>NC_086158.1:25231502-28171222 GCF_035149785.1 Candoia aspera | reverse complement strand
TCCTCTCTAAATGTGTTACCTTTTCATTTTCTTATCCTATTATCCTATGAATGTGTTCAGTCATTCTGGTAAAGCAAACTGATATTATCTATTATGGCTGCAGCAACTCAGCCCAGAATCCTGTACAACTCTGGAGCCAAAAAGTAATTCACCTGGTTCAGCCTGAAGTCAAAATACAGGATTACTGTTTATTGCATAAAAAGCTAGGGACATAAGCTTAAACTATGATTTGTTGGCTTAGATGTGTTTATCAAGACCTACTAATAGCATTACTGTAACAGTAGCATGAAGCAAGATATATACACTTCCTTATTGACTTCTAAAGATCCCTCAGAAGCTTTATTTTTTCCTTGAATTAGTCTGGAAGTGTTCCCAAGCAATTCAATCTAGATTTTATGAAAGATGGATGCCTAAATTGGGAGAGATTAATAGTCTGTCTCTTACAATTTATGTTTCAGTGACAACCACACTGGAGAAAATGGTATCACAAAATATTTCAGATTGCATTAGCAACCATATTATGCTTCAGTACTCCCAGCCCCAGGCAGTGGTTATTGTGTTGAGTATTACATTAAGATATGTTCACATTACAAAAAAAAAGAAAAAAGAAAGTAAACAAAAACAAGTCCTCTAAATTCTCTTATGAAGTTCTGCTTTCTCTTCTCTCTCTCCCTCCCTCTCTCTCCCTCCCTCCATCCCTCTCTCTCTCTCTCCCTCCCTCTCTCTCTCTTTCTCTCCTTCTCTTTCTCTCTCTCTCTCTCTCACACACACAGAGAGTCACAGATTATCAACACACATACCAGTAATGATGTATGTAAAGATGGGAAACTAATTTCTATAAATCTTTGAGCAGGTAATTCCTACATGGCATAAGAATCGCCCCAGGAGAAGAAGAGGACAAAGGAGGCAAGACACAAAGCAATAATGTACAAGCAGAGTTCACTTCATAACATCATCACACTTGTGCTGTCATTGCAACACAATCTTGGTTTGCTTTGATAACAAAGTCAAGTAGAATGTATCAGTGTATTGCTGAGGGAGATTGACAAAAAACGATGAGCAAAAGTATGTTCCCTTCCCTATGCTAAACAATTTTGCTAAACATATCAACATCTACAAGAATCCACAGGCAGGATGTACGTCAAATAATTAAACATAATTTTCACAATGTCTTGCCCACCAATTCTTGGGTAATTTTTGTTTCAATACATAAGTATGGCTACCCCTCAGGAAAATCTTCAGATCTTTTGGTTCAAGCAGAAAGGTTATGGTAGAAGAAGCAGTGTTCATACAAACACGCATTCACACAGAGTTTTAGAATACCTGAATAGACCTCCTTCACTATCACATGTTTACTGTACTCTCTCACTGCTGTCACTCATTCTTCTATTACAATTTACATGCAGCCACCATATTAGTGTATTTAGGAAAAGGAGTAAGTCTTGTGAGCATGGGAGTCAGTGTGGGGTGAGGTGGAAGGGAAGGGAAGGGAAGGCCAGTGGCTAAACATGCAACAAAAGACAAAGGCTGCAACTTACTTATTTGCATCATATGTCAGGATGACAATACAGATTGGCAGCATCATCACATTCTTGTCATCATTTTGGCATCATCCCCATTTGCTTCAGACTTAGTAGCTTGTAAGTCAATTTTGTGATGCTTTAATGCATTGGAGGAAGGACAACTAAAACCAAATCCAAATAAAAAGGAGATACTAAGCATTTATCCACTAAGACTGTACGGTGTCATCCAGCCATCACTGAATTAAATGTAACTAGTGAAGACAGGATTTATATTGACACAGTACAGTAATGGCTGGATGACACTGTAAACTGTTCGTGTGGAAAGTTGGTTGAAACATGACTGTTCTCCTACAATCCCACTGTTGGTTGGTGATTCATCTGACCAGCTGCATGAGTTTAATCTGTTTTACAAGGGCTTGCATTCTCCCTGAAACAGAAGCCATGCTGGAAAAAGGCAGGTGGAATAGGGCAAAAATTACATTTTGGCTGTGCCAGGTGCTACAGGTTGTTCATCCCTGTCCTAAAGATTTTGTTCTCAAATTGACTGACTGACTGACTGACTGACTGATTATGTGCCATCAAGTCAGTGAGAGGGAGCTCACATTGGGAGCTCACATCCAGCATTGTCACTGGAGCCACAAATAGTCTTATAATCATTTTCAGCTAATAAACCACCTTTGACCCTTCATGGATTGAGGCAGCTTGGCTATTAATTTGTTGCTTAAATTACTATAATGTGTTACATGCTGCACGTGGACCTGTTTTTCAAAAATGATATGGGCATGGCAAGTTTCTTTGACACACCAGTGCCAACCAATCAATAATAGGATACTGCATATATGACTATATCTGTGGTATGAGGAGGGAGGGAGGAGTTGGTTTTATCATTTTGATAAGAAAAGCTTAAAACACTATAATCAAATGGAGTGATTATTTCACAACAAAAAGATGATGGGTTGTGTCCTGTTATTTTTACCAGTATAACAATGGTTAATGTTATATAATCAAATATTAGGTTTGTGTTATTGAACATCCAGACTCTCCTGAGCAGTGGACTCTGCCAACCCTGTGCAAGTAGAAATCTACTTCATCTCATTGAAACAAAAACCATCACTGTTGGAAATCAGTTTAGCGTAGAACACTAAGCTTCATACAGTGTTTATTCATACCTTATTCATATTCCTTCCTTGAACAATTATTGTCCATTGCTAACATTTGATCCAGATATACTAAATGTTTGAAAGAAACTCCAGAAGTGCTGGAACCCAGTCACCTCTTAATTTCTAAGGGGAAAAATGGTTGTGAGAACTTTTTCCATCCTCATATCTTGTTTTCCTTCTCTTGAATTACAGGAAGTATAGCTCAAAGGATGTAAAGGAAAAACATTGTTTAGAAATAATTGTCTTCTTGAGTTGTACTGAAATAGTATATGATATAAACCTAGCAATGCTATAAATGTCATCACTTCTCAAGGTCTATAGGTCTTGAGGCAGTTTTTTAACAATGAAGTAACATTTGTCAGACATTTGTTCAACACCAGATACTTCTCTTTCTGTTACTGTAAAAAGTTAAAGATTTTCTTAATATAAAAGCAGTACAAATTGGACCAGGACCAGGCTTCCTGCATCTATAGTAGATACCAATAATATGAGCTCAGGTATACTGTACTGAGACCTATGCATACCTTCTTCTAAAAATCTTGATACAGCTCTTAGATTGATCGAAAAGAATCATGCAGTTGCCAAATTTATTAGACAAATTACGGTATCACAGAACCATAGGGTTGGAAGGGACTTTCGAAGTCATCTATTCCAACTCTGTCTTCAAGGCAGAATCTACCATCTGACCATCCAACTTCTGTTTGAAGACCTCCAGTAAAGGAAAACCTAACCACTTCACATGCCAGTCGGTTCCACTGCCTAACAGTTCATACAGTATAATCAAGAAATTGTTTATGTCATCTAGCCTGAATGTACCTCTTTGTAGTTTTAACCCATTAGGGCAACAGAGAATAAGTCCACTCCCTATATTTTTTCATTTATTGAAGGGGAATATCTTGAGTCATTCAGTCAAAGGCTTTGCTGAAATTTCCTTCCTTCCTTCCTTCCTTCCTTCCTTCCTTCCTTCCTTCCTTCCTTCCTTCCTTCCTTCCTTCCTTCCTTCTTCTTGGTTTTTGGAAACATTTCTACACTGCTGCGACCACAAAGACTCTCAGTGACTTTCATAGAATATAAAAAACAATTAAAACATTAATGGTACAAACTTCACAACAGGAACAATACCATCGTAAGAATCGACCAAACATAAAAATGAAAACAAAACTAGCAGTTAGATGCATGACAAAATCAGAGGAAGGGTCTCTCAAACAACTCTGGCTTCAGTAGCCTCTGAAACATCAACTGTGAGGTGGCCAGCTGGAACTCTAGTGGAACTCTATCCCACAGCACCAGCACTCCTACAAAAAAGCAGCAATTTCTCACCCCCCCTCCCAAAATGTGGGGTTAATAACAGTTTCTCCATGATTGATCTTTGGTCAGGCTGGAACTGGTTGGAGTAGGCAATCCTGCAGGTATCTGGGCACCAAACCATAAAGGGCTTTATAGGTTAAAATCAACACATTAAATAATACCTGAGAGCCAGTCTGGTATGGGTTAAGGCATCAGGCTAGAAACCGGGAGGCCATGAGTTCTAGTCCTGCTTTAGGCATGAAGCCAGCTGGTGACCTTGGACTAGTGACTCTCTTTCAGCCCTAGAAGGAGGCAATGGCACACCACTTCCAAAATCTTGCCAAGAAAACTGCAGGGACTTGTCCATGAAGTCACCAGGAGTCAAAAACTGGCTCAGGGGCACCAAAAACAAATGAACAAACCTGGAAACAAACTGACAACCAATGCAGGGTCCACAGAACTGGTGGGAACACTGGGAACCAAAGAGTATGTATACTAGCTGCTGCATTTTGGACCAATTGTCATCTACAGTATTCCCTGGGTTTACTAAACTAATTACTAGCTTTATCAAAGAAGGTAAGTTTAATCTGGCATGATTAGTTTGTGACAACCCATGCTGGATCCAGTTAATTCTGGCATGTTAAAAACAAGCTGTTATTGTGCAATATACTGTAAACCTACATGCAATTAAAGATGCATAATCTAAGCAGATGACAGCACCTGCATGACTATGGCTACTCTTGAAAAAGACAAGCAAGTTCAGACCTCGTTAGTCCATAAGGAAATAGCAAGGCTATAAACTAGACCAGGAAGTTGAAAACATATCAGAAGAATGCAATGACAAGCCAATTTTGTAGAATGTGTATATTAGAGATTTACACAGCAAATTTCAACGTATTAAGGAAAATCACTTGCTACATATGTCTGCATTAGGGAAAAAGTACACAAAATGTTATAGTTAAGGCTTTGAATAAACATAAAAATATGCATATTAGGAGAAGCAAGCATGAAAACATGACTGAATTTTCATGCTAGTTACTTTTAAAAAATGCAAACAAATGCAATTATGGGTCAAAACAACCTTCTTAATGGAAAATGAGTAACTGGGAAAAATTAAATAGTGGTTGAATCGAGGATGGAAATCATGTGCTATAGGTTTATGCTATGGCCCTTTTCCTACTGGGCCCACCTTAGAAGGGATTCATATTACTGGGCTGTTGACAGGATTATTGCAGAAATGTACATGAAATACTTGAAAAAAATAGTGATGAGGAATTGAAATGTATGGTGTTAATAAAGTTAAGTAATATAAAAAGTATTGTTTGCCATAATAAGCACAAAAAAAAACCCTAGCCAAGTCAGAAAGGTAAATATAAGTTCCTTGCATTAATCTGATCCCAATTATCCTGTGTATTAAAAACAAAAACACCAATCCATGTAAGGACAAACTAATTGCCAATCTTGCTCCTCAGACTCCATTTAAGCATAAAGCTGGATTCTGCCTAGGCTGAGCATGAAATTAAAGTGCCCAAGAGCACTGCCTTGTCAAAATAAAACTTACCTCAAAATGAAAAGCTTCATAAATCAAAAGATAAAAAGCAGATGCAATGTCACACTTCACCAATATAGCACCCTGCTCACAGCATCTAACCATGTCTGAGCAGCATGATTGAAGGATGTATATTTGATGAATGATTGTTCAGAGGGGACTGTTAATTGAATTGCTGTGATTTTTTCCTCAAGAAGTGGATGATACAGAGTTCCCTGGAGGCTTCTGAAGAACTACAGAAAAGGTGAGACCTTCAGTAAAGCCAAAGGGGGACTCAAAGTGGCTAATAACTTATATTATTTTTATTTATGATCCATTTTAATCCCACATTCTTCAGTCTATGTTTAGGATTTAGAATTCAGTGCCTACTTAAGCATGACCTTGAAGAATCCCCAAATCATGCCCCAAAGCATGATAAAGTCATATTTAAGTGATGGGATAGTATTGCAGCCAAATTTCAAGCATGTGGATTGTCTCCAGACAAACTACTAGCTTCTGGACTAGATTGAGCCAACAAGACAATTAAGCAAAGGACTGAAGATTCAGATACAAACTGAATCTAGTCAAGACTTACAGGGTGTACCAATTCCTTAGAGATAGTCAAAATAATCTTCCACTGGGTTACCTAAAGTCACTTACTCATCTTAAATATTATTGGGCTTTTACAGAGTCCACTTCAATGTCCTTCCCTCAGCAGGTCTTGAAGGAAGATTTAATAATATCCCAGCTATTCAGAGACTATGTCCTTGTGAAACTGGGGAGGTTGATTCAACTGAACATGTGATTTTGAGATGCCTATTGACCTCTGATCCTTCGGTAAATTAAAACTCAGAAGTGACATATGAAGTTGCCAAGTATGCCTTTCTATCTTCAGGAACTCACTATGCTGTTATCTTTGGCAGGGTCAGACTAATGTATACAACAACTACTGTACTTTTAGATGTACTTCAGTTTTACTGTGTTTTATGAAAATATTGCTGATCTAAGATTGTTATAAAGTTTATTCATATTATTCGTAAAAGCATCCAATGAGTTCCTGGCAATCTCCTTCTTAAAGAATGAAAATTTAAGCCAAGGCATGAAATTTAAGAAAGACATCTCTACCAAAGTAACCACTTTTTGTCCCAACTTGATACTCTCCAGATACTTTGGATTACAACTCCCATATCTGCAGTCATTGGCCTTTCTAGCTGGGAGTAAAGGAACTGCAATCTAAAACATGTAGAAGACAACTCACTCTATCCTACAGTGATTAACAGCAGCTATCAAAAGGCTTCTCCAGAATCAGCTGGAGACTGCTGAGATTAGATCTGGACCTCTTCATGCAGCCCTATCCAATCCTTGGGAATATTGCATTACCCACTCACCCATCCCTTTTAACATTATATATAAAAAGCAGACTGTCTGAACTCAGCTGAAGTACTTCTCCTGCATAAGTAAACAAATTGCAGATGTGGAACTATTTCAGCTAAGCTCAAACAAGCCCCTTTTTACACCAATTAAAACACTACATATGTAGGAATACTGTTGGGAAGGGGATGCAGAATTTTCAGAATGCCATTGGGAATGGATCTATTTAATGCTTTTGTTATTCTGATATCTGGTTTTTCAAAAGGTTACTCAACCCTGTTTATCTGCAGAGATAATCCTATACCAGTTTGAAATATCATTTATCTCTCTATAAATTTGCCCAAGAATTAAGGGTATCATAGCTTCAGAAAGGGTGGATAATCTTCAATCTTTATAATTGGCTTGTCTCTACCTCTCATTCTCTCTCTTCATGCATATATGTAGAGTTTATAAAATATTTTGAAAGCTTCTTTCCCCTTGACACTGGCAACCATTGCAGCTGCTATGACAATATCCATTTTGTTCCATTTATTGCACTTAGCAATTAGAAACAGTCCAGCAATAAAGGTCAGCAATGAAGTAAGTCATTGCCCTAAATCTGTCGTGTTTTCCTTGTGTGTCTCCACCTTCATTTGCTCACTTCCTGTATTTCTATTTATCTTTCCAGAAATTCTAGGGTTTCCTTTTAAACTCTGGGAACCCCAAAGGCATAGCAAAATCAACAACATTCCATTAAAGCTTATTTGGGACTTGCTTCTAAATCAAGCTGTGTAATACTGTGTACAATTTACAATTAAAACCATGACTCTTTTCAATTCTCAGATGTGCACTGCTTATTCTGGTGAGAGTCTATCACAGTAATATATTATTTATATGATTCTGACATTAAGTGGATGATGATTCCTGAAGATACAACCTGCCTGAGCCCTCTCAGAAGCTGAAAGTTCCTTTACAGTGAAGATTACCATGTATTTTATAACCTGTTGTTGTTTATTCGTTTAGTCGCTTCCGACTCTTCATGACTTCATGGACCAGCCCACGCCAGAGCTTCCTGTCGGTCATCAACACCCCCAGCTCCCCCAGGGACAAGTCCATCACCTCTAGAATATCATCCATCCATCTTGCCCTTGGTCGGCCCCTCTTCCTTTTGCCTTCCACTCTCCCTAGCATCAACATCTTCTCCAGGCTGTCCTGTCTTCTCATTATGTGGTCACAGTATTTCAGTTTTGCCTTTAATATCGTCCCCTCAAGTGAGCAGTCTGGCTTTATTTCCTGGAGGATGGACTGGTTGGATCTTCTTGCAGTCCAAGGCACTCTCAGAATTTTCCTCCAACACCACAGTTCAAAAGCATCGATCTTCCTTCTCTCAGCCTTCCTTATGGTCCAGCTCTCGCAGCCATATGTTACTACGGGGAACACCATTGCTTTAACTATGCGGGCCTTTGTCATCAGTGTGATGTCTCTGCTCTTAACTATTTTATCGATATTTGTCATTGCTCTTCTCCCAAGGATTAAGCGTCTTCTGATTTCCTGACTGCAGTCAGCATCTGCAGTAATCTTTGCACCTAGGAATACAAAGTCTTTCACTGCTTCTACATTTTCTCCCTCTATTTGCCAGTTATCAAGCAAGCTGGTTGCCATAATCTTGGTTTTTTTGAGGTTTAGCTGCACGCCAGCTTTTGCACTTTCTTCTTTCACCTTCATCATAAGGCTCCTCAGTTCTTCTTCACTTTCAGCCATCAAAGTGGTATCATCTGCATATCTGAGATTGTTAATGTTTCTTCCAGAGATTTTAACTCTAGCCTTGGATTCCTCAAGCCCAGCTTGTCACATGATGTGTTCTGCATACAAGTTGAATAGGTAGGGTGAGAGTATACAGCCCTGCCGTACTCCTTTCCCAATCTTAAACCAGTCTGTTGTTCCGTGGTCTGTTCTTACTGTTGTTACTTGGTCGTTATACAGATTCTGCAGGAGGCATACAAGATGACTTGGTATCCCCATACCACTAAGAACTTGCCACAATTTGTTATGGTCCACACAGTCAAAGGCTTTAGAACAGTCAATAAAACAGAAATAGATGTTTTTCCAAAACTCCCTGGCTTTTTCCATTATCCAGCGGATATTGGCAATTTGGTCCCTAGTTCCTCTGCCTTTTCTAAACCCAGCTTGTACATCTGGCAATTCTCGCTCCATGAACTGCTGAAGTCTACTTTGCAGGATCTTGAGCATTACCTTACTGGCATGTGAAATGAGTGCCACTGTTCGATAGTTTGAACATTCTTTAGTGTTCCCCTTTTTTGGTATGGGGATATAAGTTGATTTTTTCCACTCTGATGGCCATTCTTGTGTTTTCCAAATTTGCTGGCATATAGCATGCATTTTATAACCTACTCAGCTATTAAAAGGCCCAGACTGGTATATAACTTAAATAAAAACCATATAATATACTCAATAAAAGGTGAAGCAAAACCAATGATTTCTAAAAGCAGCAGCAAAATCCAACTGATGCTTGCAGGGGTATCCCCAGGGAAAGGATCAAAAACGTCAAGATGGTGGCCACAACCATGCAATCAAAGCCCTTTTTGCATAGGTTGCTATGCTCATTTGAAGTGGGGGTGTGTGCTTTGTCCACATGGTTGTGGTTACCATCTTAATTTTCTTTGCAGACATCCCTGAATGGTTGAAACAAATGCAGCAAAACCCAGAACAACCACAAAACGTTGCACATTAAATCCCATTGAAATAAAAGTTCTTCTGATTTTGGTGAAAGGCACAGAATAAAAGTAACATGAAGCAAAAAGAAGTGGTGGTTCACTTGCAGGATACTTGTTTTCCATGTAAAGGATCCTAGCAATACTTGGAATCAGGCAGAGGTAGAGAAAAGAAAAAAAAATCCATCCATGTTCCTCCTAAAAGTAATGCTGTGACAAAATCTGCCTTGCAATCTCTCAAAAATCTTCAGTTGTTGTAATAGAGGGTTCAGTTTTTTAATCTTATTCTCAGGGCATTTGACACCCCCTTCCTCTCTCCCCCCCTCCCCCCAAATTTTCTAAGATGCTTCAAGCTTCAAACTGTTTTTTTATTATTATTTTTTGAGATTGTGGAGGATGGACTACCATTGTCACCCATCTTTCCTTCACTCTGAAGCTTTCCTGACTGCCTGCAAGTCCCAGCCTGAAAAAAGCCCATGGGAGAACTGAGTTCATGGGATAAGTTCCCATGAATTAAAGGATGGGAAGCCAGGGTGGCTAGAGAAATAACTATGCAATAAAACGTACAATATTATTTTGCGCTCTCTCTCTCTCTCTCTCTCTCTCTCTCTCTCTCTCTCTTGCATGCACATAAGCACACACAACCGAATGTTCTTTCATCAAACTCAATGACAACTTTTAGCAAAATAACAGAAGCCATTTTTTCTGCAAGAAAAATAAACAGCATGATCCCTGGATTAAGCATTAGGAAGTAGTCAAACTTCTTACCATTTTTGCAAACACCCTTGGATCCAATCATTGCTTCAAGTAACTGCCCCACTAGCCTACATTATATTGACATTTTCAGTATATGATATGCTTTCATCTCAGAATCCGAAGGGGTTGAATGAAAATGTTCTAATTGTCTGGCCCAGTTCTAAGTTAGATAAGCTGAATATATTCTATTTCTGAATCAAGCTAAGGGATTTTATCGCTAAACCATATCCCTTTATGCTTTATTGCTTTTGTTTTTATGGGAAAGTCTCCTAGGAATTAAAAAGATAAAAAAATAAATTGGTTCCTTGGATAATCAATGGCCCAGCAGATAAAATACAAAGCAATAGTCTTTGAAGATGGTTTTATAGCATGCAAGATAGGAGAGATGAGGACTTATTTTGGGAGGAAGTGTTATATATAAATAAAGTTATTATTCTTAATAATAAAAATAATCTTTAGTAAAATATATAACAACTGCTCAAACTGTAGTTTCTTGATGTACCCTGATTAGCACATTTCTGAAAATAGCAGATATGTGTAATCTTTGCACCAATATATAGGAAAGGATGTTACTTAAAGACTAGCATTGCTTGTTCTTCAAAACAAACAAACAAACAAAAGCCCATAAGCCATTGCTGACAGTAATTTTACCAAGCAAGTAACTTGAGCCTGTCTAAAACAGAAAGCCTGAGCGTGTTAGTCAATTCTTGGTTTATTGCCATAACAATAAATTTGGAAATATGGATGTCTAGCCTGCTAAATGCATTTTTCCAGGGGGAAAAAGAACTGTCTTTACAGAAATAACAAGTTTCAATCTTGTCATTACTCTTGTAAAAATACTTACCTTTGTCATTTATTGTTCTGATGTTTTAGCAATAAACATCATTTAAGCAAATAGGCTTCATATTATGCACAGAAATGTTCAAGATTTAAAACAAAATAAATGCCTTAGAAACCTTTGAGTATTGTTATACTGGGCAACTGGTTATTTATTATTATTATTTGCTTATACCTGCAGAAGTATAAAGGATAGGGTAAGCACTTAACATTTCATTAATGCTGATAAGACAAGATTATGGTCATGTTAAGAAAAAACATATTTGGTTGAGAAAAGAGTGAAGGCCACAGATACCGCATAAAAGAGCAATGGTGGACAGCAGAAAAACAACAGAGTAGCTATATTTATTCATTTATTTATTTATTTATCAAATTTGTCACCGCCCATCTCCTCTGACTGGAGGGACTCTGAGCGGTTTACAATTAAGAATAAATATACAATAAAATTCAAATAAATATACAATAAAATTCAAATAAATATACAATAAAATTCAAATAAAATCCCATTAAAACTAAAACAATTTCTTAACTACCCCACCTCATAAAATCCAGATGGCTGTGATCTCCTTCAACCATCATGTAGGAGGGGCACTTCAAGGCACTAGCCAACCCCAAGTATGTCAATTCTCCTCCCTGCCCCAAGCCTGGTGGCAGAGCCAGGTCTTCAACTTCCTCCAGAAGGCTAGGAGCGATGGGGCTAAGTTCACCTCCGGGGGCAAGATGTTCCAAAGGGCGGGCACTACTGCTGAGAAGGCCCGCCTCCTGGACCCCACCAGATGGAATTCTCTTATTGACGGGGTCCGAAGCATACCCTCTTTGCATGATCGGGTGGGACAGGCTGATGATATGGGGAAGAGGCAGTCCCTCAGGTAACCCGGTCCCATGCCATGTAAGGCTTTAAAGATAATAACCAACACCTTGAATTGGACCCAGAAGCAAACTGGTATCCAATGCAGCTCACATAACAAAGGTGTTATGTGCGCCCTTCTAGGGGCGCTGAAAATAGCCCACATGGCTGCATTCTGGACCAGCTGAAGCTTCCAGATACTCTTCAAGGGTAGCCCCATGTAGAGTGCATTGCAGTAGTTTATATGGGAGATAACAAGGGCATGAGTGACTGTCCAAAGGGCTTCCCGATCCAGGAAAGGGCACAACTGGTGCACAACACGAAGCTGTGCAAAGGCCCTTCTGGCCACAGCTGCCACCTGCTCTTCAAGCAGGAGCCGTGAGTCCATGAGGACCCCCAGATTACACACCGGGTCTGTCTGGGGCAGTGCAACCCAATCCAGAACTAAAGATGACGAAGTCCCAGATACAGAGGAACCCTTAACCCACAGCCACTCCATCTTACCAGGGTTCAGCCGAAGCCTGTTGTTCCCCATCCAGACCCCTACAGCCCCCAGGCACTGAGAGAGGGCAGTCACAGCATCTCTTACCTCACCCGGGATGGAGATATACAATTGAGTATCATCGGCATATTGATGATACCTCATCCCATGGTGATGGATGATGTCGCCCAGCGGTTTCATGTAGATGTTAAATAGGAGAGGAGAGAGAACCAAACCCTGCGGCACCCCACAAAGGAGAGGTCAAGAGTCAGATCTCCCCCCCCCCATCATCACCAACTGGGACCGGCCCTGGAGGAAGGAGGTGAACCAGCACAAAACTATGCCGCCCACCCCCAACTCCCTGAACCGACCCAAAAGGATACCATGGTCGATGGTATATTGAAAGCCGCTGAGAGGTCAAGAAGAGCGAGGATGGATGCACTACCCCCATCCCGCTCCCACCAGAGATCATCCATAAGTGTGACCAATGCCGTTTCTGTCCCATATCCAGGCCTGAAACCTGACTGAAAGGGGTCTAGATAATCCGTTTCCTCCAGAATCCTCTGGAGTTGTAATGCCACCACTTTCTCAACCACTTTCCCCAAAAAGGGGAGGTGGGAGACTGGACAAAAATTATCCAGTACAGTAGGGTCCAACAATGGTTTCTTGAGGAGGGGTTGTACCAGCGCCTCCTTAAAGGCAGCTGGAAACACCCCCTCCCTCAAGGATGTATTAACCATCGCCTGGACCGAACCACATGTCACCTCCCAAGCTGCTTTCACCAGCCAGGAGGGACATGGTGAAAATGGCAAGTGGTGGCATTTACTGTCCGGAGGATCCTGTCCACTTCCTCGGGTCCAACAGGATCGAACTGTTCCCAGATAACATGGTAAGTACGATACCTTGGTATCTCCACAGACCCTACCTCATGCTTGGAGTCTAGCGTGGAGCGGATCTGAGCGATTTTGTCTTGCAGATGCTCCGAAAACTCCTCTGCACAGCCCTGTAGGTGGGTCACTGCACCCACCTTACCCAAAAGGGATTGAGGGATTTTAAATAGGGCCATTGGGCAGCATTCTGCAGACACAATAAGAGCAGAGAAGTATTGATGCTTCGGAGCTTTTATTGCCACCAGGTAGGCCTTAATAGTGGCTCTAACCAATGTTCGGTCAGATTCAGTCTTTGTCTTCCTCCAGTAGAACCTCAGCTCCTCTGTAAACCATGGGGAGCATCAAGTATGATGAGGCAAGAGAGGTCGCACAGGCGCAATCCTGTCCAAGGCCCCAGCCGCCTCCCTATTCCAGGCAATGGTCAGGGCCTCCACTGGACTGTGCAGCAGATCCCTGGGTATAACCCCCAGCTCCCTCTGAAACCCTGCTGGGTCCATCAATCACCAGGGGAGGACAAATCAAATGGGTTTTGCCTCCCTGCGGAGGGGGGAGGCATAAGAGAATCTCAAAGCCACCAGGGCATGATCTGACCATGACAATGGGGATAGCTGTAACTCTCCCCACAGGTCACATTGCCACTGCTCTGACAAGAAAACTAAATCCGGGGTGAGGCCACTGTCTCGAGTTGGGTCGCAAATAATCTGAGTCAGGCCCGTGGCTGCCATGATAGCCATGAATTCCTGAGCTGCCTCAGAGGCCTGCCCCAGGGAAGGCAGGTTGAAGTATCCCAGAACCATAAGCCTGGAGAACTCTACCGCCAACCCTGAGATGGCCTTCAGCAGCTCAGGCAGGGAGGTTGCCATGCAGCAGGGAGGCTGGTACAGCAGCAACACTTCCAACTGCTCTTGTGCACCCAACTTGAAAAACAGGGTCTCACAACCAGCCACTTGTGGGGAAAGGCCCCTGAAGGCCACCAGAGACTCCTGGATGACAACTGCCACCCCTCCCCCCCTGCCCTGGTGTCTCGGCTGGTGCCATACCATAAACCTGGCTGGGCACATTTCTGAAAGGGGCACCCCCCCTTCAGGGCCCAGCCAGGTTTCAGTAATATATGCCAGGTCTGCCCCCTCCTCAGTGATCAAGTCACTTATGAGGGGGGCTTTGTTGTTAACAGACCTGGCGTTAAGTAGCAACAGCCGGAGACCACGGCCCTACGGGTCTGCTGACGGGGGCCTAGGTCTGAGCACAGAGGGCCGGAACATGCCACCAGTAACAAACACCAGGGGCATCTTCCCCAAAGATGGCCCACCCTCTGGCTCCCGCCATAACGTCCCCTACCCGTCACCACCTCAATAGTATGACCTGCCCTGCAGCCCCCAGAGATTCCAAATCCACCTAGCACCATTCCAGCACTTCCTGAGTCTCCCACTTGTGGTAGAAATCCGTCCATCCATTCACACACCCTCACACCTACACAGTTATCCACAGGGCAATGGCAAGCCCTCTGGCGGACCAGCTCATGCTCTCGGTGCCATCTGGGCCCAGCCATCACTCAGCCATTCATTCTTCAATCACGTCTCCCTGTTTGGCCTCTCTCACTGGTCGGCCAGGGGCATTTCATTCGCTCCCCTTCACCTCCTGCCTCTCACTCAGGAGGTGAGTGCTCTCCCACACTGTCAGAAATTTCCTGACTCCCCTCCATCCTCTCTCAACCCAGGAGGGAGTCATCATTCACACTGGAGGGACCCCAACAGCTCTCCACCACTTCCAGGCCGGTAGGGAGGGGATGGCCCAGATCTCCTTGCCCAGCTCCCTCCACGTCCCCGGGCCTGCAACATCAAGGCCTACACCCCTAGGACTATCCTGGGCTCTCCCTGATAGGTCAGTCAGTTCACCGTCTAGCTGGTAGTCAACCTGCTCCACCAAACCAGGCCTCCAGGCTTGTTCGGCCGGCTCGCTGTGCTGCTGGTCTGCTGCACCGCTCACCCGCTCTGCCAGGCTGGACCTCCAAGGTGGGTCAGCAGGTCTGTCTTGCTGCTGGTTTGCTGCACTGCCAAACTGCTCCACTGGGCTGGCCCTCTGAAGTCTGGCCGTCACGCCACTGAGCTGTCCGTCTGCTGCACCACCAAACCACCCCACCAGGCTGGTCCACCAAGGCTGGTCAGCTGGTCTGCAACACCGTCAATCCACCACACTGTCAGACCACTCCCCTGTGCCTCCAGGCTGCCAGGCCACTGAAGGCCACCATCCAGCGTCCCCAATGCCAACACTCCCCACACCACTTGAGTCTCCCCCGAATCTAATGTGCTGCCAATCTGCTGCACCACCAAACCTCCGGGACTTGCCACATCGCTTTGCACTGCCACGGCTCACCCTGGTCCGCTGCTCCTTGCTGGTCCGTCCAGGGGGCTCTGTCCAACTCTGACCCATTAGGTATGAGGGCTAGGGAGACTAGAAGTCCACTCCAAAGCCCCCAATCAAATGCAAGTCGGGGGGGGGAGGGAGACCCAGGAGTCCTCCCCTCAGAGCAGCAATCGGAGTCTGCTCCTGGCCACCATCTTGGATTCTTATATAAGCACTAGTAAAGGGAACACCAGGTTGCTGTACTCAGTACTGTCATGTTCACTGTTTCAATGTGCACTGTACATCGTAACGTTTCACATGCCATGGTGCTGACGCGCGTTTCTGTTGGGAGGGAGCTGCTGTGAAACCTTGTGCCAAGCTCTGTATCTATGTTCATTTCAATGGAATGTGTTTGGGTTATGTTCTCTGTTCAAGGACTTTCCCGCAGACCATCAGAAACCGTTAGTAGCACCTGGGATTGTGAGCCTGGGAAGATTCTACGAGGGGAGGGATCTCGTTTGTACCGAGGGGTTTTTAGTTTGCTTTTGGTGCGCTTTTTTCATTCTCAGCTTTCTTTGTGAACCTGTATACTATTCTTTAATAAATCAGATATCTTTGTGATCCTGCTCATGAGTCTGATGGTGTTCTAGAATAGGCAATCTTTACAAGTACCAGTTTCCAGAACTAAAATGATTTTTAGAGCCAGCATGGAAGTCAGTGCCAAGAACAAAGCATTGTAACCAAATCATGGAAACAATCAGAAATGATAGGACCTGCATATATATAGCACAATTATTATGTGCTTAAAGAGGAATGGTTATTCAAAAAAAGTCTAGACTGGTGTTTCTTAACTTTGGCAACTTTAAGCTGTGTGGACTTCAACTCCCAGAATTCCCCAGCCAGCAAGCCCCTTCTAAAGACCAACAGGGATGTGTCCATCTGGATCTCAGGACAGGCACTCAATGCAGAAGGCATGGTTTCTGGATTCTACAAGACAGCACTCTTTAATCTCACAGGGTTCTTGTTGTGGGGAAATAGGAGGCAGAAGTATTAGGTATGTTTGCCTCCTTGAGTTATGTATTTTTAAAAAGTGAGATAAAAATCTAATAATAATAATTACCCATGCTACTGTATTCTGAACCAGCTTTATGAGTGGTCTTCAAGGGCAGCCTCATGTAGAGTGACAGGGAGAGATTTTGACATCTCTCCAAAACCAGATCATATTGCTACTGCCCTGTGAAAAAAAGCCAAGTCTGTGACCCATATTGTGTATATTTTTATAACAGAGACGTCAGGTTTGGGTAAACAAAAATGCTAAGCTAACACCAATTCAATAAAAGAACTGGCAAATCAAAACAGTATGCAAGAAGTCAGAGCCAGGATACAGTAGGCAATTTCCAAAGCAGCCCAGAGAAATAGGATGAGAATTTATTTTAAGAGGCTATATGAAACCACTATTTCCAGTTAGATGAGCAAATGTTTCTATGATAATTCATATTACTTAAGCTTAACTTTTTTCATGTCTTTCACTAGCCAAATAAAAGTCCTCACCAATATAAATTCCTCAGACACAATCCTTTTCTATGCCTCTTCATTTTTAAAAAATCCATCCTTCTATATGGATCTCAATTTCCATGTGAAATTTAAGCTATGGTTCATGGTGTGAGTAAGAGGGAGACCTTCAAATGTTCTATTATATCAATTGAATACATTTTTAAAAAAATAAAATAAAATCAGTGTGCAACTGTTCTGGTTTATGTGATCTGCTGAGTTCCACTTATGAAATAAAATTAGGTCAAGTTGACATGATATCACTTCCCTTTTCTGAACAGAGTTGGGAAATATAGTAGCATATAACTCAAGCAAATGCACACAGTGATCTTAAGAGTAATTAGACCATCTGGAAAGTGATAAAAATTGGCAATGCTCTTGTCCAAAACTGCTATCAGCTACTAATTACTAAGTTCTGAACCCTGAATAATATCTTGATAAGATACAAATAAATATTTTAATAAAATAGACTTTTTATTATAGTCATAAATGGAGTTATTAATTCATACTTCCAATCTTGATTTTTTTTATGAAACTGAACATGAAAAATAATGCAGTTTTATTGTTTCTGAATATTTATCCACTCCCAGAATGCCTTACTTATGTTTGGACTGGATTAATGCAGTATATCCTATTGAATAATGTCAGGAAATTAAAATCTTGTGCAGCACAGGGCACTACTGTACCAAGTGATAGAAATATGATTGCCTAGTAAATACCAGTATTGTGTTCTCATGATTTTTGAATCAGAAATTCAAAGGCCTGACTCTCCTTCACAGATCTATTGAGAAGTAAATATGGATAGGATTTCATTATAAATCTCTTGTGCCCAAGTTTCCACACAACAATTTCGTGGTTACTTTGGCTCATAACTATATGATGTACAGCTAATCTGATCTGTAAACTATGATTTATAGCTTAATGTGTTGTGCACAACTGACTACTACAACAAAACAATATTAAACCATGGTTAACTCTCTTCATAAACAGAGTCAAGTGAGCTGAGTGCATTTTGGAATTAGATGAAGTGAGGTGAAGTGAATATTGCCTGACCATGAGGAAAAGCCAGATTTCATAGAATCATCATAGAATCATAGAATCATAGGGTTAGAAGGGACTTTGGAGGTCTTCTAGTCCAACCCCCTGCCCAAGGCAGGAATCCTCATACCATCTTGGACAAATTGTTTTCCAGTCTTTTCTTGAAAACCTCCAGTGATGGACCACCCACAACTCCAAGAGGCAAGCTGTTCCACTGCTTAATAGTTCTCACTGTCAGGAAATTCCTCCTTATTTATGGATATCCCTCTGATGAGCTTCCACCCATTACTTCTTGTCCTACCCTCAGGTGCTATGGAGAATAAATTGATGCCCTCTTCCCTGTGGCAGCCCTTCAAGTACTAGAAAACTGCTATCATGTCTCCCCTCATTCTTCTCTTTGTTAAACTAAACATACCTAGTTCCTTTAGCCATTCTTCATAGGATTTAGCCTCCAGACCCCTTATCATCTTTGTTGTTCTTCTCTGCATTCTTTCTAGGGCCTCAGCATCTTTTTTGTATTGTGGTGACCAGAACTATTCCAATTCTGACCTCACCAATGTGGTATAGAGCAGTACTATCACTTCCTGTGATCTTGATACTATCACTCTGTTGATGCAGCCCAGGACTGTGTTGGATTTTTTGGCAGCTGCAGCATATAGAATGATATAGAATGAATGATATAGAATGAAGAAAAGTGTAGTAGTGTGATGAATGAAAACATAAGCAGGATGGGAGAGAATGGAAAGCATTCCTGACTGGCCAACAAAAAAGCTAAAAGTGGGATCTGGTTTTCCTTAAAAGCAGAAGAAAAGTAAAGTACATGGTCAGCCTGGCATTCATAAAAGGATATGTGGTCTGCTACTCATATAATTAAAAGAGAGTGATATCCCTTCTTGCTTACATAAGCAAAATTCTATGGCATTGACTGGTTAGAGAGAATTGTTATTCTGAAGTACAAATGGGCAATGAATCAAAGAGAATTGTGTCATATGCTAAAAGTAGCTGCAGCTGAAGTTCCCTTTGTTTCTTGGATGGACCATTAGCTACTTCAGTTTATGGGTTCTCCTTCTTGCTTCTAGAGCAATCTCAGCAGAAAATTGTTCTTGCTGCCAAATTCCACCAGGATGACTGTTCAGACTCAAAATATGGGCCAAGATGGAAACATTTCCAAAATCCAGAGTTCTAACTGCAATACAGTTACCGGAAAGAACTAAGTTGTAAATGTAAGTTTTTATTGTAAACACAATTTTTGGTTCACACTGATAGGACATAGGATTTGCTAAGCCACATAGTTCATGTTATGACATGCTGACCATATCTAGAGAGCTTCTATTCAAAGACTATGACTTGTATCACTCTCTGAAAAATCTTCAGTGAATCAAAGAAGTCCAAATTCTTTGGGTGAACTGTATAGGAATGAAGGTCAATTCCTAAGCCCACCATGTTGCAGCAAGATTATTAAAAGCAGTGAAGACTGCTCGATATCTGAGGTACACCTCATTTGAAACTGTGTGTTTCAGAGTATAAATGCGGCATGCCGAGTCTCCTTGCATCTTTCTCTTACTCCCTTATTTAATGTTGAAATATTTGCTAAGCATTTCATTTATTCGGATGCATTCTGTACTTCTTTCATACTATTTTCTTACTGCATTCACCAACCAACACTAAACTCCACATTCATGCAAACCATTATATAATTCACTTTATTATATGCTTTATCAAATCAATAAATGTGCAAAACACTTTCTCGGTTTCCTAGGTTTCTTAGTGACCTGTTGAGGAACAAAAGTCTGGTCTGCACACCTCTCTGCTCAGCAAAAGTGGTACTACACTTCCCACATTTTGTGTATGATCATCTCTTGTAGACTTCAGTCAGAATTACGTCAAACTTCTTACCAAACTCACTCAACAAATCAATCCTCATTTGATTTTTACAAATCTTCCATACATTATAGTTTTCACTCAGTTGACATTTACATACTTACATACATGCATACATACATACATACATTAATAAATATAGATAAGATACAGCCAGATTTACGAGTCACAGCATGCATCATGCAGTATTTCCTGCTAATAGTAATGGCAGTGCTGGTCATATTTTGACAGTATGCCCCAAGTACAGCCAAAGCCCTGTTTTACCCAAGCATGGTCATGTTATTCTATGCAAGCCAGGATATCTAATTTAGAAATAATTCTGCAAACTAACGTTCTGACGCCTACATCCTACCAGCTTGGAGGTATATGCAGTATAGATGTGCATGACTAGGTTGCTTCAGCTACCTCACTGAAGTAAACTATGAAATAGCAAGAGAAATTCAGAAGAGATTTTGTACAGGACTACTGAGAAAGCCTTGAAGAAGAAGTTCAGCAATGGCTATATAAACATCAGCTTAGTCCAGAAATATAGGAGGGGGTAAAGAAGAAACTTAAAATTGTCTCTCCTTGATGCTGTTTGGATACGAGGGAGGGAGAGAGAATCTGTCAGGGTTTCAAGACTTAGTTATTATACTCTATTATAATAAGGTCGAGTTTCAGTAGTTCTCTTTTTCTTGACCAGGCAATTTTAAAGAGACACCTAATAGTAGAAAAGAGAAATAGATGCTTTCACATGAAACAATATGTTCATATTTTGGCATGAATTTCTAGCATTTACAATCATGAGGAGAAAAAAAAAAGGAGTCCTGAATACTTGCCTTTGAACTGTTTAATTTATTTAATTTGAATGCTTGTCATTATAGTTAGGTTGATCAAAGTCACGTGTTGTATCAAGAACTCCAGCTGACTTTCATATTAAGATAAACTGCCTAATTAAAGAGAGCCAGTTTGGTCTAGTGGTTAAGGCACCAGACTAGAAACCAGGTGACTAAGAGTTCTAGTCCCGCCTTGGGCGGGTGACTTTGGACCAGTCACTCTCTCTCAGCCCAACTCACCTCACAGGGTTGTTGTTGTGGGGAAAATAGGAGGAGAAAGGAGTATTAGGTATGCTCCCTGCCTTGAGTTATTTATAAAAAATAATAAAGGCAGGATAAAAAAATCTAAAAAAAAAAACTGAAAAGTTCTGGGGTTGACCACATCATCCATCTTATGTTTTATGACCAAAAAGCCAAATTATATAAACAATGTAATATCAGAAGTTATCATGCTAGCATTTTAAGCATAGTTGGATATTGCTGAGAAACTGAAGAAATGATTCTGTGCAGAAAAGTTTCCAAAACCTATAACAAAGACCTGATAATAATACAATCTCTGTAGCTAAATTTAAACTTTTGTTATGGTGCTGTAGAAACCTTATGAATATAAATTGTATTCCACAGGAGTGTGATTTAGATGTTTGGAATCGGTGAATGATTTAGAGAATAAAATGAGGTCCACTGCTCTATCCCTGTTCTTCACATACCGATGATTTCTCTCTTCAGAGCATTTAGAATCCAATTGCACAGAGGAGACCTATACCTGTACCATGAGAGAGCATTGTTATAGCTGCCCTGTCCAAGAGTACTATTCTACTCTTCACATATCTAAAGTGTTTGCCCATCAGGTGCCTTTGCAGCGATAGCTGTCCACCCAGCATATGCTGCATTTTGTAGGGCTGATCATACCTCACAGAATTACTATTATAGCTGTCTGTCATCCAAACATCTGTGAAGTCAAAGTGAATATGTTTTATAGTTGTGCACTAAGAAAGAAAGAAAGAAAGAAAGAAAGAAAGAAAGAAAGAAAGAAAGAAAGAAAGAAAGAAAGATGTTCTTGCATTGATTATCTAGAAATACTCTTCTGAGAATAAGTAAAATCCTAGAAATAAAATTTAGAAATCTTTTTGTGCCTATTATTTGGAAATTCTTGTTTCCAAGGCTGTCTTCTTTTACTGTTAATAGCTTTGCATATTATTGCATATCATATTCTGCATTTTTCATTATCAACAGATTTAACCTAAGAATATCTTGGACTGTAAAAATTTATGAGGTCTATGATAACATATCATTAAAAAGCCACTAAATCAGTCCAAATGCAATATTCACATTTCCAGCCCAGCTGTTTCAGAAACAGTGCATATTCACTCCTGTTCTATATTACTATTAAGCATTTAATTAGCCCTCTAAAAATGACTTCTATAATCATAAATTGAGAAATTAAAATAAGGAACTGAGAATTAAAGTTCACACTCTCTCCCCAAAAAGAAATTTAAACTACCTAGTAGTTTAAAGGTCTTAGATTCAAGCACTGGGAAACAGTCCTAATAAGATTTGACGCAATAAAACGTCCCCTCTGTTTGGTTAAATGAAATGTATGTGTATGAGATGGATGGATGGATGGATGGATGGATGGACGGACAGATAGATAACAAAACCACATGGAATGAGTTTGCATCAGTGGCTTCTTATAAATTACACAGCATGTTTTATTATGTTTTGCAAGCTTAATCCCTTTCCTTTATGATTTGAAACAATCAAGGCAAGGAAAATGTCATTCTTCAAAACAGAGAAAGGCACTGTTGACCTTCACCAGTATACTGTATGTCAGACGATCTCTGCTCAGCAAGGTTCCTACAGCTCCTTAAGAAAAGTTTTATTTATTTATTTATTTATTTATTTTATTTATTATTCAAATTTAGCCACTGCCCATCTCCCCCAAAAGAGGGACTGTTTTAGTCAATTTAGTTAAAGACATTGTATTGTTTTTAGGTCCTTGTTGAAACCAAGGTTGAACAAGATCTAATAGTGCAATTAAAATTCTAGCTGTAATAGTCTAACACTCCCTCCACCCTGCTTGGACAATAATCCGAGCTGATTCACTTACTCTCAAATGTATCAAACCAGATAACCTCATTTGTCAGTACATGATAAAATGACCCTTCATGTTTTGCATAATCCCAACATAAATTTAAGGTACTTTTATACATTCTGGATATTTTTTCTGGAGTCATTTACCAATGGTACATCATTTTATAAAAAAAATCTTTTAGATTATAACATAACATGAATTTCAATCCTTCCAACCACATGTTTTCCCGCTATTCCAACAATATGTTATGTCCAAAATTCTTAGCCCATTTTATCACACACCCTTTCACTTGTTCATCCTCCATTTCAAATTTCAGCAAGAGTTTATACATTTTGGCAATTACATGTTCATCATCTGTACATAACTGAACTTCAAATTCTGCTGAGTTCCAAATGTCCTGTTATCTGACTTGAATCTTTCTCCTAACTGTGTGTATGAAAACTATTGAAAGCTAAATCTCTCTGCAACCAGTTTTTCTCTTGATTTCATCTTCTATTCTCCATGCTCTTGTTCTAACAACTCTCAATAGGTTAACCATTACTCTTTACCTGCTGTTTATTTCCTATAAAATGCTTCTTGTGCTGAGAGCCATACAGGCATTTTTGGTCACAGTCTGGGTTTATATCTATTCCATATTCTCACTATGGCACTTGTGACATAGTGATTTTTAAAAGAATTCTAAAATCCTTTTATTTCTCAGCACCCACTCTTTCATACAAACCAAACAGCTGGCTGCAAAATACAGTTTTAAATCAGGCAATCCCAATCCTCCTCATTCCTTTGCATCTTGGAGAACTTTATATTTAACCCTTGGCTTTTTCTCTTGCCATACAAAGTTGTAGATATGTCTTTCTGCCACTGCTTAATCAGTACAGGATTTTGTTTGCTGCTTCACAAAACATGATGACATGTGCATCAAAATGAGTTGATCATTAGTTCTGACTACTTGGATGAGATATTACCAAATGTCTTCATAGCCTTCCTTTTCTTCCATTTTTTTATAGATCTCCACTTCTGCTTGGACTCAAGTCAACTTTATAGGCATTGTTGCTGGCAATAAATGTATTTTTAGCTTCAATCCATCTGCAGTCAAACCATGGTTTTGAATAGCATAGGTCTGCACACTGAAGCAAATTTCTAGTGGCAATATACAATAAATGGCACTTACCCTGGAACCAACCCAGTAGAGTTTATCAGGGTGGGTATATAGAGATAAGTATGTTAGTCATTTCAGCCAAGCACAGTCATGCATAATTTGGCATCTTAATCTTGAGAGGTATATGAAAGGGTATTTGGCTTCATGGTGGAGCAAGCAGCACTGATAGCATGTATATACAGTGTCATTCTTATGTAGTGCTACCCTATTACTACATATGCATTGGGAAAGGTAGTTGTTGTTTATTCATTTAGTCGCCTCTGACTCTTCGTGACTTCATGGACCAGCCCACGCCAGAGCTTCCTGTCGGTCGTCAACACCCCCAGCTCCCCCAGGGATGAATCCATCACCTCTAGAATATCATCTATCCATCTTGCCCTTGGTTGGCCCCTCTTCCTTTTGCCTTCCACTCTCCCTAGCATTAACATCTTCTCCAGGGTGTCTTCTCCAGGGTCTTCTCCAGGAAAGGTAGTAATAGGTAAAAATGTGGCTTTCCAACTCAGACCATTGTTTCCTGACCCAGAATTTCTGCCTTGATTGGTATAGATAGACACTGATAGCTAGCACGGTACTTTTCTGATTGATATACCAATTCACCCTCAAATAATGCAATGCTTTCTTCAGATTTAAATTTCAACAGATGAAATAAAAATCACTGTACCAATGTGATAGGGAAATGGCACTGAAGAGTTGCTCGAGACCTATCTTGACAGTAACTCAAAAACAAGATAGTTTGGAAATACACTATTTCCTCTATATCAAGTCTTCAATAATAATTTAACTTACAGGGACATTTTCTTTCATTAAAAGTGATTACCCAAGCATGATGTTAGTAATTTATCAAGGCAAGTGAGTGCACAGTTCTGTAGTTTCTAAGCCCTTATGAAGTGCTACAAACCTTCTCTTTTGCTTCACTCAATGATAAAGTAAATATCTAAGAGTGTCTCTTTTTTGAAAAATACTCAAAAAGGTTTTTAATGGTATTTTAAAATTTATGAGAAAATATAATTCCCTAACATAGATCCTATCCTTATTTAATAAAACTTCCAATATAGCCTTGAGGCAGCCTGGTCTCCAACCAAATATCGTAGATAATAATTTGATTATCAGCAAATGTTCAAGCAGGCAAAGGCAATTTGTCATTTTGAAGTTTTCATCCCATCGCAAAGCACATAGCACACTATTTTAATTTTCATTTGCCAGCAATCTATTATAACCCACCCCTTATAATTTTCTATTCATTAATGAGTATAAACTTGTAGAATAAGATTGTGTGTGTGTTTTAATATAATTTGATTGAAGAAATCTTTAACAAGATAAAAACAATGCAAATATTAGAAAGAAACAAAGAAAATAAGAAAGAATAGTGAATAAGGGAGGAGGGGGGGAGGGGGGAGACAGGAGAGGAGAGGAGATTATAAAGAAGTGGCTTCTAATCTTTTTGACAGTGGTTATAAATGCATTTATATTTTACCCTTTCTCTCTAAGGTTACATCATAATTTCCTTCTTTCCATAAGCTACCCTTTCTAATCTTCAAAGCCATAAACCACAAGTTTATTTTTTTTCTTCTTTCAGCAGAAGGTCCATAAGGTGTTTCCAGTCACTGATAAATGGAGTGGTTGATCTTTCTCTAATCAAACAAGTTAATTTTGCCATCTCTGCTAGTTCTGTCATCTTCATCAACCATTCCTCTGTTGTGGGTATTTCAGAGTCTTTCCATTTTTGCTCATATAAGAGTGTGTGTCTGTCTCTCTCTCTCTCTGTGAAATTATATCCTTTTGCAGGTTCTAGTCTAAGTTTAGTTTCTTGACCTTCACTGTTCCAAAACAATGGAAAGAAGAGCTGCTCCAAATATCGAAAACATTTTTTTTCCTTTTTCCTTTCCATTTAAGAACTTAGCTTTGACCCTCTTCTTTTTCATTAATGGAATTTTCCTGTATATAATAATAATTTTCAAGCACAGATAATTAAAAATAGAAGGTATAATTATCATTCTGAATATTAAATCACATTTTCTTATAGTTCACAAGTATACATGCATGATGTGTTTATACCATGGCTTCTCCCCTGTATTTGTAGTTTACTTTCTCTTAGATGTCCCCAGTTTTTCTGGCACAAACAATGGTCCCTGGGAAGAACACACAGCTATTAATCCTGATTAAGTCTGTAATATAAATAATTTGATAAAAACCATACCATATCATGTATGGGTCTTATTTTACAAATCCTATAACTTTGACTGTAATTCTATATGCATGTATCTAATGAATTTGTAAGGTGCTACTTTCTAATTTTAGTTACCTCTAATTCTGGTGCAATTTCAGTGCAAGAATAGGGATGTTCTCCAATATGTAATGCTCTCAAGTATGACTATCAGAGGAATGTATTATACAGGGAGCAGGAAGACATTATGAAGAGAAATTCTGCTCAGTGTGTGTTTATATATGTATACTTGTATCAGTTTGTATATTATATGACATCAAGTGGCAAAGTTAACTAGGAATATTATATGCAATTAAAGTGAAGCTACATTTGCTTTGCTACTAAACTCAAAAGAAAGGGAAAACTGCTAACTCTGGACTTCAGAAGGAAAATGGGAGAATTACTGATTGGAATTCCCTTTTATATCAGGGCAGTGGTTCAAATTAGCCTTCTTTCTATTACTTCTAGTGATATAATTCCTTCAAAATGGCATGATTTCCTATCAGTTTACTATGGGAAACACATAAACAATATATGCATGCTATACAGTAGGCCTAGTACACTTTTTAAAATAAAAACAAAAGTAAATCTTCCCTGTCAACAAACAAACAGAAGCTTTAAAGAATTTTGGGTAAACTTTCCTACTTTCTGTCATTGGCCTATCCACTTCAGCCCCTCTCTCCATCCACCTCAATCTTAGATCTCTAAATGTTTCCCTGCAGCCTGAACTTGTCCAGTCTTAAATGATTGCAAGAACATTCTGAATAGGTTTCCACCTCACCCCTCTTCCCAATGCAATGATTATTTGCGTTGATCAAGCAGTTTTCTTTTTAAAAATAAAACAAGGCCTAAGGCAGGACTAGAACTCACAGTCTCCTGGTTTCTAGCCTGATGCCTTAACCACTATACCAAACTGGATCTCATCAATAGTGATATAACAATGTACTAAAATATCCCCATCACTTTAGAAAACAGGTATTTTTTTATAAAATCTACAGGAAACCTAATAGATTATTGAGGGCAATGTTGAATGCAGTACACATCATTCTTTCTGATGAATGAGCACGAAGTCAGTGACAAAGTTAAAATGAAGAGACATCTCAGCTCAGGGAGATCAATAGCTAGAAATTTTCCAATGACAAAGACAAACTTAGATGAACATTCAGAGTTTGAGGTGAAAATTAGCATAAGGAAGAGTCATGCTATTTGGGTTTCAAATCAGCTACTGGGATTCTTTTTTTCTTTTTAATCAGTCATTGAAAGAACTGATAAGTCACATAAATGGCATTAGGAAGATAATAACTAGATTTCTCAGACTGTTATAGGAACATTGATGAATCATGTATACATATGGGTCAAAAAAAAATCCACTAACATTTCACAACAGTACAAATAAGTATAATCAAGCATGCATTTATGCCTTTTCTCTTTTCTTTTAGACAAAATAATGACAATTATTAAAGGTTAGAATGAAGCTAGTTGAAAGTTTAATATCATATATCCATAATGATCTTGCAGATAAAATTTAATGAGCTGACATATTTCTACAGAAGGAAAAGTACATTATTTGGGTTTTATTTTAAGCCTAAAGTTAGAAATTTAGCTGAAAAGGAGATTTGGAGTAAAAAATGCCCACCACTTATATGAGAAAAGTCTCTTAACTCAGACTTGCTAGGAAAATGAAATGTTAACACTTGGCTGCCCACACTAGGGAAAATGTCCAAGAAAGTAAGAAAGTAATGGATGTAGTAGGCAAATTAAAGGAGCCTAAGGTTCCATTGGATGGATATGCTGGATATTCCCTTCTACCTTCCTACTAGGCTCCAAAGTTGGATTCTTCTAATATTGGAAACTCTGACATTAAAGTCCATAAAAAAGCTATGCTTTCATAAGACAGCAGTTCAAAGGAAGCCACAGACTCAAACAATCCATATTCTTTTGGTTGATAACTATGTTTATTGAATGTGGAGATTCGTTAGATTGCTTGCGTTGGGAGGGAAATTATTTAAAAATGCAAGAAAAGGGAAACAAAGGAGAATCTTCTCTTCCCTCCCTTTGGCTTAGCATCTTCCCAGCTAACACTGAGTCTTAGTCTTGGAACTTGTAGTTAAGATTATTCTACCCATGTGACAAGATTTTAATTGCCAAAGTATTCTCAGCCTGCATGATTTTGTAACTGAAAACAAATTTAAACAAAATTTGGAAATTATTATCAAATGAGTACCTGAATCCAGGGTGAATTAATAAGAAATACAGACTGAAATAGCGTACTTCTGAATGACTCAATAACAGCAAGCTGACCAGCACTACTGAGAGAGCTTTCAGCAAGTTCTAGCTGCTATATGTAGTTCTGAGGACCATGACTCAGTTGAAGAATTAGAACTAAATTGTGGCCTTGGGAATGGATACTAAATAACATCTTTATTACTTCAGTCACTGAAGCTGCCAGAAAGGTTAGAAACTAGCTGAAGAGAAATGCTTTATCCCCAGAGATATAACACCAGTTGGCCCTCATTGCTAAGTATCTTACTCGTATTTTCTCAAGGGACCACTATAAACCTTGAAAGAGCACCAGCCACAAAAATAGCAACAATAACATTTCAGGTCTCGGGAGAAGACTATTTACTGCATCATTCCCCATTGCTTTGAGTGACACTGACGCTGCAAAGAGGCATGATGCGTAGCCTTTAAAGCTCCCCAGAAACAAGAATTCGTTTCAGAGAATAGTCAAAGGTGGCTGCAGACTTAAGAAAAGAAAAAGGATTGAGGAAAAGAACATTTTGGTGGCTCTCTTCCTGGAGTACTAGGCAGCCCATGGTTTTATTTAGAGAGAACACTAGTGGAAGTAATATAGCTTGTACTAGACACTGTAGCAGGGAACTACCAAGAATTTTAAGTTTCACAGTACCCTTGAGTAGTATTGCACTTAGTTCAAGAAGTCACCTGAATGTAAATAAGTTATTTTTATATTGTTTGTTCATTCTAGAATAGCACCCTCCGAATGTTTGAGTGTCCCCCTCCATCCTCTCTTTCAGGAAGTCTTAAAGACTTGGTTGTTCCAACCACCCTTGGCACAAAGTTGCTTGGACTGTCCTTCTCTGCACAAAGAAATAGCTCTTTGGTTTTGAATGTCTAGATTGCAGGTTTATATATGGTTGTACTGTGATTTATGGCTTTTAGTTTTGTTTTTGTTTAAATATATTATTGTGGTATTGTTGCCTTGTCTATTTTAACCTTAATTACATATTTGGGAAATTGTATGCCACTCAAAATTCATTTAATTGGAGTGGTTTATAAGCCAGTAAGTAAATAAGTAAATATCTGCACCCAGCAAAAATTGGCACTAAGAACTGAGATAGTATGATGCAGGGGAACCAGGTTCTAATGAAACCTAAACCAATGTTAAATTTGATAGAGCTACTACATCTGAGCTGAAGATTAGGGCAACCATTATATGACAGAAAAGAGATACAGGTAAACCTCTCTTTGTAGCCATATAGTCATCCTCTAGATTTATACAGCCTAGATATGGTAGTCCTAAAAGCTTCCTGAGTAACAACCGGCAGGCAGAGTTATTAATTAATTGATTTCCTTCTCTCCTTTTTTAGTACTGAACACCTTAAGTTCAATTAGCCACAGCTAAAATGGAGCTCCAGTGCCTAATTTTCTGTGCCTAAAATTATTATTCCAGAAAATAATTATAAAAGGCTCAAATAACCTCTTCCAACTTCGTGATTCTATAATCTCTACTTTTATTGATATCATAAATAAGACTAAATCCAGTAAAAATATATGTCATATTATTCTTTGGCTACAGGCAAAGAATATAAATATACGCTATCTCAAATTATGTTGCATTTTTCCATGCAACCTATGGTGAGTAGAGATTTAATTCTTGATAGGTCAATCTCTAGATGACAGGAAAATGTATTTAGCTTGTTCTGTAAGCTTCCCAGGTATCATTTTCTGAACATATAAACAAACTGAAACATGTTTATCTGTAAATACGCATATCATAGTTGCATACATAAATACCCCTCCTCCCTTTCAAAGTAAACAACTTTATGCAAAGGGGATTAAAAAAAGTAAGTTATAGTAAGCAATAATAAATCATAAAAAGAGAGGGAAGAGAGACAGGCATGAGAGAGAAATTTCATGAGACCTGGTCTTTCCTCTCCTCTTGACCATTCATTGTTCCTTCAGATATTTGTTTTGTGGTTCAGTTCTCCTTCATTCCTTCTATATGACCACATAACCTCAATGTTTTTCTTTTGTACTGGTCATGCACTTTTCTATTCAATCCACATTCATTCAATGCCTATTCATTCTTGACCCTCTCTTTCTTATTTTGCAACATACATTTCCCCATTCCCACTGCATCCAAGCTGTATGTTTCTCCTGATATACCCAACAGCAACTTCATCATATACTTTAAATCAGCTAATTTACAATAAGCCTTTTCACATTCACACAGTCCTCAGTGACCTAAAGCAAAAATCTGGTCTGCACATCCCCTTCCCAGATTAATACTGTACTGGGCTTCTAAACTTTGCTAATTTCTCTAATATGGGGATATTTCTGAAATTTCTACATTTCAGAAAGAAAAATGCAAAAAATGCGTGCATTAGAAAAAGATGTAAATCAAAATGAATTACAAAAAATACTTACAAGCAAATACATATATTAAATGAAATCTGCACATGTTTATACATGAACTTAAAACATATGTGACTTAAAACAGATTTGCAGGTCAATGCAGAAATAGGATGAAAGAAATTTAAGAATTTTTTTTGAAAATAGAACCTGAAATCAATCTTGAGGATTCATCTTGGACCTAATGAACTCCTCATTGACATACCTCGTAATGCATTATTTTGTTTGTTTCTTGAAGCTTTCCTGGAGAATTCTAAGTGTATGTATATTTGTGTCCCTGTGTGTGTGTGTGTATATCTTTAAAGACAATATATAAACAAGAAGAAGAGAGTTCGTGGAAAAAAAGAATAAAATATTATAATGACAATGAATAAATCAGAGAAATGGTCAAAAAATGAAGATGGAAGCCACAATCATGTGATATTAATGTGCATCATAGAATTGAATGATAGGGCTTCAATCACATGATTATGGCCACCATCCTCACTGTTTTGAAACTCTCCATGCAGACACCCCTAAACCAGAGGTTTTAACATGTCATGGAGATTATAGCTTTCTAATATATCATTCATTAATTGTAAAAGAGAACCAGTTTGGTCTTGTGCTTAAGGCAACCAGCTAGAAACCAGGAGACTGAGAGTTCTAGTCCCGCCTTAGGCGTGAAAGCCGGCTGGGTAACCTTGGCCAAGTCACTCTCTCTCAGCCCTAAGAAGGAGGCAATGGAAAACCACTTCTGAAATCTTGCCAAGAAAACTGCAGGGACTTATCCAGTCACTGAGGATCGGACATGATTGAATGGCAAAAAAAAAAGTAAATAGTTAAATATATTGTATATATTATGTCACACTAAAATATAAGAATCACTGTTAAACCTGAACTAACAATAAACTTCAAGAACCATGGTTAACACAATATAAATCACTGAATAAAATTATATATTGTAATAAGTTCAATCCATATTATTATTCTGATTCAAGAATCTTGCAAAATTGAAATATAAATTCTATGCAGAGATGAACCCAAATTTTGGAGGTGGTACTCCATGATAAGTTTATAGTCTAAGACTGGTTTCTTTCAGATTTACTTTTAAGATAAAAAATTATTATAGATCCCAAAGCATAGCACCTGTGTGGATCCCAGAAGCATTGTCAGAAACATGGTTGGAGCTCATATGCTGTTTTGCTGCATACTTGTCATGTTCACTGCGGACTCAGAAGACAACATAAATCTTCAGTGGTAAACATTAGGGTTGGGCAAATAGTTCAAAAGAAATGTTTAGCACATGTTGGGATGCATACAAAGCTTTTTGTATGAGAGCTGGGAGGCAATAAGACAATAATGCAACTAGGGTGAAATGATTTTATTGAGTAAGTATTAAGAGAGTTACTGAAGGATAAAAAGCTATCCCAATCAATGTCCCTTCAGCTTTCTGGTAAGGCTAGAAATGGCAGTCGCTGGATCCACTGGAACCAGAAGCTGTGCAGCACCCTCCTAGGACTTTGGGTCTGCACCGAAGTTAAAAGTGTCCGGGGCTTTTGCCAATTTTTATACTTTTCTTAAGGGGTAGAGAATATAAACAATAAGTCTTGAAGATGACTTGGTAGCAGATCTTATCAGTGACTTGGCCACAACTTCACACAGTTGAACCTCAGCCACAGCTATTTTAAATAAGGCATTGTCTCTAGCAGACAACATGTGGGAATGGTCTGATGACATTTTGTTGTTTATTCGTTCAGTCGCTTCCGACTCTTCGTGACTTCATGGACCAGCCCACACCAGAGCTTCCTGTCGGTCGTCAACACCCCCAGCTCCCCCAGGGACGAGTCCGTCACCTCTAGAATATCATCCATCCATCTTGCCCTTGGTCGGCCCCTCTTCCTTTTGCCTTCCACTCTCCCTAGCATCAGTATCTGGCGCAAATGGCAAAACTGACAGACAAACTAAACGATAAAAATATGGAAGATTTTCAAAAGGACTGGACACCTTTTTTCAAATATGTGGAATGGACTCAAAAAGTTAATATGTATATATAGTATATAAATAGCAAATTACTTAATTGTTTAATCTCTTATTAGAATTAATGAAGGCAATTTAGAGAATTAAGGAAAAAATAATAATAACACGCTAGGATACTCAGCTGTACTGTCTAGAAAGTTGGAACCCCTAATCTTTCTATTTATTTATTTATTTTTCATCTTATCCCCCCCTTTTAATTTTTATCTTTATATATATATATATATATATATATATATATATATATATATATCCTTTTTTTTTCTTTTCCTCTCTCCTCTTCTTTCTTTTCTTCTCTCTTCTTTTCTTTTTTGTATTGTAAGATATTATTGTTTGTATGTAATTCTATGTTTATTAAATAAATTAATAAGGATTTCATTAAAAAAAAAACACCCCCAGCTCCCCCAGGGACGGGTCCATCACCTCTAGAATATCATCCATCCATCTTGCCCTTGGTCGGCCCCTCTTCCTTTTGCCCTCCACTCTCCCTAGCATCAGCATCTTCTCCAGGGTGCCCTGTCTTCTCATTATGTGGCCAAAGTATTTCAGTTTTGCCTTTAATATCATTCCCTCAAGTGAGCAGTCTGGCTTTATTTCCTGGAGGATGGACTGGTTGGATCTTCTTGCAGTCCAAGGCACTCTCAGAATTTTCCTCCAACACCACAGTTCAAAAGCATCTATCTTCCTTCTCTCAGCTTTCCTAATGGTCCAGCTCTTGCAGCCATATGTTACTACAGGGAACACCATTGCTTTAACTATGTGGACCTTTGTTGTCAGTGTGATGTCTCTGCTCTTAACTATTTTATTGAGATTTGTCATTGCTCTGCTCCCAAGGATTAAGCGTCTTCTGATTTCCTGACTGCAGTCAGCATCTGCAGTAATCTTCGCACCTAGGAATACAAAGTATTTCACTGCCTCTGTGTTTTCTCCCTCTATTTGCCAGTTATCAATCAAGCTGGTTGCCATAATCTTGGTTTTTTTGAGGTTTAGCTGCAGGCCAGTTTTTGCACTTTCTTCTTTCACATTCATCATAAGGCTCCTCAGTTCCTCTTCGCTTTCAGCCATCAAAGTGGTATCATCTGCATATCTGAGATTGTTAATGTTTCTTCCAGCAATTTTAACTCCAGCCTTGGATTCCTCAAGCCCAGCTTGTCGCATGATGTGTTCTGTATACAAGTTGAATATGTAGGGTGAGAGTATACAGCCCTGTCGTACTCCTTTCCCAATCTTACACCAGTCCGTTGTTCTGTGGTCTGTTCTTACTGTTGCTACTTGGTCATTATACAGATTCTTCAGGAGGCAGACAAGGTGATTTGGTATCCCATACTGCTAAGAATTTGCCACAATTTGTCATGGTCCACACAGGCTTTAGAATAGTCAATAAAACAGAAATAGATGTTTTTCTGAAACTCCCTGGCTTTTTCCATTATCGAGCGGATATTGGCAACTTGGTCCCTAGTTCCTCTGCCTTTTCTAAACCCAGCTTGTACATCTGGCAATTCTTGCTCCATGAATTGCTGAAGTCTCCCTTGCAGGATCTTGAGCATTACCTTACTGGCATGTGAAATGAGTGCCACTGTTCGATAGTTTGAACATTCTTTAGTGTTTCCCTTTTTTGGTATGGGGATATAAGTTGATTTTTTCCAATCTGATGGCCATTCTTGTGTCTTCCAAATTTGCTGGCATATAGCATGCATTACCTTGACAGCATCATCTCGCAAGATTTTGAACAGTTCAGCTGGGATGCTGTCATCTCCTGCTGCCTTGTTATTAGCAATGCTTCTTATGGCCCATTCAACCTCACTCTTCAGGGTGTCTGGCTCTAGCTCACTGACCACACCATCAAAGCTATCCTCGATATTGTTATTCTTCCTATACAGGTCTTCTGTATATTCTTGCCACCTTTTCTTGATCTCTTCTTCTTCTGTTAGGTCCTTGCCATCTTTGTTTTTGATCATACCCATTTTGGCCTGGAATTTACCTCCAATGTTTCTAATTTTCTGGAAGAGGTCTCTTGTCCTTCCTATTCTATTGTCTTTTTCAACTTCCGCGCATTGCTTGTTTAAAAATAATTCCTTATCCCTTCTGGCTAACCTCTGGAATTTTGCATTTAATTGGGCATATCTCCCCCTATCAGTGTTGCCTTTTGCTTTCCTTCTTTCTTGGGCTACTTCCAGTGTCTCAGCAGACAGCCATTTTGCCTTCTTGGTTTTCTCTTTCTTTGGGATGTATTTTGTTGCTGCCTCCTGAACAATGTTGCAAACTTCTGTCCATAGTTCTTCCGGGACCCTATCTACTAAGTCCAGTCCCTTAAATCGATTCTTCACCTCCACTGCATATTCCTTAGGAATATTAGTGAGCTCATATCTAGCTGATCTGTGGGTCTTCCCTCATCTCTTTACTCTGATCCTAAATTGTGCAAGAAGAAGTTCGTGATCTGAACTATAGTCAGCTCCAGGTCTTGTTTTTACCGACTGTACAGATGTCTGCTACCTTTGGCTGCAAAGGATGTAGTCAATCTGATTTCGGTGTTGTCCATCTGGTGAAGTCCATGTATAAAGCCATCTCTTAGGTTGTTGGAAGAGAGTGTTTGTTATGCAGAGTGAGTTGTCTTGGCAAAATTCTATCAGCCTATGTCCTGCTTCATTTTGTTCTCCCAGGCCATGCTTACCTGTAATTCGAGGTGTCATTTGACTGCCCACCTTAGCATTCCAGTCTCCCGTGATGAAAATAACATCTCTTTTAGGCGTGTTGTCCAGTAGGTGCTGCAGATTCTCATAGAACTGCTCTACTTCAGCTTCTTCAGCCTCTGTGGTTGGGGCGTATACTTGGATCACTGTGATGTTAGATGGGTTGCCCTGAATTCGAATTGAGATCATTCTATCATTTTTTGGATTGTATCCAAGCACTGCTTTAGCCACTTGACTATTAATTATGAAGGCTACTCCATTTCTTCTGTGGTCCTCTTGTCCACAGTAGTAGATCTGGTGGTCATTTGATGTGAAGTGGCCCACTCCAGTCCATTTCAGTTCGCTGATGCCCAAAATGTCTATCTTCAATCTTGACATCTCACCAATAACCACATCCAATTTGCCCTGGCTCATAGATCTTACATTCCAGGTTCCAATGGCGTGTTGATCCTTAGAACATCGGATTCGCCGTTCACCACCAGCACCGTCGGCCGCTAACCATCCTTTCGGCTTTGAGCTAGCTGCGTCATCACGTCTGGGGCTAGTTGAGCTCATCCTCTGTTCCTCCCCAGTAGCATTTTGACCATCTTCCAACCTGGGGGTCTCATCTTCCGATGGTATACCGACATATCTCTGGTTGTACTGATCCATTTAGTTTTCACGGCAAGAATACTGGGGTGGGTTGCCATTACCTTCCCCAGGGATCGCATTTAGTCTGACCTCTCTGTCATGACCTTCCCATCTTGGATGGCCCTTCACAGTTTAGCTCATGGCATCATTGAGGTGCTCAAGCTCCAGCACCACGACAAGGTAACGATCCTTTGCTGAAGTCTGATGACATACCTTGTCAAAATCTTGGGAACTTAAAATGGTGACCCTTTCCTCAGAATATTTTTATGGGAGAAATCATTTCTAGTACACAGCCAGTGATCCCCACCTCCTCCTCAGGTGAGTGATTAGACAGCTCAGGTACCTCTGTTTATCTTAATTGTTTTAAGTAGGAATACAAATAAAAGGCTCAGAGGCAAGAGAATTTTACAGTCCAGCAATGCAATCTGCAAATCTTGCTAAGTAACTATTTCTAAGTTCACATGTAGAGGAATTTACAATACAAAGCTTGCTAAATTACACACACATTGCCTCAAGTTGATTAAATAACGATTTCTACACCTATCTTACAGGTGTAAAGAGTCTACACCACTATATCCTCACCAATCTCACATGCTTGCTCCTATGTTGCAAAAAGCAATGCATTTTAAAATTGTAAGCAATAAGCAATGGCATCAATGCACTTCTTTCTGACACTGTAAGATACACAATACAATCTCATTTTTGTATTGTGGGAATTGTGGAAGGATTATCTTGCAGCAAAACTCAGCCTGAAGCTGTTAGTTCATTTGAAACAAAGTACCATAATTCACATTCTAAAAATAAATTGATGGAAAACAGCCATTTTCAGTGTACTATTGGAATCAGAAGTGATGGAATAATCCCTAGTTACCCATAAGTGACAACTGTTGTTTTACTGTTTGAAGAGTCCTTATTATTTTTTGTTTCACAACTCTCATTCACTGAACCTAACAGTTCACAATTCTCTTGATCAAATCTGTGTGCATACATTTTAGCTCAGCAGTATCATCTCCCTTTTAGCACACAATTGCTGCTCAGTAATGCTTTTTTTAAAAGAAAGATGTTAAGGACTGAAATAATTGGGATAATTGTGTGAGCACTGCATATCATTAAGTTTTATAAAGGTAGACAGCGTCTGAGATACATGGGCTGATAACGTGTGCTTCCTCTCCTCCTTTACATCCAGTCTCTGAAAAGAAGCATAGCAAACAAGAAAACCTCTATCATGTTAACCGCCCTCCACTTTCCTTCCAAATGTCACATTTCTTCATGCTGTTGGGCAAGAACCCATTACAAAAAAAAGACATAGAAAGGTCACAGCACTGTCAGTTGTGCATGAAAATGAAATCAGCTTGACTTTTGCAGGACTCCCTCTTCATTTTCATGAGTTAAATGAGAAAGCAAATCACATCCAAATGGCATTTTGAAGCTCAGCTCCATTTTGTTACAATTGGGAATTGAACATTTTTTGGTTTTCTTCCAACTTCTTTTTGTGTGGAACAAGCATTTAGAAGAGAAATGTGAATTTGGAAAGGCTTACTTATTGTACTAAGTGTGCAATTTCTATGGAAACCCTGTTACCTGACAAAGAAATTGCTTTCATAGCCCTCCATCTTCTTCAGCCAGTACAGTAAATTATAGTATTTGAAGTTCTGATGGAAACTCTAACAACCAGGTGACAGAGAGTGAGAAATGCCAAATATATCACAACTGGCAACTTAATCCAAATATAATTGCTGTCTTTGCAGTCATTTCTTAGGTATTCCTGTCTGTAGGAAGAAAAAGAGTTTTTCCTTGCTACATATTTTATACCATATTTTATACCATATTTACACTGTTTTTCCTCTTAACAACAACAAAAGAAAAAAAACCCAACCATTGTATTTGGATAAAACCTTGTCTTATTTTCTGAATGATGGATCTGCAGAATATTATAAACAGAATAATTGTATTGGATTTGGTAAAGATTCTAACAACAATAGCATTGTATTCTGCCATGCAAAGCTGCTATGGACTTTGTAGAATACATTTTAAGATTCTCAATTGATTTTTGATAAGTTATTCAGAATTACTGATCTAGATTGACTCCACCTTTTTTTACTCCCCACCACCACTTCATTTTTGAGCTTCCTTGCTTCTGATGGTGGACAGAAGCAATGCTGATACTTGAGATTAATGTAATCATCAATAATGCCTCCAGTAATTTGAGAATCCAGGGCACTGTGGATACTTAATGTGGCACCCTCTCAGTACATGTAGTCCTTGTTAAGCATCTGCCTTGGATAGAGACTATTCACAAATATTACGGTAAAGCAGGTAGTCCTTGACTTATATGGGTAATTGGGACTGGAATTTCTGTCGCTAAGCGATGCGGTCATAAAGCTCAATTTATTTTATATAATATAAATTATACTTTATATAATGGCAATACCTGCAGTCCCAGTTGCCGTTGTTAACTGAATCCCATGGTTCTTAGGTGAGGAAACTTCCTGCTGGCTTCCTACAACTAAAGTCAGTGGGGAAGCTGGCAGAAAGCTGCAAGTCTCAGGCCCACAGGCAAGTAAGTGGCCACTACTGGGCGGAGGAGAGAAAGAGGGGGTGGGTGGGGGGTGGGAGAGAGTCAAGGATGGTGCACAAGAGATGCAGTGTGGTGTGGGGAGGGTGCACAAGGGTGCGAGGGGCTGCACAAGAGGTGCTGTGCAGGATGGGGAGGGTGTGCAAGAGTGTGTGAGAGGCACCGCGTGGGTCAGGGAGGCACGAGGGTATAAGGGAGTGCATGAGAGCTGCTGTGCAGGTGAGGGAGGATGCACAAGGGTTCAAGGGGGTGCATGAGAGGTGCTGTGTGGTCAGGGAGGGTGCATGAGGGTGTGAGAGAGTGTGCAAGAGGTGCCATGCAGGTCAGGGAGGGTACACAAAGGTGCATGGGGTGCACGAGAGGCACCGCCTGGGACAGGGAGGGTGCATGATTGGCACCACACAGGTCAGGGAGGGTGTGCAAGGGTGCTCAAGGGTGCACAGGTGTGAGGGTGCACAAGACACACTGCATGGGTTGGGAAGGGTCAAGGAGGGTGCGTGGGAGTGTGTAAGAGGTGCCGCGCAGGTCATGGACGGTTCACGGGGGGGTGTGAGTGGCCAGCACAGTGTGAGCACAGAGGGCATAGGGGAGAGTGCGCAGATGGCGGAGACTTACCCCAGTGACTTCCAATCTTCCCTGCTAGCTTCCCCTTTGACTTTTTGGAGAAGCCAGCATGGAAGATTGCAAATGGCTATCATGAATGTGGGGCATTGGGCAACAGTCCATAAATTATTTTCTAATCAATGTGCACATTTATGACAACAAAATCCTTCAGTGTAAAATTGATTAAGGTCTGGTCAGTTTCAGGCAGCAGCTGCCAGCCAGCAGGAAGCTTCTAATCAACTAATTAAGGACACAGGGCTGAGCTTGTGAACTTGCAGTTAGCGCTTTTTAGGGAGAGGATGTGATGTAGAAAAAGCAGCTCAGGAAGAGATAGCTTGTATAAAAAATCTCTCCACCCTGTATGGGGCCAAAAAAAGGGGGAAAAATGGGTCAGGCACAGGACACTGTACAAGAGAACTTTATCTGAATGAGGCAGCAGCAGCCAGCGATCTTCAAAGCATCTCTCTTTTTCAGTCACATGTTCACTTAGTGACCATTTTGCTTAATAATTGAGTCATCAGAACCAATTGCAATCACTAAACGAGGACTACCTGTACTGGGAACAACTTACTTTGCTAGCAGGGGCCCAGGACATCCAAAATAAAGCCATTCTTTTTTGCCCTCTGTCAACCACTGCCCCTTAGGTGACACACCTTTTTTCTGATTTTTTTTTGTCTGCCCTATTTCTGGGACTGAACTTGGCATCTAGGGCTACCGTGCTCTGCCTCCAAAAATCCAACAGACAATGACATGACCGTGAAGATATTGAACATTTTATTCTTTGCTGCCATCTACAGGTCATCCAGTTTTTGTAGTCCAGGTATGGTAGCCCAGCTGGCGACAGTAAGAATCCATGCAAAAACAAGAAGGGGTCAGCTGGCCTCCAAGGAGGCTGTGTGCTGGTGAGGTAGAACAATCTGGATGGGGTGGAAGTGGGCAAGGCAAATGGCTGAAACATGAGGCAAGCTTCCAAGCCTTTCTTCTTTCTCCATAGCTGCAAAATATATCACCAGAACAACTCATAGCACTAGTAAAAAAGGACAAAAATCTCATATCTGCAGATATAAATGAGAAAGAGTTGGGATGGGGGGCAAAACAGAGAGACATCTTGTACGTGTTGGAAAGGAAGTGTTTGTGTGTGTGCCTGTTATGTGTATGGGACAGAGAAGAGAAAGAAAAGAAACAAAGAATGTTTTCTGTGCCAAAGAAAAATGTGCTGCTTATTTAAAGGGAGATGTGCATTGTAGTGCTTTGCTGAGAGACTCAGACATTTTTCTTAATAGAAACTAGACTAGTTAACTAGTTTATTCAGAATGACAACATGAAAGACTGCATATAATTCATAATTTTATTCAATGTATGTCAATAAAGTACACAAAGAGTAGAAAAGATTGTGCATTCTGCACCCTATGTCATTTTGATGTATATGTCACAGTTGGCCAAGCCTGGAAGGGAGTAAAATATGATATAATCATACATGCATTTATACAAATCATATTAAGTAGCTTCCTTATAAATATTCAGTAACCTTTCATGTTATGTTCAAATGTCGCTCCTTTGTTACATTGAAATATTTTACCTTTCTTTGAAATTCAGGAGAAGAGTAAAAAGCTACAGTGAACACTGAAGCCAAGTTCAGTTAGGTGTGTATAGGATAATCTCTTAATAGTACAGCGACTCCAAAGCTCAAATGTCATTTAAGCATTAACTTATTGTTCAGTTTGTTTCATCTGTCTGTCCTGAACACTTATTTCAAATTAGGTTTAAAAAGAAATAGCCTTGAATGTAAGGTATGACCTTCTAGGTGCTCCTTTTTAAACCTAGTAAGGTATTACATTCTGAAAGAAAACATTACATTCTACCAAAGAACAACATTGCTGGTGTTTGATTTGTAGTTTGTGTACTGCATTCTTACGTGCGCTGCATTATGATATGAAAATAGGAATGTTTGATTCAGTGTGATGTATTCTCCAGATATTGCTCACAAAGCTTTCCTGAAAATTTGAACCAATTTCAACAAAATCATTTGAAGCTGGATGATCTGGTGCTGATGCTACATATCTGATTCGATTCTCGTTTGGGGATGTCTGAAACAACAAGCTGTGATACATTGTCACTAACTAATTTTTGTAAAACATCTGTTTTCACAAAGAGTGCTCTCAATATATCTATGGCATGTGTGGTTGTTGTTGAAATTATGAGAAACACCTCCGGCCATCTGAACGTACATCCACCACGACTAAAAGGTTGCACCCATAAACGGTCCTGCAAAGTCTACAAACAGACCATTCCTGTGTGTGAAATGGTTCAGTTTTTGGCATCTTCTGGACATTTTGCAACCTGAGCAATGCACCGTAGCTGCTTTATGTGCTGGTCTTTCACCAGTCACCAATCAAAACTATGAGCTAGGGCTTTCACTTCTGCTACTCCAAAATTTCCACCATGTAGCTTTTTTTAACACTCAAGCTCTCAGTTTAGATTGTATGATGACTCTCAATCCACACATTATACAACTTTATCAAGTGTAAATTCATCACGGCACTGATAAAAGTCCATTGACTGAGAATTTTGCTATATATTCCAGCCAGGGCTGAAACTAGGTGGGGGGGGGGGGCAAGCAGGGCATGTGCCCTGGGTGCCACACTGGGAGGATGCCAAAATGAGCGCTGGTGGGGGCACCAAAATGGGCATGGAATCCATGTTTGCCACGGGTGACACAGACCCTAGTTGCGGTCCTGATTCCAGCCATTCTGAATTACTGAGTAGACTTGGAGCAGCTCTGGAACTCACCTCGTTTCTCTTTGAATCATCTTAGTTGTAATGGGGAGAATATTGATTTCTGTAATAAAAAACATGCCAAAGAAATCCCCACCTTCTGTGGATTTTTCTGATTTTTATCCTGTAGATATACGTGAGACAACCTGTCTCAATTTGTTTGATTGGGTGTCCTTTCTGAATTCAGTTTTGATTTCGTCCCCTCCAAGAAACAAAGCCAAATGCTATATTTGAGGACTGAAGATTGACAATAGTTTAATGATTAATGCAAGTGATTAATGATTGATTGATCTGAAAAAATATATGTGGAAAATGATATAAAATATAATTTATATTATATAAAATAACTAGGTAGCCCTAGTTAGCCCTAGCCCTAGGTAGTTAACAGTCATATATACCAATAATAAAATGGACACGGTTAAATAACTCTTACACGCTACCAATCCCCAGTACACTGTCTTCTGAAATACATACATGCTGGCCTCATCTCCCTTCGTGGCCCAACCTCTGAGGGAAGAGCCGGGTCCTAATGGCATTCTGGAATGTCAGGAGGGTAGGGGACCTTCAGATCCTAGTAGGGAGGTTGTTCCATAGGATAGGCACCACTATTGAAAACGCTTGCTTAAGTCCTGCCAGATGACAATACTTAAAAAGGGCAGCTGGAGCAAGCCCACCCTATCTAAACTAGATACCCTCAAGAAAAGGCAGACCTTCAAATAACCTGGCCCTGTGCCATTCAAGGCTCTGAAGGTGATAACCAGCACTTTGAACTGCACTGGGAAGAAACTAGGAGCCAATGCAGCTCGCGCGGTAGCAATGTAATAGAGGTGAATTTGTATGCACCCAAAATGTCATGTGCTGCTGCATTCTGGACCATTTGAAGTGTCTGGGTGGTCTTAACAGCAGTCCCATACAGAACACATAACAGTAGTTCCAACAAGAAGTGACTAGGGCTTTAGTGACCATAAAGAGGACGTCCTGGTCCAGGAATGAGTGCAATTTGTACACAAGATGAATCCATGCATAAGGCTCCTAGCCACTGCTGCCACATACTTCTTGAGCAGAAGCCACAAGCTCTTCAGGATCCCCAAATTGCACAGAAACTCTATCTGGGGGAGTGCTAGACCATCAAGGGTTTAGGATGGTAACTCTCTGGAGCCAAGGACTGGAAAGCCAGAGCTACTCCATCTTGCTAGAGTTGCATCGCAGCCAATTCCTCAGTCCAGACCCTCACAGCTTTCAGATATTGAGTAAGCACTATTGATGATCAGTGATGAAGGTAAACTCCCTTCTTTGCAAGTACTGGATGAAATGTTTAACTCTCTAAATCAAATAAATGCTTTCCTATTTGTGCACGATGTTTTTCTACATCCAACCATTATGCAAAAGTTATTTATTCACTGCCATCTTTCATGATGAATGACATAACTGTACCAATACCACAATTTAAGGCATAACAAACTTGTTATTTTATTTTATTATTTTGTTTATTTTATTATTTTATTTTTCCACTTGTAAGTGCAGGTTACAATGCCTTCAGCATGCCTTAGCTCCATCTATGCTTTCCTTCAAGCTTGGGGATGGATGTCAAAGGATGGCCTTTGAACTTCTCCAGGCTATAAAGGACTAGATGTGCAAGAGCAAGCTGTATTTGAGTGCTGACAAGACAGAGCTACTATTAAATCCAGAGCCCAGGCTTCTAGGTGGGACTACAGTCCCCCTTAGGGATCCTCCTGCATCCACCAATGACAATGAACAGCCAAATAACATTAGTGGTAAGAAGGGCATTTGATAATTTTTAGATGGCGCATCCCTCATTGGAGAAAAAAAGGTTCAGTAACTCGTGAACTGGTAATGTTGAGGCAGGATTACTGTAATGTACTATGCATGGGTTGACTCTTAAAGATGTTACAGCTTATCATATCACACTCAGAATATGAAAACATATACATACAGACACAAACATTATAATTTGAAATAATGTATGAATCCTGGTTGTTTTAATTGCTGGATACCATGATTCTCTTGAAGTCTCTTTATGTCACTTTTAAACCCATATAAATAAGTGTGCCATGCTATCTGCTGTGTGAATACTTTTTAATAAAGGAGCTAATCTTCAGGGGAAAACATGTGTATTCTAAGAGAGAATTTTGCTCTACTTTGTAGAAGGTTATTAGCCATATACCGTATTCTGACAATAATGTAGCCAATTTCACATATTTGCCTAATTTGCACCCTTCTTTGTTTTATTTGTTATTTATTAGATATATATTTATATTGCTTCCTCCGTGACTACATGTCAAGGCAGAAATACACATGATACAATAAAATAATAACATAAACAATATAAAATTATATTTGTCAAAAAGATGGAGAAAAAGAAAACAGAAGTAGAAGACCCACTCATACAATATAGAGAAAAACTAGGTGAATTGACCTAGGCACTTAAAAGATGTACTAATAGGTGCCTCAGGAGATTCAGGAAGCAGAGCACTCCAGAATTTAGGACATACCAGGTATCATTCTGCAAGTCTTGGCAAATACAATAGGACCTTCCTGGATAGTCTTAGTGATCAATGAGGTCTAAAGGCAAAGGCGGTCTGCCTATCAGATTGCTTAGGGTCTGCTATACCATGATCCAAACTTGAACTTGGTTTCAGCAAAGGTAGCATCACAAGGAACACTTTATAGCTACATTACTAGTGTGTGAATAACAGAAGGTAGGTGGCTCTTGTCCAGGAAAGGGCATAGTTTGTATACAAATCAAAGTTGGTAATGGGTGCTCCTGACCATGAAAATCACTTGGGCATACAATGGCATTAATAACTTCATGAATACTGTTAGGGTATGTACCTGTTCTTTCTGAGGGAGTGCATCCCCATTTAGAATAGCTTAAACTGTTTCAGTCTCAGTTTATTGGCTCTCATCCATCTCCACCACTGTGCCAGATACGGGTTCAGGATATACACAGCCTCTTGATTCAGGTGCAGAGCACAGTATTACTGGATACTCTCTGTGACTGCCTCCAGCAGCTTCATATGGGGTTAAATAGCAATGTGGACAAAACAAAGGTTATTTTAGGGAAGCAGCATAGTTGGCAGGGAACAAAGGCATAATTATGCAAAATTATTCCAAGTGGGAATGGAATAACTATACTGGCCTTCTAGAAATTGATCAAAATGGAGCTCTTCTGGAGGGTTCTTCATTAAGTAATTAATTAACACAGACCCATCAAGTGTTAACTGTTATTAGAATACTGTTTTAATTAAAGTTAACCATGGCATAGGGCCTGGCTAGCTGAGGGACTGCCCATCTCCCATAGTATCTGCCTGGATGATTTGATCTGGCAGGGTTGGCACACTCTACATTCCTTCAATTAAGCAATGCCATCTATTGGGACCCCAGAACCGTGACTTCTCTGTTGCAGTGCCTGCCCTCTGGAATGAGGTTCCCCCCACAGTCTGAACAGCCCCCACGCTGCTGGTGTTTCAAAGGGGCCTGAAGACCTGGCTCTTTACCCAGGCCTTTGGTGAGGATGACTGAAGCCTTCTTTTAACCTAGGTTGTTTTCTTTGTTTTCTATCCAGTTTGTTATTCTGCCATCTCTACCATTTTTATTTTGTTGTTTTTATTGTCTTGTTTTTATCTTTTAAATCATTTATAAACTGCCTAGAGTCACTGGGAGTTGGGTAGCATCTAAATTTAAATAATAATAATGATAACAACAACAATAACAATAATAATGGTAATGGTGATATTTTATGGTTTTGTTACTTTAGTTTATATTGTTGTGTGTTGAATGTTTTTATTTTTCTTTGTTTTTCTGTGACCCTCAAGAGTCACAGGATTGCAGTGGTTTAAAAATATAATAAATAAATAAACAGACTTCTATAATAGATTCCCTAACTCAGGAAGATGATCCAGTGAAATACCATTCTTTATCATATTAAAATCATTGAAAGATCAAGAGGATCAACAGAGTCACATTTCTTCTCTCTCTTTCTCACATCTATCAGGGAAGCCACTGTTGATTCTGGCCCAAATTTTAATACAGACTGAAAAGGGTCAAGATAAGTATCCTACAAAGTCCCCATATTCTCAAACACCTTCTCCCCAAAAGAAGTATTTGTGACTGAAAAGATCATCTTCAAGAGTAGGTGAGTATATTTGTAATTGCACTTATATCTGTATCAGACAAAGTCAGAAGTCACTTTCCTTTTCTATTTCTTTCTAACTTTGTACTTTTATGTTTTTTTCTTTTTTTCTTTAGGTCTATACCCTGTCTTTTCTATATTCTGTTTTGTATTTTAACTTTTAACTATGCTTTGAAAAATAATACAGTTCTTTAAAAAAAATAGGTGAGTATTGCTTCTATCAAAGTCAGTGAGTCATGCAAAGACTCATTCACCACTCCCTGAATGCACCCAAGTGGCTCAGGGGTCAAGAGAGGATGTGCTAGTCAGGACAAGTCTGGGACTCTTGTCCATGTCTTCAGACCTTATAAGCTGAAAATGACTGTGTACAATTTGATCATATGATGCCGTGAATACCTTAGTATGCAATGCATACAAATAACGTTCAAATTAGCATGAAAAGCAATTTTATCCTTGAAGGGCCACAAATAGCTGCCTTAGGAGGTCTTTGAAGGTATCAACTTTGGATTTTCCAAGTCAGATGACAATAAACCCTTAACTACTTTAAAGAATTTTGCTGGATGGCTATTTCAGGATGCCATAAAAGTCATGAAGTTAGCCTTTGTGCAGCCTTCCCTACAATGATATACAATAGGTATGATTGTATGCAGTAATTCTATATAAATACTGTTCTGTTTAGAACGTGTTTATTTTTGTCCTCTATATTCTTCATTTGAATGCATGACTGGAAGTCCTTCCTAAACAAAAAAATAAATTATAAGCTGTCAGTGGAAAAGCCTGAATTCATGGAGAAAAGGCTACCAAATAACAGAGTGAGAACTACCAAAATAAACTTCGTAAAACTTTTCTAAAGTCAAAACTGGTGCATCACTTTATGGAACTGTATTCAGCTAAAATAGACACACAAGCAACACAAAAATATGTATTTCAGCTGAAGTCAAGAAATACACTAACATCATCTTCAAAACTTCTGTTGCCTCTACATTTAACCCTACTGTATACAACATTTTGTAATGGTATGCAGGGATGACCTTGGGAGACAAGGCAAAGAGATGCAGCCAAGGGAACAGTCAGATAAAAGGCTACTTAGCCCACAGAGGAATGTGGGCAGGGCAAGCAGCTCAGAAGAGATCCTCCCTAGTTTCTTGGGCTATAAAGGTGATGGGGGAAATTACTTTCAGACTTGCAAGATTCGGTTAATGTAACCTTACAATACAGTAGAATTAGCTCATCTGGCCATGCTTCCTGTCTGGTCTACCTCACAAGGCTGACACATTTCTTGATTTCATGTTTCTCTTTGATCCCATCATAGTATCTTGTGAAAAAGCTGAATTTGTCCAAAATTTGTATCCAAATAACTTCCTTTAAGTAAGGTGTTCCCCACAAGTGGTCCTCTGATTTTTATTCTCCTCTGATTTCCAAATTGGCAGGCCATATGATATCCATCTTTTTTATAGGCAGATGCTACTGCTATTGCATCCCAAACTCCAACTGGGGTCACAAGAGCACTTAAATCTATTATTCTCTATAGTAAACAAAAGAGGTTCATGCTCATTTATCGAAAATTCAAGATCATGATCTTCATGAAAAGAATCAAACAGAAAACCTGGATTATAGATGAGATTAAGATCAAGCAGGTTCACACCTTTAAATATCTTGGAATGGTTTTTGACACCAGAGAATCAGAGAAAATACATGATGACTACGCCTCTCAGGCAGCATCATGAATTTCTGCCACCATTAGGAATTTATTTTTCTCCAAGAACTGAGAGTTAATTCCTGCCACTCTTAAACCTTTTAAAGTCAAAACACTCCACAGCCGTGGAGAATAATAGGGCTAAGATCCTGTGGGACTTCCAAATCCAGACAGACAGGCAGGTACTGGCCAATCAGCCAGACATCGTGGTGGTATTCGAGGACCAGAAGACAGCAGTGGTGATAGATGTAGCAGTGCCAAGTGACAGCAACATCATGAGAAGCTGGAGAAGTACCAGGGTCTGAAGGAGGAACTAGAGATGACGTGAAAGGTGAAGGCCAAAGTGGTCCCAGTGGTGGTAGGGGCACTTGGGGCTGTGACTCCCAAGCTGGGAGAGTGGCTCCAGCAGATCCCAGGAGCAACCTCAGAGCTCTCTGTCCAGAAGAGTGCAGTGCTGGGAACAGCTAAGATACTGCACAGAACCCTCAAACTCCCAGGCCTCTGGTAGAGGACCCGAGGTTGAGGAAGACACATACCACCCATAGGGGTGAGAAGGAATATTTTTTTCCTACACAAAGGAAACTTTCTTTTCAACTTTCTTGAGCCACAACCTAGTTGAAGAGGTATGCTTCAGGTTAAAGCCTACATCTGAATTTTTACAAAATGACTGATAAAAGGAAAAGAAAAACAACATGGAGTGGGTTTTTTAAGGATTGGTATGAAAGTCGCCACTTTCTCCTTTACAGTATGCTGTTCTACATTTTAAAATTTTACTTGTTTACCTTATATATTTAAAATGTTTCCATATCATTATGGATCTTCTGCCATCAGGCTGGTTTGCAGATTTGAAATAAATTCTTAATAAAACCATATTATGTTTAGAACACTAACAGAGCAAACCTAAAATAAAATTGGAGCGCTTCAAGATGCTCAAAACCTTTTGAATGACAGCATTGGATTCACTTTCCTTTTATTGAAATATAAAACTCATAACTGTCTTCATGTGTTAATGTTCAGCGTTTACTGAAAAAAGTATTCAAAATGATTACAATACTGTGGTTGCTAGCTACTTTGAAGGCTTAGGAGAAAAGATGCAGGTTAAACATTTTCACATAGAATAAGCATTTAAAGAAATTAACTTCACATATTGCTGGAGTGGAAGGCAAACTTCATTTCAAAATGATGGGGTGAATTGATGATTTATGTGTGAAACTACGTAAATAATGTACAATGAGAAAACTGACTGTATCTTAGAGGTGCAGTTACACTGAATTATTAATCTTAGCAGAGCTGTTAAATGCATTTGTGAGGTCTCAGTAAATAGATGATATTTAATTAACACAACACTTTTTATTTTTAGGACATGTTCTCTTCTGCAGCATAGACTAACCTAAAATTAGTTAACTTAATTATTCCATGCCACAAGATAGCAGCACTTTTATAAAGAAAATTTAAAAGGTTGTCCTTCTTATAATTTTTTTCTTAATAACTTATCAAGGAATTACCATAACTATACTGAGAGTCAGGGGGTGATATTCATTTTTATATTTATCTTTCCCTATAATTTCTAAATCACTGGATTTGTGAACCATTTATTTATATTGACATTAATCTGATACGAACAGTTTGGTCTATTTATATCTACGAATGAAGAAAGTTTCCCAGACATTTAAGACAATCTAAACAACTAATAAAATCCCATTTTTTATCTCTTCTCTTCTCTTCTCTTCTCTTCTCTTCTCTGCCCTTCCCTTCCCTTCCCTTCCCTTCCCTTCCCTTCCCTTCCCTTCCCTTCCCTTCCCTTCCCTTCCCTTCCCTTCTCTCTCTCTCTCTCTTTCTCTCTGTCTCTCAGAAGTACATGATGGTTGAATACCCTGATAGTCTACCATCATGTTATACCATATATATAAACATTGGTATTAGCATTCAAAGTTATCCATAGGTTATAACATCTACATATAATAATTTGTATCAACTCCAGCCCAACATGTCCTTCAATTATTCACAAGACAGACAGTGACCACAATTTTTGAACTTCTCAAGGACATCTTGAGAAGTTCAAAAAGACATCCTTATGGGTAAAGAAGTAATTCTATTTGTAATAAATATACTTTAATCCAATTAATTAAGGGTAATGCATATTTGGTGAAAAGATGCTCCAAACATTTCACTGTTCCATTTCAAAGATCATTTCTGCATCCAGTGAAGCCACTACTGTTAGTGCAGGGTTTTTTTTTTTCTTTAATGAGGTTTAACTTTCCTGATTTTTAACTTTATAATTGGGGATATATTTTTGGTGAAAGTTGGACATTAAAAAAGGAAGATAGAAGAAGAATTGATGCACTCGAATTGTGTTGGTGAAGATTATTGAAAATACCATGGACTGCCAGAAGAACAAACAAATCAGTTTTAGAAGAAATACAACCAGAATGTTCCCTAGAGGTGAACATAACTAGGCTTAGACTCTCATACTTTGGGCACCATCAGGAAAGACTGATCGCTTGAAAAGGGCATCATGTTTGGTAAAGTCGAGGGCCAGCGGAAAAGAGGAAGACCTTGAATGAGATGGATTGATACAATTACAGCAACAATGGATGCAAATATTGGAATGGTCAGGCATATGGCGCAAGACCAAACAGCATTTTGTTCTGTTATACATAGGGTCGCCATGAGTCGTAAATGACTCAATGGCAACTAACAACAACATTTTTGGTTTTATTTCCTTGTGGTATTCAAGTGATCAAGTACAAAAACTACTATGGGTACAACTAGAATTTATTTATGTGACCCCTTTGGTATCATAGCAGGGGCTCAGTTCTTTTATTCTTTTTGTAGTCACAATCATTTATGTTTCCAGCCCTACAGTACAAGAAGAATGTAGAAGCTGTTGGGATGGAAACATAATTTTATCTTAATTTAGGGATAATTCCAGTTTTAAAATTGCAGGTGATTTTTAATTTATTTATTTATGGGCTAATGGCGTTATCGATATTTTAGACCATTTTGGGCTAGTGTGGGTTGTATGACATCTGTTGCTTCCCACAACGTACCATGTCTGGATATCCTTTGTTGAGAACTTCTCCCCATTCCTAAGAAATGGGGACAGAGAAGTCTACAAAGTTCACCTTCCTGAGGTGGCACATATGGTTTCTGTTCTTGCTGAGTACAGTTTCAGTCAGGTAGGGAAGAGTAAGAAGAACCCCAAAACCTCATGGAGTGGAGCAGATGTTGGGGGTGACAAGTTTTTCTAGGAGCATAATGGAGGTGGGAGAAAAGTTGCAGGAAAAGAAATAACCTGATTCCCATGAAAAAGCATCATTCTGCTTGAAGTATGAGCTAGGAATATAAGAGATATCAAAGTTGAAATGAGGAATAAAAGGCCAACTTGACCTGGAGAAAGAGAGATGAATGATAGGTTTCTACCACATTCTTGAGATGAGTTCAGACTTTCATACAGAATTCTGCCCATTTGTGTAATGGCACCAATGGTGATGGCCAAAGGCTCCTTGTGAAACACCATAGCTCCTGTACGTGGAAGGAGTGGACTAGAAAGGAAGGTACAAAGGAGGAGTTTTGCCACAAACTCTGCACTGGATTGGAAAGGTACAGTTTGCAAGGCAAAATCAGAGGGATCAGCCTGTACATTCAAGTGGGATGTGGATGAGATCTCGGGTGAAGAAATGCATGCATATTTCAGTTGAACAAAATATTAAGTAGTAGAACCCCACTTAAAGAACCTTCTTCTTGGCTAAGTGAATCAGTAGTGTAATTAGTGCAGCAAAATTAGGGAAAAAAATACTGTAAAAACTGACAAAGTCCAAAAAGCATTTTTGATGGTGTGGGAGGACTCAGTCAGAAGAGATTCTACTTTAGCTGGCTCCATCTGAATTCCTTTCAGGTAAATACAGTAGTAAAATAGTCCAATACAAACAGAACAAAGACACATTTCTTTAACTTGCAAAGTAGACTCCAACAATTCATGGAGCAAGAATTGCCAGATGTGCAAGCTGGGTTTAGAAAAGGCAGAGGAACTAGGGACCAAATTGCCAATAACCGCTGGATAATGGAAAAAAGCCAAGGAGTTTCAGAAAAACGTCTATTTCTGTTTTATTGACTATTCTAAAGCCTGTGTGGACCATAACAAATTGTGGCAAATTCTTAGCAGTATGGGATACCAAATCACCTTGTCTGCCTCCTGAAGAATCTGTATAACGACCAAGTAGCAACAGTAAGAACAGACCACGGAACAACAGACTGGTTTAAGATTGGGAAAGGAGTACGGCAGGGCTGTATACTCTCACCCTACCTATTCAACTTGTACACAGAACACATCATGCAACATGCTGGGCTTGAGGAATCCAAGGCTGGAGTTAAAATCATTGGAAGAAACATTAACAATCTCAGATATGCAGATGATACCACTTTGATGGCTGAAAGCGAAGAGGAACTGAGGAGCCTTATGATGAATGTGAAAGAAGAAAGTGCAAAAACTGGATTGCAGTTAAACCTGAAAAAAACCAAGATTATGGCAACCAGCTTGATTGATAACTGGCAAAGCTGGATTGCAGTTAAACCTGAAAAAAACCAAGATTATGGCAACCAGCTTGATTGATAACTGGCAAATAGAGGGAGAAAATGTAGAAGCAGTGAAAGACTTTGTATTCCTAGGTGCGAAGATTACTGCAGATGCTGACTGCAGTCAGGAAATCAGAAGACGCTTAATCCTTGGGAGAAGAGCAATGACAAATCTCGATAAAATAGTTAAGAGCAGAGACATCACACTGACAACAAAGGTCCGCATAGTTAAAGCAATGGTGTTCCCCGTAGTAACATATGGCTGCGAGAGCTGGACCATAAGGAAGGCTGAGCGAAGGAAGATCGATGCTTTTGAACTGTGGTGTTGGAGGAAAATTCTGAGAGTGCCTTGGACTGCAAGAAGATCAAACCAGTCCATCCTCCAAAATAAAGCCAGACTACTCACTTGAGGGAATGATATTAAAGGCAAGACAATACTTTGGCCACATAATGAGAAGACAGGATACCCTGGAGAAGATGCTGATGCTAGAGAGAGTGGAAGGCAAAAGGAAGAGGGGCTGACCAAGGAAAAGATGGATGGATGGATGGATGGATGGATGGATGGATTCTAGAGGTGACAGATTTGACCTTGGGGGAGCTGGGGTGGCAACAACCAACAGGAAGCTCTGACGTGGGCTGATCCATGAAGTCATGAAGAGTTCAAAGTGACTGAACAAATAAACAACAAAAAGAGGCTTTAATCATGAAGGGAGTGTTAAATTACTTGAAATGCTTGAAATTACTTCAGATTATTTGAAATCCATAATGAGCACGATCCTCAAACTAAATGAACAAATCAAGCCCCCCCCCCCCCCAAATACCATGAAAATGGGATATTGACCAATCTGTAGGACATTACCATTTATTCAACCTTTCCATAAGGAGAATGAAGGGCAGTTAAATATTGGTCTTCTCTTTCATGTGAATCAAATTGTAGGTCCCCTGCCCAACATCCAATTTGGTAAAAATAGGTGCTTTCTGTAGTTGTTCCAAGAGTTTGGAAACCAGGGGAAGATTGTAGAGTACAAGAGCTAATCATGGGATATACCTAAGGAGTCATACTTAACAAAAGGAGAAGAGGATGGATGGATAAGATCTTTTTATAAGATTTGATTGATAAGTCCTTTTAGGTAGGCAAATTTAACATTTGACACTGGATAGCAAACTTTTGCAGGAATCTGCAGTCCCAGAATGAAACTGATTACAGTCATATAATCAATTGTGGGGGGAGTAGGAGTTGTGCTTCCCCCTTTCCCAAACATCATTCTAGTGTCCATATTTGACAGGCAAGGTAGGGGGGAGCCCTTACAGTGGGACTGCAAGCAGTGGAGATTTAAGGTCCTGCAGGCTTGCATCCTGGGGAATCAGATGTTACGTTTTCCTGGCCCCAGTGAACATGAGAATTCTGAAATTCAGTCCATTTCCAAAATTATTTGAAAATATAATGGAAAGACTAAATGAAGTTGCAGGGACTCCTGATGCTTCCTGATGCAAAGTGGTTGAAGCTCTGGCTAGTCTGTGACAAGTCCTGAGCATAAGGACTAGCAAACAGTCTCAAACCTAATAGAGGGTTGGGCAGGCTGGGTGGCTAGAAAATATTTGTGTGGGTTGCAAGGAGTACAATAATCTACTAGGACTGGCAGCTGTATTTCCAAGTCTATCTTGGTCTGTAAACAACAGGAATGACTGAAAGTTGATTCACAGTTCCACAAGTATGGGCTCCATTTAATTTCTGGTTACCCCATTGTCTGAGGCCCTATGAACAACTAATTTCTCAACATTCAAGATAAGGAAAGTTTAAGACATCTGCTTGCCAAATGCTCCCCTTCCCCAAAAGTATGACATTTAGTTGATGCTCTGGAACAAAGGCTGTCATAGTAGGGCACTCATTTACATTTCATAATAAAAACATAGGTCTTGTGTTGTTGGATTTATTTATTTATTTTTGCAGAGAGTGGAGCTTTACTAGTTACCAGTTGCATGGGCTCAATTTCCAAAATCTTAGAAATGTAGGTAGAAGAAGGAGTATGGCCTAAGAGAATAGGGGCATATTCCCTTTGCAATCTAATGCTGCAGTTCTTCAAGTTTTCCACTGATACCTAAGCAGACCTGGATTAATGCAAAGTATCTGGGAAGTTTTGACAAATGAGGTTGACCCAGTCTGACAGACCCTCTTTTAACTTGTCATTGAAGCCTTTTTCATTCCAGCCCACATCCCAAGATAACAGCTAAAAGTCAGCAGTACACTTCCTGGCACTTAGTACTAACCCTATTGAAGGCAATGGATTTTACTATTCATGGTCACTTGCTTGAGCAGATCTCCAGTTAACCCCTAGGAACATCACAAAATAGCATAGCTGCATGGGTCTGGACTGTCACACATCACAAGAGTTTAGCAACGTTCTGTGTCATAAGCCAAAATCCTCAGGTCTTAGGGATATGTATAATTCACACTGAGCTAGGAAGTCAGTAAATTTGCTTGGATTCCCTTCTTATTTGTCAGGCAGAAAGGCACATGTCATAAACTTTTACATTTGCATGATGACATCATTTTTCTATGCATCATCCCTTATTTTATTTATTTACAGGACTTATATGGCCTGTATGATAAAATGATTCTAGACACCTCAGCAATCCATAAAAGCATAGCTAAAAATAAAAGTACCCTTCCCCTAGGCATCAGACAGACTCCCAGCAAAGCCCCCATCCTAGCCCAATGCTTGGGGAAAGAGCCAGGCTTTCATGGCCTTCCACAAGGCTAAAAGGGAGGCAGCCCTTGGATCTTAGGTGGAGGCTATTCCAAAGGACTGAGTTGGCCACTAAGAAGGCATACCTCCAAGGTCCTATCAGATGACAACTTCCCTTAGTTTTTTAACTATTAATATAAATTGGCCAAATATGATTTAAAATAATAAATAATCCTGCTTGTTATTTACCAAAAATGTTTCTCAGGTGTAATTTTTTTAAAATTCTAGTATTTCCAATGGAAGCTCCTTTCAGTAATTGCTGTAGGGTTCAGAACTATTACTTTTTATGTCAGATATTTTGCTGTTGTTATTGGCAGAGTTTTGATCAGGGAAATATGAGTATTATTAGATTTAATGCTAGCACTGATCTCGCTGCAAACTCCAGTGGAAACAGAATGTTCCTTTTTTTCTCTTTCTTTGTCTCCTGGTAGTGGTGTCTGTGAGAAGTCCTTTTACACTCCTATCTAGGACCCAGATTTGTAACACAACCATCCATTAGGTCTAGTTTAATTCCTGCACTGAGCAAACTGTTAAGAGTCATTGTTCTAAATGGATTTTTCCACTTTCATGATTTATAATCTCCCCATATGAGAATGAAATATGCATAATCTACCTGCAAAACAACATTCTGATTGAAGAAAAATAACATATTAAAAGAATTATTGCAGCTTTTGATTTTCTACTTGCTTTATTAACATTTGTTCATTCATATTCACTTACACATTCTATCACAAATCATGTGAAAGAGACTCAAATGCACATTTTATTGTCTTTACTGGTCATTAACCATTAAAAAAAAATCCTGCAGGCAGGGCTCTTGTTGATATTATTGCTGAGCAATAATACATACATTTTAAAAGGGGGGAGACTTTGCACAGTTGTGGATGCCATCTTGATGTTTTGATTCCCACCCCCACCCCCCACAAACACTCCTGCTTTAATGCAGTCTGTAAGTATTCTTTAATCTTGAAAATTTCTGCTTTTCTAAATTTCAATTCTGCTTGGTCTCATTATGTTAATGCTCCAAAAACATTTCCCCCCGTTGTACTTACTGTAAATGGGAAATCTTATCCAATGAAAGACTGTGTAATGAATAGGATGTCGTAAGGAAGAGCAAGTCAGTGACAGAATCATAGAATCATAGGGTTGCTTCAGAACAGAACACATACTTTGTATTCCTATTCAGTCTCTGGCATGTCCAGTTAGGGCATTGTCTGGAAAGTAATTATTAGTCAGTGTAGACAATCTTGAGAGAAATAATAGATCTATAGTTTGATTTAGTGGGCTACATTCTTTTATCCTTTATGTATTATAATGTAATTGAGGCAAATCGTAACAATTCTTCACACTTCATCAAATGGACTATACAACCATGTCATCCTATTGGCCAAATTAGATTATGTGACAATGTAGGCTAAATAGCTTGACAAAATCAGTAAGTAAAAGCAGATAATAGGACAAGCAAACATTTTTTTCCTCAATCTGAGTCAGAAAAGTGCTGAGTGGACTGGGTTTTCATGAAAACCTTTTCCAAATACAGTGAATAAATTTGGCACAGTGATTATCCAAACTACGGTCATGCATTTATGTTTTAACTGCATACTGACTCTTTTCAAAATCACATGAGCCTAAAGTACTAAGGTCTGCAGACCTAGATGGGTGCAAAAGTCAGAGGGAGGTGGGAAAGAAGGCAGGGATATGCCCCTCCCCTCTTCCCTTGCACCACACAACCTATGGGTGTCTGGGAAGTGTAGTTGGAAGGCACAGTGATGCTGAAGCAGCCACAACTTTGCTAAATTCCAATTATATTGAAATCATGAGTCCCAGATTTTGGACACTTTCTTTAAGTTAGCCCATTGGAAGTATATTGATTCAAATTTTTTTGCCCTCAAAAATGAGGGCAAAAAATGAGATATCACTCTCGTTCTTTTATGTATCTTCTCCTGGTTCATTGCAATTTCCTAGTCCAACTACATATTCCTCCTTAGTATTGCTAACCTTGGCATCCAATCTCCAACTACAAAGCAGCACATTTTGCTTGCATGTTCTGTCAATTTCAGTTTGAACCTGTTCATAAAACTCATCAACCTTTTCTTCTTCTACATTGGTGGTTGGAGCATAAATTTAACTAATTGGCATATTGAAGATTTGTCCACAAAGTGTAATTAATATTATTTGGTCATTAATTTGTACCCAAGTACTGTCCTCCCTTGATCCTTCCTGACTATGAAAGCAACACCATTCCTCTTTTACTTTCTTTGTCCTGACTAGTAAACAGTATGGTATTCTAACTGAAAATGTCCATCCAGTCAATTCCAACTCACTGATGCCTAAGTTGTCAATGTGTAGTTGATTCATTTAATCTTTTACTGGATTGAGTTTTCCCATGTACATGTTTTTTACAGTCCATGTTCCCACTCTAATTCTGTCCTTGCAGTTTCAAATTTTCATTTCCTGCATAGCAACATCAATTAGACATCCAGAAGATTTTAATCTAGCCCCATCATAAACACCGTTAATACTCCACTTTTCCTCTGTAAAGGTATCATCTTCAGCATTTCTTCAGTAGCATGGTGAGGGCTATCTGGTCTGAGGAGCCCATCATCCAGCACTATATTTTTACTCACTTTAACTTGTCTCTCCATGTGGCTTTCTTGATAAAATAAGGGAGTGGTTTACCATAGTCTTCTCCCACGGAGTATGAAATTATGCATTTGCTGTGATCACTGAAATGATCATCCCCTTCCACAGCATCTTCCTATTTCACTACTACCCAGTATAGGTGCCTGGGCAGCTGGGATGACCTTCATGCCTTGGGTGATCATGCTGGGACTATATATTCTTGACATACACTCCCAATGTTCTTCACCCATCCCACCCAGGAACACCCCTCCACCACCATGAAGCAACAACAGGATGTGGGGGTGGGGGGTTATACTGTATGTGTATGTGTGTATATGTATGTTTGTGTGTCTCTGTGTGTGTATCTATATACTACTCAGTGTTTGTTTGTAACCTTCAATTGAGCAAAATGGTGCATCATAGGGCAAAAATTTTTGAATCAATATACCTCCAATGGGCTATCTTAAAGAAGGTGTTCAAAATCTGGGACTCATGACTCCTATATAATTGGAATTTGGCAAAGTTGTGGCTGCTTCAGCATCACTGTGCCTTCCAACTACACTTCCCAGAAATCCATAGGTTGTGTGGTGCAAGGGAAGAGGTGAGGGGCATATCCCTGCCCTCTTTCCCACCTCCCTCTGGCTTTTGCACCCAATCAGCTGGTGGCAAGGCCCAACAAGTAACCAGTGATGGGATGCTTTGGAACTGAGGTCGAAATCTGAAATCTCTTAATAGTGCTGGGTGGTGAAGAAAAGATGAGGGAGTGACTCAGATGCCTGCTAGAGAGGTAGGGATGGCTGGGGGTGCTGGCAGTTGACAGGTGAGCCCTCTTCCTCCCTGGATGGAGGGGGCCCTTGGGAACATGCCGGGATGGGGAACAGGGGCGCAATTTTCATCACGGTCTGTGGTTCCATTTGTTCCCCCACCCCAGCAAAGTGGCAGGCAATTCTGCAGGTCAGCCGAGAAAGAGGAGGAGTGATTTCCAATGCTCCCTGCCAGCTTCCCACAAGCAAAGTCAATGGGGAAGTCGATAGGAAGTCAGAAGTCATTCCCTCTCCCACTGCTTTTTTGCCTACTCATGGTCATTCTATTTCTAGAACATTCTATATGTTTAGGTAAGGAACTATCTCTGAAAGGATTATCCAATGGGTTGCAGGTTGTCTAGTGTGTGTGTTTATTTGTGTGTGGAGAGAGAGAGAGAGCGAGGGAGACATCTGATCATAAAACAAAGTGAGCAATACTGATTAGTATGGCAATACAGTTGAAACCATAAATTGTTTTCAATTAATTAATAAGAGATTCTAAGAGAAAACTGCCACATGTAATCTGTTACCATTGAAGTGTTTCAATTAGGATACATACTGCATATCTACTAAATCAAAACTGATTATCTGGTTTATGCTATATTTCCAGTACACAGTGGTTTCATTAGAAAACTAGAAGACTCACAAGTGAAAATAGTTATTGTCAATCTGGATTTTTTCATTTAGAATACAAATACCATAGAATATATAGAATATATGAACATAGAACGGATAATAAATTTATCTAAGTATCTTACCTCCTACTCCATAACACATAGGAATTTGCATTCTAACTAGATGCCAATTCATTCAACTATTGCATTTTCACCAAGCAAATAGTATTGGTCTATCCAGCAAATTCAGACATAAATCTGATATACCTTGTTCAATTGTATTGTATAAATGAAATGCAATATATGAGTTTTCCATGTTTTCAATAAGGCACATTGATGAAACATAATGTAGCACTCTTACACAGGCTAAAATGATGAAAGCCTGACCCAAAGACTTACTATGTTACTATAGTACTGAGGATTAGCTACCTCCGATTCCCCAAGGCTTTTGAGATGTGGCTTTTGAGATGTATACCTTGCTGGTATCTTTTCACAAGTTAAGTTCCACCTTTCCAGGGAACCATTTTGTTCTGTGTCAGATTGTACATCAGGACTGTCTGCTTTTAGCATCAGCTATGCTTCATTCTCACTAGTCTTTTGTTCTCCTTAGCCAACCAGGAGCAGCTAAGGGAGTGATGCTCAGCTAAGCAAACTGGAACAGATCTTGTTTGCCTCTCTGATCCACGTAGTGCACCTAAGTTTGGGACTTTTCAATAGATTTGGCCAGCATTTACAGCAGCCTGTCTCAACCTTTTGACCCTGGAGGAACCCTTGAAATATTTTTCAGGCCTTGGGGGACCCCTGCACATTCACACTCAAATATAGGCCAGAAGTTACAAAATTATTATATTTGTTTCATGTGTAGGCCTGTATCTATGCATTAACAGTGTTCTTAAACTAAAAATAAAGAATGAAATTTACCTCTTTAATGTGAAGTTGCCCAAATTTGAAATACATTTTTAAATAAATCGTGATTTCCCAGGGAACCCCTAGTGACCTCTTGCGGAACGTGGAGAAACCCTGGTTTACAGTTTTAAGTCTTCCATTTCCCATCCACCCTCTTATTCTGTAATAATTGTAGCAGTGTCAAAAGTCATGGATTCATTTTAATGGATTGCACTCAGGGAAACATCTTTTCCTATATGTGCAGATATGATAGTAAGAAATATCTTTTCTTCTGATGGGTGTTATAAGTATTACTAGGATAGAATTATTGTGATGCCATGTTTTCCATAGACTTTCAACTCAGTGTGATTTTTCTATAGGATTTGCTATCATGGAGTCTTTTTCTTTCTCTTCTCTTCCTCGCACCATCTACTTAGCTGTCTGAATTGACAGTGAGTAAAATATTTTATTGGTCATAACCTGGGAAGCTCAAAACTTCTGAATCTTATAACACTCTTTAATTTTCAGGTCTTGATGAACCTCCAATTACATCTAAACATTATTATAAATATTTTGTCTTCTTCAGTAAGCTTTTGATAGCTTAAAAAAATTGTAACACCTGGATAAGTGTTTGAAGAATTGTCAGTAAAATGGGCTCAGAAAACCTTTTTTTTTTTTTTAAATCAGGCTGTTATAAAGGACATTATTTGATAAAATAATGTAATGGACCTTCTAAGTTGAAATATAGGCCAAACAATAAGCCTTCTCAGGATATGAGTTATTCCACTTAGAAAGCTAATAAGCAATTTTCTAAAGTAAGTGGAATGACTTTCCTGACTTCAGTGCCTTTTTTTTTAAAAAAAGAAGAACAATAGCCTTTTATTATGTGTACCTGGAATAAAAACCATGACCGCAAGTTATTATACTTCTCTCCGCTAAATGATTCACGTGTGTGTTGATCAAAGTATGGCAGCTTTGTGGAGACTGTGAAGGATGGCATACAGTCCAATTAATTTTCTAGATGGAAGAGAGGAGCAAAAATGGTCTCATCTGCTTTTGACACACTTGATCAATTGGAATAGTTAGCAGCTCAGTGTCAGATGTTACATGCCTTTATAACTATTTAATATAATCCTTTCTGAATAATGTTTAAGTGCAAATGAGATAACTATAAAATGCATAAAACTGAGGGCTTTAGTTCCACCCCAGATCTTGCTCTTAAATATATATATATATGAGATGTTCCAAATGTTTTCAACCTTTATTGAAAATATAAGGTGTCTCAGACAAATATAATGTGTCTCAGACAAGATCAGATTTACTAAGAGGTAATTCTTACTAACTTGAGTATCTGTCTTTTCAGTCAAGAGAGTTATGGTTATTTTTAGAAGCTAAAGTCATAGTTGACTGGTGCATGTGTGTGTGTGTGTGTGTGTGTGTGTGTGTGTGTATAAGCTTTCATCCATTTAAGTTTCTGTCAGGACCAAAACTATTGTATGAAATGATCAAATATTGCTAGTAGTTTTGTCATTGTAGGAGAACATTGCCAATCTGGAAAGTGGTATTTGAAAAACCTAGTAATATAAAGCCAGTACTCTAAGGATCTTAGGATTGCTTATTGTTAAAAAAAATGTAATGTATACCTCCTTTAGTGTTAGTTATAAAAAAAAGATATAAAGTGAAAAAAGTAAAAATAGTGAATAACAACAATAGCATTCTCAAGAAGTAATTGTGGTTAGTGGATCTCTTTAAGAAGGAGGAGGGAGAAAGAAAGGAATACTCATTGCCACAATTCCAGTTATGGATGATCCCTCTTAGATGCTGAAATATCTGAGCTGATCCATCTAAGTTCTTTACCAAATGGCCAACTGTGGTGACACTGAGCTCTGAAGAATAAACTATTCATCCATAATGGAAACATTCTCCATAGTCTGGATGAATATCACATTTGGGTGGAACAAGTTGCCACATATACTTTTGTGGTTGAGACATTATTGGAAGCCAGTAATCAACAAAGGCAGTTTTTTGGAATGCAAATTAACCTTAGATTTATTTCCTTTCTGTGTGTGTCATAAAATGTTATAGCTACGTTTTTAAACTAAGTTGAGTATGGCTTGGAATAGCTCTTCAATGTATTTTAAGTTTAATTTGCTTCTATGTTAAATATCAGTTCAAAAATTTCATTACTTTCCAAATGGATGTTAGGTGTTTCCAAGGAAACAATACTTGTATGGCAGAGATCTGAAGGAAGTATAACACTGAGATTGTAGAATAACTTTTTAAAATGTGTTCCATATATTGTCCAGTTTGAGGAAATAAATGCTTAACTTTAGAAGCCATTAGTTCATTAAATGACAGAAAGGTTTAAGTACAATTGAGAAATAGGGCACCACCCTGACTTCATACCCATTGTGGGGTTTTTGTTTGTGACCTGTGGTCCTTACAGAGAATTCCAGTCTTGACCATATTGCCCACCAGATCTTCAATTCCCAGAGCACCCTCTGAAAACTCAGTGGATCCATTAGGTTCCTTGGGATAATGGTAATTAGAGATAACAGGTGTAAAATATTGTATCCAGGTGTCTTTTTTTCATTTGTGAAAATATATGAAATGCATGTTTTGTTTTATTTTATTTTGTTTTGTTTTAATGGCATATCTCCCTACATCTCACAGAAGCACAGAGTTTTTCCCAAGGTTTATTTCCCTTTCCAATACTTTCTCAACTGGCCATCGGACACAGACAATCCAGAAAGTATAGCAAAACAGCCTCTGAGGAAAGCTCAATACTTCTGCTGGAGGTGGGGTGGGGTGAGGGATATGGCACATGTATGTTTGTGGCAGAAGAAATAGCCAAAGCCCAAAACCTCAAGTGCCTCATTTATTTTCAAAAGTAAAGCCCCCATATGGACCAAGGAATGTATATCTGAATGATCCCTTACAAATCCAGAAACAAATTTGCTGGAATGAAATGAAAAACAGAAAGTAAATTGAATTAGATTTACATCCATCCTCACACCCTAGATAAGAATTTCATATCCCATCAAATCACTGTATCAGATATTCTGTTCAAAGTTGTTCTATATATGTTTAATGTAGCTGTTGCCATCTCTCTGCTAACTTTTTTCTGGACAGACAACAAGAGAGATTTCAGCGTTAAAGGAAGAACACAACTGCCTATTTTTCAGTACACCTGTATGTTGCAGCATCAGTTTGATCACTGACAGTAGATTTACAGTCTCTTTTGCTAAAGCAAAAAAAAAAAAAGATGAAAGTGAAAGGTCCTTTGTGCAAGCACCGAGTCATTTCTGACCCTTTGGGGGGACGCTGCTTTCACGACGTTTTCTTGGCAGACTGTAGCGGGGAGGTTTGCCATTGCCTTCCCCAGTCGTCACCTTCCCCAGCAAGCTGGGTGCTCATTTTATCAACCTCGGAAGGACAGAAGGCTGAGTTGACCTGAGTGGGCTACCCAAGAATCCAGCTTCTGCTGGGATGGAACTCGGGTCGTGGGGAGAGTTTCGGCGGCAATACTGCCGCCTACCACTTTGCACCATAGGAGGCTGTAAGCAGCATATTCAAAATTTTATGGCGTATCCCCTGTTACCTGCCTGTTGCATGATGGATCAAATTAGCCTTCTGATAAATAGCAAAAGGAAGGGTAGCCAATAACCTGAAACATCCTATTGCCCACAAAATGTACTGCTACAACAATGTATATTTTTATTAATGCTCTTTCATAATGGATACAAATCAATTTTGATAAAGAATGAATTATACTCTCTTCCTTTGAAGATTCACTTTGCTCAAATATATTTAACTGAATGTGCTGCAATTCATTACAGAATTTTGTATCACAAATGCTTTTTCTTTAAAAAAACATTTGGTTGAAATGTAATTGAAAATAGCAAAAATTGCTTTCCTTATAATCATATCCATATCAGCTTAGATGTAAATCCTCTCTGTTCAGTAAAAATTCAGAGGTATTTATTGATAGTAAGTGTGCATAAGACTGTGGGTTTAGAGTGTGATTTCCAAAAGAAATGTATGACACATGTTCTTGTAAAGGCTTTCTGTCTCTGTCTGTCTGTCTATCTGTCTATCTATCATCTAATTTCTGCATTCTAAGACTTAATTTTAAGAACATAAAAACATACGCAGTGTCCTGCCAGATTGGCCCCATGGCCCACCTAGTCCAGCAATCTGTTCTCACAGTGATCAACAAACTGCACAAGGAAGCCCACTGGTCTCCCAGCAGATGGCCATCAGGGACAGTGTCACTGCTCTCAAGGCTAAGAGCCACTGACCTCCATGACTTCTGGGAATTGGTCCAAACCATTTTTGAAGCCAACTTTTGAAAGATTGTGTCTTCAGAATAAAAGTGTTTTGTTTTTTTTAAACTGGTGCTGTACCAAGCTTTTGACAGAAACTTCCTATTCTTTCAGGTACCACTAAAATCAGCAGTAATAATTAGATAAATGATATCATCATCAATAAATTCACTTCCTCTACAATAATTATGTTATGTTCCCCAGCTGTGTTGTCAGGTTGTGTCCTTTAAAGTAGTAAATAGATACTATGGCTTAATGAACACATATTTTACTGAAATGTGTCCAAACAACACAAGAATGTAAACCTAAGTGGAAAAAAATACTGTGCTGCATCACTACCATATATCCTGAGACTCTTCCAGATTGAATTATCATATCTATTATTGTTGTTACTTGCTTGTTTTATGAAATGGATTATTATGAGGGGCTAAAATAAAAGGTTCAGGGGAAAAAAGCAAAGAACAATCTTATGTAAAACAATAGAGGGCCACAATTGTTTTGGGTTCTGCCTTTTTTAAGAATAAAAAAAAATCCTTATATGCATATGTAGTTCAGCACACTAAGGAAAATGTAAGGACAAAAAACTGTTCAGACTCCAGCAGTTTAACAGTACATAATTAATCTGGCTAGCCAATCATTTGAGAAACAATTATCTGTAATAAATGATAATGCATGCAAATTATATTGGCTGTTATCACAAGTTGAATGTATAGGAAAGTGTGCATTTTATGGGATGTGTGAAGAGTTACCACCATTGAGAGTGCCAGGAGCCAAAATTGTTTCAGAAGAAGGCATGGGGGTGAGCAGGGGCTCCAAAGTTGAAAAGACTGTTCCCTTCCCTAAGAAACTGTGGTTGTCTCTTTCCTATCTGGGTGTCCTCATCTGCTACTATTGGTACTGCATCCTGCAGAGGTCAATTGGAAGAGGCAAATATGGAGAAGAGGCAAAGCAGGAAAAAAAAATCAAATATATTCTGTCTTTAGCCTTTATACTGTATGTGATGAGTGCCATTTTCACCTATGTATCAGTCCAATGTTTTGAAGCTATCAAGAAGAACAAGACTCAGAATTGGCTCCATGAGGTGTGTTGTCTTTCCCATCTGGAAGCTATGATGTCTGTCTGTAACTTAGCACATTAGTTCATCTAGTTTGTCTGCTACTCAGCTGAAATCTTTGGAAAGTCCTGAAAGACTATTTCAGTCATTCTCCTTACAATAACAGTGCTCAACGTGGACACTTGGATATGGAAGTGATAGCTGGTAGCTGAAATGGCTAACATGAAATCGGACAGTTCTAGAGGGTGTTGACAATAGATTGTTGGTTTCAACCCAAAGGAAGCCTAGCTACTGATCCTAAAATGGATTAGACAGCATTTGTACTGCTGAAGGCTTGTTAGTTCTTAATTGGTCTGAAGTCCACAGAGCATTCAAGGGCACCAGAATGATAAAAAAGAAGATCAAAGCTTTTACTTTTCAAAGGATCACTAGCTGGACCAAAGGCAGCTGCAAATTGTTCGACTGAGAGAGAAAGAGGAAAACTATAAGCCTTTGCTGGAATTAGAAAAAGTAGGTAGAAGAAGAATTAGAATAGCCCATGTGTGTTAAGTTTGTGTAATAATTTGTAGATACATATATGATTAGAATTTATTAGAACTGAAAGTTGGAGTTCAGAAAAAAAATTGCTTCCTTATACTGTTGAAACACTGTCCTATCTGAAGGGGTGGGGAAACTATTTTTGTTGGTATGCAGAGCAATTAGAACCTGTAAATCATACTTGCAAAGCTTGAGGCTGAAGTAAAGCAATGTTTTGGTTTTAATTATCGGTAGTTTGAATAAAGCTGGAAACAGAACTGGACTGTTGTTTTCTATGCTCTTTTTCAAAATTAATCAAATGCATCCTTGGACATACCCCATGTCTAAGTGGTGGCATAGGCCAGAGGGTCTGGATAAGGACTTCCTTTTGCTCTTCCATCATTTTCAGTAGATAAGAGGATGAGCTGGTCTGGAAGAAAAAACAGTTAAAATATATAATTCAAGGACAGAAGACAAAAAATGACAGATATAAATGGACAAATATTCTAATACTGCAACTACAAAAAAGCATACAAATACAGATGAGGACTTTTTCATAAGTGCATACATATAACATTACACATTGTCAAAATTATATTCTCAAAGCTATGCCGTGCCCTAAAAACCCTAACACATTTTGAGAAATAAATGAGATACAGGTAGTCCTCATTTAGTGGCTGCAATTGGTTCCAGCGAAATGGGTGCTAAGTGACACGTTGCTAAGCAAACCACGTGACAGAAAGAGGGAGGGAGGGAGGGAGGGAGATGCTGTGAAGTTTGCTGGTTGCTGCCATCTCATTCAGATAAAGTTCTCTTGTACAATGTCCTCTGCCTGATCCTTTTCCCCCCTTTTTTTGCCCTGTTGCAGGGCAGAGACATTGCTTAAATATAAGTTAACTCTTCCTGAGTTGCTTTTCTCCTCAGCTCAGTGCATCCCTAAAAAGTGCTGAGGGCAAATTAACAAGCTCAGCTCTGTGACCTTAATTAGTTGATTAGAACCCTCCTGCCAGCTCAGACCTGCTGCCCGAAACTGACCAGACCTTAATCAGTTTCACACTGAAGGTTTTTGTTGTTGTAACTGCACACATTGGCCAGGAAATTAATTTTTTACTATCATTTATTACTGAAGTATTTGCAAATGTTTGCTATCCAAGGCAGTTGCTAAACAAGCACCACCTGTAATAAAATGACAGTCACGTTGCTTTACATCTCTAAATCCAGTTTAGATGCATTTATGATATGTACAAAGGAAATGGTTTTAAAATGGCTTCATTTTACTGGAGACCTTCAAATGTAGCCTGTGTAGTAAACAAGTTTCCTACATGTTGTGCTGCATATCTGAGGACTTCAGAAGTACTAACATATACAGTGAAGGTTTTTAAAAAGAGAAATAAAAGCAGGCAATAAAGTTGTTAACATGAAACTCACTTGATGTATTGTCAAGCTCCAGGCTCTGTGAGGAAAATAAAACAAAGGACAATAGAAACATAAATTCTCTATTTATAAAACTGTTTAGTGACACTAAATGGGACTCCAACAATTTTTTAATGATGTCAGAGCACATAGCAACTTGTTCGTTTACATTCAGTCATGCATATATGTCTAGGGTTTCCTTAATAAAAAGCCATATGCGGTTTGTTTATGCAAAAATATGTGGGCACAGAATATGGCTTTGTGCTAAGGATAGTATTACTATTGCAGTTTATTTCTTTGAGAGCTGCTTATATTCAGCTGTTTAATCTCTTATGGATTTCCCTGGATTGTGAATGTTTTACCTACAGTTGATGGTGTTATGGCTAACTGATGTATTTCACACAACTACTTAGTGGATTTTCCAAATGAGTTTGTTCCGCTTTTCCAGAATAAAATCCCAGATTCTCAAGAATAGTGCTGGGCATTAATTTAAAATTAAAGGATTGCAATGAATGATGATTTTCTCCTTTGTCAGGCTGCTTGGTGGGTAGGAAGTGAGAAAAAGAAGGAGATAGAGAAGTGACTGCCACAGAGGGATTTTTATTGTATTGTATTGTATTGTATTGTATTGTATTGTATTGTATTGTATTGTATTGTATTGTATTGTATTGTATTGTATTGTATTTATTTATTTATTTATTTATTTATTTTGCAATCAATGTGTGGCTCCCAATATATTATACTTCAGAAGAAACAGTAAACAGGGGCGGGGGAAGCTCAAATGGGAAAAAAAAACACCATCTTGCTTCTGAAACAGGCATTCTGAATGGTTTAAAAACATTCAAAATACAAAACAAAAATCATTCTTGTAGCACATTACACAGTAATAGATATGAAATCAATCAACTGTGAGAAAGGCTATAACATTTTTATCTTAGATGTGAGTGTTATAGTAAAGATGTATGTGTGATCTTTGGAAAGAACTAAGAATGAAAATTATCGACCTAAGGACAGCTAAATTATTTATAGTATTGTGCACTGACTTTAATATTTCATACAAGGTTCAGTTTGGAGATTAAGCCCAGTTTGACTAACTGTTTTATTTGGGGTCTGAATACAAAGTAAGATTTATAAAACTTTCTATGTATCAATTATGCAAAAAACAAAAAACAACCACCCCAAACAGGCAAACTCTAAGTGTATTACTTTTTAGCAAAGTGGAATGATATTTATGGATGTAGTAATCCATCTGAGATTCTGGATCAAAGATAAATTTTTGATTTATTTTAAATTTTCAGTTTAAAAAGAGAAAAAATAACTATAACTGCTATATATGGGGTTGTTCAAGGGAAATCTTTATACTGCTTTTTCCCCAGGGAAGAAAATTCTCTTATTATCCCCCCCGCCAATTATTTGATTGGCAATGCCTATGATAACAGAAGATGTTATTTGTTCAGAAATTTATCAAGTTAAAAAATAGACAAAATGCAAGAATTGATAAAAGAAGAAATATATCACATGAATGGCAAACTCTTTATAGCAGAGTTGCTAAAATAAAAAACAGTTAAGGGAGAACAGGGATGAAATGAAGCAAAAGGTATTATAAAACTCAAATTCCTCCACCTCTGATGGACCATTCCTTGAAATTACAAGATGGACCTGTCATTCATTCAGATCCATTCTTCCCCCATACTGGAGTTTTATTGGAAAAATCTAAACAAAGACTCAGTGGCTGTCTTTTGCAAAGCTTCAAAGTGCTGAATTGTGTATGCAGCCTCACGGTGGTCTTAAATGAATTCTGGTCACTGCAGAGGAACCCACATTACCCCCAGAAGCCACTGGATTGGTTCAGAAGTTGATTTAGGACCTAAATGTACTCTTTTGCATTCTCAGTAAATGGAAAAGTTTTCAGCTAATTTGTACTGTTCCAAGCTTAGATCAGGTTAAAAGAAATTTAACAAACTCTTGACAGTCCATGAATCATCCATGAGATTTCTCATCAGTATAAATATGTGAAGCCAGAATCTGAAAATAAAGTTGAGATTGTGATGAGCTTCAGAATCCAGAATACATCAAGTCAACCAAAGGTCTAACAGATTAAGTGTATTCAGCCCCAAATTCCCTTTTTTAAACATAAATTTTATTAAAAGTTTTAAAAAGAAGATAAAAACTAACAAAAATTAATATAAAGAATGAAAAGAAAGGAAAAGAGAGATAAAAAACAAAAGATAAAAAGAAATAGAAAGAAGCTTCCAATTTTGTTTGCAGCAAATACAAATGTAATTACAAAATTATCTCTTACTCTATGGTTACAAAAAGAAAAGCTCTCTTTTTTCTATTACCTAGTTTTTTTCTGATCATCAAAACAACAGATCATAAGTTTAATTTTTTTCTGGTTTGGGCAAAAAGTCTTACAATCAGCAATAATTTTGATACTGTCTTTTCTCTAATCAAGGAAGTCAGTTTAGCCATTTAACAAGTTAGAGTCACTCTTGAGTGAGAAGGGCAGTGACAAAATTTGAAATATAAATAAATAAATAAAGTAAGTTCCATCATCTTTACCAACCATTCCTCCACTGTGGGTAATGCTGAACCTTTCCACATTTGAGCATATAATAATCTAGCTGCAGTTGTCATAGGTAAAGGTAAAGGTTTCCCTTGACGTAAAGTCCAGTCGAGTCCGACTCTAGGGGGCGGTGCTCATCTCCGTTTCTAAGCCTTGGAGCCGGCGTTGTCCATAGGACACTTCCGGGTCATGTGGCCAGCATGACTCACGGAACGCCGTTACCTTCCCGCCGAAGCGGTACCAATTAATCTACTCACATTTGCATGTTTTCGAACTGCTTGGTGTGCAGGAGCTGGGATTAACAACGGGAGCTCACCCCGCCGCGCGGTTTCGAACCGCCGACCTTCCGATCGACAGCTCAGCGGTTTAACCCGCAGCGCCACCGCAGTTGTCATATACAGCATAAAAACAAAGTTCCATAACCTTTTTCCAGCTCTGTCCATTAGTCCCGAAAGAAATGCCTCTGGTTATTATTGCTTGTTGTTGTTTATTCGTTTAGTTGCTTCCGACTCTTCATGAGTTCATGGACCAGCCCACACAAGAGCTTCCTGTCGGTCGTCAACACCCCCAGCTCCCCCAGGGATGAGTCCGTCACCTCTAGAATATCATCCATCCACCTTGCCCTTGGTCGGCCCCTCTTCCTTTTGCCTTCCACTCTCCCTAGCATCAGCATCTTCTCCAGGGTGTCCTGTCTTCTCATTATGTGGCCAAAGTATTTCAGTTTTGCCTTTAATACCATTCCCTCAAGTGAGCAGTCTGGCTTTATTTCCTGGAGGATGGACTGGTTTGATCTTCTTGCAGTCCAAGGCACTCTCAGAATTTTCCTCCAACACCACAGTTCAAAAGCATCGATCTTCCTTCTCTCAGCCTTCCTTATGGTCCAGCTCTCACAGCCATATGTTACTACAGGGAACACCATTGCTTTAACTATGTGGGCCTTTGTTGTCAGTGTGATGTCTCTGCTCTTAACTATTTTATCGAGATTTGTCATTGCTCTTCTCCCAAGGATTAAGCGTCTTCTGATTTCCTGACTGCAGTCAGCATCTGCAATAATCTTTGCATCTAGAAATACAAAGTCTATCACTGCCTCTACGTTTTCTCCCTCTATTTGCCAGTTATCAATCAAGCTGGTTGCCATAATCTTGGTTTTTTTGAGGTTTAGCTGCAAACCAGCTTTTGCACTTTCTTCTTTCACCTTCATCATAAGGCTCCTCAGTTCCTCTTCGCTTTCAGCCATCAAAGTGGTATCAACTGCATATCTGAGATTATTAATGTTTCTTCCAGAGATTTTAACTCCAGCCTTGGATTCCTCAAGCCCAGCTTGTTGCATGATGTGTTCTGCATACAAGTTGAATAGGTAGGGTGAGAGTATACAGCCCTGCCGTACTCCTTTCCCAATCTTAAACCAGTCCGTTGTTCCGTGGTCTGTTCTTACTGTTGCTACTTGGTCGTTATACAGATTCTTCAGGAGGCAGACAAGATGACTTGGTATCCCCATACCACTAAGAACTTGCCACAATTTGTTATGGTCCACACAGTCATAGGCTTTAGAATAGTCAATAAAACAGAAATAGATGTTTTTCTAAAACTCCCTGGCTTTTTCCATTATCCAGCGGATATTGGCAATTTGGTCTCTAGTTCCTCTGCCTTTTCTAAACCCAGCTTGTACATCTGGCAATTCTCGCTCCATGAACTGCTGAAGTCTACCTTGCAGGATCTTGAGCATTACCTTACTGGCATGTGAAATGAGTGCCACTGTTCGATAGTTTGAACATTCTTTCGTGTTTCCCTTTTTTGGTATGGGGATATAAGTTGATTTTTTCCAATCTGATGGCCATTCTTGTGTTTTCCAAATTTGCTGGCATATAGCATGCATTACCTTGACAGCATCATTTTGCAAGATTTTGAACAGTTCAGCTGGGATGCCGTCATCTCCTGCTGCCTTCTTATTAGCAATGCTTCTTAAGGCCCACTCAACCTCACTCTTCAGGATGTCTGGCTCTAGCTCACTGACCACACCGTCAAAGCTATCCCCGATATTGTTATCCTTCCTATACAGGTCTTCTGTATATTCTTGCCACCTTTTCTTGATCTCTTCTTCTTCTGTTAGGTCCTTGCCATCTTTGTTTTTGATCATACCCATTTTGGCCTGGAATTTACCTCCAATGTTTCTAATTTTCTGGAAGAGGTCTCTTGTCCTTCCTATTCTATTGTCTTCTTCCACTTCCGCACATTGCTTGTTTAAAAATAATTCCTTATCTCTTCTGACTAACCTCTGGAATTTTGCATTTAATTGGGCATATCTCCCCATATCACTGTTGCCTTTTGCTTTCCTTCTTTCTTGGGCTACTTCTAGTGTCTCAGCAGACAGCCATTTTGCCTTCTTGGTTTTCTCTTTCTTTGGGATGTATTTTGTTGCCGCCTCCTGAACAATGCTGCCAACTTCTGTCCAGAGTTCTTCCGGGACCCTATCTACTAAGTCCAGTCCCTTAAATCTATTCTTCACCTCCACTGCATATTCCTTAGGAATATTAGTGAACTCATATCTAGCTGATCTGTGGGTCTTCCCTCATCTCTTTACTCTGATCCTAAATTGTGCAAGAAGTAGTTCGTGATCTGAACTACAGTCAGCTCCAGGCCTTGTTTTTACCGACTGTACAGATGTCTGCCACCTTTGGCTGCAAAGGCTGTAGTCAATCTGATTTCGGTGTTTTCCATCTGGTCCATGAAGTCCATGTATAAAGCCGTCTCTTAGGTTGTTGGAAGAGAGTGTTTGTTATGCAGAGTGAATTGTCTTGGCAAAATTCTATCAGCCTATGTCCTGCTTCATTTTGTTCTCCCAGGCCATACTTACCTGTAATTCAAGGTGTCATTTGACTGCCCACCTTAGCATTCCAGTCTCCTGTGATGAAAATAACATCTCTTTTAGGCATGTTGTCCAGTAGGTGCTGCAGATCCTCATAGAACTGCTCTACTTCAGCTTCTTCAGCATTTGTGGTTGGGGCGTATATTTGGATCACTGTGATGTTAGATGGCTTGCCCTGAATTCAAATTGAGATCATTCTGTCGTTTTTTGGGTTGTATCCAAGCACTGCTTTAGCCACTTTAGTATTCATTATGAAGGCTACTCCATTTCTTCTGTGGTCCTCTTGTCCACAGTAGTAGATCTGGTGGTCATTTGATGTGAAGTGGCCCATTCCAGTCCATTTCAGTTCACTGATGCCCAAAATGTCTATCTCTAATCTTGACATCTCACCAATAACCACATCCAATTTGCCCTGGCTCATAGATCTTACATTCCAGGTTCCAATGGTGTGTTGATCCTTAGAACATCGGATTCGCCGTTCACCACCAGCACCGTTGGCCGCTAGCCGTCCTTTCGGCTTTGAGCTAGCTGCGTCATCACGTCTGGGGCTAGTTGAGCTCATCCTCTGTTCCTCCCCAGTAGCATTTTGATGATCTCCCAACCTGGGGGTCTCATCTTCCGATGGTATACCGACATATCTCTGGTTGTACTGATCCATTTAGTTTTCACGGCAAGAATACTGGGGTGGGTTGCCATTACCTTCCCCAGGGATCGCATTTAGTCTGACCTCTCTGTCATGACCTTCCCATCTTGGATGGCCCTTCACGGTTTAGCTCATGGCATCATTGAGGTGCTCAAGCTCCAGCACCACGACAAGGTGACGGTCCTTTGCTGAAGGCAATCCAGTATACACATTATATTCACTTTTAATACAATGCAAGCAAGATTTAAATAGGATGAATATCTTCTATTTCATAAATCATACCAATATCTTAATCAGAAGGCATAATTTGGTTCAGAAAAATAGAGATTAGTCTTTAAAATCTTCTGAATTGGTGTATGTATTTATATTGAAAAGTTTCTGGCTTTTTTACACATCCATCAAACATGATAAAATGTCCCTTCATGTTGTTCACATTTCCAACATAAATTTGAGGTATTTTTATACATCTAGACAAATTTTTCTGGTGACATATGCCAACAGTACATAATTTTATAAAAATTATCTTTAGAAGGCTATTGGAGTTAGAAGGACATGATCTAAGATTTAAGTTGTATAGATATTTGTGGTATGCCAAAGCTAAGGTTAATGTAGCTTTGTAATTTTAATGATTTTAAAAATCATTACGTCAGATGTGCCATTCTGAGAATATGGAAGAAATACAAATCTAGGCTGTGCCCAAAAACACCTTTCTGGTTCTCATCACAAAAAGCATTTCATAGGCAAGGAATTATAAGTAAGCATACAGTAAATGGTTAACTTATCATGATTCAGTCCCAAATTCCAAGAAGTTACATGCTTTGCTTTTGTTTCAGAGTTAATCTGTCCTGAAACCAGAACAACAGTGCTGAGCTTACACCCACAAGTGCCTGTGTTCTGGGAGATTTGGTGGAATATCTGATTTTCCATCTGTCTCAAATGTAAATCAGTAAAAAGTTATAATGGTATTCTTTGTTTCTTTAGCATTTCCATTTGGTCAGTCAGTGGTGCTTCTTGAGCTTACTCTCAAGAAGACAGAATCTAGAATGATGAAATGGCAGTTTTTGTTTTTTCCATTTTAGACACCAAATTACAATGGCCTAGAGTGGCCTGTAATAGGTTATTATAGAGCTAGAAATATAAGCATAAAACAGATGAAGTCAGAGTTTACTTTAATGAGAGTTTAAACATAACTGGACAGAACACACATAACTTAAGGGTAAAAAAATAGAAGAAATGGATTTGTGTAGTGTACACTAATTAGATCTCAGAACCCAGCTTCACACACTCATTTGAATGAGTTTCATCACAGCATGCCTAGAAATAAATTGAGTTTAAAAAGCAGATGTGCTGATTTAACAGAGAAGGGGAGAAAAGATAGTTATGTTGTTGCTCATTATACTATATGTCAATGGTTTGGAAGCTTAGTCTGAGTAAATAGAAAATAGAAATTATGGTCCGCAACTTTACTTCATCAAACACATTGGAACTGAAAAACAGGCTTAAAGCTTTAGAACAGTACTATTTTCTGTGATTGTAAAGCCTTGAATAAAAGACTAAATATCCTCAAATGACTACACTGAAAAGACAAAATAACAAAATCAAACAAAGCTATTATTTCATGGAAACCATAATGAATTGAGGTTTGAAAGGGATGAACTTTCTAAAAAACATTTACTTATAAACCTTTGGTTTAAAAAATAAAAGAACAATACACTGTCTTCCTTTATACCCTCTTCATGCATGTTTGTATGTGAGAAATTGTGATGCTTTCAACACAACTGGAAATAAAAACACATAAAAGTATTTCAATGATGTGTAATTCTAAGTAGAAGTGAATAGAATAACCCTAAATTAACATAGAAATGATTGCAATAACACTAAGAAAAGGGACAATATACAAAACCTCTACTTAAAAGGTGATTATTATTGCTACTGTTATTGTTATATAGAACTGAAGAATATATTCACTTTTACATACAATGCAAGCAAGATTTAAATAGGATGAATATCTTCAATTTCATAAATCATACCAATATCTTAATCAGAAGGCATAATTTGGTTCAGAAAAATAGAGATTGTTGGAAAGTAGTACTGATAAAAATTAACTGATGGAAGTATATTTCAGAGTAAGAACATAACTAACTAAAATTTATTCCCTACGGCACCTGCTTTTAGAGTAAAGAAAAAAGAACTGTGCTTCTGGCAGAGATTTGCTTTGCAGAAATCAATTTAGGCATCACTTTTGAAGAATGAGCATTATCTTAGTACTTCAAAGATATCTCTTCTTTGCCACATATAACATCTAGCTAAAAAGAAAAATTCTAGCAATGTTTATGATGTCTGTGTTGTTCATTACATCTAAAGCAGAAAACCTCTAGCAATCAAACACCATGCTGCTTCATTCCATTGTCTTAGATCCTTCTTGTTGCTTTGTTTTATCTCTGTGGGGAAAAAATCATGAATCTTTTCAAGGCAATCCTGTATAGCTAGCAAATTTGCTGTCCCACTTAAGATGCCAAAATGACAACAGGTTAGACCAAAATCAAGAAAACTCCACAGTTGTAGTACTAATTGTCTGTAGATGAAAGAATCCTAAAAACATAGGGAAAGGATGCCTATAACAAGCAATTGAGGATATCTGACTGAGGATCTCCTGAAGGGTGAGAGGGAGTACAGAGAACAAGTTCAAATTTTTTCTTCCTGGTAAATGGGAGTTTTATGCTATTTTTGGCAGCCATTGTAAGAGTGCCCAAAACTTGCTCTCCAAATTCAGAACAATGGCTTCCAAAGGGTGAAGGCTTCATTCAGTTCATGAAGAATGACAAATTGTATAAGTAATACAGTTCATGAAAAAATTGTAGTGTTCTTGTTTCTTCTGGTTAGGTGAAAAAGTTATCTGAGAGCACTGGAAGTTTCAGTTGACTGCACTCTGGTTTATAACTAAAGCAGGTTGCAAACACATCATGACAACAATTTGTGTCTGTGTTAAATCAACATAATCCAAGCAAATCATTTAATCGGTTTACAGTCAACAAATTTCAGGCTTAGACTCATACCTTTATTATATAGCATTTTGACTTTCAGATTTGCTCCTTAATCTCACAACACATGGACAGACTCAACCGTACTTTCAACTGGGAAACTGTGAGCATCCTAAACCAAACCAAATCCAAAAATGCTAGAGAATTCCTGGAAGCTTGGCACTCAGACAAAGCAGTCATCAACAGATACATAGAGGTAAACAACATTTACATACCATTCAAAAGAGGCAATAGAAAAGCCAAAAGACCATAACACCTCCTCACCAGCAATCAACACCCAGATATGCAAAGATTAACACTAGGATTAACACCAGATGAACAATCAAACATCACAATATACCCTAATCAAGGAGCTATCAACTCAGTCAATCAACCAAGCAGCAAACAACAGCCCAATCAAGGAACTCCCAAGAAGAGAATAATACCCCCACTAACACAAGCAGGGCAAAACACTACAGTATATATAAACTGAGAGCAAGGCCCACTCGCTCTTCACACTGAAGATGTTGCCTAGTCTGGCAATGAAATTTCTGCAAGAGAACAACAAGGCTCAAAGAGCCTCAAGGACTCCACAGTTCAACACTGAGCTACAAATATTTGCCTCAATTGTCCATGTATTTTAATAAGGTTATGAAAATGCTCTAAATCTCTTGCCTAATCATTTTGTGAAATTAATTTTAAAAGATATGAGTTCTGTAAATAAATAAATACTTTAAAAAGTATGAGCTTACATAAACCCTAAATTCCTGATTCATAAATACAGTTTTCAGAGCCATTTGGACTATACATTTCTTGAAGACAGCTGTTCTCTACTGAAATGCAGCTGCAGAAATTTTGAAGATGAAAAGTCATTCTGGTAGTTTATACATAGCAATTCAAACATGTCCATGTTGCTAAAATATTTCCAATCTTACTGCTTAAAGAATAATTATTGTGCATCATTGAAATTTTACCCCAAACAAAGATTTAAACTGACTATTGCTTTGGAAATACTTACTTAAGCAAGCAGTTAGGATGGCAAGCTTCAAAGATCTTATGCAAAAGGAAATTGGTGGAAATCTGTCAAATTATTTTAGAGAAATGCAATATAGAATTACTTTGGTACACTTCTCACTGCTGAAGAGAGAATTTTGAAAACATATAGTGGTAATAGTTAAGATCATACACTTCGTACTTGAAAGGCAAAAGGACAAATCATAGTTCTTTCCAGAATACAAGCCAATGCCAACAAGATGAAAACCACAGTAGGAGTTTTATTTCAATCATCCATTTAGTTTTGCTTTGTTTGAAAGATTTTATTTAAAAATAAGTAAAATACATTTATTTAAGCTTCACTTTTCTAAGTTAATCTGCTTTCTTTGGTTGCCACTTTCTCTAAATAGCAAAACATTTTGTTTTTTCCACTTAACTGGTTTGGAACTGAATGTCCTATTCAGTAAAAAAAAGTTCCATTATTCCAAAAAAAGTTCCATTAAAAATAAACAAAGGTAATAATAAAAAAACTTGCTTCAAATTCTAGATTTTAATTCTTCTGGCATTTATGATGCTGTTCTGAGAATGTGAAGCTGACTGTACACAGCAAACAAACAAACAAACAAACTTTATTATGGTCAATGACCAGAACATAGGCTATTTTATACATGGTCAAGAACATGGAAAATGGTGCATTGGAATTATTTTAAGAATAAATCATGATTTCTATGTACCAGAAGAGAACTTCTAAAAAATATATCAACAAGTTATTGAAGCATAAATAGTACTCCTGATGAACAAGTCAGATGGCCTGAATCATATTACAAAACCCTGGCAAGACACATTTGAAAGTATAGTGATAGAACTGGCACCATCAGATACCTGCCAAGTCTCATAATCTTACAGTACACCCAGTGCCAGCATACCTCCCCAGTTCACTTTGAGGCAGCATTTCCAAAGTGAACTGGGCTCCTGATACGGAGTTCAAAAGTGCTACTATGCATTCATATCCTGGAAGCATTCTTAGAAAATGTATATAATGGCAGCTTCATCCAGTACTTCATTTGAAAATGTTCTCACATGCCCCAAAATATGCAAAGGTAAGCTGAAAGGACTGAGAACATTTTGGAAAGCCACAGAAAGTGGTGGGGAGCAAATAGACAATGTTGATAGGGGACATCCTGGGGGAATTAATGATGAGGAACAATCTCATCCATTTGTCTTCTTCAGAATTTTTAGTTTAACAATGACCACATATGCCATAGTTATTATAATATGTTTCAAAAATTCAAAATATGCCCATTGCCCCATCCCAAACATTGAGAACTTTGATCCATTTCAAGTTTTTAGATTAGTCCAAGGAAGGGCACTTGATATTGTCTATTAATAATTAACACCTGCAGATAAGGCAGAATAAAACATTTCAGATTTGCAATTAAGCTTCTATTTAAGGATTAAAAGCTATAATCATTATATGATTGCATATATTTAATGCTGTCTGCATGAGAAAGTTAGTTTATGCCAACTTCAGTTTTCTGCCTTAGCTGTTTGGTTACCCACCCTTTACAGAAATTAAAGACTGGGACCAAAAACATCTTGGATGAGTTTGGTCCTGTTAGTCCTGATGAAGTGGACATGGTCCATGTAATTGTATGCTTGGCACCCTAATATTCAATCTATGTCCCTCCTGGTTAACTAAGAGATGATGTGTCACTGGATCATCGAGGTGGTGAACTCTTCCTTGAGAGAGGGGTAGTCCCACCAGCACTCAAGGAGGCAGTGGTTTTCTTCAAGAAGCCATTGATGATCCAAACCTTATTGGACAATTTTCATCCCATCTCCAACCTTCCCTTTTTAGGGAAACTTAATGAGAAGGTGGTCACCTGCAGAGAGCTCTTCAGGAAACAGATTGTATGGACCCATTCAATCAGATTTCAGACTGATCGTGCTTGTGGATGACCTCTGGAGGAAGCAGGATGGGAATGGTGCATCCATGATAGCTCTCCTTGATCTTTCAGTAGTCTTCAATACTATCAATCATGATATTTTTCTGGGCTGGCTTTCAGGATTGGGAGTGGGGAATACAGTGTTGTCTCCCCTTCCTCCAGGGTTGGTTCCAGTCAATGTTGATGGAGGAAAGAGATCTAGCCTATAGCCCCTGCTTTGTAGGCTGTCTCAGGACATGATGCTTTCCCCACTCCTGTTTAACATCAACATGAAGTTGTGGGTAAGTTCATTCAATGGGATGTGGTGAGGTATGATCAGTATGTTGATGATACCTGGCTTTACATCTCCACCTTGGGCTGGCCAAGTAATGCTGTGGAGGCTGTTTCTCAATGTCTAAAGGCTGTGGAGGTCTATGGGAGTCTGGATGTCAAGGAACAGGCTTCAGTTCAACCCTAGCAAGCTAAATTATTTGGTTTTTATCCCCTTGCATCCAGGGATCTTCTATTTTTAATTCTGGATGGAGTTGCACTACCCAAAACAGAACTGGTATGGAATTTGGGGATTCCTCACAGCTCCTGATCCAGGAGCAGGTGGCAGCCATGGCTAGGAGGACTTTTGCAGAACTTCATATTGTGTATCAATCACACCCTTTCCTGGACCAAGAAGAACTGCTTACAGTCACTCATGCCTTGATCACCTCCCAAGTGGATTGCTGCAATATGCCGTATATGGGACTGCCCTCAAAGAGCATCGAGAAGCTGAAGCTAGGGCAGAAGGCAGTGGTGCTGACAGTTATGGGTGAATCTTAGTGTACTCATACTGCATCTCTGCTCCACAAGCTACACTGTTTTACAGTGTGCTTTTGGGTGCAATTCAAGGTGCTGGTTGTCACCTAAAAAGCCCTACATGACATGGGGCCAGAATATTTGTGTGACTGCTTCTCCCCAATTATTTCTATCCATCCTGTACATTCTGGCAGGAGAAGCATGCTGTGAGTCCTGTTAGTTAAAGAATGTCATCCTGTTGGACCTAGGATGTGTAAATTTTCTGCTGCAGCACCTGCCCTTTGGAACACCATACCACTTTCTTCCCCACAAGATTCAATTGGCCCCAACTCCTGCAGCTTTACAGAAAGAAGACTTGGCTTTGTTCCTGGGCAAAGGATGCCAGATAGTTAATAAGGAGTTTGTGAGGTTGTTGTTTGTTTTGTTATAGATTGCTGTGTCACTTTGCTTGTATTTATTGTGGGTTTTATGTTGATTGTATTATTTTTCTATGTTGTTAGCTGCCCAAAGTCACTCTAGTGAGATGGGTCGCTATATAAATCATCATCATCATCCTCATTCATCATCAACATTTTAGCTGTAAGCTTTTAAATGTCTGGGAGTCAGTTAGCAAAGCATTCTTAATCTGGAAGCATGAAAAGAGAACATATGAATATTATTGGAACAGAACGTATGACAATTAGGGAAGATGATGGTGGCATCATCTACTTTCATTCTACCATGGTTCTATAAATGAAATTTCCAGTAGAAAATACACTACATCATTATATATAAAATAATACTGGTGGCAGTATGGTTTACACATGACATTAGCATGTACTGTTCTCCAATTGCAGAAGGACCTGCCTTGATTATAATATATTGCATTATCTCTACCATGCCTGGAAAAAAATTACTGAAGGAGTGACAACTGATTTAAATAGATGCAGCATCCCAAAATAAAGGTTTGCATCTGTTTTTCCGGGCTTTTATTTCCACAGCTTGGCTTGAGAACATAACATTTTATACTGTTGAAGAAGAAAAATCATCTGGCTGAGCTTGGCCACCTAACACTGAAAGGAAGGGAACTATGATTTAAGTGTTTTATTAGAACTGAAATTTCCATTTTCACTGGGAGATGTTCATCAGTGCAAGATTTTATCAATCCCTCACTGAGATTTCTGCTTCTACCATGTTTGTTTTAGTGAAGTAGAATTTCCAGTAGAAACTACAATACATCATTATACGGTATATGAGAAGACAGAGAGGAAACATTGAGGTTAAACCCACAATGTTAACTTAATATGCTTTGGAAGCAATCATATACTCACTTATCTGAAAATAAGCTTCATTGAATGCCACTGCATTTCCTTTTGAATGTCAACCTTTAGCAGCATGCTGTTAGTACAATTAAATAGCTAAGAGCTTCCAATAGTTGACAGTTTTTCTTTTTTCTTTTCTTTTTTTCTTGTTTCTTTTCCCCAACTTTTGTTTGAAAAGTTAAAGTTTAGAAAAACAGACCCTATTAAGTTAACTTTACTATCAAGGCTTGCCAGATAAAATAAGCAGCAGACATCTTTTCTTCTTTTTTAACTTATTCAGCATTTTCTCTTTGCAAAATGTAGTTTGATTTTACCCTCCTTCTGATTGTATTTTTTTTTCAAATAAAAGAAAAAAAAAATGCCAGAAATTTAGCTACGCTTGAATCTACAATATGCTGTTTTTATTGACAAAGGCAAATTGGAGTGATGGAGGAATGAAATATAAATTGAAAGTAATACTAGAGGTTGACTAACAAAATGTTAAATATGTCTATTAAGTATTTAGGCTTAAAATGTTTAAATTAACATTTATTTCCATTTAATAATTCTTAAACTAATATATCTACACCTAATGTCACTAAGCCTTTGTTAATTTTCAACTGTTGTTCAATGTTGCCCTCTCCTGGATTGATAGAAGGCATAACAATAATATTCATAATATTATAAACCTTAGTCTACTTTGAATGTGTGGTTTCTCATTTATATTTGTAATCCAACAGCAACAGATAATGCTATTATCACAGTAACCAGGTAGATTATATCTATTAAATCTTGAATGCAGTGGAGTTCATTATGATGTTGATTACTTAAAAATGTAACTTGTGATTTGTGACTCATAATCTAACATACATGAGTTTTCCTGTTAGTAGAAAATGCAGTTAATTCTGGAACACTCACAAAGTTAATGCAAAGCAAAGAGCATGTTATTGCAAAAACATACATCTTGAAAAATTATGTCAAAACAAATAATTAAAAGCACCTCTCCAGAGATTACCATGAAAGTAGAAAATCAGTTTCTTACTGGATTCCTCTCCGTTTATGACCCCTTATAATCATATGAAGATGTCATATAGGCAATGGTATGCTGCTAAATGTTTAAAAACTGTTTCTGCGAGCTCCAATGCCACTACTGTACTGCTAGCTATGGAACAGCTGATTGGCACGCTCAGCTTGCTGTCAACCAACTCTCAAAATTTCAAAAAAATTAACAATTTTTTTGCAAGTCAGTGCAAGACAGCTCCAGTATACCACTGCATATAGATTATAGCACCTGACCATTTGCTCCATAAAAGAAATGTCTATGCCATTTTTCCACAACTATTTCAAGAGAAAAAAGACAGATGTGACGGTATTGAAAAAAAGCGGCATATGGGACAAAGCTATTTATTTATTTATTTATTTATACATTTCCCTGCTTGCTAGGTTTATAGGCCACTCCAATTACAATTCTGATAGGTTTACAGACCTCCAAACAGTAAAAAGATTAAAAACAATAAACAACAGCATTATTTTATGGGGAAATAATTATTTCTATTAGTATTGAGTTACAATTATGTATTCTAATAGTGCTACTCTCTCATAATTCACTATTCTTCAGCCAGGTGCTGAAGAAGAGCTTCTGCATATGATCTCAGTGTATAAGCAGGTTGCTGAGATAGTACATGGTTCTTCTGCTACCTTGGTCCAAATCCATGTAGGAGTTGCAGGTTAGAACCATCACTTCGATGTGTAGGTACAGAGAGTTTTAGAGCTAAGCCAGTGGCAAACTAAGATCCAAGAACTATAAGCATCTTCTGTTCGCCCCATCCAAATTTTGAACATGGCACATAAGCATTTCAGTTTATAAACTCCAAGTTCAGGACTGTCTACTCAAGCTGACTATGACATTCTAAAACCTTAGGCCAGGGGTTCCTAAACTTTTTCCATCACACCTCTCATCAGTGTAATCTTAATGTACACAGCTCCCCTAAAAATCCAAACACCAAAATGAATACAAATGAACAATGAAAACAATATGATGAAACCTTGGGAAAGGTGTATTTACTGAAACAATGTAACAAAAAGGTTCTTTGCAAATCCCATGGACTCTGTCTGCACCTCTGCAAGGGAGGTACAGCTCACAGTTTGGGAAACCCTATCCCTTAGACAGTTTTTCCTCAACTTAAAAGTTGTGGTGGGAGAACTAAAAATGCAGGGTTAGAGAATTCAGAGACTGAAAGTTATGATGAAGTAGGGTACATAAATACAATAAAAATAACTGCAATCCACTGGCTTTTTAACCTAGCAAAATGATTACAGGTTAGCCATAGTCACAGCATGCATGCAAATGGATCTGCACCCAGTAGTTAACTTCTAGCTTTCTGATAATAAGCATACCAATTGAACCTTGAATGAAGCATATCACAGCATTTCACAAGTAAAGTAGAAATACAGGTAAGAGAAGGTTCTTCTGGAAACAATTGATCCGAATTGTAAAAAGATGAATGCTTGTCATTCAGACCTTGGTTTAGAGATGAATGGTGTGTCAGTTTTGCTCTCTTTCAATATCATGTTGTGGGGGGCTCTCTTCTTTTATTTTTAAAAAAGCACGTATTTGGGTAATTAATTACTTGAAAACAAGACTAACATATCACTTATCTACCCTGACCAAATAAGGTTTTATTCGATTTCTACATATCATATAGAACATTACAATTTAGGATGCAAGAGGAGTAGTAAAGAGCAGGGACTGAGTGAAAGGAAGGAAAATAGTTTTGTTGTGTATTTGTGAAGCTAAGAGAAAGGGAAGGATGTAATAGATCAGAACGGTGGTTTCATCTCATGGAATGAACATGATGAATAGATGTATTGCAATGAAGGTACAGGTTTAATTATGAAAGGACTGAAATATATGTCAGAAAGTAAGAATAATTCTCCTCAATACTGTTGTGAGTGCATATGAAAGTAGAAATTCCAAAGCTCATGATATCTGCAGGTTACACTCAGATCATAAAGGAGCCTGGAATCAATTTGGAGTGCTGAAATTGTGCAACATTCTGATTAATGTGATCTGTGATTAATGTGATTTGTGGTAATTCTGTTCTCATCCACCTATTCTGGGTGAGTGGGTAGAAACAAGAGAAGGGCATAAAGAAAAAGAGACTGGACCACTCTGAGATCAAGAATGAATATGAATAATGATTTTGGTATCTTCTTAGGTATCTTATAGCAAACACATGGTAGAAACATAAGTCTATTCAGCTATATGCATTGCAAAGGAATGAATAGATAGACAATAGATAGAGATATGTACTGTATGTGTGTGCATGGGTGTATACACACACACACACACACACATATACAGTATATATGATTGATTTGATTGTGTAGAAAGAAATATTGGCATGCAATTAGTGGTAGAAAAGTAGTGGGTAGTATGTTATCTGTAATTAGGAATAAATATTTGCCAAAAAAAGTGAAAATGGTTTTGTGTAAGTACAGAATGTATGTGGTAAAAGACGAGATGGGATGAAGAATGCATGGGCATTAAAACAATATGGATTTGAATGCAAAAATAGGGATTCAGTAAAGAATTACAATGAGGTCATTTCATCAAATAGAGAAAATGAATGAGGATTTAATGGGTAAGTATGAGGTATGTGCTGTATATCCATTTCACACAATGATTCCCATTACTAAATATAATTAAATTTACAAACAAGCTTATAAACCAAGCCTAAGAGCACCTAGTCTTCTTTTAAATGCTAATGCTTAGGGCAGCCTATGGAGTTTGCGATCATCAGGAGACCAAGCCATCCATTAATCAGAAATAGAGTTTAATTCTTTCCTCCTGCGACTCTACTTAAAGGAATGTCAATGAGATTTTAAAAGGAAATGAACTCTTCAACTATTTAACATTCATAGCAACCATTTAATAACTCTGTCTCTAGGTTTCTTGGATGATTGAAGCAGCTTATAAATAGAACAAATAAACGTATTTTTAAAGTTAACTGTGATAATGGGAAAAAAAATCAGAAACCATTAAATACAGTCTTCAAATCCCAAAATTCATCATACTGTAACCAAAATCTAGGGTCCGATCATTTTTATATTGGACAGATAATATCCCTATGAAATAGGTGTCTTGGATATTATTTTTGTGAAGGCTTTTCTTTGAGGAAAGGTGAGTATTAATGTAGCCAAACAACCCAATGGAAACCAGGTCATGTGGGAAGCATTCAGACAAAACATCTGGAAGTAGTAAAACAGCTGTAAAGAAAATAAGTTGACAAGGCCAAATATTGAGTTGCCAAGGATGAAAACAATGTTAACAGTAAGGGAATTTCCTCCCACCAACTCAAAAAGGAAGATTGGCCACACAACCATATTTATTATATCAAAAGAAAGAATGTTCTATCCCAGCAATGTGTGCATATCCTTCAAACTGCAGTATGTCAGACTTCAGCTGTCTTTGGCACATAGGTATGGTCATGTGGAAACACTTTTGTGAGATGATTCCAGGAGTTTCTTGGGTTTTTAAAAATTATTTATTTAAATTATAGTTCTTATTTGTCAGGATAATTATTTTCTCCAAGCAGCATACAAGCAATATAGACAATTTACAATATATATTACTTTAAAACAAACAGAAAGCTTCTAAGATCCTGACAGAGCATTTGGTAAGAGTAGTCCTGGGGTACAGAGAGGAAAGCTAAATCCAGATGAGTAGATTTCTGTGGTGGTTATCATCTCTTTCCCTCTTCCCTTCTTCCAGAATGCAACTCTGAGAACGCATATATGTAGCTGCTATTCTTCAGCACACTTTCTAATGTGTGAACTCCAAGAGTGGAGCAAGCTTTTTGTTTTTGAAAACAGCACTATCATGAACTCACTGAAGCATATTATTTGGCACTTAGAGAAAGCTTTTATAATCAGGGAGGTGGAAGAAAGCCTTCAGATGGCTGAAAAAAGAATGTCATGATGGAGGAGGTAAAAGACTTCTGTAAATGGCACTTTACGTCTGATTATCTTCTTCCCAAGTTTTGTTACTGTGCCAATAAGCTTAAACTGTGCAGAAAGGAGATGATTCATCAGCTTGCATAAAATAGGCCAGCTGCAGATGTTGAGCTCAAAGATGCAATTTTGTACACTTCGTATGCACTAGGGACCATTACTATATGGTTCATGCAGGGTCCTTGTATAAAATTTGCAAAAATCTGGCCCTGTTATCTCTGAAGAAGAAATGGAGAGCTGTTAAATTTGTTGGTGAAGTAGTTATCTGCTTTTCTTTCCATCTCTTTTTTCACATCTGTTTTGCTTCACCCTCAACAGGTTGGCCAAAACTAGTAAACCTCTTTTTTCTTCTTTTATTTTTTTAACTTCCCTTTGCAAACCAAACCCTTCCCTTTAACCAAGGCTCTTTAACCTTTTCTGGACTAGCAGGCATATTTGGAATTTTGAGAACAAATTAGGCTCTTTCACAAACATTTGTCATGATAGCCATTGCTAATAATAAAACAACAACTTTACAATCCTTCTACTATTTCAGGATGCTTTTTAGAATCACAGTTTAAATTTGTCTTTTGGAGGAGAGCAGTTGTCACACAAGTCACCTACTGTTTTATTTACTATCCATTTTGGAAGTGGAAAATATGTTTGAGATTGAAGTAGAATATTAGGGTTTGTTTGTTTTAATTATAAGATTCATGAAAAATCAGTCTAAGAAAGGACCCTGATGGATTGAGAAATGAAGCTTTAAACTATAATTGGTCTAAGGGACCCATTTCATCCCTTAAAATAGTTTCACCACCTCAACTAATATCAGGATGATTTCTGCCATTCAGGGAGTTTCTAAGATCCATAATGGGTATCAATTGTGCAAAATTTGACATATCCATTTTGCCCTTAACCTCCTAGAGCTTCAACCCTTAAACAACCAGTATGAAAATATTTGTTCCACCCACTCTAATGAAGTCATGATTCCACCAGTATCTCACCAGTAAATACTGTCTCCTACAGTATTTGGGTTCTAAGTACTTTTTTTTTTTTAAAGATATGATTCCAGCTACAAAAAACAAACAAACAGGCTAGCACTTATCCTTGCCAGAAATATGAAGTAGGCAATGACAAATGGAAGATAATCAGCATAATTATGGCTGTTTGATGGTGGATGTTGTCCCCATGTCAATATGTAAACCTCCACTGTTAGTACTCTTATAGGCCCTACATTTAATAACCATCAGAAAGAAAGAAACCAGCATTTCAAAAGAATGAAATGATAGCACCAAATAGAGAGGAGAAATATTAAAAGTGTATAACTGGGACAAACTATACAAATTTATTAGATCCATCTTGTTGGGCTCGTCCTCCAGCACCATGTCTAAAACTCATTTTAATTTACATTTTGGCAGATTCAACACAGATAATTAAAAATAGTGCAAAAATATCTCTGCATTTTATTTCTACAATTCTCATTTTAATATGGTGAGAGAATTTCATTAGAAATGTATTCCAAAGGAAAGGAGATTTTATTGAAATTCATTTGGGCAGAATGTGGTGCCTTTGCATTCATTAGCTATGAGATGGCTAAGGGTGTATGTGAATGATCTGTCTTTCATAGTGCAAACATCTCCCTAGTGGTCCTCATAGTAGTCTCTGGCTTCTCACACTTCAGTTAAATCCCAGTATTAGGCAACATTGCCTAACCTCTCCCACAGGACTTTTAAGATTGAGAAGCAAGGAAGCCTGCCGAGTACTGTTTAAGAGAAAAGAAAAACAGCAGCATTATCATCCTTTGCCACCTCCAATAAGAAATAAGCTCCAAAACACCACCAGAGAAATGAAAGAAAGACAGCAAGAGAGAGAGAAGGTGTCCATTTCCCCCAAATGTTAGGAAAAAGAGGTAAAAATAGACTTAACAGAAGGGAATATTGGCAGAATAAAGAAAAGAAAAAGGCAACGAGACATTATGTATACCTAAGAAAGCTTCCAGCTTCTTTGTCAATCCTCTCTGTCATTTTAGATATATCCTCTGGCTCATTCTTCAACAGTGCTTGTCTACATTTGTTAAATAATGCTAGATGAACCTTTCACATGTCATCAGGAATAATAATTGTCTGATGCATTGAACCGGGGTTTTGTTTGAAAAGAAATAGAAGCCAATTTCAGCTAACCTTTACTCAAGAACTAATGTCTGCATAGAATCCTCCTATGCGCTGGCATGGATTCAATAACAGCTTTTTGTTGCAGCAAAATCTGGTTTTCTTTCTCCCTCTCCCTTACACCACCATACTCAACTGCTATGAAACTCCTTAGCAGTAAAAGTCAGCATTTGAAGGATTTCTATTTGCAAGTCCAAATGGAAATGTTAGTTCAGTTGTCCATGTTATAACACTTCAAACCTTTTCCAGGATAATTACATACATACAGTTTTACAATAAGAACAAGATTTACAACTTATGGCCATTTTTTAAAAAAATTCAGCCAATAACTCTACTGACTGATTATTTCTGTAAATTTAGGCTATGCTCATTGACAGGTTTATCATTATGATGGCTAGGTTTTTACAAATGAACAATTGCTAATTTACTATACTATTGCTGATATTTTGGTTGACCCCAAATCACCGTTCAAGTGTCTTGTCATCTGGATAGGAACATTTTGAATTCCACTATTGACAATAGAAATGTTAAGCACATCAGTTTTTGTTTTGTTTTTTGTTGTTTTGTTTTTTGTTGGTTATTATTATTATTTTGCTTTTCCTTTGCTTTCTTACATTCTCCCATACTCCATCTAATTAATGTCTATGGTCAGTTACTTTTCTCTGAACGATGAGCTGAAGGATTATAGCAAATCAAAACATCCTGTTCTATAGAAGTACCTAAGACTGATCACACAGCTTCTGCAATTTCCTTCTGAAACAATGAGGTTTTTCTGTCTTACTGAGCAGGTAAAACCTATGTCTATGGTTTGTGTAGAAATATAGCCAACAGAACATTCCACTTCAGCCTTTCTGCCTTTTTTAAAAAGTCAATTGAAAGTAATTAAGAAAACATACCAATCATACAATATATTACACTTCAACAATAGAAAAGTAGGTATAAAACTGTACAATAAAATGATCCAAATCATTTGATATTACTTTGTCCTTGTTTGGAGTCCTGATGTTAACTTGTGTCCATTAATTCTTTTGGACAAAGTTTGTCCTATTTGTCCTTTGCAGAATCCAGAGGGGCATTGATAGCAGATGATGGCAGACTTTTGGAGGAAGAACATGTGAAGTGTATGTGAAGGTATGCTTTTGGAGCCTGTGATGGTGATGTTGGTGTAGATGTAGAGTCAAAGTAAACATCTGTCATGTTCGCCGTTTCAATGTGTTTGATACATCGTAACATTTCGCATGTCATTAGCTGGATGCGTGTTTCATCTTTGCCGGGAGGACGGTTCCTGTTGGGAGTGGCTTATCTCTTGGCTGTGAACTTGGAATGTATTTGGGTTATCTCCTGTGTTCAAGGTTGCTTTCCCAGGCTAGGAGATCTGATGGTTGCCAGCACCTGGGACGGGCAGCTCTGAGGGTAGGGAGGCGGGGTTACGTTTGCAACGAGGGTTTTAAGTTTGTATTTGGCGTGCTTTCTGTCATTCTCAGCTTTCTCTGTATTTGTCCTAAGTTCCCTAATAAATCAGATTTCATTTAGCAACCTCTTGTGAGTCTGAGTATTTGGGCTGGGCAACCATTACATAAAGCTGAGAATCATAAAACTCAAAATTCCGCTGGCCCCTTTCCAGGAGAAGGCAAGTTTGTCCGACCCTGTGAGGGAGAGTGCTAGTGATGACCGAACCTGACATCCTGCTACTGGAAAGTGAGGAGTTGAGTGAAGGGGAGCCGGACTTGACCGTGATGCGCCCCGACAGACCTCCCCAACTGGGGGAGCTCTCAGCGATTCGGGAAGAGACGAGTTCTGGGTCGGAGGGCGAAGCAGCAGGCATGAAAACCGCGCCGGAAACCACCATAACCACCCCGGGCGAACTGGTCACCTGGGATGAAACCCGGGGGGACGTCTCGGGGTGGTGGGGGGCCATCCTGGAGGCAGAGGTACCCGCTGTCCCCTACAGTGATCCAGATGCCGCAAAAAGGGGATTCTCCCACTCCGGACCGTATCCGAGTGTTAGAGTCAAAAATGGACTCATTGGAAACGATCCTGAAACAGATGAGTCTGGACCTGAGTTCGTTGAAGGAGACACGGGAGGGGTCAAGCCAACGGCATTCGACCCCTTCGTCCCATGGGCAGTCCCCGGAGCGGAGAAGGGCGGCACGTCCGAGAGAAGGGGACCAGGCTGTCCGAGTGGAATTAGCGTCGCCGCCCGTAAGGTCGCCACCAGCTCCCGAGCGGCGGCTGGCAAGAGAAGTCGGACCCGCCGAACCCTCAGTGGGAGGGCGCAGCCCGTCGGTGGGCGGGTTGAGGGACTTCCCCGTCAAATTTGATGGGGACCCGACAAAACTCTCATTTTTCCTAACAAATGCCAAGGTATACATGGAGGAGTGGGGGTCGCTTTTTCGTTCGGAAAAAGCGAAGATCATCACCATTGCTACCAAGCTTAAAGGGAGGGCGGCAGACTGGTATGTACAGATGTGCCAGTCGGAAGCGCCTGAACTGGAAAAATTCAACGAGTTCCTCTGGGCTCTCAGGCAGCACTTCGAGGATCCCTTGGCGAAAGCGTGCCTTGAAAGAACTCAAGCAAGGGTCGAGATCAGTAGCTGATTATGCGCTGGAGTTTAAGGCACTGGCAGGAAAGGTGGATGACTGGTCTCAAGCCACCATCATCGAGCTGTTCAAGGATGGCCTGAATACAGAAGTGCTACGCTGGTCCTTAGGACGGGACGACCTGTACACTTTGTACGAGTGGATCCAGCTCGCTGGGAGGGCTGAACACGCACACGAGGTATTTGCCCAGCGGAAAACAGTGAAGTCGGGGCGAGATGGGAAACCTAGTCGCCCGCTGAGTACCGGGGGAAGACCCGGGCAAAGATCCTGGGAAGAGGAGAGAGGCGGTATGCGAAGGGGCAGTGTCTGCGATGTGGCAAAGAGGGACATCGAGCGGCAGCGTGCCCGAAGGCAAAGGGTGAGGAATGACCAGGGAAGTCGACGGCGAAGTCCCCTTCCCTGCCGAGGAAAATGAAAGCAGCGGTGGCTGAAAGTGAGGGAGACAGCGTGCCGTTCTACGAAGACGAGGGGGAACCGGAATTATTGCAGCAACTGGTGGGCTATTTTTTTTTCTTAAGAAGTTTATTTTGTGTGTGATGGAGGAGGAGTTAAAGTTAGAAAGGAAAGAGGTTACCTGGACCTCAACCCAGCCATCGTGACATTTGAGATTAAGGCAGGGTAACTCCACAATGGAAGTATTATCCGGAAGTACCACAAGCAGACTCTCTTTCCAGCAACATCTGTTTTGCTAGGAAGATCTTAATCTGCTGTAGCAACTGTAGCAAATTTTTGACCAGGGCAACTTAAACATCCAGCTATTTGAAAAGGCTGCTAACTTCAGAACTGAGACATGAGTAGCAAAGGCTTTGTTTAATATTTTCATGATTTTGTTTGGGTTTTGTTGATAATACATTGTAATATTTACAGCAAAGGCAGCTTTGACTCTCAAGATGTTTTTAGTATCCAATTCCTATCAAACTCAGCCAGCTGGTGCAATGGTCAAGAATGATGGGAAAATGAAAACAACTATAAGGGCAGAGAAAGAATCTAGGGAAACAATCCTACTCCTACCATATTTGTATTGCTATGAAAGCCACTTACAGTTTGAATGTTCAGTTTTGTGCATTTGTTGTGGGAAAGGGGAAAGAGGAGTTAACAGGAGTTGGAACTAAAGGGCTGCCATAGGTAGAGCCAGTTATTCCTAGCTCCTTCCCATCTTCCTTTCTTGGAAGATTGTGGAGCTTTTAAAACAAAACATATTATAGTTCAATAACACCTAGTTAGTGGTTGAGAACAGTGTTTTTCAATCTTGGCAACCTTAAGATGTGCAGGCTTCAACTCCCAGAATTCCCCAGCCAGTATGGGTAATTCCCCAGCCACTGGTTTAAAAGAACTGTGTGCTTTCATACTGGCCTAATCATTAGAAAATCATTAGAAAAAGAGGTAGGCCTTAAATGAAAATATGATTGGCACTGTATCTGTTTGGTATTTGTACAGTAAATGCTTCATCCACTGTGCAGAGATGGACCAGTATTTCAGATTCTGCAAAAATATGATCTCAGTAGCATTATTTGTTGTTTTGATAAAGGCTGCACATTTACAATAAACTATCTCTGTGGCCATCAAATTGTTGTATCATGCTGAGAAGTACAAGTCTAATCTCAGGAATTACCTTAACAAATAAAAACAGCTTTCACAATGTAATATTCTGACTTTTTTTGTGCTATGCAATTTGCATTTATCTCAATTTTTTTTTTTAAGTCATACTGTAGCATTAACCCATTATTCAGGGTTTTATGTGATCCCTAAAACCCTGTTGAAGGTAAAATTAATATTTGTTGAAAGAGTCTAGGCATATTTTCAGAATTAGGGCAAAAATCTAGGAAACTATAATGTTGCATTTATTTGAAGGTCAACAGAATTCTCCTGACACAACCCCCACCCTATTCATCCTTGGGAAAAGTCTCTGTGTGGGTCAGCAGGATTTTGGTATCAGCCACTGAAATGTTGCAGATATAAACAAAAGCCAGCAAAGTTCCTGGACATATGAAAAACTTTAAGTACAGCCCCAATCCTCTTCTGAAACATTCTTGAAGTCATTGTTCATTTATGAAAGTGCAAAAGACCAAACATTGCCTTGAGACAAACGTCTTGAGCTTGAAACATTTAAATAAACTATACTATTTCCTCTAGCTCTGTAAAGAGTTTGTTTTCTCAGGCATTGATATTGATGTGTATTGGCTAAATTTTCCTTAAAAGCTATGGGTGAGGAGAAAAAAGGCATACAATAACCATTTGGTAGTGTTGAGTTTCTTCTTATTTAAATACAAAAATGCATTAATACATACACTATGATTTTTATGCCTGAACTACAGGCATAATTATATTATTCATTGAACAATAATAAACTCCTTGCGCAGTCTCAGAATAAACCAAAATATGTTGCTGAATGCACCATAAAAAACTCCTATATTCTCTATGAAACAGGATCGTGCTTTGTAAAACTAATTTATCCATAGAGGTTCAGTATGACGAAATCCCATAAACATCCTACAAAGGTTGAAACAAACATTTCTGTTGAAGGATGATTATTAATGATTAAAAAAAAATGTTTCTTCTTTAAAGCTCATTGTTTTGTTTTTTTAAAATCTGTTGTACGTATATATATGTGTGCGTACAGTATATTTAAAAAAACAGACACACGAAAACGTCTTTTAAATCTTGTTTATTTACCTCAAAATATGTGTACCTTAGCACCTCAGATTTATGATTTCAGCATTTTTTTCAAGTGTAATTTTTAAATTACAAACAGTAGGCACAGCAGAAATACTTAAAACTGCTCCCTTAAAAAACAAAGGCAAGTCAAAAACCTGATTTTTTTTTTTTGAAGAGTAACTTCAACTTTTTGGTATCCTGATACAAAATTCAAGTAGTTTTATGCAAGAGCAGAGAATCTGGTTTCTGAGGTTACTTGTAGACTTTTCTCAAAATGAAGAAGCCTGGAGCTTGTGCAAAAAGTTTATTTTTAGAAAAGCTCAGTCCAATCAAAGGACACATGGTAAGCAAAGACACTTTCAAGTCAAGATTTTTCTTTTCTTTTAAGGCACTTTAGAGTCTGTGAATAAACCAGACACAATTTTTGGCCCAGAGCTTTGCCTTTATCTATAGTGAACTTAATCCTAAGAACAATATGCATAATTATCCAATTTGTTCTTTTTTTAAAAAAAAATGAAGACATGCAGCTTGATATTTAGACAGTTACCAAATGGAAAACCCATATTAAAACTTTTGAGTGTCCACATCAAGGACTTTCCACTCCTTTAAAACAGAAAGAGAGGTAAATTATTTTATTTTATTTTACTTGTATTTCAAGGCTCAAAGCAGATGTTTACAAGTATTTGGCTGTCTGTTTTTCTCAATATCTTTACCCAAAGTAAAGCAGCTGTCTAGAAGAAGCTTCTTATGTCACTGTCTTCTGGGAAAAGAATTATAAATAAAAGTTTGTTGTAGTTTGTCTCTGAATGGCAATAATAATGGGAAATAAACTTAGGGATCAATAAATGATACTGCAATATATCTTGTTCCTTTCAAAATTGGAAGTCCTTCATGTAAATGAGTAAGTCTTCCTGGATGCATGAAACTCCATCCTTTTCTAGGTGATTCAATTGAGCAGTTGTATCTCAGAAATTTACATCCACCTCCCTATAAGAAATAAGTCAGAAATAACATCTTAAATCGAAGTCTCTAAGTAACCTCCCATTTGGACTACTGAAACGCGCTCTACATGGGGCTGCCCTTGAAACACATTCAGAAGCTTCAGCTGGTACAAAATGTGGCTGCCTGGGTAGTAAATGGTGTTGGCTACTCGGCACACGTAACACCTCTGCTTTGGGAGCTACATTGGTTGCCGGTGTGTTTCCAGGTGCAATTCAATTCATTTAAACTCACCTTTAAAGCCCTTCATGGCTTGGGACTGGGTTACCTGAGGGACGGTCTTTTCCCAGTTAGTTCGGCCCATCCAATCCAGTTCAGCAGGAAGGGCATGTTCCGGGTCCCATTAGCCAAGGAATGTCAGCTGGCAGGGACAAGGAAGCATGCCTTTTCTGCTCTGGCGCCTGCCCTCTGGAACATCCTTCCTCCTGATATTAGGATGGCCCCGACCCTGTTGGCTTTCCGGAAGGCCTTGAAAACCTGGCTTTGTGCCCAAGGGCCCCATTGCATGGTTATATTAACACCATGGCTTTTATTTGAATGAATGAATGAATGAATGAATGAATGAATGAATAAATAAATAAATAAATAAATAAACCCCAAAGAAGTCAATAAAAAAAGGGTCCCCTCCAATGTAAAGTGTTTTGAATGAGACAACAATGATTGACATTACCACTGCATTCTCAGACAAGTATGTTAATTTGGGACAGCTGTAGGTTTGGTTGAAAGATACTATAACTCTCCACAATATTTGCATTTCCCTTGCAAGAAAATGAGATGATATACAGATTTCATCCAGTGTTGTTTTCTAATCTACATACTATCAATCCAGCCTTCCAAAATTAGTGTTTGCCATTCTTTTAGGTTACAACTCTAATCCCCCCTGCTAAATCAGTTGAAACCCAGGTTTGAAAAGAGATTAAGTGCAAGGTAATGGTGTTTGACACATATGCGGGAGACTCTGCAGTTTACATCCAGCATACTGAGTCAGTCATTAACAATCAGCCAATTTATCTCTCAGGAATGTTGTTGTAGGGATAAAATGAGGAGATACCCTCTTTTGATCCCCCAAAGGAAAGCAGTTGTATACCTACTAATGAATGAATAGCTACAGCTGTTCACCTGAGATGTACCACCTGATACTAAGCTAAAGGTGAAAAAGGACTATGAGGGAAGCAGTCCATCTGGCCATAACACTTAGCTTTTGGGGAGGGTTCCCCATTTATTCCTTAAAGTGGCACTTCAAGTAAATTGGGTCCTGTCAACAGTACTGTTTTCATACTGGACACCTTTATCAGCCATACAACTTATTACTTACATCAACACTTAATATAATCACATGGTTGGGCATTCAAGTCTCTGTACTGCAGTATCTATTCTAATGTTTTACAAAAGCCTAGTCCAGAACCAACATTCCTGACTGCAGTTTCTTACCTCAATCTTCCAAGCAGATATCCTAGAGATATTTGTGTATAAATGAGCAAGAAGCTGAAAGAACACTGTTAGTTCCCTGGATGCATCCCAAACTTACTTGGAAATCTTCTCCAACTTTGTTCAGGGCAATGTTGATGGTAAATGTAGATGAGTCATGGTGAGGTCTGAGAGAGCGCTGTCTGTCAGTAGTGTATTTCACAACGAAATTCAACAAGGCATTGCCCTGGACAAGAAAAGGCATAAAGGATTTAAAAAGCATAAGTTGTCATGAGGGGATTAATCAATTGAGCAGTTTCCCCAAGACACTGATGATGTTGGGGTGTAATGATTCCCTCCCTTGGATGATGTGTTCCAGTTTACTTATCTCCTTGACTTGCACTTCCCTACTTCTTTTGTCTTTTTTTTCTAACATGAACACTGCAGGTTGGTATCTGTTATATTATTATTACTACTGAGATTATTGCTATTATTATTTATGAATAATAATAACAGCCTAAACCACAGAGACATTATTATTTAATTTATATATCCATTAAGAACTTCATAATATGTTTAGCTTGTGCTTTAGAGCATGATTAATTTGCCTTTTGCAGAAGAAAATGATGTGTAAATGCAGAGGAGGCATGAGTAGGGCTCAAAATCACTGCAGTCCAATCTAAAATGGCTATTTGTATGCTCATATACTTCCAGTAGCAGAGGGACTGGGCAAAGGGGAACATGCCCAGTGATATCACTCTCTGCATCTAAGGACTCCAAAGCCTCAGAATAATTAAATAGCAAGGCACAAATCAATTTTTATTAAATATCAGCCATAAGTTATTGATGAATTAGCTCAAGCTGTAACATGTGAAAGAGAAGTGTTTAAACTATGCTCTACTAAATTACTTTTTAAAATTTAACTTGCCTTTGTATAGTAGCCAGCAAATACTTTTAGTGTTACAGGTGCTATGAATTCTCGGATAAAATGCAGCCACACTTTTTCCAGGCCAATTTGCTTCATGTGAATGTCATCTGTTGGAACATTTTCATAGCCTCCAGAAATGCGGCTATCCTAAAACAAGACATAATGTGGCATCTTTTATATGAAATGGTTCACATCTTTTATTAGACCAACTATAAATAAAGCAACATGGATCTTTGTAATTATTTTTAACATACTCCAATATCTGGACACAAAATACTGCTTTATCTGGAGTATAGCTCATTTCATACAACCAAATGGCAGTTGCTTTCTATATCAGTTTTATTGTGTAATCTACAGTAGAGGAAGCAAAATGATTTTCCATTCAGCTTGCTGATAGTTATACACTTTTATTGTAAATGATCAAGAGAGTCTGATAGCCAGTATAACAAGCTCAATACATTCAATTCTAAACAAACATTCATAGTTAAACTGTCAACTCCTTAAAGAGTTTTTAGATTATTAATCATCCATTTAGTAAAAATACTAACTTCCTTTATGAAGGAAGTATTTTTTTCTTTATTAACTTTTATGTTATACCCTTGTGTGTTGCTGTAAAAACTTGGTATGAAGTTTATGAAGATATAATCAGAATAGAGTTGAACCCTTATATGATTATACAATAAGTGGCATGGTCTTACAGAGTCAGAATATCTCACATAATACTTTCTACAGAGACTATGAGACCTCCACGATTCCAAAGAGGAGTTCTTCAGCCAGGGATTAAACTTTTTTGTGCTAGTACTAAAATATGTTATGAATGATAATTGTAATATTTATGAACAACTATTAAGCTTACAGTTAAAGACTGCAGCCCACCTTAAAACACAGGACACATGTCTGATCCTCCCCAGTATCACAGACCTCGACAGAAGTTTTCCACTTCCCTTCTGGATTTTGGTTATGGGCTCTAGTAGTGAATCTGCTGGTTATTACTGAGTATGGGAATCCAATGGGATCTCCCCTAATGTCATGCACTATCCACAACCAGCATTAGCTATCACTTAACTTGATTTTACTCATAATCAGCATTATGCATTTTAAAGCTACTATTAAAACTAAAAAAAAGTTTTAAAAGTGTCCATGATTTATGCTTACATGATGTTTTCCACCAGACCACTGGCCAAAGTGTTCCATTTCCTCTACCAGTTCATTGCAGGCTGTTTCAGAAAATATGGGGAACCAAAACACATCTGGGCATGGCTGTACATTAGAAATAAAATGCACATACATTACAATAGATTAGCATTTGTCACTCTATGCATTATTTGACAAGGAAGCCACCCATATTTTCTTCTACATCGCTGAGTAGAACAGAAGGGATTTATGGTTTACAACTATCTACCAGCTCTCCCCTGTAATTAAAAAGTATATGCCATTTCTTGTCTTTTCCTTTGTGGATTTATTCAAATAGTTTTGCACAGATAATACTATGTAATGCACTTGACCAGCTTTATTATTGCTCTTATGTGAAATCTATAATTATCTGAAAGGAGAGACCATTTCAGTGGTGGCTTGGGTCTGCCTGTATGAAGTAGTTTCCTCTCACATGCCCACAAATATGTAGTGTACACCAGTCTTTCTGGCCTTATATTTTGAGCAAAAGAAGTTTTTCTTCTCAAGAATTAAGTCTATGAGACCAGCAGTTCTAATAACCTGAACCAGCCCTTCAGGGTTGGACCACTCTGAGATGTGACCCTGGTGACTCTATATCTGACCTGTGTAAATGTTTGGAAAGAGATGATCTACAACACATGGGATTCCATATGAAACACTGGTCTTTGAAACACTAAAGTCACCGCATCTTTTCCTGGGCTCATGCAACTGCTTTGTACATCTCCACATGCAAGTACAGTTCACTTTTTTCTGCATGCTGTGGAAGAAGGTTTTTTCTATATATACCCCACTCCCAATACTGGTTAAAATGCTTCCAGGATGTGTGGCTTCCACACACACTGCACATTAACTGTTAAGTGTTTGCTGAAGCTACCCTGCCTGAAAGACCTTCAGGGCTCACTGAGCTGTCTCCAGGTGGGTAGCTTCAGCCAGCACTCCTCTGACTGCTGCAGCAGTTGCTTAAGCTGCCTAGCCTGGAAACATATTAGTCTGTGCTGTCCCTGCGTCTTCCTCTACAAGAAAGCACTGCGGGAAAAAGCTGAGAAGGTGCCCTGCAGCACTGCAAAGCAACATAGATGCTTCTTAGAAACAAGGGGGCCATGGAATTTTGCGAAGTAGCTTTGAAGAAGTCCTTTGCTCAATTATTTTGCCAGAGCAAAGCTCCCCTTCAAAGTGTGTCCAGTCCTATTACCAAATTAGAAAACAACACCTCTTACAGTATATAAGTTCTCAGGGTGACCCTTTTCTAGCCTTAGGGTCAAATTGTCTTGTGAGGGTCATATGGTTTGTTAACAGTAATCTGAACAGTAACAGAAATGCGCTTTCTGCTTTACTTTGGAAAGAGAAGGAAGGAAACACATACATCAAATTCCCTAAATTCAGACAAACTATATTTTTGTAACTGTAGCCCAGATCAAATGACAAAATCTTTCCACTTGGTTTCCTTGAAAAACCACAAGACTCTCTGCACTTACAATACAAACTTATATACAAATACAGACTCCCATGTAACATGTAATTCACCTGTGGTTGCATTTCCAACAAACCATACCATACCATGGAATGAAGTGCTGTTCTTGAAGCTTTTTTCCTTCCCAGATCTCACTACTCAAGGACACTTTTCTGCCACTCTCCACTTAGAGACCAAGGCTGGATGGGGCTTGTTATGGGATTTAGAAAGCCAGATTTGGGAGGTAGAGACAGCATTATGAACCAAAGTTTTCCCTAAAGCTATCTACAACTGTGCATTTTTCCCCTTTTCAAAAAGTTTGTTAAGAACCAGAAGAACAGCCACAGAGAAATTGCACAACAATTACTATATAGAAGTATCATGAAGATATGTTGACTCCATATTAAGCATCTAGAATAGCAGAACTTCTAACCATACATTAAAAATCACATTGTAATACTTTCAGTGAGGGGAATTTCTAATTACCTGTTCTACTATACTTTCAGTAAAGATTTTTGAATAGTTGGGGTTTATGTAGGTTTCCTTCCAATCCTGAAAAATGTAGTTTGAAAAAAACAAAGATAAAACATGAATTATTTTTAATGTTTTTCAATGTTTAAAGCATCAGATAATTTTTCACACTGAATATGGATAGTCAGGTATAACACACTCACAAAGGAAGATTTGACACACACATCCCAAGTCTGAAAACAATTTCAATTCCTACTTCAATACATACCACAGGATTTTCAAAGATCTGCCAGAGATCATTGTTGTAGTGAGAAGTATTGTAGTTAGCCATTGATAAAAGTCTCCCAAATTCATGTCTGTTAGTGAGGTACATAAAGATTCCCTATTACCAGGAAATGGGGAAAAAAATTGTTAGTGACTATATTTAATCTTTTTAAAATACTGAAGAAATTATCAGCTACATCCAGACCAAGTTCACTGAAACCAATGAGACCCAAATTGTAATTTAATTTATCAATGTTATTCACAAGATCATTCTACATTCTTCCCTTTGACCAGTGTTTTGATTGTTCAAGACTTGCTATCCAATGTAATTTGACTTTATTATAATAATAATATAATATAATATAATATAATATAATATAATATATAATAAGTTATCCATGTTCCATGATACAATATCACTCTGTATTCTTCCTTTTGATCAGTCTTTTGATTGTTCCAAATCACTGGGCTTGCTATCCAAATGTGTTGTCCCTCAGCCTGTTCTTTAAATCAGCACAATTTATTTGATGGCATTAAATGAGTTAAACTGTAAATTGACTCCCCTTAGGAAGCAAGCAAGCATGGATTCTAACATGTGTACAGGTTATTTAGTTCTCTCTCCCATGTGCAGCATGTATTTGCAATGAAAAACAATAATACTTTGTTGTACCTTTCTGCTACAAAAATACACCACACCACTGTCCAGTTTTATGTTCCATTACTTCTGATGGGGCTGCATTACCATAGAACTGGAGAAACACAGTGGTAACACATGCTTCTGACAGCGGGTGTATTTAAAAGTATGAGACTATGTCTCATGGAAAATGAAAGAAAACTACAAGCGTTCTTTGTTATTGTAGCATAAAAGAGCTTAAATGTATCTCACAGGGCTGCACAAGAAGAAACTTCTTATGGAACAACAGGTTTTCTGGATTCAAAAGTTGGAACAGACAAGACTGATTGGGTAATTTAGCTTCAACATAAACAACAACAACGAATTACACCCAGTTATAACTATGCAAAACCATTAAACTGCATTTTTTTCCTGCTACCTATTTGAATTTTGATTTTGATTTTTTTTTAATATGCCTACATTCAAGTTCATGTTAATTTTAAAATTTAACATCTTGTCACTAACTCTGTGGGCTAAAAATTGGAATTACCCTCATGCAATATGGTGTGGTTTCATATTCATTAACAAAGTGACAAAATTAGCATTTCAAACAGCAGATAAAAGTGATATATATGAAGCTATTAGCCTCAATTTAAAAAAATTATACAAAGTCCCAATGGAACGTTATAACAGAAACTGAATTATAATGGAATATAATAACCTACATCTGCTGTTACTAGAACAATGACTTAAAATGCTTGATTTTAAAGATATAGCTTTACTTCTATCATTAGGAAGTTCATCTGGGTGAGCAAATGCTTTGGTTTGCATTTTAATATATAATTTACACTTCCTGAAACAATTTTCAATTATATTACAATTATATTTGAACAGGTTTCCAAAATTTATAGACCTGTTATCTATTTAAAAACTTATGTGAAAATTTAATATTAGAGAAATGTTAGTCCAGAATTTTATATACTAATAAAATACTAACAAAAATGCTTTGAAAAACTGTACATAGGAAAATAAATACACTATTAGAAATATTTATGGAATTGCACTCATTAAAAATAACTTGAGGAATAGTATGAAACAAAAGTTAGAAAAAATGAAAAACCAAGTGAATCTAAAATTGACAGTCATTTATACTGCAAGTAGTAAAAAAAGAGGGAGTCACACATATATTTTAAACTAAAGGGACACAAAAATCAACTTCTGGAATAATGCTACAAAATGTAGTTATTTTAATAGGGTTTTATAAAAATACAAACCATACAAAACAAAAATGATTTGCATATTGTACTGTTACGTAGTTTTAGACATTTAGTATAATAATAAAGCTTCCAAGAGAATTTGAAAAACAAAACTTGATTCAAAAACCATTTACCTGTATGTTCCATATACAGTATAGTACCCTGAGTTCAGTAGTGTGCTGGTGAACATTTAAGAACCAACTCTACTGGCTCCATTTCCTGTGCTGCACTATGCTGCTAGCTGTGGAGCAGCTAATCAGTGGGCTAGGCATCCTGGCTCAGCTCTGCTCTCAGCCAGCTTGTAAAATTCCAGAAAAGTTAACAACCAGTTATTGTGAGCAGTGGGAACTAGCTCTTGTACACCACTGCCTAAATTGGATTACATCTCTCACTAAGAACTAACTAGGGCTGATGGGAACTGCAAAAAGCTTACAACCTAATGTGGTAAGTTACAGCACTAGCCCCTGGTAACCAATAGTGGGGGTGGTTAGCACCCCTGGGGAATTATTTAAATTAAATTAGATTAAAATAAAAATATCTTATCTTGGATCTTATATTTATATTTATATTTTTTACGAAGAATATTGCTTTTGTTGTATTTTAATCTGTAGTTATTTTACTTTTATTGTAAACCACCCAAAGGTGCTCTTAGTGAGATGGGTGGTGACGAAATATGAAATATAAATAAAATAAAAAATGGCAGTACCATCATCATCATCATCATCTTATTAGCACCAGAGAGGAACTATCAAGACGTGTCTATAAGGCTAGCTAATATTTCACTATGTAAACAGTAGTAATAACTGCTTCCTTTCTACCATTTAGTTTTGTTGACTGTTTGGATCATATCCGTTAACAACACTGTTTAGCAGCCTATGGCTCCAGAGTGGCAAGTGTCTTCCCACTTTCCTTTCTGCAAACTGCATTTCTTGACTGCATATCCTAACACATTTAAACAACCCTACAGCGTCTGTCTTAAGTTTAATACCAAGGGGGAAAAAAAGCTTATCTACTCCCACATTTGGTAATCCTTCGAAAATCACTGTGCCCTCCATATGGATAATCCATCCTTGCCCTACCCCCCCTACAGCCTTCAGCTTAGTTTTTTAAAAAACAACACTATTAAGTACACCTCCTGCTTTAATGCTTGTAAAAGCTGAAGACAAATAAGGATATCCAATGTATTGTAATAAATGATTAAAAAATGTGAAACCTTTGGGGGGCTGAGCATATGGAATGTCTCCACAGAAGGGGAGTCTTTTTCCCTCTGTATGGTCTAAAATGAAGGAGGAGAAGCACCACATCAGTTGACCTTTTGTTGCTCTTTTTCACATTGTTAGAACTGTATTAGGGTTTCCGCTGCCATGTTAGATAAACAACATTCTTTAATCAAAAGCTGGTAAAGAACTTTTACAAACAACATGCAGCTTCAAGCAAAGCTTTTCACGTGTGGGTTAAAAGCTTGATCTGTCAGCTATTTATATACAATTAAAAGCAAAAGAAAAAAAAAAGGCCTGTGCTGAGCCTTAGCACAAGAATAAGAAAAAGAGTGTTTTCTTCTTTGTTTTTCATGAGCCATGAAGTCAAGTTAGACTTAATGAACATGAGCACATGGCAAGCACAGACTGTAACAACTGATGCCAGAGAGGTTGAGAACAAGATAATGTTGACTGGGGTATTCTGTAGAATGAGTATGAATAAAAGAAAATCATGCCTTGTTAAAGGAGGGAATAAACTTTAATACTTGCCAGCTTTTCTTGTTCAATTCAGCAAAATTATTTTTCAATGCTACATTGCCTGGAAATAGCTGTCATATGTTTCTGCTCTGGAACTAATGTAAATATCAGTACAAATTACAGATTTACAGTTGTATTCCAGTGATATTCATATGTGATCTTATAATACTATCATCCATTCAATATCCTTAACAGCATTATTGCTCTTGTCCAATAAAATGTAATCAGCTTTATAATCATAAAATCAACGGCAACTCTAAAATGTAACACTGGGACATTAGTACAATCCAATGATGTACTAATATGTGTATATAATGTATAGCATTATGGGTCTTTCATTTATCTAATAATAAGATCAATTTATAAAATGGCAAATATCTGTACTATAAATACCACATGGAAAGGGCATTTGATTAGTTATGTTAAAAAATAATTTTGCATTCAAAACTAGGCAGCATATAAAGTTACAAATGTTTAAGAATATGTAAGAATGCTTTATTATGAATTAAATGGCTGCCAAATTGAACAAAAGCACAAAAAATTGGCTAGTACTTTCTTTTGTGAAAAGGAAAAAAGGGTAACAATCAATATGGAGTATCACGTGCATCTTACCATTTCCTGGGCATTCCTGCACACAGCCATATCGGGATCCAGCTTTTCACGGGCAAAATAATTTTTGTCCTTCATCTCAGATCTGAGTGTCTGTCCTCTGATCAAGTATATGTTAGCCACATAAGGGACATTCCATATACCTCTATGAAAGAAATGGCAGATGGAATGGAATGGAAATATTCAGGCAGTTTGGCAAGGTTTTGGCTCACAATCCCATTACTTCTCTCTTAACCTGAGTGAGAGTATACTGTCAAACTTTAACTATACTTTCTTATTTGGTATGAAGTAGGAAACCATAGTTAAAAGCTTTGGGAGCCACCAATAACATAAGCAGCTTCCTAAGTGATTACTATCCTGACTTTTTCCAGAAGTGTTCACTATAGTTCGGACAAAATAAGAAACTATAATTAATGAAACTTATATATAAAGCTATTAGGGCCATGTGAACTCCACCAAGCAAATTTCAGTTTATTATTCAGCACAGTCAATATCATTCATGAATTTTGCAAATTTGCAGAGCTCATTTTTAACCTTCTGTTGGGAGGTTGTCTTCACCCTCAATAACTGCACAGATATAGTTTTATTCCAGTTCACTCTATAGCAAACAAATTACTCTGCTAATACACACACACACACACACACACACACAGAGCAATATGTATGCATGTATGTATGTATGTATGTATGTATAGCGCATTAGCAGAGTAATTTCTTTGCTATAGTTAGCCCATCAATGAACTGGAATAAAACTATGATAGGAACACAATCATTTTCATGGTTGTTACTCTGCTTTGGAAGAACGCCACAAAGCAAGTTAGCATTACTGAATTTTACAGAACACTGCCTCTTTCCAAGGAAATCAGTTTCTTGTTGAATATCTGAAAATGGAATGCACATTGTAAATAACTCTGAAATTAATTTCCAGAAGGAGCTGTAATTTGTTCCATGTCCCAGTACACTGCTTCATGCAAAAACAATTGTATAAAATTCAACGATCAAGGAAAACACAAATTATTTTATTTCTAATTCATAATTGAGTAATCGATGTCTCTATATAAAGAACATTTAACTTTTAAACTTCGTCATGTGAAAGGTAAAAGGTCCCCTGTGCAAGCACTGAGACATGTCTGACCCTTTGTGGGGATGATGCTTTTGCGACATTTTCTTGGCAGACTATAGCAGGGTGGTTTGCCATTGCCTTCCCCAGTCATCACCTTCCCCAGCAAGCTGGGTGCTCATTTTACCGACCTGGGAAGGATGGAAGGCTGAGTCGACCTGAGCCGGCTACCCGAGAATCCAGCTTCCGCTGGGATCGAACTCGGGTCGCAGGGAGAGTTTTTGGTTCCAATACTGCTACCTACCACTTGCACCACACGAGGCTCTACAAACTTTGTCACACAATTATACTTTTTAAAAGCAGTGACAATTTACAGTTTAAAAAAGCACAATGCTAACAATTCACTTCACACTATTTGCACGAGTATTTCTAAAAAAAAACATTCAGTGAGCATTGGCCATACTGTAGCCTCCACAAAACGTGGTAACTCTTAAATAAATGACCACAACTAGGCAAGGAGAAGGCTGAGATTTCCTAGATATCACATCCTGTAACAGACATGATTTGAAGGTAGTGTGCAAAATATTTTGATGTGACCCATTTCAAATTTGAAATAGCCCATTTTGATTGTGAGAAGCAGTCCCAAGTGCGAAGTAGGTTGTTTTGAGCACTTTAGGGAATGATCAAGACGTTTCTGAAATGCCTGAAAAGGGGCATTTCACACAGAAAATGGGGTGTTTCAAACTTCATATGAAATTGAAATATTAAAATATTTTACACATCCCTAATTGAATGTTTTTTTTTTCATATTTTAAGCCTTCAGCAAAGAAAAATGCAACATAAATTTAACAAGTTTATTAAAACTGTTCATACTGGATAACCAGAAAACTAAAAAATATAGTTGCCAGCTAAGACCTTTGCAGAGTAAGGCTAACTTACATTCTGTTTCCTTGGACAATATCTATGTAGTCTTCAGATCGTGCATAATACCCATCAGGACTTAATGCACCCCAAAAGTTAGACCAGAGCTTCCCATGACGCATTACAAGAGGTGCAATCATCTTTCTGTAAATAATAGCAGTAAGAAACATGACCAGGTTGGAAGTTAACAATGAAGGCTAATATAATAATATTAATAGTATGGCATAATAGTCACTCATGCTCTGGTTACCTCACGACTGAATTACTGCAATGCACTCTACATGGGACTGCCCTTGAAGACCACCCAGAAGCTACAGCTGGGTCAAAATGCACTTGTGCAAACAGTAACGGGTGCCTCAGTGTGCCCATATGTCACTGCTGCTATGCTAGCTGTATTGGCGTGCCAGTTGGCTTCTAAGTACAATATAAGGTACTGGTTATTACCTATAAAGCCAGCATGGCATAGGGCCTGGATATCTGAGAGACCACTTGTCTTCAGTTGTTTCTGCCCTCCCAGTACATTCCAGCACAGTGGGTGTGCTCCAGGTCCCCTCCATTAAATATTGCCATCTTGTAGGATCTAGGAAGTGTGCCTTCTCTGTTACGGCCCCCACCCTCTGGAACAACATCCCAGCAGAAATAAGGATGGCACCATCTCTCCTAGGGTTCCAGAAAGCTTTGAAAACTGGCTTTGGTCCCAGGCCTGGGGTTGATGCTTGCTGTTTGTTTAATGGCCCCTATTTTATTTTCTTGATTTTGCTGTTTATTAGACCATTTTAGTCTGCACTGTCTGACTTAATGTTTATAGCTGTTTTGTGTTTCTTCTAGATTTGTATGCTACCTAGAATAAATAATATACTGACATATATAAGATAGCAGTATGAATGTATTCTGATAGTCATACAGGATTCAAACATCTTTTCCAGGCACCACCAATTAGATGCCCAAAGAAAACTGGCAGTTCTATATTGTACACAGGCTCATTCTGGATTCATACATGAAGATTTATAAACATTCCAGTAACAAAGAAATATCTGAAATACAGCGACTTCAGGAGCCATTAACTGAAAGCTAAATACATGCTTTGCATGGACTGTATATGACCTTAAATATTATCTCTGGCATTTTCACTGAAAAGCTGGAACAAGTAGAAAGATCTACCAAAGTCCTAGGGAGGAGTTGCCTGACAGAGTAGACAGCTGCTGGGTGAGATGGATTAATGGTTGCTGTTAACTGCTCACTGCCATGTAATGAAATAGATTCTTATATTTGGAGGCAATTTCTTTTCAAATTCAAAAGCTGAATAAATGGCTTTTGAACAAACTTCCTGAAAAAAATTACTGAGATGGAAATATAATATACCTACCAGTGATCTAATGAACAGAGAACTTGATGTTGACACACAAAAAAATGTTTGTATTATTTTCTCTAATACACTCTGCATGTTCTTCTAAAACTAAAGCTATTTCAAAGAATTATCAAATAAATCTAAATTAGAAATTGAGATTAGACTTAATACTATTCTCTAACTCCAACCATTTTTCCCCATATTAAGCATACCTATTTTGTTCTATAAGAAGCCTCAGGGTATTTGGATTTGTTAAAATAACATCTGCATCAATGCTGAAATAGTAGTCACACCCATTATTTTGCCGACAGATATCCCTTGAAAAACAGAATAGACAGCAAAGCCATTAGTATTTAAAACAGGCCAACATCCAAATTGCTCATAATAGCTATAGGTGTGTACATATGAAGCAAAGAAATGCCTCTTTAGAGGCATTCAAAATCCCATTATCAACATCTTCCACAACATTTAAACAGTTGTATTTATAACAGACACGATAGAGAATGCTCCCACAATCCTGCATGGTGCTTTTTCCTTCCAGGGTCTAGGACTACAGATCCCAAATTGAATGTGAAAAATTAATTCAACATGCGTAAGTCCCATCAGGAAAAGGCCTTCTGTTCTTTGGAATTGCCACATAGATCAGCCATTATACAGAGGTAATTCTGGAATACAGTCCTGTTCCTGAGAAGAAAAAGCTACCTCATCCAGATTTGGAAGCTTCCTCTTCTGCTATCACTTCAAACAGCTTTTCAGGGCTCAAAATTAAGTCTTTGAGCTTTGGGACAGGAAAAAATGGTGGAGACTCAAAGTATCTATGCCATGGTGACTTCCTGCACGCACCTAAGCAAGGATGCTCATTATATTACCTCCACAATCAAATACTGATGACACCTTTGGCAATAATGCCTTTTTATGATGAGAAAGAAGATCTGAAACACAAGTCCAGAGATACAGAACTTGTGCTTACTTTAATAGCTCTTCAGGAGAGATCAAGACAGCTTTATAAATTCTGAATTTTTGATGAATGATTTATTTCATATCTATTGATTCTCTATTTTTATTGGAAAATTTTCTGCTATTTTATTTGCTTTTTATTTTTTTGCTTCATTTTTATTTCTTGTTTGAATATTATTGCTGAATGTTGAGTCTAAAAAATAGCTGCTTTGGAACCTTCTGTTAAAAGTTAGTGAATGAATTTGTTAAAACTGAAAATAATGAATTTAACAGACAGGCTGATGAATAACCCACACCATCTGCTCTATTTCAATATATTTCTCCATTATACTGAAAAACATATTAAATCCTAACTATTAAGCAATCCCACAAAGAGAAAATGTGTATAAATACATAACTGAGATACTTAATTAAAATGATTATATACACACACACACACACAGAGTGTGTGTATGTATGTATGTATGTGTATATGTATGTGTGTGTGTGTGTGTGTCTGTGTTTGTGTGTATATATATATAGATGTGAATTGAAACCCTCTAATCAAGATCAATACATTAGGATTTCTTCTAATATATGCAGTTGAAGGATAAATAATTAAAATTAAATTACATCCCCATGTTCCTGGCATCAGCTTGACTCAGATTTTCTTCAGGTCCAACAATTTTTATAGTTTTAATTATATTCTTGGCTTTTTCCCAAAAGTTTTTTATATCCTTTTCATGATAAACTTCCTGGAAGTGTTTAAAAAAAGAGAATTAATGAGAAATCAGGAATACTGTATAAGAATTAAACATGCAGTAAAACAGACAGAAGACAAAATGGAAATTGAAATCAAAACTCTACAACTCTGGAACAGATTATAAATTAATTATTCTTACTGCAACATTTTTGTTCCAGATTTTTCCTCAGAGGGGGTTTACCTGGGAGTTGGAGTTCACCACACTGAGATCAAATGGAGTACACACACACACATACACACACAAAATATATACAGACACAACATGTTAAAAAAGAGGATGGGGCTTCAATTGCATGATCATAGGCTCTATCTTAATTGTGACCCCCTTTTCACTTGTGGATGCTCCTGCCTCTACCTGCAACTTCAATACCACTTAGAATCTACTCTCCAAGTACAATTACCTTAAAATGACATTGTGAACATTGCATTGGAATTGGCTCTATTTTCTCTATTTAATGATGTTCAATGGGAAAAAAAAGGGGAAGATTCAGATCTCAGACCTGATGCCTCAGTGAAAAAGAGGTGGAAAACAGGATCTACAGGATGCACATAATAATTTGAATAAAACATTTACCCAGATTGACAAAACAATCTACACCTCCACCCATCTCTACCTTCTGTAGTTAGACTGAAAAAAAAAAACATGTTCCAAGACCCTAAACAGCTGGAATAATTTTGGAGAATTATTTAGTATTTGCGAGTTTAATCCCTCCTTCCACAGAACTCTAAATACATTCAAAAGAAAGCCAAAGGAACAATTGCTTCAAGATTTGGTACGAATAATGCATTGGAGAGAGAACAGAGACACTAACTTGGGATGAAATTCTACTATGAACATATACAGTATAGGCACATTATACCTCATGTAACAGAAGAACCATTTAAATGTTTAATGTTATTTTATTGTCAGTCTGTATTATTAGATTCAGTCACTTACTGATTTACAAAAATTACAATTTAATCTCTATTTATAAAGTACTTACATTATTATGAATGAAGAAGCTAAGTTTTTCTTTTGCATACTCCAGACTCAGTATTCTGTCTAAACACTTTGATAGGAAAGGAGTCGGTTGTTCAATGAAAATACCAATTGTTACTGTTGGAGCCTCCTAAAAATAATAAAAGTAAAGGTACAAACAATGAAAAGGATTCATTTCAAAATCTTTCATTGTAAAAACAGTGAACTATATTATGTACCTTGGAAAAAATGCCACTCTTTAATTTAAAGAACAATTCTGAACTAGTATTTCTCACACATTACTAAATACTTTAAATTATACCAAAGAACTGATGCATGAAATATCTTTATAAACTACTATAATAATTATTTTTGCCAACAATCCTATAATTATTTACCTAGGAATAGATTCCACTGAATTTCATGGAACTTAACTTTTAATAGACATGTATAAAATAGTAATAATATGTATGCATAGTCTCCAGGTCTTGTTTTGGGGGGGAAAAAACTGGATTGGACCCATATTCAACTTCAAGGTGTCAGTTTTAACCTTTCAAAAAATGTAATTCAGAATAGGCAATCTTTGGAGGGGGGGCAAAGATTATACTCCATTATGTGTGGCTTTCCAGTAGCCATATCAGTAAAGTGGATTAAGTCCAAAGTAAAACTTCAGTAAAATTAAAGCACAAAAAGTTAAATATGAACTTATGTATAATGCTAGGATTATATTTGCAAATCCTTTAACTGAAAATAGATAATGCTATCAGCTAGCATAAATCTTAAAACCACTAATACCATTCTTCATCTTGAAATACAGGTTTATGTCAACTAGAAATGTTCAGAATTTCCCTGTACCTGTTTCAGTTTAATAATCTCTCTCAACACTATTCACAAAATGAGAAAAACAGAAACTATATGGTATTTATATGTGTATGGTAATTTATATGAGGTAGTTTATATATGGTAGCTTATAACAAGTCAACAAGCTCCACTTCCCTATGCACTGATATTCTTGCCTATCAAAGCAAATATTTGTAGCTCATATAGTTTATATACCGTGGCTTGACCGCTTGTGTTGGTAGGGGTGTTGTTCTCTCAACACAAGCAGGGCAAGCCACAGTATATAAACTGAGGGCAAGGCCCACTCCCTCTTCGCACTGAAGATGTTGCCTAGTCTGGCAATGAAACATCTGCAAGAAAACAACAAGGCTCAGAGAGCACCAAGGGCTCCACATTCTTACCTAGCTTGGTAATGAAATGTCTGCAAGAAGAGAAGCAAGCTCAGCGAATAGAGAACCCAACAGTTCTCCTACCATAGCTGTCTCCTAGGATAAATTACTGCTGTGCCTCTGACTGCAATCTAGGCACTGCCCAGGCTAGCTTCTGCCATGAAGCCTTGGGTACTTTATTCCCCCCCATCTGAGCTTTCTATGCTTTCATGAGATAAAACGAGTTACATTTTCAACCCAGATTATAAAAGCCCTGACAAAAACTGAGGCAGCAAAGGATCCCATATGCTATCTGTTGCAGGATCTCTATTTTGCTTCTGGGCTTTTGGTGGTATCTCCCCCATCTTTAAGTATGGTTCATGAGATCAGAGCTGTCACAGAAGCATCCACCAGGGAGTGGGGCCAGGTGTTAAGTGAAGCTAGGAAAGTTATTGGACTTGACAGCCAAGAAGAACATTTTTTGACAGTCAGAAGAAAGATTCTTTTGCCTCCTGGGGATCCCCCATTCTGCCTCAGTGATTTGGCCTACTGTTCTGGGAAAGAGAAGCCACTAAACAGAATTGCAAGTCACTGGGGACTTGTTTTCTGCGTTGGGTCCATTATGGTTCTGGTTCCTTGAGACTCAGAGTTTTGAAGATTTTCTTGAGACACTGAACAAAGTCTGTTTTTTGCAAGGGTCTGGTGAATGGGACTGGCTATTAGTTTTCTTCTTTGACCAGCTTCTCCTCCTGATCTGACTGAGTCAGAAGAGAGACATCTGAACCATACAGTAATGAGTGGGGACTGGTTTCCCCTACTTTGCTTGGATGCTGGCTCTTCCATCTACAATATTGGACTGCCCCTTGTCCTTTTGGTGAGGAGGTGGAGAAGGAGAGATGGGGAGAAAAGCTCCCCAATGGAACCTCCCACTTTTTTTTGCTGCCCCTCATGAGATGGTTAGTCACTGGCATGGGCCTGATCCAGGAGGATCAAGTCATCCAGCTTGAAATACCAATGCTTTCCCTGGTAATCTCTGGAAACAGAAGGTCAGGGGTTTCTGATAGAGAGAAAACTGTACATTCAGTCCTGAACTTCCACATAATGTTATCATTATTTTCACATAACAGAAATCAGTTCCCACCCTCGTTTTTATAGATAAAATGGTAGCAAAATAGAGAAAAGACAGATGAGAAAATCTGGTGAAGGCAAGGATATGAAAGAAGAGCAGAAAGCTGTAGACAGCTGGATAATACTCTTATCATTTATATACAGACTTCAACCACATGTAGCACATACTTACAGGCAATGTAGCTAGTTCTAGTAAATCTGTGTCACAGTTACCACATCCTGTTTCACGAGTCCAGCCATTAGGTATATAATTTCCAAAGTAATTGAGATTAAGCTAGGTTAAGAGAAAAAGAAAAAAAAAAAACACTGCCAAGTCAATTCTACAGATTAGCATTTCTAGCTTTTCAGTAAGATCCATTTAACAAAGCTGTGCTGCAGTTCCCACTTAATGGACTAAAGGGAAATTAGCTATGAAATTTCATGAAATGCATTGAGCCTTCCTACCACTGCTACTATGCTACCAACAAATGAACTTCTATTTTACTGCTCTCATATGGAAAAGCTCATACTGAAATCAAGTCTATATCACCTACTTTTGTTGGGCCATTTCCATGAAGAGTGACTGGCAGAGTATCATACATAGAATTCCTAGCTCTGGCTCTTCCATCTTCAAATTTCAGAAGAACTTCATCTGCAGCCCATCAAAAAGTTAGTAACACATCAGTTGTAGGTTACTTAAACAAGGATGATACAATATTCTTTGCAGCTTCCTAAGCATCCATAGATCCTCACCTAATCTTGTAATTTCCAAACTGCTCATTCCAGAGTTCAGAAGGAACATGTATATCATAAAAAGATATTAAAAAGCCACACTCTTTAAATATAATAATCACTAAAAATATTCAAATAATAATAACCCAAATGAACAAGCCCATTCCTTTCTTGTAATATTGAGGAATAGGGTGTCCTCTCCCCCCTCTTTTTGGTTTGGGGAATTTAGCATCTATTCAGTTTCCTGAAATTCTGTGGAAAAATTATAAACTGGCATATTTTTTTCCTAATCTGTTCCTGTTCATTCCCTTCTTTTATTCCTACTTCTTTTATCAGGAAATACAAATGAAAAAAGGCAGATATTTAAAGCAGCTTTTAAAAATCTAGAATTAGTGTTCAATTAATTCCAAGCCTTCTTATCTTGAGATTCAAGTCTTCCTTCATAAATAAGTGAAGGATGGACTTCAAGCTCTGTTATCAATGACCAATAATTTTATAGAGGGCTTTGAAATCTTCAAAGGGGTGCTTCACTTTAAAGTTTGTGATGCAACATGGCCTCTTCACATTCCCAGCATTCTTTCCCAGCACTTGTAAAAATTAAATGAGCCTTCCATGTAGCCACAGTTCCTGAGCAGAACTGTTTCTCAGCTCTGGCATGTGACTAAGATAAGAGATGGATGTAGTGGTGGGAGAATATCACAAGTATTGCAACATTGGGATACAAATGTGACCCCTTTGGCACTTCCACCATAATGATGCACCCAAGTACTTAAAGGGCAGAGCTTATGTCATGATACCACAATGTATGTTTTGTCATTGCTGTAGATCCCCATGTAAGAGACACCAGGAAAAACTTGAGGCAATATGAAGTGCTTCATGGAGCAAATGGCATTTCAATTTACATCCAGTTCTTCAATCAGGCAAATCTAAGTCATCTCACATAGATCCAATTCCATATCATGGGCAAGAAATGGCAACACTGGCAAAGAAGAAGCAATAATAGGCATTTCTTCATCACTTAATAGGTACTTCAGCATACATACCAACAGCTCCATTTAGAGTTTGGAAAATATTGCATTTGTGATCCAAGGTAATATTGATACGTTCCTAAAGTATAAGAACAGAAAATATGGTAAAAGAGGCTTATAAATAAAGATCTGTATAAAACTGAATTCAAATAGTGTTATAAAATGACCAGATGTTTCACTGGCAATTCTTTTAAACACACACACACATATACAATTTCATCCAGATCTTTCACAGTGCTCCATATATCTTCATAATTCATCATGTCATCCAGACTTACCCTCATGAAGAATATATACTTTGTTAGCACATTGTTTATATGTCACTAATACTAGAGATTTGCTTTCTGTTTCAAAGGCCGAGCAAACAGAAGTTCATGACTTCTCAAAGAACAGTCACTTGGCAGTAACAGATTAGCAACTTTAAAAGATCAGAATAAGAAGTTGAAAATGGACCATGGTACAGAGAGCAGTATAATTAGGGCTGCTACATAAATTAACTTTGCTTGTTTGTGTTTTTCTAAAAACAGCAGCAAGGCATGTTTTTAGAAATTCCTGTCCTCAGATCCACTACAGTTTAAATCAGTGAAAGAGCCTTGGGATAAGTTTAGCAACAACAGCTAATTCCATTCCTTTTTTAAATCTCCAGGTGGGGATGGAAAAAATCATTTAGTAGGCTGCAGACAGTTTCATATCCCAGTTTCAGAACATACTAGGGTTCAGTACTACCTTTTCCCTCCTGGAATGTACTAAATCAACTGCTCCAGAGTAATCTGTCATATTCTAGAAGTGAATCTTCCAGAAAAAATCACGGGCACTCTGGAGGCTGTACTTAAGGCTTCAGAGAGTACAGATGATGTACCCCTACTCTTAACAACATGCATTGTTAAAACCAACTAACATCAGCAGGTATGTGAGAAAGATCCCAATAATCATATCCAAAATGCAGTGCTAAATATTTCAACTGTCCCAATGTTTTTTCAGTGACTTCAAGAATCTATCCTTGAGCAGAGGAATTACATATACCAACTACATCAAGAAAAACTGAAATCATTTCCATCAGAACAGTCAACATAATTACCCATAGATAAAGCAAAAAGACTTTTTACCATAATCAGTTAACTAACTGTTCAAATGAAGAAAGCTGCACCATAATGCTGTAAGTTTTTATGGTTAATATCTGAAATAATTTTGCCACCCATCCCTTTTTTTTTTGCTTCCCCTTCTCTTTCTTTCTTGCTCCATACAAAAATTCATCTGAGAATATTATACCCCATGCATCTGAAGAAGCATACTGTAATCCACAATAGTTGATAGGATAATACTTTTGTTTGCTTTTGTTATGGTGTCACAAGATTAATTGCTGTCTCCCACTGGAAATTGCCATATTGACATTGGTTCCTTTTAATTTTTTTTCCCAATCCAATGGAATGTTGGAAATAAATTATATAAAGGGATTCAGGACTCTCTCAGCTGAATAATTTTCCAAAAGCAGAAAGGAATGAGACTACATTTGATATTGTAGGAGAAATCAGCAAGACAAAGTTACACTTCAAAAGCAAGTTGGATTCAACCAGGCTATGAGTATTAGAATAATCTATAAATCTTCCCTATATGAGAGGTGGTTGGGCATCAGCTAAAAGGTTGCTGATTCTTCCGTTCCCTCTTCTATATCATGTGACCTAGAACAAAGCTATTTTTTAAGTGTTGGACAGAACTGCAGAAACCATGTTATGTTGTCCCTAACTTGTTTAAAAGTAAATTTTTATATGAACTGCTTCAAAATAAATAAATTTAAAAAACTACCCACAGAAACTTGCAGGGTTAAATCCAACTACTAGTTATTCCCCCTTACTTTGACAAGACTCCAGCTTCTGGAAAGGACTATGATATAATCAGTCTTAGATGTTAGATACTGTATATCTGGAACATTTGTATCTAGAGTACAAATTTACTCTATATGTACAGAGCTATATGGCCACAACTCCAGTGAGTTTTTCAGATCTCTAAACTTTTGTATAACATTTTTGTGATCTAGTATATAGTCACCTTATATTTTGCAAATATTTGTTTCCAAAAGTCCAGACACAAAACCATTTAACCTGCAAGCTATGGCATTTAAACTAAATATTCATATTTTTCAGCTAATGCTAGAATTTCAGTAAGGTTCTTTATTCCTTTTTACCCTGGATTTTTGGAGAGACATACCTTAATTAACTGTATTGATTACTGATTCAGTTCTACTTACCCTCTTTAATGGATCAATATAAATTTTTGTATAAAAAAGCTGATCATCATCATTATCTTGGAGGTTCCATTGTTGCAGAATATCATTTACATTTGGAGAATAACCAATAAATCCTGAAAGAAACCATAAAAAATAATTATTTGATACTTCCTAGGACACTTACCATTAAACTTTAGGGAAATTTTAAAGTCCTTCTTGGAGAAGCTGTATCCAATGTCTTGCTGGAGATTTCTTTGTATTTATTTCTTCAAATATATTCTGTTCCTTTGCTTTCTTGCTCTTAAATAGAAAAACTAATCTAGGTATCATTCTACTTCTGTTAATTGTTTGACAGAAAACTAGGTTGGGAAGATGGCATGACACTTTTTAACTTGGCTTTATTCAAGTCACAATACCCGAGTGAAGAAGCACTCAGTACCCAAGGACAGTAGCAAATGAAATCTGCTGTCAAATCCTATGCATGTCTTCTAAGAAAATCTGTCAGAAAGGGCCTTCTGAAGTTGACTCCATTCTCTAGCATAAGGAAGAAGGCCTTCTCCTGCATCATTCCCATACACTGAAATGCACTTCCTTGGGAATTCCCTTTGGTCTTTGCATTTTAATGAACAGCCACAATACCTTTCTTGCATCAACTAAAAACATTAATTATTAGTTCAATGTTTACCTTAAACTAATATTTTAATTTTGTATGTTGATTACTGTAAGCCCCTTTGTAAACCTAGAGGAGTAGAAAGGTGGGTTATAAAATAAAATTAAAAAATTAAGAAGTTGGATTTTCTGACACATAACGGTGCATAGAATCATTGCATACCATGCTGCACACAAGAGCACATATTAAAGATATCTTAGCTGTGATGGCTGGAACACTCATGCATTCACTCAATTACGACTGATAAGCTTCTGCTTATAAATCTGTTTTAACGAAGCGTAGCGTTCAGTACAGAGAAAAAGTTGTAAATGGAATTTCCTGCACATTTTTACATTGTAAAATCACAGTAACTTCAATGACCCCCCGCACTGCCGCCTTAGGTATGTGGCCCCTCCTACTCATGCCAGCAGATGGCTGTAATGGTTCTTCGCAGATGACCTTGGTGCGAAGAGCAGCTAGCCCAAACAAGATGATTCACACTCCAACCATGCTCCTCCTCCCTGCTTTTGAACACATTGGAAAAATCAAATATTTCCTAATGAATTCTATTCTTGATTTATGGTTCATTTTTCCTAAGACATATAAATTGATACAACCTAAGAAGCTGATTCAATTCCTGTTCTTACCTGCCACATTTGTTATTGTAAAACATTGGAAAAGTACAATTTTAAAAAACTAAAAATTAAATTAAAATTTTAAAAAAGTATAGTAAAAAGTGAAAGTCATTGACTAGTTATATTTAAAGGTGTGGAAAACTGTCATGTCCCCCGTGGCGATGTATACATACATCACAACGGGGAACATGCCTTTCTGGGGAAGGGAAGGAAGGAGGAAACAATCAGTGCTAATCCTGTAAGCACTGAAAGACAAATACAAATAAAGGACAAAGGAGCCACACCTTTGCCCTGACCCGAGAAGCCATCATCATATCTCCCTGACATCTCTGCATTACCATGGGGGACACACCTGCTCCGGACACAGGAAGAGGACAGAAGTCATCAGCGCTAATCCCCCTGATCGCCCATCGAGACTCCAGAATCGCCCCGATCGCCCATCAAGAGTCCGGATCAGGACTTTGGGACAATGGGGGGTGGGGAAGGATCAGGTCCGCACCGCGGGTATTTACCGGCTACCTTGCACGCCATGTGCTCATTCCCGTCTTTCTCAGTGTATGCATTCTATTCCTAATAAACCAGAAATCCTTATCCCTGGCTAGTGAGTCTGTGTTTTTATTGGAATAAGGGCAACCATCACAAAAACTGTTTTGGCACATCAACAAAGAACTTTGAAAAACTCTAGCAAAGGATATATAGATATATATTTACTCACATCTGGTCACCATTTCTTGGCTAAACTAATTCGATCTGGTAGGTTGGGTATGCTCTGGGTCCCATCAGCCAAGAAATGTTGGTTGACAGGGACTAGAAGATGTGCCTTCTCAGCCGTTGCGCCTGGCCTCTGGAATATTCTCCCTACAGAGATTAGGATGTCCCCAACCCTGTTGGCCTTTCATAAGGCTGTGAAGACCTGGCTATGTGCCTGGGTCTGGAGTGCCAAACATGTGAATGGTCCCATTTCTTGGTTATATTAACATCTATGCACTGCTTACTTGGTGGCCATGTATATTTATTCTGTAATTTAATTGTTTTAATTGAAATTGTTTTAATTGTTTTATAATTTTTATTGTTGTAAGCTGCTCTGAGTCACTTGCTGAGAAGGACAGCTATAGAAATCAAATAAATAAATAAAGTTTTCCTAAGTGAATGCCCTTACCTGTAAAAATATCAGTCTGGGCAGAAATAGTGCACATGTTAATATGGGGTACTTAAAATATTTGCATTTTTATTTAAGTTCTGTCATACAGAGACATATTTACAGACACATGTATGTACATTTGGACAACCAAGTTATTTCAGTTCTTTTTATTTATTTTTATTCTGTATTTTTTTAGTTTGCAAACAATAAAAATGATTAAAAAGCACTGAAGCAATGAGAAACTTTTTTTAAAAAAACCTTACATTTTCAGCCATCATGCAAAAAAGATGAATGTCTGAAAAAAATCGTTATTTATGCAACAGCCCCAGAATTATTACATTAACCCTGAAAACAAGGGGATGTCACCTGAACTCAGCAGGCCATACGTGGCCAGCAAACCCTCTTTTATGACACCAAGATAGCCCACAGCAGCTCTGTTTTCTATCATTTTTGCTGCAAAGGAAATAAAATCAGTGTGTCAAATATCCCATGGGCTTAATTCACCTATTATTTATTCTTGAAAAACTTCAAACCAAGAAAAATCAGTATAATTGCCTGCCCATCTCTGCTCTGGTGATGTCATCAGTTCACCATTACTTTGGCTGGTGAAAAAAAAATCAATAAATGTCTTAATACGGCAATACAAAGATCAGTGCACTCAAATATATGAACATACTTTTGAATTATATACCCCAAACCTGGGGCTATATAAAGAAATTTGAATTTACAGAGCATTGAGGAATCAAAGAAGATCCTTGCTTTATGTTGGAAAGATATGGGTACCTCAATCTTGGATTGCAGATATGCATTAACTTCCTATTTATGAGCTGCTCCTTTATTGATGTAACAGCTGATAAAATTATTTCATGTGGTTAAATTTTAATGGTCTAGGTCTATCTGTTCAGTCGTGTCTGACTCTCAGTCACTTTGTGGATCAATGCTCTCCATGCCTTTCTATCTCTTACAGCTTCCTTTAGTTCCATCAAAGTCATTCCAGTGTCCCTTCTGATGGTGTCAAGCCAGTGAGTCGTAAGGCAGCCCCTTCTTCTTTTACCACTGACCAATCCCAGCATAACTGTCTTTTTGAGTGAGTCAGCTCACATAACATGACTGAAGTATGACAGTTTTTGTTTGGTGGTCTTGGCTTCCAGGGATATTTTTGGTTTGACTCTGCCTAGGACTTCCTTGTTGGTAATCTTCGGTGTCCAAGAGACGCATAGTAGTTGTCTCCAGCACCACCATTCGAATGCATCTATCTTTCTCCTATCTGCCTTCCTCAAAGTCCAAGTTTCACAACCATACATTGCTATTGGAAATATGATCATATTAACTAGTCTGCATTTGGTTGGGAGGCTGATATCTTTATTCTTCCAGATGTTATTTTTTTTATTTTTATGTTATATTTTAATATATAAACATATTTTATATTATATTATTTGTATGTTTATTTTTAAATTTTAATGATTTCTTTAAAAAAGAACTAGGGGAAATAATTATGAAATACTAGATAAACATATAGAGATCTAAATACAGAGATAAAGAGATGAAAAAGCTATAGACATAAATTCTTTTTCTTTCTGTCTGGTTTTATGTTGTTCCTTCCCTTCTTTTTTGTATATGAAAGTGAACATGAAAATGATATATTCAATTCAGTTTAATGTGTTTATTGTTTTGACTACCAGTCATAACAAATAAAATATACATTAAAATGTACAAAAATCAGTAAGAACATTAAAACATTGTTATTACAGCAGATAAAATAATGGAGAAACATTAGGAACTTTTTATAAAATCACCTCTCAATTTAGCAGCAGCCCGTGTAAAGCTTGCTGATCTCCACAGGAGTGTTTCCTTGTCTAAATTCATTAAATATTAAATTTTATGTGAATCAGGCCAAAATGATTTTCCTATCAAGAGGGAGTCCAAAAATTTTCCATGTGCTGAAGGGGAAATAGGGCAGTACAATTAATAATCTGTAAAATCTTCTATAATTTCCTTGGAACATGGGCCAAAGCACATATTATACAGGATATTAAGAAATCGGCCCTCTCTAGTTGCTAAGATAACAGAATTGGAAGACGTGGCAAAATTGACTTGTTTGATTAGAGATAACTATGTTTATTAGTGCCTGGGAACCCCTTATGACTTTTTGCTGAAAAAAGAAAAAAATGAATATGTGATTTATGGGTTTGAGATTAGAAAGGGTAGACTATGGAAAGAAGGAAATTATGTTGTAACCATAGAGAGAGAGAGGGTAAAATATAAATGTACTTGTAACTGCTGTTAAGAAGACTGGAAGCTGCTTCTTTATAACTTTTTCTTTTCTTTTTTCTATTTCTTTCTTTGCACTTATTATTACTTTTCTTTACTTTCCTCACTTTACTCTCAAAATTTGTATTGTTTTTATTCTTTTAAAAATTTCCCCATCCATCCATCCATCTTGGCCCACTCTAGTTGCTGATACCATTTGCTGGAACCATAATCTCATAAAGTGCCTGTCAGAGGGATAGCATTATAACACACCTCAGATAAAAATTATATATATCTATATCTATATCTATATCTATATCTATATCTATATCTATATATAAGGGGACACGGTGGCGCTGCGGGTTAAACCGCTGAGCTGTCGATCGGAAGGTCGGTGGTTCGAAACCGCGTGGAGGGGTAAGCTCCCGTTGCTAGTCCCGGCTCCTGCTCACCTAGCAGTTCGAAAACATGCAAATGTGAGTAGATCAATAGGTACTGCTTCGGCGGGAAGGTAACGGCGTTCCATGTCGTCATGCTGGCCACATGACCCGGAAGTGTCTATGACAACGCCGGCTCTAAGGCTTAGAAACGGAGATGAGCACCGCCCCCTAGAGTCGGACACGACTGGACTTTACGTCAAGGGAAACCTTTACCTTTACCTATATATATATATATTAAATAACTGTGCTCTCTCAACATAGAACATTGTCGCCTTTAAAATATGAACAGTGAAGTCTTTGCAGAACCAGCTGGAATTCCAAATTATCCAAATGGCTAAAACACCCACACAGAGACACCCCATCTTAGTCCAGAATAACAGAAGAAATCCATTCACTTTGCATTTTAAAGCTAATCTACCCAATTAGCACTTTTTGAAATGCACACAAACTGGAATGTCATGCCAAAGCCAAATCTATAACATGGGATTACAAGGAAAAGCACGCACAAAAATTGATGTATCAGGGAAAAGTATGCATAAGATAACAGGAGAAAAAAAATTACATGTATCAAGATAAGTAAGTAGACTGGTTAGAGTCATTAGATGGTGGATGAGCAAGCAGCCAGCAATCATTTTAATTTCTTGTAATGTTACAGAAATATGCTATGTCAGAAACACTGAGGAAATTCAGTTCTGCCCAGGAAAGGACAAAGGGGAACATGAATCATTCCAGTGCAGAAAGATTGTAGTTCCTATATTTAACCATCTTTGTTAGTGTCACATAATAACAGGTTATCTGTGACAACTGTCGCATACCTTGCAGTTAGGGTATTTTTAGGAATGTGCAAATTTTCCTAAACAATGTTCCCTGCCTGAAAAAAAATATTCTGAGGAATTTCTACAACATTCTTCAAATGAGTTAGTTCAGTAAGAAAACCCCATGTTGCTTTATAAGTAGTTTGTCAGCTTCTATCTAAAGTGTTTTTCAAACTTGGCAACCTTAAGATGTGTGGGCTTCAACTCCCAGAATTCCCCAGCCAGCATAATGTACATTTCCTCTTCAAAATATTTCAAAATGTAACTAACAAAGAAAACAGATTTGTATAGCCTGCCATTTTTTCCAAGAGCAGGCAAAGAAGACCTTTACCTTTAAAAAATACTACTTACCTCCAGCATTAAGAAATCGTTTTCCACTGCGGACAATTGGGTATTTGTCAGACAATCTTTTATCAGGCCATATCAAGCCATCTGCTGCGAATATGACTTTGTGATTCACTTGCTGGAATTTCTTCAACAATTCCTCAGGTCCTCCAGCAAATATAACATCATAGCTGAAGTTTGAAAAGAGTGGAAAAGGTGACTGTTAAAAAGTATTTCTACACTTCAACAGCAGCATTCAAAACTGCAATAAAAGAGAACGATGCTACCTTAATACTGTAAAGACTCAGATGTTATTCAGATGTAAGCTTTACATTTAGAAAATGAGACAACTCCACTTTTTTATGCACTATTCACTTAGTCTTAATTAGGATCAGGTTCCTTCCAAATTTTCATTCAAAGCATGTCATGCTTTAAAAACATATAGGCTATCCCTCTCCTCTATAGGCTTTTGTCCATGTGTTGCTCCAGCCATTTTTTTTCCATTCCTAGCTTATTTCTAATGCTGGAGCCAAGTAAGAGAAAAAAAGTTCCTGAAAGAATTGTAGAGAAATAACATGGAAGAAAAAGAGCATTTACTATGCTTTTCAGTATCTTCCTTTTACTGTTGCAGTCAATGTGTAAAAGCCTCTTTAAAGTTCCTCAGTTTTCTTCCCCTTTAAGCGGCTTTCCATTTTTTGCCATGTTTTCCAAGTGCCTGAGAATTTCCTTTCTATTTGATTTTTCTTTTTTTCTTTTCTTTTTCTTACTTTATATTAGTTTGTATTAGTTTTTATCTTCCTTCTTTAAAAAAAAATTAAAAAATTATATAAAATATATATAAAATAAAAGATTCTGTGGGACTTCCAGATCCAGACAGACGGCAGGTACTGGCCAATCAACCAGACATTGTGGTAGTAGACAAGGACCAGAAGACAGTGGTGGTGATAGATGTAGCGGTGCCAAGTGACACCAACATCAGGAAGAAGGAGTATGAGAAGCTGGAGAAGTATGAGAAGCCTGAAAGAGGAACTACAGAGGATGTGGAAAGTGAAGGCCAAAGTGGTCCCAGTGGTGGTAGGGGCACTTGGGGCTGTGACACCCAAGCTGGGAGAGTGGCTCCAAAAGACCCCAGGAGAAACATCAGAGGTCTCTGTCCAGAAGAGTACAGTGCTAGGACCAGCTAAGATACTGTGCAGAAGCCTCAAACTCCCAGGCCTCTGGTAGAGGACCCGAGGGTGAGGAAGACACATACCACTCATAGGGGTGAGAAGGGTTCTTTGTTTTTGTTTTTTTTGAAGTAAATCTGCAGCTGCAACAATTTAAGAAAATTACTCTTCTGTGTTCTCTCCAAACCTCCTGAAGAAAAATATCCCTATAGGATCTGAGAAGCAACATCATTGAAATGGAATGTTGTCTTACAATCATTTTCATCTTAAGAGTCAACATCTTATTTGCGAGCATTTAAAATTATCATAAATTAGTGCTGTCTTAAATCAGGGCTCATCTAAGTGCAGCAGCTATGGGATTAGGGTTTTTTTTTCAGATATTTCATGAAAAAGATTTTTACTTCTCATGTTCGTAGAAAGAACAATTTGACATGATACAGCTGCACAAATCTATATTCATGTTATTAAATAATCTACAGTAACACATGTTGTTCTGTGGGATTAGAATACTTTTTTTTTAATTCACCAAGAAAAAAGCCTACAAAATTGCCATGATTCCTTCTGGTTAGAACTACTGCACTGCAAACTCACTAAAATCAGAGAAGCCTTAGAACATGGTCAAAGAGATGACCCAATCCCATTCAGGCAAATCCCAACTCTAGCACCATTGTGCTGTCTCTATCTTACTTTCTCTGCAAGTGCAATTGATAAAACTGCAACTCAGTAACATGTGGAGACTGACTGTCTTTCCTTAAAGTTATAGAATTAATTTATTATATCCATAACCACTGAATTACATTAATTAATTTATTTGTGTGCTTGTTTTATTATAGATTATTCCTAATTGTCCTGGTGCAACTCTTCAAATATTGTCAAGCATGCCCACTCACCACTAATGTAGATACAATTCCACTGTATTCTCTTTCTTCTGGGGCAGGAAAAACCAGAGACTCTCGGCAGACTCCATCCTTCCTTATCTCCCCTTCTCTATGTTATCGCAAAACAGCTATATTGTAGGTGCAAACACAGCATCTACAGACCCTTGCAGTTTATACATTCAGTTCCCAAATGGACAGGGGTGTCATGTTCACTGTTTCAATGTGCACTGTACATTGTAACGTTTCACATGCCATGGTGCTGATGCGCATTTCTGTTGGGAGGGAGCTGCTGGGAAACCTTGTGCCAAGCTCTGTATCTATGTTTATTTCAATGGAATGTGTTTGGGTTATGTGCTCTGCTCAAGGACTTTTCCCGCGGACCATCAGAAGCCGTTAGGAGCACCTGGGATTGTGAGCCTGGGAAGATTCTACGCGGGGAGGGATCTCGTTTGTACCGAGGGGTTTTTAGTTTGCTTTTGGCGCTTTTTTCATTCTCAGCTTTCTTTGTGAACCTGTATACTATTCTTTAATAAATCAGATATCTTTGTGATCCTGCTCATGAGTCTGATGGTGTTTAGAATAGGCAATCATTACATAAAGCTGAGAATGGAAAAAGCACGCAATCATTACAAGGTGGGGGGAAATACTTTTTTTCCTTCCATTTTTGTAATCATGAATGAAATAGGTCTGGGCAGAAATATACCCTTTACCTATTCTGCTTTTAATCTACCTTTTTACTTTTCGCATTGCATTCTCTCACTGCCGCTCCAGCTGTTTGAAATATTTCTGTTTTTTTTCCATCTTAGTAGTGTCCATGAAACAGAAAATGTAATTTTGCTTCCACCCTGAAACAAACACACAGTGTGTTTGTCACAGAAGTTCTGCCAAGCTGTTCTGAATCGGCCATTGGCCACGATTGGGCAAAAAAATAAAATAAATCCCAGAACTGTCTGTGCTGTTTGGATTTTGGCTAAAACAAAAGCTACAGGGATCCCGGAGCAATCTTACAGGGCAGTGTTTCTAAACCTCGGCAGCTTTAAGGTGTGTGGACTTCAACTCCCAGAATTCTGGAAGTTGAAGTCTATATATCTTAATGTTGCCAAGGTTGAGGAACACTGTTATAGGGCAGGGCTGTTACACATCACCTCTATGCTGCTCTCCCACAGCAACTCCTATGCAGCATATCCCAGCAGCTGACCTGCCCCCACCATCTTTGCCTTCCCTTTGCTGCAGTCAATAACTTAGCGTGGCATATTTCATTTCTGTCCACTGCCCAATCTTCCCAGTGCCTTCTTTGCCTCCCCACAGCTGCCATCACAGATGTCCCAGTTCCAATAGAAGAGAATACGTGTAGCTCAGGGTTGAACTGTGGAGTCCTTGGTGCTCTCTGAGCTGGTTGTTTGCTTGCAGACGTTTCATTTACCCAACTAGGTAACATCATCTACCACACTAGCGTGTTACCTAGAAGAACAACTACTACTACTAGATTTCTAACTTCCCCCTTTTCATACATCTGCTAACTGAAGACATTTAAGTCCCTTTAGAAGTCAGACTGTAAGTGATTATATCTGCCATGTTGCATGATGTATTGTATGCATGGGAACCATTCTTGCTTATATTTGAATAAACTTCTTTTATGTATATATGCTTTTAGTTTTGCCATTGTTGCCTATTCTCCAAATTCAAGCTTCCAATCCGATTTTGTTGGAACTGTATCTTTATTCCAGTGCTGAACAAAATTTATTCTCACTGCTGTAAGCATATACCTTATTAAATTATGATGTTTCTTATTAATTTTTTTCTGAGATTATCCCTATATGATCCTATTGTTCCAAAGGTTTGGAACTCCTAAAGTAGATACTTAAAAGCTGAGAAAAATCAATAACTATCTTTAAAGACTTTTTATAAAAAATGCCCTAATTGAATGTAGAATATTTTAAGTACAAGGAATATCCTGAATAGAAAGCAACTAAACACAAATTTTGGTTTGCTTATACCAGCCTCTAAGAAGCATATCAAACTGAGAGTCATTTAGTGGTTAAGATGCTGTACTAGGAACCAGGACACCATGAGTAATAGTTTTCTGAGTCCCTTAGGCATGAAAGCTGGCTGGATGACTTTGGGCCAATCACTCTCTCCTAGGATAACTGCCTTGAGTTGTACAAAATAAAGGCAGCATATTCATCTGTAAATAAACAAATAATGAACAGAGCTCTGTCAAATAATGAAAAAGCTTTCAGAGTTAACCAATGAAATATAAACCAACACCACAGCAATTCCTTCATTATAACCACTACAAAGCCACCCAAGGTTAAGTTCTGCTAACCCCGCTCTTCCCCTGAAAAAGCCTGGTTGAGAAATTGTTATGAGATTCGGCTAGCTATTTCCAGTTTCATACCTACACTTACTAAGACATTATTTACTTATTTATTTATATCCCCGCCTTTATTATTTTTATAAATAACTCAAGGTGGTGAACATACCTAATACTCCTTCGTCTTCCTATTTTTCCCTTTCTCAGCAATTCACTATACAACTTGAAGTCATTCTCCCCAAGTATTTGCATATATAGGGTGGGAGACTTCACATGTACAACTAAAAGGGCCCTATATGGTCAGAACTCCTGCAGTTCTATCTGTATTCTGAAGGTGGTGGTGAATGTTTCCCATAATTGAGGAGTGAGAAGTGTTTATAAGCTGAGGTCTGCACATTTGAATGGGATGTCAGGACCTTTCAGTTCAAAAAGTGGGCAGGCTACTACAAGCACTAGATTTCCATTAATTTCCATTTCAGCACTGCATTTCTAAAAGTTAATATTCTCATTCTCCATTAATTTGATAATTCATGTCTCATATTAAACCTGCAACTTAGTAACAACTTTGGAGGGCTTTGGGAGGTTCACTCAACGCTTGAGGGAGTGGATTTGGCCCTGGGACAGAGGATCTGTCTGTTCCTTAAGGACTGAACAGAGCTTTAGCTGGCAGCACAAACTGATGTGTCTCACAGATGTTACTATTTAACACATGTATTACTTTGCAAAAACTCTATTCACATCTGGATATATATTTCTGAAAAAAAACTTTAAACAATGCTTATGATATTCTTTATAAGGACTCCTATTTCAGTGTATATTGTTGGAAAAATGATTGCTAAAGTAGTGCTTTTCCTGGGATCACTACAAACCAAAATGAAAAGGTACAGCAGCCTCCATATTATTCTAAAAAAATATCCAAATGCTCAGAAAATATTTGTGAATTATATTATAAACCAAAGCATTGTTTTTACAATAAGATATTTAAACATTTTCTGTTTATGTTCCTGAAGAAAGAACTTCATGACAAATTCTAAACCAGTGTTTCTCACCTTAGCATTTTTAAGATGAGTGGACTTCAACTCCCAGAATTTCCCAGACAGTATAGGGAAATTCTGGCAGTTGAAATCCACACATCTTAAAGTTGCCAAGGTTGAGAAACACTGATCTAGACAGACAGACAGAGAAGCAGACAGACGGTCTCTGTTTTCTTTTCAGAATGTCAAAAGTATTTCTTTATACCATGAGTACAGAGAGTTTCCATTGTCCATCCCTCAGGATCAATTATAATCTCCAGATTCCAAGGTTAAATTATGTAAGACAAGTTCCTAACCCTTCTAGAACCTGAAATATAAAACAAAAAATGCAGCCATTATTTTGCTCATTCGTTTTCTTAAAAAAAAATCATTTCTCCCTTCCATGGGTGTTTAATCAGCAAAGAAAATCTTAGCAATAACCATACTCTCAGGCTAAGAAACTATGATATCTAGGTAAAACACATTAGTTACTCCATTAACTATCCATCCAAAAAAACAAGATTTAACATAGCTGTGACTGGACAAGTGCGTGTCTTCTCCATAATAAAAGATATCAATAGGAACAGGAATTCACAATCTTTCTACAGTCATCGTGAACTTATTTCTTGCTGGAGAAGGTGATGACTGGGGAAGGCAATGGCAAACCACCCCACTATAGTCTGCCAAGAAAACGTTGTGAAAGCGGTGTCCCCCCAAAGGGTCAGGCATGGCTCGGTGCTTGCACCGGGGACCTTTCACCTGTTAAAAAAAAAACATGATGCATAACAATGGAAAATATAAGGAGGATCTGATCTGCAAAGTTTTCAAGGTCTGATTACCTAACTTCAAAATTCACATTTGTCCATTAATATAAAAGCTGGATGATAATGGCAATTCAGGCTCCTAAGTGCCCCAAACTATTTTTGGGATTACCTGTTTCTCCTGTCTGTTGGCAAAAGCTTTCCATACAAATTCCACTGCAGCTTTCTGCAGAATGCACATTGACTTATCTAATGTTATAAATAGGGTACTAATTCCAGAAAATACTATGTTACTAAGACCCCCAGGCAAGTTTATCTATTCTCCCCACCCATTTTGTCCTCAAATTTCTTTTAAAAAAATAACTTTCATTCTAAAGAATAATATTTTTAAAATGTTGATGTTCATGATACCTTCTGTGTGAAGCATTAGTATACCTTCCTACTATGATATGTAAATGTTATGGAGTAAGATGCAACAGACCACAATGAGGGAAATGCATAGGTACGCTTCAGCCTTGTGCACTGTGTCATAAACTATACTCACATCCTAGCTACACTCTCTACCTCCCCAAAAAATTCTCATCTGGCATGCATGTTTGGATCATAACAAGCAAATATTCTAATAGTTAAGGGTTAAAATGGATGCTTCAGTATTAGGATCAGAAAAGATAGCAATAATTAAATCAAAAGTTGAGGGGAATTTTACAGTAGAGCAGTAAAGTTGCAACAGTAATGAAACACAACACATAAATAAATCAGAAGTAGGGTAGGAAATACATTGAGTAACAGAAAATGTAACATCAAAAACCTTAGAATTTGCAAATAAAAACATTTTAGCCTAGTTCCAGATTATTAAGAGTAGGTGACTTACTCATTGAAAAGAACAGTTTATAATACCTCTAACAAGCTATGACCCTTGTAGAAGGGTGCATGATGAACCTAGATTGGAAGTCAAAAGTCAAAAACCATGATAAATCACTTCTGTAATCCTGCCAAGAAAAGCACATGATTGTAATGGTTGCCTATTCTAAAACACTATCAGACTCATGAGCAGGAATTCAAAGATATCTGATTTATTAAAGAATAGTATGCAGGATCACAGAGAAAGCTGAGAATGATAAAAGCGCGCCAAATGCAAACTAAAAATCCTCGGTGCAATGAGATCCCTCCCCCCATAGAATCTTCCCAGGCTCACAATCCCAGGCGCTCCTAACGGCTTCTGATAGTCTGCGGGAAACGTCCTTGAACAAAGCACATAACCCAAACACATTCCATTGTAATGAACACAGAGCTTGGTACAAGGTTTCACAGCAGCTCCCTCCCAAACAGAAACGCGCATCAGCGCCATGGCATGTGAAACGTTACAATGTATAAACTACATTGAATCAGTGAACATGACAGTGATTCAGTCACCAGAAGTTGAGCTTGACTTGAGGGAGTCTTTACCTTTTAGGCTACTAACCCTATTTGGAGGGGGTGGTACCAGATAGAGAGGTGCTGATTTACAAATGAAAAAGAAAACAGACTCTTTCCATGCTCCCAAGTTTTGGCAGAAGGATGGGATTTCTTATGTTTCCAAAAACTGGCTGGCTAATGTTACAAGCAGCCCTCTGTGCAAGTTGGCACAATCAGAGACTGAAATGAAGATCAATGCAAAATAAGGAAAAGCTGGAAGAGAAGGGAAAGTGGCAGTTGGCTGAGAGTTACATTTTCCCTCTTTGCAAAGCTGAAAGCAGAAATGTTAAGCCAGTGACATGATGCAGATGCAACCCAGAGCACAACTTTCCAGACAGTATTTTCTTCACCACAAAGCAGAGTGACCTAATGTTATTCGGCTGGCTTCTTCTATCCTTTTTCGTCCAGACTATTTGTTAAAGCAGTCACTGTGCAGTCATGCAAAAAAGGAAATATTGGCATAGTCAGATTGCTTTTGTTAATTTGTTCTAATTATTTCTCATTAATTAATCCAGAGGTTAGGTATGTGGCAACCACTGAACTTCCCCAAAAGTAAAAATTGCCAAAAGCTTGTCACGCTGTAAGATTTCATGCAATGAATTGTTAGAGCTATGAAAACCACTAAGGGTTTCAGGCAAGAATGGAAAAACTTCCTAATGTTTTCATGGTGCTGAATAAGCTATTGTGATTGTAGTGCGAACTTTCTTTGGTGGTAGGTTGGATTCCTGTCATTGCATCAGAACATGTGACAGTATCTGGAAAGACTGAAATGAAATGCTCTATATCTATATCAACCTTTATTTGAACATATAAGTTCCTGATTACTTTATCCACAGATGCTATTTATCCAATACTTAAAATGCAAATACACACACACTTTCATTTATGAAACACAGTGATATTCCAGGAGAGTAAGACTAACTATCACATTGTGGAAAGATCTTTGAGGCACTACTAAAGAAAGCCTGGATTACTTAAGCCCCATTCAGACATTTGTTATCCAAGGCATTTTGCTGATATCAACCAGTAACGTTGGCTGCTACAGTCTGAATGTCTGCAGCAGCGAAGCCAAGTTCATTTCCATGTTATTTGGGATTAGGATAATGTAGGATCCCAACTCACATGGAAGGCAGTACATATTTATGCTGTATGTGCAAATGCTTCCTTGACGTAGACATTTACACTGAACATGCAAATGTTGTAGCAGTTTTGCTAATTAAAATGACATCAGTTGGAGGTGGGTAGATTTCCATGAGTGCTCCCATGTTGAGTGCTACAGTTACCGAACGATGGAAAGAGGCTTTATAATCCTAACATTTGATGTACAGTGTATCTTGATTTTCATGGCCTATATTATCACCACAGTATCCTATCTGATCCTTTTGTTTTAAAAACAAAGGCAAAGAAGTGGGACACTTAAATTCCTCTCTGTATCTGTGATCCTGGAAATTAAACACACTTTTCCTTTCTTCCAAATATCAATGACAAATGCTCAAATGCTTCTCTGACCCAATGATATAGGGATTCCAACAATCAAGTCCATCCACCTAATCATCCTCTTCTTCTTTTCCCTTCTCTTTCCTTAGCTATCCATGATATTCTTCTCCAACACCAACATTCAAAAGCATCAATGCTCTCTCTATCCTGTGTTATAAAATTGTATTCCGGGAAAATTCCCCAAACTGCAAATATACAGTAAAATGGCACTTTATTATATATAAAATAAAATAAAAATAAAGATGTAGTAAGGCAAAATCATCATTTACATTTTGCTTTTCTCCCTCTTTTACCAGAAACAAGGGTTTTCTCAGCTAATCACAAGAAACATGGAACACTGACATGCTGCAGTTCAGCCAGAGGTCTAATCATTCCTGCTGCAGTGAAAATCTTGGACTCACTACTTTCCAAAACATATATAAAAGGATAGAGATCCAATGCAAACAGGCATTCCTTACAGAGCGGCACCAACCTGCATGAATTATAGAGGTTATTTATTTATGAGAATTTGAAAAAAAAAATTAAAAGTACTTAGGCTTCCATGCAGCAGTTTCAGTTCTGGAGCCCTGAACAAGTTACAGATCACCACCATCCCCATTTCTGTAACTTCTTTCAATCTTGGGTTTAAATACTTCATTGAGCCAATTATATTTGGTTCATTTCTAGTTTAGTGCAATGGATTGTAATTGGATGTATGAACTCAATCAACTGTGGCCTGTTCAACAAATCATGGTTAATGTGCAAACCTTGGAACGTGATGTAGTGAAAGAACAGGAACTCTAAACAAGCATGTTGAAGGGATCCCGTGGATTATTCATAGTGCACTATTCATACACTATTTATACTCTAAGTATTAAACATTTACCAGAACAAATCCTTCTTATTTTAGATCTACAGGAAAGATTTCCAGGGCAGAAAGAACAGCATTATCAAGGTTCATGCCCCAGCATCTGACTTTCCATTTCAGAAGGCTGACAAGTTGCTATTATCTAGCTACGGTTTCCTATGCATTTTAATATTGCAAGTTAAAAAGGCATGTTGCCCATTTATTTCTGACAGAAAGGACTAACTCATACAAGAGGAATGCTTATTTTGGGCTGTGCAATTCACAGCTTCTAAAGCCTTGATAACATCTCAGGCATCTTCAAAGAATATGACTGCCATAATTTTGACCACGTTTTATATCTGTAAGTCCAGTAGAAAAAAACTGGAAGTAGAAAACAGACTCTGACTCTATTCCTTAAAAAAGGCTAGGGCAGCAGAAAGATCCAGCATGACACAACAAAACGAACATGTTATGACTTTACCACTGACTAAAATATGAAACCCAAAACAAGCAATTCCTCTTACCAGTCCACATACATAACCACCAAATCTTCCTGATCAGCATACGTCTCCAATGCAGATTTCAAGAGACGTACTTTCTGGCCTCCACCAATAGAATTTGGTCCCTCTCTTCCTTTCCACTCTTCACCTTTGCCCAAGACCTGGAAACAGAAATAAGATGGCTTCTTTTGTATTGTTAAAGACATGTTATCATCATTTCACTAGCAACATGACACACAGAAAGCTTATGCTTGTCAGATCCATGTGTCCTCTCCTTTTATCCAGTGGTACTTCAGGATTTTACAAAGGGATCTTTTAAAAACCTGCCAAGGATTGAATATGTAGAAGCCACTCAAGATACACTTCACACTGTTTTTCAACTTGAATGGTTTGATTCAGATGACAAAAATAATATAGTACTTCTACTCATGTCTAATATTTACATTTTTCATAGCCATTTTTTTATTTGTGAACTACAGATTCAATTTTCTTTTACTATTAATAGCAATAGACCTCTACCCAGGGCCCAGTGCTGAATGTGGACTAAATGGAGTTTTGTGCTCTCTGAACTTGGTTGTTTGCTTGCAGATGTTTCATTCTTGAACTAGGTAACATCATCAGACTGATGTTACCTAGTCAGATAATGAAACACGTGCAAGCAAACAACCAAGCTCAGAGTGCACCAAGGACTCCACAGTTCAACCCTGAGCTACAGATATTCTCTGTTGGAGTGGAAGCCTTTTGGGAAGGCTACCAGAAAAAAGGCTAGTCCTTTGTCTACAAAAGTCAAAAACTGACAGTTCCTCACCATTTTGAGTGGGATACAGACAAAAACTGTTCTACAAGAAGGCTTACCAATTTGAGAAAAAAAGATAATAAAACAATTTCCAATTTCTTCTCCCCAAGCCTAGGAAACTTACAATCTTAACCTTATCCAGTTTGCACCATCATTCTGCTTGCTGTGACCTTCAGACCTGGCAAAAAGTTTCCCTACAAAATGTATGTAGTATTATATGACTAAGGAGTGGCCATAGAAATTAGAACAAACAAACAAACTTGCCATATTTTAAGAGTTGTAAACTCACACACACCCCCAGCAATAAGATAATGCTATGAATAATTTCATGTGAAAGAAAAACATGGTGGGGTTACTATTTGGTTAAGAATGTTCTCTCATATTTGAAGAATGGTGTCACTGGTTTCTGTTGTTTGGGATACAGAAAATTTATGGGCAGTGAAATTCTGGCTTAATACGGATTAACTCTGGAGGACATGATATTTGAAAGAGTGCGTGTATGCATATTAGGCTTCACTGTACTTGTTTTTGAGAAGAGATAGTTGACCCCTGACCCCACTTGTGTTAAAAGGACTGATTGATATTCCCTAACTTTTACAACATATGTTTGGAATTAATATATCAGAAGAAAAAAGAAGGGTGGACTGAGGAAAACTGTTCCTTCTTTTTATGGGACTAAGAAGAATTATTAATATAACAAAAAGATATAGTCACTAGGGCTGTGGAATGAGTTAAATTCAAACTGTAAAATGTGTCTCGGTGTGTTCATGGGTGCACACTTAGCACCTGCCAAGAACACCTTTTTCTGGGTTTGTTGTCAGCTACAGAAGACAGCTGCATATTTCTCCATAAATTGAAAATTGAACAATTGCAATGGTTTGTTATGCCTAAACTGTGCAAAACAGGAAAGAGCCTGCAGGGCTTTACTTCTACTCCTTTCCATTGCACTAATACTAATAGCTTGCATAAGCTTTTACACCATTGTAGCTAAAGTACTTTCATACTACTAAGCTGCAGAATAATAGTGAGTTTTACTTGGGCTAATAGTTATTGAAGTGGCTCGTTGGGATATTTTAAAAAATGAAGGAAGGGGGGTAAAGGTTCTTGCAGGTACAAAACAGAACTAAAATAAACTAAGAAAAATTATTAATGTAACAAAAAGATATAGTCACTAGGGCTGTGGAATGAGTTAAATTCGAAGTGTGAAGTGTGTCTTGGTGTGTTTGTAGGTGCACATAGAGCACCTGTCATGAACATCTTTCTGTTTTCTTCAGCCCTTTTGGTAGTGACTACAAAGCAGATCCTCTTTCCTCAGGCCAATAACTTGGTATGGTAAACTAGAGAAATGGGAGAAAGCTCATACCTGCCATCTTGATTTCCAATCTGTGTTTAATTTTCTATTCAGGTTGGTGTGAAAAGTAATTTTGGTTGTTTTTTAAGAGCTTAGAAACTAGCTGAGAAACAGTCAATAGATTCTAAACATGTTTGGTGAATCAATCATTCTCTGCACAAATGAGGCTGTTCTTTCATTCTTAAATATGTAGCCCTCTCATGTTTTCTCCTTTATAGAGAGATCCTATGTGAAAATAAGTGGCATACATGCAGGCATCTTCCACTTGGTCAGCTGCTGCCTTATTTTAAAGTTTCTAAACCATGATTGTGTTTGAAGTCTTTATACACAAGTCTTTATAAAGCATATGCCTAGGTTATTCATAGGAAAGGTGTTACTGGTAACACAAAGCAAAATCCAGTTTCCACTCCAAACTCTTAATATCTCCACAATACGAATTGGATAAAAAGGGCTTTTGTCTTAGTCAGATCAATCTGATACACCAAAGATTTTATTCTGAATATCTGTAATATTCATCTTTAAACGATGGTGCTAAAAGCAACCATGACCATTGTCAGTGCATTCATATTGAATGAATCAGAGTAACAAGTACCTCACTGAATCCAGGAGCCAGAATAAGATAATCAAACCAAAAATAAATTACACTGAGATGGAAAGGGATGATATGTTAATGCAAAGTTATGGAATAAAAGGGAATGTTTTAGAATCATAACAGATGCAAAGTATCATGAAGATAATTGAGTGGAAACAGAAAGAGGTAATATTTGCAGACTGTTCAAAAATCTTGCCAACGTTTCAGTCTATAACTCTATGAAATTGTCTCCTAAAATGAGTAAAAGACTTTGCATCCAGAATATTAAAAACTAGGCAACCCTAACAAAGCTATAGCAGGGAATAATATGGAGTTGGCAAACACATGCAGCACATGGCAACAGAAAGATTTTCTGATTTCATTCTACGCTTTCATTTTAGCATAGTGTAACCTGATGCATACATGCCCCATGCATATACGTGTATATGCACACACAGTGGAAATTGTCTCCACTGTCATGAAAAGGCAAATGAACACACAATACCTTTACTGAGTAGTTGAAGTAATCTGCTGATTGCATAAATCGGTGAAAACCATCTGTTTCCTTGGTTGCGACAGTTAGAATTAAAAGCTTATCTAGTGAAGGAAAAAAGAGAAGACATTTGTTCTTGACTGATGAAATAAGATAGCTGAAAGATAAGGGAGAACTCTGAAGTTGGCTAAACTCATCAAAATCTCATAAGTAATAAATCAAATATTTCTTTCACCTTGAATCATAACAACAGTGAACTAAGTCAGAAGCTCAGAATTTAAGAAGCTGAGCTAAACTAGCTGTTAAAAAACAGCACCAAGGAGTATTCCTGAATGGAAATGTGATAATATCCATTACTACTTAAATGGTGGTTTTATTTAATTACATAAATTATATAATTTATAATCAGGATAAAATGCAATTCATCAACACATTTCATTTTAAATAGTGGAATGAAAATTTTCAAGTCCATTTGAAAGCTGGCTTATGGAAAACATCTGTCTAAATGAATTCCTGGTGTCCAATTACATTGCAAGTTCAAGCCAGACTCATAACGCAGCGTCCCCAGTGTACCACGATTAACCAACATTCTTGGAAATTTTCATATTCACAATAAAAACTTTTATATAGTCTCTGAATATCCATGCAAATAGGAATGAAGCCATTTTGAAGCCATTCACATTCATGGAAAAAACTATATATTTTCAGTATGCTTACTCGTATAGCACAAAAGGGAAAATCCATTCTGCGTGGCATCAGTCTGAATGTTACTGAACATTAGTCAGTAACGATTTGAGGATTTCTACCTCAAAGCATTATTTTAAATTGCTTACTACTAGTACTACTTATATTTTAGAATGGGGGACATATTTGATAAACACTACACAGGTGCTGTTACTTTTTTAAAAAAAAGTACTATTGAAAGTTACGAAGTAATTCTTAACAATTTCCCTTGTGAACCATAGAAGAAAGCAATGATGAAAAGTTACTATTTTTTTCTCTTTGCTTGCACAGCAAGAATTATGAAGCTTGTGAAAAGAGAAAACTAGATATATAGTACACTGGAAAATGAGATTGCATATGGCTAAGCAAGACAAATCTAATCTCTGCAGCAGAAGAATTTCTTCTATTCCGCTTTGAATTACATTGCAGAAATGATGAAACTTTGATATATGTAGGACTTTCGTTTGGAGGGCCTATAAGCTGAATTCATTTTTGGTATTCCAAACGAATTCCTGGGCTTAGATTTCTTTAATGTAACTTATTTTCCTTTTATACCGGATTCTGGTTAAACCACCACCACCACCACCACCATCTTGCAAGCCAGAAATCTGCTTATTCCTGTTTTATCTTACCTATGGTCTTCCAAATATTCTCCTTTCTCAGGAGTTGAGAAGGAAAGGGGTCTAGGTGTGAGATACAAGAAAGAGATGTGCTTGCCACAAGCATATAAACACTCCTTTGATCTAATCACCTCATAGCAAAAAAAATGAAATGTTTACAAATATTGTCCATCAGTCAGAATACCACACAGGGAAAATTAGAAACTAATGTTTATCTATAAAGTTTTAGTAGTTTTTCTTCTTTCATTTTTTAAAAAAAATAACAAATAGTGGAGATTTTGGCATTTAGCTCAGAGATTCAAATCCTTTCTCATATTGTTAAAATAATTTAGAGCACTTTGTTTTTTATGGTTAATTTCTTGTCAGCAATATACCCAGCACTAACTGTACAATTTTAGTAATTCCCTTGTCCACTTACAGTTATTATATTTTGGCATTTTTCCCCCTTTTTATTTTCTTCCTTTCACTTGTTCATTCACTCTTTTTTTCCTTCTTTTAAAAATGATTCACAATTTTTTTTAAAGAAAGAAATAAAATAAATATGGCATTGAAGAAACAGTAATCTTGATAAGGATCATTAGAAAGCAGGGGATTTTTTCCTTCTTACCTGTGCTTGAACAAAGAGTTCAGACAGATACAATGGTCTTGATTAATCAGTAGCAGGGGATGGGCCATAACTTAATGGCTGATCTCACCCTGTATAATTTAACTTGGCCTGGATAAAGTAATAGGATGAAAGCCATTGGTGTCCACTCAACAGTAAAACAATCTCATCATACTCGTTTCCTCTTGCAATTGCTTTCTACCTCTCCAAAATGTAGTTTAGAGTTTTATTATATTTAATAAATGTATGAGAACTAGTTTGGCATAGTGGTTAAGGCACCAGGCTAGAAACCAGGAGACCGACCGTGAGTTCTAGTCCTGCCTTAGGTACAAAGCCAGCTGGGTGACCTAGGGCCAGCCACTTTCTCTCAGCCCTAGGAAGGAAGCAATGGCAAACCATTTAAAAAAAATCTGCCAAGAAAACTGCAAGGACTTGTCCAGGCAGTCTCCAAGAATCAAACACAATTGAAGAAAGAGAGAGAGAGAGAGAGAGAGAGAATAAATTAACAGAAACATCCATAAACAGGGCCAACCAAATAATGTAATATCAAAGCTTATTCTCTGTCAAGGAATCGAGCAAAGAACCACGTTGAGCTGATATTTCAACTCTAGTTCTTTATTGCTCTTGCCATAAAACAAAATCTTGCCAGACTAAACCTATCCTAACTAACCTAAAGGTAAATACCCCAGGAACTCTAAGGCGGGGCTACTCTAACTCTGTTTGTCTGCTGGTCAAGGCTCTCGAGGCTGTGAGAATGCTTATCTCCTTGGAATGCGCTCCCTCCTTCCTCTGGCCCGAAATCCATCACACTCCCCCCCCTTAAATAAGGAATTGGAAGAAGAAAGAAAAAAAAAGGCCCAGAAGTTTATCTCATAAACAAAATAACAGGACTGTTTATGCACCAAAAATAATTCAGAAGAGGTACTTCAGAATGCACAGGAGTAGAAGCGCAACTCCTTTTAAAGCAGCCATGTCTTTTCTCTTGTTTCTACTCAAATTTGAACAAAACAGAAAAGCAAGTCTGCTTTAAGGAGTCAATTTAATGAAGCAGTTGCTTTTTTCACTAACATGTACATGCAAAAAAAAAAAAGATGTGGTTGCTTTAAAGAGGTGCTGTTCCTCTTTTGGGATCATTTTCAAAGCATTCACAACTCTACAAAAGAACTTCAAACATTTTGACTGTGCTGTGGATTTTTAAGAATAAGGCAGGCAAGGACTACCTGGCCAAATATTAAATTCAACTACAGAGTGTTGAATTTAGTGTTTATCAGAACCGCTGATGCTAGAAAGAGTGCCACTTTATAGTTTTATTAGGTTTCTCCTTGTGACTTTGTTGGTAGATATTACATTTCAACTTTTTTTTTTAAGTGTTTCACGTTCTGGTATATGGCTATCTTTTATGTTTATCTTGCTCATTGTATGGAAGATAAGGGTTTAATTTAATTTCTATTATTTGTGTTCGCCACCTTGTAAAATTTGTATTTTGAGAGGCAACTTAAACTTCTGCTAAGTAAACAAACAACATTCTCCTATATGGAATTAACTGAATTACACTTTGCACGAAGCATTAATGTCATTGCTTAGTTTTGTTTAGCACCATGTGTGACCTAGGCTACAATGATTTGTTCACCAAATGATGATTAACAAACTTCAGCTAGTAGTTTGTGAAGCCAGCCTCTGTGGGTGACCAGACAAAGCATTCTTTGTTAGGATTTATTAAATCTTATGGAGCGTTGACAAACAAAGAAGAACCAATTTGAACAGGAATTTAAAATTCATCAATTTGGATAAAATTCTATTGCATTGCATACAACCTGGTCAGCAAACTACTGGAGAAATATGCTAGAAAGGCAATATAGTTTATAATATTTGAACCAACCATGTGCCAAAATCTATTTTCTATTTTATTGGTAAATTGTTACCCTGCAAAAAGATTTTATTTTCCTATTTTATTCTCAAGTTGATTCAGAATTTATTTAAACAATTTTGGTGGATTTTTTTTTCCACCTTCACTGTTATATAGTGCAGAAGATTCAGAAAAAATGTTCAGCACAGAGCTACTGTAATTCTAAATATATAAAGCATTCAGAATTCTAGTACTTAGCCAGTTTATCACTTAAGTAATACTTTACTTAACTACTCCTCCTCCCCAAAAAATACCCCCAAACACAACAAACTGTTTACTTTATTTGGTCTAATATAAAGCCCATTTACAGTATGTATGGATTTACATATTTTAAAGAACATTGGGTTATACTTATGAATCACATGCTAAAATTAGGCATCGATTAGTTAAAGGAGAATGTTTTAACATTGCTAGCCATCTCAAGGAGAGGAATTTGTTTCTCTCTGTCAGTGTGTTTGAACTGAACCCTCAGCTTCTTTCACAATAGTCCATACTGGCTGAAGCTGTTGGAAACTGGAATTCAGCAATATCTGGAGGGTCAAGGATGCCAAATCCTCACTGGTACAAAACATAAGCTAAAATGTGGCTAATTTCACAAAACATGAGAGCAAAGTGCTAAAAGTATGCACTTTCTTGAACTCTAATTTTAGCATGTAATTCGTAAGTATAACCCAATGTTCTTTAAAATATGTAAATCCATACATACTGTAAATGGGCTTTATATTAGTCCAAAGACCAAATAAAGTAAACAGTTTGTTGAAAACCTACAGAAACAGTAAGATTGAACAGGGTTGACAAAGAACATTCTATATCAGCTTTTTCCAACCTGCTGCCCTTCTGTTATGTTGGATTCTAAGTCCCACAATCCTATCTGGAGATGGTAGGAACTGTAGCACAATGAAGGCTAGAAGCTACCAAGGCTAAAAAGGCTGTCCAAATGATTACACTCAGCAGTCAGCATGTCCAGAACATTTTTCCCCAATCAACAAATAGAGGGATGGATTACTCCCATGAGTTTATGTTTACACATCCAGCTCAACTACTTATGCAGTAATTAAGAAAGACCACGTTTTCCATAATGAAAATCAAGTGCTGGCTGTTCTGTATGAGCAAGGGAAATGCCTTCCTGTTAGAAATTAACATTCTTCTGAGAAGAATTTCAAGGTCTCCATCAGATTTATATTGTTTAATCTATGACCATGTATAGAACTTTTTTCCTTTTACCTCCTGAAATGCAGCCCTATAACCCATTTTAAAGATTTCTGTTCAGTCATTGTCTTTTCAATAATTCACTAAGGTTATTTTATTTTCCAAACATGTGGGATTAAATAGAAACTTATTGGATACTTTGAAAGCACATGTTATAGGATGGTATTGCATGCTTTCTTTCTAGAACTTTTTTAAAGGATTATTTTTATACTTAATGCAAGTTGGTTATAAATTATTACATCAACTTCAAGACCCTCTTTGGGCCAAAAGGGGACTTTAAAAAAAAATAACAACAGGCAATAAGACCTCTGCATCCTTTACCTATCTGGTAATTCTTTTCCAAAGTAAAGATTTTTATTTATTTTTATTTATTTATTTATCAAATTTATCACCGCCCATCTCCCCCACAAGGAAGGACTCTGGGCAGTTCACAATAAAAACACTTAACCATAATATAATATAAATAATATACAATAATATAAATAACAGCAAGACACAAATATGTTAAAATATAATAAAATCCAGATAGCTAAGGTATTCTCTCTGTCCAGAAGCAAAATAGGGCAATTCTATGGGGCTAACCATCCCCAAGAGGAACTATTCTCTTTCCCACCCAAGGCATGCTGACAAAGCCAGGTTTTTAATTTTTTTCAGAAGTCCAGGAGCAAGGGGACCTGCCTCAACTCCAGGGGGGGAGAACATTCCAAAGGGCAGGCGCTATTGCAGAGAAGGCACGCTTCTGCGACCCCACTAGATAGAATGTTTTAACAGATAGGATCTGTAGTATGCCCCCTCTGCATGCCCGGGTGGGATGGGTTGATGTAATGGGGATGAGACGATCCCTCAAGTAGCCTGGTCCCATGCCATGTAGGGCTTTAAAGGTCATAATAAACACCTTGAATTGAACCCGGAAGCAAACTGGCACCCAGTGGAGCTCACGCAGTAAAGGTGTTACACATGCCGCCCCTGGGGCACCTAAAATTACCCGCGCAGCTGCATTCTGGACCAGCTGTAGCTTCCAGATACTCTTCAAGGGTAGCCCCATGTAGAGCACATTACAGTAGTCTATATGGGAGATAACCAGTATGAGTGACTGTTTGAAGGGCCTCTCGCTCCAGGAAGGGGCGTAACTGGCTCACAACATGAAGTTGCACAAAGACCCTCCTGGCCATGACTGCCACCTGCTCTTCGAGCAGGAGCCGTGAGTCCAGGAGGACCCCCAAGTTACACACCGGATCTGTCTGGGGCAGCACAACCCCATCCAGAACTAAAGATGACAAATTCCCGGAAGCTGAGGTGCCATTAATCCACAGCCACTCCATCTTACCAGGGTTCAGCTGAAGCTTGTTGTTCCCCATCCAGGCCCGCACAGCCCCCGGACACTCGGAGCGAGTGGTCACGGCATCACTTACTTCACCTGGGATGGAGATGTATAATTGAGTATCATCTGCATATTGATGATGCCTCATCCCATGGTGACGGATGATTTCACCCAGTGGTTTCATGTAAATGTTAAAAAGGAGCAGAGAGAGAACCAAATCCTGCAGAACCCCACAAAGTAGGGGCCGCGGGTTGGATCTCTCGCTCCCTATTAACACAAACTGAGACTGATCCTGGAGGAAGGAGGCAAACCAGCGCAGAACCATGCCATCCGCCCCCAACTGAGTCAGTCCAGAAGGATACCATGGTTGATGGTATCAAAAGCCGCTGAGAGGTCAAGAAGAACGAGAATGGAGGAAGTGCAGATCCCACAGATCATCCGTATGTGCGACCAATGTTGTTTCCGTCCGATAACTGGGTCTGAAACCTGACTGAAAGGGGTCTAGATAATCCTCTGGAGCTGCAACACCACCACTTTCTCAACCACCTTCCCCAAAAAGGGGAGGTGGGAGACTGGGTGAAAATTGTCCAGAATGATAGGGCTTATAAATGTTATAAAGATTTATAAATGTTAGCATCATGTGACCCCACTTTTCATGCATTCTTGGTTTTCACAGGAGGAAATGCATGCCTGTAATAAAAGTGGGTATCAGGTTGAGGGCAACATGACTCCAAATACCAATTGCAGAGAAACAGGGGGTGGGGAAGGGACTCGCCTCCATCTCCTGCTTGTAAGTACCCCAGAGGAATCTCAGTGGCCTCTGAGAGAACCGAAACGCTGGGCTAAGATGGACTTTGACCTGATCCAGCAAAACTGTACTTGTGTTCTAAGGAGTGAAACATTTTTAGCTATATTAAATATGTGGATAGCTGACATTGCAATAGTTTTACATCGAAATTAAAGGCTTTAAAAGAAAATATTTTCTGAAACATACTGTGATAAACAACTTGCCCATTTGAATAGCAGTTACTGGCACACAATGTAAACTGCAAGTTAAATGTATTAATATAATATTTAAATGTCTTCGGTTTTTTAGTGGCTAGCCAGTTCACAAAGAGTAAAGGGATTTATACATTTCCCATTCCTCCCCCTCCCCCCTGGCCACTATACCAAATGACATGTCATCCAGGCACTGAGGTTACACACAAGCAAGCTATTTTGGAAGGAAGGAACATTTTTGTGAGCTGGGCTTAAACAAATCTGAATGAGACAGGCATGTACACAGCACAGCAATTTGTCCAATATGTACAGTGGATTTTCAATTGCAAGGGGTATGGATTTAAATCTGAAAGAGCTGTTATTCTGGGGTGGTTTCCATAACACAATGCATTTATACTGGATAATCAGGATAAAATAACTACTTCTACAGATTTTATTCAATCTGGGGACAATAAAAGATAATGTTATGAGTGTAGAGTTTGAGCCTGTATTATATGGTACAATAGGGATGATTATCAATGTTAAATGCACTTCAACACTAATCCCAATTCTCTCAGCATGCAACCCATGATTCAAAAATTAATCTAAAGTTAAGTAGTTTGTTTTTTCTGCTACTTCTTATCCCAGCCTTTCTGGAAACTTTTTGAAATCCAATTGTTGAAAAATGGATTAATACAATGCATGGATGCCCTTGGGACAAAAGCTACAACATTTGAAAAATGTAGTGGCAAGACTGAGCTAAAACATCTGCACTAACTGCCATCAGTTACAGAACCAGATTCAAGGTATTGATAATAGTGTACACAATCCTAAACAATTTGAGCCAGTTAACCACTTCTTTGCTGCTGCTAATAAAACTGCATGACCATGTCTGTCAGCCCTTCAAGGTGGTCCAGACAGGAAATAATACAGTACTAATACTATATTTATTGTAAGGTTACAGTAACAGAATCTTGCAAATCTGAAAGCACTTCCCCCTCCCTTGCCTTTACTTTCCAAAGAACTAGGGAGGGTCCCTTCTGAGATGCTTTCTCTACCCACATTCCTGCTGTGGGCTAAGAAATCTCTTATCTGACTGTTGCCCTGGATGAAGCTCTTCCTCTGTCTCCCAAAGTTATTCTCAAAGCCCACTACAATGTCCATGAAATCACCAGAAGTCAAGCTTGATCTGAAGAGCCTTAACTTTTAATCTTAAAAATGTATCTGACCCTCCGAGGTCCTGCTCTACTGGCCACAGTTTGGCCAATACAATGAGCGTACCTTCTCCATGGTGACATCCGCTCTGTGGAATAATCCTGGCCATGTCCATGAGACTTGGGCCTACTTTACCTTCACCTCCTGCATACCTTTGCTCGCCCCTCTGCCAGTTCCAAACAATTGCCCAGCTCTTCTATACAGTAATATGCTGTTTATAAAATAAATTTAAAAATCTGCAATAATAAATATATGGTTTATTGCAGATATAGCTTTTAATACTGGCCCACATCCCATACACATACCAGGACTGGTATAAGAGTTCTTTGTGCTGGATCTGGGTAACTGAAAGAAAAAATACCCAAGGTTGTTGGCATTGACCAGTTACTAGTAGGAAAAACTGTGTGGCCAGCCTTTGAGATAAATAGCCGAGCTCAGAAGGTGCAATGTGTCTTCGTCAAAGGAGACAGACCTTTCCCCTCTCAGGCATGCAAATGCAATGGTGTGGAGTTAAAGAAAAATAAATAACCTCCAGTTCTCTGAACTGAACACTGCAATTACTTAGACACTGGCAATTTAGAGTCCACATAATATGCCTGTACATCCTCCCTCTAATTGAACTGAATAAATCCATATGTGCAGGAGGCAAGCATGTGTTTTCATAACCCTTTGTGCTTTCAAAACCCACATTCATAAAATCACAAAAATAACACAGAAATGAAACATCATGTTATACAGAGTCAGACCTGATTCATTCATCAAGCCATTGTCAACCATGAGAGACAGACAAACCTCCACTCTTAACAAGTTTTTTGTGCATTTTTTGGCTGAGTGGCAACACTGTCCCCATGTCAAATATGTAGAAATAAATATGAAGCCTGACATTTCAGTATTATTTACAGCACATTAAAATATTGGGCAGGGAGGACAGATTCAATCCAAACTTACATATCACAGTTTCACAACAAACACAAGAGCTGTGAGGCCAAGAAGAAAAAAACTGTCTCTCGTAACCACAGCAACAAGACTCATTGCAAATGAACAGTCCAAGTTCTTGAATTTATGGCACTGCAAATTCCTTCAGTATTGCAAAGAGTAAACCAGTTAGAAAGAGAAGACAACCAGTGATTTTATCAGTATGATCTCAAAAATGCCACTGGGCCAGAAACGCCTCCATAGATTGGCCCATTTTTCTGCTCCAAATTTTCTCCAATAAATCCACCTAAAGCAGAGGCAGGAGCTGGGAGCACTACCACACCCCACTAACCTCCTTAGTCGTCTTTTCTTTGACTTTAAAATATAAACAAGAAAATTATATGCATCAAAGCAAAATGTAGACTTTAGAATCAACCTTATTTGCAAAAAATGCCAGTTGAGCATACTGTGCATATGCCCTCTTAGAATATGAAAATGGTACATGCCTACAAACACACAAACCAATATATTTTTTCTAATCAGCTGAAACTATCTTTCAAGATTTATAGTTAATTCAGAGCTTGTGATAAATATGAAGGCAGACATTTATTTTAATGAGGTTTCAACCAACTCTTGTTTTATATCATTGAACTAAACAATGAGGTGAAATGTTGGTGTCTAGGTAATAAAAAGCAATCATTTCCCATTTACTATATTGTCTCATTCCACTGCATATAGCTGTATTCCCAAAGTGTGTCTATATATACATTTCATTGTTGTTCAGTCACTCTGCATTGCAGGAAATACTAAGCAACTGGCTTCAGTTATACAAAGTGAGGAAAGTTTAGAGAAAGTTTCTTGCCCTTAAACACCCTTTTTACAAGGCCAGCTGTTTAAACAGCAAGCGGCAAATATGAGACCCAGAGAACATTTTAAATCACTCTTTAGCACCCAATTTGTTGACTTTTTGAGCAGGCAGGGCTACTGCTTTTCCATAAGACTTGACCCCCTTTGCCTCTCATCTCCTCCACTTTACCCCAATAAAATATATATTAACAAAACCAAACTAATTTCTGATACCCTAAACTCCTAGAACTGGTATGACCACTTTATAGAAGAGAATACAAATCTATCATCAACCAGCTTTTAAATTCCACAGAATATTGTTAAACCAAGAAATTGACATTTACAAATAATGACGAAACAAACATAGCGATATGCTTGAATATAGTTATGGCTTTATTATTAACCACACATTTCACACGCCTGAAGTGAATTCATTTATTGCTCTGTTTCTGAATAGTTTCAAGACCAATTATTTTTAAGAAACAGTAGAGGAAAAAACTCTCACAAAACAAAGTTTTCCATATTAATTGTTGCACTCTACACATCCCTTTTTTTATCAAAGTTACAAAGTAATTGCTTCATGCTACACATCTCTTCTTAATGAAAGGCACATTTATTGTATATCTTAATGAGAGAAACATGTGCTATACAAGCTCATTTATTTTGACTCTGAGGATGAGAGGAAGGGATAAAAAAGCATCCAGCAGAATAATTTGTTTTGACAAAAACCTGTACTATAATTATTATGCAAGGACTTGAGAATTTCAAGGGAAGAAATGGCAAACTGAGGACAGTTCTGCTAAAAGTGGAGATGATGACTGTGGTGTATTGAAGATCCGGTGAGTGAATTGGTTCTTCACGATTCCTCTCTGAACAAGGACAGGACGTGGGATTGCCCACAAGTGCTTCAGATGGTTGCTTCTCATGAGGAGACCGCAAATAGTGGTCTCTGGTGGGTTTAGAGCTCTGAGATATGAGGGAACGCCATCTTAGCCCAAACCACAGTTGGCCCCTTCAAAAAGGACACTGGGCTTGCATACTTCCTTTTCGAACCACTTTTGGAAATTGCTTATTAACTGCTTTTCAGCTATTAGGAACCTTTGGAATTACACTTTTTATAGCACCGTGTGAGTTTCCTTCAATCCGTAATAAAAGAAGTTTTAAATACAAGTTTAAGTACTTTAAAAAAATTCTCTTTTGGGGGTAAACAGCAAAAGGGTGATTAGAACATTGATTTTAGAAAGTTACAAATGGACTAAGGGTCCATATAGATTTGCAATAAGATTTTGGAATTAATTATAACAATCCTTCCTGTGGGAAAATGCTGTTGTTTTGATTCTTAAAAAAAAGAAGATAGGATGGGACTCTGAAGGTTGGACACTAGAGGGAACCAGAAAGAACTAAAGATTACAGTTAAAGGAGAACATTTAAATTTGACTTACTACTACAGAATGGAGCTAAATGCTTTAACATTGGATGTATTGAAAGATATTTGTTAACAAATAGAAGTTAATTTTAAGAGTGACTGCCTCTATAGATAGACTGTGTTTAAAAGATGTTATGGAACAGGAACAAGTTTTGCCAGACAACACTGAGACTGATCTGAAAATGGATTTAAAAATGACAGCTTACAAGAATGATATGGAAAAAGATGCTACATAGGATATACAAATGAAACTGGCTGATATCTTAATAATTAAAAGGGATATACAAATAACAAACCGAAAGAGTGATCTGGATAACTTCCTATATTGGATTTACAAAAGAGACTAAAGAATTTTGTGAGAATGGAATTTTGTGAGAAGAAAAAATGAAAAGAAATCAAGTTCTACGACATTGTTTGAATGGGCTAAAGATTAAAATTGTTAGAAGTAAAAGGAAGGAATATAAAGTTGGTTTATTAGATCAAGGTTAAAACAGATTTGTTGTTATTTCTGGTAACCCTTAATGGACTTTTGCTGATCAGGACTGAGGGATGAAATTTTAAGGATTTTTTTATAGATAAGAGATGAGATATGGGAAGAAAAGATCATTTGTTGAATTTTAACAGAAGTGATAAGTTACTAAAATTGTTTATACTTATTGTGATGAAGGGGGAAGTCATTTCTTTATATATTTCTTTTCTTTTTCTTTACTATATTATTTTTCTTTATTTTCTATTTTTCTTTCTATTTTTTTTTCTTTTCTGCACTTTCTATGTTTTCTTTTTCTTTTCTTTTTCTAGTTTGTATTAGTTTTTGTCTTTTTAATTGTAATGTTTAATAAAATTACTATTTAAAAAAATCACTTGAGCAGCCAATAAATTTGGGATATGCTCCAAAGTGCATGTGTCCTCTATAAATTCTACTCCAGGCAGTGAATTTTAGCAAAGGTAGCATTCATAATATTTAAATCTCAGTTACAAGTACAGCAACAATTTAACAGCCATTATTATTTATCCTTATTCAATAGTTAGTCTTATGGGTAAAAGGAGGAATGGCATGAAAGAGCCATTGTTCTATCCATGATCTCTTTAGCTTTTCCCAGTCAAAGCAGAAGTGGCAGTCCTCGCGCCCCCCCCACTTTTTTTTTTTTTCTTCTTTTCCATTCCCCCACTACACAAGCTGGCTTGGGAATTCTGGGAGTTGAAGTCCACACATCTTCAAGTTGCCAAGGTTGAGGAACACTGCACTAGACCAGTTGTGAAGGACTGATGAAGCTGAAGGCCTGAAAGATTTAGTCTCTTGAGGCATTGGTGGACAATTGCTACCCTGGGGCTACATGCCCCTCCCCTTTTTGTGGCTCTAGACTCTTCTCCAAAGTCTAGTCATGCATTGATGAAAATCAACAGAAATGATTTTCGTTGCTTCCCATCATTCTCAGATAGGAAACCCATAAAAACAATAGTGTCACACAAAATTGGTAGGGGACAATAAAAATAGAAGACACCAAAACTCTTTCAAAACTGGGAAAAATGAAAATTCCTATCTTACAATCCTTAACCTAATTGTGCCCATTTTGCATCACTCATATCCTTGCTGTGCCCCAAATCTTAAGTGCCACAAAAGAAGTCTGCCTCTTCTTCAGGGGAGCTGCAGGACTGCCAGTGAAACACCATTTAAACTTTACTTCCTTTACTATACTGATCACTGTTTCCAACCATTTGGGCATAGTAAGGACTTGTACTATGGTGAAGTCTTTCTGTGGCTGGAGGTTGATATGATTCTGCCCAGCAGAACATTCAGTTGTGATCTGCAAACACATCATCCCCCAGGCATGTTTTTAAACCCTGCCCAATGAATGCCCCATGCATTTTAGGAAAGCCGTATGTATGTCTTTACTGGTTGGACTTAATCCAGTCTTGAGGACACCCTCTCCGTTTCTATTTTTTCCTCTCCATATCTAAGATATGCAAGGGGCTTTCTTTATCCTCTTTCCTGCTGCCTCTCATAATTCCTGCATATTTTACTTCATTCCTGGCAACTGTCCATCTCCTTTTTCCTTGTCTGTTCCAGTCCAGACAGAGCCACTGTTACACACTGCCTCATTGTAGTTTCCCATCTTTCCATTCCCAGACAGTTTATGTTAACATTTTATGGCCTTCAAAAACCAACCAACCAACCAACCAAAAAACACCCTGATATCTTGGTTCTGCTTTCCCTGTCCACTATCTAGGAGAAAGAAACTTAACTTGTCCTTTTGGAATTCCTATTATTTTGGGAACATGTGTTACATTATATCAGAACCAACAATGACCTGACAGTCAATCAATCAGATCTTTATCATTGAACAATCCAAAAGAAAAACACTGGTAGAAAAATACATGTCAGTGAGGTCTAGATAAGCTCAAGGCCCAAATTGCTCAACATGAACCCCATTCCTCACTGAACAAGCCCAACAAGCCACAGCATGAAATTTGGCCACACAAAGTATAACATCTATAGCTATGTCAACCAATTAAAAAAGAAACAAAATAGATCTACTTGGTCTATTAGACAAAAAAGGAGTAGGATATCTCAACAAAATGAGCTATGCAATTGAATATGAATCAGAATATTAACTTCCTCTGAGCCACAAAGGCAGAGTTAGTCTCCCTTTCCAGTATTATGAAATATACCCTCCTCAGACTCCTGATGGTAAAATGTTAAGGTGATCCATCATGGTCTTACATTGCCTCAAAGTGGTTATTTGAGTAAGATATCTGGCTGGTTGGAAAAAAATTAAAAACATGCCAAAATAGTATCTTCATGCCAGGCTGCAACCCCAGGATAAAACACACTGTCACATTCTTAGAGTCAAAGCAGCGTGATCTTTCAGTGGTGACAGTCCTGTAGTATCCCAATTGAAATAGGGATATCCCTCAATGCAAGTCATCAATATCTATGGGATTTATGGTCAAGAATTTGTGCCCACTACAGCCTTCAATCTTACGGTAGTTTCCTCCTCCCCACAAGTGCCGTATATGAAATAAAATAAACAACTTATTTATAATTTAGTCAATTATATTCCTTGTGACAAAAAAATTAAAGCACTCTTTTCAATAGCTGTTTGCTATTTTAAAAATGTACATTAAGACTCTGTGTTTCTTGCATTCTTACGATACTCAGAGGAAGAGTGATAGACATTGTGATTGAATTTCAAGGCTAAATACATGTAAGAGTGTGAAAAAAATAATAAATGGTCTAACTCAAGATCCAGGCAAAAAATATGTGGCAAACAATATGCGTATTGTAAACCCATTATTCCATGTGAATGAAATGTCTTAAGTGCTTTTCTTTGAACAGGTTTACTGCATGTTTTTATTCTTCTGCTTTACACATTGGGGATTGAATTTCTTATTGCTTTCCAGCTCTTCAGAACAAGCACTTTATAAGATCCAAGGAACAGAATATGAGCAAGACTGGGAGACAAATTCATCCCATTTTGAGAAAACTGGCTGGGGGAACAGGAGAATATAAAAATAACAGTTACAAAGTCCAATAAATTATTTCCCCCAACCCTACTCTGCAGACCAAGTCTGTTACCAAATGACATGATGCCAAGAAAGCAACATTTCCTTTTTTGCCTAAAAAAAAAGAGAAGGGATTTCTCCCTTAGCCTGGAAGTTGGATTTCTGTTTTGCCACTTACGTTCTGAAATTGGAATCATCAGAGTGAAAATCAGCTCTTCATCCCAGCCATAAAAGTGCATTTGACAAGTTACAATTTCCCCCCATGTTTAAATCACTCTCATATGGAACAATGTATGAGAATCCAAACACACCCCCACAGCTATTCCATTTTAGACTCTGGACTAAATGCCTCCCAGGACCTCCCCTTTTCAAGAACAATGGCTTCTGCTTCACTTAATTTTGATTCTGAGCTACCCTTTTACTGTTTGAGCCTTTAGACATCTACTACAAAGCCTTTCCCTGATAGAACACAGTTAAAATCTGAGGTTCCTGAAATACACTTTATGGGATAAAAGAACATAACATTTGTACATCTCCATTCATTTTTTTTTTATTTGTTCCCAGACACAAAGAGAATTCCATACATTAAATATTTAAGTGAACCACAAATTTTCAGAACACATTTTCCTCTGATAGGGAGGGTGTGAGTTGCAGTTCAATACACTGGAAAGGTGCTTTAATCTATGATCTCTTTTTAATGACCTCCACCTTTATCCTAAATATATGTGTTTAGAAACCAGAATCCTCAACAAGAAACATTTCTGTTTTAAATCTTGTCTAGGTGAGCATTTGCCAGTTATTTAGGTTCTACTTAAATGTGGAAGCAAGAAGAAAGGGAAAAAATGGGAATGATGAAGCTCTGGGCAATCATTATAAAGGAAGAGAATGACCAAAGAAGACTTTTGTCTCCTGAATGGAAAGAGGGGAAATGCTCTGAAACTGCTTCTTTGACAAAACCAAAAATTAAACTAGACACAAAGGGGCTAAACCAGCATCTTTCGAAATCAACTTTTGCAAGACCTGGGATCCCCTTCCTTCCCTCCTTTCAAGGGGGCATCAGCAGCTCATCCATCCATCCATCCATCCATCCATCCACTGCTGTTATTTTAAGTTAGATTTAGTTTAATCTTGCTCAAACACATGCAAGCATTTCTCAGAAAAGTACCAAAGTTCCATTAAAGGTAGAATCTACATCCCAGGACCACCTCCTAGAAATTAACGCTTCTCTTAGAAGAAGTCTGATAAAAGAAAGTACGCGGAAGAGGGCAGGGGCACTCTCGCCTCTCGTAGGCATGGCTTGCATGTAACTGCAATCAGGGGAGGCCTGGCACGCATTAAGCCTAGAATTGGGGAAGCCACCAGAGCGAGGTTAGTTACCTGCAGGAACGGCCGACTGATAGGATTCGGGCTCAGCGAGTCGGACCGCAAGGAAGAGCTGGATGAGTAAACCCAGGACGCGGGCGAAGGCGAGGGGTCCAGCGGTCCTCATCGCCATGTTCAGCATTCCGGTAAGTCAGCCAATAAACTCAGCGGCTGCGTCGCCTCCTTTTACTTCGCCCGTTCGCGCAAAGGGGATCCTTTCGCGAGGGTTCGCCTGCTTTCCCTTTTAATGCCAAGCACGGGGGGCTGCCATCCACACTCCCGAAAGGAATGGTCTCGGGGAAAAAGTTTTCCTGCGGGAGAGGAGGTGGGACTTGAGAAATCCACTATTTCATTTGGAAAGAATCGGGGAAGGAGGACCCTTCCGATAGATTCGGTCAAATGCACGGATGGAGCGGCCGCCGCCACCTCTTGCTCCTCTCTCCGGCCCTCCGTTTTGGGCAGTAGGCAAAGGGCACGCGTGAAGATCGCTGGAGCTTTTATACGCCAGGCGGGAGTGGGCGGGGAGGGGCAGCAGGGAGACCTGAGCGAAGCGAAACCGGAGCTTCTGGAGAAGAAGCTGCAGGATCCAACCACTGGCTCGCGGCGAAGTCGGGCGGGGAGCGTATCTTCCTCCTTGCATCCAGTCTCCTCTCCCCAACTCCCCCCGATTTATTTATTTAGTTATTTGCACTTCACGGAGCCGGTGCGAAGAGAACATCTGGCGTCTTCAAATGAGCATGTGTGAAATATTTGCACATGCTCAGTAGAGACGTGACGCCGTCGCCCAAACTCTAAATGCTCCCTTGATGAACGTCGACCTGCTTGCCGCTTTCCAGAAAAAGCAGCTCTTTTCACTCCCGTGCAATTGCGGCGGAGGGAAGAAGTAGGGCACGACCCAGGGTGGTTGGGGACTCTGGTTTGGTAGCAGTGGGTGGGATGGTATAAAGCATTTTTCTGTTTTTGTTTGTTTTTAGCAGTCTGGTTGTCACTTTGATACAAAAGAGGTACAATATTGCAGAATGACAGCGATTCTCAACCTGAACAACTTTAAGATGTGTGGACTTGTACTCCCAGAATTTCCCAGGCAGCATGGGGAAGTCCATACATGGTAAAGTTGCTGAGATTGAAAAACACTGATCTATGAGATTGGTTTATCCACAAGACCAGATTGCCTTCCCTGGACTAACCATTTCTCCAGGGCAGAAAGGCATGATGTCATCTTCTACTTGCTCCCAACCCAGCAGGAAAGCAACTGTTATGAGTCAAAAATAATATTTTCCACAACACAAGTGTCCAGTTTGCCTGCTGTCTTCATTACATTTCATGCAAATCCCTCTACTCCACTTTTGTGCACTGTGGCAGGAAGACCCCATCCACTTCCCTTACTGGCGAGCTAGGGCCATTCATCCTGAGTTCCTGGACTGGTGAAAGGCTGGAGCTTTTTTAAACAAACAAGTCACCAATGGAACAGTGAAAGGCTGCTTAGACTTTCCTTCAGTTCTCTGAGGCATGGTGAAATAATGAATTCCTCCCCCCCCCCTTTTTTTTTTCTTTGAAAACCAGGTAAAATTGATAAGAGTTGTGCCAATTCCCATTCTGGCCTGAATGGTAGGAAGAATGGTAAAAAGGTGAAAGGTCCCCTGTGCAAGCACCAAGTCATGTCTGACCCTTTGTGGGGATGATGCTTTTGCGACGTTTTCTTGGCAGACTATAGTGGGGTGGTTTGCCATTGCCTTCCCCAGTCGTCACTTTGCCCAGCAAGCTGGGTGCTCATTTTACCAACCTCGGAAGGATGGAAGGCTGAGTTGACCTGAGCCGGCTACCTGAGAGTCCAGCTTCCACTGGGATCAAACTCTGGTTGTGGGGAGAGTTTTGGTTGCAATACTGCTGCCTACCACTCTGCACCACACGAGGTGATGTTATTTTTACTCATCCTCCAGTAGCCACATCAGATGGGAATGTATCAAGTATGGAGGATGGAGGAGGTCAACAGAAGAAAATGGGAACCATAGATCCTCAAAGGCCCACCCATGGAAAAGAAGTGAGTAGTGCTTCATTTCTGGTGTGGGCGGAAGGAGTAAAGAAGCAGGGGACTCCACCATGTGAGACAGAACACCAGACCCAGAAGGGGTTGCAGTCTCTAAAAGATTACTTAAGTAAATGGCTTCATTCAGTTTACTCACAGGACTCCGCACTTTATGGCTGCAGTGCAGAATAGCCACTTGTCTTTCTTCCTGAGTTTCTTCCAAAAGGATGGCATCAAAATGGATGGTATCATGACAGCTTTGTGGGTTCACAAAACATAGTCCAACTCACAAACACAAAACACTTTTTGCTGCTTCCTTGTTTGTTTGCTTTCTTCCTTTATTAGCACAGCAAGCACATTTAAGCACTTTGTTTGATTTCTAGGCTTGGAAAATAACTCAGGCGCTGACATTCCTCTCTGGGGTTTCCTGATAATCCACAGGGAAAGGCAATAAACAGGCCTGATTTATGCAAATCAAGCCACGTGCTTGAAAGTTAACTCTCTCTCTACTGGATATGAAAGAAGGAAGGAAGCTATAGCTATAAATACATTCATATGTTGCTATTTCTACTCTATATATCTTACTTAAGAGTCAAGTAAGGGGTAATTACACTGTCTGCCCTTCTTCTTCTCTCAGGTGGGTATTTTCTCATGCTGGCTGAACAAACATAATCTCTCCCCTTTGCCTTCAGCCTCCTATATACCCATCTGCAATGCACTATTCTTCACTTCAGGAGGCTTACCCGAGCTTTCCTGGAATGAGCCACAAGTCTTCAACAACTCACACTCTCAATTTTGGTTTGTCAGTTTTAACCTCCTCCTCCTCCTTGTTCCCAGAAGCCTTTCCTTTAGGCCTTGGCATTCTTCCCCTTCTTGAAAGCAGCTCCCCTTTCCTATGGGAAAATACATTTTCTGTTCTACTCTCAGGTACTACTCTGTTGTCAAGTAAAAAGAACAATGTGTTTGCCTGGGCATCTGTGTCATAGAATAGCAGAGAGCTACTGTATGAGTGACTCCATTCTGTCACAACTGAAATAAATAATGTACTGGAAAGAGATGGAAGAAATGGGACCTTCAAACAAAAGGGAAACAATGCAGAAGTTTTTTCATCCCACTTCTCAGTTACTTCCCATTGTATTACATCATCATATCCCCCCTCCCCAATTTTCCATCTTTTTTCCCCTTAGCTGTCAGTGCTTTAACTGTCAATGCCTAACATTCTGTGTTGTTTAACCCCAGGCATTTTCGACTATTTTCTGTAGCACCACAATTCAAAGGCATCATTTTTCCTTTGTTCAGCCTTTCTGATAATCCAGCTTTCACAATCATATGTTGAAACTGGGAAAACCATTCCCTTGACTATATATACCTTTGTTGTCAGTGTGGTATCTCTGCATCTCCATATTTTGTTTAAATCACCTATCAATGTCTTCTTACCAAGGAGTAGGTGTTTAGTTATTTCAGGGCTACAGTTATCATCTCTATGAATTTCTGAGCCTAGGAGATAAAGTCTTTTACCACAGGTAGCCCTACTTAATGACCATTCATTCAGCGACCGTTCAAAGTTATGAGTCATCCCTGAAGTTACAGATGTTGCAGCACCCCCGTTTGTACTTTCACGGCACCACGGCAGCCACTTGCGCACCCTCCTGCCCCCTGGCCTGGCTGTGCTCATGTGGTGCCACAGCAGCCACTTACCCGCCCACCAGCCTGCTTGCCCATTGACTTTGCTTGTCGGAAGCTGGCAAGAAATCACAAGGAGGTCCTTGCTTAAAGTCCTGTGGTAATTGTTTAATGATGGCAATGGGAACTGCCATGACTGCTGTCACTAAATGATGTGGTCACGTGACATCATGCTTTATGACCACATCACTTAGCGACAGAAATTCTGGTCATAATTACCATCATTAAGTAAGAACAATCTGTACCACAGCTTCTTCTCTGCCTATTTTCATTGGGTTGGCATTGCCAGTTTTTGAACTATCTTCTTTGATCTTAAGCAAGAGATACTTCTCACTGCCACACATCAATGTAGCATTTATTTATTTATTTATTTGACATGCATGTGACTCTGGGCAATGTACACAGTTAAAATACAAGTAAAATCATAGTCTTCTACCATTAAAAACAATTACAAGTACAGTTTAAAATACAATACAGTAATAAAGTGACAGAGGAGAGTGCAGTCTAACTATATATGCTATAACCATTTAATTGGCTCCATAGTTTCTTGGGATGCCCAAGCCAATGGCACATCCAAGTTTTGAGAGCCTTCCAGTAGGACAGCAGGATTGTGGCCAATCTCACTCCGGTGGAATGATGTTCCAGAGGACAGGTGCCACCTCTGAAAAGGCTCGTTTTCTGGATCCTACCAAATAAAGCTCCTTGGCCACAGGGACCTGCAATGTGCCCCTTCTGCCAGACCTGATGGGATGGATAGCTGTAATTGGGGAGAGGCAGTCCCTCAAAAGCATCACCAACATATGCTCGTTATCGCCTTTAAACCCCAACATGGCACAGGGCCAGGTTATTTGTGAGACTGTCTCTCCCTGGGAGAGCCTAGCCTGTCCCACTAGGTCAGATAAAATGGATGCATTCCAGGGCCCCTCTCTTAAATACTGTCATCTGATGGGACCTAGGAGACATGCCTCCTCTATAGTTGTTCCTACCCTTTGGAATGGTGTCCAACCTGATATTCAAGGGGTCCCTTTTCTTTTAGCCTTCTGGAAGGCCATGAAGATCTAGTTCTTCCATTGGTGCTGGGCTACAATGCGGGTTGAACCAGGAGGTGCGTTAATCTGGTAGGAAGGGTGGTTTTATCTTTATGCTTGTTTTTACTGGTTGCCGCCCAGCAATTTTAATTCTATATCAGGTAGTCCAGTATTGCTCATTATATTTTCTAGGCATAAATACATTAATTAATTAAATTAATCATGTGACAATATATAGCCTTGGAGCACTCCTTTCCCTCTTTTGTATTGTTTAATTGTTCTTTATTCTGTTCTATTGGTTCCTGGTCTGGTATATCCATTTTTTAAGGGCTATTCACAATTTACTATGGCCTACATAGCCAAAGCCTTTTTATATTCAATAAAACAAATGTATTTTTGGAACATCCATGCCTTTTCTATCATCCATTGTATATGAGCAATGTGATCTTAGCTGCAATGGTTCAGTAATTTGGGCATTCTTTAGTCTTCCCATTTTTGGTAAAGGATTATAAATTGATACTTCAGTTTATCAAATAGCCATTGGCATGATTTCCATACCTGTTTACAAACCATAAGTAGCATTTTAATTGCATCATACTTTATGATTTTGAACAGTTCGGCTCATATTTCATCAACTCAATTCATCTTTCTTGTTAGTAATACATTCTAAGGGCCATTTAACTTCACTTTCCAAATGTCTGGCTCTAGTTCAGTGATCACACCTCCCTATGTGTCATCGATGTCCATTGGCTGAATAATTTTCCAAAAGCAAAACAGAAAGGGACCAAATTTGGTGTTGTGTTAACAAAAGAAAGATCTAGTTAAAAAATGCACTGGATCCAGCTGGGTACTACAAAGAAAAATATCTGTCCTAACAGCCAGGAACCATGCTGAGACAAGGAATAGGTCTCTAGTGTTTATTACTGCTACAATAGACAGAAAATCCTAACAAACTGAAGAAGCATGGGAAAAACCCAGACAGATAAACCCCAAAAGTTAAGGCAGGTCTGATCTGTATCTCTTTGAGTGGCTGCTTAACTCCTCAGTACTACGCATGCATTTTCCCCCCTGGATAGGGGCCCCCTCCTGCTCACCATCAGTACTCATGACATCATCATTGAAAATGTGCTGAATCCATCCCTATGGGAGATGCAGTTGGACACGCTCAAACTCCTCCATTCTGCATCTCCTACCTTCCTCCCACCTAGTTATATAACTCAAAGTAGGGAGTTTGCTATTTGTGTATACAAACACACACACACACACACACACACAACCTGCATGCTTTCCCTACCTTGTTGGGGTGGTATCCAAGCATTCACTTGGGCATCCTTTTGTTAATCATTATTGCTATTCCATTTCCACTATGCTTTTCCTTTCTGCAGTTTCAGTTCTGATGCTTCTCTGATGTGAAATGACCCATTTCAGTCAATTTTAATTTGCTGGTTCCCAGAATATCAACGTTGAGCCTTGACATTTCTGTGCCAGCATCATCAAGCTTTCTGTTTCTGACATTCTATGTATTGTGGTATCCTTTTTTTTTTTTTTTTGGATAGAGGGAGTGATAGGAAAATTAAATTACAGAACTCCCATGCTGAGTGTCATTTAGCAAGATGAATTGCAACATGATTTTCTCCCATTCTCTGCCTACAGGTGAATGTTGCTAATGAGGGTCAGGATACAGAAAAGGAATCAAACATGTACTGTCATCATGGAAGTGAATACTACAATATACATTTCAAAGCTCCTCCATTATAAATTGAGGTGTGAAAATATTTTAAATGCTCTCTCACCTGCCCCAAATTTAGTAATATTCACTTAAATAATGCCAGTATGTAAAACTGCTCTTCTATAAAATTCGCAATTCCAGAGAGGTTTTTTATATACTTTTTCCCTTAGTATAATTGCAGTAATAGCCCATAAGCATTCATTGTATCCATGAGATAAATGTTAATGTAATCATTCCTGATGTGGAAAGGCTACCAAAAAGCAGCTTATTTCACAATTTATTTTATTTTATTTTATTTTCATCCCACCTTTATTATTTTTATAAATAACTCAAGGCAGCGAACATACCTAATACCCTTCTTCTTCCTGTTTTCCCCACAACCCAAATATTGATCAAGTATAAAAATGTTTTTGTATGAAAATCCAGCACAAACTAAGATAATGTCAAAGTTTTTCCCCTATATTATAGGCTTTAAATTTAAATACAAATAGTTGTATTTAGTTTCTATTTGCATTTCATGTGACATGAACATAGTATAAATGAGTTTGAGCTTATGGAGTTTATTCTCATATAGATACTAAATTTAAGTGATTTCAGAATGAAGTTTTCTACTCCCCCAACAAGCACTGATGCCATAATATGTGGTGCCCAATTTCCATCTGCTGGAGGGCCACTCTGGGCATATGCCTGGCTGGCTGGACTCTGAAAGTACAGCTTTTGTCCCCCTGGTTTTTGGGGCAGAGCATTCAAGCTGTTACTGTTTCTTTTCTTCATTTTTTTTTAAAATGGAAAAGCTTACTTCCTTTTTCCTTCCATAACATCTTTCCAATGTGACACTTTGTACCTCAAAGGCACTATGGATAAATTAAATACCTTGATGACTCCCAGCATGAGGATCTGCAGTGGGGATCAAGGAGGTCATGGCGACAGCCACAACCATGTGACTGAGATCCCATCTCTTTTATGTGATGCACATTAAAAGGGGCAGCACTTCAATTGCGCCTCTGTGGCCCCCACTTTGACCTATCTGATCCTTCCTGTGGACAGCCCTGGGAGTGGGAGTCTTTCCCTTTTATTCCTATACCAATGAATTGGATGAGTGTGGAAAAAATAGGAAGGTAATGATCTTAAGTTAACCTTATCATCACTGTGTATTCTTTTTCAGGCTTAGTGATCACTCAAATCATTTGCATGCAAAATCCCCTTGATTGAGACAGCTACTGCTAGACAAAATATGGAGGAACAGCTGAACTAGAAGCAACAATTGTCTAACAAATTATAAGGAACTTTCACATTCAGAGGGGCACTGGAGAAATCAATGCCTGCAAAACTGTAGGCAATTTTCAGCAAAACTGTACAATACTAGTTGACATGCATGTACAAGATCCTGTACATAGATATGCATAATGCATTTTTATTTTGCTATTACACATCTAAATCCTCAATACTGAAGTCCATGTAAAAGTTGATAGGTGGGGATCTATTAATGACTGTTCTTTAGCACAATTCTAATTTCTACATGGTGCCAATTACAAGTTTAAAAGTTGCATTGCTGTCAGCTTTCACTTAGGGGATGGTGCATGCCAAGGTACGCATGAAGTAGAAAAGATTAGTTAATAAAATAAAATAAACCCAGGCCTATCTGAAATAGTGAAGCATTCCAGATCAGTTTTGCTCTTCTGGAAGAAAATTTAAAATGGCCTAAGTATTTTGTTCCAATCTTGAAACTCAGATTTGGGAAAATAGCCTGTTTTGAGTCTGAATCTGCCTATATTGGAATTCTTTCTTATGTTCTGAGTACTCAGAAAGACAGTTCCCAAAGCAGCCAAGTTTCTCTTCCTCTCCCAGCCCAGATCAGAACAAAACATCCTGTTTCATTCCTACCTTGAATTAAAACTCTTTAGCAAAACCCTTCAAGTTGAAACATTGTATATGTCCTTGTATACTATTTATCTTAGCACAGAAAAGAGAAGCAATTTTGTATAGCCATCATGAAACAGACTAGAAGGGATTGAGATCAGTTTTCTCATAAAAGGAACTTAAAAATTTATTAAAAAGCTGACAAGTTGCCAAGGAAAGGAAGGGATGGATTTTTTAAGGAAAGGAATAATAGAGATGCTTTGCAACTCTCTCATACACAAATGTGCAGGAAAAAAGAATGGTAATTCCCGCTTGTCCAAATTTACAGACTTGATCACAAAACATAGGTAGTGTTTCTAACACCTTCTCCCACATTTTCTTTCCTCCCTCCCTCCCTTCCATCCTTCATTTATTTTGCAATTTGTGAGATGGGCAGCCATATACATTGATTATAAATAAAGAATGTTCTAGAGGGAACTCAAGCAGTTAAAATGCAAACGCCTTCCTTGAGTATGCTTTATTTGAATAAGTGATTATGAAGCTAATTTTGGTTATGCATCTTAAACATTCTTATCTTAAACACACTTATTCAGAAGTAAGTCCTACAGAACTGAATATGCCCAACTCCCCAGGAAGTATGCTTAGATTTGCAGCACCAGAATAATGAATGGCTAAGTCAGCTCTACTGTTATCTGAACCTATGATTCTGAGGAAGTGTAGGGCTTCTATAATAGAGATCTAGACCACCAAAGTAGCCTACAGGAAACTAGCAGTTTAAGATTAATCCTGGATGATTAAGTGTTGTACAACTGTGTACTGTGCAGTTCAAATATAACAATTCCAAGCATATTCCCTATGCACTTCCATTGGAGAAAAAAATCCTAGTGAAAAATCTGTTTCTATATAGATTTTATTGCTTGCAAATTTCAAGAACTTCCTCTTGTTGGATTGAAGTAAGCATTGCCACATGAAACAAAGTCTTCCTTCTTAAGTTATGTTCCCTTAAGGAAGTTTACAAAGATGATTTTTCCATTCCATCATACCCCTTGTAGCCACTGGAGGATTGATGAATGCTCTTGAATGATGGGGAAAAGGATGCATACGGGGGCCACTGGGGAAGCTATTACACCAAATCAAGTTTCAATCCATTCAATTTTCTCCTGTTTCTATCTCTCAGTAGAGCTTGTTTTCATTAGCCATGTCCATCTCTCTTACCACGGATGAGCAAAATGCAGTATCTTCCTTCCTTTTAGAAAACAGCTTTTGTGCATTGCCCAGTTTCACTGTGGGAAATGGTAAGGTAAAGTGAGACAACATACTCCTTGTCTTTGCTACTGACTTATAAGAGGAGAGAGCAAGAAGTATAGATATAAAGAAAGTTTGTTGGAGTGTAGGCACTGGAAAATAGAAAACCTAGGAGAAGTCCTGAGAATGTATTATCGAGAGTCCCCTTAACTCTGGCAATACCACTGTGTGCACCGTCCAGAATTCTATGTTATTATACTTACTGATAATAAAATAAAAATTGGGCAGGGAAATCCCCATTTGATTAAATAAGAAAATATACTGGAGGCAAAAGAAGTTTATTTGCTTCTGGAGGCATGGAAAACTAATTCAAAATTAAACTATTTTAAGTGAGAAATGACTCATTCTAAATGCAAAACATCTGTCTCAAGTGCAAAATGGGACTGTTTTCCAAAGTGTTTTGGGTTTCCAACACTTCTAAAATGAGTGGACCAGGCTACTTCACATCAGAAACAGCTGTTTCTTACTTGACATGATTCAAACTACAAATAATCTTAATTTGACATGTGCACATCCAAATTTGCTGCTATCGTTTCTGCAGGTTCTGATATAGCATTTTTTGAATCCTTTGCCAATACTTTTTGTTTAACACTATATATGACACAGTGATCCAGTGCCTGTGTGATTCATAGGTCTACTTCAAGATTCTCTAAAAAAAATTTGAATTTTGATAGAGGAAGATTTATATGAGAGGTAAGACCTATGTCACAAATTAAGATGAGAGATTATGCCTGTAGGTATGTAGTATGTAGTTTTTTTGGCAGCAATGTGAAAGTGATTTGTCATTACCTTCTTCAAATAAGTTTTTTTTCCCCAGCTGCTCAATCTAACCTATACCCTGGAATTTCATCATAATCTCCACTTCAAGTATTAGATAGGCGTGACCCTGCTTAGCCTTTGGAATTGGCCAAGGTCATTCTGGATTCTGTCACTAAGCTGTGCAGCAAAAAATAGGACTTTTCCAACTGTTGATGATGTAAAAGCTGCTGGGAATTATCATTTAGGACATACTTAAAGGAGTTACTCACATCTGAACTCATTTGTTCACTTGTACTTACAAGTGTAACCTTAAAATTAGAAGAGATAAGCAACACCCTTGCAGTGAACTGGCAATCAAACTCTTTCCATCACATTTGCTGGCAGTCATTTCCTATCCATGTTCTCTCATCCCAGATATGGAATCTACATCTGTGCAAGGGACAGTTGCATGCCCTGCATCAAGAAACAAGTCAGATTGTGGAGTCCTCTCTGAGCCTTGTTGTTTTCCTGCAGACGTTTCATTGCCAGACTAGGCAACATCTTCAGTGCGAACAGGGAGAGGGCCTTGCTCTCTGTTTATATACAGTGGCTTGCCCAGCTTGTGTTGTTGGGGGTATTGTTCTCTCCATGGGAGTTCTTTGATTGGGCTGTTGCTTGCTGCTTGGTTGATTGACTGAGTTAATAGTTCCTTGATTAGGATTTATTGTGCTGTTTGATTGTTCATCTGGTGTTCATTCTAGTGTTGATTTTTGCATATCTGGGTGTTGATTGCTGGCAAGAGAGTGTATTGGTCTTTTGGCTTTTCTATTGTCTCTTTTGAATGGTATGTAAATGTTATTTACCTCTATGTGTCTGTTGATGGCTGCTTTGTCTGAGTGCCAGGCTTCCAGGAATTCTCTGGCATTTTTGGATTTGGCTTGCTTTAGGATGCTCACAGTTTCCCAGTTGAAACTATGGTTGAGTCTGTCCATGTGGCATGGGATTAAGGCGTTCTCATCATGTCCTCTGATTGCTAGTTGGTGTTCGTGCATGTTCTCTGCTAGTCTTCTGCCTGTCTGTCCTACATAGTGGCTGCTACAGTCCTTGCACTGTATGTTGTAAATAACTCCTGTTTTTTCTTCTTGGGCTATTGGGTCTTTTGGATTACTTAATATGTTTTGAAGAGTTTTAGTTGGTTTATGTGCTAGGGTGATGCCATGCAGTTTTAACAGTCTGTTGGTAGTTTCTGAGATGTTTCTGATGTATGGCAGTGTTATCCTTTTCATAGCTTCTTTTGGTTGGGTTGTAGTGGGTTGGGTAAGTAAAGGTAAAGGTTTCCCTTGACGTAAAGTCCAGTCGAATCCGACTCTAGGGGGCGGTGCTCATCTCCGTTTCAAAGCCTTGGAGCCGGCGTTGTCATAGACACTTCCGGGTCATGTGGCCAGCATGACTCACGGAACGCCGTTACCTTCCCACCGAAGCGGTACCAATTAATCTACTCACATTTGCATGTTTTCGAACTGCTTGGTGTGCAGAAGCTGGGACGAGCAACGGGAGCTCACCCCGCCGCGCGGTTTCGAACCGCCGACCTTCCGATCGACGGCTCAGCGGTTTAACCCGCAGCGCCACCGCGTCCCTTCCAGTGGGTTGGGTGCTGAGGCACTTTTTGATGAAGTTGAGTGGGTATCCATTTTGATGGAAGATGCTGTACAGATGACCTGTTTCCTTTTTCTGGTGTTCTGGGTTGCTGCAGTGCATAAGCACTCATCTGAATAATGTTCTTACACAGCTTCTCTTGTGGGAGGTTGGATTCGCTTTGATTGGTACAAGTCAGATTCCCCTCAGCTCCTGCCCTTCTCTAGAAAAAAAAGTTTTTTCTATGCAAGAAATAGACAGAGATCTCTAGGACAGGATGGAACTGAAGTAGGGCAAAAGGCTCAGAAGAGGAACTGGGGGAGAATCAGTATAGAAGTAATATCTGGCCAAGAGGTTTATTTCTCCTTTAGAGGAATAGGAACAAATAAACTAAAAACTGTGCTAAGTTCTAATTTATTTTGTTTTTTCTGTGTTTAAAGGTTAATTCTTGAGAATGATTGTCTATATAGACACTAAGTCCTTGTATGTTTCATACATATTGCCCCCTCTTTCCATCAGAATTGCTTTTATTATATTAGTGGATCAATGCCATTTTGTGATCTACCCAGCATCTTATATCGAGTCCATGATCCGAGGACATGGGCGGGGACAAATTGAATAATAAATAAATAAATAAATAAAATATCTATTACAAAGTTCTTCTGTGCAAGATTCTTATAAGGCATTGTTTGTGACTATAGTAGCATCATACTTCTATTTTCTCAACTATTGATTTTGTAACAATTTAAATTTACAAATGAAATTTTACATTTTTAAAAATTACTTTTTTAAAAAGTCATGTTTTTTTAAAGTTCTAATTTGCGATCCTGGTCTAACACCCCAAAGGGGGATTGTTTTCTGTCAGCCCCACTAGGTGGACCAGACCAGGAAATCAAATCTACAGGAAGGCTAAAGGTACTTTTATTTAGATCAGCTATAATAACACAGTCTTAAAGTAAGACTGTGCTGTACCTCCTTTCCCTTTTTATACCCGTGAATCAGGAAGACTTCTGCCTGAGCTGCTTCTGAATGTTATCTTGTTTTTTTTAACTTAGCCTCCTTTGCCTATGTAACGGCTCCTGCATTTCTGTTAAGGTCGTCTTATATATGCCGTACACCTATCCTTATCACATACTGTAGCGCAACACCACAAGTGTCAAGAAGTGGTGCAACAGGTTCCCCCTACCCCACTGCTGGCTATTAGGAGACACCTTGTGATCCTTTTTAAAATTCATCAGACATGGCTAGCCAGACCTTACTATATACTGTAGGGTTTGAACCTTATACCAACAAATTTTCACTTTCTTTTTTTTCTCTCTCTTTCTTTATTCTCTATTAGTTTGTGTTTGTTTTTATGTTCTCTTTAAAACTTTTAATAAAATTTATATTAAAAAAATATTGTACCAACAACTGAATTCATAGACCTTTGTATTTTGGATGACTATATACAGTGCATTAGCTGTACAGGTCATGGTGCTCAGTTGTTGCAGGTTCTATCGTGTGTGTGTGTGTATTCCATTCAATTGCGTCTGATTCTTGGAGACTGCCTGGACAAGTCCCTGCACCTTCAATCTTTTACTATTTAGTCTCAGCCTTGCCACTACAACCTATTTTATCCCTATATTTAATGTATCTAAAACAGTGCTATCAGGCTATTACTCAGAAGAGAGAGATCACCCTTATATAATTTCTACATGTTAAAAATCATTTGATGAATGGGTCTCAGTGAAATGCTTTGCAGAAGTATAATCATTTCCCATCACTACAGTTAGAAAGGCTCCTTTCCTCCCATTTCTCCTTAAGTACAGGTATAAAATTTACAAAGGTAGGCAGAATGGGGAAGAGTAAAAATCTCTTGGGGGCTGTCAGTTCACAAATGATTGAAGACATTTATTAAAACAGTAAAATAAGAGATACAAAGAGGAAGCCAGTTGGAGATTTGGAGAGTAGACCGTAAAAATAATAATTCCTTCTAACACTTGAAAACACGTTAGCACAATGTGGGCAGCTGAAGCATTAAAATAAGCAGACTCAGGATGGTGACTCAGATAACTCGGGTGCACATATTTAAACACATCTGATCTGTATCTCCTGGGGTTCTAAAGAACCTCTCTTATGTGCTTTTTCGTACCAGAATGTGGGAAAGTGTTAAAGTGAGATGACTTTGAAAATTGCTGGCCAATTTCTTACATCAGTGGGTTTCCTGCTTGCCATTTGGACATTCAGTGTGTGGCATTTATGTTATCGTGTGGATAACAGCTATCTTAGGCAAAGGAGCCATAGTTTTAAAAGGGCTAAATCTTAAGGAAGTTGCCCAAACAAAAGCACATAATATAAGGGACAAGGTAATCTATATGCTGATAGCCTCAGCCTTATAATTGTTCTTCTTAGCTTGAGTGGCAAAATTTTAAGGGATAAATTTTTACTTCACTTAAATAGGAATCTCCATACCAGGGGTGGGGGAGACAGTCTTATTATTTGTATCACCCTCTCTTTCTCACACACACAGGCTTCCATTAATCCACAAAAGAAAATAATCTTAATAATTAAATTATCAGAATATGAACTGGATCAATAATTTTCAATTCATGCCTAGGGTTTCCAAGCAATTCATCAAGGAGTGATCAATAAGACTAGTAATCATGGTGATGCTTCATAGAGAAAAAGAAATATTGTACAGCAAATTTGGAAAACTTATGACTATCCAGGTATAACTGTACTAGTTTGCTAATTTGTTAACTAAGCCACAATTTGTTGTACTGTATTCACAGAACACTAAGACATAAATCATGGTTTCAGATCTTAATGGTTGGATTAATGAAATACACAAAGCCCAATGAAGCAAATCACCTTTATTGTTTTAGTGTGTTTTGTGAACCCAACAATTCTTTCCATTTAAGTATTGCCAAAAATTAAAGATATTCTTCCACAGTTGGCTCTGATTTTGTATTCTGGATCTTTAACCATTAGTGCAGTAATTCTGAGGTAATACTTATATTACTATCATAATGTACAGTTTAAGGAGAGGGAGCAAAACCACAATATTGAAGTCATTCAAACAGCAGCTGTGTGAAACTCAACGTTCTGGGTGAATACTCATGTTTAATTAGTAGGAATATGAAGAGGAAAAACATAGAACTGCAGGAAAGCATGTCTCATGAAGTTACACTACATCATTTTAGTCCTATGAAAATTATTTGAACAGATGGAGAATCTGGCATATCTGGGAGAAGTCAACAGGATTGTGGTGTCTGCAGTGAATCATTCTTTATGCATCTCTACCGGTGGCTTTTATGAAATGAAAGAAATCATTCTTTTCCTTCTTTGATCCATCCCAAGTTTTCTGCATTTAGTCCTCTTCGTTTACACAATACCATGCATGAGTCCAATGGAGCTTATCCCCAGCAAAGATATGCAGTGATATGTGGCCTTAATGTTCTACAGTTGATTTAATAAACTTTGATGTCGTTTAGTCACATCAAAAATCTACAGTTAAGGAAAAACTGGTTCTAATTGTAGGTTGGGGCAGGCATTGGAGTAGGGAGAAAAATAGCTGGGGAGATGGAAAAGATATATTTTTCATTAAATAAATATGCAAGAGGCTGGATATTTATTTGAATGACTTTTTAAACATATCGTGCTTGTTATCTCAGTTAACAAAACTTCGTTCTGGGGAAACCAAAACTAATGTTCAGATATTTTAAAGGCATAAATTAATTTCTCACATGCAAAAACTCACACTGAACAGTATATAAGTTTCAGCTGAAATTCTAAATTAGAATTCATTGGGATGTGGATTGCAAACTATTATAATAAAAATGTATCATTCTTAATCAGGCAACTAAAAATGCAATCTGATTAGTAGTCAAATTAAAACCAAATGGTCAGAATATTTTCTGTTTCTCCTAGACTCATGGGGACAGGGGGAGAACCTTCTCAGACATTATTCAGAAATATTTAATGATGGTAATTTAAACTTTTTCTCAAATGCCCTGGTAACAAAGTATTAAACGTGTTTGGTACTCATGATTTTCCCCCACCCACTCCAAACTCAAGACTAAAAATCCAAAGGCATATCAGAAAGGACTAGATTTAAGAGGGGAAATAGAGTTTAGTAAAATAAGAGTTTTGTAGAGGGTCCTCAAATGTTAATTAATTATTCTGCCCTTGAAATGTTCAGTCTCAGACATTCCAATCTGAGTTTGTAAATTCCAATGGGACAAAAAGAAGAAATCCAGATGTATGGTAGCCATAGGCATATATGTGCAGTTTAGGAAACTCTAATTACACAGTGTGGAACCTTTAATAAACTTGGGCGTTAAGTATTGAGATTACAGCCTCCATAAGAAATGAAGTGCTAAACTGCTCATTTTAAAAGTCAATTATAAGCTACTAACATAATTGTATCCTCGCATTCTAGAAATAGATTCATGTTTGTTATGTTCTTCTGATTCTAAACTTCAATTAATCTCTTCACTGATGCTTGGGAATGTTGTTATAAAAATTGTGATTTATTGGTGGGATGTCTAATAAAATATAGAGAGTGCATTCAGAATGTTTTATAGTCCACTGCTGACATTAAATTATTATGTTTCTTGCAGAGATTTAATCCCTCAGCACATGATATAATTTAGGAGTTAAGTTGAATTTCACTATTTAGCTATAAACTGAAGCAGAAGGATTATTGTTTTTTTTTTTCCATTTAATATTTGATTGTGTATATTGGCAGCACAGAGCTTCTCCCAAAACCACTTTTAGAAACAGTTGTCTTGCAATCTGATTAGTAGCCAAATTAAGACCAAACTGCTTTAGTTTAAGGACTCTACCAGCAAAGATGACTGCTTTAAAAAAAAATACCTTAACTCATAGAATCCCAATTATAATTGGTGCTCAAGGATCAAAAGTTGAATGATATTCATTAGCAATCATATTAAGGATGCAACCAACTGAAATGGCATAAACATGGCTTCTAAAATTTAATGGGCAGATATTTTTCTCCACCATTTTCTAGAACTAATGTCATACAATCTGAGACTGAGAGAAGGCAGCATGATTTTTCCCCTGGTTTTAAAAATTCATCTTAAACAGTTGAGACTCTTCTCTTGACTAAAACGCACCATATCCAGTAGGGTCTCTAAATTCCAGTGAACTTGATCTATATTCTGATGAGAGAAAAAATAGCATCCAAATTTATGATGGGGGCAGGTATACGTCTTTCTGTGTTGTAGGAACCTTGTTCTTATTCCATTGTTAAATTTTTTTGGGGGGTGGGGGGAGAAACAACATCCACTGGGAATTTAGAAAGTTTCAAAATTGTTGGAACTGCATGGCAAGCACTCTTAGGTGTTATAGCCATAGCAAGAAAGCAACAGAAAACAATAGAGTAGTCTCTCTGGGTTTTGTTTTGTTTTTGCTTTTTTTCCTTATTAAATCAACTTTGATATGTTTATTATCCTGCCAAGAAGAAAAGAAACCCTTCAGTCTGGAATGACGTTTAAAAAAATGCAAATATATAGCAGTCTGTTTCTTGTTTAGCACTGGGGTGTAGATAGCATATTTCTGCTGTTTTGCAAAACCATACTGGGGCCATTTCAGTGTTCCTGACAGGAATGCCAAGGGTTAACCAAAATGCCATGTTGGATAGTCCACACACGCTTTGACTTGGCTGACACTTTAGGAAACATCTTAATGTTAGAGATTTCTGCTCAGTTACGTATCCCTTAACTATTTTTTCTTTACTAATGAAAGTAAAAGCCATTGCAAAACAGGAATAGTTAATCCAAATTAGATTCCCTCTCTTGAACATTCCAGGGAGCATATAACTTTCTCCTATTCCACAGTGCTGACAATGTCATGGTTCATGTTTATAATTACCCTAAATAAGAAAACATTTGCAAGGATATATTTAATTTAATTTCTTTAAAAAAATTAAAAGTATTAGTGAGGTTTTCATTCAGCACAGCCAAATGACATTTTGAAAAATAAATGTAAAAATTAATTTTTCAAAATGTCATTTGGCTGTGCTGAAAAAAAAATCCTAACTTCATCTGGCAAATTACAGTTCGCTTAAATGTCCAAGGGCCTACAGGAGTCATTAGCATCTTCTTGTTATTGGAATTCAGTATAGACTGATGTTTGCAATAGCACAACTAATTATGGTCTTCCTCACAGTACTTACTCTGTGTTCAAGACAGACTACCTGAATAGTTCAAGATAAAGCTGCAGTTCATGATTCACTAACCTCTAAAAGGTCAGTTGGACTTAGTTTAGGAGGTTGTATGAAACCAGCCCCTGTGGTTTATATACCCTGACTACAATTTAATAAAGCCTGTTGAATGAATTCAGCAAAAAGTTTGTTTTCTTTCTTTCTCTTTCTTTTCAATAAACTAACATGGCTTTTCATAATGTGTAAATCCAGTCAGGATATCTGGAAAAGTTGTAACAAAATGGTATGTCAGAGGTATTTACAGAGGTTTTACCTAACTGGCTCAGTTCACACATTGCAATAAGCCATGATATAGTTTGGTTTTGGGCTTAGCATAATATATAAACAAGGTCGGTGTTATTCTGGAACATCTAGCTAATAAAAGTGCATCAAGGTGTGTAGGAAATGCTCCATTGAAAGACTCCAAACAAAAATAAATGTTTTGTTGCTATTTTAATAGGAGAGCACACTTTTAAGGGCACGTTGAGAGGGTTTTAGCCTATCAAAATCAATGTTTTAATAATTGCAGCCAATTTACAGTCAAAATGTCAGTCTTGGGAACTTGAAGAATTATTTTTAAACAAACATTGTGCTCTGTCACTGTCACGTAGGCTATTCAAACATTTTATCCCACGTTGGCTATTTTCCTTTCAGCCAGTTTGGGTTGTGTGTTTGGAGTAGACCCAGACTGAGATTACTTCATAGTTCAGAAGGAAAAATTGCTTTTTATAAATCTGTGATTTTCAGCCAGGCTTCCAGAGGCCTTGGAGGGGATTCATTTATTTCCCCTCCTCCACACAATCGGACATATGACATCTGAACTAGAATAGCCTCTTTCATACCACCAAATTAATGTCTCATTTAGAAGCTTGTGCTGGTGGTAGCCAGGGACAGATGGAAATTTCAGTTATAAATCAGTTAGCTTCCTCATTTGAAAAATAATAATAATAATAACCCAGAAAAACAGCTATTATAAATTATTCAATGCACTATTATGAGATTAGTCAGTCATTACTAAAGGAGTATAAAATGCTTGCCTTAATTTGGAAATGAAACATACAGCAAAAGATACTTTCCCAATTCTTTAAGAAAAACAGATAGCTCTAAGTTGTTGTTTTTTCAATTTTCCAGTATAGCCTACAACCTATACTGGATTTCTTTGTGTTCTCTTTTCAAAAGCTGTCCACGTCTACTCTTGCTTGGCTTTTTAACATCTCCCAGGTGTTGCCATATAGCTGGACAACATTTGGAAAAGATAATGGATAGCATTCAGATTCACCATGGCACACCTTAGTAGATATAATGGAATAGCTATTTTCACTTTCACTTGATATGTAAGAATAGCAAGCAAGCAACTGTCATAAGATTAAAACTTATCACAATTGATTTAGGAAGAAACTATGGTAAACTTCCAGGGCTCTGTTTCATGGCTGAAAACAAAACATTAAAATGGACAAAACCAGGCAGGGATTTTGCTGCCTGAAAAAAGAAAAAATATGGTACTCTCCAAGTCAACTGGTCCAACAGTTGCATGACAAACAGGAAGTAGAAAAAGCTATTTCAGAGGGTCAAAGTATAGGCTGTGGAGCTGTTGATTTTGTCCCCTCTATCTCAGCTATTATTTGCCATCTGAGACAGCCTCCTCTGTCTTTCCACTGGTTGGGATGGTCTGGGTTTTGTTAAACAACAGAGTTCAAGCAGCTTACAAAATATAGCAACACCCTTCTCTGTTCTACCTTTCAATTAAGAGTGTCACCATACCTTTTTCCACTATAACTTGCATGTTATTCCAATGTGTCCCTGGAATTTGCATAATACGTTTTATTAATATATACAACTAAGGTATGAATTTGTATACTACGTTTTTTGTACCTCTTCCAATCTTTGGGACTGCAATCCTCCAACCTGCTTTACCTAGGAATAAAGGTGAGATATAACTGCAGACCTTTCCCAGTTCTGAGGAGCCACGCACACATCAGCCTGAAGATAACTCACTAAGTGGTCTTGAAGGACACATTCTCATGACACAGCCAGTCTTTCATCTCCACCCCACAGCCTAGACTGCCTAGATCCTGTGATAACTGTGCAATTAGTTAGGTCATGGGCAGCAGGATAACTGAAATTGACTAGTTGTTAGCACCTATTCTCTTACTTCATTGAAAAGGGAAAAGTGACTAAAGATGACAAACAGAGGGGGGAAAGCAACAAAATCCCAGGACAACATTCCTCATCACTCTTTGAACACTGCAATGAAGATATGTGGGACTGTCGCATTTTAAGATAAAGGTACACTTGCAAAATAGTGATGAATACTTAATAGTGACGAATATTTCCTCTTCTTCCCAAAATGAAAAATGCAACTCTGTTTTTTCTCTCCTTTACTTTGTTAGAAGGTTGGGGACAAGTGGTTGGAAGGGTATGAGAGGAACTTGGGGAATGAAGTGCTGATAGAAAAGGAAGGTCTGGGAGAAAAAAGACTATGCTGGAAGATAAAGCACGTACCTGCACCTCTCAACTCTCCCCAACACACCTCCAATCACACCCACAAAGGGTCAGCTGGTATAGCTTCCAAGATGGTGAAGCATAGCAGATTTTATACACATTGAGGCTGTAGCTGGATGGTTTGGGCAAAAGGAGTGATGCCTTTATTTTTATATAGGTACAACTAATGATGAGAGCCAGTTTGGTGTAGTGATTAAGGCATCAGGCCATAAACTGGGAGACTGTGAGTTCTAGTCCTGCCTTAGGCACAAAGCCAGCTGGGTGACGTTGGGCCAGTCACTCTGTCTCAGCCCTAGGAATGAGGTAATGGCAAACCACTTCTGAAATCTTGCCAAGAAAACTGCAGGGAAAACTGCAGTTGCCAGGAGTCAATGCTGACTCAAAGGCACGCACACACGCATACACACACAACTAATGACATCTTAAGTCTGTTTCACTCATTCAGTGGAGATGACATAAAGGCAATCTCATAGGGAAAAGAGTAGAATTCTTACTGTCAGTGAATATTTCAGCTGAATTTATGTGCAAGTAGGGAGACAGATTTCAGCAGGATATAAACCTAATAATTAATCCCCCTGAACTCAGGAAAACTTACTTTTGCATGAACTTATACAAGGTGGTGCTGTAAAACTCATAAATTGATCAGAAGGTTATTTTGTGCTGAATGGAAGTTCCCCCAGCCTAACTCTCTTCACTCTATTTTTGAAAATTAGAACAGTTTGCTCACGTATATTGTTTCCAGCCACAATTACTAAGATTGGTAATTCATCAAGTAATTATTTTATTAGTGTTTTTTCACACCATGTAGCCAGATTCCATATGCCAGAGTCCAGACATTATATGGCCAAATATCAATCTCATTCAAAGCAATGGAAGAGTCTCTGAGAATTGTATTTTTCTCCAAAAGCACAATATTTTTACCCAGATGTTATAGGCTGTACTTAGATTGCCAGTCTAACAAGGGTCCTGAAGATCACAGCAGCCAATAAGAAGGTGAGAGGGACAGATCCTAGGTTTAGGCCCAGCCTAAACATCCTTTAATGAATCTTTCCAGAGCCTTGGAAGCTCCTGCCTTTGTCATTCCTGATTGGTCAAGACACTCAATGTACACTGTCCTTTATATTGACACTGGTTTGTGATTGATCAGTTCTGTTGGTTCCACTGCCTGGTCCAGCCTGACAAAATCTTAGCTCTACCTTTACTGCTTGGTTAAGTAAAGGAAGAGTCTAAGACTTTCTTTTGGTCTCTATTGCTCCAGTTATCACTTCCAGTCCCAATGCTAGGGTCTGATAAGTAGCTGTTTAGGACAATGGCTCCTAAATTTTTGTAATTGCAGAGTCCCTTTAGCTAAATAACAAATACCTGAGTTGTTTAACTAAGGCTTACAAGTTTTGATTTCTTACCTGAGGCCTGAACCAATGTCCTCCATGTTTGTTCCTTAAATACAAAAAAATAATCAGTACAAAATTATCAATAGCATCCCTAAGCAGTGTGGTACAAATGTGATAACTATTTCATATGTAACAATGACAATTTATGGACAAATGGAGGAAAAAAGTGGTCCATTTTATTCTGCTTTGCTCCAGTTCCAAGCACCACTTTTTAAGAAGGATTCAGAAAAAATTGGAATAGATTCAGCAAAGGGCAGTGTCATGTTCACCATTGCGGTGTTTATGCATCGTAACGGTTTACTTGCCAAGGTGTTGATACGTGTACTGGCTGGGACGGTGCTGCTGAGTGCCTTGTACTCAAGACGTGCTGGACTGTGCCAGGGAGGAATGTGTTTGGGCTATCTCTTAAATGTCAAGGTCTTTTTACCCGTTGATCAGCAGAGCTCGTTAGGAGCACCTGGGAATGTGGGACTGTACTGTATGCGAGGGAGGGGGTGGGCTGGTGTTTGAAACGATGATATTTAGTTTGAGTTTAGGCGCGCTTTTCTCATTCTCAGCTTTTTACCTGTTTGCACTCTCTTCTAAATAAACCCAGAACCTGAATTGTGATTTTGAGTCTGAGAGTTTTATTTGGATAAAGGCAATCATCACAGGCAGTAAAAGTGATCAGGGGACTAGAAACTAATACCTGGGATAAGAGGGTAAAGGAGATGGGTTTATTTAGCCCTAAGAAAGACAGATGAGGATGATGTGATAGCAGTGAAAGAATGCCACTCAGAAGAAGATTGTGACCTATTCTCTCTCATTTCAGAATGCAGGACATGAAATAATCAATTTAAATTACAGACAATAGATTCTGATTGAATGTTAAACATAACTTCCTAACACAAAGAGCACAGTAACAGTAGAACCAATTATCCAGAGATGTGATAGGCTCCCCTTCATTGAATTTGTTCAAGCACGGTCTCAACAGGTACCTGGGGTGTTTTAATTTGCATTCCTGCATTGAGCAAGGTGTTGGCCTAGGAACCTAAGGTACCCCTTCCAGCTCTGTGGTTCTATGGGAGGTATGTTTTGTAGTAAGGATGGATTTACAAAATAGATCTATTAAGAAAAAATACATTTACAATCCTTTCTTACACAGAAGAAGCCCCATTAAATGCAAAATCATGTTTTTACAATTTGAGCATATATTGGTATTCCCATCTACTCTGTGGGTGAATATTTGTAAGGAATGATCCTATTCCGAATTCTGGTATTTTTATATTCCAAAATCTTTTTCTGCATGCAATTTTAACTATTTTCAAACAACTCTGAATCACAAATAGGAACACATTTATTTCAATTGCTGTTTATTTTAATTACTGTTTAAAACTTTAAACAAGTTTCTGGTTTTTTTTTCATTTCTTTCTGCACATATTAGCTCACAGCTGTCCTTGTTTCCCTAAGTTTGTTCAGTGGAAAAGACACACACAGCACAGTAACTCCTTGTCTACCCTGAACAGCTAGTTACTATTTCTTTCTTCACCTTGGCCAGAAGCAGTAGAGAAATAAAACTGAAGTTTCTAAAACCATGTATGCTGATGCTTTAAGCTGGAAAAGTTATTATTTGGTCAGTTCAAAAAATTACCTCCGAACAACACTGTGTGTGCGTATTTATATGTGTGGAACTGAGAGCTTATTTATTTATGTTAAGGGGTTTCTCTCTCTCTCTTTATGATCCCAATGACCAGTTTTATGCATGGCTGGTGAGAAGTTGAATGGAATTTCTTCCTTTTAGTTTTCTTAAATTTTTCATTGGAGAAAGAAAACTAATGCAACAATAATAGTATAATAAAAAAATACATATTACTGAATAAAATGAATTAAAATTTAAGGGAAAAACAAAGAAAAATATCTATATACTGTTAATGTAAAACTAGCTCAGCTCTTTAACATATTATAGAATTTCTTCAAGACAGGTTTGTATGGACCTGCAGTCTGATATAACCCATACATTATAATGCAAAAAATGGGTCCCCATAGAGCAAATTCATACATTAGCTTCAGTTAAATCCCCAAAGAAGTCATTTCAAGGGAACTCCTAGGAAATGTTTCAGATTGGAAGCAAAGATCAGACAGCCATCTGTCATGGATGCTTTAATCAGAGTTCCTGCCAGGAGCAGGAGATTCGACCCAATGACATAAATTGCTGCTCCTAATTATGATTCTGTTAACCATGAATAAGTTGCATAGAGATGGATGCTCTTCACTGTGTAACAACAATTAAGAAATTCTAAAACAATCTGAAAATGAGGCTTTTTTGCATGGGGGAAAATGGAAAACTGGGGAGAGATTTTGGCAAAGTATTATCTGATATTTTATTTGTACAGACATATGCATTCTTTCTAGGAGACCATAGAATAGTTCTTTTTATTGTATCCATCCAGAAATATACCTAGAATATTAAATAACCTATGTAATTCTGAGACTGAGGAAATGGGACTGGTTATTCTTGGAACTCCAAGAAAACCAGAATGTTCATAAAACTGTAACAGCACTGCCCCCTGCTGACCACATGGTGAATAGAACTTTAAAGCAATATTTGAATGTTTCTCAATAATAAGAAGTAGGATAATAATATTGTGCAGGGCTTCTTCTATGTAATCTATTCCATATCACATGAATTTACAAGAATCCAATTTGTATGACTCCTATGCTTTAGATATAACATGGGAATTCTTTCAGAGAAATCTGAGAAAAATAAACACAGAAATCTACAGAGGAAAGAATTCTAGAGACATTTAAGTATTATTATAACATAGGTACCACTTTGGTGGGAAAATAACAGGGACATGAAAGGAGTCCCCTCAGGTGTCCCCTGGGCAACAGTGATATCACCAGCAAATCCTATCAATACAGAAGCACCTTGGTAGGTGCTTCTGACATGATTGATAAATAAATAAATAAATTAGATAACATAGACTTCCTCAGATGACTAGTACCATCATGTTGCTGAAGAAGTGGCTGCTCCATTTCATGAAAGTTCTGGTACAATAAATCTGTGTCTGAGATCACATACTCCTGTAAGCTATGATTTCCTAATCATGGTCTGTTGAATGATGCAATTGGGTGGGAGAATATATCAGAATAAATTTATTTATATATATACACACACACACACACACACACACAGTGTGTATATGCGTATGTGTGTGTGTGTAATTCACAAATTAATAAATTAAGAATAAAATGAGTGGGTTCATACTGGATATTAGTCCAAAGCCCAAAGAAACTGCTGTATGGTTTAAAAGAAAGGTCATTAACCTTTCTCCTTCAGGGCAGGATGTCTCATGCCCTCGCTCATTCACCATGTCATCTGTCCAATGCTCTTGAAACAATCTTCTGACCTCTTTCTCCATAAACAGGACTGCAGGGCAGTGCTCCACAGGCACAATAAGAGTGGGAAATTAATTGCATTTTTCTGCTCTTATTGCCACAATGTCCTCCTTGATACAGGTTCATATATGTAGCCAGTCAGATTGGCTCCTGGTCTTTTTCCAGCATTGCTCCAGGTATCTCTTCTTCAGAAAATCAACCCCCGCCCCCAATCTGCATACAGGGAGAAGGCACTGAGGAACATATGGAAGGGCAGGCTGTGTGGGTGCATTGCAAGTGCCTTTGCTCCTTCCTTCCTTCCCTTTTCAGACCTTCAAGATGGTTCAGCTGTCCATAAAGCAGCATTGCTTGCACATCTGTCTTTGGAGGGGAAAATCAAGTTGAAGTCCTTGGAACTCTGGAGCCACCTGGTGATGAGCAAACAGAAGCCAAAAGCAAAGGAGGCAAAAGGAAAGGAGGCAGCAGCTGGAAAAACTGGGGGTTGGGGTGGGTGAGCAGCATCCCCATTTCCTCAGATTTGGAGTGAGATAAACACTCTTCTACCCAAGAAGAGAGAAGGTGTTCTGTCTTCCAGAGCAAAACACTGAAAACTCGTGAGGATGCCACCTACTGGCTCTTGAAGGAAAGGTAAAGACTTTGAGGATAAAGGAAATTAGATAAAAGACAGGCTGAACTCCATAAGAAAATATATAATATAGTATAATATTATACTATAATATAGTATAATAGCAACAGGAACATATAGAGACTAGAACGAAAGATCTATCGAGTTTAGTGTCAAAGAAATATAGTGGTTAGCCACAAAGAAATAGATTGTAGATATGTAGAATAGATTAATATAGATGAAATGCGACTTTAAACATAGAGTATAGATATACAGGCTACAGATGATATATAAGGCAAGTTTAACACTACAAACATGGATTTAGAAATACTGCAGGATATTAAGGACTACTAGATAAGAACAGTAGGAATAAGGCATAGATATAAATAATAATATGCTAGCAGTAATATATTTTTTTGTAATACCTGAAGAAATTCACAATTCATAATTCCCTTTTGTAAAATAAAAAAAATTCCTCCAGTCCCAGATTCCAGTGTTTTTGTGTCTGTAGAGTCTTGGTTAATCTGATGCACCGTGATTTCAAAAGATCTTGAAATAGAGCAATTTAATACCGGGCAGTCATCACCTGCTCATTCCATTTCTCCTTGGTAGTTTCTTGATTAGGGTATTGTTTTCTGCTTGTCTGTCTGGTGTTTATCCATGCTCATCTGGGTGTTGGCTGCTGGAGAGAATGTGTTCTGGTCTTTTTTGTTTCTTTCTCAGCTTTTTGTTTTCTCTTTGGAATGGTGTGTAAATATGGTTTATTTCTGTGTTCCTATTGATGACTGATTTGTCTGAATGCCAAGCTTCCAGGAATTCCCTAGCATTTTTAGATTTGGCTTGGTCTAGGATGCTCAGAGTTTCCCAGTTGAGCCTGTGGTTGAGTCTGTCCATGTGTTGCGAGATTAAGGAGTTCTCATCATGTCTTCTGACTGCTAGCTGGGGTTCGTGGATGTGCTCTGCTAGTCTTCTGCCTGTATGTTATAGATGACTCCTGTTTTTTTTTTCCCCCTTGGGCTACTGGGTCTTTTGGTTTACTTAAGATTTTTGGAGGGCTTTAAAAAAATTACTGAACATAAATCTGACTCAAGCAATTAAGATGATCTATTCTTGCTCTCAACAGAGACTTGCACATCATTAATATGGTTGAAGGCTCAGGAAAAAGATTATTCTATGAGCATAGATATTGGATGGGATTGCTAGTAGGAGGGCACAGTAAAGTCACATCTCAGTAGATTACTACTTCTATAGGAAGAAAGTTTGTTAATGATTAAGTAAATAAGTGACTTAAAGGGGAAAAATAGACATTGAATTTGTCTATTAATTGTATGAATATTGAGATGCCCAATGTGGTTCATTTTATTACCATAACACAGAATAGTTACAATAATTACAGAAAATAAAAAATGGAAGACATATAGAAGAAAATTCTTAATATATAACAGCAGAAAAAAAGCCAAATGTAGTATACCTATCTGCTAATGAGAATGGGTGCTTTAAAAATTAGCAGAATTTATATATTATACATCTCTGTTATTATATATGGATAGAAACACTCTTTTCAATATGGATATATATATATATATATATATAGAGAGAGAGAGAGAGAATATTTGACAATATTTTGAGATAGTTATATGGAGCATTACTACATAAATGGTATACTAGTTAAAGATATAATGGTAAATATACAAATAAGGAACTTTATAAATCAATAAAATTCCTCCTGCAAGGTTAATTCAGTGTGAGGTGTGTTACTCTAAATGTCCTGATTATCTGTGGTGTCTATGAGCACCATGTATTCCATGAGCACCATGTATCCCATGAGCACCATGTATCCCATGAGCACCATGAAACCCACGAGCACCATGTACTCCAGTACGAGTGTTTCTTCTGTTCCTGTTTCCAGCTCGTTCAAAAAACATGAAATCCTAAAATGTAAAATAATGGGAAACACATCAACTATAAAAACTTCAGACTAAAATCCAAACATTATTTTATTCACATTTTAGAACTGCTACCCCAAACGTAGCATCCAAAGTAACCTTCAAACTCCTGAATGTACAAGAAGACTGTTGGGGTATCTGAAAACATCTCCAACTTTTGGTCAAAGCAGAAAATGGTAAGCTTCCTCCCGCCCCCCAAATACCAAATCCATTTATATTTACACAGAAACCCGACATCATCCTTGGAAAGAGGCAAAAGGCTATTGCTGTGCACACCAGTGCTCTCTCCTTGCTAGTTCTCTATTAAGCATTGGGTAGAGTTATGAATTCATTAATTCTGGGATAACATGGAACCTGCAAAGTGCAGCCATGAGATCCTGGAAAAAGACATAGCTGCTTTAAAGAGTTGAAGTCAGGTGATACGGTGTCCTTTCATGGTATGAAGCACCTTTTGGGAACTGAATTAAAAATATTTCACTATCCTTATTATTATAGTTGCCCAGCATACCCTGCAATAGAGCAGTCACACTTTCTATTAGTAGTGGTTCCACTTTAAAAAATGTATCAGCCCCAGAGAGCTACAGGGGACACGGTAGATATTCTGAGATATTACCAGAGTGGAGAAGAAACAACATTCTGGCCTTTTATTATTCTGGGATAAAGGGACTGGTGAGAATTTACACATTCAAGTGTAATCCCAGGGTATTCTGGCGGCAGTCTTAAAATATGTCAGCAGTATATTAAGGATAATTCCAACCATTAATTTTTCTGTTCTAGTAGTCCTTGATGCGCAATAGGAATAAATGAAATGAGAAGGAGGACTCGTGGACTTGACTTGCTCTCTACAAGAGCACTACATCCAACCGTGATGGGGCCAACAATAAGATCTTGATTTGCCATCTTGAATTTATATTTCATATTTTGTATTTTTACATTTACAGTTATATTTGTATGTATTTATATTGTATTTATACTGTGTTGTTTTAGTGACATGTTATTTTTATCTTTTGTAAACCGCCCAGAGTCCCACACGAGATGGACGGTGGAGAAATACAAGAAATAAAAATAAATAAATAAATAAAATGAAGCCTTCCGTACTAAATATTGCTGAGTGTGTATGCAATTAATTAATTAATATTTATTACACAGATTTATACGCTGCTTCATTTCTAAACTGATTCCAAATAGCATACAGTCTAATCCAGGAACAAATTAAATATATAACAATACAATATACCACAATCTATAACAGCGTCATCAATAAAAATACATAAATCAATTGTGTCACACTAAGGAAGAGTCATACCAAAATAAGTAATCATAATTTACTACACAAGGGATACCCAACTCTGAATTATACCCCAAAGCCTTCCTAGAAAACCCAGGTTTTAATGGCCTTTCTAAATATCAGCCTTTCTTTCCAGATCTTATTAGCAGAAACTTTTGTGAACAGGTAGTCACAAAGATCCAGGTCCAGAGTCATTTATTTTAAAGTCATTTACTTTAAAAATAACAACTACTCTTTTAACTGCATGCATAAGCTAAATGGTAAGCGCTGCAGATCCCATAGTAAAGCAAAATTGACCACCCTCTCCAGGTGCCTGGGGGCTGTGGGGGCTTGGATGGGGAACAACAGGCTTTGGGTGAACCCTGGTAAAACAGAGTGGCTGTGAATTAATGGCTCCTCAGCATCTGGGAAATTGTCATTTCTGGTTCTGGATGGGGTTGCACTGCCCCAGACAGACCCAGTGCATAATCTGGGGGTCCTCCTGGACTCACAGCTCCTGTTCAAAGAGCAGGTGGCAGTCGTGGCCAGAAGGGCCTTTGCTCAACTTCATGTTGTGCGCCAGTTATGCCCTCTCCTGGATCGAGAGGCCCTTTGAACAGTCACTCATGCCCTGGTCATCTCCCATATAGACTACTGTAATGCGGTCTACATGGGGCTACCCTTGAAGAATATCCGGGAGGTACAACTGGTCCAGAATGCAGCCATGTGGGCAATTTTAACTGCCCCAAGGTTGGCACATGTAACACCTTTGCTGCGCTAGATGCACTGGGTACCAGTTTGCTTTTGGGCCCAATTCAAGGTGTTAGTTATTACCTTTAAAGCCCTACATGGCATGGGGCCAGGTTACCTGAGGGATCGTTTTATCCCCATCACATCGACCTGTCCCACCTGGTCATGCAGAGAGGGCATGTTACGGACCCCATATGCAAAGGAATTCCATCTGACAGGGTCCAGGAAGAGGGCCTTCTCTGCAGTAGCTCCCTCTGTCTGGAACATTCTTCCCCCAGAGGTGAGACAAGCCCCCTTGCTCCTGTTGTTTATTCGTTTAGTCTCTTCCGACTCTTCGTGACTTCATGGACCAGCCCACGCCAGAGCTTCCTGTCGGTCGTCAACACCCTCAGCTCCCCCAGGGACGAATCCATCACCTCTAGAATATCATCCATCCATCTTGCCCTTGGTTGGCCCCTCTTCCTTTTGCCTTCCACTCTCCCTAGCATCAACATCTTCTCCAGGCTGTCCTGTCTTCTCATTATGTGGCCAAAGTATTTCAGTTTTGCCTTTAATATCATTCCCTCAAGTGAGCAGTCTGGCTTTATTTCCTGGAGGATGGACTGGTTTGATCTTCTTGCAGTCCAAGGCACTCTCAGAATTTTCCTCCAACACCACAGTTCAAAAGCATCTATCTTCCTTCGCTCAGCCTTCCTTATGGTCCAGCTCTTGCAGCCATATGTTACTACAGGGAACACCATTGCTTTAACTATGCGGGCCTTTGTTGTCAGTGTGATGTCTCTGCTCTTAACTATTTTATCGAGATTTGTCATTGCTCTTCTCTCAAGGATTGAGCGTCTTCTGATTTCCTGACTGCAGTCAGCATCTGCAGTAATCTTCGCACCTAGAAATACAAAGTCTTTCACTGCTTCTACATTTTCTCCCTCTATTTGCCAGTTATCAAGCAAGCTGGTTGCCATAATCTTGGTTTTTTTCAGGTTTAGCTGCAATCCAGCTTTTGCACTTTCTTCTTTCACATTCATCATAAGGTTCCTCAGTTCCTCTTTGCTTTCAGCCATCAAAGTGGTATCATCTGCTTTTCTGAGATTGTTAATGTTTCTTCCAGCGATTTTAACTCCAGCCTTGGATTCCTCAAGCCCAGCATGTCGCATGATGTGTTCTGCATACAAGTTGAATAGGTAGGGTGAGAGTATACAGCCCTGCCGTACTCCTTTCCCAATCTTAAACCGGTCCGTTGTTCCGTGGTCTGTTCTTACTGTTGCTACTTGGTCGTTATACAGATTCTTCAGGAGGCAGACAAGATGACTTGGTATCCCCATACCGCTAAGAACTTGCCACAATTTGTTATGGTCCACACAGTCAAAGGCTTTAGAATAGTCAATAAAACAGAAATAGATGTTTTTCTGAAACTCCCTGGCTTTTTCCATTATCCAGCGGATATTGGCAATTTGGTCCCGAGTTCCTCTGCCTGTTCTAAACCCAGCTTGTACATCTGGCAATTCTCGCTCCATGAATTGCTGAAGTCTACCTTGCAGGATCTTGAGCATTACCATGTGAAATGAGTGCCACTGTTCGATAGTTTGAACATTCTTTAGTGTTTCCCTTTTTTGGTATGGGGATATAAATTGATTTTTTCCAATCTGACCCCTTGCTCCTGGACTTCCATAAAAAACTAAAAACCTGGTTTTGTCATCATGCCAGGAGCAGGACAGGGAACAGCCATTCATTGAGATGGCTAGCACCCTAGGATGACCTTTTATACTCATGGATGGAAATACAATCTTCAGCCATCTGGATTTTACTATGTTTTATATATTTATTGTCTATTTATATGTTTATTATTTTATTTTATTTGTATTGATGTTGAATTTTAAATTTTGTTTTTGTAAGCCTTCCAGAGTCCCTCCTTTGAGGGAGAGATGGGCGGTGATAAAATTCAATAAATAAATAAATAAATAAATGAAATGTACCCATTACTGCTAGGGCTGCTGCATTCTAGACTAGCTGTAGCTTCCTGATGGTCTTCAAGACCAGCCCCAGGCAGAGTACATTGTAACATTCCAATCCAGAGGGTGACCAAAATATGAGTGACCATGAGCAGGTCATCTTGATCTAGGAATGGACATAATTGGTACACAAGCTGAAGCTGGGCAAAGGCCCTCCTCACAATTGCCATGTGTTCCTTAATTGGGAGCTGTGAATTCAGGCGGATCCCTGTATTACAAACCAATTCAGTATGAGGGACCATGATGCCACCCAGAGTCAAAGATGGATTATCCCTAGCCTCAGTTGGGGGATGCCATTCCATTTTGTTAGGATTAAGCTGAGTCTGTTCCTCCCTATCCAGACTCTCATAACTTCCAGACACTGGGACAGCGGTTGACTACATCTTCTGTTTGACCCAGGGTAGAGATATACAACTGAGTATCATCAGCTTAATGATGATACCTAATTTTGTGCAAAGACATGTCCTCCCACAATGGTATAATGTAGACATTAAATATGTGGAAAGAGAGTCCTATAGAACTCTCCAATAGAAGGTATTAGGCTGTAACCTCTTCCCCATACCACCACTGACTGGAACCATCCCTGGAGGAGGAAGGAAAATGACTGCAAACAGTGCCCCTCATTACCAACCCCTGAAGATATCCAGAAGGATACTGTCTGGTAGTATAGAAGGCCACTGACAGACCAAGTAGAACCAGGAAGGCCTTGTTCCTTATCCCAATCTCACTACAGGTTATCCACAAGAGCAATCAGTGTGGTCTTGGTACCATAGCTCAGCTTGCAACTGGACTGAAAAGGGTCCATATAATCTATTTCATCCATGGTTTTCCATAATGGCAAAGCCACCACCTTCTCTACATTCTTCTCCCAAAAGTGGAGGTTGGAGACTAGTTGATAATTCTCTAAAAAAGTTGAATCAAGTGATGTTTTACTGAGAATAGGATGCACTACTACCTCTTTCAGTAATGGAAGTACCACCATCTTCAAGGATGTATTCACCACCATTCTCATCCAGCTTCCTGTCACCTTCCTGGAAACCTAGAAGTATAGGGATCTAACCCACAGGTGGTGGAGCTGATGCCATGAAGAACACTGTCCCCTTCCTTTAAGACCAACAGGCTCAACTCATCATTACCTCACAAGAGGTTAATCACACTATCGTCCCTGCTATACCACTGCATTCAGTGCATATTAAGGCAGTTACCTACTAGCTGTAATAGCTGCACGGCAAAATCTCAGGTGCAAGTCAAATGATTGATTTGAGCTGGTAGAACTAAGCTTGCAGAGGCAAGATTTCTGTCTAAATTGCAACCTTCCTCATACCATGTTTCAGTCTCCTGTGCATGAGACTGCCACTAAAAAGAGTGGATAGGTTGTCTCTGTGCCACACTAATTTGTCCAAAGTAACTTCTACTAGCTTCATGAACCCATTGCCTCAGCTCCCAGCATTCACTGAATTGTAATGTTTTAAGCTTAGGACTTACCATAAGAAAGCAAGCCCCTGTTATGACTGCTTTCATAGTAATATCAAGGTCCATTGGAAAGTGGATTTGAAAAATGCTTGCATCTGTAGCAGCCTCTCTTGCTAAACCAGTCCATGATTTAATTATGTTTCCAATGGTAGTTTTCCCATCTAGGGTTTTCACCTGATTTTAAAAAGAAGAAGGGGAAAGAAAAAGAACAGCAGTTTTTCTTCTTTATAAAATTTATTAAAATTTTTAATATAAACATATTTAAAGAGTTATTATATCAGTCTTCCCAAAATTCAAATCCTCCACATTGATGTCCCAGCTAGCATGACAATGTCTCAAAGTACCTGGATTAAGTAATATTTATATACCACTATGAATCAATAAATAGAAATTTCAATATAAATAAATACTACATTCATTGAAAAGCATCATATAACTGAAGATTTTAATTACAGTAATAAAAACTAATACAAACTAAACTCAGAGAGAGAAAGATAAGTAAAAAAAGAGTAAGAAGTGCAAAGAAAGAAAAAGGAAAAAAAAAAAAGGAAAAAGGAAAGAGTTAAATAAAGAAAAAGAAAAGTGACTTCCAATCTTCCACAATTGTATAATTGTTGTATAAACAATTGGATTGTTTATACAAGTATAAACAGGCTTGGTAGCTCTTCACCCCCTATAAGGTTACAAACAGGTATCTCTTCTTCCCATAGCCCATTCCTTTTCTACAAGCAAAGCCATAAGACATCAACTTTTCAATCCTGGTGTCAGCAAAAAGTTCGTAAAGGGTTGCCAGAATTTCATAAAAACGTGTCTTATTTTAACATAGATTAAATAAACCAATTTTATATTCCTTGCTTTTACCTCTGAGAATCTTAATCTTGTTTATTCAAATATTGTAGGATTTGATATCTCTTCAATTCTTTATCCTATTGCATAGGCTTCTTCGAGGCTTTAACAAGCCTCCTTTGTAAGTCCAATTAAAAAAAAAAACATTATCCAGGTCATTCTCTTGGTTTATCATTAGCATTTCACCTTTAATTTTTAAAACTTCAGCTTTTAAACTTTTGTATAACCATTAAGAGTCCTTAATCAGGTCATTCTCTTGGCCTGTCACTTGTATTTCCACTTTAAATACCTTCTCTGTCTTGTCCAATATTTCAAAATTTGTTTCACGTATGTAATTCCTTCATTAACATCCTTAAACATAGTCTATCTATAGAAGCAGACATCATTACTGATATTGTAGATATTGTGACTACTAATTTCTGGCCCCATTCTTTGAAGATCTTCTTTAATATTTCACATGTTATAGTGTTTTGTATCATTTTGTAAATCCCAAACCTAATCAGAACCAAAGGCATATTTTTTTTTCCTTTTTGCCTGGAGTAAGTTTCAGCTGATATGACAGCATTCCTACTACCCCGCTTTCTCCCAGGCAAACAACTGGACTGATTCCTTCCTTCCTTCCTTCCTTCCTTCCTCTTTTTAACAGATTATTAAAAAGAAAGACAGAAAAAAGAAAAAAGAAAGGAACAATAAAGAAATAGAAAAAAAGATTTACAAGCTGCATAAAATTAGGTAAGAATTTTCAAAGAAACATTAGATTAATACTATATATAAAGGGGATCTTATATCAATTTAGCACTTCAGAATTATTGTTACAATTAAATCAATAAACCATAATAAGCAAAGACAGCCAATGTGATCAATCAGAATAAACAATTAATAGGAATGTCTGTCTCATTTAAGAAAGTCTGTTCACTCTATATACTTTGTAGGAACGTAAGCCCTAACAATCCTTAATCAAAAACCAGCTAGCTGGCAAGAAAAGTTGACATTTAAGTTTTGTTTTTATTCTCTGGTGAATCACCTTTCAAAATGGTTAAGCTTATGAAACTGCCATCATTTGAAAAAATTATCCAACCTGATTATTGCATTTCCAGCAATTTTTTTTTAAATATGAATTATCTATCTTGGCAATCACCACTGGGGTAATATATCAGTGATAAATAACAATTTTCTAGTATTCACAATAAATTTGAAATTTATTACCCACAGGTATTCCATGGTTGCTGTTTAAATTCTGTTATCTGTGCAATCATATTATCTTTGATTTCTTCAGTTTCTGAACCATATTTCGGTAGCAACTTATAAATAAGCCCCAGCAGGTGTTCCGAATGTTGTATTATAAGCATTTCAAGTTCTGTCAGGTCTCTAAAGTTCTGCCTTGCTTTGTAATTCTTTTTAAACTAGACTTGTTTGAAGATACTGTAACCAATAAGGCATTTCTAACCATTCCAAGGAGACAGTCTCTTTTATCTTTGTTTTATTAGTGGTTAGTCTTATGTGAATTATTATCTGTAGTTCAAGTCAAATAACAGGCTTAATAATAGAGTTTAAGATTTGGTACAGCCAGTCCACCACATTATTTTATGACTTTCAAAATCTTTGGAGGGGGAGGGGCTACATTAAATTAGTTATTTGTCTTCGCCACTCATTTCTTCCATTTTTATTGGAATTATTTGAAGTAGAATGTTGATCCTGGATAAAATAATAATTTTACTATTGATATTCTTCCTATAAAGAAGTTTAACTATTACCATCTTAAGGTACCTGACATTATCTTTTTCCAATTCTGTGACTAACTATTTTTATTCTATATTGTTAAGTAAATTCCCAGGTATTTAATCAGTTTAAGAGCAATATTAACTACCCACCCACCCTTTTTTTTTTTGCTGTAAATTTTGATTTTCCTCTTCTAATACATTCTATGTAACCATCTATGTCTTGTTCTTATTAATCTGATATCCTTACATTGAACCATATTGCTATATATGTTCTATTACTGATTCTAAAAATCTTTTGGATGAGTAACTGCCAAGTACAACATAACTGGTATATAAAATTTAGCTTATGTTCTTGCCAGTGTGATTTCTGAAATTTTATTCTGTTGCCATGTCTGTTCAGTTTCTCCTTGATTATTTGTCATTGCTTTAGAAGAATGAGCAAATAAAATTTGAAAAAAAATGAATAAATATCAAGCATTAAGATTCAAGGTGAGGAACATAAATTAAATGATATGTGGATAATGCATTATTAAACATTATGCAACCTCAAAATGCAATAAGGGCACTGATGAAAACTAACAAAGGGTTTGCTGAATTATCAGGACATAAAATTAACATAAACAAAGCTAATAATGAGACATTTATCCCCCAAACAAGAAAGTTTTGTCAAGAAAGAGTTGGGTTGTCATCAACAAAAGATCCAGTGAAATATTTGGGACTGCATTTGACAGTCGGTAACTAAGTTATCTTTCAAAATAACTGCACCAAATTATGGAAAGAAATGATAAAAGATTGAGAAAGGTAGAAAAAATTAAAACTCTTCTGGTTAGGATCAACTGTGATTGTTAAAATGAATATATCACCTAAGAACTTTTTTTGTTTTGTTTCAAATAGTACAAGAAAAAAAAAGTACAATTGGCAAAGAATAGCTAACAAATTTATTTGGAAAGGAAAAAAAACCTTACAGTAAAATAAAAAGTTTTACAAGATTCAAATGATAGAGGTGGACCTGCTCTCCCAAATTTTTAATTAAATTACCATGCAAGATGTTTGTCATGGATAGTTAAATGGATAAAATTCCCAAATAGCAGAATGTCAATATTAGAAGGTACTATTTAGCCAATGGACTTTATAGATATTTATGGTATAAGGATACAAAAGAAGATAAAAACTTAGAGGGACATATTATAAGACAGAGCTTGATAAGAACATGGAATTCCACAAAAACAATAATCAGTAATCTCACCTTTAACCACCCGAATTGTCTAATTGTTTCCAGAATAACACCTTCTGGAAATAATTATTATAAGGAAAGTCACAAATAAAATCATAAAATCACAATTTAAATGGGCAATCTAGTAAAGATAAAAAACATTAATAATCAGAATTTATATATTTCAAGGCCAAGGTCTTACTAATAAATAAAGAAATGGAGGGCGAGTTTACCTCAAAATTAATATCCTCATAGAATCGGCATGGCACACAGGGTGCAGTAATTCTAAGAACATCTTCTCTGGCCTCATTTTGGATAATAAATTTTGGTAGGCATGGATGCCACTTCTGTTTCACATATCCTATGATGTTGCCTAGTGGTGCCTGTACTTCAAGCTAAAAGAGAGAGACAGAGAGAGAGAGAGAAAAAACACCACAGTTAATATAAAAAGTAGTTATATAATTTTATCTAGCACAAAAGTATACAAACAAGAATTCATTCATTAACAATCAAACTCAGTGTATATTAATGCTGAAGGTTGAAATAAAAAGACTTGAGGATCTTATACGATAAAATTAATAGACAATGTAGAGAGAACAGAAATATATCTGATAAAGCATATCATCTTCTTAGCTCTAGGTATCTTCCCTTCCTTCCCTCCCACCCCAGAAAAGGTTTCTGAGATCTTGCCTTCCTATAATAGGAAGAGCCCTGAAGTATAGAGGAGCAAGAAAGATACTAAAACAAATTCTCAATGTATACATACCAAATGATTGAAATTTAGGTTCCAAAGTACTTGGGAATCATGCTTGGATGTTAATATGGAGCCCACTGACTACTTCAGAATGACTTTCTCTCATTCAGGTATTGCAACTGTCATGCTGGAAGGCCAATTTAATATGATTTCCCATAAGGAACAATGTGTCCATATGATCAGTCATGTCCATACAGAAAAAGTTATAGGTGAAGTTAGTTAATCCCACCTATTTTATAAACATTTCCGGATCACATAGAGGACTTCTGTCTCTTTTCAATTAGCAGATAGATGCTCAAGTATTACCCACATTATAGCCAAATTCTGTTCCAGGGCAGGTAAAGTCCAACCTGAGATAATTGCATACTATTTGTAATTTCTTTAAAAGTCCAAGAGGTTTAGCTCTATTGTGATAGTGAAATAGTTCCTAGGCTATTGTGTAGTATTTCTTTTGTTTTAGTCTGGCTTTTTTTGCTCAAGATCTCAAAAATTCTAAATGCCACATTTCATAAAAGAACACTAACATCTCAAGGAATTTGATTATCTCACAAGATTTATTTTAAAAATAGTTTTCTTTCTGTATAATGTTATTATATGTATGTGTCATGGGTAGTCTGGTGCAATAGGTACCCTTTTGCCTATCAGTTGATAAGAGAGTAATGTTTTAAGTCAAAACGGTTGCTTGGAGAACGGTAAGTCTGTGTTCAGATGGAAATAAACTGAAGAGAGCCTTAACTATCACTTAAAACTGGTAAGTCAACCTCAGGACAAAGAAAGGTCCCTGCCCTTATATAATACAAGGATCTGTTTACCTCACTATGGATTTATGTAGACATTAGTAGCTGAATTTAATACTTCTCCAAATGAAGGGGGCAGTAATTATTGCTTGTTAACAGACTTCTATTTCTTTTCCTGATATTCTGCAATGCCCTTGTCTCACAATTATTCCCACATTCAATGAAAGAGTATAATATCAGCTACATTTTTACCCCCTCTCTTCTGCAATGTCTTTCTTCCTAAAATTTTAATCATCTTCCCTGATGACAAGTTCTAGGAAACTCAAAAGCTTGCAAACGCTTCTGTAAACATTTAGTGTATCTGGATGTTAGAAAGCTTCCTGATTCAAACAAATCTGTAAAATTATTCCTGTGAAATATTCAAACCATATAGGAAAAGACACAACTGATTTGCCAAGTTGTTGGAAGTTGCACTAGAAGGAATTCACAACGGCTGTTCTCTTGATGATAAGGAGAACTGATTTAACAGAAGGAATCAAAAGTTGGGCACCAGAAGGGGGATGCTGTTTACCTCTTGCAGGCAGCAGATACAAGGACAGCAGCAAATGGAGCAATGGAAAGCCCTTGACAATTGTATGACTGGTTGGTTTGTACTGTCAAAGAGTTTTATGGTAAACGGTCTCAAAGGCCCGTAACAGTTCAGAGTGTAGTCATCATTCTCTTCAGCTGCAAAGTATATCCACTGCCCCATGGTATTTTTTACTTCATACCTATTACAAGTTTCAAAGCCGCTTATCACTGCAAAGAAACAAAAGTATGACTAATTTAAGGGGTTCCAAATGTTTATCAGTAATGTAAATGGAGAAAAAAAAAGGAATCAGCTTCAGCCTCTAATATGCAGTTCCATAACACAGGATACAGTATTGCCATGCAGATTGTCATATCCTTACTGCCACCCCAAGCATCTGACAAATAACTTTTGTTGGCTAAGTATAATTGTGGATCAGTATTATGTTGGCTATTACAATTGTATTAAGCCTATGCTGGGATGCATGCAAGTTTTCTTGTATTTTTCAACCTTCAAGTAAAAATTGATAGCACGTAGCTCATCCATTTTCTACACTCTGGGAGGGAGGGGTAACGAGATCAGAGATTGCCCGTTCCTGCATTAACCTGTAACTGGTAACCTAGCACATGATGCCCAGCAAAAAAATCAATCATACTTAAAGTGTTCTGTAGGAATTGGGTTATTATTCCTGCTTATTCCTTTTCGCAGAAACCAACTCTTGTATCTGATTCTTGATTAAGCAGCAAATGCATGCTGTTTTTGCTGGTTTGTTGAATTTGTTTTCTCTTTTATTACCTGTTGCCTTATATGCTAGAAATAAATGGCTTTAAGATGCAAACCTATAAATTGTTAGGTAAAGGTAAAGGTTTCCCTTGACGTAAAGTCCAGTCGTGTCCGACTCTAGGGGGCGGTGCTCATCTCCGTTTCTAAGCCTTAGAGCCGGCGTTGTCCGTAGACACTTCCAGGTCATGTGGCCAGCATGACTCACGGAACGCCGTTACCTTCCCGCCGAAGCGGTACCTATTGATCTACTCACATTGGCATGTTTTCGAACTGCTAGGTGAGCAGGAGCTGGGACGAGCAACGGGAGCTCACCCCGCCGCGCGGTTTCGAACCGCCGACCTTCCGATCGGCAGCTCAGTGGTTTAACCCACAGCACCACCGCGTCCCCTTGTTACCTGGAAGTAAATCCCACTGACCTCAATGGGACTTAATTCTGAGTAGTCATGTATAGACTGCACAGCCAATAAATAATATAAATCAATGAATATTTCAGGTTTTCAAAGCAAAGCTGCAAGCTCTATATTTTCTTAATGCTCAGTAATTATTGAAATAATATAGCAACATACATACTTTCCATGAGTTCAATCTGCTGCTCAACTGATATCTGACCAAGCTGTTACAATCATAAAAATAAATAAAACACAAACAAATGTTAAAACTGAAGTGAAATATTTACATACATTAAATTACTGATTATCCTATGACTAGATACATTTTCAGAAGCATGAGTTAACTCTGCCATTTCATTGGTGTTATTTATTCAGATTACGTAACATATGCTATAGCCAGGAAGAACTATTATCTATTTTGCTTGAGGTTCTTTTTTTCCCCAAAACAAATAATAGAATGACATTTACATGTCAAAACATATTTTTGGATTACCTCCTGCATTAATTACATATGTATCGATTCAGTCTCTAGTTGCCATTCTATGTTTTGTAATCTTTAAACAATTCTTGAAGATATGTGTCAAAAGTACACAAAATGACATGCATTCATGGGAGACAATTAATCACTTACCTTGCATTGGTATCAGCATCTGAAATCCCTGAGCAATGGTAGGATCTCAGTACCCTGATGGACCAACCTCCAGTGCTTGGCCAGAACATAATTCAACTTATCCTCTGAATTTTCCACAATGCCTCAGTCAGATGTCATTCTGTGCAACGTGGGAGATTTAAAGGATAACTACTGTGCCAAGGGGTAATCTACCAATGACCATTGCCAAAATATATGCACTAGAGATTTTTTCCCAGGTCTGCTCTCAGGCCTGGAGATGCTCTTCCACTTGCACATAGGTTTAAGTTGCTAGTTGTTTCTCTTGCAGATGCCTGTACAACTGAGTAGGCAAACCATAGACTGCAAAGTGTTTTGGCTCTTCAGCCTAAGTTGCATGTGTCAAAGAATCATGAATATTTCAACATTCTCCTTCTTCCCCCGCCCCGCCTAGTGTTTTCCAAGGACCATCTGAACATACATAGGGATGTTAATTCCCATGCATATTATTTATTTATGTTGCTCAGTGGTACAAAAATAACTAATAGCAATATAAAATGAATCAATCACTGATATCTTTTAAAGCGAAATGCCATGATCTGCAAAGACCAAATTTGTTGTAGTCTGGACAGAGATGTTATTCACAAAATCCATCAGTATCTATAAAAATATTGCTTGAAACTTAGAGGATTAGGATTGACAGACTTCACGTTTTAAAGGCAGTAGTTTGGCAATTTAATAGGAAAAAAAATTCTTTAAGTGAAATGAGCAGAGCAGCAATGCTTGATGGAGAGAACTCAGAGTGAATATGCTCCCTAGTATAAAAATTAATTGAACATTTGCCATGGTGACTGAGGCAGCCATATTTGTGGGTTCCCATGCTTACCTATAAATGGGATGAACTGAAAATAAGAGGGATATACCTGGCTGAAATATTCTAATCCACGAGGGCACTTGGGGATCTCAGGTGGTGGCGGCATCCAGATGATAGGTGGAGGTGGATTTGCTTGAGCTAAGAAAAATTAAAGAGAATGAAAAAATAAACTCCAGGCAACTATTTTGATTTTCAGAATGTTGAAGGCACTATTCTAGAGACCTGTGGTCTCTACATGTACTTTGGCAGGGCCATTTCATAAATATCAACAATGAAGCACAGTATAATTCTACATTATACATTGTTGATGCCAAGTTAACAATAAAATTAAAGTAGCTGCAGTACTGGGAAAACATGTATATAGAATGAAGCACCCGCATACTATTATTTCAACAAAGGGCTAAATATCCACTAGAGGGTGCAAAGGACTTAGTTGATGCAGTTTGAAAGGAAAATTCAACATAACTCTTCTTATGCAACAAATATTTTCACCAATGAGTGCTACCTCATTGTTGTCATATGCATTGGAGATCTCCAAAAGGTTGGACTCTTTAGGGCTTTAATTTAAAAAAATATAGATGCCATGAAGTTGAGCAAAATTTCTAGTGACTTCATGGACATAACCATGACTTTTACTTGGCAGCAAAATGGAAGTGGTTTGCCAGTGCCTTCTCCCATGACAGTTTTTCTTTTTGTCTTTTTCCTTCTTAGTCTAGCATAGAACTCTGATATTCCCATGTAGTCTCCCATTCAAATACAAACTAGGCATGACTCTGCTTAGCTTCCAAATCCAGATGAAGTCAGCCAGGTAATGGCACCAGCTGGAATATTTGGAAGTCACTCAGAGCTGTGCAATGCTTTGGATTCAATTCCCAAAAGATGTTTTGGAATGCATAGGAGTGTGAACATAGCACCTGTCTATGATGCCTTAAGGCAACTATGTCTTTTCCTAGGATTACAATTCAGCTATTTTACAGAGTTGCAGAGGAGTGTAATCATCGTGCCCCTGTGCATTCCAACACACCATTCTACAACCCAGTCCAAAGCACTGCACAGCCTTACTATGCACCACATTCAAAATGTGCACTTTCTTAAGTGTGTCAGTATGACAGAAGCACCTTCCTTTGAAGTACTAAACCAGCGATGTCTTCTTCCAAGTTTATGCAACTGCATCAAAATCTATTCCTGTCTACTTTGCACAGAAGGAGCTATATACATGGAAGTGCACAACTTCTCTGGTAGTTTCTGCAGAAGTGCTATCTATGCATGCACACAGATGCGCAAACAACCAGCTGCTTGAATTCTTCAAAAGGAGGTGCTTTGTCATACTAATACTCTGCACAGCCCCAATAAGTGTATATTATGATACAATTTCTTTCTGAAAGATATTTAGTAGAGAAAAGGTTCTTTGAAATACAGGTTGACCAACACACAATTCCTTCTGCCACTTCCTTAAAATAGCTGGGGGTTTTCTTGGGCTCACAGAATTGCTGCCTGATCCCAGGAAAAATGCATTTGAGATAAGGAGGCTCTTACCATGGACCCATGCCTGCTCTTGTCATTCCCTCTTAACTCAAACTCTCAATTTCCTAGGATTACATGGCTATTGCATGAGCCCAGGAAAAGACATGGCTTCTTGAAGTAGGGCCCTACAGCTGAACATCTGTGCCTATCCCTGCTCTGAAGATCTGAAAGGCAGTGCACCCCTACTACTTGTGACTGTGTTAAGCAAGAAGGTTTAATAGTTTCTGGGGGTGGAGATCTGTCATTTCTTTAAGTTTAAAGCTGTAGCTTAACATGGATTTATCAGGTAAAAGTGTCTCTTGATTTCTTAACAGATCAAGAGTCTGGCTAGAGTGGCCGGACTTTAGATGTTGGCAGGATGTTTTGGGGTATCTGATAGGTTCACCACCTTGTTGTTCTTTCTTTTTCATCTGTTCTAGTTTGGTTTTGTTGTTTGTTGCTTCTTATTTTACTGTTTTTATATTGTCTGGAGTATTGTGCCCAGAATCAGGCAGGACCAAATTGAATTAAATAAATGTCCCAATGCTACAATTATACCAGGAGACATAACTAAATAACAAAAACAAAAAACAACAACAAAAAAAAAACATCTGTTCAGTTAGGTCTCCTTGAACCAATAATTATCTGTCAGCTTACAGTCTCAAATGATAAAATGGCAATAGGAAAAACCTGGAAGACAGACAGAATATAAATTTATTTTATACAAACTACACTCTGTATGCCCTGATTATATACATCGGTTACAAAAGAGTGAGATAATATACAACCCCAGCGACCTTCGGACCAGTACAATTTCATTTCTTTGAATATTTATTTATTTATTTATCAAATATGACTAAACTCTGTAAAATTAGACAGTATAAGACCAATAAGATCAGGACAATACCCTGATCACCTCAGTGACTTAAGTTACAATTTTATGTTGTTTCTTACTTTATTTGAAATAGAAACTGTTCTCTTATTTTATTTTATTTTTGTTAACTTACCGAATTCTGATCAGTGACCATAATAAACATTACTATTACCTGGAATAGTAGATCCATACTGAGGATATCCATATTGGGCTTGTGGAAGTGGATCAGCGGGGCCTGAATAGTCTGGAGGTGGTGACGTGGGATTAGTTTCCTTTGCTGGAAGAAGAGAAAACCATACATATATACTCTATTACATTTATGCCCTAAATTACATAAATAAATTATGCCCTACCTTCCTACATGTAACCCAGCCATGTACACTTATTCATGCAGGTATACATGCTGGTCCCAAGCCCAGACAAATGGAGAGGGTCAAGGAAAGACCTGGCAACCTACCTTGTACAAATTTTGCCAAGAAAATTCCATGAAAAGGCTCTCAAATGATTTTGATATGGTGCCCAATTGTGAGACCCTCAGGCTAAAGGTACCCAACGAATGACTGGGGAAGAACAAGGAGCTATAGCAAGTAGCGCTGGATTTTATGACATGCCTGGGGCAAAACCAGTAGGACCCTCAGGTGCTGATGCTACCAATAATGAAAGCAAGGGTCTGTGCTGCATGCAAATACAATGAATAGCAACTTGGAAACCAACACACGACCACAGTGTTTATTCCATTGCCAAAAAAGGGGGATTCAAAGGAATGTTCTAACTACCGCACTCTTGCTGTCATATCTCACACTAGCAAGATTCTACTGAAAATCATAAAACAACGCCTGGCTCCAATCATCGAAAGAGACCTGCCAGATGTCCAAGCTGGTTTCCAATGGGGTCGTGGCACCCATGATCACATTGCAAACGTTCAATGGATAATGGAAAAATGTTGCAAATATCAAAAGAACATTTCTATGTGCTTCATTGACTACAGAAAAGCTTTTGATTGTGTTGACCATGGCAAACTATGGAGAGCTCTAGCAGACCTTGGGGTGCCACTACATTTGGTGAAATCACTGTATGTAAATCAGGAAGCCATTGTACAAACTCAATATGGAGACACTGATTGGTTCAAGATTGAGAAAGGTGTGCAACAAGGTTGCATTCTGTCACCTTTCTTATTCAACTTGTACGCCAAAGTGATCATCAGGAAACTGAAGCTAGATGAATAAAAAATTGGGGTAAAAATTGGTGGAAGAACATCAATAACCTTCGATACATGGATGATACAACCCTCTTCTCAGGGTTCTTTAGGTCTTCCAGGGTTGAGACCCAGGAAGACCTAAAGCACCTAATCATGAGACTCAAAGAAGAAAGCAAGAAGTTTGGCCTCTTTCTGAATATCAAAAAGACAAAATTCATGACAACTACAAAGAATGGAAATATCAAAATAGTAATTGATGGAAAGGAGGTGGACTGCATGGAATAATTCACCTTTTTAGGATCACTGGTCAATCCAAACGGCAAATGCAGCCAAGAAATTAAATGCCGAACAATGCTGGGTCGCACAGCAATGATGAGTATGAATCGAATTGGAAAAGCAAGGATGTCAGCTTGATTACTAAATGCAGACTAGTCCGCACTATTGTGTTCCCCATAACTACCTATGGCTGTGAAAGTTGGATGATGAAAAAGTTAGACAGAAGGAAAATTGATTCTTTTGAACCATGGAGTTGGAGGAGGCTCTTGTGCATCCCTTGGACTGCAAAGATAACAAATAAAGAAGTGTTGAAGCTCATAAAACCAGACATGTCACTAGAAGGAAAAATAACACAACTTAGACTTAGTTACTTTGGTCATGACATGAGATCAACATCATTGGAGAAAGACATTATGCTTGGAATGGTCAGTGGCAAAAGACGACGAGGATGCCACAGAATGCGCTGGTTGGATGTAATCAAGGCAGACACAGGCCAAAATATAAAGCAACTGAAAGAAGCTGTACAAGATCGGAAATCATGGAGAGAGCTGGCTTATGGAATCACCAAGGGTTGGATATGACTGAATGGATAATTCAATTCGATTTGATTCCTACACATGCATGTGTAATAGACTGAGTCCTACCTGTGTTTTAAGATTTTTTTTTTAATCAATGTCAATTTAGAGATCCAGGTTGGTCTAGTGGCTAAGGTTCTGGGCTAGAAACCAGGAGTCTGTGAATTCTAGTCCCGCCTTAGGCATGAAAGCCGGATGGGTGACCTTGGGCCAGTCACTTTCTCTCAGCCCCATTTGGTGCAATGTAGACTAGCCTCCTCGTGGTGCACCCCAGGCAATGTAACTTGTCATGGCTAAATAGTCTACACATCTGACTGCTGGACCTCACAAGGATTTCCCAGCAAGAAAAAAAGCAGCATGAACACCAAACTGCTATGCCATACGATAAAAAAAAAGTGTCAATTTAGAAAACTTTATATATCTTATGAAGTCTTCATTCACAACATCTGATGTCATAACAAATTGGATTCTTCATAAGGTGCTATAAGATACTTGTTTCTATCTTTGACACTTTTTAATCTAATACTTCATTTTTTTTTATTTTCAAATGTAATGGATTTAAGAGCATAAGATGAAGTTACCTAGCTGGGTAATGAAACATCTGCAAGAAAACAACCAACCTCCAAGGACTCCACAGTTCAACCCGGAGCTACAGATATTGTCTTCTATTGGAGAGCATAAGAATAGATTATGAGCATAAATATAAAAGAAGCCTGACAAAAGCAGGCCAAGGTCTTCCTTCTGAAATTTAGTTCTCACAGAAGCCAGCCAAATACTTCTCTAAAGTTTGCAAGTGGGAAAGGGAGTCATTCCCATCATTCCTCCTCTTCAACTGGTATTAGGAGGAAACAAGAACTTTTCCTTTGAGAAAGCTAAATAGTAAGCTTGAGCAGGCTTACTATTATTAAATAGTAAGCAATCTGACACTTTATAAAGCTGGCAGAGAACAGATCAAGATCCACAATTTATTAAATAAAGCAAGCCTCATCCTATGAATAACCTCAAAAGCCTTAGTCACGATTCTACATTTTTCACATTCCCAAAAAGAAAAAATAAGAAAAAAGAGCTCAAGAAGTAAGAGAAAAGAAACACATCAGAGAATGTCTTCCCTCTCTTAAGATTTATCTGTAGGACTGAATCTATATGAGAAAGAATTAAGGAATTGTTTTAGTTTTAATGGGACTTTATTAGAATCTTATTGTATATTTATTCCAATCTTATTGTATATTTATTTAGTCCCTCCAGTCAGAGGAGATGGGCGGTGACCAATCTGATAAATAAATAAATAAGGAAGGGTTGGCATTACCATTAGGCAGAATAAACCACAGGTTTTCAGTTGTAATAAAAGTACAGCAATTTCCTTTGTTATTGTATTATTATTACTGAAGATGAACTGAGATGTTTGCGGGATTTCTGCTTCAAGTGCCAAAAAAACCTTGCCTGTCTTTGATCTGTCATATATGAAAAATGGGGTCTGAAAAGGATTTCAGTTGGAGCGGACGATTTGCAAGAGAAAATCAGAATCCAGCAAAACATATATCACCGTGGAACTTTACTTTTTTCATAAACGTTACTTGTTTATAAGAAATGTGTCTTACAAACATAAAACAAAGAAATTATTTCTACAAGTTGTACATGCAAAGGGGGTAGTTATCTTTCCTTTTTCTCTACAAAAAAAGAGAGCTTGCATTGAGACAATCTGATTTAACAATATTTCTTTTAAGAAGATTTAACAAAGAACTTTAAGGAAATTTGTGCTTAAACTATCTCAGGGAATTTACATTAAAATTATATACTGTACATTAGGAAAAGTTATATACAAAAGCTCAATCCAATAACAAAAACTGCACATGAAAATAGATGCTGGTTTGTTTTTCCCTTTATGGACCTTTTCTAAGAAAATCAATTCAAAAATTCAATTTGTTCTCTGAGTGGCACGAGAAGACGCCATATTCTGTTCCATCTCGGGTAATAAAATTACTTTTCCGGTCTGAAATTTGTACAATGCATCTGCAGACATCCGCGGTTTGACTGAAGAAGTAAAACTATTGTTCATGTTCACTTGTAAAGATGAGCACACTTCAACTTCCAATACCATTCTCTCTCACACATGCAGACACACGAGTATGTTACTCACGTTGCATTTCCATGATCTTTTATTCAGTCTTTTCTGAAAAACAAGATATTCCTTTTATAAAGCAAAAATATTGTTTTGGATTCTTCAGTTTGCTTTTTGGGTTCACAGACAAACTAAAGCGAGTTGGTTGACCAAAATTTATGTAGAAATCCATGTAGGCTTTCAAAAGTTCCAAATAAGATGTTAATCCTGTAAATCAAATATGAACTTTGGAAAAACAAACTCAGTTGTGACATATTTTTAGTATATATGGACAAGACTACATTGGAACACAACTAGGTAGATGACAAACATATATATATTTGAAGGCACATTCCATTTCCAGGACTTCTGGGCTTCAAATTTTAGATTTTCATAGAAAATCCAACAGCCTATTCCATGTTTCTTTGAATTTCACCACATTGCTAGTGCTTCAAAATTATCTTTCTTGAGGATTTCTGGTGGGGACATGGCAGACTGAACAGCTATACACATGGGTTCTGTGGGCAGAACTGAAATATGGCAATTTCTTGCGGGCTCAGACAGGTTTTCCTTAAGCCCAGGAGTGTTCTCCGGATGAAGGAAAACACCAGGAATTACCCCATCTGCCTTTTAAATGGCTGCTTGCAGCCAGAAGATTGCAAACAGCATTTGCACTCAACTGGTAAGAGCAGCCGGGAGGCTGGGACATCACCATTTCCAAGCTGCGCTGTAGCCTTAAAGAGACACTAAGACTGGCCACCCCATTTCTAAATTACCCAATTTATATTTCTTTTAAGTATGCATATCCTAAGAGAGGCTTTCTACAGCAAGGAGAAGAGGGTTCTCTTGGTGCTTATCGTTACTTTTGGGATTAATTTTTTAAAATATATATTTTTTAAGTTTTTCTTTTAAAATTCTTTAAATTCTTTTTAAGTTTTGGACTTTGTTTTCCATCCAAATATTAAGAGGGATTGAGAGTAAATAACTGTCTCCTTGTTATTATTTTTGTACTAAATTTGAAGACATTGAATTGGCTGTTTTGAACTTTCAGTTTTCTGCTACTTTCCCTTGGGAACTGTCTGCTTATCACTTTCACTTGTGTAAACATCTTCTGTAACTCCTTCATATCCTCAACTTTTGCTGGTTAAGCTCCTAGGGAGCACCATAATCTACTGCTTGAGACATGGAGGAGTTTAAGCAGGCTTTCTCTGACTTTCACCAAGATTTTAAACAAATTCTTTCTGATTCCTGTCAAGTTTTTATGCAAGTTATTCAGGACACTGTGGAAAATATGAGGTCTAAAATGTGTCATCTGGTTGGGGATGTTGTGGAGGGAACTGAGGAATTTAACAGCGACATAAATGTTTCTTTTAAGAGTGAGATCGGGACTTTGGTTGAAGTGCTGGATGAAGATTGGCTAGATGAGTTGAAGAAATTAAAGGGAGAGATTGAGTTGCAAGCCATAAGTGAAATTCATTTTCTGATGGAACGCCATGAAAAAGAAGGGGTTATTATGTATGGGAGGTCTCTTGAAGATAAGTTGGAGTTTTTGAGGGGGCAGTTGGGCTGTTCGATTTTTTAAAGGAAAATGCTCTGTGCGTATTGTGGGGATATGTAAATGCTCTGGTTTATTTTGAAGTGGGATATGTCATGAGTACGGATGGTGAGTAGGAGGAGGCCCCTATCCAGGGGGGAAAACGCATGCGTAGTTTAGAGACTTTGAGCTGTCATTCAAAGAAACCCAGAACAGACCCGCCTTGAGTTTTGGGGTTTATCTGTCTGGGTTTTCCCATGCTTCTTCACTTTGGAAGGATTTTCTGTCTACAATAGCAGTTAATAAAACACTAGAGACTTTCTCCTTGTCTTGGCGTGGTCCTTGCTTAGTCAGGACAGGATAAGGGTTTAAGAATATTTCTCTGGATTGCTTTTAGGGTTTGGCTGATTTCATTTATCTTCAACTATTTGTATTAAGATGATTAAGGTATAATAAAAATAATGAATGTTTGGTTTTTGGTTTAATATGATTAAGATTATTAAAATTGTATTATTAAGTATAATGGCAGATAATTCATATTTTTTTTTAGTTTGATCTTTATTATAGTAGACAGGAATGTATAGAATAGTAGTAGGAAGGAAGTAATTAAATAAATGTTCTCTTTGTGGGCAGGGAGTTGATCAGGAGGCGTGTGTGTGTGTGTGTATTCTTTTAATATAAGGCGAGGGAGCAACTGTATTTAGTGATTTTTATAATGTACCAATGGAATGATTTATAGAAATAATGTGATTTTGGTTTAATATAGAGTAAGGGATTGATTATGGAAAATTGTTGTATAACCTTGCTGTTAAAAGTCAGAAGTCACCTCTTTTTGTAACTTTAAAAATTTTATCTTGTGTTTCTACACTCTTTTCTTTTCTTTTTTATTTGTAGTTTTTTTGTTTTTCTGTAGCTTCTATCTTTGCTTAAACTTAATAAATTCTTATTTAAAAAAAAGAGTGAGTGACCAGTATGAAGGAAGTACTTTGAGGCATTTTGGTCAGATGGAAATAGAATCCTAAACAAATATACAAGGCAAGATTGAATAAGTCAGGAGAAAGACTGATGGTTGGACAAAGTTAATGTCTCAAAAAGAGAGAGATGAGAAGATTAAAGAATAAAATACAATATATGAAGTAATGAATGGATGTGGTAAAAGCAAGGATGGTGTGCAAGGGTAAAAAGGTCAGCAGATATATAGTGAATGGAGTTGGCATAAACTAGTTTCAGCTCTGGTTATCACCTTCAAAGTTCTTCATAGCATCGGCCTGCACTACAAGCATGTTTTGCATGGTTTGTATTTGCTGTGGCATGGTATTTTTACACTTGATTACAGATTAGATTTAAATATTCTTTTGTCTAAGCATTTTTATGGAATTGCCTTATTTAACCTACTGTCTTAACTGGGCTTAGGGGGGCATGGTGGCTCAGTGGTTAAGACGCTGAGTCAGAGGACCATTAAGGTCGGCAGCTCAGCAGTTCAAAACCCGAGAGCGCAAGCCGCATGACGGAATGAGCTCCCGTTAACTTGTCCCAGCTCCTGCTAACCTAGCAGTTCAAAAGCATGCAAATGCAAGTAGATAAATAGGTACCACTTCAGTGGGAAAATAACAGGGACATGAAAGGAGCCCCCTCGGGTGTCCCCCGGGCAACAATGACTTCACTGGCAAATCCTTTCAACACAGAAGTGCCCTGGTAGGTGCTTCTGACACAAAAAAACAAAAAACTGGGCTTAAAAATCACTCTAGATGAAGCCAACTCTGAACAGCTTACATTTCAACCTTTGTAAAATTACATTAGAACATACAATACACATTACAATGAATAGCAGAGCCACAATTCGTAAATAGGACAATGTACTGTACAGCTTACCTCTTTTGACCTCAGCCAGCAAAATTCCTCCTGCTCTCCTTCCTGGTCTGAAACTGCAGAAGAAAACACAGCTATGCAACAATTAAGGCTGTGATCCTATATTCCTCTACCTGGGAGCATGACTCATTAAACTAAAGAACAGAAATATACAGTAGATTGCTTCCTTACTGCATGAATTAATCTAAGCCTAAGAAAGTTTATGCTGCAATGACTTTTAAGCTTGTACAGGTACTTTATTTTTCCTAGGTTTGTGAATTCAAACTATATAGTAGAGACTTCCCAACTGATTTAGCTCTGAAAACGCTTTTTTTCCCCAAGCCAGTGTAGTAGCTAAATGATTTTATACTTTACATTTAATAGTTTCACTAGGATCTCTATTTAAAATAACTGCATATTAATTAACTTGTAAAAGGCTTAACGTTTATCTTCTCCACTATTCTATGTTTTAAAATTGTGTCTACATGCTTCACTGTCGCAGTATACAAAACCAACCATAGTTTCCTATCCATAATAAATAAATGCTTTTAGCATGTTTAATTTGGAATTTTAACACATTTCAGTCAGGGAACCTCCCAGATTCTACAAACAGCATGGAGGGAGCTTGAATGCTCAACACATTGTCACAGGAATTCTCTGATGAAATGGAACACAAAATAGCAACAGGAACAATAACCACAAAACACCTCTAACTGTCCTCCTCCAAACAAATGCCACCAACAATGCATTACCATTTCTGATTCTACAATAGGTATTAGAAATCGGACTTCATGACTGCCCTCTTGTTATTGATGAAGAAACAGGGCAGAGCGTGGGAAAACTGGGTGGAAGAGAAAAAATCGGCAGGCAACAAGGTCAGCTTTTCCAAGGGTGGAAATTACTATACTACTATAGTCGGACAGCTTCTCCTTTCCGCGTTTAGCTCAGGTTAAATTGTCCCTCGCCCCGCTTAACAGTCGCGAAGAGCCCACTATCTTGAAAAACTCATGGGCGTTTCCTGTTTACCATTCTTCCCGTTTCTTTGCAAGAATTTTGCCATTTTCAGTCAAAGCAAGAAGTGGAGCATTCCCTGCGCCTGGCAAACTCCTCTATCCCCCACCCCTAAGCTCCGAGAGGAGAGGAAGACTTACAATTTTCGTCTTTGCGAGAGTGTTACTTTAGAATAAGCGCGATGGGTTCGCCTTTGCAAAAAGGTAGTCACGTGACTGTCCCCTGATCGTGTTTTCTTTTTTTTTCCCCCACGGGTGAGAAAAACAACTTTCGCGATCGCTCTTTGGCTTCCTCTCCTCCAGCTCCAGGGGCCCTGCTAAGGGAAAGGATAGGGCGGGGAAGGCGACAAAGAGCAAGCGGAGCTAGATGTGGGAGGGGGCAAGAGGCGGACCGCAGGAGGCCGCGCAGCCAAGAGGATTCGGGGGAAGCTGTTCATCGACTGAGGAAGTCGCCGTCGCCTGAAATCGCACGCGGGAGCAGCTCACTGCTTAATTGCCAGCATTTACTGCTTAATTTCCAGCATTAAAATGACGGAGAGATAAGGCAGAGAGTGGTGGGTAGTGGCCGTTTGGGAATGAAATGAAATGAGAGGTCTCTTGCGTACGACACAGGACCAAGCCGGTTCTATTCATCTCTGCAAAATCAACAGGCGTAAGTCCACAGACTTCGAGCCGTTGCCAAGGTTTAATGACAAAACACCTATTATGCATTTACTCCACCCTGTTCGGTCTAGCCTCCCCAAGTACTTTTTTGTTGGTGGTGGATCTTGAAACAAGCACTGCAGTATTGCCTGAAATTCCATCTGAGACAGGTGCTTCCCATTTTTTTTTCTTAATTAAAAATCTATTTGTTTATTTTATTCAATTTATTTTGACTTAAAACATCAGGTGTGCCACGAAGCCTCGTTGGAACTTAGAAAGGTATTGACTGAGGCTCTGACAACTCAGAGGTTAGAAGAATATAAACTACATTTAGTTCCCTAATAAATCATGAAGTGTGCATGAAGTGTGCAGGGTACTTGTGCGGCAATCACTGGCCCCAGTTCTAATTCATTCCATGGTTGTTGTGAAGATGAAATGGGGAAATGGAATAAGAACCTTTGCCACACTGAATTGCTTATTTTGTAGAAAGAGCAAAATAAAAACAAAATGATCAGTGGTTGTTGAACCAGTTGGGCTCGGTTTATCAACTGTGAAATAGAAACATCTTTATTTAAGTTGTAGGAGTGCTGGAGAAATTATAACAGAGGGTAGAATATACAGAAATAGTTGGAAGATTATGCACACAAATATTCTGTTTGATGAATGAGAGCTTTTTTTCACCCCTCAGAATAGGCATTTGTTGCAATGACTTCTCAGCTTTCCCAACATATATGGTTTTGCCACCCCAACACATCTGCATAATACCAAACTGGAGCAGGCCAAGATAGATCGTTTTATTTCTGGAATAGTAATATTCCAAATTTAAATCTGAGTGCAACATAGTTAAATTGTCTACCCTTAACCTGAGCTTTAAGACTATAAACAGAGATGCATGTCAGATCAAGCCAGCCAAATGATACTGGAAATATGTATATGCATTCATTTGAAAATAATTTGTATTTTTCGCCTTAAATACCTTGCTATTAAATATATATATGTTTTCAATTTTTTTATGGTGACCCAAGATCCTGTTTTGGTACATACCTTTGTGAGACTTTGTGGTGTAACTTTTTAACAAGAGGCCTCCAAGCTTTATGTAGCTTAGGGCCTCACCAAGTCTAAATCAGGCATTGTAGCAATTAGCTGGATCAGACGTCACGGTAAAATGGAGGTAACCTGTCCAAAGCCCTTGCCTTTTTAAGCTACAGCTGTTCACCAAACACCTATTAGCTCTCTTTTTCAAAATTAATTTGCCACTTGTTCGTAGCAAAAGGAATCCCTTTTTGCTTTGCCACAACCCAAAGCATTACCATTCAGGAAATCCAGTATTACAGAAGCAGCTGTAAAGACAACTCTGGAGAATACAGGAGTTCACATCAAAAAACTATAACATAAAAACTCATCTTTCCCACAAACATGCCAAATAACTAAAGATTAATGAGGTAGAATTGGTCACAGAAGGATGCAAGTAAAACTGTTGACAGGGTTCATAACTATCTGCTTGGGTGCAAAGGACATGAAAGGTGGTAAGTAAAGCCACCTTGATGTTCCTATTTTTGCCTACTGATCAGCATGTTTGGTCATAAATAGGAAGAGTTGTCTCAAGGACTGCCTCTCATATAATAACCTGTCTGGTATTAAAATGTGAAAGAGAGGCCCTTCTGAAGCTCCCATTGCTTTCAGAGCCCTCTCTATGGGACATATCAGACCCAATTCTTAGAGAGTTACTTTAGAACAGTGTTTCTCAACCTTGGCAACTTTAAGATGTGTGGACTTCAACTCCCAGAATTCCCTAGCCAGCCATGCTGGCTAGGGAATTCTGGGAGTTGACATCCACACATCTTAAAAGTTGCCAAGATTGAGAAATGCTGCTTTAGAAGAACTGCCAATATACATCCACTTTATATGGCCTTTAACTATTATCGTTCACAATTTGTTTTAAGCTTAACATTTATACTTTGTATTTTATTTGTTATTAGATACCTTGAGTATTCAGTGCAAACACAAAAGCAGGATAAATATCTAATAAATTAATGTTCAGTCTATTTTTATTGCAGGCTAGAGAAAAGTGCTGAAAGATTTTGTTAAATCTTACAAACATATATTGAAGCCAATATATATTACAGTGAGAGCACTATTTAGGTTATTACTTGAATTGCCCCAAACAGAAATGATCTTTTATTTTTGCATTATATTTTCTCAGATATAGGATACAGTCTTTTCTCCCTCTCCCTCTTCCTCTCTCTTGAAAATGCTGATATCCATCAAGGCACAGAAGAAAAGGAAGTGATTCCCTCCATGGTTCCTATTCAACCATAAGATCTCTCATCTGGGGATATGATTGGAATCCCTCTAGAAGCACTGTGACCAGTTGTAAAAGAGTTTTGCTGTGATTTAATATATCATATATTCTAGAGTAACACTCCCTGCCTCGTACGAGCCCATGATCTGGTTGCTTGCATATGTGAGAGCACTGTGGGCATAAGCAGAGATTTCAACAATATGTTCTTTTCATGCAAATCTCTCATATAAGCAAGTGATAGACTAACTGCCAGTCAAGCAACAGAAGCGACAGTATAGAATTTTCTCTGAAGCTAGGAGAAAAGGTGGATATCATCTGGTTATGTCCGGTTCTCGCGCCTTGATATACCACGTTCAAAAAACATGAAATCCTATTCAAAACAAAACAAAACATAAATTAGATGAACTCCAGTGCAGACTGTTCTTTATTAGAAAGCAAGGCTTTTTAAAGGGAAAAATCGCATGATGAGCTACACAAAAACTAGTACAATAAAGCAAAGCCAAAGGGCTGCAGTGAGATCTGTTTTAGATTTTTGCTAGGTAATCCTTTGCTTGCCTGTAGTGCTACAAGAAGGCTATTTCCTTCTTTTCTATTTACCATTATGGGATACACTGCAGCATCATAGAAACTTCAACTCATTAACTTCCCATGGCAATCTAGTACTACAAATCAATTCAGCCTACAGTATAGTGCCTAAAAATCTGGAGGTCAGATCTACAGTTCTCACATTGAGAAGCACACAATGGATTCTACAAACAATTGTTTCAACCCAGTGATTCTCATGAGTTTGGTCATTAGTAAAGTATTACCAAAAAACTTACCAATAGGAAGCAAGCTCCAAGCACAAGGGCTTTCATTTTAATCTCAAGATCCATTGGGAATTGGATTAAGAAGCTGCTGGCATCTGTTGCAACTTCCCTTGCTATTCCTGTCCATTTCTTAGAGATTTTTCCAACTGTTGTTTTTTCATCTAAAGACTTCACCTGATTTTAAACAAGTAAGAAACAATTATTCAAAGAAGTCACCATAAACTGTAGAGAGCCAGTTTGGTCTAGTGGTTAAGGCTCTGGGCTAAAAACCAGGAGACTGTGAGTTCTAGTCCCATCTTAGGTGTGAAAGCCGGCTGGGTGACCTTTGGCCAATCACTTTCTCTTAGCCCAACTCGGTGCAATGTAGACTAGCCTCCTTTTGGTACACCCCAGGCAATGTGACTTGTCATGGATAAATAGTCTACACATCTGGTTGCTGGACCTCACAAGGATTGCCCAGCAAGAAAAAAAGCAGCATGAACACCAAACTGCTATGCCATACAATTAAAAAAAACAAAAACAAACATAAACTGTAAGGCCTAGTGCCAAGACTGACCCAATATGCAGCCATGAATTTTATTACACACACACACACACACACATATTTTCCATTTATAAACTGTAAGGATCACAATGCTATCAACACACCATAGTCCTAAATGCAATGTGACATGTCACCTTTAGTGAGAAATTAGAATCTGAATTCTATTAATACGTAAAACATTAGCTATGAAGATCTTAAGATATATATGCATCCACACACAGGGATCTGCAGAATGTATTATGGAGAATATAAATACATATGAAGATTCCAATTATGAATTACTAGCTAATTAATATAATTATCTTACATGTGATGTTATACTAATTCTGCCCTAGCAGAAAAGTTTGAGTGTAGCTTCACTCATTGTGATGGATTTATTCACTGACTTAAATGTGATATTTCTACTAACAGTATGTACTCCTTTTCAAAATACTTTTTTTTCAGATTCAGTACTGGAGTGTGTGATAATTTTGTAACAGTCAGGATATAGTTTAAAAAGTTTACTTTCAAAAGCCCCTGGGCAGAGATGCAAAGCACACAAGTCAATTTAATAAACAATAACAATAAAGCTGTGACCCCCCAGTCCCCCCCAGTATTTCTTCTAAATTATTGTCATCTTTTTCTCCACGACTTCACATAGTGAAGCTCCTTGGCTGCAAAGAAGAAAAAGGGAGCAATGGAGAGAACTGTATGCAGCAATCCCTACCTCTGCTCTTATGAATTGGAAAAGTCATAGGCTTATCAATGCTCAAACTGAATATATCCCAATACTGAAGGGCGGATGGAGGGGGAGTTTTGAGTGTCAGCTTACCTCAAAATGAATATCCTCATAAATACGGCATGGCACACAAGGTCCATGCAGCTTCAAAACGCTTTCTCTGGCCTCATTCTGGATAACAAATTTGGGCAGGCAGGGGTGCCACGTCTGGTTAATATATCCAATGACTGTGCCTAGTGGTGCTTGAACCTCAAGTTTTAAGAAAAAACATGCAGCACAATTAGAATGAGGAGAAGCATTTTGTCCTATGTTGAGACACATGTAAGAGTTACTTTTACTATAGTTAGGATTGAAAGCACATGGAAAACCAAGGCATTGAGGATCAAGCAGGAGTTAACTGCTAGCAGCAGGTACAAAGAATTTTTATAATTTGGTTTTGGATTTTATGCACCTGCATTTTCTTCATAACAGGCAGCAAGAGGTTCACTGGCTTAAAATCACTGAGTGAATTTGTATACTGGAATATCTGGGTTGCAAAAATCTGAATGATCATTACTGAATATGACAGCAAAGAGTTTGAGTTTTCCAAATCTCTTTGCTTCCATCTAATGGTCATAAGGATTTTTTCAGCTCATATCTGATACCCCTATGGCAGATATGAACCTGGGTCTCCCTAAGGTGGTCTAGCATTTAACTGCTATACCACATTGGCTCTTAGAGAGGAATTCTAGAGGGAGACGACAACTTGGGGAAAGTTACCTTATATTAATTGCTATTGTGTCACCTTCTGTTTCTGGTATCATCACCATCACCACCACCACCACCACCCCAATCGCCCCATGTAGATAGAGAAGGTCTATAGGGAAAGTCAAGATACATATATAGAACATAAGTATCTGTAAGAAGAATCCTCACAGTTAAATACTGTAGTAATAAAAACCATTTGAGGAAAGATAGAAAGCTAATTTCTATTTCTATGAAGTTGCATTAGAAGGTATCCTCAGGAGGCTGCCTTCTTGATACTGTGGGAAAAATCTATTGAACAGAAACAGTCTAAGTGGATGGGGGTGGGTGGGTGAGTTGTTTACCTCTTGCAGGCAGCAGATACAGGGACAGCAGCAAATGGAGCAATGGAAAGCCCTTGACAATTGTATGACTGGTTGGTTTTTACTGTCAAAGAGTTTTATGGTAAACGATCTCAAAGGCCCGTAACAGTTCAGAGTGTAGTCATCATTCTCTTCAGCTGCAAAGTATATCCACTCACCCACAGAGTTTTTAATTTCATATCTGTTACAAGTTTCATAGCCACTTATCACTAAAAAAAAGGAACATTGATAAGTTAAACAACTGTATCAAGTTCATGTACACTAATAATGTCATATACTTCATATAACCTAAACAAGCAATTATGATTATGCAATAGTGTCAAGATAACATGACGTAATAATTCTGTTCTGTGTTGTACTGTCAGACTGCACTTAAGAGTACTGTGTCCAGTTCTGGTTGCCACAATACAAGGAGGACACTGAGGAACTACAGTATAAGAATTCAAAGAAAAGCAACAAAGATGGTGAGCAGATTGGAGGCTAAACAGTATGGAGAATGGTTAAAAAACTGGGTATGTTCCTAAAGAAGAGAAGATAAGAGAGTTGGGCAGCATACATGCTGATACTGATGTTGCTGCTGCTGCTGCTGCTGCTGATAGTCTTCTAATACTTAAAGGACTGTTACAGGGAAGAAAGAGGCTGTGAATCCTAACCCATAGCACCTGAGGAGAGGACTTGCCACCAATGGACACAAGCTTTATGGGAAAAAATTCAAACTTGAAATAAGGAGGAATTTCCTGACTATGAAAGCTATTAAGCAGTGGAACAGCCTGCCTTCTAGACTCCTGAGTGCTCCATCGCTGGAGGGTTTCAAGCACAGATTGGATAGCCATTTGTCTGGAATGGTATGAGGATTCCTGTGCTGGGCAAAATACTGTCCTGGAATACCGTCCAACTCTACGATTCTATGAGCTACCAAACTGAAGCTCTAATCTTCAGCGATAAAATCTTATTAGAACACTGGTAAGACCATCAGTGAAAACACGGCTATGCTATGTGAAGAAATAAAGTTGTGCAGATGCTTACACTAGTTTCAGTGAAGTGGCCAATGCAATAATCACTGCAATAAGAGATGCAATAAGAGATGAAAATAACTTCATCACAATCAAGGAAAGAAGTGAAAGAATGTGGAGAAGCATCTAACAACATGCTGCCAGTGGGAGTACCCGCATATCTACAGATACCTCCCCTGATATTCACCAGACTTCCTACTGGATCGTTAAAAACAATCAGTAATTTTAATTAAAACTCAGTAAACAGGAAGCCTGAAGCCCCCAGCATCAACTTTCTTCACAAGGAGACCTCTAGGAAAACACACAGCCTAAAAGCATTCTTAGAAAATAAAAATGCTAGGTGGTGACAGTCCATACTTTCTTTGAAAATGTGCCCTAGCAAAAAAAAAAAAAGACAAAGGTAAGATTGGGCAATAAATGCACCTTGAAGAGTTGGAAGGATTGGTGGACCATAACCTTGCTAGTTTATTTTGTGGTAAATGAGAGTCTTGTGATTGGCTGTCATTTTCACTCTAGATACTGTTTGCACTCAGGGTGAAACTTGCAATATTGTGTCAATTTTCTTCACTAAATTAAATGATTCATTTAAGTGATGTGGTGATGTTTTATTGTCCTCTATTGATTTCTTCCACAGTCATCTTCTATCTATATAAAATAGTAAATTGGAGCCAAACAGACTCATCCTCAAAAAGGAGAGCTATTTTTGTTCATGAAAGACAGTCAAATAAACCAGAGATTTCTGTGAAGAAAAGATTGTTTTCATTTCTTTCCCCTTGGAGTTCTCCAAACAACCCATGGAAATAATATAAGAGCTAAAATCATCTCATGGTTAGTCTTGATTAAATTATATATCTGGAGCACCTGTTGCTCTGAGACCCTCTCTTTCTAAATAACCCTCTGCACCCTCTTATATCTGCTAACATTTATGGCATGAAGTGCTAAATCAGAGGTTGGATTTAGCCAAGATTAAAGAGGAAAGGATTTTAGTTCAACAATATCTGGAAGCCTGGTTTCCTTTATAGCAGGAAACTGGACTTCCAGATATTGTTGGAATACAATCCTACCTTTTTGGTCATGATGTTGTCACTTTAGAATATGCTTCCACTTGAAGCACATTTATCTATCTAACTGAGTGCAGTTTTATAGGTGGCTACTCCAGGCTCTCCCAAATGGCTCTTGGTAGTGGTTGAGATGAGTAGACTTGAATTTTAATTCTTAAAAAAATTAATTTTTAATTTTATTCTTAAGGCTACATTTTACATTTCCCTGCAAGCTTCTATTTTTTTTAATAATTGCTGAAATGTAGTTTATTACATTTCTTTTTTAACCTCTGCCGCAAAACCCATCATGAACACTGCTGGGTGAGAGGAGTTGCATTCAATTCACATTATATTAATCATGTACCAGTAGGAGAAGTTATGTGTAAGAAGTATGTATGGTACATTAATATCTGATGTAAACAACAAATCTTATAGCTCATTTATAAGGCTGAAAATGAGCAATGTATTGTGGAATTTTCTTGCTCTAATTTTGTCAATACTAAACACATATTTAATATTTCAACTTATATAACAGCATCTAAAATTTATAAAGTGGAAATATAACATTTAAAAATCTCCAAACACCCAGTAAAGTTTCCCAAAATCTAACAGAATACGTACTTTCCATAAGCTCAATCTGTTGTTCAACTGACAGCTGATCAATCTGTTGTAACAGTAAAAAAGAATACATATAATATTGAAAATGCAATGGATATAATTACATTTTCAGCAGTCACTGTTTTATCATAGCATATATGAAAAGATGGCTTTCTATTTTTTGTTTTCTGTATTGAATAGATTTCGTATTCAGGTGCAAGTGGCATAATTCAAACTGTAATAGCACTTTTCTTAAGGAAAACCATGGGGTGTTCCCTATATTCTTCAAACCCACACAAAAAAGTCCAACATATAAAATACTAGACTTTTATATACAATTAATAATAATTTTTACATGTTGGATTTTTTTGTGTGGGTTTAAGAATATGGGAACTCACCGTGACTTTTTTAAGAAGAGTGCTATTACAGTTTGCATAAATAAATATGAATAAATAATTTATTATTAATAGAATTAATAAGAAATCTGTTTAATTCACTATTAAACAGACATTCTTCTATTTCATCACTCTTCACTGGAATCATGACAATCTACTAAGACTTCATGGATGCAAAAGAAATAAATATGACATTATGTGGGCTTCTTGGAAATTTCCAGATTTGTCCTGGTTAATGACTGTAATAAAGATTGAAGACAATGAAAGTCTTAGACTAGCCATGGGCATTGCCAAAGAAACATCTTTTAAACCAAAATGTTAGTTGCTTCTTTAGCATATGGCAATTTATAAAACTACTAACAAGCTAAGACTAGAAGCTACTGAATAACTTCCCTGGATATTAGCTAAAGGAGCTTTTCCCAGATAAGACTCTGGCCAGGGACTAGGGAAGGTATAGTCCAGTATAACTGGGAACTATTAAGTAGGGGAAAGCAGAATTAGAATCGCATACAACTTCTATATTGATCAGATAAAAGGTACATGGAAAAAAGAAAGAGATACCTGACTTAAATATTCTAATCCAGGTGGGCATTTGGGAGTTGCTGGTGGGGTTGGCATCCAAACCACAGGTAAAGCTGCAGCAGGCATACTGGGAACTGGCACAGCTCCATAAGCCACTGCATTAGGTTGAACTGCCAAGTTTCAAAAGAACAAAGAGCTCACGAGCACATTCTTTTCTAAAATGCCCAGAACAACCAAACATTAACCAAGATTTCATAGGGTTTGTTGCAAAACTTCAGTTTAAAAAAATCTGTATTGGCCTGTCAGATAATATAATCATATTTCTTATAACACATACGGCATTATGCAAGTGCATGGTTGGGGGGTGATAAAAAATGTCTTGCATAGAAAAGAAATGCCTGCTAATAATAATAGTGTTTTCAAAGCCATTTTGCTTTCAGAACCCCATCTACTGAACATCTCAACCTTCCTGGCCCCCAGTTTGTTAAAAGAAGCCTCCTTCCCCCCAAACCCTAAGAAATAAGTGGATATTAGGGTTCTAATCACATTCCTTTGCCTGCTCCTGTTCTGCCCTGCAAGCTATTTCAATACATTCTTTCCTGGAATGTTTTAAGAAACCAATGGTTTTATGCACCATTAATGGTGGGGGGGATTGGTAATTTACTTGAGTCTGAGATGTCTGAATTCAAAGTTCAGCTCTGCTACATCCACACAAACACTGTAGGCTTTTGTCTTTGGCTGGCAAGCTTCAGGAGGTCATCAATTTTCAGTCTATCTGCTGTTCAGAGATGATGTAATACCATTAAGACTGCCCTTAAAAGAACAACTAGATAAAATGTCATAACATATAACTTCACTGATATGAGAAAATGCAGGACCTCTCTGAGGTTGCATGTGTTCTATTCTTAGAAAGAAGCAGAAACCCTGCCTTTTATCATGGGGTATGTGGGGGTGGGAACAGTGGGAGGGGAAATAGGTAAAGAAGTCTCCCTGTAGTCACTCTTGACTCAGGGTGATTTCATTGACACCTACATTAGTTTTCTTGATAATATTGGAAAGCAGTTTCCCTTTCCTTTCTTCCAGGAAGTGTGTTCAACTTCCCAATCTAATCTACAGCTTTAGTTATCTCCTGAAACACTGAAAACCTGGAGCTAGTGGAAATGCTGAGCTTTCCTGCACTATTAAGAACCTTGTTACTGTAGCCTGGGGGGGTGGGGGTGGCCTGTGAGTCTCACACAGTCCTCCAGACCCTCCCCTTTCTGAAATTTAGCAGCAATATGCCCAAGTTTTGGCTGTGCAATTTTGAAGGTTTCTTTAATTAAAAAAATAAAGAGGGCAATGAGGCAGGAGGCTTCAAAGGGGCAAACTACTCTCATTTCTACTCTCAGAACCTTTAACATAATCCCCAAACCTCCTGCCAAATTTGTGAACTAGGCAGGGCAACTGTAAAACAAAAGCCTAATGGAAAAGTTTTTTGAAACAAGAAGACTGCAGATGCCTCAACAACCTACCTGTCTTAACAAGCAGGAACCACGCCGAGAAGAGGAATAGGTCTCTAGTGTTTTATTACTGCTACAGTAGACAGAAAACCCTACCAAACTGAAGAAGTGTGAGAAAACCCATACAGATAAACCCCAAAAGTCAAGGCAGGTCTGTTCTGTGTCTCTTTGAATGGCTGCTCAACTCCTCACTACTACACATGCGTTTCCCCCCTGGATAGGGGCCCCCTCCTGCTCACCATCAGTGCTCATGACACTACCTGGAAAAGTTGATGGAGCTCCATACTGAGGAAATCCAGAAGCATACTGAGGAATTCCAGCTTGGACCTGGGCAGCTGGATAACCTGGGCCTGGATAACCCGGGCCTGGATAACCGGGACCTGGATAACCTGGGCCTGGATAACCCGGGCCTGGATAACCGGAGCCTTGGTATCCTGGAGGTGGTTCTGTAGGTGGAGGTTGATTTGCTAGAAGAACAGGAAGGTATTTAAGTTAATGGATGGATGGATGGATGGATGGATGGAGGGAGGGAGGGAGGGAGGGAGGGAGGGAGAGATGCTTAATGTCAGTCACTGGCCACCCTAATTTCAACCCTATATTTTATTTTTCTTATTTATTCTCCTATACATGATAAAACAAGTGGGTTTAATTCCAACAAAGCTACCCTTAATAAATATGTATGTTTTCCATTTTTCTACATGAGCAAAAATTTATAAGTAATAAAAATGAAAAACTCCAGTTACTGTAGTACATACACTAAAATTGTATCTAACTAAATTTTCTCTACAGAACCCTCTGATGTAGCGTAGTATCTTCCAAAAAAATTTAAATCACACACAGTGATTCATTGGCCAGACACATTTAGCTAAGAAAATCTAGATGTGCATTTACATTTTCGCCATATTTCTAGTGCCACAACTCACAAATTATGAAGGTTTTTTTTCCCCTACATTTTTTCCTACGTTTTTCTTATATCAGATATTTCTGCTTGATTATCATTTAGGACAAAACAATTTGCCTTCCTCAAGATATTTTTGGTTATAAGAACAAAAGTCCATGATGGATGTCAAAGTCCAAAATGACTGGAGAGAACCAGGTTGCATAACTTAGTTTACATAATTGTATACTATTTCATCAGTTAAATACAACATTTTTGGGACAAGATACTGGGAAAAAATATCCTACATATAGAAAAAGGTTAATAAAATCATATAGGAAAGGATTAAAAGAAGTATTCCACATAAAAGAAGGTTAGTATCTTGGCATAAAGATGGCCTGTAATACACACTAGAATTTATTTTGTGTATATATTAGATTGTATTGCAGTATATTTCAGAAGAAGACAACTTATGTATCAGTATTGTGAAGTTTTTCCAGTTTTCTTGTTACCACTTCAGAGATCATTATATCTTCAAACTGCAATTGCAGGTGAGAAGCAGATGGGTACATATAATCTACTCAGTTCAGCATTATGTCCAAATCATGCATGCTGCATGATTTTGCATGCTGTGACACTGACATAGAAGAGGTTAAAATTCATAGCTTGACTAAGGAGATTCAACTAAGGACATTTCATTGATTTAATGATATCCTAAGCAGTAAATGTTGCACAGATTTTCCAGATATAGCAGCATGTGGTAAGGATAGTAAAAGACAGAAAAATGTGAAGGACAGATACATTGATGATTCACAAAGAAAATATTTCCAAATTTAAAAGTAGATAAATTTTACTCACACTGCATTTTTCTTGATTATGTGTTCAACTCTTTCTGAAAAAAAATAGTAATTTTAGAAGATGACCACATTTTTCCTATTACTTGTTTTACATCATCTGTTTTGTTCCCAAGATCCATTAGCAAAAGCAAGTGTTATAGCTGACAAGTGCTTTTGTCATGAAGGGTGATTCTAATTGGATGGATCCTTACCTTATTTAATAGTACTAAGCTCTCTTTAAAAAATTACTGTGCAAAGAACTTCTGAACTTGCACAAACACAGCATTGCTCTGCCACTCCTTAAAGCAACCACTTTTTTAAAGCTTCTGAAAAAATATGCAGCTGCTTTCATTCTGTGCTTGTGCACGTTCCAACTCACTACTTCCAGAACATTTTCAAGTGTGCACAGCCCTATTATTCAACTGTTGCTTTTACACTGTAAATTACAAACAAAATGTCAATTAATTTTCACATTATAAGAAGCACTGCATTCCCCCCCTTTTTTAAATTTATTGTATTAATTTATTTAAAAGATTTGTATGGTTGCCCATATTAAACACAACTTTGGGCAGCTCACAAGAACAATAAAACCCAATAACTATAAAATCATAACACCAAACTAGTGCAAACAGTTGTAAAATCACAACATACATCTTGGAGCCTCTAAATGAAAAAGCTCATCAAATATAGTAAAATAGACATCTCGACATTGAAATGAATACATTTTTTTTCTTTCAATTTTAAATGTTAAAGGTGTCACAAAGGTCCAAGAAAAAGAACGGTTTGGGTGCTTTTTTAAATTTGGGATTATCTTTCCTTCTGTTCTCTTTCATCTTAAGTCAGACACATCAAAGACTAAATGGCCTGTTCTTTTCAATTCAGAATCAATATCTTTCTTTCACAGCCTGCACCAGAGGGAAGGCAGGTCTCTTCTCTGATAAAGGAGTAATCTAGCTGTGAATTATTTATCTAGTTTTGCCTGAATCCTTCTCAGTCTCAGAACCCATTCCTAAAGAATTGTAGTGTTGGAAAGGACCTCAGAAGCCATCCAATCAAACCCTCTACTCAGGGCAAATCTACTAAAGAAACTTTGCTCACACTCGTGACGTTCTGTCTGGACTACTGTAATGCGCTCTACATGGGGCTGCCCTTGAAGAGCATTCAGAAGCTTCAACTGGTACAGAATGCAGCCACAGGGATAGTAAATGGTGTCGGGTACTCAACACATGTAACACCACTGTTATGGGAGCTGCATTGGTTGCCGGTGTGCTTCTGGGTGAAATTCAAGGTGCTGATTGTCACCTTTAAAGCCCTTCATGGCTTGGGGCTGGGTTACCTAAGGGACCACCTTCTCCCAGTTGTTTCTGCCCGTCCAATTTGATCTAGTAGGTTGGGTATGCTGCGGGTCCCGTCAGCCAGGGAGTGTCGGTTGGCGGGAACTAGAAGGTGTGCCTTCTCTTCCATAGCACCTGCCCTCTGGAACATCCTCCCTCCAGAAATTAGGATGTCACCGACCCTGCTGGCCTTCCGTAAGGCCATGAAGACCTGGCTTTGTGCCCGGGCCTGGGGCCTCAAACGTGTGGATGGTCCCATCTCTTGGCTGAATTAATATCTATGCACTGCTCACTTGGCAGCCATATATATTTATTTTGTATTTATTTTATATTTTAACTGTTTTAATTGTAATTGTTTTAATTGTTTTATGGTTTTATTGTTGTAAGCCGCCCAGAGTCACTCGCTGAGATGGGCGGCTATAAAAATCAAATAAATAAATAAACAAACATGACAAATCAGCTTCTGGTTGAAGATTCCAGTGAAGGAGAAGTCACCACTTTACGTGGCAGCTTGTTCCCCTGGCTGACAACTCAAACAGAAAGTTCCATCTGTTTCTAGCCTGTGTTGTCCCAGGAACTCTGCGTTCTTTAAAACCTGGCATGCTTTGCCAATTAACACAGAAGCCAGGGATCTTTTTTATAGCTTTATTCTGCAGAAGAAAGGGCAAGGCACCCATGTCTTTAGTTCCATAAGCATGCTGAGCTTGCAAATCAACATAACTTTTATATATGTTTAGAACAAAGAGGTGCATGATTATTGGCAAACAATAATTATTCACACCCTTATGTGGACAAAACACTCTCAAAGGGTGGGTACTCTTGCTGTTGCTGGGAAGAAATATATGCTAGCTGTTATCTGTCTATTCCCACTGCATGCACAATGGACCAATTCCTCCTCCCTTCCTTCTCCAGTGTTGTGTGTGCGTGTGGGGCAGGGGGCTTACTGCCTTTCTCTGCTTGCACCTTACTGATAATGGATACAGTCTTACTAGCCTTTGAAATGCTCAGAGCAAATGGGTTAGTGTATTTAGGACAGCTGGTTTCTGCTGCCTTCTTCCAATTAACCCTAAAATTACCATTCCATCACCTGAACCTTCTTCCTTGTAGTTTTGGTCCTGGTCCTGCTGTCTGAGGTAACAGTAACTCCATTCGTACTTCCCTAAACATACCCAGATTCTTTCACCATTCCTTGCAGGCCTTGGTTTCCAAATCCTTCACCAACTTGGTAGCCCTCCTCTGAACTTGCTCTATTTTGTCACTGTTCTTTCTGAAACTGGTGCTCAGAACTGGACACAGGACTCCAAATGGGGTCTAACCAGGGCAAAGTAGAATGAACAATTGTTCCTGATAATGCATCCCAAGGCTGCATTTGCCTTCTTAACAGTTGCCTTACACTGCTGTCTCACGTTTAGCATGTAGCCAAGAAGGATACCCAGATCCCTTTCATTTCTTTTCAATAATTTTATTAAAAGTTTTAACTACAATAATAAAAAATAATACAAACTAAAAAGAAAAATAGAAGGAGAGAATGAAAGGTTCAAGAAAGAAAAAAGATAGAGAAAATAGAAAATAAAAAAAAAGAAATAAGAAATAAGAAAACAACTTCCCACCCATATCACAAGTATAAACAGTTTCACTATCTCTTCACCTCCTCTTAATTAACAGATATAAAACTCTTCATCCCATAATTCAACTGTTAACTATAGGCAGCTCCCATAAGCAACATATTTACCAATCCAGGTGTCAGCAAAAAGTCCAAACAGAGCCCTAAAATAATAACATTATTTAAGAAATATAAAACTCATCATTCCATATCTCAGGTCTTAAGTGTAAGCAAATCCAATACACAACATCTTTTCCAGTCCAGATGTTAGCAAATCCAGAAAGAACCACCCAAAATAACAACATGTCCCATTTTAACTCTGATCAAATAAGCCAACGTTATATTCCTTCCTTTTGCATAAAACAATTGTGCTCTTTAATCCCTTCAAATGATTATTGATCCTTGTCTTGAATTTCTTCAAAACTTTAACAAGTCTCTTTCCTAAGTCCAGCAAGAAGAAATTAATACCGTTGCCCTCTGAGTTTGACATTTTTATATCCTTCTTAATTTTTAAAGCCTCATCTGATTTGTTTTTGTATATCCAATGACAAATTCTTATTCACATTGTTCTCCACAATCATGTCAAAGTTTTGTTCCAAATCTTTTTTTGTAACAGCTTCTTCTGGGAACACACAACACAACTGACATCGTTGATTCAAGGTCCCAGTGCAATTCCTCAAAAGTATCTCTGAACACCTTTATAAGTTGCTTATCTTGTTATGTTTCCAATACCAAAAAATACTTTTTCTTTCCCACAAAATGCATTTATTCTTTAAAATTAATTTCAAAGTCTTAATATACAAAATCAAATATTCCAATATGTTCTGAGCCCTTAATCCATTTAAAACTTTATATGGCCCAAACCTTGTCTTGCTTTTTTTTCTTATGTTCAGGATTGAAGGTATCACCCGTTTCCAGCCTTGTCATTTTGAAGGTGTCTAACTTCCTTAAAGCAGTTAATAGGCAATTTCCAAAAAGTGGTTAACTAAGCACGAACTTAGCATCCTTTGAAGGCTCCGACTGTGGCTGGAACAAGAATGCAAATTCCGTCATCTCCTGGTTCTCCCACCCACTGGAGACTGCTGCCTTGCAGTCTTGTGAGGCGCAACTGTATGGAGCACAACTTGGGCAATCTCTTGTCCTCTCTTTCTCCAGAGAGGATCAAAGGAGCCAATCCACTTGTCAGCTCCTTGTTCTTAGCTGCAATTGTCAGCTCCGCTTTTTGTGGAGCCATCTGCAGTCCACCACATTCCTGAGGAAGTCCTTCTCAGGGAAGCACTGTTATTTCCCCCATGTGTATAGCCCACTAACTTCTATCCACCACAAGAGTGGATCATGCTACATTATGATTTTCCAATTTATAGATCCACACACATTATCTGGATTTGCACATTAACTTTCACCACAGTGGCTAAATTCTCACAAGAACTAAGACAAAGAAACAGCCAAAGAAAAAGTCAAATATCATGACTTAGCAGAATGCTCAAGCTTTGATCACTACTCACTTGGATTACTGTAACTTGCTCTCCATGGGGAAGTCTTTGAAGCCAAACCAACAAATCCAATGTGGGTCTTAAGTAGCCATTTTTTCTCTTCTTGAATTGTCACCTGACCTTACTTTTGAAGAAATTTGAAGAAATTACTTAGTAATTCTTCTTAGTGACTTAGGATTGGTCCTTGTACTTATGATCATCGCAGCATCCCAGCAGTCACATGATTGCCATTTGTAACCTTCCCAGCTGGCTTCCAACAATTAAATTCAATGGAGAAGCTGGATTCACTTAACGACCACTGCAAAAATGGTAATAAAATTGGGTGCAGTCACATGATGCCTCACTTAATGACCACACCTCTTAATGATGGGTTTTCCAGTCCCAATTGTGGTTGTAAGTTGAGGACTACCTGGTATATAAATATGGGAGTAGATGAAGACTGTATTGTGAATCAAATTTTTCTAGGCATCAGATCTCATAGCCACTAAAATGTTACTTAATTATTAATAATCATTCAGCTAAGCTTAGTCTCCATAGTACAATACCAACAATAAAAGACTACTGCTGTAAGATAAGGAAGTGCCACAAGATATATCTTTATGTATGAAAGTTGAGTCAATGCTAATTAATCCTGCATCTTTCTTTAAAAGTTTTTGATGAACTGATCTTAACCCATCTGATATGAATGTTCTGTGGGAACTTAATAACTGTACACAAGGTGGAGTTGTGCTTGAATTTCAATTACCTCATGCTTCTCAAAAACATATTTTCATACTTTCAAATGCATATCTTAACTGGCAGAGATCCAAGACTCACCTATTATTTCAACATGCCTCTAGCAGCAGTGTAAGAAACTACAAAACTACCAACTTTTCAAACAAGTCCAGAAGTTCCTGAGTTTTTCACAGACTAAATGCAAATTCTGTTATATCACCAATGATCATGAGTAAAGCAATGTTGTAGACTACAGAACCAAAAAAAAGGTGTTGATATTAAGAAAATCCAAATTCTATGATCAGACAGTACCTTCATTAAGATTCTTAATTTAAAACCAACAAAAAAAATGCAGTTGGTCCTAATAAATGTATTGCTTAACTAGAAATTGCGGATTATTAGATGATACTAAAAATGGGGTGGGAAACCCTTATTCTTAGTTCACAAATCAGAATTGTATCAATACTAGTAACAGTTTATAAATTCTGGACAACTTTCTAGATAACATATCTATTAGACTGCTTCCTCCCATCTATTAAGATCTGGAAGAGAGGACTCTCACCAGATGTTGACCTTTAAGTTAAGAAATTTATATTGACAATGTTATACACTATTTTAAACTTATTACTGGGGCTGCGGTGGCTCAGTGGTTAAGACGCTAAGTCAGAGGACCATTAAGGTTGGCAGTTCATCAGTTCAAAACCTGAGAGCACGAGCCATATGATGGAGTGAGCTCCTGTCAACTTGTCCCAGCTCCTGCTAACCTAGCAGTTCAAAAGCATGCAAATGCAAGTAGATAAATAGGTACCACTTTGGTGGGAAAATAACAGGGATGTGAAAGGAGCCCCCGCGGGCGTCCCCTGGGTAACAGTGATGTCACCGGCAAATCCTTTCAACTCAGAAGTGCCTTGGTAGGTGCTTCTGACACACACACACACACACACACACAAACTTATTACTGGATGTAAGTCTGTAAGCCACTCAGAGTCAGTTATGACTGAAGCAGCACTTAAGCCTAGTAATAAATAAACATCGAGATATGAAATTAGAGACTGAATTTACATATCATGTTAAGCCATAATGTGGTTTTGGCTTAGGGCACCAGGTGAACTTAATCACTATAGTTTATAAAGCATGGCTTATGGCTCAGCATACTCTGCGAACTCATTGTTGACTTAGTTAACAAGTCATTATTCAGAGTGATATGTGAACTCAGTCAGAAAGGGAGATGCCTGCCTTCAGTTCAGAATCATCAAAGAACAAAATACTTAATAAAACGGGATAAAGAAAGCCTCTGAGAGACACAGAATATTGGTTCAGAAAGATAGGCCTTTGAGTTGACCTAGCAAAGTTCTTATTGATTTTGTTTGCTTAATATATTTTACCTTGTTTTGCTATTGGAATGTATGCAAAGCTTATCTTGTATTCTTGGAGGAAATAAAAACCAAAAAGTGCAATTACTAAATGTTTAATTATATTGTGATGAGGCAGAACAGCCGCTGGGAAAAGCATGAGAGCTAAGGAGGAGCCAAATGACAGTCCTTTGGTGCAATCAGTAGTAATTAAGAAAATAAGCAGTAACCAGAAGCCAAAAGCTCTTCTTAAGAATTCATCTAAATGTGTGAGAGGAGATGGTAAAGTGGAGATGGAGGTGAGAAGCTTGCATGTTCTGTCTAAATCCTTGTGTGCAAGGCCCTAGGGTCCAGCCCCTCACAAAATCTGAAGGAGATGTTTCAAGTGAATGAGTGTTTAATTTTCCACATGAAGACGGAACCTGATAAAGCACAGAACATTGGCCCTTAATACAACAAGGCTGTGGCATACAAAGCCAGGAATACATATGGATAGAGACGGGAGGATACAGAGACAGAGCTAACAAACCCAATTTGGCAATTTGGGTTTTGTTTTTTTTTGCAGAAACACCAAATATATTTTGCCTAAATAAAATCAAGGTTTACCAAAGGCTATGAGATAATTTAATAATGTTATAGCATTCAGTTTTTCCTCAATTCAGTGCAAGGTATCACCTTCATTGGTTGTTCAGAATAGGGTTCAGCAGGTATGGCTCACCTGACTGCCCAAGATTGCTAGGAAGTTCAAGTGCTCTCCATATAATCTTGAGTCCACAGAAAATTATCCTGTGTCTCCACTGCTGATCCCTATCCTGCCTCTACTGGGACTATTTGGACTGAAGTGGGCTATCCTGAGTCTGCATGTGCAAGTAACTGCTTGATTCCCCAAGTTTTGCTACCCTGCCACTTCTTCATGAATTATCCACTTGGAGAAAAAACATCCATCAGTCAAAACGCTGCAGAAAGAATGGTGGGTGTCTGGCTTACAGGATTCAGTCACGTATTTCTACACTCTTTCTTGTGCCCTCTCAGACCTCATTCTGCCATAATTCAAGTTAAGTATTTTTTTAGAGGGGGGTGTCATTATATAGGAATCGGATAGAAAATAAAACAAATAAATAAATAAATGTCCATTCCTTTCTTTATATAAGCAATACACGGTCACTTTCAGACTCCTCCATGCTTCATTAAGAGGCAATTGAAAAAATGAGAGGTTATCCTGTCACGTCACTGTTACTCTATTTCAGTCTGTATTTCTCCTTTATACAATTTCCTTTTCACACCACTCCTCAGTTTCACCATTTAAGCTTTGCACTAAGCTGATAAGAGTTAAGGCACTAATGAAATTTGTTGTCTGATAAGTCTAGCATTAAAGGGGAATTCTGATAAACTTCTGGCACAAAGCTGTTGCCCAAATAGGTCATGAGGCAAGAATGACAGGCAGTAGTAATTCTCCAAAAAGTAGGAGGCATCTGCTATTAGAATTTCTCATAGAGATTCCCTTCCCAGGCTGGGGGCTTCTGGAAGCATTAGAATTATCACTCCCAGCCAAGTTAGAAATGAACCAGATTACCCATAATAACTGTGATAATTGAACTGTAGTATTGGAGGAAAACTGAGAGTGCCTTGGATTGCAAGAAGATCAAACTAGTCCATACTCCAGGAAATAAAGCCAGACTGCTCTCTTGGGGGAATGATATTAAAGGCAAAACTGAAGTACTTTGGCCACATAATGAGAAGACAGGACACCCTGGAGAAGATGCTGATGCTAGGGAGAGTGGAGGACAAAAGGAAGAGGGGCCGACCAAGGGCAAGATGGATGGATGACATTCAGAGGTGACGGACTCGACCTTGGGGGAGCTGGGGGTGATGACGACCAACAGGAAGCTCTGGTGTGGGCTGCTCCATGAAGTCACAAAGAGTCGGAAGTGACTGGATGAATAAACAAACCGGTAATAACTTATACACCATACATAAGCAAATTATGCCGACAAGAGGCATGGTGAGAAATTTAAAAAGGCAATGCTATCCAGCAGCTAGATGCTACTCAAAGCACCAGAGCAGGAACATTCCTTAAAGACCTCCACTTCTGAGTCAACAAAACAACAGGGAAAAGGTTTGCAGTCTACAACAGCTACTCTAATAGTACAAGGTTGAGTAAAGATCTGGTGGATTGTACTTAACATTTTGGGGGGAAAAGAAAGACCTTCTGAATGATCTGCACTACAACTCCAGACAGACAAGCATTGGCCATTTGGTTTGGGGTTTCAGGAACTGTAATCCAAGACATTCAGAAGGCACTAGGTACCTATCCTTTACTCAATATCATAAGTTTAATATTTTATTTTATTTTTTATTTATCATATTTTTATCACTGCCCATATCCCTCACACTGGGGACCCTGGGCGGTTCAATATCCTAGTCAAGAGTTCTAACTCTAAGGGAAATCAATACAGAGACTAATAATCCAGCACCATTTATAAAACAAACAAAACACAAAGTTGCTTATTTGGGTAGCCTATTAGTCTGCACGTGTCAGCACAAAAAATACAAGGGAAAACTTTGTGATGAATTTATGCCATGAATTGCACTAACTTGAGATGCATAAAAGGACACCCCACCCCCACCCCCAAGAAACAGCAACTCCTCCACTAACCCCTTTATGATCCAAACAGTGTGTTTTCTTTTTATGGATTTTAATTCTGTTAAGCTGCCAGGAGTCCCATGTGTGAGTTGGGTGGCCATATCCATTTGTTTAATAAATAAATAAAATTGCAAAGAGTGGAACTGAGGTTGGATAATGCAAATACAGACCAATACTTTTTTTTACCTTTAGAAAGTTCATTATCAGGCAACGTTCAACTTTTCTCTTTTCAAAACAGCACATGCTGCAATAGGACACCCCCCACCCACCCCCGTCCCTTCCCTCAGGGTTATAGAATGAACGATTCTGGAGATGCTGTTGCGATTCTGGAGATGCTGTTGCGTTCAAGTTCTCAACATCCTCATCGAATGATACAATCGCTGAGGCTGACGGATGATGCCACCTTACCCATCTCTGGAGGAACCAGAGATCCATCATCGCTGGAAGTAAAACTGCACGGTTGTTTCGCTTTTGTGGCATGGGGTGGGGAGTGGGGCGAAGTGACTGGATGTGCACTGGTTTCAGGGGCCCTGCCTCCGGAAACGAAAATAAAGTCGGAACTAAAAAAAGTAAACATGATGACCACGAAACACTATCGCCGTCTACTCAATTCTGGAGCCGAAGAAGCGGCTGCGCCTGGAACAGCCCGACCCAAACCCGCATCTTAGAGGAGAAAACCAATTTAATTGAAGCCGGACCTGCGGGCTATGGAAACCGACTTTCCCGTTTCCTTTTGACATGTCAGCGATGAAGTGTGCCAAGGAAGTCAGAAAGAAAGAGGACATCTTATCATTACTCTGAAAATGAGGGAAGATCCAGTTCACACGGTAAGATAGTACCAACCTCTACGCAGGGGAGGGGGATCCCTACCTTGGGGATTCCGCCTTAGCCTTCGCTTCGTTTCTTTACAGGTTAAAATGCTAGACCGAGCGACTGGGTCCGCCTTTGTCTTTCACGAAAGAAGGAAAAGGAGGGGCAGAGGATGGGCGGAGACCAGCAAATGGAGAGGGAGGGAAATAGGACGAGAGGAAACAGCGGGGTCCGGCTGAGGCAGGAATGGGAACCGTCGTGCACGTTGTCCGCGTCTGGATGGTTGGCTTCGTGCTCTGCAGAGGATCCTCCTTTTCTTCTACTTCCAGTGTCCTTGGATAGACCGAAATGCTTCAGTCCTAAAATTAGAGCGTGGGGCATTTTTAAGCCATGGCAGTTGTTATTCAGGGAACGTTACATAAGCTCCCTGTCACACCCTGATTTCTTTATGCATTAGAGTGCATGGCTGCACATAGCTTCCAGAACGGTATTTGTCATCTTTGGCATATTCTCATTTTTTTGTTGCACAATCTGGGAATTTCTCTTAAGATATCGGCAACAATACAAACCAATTTACTTAAGAGTTACTATTTTGGAAATAACAATGAGGTGCATTAAGGTGTATTACAATCATGTCCTTTCAATGCAAAATATTTAATTTTTCAGTGGAAAAGGGGGGAAGTTAGATCCTTGAGATCAAGCAAGTAACATCCTGATTTCACATGATTTTTACCTGTATCCAATGTAAAATCACAATCAAAGTGACTTACCATTTTGGTTTTGCCATAATGAAAAAAAAAAAAAGGTGGGTGGGATTAAGACACAAATGTTCTTGATTTTTATAGAGGGCCCTTATCCAGCCAACTTCAAGTTACAAAGCTCATTTGTCTACATGTGATGGGACACTACAACCACAGATCTGACATTTGCACTGTGGTGCAAAAAATTGAATCCAAGGTTGTGTCCTCTTGAACTCATGCAACTTTTGTGTGGGATCTTTATAATTTTTGATTATGTGCCATCAAGTTGGTGTTGACTCTTAGTAAATACACAGTTAGATTTTCTTCATAATGATCTATCCCTAACCTGGTCTTTCAACATTGTACTCATTGCCACTGTAACTGAGTCCATCCACCTTGCTGCTGGTCTTCTTCTCTTTCCTTCTGCTTTTCCCAACATTAAAGTCTTCTCTAGAGAGATACTGTAGGTCTTCACATAATGCGTAGGATAATTTGAGCCTTGTCACTTGTGCTTCAAACTATTATCAAATCAGAGAACACATTTGCTTGCATGAAATGATCTATTACAGTCATATATTCAACTATTTATGATGCAGAAACATGGCTTTGAGGTCATATCCTCTGCATGTCAAATTATTTTTACAATGGATCTATATGAAACAATGGTTATATCATGGAACACATTTGTCTGCATGCAGTGAGCATTGTTGGGCTAGATTCAAACATTCTGACCCCACAAAAGTATTCAAGGCAAAAATCTTCAGGGATCCACTTGATTTGTACATGAGATGCAGCTGCAACCACTATGAAAATACAGGTTCTAGCCTTTTACACTGAGCCAGCATCAGAATCACAGATATGAGGATTTTTGGCATCACCATAGTATAAAGAACTTGAATTTGGGATATAGATTATCAAGGATGATTTTGATTTTTAGATGCAGTTTACCTGAAACATCATCAAACATAGTCACTTCTCTCAATGGGCAAAGACAAAATTCATAGATTTATTAAATGTAGATGGTTATCTAATGCAAAACCAACAGATAGAATTATGGATCTGTGGCATGAATTCTCACCCACAGATCCAAATGAATTGTACATCCATGGTTACAGATGAAACTAATATTGCATTCTGTACTAGATGGAATAATCACAAGCCAAAAATATAGATGCTTTGCATAGATTCTGAAGCATTCCCACAAGTATTTTTTATTTAACTGTGTATTTCTAGTGCTTATTCATGATTCAGAGCATTACAATATGTATCATTCCCAAATCTAAAATCACTGAACAAACCATAAAATCACAATACCATAGAAAATATGGATCTGGATCCTCTAGATTTATGCAGGGATTAACTCAAATTGATAACAGCTCCATAAATGTAGATGCGGAAAAAATATGAAGTCAGTGATTTACTGTGCCAATGTGGCACAGATGCCATACATATGAGGAAATTACTAATACTTCTTTTATTACTTTATTTTATAACTTCACTATTTTATTTTTTATTTTTATTGTATTTTATTTTATTGTATTTTTATTGTATTGTATTTTATGACATTCCATATAGCCTCGTGTGGCGCAGAGTGGTAGGCGGCAGTATTGCAACCGAAACTCTCCCCATGACCCGAATTTGATCCCAGTGGAAGCTGGATTCTCGGGTAGCCAGCTCAGGTCGACTCAGCCTTATATCCTTCTGAGGTCGGTAAAATGAGCACCCAGCTTGCTGGGGGAGGTGACGACTGGGGAAGGCAATGGCAAACCACCCCACTAGACAGTCTGCCAAGAAAACATCACGAAAGCGGCATCCCCCCAAAGGATCAGACATGACTCAGCGCTTGCACAGGGGACCTTCCACATTTTCACTCACTTGACATTCTATAAGTTATGACCTGTGGTTACAGCAATAAACTTATTTATTTATTACTTACTTACATACAGATGAGGAGATAACTGTCATGGAAAATTCCAAAGAACAGAGCACAACACTGAGGAGAAGTAACCACCTGTTTATTCAGCCATCATTGGGTCCCAACTTTTCAAGAAAGAAGAACCCCAAACAATGGAAAAACAAAGAATTTTTATAGAAGTTGAGGGCTACAGGGTGGGAAATCCTAAGGTTCTGATTTATTGGAAAATTTGGAGGAAGCTAGCTAAGAACTTGACTTTGCGCCTGGGGTTATTTATGTTGTTAAGCCAAACCACACTTTCTGGAGCAGGGACAGCATCAGGACACCCAAAATAACAAACTTAAAACTCATCCCTCCATTTTGACATAAAACATGGTACTGAACTGTAATTTTTAGGTGCTGATTTCTGTGACAAAGGTTGTGTTGCTAAAAAGAATGCATCTCTTGTTTTGTAATATCACCCTTTTCAGAAACATGTAGATAAAGCACAGATACCTAAAGATCTCTTGCTTTCTACTGGGAATATTTCCAAGTTTGCACGTCTGCCTGCAGTAATTTACATATGTAAAAACACACAACTAATTTTAAAATTTCCTTTCTATGAATATCTTCAAGATTATAGACTTTCTTGATTTAAAACAGACATAGATATATGTACACCCAAATTAACACCACCTAATGTATTAGAAATAAGAACAAAGAGTAGCCCCTAGGGATCTTCTCTTCTTTTCCAATGGATCTTAACAGCTTTCCATTTCAGTGGGAATATAAGGGTTGTATTACAATCTTGAAACTGAGAAGGAGCTTTCAAAACTAGCCTGTGCAGCCTGTTTTGGAGCTAAGGATCATTTACTGAGCCCACTGGGACTTTTTGCAGCAGACATTAATAGTATTGGATTTTGAAGTTTGATTACAACCCTAGTATATTTTAGAACTGCCCTGAGTCTATGCATTTAATAAATTATAAATTATTATTAGAACATTTGAATGGCTCAAGTAATACATCACCCACCCCCAATCCCCCCAATCCTTCTGTGCCACTTCATGGTGGTGTTGGTGGTGTTGGTAGGCTGTTCCTGGGAGGGATGAGTGAAGAATGTCAGGAGTGTATGCCAAGAGTATATATTCCCAGCAGGATCACCCAAGGATGAAGGTCATCCCAGTTGCCCAGCTAAAGTAAACTGGCACCTATATTGGACAGCAGGAATACAGGAAGGTGCTGGAGGTGGATGATCACTTTAATGACAGTGGCAAAGGCATCAATTCATACTGCACAGGAGAAGGCAATGGTAAACCACTCCTGTCTTTTTCCAGGAAGAACATATGGATAGAAATGGATATCCCCCTCAGGTTGGGTAGCACTCAACATGCTACTGCATGGAGGTTGTCTCATACTCACAGAGCTCATGGCAGTTGTGGCCAAGAAGGCCTCTGCACAGTTCCATCTGGTGTGCCAGTTGCACCTGTTCCTGGATTGGGAAGCCCTTCAGATGGTCATTTAGGCCCTCATCACCTCATGGCTGGATTACTGTAATTGATAATATACTTGACAATGGGATGATTATTAAAATTAAAATTGAATGGCCCAATACTTATCAAAATTAAAATTAACTTTTATCCTGGCTACAACAAGCACTTTCAGAAGACTGTTCCACCAGCTGGGAAAAGTGGTCTATCCCTTCTTTTCATTGTCCCTTCTTAAATTGTGTGTCTTCTTACAGTGAGAATGAACCATATATTTTTTTCTAAGCAGGGAAGTGATCTTCAACTGCAGAATCAGAAAAATCTAATTTCTTCCCTACAGCTTTGAATGATTAAATTTAATACCACATCCCTTCTGTGAAATTCATTTGAGTTTCATGGTAAATTTTTATTGAAAACTGGCCTGAGATTTTTAAGGGAAAGTGTATATAAATCTTTTAAATAAATAAATAAACTGCTTTCGATTACTTTTTTAATGCTAAAACTAATGCTGTTAGTTTCTCTACATGTGTGCACACACGTCATCATCAGTGTATCATCCTTTGTGTAATCCTTCAGTGGAAGTCTAGCTTGTAACTTCTTGCTACAGCAGGAGGTCTAGAAAAGAATATTGCATTCAAGAGAGAAAGGCATGGTTTGGAGAGAGGCACACTAGATTTCATGTGATAAAAGCAAGGAGTTCAGGGAGAGTGGCAAGGGAAATGGGGAAGTTTAAGGTAGTGATTCACTTTATACATTGTTCAGCCATAGAAGAAGGTGGAAAGAGAGGATAGAGACTTGTGCTACAGCAAAGAAAGCCAGAGTTTTGGAAGCTTCTTGCTACAGCAAAGAGGGACGATAATTTACAAGTTTTGCACAGGTATCACTTTGTTTGGAAATGGAGAGTAAAATAGCAATAATGTTTCTGGATTGAAGAGAAAAAGGGAAAGGGGTGAAGGATCTTGTACAGCTAGCATACAGAGTGCTGGTTCTTGAAAGTCAGTGTTAGATGGATCCTCCAACAGTTTCAAGGAAAGCAAACTAGGGGTCCTATCAGTAACTGATTTGCCTGTGTTCTTCAGCTGAGTTTGCTGTGTGCTCCTTGGCTTCCTGAAGCTGCAGTTCAGCCCAAAGTCTATGAAGACAACATACTGGGGAAGCTTGGGTCACCTTCTGCAAGCCCGGCAACTATCTTGGGGCTGGACTACAAGTGAAGGACTCTCACAGGCTTTGCCTGCTTCATGGTCACACTGGTTGGGGTTAAGTCCAGTGGGGGATGGTCTAACTCAGAGACACATTTCTCTTGGGGTAAGCAAAATATATGGCAAGTGATGGGAAAAACGTAGGGTTGTCTTTCTCTGTCGGCATATCTTCAGCTCTTGATGGAGAGGGAAAAAGGACAGCATTTACAGAAGGTGGGACTTTCCTTCTCCTTTTATAGGAATTTCTACCCTGAAATAAAAATTCTGCTAGTACAGGTAGTCCTGTACTGTGTCATTCAAAATTGGAGCATCCCATAAACCCTGTAAAATAAATAAGTAATAATAAATAAAACATGTGGGAGAAAAGAGGTGGTCAAGACTAACAAAAGAGAGTGAGAAAGAGACAAAGGGGGGAGGGATTTTTGGCTAAGTGACCAGGTTGGGGCTTTCCTCCTAGTCTGAACAAAAGAGTTGGGAAGGGGTTATTTTCTAGATTCCTTTTGATTACCAAAGAGACAGGAAGTACAAGCAGTGAGTCATTTAGAAGCATAATGCTTATTGTTCTGATTTATAATGGAGTGGCCCAGGGAAAGGTCATAGCTCTGATTACCTTAGGCCAGTGTTTCTCAACCTTGGCAATTTTAAGATGTGTGGACTTCAACTCCCAGAATTCCCCAGCCAGCATTGTTGGCTGGCTGGGGAATTCTGTGAGTTGAGGTTCACACGTCTCAAAGTTGTCAAGGTTGAGAAATGCTGCCTTAGGCAGATACCCTTTCCCTACACTGTTTTATCAAGACCTAGTCAAATTGGGGTAGAATTATAGGGAGGGTGCAAGGCCCATAGCAAGATGATCTAGAATGGATTTTAGTACCTTGATCAAGAATATGGGCTTATATCTTTAAAATTTTATCAAGCTTTGGTAGAATGTTCTAATCATTCTAGTAAATGAATGGTAAACATTCATTTACTAGAATGACTAGAACATCAGCACTCCATATTTCCTTCAGCAAAGGATCGTTACCTTGTCATGGTGCTGGAGCTTGAGCACCTCAATGATGCCATGAGCTAAACCGTGAAGGGCCACCCAAGATGGGAAGGCCATGACAGAGAGGTCAGACTAAATGCGATCCCTGGGGAAGGTAATGGCAACCCACCCCAGTATTCTTGCCGTGAAAACTCAATGGATCAGTACAACCAGAGATATGTCGGTATACCATCGGAAGATGAGACCCCCAGGTCGGAAGATGGTCAAAATGCTACTGGGGAGGAACAGAGGAAAAGTCCAACTAGCCCCAGATGTGATGACACAGCTAGCTCAAAGCCAAAAGGACGGCTATCAGCTGACGGTGCTGGTGGTGAACGGCGAATCCGATGTTCTAAGGATCAACACACCATTGGAACCTGGAATGTAAGATCTATGAGACAGGGCAAATGGATCTTACATTTGGATGTGGTTATTGGTGAGATGTCAAGATTAAAGATTGACATTTTGGGCGTCAGCGAACTGAAATGGACTGGAATGGGCCACTTCACATCAAATGACCACCAGATCTACTACTGTGGACAAGAGGACCACAGAAGAAATGGAGTAGCCTTCATAATTAATAGTCAAGTGGCTAAAGCAGTGCTTGGATACAATCCAAAAAACGACAGAATGATCTCAATTCAAATTCAGGGCAACCCATCTAACATCACAGTGATCCAAATATACGCCCCAACCACAAATGCTGAAGAAGCTGAAGTAGAGCAGTTCTATGAGGATCTGCAGCACCTACTGGACAACATGCCTAAAAGAGATGTTATTTTCATCACAGGAGACTGGAATGCTAAGGTGGGCAGTCAAATGACACCTCGAATTACAGGTAAGTATGGCCTGGGAGAACAAAATGAAGCAGGACATAGGCTGATAGAATTTTGCCAAGACAATTCACTCTGCATAACAAACACTCTCTTCCAACAACCTAAGAGACGGCTTTATACATGGACTTCACCAGATGGACAACACCGAAATCAGATTGATTACATCCTTTGCAGCCAAAGGTGGCGGACATCTGTACAGTCGGTAAAAACAAGGCCTGGAGCTGACTGTAGTTCATATCATGAACTACTTCTTGCACAATTTATGTATGGGGATACCAAGTCATCTTGTCTGCCTCCTGAAAAATCTGTATAACGACCAAGTAGCAACAGTAAGAACAGACCACGGAACAACAGACTGGTTTAAGATTGGGAAAGGAGTACAGCAGGGCTGTATACTCTCACCCTACCTATTCAACTTGTACGCAGAACACATCATGCGACATGCTGGGCTTGAAGAATCCAAGGCTGGAGTTAAAATCGCTGGAAGAAACATTAACAATCTCAGATATGCAGATGATACCACTTTGATGGCTGAAAGCGAAGAGGAACTGAGGAGCCTTATGATGAATGTGAAAGAAGAAAGTGCAAAAGCTGGCTTGCAGCTAAACCTCAAAAAAACCAAGATTATGGCAACCAGCTTGATTGAGAACTGGCAAATAGAGGGAGAAAATGTAGAAGCAGTGAAAGACTTTGTATTCCTAGGTGCAAAGATTACTGCAGATGCTGACTGCAGTCAGGAAATCAGAAGACGCTTAATCCTTGGGAGAAGAGCAATGACCAATCTCGATAAAATAGTTAAGAGCAGAGACATCACACTGACAACAAAGGCCCGCATAGTTAAAGCAATGGTGTTCCCTGTAGTAACATATGGCTGCGAGAGCTGGACCATAAGGAAGGCTGAGAGAAGGAAGATCGATGCTTTTGAACTGTGGTGTTGGAGGAAAATTCTGAGAGTGCCTTGGACTGCAAGAAGATCCAACCAGTCCATCCTCCAGGAAATAAAGCCAGACCGCTCACTTGAGGGAATGGTATTAAAGGCAAAACTGAAATACTTTGGCCACATCATGAGAAGACAGGACACCCTGGAGAGTGGAAGGCAAAAGGAAGAGGGGCCGACCAAGGGCAAGGTGGATGGATGATATTCTAGAGGTGACGGACCCGTCCCTGGGGGAGCTTGGGGTGTTGACGACCGACAGGAAGCTCTGGCGTGGGCTGATCCATGAAGTCACGAAGAGTCGGAAGCGACTAAACGAATAAACAACAAACTCCATATTTCACATGGTAGGTATTATTTAATCTGGTGGTCTTTTAAGATCTGTATCAAGTGGCAATCCATCATAACGGAGCTCTTTTGCAAAGATTGCTCTTGGAGCCAGAAACATACCAATGATGCAGTTATTTAACCAACTGAATCCTTTTAGTATGTTCACGTCTTAAGCATGAACACAGATATATACAACCAAACTAGCAATCCAGTGTAGTGTTACAAAATCTGGAAATATATTGTCATAGCATGGAGCTGATGCCACTCCCTCCTCCCTGCTTATAGTGAAAATACTGGTTTTGTAGGAAAGGCAGAAACGTTTCTTTCTGTTGCATTTTGGTGTTTGTTAGTGCCTTCTTTCCTTATCCATGAAGGGAGCTGATAATCTAGGTCAGTGTTTCTTAAACTTTCTGCTCTTAGGGTTCTTAAAAATTATGGAGGAGCTCAAAGGAGCTTTTGTTTGTATGGGTTATAATTATAAATATTTACCATATTAAATATTAAAATGGATTAATTCATATATTTATTGAGTCATGTAAAAATTACAATATTAAACCCATTAGTTATTAAAATAATTAAAAAATCTTCCAGGGGTCCTTGGACCACACTTTAAAAAACACTGATCTAGGTATAAGAAGTCTGATCTTGAAAATTACTTGATTGGTATCCAGTACTCAAAGTAAACTCATCCTTTCCAGAAATCAGATGAAGGAAGCCCATGTTCTATGTAATTTTTAAAAATTCTGTTAGAATGTCTCTTATTCCCATAACAAGAATCAGAGTAGGAAGCACTGAAAAATAATGAAAGCACTCAAAAAGTACAGCAAATTCATACACACTGTATCAGGGCTAACCCGTGCCTACTGTCTGTTCACTTTCTGATTGTATTCTCTGAGTTAATCTGCAAGTTTATGTGTAGAATCTTTTAAAGGCTCATTTCAAAGATATTGGTAGATTTTGAAAGGTTTTCCTCTTGTCGATATATATAAATTCCATTTATAGCTGATGGCAGAAAAGCAATGGTTCTTTGCATTTATTGCCCTCTATTTGTTTTATATATATATAAATAAAGTGTGGATAGTGAAAACTGGGAAGTCCTCTACAATTGCAGATTATTTCCCTAAATGACTCTTACTGTGACCTGTGCCAAGCACTGTATGCTACTCTATTGGTAGCATTCTTGAGAAAAAAATGTGATCTAATATCCATATAGTGTAATCTTCTGTAAGAATCAGAATGATCCATGAAAACTTGTGATTCAGAATCATGTTTTGGCATTACACCCAAGCCAGTAAAGTACTAGATACGTTACATGAACATTCAGTCCACATTCATTATAGTGATCTATGATTTAGATGAAAAGTATTGCCTGGGAAATTTCTGAAGATTTTTGGCATCATGTTAATACTACGAAGCAACATATCTGTGACTTTGTTTTACAATATTATGATCATGAATATGTCCTAAGATTAGACACATTTTGATGGCATACTGTGATGGTTGCCTTATTCCAAAAAACACAGACTCACTAGCCAGGCTAAGGATTTCTGGTTTATTAGGAATAGAATGCAGACACGGAGAAAGACGGGAATGAGCACATGGCGTGCGAGGTAGCCAGTAAATACCCGCGGTGCAGACCCGACCCTTCCCCACCCCCCATTGTCCCAAAGTTCTGCCCGACGGCGAGTCCGGGGTCTCGATGGGCGATCAGGGGGATTAGTGCTGATTACCTCTGTCCTCTTCCTGTGTCCGGAGCAGGTGTGTCCCCCGTGGTAATGCAGAGATGTCAGATAGATAGGATGATGGCTTCCCGGGTCAGGGCAAAGGTGTGGCTCCTTTGTCCCTTATCTGCTTTGTCCCTCAGTACTTAATGGATTATCACTGATTCCTTCCTCCCCTCTTCCCTTCACCGGGAAGGCATGTTCCCCGTTGTGATGTATGTATACATCGCAATGGGGGACATGACAATACATTGTAAAAAATCAAGTTTCTGAATTCTGAAATCGAGGTGGCGGCAGAGGAGGAATACAGAACAGTCACCAGATAAGGATATGATGGGAACTGATGGTTTGAGTTCTATGGCATCTACTGCAGAAATCCTGCTAATCCTGATCAATGCCACAAAACAATGGTTTCTTCAGTGAAACTGCCAGGAAAAAAAAAACCCTGTGATTTTTACATCCCAGCCAGTGGATATATATGCGATCTGTATTTATCTGTGTAAAAACTGTATGTTTTCCTATGAGCGTTTGCTTCATATTTGTAGCAAACAAGTGACTTACAAAGTGCACAGGTTTTATCATGAAAACAGTGGGTGTAGATTTGATCAGAAATTTGAGTCATTTTATAGTCACGTTGTAGTGTCAGAAAAAGGAATCTCCTGTGCTGATCTTGGCAATCCTTCTCACTTGTGTCATGGAATTCATATGAAATTCCATGTCCAAGATGTTTATGAGGTAATCTATGGGCAGATATGAAATCTGGCTGTAGGTAGACCTTGTGCTCAGACAGCACCTCTCCGCTATTCATTAAAATAAGCTGTGAGCCTGAAAAGCACAGGGGGCTTCTGTTTTGAGAATGGCATTAACTTTAATGAGTGAGGTCTTTAAATCATTAGCATATCTTTTCAGACTTGCATGGAAGTACACAGCCCCTAGCTGCTGCACCCATGGTTATCTGGAGCAGGAGGGCAAATGATGAAATGTACACGTATTGCAACACATAATTCTCTCCCTTTTGTATATGTGCTGCAATTTCACTCGTGCACCACAAGACACCCATATCCTTTTCAGATAACCAGGTCTCCCCCATCCTACAGTCATGTATCTCATGTTGCATTTTTTTATGAAATTCTGTCTTATTCATTTTAGTCTGCTGCTCAAACCTGTCTAGATCTTTTTTTAATGTTCTCTCTTTCATCTAAAGTATTAAGCACCACTCCTGGCTTTCTGCCATTTGAGGTTTTTTTTAAGTGTTCCCTCAACTGTGGCATCCAAGTCATTTATAAAAATGTTGAATAATTCATCATCAAGCATAGACAATGTTCAGTTGCATTTAGTTAATGTACCTGAATTTTAATTAACTTTAAATGTCAGTTAAGTAAATATTAGTTTTAATTCTGACCCCACCTTACCTCTTGATCTGGCCAATCCTTCCCCTTTTGGAGTATGGTTCCTGGCCTGGCATTCAAAAGAGTAGAGGTGGCCTTCTCCCCCATCCTAAGTTGTTCATCCATGTATTAGACTGTGGTAAGCATACTTATATTTATATTATTTATACCTTAATTTAAATAATATAATTTAATTTATATTCTTCTTCTTTTGCACTTAAATAAGCTCAGATTACAAGGGTTAGAAGTTTCAATAGGTTAAATGGATATGTCATGTGAGGCAGAGGAGCTGCTTCTTCTTCATACTGTATATATTCCCTCATTCATATTATTACAATGCTGTATTATAATCATACTCCAACATTGTTGCATTCAACTGTTTGCGAAACTGCAAAAATTATATTCTCCCTTATCCTGTACACACAGGATAAAAATGCACACAAGCCTATTTGGTCTTACAAATTCAGTGTGCATTGTAATGGAAAGTGTGATCTATCTTCAAAAAATACTCAAAACAGAGAAACATTATTTTAAAATTTTACTTTATGTATTCTCCATGTACAAAATATAAATCTGATCATTGCTTCAGAGTTACAGTAAAAAGTTTTTCCATTCTTCACAGCAGCTTGAAACATTAACACTATTTGAAAGAATGTTGAGGAAGCCCTGGCAAAGATCTCACCTTACCTCTAATATAAATATATATAATCAATACAAACTTCAGTGTGTCATTATTCGTAAGTATTAATTCTAAAGTAACCTTCATAAAGTGGAATGTTCTGGCCCTACTGATGCAGAAGCCACAGCACAGTATCAAAAAAGAAAAAGAGTTTTTAATGAAAAGGTCTTACAAAAGACACCCACTGAAAATAAAAATGCTGAAACTACTTCACTGGAAGTACCCATAATGAAGATTATACTCTGTTACCAGACCCCAGATCGTTGTTGTCGATTTTGTCCCGACTGTTCAAAAAACATGAAGTCCTACAGAGAGGAAAAGCAAACAAAAAGAGTAATTAAGTAAATTGCTTACTAAGATTCAGACATTCTTCTATTTTATTTAAGAGTTCTCTTTTAATGAGGAAATCCTTAAGGTGGGATTCATAGAATTCAACATACCACAGCACAGCTTCCCAAAACCTCATGTTCCCCAGAACTGTTGGGGCTACAGGTTCCAACTTTCCTAATCTGAAGGGTGCCAGATTGGGAAAGTCTGGAGAAGACTACTGCATGTGCTGCTTCCATCCTCAAAAGTGCTATCTGTTGGCAGTCCATTCCACAGCCTTAAGAATTTTATCTAATCCAGCGTGCTTTGCAAATTTGGAAGTTTCCTTCCAGAAACAGCTAGCAGACCTAACACTTGGGGTAATTAGATGACCTTCTCTGACAGTCAAAAGGATTTAGCAATTCTCATGATGGTTCAAAAAGAAGCTGAGTTCAAGCTGTTATATTAGATTCCACAAGGAGTTTTTTACACTAAAACTCTATTAATGCATTACATGATTAGTAAATGGTACAGGATATGAGAAAATCACACTTACTATAAGGAAGCAAGCTCCAAGCATAACAGCTTTTATTTTAACATCGAGATCCATTGGGAACTGGATTCCAAAGTTGTCAGCATCTGTGAAAGCCTCCCTCACAAATCCAGTCCACTGCTTGGAAATCTTTCCAACTCTGTTCTCATCTAAAGACAACACCTAGTTTGGGGAAAAAAATAGAGAAAATGTTTTATAATATAAAAGTTTTATAATATGAAAGTATTTTTAAGCAGATATCACTATTTCATGTCAGTAGGAAAAATAAATCGTAAGGAAATATCATCTTCAGAAATCAAATCAATATCCAATAGTCCCAGGAAATGTTTACCATTATTAAAAGGTATTGATATGTTATTAAAAATAAGTCAGTATAACATCCAGAAAGCTGTAATAAAAAATTTCCTTGCTCCTCATTCCACTTGAGTACTGCAGAGGTAGGTTACTTAGTGAATGTAACTAAAAAACATTTGTGATGTTTTTCTGGGGTTGAAAATTTCCCTCAAATTGATAATAATTCCAGACAGAAGTACTACAAGATTTATCCTATTGACTTATTAACTCTCTGCCCTTAAGCCATTGTACCAAATAATAAAATGGGCAGGATGGTTTCCTTTATCAGATGAGCAATGATTAATCTGTTAAAAAGTAGAATATGTACTTCTAGTGTTAATTCACCTCAAAATCAATATCTTCACAACAGCTGCAGACGATACAGGGCCCAACAATTTTGAGTACATCCTCCTGGGCTGCATTCTGGATTACAAATTTTGGCAGACAAGGATCCCAGATCTGTTTAACATACCCAACTGTTGTGCCTAAGGGAGCATGAACTTCAAGCTTAAAAAAATACAAAAAGGGAGAATGAGTTAAGTCTACCCAAAATTCATTAAAAAGACAACACACATATAACAATTACGTTTGTCCTTCTCCTTCAACACACTTGCTCATAACTCTTTCCATTACTGGGCAGCCTGAAATCCCAGTGTGACATATGGTCTTGGATGCTGACCCTAGGTCCCTTCAAAAGTTGCTACCAACTTTTTAAAATATGGGAGTTCAAAGAAATCACTAAATATGTAAAGACTACCCATACTAACTTCTTTCAATGAATCCAATTTAATACTATGCTTAAATTTAGCTTTTGTCCTGCATCCACCTATGTTTTAGAGTGCAGACACCTAGCATCCCATTCAAAAGCCAAGAGTGTCCCTCAGCCTGGAAAACAAAACAAAACAAAACAAAACAAAACAAAACAAAACAAAACAAAACAAAACAAAACAAAAAACAAAAAACAACTGTAGGACACAGCTTTACACAGTACGTGAAGGCAGACAAGACCTATGAAGTGAACAGGGTGGACTCCATGAAACTTGTAAACATATAAAGAATGGGGCTGCATCCACTGACCATGCCCTAAATTGTCCTGTCTTGCTGTCTTTGTTCTCCCTGAATTTAACACACTGAGTGACAATCAATTCTTCTTGTGTACAGGTCTCAGCCCAATCTAGGAAGCCTGGTTTATAAAAATCCAAAGGGACTTTTAACAATCCAGGACAATCAAATAAAAAGCAGAAATAATTGTATTGAACGGGGATGGGGGGATAATCCATACTGAAGCAATAGAGAGGCAGTTAAGACAATTTCAGCATCAGTGATATTTAAAGCATGCCCAGTCTTATATGAAATATGGATGAAGCCTGCAGTCATGTAGATTCGATAAGACAGTGTGAAATTGTGCCAATGACTCCTTCCAATCATGGGTTTCTTTTGAGGTTTTCTACCTCAAAGAAGTGTTAGCTACAACTGCTTGCAGAACTTTGTTCCAAAGTGTTCCTTAGTTAAGAGGAGAAGAAGGGCTAAAACAAGGCATATGTACCCTGTGAAAATCTTGGTCAACCAACCAAATGCTAATTAAATGTCTTATTATTGTTCATGTCATTTACAAAACACTAAATTTAATTGTTTATTAAGTGTATGAATTTTGTATTTCTTTTGTTTGTTCCCACTATTATGAAGGGAGATACCTTTGCCTTGATGGGAGAGAAAACACAAGAGAAAGGAAAGGGGAAGGCAATGAAACCAGGCTCAAAAAGAGAAAAAATATATAATTCTTGCTATCATAAGAACTTATACTTAGGGATAGCACATGACTGTACCTTCATACTTCTGCCCCTTCACATGAATTTTCCTTCCCCAAATTACCACTGTGGAGGATTATCCAAGTCCAAAATTTCTCCACAGAAGAGGGGAGATCAAATTTCATATGGCCTCCAAAAGACACTGGAAAGCAGTTCCAGGACAGGAAAAGTGCCCACCAGATAGATCAAGGTATTTAGAATTTGATAGTTGAAAAGTCAGAGGCGATGAGATAACAGAAATAAGAATGAAGAAACATGAAGGGAGCAAGCCAAGATAGCTTTTGACGTAAGGATAAGGAATATAGGGAAGTGGCTTAAAAGTGAACAGAAAGCCTGTGTAAGAACTGGAAGAATACATTTTATAGGCTATATCCCAAATCAATATCCGTTATTTGAGGATCTTAAATTGGCTTTGCAAAAGGAGGGACGGAGCAACAAGTGATTCACCTCCTGCAAACAGCAAGGACAGCAGCAACTAGAGCATCGCAGAGGCCGCGTGAGGTTTATGACTTCCCGGCCCATATTGTCCATGATTTTCATTGTAAATGGTCGTGATGGTCCACAGCAGTTCAAAGTACAACAGTCGTTTTCCTCAGCTGCAAAGTACACCCTCTGCCCCATAGCATTTTTAATTTCATATTTGTTGCAAGTCTCAAAGCCAGTTATAACTGAAAGAAAGGAACATACATACATACAGTTGTTTGGTCAATCCATGTTTTACTGTTAAGCTATTCCTCTTTTCAGTGCCAATGAATGGCAAGAAAATAATCTGCAAAGTTCTACTTGAAGCGATGGGACAGTGGGAAGGGCAAACATAAAAGGAAAACACAAGCACTGCAGTCATATTTGACGACAACTGCATGCTTAACATAATGCCTAATTGGCTTTATGGATGATTTTAGGGTGCTTTAGCTCCTAGTGCAATTCCAAATGTTATGTCCAATCCCTGCATTAGAGATAAACAATCTGAAGAATCAGAGTTGCGTGTGCTCCCAAAACCTGGGTGACTGCCCCCCCCCCCACAACTTCCAAAAACATTTACCAATTTCTAATTTTTAATGTTTGAAAAAACAAAAACTATTAAATACATGACTGGAGAGAAATTGTATCAACTGTAGATAATGTCTTTCCATTTACCTCTAATGAAAATCACATTTAGTTCATGTAATGCTCTGTGGGGTGTGGGCCAGGCAAAAATTTTGAATAGCTTCCCTATGTTGAAAAGGAAGATCTGAAGACAATCCTATTTGCATTCAACAGAATTTGGGTAGAAAAGTTTGCATGACTGTAAAGCCTGATGAAACTGGATTCCCAAGAAGGAGCCAGCAGCTCAACATGGAGAGACTAAGGCTGCTACCTAGGAAGGTATGTGGGGAAGAATACACACACGCTCTTATACTTGTTCATTTAGCTATGTATGTCTGGCTGGCCAGATTAGAAACCCAATTTCTGGCCAACCTTTCTTGATCCAGAAGAGAGAAATGGAACCAATACTCCCAGCCTCTTCCTGGACTCAGAGAACTTGATTAGCTTTCCCCTTCCCCAAGTCAATGCTGAGGCAACTAAAATGGCCTATTTCCAGTCTACAGCACTTTGGGGGAAGAATCATTTTTCTTCTCCAAAGGGAACTTCACCTTTTTTTTTTAAAGCCCCAAGTGACAGAAGAGGAAATATATAGAATGGCTTTATAGAAGTTTGTTTTAGTTTACAAAACTAACAATTTTCAGTGATCATACAAAATGCAATATATGAATGGCATGAAATTATGCCTTTTCCAATTTAATCTTTTTGAGGAGGTGGAAAATTCTCAATTTTGCCCCAGTGGGTGCAGGTGGTATTTGCATTTACACTGACCACCAGTGTGACTGGTTTGGGACTCTTCAGTTATATAAAACCTCATACATGGGGGCATGACATAATGTGATATCTGTATATGTTTCTCTCTGAGAGCTTAAGAGACGGTGAGTTGTATGTAGCATTCTAATATACCTTCCTGCAGCATTACTGAACATCAGGACTTGGATAGCTTCTAAAGCTAATGCACTATATGTAGTCGTTTAAAATGCCAAGATCCATGAGTTCAATTCTTGGTCTAGGGTATGAAGCCCACAGAATAACATCTGGCTACATATATCTGAGAAAAGCCAAATAGGATGAAACCAGTCATGTACCGGCTCCTGGTGGTCAGTGTAAATAAACCTTTTTCAGAAAGTTAGAGGTTACAGTACAAGAAACAGTATTTCTGTCTTCATCAGAGACTCCTTTCAGTTAAACCGCCCAGAGTCCCTCCATTCAGAGGAGATGGGCGGTGACAAATTTGATAAATAAATAAAATAAAAATAAATAAAGTGCTGCTCAAGATAAATAACTAGCAGAACACGTGCAACACTTATAACAAACAATATAATCCTAATCAAAGATAAGTATTACATTGTGCTTAGGCAGCTACTTTTGTTACATTATTAATTGCATTGTAGAAAATATATACAGCAGTGCTAATAAAATACTTTTCAGTTCTCTCAGATATGAATGCTAAAAAAAGAAATAGTACATTCATCTGAAATGTCTTTTAATGCATGAATACCAAGTAGCATAAGATACCTACTTTCCAGAAGTTCAATTTGCTGATGGATTAATATCTGATCAATCTGTTATAAGAGTATGTTAAAAAATAAAATATTAGAACTGAGTTGTAATCAACCAATTCATTCTGCAATTAGTCTGTAAGTTATCAACTTAATCATTTAAGAGAACTACCTTACATGGAAACAAAACTAGGTATTTTCTTCTTGATATTTTTTAAAAATTACAGAGGAGTCTTATTTCAGCATTCACCAAATCTGATGCCCTCCAGACCATAACTCTAAAATGTCCAGCCAGCAGAGACAAAGAATTTGTCAGCTGAGAATCCAAGGTGATGCAGGCCTGATACATCTAAAGTGCACCAGGGTCTTTTTAAGTCAGTTTTGTTCGGCGTCAAATTGACAGTGGTAGTGAAAACACCAACTTTCACAAATCCAAGTACAACAGTATGTTAAGTGAACAGGATTGGGACCCGTGCATGCAGAAGGTCCCTATACCATCTCTCTGAGTGATTCTAACACTGCTGGCAGCAGCTGGCAGACCTCCAAACCAGGCTGTCAATCATCCCTTTGCCTTCTCATGGTCAACCCTCTCAACCTACACACCAGTGTCTGTCATCTTTCTAAATGAATGGAGCATGTTGTAGAAGTTGCAGTGCAATGTAGTGCAATCTAGCACAAAGAGACATTGCTGTTCCAGTCTTTGACTTCTCAGGCCTTGGCACATGTTTTTGTCCTAAGTTTTCTAAGTAAAATGAGCCCCAGCAGAAAAGGGGAGAACAAAAGGGCTTCGTGTGCAGCGTCTCATTGGGAACATCTTGGTGAGTCTGAGTAAACAGACCTTGGGTATCAAACAAACCTGTGACAGATTCAGTCTAAATATAGCTAGGCTGGTATTTAGTGAGTGAGCGCATGCCTTGCATGCAGGATTTCCCAGGTTCAAATCCAAGCATCTTTATGCAGAGCTGGAGAAACTCATACCTGAAAACTTGGACATGGGCTGCATTATTCCAATGCCCACTGGAATGAGGTTCCCCTGAGATGCGAACAGCCCCCAGCCTGCTGGCATTTCAAAGGACCCTGAAGCCCTGGCTCTTCACCCAGGCCTTTGGTGAGCAGGACTGGAGCCCCCTTTCCTTCTTTCTCTTTGCTCCCTTTTGGGCTTGTTATCTCTGCCATCTTTGTTCTTTTTTGGTTTGTGTTGTTTTCTTATTTTAATGTTGAACAATTTATAAACCACCCAGGATTGCTAGGAGTTGGGTGGCATATAAATTTAATAAATCCTCCTCCTCCCCCTCCTCTCCTCCTCCTCCTCAATGAATGAATGGTCTATACCTACAGTGACCCTATTTTCTTGAAAAAATAAAGGACAAACCTGAAAAAGGAGCAAGTCTGAAAGAGGTTCATAAGGATAAAAAAAAGTAATTGGTTATGTTTACAACTTTGCTTTACAAAGGAAAATTCAAGAGCGAAATCAAGAAAAACTGTACAAAAAGCACCCATTTTAATAAAAAATAACTAAAATCAAACAGTATATGTAAATTTATTTTAAAAAGACAATTCAGTTTCCACATTTTTCATATGAATGTGAAAGACTGTGCATTGCATGGTATCATTTGTATGGTAAAAGTTAAATGACCAAAAAAAGAAAAGGACAAAAGTGACTTTTTGAAAAATAAATCTAAAGGACAACTTTCTGAAACACAGGACTGTCCTTTGCAATAAAGGACGCAGCATTGCTGTATCTATACCCCTTTGACAAGATGAGCATAACTGTTTTCACACACTTTGAAGAAATTCACTTTGTATGCTTCATACTTTATCAGGTGGGAGAAAAAGAAGATACCTGACTTAAATATTCCAATCCAGGAGGGCAATTGGGAAGTGGAGGTGGTTCTGGCATCCAAACAGCATGGGGAGCAGGTTGGCCATAACCTGCCGAAGCGCCATAAGCTGTGGGAAATGCATAGGGAGGCTGTGCTGGAGCACCTTGAAGAAAAAGATGAAACACAAAAAATTCATTTATGTTTAAGCAATTAGGTTTACCAGGATGGATAATGCATTATTTCCTCCTCCATCACATGGGAAGAAAAAAAAAAGCATACAGTATATGCATGTGTAGCATTTGAAATGCAATGTCGTCCCCCAACCCTACAATGAGACACACGATGGGGATCTATATGATATATTACTAAGATGAATTACACTAACACAGTATTTTCTTGTAGATTACAGGAAGGAGCAGATAGGATGGACACACTGTACCACATAGGATATGTGTATTTCCTTTTAAATGTCAGATATGTTTGTAGCGATACCTTGTATTTTACAGAGAAAAGAATACTATGCCCATATGTTGACAGTTTTTAAAATATCTTCACTGGCTTCCAACATAAATCAAAGTGTGGTTTTTGACTTTTGATTGCTCCTGCTTTTAGAATTGAGCATGGCGGCTGCTGGAAGGAGGAATTTTTCTGTGGTAGCAGCGCACCCCAGTTCTGAAGTTCTGTTCCTAAGAAAGTCCACGTAGCATTTTATTATTATTCCCACTCTTTAATCTAGTAGCACTGACCTAGAAACCAGGAGACTGTGAGTTCTAGGCCTCCTTTAGGCATGACTACTGGCTGGGTGACTTTGGGCCAGTCATTCTGTCTCAGCCCTAGGAAGAAGGCAATCTCTCAGCCCAATCCACCTCACAGGGTTGTTGCTGTGGGGAAAATAGGCAGGAGTATTAGGTGTGTTCACCACCTATATATAAAAAGGCAGTATAAGATCACCATCATCTTCACCTACATCATCTTTAAATAGTAACTTTTTTCATTATAACTTTACTACTTGTGTATAAACACAGCAAAATATGGATATCAAAAGTCAAAAGAGACATGATTTAACCTTTATCTTTAGATAAAACAAAACAATTTGGGGAATTAAAATTAACATTCCAAAATATCACCCACCAACTGATATGGCTGATGCAGCTAAGGAACCATGTGTACATGTGGAAATGCGTGTATGAACAAACATACAGAATAGTAGTATTTGAGACCCAGGGACCGATTGGTTTCTCCTCTGCTAATCAATAGAAAGAGCCAGTATGGTGTAGTGGTTAAGGCACCAGGCTAGAAACCGGGAGACCGTAAATGCTAGTCCCACCTTAGGCACCAGCTGGGTGATCTTGGGCCAGTCACCTTTCTCAGCCCTAGGAAGGAGGCAATGGCAAACCAACTGGAATGTGATTTGCACCAATCCTTAACTTTACTGTGTTTGAGATTATATTTTATATCGACATTTGAATGTTCAATGAAAAGTTTAACCCAACCTCCTTCAAAGACCTAAAGTACATCATCTCTTTTCTTCCCTCTTCACTTTACCTTTCTTATTCCTACAGCTATTTTATAAAACAGGCTAGGCCAAGAGAGACTGACTGGTCCAAAGCTCCATACTTCAGTTGCTGGCATGACTTGTCTGAATTTGGAAGCAAAACAGGATCAGGTCTGGTTAGGACACAGACAGGAGACTACCAGGAGATTCCAGGTATGGAGGCTAAACTGGGGAGTTGAAAGCATTCTGGAAGGACACAACAGCAAACTGTTTCTATATTGTTGTCAACAGAATGACTTGGTTGTGTCCATGAAGTCACCTGGAATTGTTAATTTTAAGGAAACCGTGCCTTCTTACTAAGGTCAGCTTTGTGCCTATGTCTGTCCAGGCTATATCCAACAAGTGAATTGCCTGAACAGTGTTCAATGTTCAACACAAGAAGCAGCAATGCATTACATCATTATTAATTTAGCTAGCTCGGTATTGGCCCCCACCAAAAAAAACAGAGATCCTTTCCAAGGATCAAACTGAAACCTTATGCATGCCAAGCACACTGAACGATGGCCCTGTATGCATTGCAATTTTTGTCCCATATCATTTCCAAAGCCCAGTCAACTGTCACCATTTTTTAAGGTAGACAAAGCCATGTTTCCACAAGCTAAAAGCTATATGCTTCCTCCCCAAGGGCTTTTTAAATTCAAAAGATTTACTGGCTGCAGTAGCTGGATGCATGCCTCTTCCAAGGGATAAGTGTATTTCTTTGATGATTTGAATTTAAAAAGCCACTTGGATGGGGACTATCATTCATATGAATGTCATCTTGAATTACTTTCCTTGCCAGGAGGATTAATTTGTTTCAGAAGGGCTAACAAAAGTATGCCTTCTGATATTCTTATTGTTGCCCTTATTTACACAGCACCATTATCCTGGCCCTGTGCTATGCCACTTAATCTTGCATGAGAGAGAGCAAAGGATGCACTGTTCCAGGGATAAAACAGCTTTAGATATATTACGGCTGATAAATTGGGAAGAATGTGTCTGCATCACAGGATAATCAGTCCAACAAGGAATTCAAATCAAGGTATCAGATCAAACACATTCTTTATACTTTCTGCCTCTGACTTGTTAAACCCTGCCTGGTATCCTTAGAGGCAGTCAAGGCATCTATCAACATTTTAAGGAAGATTTGAGAAACAACTTTTCACAAGTGATTTGCATTCTCTTTCATGGGTAAACTACTATCTTTATCTCAAAGGAAAATAAGACTGATATTAAGAGATTAACCAATGACTATTCAGGAAAAGAGCCAGTTTGGTTTAGTGGTTAAAGCATCAGGCTAGAGACCAGGAGACTGAGTTCTAATCCCATTTTGGGCACAAAGCCAGCTGGGTGACCTTGGGCCAGTCACTCTCTCTCAGCCCTAGGAAGAAGGCAATGGCAAACCACTTCCAAAAAACCTTGCCAAGAAAACTGTAGGGACTGGTCCAGGCAGTCGCCAAGAATCAGACATGATTGAATGAATGGATTTAGAAAAAAATCAGGAAAAGAGATATAAATCCACATCAAAATCTTTCATACTACCTAACAGGCATTTCCAACACCCAACAAGTGTGTGCACATGACACTTTTTCAAAATGTGTATGCATGTTCATTCATTTGTGTCTGCATGTGTATGAGAGCACCAGTGTAGTGGTCAGGGCAGTGTTTCTCAAACTCAGCAACTTTAAGATGAATGGACTTCAACTCCCAGAATTCCCCAGCCAGCATCATAGGTTGAAAAACACTGGGTTAAGGTGTTGGACTAGGAATGGAGAATTCAGGTTCTAGTTCTGACTTATATTCGGAAGCCAGCTGAGTGACTTTGTGCCAGTCGCACCTTCTCAGCTCTAGACTGGGCACATACCCTAGACAACATGATACGTTACAATCCATAACCTTCAGTGAAGAGTATTGCAGTGGATTGATGGATTGGTAGATAGATAGATATACATTTACACACATGCCAATAAAGGGAAGTGTAAGAACATAAAATTAAGCATGAATTGAATTCATGATACTGATTAAAATTAATGGGCTGTAAAATAAGAAAGTCCATTTGTGAAATTGATTGATCCTCCAAGTACACACACAAACACACACAAACCACAGTCCCACACATAAATGACTTTTTCTCCCATAGACATATAAACACAGATAGACTTTTGGATAAAAGAGGCTGGCTGGGGAATTCTGGGAGTTGAAGTCCACACATCTTAAAGTTGCTAAGGCTGAGAAACACTGGGGTAAAAAGTGAAGCAAACAAAACCTTCGTGGGTTCAGGAAGCATAAGCTTTGCACCGATGAAGCTCCATTCCTCTGAAGCTATTTCCCCAGCTCTAACCTTGCACTCTGCAACTCTTGTTTCTAAAAGCCAAGTGAAACAGATGAAGCAGGCATATTGCTTCATACTTATCAGTTACTGGAAGCCTCTTCTGGCTCCTGGAATGGGCAGGGAAGCCTTGCAGACACATAGAGTCTTGATGAGCAGGGCCAGCTCTGGATATTTTGGCATCCTAGGTAAAGTCATGTTCTGGCACCCCCTATGGTTTGCCTCATCCTGAGGGTTTGTTAGGAATTTCAAAAAATCACCTTCTTGTTCCTTCTTTCTTTGAGTTTTTGAGCTTAACACTTAATGATTTTCAACCTGGACATTTTTTTGGCGGGGGTGGGGTTCTCAGACATTTTCACCCTATTTACTGGGAATCACATATTTAGTTACTGTGAATCACAATCAATCATTTTAATTACATCAGTGTCCATTGTTGTCATATGGCAACAATTCTGTAAGATTATATTTAACCCTTGAGTGGTGCCACTGGTGCACGGGGTGTGCTGTTACTGCTTTTCCAGGTGTAACTTTGATAAGCTGATAGTCATGCAAGTTGCTCACTCAGTACCTCCCTATCAGACCTTTTTCTTGCTTCAGTATTATCAGCTTCCCGAGGTCCACAGCTGTAATAGTAATTTCTTTTTTGTAACTTGCAATGTCTGGTTGGTGTGCTGATCACTACCACTCGACTGACTTTGTGGATAGGAGTTTTTGAAAAGCATATTAAGTTCTAACACAACAAGGAACGATTATCAGATGTTACACACATATTGTGTATTTTGGAAGTCTTTTCAATTTTGGCACCCCTTAAAATTTGGCGCACTAGGTTGCCTAGAGCTAGAACCAGCAAAGAGTCTGGTTCTCTCTTTGAGAGTCTCACTGATGCAAAGTGTGGCTTCCTTACCCACCTGTTAGAACAATCCCACTGGGTTCAGCCACATGTGCTCCAAGATAAAAAGGCTTAGGATTTCTAGCTCCACCCTGCCTTTGTCCCCTCCACATGCAGAGGGTAAATGTACATGGATTTTCCTGGATTGGAAAACCAGGATCCTCAGTGGATGGACCGTGAGCTCTTCATTGCAAAAATTCTAAGATGGAGGGTGACAAAAGGAAGATAGAATGAGTATCTACCTAATAGAGATGACAGTACCCTTTCTTTTCTTTCCCAACCATTTCTCTCATTTTCTTTCATTATTTGCACCATCTGCTCATACCTTCCACTCACTTGTCTTGTTCTGCTACAGTATTCTAAGCAAAGGCAAGCTGACCACTTTCCACCAACTCACATGGAATTATTTTGGGCAGAACCTTGTATTCTCCCCCTGCGCAGTTACAATAAACTTGGCTCAAAGCAGAAAGCCTGGTCTCTGCTCACTAGAAAGGGTCAGGGGCTTGTTTTTCTCCCTTCCCCTCACCTTGTTGACATTTTAAAGAAAGTTAAATCTGTTTTCTTTCAGCATGCCTTGGGCCCCAGGTAACTGACTGAGTGCACCTGTCTTGAACTTCAGATTGGGGTTTTACTTTTGTTTTTGCTTTTAATTATTATATTCTGCCCAGAGCACTTCAAGATTGGTACAGGTAATAAGTACTGTTAAATAAACAAACAAAATAATTTTATTTTTCTATGAGTCTCCCTCTCTTGGTTAGTACATTTATCATCACTTCTGAAATCACTGCAGACCGCTAGTGAGCTGAATGAACTAACCTTTTTGCAATGATCATGTTACTTGGGTTCCCCTTTCTTTCCTTCACAGGGAATCTAACACTCTTTGCAAGCACTTTACATCTTGCTGGCATTTGCCCTGTTGAATGGATCTAACTGAACTTCCCCTTTCATATTATTAAACACAATGACAGAGCTTTTAAAACAGTAAAAAGCCATGCTAGTAATGGCTTTTGAGAGCCGGCCATTTAGTTATTCTATCAGGTAAAGAGATCAGATTCAGATAAAATATTCAAATGTAGTTTAGTGAAACCTTTCTTTTCTAGGGATTACAACTTCAAGAATGCCTAGGCCATGAGACCTTCTTTCAGTATGTGAAAATTTCTGAAACCACCAGTGTCATGTTCACCGTTTCAATGTGCATTGTACATCGTAACGTTTCGCATGTCAAGTTAAGTTGCTGATGTGTGTTCTGTCTAGGAGGGGGCTGTGAACTCCTTCTGCTGGATTTGTTATCTGTCTTCAGGGGAATGGAATGTGTTTGGGTTAGATATTCTTAAGCTCCTGCTTGTGCGTCTGAGTCTGTTAGGATAGGCAATCATTACAACCAGAAGATAATTTATGCCAGTGGAGAACTACTAATTGTGCGTGTTTAAAAAAACGAAGATATAATATTGGGTGTTCAAATCAGCCCTACATAAAGAAAAGGCTCTGCAGGGCTTTGGAATGTGATCCAATGAGATGCTTCAAAGTGCACGGGGTGTGGATGCCATGTGCTGCGCAGCCCTAATAACGAGACTCTAAACTATTACAATCAGTAATAGTTTACAATTATTTGGTTAACCTGGATATATACCTACAAACTATTTACCTGGGAAAGCTTGTGCAGGAGCATAATAATCAGGTCCAGGAGCATATTGAGGATATCCATACTGTGCCTGTGGTCCAGGGAATCCAGGAGCTGGTGGTACCGGTACAGAATTAATTGCTAAAAGAATGGAAAGACAGGTCAAATATTTAGAAAACTTCAGTCCTTTATTTTGCAATAAACCCATACTATCTGAGTCCTCATATTAGATTTGTTTGATAAAGATGAATGCCTATTAATATTAGCATAGGTGATATGGAATCTACTTGTTTTATGTTTAAACAAACTACAGAAAACATCAAGCCAAACCAATATTTTTAGAAGTGGCCTTTCAGTAATGGCAAGATGGATAGCTACAAAGGATGGTATTCTTAATACTATCATCCCAGTTATGAAATGTTTTCTCCAAGGAAGGCTCATCTGTTGAGAGACAAACACTTCTGTTATTTTCTCTAAGCTTCTCGAATCCTTATGTTTGCTACTGTTTATTCTGATTTTTACTGTCTTGTTAAATGTGGATTTATAATTATTTTTAACAATCTTTTACAGAATGATTTTGTTATAAACTGCGTAATAATTTTTTAAAAGGTGAAGCTCATCTGCATTTATAATAAACATGCATTTATTCTATGGGACAAATATTTAAGTTGTTCATATGCATATTGGTCTTATACATACATGAATCCAATAAATATATCTGTTTTTTTAACTTTAAGAAATTCTACCTTATTTGGGAGGTTTCAGAAATAATAAATTTCAACTCTGAAACATATATAACATACTGGACTGAGAAAGATACCAGTCCACATTTCAGTGAGCCACTGCTTAATGGGCAAACAATACTTAATAGGGGAAACAAACAATACTTAGGTGGAGGGAACAACTTATTTAACTTGATATAATGCAGCTCAGGATGACCTTTCACACCATGCTAATCTAGGCTGAAATGGGTTGGGCATTTCAGTGTGTTGTGGGAATCCAGCGATAACCTCAGCAAGTTATGAGAACTTGGCCACCACGTCAAGCTGTTATAGAGTTTATTGGTTTAGGTAAATTATATTATGTGAACACAGCACTTGTGCTTTGTTAACATGAATTTAGTATGTTGCATGAACCCAACTCTTATGTTCACACCATATGTATATATTTTCCATATGTGCTATACTTGCATTGATATTTTTGCTCACCTTGCACCAAGGACATTAGGCAGTTAACAGGTAGAACCTGCCATTCTAATGCTAGGATGGACATGTTTATCTACTGAATATGTACAGCTGCCTTGGCAGCTACTGTAGATATAGAAACTCTAACAGGAAAAGATCCTTCTTATATCACATGATTCCAACTAAACAATCAGCTCAACGCAGGGGTGAAAAACTCTGCAGGACTCTGAGTAGTGCTGAATTACATCTCCAAGCATCACTCACATACTATCACACTATTTCCACCACATTTAGCGTGGCACATTTCCCACACCAGGTTAATAAAAGGATGCTCAGATAACAGTTGCTAAAGGACAGAGTTTGGTATATTCTCTGAGGCCTTGAGTCTCAGCTACATATTCAGTGGAGGAAACCACTTCATCTTGTCAATAAGAAATGGAATTCAAGAACACCAGACTGCAAAATAGCTTAGACTGTCCTTGGTTTTCTACCCTTGTTTCCCACATTTTACAACAATTGTACAGTATATTTCAGGATTTCTGTTCTCGTAACTGTGCTATTTTACTGCTGTTCAACCTCAACCTTAATTTGGAGACTATATGTCCAAACATTCAGACAAAAAACATCAATATGAGTAAGGCTCTTATTACTTTTACAGAAGTGCACCTTCCAAGCCAACATCCCACTCTCTAGACCTTAAAACATGTACTTCTATCCAACCTGGGGTCCCAACATGGAACTCACAGACACCAGGGTGCTTACAGATACCAGTCTTAGAATCCAGAGGCCCCATCCAATGCCTATTTTATTAAATATTATTTTAGATTTTTGCTTGTTTTTATGAAATGGAAAGCTAACATGCTGCAAAGTAAAGCATGAGTCTTTAGCATCATTTTTATTTCTCAGGTTTTCTCTGGATCCTACAGAGATTCCATAGACATTTTTAGAAAATAAAAGAGCATGGCTGTAATGGCTTTTTTGGGGGAAATGTTATCATCTATCTAGAAAAAATTAAAATTGTAAGTTGACTGATAGAGCATCTTATGAAAGTATTGAGAGTGGCAAAAAGAAACCTAACCAGTTTGCCATCTAGTAAAATGGAGGTTTTATAACTGGCCTTAGCAGTTTTTTTATGAGAGTGCCCATGACATACTTCTCACATTTCAATGTTAATTGTTCCACAAACACTGAAAAACCTTGCTCTAAATAATCAATTGAGAGGAAAAAAGAGTAATACTCACATGTCTTTTGCATGGTTATATACACTTGGTTCTGAAAAATAAATAATTTTTAAAAGCTTTTAAACTAGATGATAGTAAATTTCCCACACAGTGCCTGCGAATCACTTGCTAAAGAAGAAATGTTATGCAAGCCTGGTCTCTCCATGTTGTGCTTGAGAAAAATGTCTCTGGAGTCCTTGGTGCTCTCTGAGCTGGGTTGTTTGGTTGCAGATGTTTATTTGACTAGGTAACATTAGCAGCGCTCTGAGGATGAGCACTGATGAGTGATGAGCACTGATGATGTTACCTAGTTGGGTAATGAAATGTCTGCAAGCCAACAACCAAGCTCAGAGAGCACCAAGGACTCCACAGTTTAACCCTGAGCTACAGATATTCTCTTCTATTAAAACATGTCTCTGACCCAGTCTTTCTATAACCTGCAGAAGCTTTAAAGCACAATTATATTTTTGCTTATCTTCCCCCAAACAAAAAGGTTACGCTACAAATTCTTGACCACTCTGATTTCCATTTTCAGCCTTGTTGTTCCCAAGCAATCCAGGATACTAACAGAGTCCTCCTGAGTTACTAGTCTGGAAGTGGGAATTTGGGGATTAGCAGAGAAAGCTTTGTCTGGCCCAGATCCATGAGTACAACTCTGCTCTTCACTTGAGCCATCATTTACATTTGTAGATAACTTTCCTCAGAAGCTTAACTGTAGAATATTTAGTAAATCATTCCTATATCCATACTTGGTTACACTTTTAGAAGCTATTCTAGAAACTCTGTTATTCTTCCTTAATAAGGTGGCTTTTTCAATTGTCTTTAATCATGTTTTCCAGCAACTGGATTGCCAAGGGAAAACTACCGAGGACACAGCTGTGTAAATCTAAATTAAGAGCCAAATATTTACACATGGGGGGAAAGCTAAGGCAAAGTGTAAGTCAAGTGCTAGCATGGATCCTAACCAATAGGAAGTTTTGTTAGATGAGTTGTAAAGCTGTAGAGTGATTTTAATGCTTGTTATTATAAAATTAAAAAAAAACATTTTAAAATTGTTCTTATTTACCTTGTGCCTGTGGGCAGACAACAACAATACTATCATCATCACTACCTCTACCCTTCAGTCCATAGCAGGTAGCAAATCAGGTTGGACTCAGTTTTGAGAGACCACCAAAAATTCAGGATTGTCCATATAATTAAAAGGAATAAGCTTGACTTCAGAAGTCTTTTCTTTTTAAAGACTTTAAATAAAAGAAAACAAACAGCAACAAAGCCCTACTTCTCTTCCTATAAATGTAGGGGGAAATTTAGAAAGGCCATTTGTACTCTGCTTTAGACTATGCAGTATAGACAATATTGTAATACAGAAAAAAATCACCATCTCCTTCCAATGCTGCACCATCTTATTGGGACATAGTACATAGACACATTTATGTTTTATCTGGGGCATTTTGTAATGCAGACACTAATCCCAAACAGATTTTAATCTATTTCCCTACTGTTCTGCTTGTTTTATCCAAACTAAAGCCAAAGGCCATTTTATGACAAACGGTTTCATTTCTGTCTTGTGAACTTAACATGAAATTGTCAAGTGAAAGTTCAAATGAAGTAAAAGGAAGTGAAGTGAAAGGAAATGAAGGCTAGAACAATAGTTTCTCCTAGTTCAGGGAGGAATTTCCCTTTTCAAAGACTCTAAGGCAGCAAAACAAAAAGTCTGGCAGCTATTTGCCTTGGAGGGATAGTACCAGATGAGTAATAGTACATGAGGATCTGGTAACTGAAATCAGCTCAGAATTCTATAATGAGCAAGAAAGGAAAACCACATAGGAGTGTAACAGTGATTTTAAAAGAGAAGCCAAATATGTAATTTATGATTCTGTTGTATTCATATTTATCCCAACAAAGTTCAGAGCAGGGGCTAAAAAATCCAGAAATAGTATGTCAGCATTTGTAATCCCCTAACAAAGGACAATGTGGGAATATGTTGTTTTGGAGTAAGATGATAGCAGTTGCAGCCATGAATATTTTTATTCAGACTTGGCTGTGATATGCCACAAAGTTAGACAGAGACTGGGAACAGAACGCTTAATTAGTGATTTGATTTTGTATTGAATGCAGTATGGAACAAAGCACTGGGACTAAGCAATGAAATTTGGATTGATCAGTGCCCTGCTCAGCCATCTGGAGCAATGTCTACATATTGGCGTCTTTTGCCTACTAGGGGAATTGGAGTCTGGGGCAGTAGAGATCACCAGCAGCATACTGGTAAGAACTCCAGCTACAGAGCCTGAGTATCTGTTTCAGCTGCCCCTGGAAAGGGAAGATAAGGAACAGCTGCCATAGAGCAAAGCTTGTAAGCATTTCACCTTGAATGCCTACAGGTGCAAGTCCACCCGTAACTCATCAAGGGATGAAGAGAGATAGCTTGTGTCTTGGTCCCATGCCCATTATCCCCCCTATGTGAGAGGCACCTATAAAGGGTCCAGGCTGTAGTACTTTTTATTAGGACCTAAATACAGGGAGTCCTCATTTAGTGACTGCCTTGTACAGTGACCATTTGCAGTTATGACGGTGATGTAAAAGCAACTTTGCAACCAATCTTGCATTTACAACCTTTGCTGGTCTGGAAAGCTGAAGTAAGATCATAAGCACAGTTGCAGTTTTACTTAGTGACTGCTTCACTTAATGATAGAGTTGTGGGTCCCAATTGTGGTCACTAAATGAGGACAACCTGTAGATTATTACTGGGAATTATCGATTTGGGTTTGCTCACTCAGTTCAATGAGCAAAGTTAAAATAACAACAGTCTTTTCTTTCCACAGCAGTACCAAAACAGATTGCAGAGATCTAGTTTTAAACACCTTCACATAATTCACTTTCACATATTAAGGAAGTGGTCTCAAGAGCATCTTGAATGAACTACAGGTAATCCTCACTTAATGACCACAATTGGGGACCAGAATTTCAGTCACTAGGCAACTCAGACCTGATTTTATGACCATTTTTGCGGCAGCCGTTAAGCGAATCACATGGCCATTAAGCAAATCACATGGTTGTTAAGCAAATCACATGGTTCCCCATTGATTTGCTTGCCAGAAGCTGGTTGGGAAGGTTGAAAATGGAGATTAAGTGACTGTGGGATGCTGCGATGGTCATAAATGCGAACTAGTTGCCAAGTGCCTGAATTGTGATCTCGTGACTGCGGGGATGCTGCGATGGTTCTAAGTGCAAGGACCAGCCATGAGTCAGTTTTTTCAGCATTATCATAAGTCTGAACCATTGCTAAATGAATGGTTGTTAAGCGAGGACTACCTGTAACATCCTTTATCCAAATTCTTTTAATAAACTATTATAGTATATAGAAAACTTTTAAGAAGCATTCCTCATTTCAGGCATAATCCAAGCAAACAGAAGCTCTTTTTTTACATTCTACAGAATTTCAAAAGTGGTCAAAATGTGTCAATCCCACATTTAAACCTTTTTCACTGAATTTCCCAGAGCTAAGAGTTCAGGTTTGGAAGGTTTGATGAATTAGTGGTATTTCCTCAGTGTATTTTTGAAGATACAAGTATACAGAAGGCTGCTATACTATGTAACTTTAGTTATGACTAATACCTGTTAAACTAAGTGAAGTCTAGGTTCCTTAACCAGTGCATGACTAATTCGTTTATTTTTCTAATTACCAACCAATACAGGTCAGGACTGTATTGTGGGGAAAGTGTCTGTCTTGTCAGGAACCTCAGCCATATTGGGAGCTACCATATTTTCTGTTTGTTAACTTTTCTCTCTCAACTGCAGCAAAAGCACAACAAAACAAAGACTGTATTTACCACAATGTGGGAATGTGAAGGCCAGGGAAGAAAGGCCTTCAACATCTCAATTTCCTTTGGATTGTGAGCTTTTGTAAGCCACTCTTTAAAAAGAAAAAGTCAGGAAGTAACAGATTAAACATGTGAATGCTGTTTCTATTTTGTCTTCTGCTATTTTTTCTTAGATATAGTTTCTTACAAGAATTCCTTTTCCATTTTCAGTACTCTCAGTAACTCTTAAAATTATACTTGAAATGAGGAATGCTTCTTGTAAGTTTTCAATATACTATAATAGTTTATATTCTTTCCATGTACTATTTTACCATAATTCACTGCTACATTTTTCCTTTTGGGTTATTTTCTGCTAATCAGGAAAAAAAAAATCTGCCATATGAAATGTACTCAGCAATTATATATCAGATTTTATCTTGCAATGGAGCTACTCTTTAAAGCTGCGGATGAGAAGCAATACAAAGACTGTTTGTAATCCAGGCCCACATTTGCCTGGATTAGTGCAAATAAAATTTATTTTCATATTTTTTTTCTCTGATGGTATTTAATAACATACTTTATTTATTTATTTATGGCCATTCTTAAAACATTCATAGTTCTAGTTATTTTGAGTTAGAGGTTTGCAGAATTCGGATCCAAAGCAGGCAAAGGTACTTTGGATCAGGCACCTTTAGCAAACTTCTCTCTTTAGATGTCTACCTCCAAACAAACATTTGATATAAATTTGGAGTTTCCATGCCTTGACTGAAAGTCAATATTGGTGCCTAAAACTGAAGCTGACATGGTGCACACAATATTTTAAATCATGGTGTGCTTAACCATTGTTTGTCAAATAAGCCTACACTGGCTGCATTTTAGAATATGCTAAAGTATCAGCCATAGTTAACCACAACTGCCAAGTTTATAGATAAGCTAAGTCCCAAACAAGCAAGTCAAATTTTAGTTTAACAAGTAACCTCACCATAGTTCTTATGCTTCCCCTTGCCACTCTCCATCCCACATATATTGCCTATTTTAAGTCACTACCGCCATCTGATTTCATCTAAGGTAACAGGTGACAATGGGTGGTCTTCCCCTTGTACAAATCATGGCACAAACATGCCCTGACAACTCTTATTTTTTCTGCTGTGAATCCATAATATTGTTTTACTTTCATTCCCAGTCAGCAAGGGAGATAAACTTAATTCATCCTTAGTTGTACTTGGCTTAAAGTCATGTTTTCCCCTTAAACCAAAAGCATCCAAGGCCAGTCACAAGTTGTATAAAATGTGTTGGCTTCACCACCCACTATATTGGGAGCAAAGTTAGATGATCAGAGCTACAGGGTGGGGTGGGAAATAGAGAGGTACTTGGTCACTGTTTCAAGATGATGGAGTCAGGGCTCCTCCCATCTGGTTCCTGGTCAGTTGCCATTTCACAATTATCTTCCTAAAAAGCTGGACACAGCAGCACTGTGTTGGGGGCATTTCAAAACTGCAGTAGCACTAGACTGCTCAGCTTTAATCTTTTAACTAGTTAGAGAAAATCTGAAATAGTAAAACATGGAATGGGATAAAAGAGAAATGTTACAGGCTTAAATAGTGCAACAGGCTGAAGCAGCAAAATGGTAGAAACATGGGACCAAGCCCCTGATCTTTTCCACACTGTCTCCCAAGGGAAGCACAGAAGAAGTTGGAAGTCAACATTCATTGGCTATATACAGAAGTAAAAGGAAGGGGGCAGGAGAAATACCAAGGAAAAAGTGCTGATTGTTAATGTTTTCTACTACCAGATTAAGGTTACTATGGTAACTAATCATTTTGGCCGGGTGAAGAGGTTGAATTTAATTGTCCCCTTTTCAGTTAATTGTTGCATGGGGGGGGGGGGAGAGAAGAACTTGCCTGGACTTGTTTTAGTTTCAGTTTCCCTTCTGTGTAGGCTTGCAGAGAATATGCAGCTGAGAGAGATCTCTCCTCTCAGCAAACAGCCTTTAAATATGTTTGTTTTCTGTAAATAAAATTATTTTTATAGAAATGCCTGGTGTGTGACTTTTCTGATCTCTCCTGGGCCAAAGGCTTCCTAGCAATCTGCCAACAGGTTATGGGCCCAGTAAGCAGCCCAGTAAACCCAGTAAAACCCAGAGAGAATAGAGAGATCAGCTCCACACCTCATGCACAATTTAAAGGCAGGTAGCAAAGACCTGTGAAGATTTTCTTTGGAGCTGCCTGGAGATTTTCCAGCAACTGCCGGTCTGCAGGACAAAGAAGCCAGCTGAGGTGACTTGCAAAAGAAGGAAGAAGCCATGGCTACCTCCCAGCCCTCAGCGATGCCTCTGGAGCGCCTATCAGAGACCAACTATTTAAATTGGGCCCTGAAGATGGAGATTTATCTTCACAGAGAGAATCTTTGGCTGCCAATTGGTGAGCAACCCCCCCAAAATCCCAGTGCTGAATGGCTGAGACAGGATGAGCGGGCTAGAGCCACCATTATCCTGGGAGTTGAGGACAATCAGCTAGTCTACGTGCGAGGTATGCAGTCTGCAAAGCAACTTTGGGACGCTTTGAGAGACTCTTATGTAAAGGCAACAGCAGGGAGTAAAGTTATCCTGACAAAAAAGCTGTACAAAGCCTACCTTGCAGAAGGAGATAGCCTTCCTGAGCACCTGCATCATATTCAGCAGCTGTTTGTTGAGTTGCAGGAGAGAGGAATGGAATTTACACCTCTCACAAAATCCTATATGCTCCTGTCCTCCCTGAATGAAACGTGGGACACGCTGATTTGTACCCTGGAGGCTATGCCTGAAGCAGACCTCACCCCATCATATGTTACACAGCGCTTACTCGCTGAATGGGAGAAGAGAGAAGAAAGATCCCCCCTCATCTCTTCTGGAAAGCTGCAGTACCAGAAAAGAAGAGAAAGGAAGCTGAGGCCACAGCGCTAGCCAGCCAGCGATGCTTCACTTGTGGTTCAGCTGCACATTTGCAGAAAGACTGTGCCTTGAGACCCAAGAGTAGAAAGACAGAAAAGAAGAACACAAGGGCAACACCGAAGAAGGCTCTTCAGACAACCCAAATTGCACAGGTTGCTGAGAAGGGTAATTCTGATGTATGGGTGTTAGATTCTGGGGCCAATTGTCATTTATGTAATTGTAAAAGCTCTTTTGTGTCACTGTCTAAAACTGAAAGACAAAGTATATCTTTGGCTGATGGGTCTGTGACCAAAATTATGGGACAAGGTGACTTGAATTTATCCTGCTTGGGAGAAACTGTAAAAGGTGTGTTGTATGTGCCAGATTTACAATCAAACCTTTTATCTGTGGCACAATTGGCTGCAACAGGGTATATCATAACATTTAAGAAAAATGGTTGTGAGATATGTAAACATGGAAAATTGTGTGCTACTGGTATATTAAAAGACTCCTTGTACATTGTGCAAAATGCAAGGAAGTCAAGCTGCAAGCCCTGTATTACCTCGCAGGTCTCAGAGGAGTAATAAAGGAGTTCCTCCATCACGTTTTCAGGCTGAAACAGTAAAGGCTTTTCACATATTCACAGAACCTGAGTCTTTAGAACAAGTGAATGCTTTACCACCTGACATTGCACAAAATTGGCATTCTGCCATGCAACAGGAGTTAGCATTCTTGAAAGAAAATAAAACATGGAAACTGGTAAATCTACCTCCCAATGAACGTTGTGTAGGTTGTAGGTGGGTTTTCAAACTGAAAAGGGATGCTGATGGCAAAATCCAAAAATATAAAGCAAGGTTAGTTGCAAAAGCGTTCACTCAAAGGAAAGATTTAGACTTTGACAAGACTTTTGCACCAGTTACTAAAGGTGAATCAATTAGATTACTGTTAAAAATTGTTGCACTCAAAGGAATGTCAGTTCACCACTATGACATTCAAACTGCATTTCTCTCTGATGATTTAGACCACAAATTATACATGCAGCAACCCCCTGGCTATGAAAAAGGGGAGAATCTAGTCTGTGAACTGCAGAAGTCAATCTATGGGTTAAAACAAGGCTGTATGTATCTGTGTATTTATGTTGATGATTTGCTGCTGTTCACACCAACAGAAAAACAAAGGCTTGATTTTGAAGCCTGCATGAAAAGCCATTTCACATTAAAAAGCCTTGGAACTGTAACAAATAACCTAGGTTTGGAAATACACAGGAAGAAGGATGGTAGCTTTCTGTTAAACCAAAGGGGAAATAATGTTCAAATATTGTGAATGGAAAGACATACAGAGTTGTCAAAGAAAATTGGTTTGCATCTTATTCTGTAGTATAAAAAGGGGAGTGTTCATGTTTTCTACTACAGATTAAGGTTACTATGGTAAATAATCATTTTGGTGTGGTGAAGAGGTTGAATTTAATTGTCCCCTTTTCAGTTAATTGTTGCACGGGGGGGGGGGGGGGGGAGAAGAACTTGCCTGGACTTGTTTTAGTTTCAGTTCCCCTTCTGTGTAGGCTTGCAGAGAATATGCAGCTGAGAGAGATCTCTCCTCTCAGCAAACAGCCTTTAAATATGTTTGTTTTCTGTAAATAAAATTATTTTTATAGAAATGCCTGGTGTGTGACTTTTCTGATCTCTCCTGGGCCAAAGGCTTCCTAGCAATCTGCCAACACTGATGACTCAAGTCCCTTCATGATTCTGATCTGTTTTAGTAGTTTTTAAAACAACATAGAAAAGTATCATTCAACTTGTGTTACAAGAGAGTGGGGTGCAAGAGGAACAGCAAAGAAAGAAATTTGAAAGAATGGACAGAGTCCTTCCTAGATCCACCCCATTCCTGCTGCAGCCCCATAAAGCCCCATAATTGGTGAAGAACTTTCTCACCAGCTGGTGATACACAGGAAAAAGAGGAGAACACAGTCAGGGCAGCTTTGCTGATGTGCTATACATGCATAACCAAGACAGCACCATTCAGCCCTGAGTTGGGATAGATAAAATAAAGGAAGATTAGAACTGGCAACAGGCACAGCAAATTTTATACCAGTAGAGTTTTCTACAACTTAAAGAATATGGAGGATGTGAATTTAACTCAGTAATACAAAGATGCCCAAAGCTAACAGATGTCATATGAGGCTATGGTGATGTTGGACTAAGATGAGAAAATAATACATTAACAGCAGGACAGCTAACAAAGACTTAATCTTGTTTCCCTCATGGGATGGGGAACAAGTTGAAGACAATATCAAGGGAATATGGCTAAAAAATCTATTTCCAGGTTGTCTGAGTCGTGGTTTGGTTCAGATGGGGAGCGGCCTTATAACTTAGGTGTGAAGACCCTAAGTATAGATAAGTGTAGAGCAGTATTTCTCAACCTTGGCAACTTTAAGATGTGTAGACTTAAACTCCCAGAATTCCCCAGCCAGCCAAGCTGGCTGGGGAGTTCTGGAAGTTGAAGTCCACACATCTTAAAGTTGCCAAGGTTGAGAAACACTGGTGTAGAGGCTTAAATCTTAAGGACGTATGGGGACCCCTTTTTAGGTGACCATGATGTCTCTTTCTTCACTTCCTTCAACATGTGGCAACCTAGATCAGCTCTGTTTTGAGTGGGTCCCAGGCAGCTCCCAGAGGGCGCCGCTATGCAAAACTCCATAGCCACCCTGCATTAAAGGCAGGATGGGGATGAGCCTGGCGCTTCATATCCCCTATTGCCATGGAGAAGTCAGACACATGCAAAGCACAGCTACCAGCTGTCTCAATTGCCCGCCTGACGTGGTGGCTACGCAAATAAAAGGCGTGGAAAAAATACAGTAAAGAACCATCATCATCATCATCACTTCAAGATCGAACTGAAAGAACGGGAGGAAGAGGAAGCGACAACAGCAAAACCAAGACCATTTCGGGAGCAGCTTACCATTCGTGTCCCCTCAGGGTCTCTCCACCCTAAGTCCGCAGTCGAGGAAGAAGCAACTATCTGGGGGGTGGGGGTGGGGGGGGGGGACAGGCTCTCGGGAACATTCATCTACCAAATGCCCGATTCTGCCGCGAAAATACTGAACCGGGCCGGGCTCGGGTCTTTTCGCAATCAGTTAACGCGCTCTCCCCATGTTCGCCACGTTTCTCTTCCCCATCATTTCGCCAGCCGCCCTCCGGCATCCGCGTCGAGTCAATTCATTACCTTGCGGAGGTCCTCCGGCTGTTCCACGGCCTCCTTCGTAACGACCTGTTTCAGGCTAGTTGACCCACGATCCTTCCTTTAATGGAAAGGCGCAGCGGGGGAAAGAGGCGGATCAGCCAGCAGCGAAGACCTGCTTGAACCTCCCTGGGTCAAGACGCGGGCGGGCGCAGCTGTAGTCGCTCTTAGCTCTGCTTCCTGGAGACCAAATACACTCAAGCACGGGGGTGGGCGGGAGCAGTCTTTCTTCCGAATAAATGCACGACGTAGGATCACGTACTAACACCGCATCTAGCCCAGTGTTTCTCAACCTTGGCGACTTGAAGATGTGTGGGCTTCGTTTCCCCGAATTCCCCAGCCAGCCAAGGTCGGGAAATAGTGAAATTCTAGCTAGAAACGCCAGCTGGGGTTATTCACCAGAGAAGCCCTTGCTTTAGAAACAGGTTCGGGGACTGAGGACGATCCTGGGAGAAGAAGAAAAGGGGGATTCCCTACGAGCTATAAATTGGACTAATTTAACCCCCCCCCCCAAATGTGGTTTTCCTATCTTGAGGACAGTTGCTGCCTGACTTGTATGTTTATGGAGAAAGAAGTCTCACTCTTGTTGACAAGCTTTCCCTTCTAAGCTTCGGAGTTTCCGGCGCCGAGCTCAACACGACCCTGCCCTTATCTTATCCCTAGTGGGGAAATTATTTGCCACTGCCGCCTTCCTGGATATATTTGCGACTTCCCAGTTGGGGAGCGGACAAGCCCAAAAGAGAGCATCTGTTCACTGTTAAGACAGTAGAACCCCCTGGAAACCCCTTTGGACTTTTTGCTGAAACAAGAAAAAAATGAACTTATGATTTATGGGTTTGATGATTGGGAAGGGCAGATTATGGCAAGAAGGAAACTATGTTGTAACTTTAAGAGAGAGAAAATAAAATATAAATGTGCTTGTAACTGCTGTTAAGAAGATCGGAAGCTGCTTCTTTATAATTTTTTCTCTATTTCTTTCTTTGCATTTTTTTCCACTTTTTTTTTCATTTTTTTCCTTATTTTTTCTTCCAAAATTTGTACTGTTTTTATTCTTTTAAAAATTATATATATATATATATATATATAATTTTTATTAAAGAAATTTTTAAAAGAATAAAAACAATATAAATTTTGAAAGGAAGGAAGGATGGATGGATGGATGGATGGATGGAGACAGTAAGACCCCAAATCTGAACTGCAAAAATAGAGGCCCCAAATAGGTACAGAAACCTCTATTTGCTGTCCAGTTATGGTAGTTCTCTTAAAAGTGAAATTTAAACAGTTCAATTTGCTTCCCCAAAGGGGTGGAGGTGTTTTGCTAACAAGGAGTACAAAAATCTGCATTTTGTAAGGTGGCATCCAGTAATGAACCTGCAATAAAGAAAGTGCTGTATGTAAGTGTGTCTCTGTGTATATGTATTCTGGGAGCTGTAATCCCAGCACATCAGACAGCTGTTAAATTGAGGACAATTTGTATCTGTGTTTCATACAGTTTATGACTCCAATGTGTTAAGCTATGATTTATGAACTACAGAGCCTGGGATTACAAAACACACCAAAACTGAAAGCTGGGTTAACAGTTGTATTTTGTATTGTCCAAATGATGGAACTGAGCTTAGTTTTTAGTGCTGCGTTGCTAAAGCATTGATGGATAGAGAACTGGGAGATTCTCTAAGGTCAGATGGAGCAGCCTGACAGGGACTAAATGAAGTGTCTGAAGTTGCACCCTGAACATAGTATTATCTATCTCTTTCTTAGAAGATGGAGAAAGTTAAATCAGGTGCAACACCTGAGGGAAAGCCATGCCAAGTTACCATTTTTGGTGGCACCCCACATTCTCTGAAATGTGGGACTCCTGTATATGATAAATACGTGTAGCTTTCAGGATAAAATATTCTTAAAGTATTTCTAAAAGTTACTACATTTTAGTATTATATTCTCATGTGTGTGTGTCCCATAGATAATTTAAATGATATTCAAGGAAAGAAAGAGGTTAGAATGCAGGACTTTGCATGGCAAGATGCATACATTGAGATATAAATCTGCTGATACAGACTGCCATAACCTCTGAATGTCCTCTGTATAGTTTACCCAGCTGCCACTGGTGTGTGTTTGGTTTAGTAATTATTTACATCGGTCAGCAGGAAAACTATGATTGGGACACACCAAACTATTCCATTTGCTGAAATCTGTTTATTCATACAATGTACTGTTGCAGTTACTGTATGTTAAAGTTTATTGAACCAGGAGGGATATATCTGCTTTCTGGTATGGCTCTCAGAACTGCAGCCAGTTTTCTTTAAATCAAAGGGAGGAGAAAGAGCCATACTTGAGAGACTGATTAAGTGTTATCAAATCAGTGTCAAGTCTTAGTGACTACATAGATGGACAAATGTTTCCTGGACTTTTAGGTCTTCCAACAATGCACTGATCATTACTGAGGTAAGAGATCTTTGGAAGACTTCCTTTGTTTTTCCATATCTGTTTCCATCTTTACAGATTTGTTGTAATACTGATTTTTGTCTCTTCTAACAGTCCTCTGAAATTCTTTGTTAAGTTCCTCCCTGAGATCTGTGTCTTTCTTCTCTTTGGCTTCTCTTTTCTTTTTGGCACTGTCTACCATTGGTATCTTCCAACAAAATGGATACCCATGCAACTTTATCAAAAAGTGCCTGACCAGAAAATGCATAACCAGAATAACCAGTACAACCTATGAAAATGATAATGCTACCATGCATTAGAAACATCTCAGAAACAACCAACAGACTACTACAACCACATGTATCACTGTAGCCCACAAATTAACTAAAGCCCTCCAAAACATCTTAAGCAAACCAAAAGACCCAAAAGAAAAAAACAAAAACAGGGCTCATCTACAACATACAGTGCAAGGACTGTAGCAGCCACTATGTAGGACAGACAGGCAGAAGACTAGCAGAGCACATCCACGAACACCAACTAGCAATCAGAAGACATGTTGAGAACTCCTTAATCCCATGACACATGGTCAGACTCAACCACAATTTCAACTGGAATACTATTAGCATCTTAGACCAAGCCAAATCCAAAAATGCTAGGGAATTCCTAGAAGCTTGACATTCAGACAAACCACATTGACACACCATTCAAAAGAGACAATTAAAAATTAAAAATCTAGGAAGGAAACAAAAAGACTAGAACACATTCCCTCCAGCAGCCAACAGTCAGATAAGGAGGGATGAACACCAGATAAACAATCAAGCTGAAAACAATGCTCCGATCAAGGAACCACCAAGCAAACCATACCCCCACCAAAGCTAGCAGAGTAAGCTACTATATGTAGACAGGCAACAAACCCCACACTCATTTACACTGAGGATACTACCTAGTTGGGTAATGAATATCTCCAAGCAAACAACCAAGGACTCCACAATGGTACTCTGAAAGATCCTCAGCTCTTCCTCAGTAGCATGTTGACTGCCATCTGACATGAAGGCTGCAGAGAATCAGGGAGATGACTTTGATGACAATAACCAAGAACTATTTTATAAGCAAAGAAGACTGAAACATTGCTTAAGTCCTGGGAAACAATATTCAAAAAAGACTCAGGCAAAATCTTCGATTCACTGCGATATAAGAGAGGAGTAAAGCACAAGCAGGCTTGCAAGATCCTGTAATTATGGCCTCTCTTGATGAAGTATAGTTTTAGCCATTCTGTGAAGACTGTTTCCTGATCTGGTCTGCCCTGAAAGTCTGACGGGCCTATCATCCAGCACTATATAGTGAATATTTTTATGTGGTCTAGCCATGTGATTTTATTGGTAAAATACAGAAGTGATTTACTATTGCCTTTTCCCATGCAATATGAAATGATGCCTTTGCCATTATCACTAAAGTGATCATTTGCCTCCAATATCTTCCTATATCACTGTTGCCCAGTACAGATATCTGCTTGCTTTATCCAGGCAGCTGGGATGACCTTCATGCCTTGAGTGATCCTGCAGGCATTATATACTCTCTGTATATATTCCCAGCATTCATAACTCATCCGTTCCAGGACCCCACCACCACCATAATGAAGCAACACAGCAGGACTTGGCAGGGGTGAGGTAAGGAACCAGTACACATAATGTCCTGTGCCTGACTGCCTACCTGTATTTTTTGTATATTTTACCTTTTCCCTCTTGCAGAAGGGAGAGATTGCCTAAACAAGCTATCTCTTCCTGAACTGATTTTCAGCACAGCACTTCCCTAACCGGGTGCCACAGGTTAATTAGTACCCATGGTCAGCTTGCCCTGCTATCTGAAATTGACAAAGACCCTAATCAGTTTCACCCTGAAGGCTTTCTTCAGTGGCTCCAGGCTTGCAGCCGCCAGAATGCTAAGCAAGCAGCGGACGCCAAGGCATTCCTTTCAATGGGCATTCCCCCATGTGTACTCTAAGACATTCCCTTTAATGTGTATTCCCCCATTGTGTACTTGCTTACTTTCTTGGAATCTCTTCCTCTTTGATGGATGTAAATGCAAACATTAAATTCCCCTTGCCAGTTATCCCAGGACCGTGGTGAGGATTCCAAAGGGTGGGGGGTGGGGGAAAAAGGGCTATAAGATCTACTCCTTTTTCCTAGCTTCCCGATGAGTTGAGTTCCAGAATATGAACCTTCCCCACCGTTAGGGCTCACCCAGCTATTTGGGGTCATATCCTCCTGACGTTGTAAGTATTTAGGGCCAATTTCTTAATAAACCGTTTTAAAGATTTATCACCATCTCTTAGTGTTCTCCTTCTTTGGTATCCGACCTGCAAATCCTAAATTAAGTGTCAACACACAGTTGAACGGAAGCACATAACTAATTCACATGACAGTGGTCCAGTTTACATGCTGCATTAAATACTCATGTGGTTTGTTTTGTTTGGGCTTAGCCTCTGGGGCCAAACCAGCAAATTTCCTTTACAAATATGTCTTATCATAGAAGTCAGCAACCTCTTCAGGCATCAGGCACCACTGCATGTACCTGAATTCTAGAAAGGGTATCAAAAATAAAAACAACTCTAAAAAAAATGGCAGAAACTTGACAATCTCATCCCTACATTCTTAAAATACTTGAGGTACAAACACTTAAGTTTTGCAAGATTTCACCCTGTGAGAGAGGTTGGGCTAAGAGCGAATGACTGGCTTTTACAGCCCACAGTAGATTCAAACTTGGGTCTCCCAGTGCTAGTCCAATACATTAATCACTATACTCATTCAATTTGGGGACCTAGTGTTTGCCTTTTGGAGGTGTTTCAGGTATCTCAGTTTTGACTGTCTTATGGCCTGATGTTTCTCAAACGTAGATAATTGGGATTTATTCAGTAAGCTGAGTTAAACCAGCACAATGTGAGAACTAGTTCAAATTCATAATATACTGTAGAACAACCAGCAGCAATGGGCGGCTCCTCAGATTTTAATTCTCATAATTTCCAATGAGGTTTATAGGCATTGATGCCCAATACAAGTGAAAGAAGACTAATTTAGGATTTTCTAACATTATGAACAATAATGTGTTGATAATGGTGACAAAACATACAAAAATAGCCCAGCAACAGAACATTTATTCATTCATTAAGCTTGATTACTGAAGTCTCAAAACAATTTGCAATAAAAACCTGCAAATACAACTAGAAGCCTACCCCTTCCAGTTCACACAACTGATTTATACACAATATGCTTCTTCCCTCTGCCAGCTGGCAGACAATTTGAGTGGCTATTTTGGATTCTTGCACTGAATAGAAGTCCAATTTGATGACCCAATCTTTCCAGAGTGTTAGTAGGTTGATACACTAATGGGTGTTGTAGTGGAGAATTCATTGTTAATTTCAGATTCATCCTTTGGAATCACATGTTTGCCTACTTATGTCCCATTTGAGCTTATTGGAATGTATTCCTAAGCCCATTTATTAAATCCCTGTAAAAGGAAGAGGATAAAGAAAAATCTACCTTGCATCATCATGACCGGATGTGAGAGAGAAAAGGATATTGCTACAATTAAGCAATAAAACAAACGAAAAACAACAAAAACACCACACCTAAAACTTCCTTTTCCTTAACAAATACATGAGCGATGGACATTGTACATTAGTCAGTGCTACTATTACTTGTTAAGATGATTCCTCATCCAACTGATCATCTCCCCTGATTTTTATTATTTTATAACTCTTGAAAAAAGTTAGAAAAAAGAGCAGTACAGGAAGCCAGAGTATTTTGAGTGATGATGAAAACTGAAAGAAGTTAAGGAAACAAAAGTGTAATTTCCTTGAACTCACACGTTTCATCAAAACCAAATATATTTTGCAATTCTTTTAAAGCAGTCTTAAGACTGATCCAAAATAACTGTTTTCTCACTGGTGATCACTCGTTTAGGCCCTTTCTGCACTGCTGAGTTAGAATGCTTGCCACTCATCTTTAATTCAACAGAAAATAACACCAGTATTATTGTTCTGTTGTCAGTTCCCATCCTGCCTCTATCAGTGCTGTTTTGTTTGCTACAGTTACTGAACTTCCCACCAAGTAAATGGGTGACAAAGCCTACAGGCTTTACACACCTTGGGGCTGTCCTTGAACAATATCAGAATCAGGCAAAAGGCAACATTTAACTCCAGTGCAACTAAGGATGACTTAACCCTGTCCCATTCATGGGATGGGGATAATATGAGGATATGACAGAAAAAGGTGCAGCCAGGGTTAGGTGCAAGTGGGCAAAGGACCTTAGATCAGTTAATGTTGTCATCATCAACAAGAAATTTAAGACAGGTTCGTAGAGGATATGTTTATTTACAGCCACAGCAGTAACTTTAAATCCATATTCACAGATAGTGTTATTCAGAATTATGCAAACTTTGTTGTGAATTTATGCATAATACGTACTTGGCTGTTGGAACTAATCCTGGCCTTGATTTGTTTTTCTCTTTTTTTCTATGTAATCTACCTGAGCTGTTCTTCGAGTTTGCACCAGCTTACAGCAGGTTTTCTCAACCTTAGCAACTTTAAGACTCAATGTTTAAAGTTTAAGTCTTAAAGTTTCCCAGGTTGAGAAACACTGGCTTACAGTGATGTATGAAAATCTTTTCCACAAGACAATTATTTTGTCCCCAAGTTCTTGATTCAGGATCCTTCCTTATGTCTCTGAATAAGCAGAATCCAGTGAGTTATACACTTAAGAAATTTTATTTGGTTTAAGAATAAAAGAGACTGGAGTAATCCAAAGCAGCAGAATAGTTTTTACAGTTCTCAGAACAGATTAAGGCCCCTTGCACATGTGGTGTATGTACATTCCCAGCATTAATGTTACAGTGTTGTGTTGTCATCCTCCTACTGTGAAGCTGATTTTCTTAAGGCTTGGCTGCAGCAAAACTCAAATAGCAATGTTTGCAATTGGCAGTGTTGGGGCTTTTGTGTAGCTTTAGGCGGTATTTGTGGGAACTCTTGCTTCACCCTGCTTCCCTTGACCAGAACTCAGATCTCTCTAGTACATTTTACAGGAAACCTATGAACAAATCAAATATAAGTGTTTCAAGTACTTGGTTTACCACACCTCCCAGACTTTGAGGTCAAGTAATTTGTTCCACTCTATCCATCCAACAGACATTATAGAGGTCCTACACTTCAGTCTACAACTCTAGTTACAACTATAGGGAGAAATAGCATCTAGTTGCAAATTGATGTTACAGTATATCATTGTCACAGCTTCAGTGGAACTTATAGGAAGGTAGAATGCCATCTTGACAGCAGCAGCTTTGCCTTCACACAAACCACTCAGATTTTTTTGCAAACCAGTCAAATGTATACAGCATGTTCTGAAAACATAGGATTTGGGTCTCTACCTGAATTTATTTCTTCCCCTTTCTGTGTGGAAAGGTGAAAGGAGAACATGCCTTTGTCTGAATGATAATTTATACTCTTTTCTTCTGGTCAGATGGAAGAAAGCACAGATTGAAGCTGGCTCAAAACAATTAAATATCCTAAGCACAGGATAACAAGAACCTAAATAAGGATTAGTCTTAAATTCATGCCGGCCACATGACCACGGAAGTGTCTACGGACAAACGCCGGCTCTTCGGCTTTGAAACGGAGATGAGCACCACCCACTAGAGTTGGACATGACTGGACTTAATGTCAAGGGAAACCTTTACCTTTACCTTTAGTGACAAGCTTAATTGCTTCACCCTTATTCTGCTCACAGCTGCCACTTTCTTCCTCTTCCTCAACTATCCACTTGTCCTGAATAGTGCAATAAACAACACTAATAAAACTGAGCCCTTGATCTAGCAAAGCTGTAGCTGGTATTCCTGGTATCTCAGGAGATTCCTGTAGCTTAGCCTTTCTGAATCTTTTGACCCCAGAGGAACCCTTGAAATATTTTTCAGACCTCGGGGAACCCTGCACATTCAGGCTCAAATATTGGCCAGAAGTTACCAAACTATTATATTTATTTCATGTATAGGCCTGTATATACGCATTAACAGTGGTCTTAAACTAAAAATAAAGAATGAAGTTTACCTCTTTAATGTGAAGTTGCCCAAATTTGAAATATTTTTAAAATAATCCATGATCTCCCAGGAAACCCCTAGTGACCTCTTATGGAACCCTAGGATTCCATGGAACCCTGGTTGAGAAACCCTGCTGTAGCTTAACCAGATCTTAAGACCTAGTGGCTGCCTTTTCCAACATACTAAGCTTGGTTAGTGTAAAACTTAGCTATTATTTTTTATGGCTTAGAATCTTTGCAAAGCTGTTTCCTTTGTGTTTTTTTCTACTGTATTGTGCAAACCAGAAAATAAATTTATTCGATAGCCAGGTTCAGCCGGTTGAATGAATGCAGCCTCTGTGACTTGGCTTGGATGGAATCAGGAGAGATCTCTCATTTCTAGCTCCTCTGCTTTACAGGTTTTCTCCCCAGGATGATAAGCTGCCATGAATGCTCCCCACATACCCAGGTCTGCCTACTTGCTTCCTGAGTTTCTTCTGGCCAAGGAACACTCAACCCAGATAAATTGGCAAGAGGAAGTGTAAAGGAAGGCAATTCAGATTTACTTCCCCAAAGCTCAGAAGATAGATTTTAACACAACCTTGTGAAATGACACAAGGAGCAGTTTAGCAACTATACTTGTACATGGACAATGCTGTGGGGAGAAATTACTTCTCTTAAAACAATGTTGCCAAACATCAAGGACGTTTTTGCTGGCAAGGATGTGTTCTGGTCTTTTGGCTTTTCTATTGTCTCTTTTGAATGGTATGTAAATGTTGTTTACCTCTATATGTCTGCTGATGGCTGCTTTGTCTGAGTGCCAGGCTTCCAGGAATTCTCTGGCATTTTTGGATTTGGCTTGGTCTAGGATGCTCACAGTTTCCCAGTTGAAAGTATGGTTGTGTCTGTCCATGTGTTGTGAGATTATGGAGTTCTCATTGTGTCTTCTGACTGCTAGTTGGTGTTCGTGGATGCACTCTGCTAGTCTTCTGCCTGTCTGTTCTACATAGTGGCTGCTACAGTCCTTATACTGTATGTTGTATGGGCTGCTGGGTCTTTTGGGTTACTTAGGATGTTTTGAAGTGTTTTAGTTGGTTTATGTGCTACAATGATGCCGTGTGGTTGTAACAGTCTGTTGGTAGTTTCTGAGATGTTTCTGATGTATGGCAGTGTTATCCTTTTCATAGCTTCTGTTGGTTGGGTTGCAGTGGGTTGAGTGGTCAGGCACTTTTTGATAAAGTTGCGGGGGTAATCCGTTTTGCTGGAAGATGCTGTATAGATGACCTGTTTCCTTTTTCTGGTGTTCTGGGTTGCTGCAGTGCATAAGTGCTCATCTGAATAATGTTCTTATGCAGCTCCTCTTGTGGGAGATTGGGTTGTTGCTTTGATGATGAAGAACTTGGTTAGTGTGGGTAGCTTTCTGGGAGACCTGTATTTCTAACATGCCATTATTTCCTCTTGTTCCTCTTAGAACTACCAGACAGGCAGAAGACTAGCAGAGCATATCCATGAACACCAACTGGCAGTCAGAAGACACACTGAAAACTCCTTAATCTCATGACACATGGACAGACTTAACCATACTTTCAACTGGGAAACTGAGCATCCTAGACCAAGCCAAATCCAAAAATGCCAGAGAATTCCTGGAAGCTTGGCACTCAGACAAAGCAGCCATCAACAGACACATAGAGGTAAACAACATTTACATACCATTCAAAAGAGACAATAGAAAAGCCAAAAGACCAGAACACGTCCTTGCCAGCAATCAACACCCAGATACGCAAAGATTAACACTAGGATTAACACCAGATGAACAATCAAACAGCACAATACACCTTAATCAAAGAACTATTAACCAACCAAGCAGCAAACAACAGCCCAATCAAAGAACTCCCAAGGAGAGAACAACGCCCCTACCAACACAAGCAGGGCAAGCCATGGTATATAAACTGAGAGCAAGGCCCACTCCCTCTTTGCACTGAAGATGCTGCCTAGTCTGGCAATGAAACATCTGCAAGAAAACAACAAGGCTCAGAGAGCACCAAGGACTCCAGAGTAGAATTAGCTCATCTGGCCATGTTTCCTGTATGGTCTCCCTCGCAAGGTTGACAATACCAAACTGATTGAGTCTCTGAAAGTAGGGAAGCACCAAGTAGCAACTAGTGCTCCCTGAGCTAATTAAAATGAATCTAGAATGGTGGGCACCTATGTTAATGTTTATACATGTAGATCATACAGCCCCCCATCCCCAAAGACTGGGCTGTAGCAGTAAGTGTTCTAATAGATTTAAAAATGTAGCAAAAGTGATCTGTCTACCTACCACCCTATCAGCTTACTGAGCAGAGTCAAGAGATATGCTAAAGACTTGAATGAAATGTTACAAAATTAGCTAGATTTTAAAGCATATTTGGGAATGATCAAGCAAGCTTTAGAACTGGGTATTCAGCATCTGACCACATTTTAGTTTTATACCATTTCATAGAAAAATATACTGTAATGGTTGCCTAATCCCAAATACTCAGTCTCACAAGCTCGGGCTTAAAGATAACTGATTTATTAAAGGAATAGTATGCAAATACAGAGAAAGCTGAGAATGAGCAAAAGTGCGCCAAATACAAACTTAAAGCTTTGCCTGTGAGCCAGTCCCGCCCCAATCACCTGTCAGTGCGCACCCCCTCCCAGGTGCTAGGAACCGTTACACGCGCCTGGGAAAGTAACCTTGAACAGGAGCGCAAACCCAAACACACATTCCAAGGCTCCAAAACAACAGAGGATGCTGGAATGGAAAAAACCCCGAACGGGCGAATGAACACGGGAAAGGAGTTGACATGTGAAACGTTACAATGTTAACAGAACATTGAAATGGGAAACATGACATATCGCCCCCCCCAAAAAAAACCAATGCTATGGAGCCGGTTTGTCGGGGTAGGCAGAGTGAAAGCGTGCCACTAGACGAGGGGAGTTTACATCAGGGGCAGCCACCCATTCAGGATGAGGGAAATGTTTCCAACGAACGAGGTACTGTAAAGTGGAGCGCTGGCGGCGAGAGTCCAGGACGTCTGTCACCTCGAAGTGTTGCTGGTTGTCAATCATGAGAGGAGGTGGTGGAATGGGTTGGGGATGCCAGTGGTCTGATGGTAGGTAGGGCTTGAGCAAACTACAATGGAAAACAGGATGTAAACGTTTTAGGTTGTGGGGCAAGTCAAGTTTAAAAGTAACAGGGTTAATTTGTGCCACAATAGGAAAAGGACCCACAAACTTAGGGCCAAGTTTCTTGGAAGGTTGTGGTGACTTGATAAACTTGGTGGACAAGTAGACTTTGTCCCCTACAGTAAAAGCAGGTTCAGGTGAGCGTTTTGCATCAGCATGACGTTTGTAAGTGGTCTGGGCATGGAGCAGAGCTTGCTGAATGTTTAGCCATGAGTCTTTGAGAGAGTCAGCCCAGTCAGTGAGGGAGGCTGGTAGGGGTTGTGGATGAGGGAGTTCAGGGATTGGGACGAAGTCCCGACCGAAGACAGTTTTAAAGGGAACCTGGCCAGTGCTCTGATGTATGGCATTGTTATAAGCGACTTCTGCAAAAGGGAGTAGGTCGACCCAGTTGTCTTGTTGGTAATTGACAAAAGCTCGCAAATATTGTTCAAGCGTAGAATTAACCGCTTCTGTAGAGCCGTCCGTCTGCGGATGCCACGCGGTGGAGAGAGCTTGCTTGGTGCCCAGTAGTTTTAAAAATGCCCGCCAAAACTGTGACGTAAATTGTGTGCCTCTGTCACTCACCAAACGGGTGGGGATACCGTGAAGGCGGTACACGTGAACGAGGAAGAGGTGTGCCAGTTGTTGCGCGGTGGGGATAGAAGCGCATGGAATGAAATGGGCTTGTTTCGAGAAAAAATCTTTGACCACCCAAATGACGGTTTTTCGTTGACTGGGGGGTAGGTCAACGATAAAGTCCATGGATATGTCTTGCCAGGGGACTGATGGGGTGGCGACCGGTTGAAGGAGACCCTGAGGTTTGCCTGGTTTGCGCTTAGTTGCTGCACAAACAGGGCATGCTGTGACATAGGCTTTAAGGTCTTTGAGCAACGTTGGCCACCAGAATTGCCACCGCACGAGGTGGAGTGTTTTTAAATAACCGAAATGCCCAGCCAGCTTGTCATCGTGGCAGCGCTGGAGGATTGTTTTACGCAAAGCCTCAGGCACATAGAGACGATCGTTGTGCCAAGCAAAATCGTCGGTGAAAGTTACAATGTTTTGATTTGTTTGTAACCAAGTGTCAGTTTTAAGGTGGAGGAGCAACTGTTGTTGCAAATCCGATGGAACTGGCAAGCGCGGCGAGCGGCTGGGAGGCGGGGCGGCTGGAGTTTGCGTTTGATGCGCTCGCGCCTGACTGCGCATCACCGCTGCCAAACTCAATTGTTTTTCGGTCCAGACAGTACCTTGGACTGTTGGCCCTGGGCCAGCATCTTGGGGTCGGCAGGAGAGCGCATCAGCTAAAAAGCTTTTCTTGCCTGGTATGAATTTAAGGGTGAAGTCAAAGCGGCTGAAAAACTCAGCCCAGCGAAGCTGTTTGGGGCTGAGTTTACGACTGGTGCTTAGTGCCTCCAGGTTCTTATGGTCAGTCCAGACTTCAAAAGGGTTTGAAGTCCCTTCTAATAAGTGTCGCCAAGCCTCTAAAGCGGTTTTTACAGCAAAAGCCTCTTTTTCCCAAACATGCCATCGCCTCTCTGTTTCGGTGAACTTGCGGGAGAGGTAAGCACAGGGTTTTAAGGCGCCAGATTGGTCAGATTGCAGTAGGAGTGCTCCGATTGAGAAATCAGAAGCATCCACTTGTACAACGAATGGTTTGGCAGGGTCTGGATGCTGTAAAATTGGTTCAGTGGTGAAGATTTGTTTGAGCGCTTCGAACGCCTGTTGACAGGTTGGAGTCCATTTAAGGAGCGCTCCTGGGTTTTTTGAACGCCGCGTATCCCCCTGCGCCTTAGTTTTCAACAGTTCAGTGAGGGGGAGGGCGATTTCGGCAAAATTTTGGGCGAATGCCCGATAGAAATTGGCGAATCCAAGGAAACTTTGTAATTGTCTCCTGGTACGGGGAGGCTCCCATGCCACAATGGCTTCCACTTTAGCAGGGTCCATTTCAATGCCCTTAGCGGAAATTCTATATCCTAGATAATCAATTTGTGATTGATGGAAGGCACATTTAGACAGTTTGGCATACAACTCTGCTTTTTTCAATTTAGCCAGCACCTGACGCACCAAGTGAATATGTTCTGACATCGTTTCAGTATAAATCAATACATCATCCAAATACACAAGTACTCCCTTAAATAGGTGGTCATGCAAGACCTCATTGATTAGTTGCATAAAACCCCAGGCGCCCCCGACAAACCAAAGGGTAAGACTTTGTATTGGAAAGCCCCGAGAGGACAGTTAAATGCTGTTTTCCATTCATCCCCTTCCCTTATGCGAATACGAAAATAGGCTTCTCTCAAATCAAGTTTTGAGAAGATTTTGCCTCTGGCCAGATGTGATAACATATCTTTGATCAAGGGTAAAGGATATTTATTTAATATTGAGACTGCATTGAGCCCACGGAAATCGGTACAAAGCCTCAATGAGCCATCCTTTTTTGGTCTAAAGAGGACAGGAGCCCCTACCGGGGAGTTAGCAGGCTCAATGAAACCCCTAGCCAGGTTTTTGTCAATGAACTCCCTTAGCGTGGCCAGCTCTTTGGGAGACATGGGGTAGATTTTTAGGTGAGGTAACTTTACATTAGGTAAGAACTCAATGGCACAGTCTGTTTTTCGGTGAGGTGGCAAGCGATCTGCTTCCTTTTCCCCAAACACATCAGCTAGATCCTGATATTGACTGGGTAGTCCCTCAAGAGGTTGAAGTGTTTGTACAGTGGTGTGCGCTACCCCCTCCACCCTCCATGTCGTCTAGGAGATCCTTTTCGGGTACTTTGTAAAATCCATCCGCAAAGGTGACAGTTCTATGTAGCCAGTTGATAAAAGGATTTTGTTGTACAAACCAGGGCATACATAAAATCACTAGAGGGCCCCCCACTGGAGCTACAACAAATGGTAGCTTTTCCCGATGGGAACCCATTTGTAAAGCCACCAGTCCTGTGGAATGAGTGACTGCTTTTCCCCCCGCCATAGTTCCATCCAATTGGGTGAAGATCATAGGTCTTGGCAAAGGGAACGTAGGCAGTTCCAGAGCCGCTACAACATCAGGGTGCATAAGGGAACGGGAGCAGCCCGAGTCAAGCATGGCCCAAACTTCCACAGTTTTGGTCTTTGAGCCTAGTTTAACTTTTACAGTCAGCGTAGGGAAATTCCCACTCACCGAATCGTGATCACGCCCGGTTTCTTCCACCTGCCCAACGGCGCCCTTCAGGGCAGGTGGTAGCCTTTTCCCGCCGGCTGTTCGAATTGTAATTCCTCTTCTTCTTCCCCGAATGGTAGTTCTGGTGGTTCTAGCTCCGCGATGGCAGCTTTCATTTTCCGCGGTAGGGCAGGCAACTTCCCTGAAGGTTTCGCCTGCTGTTCCTCCGGACGGCGTCTAGGGCACGAAGTGGCGCGATGCCCTTCTTTTCCACATCTCAGGCATTGACCTTTGGAAAACCATCATTCCCTTTCCTCTTCCCAGGATTTTGGTTTAGGGCGGCTGGCCAGCCCCGTCGTACGCGCTCCTCTGGCGATTCGGGATTGTCTAAGTTCTTTAGTATGGACATAGGTCTGCAGGGCATTCTCCGTGCTGCCCGCTAACTGAATCCATCCGTATAGCGTTTTAGGGTCATCTCTTCCTAGCACCCAATGGAGGATTTCTGGTTCTAGCCCTTGCTTGAACATTTCAATTAAAGTGGGCTCAGACCAATCTTCCACCTTCCCTGATAAGGCTTTAAATTCCAGCGCGTAATTGGCAACGGAGAGGGACCCTTGATAGAGTTTCCTCAGGGCATTTTTTGCTGTCTCTTGGGCTAAAGGGTCTTCGAAGTGCTGTTTAAGTGCCCACAAAAAGTCATCGAAGTCCTCTAACTCTGTTGCCTCGGTTTGGCACAGTTGCACATACCAATCAGGTGCCCTCCCTCTCAGTTTGTTGGCAATAAAATTGATTTTGCCATGTTCTGACCGAAAGCTTCGGCCCCAATCCTCCATATAATGCTTGGCATTGGTAATAAAGAAGGAGAGTGTAGTGGGATCCCCATCAAACTTCACCCCAAATGGTGGAAAGTTTCTTACCGGCTCAGCTGGCGGTGGCGGCTCCGTAAACGTCAACATATGCCGAGCCCCCAGGGGTGGCCGATCTCTGGGCAGTCTTGCCTCTCGCCCCCCCAACTGGCGGGACGCTCGAGTCTTGCTCCTTCCCCTGGGTGGCAGGGTGCTGTGTCTTGGGTAAGCCAGCTGTGACGGCTCTTCCTCCCAATCTTCCTGAGTTGGCTCTGCACCCCTAGGGAGATCCTTAAGGATTGTCACTATCAGATTCATTTTATCCTCGATTACTTTTATACGAGCAGGAGTGACCAGCTCTTCCATAGGTTGGTTGGTTACCACCACCCTCGGTGACAAGGGGATTTCGGGCTCCCAGGATAGTTGTGGGGACCCCCTCCCCGTGGCTCTTTCCACTATGGACTTGTGTTCACTCCTGAGGCTCTCCTGCATGGATATCAGCAATTCATCTAATTGAACTTCCCGCATCTCTCGACATGCTGCTCTTTGCGCTCTCGAAGTTAGAACGGGCCGGGTCCTTGTCGAATCCTGCTCTTCCTCGCTCCCTTCACTCACGCGCAGCTGTTGGTCAGTCATCGCTAGCGCTCTCTCTTATCCAACGTTTGGATGGGGCTAGCGGAAGATGATTGAAATGATTCTCAGCTTTATGTAATGGTTGCCTAATCCCAAATACTCAGTCTCACAAGCTCGGGCTTAAAGATAACTGATTTATTAAAGGAATAGTATGCAAATACAGAGAAAGCTGAGAATGAGCAAAAGCGTGCCAAATACAAACTTAAAGCTTTGCCTGTGAGCCAGTCCCGCCCCAATCACCCGTCAGCCCACACCCCCTCCCAGGTGCTAGGAACCGTTACACGCGCCTGGGAAAGTAACCTTGAACAGGAGCGCAAACCCAAACACACATTCCAAGGCTCCAAAACAACAGAGGATGCTGGAATGGAAAAAACCCCGAACGGGCGAATGAACACGGGAAAGGAGTTGACATGTGAAACGTTACAATGTTAACAGAACATTGAAATGGGAAACATGACATATACTCTTTAATTTAAGTGATCTCTCTCTCCTTCTTGGACCTTAAATTTGCTTTTGAATCCTCTCAAAGGCAATTTTGTGGGACAAACGTAGGAACATAAGAACTTAAGAACATCCTATGTATGGGCCCCTGCCCTATAGAACATCCTTCCCCCTAAGGTCCTACTCTTGAAACCTCCTGGGTGGTCTTGCAGAGCTGGCTTTTCACACAAGTCATTGGAGTAGAATGAGCCTGGAGCCCTTCAGTGCAGTTGAATACTGATGGGTGGATGAGTGTTTGCCTTTGGGATGTTGAGAGTTTTTGTTATGGTTTTGTAGTTTTTTGATGTTTTTATTGCTGTTTTGTGAGCCACCTAGAGATGTGGCACATAAGATGGGTGGCCATAGAAGTCTTTTAAATAAATAACATCGTAACGTAGCATAACATAACATAGCATAGCAGAACAACAACATAACGTAACAAGAACGTAACAAGAACGTAACATAACATAACATAACATAACATAACATAACATAACATAACATAACGTAACTTTGTTAATAGGTGTCTTCTTTTTCTCATCCAGAAACTCTGTGCTAACACCTCCCTAAAAGTGAGATGTAAGCCACAAGGAATGCTTTTGGAAGTGGCATTTTGCAGAAAGGAGTTAAGTGGAGATACATATCAGTATCCAATCTATATTAACTTTGTAGCCCAAACCTTATATAAGCTGGATTTCCATCTTCCAAACTTGCAAGCATCAAAACTCCCATCTTGCTATAAGCTGATGATGTAGCAATCATTTCACTATTCCAATTGGCCTTTAGAGAGCCATGAAAACTATAGTCCATACTGAAGGGAGAACATGCTGGTCATTAACTTTCACAAAGCAAAATTATAGTATTTGCCAAAAAGATGAAACCACAGAGATGGATAATCAAGGGAAATAAAATCAAACAGATCCATAACTTCAAATATCTGGGGTTTTTCACCATCTGGGGATCTAGAAGGGACACACTGAGTATGTCAGGCAAAGAACATTCAGATCCCCAGGCGCTACTAAAAGATTTTTCTTATCTAAAAGAGAAGAATTGATCTCAGCAGTTTTGAAACTTTAGAGGCAAAATCCCTAGCCTAAACTTCATATGGGGTACAAGTGGGCTTCAACATAATGGAGAGGAAATCACCACTGTGCAGACTAAGTTTTTCACAGCTATTCTTTCTCCTCTTAATGGGCAGACTAGGTGACTATCCAACACAGTACTCAGACTAGAGACTGGGATGTTTAAAATAGAAATTTGAGCTTGGTAACAGACAATTAGTTATTGGTTCCCCTACCAATAACTGTATCCTTCAGATACAGTCCCATTAGCTTTGGCAGATAAACATTTATCAAAGTGGAAAGCCAAAATTGTCAAGAAGGTACTGTTGTAAGGCTTTGGGCAGAGCTCCTCACAACTCTAGGATATGGCCAGGCTAATCAGATTCTTCTTCAAAGAGTCAAAGGTGGAGAACACCAAAACAAAGTGAACAGAACAAAAAGACTTGGGTTAAAAATTCAATTTGAGAACCAGCAAACTATTTAAGAATACTCACCTTTCCAAAGGTGTGAAGAAAATGCTTTAGGGCTATATAGAATGTCCTTCCATATGCATTTTATTGGACAAGGGGAACTGCCACTGTGACTGTGAGGAAATTGGAACAATAAGTCGCATTTTATTATACTGACCTTTCTATAATAACTTGTATTTAAAATGCATTAGGCCTATACTGTTAGATTACACATACTTTGGATGTGAAGTATCACGTAACTCTTAGGGTAGCCAATTTTTGTGTAGTTGTTGTGAAGATGTGACAACATATCTTGTATGGGACAGATTCTTGTTAAGTGTTTTACAAATTTGGTTTGATCTTTGATTGTAAAAAAAATAGATTGTGTTATATTTATTATGGAATAACAGAGGAAAGGACACTCACATTTACAATTTGTGGCTTAATTACATCCTGCACTATCCACTTTTCAACGCCAGTTAATTGGCTCTTTCTGGGAACTGCACTATATTCTCAGGCTGCCATCTGGTGGTGCTATGAAGTTATGTTTCCCTATTCCTTAGCTTTGTTCAACTCCAGGCACACAATTCATTATAGGAAAAGGTCATATATGTTAATTAAATGCTTCTGCTCTAAGTTGAAACTGAATGTACTGTACATCAAATACATTTCCTGTCTAATCCTCATGTATTTAAGAATTTCAAGATGTTGGTTCAGAGCGCAGTGTCATCTGTATCCTAATGATATCCAGCTTTATATCTTCATGCTGGGCCATAGATGAGATGTCTTGATCTGATGCTTGAACTTGTGGGGGACTGGATGGTTTTGCAACTATTGACATGCAATCTGGAGATCCTCCTGGACTCACAGTTCCTGCTAGATTAGCAGGTGGAAGCCATGACAAGCAGAGCCTTTGCTAGTCTTGTCTTGGACCAGCTGCATCCTTTCCTGGATTAGTAGACACTGACAGTAGTAACACATGCCTTTATCATCTTTTGCTTAGATTACTGCAGTTTGTTTTATATAGCCTAGCATGGAGATATGTGCCTTGAAGCAGCAGCTGGTATAAAATATGTTGGCCTACCTGCTGACTAGAAATAACTGGTTTAGCTGAATAATACCAATTCTGTGAGACCAGCATTTGTGGTTTGAGTCCATGTTATGTTCAGGATTTTCTGCTCAGATACAATCTACCCATTTATGTTTGGGCTGGGAGAGCATGTTGCACAATCCCCTCTTTTCAGAGTACGAAAAGGGTGAGAACATGAAAGCAGGCCTTCTCAGTCATAGCCTCTGCTTTAGAACAGCCTTCCTCTGAGGCCAGGGAGCTCTTATTGCTTCAGAAGAGCATCTTCTAAGACCTTTCAGTGTGCAGAAGGTGGTGCTGGATTATAAGGAGTTGCTGAGTGGGGACTCATTTGGGCTGAGTGGATATTAGGCTATTCGGAGTTTTTAATTTGTATTTTACTTTTCTTGATTCTAAGTTGCCTAGAATCTAGCACTAATTGAGTGGAGTACAAGTCTATGTAATAAATAAAACACATGGATGCTCATGATAGACCTATTGCTAGAGTTGAGTTTGGGGCCAACTGGGAAGATTGGGTGTGCTAGGGAACCCCAAACCAGATAGATTAGAATGTATTAATAAATTGTGTGGAAGTTGGGAAATGCTGACAAGGGCTTCTCCACTGCTGTGAAAGAAGGGGGTGGCTCTGAGGTTTGAAGGCTTCCAGAACAGGTGGATGGTTTAGAAGGTTAGTTGGATGATTAGTTTTAGGTGCTCTGAGTTTGTTGCTGAGTGCCTTGGCCAGGCTAAGCCCAGAGGGTGGTGGGGTATAGGTGGGGCTGGTCACATGAGAAGTGCCTGTTGTTTGGGATGATGCAATGGGAGCCAAAATCAGGATCATGATGGGTACAGAAGGTATGGCAGGAAACACTGAGTAAGCCACTACAGGAGAAGGGACTTGCATATAAGTCAGTTGCCCCTATCTTGGACCCAGGTGTCCAAATTGTTAGGTGCCTTGATTTCCAGTTACTGCTGGTGAACACCATATATGGGCTGACCAAGATTGCATCCATCTATGAAGTTGTGATAGATGAATATGCAGACCAAGTATGTATTACTCAAACTTATCTGGACATCAGCCAGAATATAGCCCTGTCAGAAATATAGCCCTATCATCTGGGTTTCAGGTCTTGCAGAGCCACAACACCAAGGCCAGGGAGGAGGGTGTCTGTCAGTGGTGTATAAGACACTCACAGTGGCAAGGAATTCTTCCCTGAAGGTGGCTGGGTGTGAGTGCCTTCAGGTGGAATTGGACTCCAGAGAGAAGCTTCAACTACCAACCACCCTTCTGCCCAGCCACAGCCCTTCATGAGCAACTGCATGTTGGCTTAGTGCTGGCATTGGAGTTTCTGAGGCTTCTTTTCTTGGGTGACTTCAACCTCTGCACCTTGGGGATACAGTCTGGTGTTGCTTATGAGTTCATGTTCTTGTCACAAGTAATTGCAGTCCCAGTATAGGTAGGCAGGCACAAGCTTAATTCAGAGCATATGAGACATGATCTAAGAATGGAGGACACTGACAGCTGTCCTTCAATGTGGTCAGATCACTTCCTTGTCAGATGATATATCATGCTGCCTTGGACCTTCACATGTGAAAGCAGACCTTGAGAATGATCTTCCCAAGGCTTTAATGGATCTACAGGGAATCCAGATAGCACCTGGGAGGGAGGCATCCTGAGAATTTGGTGGGCAGTTTTATCTCACGCCTGGGTGATCGCTGGAACATAAAGACTCACTAGTGGATGAGACTGCTCCTCCAAGGTCTTTGCCCAATTACCAATTTCAGGTGTCTCCTTAATTTACTGAGCAGTTTAGAAAATGAAGCAAATGAAAAGACACATAGAATGACAGTGTCTGCAAATTACTAGTGACCAAGCACTGCAGGAGTTCACATTTAAGTCTACACAATGGTGATAGGAGCACAAAGCATCAGTAGTTCTCTGCATTTATTGCATCTGCAGACTCCCTCCTTGTGGTCCTATTCAGAATTATTAGGACCCTTTTAGGGAAAGACCAGGAGATACAACGTGCTTGCAGGCATGCTGGGAGAATTTGCAGTTTTCTCGGTAGGTAAAGCCACTTGTGTGCACTCTGCATTAGATACCAGTTTGGCAGAGACAACAGTGATGAGTAAGGGGAGATCTTGTGGTATCACCTAGGATTCTTTTGTGCTTATCAGCCCAAGGTAGTGGAGAGGATTCTTTCTGTATTATGAATCCTGCCATCTGTGAGCTGGATTCATGTCCTTCTTAGCTTCTTTGGGCAGGATCAGGAGATGAAAAATTACTGTGCCAAAGTGAACCCTGATGGGCAAGATGGGCCATTTTCCTGCTCAGAATGTAGTGCCCAGCTCTGTAAATATATCATGATATCATGATGATTTTGCCAATTATCACAGCTTTCTAAACAGTTTACAATAGACAGTAACTCAGTCTATTAACTATTTTGATAAGAGTTGGTCGTACTTGTTCATCTGTGATAAAAAACAAAACAAAACAAAACAAAACAACTTGCCTTCACATATTGTGAAAAATTCTTCAATAAAAATTAATAATAATAATACTTGCCTTCACATAAAGCTCAGTGCCTGGACATATGCATGCAGTTTTCTTGCCCAAAACACAAAAGTAGACTGCTATTGCCATCTTCCAGGATTTTTTTTTTTAAACTAGCCTTCAGAGCTGGGCTTCTCAGATTGTTTCCCATCCAAGCACTGAACAGGGCCTGCCTTGTTTAGTTCACTCAAAATTGGCTAAGTGCTGCCACCTAGCAGGTCTTCATGTACTTGTGCACTGTTGAGATCTTTCCCTGCCTCCCTGTCTTCCCTTCTGTGTAGCTAAATCACAGGTAATTTGGTGGCTGTGGAAAGGGAAAGCTACTTTCACCAGTGACTTCAGCAAATGCTCTGCCCGTTTCAGAGCCCCTTCTAGGTAGCAATCTCAGGCCATTTCAGGACAAGGTCAGATTGAGTCTATTTTCAAAAAATACTTCTGTGGTGTGCCTTTCTGTTAACTGATCCAAACTGATCATATTCCCCTTATTTTTACTGCACTGCACAATACAAGTTTCCCATGCATCCATATTTTAATATTTTCAAGGTTACTTTTTCAAGCGCCCTTCAGACTTCATCTTCAGAATAACCAGTTTCAAGGGTTCTCCTTCTCCTTGCCTCTGCCTCCCTTCTTCCTCCTCCCTCCTCCCTATTTCAAATGCTACTAGTAGGGACTTAAACCAAGAGATAATTATGTTAAAAATGAAGCAACACTGCCCCCTGCTGTTCATATTCAACTTTGCAAAATATTGTTGTATAATGCTTTGAGCCTTTAAGCTGTTCTTTCCTTTTCATCTGTAAGGAGCAGGAAGGGATTTACTATGTGAAATAACAGCTAAATAAAAACCTACCAGAGTATTATGCCCAAGACATGCCCACTTTTCTCTGTAAATAGTAACTAATTAGTAGACTGTCCTAGTGAACCTTGCACTCTACATAAGAGAGACTTGTAAGACTAACACTTTTTGCTTTGGTTCAGTGTAGTTTTTTTCCTCCAACAATTATAAATTTGTTTCGGCATACATTTTAAAGTCCTGATTTTGATCTTTAAATCCATTTATGTCCTGGCATCTGGATACCTATAGGACTGCTTGCTCCAACTAAAATTAGCCTGACTTATTAGGTCATATTCTCGAGAAACTGCTTCCAGTGCCTTGCTTTCAGAAGGCAAAGGATGCTGAGGCCAAGAGGCACTGCTTCTTGGCAGCAGCCTGGTTCTCTGGAACAGTCTCTTTTTGAAGATCAAGCTAACCCCCTCCATGATTGCGTTCAGAATGGTTTAGAGGTGCGGGGGAAGAGGAGTGGCTAGCCACTGGTGAAGTTGATGTGCTGAGCTGTTGCTGACACAGCTCTTTTGATATGTTTAACCATTCAGATATGTTTGGAGTCCTCTTAACTGGTAAGATTAAATAAGAAAGATGTCCAGAAAGGAACTTCATAAAAAGGCAGAAAAATTAAAGCCTAAATGGACAAACCAACGGCAGCAGAAGTAGAATCGTCCTTTGGTAATAAGGAAGAAGAAATGGAAAAGGAGAAAGATTTTTGAAAGCGTGCTAGAAAATTATGCATTGTCCTGTATGAAGTTTGGATTTTGAGTTAGTGGCATATATGATTAAGCAACTTAAACAAGAGCTGAAGGAATAATGAGGCAAGTGAGCTACCAAGATATGAAAGGGCTTGGAGACATTAATAAACAACTTAAAGAAATGTTTTATCAAATACCAGAGACTACTCAGACTTCTAGCAAAGCATATGCTGTTGCTATGAAAAATGAGCTTGATATTGGAAAAGTTCAAAAAGATAGTACAGACATTAAACTAGATTTGGCAGATGTCTAGGACCAGAATAGAAGAAATAATCTGAGACTTAAAGGCAGCAGAGGGAATGTAGAAAATACTGATTTAATTGGATATCTTATCTCCAAGATTAATGACTTCTTGTCAGATTTATAGCTTTCAGACAAAGATGTAGAATTCTCCTAGGCTCACCTGAACACAAAAGCCAAGAAATGTCATCTCAAGATTTGTAAATACTTTGTATGAAAAACGAAGTTGTTCAAAGAGCTTGTGAGCTGGAAGAAACAAACTAGGTACGGGATTGTTTTTCAAGATATTAATTAATTCATTTAAAAGACTTATAAGACTACCCATCTTAGGAGACACAACTCTGAGTAGCTCACAGCAGGGATGCAAAACCAAAACACCATAAAAACAATACAAGAAAAACCCTGGCACCACAACTAATCTCCTTCGATGCAGCCAACACCACTACCTTCAGGCTCTGTGCTAACTCCATCCAAGCACTTGGGGGTAAAAACCAGCTGTTTAGGCCTTCTGGAAGGTTAAGATGGTGCGGGTCTGCTGGATCTCAAAGGGAAGGTTCTTCCATAGGGCAGAGGGTGTTATGGAAAAGGCACACTTCCTAGGTCCCACTAGATATAAGGTAAGGGGCCTTGTTGTTGTTGTTTATTCATTAAGTCGCTTCTGACTCTTTGTGACTTCATGGACCAGCCCACACCAGAGCTTCCTGTTGGTCGTCAACACCCCCAGCACCCCCAGGGATGAATCCATCACCTCTAGAATATCATCTATCCATCTTGTCCTTGGTTGGCCCCTGTTCCTTTTGCCTTCCACTCTCCCTAGCATCAGCACCTTCTCCAGGGTGTCCTGTCTTCTCATTATGTGGCCAAAGTATTTCGGTTGTGCCTTCAATATCATTCTCTCAAGTGAGCAGTCTGGCTTTATTTCCTGGAGTATGGACTGGTTGGATCTTCTTACAGTCCAAGGCACTCTCAGAATTTTTCTCCAACACCACAGTTCAAAAGCATCTATCTTCCTTCTCTCAGCCTTCCTTATGGTCCAGCTCTCACAGCCATATGTTACTACAGAGAACACCATTGCTTTAACTATAAGGACCTTTGTTGTCAGTGTGATGTCTCTGCTCTTAATTATTTTATCAAGATTTGTCATTGCTCTTCTCCCAAGGATTAAGCGTCTTCTGAGTTCCTGACTGCAGTCAGCATCTGCAGTAATCTTCACACCTAGAAATACAAAGTTTTTCACCGCTTCTACATTTTCTCCCTCTATTTGCCAGTTATCAATCAGGCTGGTTGCCATAATCTTGGTTTTTTTGAGGTTTAGCTGCAAGCCAGCTTTTGCACTTCCTTCTTTCACCTTCAACATAAGGCTCCTCAGTTCCTCTTTGCTTTCAGCCATCAAAGTGGTATCATCTGCATATCTGAGATGGTTAATGTTTCTTCCAGCGATTTTAACTCCAGCCTTGGATTCCTCAAGGCCAGCTTGTCGCATGATGTGTTCTGCATACAAGTTGAATAGGTAGGGTGAGAGTATACAGCCCTGCCGTACCCCTTTCCCAATCTTAAACCGGTCCTTGTTCCATGGTCTGTTCTTACTGTTGCTACTTGGTCGTTATACAGATTCTTCAGGAGGCATACAAGATGACTTGGTATCCCCATACCACTAAGAACTTGCCACAATTTGTTATGGTCCACACAGTCAAAGGCTTTAGAATAGTCAATAAAACAGAAATAGATGTTTTTTTCTGAGGCTCCCTGGCTTTTTCCATTATCCAGCGGATATTGGCAATTTGGTCCCGAGTTCCTCTGCCTTTTCTAAACCCAGCTTGCACATCTGGCAATTCTCACTCCATGAATTGCTGAAGTCTACCTTGCAGCATCTCGAGCATTACCTTACTGGCATGTGAAATGAGTGCCACTGTTCGATAGTTTGAACATTCTTTAGTGTTCCCTTTTTTGGTATGGGGATATAAGTTGATTTTTTCCAGTCTGATGGCCATTCTTGTGTTTTCCAAATTTGCTGGCATATAGCATGCATTATCTTGACAGCATCATCTTGCAAGATTTTGAACAGTTCAGCTGGGATGCCATCATCTCCTGCTGCCTTGTTATTACTGATGCTTCTTAAGACCCATTCAACCTCACTCTTCAGGATGTCTGGCTCTAGCTCACTGACCACACCGTCAAAGCTATCCCCGATATTGTTATCCTTCCTATACAGGTTTTCCGTATATTCTTGCCACCTTTTCTTGATCTCTTCTTCTTCTGTTAGGTCCTTGCCATCTTTGTTTTTGATCATACCATTTTTGCCTGGAATTTACCTCCAATGTGTCTAATTTTCTGGAAGAGGTCTCTTGTCCTTCCTATTCTATTGTCTTCTTCCACTTCCGCGCATTGCTTGTTTAAAAATAATTCCTTATCTCTTCTGGCTAACCTCTGTAATGTTGCATTTAATTGGGCATATCTCGCCCTATCGCTGTTGACTTTTGCTTTCCTTCTTTCTTGGGCTACTTCTAGTGTCTCAGCAGACAGCCATTTTGCCTTCTTGGTTTTCTCTTTCTTTGGGATGTATTTTGTTGCCGCCTCCTGAACAATGTTGCGAACTTCTGGCCATAGTTCTTCCGGGACCCTATCTACTAAGTCTAGTCCCTTAAATCGATTCTTCACCTCCACTGCGTATTCCTTAGGAATATTAGTGAGCTCATATCTACTGATCTGTGGGTCTTCCCTAATCTCTTTAGTCTGATCCTAAATTGTGCAAGAAGAAGTTCGTGATCTGCACTACAGTCAGCTCCAGGTCTTGTTTTTACCGACTGTATAGATGTCTGCCACCTTTGGCTGCAAAGGATGTAATCAATCTGGTTTCGGTGTTGTCCATCTGGGGAAGTCCATGTATAAAGCCATCTCTTAGGTTGCTGGAAGAGAGTGTTTGTTATGCACATTGAGTTGTCTTGGCAAAATTCTGTCAGCCTATGTCCTGCTTCATTTTGTTCTCCCAGGCCATGCTTACCTGTAATTCCAGGTGTCATTTGACTGCCCACCTTAGCATTCCAGTCTCCCATGATGAAAATAACATCTCTTTTAGGCGTGTTGTCCAGTAGGTGCTGCAGATCCTCATAGAACTGCTCTACTTCAGCTTCTTCAGCATCTGTGATTGGGGCGTATATTTGGATCACTGTGATATTTGATGGCTTGCCCTGAATTCGAACTGAGATCATTCTGTCGTTTTTTGGATTGTATTCAAGCACTGCTTTAGCCACTTTACTATTAATTATGAGGGCTACTCCATTTCTTCTGTGGTCCTCTTGTCCACAGTAGTAGATCTGGTGGTCATTTGATGTGAAGTGGCCCATTCCAGTCCATTTCAGTTCGCTGACGCCCAAAATGTCTATCTTCAATCTTGACATCTCACCAATAACCACATCCAATTTGCCCTGGCTCATAGATCTTACATTCCAGGTTCCAATGGTGTGTTGATCCTTAGAATGTCGGATTTGCCGTTCACCACCAGCACCGTCGGCTGCTAGCCATCTTTTCGGCTTTGAGCTAGCTGCGTCATCACATCTGGGGCTAGTTGAACTCATCCTCTGTTCCTCCCCAGTAGCATTTTGACCATCTCCCGACCTGGGGGTCTCATCTTCCAATGGTATACCGACATGTCTCTGGTTGTACTGATCCATTTAGTTTTCACGGCAAGAATACTGGGGTGGGTTGCCATTACCTTCCCCAGGGATCGCATTTAGTCTGACCTCTGTCATGACCTTCCCGTCTTGGGTGGCCCTTCACGGTTTAGCTCATGGCATCATTGAGGTGCTCAAACTCCAGCACCACGACAAGGTAACGATCCTTTGCCTGGAGCATGCCTACTCCATCTGATCTGGTGGGATGAGCAGATACCCTCAGGGAGGGGTGGTACTGCAGATAATCAAGCCCCATTCCAAGTAGACTTGAAAGGTGATAACCAGCACCTTGCTTTCCACCTGGAAAAAAACCTGGGAGCCTGTGCAGCTTGCACAACAGAGTATAACGTGTGTGAACCTAGGGGTGCCCAACACTATGCATGCCACCACATTCTGGACATTTACCATTGAGCAATTTGTTTAAAATAAGATAATGTGCCCATTTTACTCCTTTCTGGTTGAATTATTTTTAACCCTAAATCCTTTCCAATCCATTCATGAAGATAAGTAAAGATTTGGGCAAGTTCTTAGAAAACAAGCAAAGTGAATGAATTACCAGGGTATTCAAGGGTAGCCCCATGCAGAGTGCATTGCAGTAGTCAAATGGGGAAATGACCAAGGCATGCATGACCATGAGCAAGGCCTCCCAGTCTAGGAGTGGGTGCAATTGATGCACAAGATGAATCTTTACAAAGGCTCCCTAGGGAGGATGCCCAAATGGTGTACCAGTTCTGTCCAGGGAAGTGCTATCCCATCTTGAGTCAAAAATGACACATCACCAGACCCTGAGGGACCAAAAACCCAAAGCCACTCCATCTTGCCATGGTTGAGACAGAGTTGGTTCCTCCTCATCCTCACAGCCTCCAGGCAACAACCTCCTCATCCTCACAGCCTCCAGGCACTGCAGCAGCATCGCCTGCTCAGACAGGGGTAGAGATGTATAACTGGGTATTATTAGCATACTGATGATATCAGACCCCATGCCATCAAATGACCTCATCCAGTAGTTTTATGTAGATGATGAAGAGGAGTGGCAAGTGATCTGAGCCCCGAGAAACCCCGGACTGCAGGGGTCCAGGGTTAGACCTCTCCCCCAGTTACACTGATTAGAACTGGCCACCGTGGAAGGAGGAGAACCAGCACAAAACAGTGTCTCCCATTCCTAATCCCCAGAGCCAGCCCAGAAGGATAACATGGTCAAATCAAAAACTGCCAAGAGATCCAGGAAGGCCAGGACAGTTATACCACCTCTATCCTATCACTGATAGGTCCCAGTCAGTGCGAGTTGGAAATAATATCTCCAAGCCTATTCCCTTGAGCATCGGTTCTCCTCAGGGCTGTGTCCTGAGCCCACTGCTGTTTACCCTGATGACCCATGACTGTTGCACCAGGTTTACCACCAACTCCATTGTGAAGTATGCAGATGATATGATGGTGGTGGGTCTTATCAGGGATGACAATGACTGGGCTTATAGGGAGGAGGTGAAGGGTTTGATGGATTGGTGTAATATAAATAGCTTGGTTCTAAATGTTGAAAAAACTAAGGAGATTATCATCGATTTTAGAAAGAACTGGCTCAGCCGTATAGCATTCTTTATTAATACATAGCCGTGGAGCCAGTTAGTAGCATTAGGTTCCTGCAGGTACAGATTGAATGAATAGTCTGACTTGGTCTCTTAATACTGCATCCTTGGTAAAAGGGGCACAGCAACGTCTGCATTTTCTGTGCCAGATGAGGAAAGCACATCTCCCACCTCCCATCTCCTTACTATCTATAGAGGCACTATAGAGAGTGTATTGACCAACTGTATTTCTATGGTTTGGAGGCTGTAGTGCCTTGGATAAGAAGTCTGTGCAGGAGGTGGTGAGGGTAGCAGAGAGGATAATTGGGATTTCACTTCCTCCCATTCAGGACAGAGTGTATACACGATGTCTGTCTAGACGCCAAAATATTGTCAGTGTCCCCTCCCACCCTCATTATGGCTTGTTCTCCTTGCTGCCCCCCGGGAAAAGGTTCCACTACATTTGATGCAGAACAGCTAGATTAGTTAACAGTTTTGTCCCCTGGGCTGTTAGACTCTTGAACTCTTAATAATCCCCTCTTACTTCATGGTGGTACATGTTGTACGTAGGACCATGATATTTATCAGGCAGGGATAATGTTTAAGGGAGTGGAATGGTAAAGAATATATATTATATATTGTAGTAATTATTTTTTATGAGCCAATTGCAACAAAATTTCATTTTAATGTGCACCTTGGTGTATAGTGGAATCCTATCCTATCCTGACCCCTCCAGAGGTCATCTGCAAATGCAACCAATGCTGTACCCCATCTTGAACCCAGAATGAAAAGAGCCCGGATAATCTGCTTCATCCAGGGCCCTGCAGCTGAACACCAACCAACGTCTCAACAACCTCCCCTAAAACGGGAATGTTGGAAACAGGATGAAAGATATCCAACATTGTTGGGTCCAAGGATAGCCTCTTAAGATAGGGGTGCACAGCCTCCTTTCAGATGCAGTAAGGGTGAATGGCTGCTTTAACAGTCAAGGAGGAGGGCTTTGTAACACACTTTGCAAGACACCAGCCCTGATTTTGAATGTTTCACTTTTAAAGGGCTTCACAGATCTGAACTGCTGTACATTCAACTATGTTTGCAGTTCAGATATGGGGCTGTCATTGCTCTTTTCTGACAAGTTGTGCCACAGCAGCCTGGCAAAACATAATGTTCTCCATATTTGGAGTAACAGTATAGTTGAATTTGGCTGGGAACCAATGAGCAAGAATTCATTCTCTTTGCTTGTTTTGTAAGAACTTGCCCAATGGAAAGGATTTAGGATTAAAAATATTTCAACCAGAAAGGAGTAAAATGGGCAGATTATCTTATTTTAAACAAATTGCTCAGTGGTAATTGCTAATACATGCCAGATCCTTGAATTATTTCATAACAGTGCAAAGGAACAATAGCCCAGTGGCCAGCTAGTAGAGGAAGTTCTCATCCCACCATAAGTAACATGTAGGAAGGAGATTTAGAAGAGGCAGAAGAAAGCAGTTCCTCACTACCAGCTCTATGAGGTAAACCAAACCAAGAAACAGATGCCACCTGTACCTAAAACTACTTTAATTAAGATTGGCTGTAGTAACAGAATCTTGCAAGTCTAAATGTGCTTCTTCTCCTCTATTTTATTTATGTAAATTCATGGGGTGTCTGTCTGAGATGTTTTCTGCAGTATTTATCTCCTTATTGCCTTGATAACAGTTCTTCCCTCTCCCTCTCAAGATCATCCTCTTTACTCTCTACAGTCACACAGAGCATTATTAACCTGGTGAAATCATTACCACAAGACATGATTATGGCCACTGATTTGGATGGCTTCAAAAGAGGATGGGGAATTCTTGGATCACAGGTATAGCAGAGTTCCTTGGTTCTGGAGACTCACTGTTACTTTGCAGTTAGGTGAAGAGTGTCTCTACGCACAGTTGCAGGGGAACAATAGAAGGAGCCTCACCTTTGACCTGCAAGTATGCAGGAGGCATCTGGTTGACCATTGTGAGTGTCAGCCCTTCAAGGTAGCCCAGACAAGAAACCAATACCATGAGTACTAACACTACCTTTATTGTAAGGTTACAGTAACAGAATCTTGCAAGTCTGAAAGCACATCTCTCCTGCCTTGCCTTTACTTTCCAGGGAACTAGGGAGGGTCCCTTCTGAGATACTTTCCATGTCCCCAATCCATTTGTGGGCTGAGATGTCTCTTATCTGACCATTGCCCTGGCTGGGCAATTCCTCCTCGTGTCTCCCAAGGTATTCCCACAGATCATTACAGTGAGAAACAAAATGTTGGAAGAAAATAAGCCTTACCTTGCCCTAGAACAGCTGTTCTTATGTGCAGATAGAATATGCAAGTCAGTGGAAGCATATTTCAGAATCACAGCTGTCAACCAAGCATCCTTGCCCCTTGCATTTTCTGCACCATGTTTCATGCATTACAGTCCTTCATATATTGCAGAAAAAAAAAAAAATCCAAGCTTGTCAGTGGATCTATAAATAGGTACTATGTTGTTTATGAATCTCTTAAATTTGAGCAATTTATACCATTTATACCATCATCCACCATTGTCCCGAGAGATTGCTGTCTTAAACTTCCCCAGTAGATGATGTCTCTATTAGTTGCTGTTAATTGAACTTTAAATCTGAAAGTTTCTTGGGGTATAAGGAAATACAACTCTCTCTTTCTCTCTCTTGCTAATAGCTGGGGCCAACACTTGCAAAACTTCAAAGGGGGTTGTGAATCAAAGCTTTTCATCAGTGGGGCTGCTTGTCTGAGTTCTAATCTTTCATGCTTTCTAATGCAATAATATCAAAGGAATCCAAAGAGAATTGCAGTGCTCCAAAGCAATGTTGCACACACTCACAGTAAAATAGTTAGCAACCATCCCACAATTAAAATGAGAAAACAATTATTTACATAAGTTATAGTTTAATAATCATGATTATTGCCCCCTCCTCTTACAAAAAGCATCAGATTGTACAGTTCAAAAGTAATATCCAGTGCTCAAGGGACTGCTGGAAGAAAATGAAAAAGAATTAGGAAGTGTCTTATGTATAAGTCTTCAAAGCCAAAGCAACCAATTTATGTTTCACTCTTACTTACTGAAATGTCGTTAGCATATTTTATTATTCCTATCATCTTGCTTGTTACAATCCATCCAAGGAATTCTCAAAGAACATTACGTCCTACAAATAAATAAACTGTGAATGATGAGCAAGATACAAAATGGCAACAATTAATATCAAAAAGCTGACTTGTATGGTTTCATTACACCAAAGACTTTTATTATGCTTATTATTATTTTTATTAGACAGCTGCTCTTCTGTGTGGTGCCTCTGGGCAAAGACAATTTTGTGCTAGAAGAAATTGGAAAGCTTTAAGTATCAGGAGAATGTTATTTCTAGTCTTGTAAGAATAAAGTAGTGGAATAACAACTAGTTGGTATGCAGTTCTTTTTTTAAAATTTTTATATCACAGTTCTTGGGTTGTGGGAGGGAAAGCATAGGTGGAATATAGCTTTGTCTAGTTCATCTTTGCTGATAAGATTTTCCAGCAAAGTTTTAAAAATGTCATGTAGTACATTTCTATCAATACTACATACTGTCCAACTGACTGCCTATCTGATATGTAAGGGCTAAAAGGTAAAGGTAAACTTGACATTAAGTCCAGTTGTGTCCAACTCTAGGGGGCGGTGCTCATCTCTGTTTCAAAGCCAAAGAGCCGGCATCTGTCCATAGACACTTCCATGGTCATGTGGCCAGCATGACTACACGGAACGCTGTTACCTGCCCACCAAAGCAGTACCTATTAATCTACTCACATTTACATGTTTTCGAACTGCTAGGTTGGCAGGAGCTGGGACTAGCAATGGGAGCTCACCTCGTCACACGGATTCGAACCACCGACCTTCCAATCGGCAAGCTCGGCAGCTCAGCGGTTTAACCCACAGCGCCACCGTGTCCCTTTTTATGTAAGGGGCTTAGCTCCCATAATTAATTTGCTTGCCCAGCAAAGGTCCTGACATTCCCTGCCCATTGACTTTGATGGAACCCAGAACAATAATTCCAAAATAGGAACAAAGGTACAGACATCCCAATATAAATCTATTGTATTTAGCACAGAGTTTGCCAGACTTGGATAGTAGTGCAGGTGATTATCTGGATATGTCTTTAAAAGTCACTAGGGGACACGTAGCTTGTTTTTGTGATGCATCAGGACATTATAAAGTAATCAGAAGAGAAGACTTTACCTTTGCGGAAGAGGGGGGAATATACTTACTAGGAGAAAGCAAGCACCAATCATCACAGCTTTGATTTTTACATCAAGGTCCACAGGAATATGAATGCCAAAGTTGGCTGTATTAGTAAATATGTCATTGACAAATCCTGACCAATACTTGGAAATCTTGCCAATAGTTGACATATCATTTACAGATTTTACCTGCAGCAAAGCAAAATAGCATACAAATTATTTGGAAAACTTCCCCCATGTATTCCTGAAATATTTTGATAATTTCTTTAACTGTGAGGAGTCCTCCAGACAATTTGTTGGTTAACAAAGTAACATAATGATAGTTACTGAGGGTTTCCTCCTCATCCTGGCCAAGGATATTCTTAGCACTCTGCTAAGTGTGCTAAGCATTGGCACAGAGCAGGGTTTCTCAACCAGGATTTCATGGAACCCTATGGTTCCATGAGAGGTCACTAGGGGTTCCCTGGGAGATCATGATTTATTTAAAAATTTATTTCAAATTTGATCAACTTGACATTAAAGAGGTAAGCTTCATTTTTTTTATTTTTAGTTTAAGAACACTGTGAATGCCTGTAGTACAGGCCTACCCATGAAATGAATATAATAATTTTATAACTTCTGGCCTATATTTGAGCCAGAATGTGTAGGAGTTCCCCAAGGCCTGAAAAGTAATTCAAGGGTTCCTCCAGGGTCAAAAAGTTGAGAAAGGCTGGCATAGATTGAAGCTGAAGCCCAATAAAGTAGAATGCTGATGGGTGGAGGAGTGTTGTCCTTGTGGCACCAAGAGTTTTTCCTATGATTTTATGATTTGATGTTTGTATCATTGTTTTGTGAGCCACCCAGTGTTATGGTACATCAGAGGAGCGGGGGGCATATAAGTGTTATAAATAAATAAATGTTGGGATGGGCAATCTATGTAACCAGAACTGCATACAGGTCCCAACCATGTTGTCTATGGCCTCTGGAGCCTTTTTGATTGTACTACAGAATTTTATTTCCCTGTCCCTTGGAAACAAACAAGAAATGTTGTGTATGCCTCAGACAGATTTGACCTCATTTAAAATGAAAAACAAAAATCCCAAACCCTCAGAAAAACAAAAAAATCATGGTCCAACCAATACATATATGAGTTGTCCCTGACCCTGCAGGGCTTAAGACTTGGTTCTTCCCCCAGGCCTTTGTGTCCAGATGAGTGGAGTCTCAAAGGTTGTGTTGCAGTACATTTTAGTCTGGTTGCCATTTTCTGGCTTTATTTGGTTTTTAAAGTATTGTGTTGTTTTTGTATTTGTATTTGTAATTGACTTTTGTACCTTGCCTAGGATCATTTTGTTGATCTGAACAGCCATATAAACATTATAAATAAATAAATGCATAACATGGACTCACTTTTCCTCGTCATCCTATTCATCCTGGTTCTTGCTACTCAAACTGTTAAATTTGAACCCCTCTACCAGAGACTTGGCCACCCCTCATTTAAGTGATGGACAAGTGAGGTCAAGAATAATGTTTCAAGTGATGGATACCAGGTCTGTCTAAGAATGCCATTTTCTGAGAAAGGAATAGCCTTTTTCCACTATTGCACCTCTGCAACTAACAAAGACTCCCTCTTTCTAACTATCCCATAAGCAACATGAAGATGACATATAACAATTGTGATTAATAATAGCCATTGACGGACCAAACTTTTCTGAACTTGGATTTATCTAAAACGTGCTAGCTATTTAAACTAGTGGCCATCTTGTGACAGCTACTTGCAAACAATGATTTTGCATTCACTGAAGAAGTTCTTTCATTTATCTGTTCTGAATGTTGCCAGTGTTGGTGTATGACCCCCAAGTTCTGATATAGTATGAGGGAGGGAGGGAGGGAGGAAGGGAGGGAGGGACTTCCCTTTATTCACTTTTTCAAAAGTAGTACATCATTCCTCTCAGCTGCTGTATAAATGATGGAACTACTAGAGCTGACACTGTTGATAACATATTGGTATGAATCATATACAATTGGAGAATGGATGTTGTCTTTACAGACTTTCACACATACACCTAACTTCTAGGAGCTATTTATGCTCCAAGTAGAAGACAAGGAATATAAGGGTGACCTGCATAAACTATTAAATGAAATTGCATTTATGGACTGCAGATCATGACCTTCCTGAAATCGGCATCCTCCAGAGGATGTGGGTACCGCAGCCCTCACAATTTCCAGTCAGTTTGGCCAAAAGCACCCAATATGAGCATTCTGGGATTTTAAAAAAGGTTGATTCATTCCACTCTTTCAATCTTTGGTCTGACATTTCTGATATAGATTCTTATTACTGAAAACTCAAGTAATGTTGCCAAAAGAACCTCAAAATCAACATCTCCAAAGCAACCGCATGTGACATAAGGACTTGTGATCTTCAACACATCTTCGTTATTCCCATTCCTGATTGTAAATATTGGTAGCAGTGGGTCCCATTGCTGCACAACGTAGCCAATTGTGGTTCCAGGAGGTGACTGAACTTCTAACTAGTAGGCAATCAAAAATACAATTAACAACATGTGGCTAAAGACTGTGAGAACACATCTGATGCATACATTGATTTTTCATTTGTTTTGTTTTTTAAGTGGTACAGGTGTAAAATGGGCATCCCCCAAGCCTTGTGTTCAGCCCTAAAGCTCTTCTAAAAGTTGATGCTGAATCATTATGTTTGGTTGTTTACTAAGCTTATTATCCCAACATTTAGCAAATCTCTTGATGTTTTACAATGAAAACATAAAACTATAGTTGAAACTGAAGAAATTAAGATCAAAATAAAAATGCAATAATGTATAATAGAAGATAAAAAACAATAAAGACATGGGTTGTACTAATTAACAACTGTGCTAATTAATGTAATTTAGGTTAATTAAATCACTTCTCCTAGTCCCACCCACCTTTGTCCTGTCTCTTCTCAGTTTCTGGAAGGAGAAATTCCAAGACCAAGTGGGGCCCTCTTCCACAAAGTTTACACTCTTATTTTAAGGCGTAACATTATTTATAATTAATCAGGGAATATCTATTATGTTCCATTAATATGGAGTAACTGGTATTTTCTCAGTATATTACAAGCCCTTTAGTCAATGGATACACACACACACACATGCACACGCACACACACACACACACACACAAACACAGAGTTTACATTTTCAATTTCTGTCTTTAAAACGTAAGATCTTTGGAAGCAGTGATGCTGGGCAGGGGGTTTTGGTTTTATGCTACAAAGTTGGTGCTATAGAAATGCTGCTATTGTTGCTGATTATAATTACCGTCACATCACTCCTTAGCAGGATAGACTCGCATGTGGACTGCTGGGCACAGAAATTATGGAAGAAATACAATTGGGAAAGAATATCCCTAGAGGTAGGAAGGCTTGCAAGACATTTATGAATTTTGTTTTGTTTGTTTGTTTGTTTTTAGCATCCCAGCCCTCTAAAAACCTTATTCTGTTTTACTGAATTGTTTTCAACTGAGTGTGCACTGGGATTCACTTCCAAATACAAATACATATAAATCCAAATTAATCTAGCTAATGCATAAATAAAATTAATTATTCTTAAGAATTACAAACCTGTTGAAGATAACATGGAAACCAGCAGCTACTACATCTTAAAGGTCTCTTCACAGTGATCACCTCTTGACCAGTGTTGTCTGTGATCCTTATGGTGAAGGACCGTAATGGTGCACAGAAGTTCCGATCAAAGAAACCATTTTCTTCCACAGCAAAATAAACTCTTTGCCCCATGTGGTTTTTTATCTCATATTTGCTGCAGGTTTCAGTTCTGAGTATAACTATAGTCAAAAGGATAGACATTTTGAACAATACTAGACTTATATTTAGACCTGAGCCAAATCTAAACTTTTTAGATTAGATGCTTCAACTACCAAACAGCCTGCATACAATGAGGTTATGTTATTAGTTCTGGATTCATTCCATTGGTACAAACCCCATTCCAGTAGTGTGCAGTGGTTGATGTTCCTTATATAACAGACTGCAGCACAAGGGTTACATTAACATCGGTTGGAACTGTGTAGGCTAATAATTTATTCTGCTAAATATCAGATAGGATTTACCCCTTTCAGATTTACATGAGCTAGTTCATTCAAGGCATGCACCACCTATATTAAAGATTTTCAAGATTACAGTACTTGGTTTTAGTGAGAGAAGTAAGCATACAGTTAGTTCTGTTACCCGGAATTATGTGGCAAAACCAACCATTTGCTTAACATTCTGACTAAAATGATTAGCCACAGTGGATCACCACAGCTTTTTATACTTAGGGTAGTGATGTTAAAGAATTTAAACTTTACTGATTTCATTCTGACCTAACGTGTGCATGGGAATTTCTTATCTGTTAGACTTTGCTCTCCTTAAAAAAATCTAATGGATGTCTCAGCTTAAAAAAATATGTGAAGATGGATGGAGATATACATACTGTATACATACATACATATATACATATTAGTCTTATTGTTAAACAAATGCTAAAGTTATATGGACCAGAAACAGACAAATCTGGCCATCCTCAATTTAATGTAAGAATTCAGATTTCAAATACCTTGGAGAAGTTCTACTTGCTGGTGAATAATAATCTGATCCAACTGCTCAAAATTGAAGAGATAATTTGAGAATAATGAATATCTGAGGACAGTTAGAGATTTTCATACTTATCAACTACCCACATTGATTAACAGTTTTGCACAGTATAATAGAAATACAGTAATGTAAACTACTACAGAAGACAAATCTGTATTGGGAGATTCAAAGGATCTATTTGAAAAAAATGTGCTGGAAATGTTTACAGCATCCTTTCTGTAGGAATTCTGCACATGTTTCATGTGATGAAAGCTTAGAAATGCAACACCTAAAATGCAATGGAATCAAACAGTAGAAAACTATAATGTCCTTCCATTGCCACACCACCGCTAGCTGGTGGTAGTGCGTATGACTCTTGAGTCACCAGCTAATCTGATGGGGACGCTAGTAAAGATCAGCCCCGATAACAACAGCAGCAGCAGAGCCAGGCCTGTTTATTATGCTTTTTCTAATTCCCAGTGTAAACAAAATTACACTGGGAAAACCTGCTTTGAGAAAAGCCAGGAATACGTGGCACTGATGGTTTACAAACTTAGTTTTCTTCAATTTAAATTGGAAAGCAAGTAGACGCATTGCACCACACAATAGTTTCAGTTATTTAAATTATTTGTGGACATCTAGAACAGGTGATCATTCAGAAGGAACAAAAATTTTACAGAGATGTGACATTTGGGAGAAGGAAGTCATTATTCAGAATCAGAAACTTAATCAGAAAGAAGAGACACATGTCTCACAGCAGTGTCATTGGCACAAACACTTTTGACATTATACAAGTTCATTCCCTTCTTTCACAATATGGAAAAATCCAAGTCCAATTCTCATTATTTAAGGAGGGAGAGAGATGACTTTTTGAATCTGCTATGCTGTTATTACTGAACCAGATTTCTAGCAACAGTTTTCATGGAGTATTTGGAAGTGTTTGATCAGATTTGATAGTGCCAGGCAAGGAGGCTTAGATCAACCTGCAGCGATGGTGTGACAGAAGTTCTAAGGTTTCATAATTTGAGTTTGATTTCACTAGTTAGGTCCAGCTGTAAATCAAAAGTTTTGCTTTATAGAAAACTTCAAAACCAGCTTCTTTCATTCTATAAATCTGAGCCTGAAGCAGAATATTAAATGGGTTAGGCCACTCTTTTGCAGAAGCTAGATCATAACAAAATACTTAAAGATGGTTCCTCACACCTTTGCTCCTCTATCAGGAACTATGCAGTAAGAAAGAATCTTGGGCCTGCAAGGTTCTCTTTACTTTTTTAACTTGATTTTTACTTCCCCTCTTGATCTATTGGCTTTGTTAGTTACACCATGGCTTTTTCAAAACACCACAGTGATTGATTGGATTCACATATCATGATAAGCCACAAAGCAATGCTTACAAACTCACATTGGCTGGCTTTATTCAATCTTTGGTAAGATAAAACCAAATAAAGCCAAATAAACTATGAAGTAGCAGAGAGCCAGTTTGTACAGTGGTTAAAGCACCAGGCTAGAAACTGGGAGACCGTGAGTTCTAGTACTGCCTTAGGCACAAAGCCAGCTGGGTGACTTTGGGCCAGTCAGTCTCTCTCAGCCCTAGGAAGGAGCAATGGCAAACCACTTCCAAAAAACCTTGCCAAGAAACTGCAGGGACTTGTCCAGGTAGTCACCAGGAGTCAACACTGTGAAGGTGTGCATGCACACACACACAGACACAATGAAATAGCAAGATATGTGACCTTTGTTATTAGGGTGAATCAGCAGCACCACCATCAGTTGTGCTCTGGCACTGCGAAGTTACAGGCAGATATCCAATGTTTATTAAAGAATAAATGTTGCTATGTTCAGTGAGCTGTTTTCCTGCTTGAAGAAGACATAAGAAAATGGAAAATACTTGCTTTGGAGAACATAAAACATCTCTGCAATTGGAAAGATACAGGAAACAATAAAAGCTTGATTCCTGGTAAGTACATGGATATCCATGCAGTTTTACTGGCAGCAATGTGGAAGTTGTTTGCCATTGCCTTCTTCCATGATGATATATTGATTTTCTAGACTAGACTACAGCTCTCAGGTTCCCTGGTAGTTTCCCATACAAACTTAACCAAGTGTTGCCGTGAAGAAAATTCTGAAAAATAGAATTCCTATTCCACCTTTTTCCCTCATTACTGGATTTTTGCAGTAAAGTCAGAAGCAGCAGTGGAAAATAGGGGCTTATTTTAGATTATATTTTCTAGGCCATCTGTAAAATTCATGAAAGAATCAGGGGTTGCTTCCAGACATCAATTTTAGTCCATCAGCAGAATGCCTTACTTACCATTTAAAATCAGTGTTTTTCAAACTTGGCAACTTTAAGATGTGTGGACTTCAACTCCCAGAATTCCCCAGTCAGCATGTTCTCTCATCTCCTGGATCATGTATATGACCCTTGCTCTAGCAGTTCTACTAACATGTAAAACAGGTCCTCTGCTCAGTTTAACCACTTCATTTCTGATCTCTCTCAATTCTCTCCACATCCCCATTTAGTAACACGCAGCCTTCCTGCCAGGGTTTATGGAGGCTTTGGAAAGCAGGCTTGTTGCCATGGCTACCATAGAGCTTTAAAATCCATTCATTCTTATTGTAAAAATAAAGACACACACATTTGCACTAATGTGAATATCAGCATAGATCTGGGGGAGAAAAGGCTAAATCAGAAACTTTCTGATTTGATTTTAACATGGATTATAAAGGCTTTGGAAATGGAAGGGCCAGTGGCCTGGAACAGCCTAGCATGATTACACTATAAAAGTTTCACCTAGACATGCTCTCAATTCCTATAGATTGAGGATTAGAATAGTCTTTTTTTTTACACTATCTGAGTCAGTAAATAATTGAAAGACAGACACCATTGCTAATCTATACAAATCTTTTAGAAATCTACCAGATATTGGTTGGCCTCACTCGTAAACCACTATTTACAAGTGTTCAGTTCCCCCCCACTTTTTTTTCTTCTTCAATCAATCTGAACAAAATGGGATGGAGAAACTTAAAAAAGTAAACCTTGGTGTTGTATTCTTAAAGGCTAGCAGTTTTCAGGATGAAGAACAAGAAAAGTTTTCTGTAATAGGACCAACCTTTCTAGGCAGCAGACAGATACAGGACTATAAAGACACAACCAAATGAATGAATAATTAGGAAAAAAAACTCTTAAAGTGTATATTTTAGTGACTGCATGTTTCTTCTAACTAGTGCTGTAGACAACAGAGGGTTTTTTTTGTAGCAAATCTGAATATTAATTTTAGCATTGTACTATGGGCAGGAAAAAGATAAGCATAACAAATAATTTTGTTAATATGAAATACATTTAAAAACAGGAGCTCATAATGCATGTAATATAATTCTAGTTACTATTTGAAATGGGAACAGGACCTGTCTTAAGTATTCCAGACCAGGAAGAAAACCAGATGGAAGCTGGGTTTGTTTCCAGATTATAGTAGTTTCTGAAGGCTTTGATTGCTCCAACAGTTCTGGAGAACCTGGAAGAAGATCTTGCATGGTTCTATTAACTGGGCCTGGAGCATTTTCATGAAACAGAATGTTTATGTTAGTAATGAAAATGGGTTACAGTTTTAACAATTATGTCATATATACCAGTAAAATCACATAGTCTGATCATGTGTATTTTTTTTATGAAATAAGATTTTGAGCCAATGGAGTAAGAGTTCTTCACAATGAACGGTGAAGAAAAGTAAACTATGAATTTTCATCATTTGTTTTCTCAGGATTAATCCATGTGGCATGACATTGATGCAATTATTTGTTATTATTAAGATAAGCCTGCATACAATTTAATTTCTAAGTAATGCAATTCCTAAACTGTTCTGAGAGGTTTACTGAAGGATGGCATGAACATATTTTACATAATTTCTGTAGTAATAGCATTGGTTAGATTAGTAGGTGGATTAGTAAATAGGACTGCCTAGTCTCCATCATGTAATGCAATGAGTTCACAAGGTTTTGTTTTGTTTTTCTTTCTAGCACTTTCCCATCTGGCCCCTTCTTCCTATCTGTAAGAGCAAAAGAAGGCAATGTAAGATCTCCAGATGTTACGGTTCTTACCAGGATGTACATTCTCTCTTATACTCCAAAGCAGTTCAAATCTGTTGTTTCTCATTCCCACTATATTTCAGTGGACTGTTTACAAAACACAGCATAGCCATGAAGCTAATCTGTTGTCAACTGTTTATAGCACTGACATCCCTGCCATGATAAGCACTGGCTCACACTTTTTGTTACATCAGCATGGCCAATAATGAGACATGAAGGGACCTGTAGTATCTAATATCTGGAGGGCCACATATGGAGCAGACATATGGAAATCTATCACCCTCTACATCCTATATACCCACTAAAGTATTTAAGGTACCAAAACCTTCAACCTTATAATGTTTCTTCCTACTGACCTCTCATCTTCATCTTTATACCCTGGGGACTCAAATTTTGAATTCTTTTTCTCTTCTCATACTCTGGTTACCATTCAAACTTTTCCTGAATCAAATAAAAAGAGGTCAGGCACCTCATTTGAAGAAACCCTACATGGTGGTATGTCTTTTCCAATCTGGACTGGAAAATTAAATCCTTCTTTCGTGCAGTTGTAGATTTAGATGAATGTCTTGTCCTTTATATGAATGTGAGCATTGGTCCTTCATCCTGTAATTGTATTGGGAGCTTAATTATCATTGCAGCCTTAGCTTTCCTTCAAGGCTTAAGACCACAGGAAGGGAAATTCAAATCCCTTTGAATTTCTCTTCTCTTTAAATATGCATAACTGAATTGTAAATATTTCATTGGTTCACCTGCATCATGTTTCCTCACAGAGTTGTGCTGTGGCCAAAACCAGTGTTACATGAACTACTGTGATGTTTTATTGGTGAAAAGTTCAGGCAAAGTAGAGTCTATCATCTCAGTCAGTCTTAAACTAACTCCCAAAAATCAAGAAGCAGGTATACTGGAAATATTAGTGGAAAATGAGGGCATTTTGAAGCATGATTTGCATTATTTTATCAATCTGCAGATCTGATTTTTCTATCTTTCTAGGCACTTAAAATATATCAAACTGCAAATAAAGCAAGTGATTTAATAAAAAAAATAAAAATGGATGTATGATTTATACTCCTTTGGTATGGGACAGCTTCTTGGAGCTTAATGATTTGCTAACACAGTTGAAATGTTACATAAAGCAATTTATTATCACATAAACTAGAATATTCATTCTGCAGAATGCTTTATAATAGCTACCCGGATTTTTCTTTTCTCCACAACTGTATGAGGCTGACCATATTATTTCCATTTCACAAATAGTGGCATTTTTAGGGAACTAGAAAGTGCCAAGATGAAAGTGTTTTGATTTCATGGAGCAAGCAACAAAAATCATGCAGACTTGAAGACTGCAGTGGAGTATTTCATATATAATTCTTCCATGATGGGGAGAGAGTGGGGTGAACTTGTTAGTACTTCTAGAGAATTCTTCTACCAAATTTTCACACATGCTATTTAAAGAGACAAGCTGCAAGGTGTAAGAGAGAAATTTGACTCCATTTTTAAGTGTAACACTCTTTTTTTTAAAAAAGGGGAAAAAAAAGATTTGAAAGGCTTTTCAGCCAAGCTGCAATTTTCACCTTTAATGAGAAGTTAGCTGTCTCAGACTAAAGGGAAGACATGGCATGAACTACCCTTCAGTTTGATTGCACTCAATTGTCCTTCAGAAGCTTGTTAGCAGGAATTTTGTCAAGCATGTTCAAAATGATCAGGACTTGCTGACGTGAGATTTCTCAGGTGAAGTGTGCTTGAAGGATGCAAACCTTTTTTAATGGAAGCCTGACATTTCTGAGTTTTCCTCCTGTTGAATAAATAGCATGGATATATACATGCAGACTAGAGCAGGCAGTGGAGTATAACCAAGATCAAATACCTATGAGGACATATGCAGATTTAAATTTATATATTAGGCTCGACATTCTATTCTATTCCACCTCCATTCAGAGCAGAAATTACCAAGGATTTTCACCTTCCCATTTAATTAGATTACTGACTGCTATATAATGCAAGGGGATTGTTGTTGTTGTTGTTATTATTTTTATAAGTTATATATAATCACTTACCTTGAGAGGCCATGAAGCTGCCTGAATCACTTCTTCAAAGTAAGCAGGGTTAAAGAAAAAACAAAAACAAAACAGGTGCCACTTGCTTGCAACAGTGGAGTGGGGGGATAGAAAAAGCACAGCATGCAGAAAGTTCAGATGATGTCTGTCTACTTCAAGCCAGGTTTCAAAAGAATAGCATGGAAACACATCACCTTTCTTATATTACTGATTCCTGCATTTTACTGGTATGAGCAACAGGGGGAGATAATGCCTGGAACTGAGAAAAAGAATTCTGCATCTGTGTGAATAATAAAAAGGAATAGGATATATAAAGCAATCACATTTAACAAACTGACCGTTGTATTAATGGGTATAGAATTGAATCTTGCCTGTATATTGTATGCAGTATTTGCTTTTACATTATCAGCTATCTACATCAACACTAAGATACATGAATTAAAGAAAGGTGGTGTCACAATGTTTTCTATGGGAACAGAAGAAAACATGCATGTGTGATGGAGGTTTTGTCCTCCTGTCAGTCAGCTTTTGTCAAGGATGATTGTTCCTTGACAGAAGAAAATCATATCCAGGAAATGATGCTGTTTGCCCTGCCATAGAAATGGAATTCAGATATGGAGATCTTTCTTCAGAATAGAGGTACTAAATTATAAAGCTACCGGTCACCCTAAAAGCATTAGGAGAAAATAACGTTGAGTTGCCAGCTTATATTTCCAACTCATAATCAAGTTGCCATGGTGATTGTGTCCATGTGTGACTCACCCAGCCATGATTCACAACTATTAAGTGACCACAAAAAGGGCAATAGAGGAAAAAGCTGTCATGCAAATCTCAGCAGGTTGAAAGGCATTGTTACCTAACATGTACATGTTCAGGATCATTTTATGATGTCTTTTTTAGTTCTCCCTCAGGATAATTACATCTAAATTGTATTTTCATGGCTGATGGCAGAACTACAATCTAAACCTTATGCCCCGAGTTATTCAGAGAAATAGCCTGTGGCTTGGGATTCATCCTTTATTTATTTATTAAATTTAGCCACCGCCCATCTCTCCCCAAAGGGGGGACTCTGGGCAGTTTACAACAAAGATAAAAACATTAAAATACCATAAATAACTATAATTCAATTATAATATTAAGCATAAATACAATATAACATCCAGATGACAGTAATAGTTGGAATATCATTTTCCATGCACACTGAAAAATTCACGACATACAGTAATTTTAATTTATAGAATTTGTTGTCACAAGATGTCCAGTAGCTCAAGGTTGATGGATACATTACTCATATCATACATTAGTATATGGAAGACAGTTCAAACCATTTGTGTGGGATACAAGACTTGTTGACTACACAACTTGTAATGATTGATGACTAATCAGACATATTTACAGAGAACAAATCAATCAGTAGGTCCCAATGAAAGAAAGCATGAAGAATGACATGAAGCCCTGAAAAGTATTTAAGCTCTTTAATAAGGTGTCTACATATGTACCAGACATTTTAATTCCATGGTATAAAGAGATGAAGCATGATTTTAAAGTTATATTCCTAACCCCAAAAGAATTATTATTTTGTGTCCAGATCAAACTTTGCTCTGCCAAAACGTAGCCACCACCACAGCTTTGTCATTAGCTTGCTGTAGGTCATTGACAGTACAAGGCTCCGGCAATAATCGGCACACTATCAGATGCGCCGTATCTTGGATTTCTCCATATAATATATTGCTGTCAGCCAGCAACCCCCACTTAAATATATTTGTCTTACACTTTGGTACCCCCACCCTCATCCTATTCATTGTCCTCCAAACTGTATACGGGAGAGTGCTTCCTGCGGCCATTTCTTCTTTCAGTAGAATTCTTAAATTAGTGAGCTCATTCCTCCATTTACTTATTCGATTCAGTTCTTTGGACCTCTCTAGGGTTTTAGTTCTTGCCATAAAGCTCTTTCTAGATTTAAGTCAACGAATTGGAGGAACATATCCATTTAAAGGGTGATGACAGTCAGTCTCTTGCTTAGTTCTTTTGATGTCTGCTTCTACTTCCCTTCTAATCTTAGGTGGAACAATGCCTACAAGGGGATATAATGTATTAATGGGCGTAGGTTTGAGGCATCCCATCACTATGTGCATTGTCTCATTCACAGCCATATCTGCTTGCTTTGCAAGTGCCAATGTGTTCCATACTGGTGCCGCATACTTGGCAGTAGAGACACTCAAGGCCAGAGCTGATACTTGCAGCGTAGCTGGCTGGGCTCCCCATGCATAGTTTGTCAATTGTCGGATGATGTTATTCCTAGCACAAAGTTTAGCCTTGGTATTTAAGCAGTGTTGCTTAAAAGAAAGCATTCTGTCCACCCAAATATTTAGGTGTTGGGCAGTGCTTACTCCTTACCCCAAAAGAATGTAAGAAGAAGTTATTTCCTCTGGCACAATCTGAGCTATGCATACAAGGCTCAAGTATATACAGTTACTGAGCTTGCATAGAGAAATAAAAGACAATGAGGCCTTAACGCAGCATGGAGAAACAAAACAAAAACTGGCTAGAACATATTTACCAGTTTCTACAGAAATAGTGTTCCCCACCTTGAAAATCTGCTTTTCCCCCTTGCTTCCTTTTATCTGGACTTCTTACCCCTGCCCCACCTTGGATATCCCAATCTTTAATCTGAGGTTCTGGGGAATTACATTAATCCCTTCTTTTCTTAGCCTTGGTCCAGCAACTTGTACAGGTTTTAAAAGGAGAAGCAACATTTTTATCCTGCAAATAAAGGGAGGGATTATGCACTGTATATGTGACAGACAGCATTTCTCCTTCCTGAAGATGTGGATTCTACATCTCCCTTACCTGACACCTTGGCTGGCTGGCTTTGAGTTTCAGGCTTTCAGCAGTTTGAAGTAACTGTTTTTCGTCTTTCTGTCTGTCTGTCTGTCTTCCTTTCTTCACTTTTATTGTTCTTCTCCCCCCATCCCTTTTTGATTAATAAAAAAGAATTCTGAAGAAAAATATCAATGAAGACCAAGTACTAGAGACAAAATACAAGAAAGGTTTCACCATCATGTGTATCAGCTGCCAGGAACTAGAATTATGTTCCAGACCAGGCTGTTTCTGACCTCAGGAAGCCTAACATTTGAAGCCCCAGGTGGGGTGGGTAGCTGAAACCTCCATCTAATCCTCTGTTGTAAAGCATAAGTTTAAAACAGTTTGACAGATGGTTTAAATTTCTTCCTGCATTACATGCTCTGGAAAAGGAAACTAAATACAGTAATAAATAAAAACATGGAATAGGACCAAGAAGCATGAACAACTCCCCATCTTGGAAAACTCAAGGGTCTATCAAAGTTGGAATGCTCTATCCTAACATTAGACTGATCTCCTCCTGACAAGGGATGTTTGGTGAGGGAATTACATAGAAAAAAAGGATGATCCTGGGGTTAATATAAGATTTGGTGTGGAATTCAAAGTATATGTAAAAGAGGCAGAAAAGTTCAACCCTGTTTTTATTTCAAAAGAGGAAGTTTCTTAAAAAGCAAAAACAGACTGAAAAGGCATGTTTGGACTAAAGTGAGATGGGAATAAAGAGTTCCAAGAACTAGAACATTCCCATATTTTTCAATGTTTGAATTAAAAGCCACAAGATCAGCTAGAATGTATTGGATCAATTCAGAACAATTTATATATATTTTAACAGGTTTCAAGCTGTCCTTCCAAACAGTTTTTTTTTTCCAGAGTAGCTTTCAACAGTAGTTAAAGAGCAGAGTTAAGATAGGATCCATTCACTTTTGCTGAATGCAATGAAACATATGGAAATAATTCACTATGACTCTGATAAAATGGCCTTATCAAACAAGGGGTTATATATGAATTTGTGCAAGCTGCATATAAGGATCCAGTTCAAAACCTGACCTTTTCATATTATACTTATTATAATTCAGGGAACATCAGTTCTTTGGTAAGCTTTGTTCCTAAGCCTCTCAGCCAACAGAATCATTCAGCACTGACAGAGGAGGCTCTTATTATAGGATTTGCAGCTGAAACATGTTTTACTAATGGAGTGATTTGCTATTTGAAGTGTCAGAATGATTTGTTATCATGGGCAGCTGATGCTCATTTGGTTGTTTCAAAGATAGGTTCCTTTTTCCTTTTCAGCAAAGATAATGTAAAAATAAAGACCAGCATAGGAATATGTAGCTTTTGCACTGGGCTGGGGGGACAATATGTTTATTCTTCCCAACAAATGATTTCTCTCTTTATTCTCACCTTATCCCAATGGTAGGCTTGCTTTTGACAAATACTTAGTAAAAGAGAAGGAAATTGCTTTGGCCTGCATAGTTTTTGATGGGTCTCTGTACAGTGAGAGAAGTGGCTGGTCTACAAACCCAAGTGTAACAAATTGAAGCAACAAATCTGTAACATAAAAAGGCCCTTCTTCTGAAGGAGGGACCAAACATTATGATCAAGACAGAGGAGAATAGGAAAGCAGTATTGTGATAAGGGAAGGAAAGGGGAGTATAGTAAAAAGAAAGAGACAATTATGCTTGTGAAATCATACCAGACATTTTCAATAACATACTTTTTCTCCAAAATAATACTTACAGAAATAGTTAATGCAACCTCTTCTATTCTTTCAGAATATGCTTACTACTTACAAGGTAGAGGACAGAAGAAAATTATCTCCTAGACAATGGTTTCTCTCACTAAGCCAGGTGAGTACTGAAGGTTTCTAAAAACCTTCAGTACTCAGAAAAGCACCACTGTGAAGGAGGCTATATAGAGCAGTAATATCCTGTCTCTCAGCTATCTTCCTGTTTCCTTCACTGTCCTCAGTTCAAGTACATATCAAGAAACCATATAGGCAATACTCAGTGGAAGAAGACACTTAAAAGCTAATCTGTTAACTGTCTAGTCTATAAGATAAGTACTATTTCAAAAGGATTCCAGATCATATTAGCTAGTTTTCTACATTAGGATCCATTGACCTCTAGTGTCAAATAAATACCTTTAAGAAAGCAGAGACTAGCATAGGAATCCAACCAGTTACAGCCTAAACTGCAACAGGAAATGATCATAGCTCAGTACATGCCTTGCATGGAGGAAATCACAGCTTTAACACTTGACATATACAATTTATATAATTAAAAGAATGTAGTGATGAAAGGAAAGAGATGCCAATGCTTGGCTAAATGGACAATTAGGGAGAACATAATGTGGTTCTGCATGTATGTTCCTAGGTTAATCCTTACACAACATTTTAGCTGCTCTGGGCACAGCTCTTTTGGTGTGTCCCAGGCCATCTACCCCATTCTGTTTTCAAAATATTGCAAATGCTATTTTAACTATAAACATAATTGAAGGAAGCAGTTATTCAGCAAAGGAAAGCGTGACTATATGAATTTCCAAGAAGGCCATTGGATTATACATAGACCTAATAGTCTTGAGAGACAGTTTGATGTAGGGGTTAAAGGCACCAGGGTAAAAACTGGGAGACATTGAGTTCTAGTCCAGCCCTAGGAACAAAGCCAACTTGGCAACTTTGGCCTAGTCAGTCTCTTTCAGCACTAGGAAGAAGGCAGTGGCAAACCACTTCTGAAAATATTGCTGAGAAAACTGCATAAATGTGCCCTGTAATCCAGGAATCAAAACTGATTGGAAGGTGTGCACACAAAAAGAACGTTTTAGAAAATAAACATGGTGGGTGACTGTATCCTCTTGCTTAGTTTGTAAATTACCTCTCTAGGGAAGAAAGGAAAGATAAACCTGGTATTAATATAATCTATTCTGGGGGACTAGAGAGGGTATGAGGGAACATCCTTTCCAATGTGGACACTCAGCCTTTGGGCTTCTCATGTACTCTTAAAATGTCAACTATCTCCACTGGTTCCATAAGGTTGGGGACTCTTGTGCTAGAAGCCAAATGGTTTTGAAAGAATGAGAACTGAAAGGTTTGGTGTCATTTGTCAGTTTGAGAAGCATTCACTTGCCTTCTTCATCCAACTAATTAATGAGCATTTTGATCAATACCAGAATAAGGACTGATCCCTATGGCATCCCACTTGATATTTAACTATAGTTTGATAAAGAATTATTGATAAGTAGTTTTGAGTAGTTTTCAAGCCAGATGTTTTTGAAAGATTATATGCCATCACTCATTGGATGAACTGAAGCCAATCTTCTTTGCCATGTTCCATCCAGATAGTGCCTTCTTGTCCTATGTATCATTTTTGCATAAGAACAATGAGATGTTATGGGATTCACATTTTCCTAAGGACATTCCACAGCTTGACAGCTGACATGAACATCTTCCTACAGTCAGTGAAATATATATAGACCTCTTTTTGATATTCTTTTATTTATCCAGCATTCATCAGCAATAACGTATCTTGCTTCTTAGCCTTCTTAAAAAACATCGTAAACATCAGACATTTCCCTTTCCTTGTACGGCTCAAATCTGCATTCAATGATTTTAAATTATGAAATCAACTGTAAATCGTCTAATGATTATTTTGCTAGCATGTGAAATTAAGGATATTGTATAATAGTCTGCACATTCTTTTAAGTCTCCTCTCTTTAGTATTGGTATGTAGACTGACCTTTTCCAATCTGTTGGTTATTATTTCATTCTCCAGATTTGATGGCATACTGTGGTTAGAACCTTTACTAATCTTCTTCTGTTGCTTGCCATATTTCTGTGGATATTCCATCAAGTCCTGTAGCTTTCTGACTTGGTAATGATTGGAGTGCTGCTTTAACTCCAGGTGTTTGGACTTCAATTCCCAGAATTCTCATCAATGATTATGCTGGCTGCTATCTGAAGGGATTCTGGGATTTGAAGTCCACATAGCTGAAAATTGCCAAGTTTGGGAAACAGTGTTCTAAGATATCTTAGATATGGAGATCTCTACCATATAGAATTCAGTATACTCCTGTCTCTGATCTGAGAGTGAATGATTGGCCCAAAGTCACCCAGTGAGCTTCTGTGCCTGAAGGTGGACTAAATCTTTGCTTTTCTTGGTTGCTTTTCTCTTCCAGGCAATTTGCACCATCTGTTTTGATATCCAGTTCTGTTTTGTTCTCACTGTAATTCTGTCATTGCAACTTTGGATTTTGTTTTCCATCATGGCAATATCAGCAACTAGATGACCTGAAGGCTTCGTAAACACCGTTAGTACTCCAAAACATTCTCAGCTCTTCCTGAAAGGCCTAACATCTGGCATTATATCATCAATCATCTTTATATTATCTGGGTCAAATGCAGCATCGGTTTATCATTGCCTTCTCCTGCACAGTATGAAATTATGCCTTTGTCATCGTCACCAAAGTGATCATCTACCACCAGCAACTTCCTATATCTCTGCTGCCTGATTGAGGTGCCTGCTAGTGTTACAAGGGATACTTCATGAAATGTCTGCTGTTGTGTGTGTGTGTGTGTGTGTATAGATAGATAGACAGACAGACAGACAGACAGACAGACTGTATTACCACAATCTACACAGAAAGTTATCTCAACAAAAATTGAAATAAGATTAGCCTGTCAAGACTTGTTACTGAGAAATCTATGCTGGTTTCTAAAGTACTTACATCTATCTCCAGAGTCACCCAGTACACTGCTGTGCCAGGGGGTGGACTAAATTCAGATTTCCCCACTCCTGGTCCAACATCTTAACCACTACACCATATTGGCTCTCTAAATAAAATGTCCATTGTCAAAGAAAGCATTTACAGTATGCTTAGAAGCTTCCCAAATATCAGGGATCAGACTGTTTGGTCTATAGATCCCTGCATTCTTCTTTTTCTCAGGGACAGCCTTTGCCCTCCCCCAGTCATCTAGTTATTCACTAATTCTCCAGTGTTTCTCAAACCTAATGAATATAGATTTAAGTAGATCCTTAGGAGGTCCCTTCAGTATCCTAGGAATTATTTATTTATTTATTATAAAAATATGTTTGGCTGCCCTATATGGATAACAAACAAATATACCAATAATAAAATACACAAGATGAAAAAAAAACTATATACCACCAGACATCATAATAATATCCTGTCAAAACATACAAACACTGGGTTTACCTCCTATATTATCATATTCAAGGCTCTATTTCACAAAATAGTTAGCTGTATTTAATTTTGATTAGATGTATATACCACCTTTCACTCAAGAACTCAAGTAGCATAAGTAATGCTCTTTCCTGCCATTTTTTACCACCACCACAACCCTGTGAGGTATGTTGAGCTGAGAGAGAAAGATTGGGCCAGAGTCACCCAGTACACTGCTGTGCCAGAGGGTGGACTAAATTCAGATTTCCCCACTCCTGGTCCAACATCTTAACTAGTACACCATATTGGCTCTCTAAATAAAATGTCCATTGTCAAAGAAAGCATTTACGGTATGCTTACCAGGAAATACAGTAAGTATTTGGAATATGCCAGGCATAATGTCACAGCATAATACAATAACTATTAAGACTGTATCTGGGTTATGTAATTCTCAAAAAGATCTGGGTAGATACTGTAGGAGATAGAATACCTGACTAGATAAACTTTACTAATCAAAATATTTTTAGTCACTTGTTAAAATGCAGATTCCTTCTCTCACACACATCCTGATTTTCTTATACTTGCCAAAGAATGTCATATAGGCATTAACTGTTTTAGGAACAGCATAGGATTAATATCCAGCACATGATTTTCCACATTAGAACCACATATACTTTATTTCTGAGTGCAAATTCTCTTCCTTACTGCATAGTTTCTTATGAAACTATGTAATTAACTCTTACAATTTTTTTTCCCTATCAAAGCCACCAAAGATTTAATTTTAGAAGCTGGAACTAATGACCAATGACCTGAGGTACCGGGGCTCCTGAAGACTTTTCCAGAGAGATAATTGCTATCCTATCACCAGAACATCTTTCTTCTGGTGGATCAGCACATTCACACAACTCTTCACAATCACTTTCACACAATCTTTTATCTTATAAATTGCAGGATTGCAGTCAGAAATTCTTGTCTAATAATAGCAACAGACATTCAAGTATATAGTTTCCAAAAAGCAGAACTTCAGAAATATGAACTTTAAACCAATACCAAATACCAAATTCAGATCTTTAAATCCACGTTACCTATTCTGGGAAATCTCTTCCACTTGGCTTTATTTGTTTAAATGTGAGAAAATGTGTCTTCTAAAATACCCTTAAAGCAGGGATGGGCAAACGTTTTATGACAGGATTTTTTTTTTAATATCATCTGTAGCCACAGGGTTGGGGTGATGACATGATTGGAGGGTGAAAGGCTGAAATTTGGGGGACTTGGTTTTTTTAGCATTCTAGAGGCAAGGTTATTAAACTAATATAGATAGCTTAAGCCTACTGGAGACTAAATGCCCCTGCTTATTTTGTTCTCTGTTCTGCAATTTCCCCACGGGTTTAAATTTCAGCAGTGCAATTTGGAGAGGTCCAAGGACTGTAAAAAGAGTCTGGAGCCCATAGGGAACTATCTGACACTCTTGACTTAAACAGTTGGGTTATTTTGAACTTATTTTTTTTTACTGTTTTAGAAAATGTGAGTGATAAACTTTACAGAAGTTTTGATATGTTGTGAGTTCAGAGATTTTGCTTTGATTATTGGCTTTCAAAAATAAAGTCTTCTTCAAGTACTGCTTGGCTCCTGGTGACTTCATGGACAAACTCACATAGTCTTCTTGACAACAATATAGAAGCAATGTACCATTACCTTCCCAGTCTAGCCTAAAGTTCTGGTATTTCCTGAAAGTATCTTACCCAACTAATAAGCAGACCCTGATTAGTTTCTCAGCCCAGACAAGTCAGCCACAAGGTAAGATTCATTTCTATTGATTATGGGATAAAACAAAATATAAATCATATGATATTAGAATATACAGTACTAACTAGGATTTAACTTGGAACAAACCTTCTCAGAATGAAGGTCTTAGAATACATGCCATCCTTTGATAGATCCACTCTTCACAGTTATATATGGGATGGGATCACCTCAGGCTGATAGACCACCAGCAGTTTTAGAAAACTAAGGCATAGCAGGGTATTTTTGTGTAATTTTGTTACTCCTTCAAAAGTAGCCACAGTTCTGGAGAATTCTAACATTTCCACTTCACTAAAAGCTTAGCTTTGTGCTTTCACCTTTGATTGATTCCATCTAAAAGGATAAAGAGATGAAACAGTCTTAAGTCAGGATATCAGTCTATTGTTTTCTGTGTCCCTTATATTACAGGGCTTGTTTTCAGAAATACTGAAACCAAATGGTAAATAGAGGTTAGATATTTCTTTGTAGCTGTGCTCAGACATATTGGTCAGCTCTAGCACAAAGATTTATAGGAACAGAGTAGGAAGAGTTGGGAGAAAAAGGAGCAACAGGAAATATGTACAAAATACTGTGGTTACCTCTGACCCTCTTTTAGTGATCATCTGTGAAGTTATATATACAGGCTATACTATTATATAGCAATATTTGGAGGTTTCTAGGACTAGTTGGAAGCCCAACCCTCAGGCTACCTGCTCAAAGAAGTATGAATTCTACCTTGATACTCAATTCCTACTAGATCCTAATAGTGGCTATATGTCAGAATGATCACAGCTGAAAGCAGAACAAGTCCAAGAACTTTCAGTGTTTGAAGCAAAAAACAAAACTGTACTCAGTCCATGGACAAAAGCCAGCTGGACTAGCTGCTGAGGTTGGGATAATACTGCTACTGCTTAGAGATGCAGTTCTTCATTCCAGGGCTTCACTGCCACATTCCAGAGTCTACCACTTGAAATTGACTCCCTCGTTTTGACTCATGGAAGCATCAGATTTGCTTCAAGAGGAGGAGAGTAAGACTGAATAGATGACTACTAGAAGAATATCATTTAAAGTAGTGATGGGTCATTCAATGCCCAGGGTACAGACTGATAGTTAATGCAAACTATGCACTGCTGAAATCTAGCGAGAAAATACAATAATTCTGTAGTTCTGTTTTATTTTCTTATGAAGAAAAAAAAAGGAACATTTATATAATACACACCTGCTAACCTTAACATAGTATACCAGGGCAAGTTTGGTAATAGTAGTTAAAGCACCAAGCTAGAAACTGGGAGATTGTGAGTTCTAGTCCTGCCTTAGGCACAAAGCCAGCTGAGTGACCTTGGGCCAGTCACACACCCTCAGCTGTAGGAAGAAGGCAATGGCAAACCACTTCTTGCCAAGAAAATCTTGCCAAGAAAACTGCAAGGACTTGTCCAGGCAGTCGCCAGGACTCATGACTGACTCAAAGGTGAATGTGTGTGCATGAATACACACACACACACACACACACACACACAAACCCTTAACATATCTATATTCCTATTTCAGAAATAAACCTAAAGTTACCATAGTTAAAAAAACAAAACTGAACAATTTGGTCCTTACCCTTCTGATGATTGTATTGCCAACATACCCCTAAGATTTTCAAAGATTCATAGCCTCTGATGTACAGATTAAGTTCTTTGTCTATTGTCTACTGCAGTATCACATACTGAAAAATGATTTACTAAAACATGGAATATGTGGTGTTATATGACCCCAAAGCAAAGCTCAGCCCATCTGAATTTCCAGACTTGAAATCCAACATATGATGTTGGTGAGCCTGTTTGGTGCAACTGCCAAAGTGTTGGACTTGGACCAGGAAAAGCTAGGCTAAAGTCCCTACTTTACCATAAAGCTGAGTGAGTTACTTTTGGCCAGACAATTTTTCTCAGCCATCCCATTCATAGAATTTTTATAAGGCTAATATGGGGGTCCATTGCCATGACCTCTTACAAAAAAGACAGGATGCAAAGATAATGCATACACACATAAAATATGTGCCCTGACTCAGTTTACATTTATTGTTGTGTGCAAACCTAATTTAAAAGCCATGTTATCAAACCAGGCTGTCTTTTGTACTGCCAAAAGAAGAAGAATTATAGAACAACTGAAAGGAAAGGGATAAAATATGAATAAGCTATAACCTTACACTTGGGAGGCAGCTTGACCAAATGCCACCATACCATACAAAATGTCTTGAAAAGTAGGACTGTAGGCTCTACAGAGCCATTAGTGCTGCTGTGACATTGCTAGGAATCATTCTAATCTCCACTTTCTCCCCACATCAGTTTGCATTCCTAGCAAGTAATACACCTCTGGAATCAGAAAGATTCAGAGAGATGCCAACAGCTAGTCCATCTACTACCTGAAAAAACCCTTTCATAGACATTTCCCTCAGTCACATACAAAGATCTCAAGGATTCACTTATCTCTAGGTAAGAACTCCTATAAAGTTTTGTCATTTTGAGACACATTGTCATTAAAAGTGCTAAATATAAACAAAAAGCAAGAAGCTACATGGGATTTTGAAGCAATTGCTTTCTTAAAAAGCTCCCCACCTCCAATGCTTTTTTTTTCTTATTCTAGCAAATAATTCTGAATATTACTCAGATAGCAAGATTGTCATATGTACCCTAAGGGGAGAAAAAAAAATCTTTATTAAGGTAAAAGTGTTATTAAGATGAACAGTGTTTTGTGACTTGCCTGTATTTTGCCTTCTCTGATTCTCTTCCTACAGCTGGTACCTATAGTAACTTCTCTGATGTGAGTCTGTTTACAGAGATATTGCAGATATAGTAGTTGTTGTAAAAGCTGCACCGCTATTTTGATTTTTCCTAGCTGCATTTAATTCTCAGAACTCACACACTGCTTGTACAGCATGTTCTTGATAGTTCATCATGGAGGGAATAAAAATCTTTCTTTGGAGCTGAAATCAGGACTTTTTGCAAAACATAAAGAAGAAAATCTTTAAAATAACAATTAACAGTTTATTGCAAATTTTCTTAGTAGCTATAGCTAATTCACTATTTATGTTGGCAATTAACTGAAATGAAGAACTAGGTCACAGTGATAATTTAACCATGGATTTCAAATGGCAGGGCAAAACAAGAGCAAATGTTTAAATCCTACATACTAATAGTAATGAATTTTAGAAAAGGAAAACTTTTTGCTTTGTTTTCATCTTCTGTAATGTCATAAAAAGGATTATGGTCTGAAAATGGCTTTTTCCGAGTTCTGGGAGTTCCTAAGAGAATCAGTTGACCATTGGCTTTTACTCTATTCAAATATTTATTGAATCACATTTGCAGTTTAATCCTCAGGATGGTTGCTCCTCTAAGCTTTACCCCAATTTTTCAAATGCTAAGTGCAGCCATTTCTCAGTAATATAGACAAAAATGCTCTGACTGACACCTTCTTGTGTACCTATGAAATCCCAAGATAATATTGTTCTATGGCAAGGATAGGCTATCTGCAGATGTTTTGGACTTCTGTTGCTCTAATCTCCAACCAACATGGCTAATGGTAAGGAACTGGAAATTATATTCAAAAACATTGAGAAAATATCAGGCTGTTTATTTCTGCACTAAAGTGACAATACATTCAGGACTAGCTTTAGAGATGGATAAGCAGGGCATGTGCCGTAGATGCCAAATTTAAGGAAGCATTGGTATGTCAGTGCTTATTGACAGTGCAAACGGCAGTGAGTTACAGCAGAGGGAGAACAAACAAACTTATATCTATCTTCAAATGTCCCTCCCCTATAGTTGTTCAGATTCTTTGGATACTAACTACAAAACTGAATGCTGTCAGTTAGTTTATAATTATATTTCCTTTTCTATTTCCAGTCAGACATCTTTTTTTTTTCTAATAAAAATTAATAGAACATACTTTTACCACGAGTTACCAAACCCTTTAAGTACTACTTCACTTCTCAGCCTTTTGGCTAAGTTCCAGTGTAGTATCAAGTGTGTATAAGTACTACAATAGTAGAAGATTCAGAAATGATTTTCAAAAGTAATAAGTTGACTGATGTGGAGGAGCATCAAAGGCATTCCTTGCCCAGGGTATTGTTTAACCTTGGACCACCAGGGGAATTTTGGGAAAATTAAAATAGTTCAGTGGCAGAACACATGCTTTCCATGCTGAACATCCCATGCTGAACATCCCTGCTTCTAATTGCTAATTTCATGCAATTAGCATGAAAGTTTCTGTTAGATTGAGACCATGGGCAGGACCCTAAGATAAATCAAGAAACAAAAACCATGGAAGAAAGCTAAAACTTTGGACCAAAGAGTAAATCAAAACTTAAGGACAAACCAAGATTATGGGTTGAGAAAGAAATCAGGAGTCAGGAGACAATAAGGACAAATGATATGGACATATGGCTGAACTCAAAAATATATTGGTCCTCAAGAAAAAATTAACTAGAGATCCCTATTAATATTCTTATCCAGGTGGACCAGTAACAGCTGGAGACAAGAGACATAGGATGCTGAATGGCTTAAAATATCCAGACATGGAAGAGGACAGTGAAAAGGTCAACTAGAAGTCACGGGAAAGAAAGACACATTAAAAGATCCGGGCTCTGGCAATATCAGGACTCTGGAGAGTTCTCTGCAGGAAGTTCCAGGGCCACCACCTTTCAAGGCTTACCTATTACCACAAAAACATTGTCCCATTTGGAGTATGGCCACCAATCCAAGAGGCTTCTAATGATCTGTTAAGAGTGGATTATGATTTACTTTTAGAGTTATCAAGATTTCCATTCTTGTTGCATCAACAACTGCAGTTCTACTGACTCATCACATTTGCCCACATTAGAATTGTGTCATTCTACAGTTCTATTACAAAAGCAAACTACATTAAAAAAAATGCTCTCTCTTTTTAAAAAACAAACAAACAAACAAAGTATTGGGGAAGATTTAATGACATAATGGTAGCTCGATTAGGACATCAAAATTAATTTCAGTTTCCCTGAGGTGTCGTATTTTAATTAACAAATCCATGAACTTACTCTATTAATTAGCATACTGAAAGAATAATAAGTTTCAGATGAGTTTAATTGTAATAAAGCATTTCATCTCCTAAAAAATAATAAAAGGAATTAAAAGTCTCCATCCAATTTATTTTCTGCATTTAATAGCAATGTTTAGAGACACTATTCAATGTAGCTGCAGCGTAATCTTTTTTAATTCATAAAAGTTTTATTTTTGGGTGCTTAATTCCTTTCAAATATCTTCCTGATGGCATGTTGATGATATTATTCTGTTCCCCTGCAGTAGTTATTTCTGCTAGACATCACATCAGTTCATTTCTCATAATGTTTTCTCTGCCATTAATGCAGATAACAAAAAGAAGGGTATATGGTCTGTTAAAGAACCTTTTGCACCGATCAGCTCAAGTGGCTGTTTTCCATTAACATTCCAGGAGAATGAATAGCAGGTTCAGATGTTGTTGATGCATTCCCAGCACAGCAGGTTCATTTTGTCTGAAGATACCTGGTAAATTCAGTGGTCAGTAAGCAACTGATAAATTACCAGGCAAATCCCTGAACATTCTTTTTCCTAAGTACAAGGAACAGGATTGCCCATTAAATACTGTGAAATGCACAAGAGACAAACCTATCTCCTTAATTTATCTCTGAATGTGTCCTGTTATTTCTTTTCACCATGTGTAACCCACAGGGAACAGTTGCTGCGCTCAGCAAGATTTTCAGATCTGATCAGTAGTTTTTGAATAAACAAGCAGAAATACTGGAACGTACCCTGCTCCCAGTTGTTTGGGAGGGGGGGGGGGAGCTTTTGCTACATTATAGGACAATTGAACTCTAACACCAGGTGAAAGAAATGTATTAATTTAAGAGTCAGCTTAGATTAATGATAGACCAAAACTTGTCCTGAGCAAATTTTGTATTTGTATTCTATTAAATGCATTTGTGTATGGGAGCAGAAAGGAAGATAAAACTGTGGTCATATTTATTTTTCAAGTTTGGCTTACTGAGAATAGATGTTACCATAATGTGGTCTTTTTTTCATGTTTTTTCTTTAATGGTTTACTGTTGCTAGCGATGACAGATTTCACTGATACCTTCAGACCTCACTTTATCCATTTGAATCATGTTCCCTCTTGATTTGCTCTTATCCTAGATGACAACATGAAGGAACATGGTTGCCTGAAAGCTGTACAGAACCAAAAACACTTTGATGAGCTTTCAAGACTCAAGGTACAAATTTTCTCCCAATAAGTTTGGAGCCTCCGTATCTACATGTACATTCCATATGTAAATCTATTTACAGAGGAGTTGTGCCTACTTTATTATTGCCCTGCCAAAACCCAGAAAGTAATCCTGAATCAGGGCTCCCAATACCAAAGCTACATTCCTTCTGTACCACCAAGACTCTATGCTAGCTTTTCCTAATTTGAGAGCCTCCACTTACACAAACTCAATTATCAGCCTTCCCAGCCTGCATGGCCTTTCCCAAAATTTCTTAAAGTTGAAGGTATCCAGATTGGGAAAGGCTATTCTGAAGCAAGATCACATGAGGAAGTGAAGCTGGGACTGCTGTCTGGCCTTGGGAAAAACAGCTGCAGCCAGGCAGAAATGCTTCCTACCCTACTTCCCCAAGGCTCAGCATAGCTCAGGAAAAGTTTACAGCCCCAGAAACTTAAGAGATGGGCTCATTCATTCTTTCATTCATTCATTCACAGTTTACTTACAAGCATCCATGCTGACGTTACAGCTGCCTGGCTAATTGAACCACACCCTGGCATTTTCAGGAATGTGCCAACGTCCAGAGGTAGCCTCACTCCACCCAGGCCTTTAGCTTACAAACAAAATTGCTAAGACTGTGTGTGTGGGGGTGTAGGAGAAAAGGAGATAGGAAAATGGCAAGCAGGTGAGGAAGTGGGAGGTGATGTCTGGAAACAGACAGCTATTACAGGCAGATAAGAGGACTGAGTCAACTGCCAGGACCACAACCTATGGTAAGCAGCATGTCCTGGTGGGATTCCTGCCTGAAGCTTGGCTTGGGAGCTCAGCTAGAGTGCTCAAAAGCAACACTGCTTAAGAGGGTTTACATAATCTGCTTCCTTCAGCAGTTACCACACCAATACTGGCAGGGCAAGCTACTGTATATAAACAGGGAGCAAACCCCACACTCACTAGCACTGATGATGTTACCTAGTCAGGTAATGAAATGTATGCAAGGAAACAACCAAGCTCAGAGAGCACCAGAGACTCTACAGGTATACCAGTGCATAGGTTCTCATGGAAGGGAAAGTAAAAGAATACATGCACTAAGGTCTCAGCTTCATTTTGACCACATGGACAATTTCTTTCATTAAATAGGATTTTATGAACCTTCCTATCTAATACTGCTGAGGGTAAACCATTAAAGCAGGCCAAAAACAAGTCTCTATAGTGTCCTCAGCAAACCTGATGTTTACAGGTCTAAAAGGTTTTCATGAAAGAACCACCCATGTAAATTGTCTGTGGCACTCAATCTGTCTGACGTGCAAAATTGAAGACCCTTTGGTGAATTTTGGCTTTTGCTTTCTCTAGGTATAGAGGTAACAAAGAATGGATAGAAAGGCCACAGTAACACAGGTCAAGTGAGGTTTTTTTTTTTTTAATTTCCATCTTAAAGCAAAGTCATCAAGAAGAATTAGTGGGGCCAATGGGCCCTCAGAAAAAGGAAAGGAAAATTGGAAACTGGGAGATAATGGTGAAAAAGTGTCAGTTCCAGGGATAGCTTCCTGAAGTGGGAGTGCCACTATAACCTATTTTTGGTCTCTTTGATCTATTGCTGCCTTTTGAAGTGATTCTAGGTTTTCAAAGATCATGGGAGGGTAGGGGAGAAGCCAACTGATTTATTTTAATTTTATTGGGAGCAGTAGTAGAGAAACAGAGGAAAGTGGAAGATTTTTTTAGGGGGTGTGGTGCGAAAAAGTTATTCCCAGAATTTATGCAATCAGAAAATCAGAGAGAGAGATATGCATATAACTACAAGGAAACTATTAAACAAAGGCAGTGAGAAAATTGGAATTTGTTTTGTAAAGGAACACAAAACCGGCACATGGAGCTGTAGCATCTCTGCTAATAATATTAAGTTGCAATAAAACTGCATGTATCACAGTAGTTATAGAATATTTTCACCCTTATTCTGGAGTGTTGTATTTCTTATATCACTGCTCGAGGGAATTTGACGCTGCCTGTCTGATGCTCTGTGAGCCAGGGTCAGGCAAGCTACATTTTGCTTCACCAGCTTCTTCATAGTCCTGTCCCAGGTACATGTATATGTATGAAACAGTTATGAACTTATCCTGTTACTAAATATTATAGTATTTGGGATGGCTCTGCAATTCAAACATGGGCATCTGAAGTTGGGGGTGGGGGGAAGAGAGAAAATATGTGTGTGTGTGTGTGTGTGAAGTGATATTGCATGCTTCATGGTACCACACAAATATGTACATTTGCATGAAGACATTGTTGCAGCTTCTATGAATTCAAATAATTGGCAAAGCCTACCTGGTGAAATCAGGCTACATTAAACTAACATTTGATTTGACTGAAAATGTAATTACAGTTCAAATAAATAGCTTCATTGTGATTATATTCAATGTAAGAATTTCCCCTTCTGTCACAGGAAACATTACAAACCAGCAGCAACTTTTGGAGTTAGGCTTGGGAATCTAGTCAAGGATTTGGAGGGCTAATGTGGTTCTGTGCCCTCCAATGCACATCTAACTACCTTGAACCTTTTGACTGAAGGATGAAGTAGCCATGATCAGTCTTCTTTGTGTTTCTTCCTCAGAGCAGAATCAAAATAGGACTGAAAAGAGAGCAGCCACATTTTAATCCAGAGGACTAGTACATATACTCAAGGCCTAAAGAATGGTATGCATGTGCAATACATTTGACGATATATATTTAGAACAAAATATGCATCTGCATACTTTTGCTGAATGTGCTAAACCTCTCTTTTGTTTGTCAGTATCCCTGAGTTGTTTCCAAAATGACAGGCGGAGACCTATTAAGTTTGCTTTTCATGGTATGATAGGAAAACAGATCACCATTCAAAGAAAGGCCACTATTACATTCTCCATCAATCTAATATAAAAGTAGCAGTAACCTTGGGCTTCTGAAGCAGAATTCAAGCATATATAGGTTCCAGCATTTGGATGTAGTTACTAAATCTGGCATTTACAACAATGACAAAAGGAAATAAACAGGAAAACTTGGTTGATATTCTATGCAATTTTATTTCTTTCTAAGTGAAACATAGAATTTATACCACTTCACAATGGAGATGATTATTGCTACTAGAAAAGGAGGCCTCCTGGGAAACTAAAAAAAATATCAATAGCAGTGTTTAACTACATGAACCTTATTTGCATTATTAGCTCTGCTGTGCGGCACCCTCAGAAAGCTAATGGCATGATTTTGAAGAAGCTTTTTAGATTATGGGTAAGTAAATAACCTTCAGGGTTCCCACTGACCACACAACTCATTTCAAATTTTACACATTATAGCTATGAAAACTATTTCTTGTTTACTTTTACATTTTACATGCTATGCAAATGTGTTTGAAGATTTATTCCTCCTATCCTCATCTGGCGCTTCCTGTATTTTAATGGGCACAGACAGTAGAGGGAAGGATAATCAAAGTCTTCTTGGACATTTAGAACAGAGGAGGCAATCTGGTAAGTGCATAGGAAGAGATGGAGAGCATAAGGATAGCCAAAGCTTAGAAATCTGGGGAACAAATTCAGTCAGTATTCACAGACATAGAAGGAGCAACTACTGCAGTCATTGTTTCCAGCAACCTGCCTGGTCTTTGATATAAGCTCTTAAGCTTCAGGTGGATCAGTGTTTCTGATCTACTTGAAGGTAGATCTTACTAATAAACTGAGAATTCTGTTCCTCCCAGAGCTTGGCCTCACAGACTGATATTCTTATTTTTGTTAATCTGGCATTTACAACAACAACAAAAAGGGAATAAATAGGAAAACATGGTTGATATTCTATGCAATTTTATTTCTTTCTAAGTGATACATAGAACACAGGGGGAGGCTGTTCCATAAGGTGGGAGCTATTTAAAAACACACACTGCCTTTGGGCTTTCTGTCTTCTCACCTCACAATTGTGCAAAACCCCCTAACCTTCCCAACCTGATGCACATACATGACAAGTGATGCCACCTGGAGAAAAAGGTCCTCAAAAGAACCTTGGTGCCATGTTATGTATGGCAATAAAAGTTAAAATCAGCACTTTGAATTGGACTGGAAACCTATTGGCAACTATTGCAGAATTGGATCCTCTTGACCAGTGTTTCTCAACCCTGGCAACTTTAAGTTGTGTATACTTCAACTCCCAGAATTCCCCAGCCAGCAAAGCGAAGCCCGTACATCTTAAAGTTGCCAAGGTTGAGAAACACTGCTCTTGACATTTCATATTACGATTTTGATCTTCTGACAAGGGAAGATTCACAAGCTGAGTGTGTTTACCCTCTGACACTTCTTTTACCAAGGAACCATATGGGATAGTCATGAAGGAAAAATAGGGCAGAAGCAAGCAGGTGATAACTAATTAAGCTGCAATCCTACAACATCTGACTTTTTCTTCTGAAGACAGAGTGAAAACTCCAACTTGTTCAATAAATGTTGCCACCACATGGTGGTTCTGGTATACTGCAATTTCATCTGATAAGTTTGAGGCAAATCTATATTCTTTCACCAGAATATGTGAAATGGGAATTATACAAATATAAACAAGTCTTTTGGCTAAAACCCAGTGATTATATCAGAACAATTACGTATTTTTTAATGATAGATGGAAAACAAAATGGTGTGTCAATAACTGTATGTACTTCAGAACAGCCAAAGCATAATGCATTAAACAGGTGGTGTTTAACTGATATAAATGTGTGTATCTAATACCCATAAACCATAAACAGTATTAGGTTGTCATTATAGTTTTTATAACTCAGCCAGAACTATTGTGGATGAACACAGAATCTTATTATCAAAGTTCTCAAAGTCTAAAGTGGTTTTTAAATAAAACACTAAAGAAAGACATGTGTTGCATCATTGAGCAAATCTATGCATTGTTGTGTGCTTGCTTGCTTATTTATTAATAATATTTATTTCCTCATTATTGTCTATAGATTTATTTTGTCTATGAATGATGGGATTTCCAGTGCATCGAAGCCATTGGTCCCCCCAAAACTAGAAGGGTTAAAAAATGTATTTCAGGCAAAACATACTCGAAAAATCTGCTTATAAAGAAATGAAATTTTTAGGGACAATGGGAAATACAAAGCAAGTTACTTTCTTGTGCCCCAGAATGAGAATTAATCCTGATCAGACATATACATTAATAAAAGTTTCGTTTTTACAAAACACATCTTTAAAATGTTATGACATTGGAAAAGTCAAAGAAAAGATCACTTCCCAAAACATAGTCTCTTCACAAGCATTGGTGTTCCAGTAATCCCTAAGTGAATGAACAAGTAGATAGTTCAGTGCTCTTGACACCTACAAAAATGTTATCAACTGAAAGAAAGAGAAATGAGGCCATCTAATTGTATAATATTGGAAGAATACATGCATAATTATAGAGCTGCTGTGACAGTTGCTTGCAATGTCCACTATCATGCACTGTGGGTGGCAATTTATCTTTGGATTTCCCATTCATTTGTATAGGAAACAGCAGGGGGTGGTCCCTTGGCATCCTGTGTAATGGCAGACTTTTTAAGCAAAACCCCATTGTAGATACTCTGTTTTAAAGAGATCACATCTGCCATTTAAAACATTTTATAGCCTTTCTCTTGCTGCTCATGTACATATGTGAAAGAAAGAAATATAATGTTATAATTTGTAAAAAGCTGAATTAGTTTGAGGATACGTAGGATAGTATATTTCCAAACGTATGTAGATATTCTGATTTTTTGTTGTATTGCCTGTGAATGAATGTTTTTTCCCACAAGTATGATTTTTATCCCTCCTCTCTTTTTTTAACCAGAGAAGTGGGATTGGTAAATTTAAACTTCTTTAGATTTGAAACAAAGTGTAGTCTTTTTACTATTCAAGGAATGTAAAAATTCTAGGATCAGGAAAGAGCCATGTCAATTTCATCCTTGGATATGAGCTCTCTTGTCCAGCATCTTGCCTTCTAAATCAGGTGTGTGCAAGACTGAGGGCTTCATTTGGCATTTGAGTGGCATGTTAGGGACTGTAGTCAAAAGTTGCTGTAATGCAAATTTCCATTGAATTTAAATTACATTAATTTTATATACTTAATATAACACTCTCCATGTATATAATAATTTTCCCCTTCTGCAGATTAATCTGTAGGATCTCTGAGAGTCACCCCCCAAGATTTTGGAGGGTGGATACAACTCTTGTGCCACAAGTTGGACACCTTTGTCCTGGATAATAGGTGACTGAGAAGCCTACACTAGGATCCAAAATACTGTATATGGCCATCTTCTCTTGTTGCACTCCAGCAGCTGGTGAAAGTTCCTTATAACCATCAAGTCTGATAGTCAATGTTGGCTTGATCATGTGCCTAACATCCTTTCTAAGTTGTAAAAGCTAAGCCAAGCAGTGTAGAAGGAACCTAAATGATCTGGGCAGGAGTTTGTTTGTATCTCACCCTCTTTCCCTGAAGCTCAGAGCAGCATATCTGGCTCTTCTTTCCCTTTTATTTTGTGAGATAAACTACATCTCACATCAACTGTGTGAGATAAGACAAATGGCAAAGAGTGAGAAACTTCAAATCACTTGTTCTGCTCTTGCTAGAGATGGCTATATGTTCATTCAAATGTATGAATTGTGCCATTTAACTCTTCCAGACATTGACTGGCATAGCAATGTTCTCAGCCCCTTAGCTAAATTTCCCAGGCCAAAAACATCTTCAATTAATATGTATGTATTTATATGGAGATATATAACCCATCTTACAATATGCTATACTAATCAATATAGTTTTGAAACAATCTCAGTCATGCTTAAAATATACTGACTGAGTCAATAGGACCTAATTAGTCATAACTGAATAAGTCTGAATCCAATCTAATAGATGTAAAGATGAAAACATGAAACAATACAAACAAACAATAATTAATGTAGTAAAGATGTCCTAGCAAGATAAATAAGCTTTTTTGTTTAATTTGAAGTATGCTACTTTTCAGTTATAATGCTTTTTACTGTCAAGTGTCAACAACCCAATGGCACAAAACCTGCCATTAATTGCTATCTCTACCTAGGTTCCTTAGTTTTAAAAAAACAAAAATCTGTAGATATGGTACTATTATAGTCCATGCCTCAGATCATCACTAAAGGCAATTCAAACATTAAGCATGAATAATACAAATGTGGATTTCCTTGATATATATGCAAAAGGCTGAACTTATGAACAATCTTGTTCCACAGACTGGCATCACAAACTGAAAGCAAAGTCAATAGGACAGTTCAAGAAGGACAGAATCTCTATATGTAGATTTTTATTTGTATAGTTCTGAAGCAAAGTTATGTGTGAACTAAAAACCTGAAATGGAATGTTCATCATAATGGTATAGATTTTTTTACAAAAAAATTACCACAAATAGAAGCAGCATTTTAATTATCTATGATTGATCAGAATGGCTAATTAACATATCAGCTAATTAAGACTCTCATATGTAAAGAAATTAACATCAACAAAATGCATACACCTCTGGGGAGTCTGACTTTAAAATAAATTTCCCTATTTTTTCCCCCCACATATTTTGTTCCCTTTCTCAATTAAGTATCTCCTACAAATATAACTCTGTGCGCAGTGTATGTGTCAGAGTGCCTTCTTTTCCTTCTTTAATGCATAGGGGTATACAAAATGAACCACAGGGTAGGCAAACAAATAGTGATTATAGCTTCAGAAATGACATCTCCTATATAATGCTTCACGGTGCTGAGCAATATATACTCTTTATCTCTTCAATTTCCATCTACTTCTTTGTTAATAAGCACTGACTACAAAGCAGAACAAAGCCTTAACCCTAGAATTAGTCTGAGCCTATTGTGGGCCGGGCTCACTCATTCAACCTCTACTGTCATAGTAGCAGCATCTACAGGGTCAAGTATTATTTCAAGTCTTTGCCATTCTCTCATCTGAGTTTATGGCTGCCATTGGATTGGTATCCCCCCTTCCTCAATGAACCTATATTTTCCCTATATTTGTTCATTCTATATACAGAATAAGCCATACCATCTGGACTATGTCTTTAAAGTGTGTATGTGGGAAGGATAGATGCCTGTTCATTAAATATTCAGTGTGGTTTGTGTACTGTATAAACCAGCCAAATTCATCAGTTCTAACTTTAGCCCTTCTGTTAATCTATAAACTGAAATGAAGAAGCAGATGCATTTTGTTATTTTGTGGGAGAGCTGGGGAACATTGTAAGAGTTGTAAAACCATTGTTATCTTTACTCTAAATCTGAAAACTAACATTTAATAGGAGAATTCTCTCTTGTATAATACACTGAGTTAATGAAATGCTCATGAGCAGATAGATCATCATATTCTTCAGACCAATTCATTATAAACTGCATGCCTCATTTACATGCATTTCAATTTTTTTTCCCAGAGAGATAGCAAAACATAGGTCTCTTCTGCAAACAGATAAACACCTTCCTCCTGCAAGAAATTACTCCCATGGTATCAGCATAATAATTACCATAGAGAAAACAAAATGTTGGGACAGGTAGAATTAGATATCAATTGAAGCGAATATTTGTAACTCAGGGTTGAACTGTGGAGTCCTTAGTGCTCTCTGAGCTTTGTTGTTTTCTTGCAGACGTGTCATTGCTAGGCTAGGCAACATCTTCAGCATCAAACGACAGCCCAATCAAGGAACTCCCAAGGAGAGAACAACACCTCCACCAACACAAGCTCCACAGTATATAAACAGAGAGCAAGGCCCACTCCCTGTTTGCACTGAAGATGTTGCCTAGCCTGGCAATGAAATGTCTGCAAGAAAACATCAAGGCTCAGAGAGCACCAAGGACTCCACAGAATTAGATATAGATGAATAGAGGTAATATAAGGAGTTTCAAATAAATTATTTTTGCTCACACTGGACAGGAAAGGCCCAAATATGAACTAAGTTGGATTTTTTCAAATCAATTTTCTGGCCTTTGCTTCTGCTGCTGGTGTTTCCTGTGGCCTATGAAAAAGTATTAGCTGGTATGGTATTAATGTCTTTAACATGGGATCATATGCATAACTGAACCTGGTCTTTGGATCACGAGAAAATACAAGACAAAGAAAAGCAAGGGAATGGAAAAGGACATGGCTATATAATGGAAACTGTGAAGTGATTTTGTGCAGGTTTTACTTATTGCTACAAATGAAAAACTATTTCTTCTCTGCTTGTTTCTTAGGTTATAGAAAGGTTATTGTCCCATAAAAACCATGGAAAGGTTATCTAAAATCTCTCATCCAGCCCACCTGTAGAAGGAACAACTATCTATCCTTGAATCAGACTCAATTCTCCACCATTCCTTTAGATCAAGGGATTTCCAACTCTGAAGCATGGATATTTTAAAAATGGAATCACCCAAATGTACAAGAAACATACACAGGGCTTATATCTAAGTACTGAACTCCTACTTCTAAGAATGTAAACATTTTCATTAGGACTTACATAAACTGGGCTAGCAGACAATAGTTTTTTTGGTGAGGTATGTGGAGTACTAATATTGAAGTCAAAATTTTGTACTAGGGAAAGTCAATCCTAAAACTATATGTTGCTTGTAAAACACTCTTTTGCAAACCTCAGAACTCTAAACAAAGTATTAAACATCAGTCTTCTATTTATATTACTGAATATGTATTTTTTTAATGTTGTATTGTGTTAATTGCCAAAAATGGACTGTTTGGTTTCCCACCAGTTTGATGAAGGAAACACATGAAAATGTATGCCTAAAATAAGCAGTTAAACATGAAGAAAAAATCTCTTCCTCCTGCCCAAAAGAACCCCCTTCAAAAACTGAGTAACTGCACCAGCCCACAATCTTTGCATCATTGTCTAACCCATTGCAGTCTTCTACCCCCCACACACAAATTCTAAACACCCCATGACCCCCAAAATATCCCCATAACTGCCTTATGATAATTTTGGTACCAGGATTTCCACAGCTTTTGAAAGCAACAGGCTAGTTTATGGAGTGCAGGACATCTCACACAACTCATATAGCTTTGTAGTCCAATGTAGAATAATAATAGTTTGGGGCCCTCTGCTGACTTAGGCACCTTATCTCCTCAAGCACTCATCCCACTGTGCCCTATAGGAGACCCCATCATACAGGTAAGGAACGACTGGGATTCTCTTCTGAAAACCAAGGTAACCCACAGAGACTGACTTGCCAGTGTAAAGATAATGACTGTTCATTCCAACAACTAGAATGATTTTGGAAGTAAATATGCATGCCTTACTCATGATGTTATGTCAAGAAATTTCTTGTCACTAAGAAGAAATGCAATCTATGGAGAATCAGGGTCAGCAAATCCTTATTTCCACTAAACCAGAGCAGCTGTAAAATAGCAGAGTTAAACAGTGGGCAGTGGGAGATATTTTGTACCAGCATGATGTTTTGTACCTTCATGGCTATAAAGAAAGGAGGATGGCAAGCAGTTGCATGAGAATGTTAAGAAATTAAAATAAGCAGAATAAAAGGAATAAACAATGGAAACCTCTTTTCCATCTTCAGAGAGAATAAGAATCACGGAGATCAAAGCACAATTGCTTATTTTACTAGTTGTCCAGCCAATCAGTTCCATTTTCCTCAACAACTGAATAAACACATATCCTTCAAATGAATGCTTTGTAGGACCACCTGCACCCAACTCAACACTGAACCTAAGTGACATTTTAAACATTCTCATGAGAAGTCTGTTTCTTTCTCATTAAACAGGATATAGTATTCCAACAAATGATTGGAACACATGTAATGTTTTCCGAGTGGGTTATTGCAGTTCAAGTTGTATCTCTTTTCAAATCAGGTTTTCAGAACTTCTCCAACACCCAGTCCATACAATTTGAAGGACATGGAAAAAATGTTGCTTTTTTATATAATCCCTATGAATAGAAACATGGAAAGTGTTTTCTTACATACATCAATAATTCACATTGCAGAGATTTGCAGAACTGCAGGGCTTTACCATGCACCATCAGATAGACAGACAGACAGACAGACAGACAGACAGACAGACAGACAGAGGATAGATAGAGGATAGATAGATTAATCGTATGGCATAGCAGTTCAGTTTTCATGCTGCTTTTTCTTGCTGGGAAATCCTTGTGAGGTCCAGCAGCCAGATGTGTAGACTATTTAGCCATGACAAGTCACATTGCCCAGGGTGCACCATGAGGAGGCTAGTCTACATTGCACCAAGTTGGGCTGAGAGAAAGTGACTGGCCCAAGGTCACCCAGCCGGCTTTCATGCCTAAGGCGGGGACTAGAACTCATGGACTCCTGGTTTCTAGCCCAGAACCTTAACCACTAGACCAAACCATCAGAGTTAGATAAATGTAACTCTGTTCTGTGCATGGGAATGTAAAATTGCAGGGAGAAACAAGCTGTTATGCTAATGTGTAAATGGATCCATAAAGCTAGGATTCTACCTTATATCAAGTTTGAATATTGGTCCATCTATCTCAGAACTGTGGATGGTTATAGTGGCCTTGCCAAGCTACTGTAAGTACTCTCTAAATGTGTTGGAACTACAGCTTCCAGAGTTTACCTTCAGCATGGCCAATAGGTACATAGTTACAGTACAGTTCCAAAATCTGGAAGACACCTGGATGGAGAAAGCTGCTGTACATTTTCATACTGATGCTTTTCTCAGCCATAGCTGATGATACCTAAGATTGAATCTGGATCCTTTTTAATGAAAATGATGGGCTATTTGACTGAGCTGGCTGTCACGTGCTGCATTAATGTTTTTATTATTATTATTATTATTATTATTATTATTATTTTAAGCTGACTCACAACCAAATCTGCAATTAAGCAAAGCTACATTTCTTGGATTTGCTTTCCTTAGAGGCAGCCACACCAATGCAGCTCTTTTACCAGGAACCTTCTGCACATCATGTGAGGAATGTTCGCACAGCCACTGGCTATTCTAAGTGGTGAGCAGTACTATTGTGAACAGGACTGACCCAGTCCAGAGTATCCTGTATAATTTCAGAAATGTTATAATTCCTAAAATTATAAGCAGGGTGATTAACTGTGCCACAAAGAGCAACTGTGCATAGACTCAGTTACAGTGCTGATAAGTGCACTGTTTGGAGTGATCGTCATGGAGAAAATCTATCCATGTGGTCACTAGGAGCAGAAAACAACTTGATGGCTGTTCTGCCAAGTGTCCAAGCAGTGATCAGGTGCTCAAACAATTGGTTCTTTTAGATCCAGAGACAATAAGCACACCAGTGGATAAAGAAACTTAAAGCTTTATTATAAACTTAAGCAAACAGAGTTAAACAGAAACATAGTTTAAACCAGAAACACAGATTAGGCGGATTAAACAAAAGTATAAAAAGCATAGCATACAGAAAGAAATCATACATGCCAAGCAAGTTGATACCCAATCCCTTTTATGTTGCCAGAAGCCTCCTGACCAAGGCAACAGGGACCCCCCCAGGGTGGCAATATTGTGCACTGGATCTGTACAGAAGCTCCCAAAATTCAAAACAATTCCAGGAGTTTTTATCTAATTCTGGCCCTTAAACCTCATGACCATGTTTCCATGGTTGCAGGCTACAGGGCCGCAACTAGGGTCTGTGTCACCTGGGGCAAACATGGATTCGGCACCCATTTTGGCGGGCCCCCCCAGTGCTTATTTTGGCACCCCACCAGCACAGTGCCCAGGGCACATGCCTTGGTTGCCCCCTCCCCCCAGTTGTGGCCCTGGCAGGCTATGAGACCTGACCTCGACTAGGAAGCTTCCCAAGGCCCCCAAACACCTGTCTGTGACATCATCCAAGAGCCTGGGTCGTTTTACAGATCTTAACAAAACAATCTGGGGTTTTTCTCTTATCTCTCTTCCCACTCCAAACAAAGATATGTTATGGAGGGCTGTTGGAGGAGTGGACTTACAAACTTTCAGTCTTGTGGTTTTATCTCCCCCCTCCTCATGCCAAGCAGAAATAAAAACAAGCCAATTAAACATAAGCATAACTCAACATAAACTCTGATCTTCTTTGTGTGAGGGAAAAAATCAACATATATCATTAACTCCTCGAGAAAACAAAGGTCTTCTGCATTGCCACTACAATGGCACATAATCAGTCAATGAATCAATCAATCTCCATTGCCACCTGGGTCTTAAATTGACAGGTTAATCTATACTGCTATTTGTGGGGAGTACAGTCTCATCCAAATTCAGAGACCTCATAGACCCTATAGCTTAGTATCTCCAGAGCCAAGGAGTAGCCTGCTAAAGTCAGCTTTAGAACCAACAGGGAAGGCAGGAATAGCACAATGCCTCCTACTCTGGCCCCAGTAGTCAATTCAGCAAAATATCTAATTTGATGGTATCACAAACTACCAATAATCCAGGAATATCAGCACAGTTGCACTCACCAACTTTTCTCAGAGCAACTAGTCCTTAATAGCCAAGATAGGCAAGGACTGAGACTAGATATGCTTTCCTGAACAGGTGCAAGTATCTTGTCCATATTCTAAGGACCAATATATTAGTCTCTTTTTGAATAAATGGACTTGGGTTAGCTAACTGGCACTCTTGCACTGCAGTGGGATTTCTTTTACAACAGTTTGATCTATTCTGCTCTTTCCATCTTTGTAATCATATCTCTACTTCTTTCTTCCTAGCTTTTCTTTTATGCATGCAGATTTCCCCCAGATCTTTATATAAGAATAATGTGTAGCAATACTTTTGCTTGACTTCTTTATTGATACTTATTAAAATTTTTACATTAAGTAAAGGACAAATCTAAAGAAAATGAAAGGAAAGAAAGGAAAATGAAAAAGATGTAAGAAAAGAAAAAAGAAAAGAAATAAACTAAAGTTATAAAATATAATTACTTCCGACATTCTCTTCAACAGATAATTACAATCTTATATGATTCCCTCCCTCTTATATGTTATACAAATCCCTTCAGCCCCTTAGTCCACATTTTTTTAGATCCTCAAACCCATAAATCATCATATCTTTTTCTTCTTCTTTCAGCAAAAAGTCCATATAAGGTTTCCGGTCCATGAAAGTTTCCAGTAATGAAATATCTGCAAGCAAATGACCAAGCTCAGAGGGCACCAAGGATTCCACAGTTCAACCCTGAGCTACAGATATTCTCTTCTAAAGGTTTCCAGTCTTTCAGAAAAGTTTGTTGTTGTTGTTGTTTCTCTGACCAAACAGGTTGGCTTTGCCATCTCAGCAAATTCTGACATTTTCACAATCCATTCCTCCACTGTGGGAATTTCATTGCTCTTCCATTGTTGAGCATACAGTAATCTTGCTGTAGTTACCATATACAAAATCAATCTGCCACGAGTCTCTTCTAATTTTTTTGCTTGACTTTTTTACACCTGCGTCCCATTGGTCAGCCATAGTTTTTTGTGAACAACACATATTTCCTCTGTACTTTCCAGCTGATAGGTCTAGATAATAGCAAAACAACAAATGTGTCTTACATTTAGTGCTGCTGAATTAAATTTCATTTATTGGAGCTTTATTTGTTTCTCATAACTAAATAGCTGACATTGAAGGGATACCATGAAAATAAGAAAAATATAAAATTGATCTCCAGCTTTTATGAGAAAAAGACTGAAATATTTCTTTAATTCTGCTCTCTTCCAGGTTATGAGCCTGCATGCTTCAGCAAGGCACCAGGTGATTAGAAATAAATGTTCTTTCTGTTTCCCGAACTCGCATTTAGGTGTATGTAGGTATGTAACTAAGGGTGCAAGTTTCTTTGTTTCTGAATGCTAGATATAACCCAACACTTGCAAACTTACTCTTGATAATACAATTCAGTTGAAAAATAAAGCTACATGGGGTGGTCATGTCTAGGTGCAGAGATTTATCTTACTGAGGCATGGAGACAATGTAATTTGTTTTATTAAGTCACCTTGCATTACCTAATACACTTGCCTGGCAGCTCCATTAGCTGGAATTCTGCTTGTGTGCAATGCATGCATAGAAGTTTCTTCTAGAAAATGGAATTGCCAAATGAAGCATTGAAACAAAGTAATAAAACTGTTTCCTTTTTACTGTGTGAAGCAGCTTCAGATGAATGTTTGTTGAAGTAAGCTTTACATAGTCCTAGTCTGTGGTCTTCAGCTTGCAACTGACTTTGAAGTGCACACTTCACAGTCTAATCCTTGGACTTCCGTTTGCTCTTTTATAAGATATTGGCTCAGGAGGAGTTCTGGAGAATGCAAAGCCTTGCACATTGTTTTGTGCCTTTTTGCTACATCCCTAATAAGGATATTAGTATATAGTGTATAGGTACTTACACTCAGTAAATCCCAGCAGAGTGATTGCATGGGGTATAACATACCTAGTCAGATCAATAATTGTGGTGGAAAAAGGTGTTAGAGCTTTTCATAGTATTTTAAAATGTATCTTCATGGAAAGCAACTCTCAGTGCAATGGATGAATTAGTGCTTCATTGAATCTTTAAGGAAAATCAATAAATTTGAGGTGATTTTCCCATAAAAGACCCAAGAAAAATGTTATTTTGAAAGCAGGTATGAATTTTTCCTTTTTATTGCATTAAATTAGAGAGAGAGAGAGAACTGGAAGATTTGAATAGAAAACATATAACTATAGATGTTTACTAGCAAAATCATATTTAAGACAAAAAAAAAGAGAGAAAAGTCTTACATTGCAAAGTCATTTTGAAGCATGTTTCTCCTTCTGTCATCTTGTGTGACAAGCTTTATGTATTTTATTTGTATGCAAGTGAAAGGCATTTTATTGTGTCCCAAAGGAGAAGGTATTAATGATCATTTGCTTCCTGCTGTGTGGCCTGTCATAATGTTTCAGAAGACTGGCAAGAGTAACAACCAATCAGTATGTTAATATACTGCTTGACACTGGATAGTCAAGTCCATTTTGTGCAAGGCTATTTTGATAAATTCTTAATGTAATTTTTATTTTTATTTATTTATTTATTTATTATTCAAATTTAATTACCGCCCATCTCCCCCAAAAGAGGGGATTTGTTTTTGAGAAGATCTGTAAATTGCTATCTAGATGCCATAAACGGCAGTAAGACTGTTTCTCAGAAGGTGTGTCTCTGTGGGGGTGGGGGGAGGCAGCATAAGAAGGAGGAAAGAAGTTATTGTTTTTCTTACTGAAAGCCCCCAAATTAACAATTTGTTATATCAATATCTTAACATGAAAAACAATTTTTGCAGCATCTGAGAATTAAATTGACTTGCTGACAAGTAAATAGTAGGCAGAATCTTTTGAAATGATGGTGGAAAAGTCAATTGTCAGAAACCCTTACAGATTTCTCTGAAAGGACTCTATTCATTCCCTGTCCTGGGCTGCATTGTATGTTTCATTTTACTTAACGCTGGTGGGGGGAAATACTAGGTAGAAACAGTTGTTTCCAGCTCTGACATATAAAAAGCCTAAATTTCATTAGTCATTTTATATCATGCAACTTCTTTTCAATGTAAGCCCAATGCCAGTCAAAATGGGTTTGAAAATGATTTCTGAGTTGTTTGCACAGCATGCCAGGACATGATTATGCAGGGGATTAGTGGATTTAGACAGTGATGGTCCAATAACATGAGGCAGTATACAGAATGGGCTGCAAGCCTTCCTATAAAAACCATCCTAAAATTATTTTTTTTAAAAAAAATTGCTTCCTCCCAAATAGGAAGGGACTGAGCATTTAGCAGGTAGGTGTGCATTTGCTTCATTAATAAAAGCCAACAAACAGGTCTGAACAATATTCATTCTGTTTGATGCCTAATAGTTAGGAAACTACCAATAGAAGAGAATATATGCAGTTGAGGGTTCTTGGTGCTCTCCGAGCTTGGTTGTTTGCTTGCAGATGTTTCATTATCCAACTAGATAACATCCAAGAAGGGGAACAGTGAGATAGACAGGTATACTTTGTTTCAGAGGAACAGGCAACACAAGAAAGGAAGTAATATGGTGTTATATATCAAGCATGAAGCTACCAGTACAGGGGTAACTGGACAAATGGTAACATGAATGTTAAAATATAAAAGAGCAAGCTAATAGAAGGGCTATCTTGCTAAGAGTCTTCTACAGACCACCAAATCAATCAGAAGGGATAGATAAAGATGTATTAAAGCAGATAACCAAAGCCTCAAAACTTATGGTAGTTTTGATGAGAGAATTCAGCTATCTAGGCATCCATGGGAAAACTCATTTTACAAATTGCAGTGTGTGTGTGTGTGTGTACATATTCATGCAAAAGGTTGAGGTGGACATTAGGGGATCAACTATCTTGGATTTGGTCTTTACTAACAGGGAAGACTTGATTGAATATATTAAGTGATGAAGTGGTGGAACTCTGGGTGCAAATGTCCATGCATAGTTACAGTTCTTGGTTTTAACAATAATTTTGGTTAAAAAATAGTCAAACACCAACCATGGATTTTAGAAAGGCAGATTTTAATAATTTAAGAGAAATAATAAAGAAAATTGTGAAGAGAGTGTCATAGCTGACTGGGCGTTCTTGAAACAAAAAATTAAGGATAGCACAATCTCAAACGAAACCATTAAGGAGGAAAAAAAAAACCTAGGAGACATCTAGAGAAGCCAATGTATTTTAATCAGCATCTTACAAAGAAGCTGAAACTAAAGAAGGATGTTTATTAGAAATGGAAGGAAGGACTAATCACCAAGGAAGTCTGCAAAGCTTTAGCTCAGAATGTAGGAAGATAGGAGGGCAAAGGGAGAAAATGAGCTAAGGCTAGAGGCAAAATCCAGCAAGAAGGGTCTTTTTCAAATATGTCATCAGCAGGAAGATGACAAAGGAGGCAGTGGGTTGACCACTTACCCCAAATGGAGAAATCTCAACAGTTGACCAAGGAAAAGCAGGTAAAATAGCAAAACCTATTTTACCTCTATCTTTATAACCAGAGAAAATGCCAATTTAAGTATTATAGATTGGAAACAAACAAAACAGGAGAGGGTGCAGTTCAGTAAGGATATGATAAAGGATCTCCTAGATGATTTGAATGCCTTCAGTTCCTCGGGTCCTGATAAAATATATCTATAAGGATTCCTGAAGAACTAGATAAGAGGACTGGAGAAGAGCAAATGTTGTCTCCCTCTTTGTGGGGGGTGGGGGCAGGGGGTGGGGAGAAGAAGGATCCCAGGACTAATTAACAGTGAGCCTAATATTAACACCTGGAAAGAAGTTAGAACATACTGTATAATTAATCAAGCCATTTGTAAGCATCTTGAAAACAATGCTATGATTGCTGAGAATCAGCATGGCTTTTTAGTCTGTGTCCATAATAAAGTATATGGCTGGACTGGGACAAACAAGAAGTCCTTCAACAGGAAGAAATATACGCTATTACATGTAGAAAGGAAAGTATAGCACACCTGTACAGGATGAGGGATTCATGGTCTGGAAGTATTTCATTGGATAAAGAGATGGGTGTAGTCACTGACAACAAGCTGAACATGAGTCAGCAGTGTGAGACAGTTGATCGAAGGGTCAACACAACTCAATCTGCATTAGAAGAAGCATTGTATCAAAAACAGTACTTACTGTGTAGGAATCTGGGCACTATATTTCCAGAAAAATATTGATAGGTTAAAGCAGGTTCAGAGGAAGGCAACAAAGACAATACAAGAACTTCAGGGCATGCAGAAAGAATTGGGATGTTCTGTTGGGAGAACAGAAGACTAAGAAGAGACACGATATCAATGCTTAGGAATAGAAAAAGGAAGTTGGTTAGGAACTATTATCAATGGCTACAGAAATAATGGGTATAAGTTGTAGCTACCTAGATTTCATTTCAATACAAGGAAAAACTTACTGATGATAAGATCTGTACAATGGTGGAACAGTCTATCTATGGAGGTTGTGGGATTTCAATCTTTAAGGTTATTTAAGAAGAAGCTGGACAATAATTGTTTTTTTCCCAGCATATTGTAGAGGGAAAATAAGAATACTCAGGCACCTATTATTCCAAATAAAATCAGATGTATTGTTACAATCAAAGTTCAGTAATACGTATCTGTTCTTAATGTTTTACACAGCTTATTCTATTTTACTGCCACAGTCTGATGGAATGATCACCGGGGAGATGCAAAGCCTGGTAAAACCAGCTTCTTTTGAGGCACCAGGGTAGAGAAGACTGTAGAATGATGGCCACTTAAATGAAATAAAGTTTGGATTGGACTAGATTGGATAGGACAGGATTGGTAGCTTGGTAGCTAGTAGCACTATGGGGAAATCAACAGCTTTCCCACTGTAACCTATTATCTTCCCATCCTCTGCTTCCTGGTAGTGGGGTCCAATCTGTGTTGGCCAACTATCTTTGGGATATAAAGGCAAACGGACAGCTGTGTTGTGAAGAAGCTCAGCTACTCTCTGAAAAACTGTTAGATAATTTTGGTAAAATGGTGCCTCAAATTCTTTGCCCACAAATACAGTGATAAACTTCAAGGGACCATTTAAATACACTTCTACTTGATACAGCAGGATATGATGTGAGAAATTTTATAGTCTATTCACATTTTTCAGAGAAAGGCTATTACTATGGTACTTGCTTTTTTAATGAGCTTATCATCATCACACATTCCTTAGAAGACACAAGAATTCAAAGAGGGGAAGAAGGCCTAAAAGAACATCTACTTGTACTAAACTGAATGAAAATAAACTCTTTCTGATCATAAACCCTAAAGAACCAGGTTTGTAATCATGAACAGACTTGTATTTCTGTTCAACTGATCATAATTAAAAACTCCTTTCAGAATGTGATGCTTAGTGTAGCAAAACCTGAAAAATGAAAGAAGTGCATATGGAGTCAGGATTAGCATGTATTAACTTCTCCTGAATAACTGAAGGTTTTATAGTACCTATTATTTATATTCTTTTATTAAAAAAGTAAAAACTAAATATTTTAAATGAATGAATAATTAAGCATCCTGGGAAACTTGTGATGAGAGCGTATTTTGAAAGATTACTTGAAAAATAATTTTATGTAAACTAATATTAACCATTAGAAACATAAACATAATAAAATGCAGAATAAATTTTCATTATCCTTGTATGATATGGGCATGTAAAATCAAGATGTCAATAGAAGTACAGAAAATGTCCAGTAGAAGAAGAGTGTTTTAGCTTGACTTTGAAAAGATCCTGGAGGGTGAACATGTTTCCCTGGGGAGATGCCCTGTCCCACTGAGAAGACCTCTCTCTTATTGTGTAGGTGTTAAAAGCGGTGAAGCTCGAATATCTGAGAACAGAGAAGGCCATTTTGTAAATAAGGAACATATAATTGTAGAACCTTCAAGACCAGGAAATAAGCAACTAAATGGTCATTGACTTGAAAAGATTTGGGGAAGACGCCCAGGTTTTAAACCTTGGGATGAACACATATACATGTGTATCTGGATTCTGGGGTGCTATTAGACACAGAACTTATTTGTATACTATGATTTCCTGATTTACTGCAATAAATCAACTTCTCTAACCTTATGTCCACTTCAAAATATATTGCTGAGAAAGAGTGCATTGTCATATCTAGTACAAAGCCTTGACATGTAGACTTTAGCCTCACTTCATTTGATGGATGCCCCAAGGTAAGGCCTCCAAGGTTGGCTGAAGCATATATATGGGGCAAGAAATGTTCCACTGTCATATCAATATCTGACTGTGTTACAGTATGCTTGCAATCAATATGATGATTGATTGCTTGTAAAATTGCCTATTAGGAATGTATTATTTTGAGATAAAACCATTATAGAGATACCGATTTCAACTTCCAGAGAAGTAAGTACAGTATCAGTATTGTGAGATAGGTAGTTCCCTTGCTTAAGAAAAATTGCCCCTATGGTCCATTTATTTTTACTCATGCAATTTTTAAAGTTTTAGCAATACAGTTTTGCCCAGGTTTTGCATTTCAATCAGCTGCAAGCAGTCCAGATACATGATACAGCTATTGTACCTCCAGGCATGTAAATAGCTTTGAACTATTTCACTTACTCACTCACACATATACACACCCATTCACCAAGGGTGAATAGCTATAATTACATTGGAGTGCATCCAAGAAATCAGCCATTCTGTTTATACATATTGCCTCTTTGAATTTATGTGCATATAGAGCAAACATACTGTAAATTGATTTTAATACGAAAACTGTTGACCTTGGTATTGCAGTTTAGTGATTATTTTTCCTTCTGATTGCTGTAGTCCTGGAAAAAATACAGTCTAGGTGTGCATTTGCAGCTGGTAAACTCCTGGGGTGTTCATAAATGATCTTAAGAATTGCAGCTAATAGCTTTTAAAACACACCATTTCCAGAAATATTTCTGCTCTAAATACTCAGGTCTTGATTCTACATTAACATGCCTTTTATATAGTCCAAGTCTGGCTTCAAATTATAGATCGAAGCTGCAGTTCACAATCAATTGAATTGAATTTGGTCTCTGGTTTTACTCATAGCCAATTACTTCTTAAAATAATTTGTTTTTCAGCTGCAATACTCAAAGTAGATTTGTTATGTAAATAACTGGGTTGGAAGGGGAGAAAACTTAAGACATAAATAAGAGGAAGACAACATGGAGGTCCCATGTTGTCCCATAAATAAGAGGAAGACAACATGGAGGTCTGTGATATCTTCAGGGCTGTTAGACATTACTACTGTATGTATGAACATTGTTGAGTTAGATAGTTGATATTTTGACAAGGCGTAAGGCAGCTACCAATGTTGTTATAAGAAATGCAGACTCTGGAGTCTTGCCCATTGTAAACAGAAATATTCATTTATGCATTTTAAGTCAAACTGTTTATTTATTTCAAGCACTTTTAGTATGTTTTATTTATATACAAAAGTGTGGAGAGACATGAGACAGTTTAAAAATGAAGAATTTCTTGAATTTCTTTGTGAATCTGCTTTGTCTAAGACTTTTTAAAATCAATCGCTTAATCAAAGGAATGTTTTTCAAGGCCTGCTAAATTTTAAAATAAAACAGGATAAGTTCAAAGATTGAGCCCTGGTGGAAAGATTTTTATTTGAAATCCAAAGCACTTGGAAGCATTTTATTTTTATTTTTATAAGAATTTTATTAAGTTTCTGACAAAGATAAAAGCTACAGAAAAACAAAAAACTAAAAAGAAAAAGAAAAAAAGAAAAAAAGAAAAAACTAAAAAAGTATGAAAATACAAGAGAATTTTTTTTTAGAGTTACAAAAAGAGGTGACTTTTAACAGCAAGAATATACAACAATTTTCCACAATCAATCCCTTACTCTATATTAAACCAAAATCACATTATTTCTATTAATCAATTGCTCCATCCCTTTATATTAAAAGGAATACACACACACACACATACATACACACACACACATACACATATACATACACACACACACACTCATTCTCCTAATCAACTACCCCCTGAAGGATAACATTTATTTAATTATTTCTTTCCTACTACTGTTCTACACATTCCTGTCTACTATAATAAAGATCAAACTAAATTGTCTACCATTATACTTGATAATACTACAGTTTTAATAATCTTAATCATGTTAAACCCCAAACCAAATAATATTTTCATATATTAGTTTTCTTAATCCAAATCATTAAAGTTAAATGAAATCAGCCAAAACCTAAAAACAATCCAAATAGATATTCTTAAACCTTTATTCCACTTGAAATAGACCAAAGCATTTACATGTCCCCATAATGTGCACAGAGCTTTTTTTCTTACAGAAATCAAACAGCCCAACTCAAAAACTCTGACTTCTCTTCAGAAAGCCTCCCATACATAACAACCCTTTATTTTCCATGGCATTCCCTCAGAAGATCAGTTTCACTTATGGCTTGCAACTCGATCTCTCCCTTTAATTTCTTCAACTCGACTATCCAAACTTCCTCCAGCATTTCAACAGAGATCAAAGAGACATTTTTGTCACTATTAAATTCTTCAATTCCATCTATGACATCCCCATCCAAGTGACACATTTTAAAGCTCATAATTTCCACAATGTCCTGAATGCCTTGCATAAAAACTTGATTAGAATCAGAAAAAAATCTGTCTGAAATCTCATTGGAAGTCAGAGGAAGTTTGTTTAAGATCCTCCATGCCTCAAGCAGTAGATTATGGCACCCCCTAGGAGCTTAACCAGCGAAAGTTGAGGATATGAAGTTACAGAATATGTTTACACAAGTGAAGTGATACAGACACTTCCCCATAGAAAATAGAAGCAGAAAACTGAAAGTTTAAAACAGCCAATTCAACGCATAGGAAAACACTAATATCTTCAAATTTAGTACAAAAATAATAACAGGGAAACAATTATTTACTCTCAATCCTTCTTAATATTTGGATGAAAAACAAGCTAAAATTTTAAAAGATTTTTTTTTTTTTAATAATCCCCAAAATAACAATAAGCACCAGGAGAACAGCTTCCCCTTGCTGTAGAAAGCCTCTCTTAGGGTACATATACATACATACATACATACATACATACATACATACATACATAGTGATTTAGAAATAGGGTGGCTGGTCCTAATGTCCCTTTAAGACTACAGTGCGGCTTGTAAAATGGTGACATCACAGCCTCCCAGCTACCTCTTACCAGTTGAATGTAAATGCTATTTGCGATCTCCTGGCTGCGAGCAGCCATCTGGAAGACAGATGGGGTGATTCCAGGTGTTTTCCTTTTTCTGGAAAAACACTCCTGTGCTTCAGGAAAAACCTGCCTGAGCCCCCCAAAAATGCCACATTGTCAGTTCTGCCCACTAAGTCCACGGGCACAGCTGTTCAGTCCACCATGTCCCCACTGGAAGTCCTGTTGAAAGCATTTTCCAATGCCTTTTGAGTAGGTTTCCCAAACAACAACAAATACAAAGGTGTCCCTTAGATTATAGTCATCACTCTGGTACCCACGGGCACCAAGTTGCCTACAAATATCCCAGATAATATGAGTGGGGCCACAAAGATATAAAAATATGTTAAGAAATGAGAATATCTTGTGAAATAAGCAGATTTGACCAAATTTCTGAGTTCTTAGATTAAAAATAGGTAATCTAATGAAATATCAGGTGTGAATACAGTACAATACAATAATATTTATTCACAATTTCTTCCCCAGAAATAATATTATTTCTGGGGAAGAAATTGTGAACTGAAGACAGCTCTGCTAAAAATGGAGCCGATGACCATGACAGAATGAAGAGCCGGCGAATAGACCAGTTCTTTGTAATTCCTCTCCGAACAAGGAGAGGACTTGAGATCACCAACAAGAGCTCCAGACAGTCCTCATGAGGAGTCCACAAGACAATAGTCTCTGGCAGGTTTAGAGGTCTGGGAGATGAAGGAATAGCCATCTTGAAAGGAAATCAAATTCTAGGACAATATTTGATGGGATTAAAGATCAAGATTGTTAAAAGTAAAAGGAAGGAATATAAAGTTTGTTTATTTGATTGAGGTTAAAATGGATATGTTGTTATTTATTTATATTTCAAATTTAGTCACTGTCCATCTCACTCAAAGAGTGACTCTGGGTGGTTTACAATAAAACAAGAATAAATACTAGTTAACATACAACAATACAACAAAACAATCTCTGGTAACCCTTAATGGACTTTTGTTGATTAGCATTGAACACAAGGCTTTAAGGATTTGTTTGTAGATAAGAAATGAGATATGAGAAGAGACCTGTGGAGACCTTGGTGCTCTCTGAGCTTGGTTGTTTGCTTGCAGACATTTCATTACCCAAGTAGATAATATAATCAGTGCTGGTGAGTGTGGGATTTGCTCCCTGTATAAGTAGCTTGACCAGCCAGTGTTGGTGGGGGTGTAGTTTTCTCCTTGGTAGTTCCTTGATTAGGGTATGTTTTCTGCTTGATTGTTTGTCTGGTGTTAATCCCTGCTTATCTGGGTATTGGTTGTTGGAGACGATGTGTTCTGATCTTTTTGTTTCCTTCTTAGCTTTTTGTTACCTCGTTTGAATGGTATGTAAATGTTGTTTACCTCTATGTGCCAGTTGATGGCTGACTTGTCTAAGTGCCAAGTAGTCAGACAGAAGACAGCAAACCCCACTCCCTTCTAGCATGGAAGATGTTGCCAGTTGGGCAACAAAACATCTGTGAACTAACAACCAAGCTCAAAGAGCACCAAGGACTCCACAGTTCAACCCTGAGCTACAAATATTCTCTTCTATTGGAGGAAGGTACCAAATGCTGATAAGAAAAAATATGTTGGACCTGTCTTATCTTTGTTCTGAATGAGGAATTCAACCAGTCTGCTTATCTATATTTATCTCTATGTGTCTATTGATAGCTGATTTGTCTGAATTCCAAGCTTCCAGGAATTCCCCAGCAGTTTTGGATTTGGCTTGGTCTAGGATGCTCAGAGTTTCCCAGTTGAAAGTATGGTTGAGTGTGTCCACATGTTGTGAGATTAAAGAGTTTTTAATCATGTCTTCTGACTGCTAGTTGGTGTTCGTGGATGTGCTCTGCTAGTCTTCTGCCTGTCTGTCCTACATAGTGGCTGTTACAGTCCTTGCACTGAATGTTGTAGATGAGTCCTGTTTTTCCTTCTTGGGCTTTAGATGGTTTGTGTGCTACAGTGATGCCATGTGGTTGTAATAGTCTGTTGGTTGTTTCTGAGAAGTTTTTGACGTATGGTAGTGTTATCCTTTTCATGGTTTGCGTTGCTTGTGCTGTAGAGGGTTGAGTGGTCAGGCACTTTTTGATAAGTTGAGTGGGTATCCATTTTGCTGGAAGATGTTGTATAGGATAGATGTTAGAAGATGTTGTACAGTTTGCTGGAAGACGTTGTAAAGAAGAAGAGATCATTTGTTGTATTTTGAGAGAAGGTGATAAGTTACTAAAATTGTTTAAACTTTGATGGAGGGGGAAATCTTTATATATTTCTTTTCTTTTTCTTTACTGTATTCTAATTTTTTTCTTTCAATTTTTCTTTCTACTTTTTGTCTTCTCTGCACTCTATTTTTTTCTTTCTATTCTTCTATATTTTTAGTTTGTATTAGTTTTTACCTTTTTAATTGTAATTTTTAATAAAATTTCTATGTAAAAAAAAGAAACCTCTACAAGCTCTGTGCTGTAGACTTGTATTACATTAATATCATGAAATAGAATGTGATGTGTTATCATCAAAGGGGAAAGTATCATAACTCATCCAGGCTAACAGATTGCAAAACCCATAAAACACTAAAACTGTGATGATGTACATTTTATCAACTAGTAGGAAACAAACTTAAAAAGCGTCTGTTCTTATTTTTCCTTCAGTTAAACACTACAAAAGTTTGAAGTTATACCAGTGATGAAGGACTTCCACATCTGTGAAATATAAATCACAGATTTCTATGACAATATATATATTTTCATTTCTAGATTAATTCAATTAAGAGTAAATTTGTCCCTTTTTTGCAATACAAATTGGATTAAACATATTAACTTGGGAAGACATGAGAGCAAATTTACTAGGTTCATTAAGCTTAGGAAATTAAATTACAGAAAATTGCACTTCCTAGTAATAGATTTAAGCTGTAATATTTAGCAAGTCTGCCAAAGAGAACCATAATTCTCATGCAAATAGATAATGTAGTCTATGGAAAGCCATCTTATTTTCCCAGTAAAACAATTACTTACCTCCTCTTTGCAAACTGCTGCTATTTTAAAGAATTCCAAAGTGCCAACCTCCTGTTATCCTCCTTAGCTGATGGATAACAAGATATCACTAAACATGTGCACAGAACTGATGATCTGTTTGGGGGTTGTTCATAATACTGAAGTACTCAATAGGCATTGGGAACTGTAAGCCATTATTCCTTGTCACAACTTGGTCTTGATAAAAACTGCCCTGAAAAACAAGTTTTTTTTAAATTATTATTATTTATTCAAATGTATTAGCCGCCCCACACCAGTGGACTCCAGCTATTTGTCCCCCAGAAAGTGAGTTTTCATTGATAGCAATGGAAGCTTTCCCATTGCTATCCCATTGCAAATTATACACAAGTAGCAATTTTGGGGACTACATACATGGAAGAAAGGATTTAAACAAAAAACCCTTCCCTGAATGCTTCGCTTTTCTGCAGAAGGAGACTGAGCCACTTAATGTTGAAATGTTACAGCTCTGTCCTCTGGCAGTAATGTCCTGCTCTACTGTCTAAAGTATACCTCATGAAATCCATTGGGTGACCTTGAAGCAATTAGTCACTCACTCAATCTGTTTCACAAGATTGTGAAGGGAGGATTTGAAAAAGTCATCCTAGCATTGGAGGAGGAATACAAATTAAACTGCTCATACACCCCATGCAGACCTTTGAAAGCTTCACCTTGAGACTTTATGTCTCATATAGCCTCTGAAAATGTCCTCACTATCCATTTTCAGACCCAAGTTGAAGTATTTAAAACTGGCTATTTTCCTCCAAGGAGATATCTCTATAGGGTGAAAATGTGTACACTGCTGTGACAGATATATAACTCAGTCATTTTTTTTCTTTTTGACTGAAGTGCATGTGTTGGAAAGCAAGTTATTAAAATGTCATGTGTGAAGTTGTCCTAGGGTCCTGTGAATTGCCAGGAAATCCCCTAAGGTGGACCGACTGCCATCTGCAACAGGTTCCACTGAGTGGAGAGCTAGAATATGACCAGTTTTTATTTGTTACAATTTTTTATTGTTTAGTACTAGTTATTGTTACAAATAAAAATAGTCAAAGAGATTACAGTTATGAATAACTGATAAATATTCTTGGGAAACAAATTATACATATAATTGGAGAGCAAATTACCTATCCAGACATCCACATGCATGCACACATTTGTATGCATGTGCACACAAACATACACAAAGGAGCATCAGCACTGATCTTCTTATAGTTGGAGAAACTAGTTTAGCTAGACTTAACCCTCCAAGGTAAAGGCAAAACTGAAATACTTTGGCCACATAATGAGAAGACAGGACACCCTGGAGAAGATGCTGATGCTAGGGAGAGTGGAGGGCAAAAGGAAGAGGGGCCGACCAAGGGCAAGATGGATGGATGATACTCTAGAGGTGATGGACTCGTCCCTGGGGGAGCTGGGGGTGTTGACGACCGACAGGAAGCTCTGGCGTGGGCTGGTCCATGAAGTCATGAAGAGTCGGAAGCGACTGAACGAATAAACAAACAAACAACCCTCCAAGGACTTCTTATTGCTTGTATGGCTGGGACTGTCACTTTTCTGCTACAGATGGGCATACAAGTTAGCATATATTATCAGGATTGACAGTATTTTTTTAAGAATAAAAATTGTGCTGTAATGTTAACTGGTTCCTTAATGCATCAAGAGGTAGAAAAGCAACATTTCAAGAAAACTACAAGATTCAGATTTCTCTGTTTTCCAATGCAATAATGGAATGTAACTTATGCTTTATCTAGCTAAGCTATTGGTCATATTCTTTGTTAGATAGACCCCAAACCGTCCTCTAGATTCTACCATCTGGAAATAATCAGGCTGCCTAGGAATTGGATACTTAGATCCAATTCTAAATCAACATCTAAAATGTTGATTTTATTAATTTTTATACTATCTTCCATAAATCATTAACCACAGATAACTCTTTCATTCATTTACATGTAGGTGTCCCTTAAGGACTGATAATAAGAAGTACATGAAGTAAATAAAAATCAATATGACTGTTTTTCATGTACATGTGTGTAAGTGTGTATGTATGTTAATATTTTGATGTAGAGGTCAGTCGTATTATATAAACAAGCCTTTAAGATTACATCACTTCAAATTGTTCTTTTTAGAACTAAAAAACAAATTTCCTTCCAATTTTCTTGTACCTCTAGATATTCTTGATAATTCTGCATATTAATTATGTTTGCATGCCTTTTTAAATTGAAGATACATGTTTTTGGTTTCTCTTGAAAGAATGTGGAATTGTGTATTAAAACTGATGTATTACTGTTTGCTACTCCACTTCAAACAATGGAATATCTTGGACCAGCACAGTATAAACCCTACTGAGAAGATGTTGATATCCCATTACCCCATTTGAAAGCTCAGAACTATTAACATGAAACTCTCCATAAGCCTTCATTTAGGCATCAATAAGTACTAAATTATTTTGTTATTTCTTCATCAGTTGTTGGGACCAATCATTATCTATTTGTCCTTTAATATTTCCCTGCCATATCAAACTTGAATATTAGTGACTTTATAGACACAAGACACTATGTAGTTTTCTTGGGAAAAGTACATAAAATACTTTTGCCAAGAAGTACAAAAAGTACAGAAATAATTTGCCATTGCCTTCTTCTGGAATGCTTTCAAGACTTCCCTACCTTGACATTCCCAGGTGATCTCTCATCCATATACTAATCAAACCTGATCCTGCTTAGTTTTCAAATCCAGATAAGGACAGCTGAATACTGTCACTTGCTGAGGCTACTAATATCAATAGGCTCTTTTTGTTGTTGTTGTTATCAAATGCCTACATATGGGATGCTAATTAAAAAAAGCAATTATTTTATTAATACTTCAATCACACATCAAATACAAACCATTCCCAAGCTATTTATTTAAGTATATAAGAAAATGGAAGAAATAATATAATAAATTAAGTGGATTACAGCAAAAACATCTGCACAAAAGCTGAAGGTGAATTTTTTTTTTCTGCTTTCAGTTAATTCACTACAACACCTTTAAACTTACCTGTGCAAAATGAGGGGAATTACTGTACTTTAGATCTAAAAGCACACAAGAACACTGCATTTATTTCATTAAAATACTCTAGACCTTTCTTTTTGAAGAAAGTCTTCAGATTCAGATATGGACTGCACACGCACATACTGTACATATACACAGCCTCTATTTGAAGAATTATCACAAGGTTCAGTGAATTTAAACATTGCCCTTTATAAATGTTGCAGGGCTTCTAGAAATGAGAAAGGCCTAGAGAAGTCTAATGAATCCAGTTTAGTCATTTTTAAAGGGCAGTTAACTGCTTTGTTTGTGAGCCTTAGCCAAGAAAACAGATTACCTTCATCAAGTACTATTTCTCCAGAGTCAATCTAAACCCTGTTCATCTATGGAAAGCTATCATGGCATATCAGTTAAGTGCTATGAACACTAATCTAGTAAAGCTGTCAGTTGCCATATATAAAGATTATTTCTATCACTACTCTAAGTGTATGGTTTTCTATTCTTTTAAGAAATAACATTAGGAATTAAAACAGCTCTAATTTTGGGATTTTTGAAATGACTCCCTCTCCTGAAGTCATATCAAATCTGTAGTGAATTCAGGTACTTCTGACAATAAATACATTTGGCTTGATCTGGTTAGAAAAATCAATTTCTGCTTATGTGAAGCCATACCACTTTTAAGGGGTACCTTTAAGGCACAGATATGTAGCCAGATTATTGCTTATGCTTCACAGAAACAGAGAAATCAATATATTAAACAAGAAAATTTGGGGGGGGGGAGTTAATGTTTGACCATATATGCTAGACAGTCCACATCAAAATTAAACAATGATTTGATGTGTGCTTGAGGGAATGATATTAAAGGCAAAACTGAAGTATTTTGGCCACATAATGAGAAGACAGGACACCCTGGAGAAGATGCTGATGCTAGGAAGAGTGGAGGGCAAAAGGAAGAGGGGCCGACAAAGGGCAAGGTGGATGGATGATATTCTGGAGGTGACAGACTTGACCTTGGGGAAGCTGGGGGTGGCGACAACCGACAGGAAGCTCTGGCGTGGGCTGGTCCATGAAGTCACAAAGAGTTGGAAGTGAGTGAATGAATAAACAACAACATCCACTTGAAACAGAATATCCATTGAGTTGCATAAAGCAAAGATAGTGAGACTGAGTGAAAGAGAGCAACTTAGTTGAACAGTTGCAGTGTAATGTTATCTCTAATATTAAGGACACTTAAAGTATGTAATGATTATGACTCAACAAATCATTAAAAAAAATTGGAAGTCCTCCTACATCTCTGCTGGTGGAAGCTATAAGCTTGGGAGCTTTTGGCCACCTGTAGATGCTGTGAGAGTTGTGGCCTGGCCTGGATGGGGAAGCTTTGGTGACAGGAACATGTCATCATCACCATGGATTTAGATTTACATAGCAAAGTCTATATGGGGCTGCCTCTGAAAACAGCTTGGAAATGACACTGATATAAAATATTACAATGAGGATGCTAGCATAACAAATTGTCTCCAATGCAGCAACTGGAGACAAGTCCAAAACAAAATGCTATTTTTGACCTATGAAGCCATATATGGCTTGGCTTCAGGACATCTCAGGGACCCTCTCTTTCAAGGAGAACCTGCCTAATCCATGGGTGCATATAAGAAAGGATGCTTAGAGGCCTCGCCTTGGGAAGTTAGGGGACAACAGATTTATACAGTCTGAAGTGAAACCACTTTGGAACATCTTGCCCCTGTAAGTATGCCTGACACCCTTCAAAGGGTTAAGCCCTACAAAGCAGTAAATTCTGTGTTATTTGATTGGTGTTTGGAAGTTGCTTATTTTCTATGAATAGGCAGCCATCAGTACTGTGTTTTGAAAGATTGTCAAATCTGTTTTTAATTTTATTGCTGCTAACTACCAGGAGTCATTTGGTCTGGATGGCACACAAACAAGCAAGCAAGCAAGCAAATATTGAAAGAAAAAGTTAATTATCATGACTATATAATATTGAGTCAAAAGTAACCAATTAAGAAATGTATCCATTTTTATATAATATAGCTTTTCCTAAGATAAAGAAATTCTGTAAGCAGACTGATCAAGCAGTCTATTTATCTGCATCTTTCTATTCCCGAGAAATAATAGACATTATCAAATCCATGAAAACAGGAAAGATTCCAATAACAAATGTTATCCCATTTAGTGGCATATATTTAATTCTTTGATGCAAGAATTATCAGAGGCCTATAAAGATGCCTTAAAAAACAACAACAAACTTCTGCAGGGAGTCATAGATATTCCCCTTTAAATGTCAATGCAGAGATATTGTTAGCAATCCTGGAATGTGGATATGATATTATCTTTGATTATCTTTCTTGCATAATCTGGTTTTAAAAATGATCACCAAACATCTGATAATATTAGATTTCAAATGACCTTTTGGAAGAAAAAAAAATTCTGCAGAAAATTGAAATTAGTTGTGGTTGTCTTAGACATGGAAAAGGTGTTCAATATGACACAATGAACCTTTTTGAAACAAATTTTGTCTAAATATAGAGTTCCTCTTTATTATTAATTGGATCAACATGTATTTATTCTACTCTTCTACAAATGGAATTCTCTTCATCTGTCAAGATATTGGAACCACTGACCTGGCTTATTAAACAAATAGTAGATCTTTTGGTTATAAAAGTGGCTAGAGTTGAACAAACAGGTTATTTATCAATCAGGGATTGTATTTCACTGATAAATATATATTTTTCTACACAAGAAACATTTTATATTGTGCAACAGTTTGGCAATCTACAATGCAATTCAATTAATTTGGGTGTAATATTTCCTAGAAGGTCTGACGTTTCTCTGGAGATTTGTAAACAGCAGAGCTTTACTTGTTGCTTTTGTGGGCTCCTTGTTTCCATGGGAACCCCAGGCCCCATGACAAATTTGAGGGTCTCCCAGAAGTTCAGTAGGGTCAGGACCAATCTCATGTTGGGGGAAATGATGCTCCAAATGGTGGGTGCCACAGCAGAGGAGGCTGTTCTCTTGGGTCCCATCAGGTGAAATGCCTTAGCAGATGGGACCCATAACATGCTCCTCCTGCCAGAACTGATGGGATGGGTAGATGCTTCTTGCTTCTCTGTCAAATTCCACAAATGGTTTTTTCCTGTATAAGGAAATGTCAAGCCTAGAAATGGATGCAGTAGTGCTGTGAGGAGTTCTGTACTTGAAGGAGCCAAAGCTTTAGTCACGCTCTGGGAGACCAGCCACTGGGGAATTAAAGGAGCTGCAAGACATCTGGAAGGACCATATTGCAGAAGGCTGTCCTAGACATTGTTCCAGTTCAGTTAAAATATATATTCCATCATGCCTAATCTTTAATCTGTTTCCTTACAAAATGTAGCAGGATTACTTTTAAAATCATATAGTACAGTGCAATAACCTTTCCTAATTTGGACTTCGAAGTTGGGGAAGGCCAGCATAAGTACTGTATGATTACACCTTAGCAGAGCCTGCGATCACCTTATATGCTTGTTCGTTTTGATTAGAAGTAGATTAGAACACTGCAAAAAGCAATTATCACATGTTCATAAAACTCAGTGATATTTTACATATTGGAGATAAAACCTTGTAATATCTAGGGAAGGAAAGGATCATATAGAGGGAATGGGAAAGATTTCTGCCTAATTGTTTTCTATGTTCACTTGAAATTTAACAAGGCAATCTTGAAGAAGAAATCTCCATTCCCTCTCTTTCATTATATACCTTCTAAGTATTCTGATCCTGAATGTTTAGAGCATTTAAGCATGTGCTTATCTAATAATATCTGAATGTGGGCTGCCACAGCATTACTCACATACAGTAATTATCCAACTATATGCACTGCTAAATTTGGGAAGAGTAGTCTTCATTTTTCAGAATCAAACTCTGTGTAGGAAATTCTTCAGTTCACTGTCTACATTAGACATAGGCAGACCATTTCAATTTGAGACCCTATTAATTTAAATTCTGAGATAGGTTTTTTGAAATTTAACTAGCTTCATGATCCTAGAAAAAGACTCATTTTTTTTAAAATGGTACTATAATCACACTCCTCAAATTCCAAAGTCTTTCTTTCCTTTCAAATACGAAGCATTGCACAACTGTACTATTTCCATTCTCATTATGAAAAAAAAAAGTTATACAGCAAACGTTTTCTAAACTACTTTCTGTCAAATAAAAAAAAAATAGTTTAAACTTATTTTTCCTCTATGGCTTCAAAAATAGGGTATATTTTAGATTTCATATAAATTTTCATAGCAGTTCATGTAATCACCTGACTAGATTTTTTTTAAAACAAAACCAAATGTGCACATTAGAAAGATGAAGATATGATCATGGAACAGAATATCATAATCACAGAGCAATAATCATAGTGGCAAAGCTTTAATTGATGTCCAGACAATTCTATTCACAGTAACAATAGAAAATAATAACACCTAGTGCTCCCTGCTATTAGCAGCATTTTGGTCCCAGTATTTATCATAATGACATATTGTACTTAATTTCTTGCCTTTTTTTTAACCAACTCCCCCCCCCCCAGAAAAAAATAACCAAACCCCTGAAAAGTTTATAAAGACAAATTTCTATTGGACAAATCTGTTGTTTCTTTTCAGTGCCATGCTTCAGGAAACCAATAAGGGGAATTAAGTATAAGTTTAAATTCTAAAATGTTTACTAATATGATGGATTTTATTTAAATTTATTTATTCAAGATAGTTGTATAATACTTCCCATTTTATCTCGTGAGGCTATACTTCCTGCAAATTTAGTTCAATCTCAGATTCCTCTTAATAGAAACCAGGGTTAAAATTGATTAAATAAATATATTTTATCAGAGAGAGAGAGAGAGATGGAGAGAGAGAGAAAACAGCTGCTATTTGGTGTTTTTTGGTGTTTTCTAGTTGTAATAATGGGAAAGCATGGAGGTTTGGGATTTCATATCAAATTTAAGGTTTCAGTCCAAACTGTGTTGATCTAGTTTTTAGAATCCACCAAAAATGTAGTAGCTATCCACTACATTTTTGGTGGATTCTAAAGAGACATCTGCTTGCTATCCTTGAAATGTTGTATTCTTACTCTTGTTTGGGTTGTCCCAGTTAAAAGATACACTTGCCTCTTTATGGCAAAGAGGATCTTACCATTTTAAATTATAATCCTTATATAGGGGTGATAAATTGCATCCCCAGTGATGGAACAAGGTTAGAAGAAATTCCCTGCTATTAGATGTAAAAATGCTTATTGGGCAGTGCCTCTCCCCTTTCTTTTAAGTCAAGAGATATGGAGTGCCAAAAGCTGCCTTGGAAAAGACTTGTTTTTCTGCTTTATTTTCATGGTGCTTGAGTGGAGTGGTTGATCTTTATTGTTCAAGATTGCAGAGATTGCAGATGATGGTGGTATTTTCTATCACTCATTACTCTGAAGCCTCTCAGTGTCCACATTTCATGAATGGGAAGTCTCCTCTTGGGACTCAGCTGAAGTGTGGAAAGCCAGAGACTGCAGATTACTTGATACTGCAATGAAAGACAGAATAATTCATACACCTGCAAAGACACTTTGGCTACATCCTAATTTAACAAAAAACACTCCATTGTGCCTATGAAAATGTCACAGAAATTATCTTCTCCTTTGAATATTTTTTAAAGCAAATTCCTTAAATATGGAAGAACCGGTTGAATTCAGGATACGTTTTTTCCCCCCAAACTATCTGACAGTAGTGAAATAGTAATCTGTAATAATCCAGATAGGGCAGGATGGAAGATGACTGAGGTTAGTTGCCTTTCACCACTGTGACTGTGACTGTGAGGTGTTTAAAAACAAAAACCCAGAGACTTCATTGGTGTCTGTGCATTGCACCAACACTGAGAAGTAATATTTCACTAATTAGGCTTCACCCCAAATCCAGTCATGATGGTCATAACCCACTGTGCACTTCTTCTCAAAGAAAGAAGCTTGAGAAGAAAAACTGTATAATATACACTTTATAAATTTGTATTTTAGCTATTATAGAGTAATTTAGTGACTAGTAAGACCTTTTCACTAAACATTCATGAGAAAATGCCAAACATATGTACATATAATTTAAAATGGTAACTAAATTTTGGCACAGTAAGATAGCATTTTATATTCAGGAATAAGCTTAGTTTCCATTTCTTAGTATGATAGAACATGCATGCTTAGCTTTTACTGATTATTATTTAGACATTAATTGAGTTAACTGAAGCATTTTCTTGGCATCTTTTACAGCCTGGCTTTGAGTTGGGAATTATGAAACATGTAACAGCAGTGCAATTTTAAGTGTATTTACTTGGCCAGAAATTCCATCATGTACAGTGGGACATGCTTTCCCATACTGCAGACTAAGGAGGATATTGTTTATATTTTTCCATTTTTTTTTGCATTTAGAGTTATCTGTGTCTAAAATGAGATGTTCAATCCCTTGCCATTACATACCAGTTCAAATTGAATTTAGCAATGGCTGCTTCACAGGGCCCACAGCAGTGCACGGTAACAGATTTTCAAAGCAGTTCAAAGAGTCCGGTTTCCATCTGTGTTTGGTGAAGAGTGCAAAAAGAAAAAGAAAAAGAAAGAAGAACCTTGGGGCCATCTGAAAACTCAGCTTCATCTCTAACACTTGGAATAACAAAGGTGTTATTTTTTCAAAGCTCCATTCTCCCCTCCTGGGGTGGTTCTGCAGATATAGTTCAGGGAAGGTGAGAAACTTCAGAGTAGATATTCCCCTTCTCAACTTTTCCTCCTCCAGGGAGTTCTTTTGAGGATGGCACAATGGTAACATATATAACATGGGTTATTGCCAGCAGAGGCCAACTGTTAATGAACCCTATAGACAAATTCTTTCTTCTGGTTCCTGTGGAAAAAAATAATCTGAAGAGAGACAGCATCTAGAGAGGAATTCCCTTTCCTCAAGCCTTGATGTGTTATTTGATCCAAAGAAAGTAGAGGGTGCTGTGCATCCATATTACCATACAAAACGAACATACGCACAGCCGTTCTCTCCATTTGACTCAGCAATACAAGGATCTCAAAATGTACTCTGTCAGGTCAGTTCTTTCTGCAACTTAAGGCCACCTCACCTTCAAAGCAGAGTGCCTCCTTTAATTCTAACCTCTGAAATATTAACCAATCCAACAAATAGAAAGGGCAACTGTGGGTAAATTACATCCAAATGAAACTGAGTGACAATAAAATTTCAGGAGAAACTTTTCTACACAACCTATAATTAACTTTCCGAATACTTAGCCCTGAGAAGAAATTAAGGGGGCCAGTATCTGAGCTGGTTTTAGAGAGGGACTAGTCAATTTGTAGAAAAGGAGTCTAGCGATGGCCATTCAGCAGAATGACTGGATGAGCGCATTACATGTATGGAAGTGTGCCAATTCCCCCTTCAAAATCTGTTTGTGGGGTTCCTAGAAATATCTAATCAGCTAATGATGGATCAGATCAGCTTTTCCACTCTGGTACCCTTCACATGTGCTGAACTTCAACTTTCATAATTTTCTGCCACAGATCTAAAGAGCGCTAGGTAGGAGTAAGATAGTTCACCCAACAAAACTCAAGTATAAAGCCTATCAGTAGTCAACCGCATTAGTTCACATTATTCTCATGACCACTGCTCCCACTATTTCCCCATATCATTCTGTATGGAGAGGCAAAAATTGGTTATAGTTTGACATCTTTTATGGACTCAGGAACAAGGAAGTTCTTCTGTTTTCCTGAAACAGCAAAGCAGAGGACTACTGACAAAAGTAGTTACACAGAAAGAGCAAGAGAATGGTTTGCTAGTTTAATCTTTCTCACATATCCTCCCCCGCCCACAAAGTCTATCCCATTGATAAAGAATTGCTATGTGAAAATAAGCAAATATATGAAGCTGCCTTAAATTAGGCAAACCAATAGTTTATCTAATCATATTTTAATTAGCATCAGCTTCCCTAAATTAAGGTCTGCTAGTGGCATTCTTTCTTTTTGGGGATCTTTTGGTGGAGAATCTTATTTTGTAATTTTACTAAAATGTCACTGTTCTTCCACCATGAAATTCAAGATGTCTTATCTGTAGGTTTTATTCAAGCAGTGGTAAGTTACCACAGTCCCCTTGTGCTAGTATCTGAATACTATATTTATCCAAAAGGAAGACTGTCCCTGAACCAAACCCATAAAGGAAGGGGTGGAGACCTTTTCAGACCTCAATAGCATATCAACTAATCCAACACAATCTTTTTTAGCTTTTCTTTCAGGTAAATACAGTATACATGACATGCAATGTTTTAACTCTTCCAATTATAATTTCATCTTTTCCCCAAAGAGCTCAGGATAAAAGTTGTAGTATTCCTTAACATTACCATTTATTCTCACTATATTTTCCTCTGCAAGGCAGACACAAAGCCTCCTTGGATAACCTTGGGTCCACCTCTCTGTTTCCTAGAAACTGAGATTTGAACTCAAGCCTCCACAGTCAAATACTCTGGCTGTTACGTCAGGTTTCTTTTCATTTCTCTCCCATCAGGTTTCAAAGTAAATCAAGTTTTCAGTACAAGCTTTCTACCAGCAGGTCTTGCATTGGCAGCAATCTTTGAATACTGCAAAACCACAATGTCTGAACTGAAACCATAACTCATAAATATTCTGGGCTGTGAAAAATCTGTAGAGACTTCCAAGCTACTAGTGGTATCTGATATATAAAAAGAGACATGGAAAAGACCTGTGGAAATTTTCCACAATATAGAGCAAGGTTCAAAGTGCTAATATTATAACAGTCACTTCATAAAAGTGATTACATCACAGCATCTGCCAATTAGTAAGTAACGTGGATGCCTGAATGAGATTATAATTCCATTGGGTTCTTCAATATATCCTTCTGGTGTGTTGAATAAGACCAATGGCTGCTTAGTAACAACTGTGTTGTAAAATATTTAATGTCTCAGGGCTGCTTGCTGGTGAGTGTCTATTTCAAAGCCACCACTGCTGGCTACATTTCAGACTTCACCTATCTGACTTCAAACACTAGGTGCATTAGCTAATCAATGGTTAAATAAGATGCCAAGAGCAAGATAAATAATGTAACAGCAAGTCAATACAACAGTCAGACATGATATAAACAGCCAGGAGTTATACTTTACAAAACAAAAGAGAATCTGAAATTCTCTGATAAACCTGTGTTTACTATAGTAATGCTATCCTACAAGTTACTGATATTTGTGGGCTTTGCCAATACTGATACCTATCCATGGCATTCTGAATTACAGGGGGGTTATCCTGCTTTGAAATAATCTTCCTAAGATGTATACCTGAATCAACCAACCTGAGAACATAATTCCATTCTTTGTAAACATATTTAGAGTAGTATTTTAGGGAATATAGAAACCTAGCATCTTTTTTATTTACTTACTTTTTAAAAAATTCTTTCTATCATTCCATTGCTGTGACAAATTGGTGTGTGGCTGTTATTAGCGTATTATGGTTTGTCTCATTATATATGAATCATATCTGAGGTTATCAGACATACTTGCTTATAGAGTTCAGTATACATATTAGTATGAAGAATAGGGTTTGCAGTATCAACCTGGTATATGACCTTTTTTTTCTATGCAGGTTGCTTATATCCTTGCCTAAACACAGACAAAACCTGTAATAGAGGCCTGCCCAACTTAATTTTCACCATGCAATAAGTTCTCAGATTTTAATATCTATCCCACATGTTTGAATGTTAATCTTCAGAGAAATGTTATTTTTAACAAAGATGAGTCAGTTTCACTACTGACCTCTCAACAGATTAATATGCAGTCAATCATGTGTAACTGAAGAAACTGTTGTCCAATTTTTCCAATGAACTTAGAGTTCTTAGAACTGTCAAAAATGATTTCACAACCTTTCGCAATGAGCTTTATCACTTGAATAAAATCCCTTAGGGAAGCTATTATGTATTATATAACATATATCATTTGCTAAATGTATAAATAAATGTTCCTCATGCAGCAACATAATGTAACACTTGTTATAAATATAACACTTGTTATAAAAACATCCCACAGCCACACCAAGTCTGTTTTCTCTAATATTGAATATTATAACATGATGTACTATGCATTATAGTGCCTTTTTTGAAACAGAATTTTATATGTTCTGGAGTTGTGTTAGGGTTCTGTCTTCAGCTTTGAAAAAGTCTCAAAACAGATATTCTTAGTCTTCAGAATTTCATACAGTTTGCTCACCAAACATGTTCAGAGCTGGTCAACCCCTGTCATAATTCTGCAGCTGATGGATATGGAATTATATGTATAGGGGCATGCATGAAATCTGTTTCAAGATTGATGCATAAAGTAATTTGCCACAGGATACTGCAGCAGAGAAACTGCAGAAAGAAAGAAAGAAACAAACAAAACTAAACAAACTGCACACACAGCTACAAACACAATGAGGAGGAACACAAGGGAATCTGTGTGCTTTAACACAAGATTCAGTATTCTAGTTGAGTACTCGTTGGAAGTGTAGAATCTGTTTCCAGTGTCAAAATATTAAGCTGATGCCAGAAGAAATATGTATGTCTATGGTTGTGTTATTTGTGTCATTTTGCACATTAGTAACCACTTTGTTTTTGGTTGCTCAGTTTGTTGAGCCATGCAACTCAGAAAGAAGAGCAATATTCCAACCCACACATGTTTTTTATATGTTAAAAACATATACATACTGTATGGTGTAAATATTAGTATCTCTAGGACTGGTGAATAGCTAAGAAAATAAATCACTTTGGTTAATTTGAGAAGCATAACTTGGAACACAAAGACTGCCAAATGCAGAGTCATAGGGTCTTAGGAATGGGAAGGCGTATACTGCACTAAACTAGATAGTGTAGTATAACAATCCATGATAACAATTCGTTGTGCTAATGGAAAGAGACCAGACCTTTTGCTAATTTTGGAGAAAGACATTCAGCTTTAATTTTATTTATGGATGGAAAATCACCTACAGGAGATTCAAAAGATCAAAATCCATGATCATTTGACCAACGAATGAGCAGCCAACCACAGCCAGCTGGCAACAGAAAACACAGTCAGACTACCTGCTAGTTTGGGGTACATTTGGGGATTCAGGATGGAGATGGCTTCCTCCTCATCTTGCAGCTGAGTGAGCATGCTTGAACATCTGCTGCTTCACTGAGGCAGGGGTCATGAAAAAGCAAACTAGAATAGGAATTGTTTTTCTACAAGCAGAAACTGCATGCAGCAATGTGGAATCTTATGTCACCACCGCTGCTTACTGGTTTACTAACGCTTCTGATTGCACTATTTTCAATATTGCTATGCTGAGCCAGGCTGGAAAAGGAATGTGCGATGTATATTTTAGATGTGCCATAAAGGTGAAGAAAGGGTTGCACTTTAACCCTGAAAAATCTTAAATTTCAACCTAGATGAGAATATTAGGTTAGCAAGCTAGGGGAGAGAGGCAAACCTTCCCTAGCCTCGTGGTCTTTACCTTGCTGGCTGGGAATTCTAAGGGTTGTAGTACCAGCACATCTAAAAGGTAACAGGTTGGGTAGGGACACATCCAATATGAGTATGCCTGAGCATATTTTTCCCTCAAGAAAGAAAGTATGCTATCCATTTATGATATGTAATTATGGGGTGGAGAGCGAAATGTGTGTTATTTATTTATTTATTTATTGGATTTGATCTCTATAGCCGCCTATCTCAGCAAGTGACTCTGGGCGGCTTACAATGAAAGGTGCCGCTATTTAGCCAAATAACTGCACCTCTGCACATTTTAAAATCTTTTTTTTTTCTCTTTCGGTCTGCAGAAATTTGTGCTTTGCATAATGTCCCTCAAATATCTTTCATTTCTACTATGACCCAAAACTCTGCAATCATTTTAAGTACATGTGCTCTTATATTTTCAGCTCTTATTAGAAGACAAGGAAAGCATCTTTTGAAACTTTGAAGAATATCACATCTATTATGCCACTGAACTTTTGTTTCTGCTTCAGAGTTATCCACTTCTTAGTAAACTTTTGTTAGGGAAGTCCTCGTGAAAAAAAAAAAAATCACATTAATTTTTAACTATATTTCTTTGAGCACGATCATTGGAGATTTTTAGGGTTCCTGGGTGAAGAATGGCAAGCTAAGATGTCTCCGAATGAGGGGAGATGAAAACCACGGCTAAGACTGAAGGACCAGCAAGTGGACAGGTCCCATGGAACCTCTCCAGATAAGGAGAGGATGAGAGATTGCCCACTTGTGTTCCAGATGGCTGCTCCTCCCAAGGAGACAGCAGTACAGTGGCTTCCCAAGGGAGTGCTGGGAGACAAAGGGAACCATCATGCTCTCTGCAGTGGAGCCATTTAGACACTGAGTTCACAGTTAATTTCTGAAAGTCACTTTCTAGTCACTTTTGGAAATTACCTATTCAACTACCTTAAGGCCATTAGAGATCTTCAAAATGACAAGTTTGAAAAGCTACTTGCTGAGTTTACCTTCTTTTTTGAATAAAAGTAAAATTAACTAGAAGCTTAAGAATTTTAAAAAAATAGAAATAAACAGCAAAAAGCCAAATAAGAATCTGATTTAAGAAAGTTATAAATGAATTAAAGGACCAGACAAACTTGGAATAATGGAATATAAGGACTTTATTGTAAGATGGAAATAATTTGGAAATAATTATATAAATGAACAGCACATTCATGGGAATCAACTTGTTTAGTCTATCTTAAGTCAAAACAGCAACTTGAGACTTTATGATTTAAGAAATTGAACACTAGAGGAGACTAAAGATTCCAAGCAGAAAGGGAAAAGGAAAAAAAGTGAAAAGCTTGTTTCTTGTCTTTGGTAGTATTAGAACTTGCAAAATGACTGAAAATGCTTTGACATTTGAAATACTTCAGGAGATTTTTGAAGAATGGGGTCAAAACAATAGCAGCTTCAATCTCAGCAATGTTTCTATGAATAGATTATGTCCTAAAGATATTAGAGAAGAAATTACTAGTGCAAAAGAGAACATCTTGGAAGATTACAAGATAAAGAAATGAAACAAATTTTGCCTCATGCAGAAATATCAGAACATAAAGAATTTGCAGAAGTACCTGAAAGTTAAAAAAAAAAAGGACTATAAAACAGAGAAAACAGCTAGAATGGATGTACAAATGACAAGCCAAGAAGTAAGGACTTTTTACTGGGCTTACAAAAGGACTTGGTTAAAGTCTTGAAGAAATCTTTGACATGGGAAAATGAAAAATGGAAGAGAGATCAAATTCTACAACTAAAGATTAATATTGTTAAAAGCAAAATGAAGGAGTACAAAGTTGGTTTGTTTGATCAAGGTTAAAATAAGACATAATTTTATAAATCTGGGATCCTTTTATGGACTTTTTGCTGACGCTAGGATTGAAATGTTAGCAATTTATGGATTTGCATATGGATAAGGGATGGGTTATGGGAAGAAGAGATAATTGCATGTAATGTTTATAGGGAGTGATGAATTATTAAATTTGTTTGTACTTGTGGTCAAGATTGGAAGCTACTCCTTTATATTTCTTTTTCTTTCTTTTCTTTTTTGTATACCTTTTATTCTCTTTTTTATTTACCATCTCTTCTTTCTGAATTTAATTTGTATTTTCTTTTACTATTGTTATTAAAATTTTCAATAAAAAATATTTTTTTTAAAGAAGCATGATTATCGCTGTCTTTTAATAACATGACCCCAACTGATTTTCCTAGAAGCCATCATAAACTGACATGAGCATAAATGTGTTACAGGCTATTTACATTTAATTTATCCAACACATTTTTAAATTGCTAAATCAACATTATTTAACAAGCATTGTATATAATGTGTGACATGGTTTTATTAAATAGTCTGTGCAAATTGTCTTTGGACATTTGTCTGAATTGGATATCTAATAATCTACTAATAATGTCACACTTTTGCTTTTTCATTGCATTTTAAAATCATTTTTTATGTCTGAGATGATAAATTAATATTGTTTTTCCTCACAATACACCCAACTTCATAGACAAAATTTATATCATTTATATTTGCTGCAAAGGTGCATAATTCTCTTTCCCCTCCTCCTCCTCCTCCCTGCTGAGTGTCATATTTGGACTTTGAATGACAGGTCAGCCTAAACTGTAAAAAGTATATGATAAAAACTAAGAGTTATATTAAACGAATATGATTACTCCCATGTATTTAATGTTTTTGCCTTTAGCTACATTAAAAAAATAAAATTGTGGCCACTTTTACAGCATGGCTAGAAACTTCTCCCAAGTCTTTCTGTACTCTTGGGAATAAAGATTCTAATCTATGACAAATGAGGGTAATGATGTACAACTGAAAGGCTGTGGAGTAAGTCATGTGTCATATAGACTTCTACCTATTTTGTTTCCCCAGCATCCATTATTTAAGTCACTTGCCTTTTTCTGCCAAATAGTAGGACTTGTCCTGAGTTATGGCAGCTTCTAAGCCCATAAGGACATAAGAATAGTCCTATTGGATCAGGCCAAAATCCATGCTAGTTCCATATTTTGCTTCCCACAGTGGCCAACCAGATGCTCTGGGGTGCTCCCAAGCAGAGTATAGAGGGACTCTCCCATCACTATTGCCATGTAACTGCTATGTCAAAGCCAGCTTTCTACAACTGGGAGGTAACATTAATTCCTCAAGGCTAATAAGCCTTGATAGACATGTCCTCCATGAATTTATCCAATCTTCTTGGATTTTGCAAGTATGCAAGTAAAATAATATAAATAAAAAATCAGGCAACTAAACTCTAAATAAAATTCTCAGACACCTGGATCAAACATTCATATTTTCTACTCATATTGTGCCAATCAGATCAACAATTAAAAATGTCCCCCATCTGTTTGCAAGGCTCCTGAATGCCTGTATCCTATATTCAGTTAGTAGCTAAATTATACAGTATATTGATGTTATGTTTCCATTAGCTTCTAGTCAACAGGCATATAACAGTGTCTGTACTTTATTTTGAGCAAGGCTGGTAGGAACATTCACCTCAGTCTTTAAACCCCTAGAATCAAAGCAAAAATACTAGATTCGTTATGTTTGTTATAGGATTCACTATATGAAAATATGGCGGGTGGCATTTGATAATACAGTACAATTAAATTTGGGTTTTGAGGAAATTTTTCTGTAACCAGCCCATCCCCACCATGCAATCTCATTGAATACCTACAGGATCCCATTCATACAGCATGTTGCTAAATTGTGGATAACTTGCCTGGAACTAACAATTGTTGCAATCAGTTTGACATATTCTGACGATGGCTGTAATCTTGCACTGATGGTTATTTATAGATACAAGATGATACAAGATTTCATTCAGTGTAAGAGAGTACAAGATTCTAATGTTTAAGATTCTAGAAATTATTTGTAGTCAAACCATTTTAAACTGTAGAGGATTATAGTCAAAGCCAAGTAAAATTGCTGAAATTGCTCTCTGAAGCATATTACATTCAATCAAAAATAAAAGCTGTATTAACTAGAAAAATATTTGCAGAATCTGACCTACAGTACATTAAATTGATGCAAGTTTTTCTCCTGCTTATGACTTATGATGCAGTCTAATGGAGATGGATACATTTCATATTTCTGAATAAAGTATTTGTGTGCTTGTGAATATGTATAATGAGAAAATGATAAAAGTTACCTGAACAGGATAGTAGACCAAGTAATAAAAAAGGCATGAAATAACACCTTCCTATGTGTATATATCAAATGGTGAATAATCTTTTTCCTTATCATATTCTGAAATCAACAATTGATCTTGGTGAAGCATTGTAAGTAAAGATTAAAGCACTCTAACACTCTTGCTACAGGTATGCCATATTGAATTATGGTCCTCACATAATTTATAGGAAGAAATAGGTTGACCCGGGAAGGGAACCAACTGTTAATCAGTGTATTTGCACAGATCAATCTTTGATACTTATATTCACAAATCTTGTTTACTTGGCCATATTAGAGAGCAGACGGGTTTGTTGGAATGGATTCTTAGAAATGATGGATGTAATTGTCAAAACTGCCAAGGTCAATGTATAACATTCAGAAACAGAACTAACTCATTTTGAGCACCTTCCATTTATCATTCATGCAATTTGACCTGCAGTTTTCTCTGTAATAACAGAGTATGAAGGAACAACTGCTGTGTTCATTCCTCTATGTTCCTGTGGACTTCTAAGTACCATAGAGGTCACAGCCTTTCCATAGGACCATTTGTACATAACTTCTATTTCCAGCTAGGCTGAAACTATTGGAAGAAGCCTGAATTTAATAAGGAATGAATCACACATAGTTGGAAGAATATAGAAATATAGCAGAAATCTGAAATACACAATTACTTTTTCACTGTTTTTTTCCTTTAATTTAGTGGAGCCCAATTTCTCTTTGTGATTCCTCTCTCTTTCTCTCTCTCTCTCTCTCTGCCCCCTAAAAATTAATGGAAAGTGAGATTATTGTATGCACAAAGATGGAAAGATTTGGCATTACCTACAATGGAGAAATGGTTGGTGAAGATGGTGGAACTTGCTGAGATGGCCAAATTGACTTCTTTGATCAGAGAAAAGACAATGTCTATGTTTACTACTAACTGGAATCCCCTTATGGACTTTTTGCATAAAACAGAAAAAAAATGAACTTATGATTTATGGTTTGGATGATTAGACAGGATAGATTATAGAAAAAAGAGAGTTGTGTTGTAACTTTAGAGTAAGAGGTAAATTTATAATTGTATTTATAACTGCTGTAAAGAAGATCAGAAGCCACTGTATCTTTTTGTATCTTTTTTCTTTCTTTTCTATTTTTCTTTTACTTTTTTCACCTTTCTTACACTTTTAGCTTTCTCTTTGATTTTTTTTTCTTTTCTCCTTATTTTACATTAGTTTGTATTAGTTTTTATCATAATTTAGGAAAATAAAAACTAATACCAACTAATGTAAAGTAAGAAGTGATGGTTTCAAAGTCAGACATAGATATCCAGAGCTTTTACGATGGATTTTATGTGGTGCTGCAGAGATTACACAGAGAAGCAGGAGTTGATATTTTTATGCTCCTCTTCCACTTTCTTCAGTTTAACATTTAAAACTAGAATAACAGCTTCAAAAATTGTAAAGTTCCCAAAATGATCTTGGACAAACCATCACCTTCCAGTAAAATCTGCCTCTTGTGGTCACTAAGTCAAAGGGTTGTTTTGAGGATGCTGAAGAAAAACAGCACAGAAATTTGGAAACATTTTGCATATGTCTGTACATCTCCATTCACTTGTTTCTCTGAATAAGTTCAAAGGTGCTTGTACTGAATTGCACATATTTTCAAATATGTCTAGGATTGTTAAATAGAACTGGTCAGAATACTTTTCTTTTACAGCTTATTCTACTGAATTCAGACTTTGAAATGGCGAGTTCTTTATAGCATCACGTTGTACCAAAATGCAACCTGTGAATAGTCTCAGCTATGTATACAGAGGTGATGGACTCATCCCTGGGGGAGCTGGGGGTGTTGACGACCGACAGGAAGCTCTGGCGTGGGCTGGTCCATGAAGTCACGAAGAGTCAGAAGTGACTAAATGAATAAACAAACAAACAATGTATACAGATACTCTATTGCAGTGTTTCTCAACCTTGGCCATTTTAAGATGTGTGGACTTCAACTCTCAGAATTGGGATATTGGGACTTGAAGTCCACACATCTTAAAATGGCCAAGGTTGAGAAACATTGCTCTATAGGGTTGCTGTTGAAAAGTGAAAATGTGGCAGTGGGACCGTTGTGTGGCATGTACTTTAGGAACCATGTACGTGGTACTGAATAAATTGCATTGGCTTTCCTTTTTCCATTCAGGATGATAGCCAAAGGCCTGGGCAAAAAGCCAGGTCTTCAAGGTCCTTTGAAATACCAGCAGGATGGCAGTGAGGGCTTATTTCTTTTTTTGTTCCTTCCAGTTTTTCATCATCTTTGCCACCTTTTATTCTCCGTTTTTATCTATTATTGTATCCTTTTTTCTTCTTTTTAATTTTTCCACTTGGGAACCATCCAGAGTCATTGGGAGTTAAGCAGCATATGCATTTAATTCAAGCTGGCCTTTGGAATTCTTTGGGAAGATGTTTCTGCTAAAAATCTTGATTTCCAATCTGATTTTGGCCATATTAGGGAATGACATATCTGGAAAGCACAGATAGCATGTCCATGTCAGAAACCATTTAGCCTTGATTTACCTAGAATACAGCTGCACCTTGAGGATTAAAATTTATACCTAAAAACAACAAAGAGACTGAGCATTCAGCAGGCACTGAGGAATTCTGAAGCAAGATCCAAAATATTCAGGACTACTATGACTGTTGTTTCCTTGAACCAAAATTGAATTATTTGTTCCTGATTAATGAGCACATCTCCATTCTAAGCATATAGGGTTTGTCATGGTAACTCTGAAAACGGAAAATTTACCTCATACATTTCTTTCCAACAATGTCAAGTAATGCTGTATGTATTCTTGTAGATTTCAGCAAAACAAACTAAAATGTATTTGGTGTCTCAGAATGAAACAATAAAGTCACATTTGAAGTATATTTCTGTGTCTGCAGTACTGCATCAACTCAAAACTCATTTTGGAATCAAAGATGGATCATACCAAATTCTGAACAATCAGACACAGATTGCGAACTGGATATGTCACATCAAACACTTCCATTTTAGCAATGAAAGCTTTAGATATTTTCTCCTGGTCCCTTTTAATAAAATGGCTGGTTTGAGGTGAATAGCAAAAGCTAATTAGTCACATCTAGGAGGTAATTAATATTACCACAGTCACACTGAATTTTGCTTTTTTTTTTTGAGGGGAAGACAAAGGTGAGAATGATCTAAGATGTAAGAATCAATAATTCTCTTATATAGTGACATTGAATAGATATTGAAACCCTCACTGAAACCCTCGTTGAATAGATATTGAAACTCTCACAGATGTGTTGTTAAATATATTAATTTCATAATAAAAATGTATTATTCAGCAACTCCAGAAATATCAGAATACTCATGGACCTACCAGATGGTTTATGTTAAAATATTTCTTTATGGAGATGGGTTGCTTTCTTTTGCTTATTTCCTATTTAAATAAACAAAACTTAAATGTCCTTTGAAATACCACCATGGATATGAAGAAAAAAAATGTTGCCAGAACAGTAGCAAATTTACATGGGAATATACAGCTTGCTATAATTTGTATTAAGCAGTGTGACCTTTAAAAATGGGAGAATTCTAACCATTCCCACCACCATTGGTGGGAAGTTGTTAACAAGTCAACAAACATATTTAAATCTTCATAGTTGAAGGAAAGAATGAGTGCCATGGAAAGGCTAAGCAACTGTCAGATATCACTGGTTCAATATTTGCTTTTTGTAGTGGTGGTGGTGAATATATCAGTAAGTAAAACATTAAATTTTGGCAATTTGCTAATTAAGATGAAATTTGCTATTGTTCCGGCAACATTTTTTTTTTCTTTTCCTTTTTTTAAAAAAGGTTTTGTTAGCATCTAACCTGATGCAAGACAAACAAAGCTGCTGTCAATATTCATTTTAATTAAGCCAATGGCATTAGCTGCTTATGACTTCATTCTTCTGAATCCCAGTGGGCAATCTGAACAGCAATTCTCACTGTTACTTAGCTCCTGCCGTGTAATCCACAAGAGGCTGTCAGCTTGCTGTGGTTTGTGACCTTTGACCCAATCACTTTCTTCCTTTTAACACTACTACTTTTGCACATTTAATGAACTTTGTACATGGTTTAAAAGATGTCAGCACAGAGGAACGATAGACCCTGCTGTGAAGGGCCCCATTGTTTCTATAAGTCTAATTGACCTTTCACATTACACAAAAAAGAGGAAAAAAACTAAAAGAAAAAAAAAGAAAAAAATCAATATGGTTACTTAGTCACCAGTCCAATGCTATCTTTTTATTATTAATATGCTAAACACATTGTTTCAGAATACTGACATCTAAACACCTCTAGATATACAAAAAATGACTTCTCATTAATAACTATTATATTAATCACTGTTGCCCAGAACTAGAATCTGGCTGTGAAATCCCCTGGTGGAAATTGCTATAATTGTTCAAACTACAGGAATGATTTTTTTTTTCCTCCAGCATAATTACTGCTGTCTCCTTATTGAAAAATATCCCATTAGACAGCAGGTTTTAGTTACGTAAATCCTGTTGATTAATTTTTAATTTCTGCCTTTTTTTTCCTTATGACACTGCACTTGTAAAGATCTTTGATAGTTTTAATGGTGCACTGAACAATTATCACAATAACTTATACTAGCTCAAATATCCATCTACTTATTACAAGTTGCTTACAAAATTAACTCCTGGAAAAAAGTTCAGGAAATCTTTAATACATATAAATATCTCTCCCATGCTCATCATGCTGCAACATCTCCTATAAAACATGGGTCCAGGAATCTGTTTTGGCTAGCAACTGAGCATTGTCTTCACTCACCTGTATAAGTATACCACAAGGCTATTGGTGGGATACGCCATCCCTTTCGGTTCACAAAGGTTTCAATTATAGTACAAACCCAGCAGAGCAGAAATAATGCTACCTAGGGTTAGATGATGGCACTTAATGACACAGAAACTTGATTCTGATTCCACAGAGATTAACCTAAGAGGGATATTTCCATATATCATTAGTCTGCCAGCTTTTGGGTGGTGGGGGGCTGGTGGGGGGAGTTGCTGAACTGCTGCCAAGATCATCCTTGGATTACTTAGCAACAATTTTAAGGATGGAAAAGTTTCATTTGGGACCTGGTCAGAGTACATTTTATGATGTTTAAAACAGATGATAGGGAAGAGGGAAAGAGATGATATGGCACTCTGTATTAAGGACCACTCTGTAGCATCCTGGCATGCTTGGTTTTGTTTTTTTATTTTTCCCAACCCCCAAGGAATCTTGGAACAAAATTATGTAAAGAGGCTCAGGACTTTGACATTCTGTCAGTGAGCAGAATAACTCTTCAAAATTGAACAGAATATGACCACATGTGGTATGGTAGGAGACACTGGCTAAAAAAAAAAAAGATTGAGTTTGAAAATGGGCAAGATCTGGGTGGGGTCTACAGAGAAAAAACACCCCTCAGATATCACAATGGTGCTCACTGCTCTGTTTTGAGTTTCCCCCAATCCTTCTAATGCATACAAACACAGATGCAATACAAAAAGAAAGGCAGAAACACACACACACACACACACACACACACAGAAAGATCCCTCCTATGGCCATTGGTAGTAAAGGAGTTGGAAAGGATTTAAGAAGCTATATCCTTCATGCTTTTCCTTACTTTTTATAAAATATATAAGGTGTTCTGGATCTATTAGCACATGAGAATGAAGTATATTTGACACAGTTCCAATTGGTGTGGATATTTAGGAAGGTGGTGGCAGCCATGGCCTTGAGTTCTACTTAATGTAGTAGTTTGAGATACTTACTCTAATTCCAGTGATTGAAATGAATAAGAGGATGATTTAGGCTGTTAGTAAGTGGAAATCTAAGGCACAGACTATATTAGCTTGTGGTGGATGGCCTGCAGCTTTGAAAGTTCATTAAAGATTAGCAAACTACTATGTATATATACATATTTTTAAATAAACTTAGCTCTGGAAATGGCAAAAAGAACAATGCCAAGAAGAAAAAGAGAGAACAGAAGGACCAGGTGAATACTGATAGACACCATCATTTCCCAATCTATCTGACTTTTTCCTTATATAAGACTAAGCCATTTATAAGAGTTAGGTTTCCTTGGGTTCCATGACTCCTAGTAAAGAATCAAATCTCATTTCTGTGGGCACAATATAGGCTACTAATATAGCTTCCTTCTTACAATCATATCATAAGGCTGTCTAATAAACTATTTAAAAAGGAGATCTGTTTTTTTAAAATAATCCCAAATAAAAAACAACACTTCTGTTTTGCAATGGCACCATGTCTCCATGTTAAGACTTTTGTTTTATGCTCCATATAACTCCCCAATCCATTGTTTAAAAGTTAATTATTTATGGATTTATTTATTTATTGTTAGATTATTAACCAGAATACCTATTCAAAATAGAGAGATAGTGCCTTCAAGTCAGTCTTGATTCCTAGTGACTGCCTGGACAAGCCTCTGCAGTTTTCTTGGCAAGATTTTGAAACTGGTTTGCCATTGTTTGCTTCCTAGGGCTGAGAATGTGTGACTGGTCAAAGGTAACCCAGCTGGCTTTGTGCCTAAGGCATGACTAGAACTCACACTATCCCAGTTTCTAGCCTGATGCCTTAACCACTACTCCAAAGTGGCTCTCAGCTTGGCATTAGTACTTGTGAAAAAGATCTTGGATGTTTGAGGAAACAAAACAACACAAAAAACCTTCATACGATTCTATGAGCAGATTTCTCTTTCTTGAGTGTTAACCTCTCTTTTTCAGAAATCCTTATCAACACTGCTGGCAGGAAAGACTTTTACTTCATCCCATCCTCTTCTTACAAATCTTGCAGTGTATAGACCAAACTTGATAGGTTTGAATCAGATCTACAAGATGCTCTACACTGTGGAGGTGATGAGATTCTCTTCAACAATAATTTGACCTTGGAAGGATGGCTTTGGGATTACAATCCCTCCCTTAACAGTCCTGAGCAGTCCATATATGCATGTGTATGAAAGAAAGGGTGTATTGGATATATATAAGGAAATGCATGTCAGAATTTGTGTTCCTTTCACCAGCTCTGTGTACTTTTAGGCCTATCACAAATGGGCCATTCCTGTTATATACGCTTAATAAGTAGCACCGAACATAACTAGAATGTGGAATGTAGTAAGTATACACAGGAATAGGCTTTTAGCAATTACAAGGGTAAACGAAAGGTTATTACATTTTCCACATACTACATATAAATTATTCAGCAACACCAATCTTATGTTTCTAGTCCTCTAAACTATAAATGGCTAATGTACATGAAAAAAATAATAATAATAATTGGGCATGTGTATCAGGAACTTCAAAACAAATTCTAAACTCAGTGACACTCAAAATTAATATGCATGCAGATATGTGTGGTAAATTATACTCCATCAAACAGCAGGAAGAAAGGTACTAAAACTTTTTTTGAACATTGCCATATCACTAAGTGTGTGGGGAATTTGTAGATAGGTGCCTAGCCAGCAAGCCTTATTATCTGAGTCTGTAATAAAGTTTCAGCCACAGCAAGAATCAGATATTATGCCCACAGAGAACAAAAACATATCGCTTTTTATTGTGCATGCAGATGTCAAATACAGAAATAAAACAAAAGTCATATTGGGGTACAGCATACTGCACAAAAATACATACTTTGACTTAAGAACTTACATAAAAACTCTCAACAGAAGTTCAGATGAAGACTATTCTTCTGTACTGAAGCTGCAAGGGTCCAATTCACAGGAACATTGCAAAGAGTAGGGAAAAAAAGGCTTGTTGTTAGAGCTAAAGTGACTGTGAAAATGGATTGAGTTCATTTTCTCTTGTGGCTAAAAATGGTCTATTGCCCAGTAATTTATCTAAGAATCTTTCTAAAAGCCAACTAAATCAGAGAACATCACCACAATTTATAGTAATTCATTTCAGTTTTAAGCATATTGCTGAACGTATTGCTGGTGTCATATTAAAAATTGGCCCTATGAAAGATGCACTCAATATCCCCCCCCCCATTGTACCAGTAACAGAAGGGTTTAGGGAGCAGTAGCACTGGAATTGCTACTCTACAAATTCAAAGTTCTTATAATCTAAGCCTGCCTAAACCAACAGAACCATGCAAAGGGCCCTTATTTTGTAGCTTATATAGCATAGCAGCAAGGCAATGCCCCCTAATTTCTTTCAAGACTATTTTAGCTCAAAAACTAAGAACAAGATAATACTGCATCACTGATCCCTTCTAGAATAAAATGTCAAATCAAATCTGTTAAGCAAGATGTAATCAGAGCTCCAAAGAGAGGTAAGATAGTACTGTAAGAATAAACAAACAAAGAAACAAATACCTATGGTTTGGCATAGTGGTTTAAGGCATCAGGCTAGAAACCTAGAGACCATGAATTCTAGTCCCATTTTAGGCACAAAACCAACTGGGTGACCTTGGGCCAGTCACTCTCTCTCAGGCCTAGGAAGGAGGCAATGGCAAATCACTTCCAAACTCTTGCCAAGAGAACTGCAGGGACTTCTCCATGTAGTTGCCAGGAGCCCAGACTATCTCAAAGGAGAAGAAGAGAAAGCAGGAAGGAACGAAGAGTAATAGATGCTACTTTAATCTTATGATCTTAAAGCTGAGAAGAGCTATTGACTCAAAAAGGTGAGAAGAAAGAGCCTAGTATTTAAACTCTGGGGCAGACATAGATATAGAGGGCTTGATTTGCCTACTGGCCTGTAACAAGTAACTATTTTTCACAAACAGGACTTCTGTATCACATAATAATCAACTTACCTAACCATATTGTATCTGTGAGCTTCTGCTGTAGTCAAATTCCTTAAGTGTTTGGAAAGTAGAGATTCATTTTCATGCCTGCTGTGAAGTCTGACATCAGTGGGCAACCTGAGGCCTGAGAACTGCATGTGGCCCTCAAATCACAATTTTAAAAATTGGCTGCATTTCTTTCCCTGCCATTTTGTAGTGGGAAGCACAACAACTCTATTGGAAGTATCAATATAGGCTTTGAATACTTAAAAAAAAAAAAAAAACAGAAAATGTTAATTTTATTCATATGTGTGATATGTTGTCATGTCCACATTCTATCATTAATCACACAGTGCAGCCCTCACCTTCCATATATGAACACACACACACACACACACACACACACACACATCTCCCTATCTAAAGGTTGCCCATTCCTCAGTTAGGAAAATCAATGCCAGAAAATAATAAAAACGGAAAGACTGAAGAATTTTCCACTTTTCCTCGCCTTCCATGGAATACATATATTGTTTCTTCATTCCATTAGCCTTTCAGAAATCCCAAACACACAGGCAATGACTTGTGCTTTTTCTGCAATTAAGCTAGCCAACATCATACTGATGGTTTCATAGACAATGAAAGACAATGCATCCTTCAATATGAAAAGGGATATAAGGGCTGGAACTGGAATTACTAAAGCTATCTGCAGGAGGCCACACATGTAAGTTAACCATCCTTAGTCATTCTTCTGAGATTGTCAATGGTATCTTGTAACACTTTTGATTCTAAAGGAAAAGCCATCATGCAAATATTCCCCTGACAAATTCTGCTTAGTGTTTATCGCTCAGCCTGGCAGCCATGACACCTGGTTGAGTAAAAATCCCAGTGGGAGTCTAGCACTCGGCCTGCCAGCAGGACATGGACATCTGCAATCTCTGAAAGAGCAAAGCTCTAAGAGGCAGGAAGAGCCTGGAGCATAAGACCACTGACAATTTCATCCCTTTATAGAATAAAATAAGGGCATACAGCCAAATCAAAAGAGATTTAAGGAAATGCCTTCTGATATCCCTTTCAGTTGCAATGGACTTTCCTCTTTCTTTCTTTCTTTCTTTCTTTCTTTCTTTCTTTCTTTCTTTCTTTCTTTCTTTTTCTTTCTTTCTTTCTTTCTTTCTTTCTTTCTTTCTTTCTTTCTTTCTTTCTTTCTTTCTCTTCCTTCCTTCCTTCCTTCCTTCCTTCCTTCCTTCCTTCCTTCCTTCCTTCCTTCCTTCCTTCCTTTCTTTCTTCTAACTATACAAAGAAGACTAGGAGATATACAGGAAAAGAAAGTTCAGCTGAATCACTTCATCCAAGGGTCATGTTGGATGTTAAAATAATTCATGCATGATACGTTTATAAAATAGTGTATTAATACACCTAAAACTTTTTTTACTTTAATTCCAAAGAGGAAGTTTTGAAGATTGTGGTTTCTCTCCCTCTCTCTCAATTGCAATTAAGGGAAAAAAACAATACTTTTTTTAAAAAAATGTGTGCCCTTTAAAATAAAGTGGTGCTTTCCCCACCCTGTTTTTTAAAAGAACATTGGAATGGATATTGTTGCACTGACTCATGAGATTCTCTCACAAAGTCCCTCCAGTGCACAACTAAATTTATCATAAAATACTAAGAAAACAATGGCCTCCATTCAGAATATGTATTAAGTTTCATTCCATAAAAGCAATATGAAATAAAAATATTGGACTGAGGAGGGTGTATCTAATACAATTGCTATTAATGTACCTTTCAAAGATTGCTCAGAGGCAGAGGTGACAAGGGCAAAAGTAGGTGGTTACAAACTGCCTTGCTCACATCTGTGTAAATATTGGAATGGTGAGACCCTCAGAGTTTCAAAGGTTGAATAAAAAAAAATTAAACTACAAAAAAGTATTTCTCTGTAACTGTACAATACCCCCCCCCATTATCTTTTCCTCTCTCTCTGACTTCTGTTTAACATAAATAATAGAAGACCACCAAGGAAGAATAGGGAAAGAAAGGGACATGGGAATAATGAATACAAAGTTAAAAATGACACCATGACATGTTATTTTTTTCATATTAATAAAGTTAGCTAAATAAATAATTTTGCATTTTTTTTCAAGTGCTCATCATACAAAGTTTCTTTCCCTTTCCTTCTCTTTCTCTTTCTCTCTCTTTCATCTCTCTCTGGGTCTTTTTACTAAACTGTTCCCCAAAGCACAATGTCTTGAATATTAAACAGTGAAAAGGGAATTATTCTATTGGAAAGCAAATGAGAAATCAAAGTTATTTAGAAACAATTACTCCCTGTGGAGGTGCTTCACACATATCTCACAGTAGAAGAAAATGAAATTAAAATTAACTAGAAAACAGAGTCACATTCTAACACTTGCATCCTTTTTTATGTTTTATGTATTACATCATAATAACTAATATCATTACTTGAAAAGTTTAAGTATACAATTATTGGATTGCCCAAACCTAAAGAGGGATCTTTTCTGGCTTCTCTTAAACCATAGGTCTATGCCAATCTGAAACAGATCCCAGGATTAGTTGCATGAGTTATGAAATTTCAAGGATTAATAAGGAATGGTACAAGGTTAATAGCAGTAGATCAATTGATCCAACATGATCCTTCTCATGGTCTTATATAATATTATAAAGTGGAACACTCCATCAGTGATATCAGGTTGACAAATTCTGATAATTTGTATGAAAGGAAAACATCATATGGCATGATGGACATTTTCAACAGGCCAAGGGCATACAAGTAGTCTTCGCTTAATGACCACAATTGGGCCTGGAATTTCAGTTGCTAAGTGAAGTGGTCATTAAATGAATCTGACCAGTTTTACAACTTTTTTTGCAGCTGTCATCAAGTGAATCACTGCTGGTGTTAAGCAAACCACATGGTTGTAAAGCAAATGACATGGCTCCCCACTGATTTTGATTGCCAGAAACCAGCCAGGAAGGTAGAAAATGAAGATCATATGACCACAGGATGCTGTGATGGTCATAAATGCGAACTGGTTGCCACATATCCAAATCATGATCATGTGACCATCAGGATGCTGCAAAGATCATAAGTTTGAGGATCAGTTATAATTATCATTTTTTCAGCACCGTCATAAGTCCTAACTGTCACTAAACAAATGGTTGTTAAGTGAGGACTACCTGTACGTGCTCTGCACCTTAAGCTGCTCCCATCTTCTACTTAAGCCAACTTGACTCTGAGATGACTTAAGAAAGTCCCATCTAGATAGTTTACCTATGGAGGTTAATGGGTTCTCCATCTTTTGAGGGTTTTTTTAAAAAGGGTAGACAGCCACCTTTCCTGGATGGTTTACTTGGCTTTCCTGCACATGCAGAGAATCAAACTAGATAACCTTTGTTGTTTCCAGTTTCACAGTCTATATTTGCCTCTGAAAAATATTTCTAATTTCAGCTGATACAGAATTCACCAACCTATAAGTTTGGAGCACATTATTTGTATCTATTATCATTATTATTTTACTATTACTTATGTTATAATATTTTACTATTATTTTACTATTCGTTTAATAAATTTATATACTACTTCATATGCCAAACTATCTCAAGATAGTTTACAGTAAAAAACAGCAAAGAAATACATAATAAAACAATAACAAAAGCAATATAAACAAACCATATTAATTAAAAGGTAAAGGAAAGAGGAAAACTATATGTACATATGATTCTTTTGAGAGCCAGTTTGGTATAGTGGTTAAGGCACCAGACTATAAATCAGGAGACCAGTGGTTCTAGTCCTGTCTTAGGGACAAAGCCAGCTGAGTGACCTTGGGCCAGTCCTCCTCTCTCAGCCCTACAAAGCAGGCAATGGCAAACCAATTCTGAAATATTGCCAAGAAAACTACAGGGACTTCTCCAGGTAGTCACCAGGAGTCAATGCTGACTCAAAGGCAAAAGAAGGAAGGAAGGAAGGAAAGAAGGAAAGAAGGAAAGAGCCAAGCCAGGTACATCTCATTCTATACTCATATATTTGATTGTTGTTACTTAAGTGAAGAATTTTAATTTCATTCCGTTATTTTCAGTCCCTTTCTATATATCAGGTAATTTTCATTTTGTTTCTTTCCTCTATCTGTTCCAAAACATCCAAATGTCAATGTTTTGACATCTTTCTATTTGATAAGCATTCCCTTCAGCTTTTCGTCCAAATCATTCATAAAAATATTCTCCATAAATTACCTGCTGATTGATCTATTAAGTGTCAGAGGAAGCTTGGGATACTACAAAGGTAGCACACCAGTGAGTTACTCAGAGACTACACCCAATGTGATAACTGTGATAACTAGGACACAGCTTAAATAATTATGATATTATTTATATTCAAAATACCACAGGTTTCTTGGCAATTTTTGCTACAGCAAACTCAGGAATTTATATTTATATTGAAATTCCTTCATACCTCATCACAGATGATTTACACAACATCCTTATCTGACTTTATCATAATGAAATGGCTACACTTCATTATACATGCTGTTTCCATTTCTTACTTACACTAAAGTTATGTAGGGGATAATACTTTTCCATTCATTCTTCCACTCTTGTGACATCAAATATATGATGTATTCACTCAGTTATATAAACATAAACATATTGTACTGACATAATATGCACCAGACAGCTCCAATCGTATGAACTGCATATGTCACCCTCAACCTGGGGGATTCAATGGATGTTATTTCAGATCAGTGAACTATGCAAATTGTTCTGCAGACTGTGCAGAGAGGCCTCAGAGACAGTCCAACACATAGTGGCAGGGTGTGAGATGCGGGTGGGAACAGCATACACTGAACAGCGCAACCAAGTAGCTGGCATCACAGTGCATGGGCTAGACCCTTCCAAGTCCAGATAGGAGATTCCACAGAAGGTCATGGAAAATGACAGGGCTAAGTTACTGTGGGAATTCCAGATCCAGATGGACAGGCAGGTACTGGTGAGTCAACCAGACATTGTGGTAGTAGACAAGGACCAGAAGACAGCAGTGGTGATAGATGTAGTGGTGCCAAGTGACAGCAACATCAGAAAAAAGGAGTATGAGAAGCTAGAGAAGTACCAAGGCCTGAAGGAGGAACTAGAGAGGATGTGGAAAGTGAAGGTCAAAGTGGTCCCTGTGGTGGTAGGAGCACTCAGGGCTGTGACTCCTAAACTGGGAGAGTGGCTTCAACAGATATCAGGAACAACATCAGAGCTCTCTGTCCAGAGCAGTGCAGTGCTAGAACAGCTGAGATACTGTGCAGAACCCTCAAACTCCCAGGCCTCTGGTAGGGGACCAAGGTTGTGGAAGACACATACCATTCATAGAAGTGAGAAAGGATTTTTTTTATTTACACACACACACAGACACACAAGCAATCCCTCCTAAAATAATATGGAAAGACCTTGAGATTTTTTAAAATGAATTCCCCTTTCCAAAACTCTCCACATGGGCACTTTTTTCCTAAACAAGTGTGCGGGGACAGATTCCTTGCCATGCATCATGTTTCTTGCTCAGACTAACAGACTGAAGTAATGGACACTTGATGAGTTCCTTATAATACATAGTTTACATTCTGTGTAATTTGTAAGGCTGTGCAAAGCTTAGAAGCTGCTTCACAAAGCAGCATGGGACACCCAACTTTTGAAAGCAAAGTGAAGTTTTACTTCAGTTTTCATTGTTCTGAACCTCTCATCCAGCAATTCTTACAGTCAGATACTGAAAACACACAAAAAAGTTTACTGTACATGATCAATGGAACTGAACAGGAAGAGACTTAGATTGACACAAAGTACCTCTTTTAGGGGATTTGTTATCTTCCTCACCTTAATGAGTATTACATACCCTACATTCAGTGGTGTGCTGGAGCTGACTCATACAGCTCACAAGAGCCAATTGTTAAATTTTCTGGAATATTGTGAGGCAGCTGAGTGGACAGCTGAGCTGCAATGCTTAGTGTACCAATCAGGTGTTTGGTGGCTAGCAGCACAGCCTGGTGGAGGAGGTGGAGCCAGCAGAACTGGTTGTTATACATTTATCAGCACACCACTGCCTACATGGCACAAAACATCTTATCAAGATGTTCAGCCATTTATTGGAATCGTTATTTTGTCTTTTCACAGGTACTGTATGGATCTTATCTCTACAGCACAAGCATGAAAATATGTGGGGGCCATATATCACCAGGCAGTCCATGGTGGGGAGGTGGTATATTTTGAACTGCTTATAATATGATGTGATCATGTGTATATATATTTTTTAATTTCACATACATGTGTATGAGACTGTATTCTTATACTTATATTCTACCTTTTCTGTTAGGAATGAATTGCCTGCCCATTTTTTATTCTCTTAAGAACTCTGTGAAGAAGTAGATTGAGTTGTAAGGCTAATGACTGGGACAAGATTGTCTTCCATAAATTGAAGAAGGTTGTGGAATCTTTGGGGCTCTCTGAGCTTGGTTGTTTGCTTGCAGATGTTTCATTGTCCGACTAGACAACATCTTCAGTGCTGGAAGGGAGTGGGCCTTGCTCTCGGTTTATATACAATAGCTTTCCCTGACAGTGTTGGTGGGGGTGTCATTCTCTCCTTGGTAGTTCCTTGATTAGGCTGCTGTTTACTGCTTGATGGTTCATCTGATGTTAATTCTGATGTTAATCTTTGCTTATCTGGGTGTTGATTGCTGGCAAGGAGGTGTTCTGGTCTTTTGTTTCCTTTTTAGTTTTTTTTTGTCTCTTTTGAATGGTATGTAAATGTTGTTTATTCTATGTGCCTGTTGATGTCTGACTTGTCTGAGTGCCAGGCAGTCAGATAACAGAGACCAAACCCCACTCCCTTCTAGCAGTCGAGATGTTGCTCAGTCAGGCAATGAACTATCTGCAAGCAAATAACCACACTCAAATAGCACCAAGGACTGCACAGTTCAACCTGAGCTACAAATATTCTCTTCTATTGGAGGAAGGTACCAAATGCTGATAAGAAAAAAATGTTGGACCTGTCTTATCTTTGTCCTGAATGAGGAATTCAACCAGTCTGCTTCTTTCTGATATAGATAGATAGGGGTGTGTCTGTATACATGCATTTTTTTTCCTATCTCGTTCTGTAAAAGGGGAAGTGGTAAGCTAGACCTTATATTTATATTTGAGTTCCCTACTATTTTTTTTTTTATTTTATTTAATGATTTAATGCAGGTACATTATTCCAAAGCATAAGTTTATAATAAAGACAGGAATGGAATACATACAGTAATATTTAATGTAGTCTCTCTTTTTACGATTGTCTGATGATGTGTGATCAAGTCAGTATTAACTCTTAGCATCAGTAGACCTTCCTTAGGATGATTTTTCCCCATCTATAGCCACTGTAATTAAGTCTATCTACATTGCTGCTGATTGTCTTCTCTTTCCTTCCACCTTTCCCAGCATTATAGATGTTTCAAGAGAGCTAGGTCTTTACATAAGGCATCCAAAATATGATATTTGAGCCAGGTCATTTGTGCCTTGAATGAGAACTCTGTATTTATTTCTTCTATAATCCTTTTGTTTATTTTTTTATTTGTTGGCTATCCTTGGTATTCTTTTGAACATCAATGTTCAAAAGCATCAATACTCTTTTTATCCCGTTTCTTCAAAGTCCAGCTTTTGCTTCCATAGAGCATCACTCAGCATAATTCTGATTTTTGTAGGTATAGACACATACAGGTACCTGAATATATTTTCCAAGACCTTCATTGGTACCCAACAAGTGCTGTACTCTTCTTTTACTGTTGATATTCAGTCCTTTTTTTAAATAATATTTTTATTAAATGTTTTAACTACAATAGTAAAAGATAATACAAACTTTAAAGAGAAGGAAAAATAGAAAGAATAAAAGTTGCAAGAAAGAAAAAAAGAAAGAAAAAAAGAAAAGAAAAGAAATAAGAAATAAGAAAGCAACTTCCCACCCTCATCATGACAAGTATAAACAGTTTCACTATCTCTTCACCTCCTCTTAATAAACAGATATAAAACACTTCATCCATAATTCAACTCTTAACTATAGGCAGTTCCCATAAGCAACATCTTTTCCAATCCAGGTGTCAGCAAAAAGTCCAAGCAGAGCCCTAAAATAATAACATTAGTTAACAAATATAAAACTCATCATTCCATATCTCAGCTCTTAACTGTAAGTAAATCCAATACACAATGTCTTTTTCAGTCCAGATGTCAGCGTCCAGGAAGAGCCATCCAAAATAACATGTCCCATTTTAACCCTGATCAAATAAGCCAACTTTATGTTCCTTCCTTTTGCATAAAACAATCTTGCTCTTTAATTCATTCAAATATTGTCTCTTGTCTCGAATTTCATCAAAACTTTAACAAGCCTATTTTATAAGTCCAGCGGGAAGAAATTCTTCCAATTACTGTCTCGAATTGGGATTTTTATTTTCTTTCTAATTATTAAAGCTTCATTCATTTTTTTTTTTTTTGTATATCCAGTGACAAATTTTTGTTCATGTTGTTCTCCACAATCATGTCAGATAAGTTTTGTTCCAAATCTTTTTTCTGTAACAGCTTCTTCTGGGAGCAGACTGTTCAAAAAAACACACAACATATCTGGCATTGTTGATTCAAGGTCCCAGTGCAATTCCTCAAAAATATCTTTGAACACCTTTATAAGTTGCTTATCTTGTTATGTCTCCAATATCAAAAATAATTTTTATTTCCCATGAAAATGCATTTATTCTTTAAAATTAATTTCAAAGTCTTAATATTCAAAATCAAGTATTTCAACATTTTCTGAGCTTCTTAAACTGTTTAAAACTTTCCATAGCCAAAAACTTGTCTTGCTTTTTGCTGTTTATTTTGAATTCTTAAAGCTTATAAAGGTGCAGTTTCATTTTCTTATATTCAGGATTGAAGGCACTCACTCAGTGTTTCCAGCCTTATCATTTTGAAGGTATCTAACTTCCTTAAAGCAGTTAATAGGTAATTTCTGAAAAGTGGTTAACAAAGCAGGTGTGAACTTAGTGTCCTTTAAAGGTTCTGACTGTGGTTGGAGCAAGAATGAGAAATTCCCTCATATCCCAGTTCTCCCACCCTCTGGGGACCGCTGCCTTGCAGTGTTCTTTTGAGGAACAACAGTATGGAGCACAACACGGGAAATCTCCCATCCTCTTTTTCTCCAGAGAGAATCAAAGGAGCCAATTGACTCATCAGCTTCTTGCTCTTAGCCAAAATCATCAGCTCCACTTTTCGTGGGGCTGCCTTCAGTCCACCATTTCTTCCCTGGAAGTCCACCATTGATAGTTAATCCTAAAAAGTGGAAGCTATCCACTTCAGCATCTTCATTGTCAAGTAGTCTGTTTACTTAACATTTTTCTTCATTGTGTATGTTTTAATGCTTTATATTGTTACATGTACAGTGGTAGTTTTAATTGCTGAAAACTGCCATTAATCAAAATGAAATTGGCAGCAGTATTTATTCTGGGGTTGTTATTCTATCTACAGTACCTCTAGCAGAGCCGTATTTGATAGTAAATTGCATTCCCACTCTGTGGTGAGCCTATGTTATATGTGAGCTTCACTGAACCCTGCCTTATTAAAAAGTTATGTATGTATGTATGTATGTATGTATGTATGTATTTATTTAAACTATTAGTTGCTTGTAGAAGCCAAGTTTATTTATTTTGATTTCTAAAAATCAAACAGTTCTAAAAGTATCTACAGCCCAATTTACTGTTCACTTCCAATGATGTATAAGGCTGAGATTTTAGTTTCCACAATCTGAATTAAGGCATTCCCTTCTGTTTGACCTCTTCGTTGTACCTCCTTTCCACTTAAAAAAAAATACAAAAAATAGAAGGTGGAATTGTTTCAAAGGATTGAAAACAGGGTGCCCAGTTCTCAGGAGACGTGTGGCTTTTGTCAAAAGAAACTGTAAATCATTCAACTGGCTCAGTGCTGGTTCTGTCACAGGGAATTTGAGAAATAGCAGGAAGTTATTGTTACTTGCCTATCTGGTATAGCCAAAGATATATTTAGATTTATATTAGATATAAGATATATTTGTATACAACAATAAGATTACTGTTTTTTTCTCCCACTGTCCATAAGTTAAAGCAAGTTAGTTTATTAACGTTTTATCTATTCAGTAGATAAATAGGACATGAGAGAAATGGTTACTAGAAAACATTAATTCCCAGAATCTTTTCCATTATACCATCTATGATTTTGTTACAGGTGTATATCAACCACTGCATTACCACAAGAATTTTAACCTTCCAGATTTTTCTCTTGTTTGGGGTAAAGAAAAAGGGAGATCCATTCTTCTTTAAAGAATGGTGAACAGAGAAACCAGATATCAAACACTTCCTGCTTTTGAGAGGGGTTGTAATATTCTATGAATGGTTGACCCATGTATGACCTTGATCATGGGAAGGATTTGTTTTGGTAGTCTGCTGTAGCCAGCTACCTGCTGTGAAAATTCCTATTCAAGGGAATTCTTAACACCGCTTAAAAGCACATTAATTTGTGGTAAGATTTTTTTGCAGAAAGATTGCTTTTTAGGTGGAGAGACAAATTGCTTTGCCAATTCATATTTCAATTTTTAGTCTTTTGTTTACTATATGGTTGAAGTGGTTCTCACGTTTAATAACTAAATATATTAGAAGGGGTTTTAAGTAATTAAATTACAAAAAATTAAAAGGCAGAAAAGAACACCCCCTCACACACAAATGCAAAACAGATTCAATTGACACAAAGCAGTATAATATCTCTTATAACATAATGTTCTATGCGTAGACCTGGATCTAGGAGAATACAACATCTATATATTAAATATTAAATATAAAAGCTATATATTAAGGGACTAAAGGTTTCCCACAGATATCTATCAGTGGAGGATATCAGTTATAGATGGAGCTCGATCTCCACCATTAATTAACCAGCCCATTAATGTTTATGAACATCCAATCAATTATATGAACATTAATAGAAATTCTAAAAAAATGTTAACCTGACTTGAGTAGCCATAATTTAATGACATCAATCAACAGCATAAACATTGCTTTACAGTTATATCAAAAATATTAGTAATATTCAGAACTTTAATTGTGCAAAGCAGTTGTCCAGGTAAGTAGATATTTTCCTCAGAGATTTCCAATGAAACCCAATAATCTTTATGGATCTCATCAACTGAAAACATGTGAAATAGTTTCTTAGGTCTGTTAGCTTGACAAGGATAGAAAACAACAAAAAAGAAATTAATTATTTTCCTATGGCAATGATGATTTATTGATAGTCCCTTCCTTTAAGGATGTAAATTGATTACTAGGGTAACTTAAAGAAATCCTGAGCAAGCCCCAAAAGCAGTCCTCAGTATGTATCTTTTAATGTCATAGAGAAATAAGGTGTTTTATGTATTTAAGAATGTCTGCTGTCCCTTTCAATTATATTATCTGTTCCAAGGCAGATATGAGTCATAACAATAAAAAATAATGAATTCGTGGTATTACTGAGCACAAGTTCATCTTTCCAGTTTAGACTTCCCTAATTCTTTCAAAGGAATGATTCTTCTGTATTTTTAGTCACTGCTGGTGTTTCTTATTTATAATGGCATCAAATGCCCCCTTCCATCTCCTATTTCATAATGTTGCAATGACTGTATTACTGGTACAAGCCCTACTTCTGTTCTATGTGATACTTTTGAAGGATCTAATAGGTTATTACTTTCCAAATGGCGTGGAAGGTACCTCCATACTATATCAACTTGTAAAAATATTCAGTTGGGCTACTCTCTAACAGTTGCTTTCCTGCAAGAAAAGAAATATTACCAAATAATGTGGTAAAGAGGCACTCATTGAGACAAACTTGAAATCCAGCAAATTAAAATGCCTCATTTTTACAATTTTGACTAGCAGGATTGTTTTTTATGGCATTCAAAATTTCCTCAGGAATGCATGATTTTACTTACTCCATACCCCTGCTGAAATAATTCACAGTATATATCCACAATACATTGGGTCACTGAATAGTGTGTTGCTTTGGTGAGAATCATTTTAATATATTCCAGGTACAAATGCTAACTAAATGAAAGTTAGGTACTGAAAATAAGGTGATATTTTCTCTCTTTTTAGAAAACATAAGAAGAGATGAAAAGAGATATCTCTTAAAAAGAGAGAAAAAGTGCTATTTTTTTCTTGTAGGGAAAAGAAATAACTCTGTAGGCAAATGGGGAGGGGAAAGGAATCTATAGAGAAACCTTTAAGGTTTCACACAAAAGGTGGCAATCTTACTACAACATGATAGTAATTATATGTAAAATAAAATGTGTTCTTAACTCCAATCTGATACTGTCTATATATCAGGTATAGTGCAATTTTTAACTTTAGTGAGTTTAATTATTTAAATTAAATAATAAATAAAATTATTTAATTTAATTACTAAGGTTATAACAATTTAAAATTATTAACATGGTTATTTTGTATGTTAGAGGACCAGGAAAGTGCAAGCTTGCAGAAGTTATGTTACATGTCTTAAAAATTAATAAGAACATGGAGAATTATATTGCACCCAACCTAAATTGAACAACAGCTCTTTAGTTTTCAGATATTTTTGATATGGAAATAATTGGTTTATATCAGCCTTATCTAGACCAAAACCTATTTAAATTCAAGCCAAAATCTCCTGGGAAGGGGGAAATACATCATTGTAGTAAGGACAACCCAGATAACCTTTTTGGCATTTCCACAATGTAAGCAATATTATTCTGTCTCTAGCCTGATAATTATACAACCTAAAGGCTCTGCAACTTTAAAAATGTTTTTTTCTAGAAAAGGGTTCATTAATTATGTAATCAATATCATGCCATTTTTGAAAAAAGGGAACAAAATTGGAAAAGAACAACTAGAGAAAGAACTACTGTGTGATAATAGCTATCCATGTGAGATATTTGATTTTTTGATTATATGAATAAAACAACTATCTATATGGACAAACTAAAATATGACAGTAATTCACACATACACCAACTCTAATTTTCTGGAGATTCTGGATAATCTAATATATAAAAGCAGAAGGTATATACTCTGCTACTTCCTATTATGTTTCAGCTGTCTGTCGGGAAGCACTTAGAACAAGAAACAGACAAGATATTTTCTTCTAGGAAAAAGTCCATTGCCGACTTTAGATGATATAAAGATAAGGAACAGTCAAGGGACCCTACGTACCCTCTTTGAGGAGGCTGACGGCCCTGACCCATGGATAAAATTGTCTCAAGGCCTCTTAATCCAGATTCTCATAAGGCTATACTGTTCAGTGGTTCCACTCTATTTTGACCTCATGAGAACAGAGATCTGGAATCTGGAATGTCACTGTTTACATAGCACTGGTTCACATTATTCCAGTGTTTTCTTATAGTCCAAAATAAATTCATTATGTTCAAGCTGAAGTCATTCACTTATGCAAACAGTGGAAATGCAGGTGATAATTTGTAGCAGAGATTATATGATGGATAGGATCCAAGAAAATGTACAGCATGATGAGATAAGTGGGTGGCTTTAGCTGGTGCCCAGAGCTCTTGATGCCTGTGAACATCTCTTGATAATAGAAGATCCCAGGATGCCTGGGTTTGCTGCAGATCAGGTTATATACATCAAACGATTTTAGGATGCCCAGTAAATGACATAGATTGGTTACAGCCTTTAGAATACATTGGGGAATCTATGCTAGGCAGGATAGAATGAAGAGTTTGAAGCAATAAGCAGGTTAAAAGCCGCTCCATCCAAATTATTCATATTATTTATACAAGTATCTATTAGTTACAGTTAATCTGTCCTATAAGTATAAACTGATAGAGGGAATTTTGTTCATTATAAGATAATGCCTGGATGCTTGGTTGGTTTGGTTTGGTTCTGGTATACTGAACAATCACATCATTTTGTCCATTCTGAGCTTCAGCAGCAATTTTGAATGTGATTCTTGAAAATTTCAATAAAGCAATTTAGATTTCAACAGAAAAAATGGTTTCCGTTCCTGGGCTACTGAAGTGAACTTATTGTATGCCACCCTGAGTCACTTCCCATGATATGGGCCTCTATGTAGTTTTTAAATAATGATAATGATAATGATAATAATACCATTACTCTGTAAGATGCCAGGACCATCAGTAATTACACTAGAAATCCAGGAGAAAAAATAGATGCTGATCCACAGACAAGATGGTTCAGTGCTTCCATGCTGCATGAAGACATGCATTGATAGTTCATATGACTGATTTAATATCCAATAATATTTTATAGAGGGAGCTGTAAGATGGCACATAATCAGTTAACTTTCAATAGCTTTATTCAGACATGATTCTAAATTACAGTTAGTGCTATGGATAACTTCCCCATAGGATTTAGCAGAATAATTTAAAACATAAGCCAAGTTACTTTCTGAATAAATCTTCAATAACTTGTTTTTCACTAAGTCACCAACCCATCTCTTTGCACATTTCTGAAAAACTATCCAGAATGTCTGACAGTTCTCCTGTATTGTGTAGTATGCAAACCTTTAACATTGGAGAGAAGGAACAATTTTAATTGAAGCTGGAGGAGAATTTAGGGATTGCTTATTTCTTTCTGCCAAGTATTACAAATTAGGAGTAAAATAATCAAGGTACTGCTAATTCTTGTTTATAATATAAACCATGTTTTGAATTTCTACACATTTGTAAAGCTGCTTGTCCACTTTTTTATTTTATTAGATCACCTTCATATAATCTTAAATTCCTTCTAATTTTCATGGTGCAGGTAAAGGTAGATCAACTCCCAAGACGAGTTAGACATCATGCCAAATTAGAATTTATGCAAAGAGCATGATTTTAAGACTCTCTTCAGTTTAAACAATGTTTTTATTTTTTCATATGTTTACAAACTATGGCTGGGCACCTTCTATATCTGGCCAAATCTTAATGTAAGCTACAGTCTCATTACTCACTTACAACTGACTTTTTCCCCATTGAATAAAATGCAACATACTTCTGAGAGAACACACCTAGCATTATGTTGCATATCAGTGAGAAGAATTGTCATTACAATGCCAAATGTGGCTCAGTGAAAACAAGTGATATTAATTTGCACAAAAAGTTCTAACTTACCATATGAGCTGTTGACACCTGAGCTGACTGGATGCTGAGTCTGTAGTAGATTACTCGAATAAAATATCCAGCATGCAGCACTTTGAAAAAGAACAAATTCCATGTTGAAAAGAATTTTAAAATAAATTGAATAACCTAATGCATTTATACAAATGCACCAAACTGAACAATTGTATTCAGAATTCTGTCTTTTATTGTAAACCGCCCAGAGTCCCCCATTGGGGGAGAGGGATGGTAATATGAATTTAACTAATAACTAATAAATAAATAAATAATGATTAAGAATGGCATAATCAAGGTGTATAAAATTTAAGGGTATGTAAAGTGGGTACTTTGGCACTTTGCTTCAAACAGTGGCGTAATGCACTTTGACTCAGACTTGCTCTGAATGAAGTGGCTTCTCATCAAAAATTGCCCATATACAGAAGATAGTTCAAGCCAAGTACTGGAGCTGTTCTGCTGCTCAGGTGGAAGGGGCTCTGCTTTATGGCTTCGCTTTAAGGTTATGGGACTTAAGTTATGTTTACGGGGCTCTGCTGTATGGCTCCACTTAAGCTTCATCAAAGCAAAGCAAAGCATTTATTTATTTTTTATTTTATTTATTAAATTTGTCCCCCCTCATCTCCTCCCATCAGCATTCCTTTTAATGGCTGCTTTATCTTAAAATGGGTAATATGGGGAAAGTGGGTAAGAAGTACAGTAGTTTTCCTCCCACCCTCATAATACAAGAATTTGAGAACAACCAGTGAAGATGACTGATGACAGGTTTAGGACTGTCCAAACACATTTACAAAAACAAAAGGCATATATATATAAGGTGGGAGGATAGAACCACATTCATGTCTTACTATAAAATTGTCATAACCATCGGGTTGACTAGCAAGATAAAGGGGGGGGGGGATTTTGGTTTGATCCACATTAAAAAAAACAGAACTAAAATTTCCTCCAAATCAAACTCAATAAATCCATATAGATTTCTTGGTAAAAATATAGGAGTGCTTTGCCACTGCTTTTTCCTGAAAAACTTTTTAGCTTTCTGCTCTAGCTGTACCAACCACTTCCTCCATCATCATCTCAGCATCATCATCATCATCATCATCATCATCATCATCATCATCATCATCATCTTGATTTGTATAGCCACCCATCTCATCTAAGCGACTCTGGGATTTTCTTGGTATTTCTAAGTTACTAAACAGATCCAGTTTTGCTTTTGTAGGAAATCTACAGCTTGTGAGCTACAAACTCTCTCCTGCCCAATTTTTTGCATTACCCAGAACTCCAAAGTACACATCTTTGAAATGTGTAGATTTTTTCACAACTCGATTTTTTACTGTCTTGTCTTACTTCATTCCTAACTCCGCTCAAAATATCCTGACAATTTTTTTAGCCTACACCCCAGGGATACCACTAGACCTAGAAAAAATATCAAAATTCAAGTTCACTGCACATCCAGAAAAAGTTGTCCACTCTATTTTATATTTTCACAAATGAGAAAATGTAACCAAGGAAACTAAATTCCATATATACTAGAAATATATGCATGTGAGAAAGAAAATAATAGTACATTCGTTGATTTAAAAAAGGCATGTGATTTTCTGGAATCACCCTTCTAGTATGGCAGTTTGTAGGGCATTACAGCACATGAGTGTCAGAGCTTTTTGGAGTTTTAGTATGGTAATTAGATTAAGATGTCTATCAAGCTTATGACTGGTAACCTAGTTGTCTAAGAAGACAGTAGGAATTAGGCTATGCTCAGTTTGATATGTCTTATCAAATATTCATTTGAAGAAAATATTTGTAGTTCAGGGTTGAACTGTGGAGTCCTTGGTGCTCTCTGAGCCTTGTTGTTTTCTTGCAGACATTTCATTGCCAGACTAGGCAACATTGCACTGAAGATGTTGCCTAGTCTGGCAATGAAGTGTCTGCAAGAAAACAACAAGGCTCAGAGAGCACCAAGGACTCCACAAATATTCATTGTCTGAGCTTCTTCCTGGTCAGATCATATCTCATTATCATTAGTTCATGAAGAGAGAAGTCTTCTTCTCCAACACTTTTTCTATTTCAAGTTGGAGGAGTCAACTAACATTTGGGGCTAAGTCTACAGAGAAAGTAACACACTTTAGCCACAAATTGAAGATGTTAATCAATGAGGCTGGCTTCAAGTAAGTAGTCCTGCTCCCATACGACGAAGAGCACCAGGCAAACACTGAGGCACTTGAAGAATATTTTTTAGGAACTTGAACTGAACAGACTCAGCCTTTGAGAAGCTGGAATAAATAAGCTGCACTTGTTAAAAGAACTGTGCATGAGTCTTCACTGAAAAGAGTTTTATTGCAGAAGGAACAAACTAGCCACTTGAGAACAGTAAAAGGCCTGGATAACTATGGAGATTTAGATGCATTTTATGTCACATAATCTCTACAGACACACCTTCTCCCTGATGCATGGAAGATTGCTCCAAGGTATTTTAAACAGTTTATTTGTTCTAAACTGTGCCCATTGAGGGACCAATTTAACATCCTTGGCCTTTTAGTGAACACTGTTATTTTGGTTTTGTCATAATTAATTAATCTTGGTTACCACAGTAGGAAGCAAGAACGTGTATTGCTCTTCTTAAACCTATAGGGGTTTGACATAGAATTACTGCATCATTCACATAAAGGTAAAGGTATGCCTTGGTAGAATGTTTACTGAAACTGTGGAAATGGCTGGAGCCATTTTAAGAAATACAAATGCTGGTAGAGAGGTTAAAGATAATACATGGCTTGCTATGAGGAATAAATGACCTGAAAAGGCTATATATATAAGCATGCTTTTCCATGTTTTGTTATACGGAAGTGAAAATTGGGTAATCAGTAGAAAAGTTGAATGCAGTAGAAATGGGATTCCTCAGAAATACGAGCAGTACTGTAGAAGAGTAAAAGTCAACAATGGATTCAGTATGGATTGAATATAAAAGTTGATTGATTGATCGATTTTAAATGTTAAATGTTAAATGTGAGCATTTTTGCGGCATTGTACATGAAAAAGGTCATTATTTTTAATTAGGATCTGATAAAGGACTTTTAAACTGGTGCATTGATATGCAGCATCAAAACATGTCATAAATTAAAACGAAAGTTTTAATGTAAGTTTTCCTTTTTAGATTCTTTTCTTCTGTTTATCTTTTTGGCATCATTATTTTTCTTTTCACTATAATCTTAATTTTCTTAACCTTTTATCTGAGTATATTATTGTATCCCAAGTTCTTTCTCCTAAAATAGTGTGTTTATAATGCCAGTTAATTCTTTGATATTTATTTATTTATTGTACAAAGTAACAAAGCTACTGTGAAATATCAGAAAAGTTTCCACTGGAGCCAAGAATCAATGAATCTGTAGCTTCATCTCATGGTAATGCATCCAAAGAAGATAATTATTATGGAAATATAACAGAGTACAGTCACTGTAGAGTGATAAATCAATTTAAAATGTTTTTAAAAGAGCTGGGGTATTATAATAGTTAACATGGGTGTCCACAGGATCTTACACTTTCATCAAAATGACAAAAGCAGTTCATGCCACAGTATCACAAATTCCTCCCCTTTCATGTATGCACGTAGTTTCATAATTATGTACATAATGGAGAGGAGACAAGGTTCAGAGGGGAAGTAACAGTTCTGAGATTTGCAGTAGATTAAGATGGAAATTAAAAATATATTGCACTGAAGCTGCACCTCTACACAGTGTCACCAATGGAGCAAAGCACAAAGGACAGAACGGAAGGGCTTGACTTAGCAGAATGGATAGACTGTGGGCGTAAGTTACTTATTTTGGTTTACTACATTCTGAAGTAAGAGAATTACATGCATTATTTTCTTAAGCGGGGTGAAACCTAAGACTACTCAGTCCAGAGTATAAAATTTCCTACCTGGACCAATGCTTCAACCATTAGGTAAATTGAATCCCAGCTAGCTACTATAAGGGTCATCATAGCCTCCTTTACTTTTGCTTTCTGCTTTACCAAGAATCCATCAGGTATTCCCATCAACTCTAGAGGCACAGTCTAATAACCATTGGTTTTTATATTTCAAAGGATCTTCTTTTTTCTTGCCTTTTTAGGCTTTCATGCTGTTTTTTTCTTGAATAAAACTAGCCCTAATCTAATAAAGTCTGTGTAATATGCTTACTATTATATCTTAAACAACTGTAAAGGGCATAGTTTTGTTTTTCATCAGTAGCCTCTGTTTTTAACCCCTTCCCCTTTTTTGTTTAATTAAATTGCTTTGGAGGTAGCCTCAAAGTGACTTTTTGAGTCCATGTTTCTGATAAAAGTATTCTGCTATTCTTTTTTTTTCTCATGGGGGCCAATGTGGCCTCTTGAACATTTTATTTACTTAGAATTCTTTGAAGTTATAGCTTAGTGGCTCAAGAGGACAAGGTTATCACTATCCATGACTGCTTACAACAACTAAAATTATATTGATGAGTGCAGAGCAGAAAACACAGCTGCACTTCCATCCTCCCACTCACCCAGTGTATCAAGTAATATAAAATAGTTGAGGTAGAAGAGATTTAAAGCAAGACACCTGTGTGCTTCATTCTGGTTGAACTTTTCAGGCATTCCCAAATATTTCTTGACTCTGAATAGGCCAGTCAAGCAACTGGCGTACCATCAGGCCATGCATATGAAGGCTATTCTGAACAGAAGCAAAAGCTTAGCTGAGTGTAGACTCTGAAGATGGGGACATTTTTTCCATTATCCTAGGCAAGGGAGAGGAGACCCCCAAAGATTAAATGTCTACTGAAATGGAATAAATTAGTTTGTTTTTATAGGGCAGTGGTAGCTTACTCTGGTGGAAGGTCTTTGTTTGACTTCTCTAAGGAATACCTTACAATTTCTGAACATTTACAGGGGAAAAAGCCCTTTGTTCTTTTGTGCCATTTAAAAATATATATATACAGTATATCTCCAGTAGCTTCTTACTTTTTACAATAAAAGTAAAACCTGAGTATTGCTTTTAATAAAAATAGTTTTTTTAAATATTAGGAGATATTAATTGATAAGAATTTCATTTAAGATTAATACAGCAAGGGACACATATGAATTATATGCTAACATTCACTTTAGTAAGTAGCCTAGGTTGATTTATTCATTTGGGCAATTATGTACAGCATTATTAGTGTAATTCACAGTTAGATTAAATTAGGAAAACACACAATAAATTGAAATTGTGGTCATATTTCTTCTTGCTGTGTAAGGAACTGAGATATATTGGTTCTAAGCATACTACATAAGTTGAATTCCCAAGGCTGCAATGGGATCAAAAAGCATTAGACATTCACTTACGCTATATTAGGTCCCTACCATTGGATGGCAGTAAAATCCTACATCAATCACTTTAAGCAAAGGGAAGCTAGAAGAGAAAGTGACTTTCTTTTATTTCTGAATAGCAAGAACCTTCCTGGTTTTCCATGTCAGGTAGCCAATGGAAAGCAGAAGTGCTAACACATGTTTTATTTTCAAATAATAGGCCCAATACTGCAAATAAATATCTTGTTTTAACTCTTCATACTGTAACATGGGGTAGATTGCAAGCTTTATGTACCTTGAAAAATATTATTATATGATTTTTTAATACTCCTGGATTATGTTGATACAATTTATAATTATGATTGATATACTTCCTTATAATTATGTTTCACAGTGAAATAATAATTTACAGAAATGATTACATATTGCTTTGGTTTATTTTCTTTTACTTTAAAAAAAATGGGTGATTTTATCTCACTGTATGGGCCAAATTTTCCTCTTATCCATAAAACATGTTCCAAAATAATCTCAGTACTATCTCTGAAGACAGACAGTTTCCACCTGTGAAATCCTAGAGACCATCATTTTCATTCAACTCAGTAGGACATGAGAGCAGTTCCCAGCATTTCATGTTATTTAGCCCAGTGTAACAATGAAAGAATTTAGGCCTCTATCACAGTTAGCGTTACTTCTTTCTTGTTTCTAATTATACTGCAATTAGAAAAGACAGCCATTTCAAAAATCTGAGCACATTTCCTAGATTCTTAAAATGCCACACACTATTCTGTTCCTATTGTCATAAACAGGAGTTTAACAGATGAGACCATTTAAAAAATCTCACAGAATGTAGACTATATTCCAAGAAGGATTTATGCTTGCTACATCCTAAAGATTGTAAATACCAGAACTAAGCATTAAAAAAAAAACTTTAAAGCAAGTGCATGTGGAAAGACTACAGAAATGTATACAAATTATTCCACTTTGATTAAGTTCATTTATTATCAGAAACTCAGTAGAATCAAGAGAAATAATTCAAGTGATATCAGTGAATTAAGGGCATATATTCTGTCTCTCTATATTTAATAACTATATTCATGACATATGAAGCAGTTCAGCATCTCAGATTATGTGAAGTAATATGAACTCTTATGCCATTATGGTGGTATTCTTTCACAAAAGCTATTAGCAAGTTGAATTGCAATTTAAATGGCTATGAAACAAAGCAATTGTTTTCCTAAATGCATGGAGGGTGGTCTGACTCAACCGACAGCTATTAATCAGGATTTCCTGGGATAAAACCACTGTCTCCCTGGCAATTTAGTCACTGAGTGTATAGCAAATGTGTGTTAAAAGTTTATAGTTTTTAGAAGTCTTATTATTCATTCAAGTATGGGAGTTAAATTCCACTGGCAAAAATTGTGCTAAAAAGTATTTAAAAATAATTTATGAGAAAAATTGCAAGGAGAGCACGCTGTGGAAGAATACTAGTACTGTGATCAATCGATATAGCAATCAGGAATTTAACCTGGTTTTAAATAAGTATGAAAAGATGGGAGAAGTATTTAAAATGTTCTGGACACAGAGCAATACAAGATTGCTTTCTCTGGTATTAAGTGTACTTAAACTGTGGCTTCCTTCTTCAAATCTTACCAAATAATTAGGCAGCATTATATTAAAATGCAAGAGTGCTGAATAGGAACTTGTGGGGGGGGGCTATGACAAGAGGTTTTAAGGGTGTGTGTGTGTGTAGTACAATGATTAGAGAGTTTAGATATTTCATAAATAAGTTAATGCTAGCTTCCAAGATTTCAACAAACAAGTACAGTCATACTGTATATATAGTACTAGTTGCTACTGCTCAGCCATCATATTCAGCAGAGGTCTTTTACAAGTTTTGGATACTTTGAGCATTTTAAGAGTATGTTATAGGCCCTGGTAAAAATGGCTGCAATGGTAATACACAGATTAGTCAACATTTTTCTAGATAGATGGACACACACTGGCTGTAACCACATACTATTTTATTTTCTTAGAATGCCTCTGAGGTCAATGTGGGGTCTGGGTCATTGTGGGAAGTACAGATTGTGTTTGATATCAGTACTTTGCAATAAGTTTGCTTCCTATTTAATATTTTTAAAATAAAACAAAAAGTATATGGGGACAAGGGACTCAATTGCTGTTTATGAGTGTCATGCTAGGGAACCAGTTTATTTTGTTTTCTTTCTTATTTCTTGACAGAATTAGCATTTCATCATTCTTTATATGACATCAAGGCAGAGTCACAGTATTGCTTCAGTTTTATTGTCTCTGTGAATTGAGATAGGTACATAAAAAATAAGCAACACAGAGTTAGCTAATAAGTTCACCACAGAAGTTAATTTGGAATAATGCATATAGCTTCCAATGTGCTAAACCGATAAGGTGTGTGCTTTTTCATATAATTTCAATAAACAATCTTCTAGAACATTTGCCACACATAGACTGAAGCAGATGAACACCATAATACAATGTTACAGTGGATGAGACACCTGCCCTCCTTACAAGTCATACTTAATGTATGATATGGCTTCTGTGGACTTTATATTTAATGCATAAATTAATGACCACTGAAGCAAGATGTGACTAGGTCAGGGCAAAAAATGGGTGGACAACTTGGTTTCTTTCTTGTACTTCTCTCTCCCCACCCCCTATCTCCTTGATAGTTCCTTTTATTTCTCTTTCTCTTTCTACTTCTTTTTTTTTTTCTCCCACAGCAGGCTACCATGGACAGGTCAGATCACTCTTATTAGAAATCTGTATTGCTTGCTTTGGAACATGTTTGAAATTAATTGAAGAGCTACATGAAATTTAGATCAAGGGCTGCTTATGGTCTTAGGGCCATAGGTTGCCCACCTCTGTCTTAGAATAAAAACTAATTACAACTCTCTCAATCACCATTTTAAGAGTATCTCCTACTGCAGTTTTAAAACTAGTTTCTTTCTACTCACCCTTCTTAAGATTGGTCCAAATTCTCCAGGTATGTCCAACTCAGCAAGGAACATTTAATAAAAATGCATAGGGACACTTTCAGAGATCAAATGAAGTTACATTCATTCAGTTAAGATTAAACTTTAATCTTTAATTTGACCAGGTACCTCTGGTCAAATGATGTCTTTCAGTGAATCCTTAAGTGAACAGAAACTGACCCAACTCCTAGATAAATTAATCTTGACAACTTTTGGCAAATTTGAGTGCATACTAACCTTTATATTTTCAGGCACAAAATAGGAAAATAGTGGATATGGCAGGTGCAGAAGTTTGGACATCCTTTCACTTTGTGTGTGTGTGTGTGTTTTACCTGTAAAATAGTTAATGATGCCTAAAAAGGTGATTGACTTTTTGGCCAACATTTTGACAGACTAATGCAATTCTCGAGTAACAATACTCTGACATGTCTAACCTCTTGTGTTTCTGTCTATGATCAATAACTGAGGACTTCTTTAAACAACTATTTGAACATTTGAGAATGAAACCAGGAGAAGGCTATTACAAAACCAAGGGAAGGTTATTAAACACACACACATACACACCCCACAAAATGTTTCCACCAAGCAATTTCAATGGTCAGAAGCAATATTAAGAAATGAAAGTTACATGAAACTGTTGAAGTCAAGACAACATCTGAGAGTCCAAGAAAAAAAAATGTCTGCTAGAACTGCATGAAAACTGGTCAGATCTACAAAACAAAACCTAAAAGTCACCACAAATGACCTGCTGAAAAGTTTAGCTGACTACAGGTCCACAGTACAGTATGGCTTTTACAACAGTGGGAGAGTTGTCAGAAGGATACCTAATGTCTTTGAATCTTCTTCTCCTCTGGATGTCTGTGGACTCTGTCTAACCTGCACAGATCCCAATGCTGATTCATATTCAACAGTCTTGAAACCCCCAGAACCTGATCTCTTCAGCAGCCCGAAACTGCCTAATTCCATCTTTGCTTGCTACCCATTTCCCTTCTTTCTCTCTCCAAATTCAGATTCATCTCTCTTCTGTCAGCTCTGTAGTCCGTTTCAACTTCTGCTCCTGCCTGTAAGAATTCTTTCACTCTTTTTCTCTATGAAACCCCTTATATTCTCTTTTCTCAGTTGTTCCCCAGGTTTTGGCTATTGAAGTATAGTTTATAGGTCTGAGGGCAGCCAGTATTTAACTGCTTCATTTTGTCACAATCTGCACAAGAGAGTTGTCCAAAGGCAACTTTCTCCAACCTCATCAGAAAAGTCATTGTCTAAAGTACACCAAAGAAAATCTTTATAAGCCTGAAATGTTTTGGAACAAAGAGCTCGTGATGTATGAAACAAAGATTGAATTTTTTAGCCACAACCACCAAGATGCATCTGGAGGAAGAAAAAAAAAGAAGGAAGCATTTGAAGAAAAGAACACCTTTTCAGTTGGTAAATATGGGAGTAGCTGTCTTATACCTTGGGGTTGTGTGACAACCAGTGGCCCAAGCAATATTATATAGGTGACAGAAAAATACATCCAGTTAAATATCAACATATGCTGAAAGCTAATGTCCCACAGTGAGTGAGTAAATTGAAAAGTGAAAAGAGGATGGATATTTCAGCAGACAGCAATCTGCAGCATGCCTTAAAATACCATGAGGTACTTGTAGGAAAGAAAAATAAAGTTCAAACCAACCTGAGCACAGCTTCCTTCAGACTTCTTGGTTATAAAATAGGGTAGGTATGGCACAAGCACACAGAGGTCCTGCATAACTCCATATTCCATGTGTATTCATTCAGCAAGAATATTTGGGAAAGGTGTTATTCAACATAGCTCAGTTTGAAGGCATTAACAAGACCAGTGCTAAAACTGCTAACCTTTATCTAATTCAGCCAAGAAGACTTTTTTATTCCATGAATGGAAGTTATATTTATTATTATTTTTCCCAATTAAAAAAAATGCCAGGGATGGCTAATTTACAAATTATTTTATAGATAATATAAAGTATTTATAGGCTTCTTTGAATCTTGATGCTATTGTTGATTATTTAATTTCTCCAATAGTTAATTCAATAATTCACTTTCTGTTAATTAATTTGAAGCCCTGATAGTTGTAATTTTGTATCAAAATTTCATTTACATTAAAAAAAAAATCTAATGCAGAGTGATGGAAAAATATGAGAGCCAGTCTAATGCACTGGTTTAAGGTATTGGATTGAAAAGATCCAACTCAAGTTTACCCTTAGCCTTGGAAGTTCTTAGGGTGATTTTGGGCCAGTCACTTTCTCTCACAGCCCAAACTATCTCAGAGAGTCTTTGTGGGAGAAAGTTGGAGGAGGGAGCACTACATGTGCTTTCTTGATCTCCTAGAGATATAAAAAATTAAATTAAATTAAATTAAATTAATAGCTTTTGAATGTTTTTCAAAGAGAAGGCAATGTTGGTGAAATGTCCATGTTTTTATTGATTGATTGATTGATTGAAGAAATTTATATGGCTGCCCAACTCAGTCACAGTGACTCCAGGTGGCTTACAGGATTAAGTTTTGATGCTAAATTCTTTGCTTTAATAAGTGCATGTGTATGTATACATAAATGTCCTGGGTTTCACTGTACAGTCACCTCTCCAGTGATGGTTGACATGATTGCTTTCAAGGGCACTCTTGGGGTGTCTTGGAAGCCACACTTCACTTGGTTGTCATGTAAACCCAGGGCAACGAAACAGGTTGGATTACAGCTGCATCCTAATTGATGACAAAATATCCATAAAAGGTGAATATGCATGAAAGAACATGATTGTGCCTATTGCATGGCAGTGAGGACATCCAAGAAACTTTGTACATGCAAAAGACTGTTCAGCTGAATTACTTGGGTTTGGAGGTCGCCAGCATCTGACTCGGTTACCTGAGACAAATTTGCTGTCTTTCAAGAATAATGTCACTGATCTTAATGCCAGATTTCAACAGATTTGAATATCCATTGCACCCACTGCCCCTATTTTGTGGGTGTAGTTTCAGTCGCTACAGTCCAATGAGGTGGACAAAGTGCCTGCAACTGTAAGATCAAGATAGTTTACACTTTCCTTCCATGATGATTTAATCCCCTTTAAAAGTGTAAAAAATTCATTGTAAAACAACTTGCTATATGTTTGTGCTATACTTCCAATATTCTTCAGCCACTCTATGATCATCATGAGCAAGTGAGCCATATAAGACTCCTAAGTATAATTCACATATGCAGACATATACATAAATATGCATACTTCTCTCTGTCTCTTTCTCTCTCTCTGTGTGAATGCATAGGTAAAGGTAAAGGTTTCCCTTGACGTAAAGTCCAGTCATGTCTGACTCTAGGGGGCGGTGCTCATCTCCGTTTCTAAGCCTTAGAGCCGGCGTTGTCATAGACACTTCCGGGTCATGTGGCCAGCATGATGACACGGAACGCCGTTACCTTCCCGCCGAAGTGGTACCTATTGATCTACTCACATTTGCATGTTTTCGAACTGCTAGGTGAGCAGGAGCTGGGACGAGCAACGGGAGCTCACCCTGCCGCGCGGTTTCGAACCGCCGACCTTCCGATCGACAGCTCAGCGGTTTAACCCGCAGCGCCACCGCGTCCCGTGTGAATGCATATGTGTCTAAAATTCTGTATTCTTATTCAATATGAGCTGTACTTCAGTACAGGATGTATTGCATCTAATTTTGCAAAAAGAATTGTGTTTGGAAGTACCTATAAAAGAAGGTCCTGAGGAATATAGAAAGATGAAAATAGAGAACAGAGAATAATAACTGTGGATCAATACATAAGCCAAGAAGCTACCTAATACCAGGTTAACTGTTTGTCTACAGTCTATTCTGCCAGTATCTCTCCTGGATCTACTTCTCCTGTCACACAAAAGCATGATTCTTTATGACAGATGCGGACAGGGATTGACCATCTGCGTGAAATGCTCTCACTTTCTCAAATACTGCAGGAATAGTAGCCTCTTGTCAAGACCTGACTTGTGTGTCTGGTTCTGGAAAAACAACAAGAAGGAAAATCAGTCTGAAGAGCAAGACAGAAAACCATTTATGTGCAGGTTATCAAAGTGAACTGCAAAACCGCACACGCATCTGGTGAGAGAGGCAGTAAGCTGGACAGAGTAGATTGCTGAAATGTAGGTAAGTCAGAACAGCAGGAGAGCAGCTGGGCTGCCGGTGCTGAACTGTGAGGATGGCAGCAACACCAGCAGAGAAGTTTACAAAGGGCTGTGTATGGTGCCATCATCAGAGAGCAGGCCTGGAGCTGCAGAGATGCCAAGCCCTTGCTATCTTTGCACTTTCTGCCCTCTGGTGCTCAGAGCATTAACTTGGTGGGTGTACTTTCATTCCTTACATGAAAAACTAGAGAAAACAATTGGGACATGTTTTTGTTCCTCACCCCATGAATTATAGGATTGGTGATGTGTTGGCAGCTTCTTGAGTAACAAGATTTATGACACATAAAAGTTCTTTTGTTTTTCCCTGCCTAAAGTATGACAAGAAAGGAGATAATACAAACCAGGAGTGGACGATCTATGGATTTTAGCTTAATTTCCAAAATTGCAACAATTTTTAAGTTTTCTGCAAACCAGCAATTCAGACCTTTGGCAAAAGCAGTCTTTTCTCCACAGCACTGGAAGAGAAACAGAAACAGACAGAAGAGGACAAAGCAGATTACAGATGCAGCCAAAGAAAAATCATGAAGCAGCTTACAGATAGAGTGAAAATGAATAGCCCCATCAATGTCTGTGGCTGGTTCTGCTCATTGCTTGCTTATGCCTCATATATCATTGATATGCATCTCCTACTGGAATACAGTATGGAGTGCTTGTTGTTAGTTACCAGGGCGTTTAATAGGTATTCACACATTGATTGTACCCACTTCATTGACAGTCACACAGTGTGCATACAATATTTATAATAATATAATTAGTATACCTATCTATCCAGCCATTATTCAGTATATACACATGTTCCAGCCTAATGAAGAATTGTGGCTTATTGTGTTGTCTGAATCTGAAATAACCACTGTTTTGCATTTGGGAACACAGTAATTGTACCCAAAGGTTGTTTCAAGCTTAAAGCCTGCAAAAATACAGGTAGTCCTTGTTTAGTGACTGAAATTGGCAACTTAGCTGTTAAGTGAAGTGGTCGCTAAGTGAAACTGTGACTGTGCTTATGATCTTACTTCAGCTTTCCTTTGCTTTACAGACCTGCAAAGGTTATAAATGTGAGGATTGATCATAAAGTTACTTTTTCATCATTGTCATTACTGTGAATGGTCACTAAATGAGGCAATTGCTAAGGTTCATTTAGTTCTCCCTCTGCAATATTTAGGCAGGCTTGATGGTGTTATGACATCATGGAATAATATATTCCCTTGCTCATTCTCCTTGTCAAAAAATAGACCTAGATAAGCCATGGATAAATATTTTGGGAAGGCATTAGTGTCATGTTGAACTTCATGTCTAGTTCTACTCTTAGTTTCTGTGAGAACAGAGGACTACTGAAAGTTTCACTAGTTTGTTTTTAATATATTTTTATTGAACATTTAAAAAAAATTAAACAGAAAAGGAAAAGAACAAAAAAGGACAAAAGAATAGAATCACACAAATAAACAAGGGATTTACAAGCATGATTAAAATTATGCTGTATTTTTTCAATATTTCATCATGATTAAACGTAACTGGGTATATTATATCATTTTAAAAACCTGAATATCACTCTTAAACTCTAAGCAGAATACAAATATCAGGAATGATGGACAGCACTGTATGAATCATGAAATTGTAAACTGCCATAAATTCTGTCTATATTACTAGAAGTCTGTTCTAATTTAAGAAGTCCCATAAAGCTGAAATATTAAAACTTTAAATTGTGGATGTGGTACCACTCCATATATTAAACTGGAATCTAAAAATGGCTCCCAAATTAAATTAAATTCTGTGTTAGATATATGTTTAAAATAAGTTATTCTAGATAATGAAGCATATTCCCACAACTGATTAGCCATGTTTCCATAAAGGGGATTGAAATCCTTTCCAGTAAGAGGCTAAAGTATCTTCACAGCAGTTAGCATATACAAACCAATTCAGTAAACTTTATGGAAATGTATGGTTTAGTAAAGTTCAGTAAGAATATTGCAGTTGTAATGGGTATTCAATTTTTAAGATTTGTATCATTCTAAAGAAAATATCAGTAGTTTAGAAGTAAAAATCATACAGATATCTCACACTGGGTGAATCTTTGTGGCTAGCGTACTTGTTTGGATTCAGGAAGGTGTCTGATTTTTAAAAATACTTTATGGTAAAACCATGAAATTGAAGATCTTACCACATGGCAAACTTTTCCCAGATTCATCACATGGTAAGTTGGTTGTCTGCATCAATAAATTTTGGAAGGCAATACTGAGAAGGGTAGATATTTTCCCAAGCTATGGGCTGACCCAGTGCCTGGACGCTGTAAGGGTATGGATGAGGTACAATGGGCTTCAGCTCAACCCAAGCAAGACTGAGTGGCTTTGGGTTTGTGGGCCTTCTGGTGACAAGGTTTTTCCATCATTGGTCCTGGATGGGGTTGCACTGCCCCAGACAGACCCAGTGCACAATCTGGGGGTCCTCGTAGACTCATGGCTCCTACTGGAAGAGCAGGTAGCAGCCATGGCTAGGAGGGCCTTTGCACACCTTCAGGTTGTGCTCCAGTTGTGCACATTCCTGGACCGGGAGGCACTACTCACTCATGCCCTCGTGACCTCCCGTTTGGATTACTGCAATGTGCTCTACATGGGGCTGCCCTTGAAGAGCATTCGGAAGCTTCAGCTGGTGCAGAATGCAGCTGCCCAGGTAGTAAGTGGAGTCGGATATTCGACACATGTAACACTGCTGCTATGGGAGCTACGTTGGTTGCCGGTGTGCTTCCAGGTGCAATTCAAGGTGCTGGTTGTTATCTTTAAAGCCCTTCATGGCTTGGGACTGGGTTACCTAAGGGACCACCTTTTCACAGTTGTTTCTACCCATCCAATTCAATCTGGTAGATTGGGCATGCTACGGATCCGGTCAGCCAAGGAATTTCGGTTGGTGAGGACTAGAAGTTGTGCCTTCTCTGCCATAGTGCCTGCCCTCTGGAATATTCTCCCCTCAGAGATCAGGATGTCCCTGACCCTGTTGGCCTTTCGTAAGGCTGTGAAGACCTGATTATGTGCCTGGGCCTGGGGCCCCGAGTGTGGTAATGGTCCTGTTTCTTGGTTGTATTAACATCTTACATTGTTTACTTGGCAGCCATGTATATTTATTCTAACCATTTTAATTGTAATTGTTTAATTGTTTTATGGTTTTTATTGTTATAAGCTGCCCAGAGTCACTTGCTGGGATGGGCAGCTATAGAAATTGAATAAATAAATAAATAACAGTCTTGCCTCTATTAAACCTTAAAGATATCAAACAAACTTTGAATCAATACAATAAATAGATAGATAGATAGATAGATAGATAGATAGATAGAATCATACAGCTTTGAAATCAATCCACATACTTAATTTAATTTCTTATCCTGCCTCAAAATAAACCAGAACATTTATTTGTCTCTATATTATACACAGGATATTTTTTTATAAATAAATCAAAGAACCCCCTGGTGGGAGGAGATGGGCAGTGACAAATTTGATAAATAAAATAAATATAAAATAAAATAAAATAAAATAAAATAAAACCCAAGTGCTTCCATTAAAAATCAGCAGAAAGTTTCCCACATAACAGAATTATATCATTCTCAAAACAGACTCTGAGACAAACAACCCAGTCCTTATCTTGCAAGTCAAATTGTAATTCTTTCACAAACAGCATATAATCATCAGCTATTATTTTTTCACCTTCTAGATTCTCAGGAAAAATGCCTCGTTCTTGATAAATCAATTCCTCTCTTTCAGAAAATCCCCAATCAATTGATACATTTTAAAAATAGTATCCTGGACATCTTGCAAAATAGCTTGAGCAATTTCATGCAGGATTTGTTTGAAATCAGCACGGAGCTCAGCAAACTCAGCGGAAAGTTCTATTCTGTTACGGTTGTCCAGGATTCAGGCAGGAGACTCTAACCCTCCATAAAAGGCTTCCTAAAGCTATTGAATGATATTGACAAAACAAAAAGTATGCAAACCAACAAATACAGTGTCCCAAAAAAGTGAATAGAAAACTACAAAGTCAGAGCATCAAAATAAACGTGAAGGGAAATATTAACTGCTGCAAATTAGATACAAAAGTAATTTTGGAGAGATGGTTATTTATTGTCAGTCCACCTTAAATTTTAAATGGGAAGCAAGCCAGCAGTTAAAAGAAAGTTTTAAGGCTACTCCAGAAAAAAACAATTAACACCAAGGGATTTGTTTCTTCTTGCTGTGAAAGCCTCTCTTAAGGTACAACCCCCCCCCCCTTAAAAATATACTAATTGGGTGATTTAGAAATGAGAAAGACTCAACCTAGTGTCCCTTAAGGGCTGGAGCATGGTCTGGAAATGGTGGTATCCCCGACTCCCGTCTACTCTTACCGGATTAGACCCAACTCTGTTGATGATCCTCAGGCTACAAGGCGACGTTTCAAAGTACAAATGAGGTAATTCTGGTTGTTTTCTGTCCATGAAAACACTCTAGGGCAACAGGAAAAACCAGCCTGTGCCCCCCAAATAATCCACGCTGCCAAGTCTGCCTGCCAAACTCACGGGCAGAGTGTTTGGTCAGCCATGTTCTCACCGGAAGTCCTGTTTGAATGTATTACTGATGAAGATTCATCTGCAGACATAAACTCATTTTTATTCAAATATGCCTTGTGTATTGACACCTTGTACAATCACTCATTTCCTTTAAAAACAAGGGCAACTGTCATGAGTAAGGATGGCGAGCAGGGGGCTCCCACCCAGACTGTCAAGCGCATGCGTAGCACTGAGGAACTGTTCAGCCATTCAAAGAGACACAGATCGGGACCGCCTTAACCTTTGGGGTTTATATGGCTGGGTTTTTCCCATGCTTCCTCAGTTTGTTAGGATTCTTGTTAAGTACTAGTAATAAATATTAGAGACCAAGTCATTGTCTCAGTGTGTTTCCTGGTAGTTAGGACAGCAACAGTTTTTTTATGTCAGTTACTGGGACTGTGGGAATCCCATATCCAATTCTTTTATTCTTTTATTTTATTTTTATTTGTTATAACACTGCCCAACTCAAATAGTGTGACATACAGTCACACTATTGGCGTACAGCATAAAAACAAACAATAAATCAAAGAAGGAGGAAAAAAACACTTATCAATAAACAATACAGTACAATATATAAATATAAAATGGCAACCAAGCACAGAACAAAAGAAACCTCAGTGGGGACTCCCACTCAACTGGCCCCTAATGCTTGGGGGAAGAGCCAGGTCTAAATGGCTTTCCTAAAGGTGAGAAGAGTTGGGACCTGTGGTATATTGGGGGAAGATTGTTCCAGCGACCAGGGGCAACCCCAGAAAAGGCATGCTTCCTAGGTCCCATAAGATGACACGGTTTAAAAGAAAGAACCTGGAGCATGCCTACCCTGTGGGAGCATGTGAATCAGGGACATGTTCTTTGGAGAAGGAGGTCCCGCAAGTAACCCAGTCCTATGCCATGTAGGGCTTTAAAGGTAAAACCAGCTCTTTGAATTGCATTGTTGTTGTTTTTTGTTTTGAGCATGCATTAAAAAAATAAAAATAGCATACCACAGGTACCACGGACAAGATAGTGTTCCATTCATGTATTTGGAATGGACCATGTTAATTTACAAGCCTGGTCACTGAATAATACATATTTTCTGCAGGCCAAAGATCAAAGTCAATGATCTAAATGATTAGTAACTTTGGTACAAAGTTTTTGTAGTCCACAGTTTTAATAGCAATAATTTCTGTGCTGAATTCTAAGTAGAAAAACAGCTTTAAAGGGAGGACTTAGATTGATTTGCATAGAGTGTCTGAATGTCGATAAATGCAAAAATCAAAAGGTTTACATCTCCTTCTTTCTGGCTGTCCAACCCCTCCCTCATTCATAAACAATTAACAAACAGCTCAGAGGTGAAATCCATCAAATAAAATGCTTACTGTGCATGCGTGGCCCAGCTCTGCCATTAACCATATTTGTTTCAAGCCATTATTAGTTTTCAGCAACATTTCAGACATCTGAATTGGTATTTATATTCAGCCTCTTGATATGCAAATTACCTATGCTAAATTCTGCAGCTTTATATTATCAGCATTTACCTGCAAATATTTGAATAAACACAAGTGAAACCATCTTTTTACAGTCCTTTAAAGATCAAAGAACCAGTATTCTGCCTTTGGGTTTGCATTTTTCAACCCTGTACAAACAATTTAAATTATTTCCTCATTGCAAAAATCTCTCAAAATATATATAAATATTTATTTATTTATTTGTTTATTTATTTGTTTGTTTATTTATTTATTTATTTCTTCTCCTTTTCCCTTTACACCTTTTTTCCCTGGGAAATCAAATGGTATTTTGCATTAATGTCATACTACTCTATTATTTTAAGCCTATACCTGCAACTTAAGTGTCACACAGCATGATATTTTTTTTTAAAAAAATGGGGCTGTATAGATCTGAGCTTCCTAGCCAAAGGATATTTGTTTGGTGCCCTTAATGTATGACTATCTCTAGAACTATGCAGCTTAATGTAGCCAAATATTATATGGGAGCAAAGCTTGTGAAAGTGACACCACATTGGAAGATAATGTTTTGTATTCAGATTCATTATCAGAAACATTTTTCCTTAGTAAAACACAGTGTGAATATTTAAATATTTCACAGTTTAAAAATATGCAGGGGGGCTGATATACATAATAAATAATATATCCTAATTGGTATATAGTACTACTGTCTCATTCTTCTCTGTATTCTTCACAAAAGCATACTTAATCAAAATCAACAAGTCTTATAAATCAAATTATTTTCACTTCTTTTGTCGAAAAATTCAGCAGTCAGTATGTATATAAGCACTGTGATTAATCAATTTTGCAATTCCCCCAAAAGGTTTACACAGCCCAGTGTTTCTTACTGCTTACCAAACATGTTATTGAACTGACACAGTATTATCTATGTATTGACTCTGTGAAACTCATTTTCATTTTTGGACAAGGATTTAAAACTGGTAGTCTTCCAGATATTGGTGAATGACTATTGCAGTGTCCCTTTTCACTGAAGGACTTTGGTGAATTCCTTCACTGAAGGAACTTGGACTTCTGCAGTAGTAGGAAATCCATAATTCCTCCAATTCTTGCTTAGGTGTGTGAATGCATGAGTGTGCCTCTTTCCATTATTGGCAAAGAAGATAATGAACTGCTTGTTTTTATGTGATTGCCTCAGTCATGCATTAAATTTCTCTTTGGACACATGTGCTACTGGCACGTGTCTGCTCACACAGTCAAAATATATTGTAAATATGAAGTACTTTTAGTCATTTGGACTTCGAGTTATGTAAATCTGTTTCAATCTAATTGTTTCATTTTTACTTAATTAAATCTGTATTTCCTATAACATTTAGATACTTACATAGTACCCAATTAACTGTAAAATTCAACGGAACTCTTTTTATGTCTGAAATTTGAATTAAACAAATAATTCTTGGGGGAATATGTAGAATGTAGATGAGCAACTACTTCAGCAAATGTTTAGTGCAAGGTTTCAGAATCCATAAAGAAATCTCTAGTTACTGATGTCTGGTTTCATTAACATCACTAGTGTTGTACTGGCAAATTACTGCAATGTATTTTAACTGTACTAGGAGATTTTCTGACAAGCTAAGACATATAGTTTACAAGCTGCCACCTTTAATGTAAGGCCAAATGTAAGCCTTAGGATATTTTTTTTCCCTTTGAAAATGTAACAATTATTATAGCACAAATGTCAGTATAGTTCTTATGATTCATAGCTCTTTAGTTAATAAGAAAACTGTCAGAGGATTCAGGTGTGTGTGTGTGTGGGGTGTGTGTGTGTGTGTATATACCCACAGACAGTGATATATTTTCTTTTGTTATTACTCATCCATTTAATGGAACAGAAGCATTTAAAGAGATCATTGCGTTTTCAGATATGTCAAATCAGGTTTGGTTCATAGGTGCAAAAATGTCCTGTAAAGTAAGAAAAGAATACAGTATATGTTTTTCATGAACATTTACTTACAATCTTTAACTTTGTAATGATGTATAAAAGTATACAACCAGACTCCCATAATGAGAGATGTGTTTTTCTCTTCTGCTTATATATGTTTTTTTTCCCTCTATGTACAAACTCTAGAAAGACTAGTACTGACGAAGGCTTCAAGGTAATAAAAAGGGATCTGCACATTTATATTAACAAAAAATAATTTTTTTTAATGACAATCCCACTTTAAATAATTTCTCTTTTTTAGTATTGGTGATCATTTAGTGTTTAGTTTTGTCATATTTAGAGTGCAGTTAATAAAATCAGTAGCAGTTAAGTAGATCATTACTAATGTAAATTCTACTAATTTCATGTATGACTAAGTACAGATCTAACAAATGGAATTGGAGGCACATTTGTTTTCCTTAATTCAGTAATAAAGGCAGGGGATGGAAACTGAGAAAGCTCAGAATTAACTGTTCAGAGCTGAAAATTTAGGTTATTCTTCACAGCTAGGAAACAACCAGTAATGGCTGGTCTAAGGCATTTAGCTGCCTCAGACTGAGCAGCGTATGATGTCCCTCTGTTTTTTGTTGTTTATTCATTTAGTCGCTTCTGACTCTTCGTGACTTCATGGACCAGCCCACGCCAGAGCTTCCTGTCAGTCGTCAACACCCCCAGCTCCCCCAGGGACGAGTCCGTCACCTCTAGAATATCATCCATCCACCTTGCCCTTGGTCGGCCACTCTTCCTTTTGCCTTCCACTCTCCCTAGCATCAGCATCTTCTCCAGGGTGTCCTGTCTTCTCATTATGTGGCCAAAGTATTTCATTTTTGCCTTTAATACCATTCCCTCAAGTGAGCAGTCTGGCTTGATTTCCTGGAGTATGGACTGGTTTGATCTTCTTGCAGTCCAAGGCACTCTCAGAATTTTCCTCCAACACCACAGTTCAAAAGCATTGATCTTCCTTCGCTCAGCCTTCCTTATGGTCCAGCTCTCGCAGCCATATGTTACTACAGGGAACACCATTGCTTTAACTATGCGGACCTTTGTTGTCAGTGTGATGTCTCTGCTCTTAACTATTTTATTGAGATTTGTCATTGCTTTTCTCCCAAGGATGATGTCCCTCTACATCACCCCAAGTCATGTTGCATTGTAGCCAGTGCTAGTCAAGATAGTTTGATACCTGAAGCAGACATTCTCAAATCTTTCCCTCTTTGTTAGTAAATATACCTTAGTAGCACATTCAGCCATTCTCTATCCTTTCATGACACCCCAACTATGTTAACTGTCTTGAGATGTACACATTTAACTCATCTCTGGTGAGGTGAAGAAATTTAGCAGTCCACCGAATACAAATACAAGTTTCACCAAATACATGTTTTTCAAAGTGCAGTGCAAAGGGCCTGTGATACTTGAAGGCTTATGCTGTAGGTCACATTGGCATTACAGATAGGTAGTATGACAACTATACAGTTTTGCTAGTAGATGAACCCTTCTGAATCACAAATCACAGGATAAATGGTATCATGCCATGAGAATATGGCACCACATAAAATACTGAGGGAGAGAGAGAAAAGGAATTCACAAGAATTCAAAGGAAAAATTTGCTAAGGAAGGAGGGAAGAAGAATGAGGTGCAACTGTTTAGAGATCTTAACAGATCTTTTTGCAGCCTCTCTATTGCTAATGTAAATTTTGCATTTATCTGACTGTAGTTGTTATATAGTTTGAGTTCATTTTTTTTAAAAAGCTTTTACTGAATTGTTCTAGAATATAAAAGCCTGGTAGATGTTTGAAATCCTCATTCTATATAACATGACTCTGACAAGCTAGAAACCTTTTTTGTGTCCTCAGAAGTTACATAGAAATATTTCAAGTTCATAATTTTCTTTCAGTCTTTTTTTTATTTCTAACTTCACCTGTGAATTTTTTTTTTTTTTTAAGATCTTACTGTTTTCTATATTCACTGACAGACCAGCTGCCAACTAAAATATAATTCAAATGATGAATTCTGGTTTAAAGGAGTAGCCCTTTCATCAAGGTATACAAAGCTTTTTTTAGTATATAAACTTTATTAAAATTCTATACATAAAATAGACATTAAAAACCACAGTACATAAACATGTACAAAAACATAAACCTGAAAACACAAAACTAAACATCTAACTTAGTCCACTTCCTCCCTTCACTTTTCTCATGGATCCACTAACCATTTCTTATTCTTTTATACTGCTGTAATCACTATTTCAATTTTCCATTATCTCCCCTTGCTTAATCTATAAAACCCTTTATCATCAAGCTATTTTTCTCTATTTTTGTAATATAATCCATAAATGATACCAGTCTTTAATAAAAGCCTCTGTAGAGTTCTCTCTCATTAGACATGTCAGTTTTGTCATCTCCACCAAGTTCATGACTTTAAATATCCACATTTCAACATTTGGAGCTTCTTTATATTTTCATTTCTGTGCATATAATAATCTTGTTGCTCTGATCATATACAACATATACTCTCAGACTTGAGAACTAGATAAAGTAAGACCACTGTCTTTTCCTTAAACTGATCAAGGAGAAACATGACTAAATAGTGTATTTCCTAAAACTTAGCATTAACTTCTTGGGAAGTTCAATTCATTGTTTGGCTTGGAATAGGATTCTGAAGTGGGAACTGGACATCCAGTAATTCTGCTTCTTAGATTTATGGGTTCACTTATCCAAGACATGGCCATAAATAATAATAAATAAATATTGATAAAAGATAAGCTATATCAAAGCAAGGGTAAATGGAGAAGATCTAATTGTTGGATTCACACATCATGCTAGAATATGCTTAGTCTGTTTTTAGTTTGACATGCTATGCAAACCAGACCATTATAATTTGCTCAACAATCCACAGTTGTAGATTCACAATTGTTGAGTCTACCCCTAAAGTTCTTCCTCTGTAGACTTTCCTAACTTCCCTCCTTCATTAGAAATATAAGAATCTGACTATACCATTCTCTGTGTAAATTTCTTATAGCTGTTGTTTTTATATCCAAAAATATATATCCAAAAATTATATCCAAAATTTTATTGGATTTTATTGAAGGTTACTCATATCTGGCATAAAAAATAATGCTGGCAGAGGCACCCAGCAGAGACAGAATGGAGCAAAGAGAATAGCTTTGAACTTACTGAATCCAAAATGATGATCAAGACAGAGATCAACAAAACATAGGCTCTACATTCTTTGTTATGATTCCCACAAGTGCTGCCTTCCAGACTGCAATACGATATGGACTATGTTTCCCCACAGTACCAGGAAAATGAAGTTACAAATCTCAAATACAAAGACTGTCAATCTTAAAGGCTAAGTGAAGACAGGACTGAATGTGTGGCATATTCTTCCTTAATGTTTTGCCCCTGAGTGGTTTTCAGAATTCCAACACATGTTTTAAATATGATATGCCCTTTCTTCCAGGATGCTAGATACAAATTTTCTACAGAAATATACTAATTTAGGAAAAACAGTGTTTTTATTTGATGAAAGCACTGAGTGCTCTCTAAGGCGGCCAAGCTTTTTTTTTTTTTTTTTTGTCTAAATAGATAATAACCAGAGGAAAGGACATTGGCTTTAAAGAGGACTAAATAACCATATCTTTCATATACATACTCAGTATGTACATTTTGATGTAAAAATCCTCCAGATGTGAATAGATGAGAAATTAGAGGTTCTTGTTCTCTGGATATTCATTTGCTATATAAATCTCTCATCACATTCTTATCTGTTATGTAAATAAGATGTGGAATTCCAATAGTGTAGCAGTGTTCTACAGCAGATGGTGTAGTGAGATTTACCACACCATTACATTTAATGGGATTGAATTCATTTGGATTTCTTGAGGCTTGTACAGTCCTTGCTCCATGCAGCAGTGTTGCCACCGTTCCTGATTATATATGATTTGAGAAAATGCTTAAAGAAGGGGGGGAAACCCTCTTATCTTTAGGAATATGTATGTTTTCTGTCAAAGTTTAAAATGTGTTATGTATTGCATTTCTCAGGATTTATATGCCCTTCAAGAAAAGATATTTAATGAATATTCAACAAAGATGTTGAGACAATCTAAGATATTTGAAAATTTGCAGCATCAGTTAACTGTTTTCATGCAAGAGAATCTCCCTTTATTCCCTTGCTATATTAGTCTTTTAAAAAGATAACAAGCAGATAACAAAAGAACCCCATCGGTTAAAATGAACTGAGGTTTTGCTGTTTGGTATACACTAAGTGAGCTTACTTGATACTTTATTCATTCATAAGATAAATAGCATCTGAGTTTTCCTCCATACATCAGTTACTTGGTAAATAACACAAATAAGATGACTAATGGTGACATGTGATGGCAATGTCCAAATAAACTAGATTAACTAGTATTAAGATTTTGATCCAAATGGTCCATTCTGTGATTGGAAGACGTTTCTGCTTGATCAAAGTGCCCTCTTCCCCATCCAATTAGTGAAGATTCTGTCTCAGATCTCTGCTCCATTTTTCATACCATTCAGGTTACAGTGGGGAGGAAGGGTGAAGAATGCACAGTTATGTGAGCAGACCCTTGATTACATATCTCTGATCTAGCTACAGTGCAGAAACTTCAGTCCCCTTTACTTATACCCAGGTTTATTGCCTATTGATAATGTATATCTCTTCATTCATATATATAGTGCTGCATGCCATACAAGTTTCAATAACTTTGTACCTCCCCAAAATTGATGCCTGGAATAAGCAGGGAGAAAAAATGCTTTCATTGGAGCAAAAAATAGCCCACTCGAGGTAACCTCTTACAGTATGTGACAAGCGGGACTAGCTTAGTTGCCTTCAATTAGAATGAAATAGCTTTTGGAAGAGTGAGAGAATAACTGGAAGATGACCTTAGATTCCTTTGGTGCCAGGAGCAGAACCAGCAAACGTTACCACATTCATTGCTGGCTTTCCAAATGTCAGGTTAGCACGTAGGAATTCAGATCACATATGAAACTGAGTAACACGTGTTCTTCTTATAGGAGGGAAGAAAACTGAAACATTGGGTGCGCTGGACACAAAGGAATCTTGGTCTTCAGCACATCAGCCTCCTATAATAGTGTGTAATTTCACAATTAACTTTCTATCTATCTCCCAAGTTCTAGGGGGGAAATAGGGATGTTAGCCGTGGAATTGTACTATGTCATGCCTTTCAAGGATGAGACCTAAGTATTTGGTCATATTTGCTGAGAACTGGTTTTCCTTCCAGATTTGAGATAGAACAGTGTTATACAATTAAACCACAAAGTTTTGTTCAGGGCTGGCCCAGGGATAAGATGGCCTCTCTCACTGACTCTTCTCCATGTATGAAAACTGCTGCATTGGCAATTACAATTTTCTCCAATATTGGGAACAAGGCTAAGAGGAACACAGGGCAAGATATGGAGCCCACAGTTGCTTCTTCAAATGCTTTGCTACCACTATCCAGCATCCATCGGAATGAAATTTGTTTTATTCTGCTTAATGATAGGGCCAGCGCTGGTTTTGCTACTTGCTGCTGCTGTGTTAAGGTTCCTTTATGACTTTTATTCTTTCCCCTCCCCATTTTCTGCATGGATTGGATTTTAAAAATAAATAAATAAAGCAAGACTCCACTATTACATCTGGAACCCACTTATTATCAGAACTAACCTTTGCCTATCATCTGTACATTTTTTTACATGGCTCATGCAGTTACAAATAAAGTAAATATTATCCAAGAGCTGAATCTAGAAGCTTATAAAACAAAAGACACTATAGGTATTCTGTGTTCTGTTAGGTTGCCCATAGGATTTAGACAGGAAGAAAAAAATTTAAAACATGAAAATAATATATTGTTAAAGTTGATTAGCTGGCTGTAGTTTCCTAGATACAGTAGATTTTCTCCTTTAACACAGCAGGGGTATGCATGACTTATGCAGGCAAAGCCTACTTTACAGAGTTTAAATTTGATCAAATTGATTAAACATAGGGGCTTAAAAAAAAAAAAAACTACAACCCTCTTTCAAGACCATTTACTAGTTTTAGGATTGTTCTTACATTGCAGCTGATTCTGGAGTTTTTCCTAGCTTGAAATTAGCCATGATCTTTACTTCTTTGAAAAATCTAAAATATGATCATTATACAGCAACATTTTAGGCCTTTAAATGGAGATTTTGGGAGGCTCCCTTGAGCCATACAGAGAAAGTATATGAATAGTTAAAATAAAGCAGCCCATCAATTCACTATATGTTCATTTCTATTAAAATGGAAGAAATGTAATATTTTATTTATTTATTTATTTATCAGATTTTATTACCACCCATCTCCCCCTGCTCCCAAAGGAGGGACTCTGGGTGGTTTACAAAAACAGAATTTTAAATCCAATATCAATATAAATATCCTAATAAAGATACAATAAAAGTAAAATATAATAAAATATAGTAAAATCCAGATGGCTGAAAGTATTTCTGTCTGTGAGTATAAATATTGTCAGTGAGTATAAATAAATAAAATATATTTATTTAAAATCAATGAAATATTGATTTTAAAAATAATAAAGGTATTAACGGTTTGCATGTGTTTAATTGTTACATGTGTTTTATGCATAGCACTCTAAGTATACATGACACTTGACAGAATAAGTCAATGTTCTACCTGAAACATTGTACAATCTAAAATATAGATTGGGGGGAAAAAGGAGGAATAGAAAGCCAAAATTGGGGTAAACACGAGAGAAAAATATTCAGTGATTTCAGCTGCTCATACAAAAGTTTAGGTACAGCAGAGCTCTAATTCCTAATAAGGCAACTCTGGGAAATAATATACACTTGAAATTTCCCTAAATTTCTTGTCTCACCTGATTTTTTTTCAAAAAGAATCTTTTAATTAAAAAATAAATGGGAAGTTAGCATGCTGAAAACTAAAGCACCAGCCTCAAGCAGAAGCAGTATTTTCAACAATGCCTTTGGGCCTTACATAAACCTCAGAGGCATTCTTAGGAAATGTGGATGCTTGTAGCTCAGGGTTTCATTGGAAAGTATGCTCATCTGTACAGAAAAAAGGAGATGAACTGAGGTGCAGAGAAAAACCTTGGAAGCAAGTATGGATGTTAGAAGGTAAACTTACCAGTTTGTCTTCTGGTAAATGGATGGCAAGCGTTTGTCTATGCCCACCAGAGAAACACTTTGCAAGATGGCCCAAACTATAGTCTCAAAATTCCAAACTAACATGGGATTATCTCAGAGCCAGGAGGTTCTCTGAATTTCTCACAGCTACTCCAACTTATTAGAATTTAGTATGAGTTGGTTTCTACCCACCTGGACCTTCTCCAATCTGTAAACATTGGGTCAGCACTTCCATGTTATCTTCAGTTCAACTGTGTCATGTTCACTGTTTCAATGTGCACTGTACATCGTAACGTTTCACATGCCATGATGCTAACGTGCGTTGATGTTGGGAGGGAGCTGCTGGGAAACCTTCTGCCAAGCTTTGTATCTATGTTTATTTTAATGGAATGTGTTTGGGTTATGTGCGCTGTTCAAAGTCTTTTCCACCACACCATCAGGAGCCATTGGAGCACCTGGGATTGCGAGCCTGGGAAGGTTCTACGGGGGGAGGGATCTCGTTTGTACTGAGGGCTTTTTAGTTTGTATTTGGCGCGCTTTTCCCATTCTCAGCTTTCTTTGTACTTGCATACTATTCTTAAATAAATCAGATCTTATGAAGCTCTTGCTTGTGAGTCTGAGAGTGTTTTAGGATAGGCAACCATTACAAACTGGTGGTGGTAATGGAGAGGTGAATATAATTAGTGGAACCTGAGTACTTATTCCATACCACTTCTGATTAGAACTGTCTGCTAAATTAGTATTGGAACTACCACAAACAGTGCCTCCAATCCCCAGGCCTCATAGGCAGTCTGATAGGATACCATGATCAATATTATCAAAAACCATTGAGAGATCTAACAGGCCCAAGAAGAATATGCTTCCACTCTCAATGTTCTGATATAGATCATCCCCCGGTGTAACTAATACTTTTTCTGTCTCCTGAATGGGTCTGAATCCAGACTGAAAAGGATCCAGAAAATCCACTTCATCTAAGTTGTAGGTAATTCAACCACCACTACATTCTTTACAGCTTTTTCCAAAAAGAGGAGATTGTAATCAGGACAATAGTTCTCAAAGATGGAGAGCCATAAAGAAGACTTTTTCAAGAGAAGGCAGATTATCACCTCTTTCAAGGTAGATGACCTCCCTCAAAGAAGCATTACCACTGCAAAATCCAGCCATTCACACACCCCTTGTTGCCCGAAGGGAGTAGAAAGGACATGATTTAAGTTACAGGTAGCAGCATTCATGCTGCAGAGAACTCTATCCTCAGTCTCTTTAAGGTCAAACAAATCTCTGATAACATTGCAAGATATTACACCAGTTATCGCAGTATATTCTGTCCAAGAGAATCTAACTCCAAATAAATATGGACAACTTTATCCTTGTAGACTTTAGGAAAATTAGCAACTTGTTCCTCTCCAATAGGGAGGGGGTTAGTCTAAACATAACTGTTGGGCAATTATATATGGATGCAATAAAGGCAGAGGCGAGAGTATGTTTGATGCCAGACCTGAGAAGAATTAAATATGTTCCTTCTATTTTGTCACCATCACTTAGGCATATTTTATTTTATTTTATTTTATTTTATTTTATTTTATTTTATTTTATTTTATTTTATTTTATTTTATTTTATTTTATTTTATTTTATTTTATCATTTCATTTCATTTCATTTCATTTCATTTCATTATTTCATTATTTTTAGTTTAGAAAGCCACCTAACTAGATAAGACTCTGGGCAGCATATAACATTAAAGGATAATTTGAAAAAGAATAAAACAATCAGAAAGCACAACCATATATTTTGAGAAAAGATGATTCCTCAAACAAATGAAATCTTGTAGAAGCTCAACACCCAACCTAACAGAGGGTCTGGGGGGAACAGCCAGATTTTCAGAGACTTCTTGAACATCTGGGTGGAAGCTATATGAATCTGTGGTTGGATGCACTTCCAGAGGACAGGTACTATGGCAGAAAAGGAGTGCTTGCTGGGTCCTGAGAGATGACATAGTTTAATCAAAGGTACCTAGTATGTGCCTGCTCTGTTCATTCATACTCTTCGTTTACTTCATTTCCCAGAACTCCTCAGTAGACCAAAGAGCACCTTGAGGTTTACAAATGGTGAGAGGCTACTTGAGCAATTACATCCAATACTTTGGTTCCTCCGCATTCCAAGAGGTGACCAGATTCTTTTCTTTATGGAATTTTATGGTATTTTAATGGTTTTTTTATGGTTTCATTGTTTTATTGTTTTTAATGTATTTAATTATTTTTTTGTGGTTGTCTTTGTATTGTTTTTTGGTTTTTAATTCTGTAAGCTGCCCCGAGTCACAGCAGTGAGATGGGTGGCTATATAAATTTAATAAATAAATACATTTATTTTATTTTAGGTATTTATACAAATTTAGAGGCCACCCAATTCTTTGACTCTGGGTGGCTTACAAATAAAAAAGAAGAACAATATACAAGTAAAAAGTACTACCTTTTTGCGGGGAGATGGGCAGTGATAGAATTTGACAAATAAAATAAAATAAAAGAGATACAGGACATCCAGGGGAATAGTACGTCTAGCCATTCAGGAAATATAACTAACATAACAAAAGGCGGCTCCCAAACTACCCTCTCCCAAGGCCTGGAAGAACAACCAAGTTTTTAGCAATTTCCTAAACATCACAAGGTTGAAACTTAAGGAATCTCTTGTGGGGCATTATTGCGGAGAGCAAGTTCTGCAATGGAGAACATTCACTTGCTGGGTTCCATAAGACTGTTTAATCGATGGGATCCAGAACATACCCATCATGCTTGATTGCACTGGACAATTCATGATGAAAATGCCTGCCCGGTTGCTTCATGAAGCCATCTGGATTAATCTGGGGTCTGGGACAGATCGTTTTAATTGGTCCACCATCTATGCAGAAGTTTGGGATGGCAGTAACTTGCAGATTGACCAGAAAATGATTTGACTGTGGCAAAAGTCTGTGATAAAGGACTGTTGGTCACCTCCTCCAGATCCTGCACATCCTTCTTCAGATCATGCACATTTTTTCGGAGGTAAACATTAGATATAACATGCCTAGGAGCCAAATAATCTGGTACAGGGCCATGGTTGCCCTGGAGATCATGAATTCCTAAGCTGGAACCCATCACCAGGGCACAAATCCCCTAGCACTGTCAGCCACTCCAGCAATAAGGTGGAAAGGCCCTGGAAGGGTGCCTTTGGGAAACAGTGGGAACAGGGGTATACCCACAGAAGCCTTTACTTGTCCCTTCAGCTGAGAGTCATGTAAGTACATTCACACCAAGTACCAATGGAGCCAGGCAATTGGTTACAGTCAAGGTGTCATGCACAATCGCAGCTACCCCACCACCCTCCCTGGATCCAGCATCTTGGCTGTTGATGAACTTGAAACTCAGGACAACAGAATTCTGATAAGGCTAATCATTATAATCAAGCAAGTTGTGTAATGCTTGTCAGTTCTGACTCTCTGATCACCATGTTCTGTATGGATGATGTCTTATTCTGGACAAACATAGCATTCACCAATAGCAGCCTCAGACCCAGACTACCAGCAATTTGGGTGTCAGGCCATAGGGCAGAGATTGGCCAGGAAGTGGGGACCTGCACCAGATTGCTAGTTCCCCTTCTATAATAGCATGGGCAGTCCTTATTGACATGCCTCTTTCTACCCATTATTGTGGAAATCTTACCTTTTCCACCATCAATCCCCCAACTAACTCACCCATTTTTTTGCCTCCACCAACTTTATTTCTCCAAACACCTACCATAGCACAGCAACACCATTCCTAAATACACAAAGTTCAATAGGAGGGCACTAACTCCAAGGGCTCCATTAGATCCCCATCAACCATAACAGCTTCCTCCAACAACCAGTCCTAACTGCCATAAGAACAAAACACTGGATCTCCCACAGCACCCTCTCTCCCACCAAGACCTTCTCTCACATGGTTATCATCAGATTTAGGAAAACCCTTTTCCCTTTGCTCTTTCACTCCTGATGGAGGGCAAACAACTATATTCCCTGTATCTCACCCAAGGAGATGAATAGTTCAAGCTCAAAACTATTTCCACAATAGTTCCATATCCAGGCTTGAGGCTTGACCATACTCCAGCCCTGTCCACAGCTGCAGTAATCAATTGCTTAGCAGCTCCATTCCCAGATACTGGACATGACACTTCCTAAAATGAATTGTTTCTCCAGTCCAATATCAAGTTCACCACCTGCTCCTCCACAGAACACATCAATTTTATAATTATTTAGTTTTATTATAATTTTTATTTGCTGTCTCAGAATTTGTCTTCTTTTGTCTTTTGAATTGTTAATGAATGACAGTAATAAAGTTGATTGATTGAAGCTCCTCAAAGAAAAGAACCACCTCCTTACAAGTCTGGGGAAAAAAAACAGGGGAAAGAAAGAAACTGAGAAGTCTTGGCCCTAATATATAGGGAAACAAATTAATTCTAAATTGGAAATAGTTAAATTGCAGAAATTCTTGTAATCATATCCATTTCATCTCATAAAACTTGTTAAATTCTCTGTGAGAATCTTGCTAGGAAGAATTACTTTTGGTTGCCAAAAACATGACACTGAAATTCTAGTCATCAACTATAGGAAGAGCTACCATAAACTACTGTACAGAATGTATACCCAGGTGATGCTTCTATACTCCAGACTCTCTAATAAATTTCTATTTTTCCCACAATGGTCTGTTGGCCAATCAATCTAACAAGCTCTACAGGCAGCAACAGGTCCTTCTTTCTTAGCTGCAAATAGTGGTTGCTTGATTTGTGCTGCTCAGATGTATTTATTTATTTATTTATTAAACAGATTTATAAGGCCACCCAACTCACACATGGTGACTCCAGGTGGCTCACAGAATTAAAAACCATAAAAACACAATAGACACCCCCCCCCACCCCGTTCAGCAGCAAACACATTCATACCAGCCACTTGATTGGCTCTGGAGCAGCTTGGGGCCCCAGGCCCTTTGACAGAACCACGTCTTCAGGGCCTTCTGGAACAGCAGCCAGGAGGGGGCCAATCTTATTTCTGGCAGAATGATGTTCTAAAGGAAGGGAGCCACTACAGAGAAGACCCTTTTCCTTGGTCCCACTAGATGTATCTCCCTAACTGAAAGGACCTGCAACATGCCCTGCCTCCCCACTCTGGTGAGCCAGGTGGATATAACTGGGAAAGGTGGTCCTGCAAATAATCTGGCCCCAAGCCATGCAGGGCTTTAAAGGTGATAACCAGCACCATGAACTGGACCTGGAAGCAAATTGGCAACCAATGCAGTTCCCGCAAAAGAGGTGACACATGGGCAAGTCTAGGCTTGGTCAAAACTATGTGGGCCACACTGCATTTTGAACCAACTAAAGCTTCTGGATACTTTTCAAGGGCAGCCCCATGTAGAGCACATTACAATAGTCCAAACGGGAGGTGACTAGTGCAGGGGTGACTATGAGAAGGGCCTGTTAGTCCAGGAATGGGTGTAGCTGGCATACAACATGCAGTTGTGCAAAGGCTCTTCTGGCCATGACTGCTACCTGCTCTTTGAGCAGGAGCCGTGAGTCCAGGAGAAACCCCAGGCTACACACAGAGTCTGTCTGGGGCAGAGCAACTCCATCCAAGACCAAAGATGGTAATTCTCTGGAAACCAAAGAGCCCCAAACCCACAGCCATTCTGTCTTGCCAGGGTTCAACTTCAACCTGTTGCTCCCCATCCAGACCTCAACAGCCTCAAGGCACCAGGAGAAGGTGGCCATGGCATCGCTTAACTCACCATGGGCAGAGATGTACAACTGAGTATCATTAGCATATTGATGGTACCTCATCCCATGGTGATGGATGATCTCACCCAGTGGCTTCATGTAGATGTTAAACAGGAGTGGACAGAGCACCGACCCCTGCAGCACCCCACAAAGCAGGGGCCAAAGGCAGGACCTCTCGCCCCCAATCGTCACTGGCTGGAAATGGCCCTGGAGGAAGGAAATAAACCAGGACAACAGAGTGCCCCCCACCCCTGAAGCCGCTCCAGAAGTATACCATGGTTGATGGTATTGAAAGCCTCTGAGAAGTCAAAAGCCAGGATGGGCACACACCCTCTATCCTGCTCCTGCCAGAGATCATTGAAAAACACAACCAATGCCCTTTCTGTCCCATATTCAGGTCTGAATCCTGACTGAAAGGAGTCCAGATAATCCATTTCATCCAGGATCCTCTGGAGCCGCAGTGCGACCACCTTCTCATTAACCTTCCCCAAAAAGGTTGGAGACAGGACAAAAACTGTCCATCAGGGTGGGATCCAAAGATGGCTTCTTAAGGAGGGGGTGAACCATAGCATCTTTAAAAGGCTGGGGCACAACCCCCTCCTCCAGAGATGCATTAGTCACTGCCAGTACCCACCCACACGTCACCTCCCAGGAGGCTTTTACTAGCCCGGAAGGACATGGATCCAACACACAAGTGGCTGAGCTCCCAGTCCCTCAGTTCCTGTCCAGTTCCTCAGGAGCAACAGGGTCAAAGTGTTCCCAGATAACTGGGCAAGAACCTACCCCAGGCATCTCCACTGGACCATTATGCATGCTGTCATCTAACTGGGAACAAATCTGAGTGATCTTATCTGTCAGAAAATCCGCAAATTCCTCAATGCACCCCTGCAGGTTCACCCCTGAATCCTCCTTACCCAGACGGAGATGAGTCACCTTAAAAAGCGATGCCAGATGCTTATCTGCAGATGCAATTAGTGAGGAGAAGTATTGTCACTTTGCTGCACAAATCACCATGTGGTACGCTTTAATAGCAGCTCTTACCCATGTTTGGTTGGATTTTTCTTCGTCTTCTGCCAGAGATGCTCTAGACATCTCTTGATCCATTTCATTCTTCTCAGTTCCTCCATATACCATGGGGCCTGACGAGGTCCATGGGTCAGGAGAGGTCACATGGGTGCAATCTTCTTTAGAGCTTCAGTCATCCTCCTATTCCAGGCGGTGACCAAGGTTTCAGCAGGACTAGGCAGCAGATCCTCAGTTATAACCCCTAGCTTCCTCTGGAACCCAACTGGGTCCATTAGTCACTGTGGGCAGACCATTCGAATAGGTCCTGCCTCCCTGCAGAGGGGTGTGGCTCTAGAGAAGCTCACAGCCACCAGGGTGTGATCTGACCATTACAGGGGGACCAAAGATAGGTCCACCAGTTCCAGATCACATAAGCAATGCTCCGACAAGAACACCAAATCACAACTATTCCTAGTTGTGCCCTGCATAACTTGGGACAAGCCCATGGAAGTCATGGTTTCCATGAACTCCTGAGCTACCTCTGATCTCACTCCCAGGGATGGCAGATTGAAGTCTCCCAGAACCATAAGCCTGGGAAACTCCACCGCCAAACCTGCAGTGAGGTCAAGGAGCTCGAGCAGGGAGGCTGCTTCACAGCAGGGAAGCTGGTATACAGCAGCAATCCCAACTGATCCCTAGAGCCCAAGCTAAGAAAAAGGGTCTCACAAGCAGGCACTTGTGGAGCAGCACCCCTGGTAGCCACCAGAGATTCTCAGATGACAACAGCAACACCTTGTCCCCTGCCCTGCAGTCTAGGCTGATGCCACACTAGAAAACTGGCCAGGCACATTTCAGAGAGAGGAACTCCCCCCTCCGGCCCCAGCCGTGTCTCGGTAACACATGCCAGATCAGCCTTCTCCACGATGATAAGATCAGCAATAAGTGGAGCCTTATTGCTGACTGGTCTGGCATTCAGGAGCAATAGCCTAAAACCCGGGCAATTGTAGATCCGCTGACCAGGCCATTGGGGTGAGCTCAGCGGGCTGGAATGTGAGATTGGTATGAGGCATCGAGGTTGGGCTCCCTGAAAATGACCTCCCGCTGTCTCCCACCATATTTCCCCATACCCGACATCACTGAGATCTGCTCCCCCGTCCTATCCACCCCACAAGTCTCTCCATCCCCCATCCTCAAACCTCCCCTCTTGATCTAAAGAGAAGCCCCTGCAAACAGCATACATACAATGTACACACAACCAAGGGGCAAAGTAAAAACCCACAGGTGTTATAGCACTAGCTCTCAGCACCTGTATGTCATCACCCACCCCGACTCATATCTCCAAGAAACACAAGCACCCCACTGCCTGGTCGCTGTCACCCACCCGGCAAGGAGCCACTCCACCAAGCCCCCTGGGTCTCACCCAAAGGAGAGGATCAACCACACACATTACAATCCCCATCCACCCCCCACAACCCCTGGATCATCCCTAGGTAGCTTCATTGGGCAAGCTGAATAGCTGATCTTAAGTTTTTGGTGTGTTATGCTGTGGTGTACTGTCAGATACAGCCACTCCTCCCACCCCTCAAATGGTTTAGAGATCTATTGACAGTCAATCAATCTACCAATCTATCAATCAAACAGTAGGTGGCAGCAAGGAGTTAGGTTTTTTTTTTCTTTTTTCACATTGCTAGCCTGCCATCAAGGTTAGTGCACAAGTGTTGGTAAAGAGCTGGTGTTTGAGAAAGGAAAAAAGAGAAAGCACACAATGAAAGTGGTTGCAGAAACTGGGGTGCCAGCCTCCCTCATTAGCAAAATAGCACTATGGAAGAGGACAGAATTCAGTAACCAAATAGAAAAGGAAAGTCCAATAGCAGACCTGTCAAGCCAACTGGAGCCAAGCAGACTGCTGATCCCAATCTGTCATCTCAGACTGCCTCCTTCATCTCTCCTAGATTGTCTGCATGGAATGTCTTGTGCCAGTATAATGGGGATAATACCACTTCTGTATCAGAACACCTAAAACTGTCTTGAGGATGCCATAGTTGTGGGCTAACAATGAGATAGAGGCAACAGTGTGAAGACATATCACCTCACCATAGCAAAATGGTAGGTGAAAATTCTTTAAGCTGGGGCATGAAGGCTGCATGGATGGGCTGTTACTAAGGAGCTTATATGAAGCTTAAGGAGCTTATATGAAGGAGCTTCTAATCTAATCTCTTCTGTGCATTATCCTGTCATTGACAATAATGTGTGTGTATGTGTGTGTGTGGGGGGGGTAGCCATTAAACTAACTTACCTGAGGGACCACTGCTGCTGTTACATAATTCTTGATCTAGATTTGGTTTTTCAATTCAGGCAACTTGTCTATGACGGAAAGTACTAAGCATTTTTCCCGCTCTGGAACTTGACTACCAGCCCATTTTAGCCTATGCTTTCTGTCTCCCTTGTCTTTGGCTTCTGGGTCCTTTTGCTAGAAACATGATGCTGGATGAGACTGAAATGTACATTTACATTCTGATGCATTCATGTGTGTACTCTTTGCTCCCCTAAAACAGTTCTTGCTATTGCCCATAAATAACGAGCGTCATACCAAATGTGTAGGTGCTGCATCAACATTTTACTTGGACATTTATCTTCACTGTTTCACTTTGGCTAGAACTAAATAAGTTGTTCCTTAAGAAGAGTGCATCTCCCATTCCTTAGAGAATACTGTATGGAATAGAATTATATTTTATGTGTGGCCATATGATATACAGTATATTGGCTCCCAGTTGTGGTAAGGGTCAGCAACCCTCAAGTCATGAACATTTTCTTCACATCTAGCACTCTTTTCTCCTGTTCTATTCCCACAGAATGAAAAATAAGTTTAGTAAAATATAAAGTGGGCAACTATGTTCATTCCCAACTGCAAAGCTGCATTCAAACCTTACTTGATAGGTGTTATGGATCTATATTTATTAGTGCAAATGAACATGAGTCATATTAAAAGTGAAGTACAGAAAGCTAAATAGTAATTACCATCAGAATACGGTCCCTCCTACTAAGCACAATGAATATTCCTTTTTTTCCACAGAGGCAATGAAGTTTTCTATTTTTAAACAAGATTTAAAAAAAAAACAACATTTGAGAATAATATTTCAATCACTGTGTTTTCAAATTCCAACATGTTGTGAAAGGATTGAAATATGTCTTTGAGAAGTGCTATGTCACTATGATTTTACAGAACAACTGAGTGTAGGAAACACTCTTCATCCTCCCGCATTTGCTTTAGAGCTTGTTTGTTTTTTGCAACTCTGCCATTAAAAATATTGCAATGATATTTAAAAGTTGATTCAGTATGAACAAGTGCAAACAGAAGCTTGTATCTGAAGTGTGAAATCTTTATCCAAGTTGACATTCATGACTTTGTGAACTCACACAGTAGATGCCACCAGAAATGGCACCCAAACTAGGCCTTAAAGAGACACATGGAAAGTATCAGTATGACTGGTGGCCATGGGCATCACCAAAACACCAAAACAAGAACAGCACTCCTGCGAATAAGCCCAATAGCAGCAGTACAACATGCTTTGTAGACAAGGAATACTATGGGTCAGTTGGAAAAGAGGAGACATCAGAGAAGAATATGTATAATCTACATACTGTATATAGAATAGGAAGAGGCCTGACAGCCTGGAGTGTTTCTGTAAGAGATGGTGATAATCTATAACATTTTGTTCCAGTTCTAAAATTCTTCTGACATGTTACTTGAGCTTTTCTCATGTTTGAGGCTTAATCAAAGTGTCAGGATTATATGCGTCTCATTGTCATCAGGCACATGAAATATAACAAAAGCCCTTTATGATTCACAAAATGGTAACAAGAAAAACAGCAGCAATAGCAGCAACACTGTTGACTCTTTATGTCGCCATATTTTAATGGCTTACAGATTTTCATGTATGAAATTGACACCTTGTTAAAGCTAAAAATGTGCCCACATACTGTAGTTGATTGCTTGCAAATTCATGGAGGTTGAACTCTAGTATGGATTGATCATTACGTATATTCGTGATAGTTGCAATATGATATTTTAATCATTTTCTGTGAGATCTTCTTTTTTTTGAAGCCCATGCTTGAAAGAGATGGTGCTTTATTCAAAATACAAATTCTATGATGATGTGCAAACATACATTTAAACAACTTGTAGTTTTTATTTAAAGCACTGCTGAGTTAATTCACATGCAACCAAAGGTCTTCAAATACAAACTGATGATGGCATATTTTGTAGCACAAAGCCAGCCAACCAATATTTTCTGATGTTTCAGATGAAAACTCAGCACATGGCTATCCTAGAAAAATCATGTAGCATAGGAACACCAGTCATATTTGTTCTAAAAAATGTCATTTTATTGATGGAGAAGTGAATTTCAATCATACTGACTCTTTGCCCAAGGCCATGCCAAGAATGAACTGGAATTTAAGTCTTTCACCCCATGTTAATTTTCTCCATACCATATATAAAAATGTAGATAATAAATACAAAGGTACAAATAATGTCTTTAGAGACTGAAAAATTAATAAACAGATGCAAATGTACTTACTCAAAAAATGCTACTGGTAGTTTTGAACATTATCTTTCTTTCTCACTGGCAGTTACAAATACACAGCACATGACATGTTCATGGCTCTATGTTGTCCTCCAAATGAAGCAAGAAAGGTTGGAATAGAAGACAGATGGGCTGGTGCTAAAGCATAGAAGCAGCATGAAACAGCTGTGGTCTGTTAGCAACAACAGCCTAGAAAACATGTTTTCTTTTTATTATTATTTTTTTAAAAAAATGGAAGAATGGTATGTGACTGAATCTAGCAGTACTGAAAGCATACCCAGATGGGCAGTAATTCCAGAATTCTCAGGAGTGCTGGCTAAGAAATGACAAGACCTCAGTTTCCATGTGTTTGGCAGTGTTAGGAAAGCACTAAAGAGCATTCCAAACCTAAGCTAAGCTATTCATTTCATATATTCACAGTAGGTTCAACATTCTTCTGCTTTCAGCAAAAATGAAAACAAAATACTTTGCCACACATTCCCTCTTTCCTTTAAAAGGTCCCTAGAAGAAAATTCAGAAATTAAAGGTATGAATGAGGTACCTGTGTCTTGTATTAGCAAGCTAAGACAAACCAGTGTGCTACTAGAATTATCTAAATCATAAGTAATAATTAATGTGTGGTGTACATGGGTGGTGGTGCTTATCAAAAGCATATCCAACTGCAAACATATGTTATGCTTTCTGTTTGTGCAGGAGCATATCACTTCCTTTTGCTTTATTTTTTATAGGGACTGGCTGCCACAAAAGACAGATCATATCCCATTGTTTGCATAAAAGGCTGTTAGGTTCATATACTCTATAACTGTTTGCCACACTCAAAGACAAGCCTCCTTTGGAAAAAGGAAAGAGTATCTTTCTATCAAATATTAGGAGGGAGCATTTACCTGAGAGTAAATGAGCAGCTAGTGCAATTATCCTGGCATCTATGAAAACAGCATGGGCACAGGGGCATATTACAACTAATTGGAAGGCAGGGTGACACCAGAATGCTGGTGATTGCCTTTTATAACCCTCCTCCCTTTTTGAGCATGGATTTTGTATCCCACTAATTTCAGAAAATGCAGTAAAGCTCCAGCTGCAATATGTTTTGCTGCAAGGGACAATAGTCTGTGATCTCATGTCTGTGATATCCTGAAAGACAGCTTAATTAGCTAAAGCTATAGTTATCGTTTAAAAATACGTTACAATGTCTTCAGGTTGGGAGGGGAGGAGCTTTCTTCTCCTGGGTTTATTATCTGTATTCAGCTGTATGGAATGTGTTTGGGTTATTTTGTGTGTTCAAGGTTTTCTTCCCAGGACATCAGCAGAAATGGTCAACAGCACCTGCGATGGGGAATTTGAAACGGTTGGGAGAGGGGAGGGATTACGTTTGCACCGAGAGTTTTTAGTTTGTATTTGGCGCGCTTTTGCTCATTCTCAGCTTTCTCTGTATTTGCATACTATTCTTTAATAAATCAGATATCATTAAGTTCCTGCTTGTGAGTCTGAGTCTATTAGAGTAGGCAATCATTACAATTAGAACCCTTCTAAGACTCCCATGCAGCTGAACATTCAGTCCTTCAGAACACTTATCTGTCTGGTCATTCTGTTGACTTCTGCTGTCAAATTCCTATTTGGTCTCCCTGTTAATTCTCTTAGTAAGCTCATTCCCTCCATATTGACTGTCTTACATCCTTTCCACAATTTTTGGAACAGCCTTTGCTTGCTCATGTCAAAGAAGTTACTGAACATCTACAATGAACAATCAGCAACTTTCAGGACACAGCAGTTGCAATCAGAAGCTATTCAAGAGATCACCTTTTACCTCAGCATTTCCACAGAACAGACAGCTGTCTGGTTATTTCCTTCTCTTCCATATTTCTTCTTCCCATTGAAGTCTACTACCAGACTTCTTATAATCACTTCCTGTCCACTTGTTCAATACAGTATATCCCTTGATATATAATAATTAAAAAATCAATTCCAATTAGCTTATTAATTTTATAGAAGTACATATACATTTGTATATATAGTTTCTATTAGAGAAAGTTTTAACAAAGTAAAAGCCATGAGAGAAAAGAAAGAGAATAAAGAAACATAGTGAATAGTGAGAAAATAGAAATAGAAATGATAAACAAACAAACAAATAAATAAAACAAGCCTTCCCTGAATTGCTTCACTTGCAAAAGACCTCAATCCAAGATCTATACACATTTTATTTCAATAATTAAAATGAACCAGTAGGTTGCCAAGTACACATGGATAGACAACTCCCCAAACATTCAGGATAACAGTGAAAGCAATTTTTCAATAATAGTATGTGCCATAAGAAGAGGGATTCCCTTTTCTTTGGATAAAATTCCAAATTTCAAAATTCTAATAGCAAAATACATATTATCTGCTTACGGCAAGGCCCTTACCTTCTATCCTAATTTTCAAATACAACATTAGTAAAATTTAAATGGAGGAAGGAGGGATTGAAAAGTTTCAGTTTTAGCCTTTAGCTTAGTTTTCATAATAGTAAAAAGTAAAACCTAAATGTTATTCCTCAATGATTTTTTTTTCACCTGTAGCTTTTTGGGGAATTAAAAACAAATGGTCAGTTCACATGGAAAAGTGACTCACAACCTCTACCTATGTCTGGAGAAAGTCTGAAGTGAAGCTGTAACTGCTTTCAGATGAAAAAAGAAATAATCTTTTACATAATCAGGAACTCTTTATAGGAAGATGTGAAGGTGGATTATAAGTATTTTGGGCCAAATTATGTTATAGACTTGTACATGATTCAGAATCCTGGTTATTCATAGTTCCCAACTGTGTGGAGGACTGTAATGCTGTGTTTTTTCAAAACTCTTTTTTAGTTTTTCCATTTCACTTTATCAAAGACTAGTATGAAAGGAAGAGCTTGGTATGCACCTTTCTGTGTCTTTCCAAATTGAGCTGTGAAATATCTGAGAAAAAAAACTTGATGTTGAGTGAGATCTTTGTTAAATCTAAGTCATTAATTATTATCTATAATGTCTGGCAAAGGTTTTATGCATTACATATTTCTAATAGGAGTATATAAAGTCCACTTAGTCTGATTCAGAGGCCCAGTTTATAGTAATGGGAATGACCTGATTTGATCTGGGTCACACTCTCATTGCTCCACTGAGAAATTTATGTAATGCCTGGATTCAAAAGGAAAATCAGAAAAAATTGAACTCCATTCTGTCATATTCTAGCAACCATGAATAGTTGTAACTTTATTTTTTAATCAGAAAGCTATTTTTTTTTAATTGAACAAACTCATTTTCAAAGAAATCATTTCAGAATGTTTCTTTCCTTCTTATTTTTTTAAAGTACTCCTAGAATTATGGTTTGGAAACTGGATGTTAAAACAGAGAAAATGAAAATAATTCTAGTAGCAGGGTTGGACAACCTTTTTGTGACATGGAGCCACATTTTTAAAAAGTCATGGCAGAATAAGTTTTAGTGTAAGAATATGAAATGTGTGAACATTTCTGAGGGTGGAAAAATGCCAAAAATATTTAGAAGTTGATATGAATCACAAAAATAAGGTCAGCTGAAATGAGTTGACAGAAATATCAAGAACTGTATGAGGTATCAACAAAATGTAATGTACGACTTATACAAAATACCATTTCTGGAATTAGTTCATGGAAAAGAAAAGAGAACAAACCAAAAGTATGGATACAACGTGATGTTGTCAACAAACATCAATCTACAGAATTGAAAAGAATACCATTATTGAAAAAGGAAGGGAAATGAAGTGCTATATTCTCAGAATGTTTTAATGAAAAGTGACAATAAACACAAAAAGTGGCAAGTATGTCCTGGATAATCCAAACAACTCATAAAGTGTGATGTCTTCCTGTGTATGCAATCAATAAAAAGAGAAAATGACTTCTTTCCATGGACAAATACAATATTTGGAAACTGATGAGAACAAGACAACTTTACCATGAGCAACTTTACCAACAGCAGAATTTCTTGCTCCTTCTCCTCAGAAGGAGTCCCTGTGTGTATAAGTATAAGGAACTTCAGTAATATTATAGATAGTAGATTTAGTTTTACTAGTAACAGTGAACAACAAATATTAATCTGTGGAGTCCTTGGTGCTCTCTGAGCCTTGTTGTTTTCTTGCAGACATTTCATTGCCAGACTAGGCAACATCTTTAGTGCCAAAGAGTAATCTTCCATTTATGCTAAGTAATAGTTTATATAAAATAATATATTCTGTAATAATAAAATAGCACTACTTCATATCTGGTGCATCTAGCATGACACTCAAAGACTTGATTATCCTGCTTTGTGTGGGAAATTCATTGTAGTTGTGTACATTTTCCCTGGACTGTAGCATCACCCCTAGAAAAGACTTGACTAAAAACTTCATCTAATTACCTTACATTGTCTGTAGGTTGAGTCATGGCAACTGGATTTCTTTCTTTTTGGTTGAAACATTTCACTGCTTGTCCAAGCAGTTTCTTTAGTCTGGGCAAAGGTTGGTAAGGGGACCCCGTATATGTCTTCCAGGGTGGCTGCATTGTCCTTACACCTGAATGACTTGTTAATTGTGCCATGGAGGTGTGGATTGTCTTTGGGATGTCTTACTCCTAAATCCCTTGTTCATCCCCAAGTGGATCGTTAAGGGTGGCCTTCCTGGTAAACTTGTGAACTGGTCTTAATCTTCCTGGGACTAATGAAAGAGCAGCATGAAAAATGGGGAGCAAGTTGGGTCTGAGGCCTCCCCCTCTATTGAGGGAAAGATTTTCCACTTTGTCATGAATGGATTCCTTAACCCCTCTCTTAACAAGCCATTCAGGTGGAGGGACAATGCAGCCACCCTGGAAAACATATATGGGGTCCCCTTACCAACCTTTGCCCAGACTGAAGAAGCTGCTTGGACAAGCAGCAAAATGTTTCAACTAAAAAGAAAGAAATCCAGTTGCCATGACTCAACCTACAGACAATTCCACCTGGATGACTGAGAATCTTCATCAACATTACCTTACATTACATTTTTCTGTGGAATTTCAGATAGATCCCCCCACCCCCAATTATTTTATCTAACTTCTTTAGTCACAATAGGAGCAATCTCATTTTACAAACCAAACCATATTAACTTCACTTGAGACACAGCAATTTTAATGCATACTGTTCAGGCTTATTTTCACGTCCTCATCAAACCTCTCAAATCAATCTTTAGTTATTTTTTTTAAAGTTTCTTATAGGAATCTTTTAGCAGGATAACAGTTAACAGATAACTTATGATTTGCAGGCACAACAGAATGTAATGAATTTTTCTACCCAGCATATTTGCTATGTGGTAAATGAGAAGATTCAATTTAATGCTGTATTAGCTCTAGACGTCTTGATGATGTAAGACACGGATGGCCCTCACCATTCCCCTTGCAGAAACTAAATGGATTGGCAATTGAATATTGTTTCAAGGTTTATTACAAAATAGCATCCACTACCACACCTGAACAGACAAGGCTAACTTTGGAAATATAAGGCACTCTATTGTCTACCATCATAACATCCATGTGCCTTGGTACCTTCCACTATAAGCAGTTTCTTCTCTCTTCTTAATGGTAGGACTGTTTCTGATTGCACAGAATCTTTGCAAATGATGTGCACGTAGTACCAAAGTTACTCAAGCCAGCTATGTGAAGGAAAAGAAAAATATAAACATCATAAGTTTCTGAAATTGTGCTTTCAGTATGCTTCAGTTTCCTGTTATATCATGGAATTATTCAGAATTATATGTTAAAGTAGGAAGCTTTCAGTAGATCTGACCTTTACTGAATAGAAATTTTAAACACTTTTATTTTTTGTGTAACTAAGGTGACAGACTTTCTTCACTGGATTGTTTTTGCTTGTTCTCTGCTAAGAAAAAAATGAAAAATATATACTTGAAACATTTATTTTGTATTTCCTCCCTGTGGAAACACACATTTCTCTTTTTCTTTGATAATGGTTTAGAACTTTCAACAGTATTTACCTTTTTTGCATAATGCCTTTGATATTGAACACAAGCATCCAATTATGCATACTTTATCTTTAACAATTAAAGCAATGGAAAATATATCTATATAGTTGCAAACAAATCATTAAGCAAGAAGAGGTTCAAGTACAATTAATTCAAATGCTTTGTAAAGTAGATTATACTGGCTGCTTTGATAAGGCTTTTATAAAGACATAAATATATATACACATACACACACATGGATGGGGGTAACACATACATTCTGGCCTTCCTTGATCTCTCGGTGGCCTTTGATACCATTGATCATGGTATCCTTCTAAGCCAATTCAGGGAATTAAGATGGGACACATTCTATTGTGGTAGTTCTCCTCCTTCCTTATTGTAAGTGTCAGGTGTGGAGAGAGAGGTTCATCCAGAAGTCTCTGCTTTTATTCAACATCTGCATGAAGCTGCTGGGGAAAGTCATCCGTCAACCTGGGGTGCAGTATCATCAGTATGACCAAGCCATGCTGCTGATATCCTTTCCCAGTGCTTGGACACTGTGTGGGTCTGGATGGGAATGAACAGGCTTCCACTCAACCCTGGCTATGGATTTGAAGGCCCCCTGGTTCCAGAGATATTCCGTCATTAACTTTGCCTGGGAGTGTACTTACCCAGTCAGAGTGCTGTATAATTTGAGGGTCTTCCTGGACTCGTGGCTCTTGGTCAAAGAGGAGGTGGTAGCTGTGTCTGGGGGGTTGGGTTTGGGTTGCCTGCACAGGTTTGTCTTGTGTACCAGTTGCACCCATTCCTGGACTGGGAGGTCTTGCTCACAGTGACTCAGTTACTTACTTAGTTACTTCCCACTTGGATTACTGTTACATGCTCTACATAGGGCTGCCCTTGAGCATTCAGAAGCTGCAGCTGGTGCAGGCAGTTTTTTACATTCTACATATGCTCACATAATACTGCAGCTTCATGAGCTATCTAAAATATAAACATGAATAAAGTTGGTCATTCACCCATCTCCACATAACAGTAGGTTTTTCCACAGGGATGCACCTCCAGAAACAACCTTTGCTTCATTCCTGAAGTCTTTAGGCATATCTCATGAGATCACAGAGAAAACATCTTTCTTGCCCAGGAATGCATGGAAATGCAACTGAATTATCAGGTTCTTATTTTCAAAACTGATAGGCCATCATATGAAGCAGCAGCTTCAGCTGTAAGAGAGAAAGAGAAAATACCACTCCAAATATCTAAGAACATTATGTATGCCTCGTTAAGGATAGGTTAAGGATGAAGATGATTTAAAATATATTGTCTTGGATCCTAAGAAAACTTAGTTTCAAGAAAGTTTCCAATTATTTGTTTGCAGATCTGACTATCCCCTCAAAATACTCTGAAAGATTGGGAATCCTCTTAACCAATGTGGGGCTTACTGAAAGTTGAAAGGAAGGCTTCCATGTTATTTTGACTTCAGTTTCTAATTCAGTCTGGAGTTAATGAATCCTCCCTGTTGCCCATTTTAACAGTGTTCAGGATGGTTCTTATATAAGACACTTAATTTATTTAGAATCCAAAGCTACTATTCTATTCACAGAGTTTTTCACATGTAAAAATGGCTGTCGTCATGAAGGTGAAATTCATGTCCCATGTGGAAAGAAGAAATTAGAGCTAGGATAAAACTATGGGCAAATGCCATGGAATGTATGACAAATAGGAAGCACATGAGTGGAATCTTTAAATATGTGACAGTTTACACTAGTTGTTCAGATTTGCTGTAAAATAGTAGACTACTAGTCTTGAACTGCTTAACTCACAGACATCTTGATTTTATCCTAAAACTCAAAACTAATGTTATTCAGCTGATCAATTTCAATTCTTTGGTCCTTCTATATGGAAAGAATATTTTCAATTCAAGGGTTTGCTTTTTGGGGAAATTATATTAGAGGAGATTTGTTGAAATCCATAGATGAAATTCCTTGAACTTCAGAAATATTTGTTGAGTCATTGGCATGTTCCTGACAAGTTTGCTTATAATATGTACTGACCATTTTAAATACAATGCAATGATTTGTTCAAATTTTGCTTAAAGGCAAAGTTAAATCACCAACTTTACAGTTCTATAACCTCATAAAGTTCAAATTAAGAAACATTAAAATAGTTATTTCACATCCTTTTCTATACTACTGACATATATCTTGTCAACTGAAAGGTATTTACATCTCTTTCTATAAATAATAATTTTGTCTTTGCACAATGAAATATCAAAGAAAATAACATTTCTTGAAAGGTTTATTTTTCTTTAATACAAGCAGTAGCTGACAAAGTCTGCCAAAACCATCCTTGGCATCCTGGTGTGTGTATGTGTGATAGGATGATAAAAGTTGGGATACGGATCTAATGAATATCAAAAAAACTACAATTTATTTATTTGTTTGTTTATCACATTTATAGCCTGTCACAGTGATGAACACATTTCTTCTTCCACTGCTCCACACATGTACATACAGCTTAGGCACCCACTCGGCACCCAAGCCACTCAAACTCAGCTTGTGGTACCTATTGAATAGCTCACACCAGTAATTTCTGTGGCATCCAGGAGCTGAGACTTCACTTTCAGTTTTTCTTGCCTGGAGTGATAAATTGTTTGGTGGTTAGAGGCCACACAACATTTTGCTGAGAATTAAGTGATTCTGGGTATGGGACAATGATGTGAAGTAGGCACAACTATTTCACATATGTGGTGTGGGTGAGCACTTTCGATTTTGTTTTCCTGGGCTTTGGATTAGGTTTTGTGGAAGTATATTCTTATTTCAAACTATAAATAAAAGGCTCAAGGGCACCAGTCAACCCTGATGCTGCAGGTTGTTTACAAGATTGTAACTGACTAGATCCTAATTGTAAGGAAGGAAACTTTTTGAAGGGATATGTAGGAGTTTGCAATATACAAAGCCAGCCTTTTGCAACTTGGTTCCTTCTAGCCAAATTCGAATACAGTCATGACCCCAGACCTATGCTGAGGAAGGCAGTGTCTTGGGACTAAGATATAGTAGAATGGGCTAGAGTTATCTACTAATACAATATTTGAGAAGAAGAATAACCATGATATATTAATATTTATTCATATTAATATTTTATTAAATATTTGCATTGCTAATGATTATAGTCTCATAGGAATTTTTAATAACATAAGGTCTAATTAATAAATATAAAAAATAGCAAAAAATAACTTCAAATCTTTAACATCAAAATCCTCATTCTAAATATACATTGGATGATATCTTCTTGTAGGCCAGGTTAAAATATGGGAAAACTAGTAAAACTATGGAAGCAATTTGACAGAGAAAGTTAAAAACCATGGAAATTGTTAAACAAGTTACTGTATGACAGTCACTTTTATGTTGAGGACTTACGATGAAGGATTTCTCCAGAGAACGTTTCTAAAATGCTACTGTAAACCTCTTGGCCAAAACCCCATTTTATACTACAAATGGTACAGATAATAATGAAAGCCAATGCAGTGCAATTGAAATGGTTGGATATAGCTGGAGAAACCCAAGTTCAAGTCAACCTTCATCCATGAAATTTACTGGGAAATTTTGGAGCTAATCAAGCTCTTTCAATTCAACTATCCAATGAAGAGAGATCCCTATGTAAGTCACTTAGATCTCCTGAAGAAAAGACAGATTATAGATCCAATAAATGCATACATTCCATTGGTAAATAAACATGATCATTAATTCAGGTATAGGTAAAGAACACAAGGTTTGAATTCACAATGTGCCATATTCAGCCCTAGGCATCTCTTGACTACTGTTGTTAGGAATGCTACTGAGAACCATGGTTGAGTACTTTTCCTACATTTGTTTTTTTCATTTACAGAAATTTGAGTTGTTCTTACTATAGAAAATGAACTGTGGTAACAAACTTGTATTTGTGTGATTTCAAATCATTGCGCTCCCTGGAATACCACTAATTTATTCAGGTGTTTGTCATTTCTGCTAAAGATGAGCTTCATAGCTGGACTTCCAAATTAACACTTCAGTAAAGCTATCACACACACTGGAGTACTCAATAGGAGTTCCAAACAACATAATGCACTGCTTACTGCCTCAGAAAGATACTCTTGATATAATTAATTACGTCCTGCATGGTGCAAAGATGTATTTCATTCTCTCTGTGTATAATGCAGTGAAATGAACCAGATGCGAAGGACAGACACAAGTATTAAGGCTTTATATTAAGGTCCTGATATGATCTATAGTGTCATTACTGTGATATTTATTTTCATCTAAGAAATGTAATGGCATGTTGCTATGTAACGCTACTCATTCAAATCTAAATATTTGATGCAACATTTCAAAGGTTTGTTTTAAACATCTGTTTTGAATTGTCCAAGTAGGGGCTTCAACATTTAAACCTTACAAAGCAAAATAATTCAAATGAGAAATCAGCTAAATACTATTTTTGTGATAGGAGCTACATCAATTATAAGTGTTCTAACTTAATAGGAGGCACTTACCTAATATCTGTGGGCTTATACTATTGCTAGTTGTTTTTAAATATTTTCACTTTGTGAAAATTGTAAGTGTACATTTAAGATTTTATAAGTATGTTTATAATTTTTCAACTCTACTTGTTTATTAGTATATAACAGTGAAAAGCAGCCTGACACCATTGGCACAAAAATGGTTTCAGACACTTTCCTTCACAGTATAAGCTTGTAAACTCACTTGAATTAAAATAAATAAATAAAATTAAAATAAATATTTAAGAAGCTTGCTTACATAATATATAAGGGTGGGTAAATTGTAATTGTGGATAAATTTTTGAGAATAACACATTTCTATGAGGGGCTAAAATTTTACTGTATCCAAAAGCAGAGAAGTAATCCTTTAAAAATGGGCAAATAAGGCAATCTTCTCCTTCTTCCTCTTCCTCTTTCTTCTTTTTTCAGTAAAAACTGAACTTGGTTCTGTAAAGAGTCCAACAAGTACATAAACATAAAATTGTTAATTTTCCATCTGGCTATTGGAAGAATGAATTATCTGACCTGTTTGTTACCTTTCCAACCATTTTTAGCAAATAAATCATCAATTTTAGCAATCAGTACTGAAGAAATATACCAATGGTAAAACATCTTATACATTTTCCCTAAGTATGATATACATTGTAAATTTAATATTTTTCTTCCATTGAGATTACCATTGTTGCATATCTATTATTCTGTCTAAATTCAGCACCAGTTTAATCCTATAGATTTTAACCTGTTCAGTTTCTGAGTCATGTTTCACTAATAACTTCTAAATAAGGCCTGGCAAATGGATCATTTTTGGGGTATAAGGTTTTCAGAATCAATTAAATCTGAATCTGTGTTTCAGCTTGTTTTTATATTTCCTTTAGAACTATATTGTTTATTTGAAGATATTTGAATTGGTCAGGTAGTTCTGACCATTCTGAATAATCTCAAAATATTTCATCTTTGTCTTGTTCAAAGTCCCCACTTCAAGAATTATTTTTAATGACATATTGATACAGTTCTGGAGGAGAGCGACACAACTGCATGGTTCAACAAAGTAAAGTGAATCTGGTTTAGTTTTGCACATTTGTACTGAAAATGGCTTCACTGGATTGGGATTTTGTGAATAATGTCCAGTATTTGGATGGTACTGTATATCTTAGCTATACAGCTACCCACTGATGAAATCTTTGGAGATGGAATTCTCTATTCACCAGGCTCATGCTGCCATACTAAAAGGAGGGAAAATAGTCCTTTGCAGAAATATTATGCACATGCTACCTGAGATAGAAGTGAAATATAGGGACCTGTTTTAAATGATTTAAAGATGTGTTTGGCCTGTCTCACAACAGGTGGCTATCAGATCTATTCATCTTGCTGGACCCACTCCACATTCGACCTAAGGATTAGAAAAATGATCTTCTTTGGGCTTAACAAGATGGATATCCTCCAATGTTTGCCAAGAATAGACTGAGGTATAGCAGGTGAATTGTGCCGTCTTTGCATCTTTCTTCTTGCTATAACTCAGTCATGAGTTTTTGATTTATAGACACTGAGATCATTCTCTTCAATTTACCATGAAGCTGTCCATTTTGATTTGAATACACTCAACTGGGCAATGATTTCAGCCTGGGGTTTCCATATCTTTCAAACAATTTTTAATCTTGCTACCTGAAATGAATCATATTGCTACTGGAACAACAGAAGACCTCTTGAGGGCCATCCTATCATCAGTTCTGCATTCCACTTTTTGCACACAGCACTGCAGCCACCTTTAAAGGGAATTGCCTGGTATCATGCTTTAGTCATGTTTCTGTATTATCAAAATAAGTCCATATTTTATATAAAAAATGCAAGTGACTACATTTTAATAATGCTTAGGACTTCTGATGGATTACTATATATATAGTGCCCTCCTGTTGAAATAATACTCCTACTTACTGATATTTCTGATGAATATTTTTCTATGATGTAATCTGAATGTGTTCAGTGTGATGAAATATGTTTTTATGTTAACACTCTGGTTCCTGAAAGAAGCAAGCAGTTCCTGAAAATCCATGGACACTCATGATTAACATAATGTAAGACTACCTATATCTTTGTTAGTTCGATATGATATAGTTGATAAACAGTTTTCATTTTAACAGTTATAAAAACGTACAGTACCAAAACAACAAAAAAAAACCTTGCTAGCTTCTTTCTTCCAGTAAGCTCTGGAAGACCTTTTATCTCAATTTAACATTATTCTATACCTAATGGGACCCTTTTTGAAAATCTGAAAATTCTTCACTCCTGTTTTCAAAAGGAGCTACATAATTCCACACACCGCCCTGCACATTTTAAACCCAACACACCTAATTAATTGTTCTTGAAACTGGACAGCCTGCAGTTACTTTGTATATCTTTGTTCCGCATCAGTTGGCTTTTTTTTTTTTTTCGCTTTCATGGCCAAAACACCTACTATCACTTTGAGCACTACAGCTACAGTCATGATGGCTGTCTTCCTGCACCTTAAAGTCTGTCATGCAGAAGATGGAACAGAATTATTCAGAGTTATTCTAACACAATATAAGAAGTGATGGGTTTAAATTACAAGGAAACAGATTTGGGGGAAACATTGGGAAGAATTTTCTAATGGTAAGAGATGAACCGACTGCCATGGGAAGTTGTGAATTCTGCTTTGCTGATGCCATTTAAATATGATATTTAAACAGAGACTGGATAGTTATTCATTGGAGCTTATGTAGTAGTGGATTCCTGAACTGGGCAGAGGGATAAATTAGATGATCCCTAAGGTCCTTTTCAACTCTTATACTTTATGGTTCTGTGATTATAATATGCTCATAACACTATTTGAAATACAGATTGGGCTAGATTTGGAAAGTAATTCTAATACTGAAATCCAGAGAAAATCAGAATTCCTCTAAGTTAATACTAAACACGCACACAGGCATACGCAGCTGCTTTCTCAAGCACTGAATTGTGAAGTCTCTTGGAATAGCTTCATATAGCATACATGTTTCATACAATATACATACAGCTCCAGATATTTCTTCTTAGATGGAAGAAATATTCATAATAGATTTTCTCAGAAGATAATACATATGGACTTATTAGAGAGGGACGAATCTATTATGTTCAGTTACACTTAAGCCATATTCTGGTGATATGTTCCAATGTTGCATTCAGCAATGGAGGGACAGTGAAGAACATCTTCATGTTGCAAAGGCTACATGACTGAAGAGCCAGTCATCTACAGATGCAGTGTAATTGTGTGCAATGGGAAGCTTTCCTATGCATGTGAACACTTCCAATGAGCTGAAACCTGACAGATTTGGAACCCTGCCGACTGAATTATTTGCATTATTTGCAATTATTTATATATAATTGGCCTACTTCCAATTCAGTACTGATGACAAAAGTTTAACTGGTTGTCAAAACAGAATGATACCTAATATCCGTCTCCTGTTAACCAGTAGCTACTAAAATAGCCAAATATATTCCCATTTTTACTTTGATGGGTTTGGAGCCTCTTACCATATAACTATTTTTTTGAGTTGGCCTTCTTGTTCCTAATTTGTAATATTTTCTTATTGCATATAGTCTTTGATCTTTATTAACCATGATCTGTCATTCCTCTAAGACCATTTCTCTCTTATGCTTATTGCCATACATGTTCTTTTTTTAATAATTCAAAGTAGCCATTATTTTCAAGTTGGGCACCATTCTTATATACTAGTAGTAGATTTCTCAGTTGCTCAGATTAGACTGCCAGATTAAAACATTTCAAAACTAGAGTTTTAAAAATGGATGTGGTTGCATTTTGCAGTGGCAGAACCAGAATTTTACATATTTCTCTCAGTTTCTTTTAGGATAATTAGTTTTTTTTTCCATCCCACCTACCCTCTTTTTATTTTTTAGTAAAGAAATACCTGCTTCAAAATGGTAGGAAATAGTACCATCAATTTTTAGCAATTTATGGTCAAAGGTGGCACCAGGACCTCAGTATTCTAAACCTGTAGTTCAAACTATTCATTGTCTATGGGCTTCTCTGGCATTCTTGAACATACTTTTTTTTTCTATTAGTTTTCTAAGCATGGCATCAACATTCTAACATTATAATTCAGTATTCAAGAATATCATTATGATCTTATAAGGACCTATAATCAAACCATCCATTTAAAAAAAGAAAACTCCATACAACTTGGAGTGCATCCATTCTATTTATTTATTCATATTAGATAGACAATTTAAATGTTCTAAATACTTGTTCAGATACTTGTTAAACAAATTTAAAAAACAGCTTAGTTGTAAACTTAAGGTAACAGACAGCCCACTAAGCTAATTGAATTTAGAATGATGTCTTGTATGCTTTTTTTTCCCCTCTTTGAATTAAAAATAAACAAAACCTTCACTGTTTAAAAATACATGTTTTAGTTATTAAGAATAATACAAACCTTCAGAACCAATGTACCATGTAACACTTTCACGGGGCAAAGTGTGGGAATATTTGGGAAATGAAAGTTTGATTAATGACATTCATCAATTTCCCAGGAAGGCAAGGATCATGTTTGACATGTTGGAATTCTTTGAAGATAACAAATAGCTTGATAGTAGAGTGGCATTCACTGATCACTGCAAAATTATAATAGTAGAGAGGATTTATTAAAATACAACCCTACCCCACCCCAAAAGATTAATGCCATTACAGAACGTACCATGGATGAGCCTTCAGACTGGAATGCAGCATAAGTTAAATCTCCCTGTTAATGTTTTGTGGGTCCAAAAACCAACTCCTATTACATTCCAGAAGCTCTCAAAACTCTTGTGTGTAAAGACTGTTGTGTTACGCAAATACTGCATTATGTGAAGCAGGCTGCAGCTGCATTACAGTTGAGTTAATGGCCACCCACCATCAAATATTTGAAACAGCTATCTGTCCCACAATCCAGAGCTCTTAGAAGCAATAGGAGCCTTGCTGCTTACTTTAATTAATATCACAACTGCAGCTCATCTTGAGACTCCAGTCCTGAGGAAGGCAAAATCCAGACTGTTCTCAGAACTAGTTGTATCTCTCAGGGCCCATTGGGTTAGATGAGTAGCTACACAAAATGGCAACCATGGGAGTGATTCAAGGCATCACCTTGAGGGTAATGGGGTACAGGAAGCTGCAAAGCTTGGTGTATATACCAAGACATTTTATACTGTATCAGACCATATCAACATCAAGCTTATTATTATCTACTCAATCTAGAAGCAGTTCTACAAAGGCACAGAATTATTTCCCAGTTAGATCTGTTCATGCATTTGTTCTAAAAGTCAATCTATACCCATATTTACTGCAAGAGTGAGCTTTGAAACTCTTGCAGAAACCAGTGACTTTTGGTCTGAAGAATGGCACAGTATAGGACAAAGTTAACAACCTTTAAGGAGCAAAGAGCTGGATTTTAATTTTTATTATTTCTGGGAGCTGCAGCAAGGCAGCCGTATAAGTTATTTGTGGAGGCAAGCCCTGGATTTTAGGACCCTAACAAGGCCCTGCTCTTCTCCCAGGCCTTTGGCAAGGGTGACTGAAGCCCCCTTCTGTGTACTGTGGATCTGCTTCTTATTATTGATGGTTGTTGCCATCTTTTGTTCCTTGTTTTTACTACTGTATTATGTTATTGTTTTTCCTGTTGTTGTTTTTAACTTGTGAATTGCCCAAAGTAGCTGTGAATTTGCTGATGTACAAATTAAATAAATAAAAAACCTTTGCAAAATGGAGGGGCGGGTGTCCCTTTTCTAGGAATGGCTTAATACCATTCTTTTTTTGTTTGCTTTGGTTTCTTCCTGAAATTTGGTGAGAAATCATGCCACCAAGACAACTTAGAGATCAACAACAACAACAACAAAAGCCATCAGGCTATTGGTTGCTCATTCCTGACTTAGTGAAACAACTGTGAGAGCTGGTTCTCATGCTGATACTCTAGTAGTTGTTTCTAAAACAATCAACGGGTATAGACTGCTTTGCCATCATGAAAGAGACAAGCTACATCTCCCTTACTAAAAAATCACTAGAAAACATACTAGACACTTACCCCCATTAATCTCCTCTACATACATATTATAGCTTTACATTTGAAAATATAACACTCACTGGATTTGTGTTGTGATCTTAACCCTCTTTCTAATAAATATTACTAATCAGAGCCCTAAGAGACTTGCTCTTTGAATTGACTGTTTCACAATCCTGCTGCAGCAAGTGAAGTCCGACAATAACATGGTCTAGATGCATTTATTCATCTTGGTGGAATGGCTACTAAAGATGGAAGAACCAAGAAATTTTAACAGATGGAAATGCTAGTAGAAATGTAGTATTATGTGGCCTATAGCAAGGAATGAATAGTTTGTTTAAAGAAACGAAAATAGCAGTCATAAGTGTGAGAACCAGCTGTAAGTGATTTTTTTTAGCACCATCATAAGTCTGAACAGTAACTAAATGAATGGTTGTTGAGGACTACTGTATGTCTGGCTACCTTAGTATCTGCCAATTTCTCATTTTTAATTTGACACAAAAGGGGAAAATAATAAACACAAACTTATTAATTTTGTTTAATTTTGACCTGGCCTCACCAACCTTTTGAAGTATATGCTACACAAAAGCCAACTGTGATACTTAGTCCAAAAGGATTGTGCAGTACTGTTTTAAATCTCCTTATCTAACCAGCCAAAATCTGCAAACAAAAGTGAATCAATTGAATTTTCATTTTCTGGATAAATATGCAGGCTGAAACAGCTCTAGGTCAAAATGAGAACTTCTCTGAATTTTACAGTGCAGATTTTGGCTCAAAAGCTATTACTGAATGTTGAATAAAAATGCATAATAGATAATTGTGCATAGAATAAATACCTTATAATCAATATACATGTTAATGTATGTGTGTATATATATTAATGTCCGACTGCTCAGATATTGCATGGACTAAGTATCTACCTAAATACTTTAAAAACTGACAGACCAGATAGGCTGATTTATCCATTGGTTTTTAAATTTTATTGCTTTAAAAACAGAATCGAAAAGAAAAAAGAAGAACAAAGTACAAGAACGAAGTATCATAATGTGAGTAGGGCAGGGTTTCTCAACCAAGGTTCTGTGGAACCCTAGAGTTCCACAAGATGTCACTAGGGCTTCCCTGGGAGATCACAATTTATTTTAAAAATCATTTCAAATTCAGGCAAATTCACATTAAAGAGGTAAGTTTCATTCTTACCTCTTTAAAAATATTTTAAGAACACTGTTAATGCCTATATACAAGCCTACACATGAAAGAAATATAATAAGTTTGTTACTTCTGGCCTATATGTGAGCCTGAATGTGCAGGGGTTCCCTGAGGCCTGAAAAATATTTCAAGGGTTCCTCCAGGGTCAAAAGGTAAAGAAAGGCTTTCTGTGGGTTTTCAGGATTTGATAAAAACTCAGTGTAAAACATCAGAATTTTTCTTTTATTCCAAAAATAGGCATAAAAGTATCTAGTATCTGATTTCCCAGCTACATTTCTTAGCAAGAGTTGGCCAAGTTATTTATGGCTAGGGATATCAAGCTTAGGCTCTCCTGCTGTCTTCACATATAAGCAAAACCACTTGAGATTCTAAACTGTAGAGTAACTAAACTTTTTCTTCTTCATTTAATGCTATGTAGCATAAGTGCTTTTTTCCTGGATATGTATGTACTCTATATTGTTGGCTTAATATCCACTTGCTAATTTAAAGCTAAGCAAAGACTTACTGGCAGCAATTTTCCCTCTGTGGGACAGGCTGATAATTGGTTTTTCTTTGATTGGTATCCTTCCATCACCTCCAGTCTCCACCAGAGATTATATGTGAAGGGTAGACCATTCCACAATGTAGGAATTCCACTTTAGGTCTTCAGCAATACTCCATGGGCTTGCCCTCTTCAGCCTCCTGGGGCCACTATCCAGCTAACTAGCCTTCAGTAGTATAAACACTGCCCAATCCAATTCAGATTTAACTAGTCCACTTGTTATTAGTCAGACCTGTTGAGGTTCATCTTAGCTGCCAGCTACTGTATAATACACTCATCTCATTTTCTCCAGTTTTAGTTCTCCTTCTCAGAGTTCCTCTGGTAATTCAGGACTCTGCCTCTAATGCCATCCCATTAGCCTTCTTCCTCCTATGGGAACATTTTGTTATGAGAAACTAAACTATTCCTTATATCAGTTTTCTCTTATCAGTCAGCCAGCACAAAACATCTGTTTGGATTTCTGTATGCTATTGAGCCTTGTAGCCTTTTCAAAAGCTAGTTTGTGCAAGATGGACTATTGAAAATAGTCAGTAATCGATGTCTGAGAGTCCTGTTCAAATTTTGGTATCAATATTTGATACAGATATAGAGTAAATACTTGCACAATTGGTAGAATCTTAAAAATCACAGTTAAGTGGGACTCATTAAAAGAGATGAGCAAATTTCATTCAAAAAGCATCATTATAAATCTTTATTAATAAAGGAACACAAATGAGTAATATATATCTTACTCATTCAATAGGATTATTACCAGGATAAGGACTTTTTTCTTGTTTTCATAGATTTAACAACATCTATTAATTCCTGAAGAGATAATCTATAGCTAGATATAAAAATAGATAAGTTGGAGCAAGTCTGATATGAGGCTGAATATGTATGTATTCTTCCTGAGTAAAATTTAAAAGTGTCCAAATAGCTATCAATTTACAGCATAAGTTTGTAGCATTTTCCATGTATGAGAATTAAGTTTAACTGGAATTGGCCATCCAGTTAAATGATTCTGTAAATGATTCTGGTATTAATGTAACCAGATTTGCAGCATTAATAACTCCCAAATAGACCCTACCATGCAATGGCTGATTTGCATGGTCAGGTATGTACAACCTGCAGAGCCCTCAGCCTAAAAAGGTGCACACTTGATCTGGATCTACACATAACATTACATATTGTTTTCTGCATGGACAATCTTTCATTTAGAACATTTCCATGTAAAAATGTTGGAATATTTGAATCCAAAGTTACCCTAAAATTAACAATTGATTCACATGACCACTGAGTGCCTTGATGACTTTTGAAGCAGATAGAATTATAATTATGAATGTCACAGAACTTTTATCAGATTAAAATACTAACTAGTAATGTTGTAGTAGTTGGTTGTAAAAGCAGATATTTCCTGTCCAACAAATTTTATCCTCCTCTTCCTCCCAAATGTAATCCCTGGGCCTTATAACTTATGCCTAAAGTTTTCTAAAGGATCACTGTGGCTTTCCTGAACACCAGCTACAGTATGACACAGAACTGTAGCACAAACAGAGTTTGTTTGTTTGTTTTATATGGCTGCCCATCTTCTAAAACACAACTCAAACAATAATAAAACAAAAACAAGAAAAACGAGAAAACCATGCTTCCAACCCATCATCTCCAATCCATCAATCTATAAAATCCTCAGGCTCCAACCTTACTGTCCTAGCTCCTGGGGGAAAAGCCAGTCCTTCCAGTTTTCTGGAAGGCTAAAAGGGTGGGGGCCTGCCAGATGCTGGGGGAAGGAAGGGTGTTCCATAGGGAAGGGGCTGGTATGCAAAAGGCACATTTCTGACTAGATGGCACCATTTAAGGAAAAGGATCTGGAGTGTACCACCCGATCTAGCTTAGTGGAGCAGGCATATACACTTCCACAAATAACCTGGCCCAGTTCCATGTAGGGCTTTAAAGGTAATAACCAGCACCTTGAACTGCTCCCAGAAAGAAGCTGGGAACCAGTGCAGCTCACGCAGCAGCAGTGTCACGTGGCAAACAAAGGGGCACCCAGCACTGCCCAAGCTGCTGTGTTCTGAACCAGTTGTAGCTTTTGGGTAATCTTCAAGGGCAGCTGCATGAAGAGTGCATTGCAATAGTCAAACTGGGAGGTGACCAGATTTATTAGAAGCCATACAGAGGAATATTATGTTAAGAGTACATTAATTTAAAAAGCAAAGTGATGTTCGGGTAGGAAGAACAGCAAATCAAGAGGGATTGAGGAAAATAGTAGCTGCTGGATTGGCTCAAAGAAACCCTATCAAGGATTTGCCAGAGTTGCAGATACTTCTGAAACTATATTCTTTCAACTGGTAAACTAGTTTTGTCAGATACAAATTAAACTGGGGGACACATTTAGGAAGGGCAGTTAGATCAAATTATGTGATCATCAGATACAGATAAAAAAAGTATAGATATTCTTCCCTTTTGACATGTGTTTTGAACACCAAACTTAGAAATAGAAAGGGAGACATGCTTAGTTAAAATGTAACACTATTCATCTATAACCTGATTCTTTTACTACAAAGGCTCCTTTTGGTGTCAAAGTTTTAACTTTGCACTGATGCTACTTAAAATGTCCAGGCCAGCTGCTATCAGTTAGGGACTAATTGTATCATTATATCATATAATTAATCCAAAAATACTGAGCTTCTAATTCTGCCTTCAGTAGAGTTAGTTGGTGTATTGCCATCCAAGGCAAAACTAGTTCAAGCTTATGGTTTAAAATAATATCTAGCAAAATATTTAGTTCAAAAAGCAATGTTGCATTTAAAGCTTGCTAAATCATTGCCTGGCCAACTGGTAGCAATGACTTTCTCATTTTCCTTGCAAATCCACCTGTAACACAACCTGGTAAAACAGGACTTACTATAAAACAATGCTAAATATAAGCCCTGAGAATGGGATTTCAGTTGGGAAAACTGAGAAAAGATAATAATCTCCATAGTCACAGTGTCAGCTCCATAGTCACAGTGTCAGCTCTCCCAAGGATTAAGCGTCTTCTGATTTCCTGACTGCAGTCAGCATCTGGATTCCACCCTGCCACCTCAGCCCATCCATCCTGCTCCCTGGGCTGCTTTTTGTAAAAAAAAAAAGATATTAAACACCAAAGTACATGTTTAAGATCTTGATAGTTATACACTAACTGCGGTATCAAAAACAATATGCCTGAAACACTAGGTACATGAATTAGATTTGTCTGAATTCTGGTTCCCGTGGAGAGCTGGATGATGTGGTCCAAGTTTTCAGTGCCCAAAAGTGGAATGGCACCATCTCAGTGGAAGTTTCAATCCAGTCACTGTACTGACAAAAAAGGCAAAATAAGTACATAAATAAGCATTGTGTATATATGTGTACACGCAGAGACTATGGTGGGGAAAGAAGAGAGATAGTGCATTGGAGTTCAATGTCCAAGATAAATGTTTTCAAATGAATCTGATTTTAGGATTTAGGCTATTGTTGTTTACCCAATGTAGTGATGTCTTAAAAACTGGGCTCAAGAGTTTGAGGGAGTTAGAGAGAAGAGATTTTTCACCCTTTGCTCTACCTGGGTCATCTGATTGTTCTCACCAATCTCTTCCTGTCTGATTGTATGAGAATCTTTTTTGTTTTGTTTTCTGAGCTGTATGAACTAACTCACTTGGCTCTGTGATTGATTTCACAGAAAAAAATCTGTTAATGTCCTTTACTTTCATTTCAGCTCCTGATAATCCACTCCACCTCCTTCAGAAAAAGGCTAAACATTTGGAAGGCATCATTCCTTACAAATACATTTTATTTTTTTATACCTCAATGTTTGTAATAGGTATCCCATTCAGAATATTCTACATTTCTTTCAAATTTCATCACAGTCAATATGAAACAACAAAGTTACAGGCACTTTAAAAATATGATTTAAAATATTTTTTTAAAAAAAACACACTTCTGATTTCCATTAGATTTGGCACAATATATCTATTTCTTTATTCAATTTCTATGGTTACCCATTTACACAAAGAGACATGGAGGAACTATAAACAATTGGTAAAATTATATATACACACACAGAGAGACATACACACAAACACAGAGACACAGAGTCCTGCCAGGGGAAAAAACCTACATATTTCAATAAGAAATAATTGCAGACTCTATGCAGGTTCACACAACATCCCAACCCAGTGCCTGGGAAAAAAGTCATGCCTTTAAGACATTCTTGAAGGACAGCACTTAACGCCCCCCCTCCATTTGCTATGGAAACCGTACTTATTCTGGATACAGACAATCTCAGCTGGATGGCACCATTCCCAAATCTTAGGATCAGACTCCTGAAACAGATCAGATAGTCACTGCAAGTACTTACTAAATACCAATTAATAGCAAGCCTCTTCCTGTGTTCTCTTATTCTTATACCATATGTGTCTTCATATTTAGTTTCCTGTCTGACACAAAGTTGAAATTGTATTATAACTTGTACTTTCATGTCTTAATTTGCTAGTTCTACAAATGTATATACAAAACATCTCCAATAAGAAAGTCTGACAGGGACAGGCATCAATGAGAAAGTGATGATACCAGCAGTACTTTTTTCTTTTAGGAATGAAAGACGTAGTCATGCCAAAATGGCAGATAGATAATTTTCCAAAAAAGGCTTAGAAACACTTGGTTTGCACACTGACTGACTTTTGTTAAACAGGAATGTTTTTGCCCATGTTTTAACAGCCAAAATTGCATCAGACTTTTCTCAGATGTCTACAAGGTATACTACAGTCTTCAAATGGTGAAAGAAAATACATCAATAAAAGATATAATGCCTTATACTAGATCAGATACACTTTTGATATAACCCAATATTATTCAGTTAGCAAAGTGTCTTCAGAATCTCAGGCAGAAGTCTTTAATATTATTTTATCTTTTTTTTACTGAACTGTCAAGGACTGCTATTTTTACCATTATTTTATGATTTCTCCCCTTAAGAATCAAGAAAATTCTTGCCGGTGGTAAGCCAACTACCTCACAACATGAGACCCAGTTTGGTCTAGTGCTTAAGGCAACGGGCTAGAAACCAGGAGACTGAGAGTTCTAGTCCCACCTTAGGCATGAAAGCCAGCTGGGTGACCTTGGGCCAGTCACTCTCCCTCAGCCCAACTCACCTCACAGGGTTGTTGTTGTGGGGAAAATAGGAGGAGGAAGGAGTATTAGGTATGTTCACTACCTTGAATTATTTATAAAAATAATAAAGGCAGGATAGAAAAGAAGAATAAAAATAAATAAATTATCAGTGATCAATATAATGGCAACCAATTCAGCTCAATGAATTTCATACTATATCTTAACTAACTATAAAACTAATTCCATGATCATCCAGACAAAAACAAAATTATTCTTCAAAAATAGAAAGTGATGATTCCATTGCAAGAGAGCATATGGAATGAAATTATCATAGAATGCCCTAGTCACCCATAAAGAATTCACAGGAAAAAGATGGTATGTCTTGCTGCAATTAACAGGGAGAATTCAAGACTAGATTTGATCTAGATAATGATATAGTGTACTAAGGAACACAGAAGTTTCTAGCTGAGTGAGGAGATCACACAAAAATGCAATATGAAAATGAAGCAATTCCTAAGATTTCCAGGATTTATTTATTTTTCATTCAATTTGTTTGTTGTTGTTTATTCGTTTAGTCGCTTCCGACTCTTCGTGACTTCATGGACCAGCCCACGCCAGAGCTTCCTGTCGGTCGTCAACACCCCCAGCTCCCCCAGGGACGAGTCCGTCACCTCTAGAATATCATCCATCCACCTTGCCCTTGGTCGGCCCCTCTTCCTTTTGCCCTCCACTCTCCCTAGCATCAGCATCTTCTCCAGGGTGTCCTGTCTTCTCATTATGTGGCCAAAGTATTTCAGTTTTGCCTTTAATATCATTCCCTCAAGTGAGCAGTCTGGCTTTATTTCCTGGAGGATGGACTGGTTGGATCTTCTTGCAGTCCAAGGCACTCTCAGAATTTTCCTCCAACACCACAGTTCAAAAGCATCGATCTTCCTTCTCTCAGCCTTCCTTATGGTCCAGCTCTTGCAGCCATATGTTACTACGGGGAACACCATTGCTTTAACTATGCGGACCTTTGTTGTCAGTGTGATGTCTCTGCTCTTAACTATTTTATCAACATTTGTCATTGCTCTTCTCCCAAGGATTAAGCGTCTTCTGATTTCCTGACTGCAGTCAGCATCTGCAGTAATCTTGGCACCTAGAAATACAAAGTCTTTCACTGCTTCTACATGTTCTCCCTCTATTTGCCAGTTATCAATCAAGCTGGTTGTCATAATCTTGGTTTTTTTTAGGTTTAGCTGCAAGCCAGCTTTTGCACTTTCTTCTTTCACCTTCATCATAAGGCTCCTCAGTTCCCCTTCGCTTTCAGCCATCAAAGTGGTATCATCTGCATATCTGAGATTGTTAATGTTTCTTCCAGTGATGGAACATCACTTAACTCCAGCCTTGGTTTCCTCAAGCCCAGCATGTCGCATGATGTGTTCTGCGTACAAGTTGAATAGGTAGGGTGAGAGTATACAGCCCTGCCGTACTCCTTTCCCAATCTTAAACCAGTCTGTTGTTCCGTGGTCTGTTCTTACTGTTGCTACTTGGTCGTTATACAGATTCTTCAGGAGGCATACAAGATGACTTGGTATCCCCATACCACTAAGAACTTGCCACAATTTGTTATGGTCCACACAGTCAAAGGCTTTAGAATAGTCAATAAAACAGAAATAGATGTTTTTCTGAAACTCTCTGGCTTTTTCCGTTATCCAGCGGATATTGGCAATTTGGTCCTGAGTTCCTCTGCCTTTTCTAAACCCAGCTTGTACATCTGGCAATTCTCGCTCCATGAACCACTGAAGTCTACCTTGCAGGATCTTGAGCATTACCTTACTGGCATGTGAAATGAGTGCCACTGTTCAATAGTTTGAACATTCTTTAGTGTTTCCCTTTTTTGGTATGGGGATATAAGTTGATTTTTTCCAGTCCGATGGCCATTCTTGTGTTTTCCAAATTTGCTGGCATATAGCATGCATTAACTTGACAGCATCATCTTGCAAGATTTTGAACAGTTCAGCTGGGATGCCATCGTCTCCTGCTGCCTTGTTATTAGCAATGCTTCTTAAGGGCCATTCAACCTCACTCTTCAGGATGTCTGGCTCTAGCTCACTGACCACACCGTCAAAGCTATCCCCAATATTGTTATCCTTCCTATACAGGTCTTCCATATATTCTTGCCACCTTTTCTTGATCTCTTCTTCTTCTGTTAGGTCCTTGCCATCTTTGTTTTTGATCATACCCATTTTTGCCTGTAATTCACCTCCAACGTTTCTAATTTCCTGGAAGAGGTCTCCTGTCTTTCCTATTCTATTGTCTTCTTCCACTTCCATGCATTGCTTGTTTAAAAATAATTCTTTATCTCTTCTGGCTAACCTCTGGAATTTTGCATTTAATTGGGCATATCTCCCCCTATCGCTGTTGCCTTTTGCTTTCCTTCTTTCTTGGGCTATTTTAGTGTCTCAGCAGACAGCCATTTTGCCTTCTTGTTTTTCTTTTTCTTTGGGATGTATTTTGTTGCCGCCTCTTGAACAATGTGTGAACTTCTGTCCATAGTTCTTCTGGGACCCTATCTACTAAGTCCAGTCCAAGCACTGCTTTAGCCACTTTACTATTAATTATGAAGGCTACTCCATTTCTTCTGTGGTCCTCTTGTCCACAGTAGTAGATCTGGTGGTCATTTGATGTGAAGTGGCCCATTCCAGTCCATTTCAGTTCACTGACGCCCAGAATGTCTATCTTTAATCTTGACATCTCACCAATAACCACATCCAATTTGCCCTGGCTCATAGATCTTACATTCCAGGTTCCAATGGTGTGTTGATCCTTAGAACATCGGATTCACCGTTCATCACCAGCACCGTCGGCTGCTAGCCGTCCTTTCGGCTTTGAGCTAGTTGTGTCATCATGTCTGGGGCTAGTTGAACTCATCCTCTGTTCCTCCCCAGTAGCATTTTGACCATCTTCCCACCTGGGGGTCTCATCTTCTGATGGTATACCGACATATCTCTGGTTGCACTGATCCATTTAGTTTTCACGGCAAGAATACTGGGGTGGGTTGCCATTACCTTCCCCAGGGATCGCACTTAGTCTGACCTCTCTGTCATGACCTTCCCGTCTTGGGTGGCCCTTCACGGTTTAGCTCATGGCATCATTGAGGTGCTCAAGCTCCAGCACCACGACAAGGTAACGATCCTTTGCTGAAGTCATTCAATTTAGGTGCCACCTAATACCAAACTGACTCTGGACAACTCACAATATAATAAGCAATAAAAACACAATACAATACAAAACAAGATGGGATCTGGTCTCTCAGTACAAAAACATAAACCAAACGCATCTAACAAGGGCCTCCATCTACCTTAACTCAAGCCTGGAAAAACAACCAGTCGTTCAAACCCTTATAAAATGCTCAAAGGGCAGGAGTCATATGCATTTCAGGGGGGAATCTCATTCCAGGGAAAAGGAACCATGACAGAGAAGGTTACCTGGGTCCCAATAGATGGCACTGTTTAATCAAAGGAACCTGGAGCATGTCAACTGTGCCAGCGTGTACCAACCAGGCAGAAAGCATGGAAGATAGGCAGTCCCTAAAGTAACCGAGCCCTATGCCATGTCAGGCATTATAGGTGATGGCCAGCATCTTCAGTTGCAACTGGAGGCATATTGGCAACCAGTGCAGTTTGTGAAGCAGAGATGTCGCATGGGCATAATAAGATATGCCTATCACTGCTGCATTCTGGAGCAGTTGAAGCTTCTGAGGCATTTTCAAGGGCAGCTCCACATAGAAAACATTGAAGTAGATAAGCTGTGAGGTGACTAGGGCATGAATGTCTATCTGAAAGGTCTCTGATCCAAGAAGGGACACACCTGGCACACCACATAGAACTATGCAAAGTCCCCCTTGGCCATCTCCAAGAGGAACTCCAAATTGCATACCACTTGAATGGGGATTGCTACCCCATCCAAGAGTATAGATAGAAAATATCCAGGTCCAGGGGGCCCTAATATCCACAGCCATCAGGCCTGCATAGCCTCCAGGATGGGGACAGGACCTCAACAATATTACTTCACCAGCCTGGGGTTAAAAGATGTAATTGGGTATTGTAGAGAGTAAGAAAGAAGAGATATATATACAAGGTCCATCACCGGGATGATGGATGATGGATGATGATGATGATGATGATGATGGTGTGTGTGTGTGAGAGAGGGAGAAAGAGAGAGAGGGAGAGGGAGACAGGGAAACATATTTAAGTCTACAACAGGCAGATAATATTTGGAAGCAACTCAGACAGACACCTTCCCAATTCATTGAACTATAAGGTGGAGAAAATACAGCATAATCAGTCTTGCAAGATTCTGACATTATAGGCAATCTCAATAAGAGTAGTTTTAGCCTTCCTAATGCAGTTGATTTCTTGGTTTTGTCTACATACTGAGATTGACAGTATCACGAGCATATTGATGATACCCCAAACTGGCATACTGCCCCTTAAAAAAAACAACAACACTATTTTTCAGTGATTCTACAGCAGATCTTCTCTCAAGAGCAGAATAGCTAGGTTCAAGTATTGTTACTTTTCTATTGGGAACAAAAAATAAATCTATAGCATTTTCCTTTTAAAGCATAAATCACTGAGCTGAACTAAAAAATAGAGAGAGAGAATGTTGCACATAAATTCTTAAATCGGAATATTTTATTACCCTACAGAGCTGTGAAAATGTAGAAAAACACAAACTTTGTGTATTTGTCAATGCTACATAATATACAGTATATTAAGCGTCTGCCCAAGATAACATTTTGCAGTGTGTTTTGGGTTCATCCCGTGTGTCCATTTGTCATTATTGTCCATTTCAGAGTTGGTGGCAGGTTGTTACATAGCATGATGCTACTCCTGCAGTCTCTTTCCTTATTCCTAGGGTTAGGCATGGTCTTTCCTCATTGCTTTTTAATGAAGAGTCTTTTATCATTTCTGATAATGTAAGCAATTCTCTTTCAAGTGATCCTTTGTTATTTTGGATTTATTAGTTTTTTGAGGGTCAACTTTTGTCACAATGTTCTTCATCTTCTGCATGTTTTCCTGTAATGAAATATAATTCCCATTCTTAATACCAATATTTCAAATTTATGATATATATTTTATATTTATCTATTTATGGTTATTTAAATATCAGGTTTTAAGATTCAGACTTTTTTCATATGTCTTTCAGGTTCCAAATCATCCACAGTCAGGATGAAGTATACATACAACAGCCTCATAACTTGGTGCAAACTGAACACATCCCCATTTAGCAAAGATACTGTAGACAAAACACAAGTCCACATAAAGTAAAGCAGAATCAGTCACTTTCTTGTTCAGAGAAGGATAAAATGAATCAGGTTTTCATGCATGCAATTCAGTGTATAGCAACAGCACATTTCTTTAGATTTGTCATTCTCTGTGTGTCATGTAAGGAAATTATTATTTCATCATGAAATATTTTCTCACGTGAATAATTGCACAGTACACTGATCACAACATTACTGTTCTATATTTACATTAGAGAAATCTCCTTCAACATGAGTTAACTCTTAGTGACTTTATAGACCTAGGCAGAATTTTTTTTTTTCAGTAACACATAAGATTGGCCAGGGCCTTCTTCCAGGATGTGGGGTATGTGTATGCATGTGTGTTTATGTGCATATGTATTTTATTTTCCCAATTTAGCCTACATGTTTGATAGTCCCTGAAAGTTTCTCAGTCAAGTACTAACCTTGTTTAGCCCAGTACTAAGTATTCCCACCTGCTTAGGCTCTCTGTTATAGATACACAAATTGAAATGCCTGCTCCTATAAATGTGCATCCAATTCATATGCTAGAAAGAATGCATGTCCATTCCATGCTTATCATTCAACATGTGCCCGAACCTCTCTGTACAAAGCCATAGCTTAAGAATTATCAACAAACCAAAGTTACCCAAAATTGTTTAAACTACGGAGAATGTAGTTCATGTTTAAATTACATGAACAAGTATGTAGACAATTTTAATGGATTTTTAAAAATTATTAGAGAGACATTTAGAGCTCCCCATCAGTTCCTACAAACCATTTTCTATGATTTTACAAAATCAGTATGACTCTCAGGATTTTTATTCTCTAGTTATTTGATCCATGTTTTATTTCTTGCATACGGAAGTCACAAGGTGCAGCTTAGGAATTCATTTGAAGCTTAGATGCAGAAAGAGGGGAAAGGAGCCAGCCACTGTAGTTAATATAGTGTCAAATTCCTCCATCTGAGTACATAACATATTTCCTTTCCACAGGAGGTAGTTATGACAAATTAGAAGTCTGAAATTTTTCTGATGGTGTAAAAGCTCCAGCTGTCACTGGGGAGATGGTGATCAGATTTCATAACTGCATGGTCCCACGATGCCTCTAAGAGTTCCATATGGTCATCCAAATGTTACAACTGAGCCCACTGAAAAAATCCAGTAGGAGTTTGCTTATAGGATAGAAAATTCATAGTGGATAAATCTAATAAACAAAGTGCTCTTGAATGGTTCACTGACAATCGGTATCACAGAGGCCTCCTTATAGTTAGTCTTTGAATACTGAATTAATGGAACTGGCATCTAACTTTTCTTTTTGAACAACTTACATAATGGAGTGTAGGCTTGTTGAGTGGATGTGCTATGAATAATTAAGGTGTGTATATGTATGCAGTGATAAACAGCCATTCCTCCAGCCACTTCACTTTTAGTTAAAAAACAAACAAACCAAAAACTCCCTGCTCTTAAATTGTTAATACTATTACTGTGGATGAAGATGCTTTTGTTCACATCAAAGATGTAAGCTTAAGCATTGTGCAACAACAAATGACAGATGAATAATTTATTGTTCCTTAAATGGCCTTGTCCTTGGATGTATTTCTTATAACTAATTTGCTTAGAAACACATCTGGTTCCTGGAGATAGCATCTGTTTTAAAGAAGGTCAGCACTGTATTTTAAAATTAAAGGCAGTGAACATACTCTTTTATTTGTTATGCTTCTCTGCTTCTCTATCTTAGGAATACAAGTTAATTCTCATTCAGTTCTGCCTACTTATTTTTTTTATAATACCAAATCAAAAGTTGTGCAATCTGTTGTTCAATTTCAAAACCATAATAAAGAGACCCATTAAAGATGTGCTTGCAATGAGTGAATACTTGTTAGGATTTTTTTTTTTTAAAAAAAATTGCCCATGAGGTTTACGTAGAACCAGTGAAGTCTTTGTTTGAGGTACAGGGTTCCCATTTGTTCATGGAATTTCCTGAGTGATCTTGATTTAAACTTATTCTTTTAACACTGCATAAGTTCTGATATAAACAGTATTGTTTTAAAGCTATTCCTATTTCTGGCTATAGTTCTTCTTACGAAATTCTCATTCCTTTGCATATGAGCGTTAGAGCCTATTGCTGAGATAAACTTGGGAGAGGGAGGGAGGGAGAGATGGAATGTTTTTTTCAAACAAAACTCCTTATTTGTTCAGCCGGGTTCCTTGCTAGACAGCTTTACATAGTATTTCTACCTACCTGGATGTAAACAAACTTAATATCAAGAAACTTCAGATTAAAAATATATAGGAATAGGCTAAGTTTGTTCAGCTCTGCAGCCTCTTAATATAATTCCTTAAAAAGTTATGAATTCTGATTTGCTGACACTCCAGTATAGATTTTAATACCAGTATTTTTTCCTAATATTTTCATGCTTAAATGGACAGGATGTACATTGTATTCCATCCTTGGTTAATGAACTTAAAATAGAAATGATACATCAGTTGAATATTGATCATAACAATGTGCTTATCCATCTACATCACTAGCTCCTTTCTAAGTGAACTTTGCACTTGGGAGAAGCAATATATTTTTAATTTTTTTATATCTAGTTCACCTTGAATTCTTCATCAAACGTTTAATTATTTGAGGATTAATGGATGCAGTTCACAATTAGGCTAAAGTATGATCTGATGTCATCATCTCAGTATGATGATATACATTTTGATGCCAAAGCACCTGTTGTTTTGGAAGGAAGCAGCTGATATCATTATCTACTCAGTCAGACAGTCCTGCTACCCGCTGCTTAAAAAATTATCCTAAGGTGCACCTAAGTTGGGGTAACAGCATTAATTTCTTCATTCTCAGGATAAGCACATAATGACTTTACCAATAAAAACAAAACCCTCTTTGACATTTTCTGGTTTGGATATGATAGAATATGATAGAATAATTTTCTTTATATATGCATATAACATATAAACTTCTGATATCCACGCACAAAGTCTAGCCAATATTTTGCATCATATTCTATAACCTACTCCTGATTATTGTACTAGATACAGTATTGCATTGAGAGTAATCTGGAATAAACAGTTTAAAGATTCTGGTGTCAGTACCTAATATATTCAGATTTCCAAGTAGGTATGTGAACTGTTTATAAACCCAATGCATTCTGGAATCACTTTCTATTGTTTTGAAGCTATAGATCCTTAGCACAAACTGGATTTTATGTCTTGTTTGTTTGTGTTTAAAGAAGTATAGAGTTGTCATAATAGAGAGCAATTCATAGAGACTTCAGCTTATGACACTTCAGTATGACACTTCATCTTTTCCTTTCATACTAAGTAAAAATCTCCCTGAAGCTGCTATTTGTTACAAGACAAATCCTTCTTCCTAGAGCAAGTAGAGTTGTGATACAGAATAACTATTTGGGAGGGGTAGCAATTATTTATATCTATAAAAAAGACATGCCACAGCATATTTAGGGTGGGTCAAAACAAGCAAGATGGTAGGTGCAGCATTGTAATGCTAGCCCCACCCCTTTTTACATGTAAATCTGTGCAAAGCAGTGTGGCTTTAATGGCACCACCACAACTACCATCTTACCTGTAATGACTCATATTGACGATGTGGCTCAGCTTCAGTACCATATTTTACACTTATCACCCCACATTCCTTAATCCAGTCTGAATCCATTCAGTTTGGCCACAGTTCTGCACTTACCCAGAAACTGTCATCTCATTCTTCATACACTTACTTATAATGTATAAGTGTACACTATATATTATAGAGTATGTGACAATCATCCCATGCTTTTCTATTTACTGTTACAAGGTTACTTTTTTCCAGAGTTTACTCAGATGTGAGCAATTACATATGAATTCCAATAATTAATTAATTAATTATATAACTAATTATAATTCATTATAATTATATAACTTCAGTTACATTAAACAACATTGGTTAAACATACAGTATATTAAACAAATTTTAAAGGTAATGAAAGCCACTGTAGTGCAATGGTCACAGGACTGGATCAAAGGCAAGGTTCAAATCTCCAGTTAACATGAAGTTCATGCAAGATTGTGTCTCATCAGTTACTGTTTCTCAGTTACAGGACTGTAATTTTTCATGTGAAAGAAGTGAACAATTGTTAAATACATAAGAAGTAATCATATTAACTATAATTAATTTATATTTTAATTTTATTAAACTTACACTTGAATTCAATGCAATCAAATTTAGTTTTTGTCCTGATCCCATCCAACCACATGTATTTTGGAGTGGCAATCAAAGGGTGATTGTGGCCCTTAAACACAAAAGGTTTGTCTATTCCTGCTGTGCATTATATACTCTGTATACACTAAACCCTCAATCTTATGGACCAATTGGTATAGGGGCATGCTGTCCATTAGATATGACTATCCAGTATGGATGGAATGTTAGGCATAGCTAAAATGGTATTACACATGTAAAATGGCAAGCAATTTTGTTGTATTTGAATTCAATGAAGCCAAGGTCCAGTAAATTATCTTACTGTATTCTTCGATCTGAATTCAGCTCATATCTCCGCACCTGGATGATCTTGTCTGGATCAGAAGCTAAGCAGCATCCTGCCTGATTAGTATTTGGTTGGAAAGGAATCCCAGGATTATAGGAAAGACTGAAAATTAACGCAATAGCAAGCCACTTCTGTATTATTCCCCATAAAACTGCATCACTGTATTTGTGGATGTACCAGGAGTCACATTTGACCCAAAGGCATATTTATTTTTTACACGATTAGAGATTACATACTATATCATGCATTCCTTGTATTGTATTATTACGTAGTATCTATGTAGTTCATTTACAAGAACAATGCAGGCTAATTCTACCAACTATTGGACCCATACCCTATTGTAACTTTTCTCTAGCAAATATGTATGGGCATGAAAAGGACTTTTAGGTGCAGCTACTGCATATACAGAGAGCTCCTACAACTGTAGTAAGGATGCTGTTGAATAAGGATCCTTCTTCTTTGTGGGAGCTGAACACACATTAAAGGTCCTTCATCAAATATACATGGGGAATTTGGGGGCTTTTTTAGCCTAATTTAAAATGCTTAGTTTAGATATCAAGTTGGACATCCCTTCTTGGCATGCTACTTTTTAATTCCTGCTGCCGGTTGGAAGACTATAGGATTTATATTTCCTAGAGTTGAACAAACTCTCTTCACTGTTGAAAGATATTTTTTTTTATAACCTTTTGATCACCAATGGGAATTAGGCTTGTAATATACATTTATACAGAAAAGAAGTACTGAACATCAAAAATTAACATAAAAATAAATGAACAAAATACTCTCCATTTTAAAAGCAATGAATACATACTTAAAAGCACAACAAAGCAAATGAGAAATATTCTTAAGACATGAATTCCTTAATATTTTCTATGGCTCAGATGTCACACAATGTTTTATAGATTTTTCAGTTAACCAGTCCACATTACAGTAATTACTATTGCAATGTAACTTCTATAAGGCAAAGAGGACAAGTCAAGATGTTTGCTTGTGTATTACTAAGAGCTCATCCTGAAAATCTATAAGAATGTGCTCCATTTGGTTTCTTGGATAAATTTAATAAATGATGTGTTATGCTTTTAACGGAATGCCTGCTCAGAGTCAATGTACAACATCAGGATTTCATTGTATAATTTGCATGGATATGTTCTGGTGATCCCAGAATGGCCTGTGTCTTTTCACTAATGGGAAGAATGTTAGAAGATGCATGAAGATCATTAGAAATGATACATTTCCAACATATACATATTCCTGTCTTGCAAACAATCTCACATCCAATAAATTAGATGCAATTTGGACCTGCTGTAATTTCATCTGTTATGCATAACATTTCAATGTTCTGGTCTCTGCTGAAATATTCAGGAGAGCCTTTCTAGAAAATAGATAAATGTGAAACTGAGAAATTTAATATTTGGATACTTCCAACCTTCCCCCACCCTTTCATTTCCACATATTAATACCTCAGGGACCCATACTTCTTGCTCCTATCAAATAAACTAGGACTAGTGTGAAAAAAGAAAGAACAGAAATGAGAAAATGAGTCACAATTATCTCAGGGGAAACAAAATATTCCAAGAATTCAGATATTTCCAGCAGCAGCTCTTTGGGATTGGCAACAAGAAATATTGATCACCACTATAGAAACAAGGAGGATATCTCAATTGCTTTCAGTATGTCTATATTCCCCTAGTTCTTTGCCAAGGAAGAGTACAAATATAGGTACAAACTGGTGCTGTAGTTTATACTTCCTTATCATGGTTTTCTATATAAACAAGGGAAACACTTCCTACAAAAGCCACCATGGTGTCATTCATAGCAGTGTTATAAAGTACCAAATAAATTGTTTCAGTGGAGGTTCAATGAAATTCAGAATCAAAATGGATTATGCTCAGAATTTATCCACTTTGCTCCAGGGAAATTAAAATCTAATACAAATTATCCCACTCTAATTGTCATGAATAGCCCCTGGCCAGGTGCTATTCTGACATGGCGCCAGTAGAGAATGATTGTTAAACAACTCATAAACAGCAACAACCAGTGGACATGCAGACGGAGAGGAGCCGATGGCAATTCAGCACCTTGGACCAACAGCATGTCAGAGAGTGAAGTCAGACAGGGGAGGTGCGAGATGAGAGGCACCACCAGGTGAAAGGAACTTTTGGGATGAGGGGGAAATGAATGTATTTAGGCTGACAACTAGAAACTGTGATCATTCTGATCTTTAGTTTGCTTTGGATCACTGCTCAATAAAATCCTTCTATCTATTCCTAACCAGTCTGGGTCAGAAGTGCTGATTATTGCCAGGGGATCAGGGCCATGACAGAAAGATCTATTTTGGACAACAGATCTCAGCCAGAGGGATTGAAGTGGATCTGGGGAAGGTATGGAACATGGTAACATGTGAGCCACCCAAGAACAGGAGGCAGCTCCAAAGCTTTTTTGGGTTCACTAATTTTTACTGCCAGATCATCCTTCACTTTGCCCAAATAGCGCTGTCTCTCACTGACTTACTAAAGATCAAAGGAAATGGGGAGATGGGGAAAGCACGGAAACTAAGCACTCCCATAAAATGGACAGTGGAGTGCCAAGAGGTTTTCGAATGGCTTAAGTCTCTATTCACTCCGGAGCCAGTATTAAAGCACCCAGAACCTACTGAACCCCTGATCTTACAGGTGGATGCATCAGAAGTAGCAATAAGGGGGATATTATTGCAGCAAGACCCAGAGAGGAAACTTAGACCCTGCACTTATTTTTCCTGGAAATTTAATGAAATGGAGCGAAGGTGGCATGTTTGGGAAAAGGAGCCGTATGTCATTCGATGGGTATTAGAAAATTGGAGGCACCTTTTAGAAGGGGCACAACAGCCATTTGAGGTATGGACTGATCACAAAATTCTGGAAGTATTGTGAACTCCCATAAAACTGAACTCTAAACAGGTCAGGTGGGCTCAATTCTTCAGCCATTTCAATTTCACACTAAAATACTTAACAGAAGGAAAAAAAAAATCCTTGCAGATGCATTGTTGTGCCTCCTGCAACACAACAGCCAGAGGGAGGAGGTGATAGACTCAATCATCCCCAGGAAGTAGAAAGAGGGGGCAGTAGTAACTAAGCCTAAGTTAGATGCAGCAGAGGGCATGAGCAACTCAGCAAGGCGCAGAGAGCCAATGCTTGCCTACAAGCCAAAAAAGATGACTTAGTGGAAAAGCAAGGACTGTGGTGGCAGGGGGATAGGCTATACATCCCAGACCCCATGAGGAAGAAAATTTTAGAAAGGTGCCACAATGTGAAATCAGCTAGCCATTTTGGGTTCTTAAAAACCATGCACTTACTGAGGAGGCAGTTCTGGTGGCCAACACTAAGCAAGGACATGGAAAGCTACATGGCCAGTTGCCTGACATGCCACATGACCAAGAGGGTGGGGGAAAACTGAGGGGGCTACTACAAGAAGTGGCTAACCCCTTGCAACCCTTGAAGCAGATTTCCATGGATTTTATTGTAGATCTACCAGAGAGCCACAAAAAGAGTGATCTGGGTGGTAACTGATCTATTTTCTAAGCAGGCCTACTTTGTACCTTGTGCCAGCATCCCAACAGCAGAGCAATTAGCCAGATTATTCATACCTCATGTCTATAGGCTCCACAGCACCTCCAAGCATGTGATCACACATCACGCAGGGTCCAGTTCACCTCCAAATTTTGGAGAGTGTTCTTGAAAATGAATGGGGTAGAGCAGGGTCTGAGTTTGAGTCACCACACAGCCACAAATGGTGGTTGTGAATGATCTAACCAAGTACTAGAACAGTACCTTAGGTGCTACGTAAATCACCAGCAGGACAACTGGGTGGACCTGCTCCCTTTTGCTGAAGTAGCTTTTAATAATGCAGTACATCAAAGTACATCAAAGAATGGGTTAGCCTAAAAAAACAATGAATATTATGCTGTTCAGAGCAATTTTATCTTTACAATTTATCTTGTTTTTAACTTTTATAAGCTGCACTGTATGTTGTACTCAAGGAATAAAAGACTGGTTGCATATGATAAACACTTTTTCTATTTGAGATAAGCATTATTAATATATACTGTATTTGCCATTTTACTTTGGTCTAAGCAACTCTAAGTTTTGAAATTCTACCATTTCTATTCAGTAGTTATTCGATTTTTAATTCAACTGGATTTCTTCCCAGGTGAGTGGATTTAGGACAATTAAGATAAGGGCATATTTGCACTTACTATTCAAGTTGTTCGCATCTGATGCTCATGCTCACTTGACTCTAAACTAGCTTTAGAAATTCCTGTTCAGATGGTGACATTTTGGCAATAGTTTGCCAGGAATTCAGTCCATCCTCCCACTGGACAATTCTTCTGCTACTATTCCCTCCCATCCTTCTATATCAGGAAAGCAATGGCCAATCACTTCTCTTCTTGTATGTGGATCTTCCCAGACAAATATATATTTTATATGTGTATATACACAAAGGTGATGACTGGGGAAGGCAATGGCAAATCACCCCAATATAATCTGCCAAGAAAACATTGCGAAAGCAGCATCCCCCCAAATGGTCAGACATGACTTGGTGCTTGCACAGGGGACCTTTCACTTTTCATCATATACACAAAGACAAATAAATTAAAATATAGAAAATAACGTTTGTTTGTTTGTTTGTTTGTTTGCAAGGCTAAATAAATTTTCCAGTCACCTAAGAGGTTATTTTAAAGCTGAGGGTGAAAGCCTTCAATCTTAGGTGACTGGAAAAATGATGGAACAGTGGAACTGCACTTATTGGGGGAAAAAACAAAGCAAATTGAAAAAGAAGCAGCTCATAAAGAAACACAATAATTTAAAAAAGTATCTGCTGGGTTTTGAACCAGCAACATTTGGGCCAGAGGGCAAAAAAATGTATTGATAACACTACTGAAAATAGGCAGGATAAAGTAAGGGAAGGAGGGGAGATGTCTAAGAGAGACTAGAACTTGATTTAAGAAGTGGTGCTTCCTCTGCAAAGTAGCCAGTGAACTGCATTGGTTAGGCTGCTGCAAAACAAAACTGCTCTAGCCCAAACAGATAGGAACACTCAAGCTAACTGTCCTGTTCAGACTATGAGATGGCCAGGCAGAATTACTATTAAATTCTTTATTTACAATTAACTATTTACAACAATGAAAGTCCTCAAAATAGACTTGATAGTGCAGTTCAAACAAGTCCACCCAGGCAATGGAGGATAGCAAGGCAAGGCTGCAGACTCAGAAGTAGAAGGAGATCGTGGCAAGAGAGCAAGGCAGAGCTCAGCTAATCCTCTCAATGAGGCAGCAAGACCTGGTGTAGCTAGGACACGTGGCAAGGAGGAGGGCTTGGCACGGAGACTAGACTAGGCTTGACAATAGAGGCTAGGCAAAGCTCAACTGGAGCATCAAGGCAAGGCTTGGAACTTGAGGCAAAGCAGGACTTGGCTGGAGTGTCAAGGTGAGGCTCAGATCTGGAGATAAGGCAGGACTTGGCTGGAATGACAAGGCAAAGTTTGGAACTGGAAGTGAGGCTGGACTTGGCTGGAGCGACAAGACAAGGCTCAAATATGGAGGCAAGGCTGGACTGGGCTGGAACAGCGAGATGAGGCTTGGAACTGGAGGCAAGGCTGGACATGGCTGGAGCAACAAGACTAGGCTTGACTGGAGTGGTGTGCGAAGGAAGCAGGTCCATGATGGCATGAGGAGCTGGCTTTGATTCCGCGTCAGCTACAGGAAAGTCTCCTGACTCCGGTAAGGACTCTTCCACAGATGCTGTGAGCTCGAAGGATCTGTTGTCTCCAGTGGCTTGCTCTTGGCGCATGTGCCTTTTTAAGCAATCCTTTCCATGCTGTTTCTCCTCAGCAGCCAATCAGGCTGCCTTTTGCTTTGTGCTCTTCTCTGCTCTTCTCTCTTGAGCACTGATTGGAGGATTCAAACCTTCCTCTGAAGTTTGTCCAATCAACGTCTGCGAGTTCTCCTGCTCTGCTGAGTCACTCCTGGTTTCAATTTCCCCAATTCCCTCTGAATAAGTTTCATTTTCCCCTTCTGGCTCAAGATAAGTTTTGTTTTCAGAGTCAGGATCAGACTCAAACCTCATACCAACATGGGGAGGAAAAGTATATTTTTGAACTAGAACAAGAAAATGCACATGGAGATTGTTGTGAGGATCTTGGTCCTTGTAATCCTAACAGCAGTTGTTGTTGTTTATTCGTTTAGTCGCTTCCGACTCTTCGTGACTTCATGGACCAGCCCACGCCAGAACTTCCTGTCGGTCGTCAACACCCCCAGCTCCCCCAGGGACGAGTCTGTCACCTCTAGAATATCATCCATCCATCTTGCCCTTGGTCGGCCCCTCTTCCTTTTGCCTTCCACTCTCCCTAGCAACAGCATCTTCTCCAGGGTGTCCTGCCTTCTCATTATGTGGCCAAAGTATTTCAGTTTTGCCTTTAATATCATTCCCTCAAGTGAGCAGTCTGGCTTTATTTCCTGGAGGATGGACTGGTTTGATCTTCTTGCAGTCCAAGGCACTCTCAGAATTTTCCTCCAACACCACAGTTCAAAAGCATCGATCTTCCTTCGCTCAGCCTTCCTTATGGTCCAGCTCTCGCAGCCATATGTTACTACAGGGAACACCATTGCTTTAACTATGCGGGCCTTTGTTGTCAGTGTGATGTCTCTGCTCTTAACTATTTTATCGAGATTTGTCATTGCTCTTCTTCCAAGGATTAAGCGTCTTCTGATTTCATGACTGCAGTCAGCATCTGCAGTAATCTTTGCACCTAGGAATACAAAGTCTTTCACTGCTTCTACATTTTCTCCCTCTATTTGCCAGTTATCAATCAAGCTGGTTGCCATAATCTTGGTTTTTTTGAGGTTTAGCTGCAAACCAGCTTTTGCACTTTCTTCTTTCACCTTCATCATAAGGCTCCTCAGTTCCTCTTCACTTTCAGCCATCAAAGTGATATCATCTGCATATCTGAGATTGTTAATGTTTCTTCCAGAGATTTTAACTCCAGCCTTGGATTCCTCAAGGCCAGCTTGTCGCATGATGTGTTCTGCATACAAGTTGAATAGGTAGGGTGAGAGTATACAGCCCTGCCGTACTCCTTTCCCAATCTTAAACCAGTCTGTTGTTCCATGGTCTGTTCTTACTGTTGCTACTTGGTCGTTATACAGATTCTTCAGGAGGCATACAAGATGACTTGGTATCCCCATACCACTAAGAACTTGCCACAATTTGTTATGGTCCACACAGTCAAAGGCTTTAGAATAGTCAATAAAACAGAAATAGATGTTTTTCTGAAACTCCCTGGCTTTTTCCATTATCCAGCGGATATTGGCAATTTGGTCTCTAGTTCCTCTGCCTTTTCTAAACCCAGCTTGTACATCTGGCAATTCTCGCTCCATGAACTGCTGAAGTCTACCTTGCAGGATCTTGAGCATTACCTTACTGGCATGTGACATGAGTGCCACTGTTCGATAGTTTGAACATTCTTTAGTGTTTCCCTTTTTTGGTATAGGGATATAAGTTGATTTTTTCCAGTCTGATGGCCATTCTTGTGTTTTCCAAATTTGCTGGCATATAGCATGCATTACCTTGACAGCATCATCTTGCAAGATTTTGAACAGTTCAGCTGGGATGCCGTCATCTCCTGTTGCCTTGTTATTAGCAATGCTTCTTAAGGCCCACTCAACCTCACTCTTCAGGATGTCTGGCTCTAGCTCACCGACCACACCGTCAAAGCTATCCCCGATATTGTTATCCTTCCTATACAGGTTTTCTGTATATTCTTGCCACCTTTTCTTGATCTCTTCTTCTTCTGTTAGGTCCTTGCCATCTTTGTTTTTGATCATACCCATTTTGGCCTGGAATTTACCTCCAATGTTTCTAATTTTCTGGAAGAGGTCTCTTGTCCTTCCTATTCTATTGTCTTCTTCCACTTCCGCGCATTGCTTGTTTAAAACCTAACAGCAGTAACTCTCAATAAATGCCATATTGGATATATGAAATGTTCTTTATTAGGATATGGTCCCAAGCTCTTTCAAAACTATGAATGATTTTTCACACCTAAAACTTCTCCTAAAAGCATTTCAGTTGCTCTCCCAATTCCCCCCTCCCATTTCCTGTAATTTACTGTCTGGTAAAATTCCCTTCTGATTTCTGCTTGTCACCCCCCCACACACCCGACCTTTTCCCTCGTTCCAAAAGGTGCCAGGCACTCAACCTTGAGATGCACTTTTGTCTAAACATCTCTGTAATGGCTGTGATGGAATGCATGCCTTCTTCCCCCTTCTTTCTACTTCTGTGCTTGGAGCTACAAGTTTCTACTTTATACATGTGACTAAGCTCTACTTTTCCCTTATTATTTAACCCATGTTCAGGTGAGACATCCAGATGCCATTAACTATTGCTTCTGGATTGCTCTATCCTGACAATTGTTTTCAGAGTGGCTGCAGAATCAATAAAAGGCAACATCCTCCAAAAAATTTTGCCAGCCACTTCTGATGACAGTTAAGAGTGAAGTCCAAATCTGATCTAAGTATCTAACTTCTGTTATGAGATCATGACTGGTCCAACAAGATTAAGTATTTATGTTTCATATTTTCTCTTTTAGTTCAGTGAACACAAGCTGCCTAAGGCCAAAACTTTAAAAAGTATCTTGATACTCTTCACTTCATGTAAGTCTCAGGGCAGATTGGCACTTTCTGCTTGGCCCATCACCAGTATGGCCACTCACCACTTTCCGAGTGCTGAAATTGATGATGTCCTCATCCCTCTTCCACCTAGCCCACTGTAGATGCACCCAGGGCCTGTGTTTTCCACCTTCAATTAAAAACTGCTGTTTTGGGGCCCGAGCTGTCTTAAGTCCTTCAGAGCAGATGGTCTCAGGTAATTCATTCCATTCTAGCACTTGCTCCAGCTCTGATTGGCTGCAGTACCTGTCCTGCTCCCTTTCCTCCAGCAGCTAGCCTCTGCCATAGATAGCCATTTTATCTTCACTAGCTAACTGTTACATTCTTTGACTATCCTCAATCAGAAAAGTTCATGTTCCACTCAACCTTTACATCTTCCAGTGGACAATCTATGTTTCTGCCAAGACTGGGTGGAACCTTGCTTTCCTACCTCTGCCCACAGTAATGCAGAGCTTCCCTTCCCTTTCCTATTTTTATTTTAAACTTCATTAAGTTGCAACATAAGAACATTGCTACTTTTGTCTGTGAAGCTGAACTGTCAGTTCTGCCTTGCTACAACCTTTCTGTGGACCTACCAGGGAAGGTAGGAATGAAAGAATAGCCTGTTTCTGATTGCTTTGATTACTGTTTCACTGGAGCTACAAGGGTATCATAATGGAAAACAACAACAACAAACAGAAATGTTCTGCATTGGTGTCAACAGGTAGTATGGGAAAGGTGTGTGTGTGTGCACCTCTGTGTGTGTAAGCATCCATATGTGCAAATATCTGGAAAAGCAAAGCAAAGGCATGAGGACTAGGAGGAAGGAAAAGTCCCTAAGATGAAAGGCAGGAACTTCTGCTGCTCACCAAACCCAGTCAGTGAAGGGATGGGAAAGGCAAGAAGCAGGGGAATTAAATTAAAGTTTTGTGCTGGGTGAGGTCTACACTGAGTATCAACCTGCCCCCATTGCCAACCCACTGCAATCCAGACTGGAATTTCTGGAGTTGGTGTAAGAAATAGTTGAAGCAGCATGGGAGACAAGCAGCTTAGGCTGCAGTGTGAAGTTGACCACAGTATACCATGTGCACAGACTATTTCCTTAACAGGGATTCTGTGAAACTCAAATGGAGCCAAGTTTCAGCTGACTGAAGTGTTATGTCATCTCATGGTTTGCAATGACATATTCAGTTCTTCTGTATTGAGTTATTACAGAAACATTTACCTCAGTGAGTAATAAGACTGATCTTGTGACAAACACTGGACCACCAACTTTTTTTCTTCCTGTTTAGTTGTGCATAAAATTGCAAACAAAAATAAAACCTTAGTTGTTATGGACCATAAACAATCCCTGATCCCAATCCAATCCTTCAGTACATACCTAATTAAAATGCAGCATGTAATGTGTCAGTACAATACAGGTGTTTTCTGTTATTATATGGAGTGGAGGTAATGATGGTTAAGTACGTGTTTGCACTATTGTCTCGGCATGAAATCATTATGTTTAACTTTCCTGATTGTTTCTTTGCTAAAATGAAGGGTCTTGCTTAACCATGATTGGTGTTGCTCATCCATGAAAGTGCATTTCAAATACTCTTCTGGTGAAAGAAAAAGGTACTTGGGTTGTATATTGAGCAGCTAAAGTGACCTAAACATAACTGACATGCTTACTGGAGGCAGAAAATCAAATGAAAGAGGTGATGGAACAGACTGGCTCCAGGTTGACAAAGGAGTGAGACAAGACTGTATTCTCTCTATTTATTCAACCTATATGCAGAATATATACTGAGGGAATGTGGTCTTAAAATTGGAGGAAGACAAGCAGCCTAGGCTGTAGTGTGCAACTGTTCTTTGTGTTTTAAAGATTAAAACCAGAAAATAGCAGAACTATGCAGATTACATTAGCTATACCTCATTTTGCTACACCTTTAATCTAGAGGGTGATAACTTCACAATCCTCCATTGTCAAAGCTGCACATTCTACAATACTCCCAGTTCTATATCAGCTATTTGCTGATTGAAACTTTTCTAGAAATTTGTTGGAGAAATTTCTTTTGTTGAAAACTGCAAAACACAATTTCATCTGTCTACCTTGGGGACTAGTTTTGGAGGTGTTATCAACTTGACCTACAGAGCTGGGAACATTTACATTAAACAACAATTTGCCTGTGAAAATGCAGTATTTATATAAGGAAATAAAATTCACCTTCATATGAATTTTTAAAGAGAACTGACCTTGGAACACAGCAAGTAGCGTTACATCACATCAAACTATTTGTCCATCTAGTCTAGTATCGACTATACTGACTTGCTATGGCTCTCCGAGGTCTCAGGATGAGCTCTTTCCTATCTCTTGTTATTTGTTCCTTTTAACAGGGGATATTGGGGGGGGGAAGATTTTAAAAAATGCAAATGCAAATTTTGACAGTGCATTCTGTAGTTGAAAACACACAGTGCCAGGGTATGTTAAACCCTAATAACACCACATTTGACTTCCCTACTATTCTGGGATAGATTTCAAAAGTATCCTAAAAATGGTTGGTTTAGTATAAATTCTGCAAATTCACTGCTAAAAATAAATTCTGCAAATTCACTGCTAAAAATTCTAATCTCCAGGCTTACTGCTTCTAAAATCTTTGCACACAGCCATACGCTAAACACTGTATAATAGGATTTCTTCCCCAAAGATTAGTGCAACTAATATACTTGAAAATACGTTACATTGAAAGTAAATATGTTGTTGATGGAGCAAATACCTTGTTAAGAACACAAGAATAATCCTACTTGTTCAAACCAGATTTATGTAGTCCATTAACCTATTTCCCATAGCAATCAATTAGATAACCATGGAAAGCCCATGACTTGCAAATATGTTATATACACAAGTTGTGAAGATACTATATGTACAGTTTCTCTATTTATGTATTCTATTCTGCTCAGTTCCAGTTATATTTGCCCATGTTAATTATACCTAAAATGGCTTAGGGCAAGATGTTCTATTCAGAAATATATCTGGAGAAATTTTGGAAGCGTCAATTAATCCAAAGCATTGTTGCTAGAATTTACATATGTGCTCAGATATAACTTATGTGTCTGCACAAAGCACACTGTAAACTGTTACTGGTTCTTTTAAAATTCTGGCTTACCCTTACAAGCTGCTTTTTTCTGTGACATTCTGCCAAAACCCAAAGAACAGGAGAGGACCCTCTCTGTATTCTATTTAGGGCAGAAGAAATATTGCAATCTTCTCTCAATGACATTCTTGTGCCAGAAAGAGGGAATATAAGTGCCTGAAAGAGTAAATGAATTAGACATTTTTATACAGCAGACTACATTTAGAAAAAGTATGAAAGGACTGTCTATAAACAGATGATCAATGTTTAGTGTAGTCAGCATGGTTCACACGGCAGAAGGCAGGAAAGTGAGTGCTTGGTTCCATTTTCTCTTTGCCAAGAGATCATCTATACTATGCAGTTCCCAGCACTGTTTAGGAGCCACATGTGTAGCAAATGTGACATATTCTCCTGCACAGGCAGCCTTTGTGAAGGGAAAAGAGAAGATCCCTAATAGATCCCATCAGCCACAACAAATTTTAATGAGACAAAGAAATCAGATTAAGTCTTGGGGGCAAAAATGTGTAAATGAGCTTTTCCGTTCAGCAACAGGTGGGCCAGCTGAGGCTAAGAGCATCTTTTTTCTATATCCAACATGTACCATAGGTGCAATCCTCACACTCCCATATGCAAGGAAAGCAAGATGTTTGCACTGACTTCTGTTGAGTTACTACTGAACCCATTGTCTGTCTAGATCCTTTGAAAAGAAATTGGACAAAGCAATTGAGAGTATACTCTAGGGTATAATTTCACATTAATGAGGAGACTAGAAAAGATTGCCCTCCCAGTCATTTTTATCTCTAATTTCTCTCATTCTATGGACAAAGCATGCTTTTTGTTGGAAGTGGAGAATATAGTAATAGAATTTGTTCTGCATTTCAAAGACTAATGTGCTTTTTTCTTCTTTTTAAAATAATATGTTCCAACTCAACATATTAATGGCCAGCTTTCAAATTTCTTATTTATAATGGAAAGGTTTTAAAAGGCTATAATGCAAAATAATTGTTAGGCTTTGGGCTTAAACATATATTGTAGAGCATGAATTCCTCACAATCAAAGATAAATTAAAAAGAGAGAAAGCGAGCGCCTGGAGAAAAAGAAGCTTAACCATCTGAAAAAAAACCTGAGGCACATGTGTAGCCCATCACTGCCAAATAACTATGTAGCTTGCAAAATATACCAGCTGCTGCTCCTGGAAGGATTTCATCTATAATATTTTGAACCGTGTGACAACCTATCAGAGTTCATGTTGAGCCCTAAGGTGTACAGCACTGGTGCAATGGACAACACATAAAAAAGAGACAGAATTGGTTATTTTTTCAAAGCAGTATTGGGAAGACTTATATTTCCACTTGAATCTGAAAACTGCATTTATTTCACCTGCAGCCAATGTGCACAGATGGAGCTAATAGGGTATTCCACTATTTTCCACGAACATAATTATCCAAATGCAGTTGGTTCTTGGGAGCTGCTCATGCTTGCACCTTAATATAGATTTGAAAATTAAACTTTAATGGAAGCCTTTGAGTAAATGTTAAGTTTGTATTCTTGCACTATATATATATATATATATATATATATATATATATATACACACACACATACATACATACATACACACACACACACACATACACACACACACACACATACATAAATACATATACACATACATATCTGGGATGAAGACCTGATCTCCTTTTCCAATAATTTTCTTATGTCACAATCCAGCTCAAACAATGCTTCATAATTCTCCAAAAATCAGAAATGTCAGATTCAGAGAAAGAAAACAAATCAAATGGGAACATCATTAGAACTCTGATCAGTTCCATACTCTCAAAGTGAATTATCAGAAAAAGGAAAGGAATTTTATTTATATTTGTTTCTATTTCTTCTATTCTTGAAGAGCTTCTGTCATTCAGGTCTCCCTGTCCCATTACCAGTCAGCCTTAAAATGAGAAGAAGGAAGAGGAGGGACCTTATGCAGAAGTCACATTATTTCTTTAAAAATTGTGGAAGACAAACTCCAGAGGTTGCCTGGTACCCCAATCAGCTATCATTTTTTAATGCTACTGGTTAATTTACATTGTGCATTCAATGAACTGAACTGGTCATACTATCCTGGTGTTCTATATTAGCAGCACAGTTTGTCCAATTTTGAAGAAATAAATCCTTTTCTAATGGACAATTTAGGAATGAAAAGATTTTAATAAATAATCTTGAATCCTAACCAATGAATAAGCAGTGAAATTGTTATTATATTAAAGAACAATGGCATCAGCTGTGTGGAATAAAATGCTTTTAAGTGAATCAAAATGAAGATGTGGGATATTAGATTATGGTGGAACATTCTCTGAAAGCAAGCTAGCTCACAACTAATTCCAGCCATTGGCCCAGGTGAGATCACAACAAGGAAAAGAGTGTTTTCTCCATTGTCCTTCATTAATATATCCTCTGAATCTATGACAGCACATCTATACTAATAGGGGGACCTCACAATTTTTAAAAGAAGTTATGGGAAGCTTTGCTTTTAAAAGATCAAGATCAGTTAAGAGAAATAGGCAGAGAATTGAGAGAATCAAGATTCTTTACAGATTGCTTTTTCTTACAGATGTCTTGGCCACATAATATATCTCCACAATTAATCATAATGGCACAAGGTGTTTGCTATTTGCTATTTCCATGTAGCAGATGATGTCTTGGGGGAGGGAGAAGGGTATCATAATTCATTAAACCTAAAAGCTATATCAAGTGATGCAATTGCTGTGCAATACAGATGTAAGGTTATAATATGCCCAGTTTGGAAAGAGAAAAATAATACATTAGGCACATGAGATATCTTTATGTATAAGTTTGAGAATCATTAAATAGCTGTCATTCTTTCTTCCTTCTCAGCATCAATTACTCCACTCTGGTTTTACTTACTCTACTCTGGATAATGAGTCCCTAGAGCATGTTTCATTGCGGGAGAATGAACACATTCTTCACTTGCGGTCAGTGGGATGTGGTTAATTTGAAATCACTTAAACTATTATATCTGTCAAGCGTGGTTATTTTATTTTCAATTCACATCAGTGTTTTAGTATGCATGTCGGTTACTGGGTCAAACTGCCAGATTAATTTCCAAGTATTTGATGGGAATGCTCTTTATCACTGTCTTTAAACTCCCGTTGAAACATAATCTAAACCGATTACTAATATATTTGCAAAGATATCAGCTTTGGGACTATTTTATTTATAATAAAAAAAAGTCCTCCAAATCAATAGGGTCCAATTTTCATATGTACACTGTACACTTGTGTAAGAGATTTACCTAAATGCCTTGTTTAGGAAAAGTATATAATGAAATACCAAGACTAGAAAGAACAAGTAACATGCCTGGCCAGTGGTTGCTCAGAATGCTATAATATAGTGCAAAGCTAGTCTGACTTTGCATTTCAGCTATGTTTCATATACATCAAAATTGCCCCTGAATTAACCCAACATGAAGCTTTCTGGCACCAGTTTTGTACCTTATAGTAAATATATTTCCAGATGGCAATTAGGTGATTGGTATAGTCCTTGTTTTCAGCTTCTTTCTGTAAAAACCTAGAGCAGACTAATCACCTACCCACCATCTGATTGCTACCTTGTTGCATGATTAGTGAATTCACCCAGCATGAAATTGGTCTCTGATAATCCAAAGTGGTAAAAAGACACATCATCATAAAATCAACCTTCAATAATCATAGAACTGCTGGCTTCTAGAAGCATCTTGTTCTTTTTTGGGAGGGGGGGTGCTTTGCAGTTTTTCCTCCATTATGTGTCTATGGTTACAATGCTAGACTGAATTATTTTGAAAGACTTTGGGACACATCCAGTGTTTCAGTTATCTGCATCTATGTATCCATTTAGTATAAAAACATCATTGATATAATTTATTGACAGTACTGATCATCTATGATATATGCCATCTCAATTCAGCAACTGTTCCACACACACAAGTTCCCATATATTATTTTTTAGGTATTGCTGTGACCTAAATTTGGAAGCCTGTTTTGATGCGTACAGTATATCACCTTCATTGAACTGAGGCACTGATTTCAAAACCTGCTTTAGCTGTGGATTGATGAGCAATTAATCTTGCTTCACATATTATTCATGTGCAGGAATCATCTTGTGACTTCTGGAGATTGGAGCCGTGCTTCTACTTGTACCCACTCATTACAGTAGGTAAAGGTAAAGGTTTCCCTTGACAATAAGTCCAGTTGTGTCCAACTTTAGGGGGCGGTGCTCATCTCCGTTTCAAAGCCGAAGAGCCGGCGTTTGTCCGTAGACACTTCCGTGGTCATGTGGCCAGCATGACTAAATGGAATGCCATTACCTGCCCGCCAAAACGGTACCTATTAATCTACTCACATTTGCATGTTTTCGAACTGTTAGGTTGGTAGGAACTGGGACCAGCAATGGGAGCTCATCCCGTCACGCAGATTCAAACCGCCGACCTTCCGATCGGCAAGCTCAGCAGCTCAGCGGTTTAACCCGCAGCGCCACTACGTCCCTCATTACAGTACTAACATGAGATATGATGTTGGTTTCATCACTGCATGAATAAACAATAGTATGGTTCATCCTGTCAGCAGCTGATCATACACAGAAGTGCATGGAACTGGGGTGCCCAACTACACAAATATCTGGATGAAATTCTTTGTGAAAGAGGCTTCTCTTTTCCTTAGGGAGCTTGAGTATTTTTTTTGACTGCCCATACTAGTTCCAATGCCTGGAAGTCTAGTCAGGAGTAGCTGGATTGTTTTTTTTTTTCTCTTTGTTTTTATTTTTTGCTACACATGATTATATTCCAATCCTGGAATCTGTGATGGAGCATCAGTGCATCTCCATTCATTAGGAATCAAGTATTGGCCCTTCATGAGTATGAGACGTGAGCAGAAATTTATGGGCAGAAAATGTGATATTCATTTTCAGAGCTACTAAGTAACTTATGCATTATAAAGACAGCAAATATTGTGTTCATTATAATAACTATGGAGATTATCATCATTTGTAGTCCATTAAAGTTTATGACCCACTAAAATGGTTAGTGTTAAAGTGTTGCAAATCTTTGTGTTGTTTTTCAGAAAATGCTAACACAGTCACTTGTCTGAAAGTTATAGGATTTATTTTTTAAAAATGCTAAATTTGGCTAAAGAGGGTTCAACTAAAATATTAATAATTTGACAGCAAATAACTCCACTAAAAAGAGAGAAAGTTTTGTTTTATTTGTCAACATAACTTTAGCTAATTATTTCATGAAATTATAATTAATTTAAAGTGATTACATTTGCATGTAATGCCAATAATAATTTTCCTCCTTTCTAAATTAACAATAAAGAAAAAGAAAGAAAAAGATTCCCCCCCACATTTTCATAGGCTGGGAGAGACACAACATTCTAGTTACTTAGGCATTTCTGCAGGGAATCTTCTGGATGTCAGTCCATGAGACATAGAAGGGCTGAAACCAGAAGAAAATATTGCTTACTCCCATAGACTCACAGGAGAACTTTTTTGCTCATGCATAGAACAGTTGGAATCCAATCAAAGTCTTTCCTACTATTTTATAATCTGGTTAGGTAATCTGGGATTATTATCTTTGTATTAAAGTGGGGGGAAGAGGGGTCAGTTTGGAGGGAAACTTAAAGACAGGACATTGCTTAAAGCTACTTAGTGAGTTTATGGTTGAAGAGGAATGATTTATTGTATTTAGTTATGAGGTAGCCAAAGTTCATGGTAAATATCCAATCTTTTCTTTTACAATTCTCTCTCCAATAGTTTACTACCTCCAAGGTTTACCATACTTCACTTATGAGAGAACAGCTCCTCTGGTGCTTTTTCAGGAACAGTACCATATCAACATTAAGGTAGAATCTTGCTCTTCATAAATTGCTAGACAAGTTCTCATTCCCTGGAGAAATTCAGAAAAATCATGTACCAGTTTCTTTGGCAGAGAATTTAGCAAGGACATTTGAATCCAGTTGTAGTTCCATACACACCTCATATATCTGGTGGAAAGGATGCATAACATAGGAAAAGTTGTCCTAAATCAGTAATAGATTCTAGAGTAGGATTCAGAATTTGTGATGCTCTGGAAGTTGCTGAAGTTTTCATTCTAGAGTTGTAGTTGTGCAGCACCTTCTCTCTTCAAAATGAGTTGATTCCATTTAAAATGCCATTTGCCAAAATAAACACAACACAGGTTATTTCCTAACAAGAGCCTCTCAGGAGACTTCCAATACTAGATAAGATTGCATTAACTTTCTGACTAAAAATGCAAAAGAGGGAGAGAGAGAGAGAGGGAGAGTTAACACATTCAGGCTCAGTGTGATATTATCACACAATAGAAGGTTTTTCCTGGGGCTAATGGCAGTTTAATTGCTATTTTTGAAGGGGCATAAGTGGAGTAGGAGTTTTTTCCTGTCTCGGCAGGTCATGGTCAATCTCAATTGCCCCCTCCCAGATGTTTTTAGAGAGAGAAAAATAAATAAATAAAACATTAGAGGCTATATATATATATATATATATATATATATATATATATATATATATATATATAATATTATATTATATGAAGTTTGATCTAGAGACCGATAAATTAAAGATAACAAAAAATTTCCCTTATTTTTGCAGCTTTACTTGCAGTTTCATTTGCTCTCTTGACTACTCTGGGCACATAGGTACTTCTTAATATGAAAATATATTATTCAAATAACTATATTCTGGTGATGTAAAAATAAAATGGAGCTTCCTCTGAATAAACAGATCATATTCTGAGCCAGAGGCCCCAAACAGCTCAAACTTAAAGATGCTGAAATATTGGCTTAGCTACTAATTACAAGGTGCTCCTATGAAGAATTAAAGGAAACTCCAACAGTCCTTTTATTATCACAGGAATGTACATATTACATTAATAAATTATGTTGCTGCATTATGCAGCTGCTGAATCATCAGATTAGGATAGTATGCTATGCTGCAAACCCATTAACTCTAAGTCTGCTTTGGTTACAGAGGGAAGGTATGATCCCAAGTTCAACTGCCTTTACATTTTACTTTCCATAAGCCTAAGAATAATCAGATACAGTCTGCTTTATGGGATGAAATGTTTAGATGCCTAATCAAATTTAAGGAAAAGCTCTATTTGTGCAAATCCCTAAAAAGGTTTCATTTTGAAGAAGCTATTACAAACAACAATAACACATAAATCATTAGACACAAAAATGCAAAATGAATTTTGCACAAGATAATTTTGAATGTGTATGATCACATTTTAAAATGTTTCTTCAATAAATGCAATGTTCATAATTGTGCATTATATAAGTCATTAATTAGAAATAACTTTTTTTTAAAAAAAGAACCCCAGTAATTGTTTTTAGTTTCCTAAAGACCACCGATATTAATATTCAGTAGTCATTATTATAGATCTCACTAGCTGTTATTTATTATGTTTTTATTATTGACAAATTATTATTATTATTAAATAGTATTTTTTTCAGTAGTCATTATTATGAATGTCCTCTAGATATTGCATTAATTTTGAAATCATTTATTTTCCTTTAATTCCAAATTTTTGCCTTTACACCTACTTTGTTTTTGCTTCCTTGGATTCAAGTTTGCCTTCTACCTGTCTTCTATTTTCCTACTTCCACATCTTGCCAGATATGTCTATCTTTATCTTTCTTTCCATGGCATACCTTCTTGTGATCTTGTACCCTACCACCACAAAATCTATCATGGTTTGCCCTAAAGGTTCATTCCAAACTTTAAGAACATCAATATCTCTTACTTTTTCCTTTATGTTCTGCTATTATTTCAATTTCTTCTTGTATCTCTGAATGATAGCTAGCTAGCTAGAAAGACAGAAAGATTTTATCTTCAACAAGAAATTCCTTAAGTTCCTAACTTCCATCCACAGAAGTGGTATCACCAGCATATCTGAGGTTATTGGTGTTTTTCCCAGCAATTTTAATTCCAGTTTTTATTTTTTCTAGTCCAGCCCTTCTCTTGATATATTCTACATACAGTATAAGTTAAATATATGAGATGGTACAGCTTTGGTGCCCTCATTTCCTAATTTTGAACAATATAGCTTCTCCATATTTTGTTCTAATTATTGTATCCTGGTCATTGTAGGAATTAATTAATTGACAGATGAACTGGCCCAGTACATCCATGCTTTTAATGGCTACCCAAAATGTGTTGTGGTTTACATGGTCAAAAGTCCCCCATCAAACACTATTTTAAGATAATGCGTTTTAAGATTGTAAAGAAAGTAAAATATCTGGGTATCACTATGACAAATATGAACTGTATGTTCTTTCAAAATAATTATGTTAAGACATGGAATAAAGTTTAAAAAGACATGTTAAGATGGGAGAGAAACTATGACTGTCGTTGCTGGGGAGAATTTCTGTGATAAAAATGAATGTCTTGCCTCGAATGACATTTTTGTTTCAGACAATACCTGTTTTGACAACTTATGCATCACTTAAACAGTGGCAGAAGGATATATCTAAATTTGTGTGGCAGGGGAAAAACATGAGTTAAATATAAGTGTTACAAGATGCAAAAGAAAGAAGAGGATGGGGTCTACCTGATTTGAAATTATATTTTGCAGCTTGTTTTTTTGGTTTGGATGAAGGAGTAGGTGGTGCTGAGAAATAGAAGGCTCTTCCAGTTAGAAGGACATGACCTGAGATTTGGGTGGCATGGATATTTGTGGTACAACAAAGTCAAGGTTAATGTGGATTTTAAAAATCATTCTGTTGGACGTGCCATATTAAGAATATGGAATAGATACAAACCCAGGTTGTGCCCAAAAGCTGCTTTGTGGCTCTCAGCACAAGAAACTGTCATGTTCACTGTTCCAATGTTCCTGGTACATCGTAACGTTTTGCATGTCATTTCCCTGATACATGTTTGATCTCGGGAGGGAGGAGGATTCCTCTTCAGGGAGTTGTTATCTGTTGGCTGCTGGGTTGGAATGTGTTTGGGTTATCTCATGTGTTCAAGGTTGCTTTCCCAGGATGTGTGAACAATGGCTAACAGCACCTGGGAGGGGGGCTGACCTGTTAGCAAAAGAGAAAGCCAAGGTGGCTCTGAGGGATCTGATCCAAGGATCAAAGTCTGTGGCCGATTATGCCCTAGAATTCCAAGCCTTAGCTGCAAAGGTGGACGATTGGTCGCCAACGACCTTAATAGAAATGTTCAAAGATGGACTGAGACCCGAGTTACTGAGATGAGCGTTGGGAAGGGCAGATCCGATTACCCTATATGACTGGATTCAACTGGCGAGGAATGTCGAGCAAGCCCACGCTAAGTTTGCACAAAGCAGGAAGGGTCCTAAGCAAATGGCTATGATGAGAACGGCCAAGCCACTGGGCATCACCGGTAGAGCGGGGCGCACGGCCTGGCAGGAGGAGAGGGAGAGCCGTTTTGCAAAAGGGCAATGCCTCCGATGTGGGAAAGAAGGGCACAGAGCAGCGGTGTGCCCGCAGAGGAAGACCGAGGAGCATCCGGGAAAGTCGTCAGGGAAATCCCCCTCTGTGCCCAGGAAGATGAAGGCAGCATGGGCTGAGACTGAGGCTGAGGACATCCCTTTCTTTGGGGATGAGGGGGAGCCCGAGCTGTCCCAACTGGCGGGAAACGCCAGCCACCTGCTCTAAAGGGCACCGCTGGGCAGGTGGTAGAGGAAGGGCGTGACCATATTTCAGTGAGTGGCAACTACCCCACTCTGATAGTGAAAGTGAAGTTGAGCTCCAGCACAAAAACAGTGGAAGTGTGGGCAATGATCGATTCAGGGTGCTCACGTTGCTTAATGCACCCTGATGTGGTGGCTGCTTTGGAGCTACCCATGTTTCCATTGAAACGCCCCATGATTTTTACCCAGCTGGACGGGACTACGGCAGGGGGGAAGCCAGTCACCCATTCCATGGGTATGGTGGTGTTGCAAATGGGTACCCATCGGGAGGGGCTGCCTTTTGTAGTGGCACCAGTGGAGGGTCCTTTGGTCATTTTGGGGATCCCTTGGTTGGTCCTGCAAAACCCATATATAAATTGGGTGCTCAGAACTTTAACTTTTGGGGATGGTTTCGATCAAGCTCCTGAGGAAGACGATGCTTCAGAGACTGCAGTGGGGAGGGCAGCAGCCGTGACTTCGCATTTGGCAGCCACCCCACTAGAAGGGGTGGAGCAATACCAGGGTTTTGCAGACGTGTTTGGCGAGAAGGAGGTGGACCAGCTCCCACCACATCGGAAAACTGACTGTGCCATAGAGTTGGTCCCAGATGCCCAACTACCCAAACCAAAAATCTATGCCATGACCCAGAAAGAACTGGCAGCACTGAGGGAGTTTGTGGACAAAAATTTGGCAAGGGGTTTTATCGAACCAGCTAATTCACCAGTGGGGGCGCCTGTATTATTCCGAGTAAAGAAGGATGGGACATTGAGACTTTGTACAGATTATCGCGGATTAAATGCGGTCTCGATATTAAACAAATATCCTCTGCCCCTAATCAAAGACATGTTAGCACATCTGGCCAAGGGGAAAATCTTCTCTAAGCTGGATTTGAGGGAGGCGTATTTCCATATACGAATACGGGAAGGGGATGAGTGGAAAACTGCTTTCAATTGTCCCTTGGGATCTTTCCAGTACAAGGTTTCGCCATTTGGGTTGGCAGGGGCTCCTGGGGTGTTTATGCAATTGATCATTGAAGTGTTGCATGAGCATTTGTTCAAAGGGGTTCTGGTTTATTTGGATGATGTGTTAATTTACACTGAAACAATGGAAGAACATGAGCGGTTGGTTAAACAGGTGCTCAGCAAACTGCGAAAGGCTGAGCTGTATGCTAAACTTTCTAAATGTGAATTTCATAAAACTCAACTTGATTATTTGGGGTATAGAATTTCTGACAAAGGTATTGAAATGGACCCTGCAAAGATTCAAGCCATTTTAGAGTGGGAGCGCCCGCGTACTTGCAGGCAGCTCCAAAGTTTCCTTGGATTTTCCAACTATTATTGCCAATTTATCCAGGGGTTCGCAGAAATTGCATTGCCTCTCACTGACTTATTGCGAACAAAGGGGCTGGGGGACACACGCAGGGTAAAGAACCCAGGAGCATTGCTCAAGTGGACACCTGCATGCCAGGTGGCTTTCAACAAGCTAAAAAGCCTGTTCACAGCTTAGCCTATCCTGCCACACCCTGATCCCACTAAACCTTTTGTGGTTGAAGTGGATGCCTCTGATTTTTCCATTGGAGTGCTTTTGTTGCAGGCAGATGCTGCTAGTTGCCTAAGACCCTGTGCGTATCTCTCCCACAAATTTTCTGAGATAGAAAGCCGATGGCATGTTTGGGAAAAGGAGGCTTTTGCAGTCAAAGCCGCTTTGGAGGCATGGCGCCACCTTTTAGAGGGGGCCAACTGTCCGTTCGAGGTTTGGACGGACCATAAAAACTTAGAAGCACTCAGCACGCCCCGTAAGCTCAGCCCTAAACAAATTCGTTGGGCTCAGTTCTTCAGTTATTTTGATTTTACGTTGAAGTTCATTCCGGATAAGAAGAACTTCCTGGCTGATGCGCTTTCCCGCCTGCCCCAGGATTCGACCTCAGTGCCAGATGTAGTGGGTACATTATGGACAGAACCTCAGTTGGGCATGCAGGCTGTCACTCGCAGCCAAACTCGTGTGCAGCTGCCCTCTGATTCAGTTTCACCGGCTGGGGGGAGGCTCTCAATTCCTTCCCAGTTGCAACAAAAGTTTCTCTCCAAGCTGAAATCTGACACTTGGTTGCAAGCAAATAGACACAATGTTTCTTTTGACCGAGGCTTCGCATGGAAGCAAAACCTTCTCTATGTCCCTGACAGTTTGAGAAGAGACATTCTCCTCAGGTCTCATGATGACAAAGTGGCTGGTCATTTTGGCTTTGTAAAAACCTTACACCTAGTACGGCACCAATTTTGGTGGCCTACATTGAGGCGTGATGTAAAGGACTATGTTGCTTCTTGTCCTGTCTGTGCCATGTCAAAACGGAAGGGGGGTAAGCCGCAAGGGCTGCTGCAGCCGGTGGCCAGCCCCTCCCATCCCTGGGAGGAAATCTCCATGGATTTTATTGTCGACTTGCCTCCAAGCCAAAGAAAGACTGTGATTTGGGTTGTAAAAGACTACTTCTCTAAACAAGCCCATTTCATTCCGTGTGCCTCTATCCTGTCAGCTCAGAAGCTGGCCCGCCTCTTCCTGGTCCACGTGTACAGGATTCACGGATGCCCCGCCCATTTGGTCACAGACCGTGGGACACAATTTACTTCCCAATTTTGGCGGGCATTTTTAAAACTACTGGGCACCAAACAGGCACTGTCCACTGCGTCACATCCTGAGACTGACGGATCTACGGAGGCTCTTAATGCCATATTAGAACAATATTTGAGAGCCTTTGTAAACTATCAGCAGGACAATTGGGTTGATCTCCTGCCTTTCGCCGAAGTGGCTTACAACAACGCAGTGCATCAAAGCACAGGACACACCCCCTTCAGTACTGTATTTGGTCGAGATTTCATGCCCATTGCCGACCTGCCTCAACCCACCTCACTGCCTTCTTCCCCCTCTGACTGGGCTGCGCACCTGGGGGACTCATGGCCGGTGATCCAACAAGCGCTGGCAGATGCCCAATCAGCCTATAAACTGCATGCTGATAAGAAGCGGGCGCTTCAGCCTGCCTTCAAAGTTGGCAATAAGGTCTACCTTTCCACCAAGTTCATTAAATCTCCCCAACCCTCTAAGAAATTGGCTCCTAAGTTTGTTGGACCTTTTCCCATTGTTGGAGTTATCAACCCTGTTACTTTCAAATTGGACCTGCCACACAACCTTAAATGCTTACATCCTGTTTTTCATTGCAGCTTGCTCAAGCCCCTTCACCACTCCGATCGCTGGCATCTCCAACCTCCAACCCCTCCGCCCATTATGATTGATGGACAATAGCATTTTGAAGTGAAGGAAGTCCTTGATTCCTGCAGGCTTCGTAATACCCTGCAGTACCTTATATGCTGGAAGCATTTCCCCCACCCTGAGTGGGTGGCTGCCCACGATGTTCACTCTCCTCTTTTGGTTAGGCGTTTTCACGCTGCTTATCCTATGAAACCTGCTCCTTAGTATTTTTTTTGGGGGGGGGGGTATGTCATGTTCACTGTTCCAATGTTCCTGGTACATCGGAACGTTTCGCATGTCATTTCCCTGATACGTGTTTGATCTCGGGAGGGAGGAGGATTCCTCTTCGGGGAGTTGTTATGTGTTGGCTGCTGGGTTGGAATGTGTTTGGGTTATCTCATGTGTTCAAGGTTGCTTTCCCAGGATGTGTGAACAATGGCTAACAGCACCTGGGAGGGGGTGATTGCTATGGCCGGGTGAGGGGAGGGGTTACGTTTGGAGCCGAGGGTTTTTAGTTTGTATTTGGCGCACTTTTGTTCATTCTCAGCTTTCTCTGTATTTGCATACTATTCTTTTAATAAATCAGATATCATTAAGTACCTGCTTGTGAGTCTGAGTATATCAGGATAGGCAATCATTTCAGAAACATTTTACAGATTAGAAACAATAGGCAAACACAAATGACTAACATCATGAAATACTAGAATTTTGTCAAGGGGAATGTAAAATAAAGAGAAAAAATGCTGCAGAGAAATATAATTGTCAATGGTTTTCATATCTATAGTTATTAGAAAGATTTAAAGTAGACAAAAGAGTTTATGGTTTTGAACATTGTAGGACGGAGTTTGAAATAGAATTGTATACAAATGATGAACTTAATTGTAAAAATGTATAAAGTTTTATTGAAATTTGAAACAGAAGAAAAACAAGTGAAAGAATGTATGATAAAGATAACAAAATTTTGGTTATAATATACAGATGAAACAATGGGAAAAGATGCAGTTGAAAGGATTGAAATTTACACTATGTAATAATCTTAAAGAGAATGTTATAAAATGATGTACTGCTGGTCACCAGAGAAATTGTCTAGAATGCATAAAGACACTTCAGATTTATGGTGGAAATATGAACAACAAGAAGGCACATTTTATCATGTTTGGTGGATGTGTAAAAAAGCTAGAAAATGTTGGATTCAATTACACACACTGATTCAGAGGATTTTAAAGATTAATATACAATTGAGACCAGAAGTTTTTCTGTTGAGATTGATGGACAGTTGGAAAAAAATCATGGAAATTTGTTTTTGTACATAACAGCAACAAGATTATTGTATGTGACAAGATGAAAAGATTTGTCACTGCCCACAATGAAGGAATGGTTGGTGAAGATGATGGAACTTGCTGAGATAGCTAAATTGACTTCTTTGATTAGCAAAAAGACAATATCTACGTTTATTGCTGACTGGAAACCCCTTATGGCTTTTTTTGTGCAAAACAGAAAAAAATGAACTTATGATTTATGGTTCTGGTGATTGGACAGGATAGATTATAGAAAGAAGACGGTCATGTTATAACCACAGAGTGAGAAGTAAATTTATTATTGTACTTACAACTGCTGTAAATAAGACTGGAAGCCACTTCTTTGTATCTTTTTTTCTTTCTTTTCTATTTTTCTTTTACTTTTTTTTCCTTTCTTGCACTTTTAGCTTTCTCTTTGATTTCTTTTTTTCCTTTCCTTTTCTTACTTTATATTAGTTTGAATTAATTTTACCTTCCTTTTTAATTTTTTTAAATAAAATTATAGAGAGGGGAGGAGAGTCTTTGTATATATTTTTTTCTACTTTTTGAAATTCTTTTGCCTTTTTCATTCTTTTCCATCACCATTTACAGTGAGAACTTTCTATGCAAAGATGGCCATAAAAGATAAAGAAGGCAAAGATCAACTGGAGAAAGAAGATATAAATAAGTTATGGTGCAAATATACAGAAACAATGTACAAAAATCAATGATACATATTAGGGTTTGATCACTGAACAACAGTCATTCTGGGATATCAAGTTAATCGTCCCTAAAAATACTGCTTTTTGCTATTTTAGAATTTTTTTGTTTGCTTTGTCTTTAATCATTCACCAATTTCATTCTGAAATTTACTAATTTCAGGCACTCTGTGTATCAGATCTTACCATTAAATCTATTATTTTCCTTCAATGAATAATCATATTGAATATTGTTGACAGTTTTATTTTCTTGAGTATTAAGTTGTAATTCTGCAAGATGAAATTAGTGATCTGAGACACAGTCAGGATCAAGTTCAGTATCTGCTGACTGGATAGAGTTTTTCCATATTTGCAGAGTATATAATTTGATTTTTGAGTTGCCCATATGTTGATGTGTATAGTTACCTGTTAGGTTGTTGGAAAGAGTTTTTTGCAATAAAGAAAGTTTTTCTTGGCAGAATTCTTACTATTATGCAGCCTATTATACAACAAGGCCAAACCTTCCCATTATTCCAATACTATTTTATTTTCAACCTTAGCATTCTCTTCTCCTATAATTAGAACGAAGTTTTTTGGAGTGTTGTGTTAGTCATCATAGAACCGTTCAACCTCTACTTCCTATACATATCTGCTTCGAGCATAGATTGGATTACTATAATATTCATTGGTTTGTCTCAGACCTGAATTGAAGTCATTCTGTCATTTGGGAAGATTGTATCCAAGCTTTGATTTTGACATTCCTTTATGGGAAATGATGGCTATTCTGTCTTTCTTTTCTTGTTAGCAGTTATGTTCTGATGCTCCTCTGATGTGAAGTGATCCATTCCAGTATATTTCTTCAATGATTCCTATAATGTCAATGTTAAATTTTGACAATTGTGGTGAAGGAGCTTGTATATGATGCTGTGAGGTATTTCTGCTCTGATAGCATCAACTTTACCATTTCTTGATCCTTCCATGTGTCATTGGAAAAATCATCAGTACATCAGTATATACTTTGCAACATCAAACCTTCCTTTTGCAATATTGATGTGCAAGCGCTGTCAGTGCTTTGCTACAAGGTAACAATCCATGAAGGGGATAAGAACAGTATGTATATGATGGAAGTAAAGGAAGTTTTGATCAGAAGAATCCCATTGGATTGGTCAACTCAAGGCATATTCAGACTGCCGAGAGCTGAGTTGAACTACCATTTAGGTTGTCAGGACCAGCACCAAAGTGTGCGTCCCATTAATGCAAGAGAGAGCAAAGTTAAGGCTCATGGCAGCCACATTACAGAAATCAAGAACTAAGAAGTGAATGAATCCAAAGCAATGTGAGTCTCAACACCTGAAAAGAGCTGGTAAAATTCATGTCATTTTCAGAGAGCCCATTACATCATTGAAATTTACACCAGCTTCCACCATATATTGACATGCAATTTCAAAATTGAATATTTTCTATAACTTCCCTAGAGAAAAGTCACTGAAAGTTGAAAGTCATCTGATTTGACTCATTGTACTGAAATGGGTCTTTATTTCCATTCACAAATCTGCTTTAATGGCATGATTCGACCAAATCTTTGTCAATCTGAAGGATCCTATCCAAGCTTTATCCAGCACTAAAGTTCACTAGGTCCTGCATGATATTACTGTCCTCCTGAAGCTGGTCACCTTGTTTGGCCTGAGAGTCATACTTTTTTAATAAGAATTTTATTAAGTTTGAAACAAAAATAAAAACTACAAAGAAAAAAAAAACCTACCAAAAAGAAAAACTAAAAAAGTGTGAAACACAAGAAAAAAGAATTTTGAAGATTACATAAAGAAGTGACTTCTAACTTTCAACAAGAATATACAGCAATATCCATAATCAATCCCTTATTCTATATCAAACCAAGATCACATTATTTCTATAAATCATTCCATTAACACATATACAAATCATTAATGCAATTGCTCCTTCCCCTTATATTAAAAAAAGAGAGAAATACACAAATCTCTAAATCAATTTCCCTCCCCCAAAAAAACAACATTTATTTAATTTCCTTCCTACCACTATTCTATATTTTTCTGTCCACTATAATAAATATCAAATTATAAAAACATATAAATTGTCTACTTTTATAATTAATAATACTTGTTGTTGTTTATTCGTTCAGTCGCTTCTGACGCTTCGTGACTTCATGGACCAGCTCATGCCAGAGCTTCCTGTTGGTTGTCAACACCCCCAGCTCTCCCAGGGACGAGTCCATCAGCTCTAGAATATCATCCATCCACCTTGCCCTTGGTCGGCTCCTCTTCCTTTTGCCCTCCACTCTCCCTAGCATCAGCATCTTCTCCAGGGTGTCCTGTCTTCTCATTATGTGGCCAAAGTATTTCAGTTTTGCCTTTAATATCATTCCCTCAAGTGAGCAGTCTGGCTTTATTTCCTGGAGGATGGACTGGTTTGATCTTCTTGCAGTCCAAGGCACTCTCAGAATTTTCCGCCAACACCACAGTTCAAAAGCATCGATCTTCCTTCTCTCAGCCTTCCTTATGGTCCAGCTCTCGCAGCCATATGTTACTACAGGGAACACCATTGCTTTAACTATAAGGACCTTTGTTGTCAGTGTGATGTCTCTGCTCTTAACTATTTTATCGAGATTGGTCATTGCTCTTCTCCCAAGGATTAAGCGTCTTCTGATTTCCTGACTGCAGTCAGCATCTGCAGTAATCTTGGCACCTAGAAATACAAAGTCTTTCACTGCTTCTACATTTTCTCCCTCTATTTGCCAGTTATCAAGCAAGCTGGTTGCCATAATCTTGGTTTTTTTGAGGTTTAGCTGCAAGCCAGCTTTTGCACTTTCTTCTTTCACCTTCATCATAAGGCTCCTCAGTTCCTCTTCACTTTCAGCCATCAAAGTGATATCATCTGCATATCTGAGATTGTTAATGTTTCTTCCAGCGATTTTAACTCCAGCCTTGGATTCCTCAAGCCCAGCATGTCGCATGATGTGTTCTGCGTACAAGTTGAATAGGTAGGGTGAGAGTATACAGCCCTGCCGTACTCCTTTCCCAATCTTAAACCAGTCCATTGTTCCGTGGTCTGTTCTTACCGTTGCTACTTGGTCATTATACAGATTCTTCAGGAAGCATACAAGATGACTTGGTATCCCCATACCACTAACAACTTGCCACAATTTGTTATGGTCCACACAGTCAAAGGCTTTAGAATAGTCAATAAAACAGAAATAGATGTTTTTCTGAAACTCCCTGGTTTTTGCCATTATCCAGCGTATATTGGCAATTTGGTCCCTAGTTCCTTTGCCTTTTCTAAACCCAGCTTGTACCTCTGGCAATTCTCGCTCCATGAATTGCTGAAGTCTACCTTGCAGGATCCTGAGCATTACTGGCATGTGAAATGAGTGCCACTGTTTGATAGTTTGAACATTCTTTAGTGTTTCCCTTTTTTGGTATGGGGATATAAGTTGATTTTTTCCAGTCTGATGGCCGTTCTTGTGTTTTCCAAATTTCCTGGCATATAGCATGCATTACCTTGACAGCATCATCTTGCAAGATTTTGAACAGTTCAGCTGGGATGCCGTCATCTCCTGCTGCCTTGTTATTAGCAATGCTTCTTAAGGCCCATTCTGTTAAGGTTTCCCTACTAACAGATTAAGCTACTATTATACCTAATCATTTGGCCGGGTGAAAGGTTGCAAGTGATTGTCTCCTCTCACGTGCTTCATGCAAATAGCCTGGGGGAGGGGAGAATCCTGCCCGGACTTGTCTTCTCACTTCTTTTTTTTCTCTCTGCTGGAAATGTAGCTCAGCAAGGCTTGCTCCAAACGGAGCTAAGTACTTTAAATGTTTTGCTTTTGTTTTTGCTTTCTGTAAATAAATTATTTTTATAGAAATGCTTGGTGTGTGACTTTGTTGACGTCTCCTGGGCTAAAGGCTTTCCCAGCATCTGCAACAGGTTATGGGCCCAGTAAACAACGCAGTAAAACCCAGAGAGAAAAGAGAGGTCAGCTCCACACCTCATGCACAATTTAAAGGCAGGTAGCAAAGACCTGTGAAGATTTTCTTTGGAGCCACCTGGAGATTTTCCAGCAACTGCCGGTCTGCAGGACTTAGAAGCTAGCTGAGGTGACTTGCAAAAGAAGGAAGAAGCCATGGCTACCTCCCAGCCCTCAGCGATGCCTCTGGAGCGCCTATCAGAGACCAACTATTTGAATTGGGCCCTGAAGATGGAAATGTATCTTCGCAGAGAGGATCTTTGGCTGCAAATTGGTGAGCAAACCCCCCAAAATCCCAGTGCTGAATGGCTGAGACAGGATGAGCGGGCTAGAGCCACCATTATCCTGGGAGTTGAGGACAATCAGCTAGTCCACGTGCGAGGCATGCAGTCTGCAAAGCAACTTTGGGACGCTTTGAGAGACTTATATGTAAAGGCAACAGCAGGGAGTAAAGTTACTCTGACGAAAAAGCTGTACAGAGCCTACCTTGCAGAAGGAGATAGCCTTCCTGAGCACCTGCATTATATTCAGCAGCTGTTTGTTGAGTTGCAGGAGAGAGGAATGGAATTTACACCTCTCACAAAATCCTATATCCTCCTGTCCTCACTAAATGCAACATGGGACACGCTGATTTGTACCCTGGAGGCTATGCCTGAAGCAGACCTCACCCCATCGTATGTTACACAGCGCTTACTCGCTGAATGGGAGAAGAGAGAGGAAAGATCCCCCCCCATCTCTTCTGGAAAGCTGCAAGACCAGAAAATGAGGGAAAAGAAGGGAAAGGAACCTGAGGCCACAGCACTAGCCAGCCAGCGATGCTTCACTTGTGGTTCAGCTGGACATTTGCAAAGAGACTGTGCCATGAGACCCAAGAGTAGAAAGACAAAGAAGAAGAACACAATGGCAACACAGAAGAAGGCTCTTCAGACAACCCAAATTGCACAGGTTGCTGAGAAGGGTAATTCTGATGTATGGGTGTTAGATTCTGGGGCCAGTTGTCATTTATGTAATTGTAAAAGCTCTTTTGTGTCACTGTCTAAAACTGAAAGACAAAGTGTATCTTTGGCTGATGGGTCTGTCACCAAAATTATGGGACAAGGTGACTTGTATTTATCCTGCTTAGGAGAAACTGTAAAAGGTGTGTTGTATGTGCCAAATTTACAATCAAACCTTTTATCTGTGGCACAATTGGCTGCAACAGGGTATATCATAACATTTAAGAAAAATGGTTGTGAGATACGTAAAAATGGGAAATTGTGTGCTACTGGTATGTTAAAAGACTCCTTGTACATTGTGCAAAATGCAAGGAAGCCAAGCTGCAAGGCTGCAGTTGGCAACACACCATATCATGACCAATGTGTACACCTGATGCACAGGAGATTTGGTCATGCTAATATCAAGTATATAGCACAAATGCCACAGCTGTGTGCTGACCTAAAGATAAAACCCTGTGATAAATACTTAGATTGTGTAGTTTGCAAAGAATGCAAAACACTAAAAGCTCCTGTGAGTAAGCACAGTGACAGAGTTACAACTAGACCTTTGGAAATTGTACACTCTGATATTATTGGTCCTTTTGCTCCAAGTCTTGGACAAGCAAGGTATGCAATGACCATCATTGATGATTTCTCAAGATACACATTTATCTACATCTTAAAACATAAAGATGAGGCATTTGAGAAATTTAAAGGTTTTGTGACATGGGCAAATGGAAAATTCCCTAGGCCTGTATCTGCACTCCAATGTGATAGAGGAGGAGAATACCTTTCTCACAAATTCAGAAGGTTCCTAGTGGAAAAGGGGATAGAACAAATTCTTTCTAACCCGTACACCCCTCAGCAAAATGGTGTTGCTGAAAGAAAGGGCAGAACCTTGCAAAATGCGATGGAATGCATGTTAAAAGATTCACGATTATGTTTTACGTTCTGGGGAGAAGCTTTATCGACTGCTTGTTATGTTCAGAACAGGTTGTATAACTCTATGATTCAGGACACTCCATTCCATTTGTTTTATGGTGTGAAACCAAAGGTAAGCCATCTTAGAGTGTTTGGTAGCACTGCATGGGTTCACATTCCAAAACAGCAGAGAAGGAAAGGAGGCCCCACAACAAAGAAAGCCATCTTTGTTGGCTATGAACAAAGCCAGAGGAGCTACAGGTTCATAATGGGAGAGAAATTAATAATTAGCAAAAGCGCTTCTTTTGCTGAACAAAACTGGGGGAGATTAAATTCTAGCTCTCCAGTTGAACTGACCACCACAAGAGAACAGCAAGGACTTGCTGATGGTGATCTTTTGCCTGATGAGAACATTAAACCAGAAAAGCAAACTGAAGATCTGTCTGATGAGACAGATGCTTCTCAGGAAAGTGATAGGAGTCAAAATTTAAGCCCTGTATTACCTCGCAGATCTCAGAGGAGTAATAAAGGCGTTCCTCCATCACGTTTTCAGGCTGAAACAGTAAAGGCTTTTCACATATTCACAGAACCTGAGTCTTTAGAACAAGTGAATGCTTTACCACCTGAGATTGCACAAAATTGGCATTCTGCCATGCAACAGGAATTAGCATCCTTGAAAGAAAATAAAACATGGAAACTGGTAAATCTACCTCCCAATGAACGCTGTCTGGGTTGTAGGTGGGTTTTCAAACTGAAAAGGGATGCTGATGGCAAAATCCAAAAATATAAAGCAAGGTTGGTTGCAAAAGGGTTCACTCAAAGGAAAGATTTAGACTTTGACAAGACTTTTGCACCAGTTACTAAAGGTGAATCAATTAGATTACTGTTAAAAGTTGCTGCACTCAAGGGAATGTCAGTTAACCACTATGACATTCAAACTGCATTTCTCTATGGTGATTTAGACCACAGATTATACATGCAGCAACCCCCTGGCTATGAAAAAGGGGAGAATCTAGTCTGTGAACTGCAGAAGTCAATCTATGGGTTAAAACAAGCTGCTAGATCCTGGAACCAAAAAGTAGATGAAAAACTGCAGAATTTTGGTTTTGAAAAAGGAAAAGCAGATCCCTGTGTATATATGAAGAAGGACAAACAAGGCTGTATGTATCTGTGCATTTATGTTGATGATTTGCTGCTATTCACATCAACAGAAAAACAAAGGCTTGATTTTGAAGCCTGCATGAAAAGCCATTTCATATTAAAAAGCCTTGGAGTTGTGACCAATTACCTAGGTTTGGAAAAACACAGGAAGAAAAATGGTAACTTTCTGTTAAACCAAAGGGGAGATAATGGTAATGTGAATGGAAAGACATATAAAGTCAGAGAAGATTGGTTTGCATCTTAATCTGTAGTGTAAAAAGGGGAGTGTTAAGGTTTCCCTACTAACAGATTAAGCTACTATTATACCTAATCATTTGGCCGGGTGAAAGGTTGCAAGTGATTGTCTCCTCTCACGTGCTTCATGCAAATAGCCTGGGGGAGGGGAGAATCCTGCCCGGACTTGTCTTCTCACTTCTTTTTTTTCTCTCTGCTGGAAATGTAGCTCAGCAAGGCTTGCTCCAAACGGAGCTAAGTACTTTAAATGTTTTGCTTTTGTTTTTGCTTTCTGTAAATAAATTATTTTTATAGAAATGCTTGGTGTGTGACTTTGTTGACCTCTCCTGGGCTAAAGGCTTTCCCAGCATCTGCAACACATTCAACCTCACTCTTCAGGATGTCTGGCTCTGGCTCACTGACCACACCGTCAAAGCTATCCCCAATATTGTTATCCTTCCTATACAGGTCTTCCATATACTCTTGCCACCTTTTCTTGATCTCTTCTTCTTCTGTTAGGTCCTTGCCATCTTTGTTTTTGATCATACCCATTTTGGCCTGGAATTTACCTCCGATGTTTCTAATTTTCTGGAAGAGGTCTCTTGTCCTTCCTATTCTATTGTCTTCTTCCACTTCCGCGCATTGCTTGTTTAAAAATAATTCCTTATCTCTTCTGGCTAACCTCTGGAATTTTGCATTTAATTGGGCATATCTCCCCCTATCACTGTTGCCTTTTGCTTTCCTTCTTTCTTGGGCTACTTCTAGTGTCTCAGCAGACAGCCATTTTGCCTTCTTGGTTTTCTCTTTCTTTGGGATGTATTTTGTTGCCGCCTCCTGAACAATGCTGCCAACTTCTGTCCAGAGTTCTTCCGGGACCCTATCAACTAAGTCCAGTCCCTTAAATCTATTCTTCACCGCCACTGCATATTCCTAGCTGATCTGTGGGTCTTCCCTAATCTCTTTAGTCTGATCCTAAATTGTGCAAGAAGAAGTTTGTGATCAGAACTACAGTCAGCTCCAGGTCTTGTTTTTACCGACTGTATAGATGTCCACCTCCTTTGGCTGCAAAGGATGTAGTCAATCTGATTTTGGTGTTGTCCATCTGGTGAAGTCCATGTATAAAGCCGTCTCTTAGGTTGTTGGAAGAGAGTGTTTGTTATGCAGAGTGAATTGTTTTGGCAACATTCTATCAGCCTATGTCCTGCTTCATTTTGTTCTCCCAGGCCATGCTTATCTGTAATTCCAGGTGTCAATTGACTGCCCACCATAGAATTCCAGTCTCCCGTGATGAAAATAACATCTCTTTTAGGCGTGTTGTCCAGTAGGTGCTGCAGATCCTCATAGAACTGCTCTACTTCAGCTTCTTCAGCATCTGTGGTTGGGGCATATATCTGGATCACTGTGATGTTAGATGGCTTGCCCTGAATTCGAATTGAGATCATTCTATCATTTTTTGGATTGTATCCAAGCACTGCTTTAGCCACTTGACTATTAATTATGAAGGCTACTCCATTTCTTCTGTGGTCCTCTTGTCCACAGTAGTAGATCTGGTGGTCATTTGATGTGAAGTGGCCCATTCCAGTCCATTTCAGTTCACTGATGCCCAAAATGTCTATCTTTAATCTTGACATCTCACCAATAACCACATCCAATTTTCCCTGGCTCATAGATCTTACATTCCAGGTTCCAATGGTGTGTTGATCCTTAGAACATTGGATTTGCCGTTCACCACCAGCACCGTCGGCTGCTAGCCATCTTTTCGGCTTTGAGCTAGCTGTGTCATCACGTCTGGGGCTAGTTGAACTCATCCTCTGTTCCTCCCCAGTAGCATTTTGACCATCTTCCGACCTGGGGGTCTCATCTTCCGATGGTATACCGACATATCTCTGGTTGTCCTGATCCATTTAGTTTTCACGGCAAGAATACTGGGGTGGGTTGCCATTACCTTCCCCAGGGATCACATTTAGTCTGACCTCTCTGTCATGACCTTCCCGTCTTGGGTGGCCCTTCATGGTTTAGCTCATGGCATCATTGAGGTGCTCAAGCTCCAGCACCACGACAACAATGTTAACCCTATTAAACCTAAAAAACCAAGCAATCATTATTATACCTTATATATACCTTATAAATCTTACAAATCAAACAAACCTTAAAAAGAATTGAGTAAATCTTAATCCAAATCATTAAAGAGAAATGAAATCATAATAGCCTCATTGTCAATCCAATTAAACATTCTTAATTTTTTACCCCACTTCAAAATATACCAAGACATTTACATATCTCCCTATTACACACAAGGCATTTTTCTTACAAAAATCAAACAGCGCAACCGCCCCCCATAAAAACTCAGACTTCTCAGCAAAAACAAAAAAAACAAAACCTCTCACAAAACAGATTCCCTTCTTTCCCATAACATTCCCTCCAAAAAACAGCTCTATTTGTGATTTGCAATTCAGGAAACCTCCCACAGAACAAAACCTCTTCTTTCCCATAACATTCCCTCAGAAAAACAGCCCCCTTTGTAATTTGCAGCTCAGACTGCCGCTTTAACCCCTTCAGCACCAAAATGTAATCTTCTACTGGCATTACTTCAATCTCACTGTCAGTAGAAACATCTCCATCCTTGCCAATATCTTCATCTTCTTCCATAACATGTTTAGCCAGATGACACACTTTAGAAATGATATCTTCCCCAATGTCCCAAATATTCTGTAGAATAGCCTGATAGCAATCTGAAAAGATCTCTTTGAAGGTCTGTTTAAGCTCACAACAGGACTCTGAAAAAGTCTCCTTGAAACTCTCCATGTTTCAGGCAGTAGATTATGGCACCCCCTAGATACTTGACTCAAGTAGATAGGACTTAATAGGTTAATGGAAAACTTCTGAATGAAATTGACACAAGAGAAAGTGTACTAACAAGCTAACAAGCTAACAGACAACTCCCAAGTAAAGTGAAAACAGAAAACTGAAGATACGAAATGTCAGATTCAATGCATAGGAAAATATTAAATCCTTCAAATTCAGTACAAAAAATAATAGCAGGGAGGCAATTATTTATTCTCAGTTGTCCTTAATATTTAAATGGGAAAAAGAAGCCAAAACTTAAAAAGATTCTTAAAAATTTAATCCAGTAATAATGATAAACACCAAGAGAGTCCTTTTCTTCTTGCTCTAGAAAGCCTCTCTTAGGGTATGTAAACTTAAAAAATATATATAAATTGGGTGATTTAAAAATGGGGTATCTTGACCTAATGTCCCTTTAAGGCTGCAGCGCAGGTTGTAAATGGTGACATCCCAGCCTCCCGGCAGCTCTTACTAGATCATCATGAATGCTGTTTGTGATTCTCTGGCTACAAGATGCTGTTCCTGAGGACAAATGGGATAATTCTGAGCTTTTTCTTTATTCATGAAAAAGCTCTGGGCTTCAGGTAAAAGCTTTCCCAAGCCCAAAAAAGTACCACTTTGTCAGTTCTGTCTGCGGAGCTCGCAGACACAGCTGTTCAATCAGCCATGATCCCCACTGGAAGTCCCTGGGAGCCATACTTTTAAAAAATATTTTTGTTCTGTTGATCAGAGCAGAGAGGTCTGGTAAAATGATGATGTCAACAGGATGAGCTACCAAAGACATGTATTAGCACACTTGGTAAAAATGACATGGTTGGTTGGTTCTTTTTTAATTTACCTATTGGGAAATAGTTTGGCAATCTTGCCCCAGAACACCAATGCTTTGAATTAAATCAAACTACATTCGTATATAAAATCAGTTGATTAAACCAAAAGGAAGAAAACCAAAGGAATGCAGAAGTTCGTATTAATCAAGCTACAGTATTTAAAAACCTACAATATACTTTTCCACTAAAACACTACATAGTTGACTGTGATTTTTTTTAACTGATGTTTTTAGTTCATTGCCTAGAAGATACAAAGAGAGAACAAAATTACCAAATATTACAGAAGCCAAACATCAGCACTGTTTAAAAAAAACACTGAGGAACTGGATGTTGGCCAGACATACAGATTCTGAAAAACATAAAAGCAAAAAAAAAAAGGCATCTGGGATACAGACTATTTCCCTTTTAAATTAAAAAAAAAAAAACAGCAGTAGATTGTTTTACAGAAAGAAAGTGTCAGTAGAAGGAAGAGCCATAGCACACAGGGACATGTTTCTTTTACAGTGAGGTTACTTGAAAAAACTCCCATCAGTTTGAAAGAAACATTTGTGTGTCATATTTTCAAGAAAGTGCAAAGTATATTGCAAAGAAGCATGGGAACAGGAATATATACAGGCAACTAGGAAAAATGTTCTTGTTGCTTTGACAACAATTAAAAAAAAATGTTATCTGTAGGGGAAAGGAGAATTCCTGGTGAGTAGTTGGAGGTTATAAATGGCTGACATTTTTTCTTCTTCTTCAACCAAGTCAGCCTGAAAATGTAATATGGCTCCACTAACATGATAAGGCAGTATCCTATCTATCTATCTATCTATCTATCTATCTATCTATCTATCTATCTATCTATCTATCTATCTATCTATCATCTATTGTTAATTCTGATTGTTTTCAACATTCAAGAAGCAGAAGAATATTAGATATTTTAACGGAGATATAAGATTTTTGTCAATTGTTGAATACGTGTAACAGAATGTGTTAAAATGATTTGTAGAAATCATGGGGGAGGGCCAAATGTGGGAACACAAAACACGTCCTACATATCTCCCTGTCCAGATTAAGCAAAAGGGGTTATATTTGTATTTGCTTAAAAGGGTTGCATGCCTCTTGAACATATTTAGGTGCCTTAATATTCCAAGATAACACTTTGAATTAACCTGTGCTGCTATATGTCTGTTTGTGTGTTCTCTTATTTTGTTTATGGTCTTCACTTCTGTAATCTTTTATGGGTTTATCTTTGAAATCCTGTAAAAATAAAAAACCATTTTATTGGTTTCTTTTATTGTATCTTGCATTATGATTAATTCAATCATAATCAATCAATCCATATTTAACTGTTCTGCTCAGATTTTATTTCTGTACCTAAGGAAGAGCAACAGTTCAAAATATAGGTGGTTCCTAATTATTCAGTAAAAATAATAACAACAGGTTGTATCAAGATGAAAGTCACAATCCCTGACTTAACTGAAAGATATGGTTGTATTTTTTTTTCCAAATTCTAAATATTTGTGAAAAAGATACTCCTCAATCACTGCAGTTCACTAGGGAAATTCTCCTATAAGGCAAGACACTGCCAATGTGCAGCTACGTCCCCAGAAATAACTCTTTGGCTTTTTCCAAAGTGAAGTGGTGGAAAAAAAAATATCCATGAAGACTTTGCAGAGAGATGAGAAAGAGAGAAACAGGTAGAGGGTTTTTTAAAAGTAATTTTACAAGAGCTTATTTTTAATTTTATTTGTTAGATTAGTATTCAGTGCTTTGAGTACAATAAAAATATAATTATAATTTAAAATATAATTATAATTTTGAAACAATAGTTGCAGTGGCTTTAGTCTTCTCTGATTTCCTGCTGTTTTTTTGGTGCTGAAAGTCCTACTCCTTTGTCCAGTTGCTTCAATTGCCCCAACAAATGAGCCATATCTTCTGACTCTCTGAATTTATTTTATTTTCTACGACACAAAGGGAAAAGTGATTAAGGAGTTAAAAACTAACTTTTTCCATTAGCCTATCACCACAAAATCACTGCTATAACAGTTCAGTCTTCCTGGAATTACTTCTTAATTAAGCTTAATTATACCATCAAACAATTACTCAAAATTTGACCTTTTCTAATAAAAGTCAGGCAACAAATATGTGGGTGAGGCTCTGAAACTGTGCTATAAACATCCATGAGAACAATAATCACATTTTCCTTGGTGTCTTTCTTTTCTTTTTAGCTCCATGATTAACTAATCTGTTTTTTTCCCCCTGAATTACTTTTCATCAAGTTCTGCTAGAGACAGTTCCATGCCCAGTGCCACCTCTGTGTGTTTTAAATTAAATTTAGTGATTGAAAAATTCTGAGTAAGAAAAATATGAAGACTATATATACATACATACATACATACATATATATGTATGTATGTATTGCTATTTATTTATTTGAATTTATTAGCCACCCATCTGCAATGGACTACATAATTCTGTGCCAGTTCACAACCACAGGATTCTATTCTTCCAAGGGGTGCCACCACTTCAAAGGCTGTGGGCTTCATCATTTTTTTTTTCTGCAAATCAAATAGCAAAGCCAGTCAGAGATGATTTTTGAAGAAGCAAAATTGGAAGTCAATGCTGCAAATAAATTGGAAGTTGTGTTCTTTGAGATATTCCAGAGCCAGACTATTTCTCCTGCTCACTCCAAATATTCCGCCATTTCTTACTGTAACTTCTTATATATGAAACTTATTGTCTATTTAGGAACACAGGAATATAAGAAGTTACAATTAGTATGATAGTAGAAGTTCTCTAGGATCTAGGAAATAATTATTTCATTCACATTCTTTTCTGTTAACAAATCTTTCAACCAAGTGGCAACATATCTATATATCTATATCTATATCTATATGAAAAAAATGGTGAAAGGTCCTCTGTGCAAGCACCACATCATGCCTGACACTTTGGGGGAATGTTGCTTTCGCAACGTTTTCTTGGCAGACTATAGTGGAGTGGTTTGCCATTGCCTTCCCCAGTCGTCACCTTCCCCAGCAAGCTGGGTACTCATTTTACTGACCTCAGAAGGATGGAAGGCTAGGTCGACCTGAGCCGGCTACCCGAGAATGCAACTTCCTCTGGGATCGAACTTGGGTCATGGGGAGAGTTTCGGTTGCAATACTGCCACCTACCACTGTGTGCCACACGAGGCACCATTTATTTATTTATTTATATTTCAAATTTCTATCACCACCCATCTCTCCCAAAAGAGGGACTTTGGGTGATTTACAATAAAATAAACAATTAAAAACATAAAACGTAAATTACAATATAAACCATCATTATAAATAGATAAATATAAAATCCATGTGGCGATAAACTCTCATGCAATTGGGAAGGCACTACAGCGCCAGCCACCCCCAAGAAGAACTATTGCTCTTCCCATCCCAAGCAAGGCAATTACAGGAAACTAGAATATACATTCTGAGTTAAAATATGAGCATCTCCTTTGTTGCTAGGAAACTGGAACTTATGGTCAAAATAAAGTTTTCTGACACTGTCTCAATCATCTGAGGCTTTCTAAAATAGTTCCTCCTAAGTTGATTTATTAATTAATTTATTTAAATTGGAGAGAGTTTCCCTAACTCAGTGTGATTTTTTTTTATTAGACAGGCATAGTAAAGGTAAAGGTTTCCCTTGACGTAAAGTCCAGTCGTGTCCGACTCTAGGGGGCGGTGCTCATCTCCGTTTCAAAGCCTTGGAGCCGGCGTTGTCATAGACACTTCCGGGTCATGTGGCCAGCATGACTCACGGAACGCCGTTACCTTCCCGCCGAAGCGGTACCAATTAATCTACTCACATTTGCATGTTTTCGAACTGCTTGGTGTGCAGAAGCTGGGACGAGCAACGGGAGCTCACCCCGCCGCGCGGTTTCGAACCGCCGACCTTCCGATCGACAGCTCAGCGGTTTAACCCGCAGCGCCACCGCGTAGGATATCACTATTAATAACTGATTTCCTTCTTCAAAATAAGGCATTGGACATGGGGTACCATTTAAACCTTCAGATCTCCTTTTGACTAAATTGGATATATAAACAGTTATATTGTATATCCTTGTGGCGATAACACTGGTGAAACGTCAATATTTCTCCACCCTTATTGCATCCACAGCATGCTGCCTGATGGCCCTGTTTAAGATCACTCAATCTCTTTTAGGTAAGGTGGACTCAGTCACCTACCTACAGGGCCATGAGGAAGAGATTTCTGAGCACCTGCAGGATAAAATCACTCAGATTCCTTCCAAGCTGGACTCTAAGCATGGGACACAGTATGAGCAGATGCTGAGAGAACGACCTTACCCTGTTCTCTGGGAACAGATTGATCCTGTTGGACCTGAGGAAATGGACAGGATCCTCTGGATCCTCTGTAAATGCTACCACATGTCATCTAGACCTATGCCCCTTCTGGCTGGTGAAAGCAGCCCAGGAGGTGACATGTGGTTGGGTCTAGGTGATGGTTAATACTTCCTTGAGAGAGGGGGTGTTTCCAGCTGCCTTCAAGGAGGCACTGGTGTACCCCCTCCTCAAGAAACCATCACTGGACCCTACTCTGTTGAACAATTTTCGTCCTGTCTCCCACCTTCCCTTTTTGGGGAAGGTGGTTGAGAAAGTGGTGGTGTTACAACCCCAGAGGATTCTGGATAAAACACATTATCTAGACCCCTTCCAATCAGATTTCAGGCCAGAATATGGGACAAAGACTGCATTGGTCACACTTATGGATGATCTCTGGCAGGAGTGGAATGGAGGGAGTGCATCCATCCTGGTTCTTCTTGACCTCTCAGTGGCTTTTGATACCATCGACTACGGTATCCTTTTGGGGCAGCTCAGGGAGTTCTGGGTGGGTGGTGTGGTTTTTCACTGGTTGACCTCCTTCCTCCAGGGTCAGTCCCAATTGGTGGTGATAGGAGATGAGAGATCTGACCCTCAATCTCTCTTGTGTGGGGTGCCACAGGGTTCGGTTCTCTCTCCTATCCTATTTAACATCTACATGAAATCACTGGGTGAGATCATTCATCACCACGGGATGAGGTATCATCAATATGCTGATGATACTCAATTATATATCTCCATCCCAGGTGAGGTAAGTGATGCCGTGACTGTCCTTTCTCAGTGCCTGGGGGCTGTGGGGGTCTGGATGGGGAACAACAGGCTTCAGCTGAACCCTGGTAAGATTGAGTGGCTGTGGGTTGACAGCTCCTTGGTATCTGGGAAGTTGTCATCTTTAGTTCTGGATGGGGTTGCACTGCACCATTCAGAACCAGTGTCGAACCTGGGGGTCCTCTTGGACTCACGACTCCTGCTCAAAGAGCAGGTGGCAGTTGTGGCCAGAAGGGCCTTTGCACAACTTCGTGTTTATTATTTATTTATTTATTTATTTTTCAAATGTAATTACCACCCATCTCCCCCAAAATAGAGTTTTGTGTGCCAGTTATGCCCTTTCCTGGATCGAGATGCCCTCTGAACAGTCAGTCATGCCCTGGTCATTCCCCATATAGACTACTGCAATGCGCTCTACATGGGGCTACTCTAGAAGCTTCAGCTGGACACCACTGCTGCCTGAGCTGCACTGGGTGCCATTTTGCTTCCAGGTCCAATTCATGGTGTTGGTTATTACCTTTAAATCCTACATGGCATGGGGCCAGGCTACCTGTGGGACTGTCTCATCCCCATAACATCGACCTGTCCCACCTGGTCATGCAGAGAGGGCATCCTACGGAACCCATTGGTAAGGGAATACCACTTGGCAGGGTCCAGGAGGCAAGCCTTCTCTGCAATGGCCTGTGCCCTCTGGAACATTCTGCCCCTGGAGGTGAGGTGGGCCCCTTTGCTCCTGGCCTTCTGGAAAGATTTGAAGACCTGGTTCTGCTGCCTCACCTGGGATGGAAAGAGCAATAGCTCTTCCTGGGGGTGGCTGGTGTCATAGAGTCCTCCCTACTGAATGAAATCTGTACCACCTGGATTTTATATTTATTTTGTTTTTATTATGTAGGTTCTTTGTGTTGTAATTTATGTGATTGATAGTTTATAAATTGTCAGTTTTATTGTAAACCACCCAGAGTCCTCCTTTTTGGGGGAGATGGGCAGTGATAGAAATTTGAACAATAAATAAATAAATAAATAAATAAATAAATAAATAAATAAATAAATAAATATTCTCCATCAATAACTATAGCTTCATAATAATTTTATGGTGCCACCTCTTCCTTTCTTCAAACCTTGTTCTTTAACCTTTTTCCACAAAGAATAACCTTTTAATATAGAGGAATACATCAAGTCTTGAGCCAAACAGATGAACCTAGACAGTTTAGGAAGATCTATGAATTAAAACGGAGAGCCGGTTTGGTGAAGTGGTTAAGGCACCAGGCTAGAAACCAGGAGACTGTGAGTTCTAGACCCACCTTAGGCATGTACCAGCTGGGTTACCTTGTGCCAGTCACTCTCTCTCAGCCCTAGGAAGCAGACAATGGCAAACCACTTCCAAACTCTTGTCAAGAAAACGTCAGGAATTTGTCCAAGCAGTTGATAGGAGTCAATATTAACTCAAAGGTACAATAAAATAAATAAATAAGCCCACCTAAAAGCACAAAAACATAATGTTCTAGTAGTGATCCTCAGGAAGCCTACTGAAGATGTTACAGCATACTTTCTTTAATCTTCTTCTGAAATAAGAAGTGCTGAAACACACTATGTTGTGAAAAAAGCTCTGTTGTGAAAGTGCCATCATAGTAGGAGAAGTAATTTCTTCAATGTCACCACTGCCACAAAGGAAGCTTGCTGATGCCTATTGGAGTTCTTTGAGTGTTTGTTCAAAATAATCATAGGCCTTTCTCCATCTGCATTCTACCTATGTGTAGTCTAGAGTCTCACAGGCTTCTGCTCAAGTATACACCAAGATGAAGAGTTTCATTTGTTGGGTGTGGGAGCAATTCTATTGAACACTCAAAGCTAGGGTTCTAAAAAAAATCTACCACAGATTTCTATAAGAGTGAAATTGCATGATTATCAAAATGGTTGCAGTTACAGCACAAATAGCTAACAATAAATGGGATATGCAGTTCTTGCTTTTCTCTGAGCTTGATTGTTTGCTTGCAGATGTTTCAGTACCCAACTAAGTAACATCATCAGGGCAAGTGAGTGTGGGTTTGTTCCTGTTTATATGCAGTGACTTGCCAGTGTTGGTGGGGGGTAGTTTGCAAGCAAACAACCAAGATCAGAGAGCACCAAGTACTTCACAGTTCAATGCTGAGCTACAGATATTCTCTTCTATTGGAAGAAATGGGATCTACAGTATCTGTATCTTTCATTCTGTACTTAAACATTCAACAAAAGCATACATTTGAGGACAATTCTTTAAAAAAAGACTGCATATTTGGGACAACTGTATGCAAAAACATGTTACACTGCATTAAAAAAGCATACAAGGAATGGCTGCGTCTTAAAAGTATATGCAGTTATGTACAGATCTCTGTATTGATAGGGAAAGTTCTGCACACCAACAAAGAGTTCTTAGTATTTTTAAAACATTGTGAAAAATAAAAAGAACTTATTAATGGAACAGAATAATGCATGACATCTTGCAACACTAACCTGGAGCAGATTTAGACTAATCTGCATGTCCCTACTCAAGACATTTCCACATTCCATAAATCAACTGAGTGCTCATTGGAGCTGGACAGCAATAGCAAGGTGGTGCTGTTTTTATGAACAGCTCCCTCAATGTGAATGATGTACAATGGGTGCCATGTGTGATGATAATAACACTTTTCTAACCCATTGTACTGATAAAAGCCTCAGTGGATATATGTATCCACAAGGAACAAACAACATTGATCTATCCATTGATCTATCCATCCATTGGTCTCCATTCTAAAGCAGCTTAACATCTGAATCAGTCTGGGAAGGATCCCACTATACATAAGATGCATGGGTACAGCAAAGTGGCAATCTGTATGGACATTCTGTACAAACAACATCTCTACGCTAACTCAGCTTGACTGCAGTGCATATGTCTGTGACTGTTTCCATACATCCCATGGAAAATTGACTAATAGCTCATAAAGGATTCAGGAAGAACTGAATAGCTACCATGGCAGTCAAAGAATGCCATTCCCTGACCATCAAACAGACTGAATGAATGAACATGCATACGTCTTTGTTTGTTTGTTTGTTTGTTTATTTCTCATTTAAAAAATCCCATATGGTTATGAAAGAGTATATGCAGCAATATACATAACAGTCTCTAAGACAATACACACACAGAGAGAGAGACAGACATTGTGTATTAAATAGGTGGGTTTTCTTCAATAAGACTTAGGAGCAAAAGCATACAGTTAAAAATAGTGCAGGTTCTATTTTGTGAATTGGGGAAGAAGAAGCCAAAGTACTGAATGCAACCACAATGGCTCTAAGCTGACATCAAAGCAAAAATGGGGAAAGGGGGAGACGCTTGAAATGACAGCAGCAGCTGCAGCATCTGCCTCTAAATTAGGCTGTGTTTCAAAGTCTGCACTCAACTGCTAAGCAGTATAAAGACCCAGGAGGAAGGCTGCCCAAGAAAAAGAGCTAGCTTTCCAGGCTAACACATCAAAGTAACACATGCTAAGAAGAGCAATAAATGCATATGGCACACAGTCACTTGCTGTTTAATTGCATCGGGCTTATGAAGCCAAGGAAAAACCTTCCTCTGATTCCTAATTTTAGAGAGGATTTGAGATCTTTTTCTAATGCAGAAAGCTGTCACAAATTGGTAGCAGATTAAATTCTGCCATTGCAAAGCAGCATCCCATAATTTCAAAGATGGAGATTCCCTCTCTGTTTCCCCCCACCCTACCACCAGTCAGTAGGACACCTGCAAAATACCAAGTTCATAATTATAGGCTATATAAAAGTAGCAGTTCATGTGTCTGGGGAAAAAATATATATAATGATAAAAAAAACTAAATCTTCACAATTCAAAGATAGGTCTTTAAAAAAATGAACCAACTTTGACATTTAGTACAAAATTAAGCTACCTTTTATGTGATACTTTTTAAAATTAAATGCCTACCTAATGATACTTGTCATAAAAGGAGTAGATTAATAAATGCTGGAAATTTTAAAGTCAGAGTTATTTCCAGCTTTATGATATTTTCTAATTATTGTGCTTTAACATATTCGACATGATGCATAAATGAAAAGAATTCAATATCTTAAAAGAATTAGAATGTTGCGATTAGAATGTTAATCTTGTAGACAGATTCTGGCTTATTTTTCCTAGAATACCATACTGATATATGAACTAGATTATGCTATGGTTCTTGAATAAATATTGTTATTCTTGTAAAGTAGTCAATTAAAGGCCATTAGAAAATGCCTATAAACTGAGCGATAAAACTGGTTACTTTCTCTTCTGAGCATTTAACCTGCAGCATTTAAAAGAATGCATGTACAAGCAGAGGGTTAAAGTTGCAAAAAAAACAAACCAAAACAAAACAAAATCATCTATAATGCACTCAGGTAACTTGTACATTAGGAGAAACAATTCCAGCAGAAATGAGGCACTATGCCTGCCACAATGACAATATTACACATGAAATAATATTGGTTTTTATGCTTATGGATTTCTATCAGTTTAAATGAATCCATTCAAGGGCATCAACATCAAATATAGAATGCTTTCCAGCATAGTTCTCATCATGAAAATGATCAAAAAGAGTCGAAAGCAAAAAACAAACAAGATGTATAATGCTCAAAAGGAAAAAAACAAAACAAAACCACAAGTCATTAACAGATTGCTTTAGGTGATGTGTTTCACAGTACTGGCAGTTACACCAGGAAATGAAAAATGCAGCAAAAGTAAAATATATTATTTATTTATCTATTATTTATTTATTTATTTATTAAACAGATTTATAAGGCCATCCAACTCACACGTGGTGACTCCAGACAGCTTACAGAATTAAAATCCATACAAACATAATAAGACACACACACCCCGGCGGCAGCAACTTTTTATCATAAAAGTTGAAATCATCCTACTTGTTCTGGGCACAGGCTCTCCCATACACAATCTGGGTTTCTCCAGGAACTCCATCTGGATAGCTTGGATCAGACATGAGACTCTGGGCAGAGGAAAAAATGGATAATGGTTTATGGAAGAATAATTTACAGTGTGCATTTAATCATCTATTTTACAAACTAAAAAAAAAATAAAGTGAGTTTGACTTTGGAAGTCCATTAAATTTTTAGTCAGTCTGAAGATTCTTCCCACCGTTTGGCAGAAAGAGATGGGTACCACCATCTTTCATTTATGTTACTCCTGTGAATGAGACTGGATAAGCAACTTCTAAGACTATAGCCCTTTTGTGATTGCATAGCAATTTATTGATAGCTCTCTCCAGCTCTAGAACATGGAACAGAGTATATCAAAGCCCTATATAAAAAATAAGCAAAAAAAATGTATATGCTCCAACTCCTGTTTTAAAGATCATAGTGTAAAGACCTATACCACTACATGCAAACTACTGATGACATGGGGCTACCTTTGAAAATGGTCTGATTTGGAAACTGAAATTTGGCCAAAATAGAGCTGTCGCAATAGCTCAAAGAGAACTGCCAGCAAATGAATTGAAAAGAGAAGTTATCAGCAAAAAAGCCCCCATCTTTTTGGTGGTAAAACCCAGCATGCTAAAGGCACACCCAGTATCTTCTTTACAGTCATTTTCGTTAAGACTTTTGAAAGATTCTCCCAAGCCTTTTAAAAAAATTGTTTACAGAATTCTGAATCACTGCTAAAGTGCTTTATTTTTCCTAGTTTTTAATTTTTTATACTGAAAATGGCTGTTTCATGTTATTGTATTTATAATGATATTTTGACATGCTATTAGCTGCCCAGAGAACAATTATTATTAGAAATATAATGTAGGTGGATATGAAAAGCAAATCAGATGCATTCTGTACATATATGTCTGTTCCTAGCCATAATGATGCCACATGGCAAAATGCATGTCATGATGCAAGCCCTGCCATTCGATATTTGTGTTGCGACATCACACACAAGTACCTAAAAGGCAGAGTTTGCATCATAATGTTGTGACACCCACGTCATTACTTGCCTCTCTTCCCTGTCTTGTGGAGCACTAGATCTATAGACTAGGAACTTTGGTGGGTTAAGAGAAAATCAATTTAAAGTCGTTGCAGATAAAATTTGGTAGAGCAAATGACTATTTAATTTCTCTCCATTCCCTTGCCTAAATTAATATGTTCCTCTTGCAGTCATGTATCTTTTCCAAAATAATTAAGGGGAACCCAAGCTATGGATTCTATCCAGTGTTATCCTTTTGTAGTATAACAATAACATGTGCCACAACATTTGGTGGATGCTGAAAGTAGCAGGGAAGAAGATCACAGTGAAGTTCCACTCTCCTCATATTGCATGTATTCCTATGGAAACTTCATCTTGTTCCGAGGGAAATCAGTGGTGAATTCTAGTCATGACTAATTTAACTCCTAATGATCTCAATGAAGTAAAACTAATGTAGAAAAGTTGAAAATTCTGATCAGCCAAGTGACTTTATTATTTTACACATCAAGCTTTTTGCCTTCTTCCATATTTTATCTGGAATAGTCCTGTCCTTTCTATCATCCAATCAATTTCCATTTTTTAAAAACATTAATATTCCATCAACAAATCTTTCCCTTTTTCATCATTTTGTGTAGTGTCCATGTTACTTGCATTCTGATTTTATTAGACAGAAGTCCCATAAGTTCCATGAAATTAAATAGGAGTGCATAAAAATCTCAGCTTTTCTTCCTGAACCTACTGGGCCAAGTCATGTTAATTTTGCATCCCATACAGTGCCTAGTACACTGCTGTTTCTAAATAAATGTTTAATGAGAAAAGGAAGGAGAAAGGAAACTTCATAGGAAAGATACATAAAATATTGTGGAGGTCAAATTTTTAGTTGGTACGACTCAGCATAATCCCAACAGCTTCCATACAGTTAGAATGATTTAAATTAAATCATCTAGCCCATATAGAGTATTACAGCTGCTATTACCTAAATGCCTACAGCTCTATAAAATTAAAGCTGTATTATTATACTAATGTAATAACATGAATAAAAAATGAATCTGATCTAATGAATACATGATAAAAAATAATCTATTTGTTGTTTGTGCTGCCTTCTTTTGAAGTTTTCAACTCTAGAAATAAAACAATTTGGGTTCCATGCTGTTTTACAGTAAGTTTCAGTCCTTTGAGAATTTTACTCGCTTACAAATGTCCTGAATCCAGAAATTTGCAACAGGACTTCTGGTGTTTCTCTATTCTTCCCAAGTCCTAAGACCACCAATGTAATTAAGTTTTGTTTTCTTCATTTTTGTCCTGCTGTTAGAAATAAAATGTGTTGTTTAGCTTTCCGATATGCAACAAAAACTATATGAATACTAATCTATTTTAACCTCAGTGGATTTAGGATAAAAAGATTGACTTTGGTTTATTAATTGTTTTCCCCTAAATAAAAAACATTATTAAAGGAACTGAAAATTCTGCCTTTCAAGAATTTCAAATACAAACTTTGTTTCATTACCAAACAAAAGAGTAGCAATTGATTCTGCCAGTTTTTAATTGAAACACCTACTGTGTGTCAACTCCCCCCCAAACTTTCTGCTTAAATACAAGAAAAAAAATAAAATAAGAATATTAATCCCATGACCAAATAGGATTAACTAAAGTTCTTCCAAACTCTGCTGACTGCCATTGTTAGCATTATGGCGTATGAAAAACTGGGCTCAGTCTCTTAACTTGAGAATGATAGAATTGATATTCTACCAAACCTAATATCAGTTTAACTTAAATTTCAGAGCATCTTATATGAAGTATGTAAGTATGAAATCTGTTTCATAATCTTTAGATAGCAAGGTTTGAGCCTAAGATAACAAAAAGTATCTCTCATACTCACTTCTTTGCCATCTATAGTATGTTCAAGAAACATGCAAATTTATATTGCCTTTTTGTCTTAATATTTAACTAACCTAGATTTTTCATTTTTACTCCATAAAGAGCTCTTCTAACTCTTCTTCACTTCAGCTAATAAAGTGGTCTCATCTGCCTTTTCCAAAAGACTTATGTATTGCCACACCTCACTGCCCTTCTGTACATGGATTAATATGAAGTTTCCATACTTTCTCTCAGTGAGCAATATGACATGAAACCAGTTCACATGAAATCTTGGAAATCTGTATCTTTGTTCATAAATGTGACCCACATTGGGTAAAGCAGGGAATGGAGGGATTTTTAACTTTAAAAGCAGGATGTGGATGACAGAAGTTGAATCTCTCTTTTAATATCTATTAATATCTCTCTTACTTCACTGCCAAGTCATATTTCTTTTAGCCACATCAATTTTTCTACCTTTCCTCCCAACACTATTTACACTGACATTGTCAAAATTATTAGAATCAACAGTTCATATAAGTGGCTTGCATGTAAATCTACTTTCAAGCAATTGTAATTCAAGCTGCTCCCTGTGAAGCAATTTTGCATGTTTTAAATCCCACAAGAAATAGGTCCTCCAGTAATTGTCCAACTATACAGAGTCACTTGCTGAGATGGGCAGTCACACAAATTGAATAAATAAATAAATAAACAGGAGGCTACTCAAAAATGATAAAGTGTTCCATGTTTTGATTCCAGAAATTTTGAATATACAAAAGAATATAACATATTGGCATAGATTGGAGAATGGACTGTGGGCTATGAAGAACTGTGATTCCTAGAACAAGACTATGGTTGAACACATGCTGTGTAAGGAAAAGAACCAGGTTCAGACTTCTGGTGGAAACATGGCTGACTGAACAGCTGTGTCTGCAGACTGCGGGCAATGCTTGCAATGCACGCTTTTTGCAGGGGCTTGACAGGCTTTTGCCTGGACCCCAGAGGGTTTTTCATGTGAAGAAAAAGCTTGGAATCACCCCATCTGTTCTCTTAAATGCCATCTTGCAGCCAGAGAATCTCAGCATTCGCAACGATCCAGTAAGAGATGACAGGAGGTGGGGGACGCCATCATTTCCTAGCCATGTTTGCAGCCTTAAAGGGACAGTAGTTCAAGCCACCCATTTCTAAATCACCCAGTTTATATATTTTTAAAGTTTATGTACCCTAAGAGAGGCTTTCTACATCAAGAAAAAACAGAGTCTCTTGGTGCTTATCATTATTTCTGGATTAAATTTTTAGAAGTTTAAGTTTTGGCCTGTTTTCCTGTTTAAAGATTAAGGATGACTGAGAATATATAATTGCCTTCCTGTCATTATTTTTGTACTGAAATTGAAGGATTGAGTATTTTCCTACACGTTGGATTTGTTGTTTTGAATCTTCAGCTTTCTGTTCACTTTATCTGAGACCTGTTTGCTAGTGCATTTTCTCTTGCCAATTTCATTTGGAGTCATCTATTAACCCATTAACTCCTATTTGCGTGAATCAAGTATCTGGGGGCACCATAATTTACTGCCTGAAAAATGGAGGATTTCAAGGAGATTCTTTCAGAGTTCCATTGTGAGCTTAAGCAGACTTTCAAAGAGACTTTCTCAGAGTGTCATCAAGGTATTCTGCAGAATATGTGGGACATTGGGGAAGAGATTACTTCTAAAATGTGTCATCTGGCTGAAGATGTTATGGAGAAAGATGGCGATTTTGGCAAAGATGGAGATTTTTCCACTGACAACGAGATTGAAGTAATGCCAGGCAAAGACCACATTTTGGTGATGGAGTGGTTAAAGTGACCATTTGAGCTGCAGACTACACAGAAAGTTGTTTTTCTGGGGCATTGCTATGGCTTTCTGAGGGATTGTTATGGGAGAGAAGAGAACTTGTTTTGTGGGAAATGTGCTGAGAAGTCTGAGTTTTTAAGGGGGCAGTTGGGCTGTTTGATTTCTGTATGAAAAATGCCTTGTGTGTAAAATGGAGATGTGTAAATGATCTGACATATTTCGAGGAGGGCTAAAACTTTAAGAATGCGTAATTGGATTGACATTGAGGTTTTTTATGATTTTATGTCTTTCTAATGATGTGGACATCATTATCATCATGTGCCAGGGACGCGGTGGCGCTGCGGGCTAAACCGCTGAGCTGTCGATCGGAAGGTCGGCGGTTCGAAACCGCGCGGCGGGGTGAGCTCCCGTTGCTAGTCCCAGCTCCTGCTCACCAAGCAGTTCGAAAACATGCAAATGTGAGTAGATTAATTGGTACCGCTTCGGCGGGAAGGTAACGGCGTTCCGAGTCGTCATGCTGGCCACATGACCCAGAAGTGTCCCTAGGGACAACGCCGGCTCCAAGGCTTAGAAACGGAGATGAGCACCGCCCCCTAGAGTCGGACACGACTGGACTTTACGTCAAGGGAAACCTTTACCTTTACCTTAATGATGTAGATTAAGATTTATTGGTTTCTTTATATGGTTTGTTTGATTTTTAAGATTTATATGTTATGAATAGGGTTAAGATTGTTGTAATATTATTAATTAGACAATTAGACAATTTATATGTTTTTATAATTTGATTTTTATTATAGTAGAAAGAAATATATAGAATAGTGTTAGGAAGGAAATAATTGAATAAAGGTGGTGTTTAGGGGAGGGAAGCTGATTTAGACATACACACACACACACAGTGTGTCTGTGTGTGTGTGTACTAATATAAGGGGAAGGAGCAATTATTAAGTGATTTCTATGTGTACTGATGGATTCATTTATAGAAATAGTATGATCTTGGTTTGATAAAGAGTAAGGGATTAATTATGGAAATTGCTATATATTCTTGTTGTTGAAAGTCGGAAGTCACTTCTTATGTAATCTTTAAAATTCTCTTTCGTGTTTTTTCACCTTTTTTCTTTTTTTTTCTTTTTTGTAGTTTTTATCTTTGCTCTAAACTTAATAAAAATTATTATTAAAAAAAAAGGAGAAGAATCAGGTTTAATTCCCTGGTTCAGGTAAAGAGTTACTTCTGCTTAAAACTCAAGTAGCCTCTACCAGTCAACATCAGCAATGTTGAGCGGCATGGCAATGGCTTGTTTTATTAGAAGACAGCTTCCAATATTCCAAAAGGCTTTACAACTTTATCCCTGAATAGAAAAAATTGCCTTCATAAAAACTCTCTCTTCTGTCTTTATCCTTGATCATCATTTCTAATAGGGCTGTGCAAATTTCTGAAGGGGTGCTTCCCTTAAAATATTTAACATTCCCTCACTTAAACCATCTTGTTCCAAGGAGCAATGTGGCCTGCTCACTCCTAAGCATTGCAAAGCAAAGCTTTGGCAAATGACAGGTAAGAAACATGGAGACATTCTGAGGCAATATAAACTGCTTTCCAGAAGCAGAATATGTAAGATTTTTGTTTTGATGATGAGAATAGTGTCCCTTCCATTGCACTAATTTCCTCATTGAAATGAATCTAAGCTCGTTGCACAGACCCATTTCTATGTAGCAATGTTCCCTGATATGCATTCCTTGGTACTACAACCTTTTCTTTCCTTCTTTTCTCTGTAGTCTTCTCCCACATCTACTTATATAATTTAGATCAGTGTTTGCCAGCCTTGGCAAGTTCCTGATGTGTAGCCTTCAGTACCCAGAATTCCCCAGCCAGCACGGCCATCACTGAGAATTTTGGGAGTTGACCTCCATACATCTGAGGGTTGGCAAGGTTGTGAAACACTGAATTAGATGATACATTTCTTTGTTGTACAAACGGAGGCTACCATAGGCCTTATGTTTGAAAAGAAAGAATGCAGATATGTCATCATTTAATTTTTTTTCATACAAGCTGTGGATATGTTTAATAAGCATGTATTAATATAAAATGTCATTTTTCTTTATACTCTTTTTCTTTGTTGCTTTTAACTTATTTTGTATCATACAATTTCTTGATGGTGGCTCCTGTATAATATCCTGTGAGTTTCATTATGCTGCCATTAGAGGGCAGAAAAGAGTAAGTGTGTAGACAGAAAGTGCTCATTCAGACCTATAATCTGTGAAAAAGATAGAGCTGAGGTTAGGTGACAAAATATGCTGTTTTAAATGAATTATCAGAGATAGTACATTGAACCATGAATAATGAATCTTGCAAACAGAAGTATATTACAGATGGCATTTCTTTCTGAAAGAAGTTGCAATGTTGTTGCTGACACTGGTAAAACAAGACTGGATCAACAATTCTGCTATCTAAATCTTATAAAAATATGCAACAGTGTCTAATTTATTTTTAATTTTGTGTTGCAAAAATGCAAGCTATATATTAACTGAATTTAGAATCCATTATCTGGAATTAAGGATATCTATTGTAGCTGTAAGTGAATGTCACTGCTGCATTTTGCAATGGGAATACAAAATATAAATGTAGTACTCAGTATTTTTTCATTCTTTGGAAGGACAAATGAAAAAGTTTAGGAGTGACATTGAAAGGGAATGCTATGTGGAACAAAATTCAGATGCTTGTTCTTGGTTATGGCAAAGTCCAAAGCTAAAGTCCCATTTGAACTTAATATGATTTTATTCTGAATGATACGACCTGTAAAATCGACCTGAAATTACAGTACACTGTAATAACATTTGTTTGATCATTCCTAAATAATCAGACAAATAAGCAAAACAGAGAAATAATTAATGTGACCAAGACATGGAAGAGGATGATTTGGGCAGAAGAAGAAAGAGTATTCTACTCCTTAAATTGCAGTGAGGCACATGCACTCCAGTCAGAAATTAACCCATTTAATGTCCTTTAATGTTCTTTAATGTCCATTTCCATATTACATTTCTCTATTCCGCTTAACAATTATATGGAAATACTAATAAGTGAACTTTTCACAAAGCCACAAGACTTCCCTATGCATCCTTGTTACATAGTATAATGCATTAGTTATACTCCTCTGTGCAACTACAACAGTTTGGAGAGAAGAGGTGGATGATGAAACAGCCCTGCTTCCTGACTCACCCTCTGCTGCACACTTATGGAAGAGCAGCTGCCAGGTTAGGGATGAAGGATGTAGTTCCCTACAGAATTGATTTTTTAGCTCAGCTACGAGATTGTCCCTGACTTTGACTACCCTTCAGACCATGTCCTTATCAACAATTCCATCATCCAACCATTTTTGTGCTGATAACAGTAATAAGGACTGCCTTTATATTTCTTTGATGATAGTTGGGTGATAGTAGGAGATGCCATGAATCACTAATAAAGAAATAATCTCAGTTGCAGTATGACAGAAATTTACATAAACGAAGCATATTATATAAAAGTTATCTGAAATGAAGGTTATAATCCACTTTTATGGATGCAGATTCAAAATATAAAATCTGCAAATACAAATTCAAGAAAGAATTATTAGTTAAGTAGCTAGCTGACACAATTAGGCAAAAAAAAAAATCTGTATGCCCGACTTAACCTCTGAGGAGATCACTTAAATATCACATTAAATCCCTGGAAATAAATCATGCTAAACTTGCAGAACCTTACATTAATTTCTAATAATAGTATTGCAAGGTTGTTAAACAAATACGTATTTAATGTTTAGCGTTTTAAGAAAATACTCTCATTTAAAATGAGAAAAATAATGTTATTTCCAGGTAATTAAAAGATAAATCCTTGGAATGTCAATATGAGAAAACAAAATAGCCCAGATTTTCTTCAGAATTGGTCCTTAAGTGATAGGGACAGGAAGGGAAAGTTTTAATCAAGGAGTACCTTGATTAAATTTTTGCCACAGTACATGGTGGGTTTAGGAGAAAGAGTTGTTGAAGTTGTTGTTGTTTTAAGATATCTATTTTTGGGCTTACAATATCATTTTTAACTGTTTCCCTCATCCAAATGTAGTTTTCAGGAGTTCTGGAGAAGTGTCTCCGAGAGTCTCAGAAAGGAAACTCAGGAGCCCTACTCTAAAAATTCTGTCAAATTAGTTCTCTTTTCTTAAGTACCAGCCACTCCAGCTAGAATTTCATAAGACTGAGAACAGCAGTGACTCATCTCTTTGTGCTTCATTCATCAGCACCAGTGATTGGTCAGTGAACCTTGTTTTGCAGCTTTTGCTATTTACGTAGCCTTCCCTTTAATGGTGAAGCAAGTCTACTCAAATAGAGGATGCTCCCTAGTAAGAAACTTGTTTTCTGATTTATGAAGGGATTGGGATTGATGAGGATGGGGTGGAGCTGCAGAATCTGCAGGGATTTTGGTCACAGGAGGGAAGAAAACCAGCATAGTTATAAAGGAATGGGAGATTGTGGAGTCCTTGGTGCTCTCTCAGCCTTGTTGTTTTCTTGCAGGTGTTTCATTGCCAGACTAGGCAACATCTTCAGGAGACTGCTTTGGGAGGGAGGGTGACCAAAGGCCTTTGAATACATGCTGAAAGGTTCATTCCATAAATCGGTAGGCCAACACAAAAAACTAAATCTAAACATGATTTATTTTAATTAACACTGAAGACATTGAGGGAACATTATTCTAGTTATTTAACAATTTTCTCTTTTGTCACATTAGGAATTATAGTTAATGCATCTTTTACGGCATCTTTTAGAGGGGTTTTCAGCATCACACTCAACGCTTTGGGTGTGGTCTGTATGTGGTTGTGCATCCTTCCATGTGCATCTCAGGTTGTGCATCCCTGATCTTAAATCTTGTAGAAGAAGGATTATTCATTCCCTCTGGCTACTCTGTTTGCTCGATTGGCCCGTGGGCTGTGGGAGGGATTCACAAATGAACCTATAGTTATGACTTTATAGAAAGAACAATTCCATTTTCACATAGGAATCTAATCTAAGTTGGCAATATTCTCTAATCATATGGTTTTGTTTCACCAATAATTGATGTTCACAAACCTTTGTCATACCTGAGGTCCTTTGGGCAGCCTAAACATAAAAGATTAGAACTCAATAGATACTTGGTAAAAATTACATAAGTAAAAACAAATATAGAATTGTTTCACTTAGCACTGAATTAATACTGAAGATGAGTCATGCTACCCTTGTCAACAACATTTTCTCATTTATCTGTTGCTTACATTTCCTGTAATATACTGAGTCACCTTAAAACCAATATAAAGTTACTGCAGTACAGAAAGTATACCAGAAGTGGTACTATATAATGAAGATATTGTTTGATACTGCTTTTCTATCTAGCTGAGGCAGTAGTTGTTGAATATCCAGATTTAAAATTCATTAACATTTGATTACAGTGAATGTTATTTTCAGGTAATATGGATTACGATATAAGCTTTCATCTAACTAATTTCTATCACTATAGTTAAATAAATATATAATTGTTTAAAATTTCCAATGAGTTTCTGGATATGAAGTTGATCATCAGTAATTGAACAGGCATTCATATCTAGTTTAAAAGTATAACAGTACATAATATAGCCTAGGTTCACTTAGCATTTTCATTTGTAGAGCTCCATATTATATGAGTACAGCTCTATTTGAATCTCTTTAATATTCATGATCCTCTCACCACTCTGACTGAGAAAGATAAAGCTTTTGATGGCAATCTGAAGAACTTGATTAACAATATACTAATCATCAGTACCATTGACCTGATTCAAAAAACATGTTTTCCATTTATCCATCATTCTATTGCCAAAGATGATTATATTATTTTCCATTTTTACCTAAATAAAACCACATGAACTATACATATCATATCCTTTAAAAAAACAAAAAACAAGTACACCTTGAAGCCAATTTAAACCAAAATACTAAAATGACCTATAATAACCAATTAGCACATGAACAGAGAAAAGCAACTTACAAGAGCCCCAAAATAATGCAATTCACACTGACTTCATATTAATAAATGTTAAATTGTGCCAAGGAATTAATTTTGCAATAAATTGTTATTGTTGTAATATCTAACTAAAGCATATTACCAGGAGTAATTATCCATATATCAGAATGTATTGAATGTAGAGTGTGCACTATAATTACTCCCCAAATTGCTTATCATTCAAATGGTAATTTTAGCAATAATGTTGCAGTAACTATAGCTCACCTTTCATCTACTGAAAAACAGTTTTTTTTAATCATTACATAAACCTCAATATTGCACATGTAGTAGAAATTACTTGTTGCAAAAGAAGAAATAATACAGAAATACATTTTCCTTATTGAGAATTATTTCTCCCATTATCACTGTTTGGACTAGTCCACTCATTTCCTTATAATATGTCAATCCTTAACTATAGTCATTACTCATATGACTTGCATGTTTGAACAGCACATCACAGATTAATTATCACAGGTAGCAGTTTCATTGGGCTGATATTAATTTAAACAATCTGGCCATAAAATGAAACAGACATATATTTTATTGAAAATAATCAAGTTTCTGTTCTGGCTATGATGCATGGGTAAAGAAATACATGCAAATTTCCCAAACAAATTTGTTCAAGCATCCTGTGCCTGAGCATATTCACTCAAATGGGCATAACATCCATTATGCCAGCAACCTGTCTCTACCTGGTATCCTCCCACTTCAGTCTGCACTGGACTTCAGATTCTAGAATTGCCAGATAGCACAGGAATTCTGGGAGCTGAAGTCCAACATCTAGATCAGGGTTTCTCTAATTTGGCAACTTTAAGATGTGTGGACTTCAACTCCCAGAATTTCCCAGCCAACTGGGAGTTTATTTATTTATTTATTTTATTTTATTTATTTTATTTTAGCCCTTGCCAACCTAGCAATTCGAAAGCATGCAAATGCAAGTAGATAAATAGGTACCACTTCAGCAGGAAGGTAACAGCATTCTGTGCCTGTCATGCCAGCCACGTGACCACAGAAGTGTCTTCAGACAGCACTGGTTCTTCGGCTAAGAAACAGAGATGAGCAGTGCCCCCTGGAGTTGGACACAATTGTGCAGGGGAAATCTGTACCTTTACCTTTAATTTAGGTCTTAAGGTACTTACAGAAATCAGAGTCAAAGGAGTTCTGAGGGCAGCAAAGAGGGCATTAGGAATAAGTTTATAATGAATACAATAATGCATTGAAGTTCTAAAAAATTCTTCAGGCCATGGATCTAAAACTGAATGAAAGCAAATGCCTCTTATGCCTTAACTATAATGTTGGTTCTCAGTTAAATGAGTGTGGGATGAGGCATTAGGGTTTTTCCTCATGGCTGATGATATCTATCAGTCTTTGACCTAGCAGAAAAGTAAGCTAGCATAAACTACTCTGTCCTCATTGGCTGTCCTTATATGCCACAGTCATGAGCTCAGCAAACAGTGCTGTCCATATTTATTGTGGCTCACATTAAAGAAAGGTTTACTGGGAACATCATTCCCTCCCTTACGGGGAAAACAGTCAGCAATTATTCTACTTAATGTGGGATAGGGTGGGATTAAACAACCAAAGGTAGGTTACACCACCTGTCAAGTTGCTTGACTGACAGATGCCAGTGCTAAGGCAAGACATAGAGTGTGATAAAAAGGAATGCTTCTGATGCACAATCTCTCATCCACACTTGTCACCAGCCAGTTGCATTGGTTCTGAACAGCACTTTTTTGAAAGAATGATAAACTACAGTATGTTCACAAATATCCTGGCTGACAGGTAACAGGCATGGAGGCGACACAAAATGAAGGCAGAGAAAATGGGTGGGCTCCATTTACAACTAGTAGTGCAAGTGAGTGGCAGGGCTGGCAGTGGGTTATCAAGGAGGCTACTTATGACCTTATGCTGGCAGTATCTGGAAGTACTGAGACAACAGCCACAGAGTAAAATTTCACTAATATAGCTCTTTATAAGCATGCAATTGTGATTGGTCCCCCTGTAACATCAACAATCATCACCATGGCAATCAGTGACACCAAAGTCAAAATGGAGTGGAGGAAATACATAGAAATAAGTAGCCATGCTGCACTGAACAAGCAGCTTTAGCAACTGCAGCTACCTGAGATTGAACTTGGGAGCTCTGACCAGTCGGGGTGACAGTTGCACTGCTTTTGCACAAATAATCAGAGATAATAAAATAAAAATAATTAAAACAATAAAAAGTACAGCCATGTGGAAATCCTTGTCAGCAGAAGCAGCAGGAGATCTGCAATGCTTAGAACTGCCAATGTATAGCTGGCAAACTGTATTCTCTTACTCAGTTTAAGTTGACCTTCTTTCAACACTGGACCAGCAGTGAAGAGAGCTAAACACAGATTGATAAGCAGCCTGCATAAAACCTGACAAATAAAGATAACATCTGGAGGACATGGCAGAAAAAAATGGTTACCAGGACATGTTCAGGTCATGGTTAAAAGGGATTGACAAGGAAACCATAGAAAGTTCATATTAGACTTTTGGTATTTTGACTAGCCATGGCCATCAAATTGATAATTCTCTACAATGCCTAAATAACATCATTGAGTATTTTAAGTTCTTCTCATTGCATCTTGGATGAAAGAAACATTTTGTCACTGAAAAATAAAGTCCCTTTGATACCATAAGCTTAAAGGGACTAGTAGTCTCTCTTTGCACAGATATAATTGTCTACTTCTGAAACTGTATTGCATTGGATATAGCTCCAAATCTGAGGTAGTAAAGCAAAGCAATTTAGAAATAAATTTCAAGATAGTAGTGCATTTGTAAGTCTCAGTTTCAGATGAGAGTTTTCAGTAGCTGTCAAGTCTAAGTGGTTTGCCTGGTAGTTGTAGCACATTATGCAGACAATAAATCAATTGCATCTCATTGGTATCTGAACCAAATCTTTACCAAGGGAACTCTGGTTGTAATACAGGTAAAGGAATTCCAGCCTATAAAATAATTGAAGGACCATTCATAAGGCTAAACTACTGAAACACCATTAATTTGGGCATTTTGAGCTTCTGGATCCACAAATATTCTGTATAGTAGGTTACAGTGCTCCTGAGGCAACACTCCTCCTAATCCATAGCTGCCAGCATCAGCACTCACAAGAGCCCCTAATATCATGCCAGCACTGGGGACTCAGCTAAAATTCATGTTGTCCTTCTGCATGCTTGAACTCGTTTAATGTTCTTAATGCAAATGATACTTGTTCTGAGCAGTTCATTTAATGCAGGCAAGAACTGCACTGTCTATGATATAAATCTTTCAAGTTATTACACCTTGCAAGATATTGCACCAAAATCTCCACTCAACTGCAAATTCTAGAGGATACTTCCTGAAAAGAGCTAAGCATGCCAGTAGACCAAAACTCTGGCACAGAATTAATGCTACCTAGGGATAATAATCCCTAACCTCTATCAGTAGACTGTTGTTCCACATTTTCAGAGATGGAGCCTGTAAATTGCATATTGTAGAACCTAATTTATATACCTAAAAATAGCAGCCATTTACAAGGGTAGAATAATCCCCAGGTGCTTTCTGAGGCTGATGATAGTATACTGATCACCTCAGGTTCAACTATAATGTTATTTTATTGTACTGTGGTGGACTAACTTTAGTTAATGACTCAAAGGAGGGTCAACATAGTAAATCAGGAGAAGGAAGGGCCAGCAAGGAAGAATCTAAAGGCAGGAGAAGCAGGAATCAACTTGGAAGTAATGCCTTCCAATAAAAGGAAAGTAGTTTAAGCTTTCTTGTTGTTCTTTCTTTTAAAAAATGCTCTTCTGACAAACTCCCAATTTATGAAGAGAAATCAAAAATATTGGTCTGCTTCTGAAATGGTAATAATTTGGGCATTAGAAAAGTTCATTACCATGTGTTAAAGGACTTTGAGACTGCACAATTAGTACCACTGCATACTGTATAAGAAAGGACCAGCGTACTATGTTCTACATTAGGATGTTTCACCTAATATAATATATAAAAATAAGTTTTATATATTGCATTTTACCAAACTGTTTAAAAATTCTGTTAACAAGTTCAACTTGAGACTTTCTTTGAAAATATTCATTCATTTTTCATATTTCTAAAGTATGTGCAGGTATTCTGATTTCACCAACTCCGTATGATGTTTAGGACAACGTATGCTGCTGCACTCAAAAGAAGCAATCATGATGAAACATGTCACCACAAAGTTTTTACAGCATTAGAAAATGTACCTATTGAGATCAAAATGGTATAAAAGGTGGGAAGAAAGATGCAAGCTGCAATACACTACTAGGCAATTTGATACTGAATATATAACACCCCTGCATGTGAATTAGTTAACAGTATATTAGAGATAATATTTTAAAGGTGGCAACATAACAAATAGCCTTTTTCTTGATCATTTTTAAGACCCTATTAAAGGGGGTTCAACAATATGTTATTTTGGGAGGGAATGAGCTAAATAAATGTAATTTAGAGAGAGAGAAATAGTGCAGCTCTACCGCTCTGAAATATGTGGTCTTGAGAAATGTTATTTTAAGGCTGTTTGCCTTTTAAATGGCAACAGTCTGTATACCTTTTTGTCTAGACTGCATCAAGCAGACTATTGTACCTGAAGGCTTAGGACTGAAGAAGACTAAAGGGATGTCAAAAACCTGAAGTAGAAATTATTATCTTTCTTGCTTCAGTTCACAGCTGTATTATGTCACCAAATCACATCACGGTGTAATCAAAGATGAATAAAATATTTTTTCCCCTTTACCTTAAATGCTTTTCCTGTCAATTACAATCAAAGGGCATGATTTCAGGTCTGTCAGTTGGCTGGGTTCCTTCTGACTGATGATTCTGAAACTGCAATCTACTAAATATAAAATGAATCAGAGAAGTCTCCAAATGGGTCTGCCATTAAGAAAGAAGGGTTTTTTTTTTCCTCCCACTGGGGACAGAAAAATAATTGGTCTTTAAAGAATGAAATCAAAGATGTTAAAAATGACTGTTGTGTTCCTTTCCCCTCTCTGTATTATTGACATTTTCATCTGTACTAAAGTATCAGTTATTTTCCTTTGAGAAAAACTCATATCAGTATTTTAATCAACCAGATCTCATCTTGTGTACATTAAAGTAACTATTAACTAAGATCCTATTTTTTTTTAACTCTTACTCTCTTTTTTTGGTCCATATTATTAGATATTTTGTAATCCTACTACAGCTGTAACTTCTAGGCAGTGTTCTAGCTTGATTACATCATTAACCACAATCAAAAACAGTTCCCCAGAATGATTTCAGCTTAGTAGTAGGGACTGCTTCCTTTGATCCTCAGTAGTATCGTTTTGATAGGTTGCTCCTCATTTACACTACAAATGTTGGTAAAAAAATGGTGCTATCTGTGCAAGCAATACTGGATAAAATATAACAAAATAATAAAATAATCAGTTCAGCAGTTTTTATGCCAGTTGTTTTCAGCAATGAACAGTCTTTTTTTTTTAACAATCTAAAAGAAAAATGTTAAATTGTCCCTCATCTCATCTCTGTATAATATTGCTTTGTATTTTCTGTTTTGTGGCATTTTAACTCTCTCTCTCTCTCTGCGTGTGTGTGTGTGTGAATATATTAAAAGCAAGTCATTTCATATTCTTATTCTACTGAAGCAAAATGAGCTTGATCACCCTTTCACTGCAGTATTTTAGATGTATACGCAGCACATTTTATTTTAATGTACTAATATACTTAATAAAACCATCTTATTGCTAGATAGTGTGCTTTTTACTGTTTCATTTGTAATGTTGCCACCACTGATGAGCAAATATGAACCTACAGACTATTTGAATAATGCATGTCATTATTGGGAAAGTAATATTTCTTTATGTGTTGAAAATAGGTTTTTTGGCACTTATTTGAATGAGCACAATCTATGAGACTACAAAAATTTTATACACTGGAGATCAGACACAACGTAAAAGATATTTGCATTGCCTGATTTAGCAATCCTTTCCCATATGCCACTACATTTATGGAATATACATTCAGCATTAAAAAAAAATCCACAAAATATTTGCTGAGGGATAGAAAAGGAAATCCTCTGGTTTGCAAACAAACTAATGCAGAAGAGACTCAGGAAAAGCAGAACATCTTGCATAGATGACAATCCATTGTTTCACCTACTAAGATACATGGTAACGGTCTATTCCTAATCTCAATAAGGTATGCTTGAATACCTATCTATTCAAATTTTTAAAAACAGCTATCTGGTTCTGAGCACATATATAATGTTTTTTTACCACCTTGCACTTCAGAAATTGCTGCTCTAGGAGATCCCATATATTCAATCAAGCTTTTAGGGACTGAAGAAAAAAAACAATATAAAAGAATCCAGAAGGACACATTGAACCTGACATACCATGCTTTGCACACTTACCTGCATGTAGAACTATTTATACGTAGACCTACTGACAACATTGTCTCTGTAGAATACTCATAAGCTGTGCATATCTCTGAATGGGATATATGAGTTCTTGTGATATTACTCCAGAAGCAAATGTGCAATTTACCAGTTAGTAACAATTCCCTACTATATAATAGTTCTTAATTAACTCAATTAAACCAGTTCTCATCATTATAAGTTTTTTTATTATGTATTAAAACTTCAGTGCTTTGGTATTAAATACAGTCATTAATCCCTAATCACTTGACCCACATGAATGGGTCACTGATGTACATATAATAATCTAGTCCAGTTTTCCATAATATTGAAAGCTGGAGTTGTGGAGGTTTATTGTCCAATATATCTATTGCTCACAAAATTGGAGAAGAATCATCAAATCAATAATGATAATAAATGAACATTCAGAATGTTGAAAAACTAAAACTTTTCCTAGTTTTTTTCTCCATGTTTTATAAAACTTGGGTATTCATCAAATGTGGGCATAATGTAGCAGAACTCCAAACCTTCAGACTGCCACTTGCTGGACTTTTCTGTATCAATTTGCTACCGTGTTTGTATTGTACAATGCTGACAGACTTGGATAGTCAGTAGGATAACAAGATAGATAGATGATAGATAAATAGACAGACAGACAGAGGATAGAGATAGATAGATAGCCCCAGAATAGAGACCAGGCCACATACTAGAGACATCCCTAATTTAATCCATGGCATCTCCAGTTAAATGAAGTAGGTAATATGAAAGATATCTTTCTATGAGAGCAGAAGCTAGATGGACCAAGGACCTAAGACTGTATATTATAACATATGCAGCTATGTCATCGGGAAAAAACTATTCAGATGCTTAGCATGCATATACTTCAAATTTCAACCCTCAAAATTCCATTTAGTTATAATCAGATATTAGGTAAAGGGAAAATAACTTTACTGGAGGAGTTACTGTCTTTAACATGATGTCTCCAAATGTGTTGAGACTATAAACACAGAATTCCCAGCAAGACGGAAGGCACTGGTTGGAGAAAGCTAGATTATACAATACTAGTCCATAGTACTTTGCAAGTCCAGAATATTGCACAGTACAGAGAAATGCTTATGGCATAGATCAGTATCCTTGACTTCCCAATGTGGTCACTCCTAGAATATGATAAATGTTAGGTTGTACCATGAGGAAAGGGGCAAGAGCTAGTCTCCGACCTCTGAAGTGACTTTTTTAAAGAGTTAAGGCTTAGCACAGAGATCAGATTTCACTCCACTTTGGGTAGCAAATTGTTTTGGCTAGCAAACCTATTTCCAAGGACAAAGACATTACCTAAGAAAGGTGTTAGAGTATTTCTGTACTAGTAATTGTTAGTGTCACTCAGTAATTTGAATGGTGATACGAAGCCTGTGTTCATTAATAATATATTGCCATGGTGATGGTTGGATGCCATTATCCCATGCAAAAATGCTCATTTAAGATTATATGATAAATGTGAAGATGGTAATAATTCTTGGGGCCAATGTCTGAAGTTGGCAAAATGAGCTCATACTTGGCAGAGGAGCAGACCTATCTTCTCAGCTTTATTCAGGACATATAATCATAAAATCATAGAGTTGGAAGGGATCTGAGAGGTCATCAAATCCAACCTCTGCACAGTGCATGTCCCTTGCTATTGCCGCCAATCTCTTACCTTCCCTATTCATGCTGCCTATCCATGCTCTGCTTGACATTCCTTCAACGGAATAGTATATATGTTAGGTCCAATAAGAAGAGTAAGCAGATGATGGTGACAAGAAGAAATCCCTAACACTTAGGGGAGGGGATTCATTGATGGCATCTTACAACCACCTTTCCCACACTCCCCGCTCCAAAAAAAATAATAATCTAGAAGCATCCCCTTCTATTATCAAAGCCTCTAAACTAAATCACTATTAATAATCCCTATGCCTCTCCTTTAACTAGGGACAGAAACACTAATGACAAGATTTTCCCATTTTTTCCCCTTAAAAACGGAATAGTAATGTGTCTCTTTACAACACACAGGTTGCCAGTTCTTTCCTCAAAGTTACCTAAAATCCTCTGGTGTCCCCAGGTTCTCCCCCTTCAAGAAAGAATTCAGCTGTTGCCATGCCAATGACAATCCCAGAAGTCTGTGCTCTTGTTTTTATTTTTCCACATATTCACTTGCTAAGAGCAGTGGGGGAAAAATAGAAAATACAAATTGGAGGCTTTCTTGACAGGTGGCAAGTAATAGTCATCCAAGAATCTTCTCTCCCTAAATTTGTATATCCATTGCTTCTTCACATGCATGCCAACTCCCTCCCCCTTAAATCTACCATAATCTCATGTAAATTAGCCACTATTTTCGGTAAGGCAGCTCCCTGTATAGCCTGAAAGAACACTAGATACACAGACCGAACATTCTGCCTCCATCCTTCAACTTGGTAAATGCTTCTAGGGTAACAAAAATATTTTAAAATTCCCAATAATTATAAAAAATGTTGCTTGCTATGGCATAATTATTTTATAAACCACACAGCATACAACTGTTACTCGTCATGGAGACCATCTTCACACTGTACCATATGGCTAATGACTTCTATTGTGCACCACACCATACTGTGTATTCTTTTCTCATCATACTGTATTGGCTACTGAATTAGTTTGCAGTTAATGTACATGTTACCCTTTCACTGCATGTTTATTTTATGAGGTTGTGGCATCTGTTTTTGATGTTTATTCTAAAAGCGACAGAGTTCTGCTTCCAGAACTTGAATATTCCTCAATATTAATTTCCCCAGACAGGCTTAATTTTTTTTTGTTTTTTGTTTTTGTGGCTTTTTCTTTAGGTCTATAACTTTTTGTCTAAGTTTATTGTATCATCTTCCTCCCTTTGTTTCAATCTAAATTCTAAAAAAATCCAGATGATTTATCATTTATTCTGTATTAAAATTCAAATATATGAACCTCCATCTACCATTTCTTTTTGAATCAATTCATTTCAGGTCTAAATCTTTTCCCCCGCAGATAAGCAGACAACACTTTAAATTGCCCAAATACTAACTTTTTCAACACATTCTTGATTCTAAAAATGAATTATACTACAGTCTTTCAAAACCAAGTTCAATACATAAGCAGCATTGTAAAGACTATGTACCTGCCCCATCAACTTCATGGGTCCATAAAAGGCTCTTTGCATTATTTACACACCTATTTAAAAATTCAGGAAGAAGAATATTTAGAAACTAAAATATATCATAGTGTGCACTAATGGAGACAATTAGAATATGAGTAAGCCTTGTGGTTTCAACAGCTGATGTGATTTCAGAATCATGAGGAAAACAAAACAAAACAAGGTTGGAAGATCTGATCTACCTGAACATTATGGTTTCTTTTTGCAGTGGCTGAATGCACCAGGTTATTTTAAAAAAATCTTCTCATCTTAGGGTACCCAGGAAGCATGCCTTTTCTGTGGTTGCCTCCATTCTCTGAAGCAATCTCCCCCACCCCTGATACATGATAGGTCCCAACTCTATTTGCCATGAGGAGAGCCATTAAGACCTGGTTTTCCCCCAGGGAGTTGAGTGGAGTCCCCTTTTAGTTGCCTTATCATAATAAGTGCTTATCTTTTGTATTATGTATTTATATATTGTACATATTTTAATGTTATGTGGGTTCATTTTTTTTTCTGGTTGTCTGTCTTCATGCTGTGCACTGTCCAGAGTCACATTGTTTGAGTTGGATAACATTATAAATCTAGTAATTAAGTAAGTAAGTAAGTAAGTAAATAATGGATTCAGATACTGGTGGGGTGGGGAGCTCCATTATCTTACAACTTAAATCATTTTGTTCCATCACCTATGGCCTCAATCATGACCATGGGTTTTTATCCTATTATAGGTATTAAATTACTTACCAACACTGGAATATTTATATTATCTGCACTACTTTGTAAATAGTCATTGACTACAGGTGGTTCATATACAGTTCTTGGGTTTGATTTCCTCTAGCCCATTCTTTGCAATCCTGCTTTCCACCTGCAAGCATGTTAACAAGGTAACAGTCCACAAGAGCTTCTGCCAGCCTTCTCAAAACTGTGCAGTCCAAATATTCTGAAGGACAATACATTAATTTGTTTTTGGAGAAGTATGCAGACTATTTAGAATCTCAACCATTTCAGATCAGCATATCCCACGTCAAAGGAGATAGTTGCTTTGAATGTGATAATGGCTTGAAACTGGATGCTATAAATTTGAAATAGTTTGAATATGAAATATTTTGTATACCCTGTGTTTGTTTATGTGTGCATAAAATTCTGTATTGATCTTTCTGCTACCTGAAAGCAATGGAAATGTTTTTTTTTTCACCTTATTTAATATGTTATGTGAATGCTCTTGATCAAATGTACTGTTTGAACACCACCTATTAGCTTTACAAAAGACTTATAAGAGGGGATGAAAACTGCTTGAACTGGATATTTTCATGTCGTGTGTGAATCCACCAAGATAAGTCAGGACATGAAATCAGGTCGGCTATAGATCTAAGTACTTTATTTGAACAACATGTTAAACTATATTAATTGTAACCTTAGTATTTTTGATGTTTTGTGGCTTAAGCCAGGCCATTTAGTTGGTTTATGGGGCAGTGTGCTATGCAAACTTCCAAATGGGTTAATTCAATAATATTATATTTATTGTGCAAATCAAGCAATTGTGCCTGTTATTGTTTGTGCATCCTTCTGTTTCCAGTACATGATGAGGGGATGTGTGTGTGTGTGTGTGTATCACAAGTTGGTTTGTCATTATACGCTTCTTTTTGTCTGTCTGCCAATGACAAAGTAATATAAGAAGAGCTTCTATATGTATTTTTCTGTTATATGGATTAGAGAGGTACAATATTTGGATCTGAAGTGGGCAAGGGGGCTTTGGACACAGCATAAACAACCTCGCTGCATCTGCTGGCTTCTCCTTAAAGGAGCCATGCCTTGTCTGGGACTTTCCTTTAAGGAGCAGCTAACAGGTACAGCAGAGAGCCCACACCACATCTGAACACCTTTAATTTGTATGTATTTGTTGCACTGAGAAGGCAAAAGCCTTTCCTGGGCCTGTCTTTGCTGATATAGAATAGTAATACATATATATATATATTTTCCTTTTCATGAAACCTGTATCAGAAAATTAGGTGGTACCACCTTTAAAATAATTCAGAAGCACAAACGTAGGACATCCCTTAAAGAGGCCACAACTTTTTTTTCAGACTGAAAAAGATGTTACTCTTTAAAGTTGCTACAGACTCTTTTTTAATTTTTTTCTTAGATACCGAAAAAGAGTTGTGGCTACTTTAGTGGATACATAGCATAGAGATGCTGTTTTTTCAGTCATATGAAGTTTGAAGCAATTCTTCCAAATGATTTTCAAAGCACATAATTTTCAACCCTAGGACCCTAGGTAGGTGGCAGTCAAAATGACCCAACTGTAATACCCCTCTTACAGAGGAAGCATATCAATGAAGTAACAATATGAGTAGGACAAATCATGAACATTTTGTCACAAAAATCAGCATCTTACATTGTTGCATAGTTTATATACTGTGCCCGGATTTTTAGAATCATGCCATAAAAAGTGGCTCGCACATTATTATTAATATATATCAAACATATCTATAGAAATCTTTGGCTGATATAGAATAGTAATACCATGTGTTATATCCATTCTCATATATAAATACTGCATTTTGCTGTGTCTTCTTTCACCACATCAAAGCCTCTAGTTTTATAATTTTGGTTTGTGCTGGTCTAGTCCTATTTGTCATAGATATTGAAGTCTGGTATATATGTAAACAGATGTTGTAATATAAACTCAATGAACAGATCTCATATATACATTGTCACAATACATTTGTCCTGGAAGCTGTGGGGTGTTGCAAAAACCTTGGTAAAAGGCTGCATGTAGGGCCAAACAACTCCTTAACTCAAGAGAAAGAAAACTATTGTCTGAGGTTTGTGCAGCTGTCATGTTTATAAATCTAAAGCTGGTTGGCATATTGGTAGATAGACTTGACTTTTATGAACCCTTTGGATCCACAGGCATTGTAGTTGAATGGCTTTCATGTAGCAGGTTTCCTTAATAAGGCTTCAGTAAAGATGAAAGGAAAGAGTTTAAACCATGACTTCATCTAAGGCCAGGTCATGTTGATCTCATATATCACTTTTTTCTTTCTTTCTTTCTTTCTTCCTTTTTTTTTAAATGTGGCACTATTAAAATAAAGGCAGATGACACTGCTGTCTCTGCTGGAACCCATCTGGTAAAGTTATGAGTCCTTTACTGTTAACAAGTCATTGTTAATACCTCTTTGCCAAAGTAGCAGAACTTGGAGTTTGGGCAAACAGAAAACCTTTTGAAGGTCCTTGGGGGAATTCAGTTATTCTTTGCTGAATAAATGCTCAATTTGTTTCCACTATATAGAGCCTGAAATGAGCTATATCCCAAAAACTATATCCAAACATCTGCAAGACACTGTACGGGTCAGATATTCTAGTGATGAGATATTTTTTTCCTTTGAAATTTTGCCTACATATGGTTACTAAGGTGTTTGTATTAGGTTTTATTACCATACTACTAAGATATTTGTGTGGATTCAGAAGTTCAGAAGGAGCCTTTGTGAATTCAGCATATAATTACTGCTGAGGAAAAAAAAAGTAATACTACTGCTTCAGGGTAAATTAAACAATGCAAATGTTTCCTTTCTTTAAATTTAATTATATTGGTGTCATCCTCAAATAATTCATTATTAAAATGTAGCAAATCTACAGTTTTAGATTATTAAGGGAACTAACCCACTGGATTTTCATTGCTACACCCAATTCTCCTTCTTTTCTGCACCCTGAAAACGCTCAGTCACCCCAAACATTTCTTTGGAGTGTCTTCCAAACTTCAAGAGTAGACAGAGGGGCAGGAGAAACTTATGTTGACAGATGTCATTTCATTGGCTGACAGGCACAGTTGGATCTCACTTATTATTTCAATGTAAAGTTAAGATGCAATTTAACTGAAGTGCTAATTAAAAGTGGGAAAATAAAAGTTGTCTAAGAAAATATAGCTATGTCATTTATCAACAAAACTTAGAAATAATAGCAGTATTGCCAAATCATGAGAAGCATGTCAGGGCAAGTAAATACTTATTATAAAAATTTGGTCTGTAGCAATATATAATATACATATGGTTATCATTTTCTCTGTATTGGAAAGAAGAGCAAATGCATGTCCAGTTCTTAGATTTAGATGCATTATTCATGGAAGACAGATTTTAAGAAAACCAGTTCCAAGACCTTCAAAGGGCTGTATAAAACTGCTGAGAATGTATGACCTCAATACTAAATGAAAACAAAAAAGAAAATAAAAACAATAAAGATAAATTATTTGTGTCAAAAAGCTGCAATTCTATATTATAATACATCCATCTACAAATACTCCCTCACGTTATGATATGCTGCCTCATCTTCCCGGAGACTGGGGTGTTCCTAGAATGGAAGAGCAAAGAATGCCAGGAGTGTATGCCAACAGTATATATTCCCAACAGTTCACCCAAGGCATAAAGATCATGCTAGCTGCCCTTTTAAAACAAGCAAGCACCCATACTGAGCAGCAGCAACATAGGAAGTGTAAGAGGCAGATGATCACTTTAGTGTAAATGGCAAAGGTGTCATTTCATACTATGCAGGAGAAGGCAATGGTAAACCATTCCTGTATTTTACCAAGAAAACTACACTGATGGGCAAGATAAATTGACTGATGACATAGTGTCAGATAGGCCCCTTACATCAAATGGCACTCAATATGCTACTGAGGAAGAGCTGAGGATTTTTTGGAGTACTATTGGTGTTCATGATGCATCTAGATTAAAGCCTTCACAACATCATGCAGGAGAATAAAAGAAAAAAAGAGGTTGTAACAGTATATGACAGCAAAGACATGGCCAGGGGCTGACTATAGACCAGATCATGAACTGCTCATGTGCATGTTCCAAATCAAGCTAAACCAGAAGAACAAAGTCAGCTGGTTTCTACTGTATGATCTTGAGCATATACCCACATTTTCAAGCAGAAATCAGGAATTGCCTGGAAGTCCTGAACCTCAATGATAGAGAACCAGAGGAATTGTGAAATAAAATTAAAGTTACTAAGGATGAGTGTGTGTGTGTTTGTGTGTGTGTGTGTATCTATCTCAATCTTATCTTATCTTATCTATCTTTTCTACCTTATCTATCTTATCTATCTATCTTTTCTACCTTATCTATCTTATCTTATCTTATCTTTTCTATCTTGTCTATCTTATCTTATCTTATCTATCTTGTCTATCTTATCTTATCTCTATCTATCTAGAAAAGGAGACAGCAAACTGGATGTCAGAACAGGCAGTGGAAATTGCCAAGAAGAGAAGAGAAACCAAAGCCAAGAAAGACAAAGATCTCAGGAAGGAACTTAACAAAGAATTTCAGATTGTTAGAAAAGAAAAGGAAAAAAAAGCATAATTAGAGCAACATCTGTAAAGACATTTAAGATGGAAACAGACATAGAAAAACAAAGAAAGTCTTCCAAAAGATTTCTGAACAGAGGAAGTTCCAACTTCAAGTTGGTAAGCAAAAGAACACCAATGGACAGATAGTAATTTATTCAAAAATTGTCAACCAAAGATAGGAATAGACTAAAATTCTGTACAGTAGAGATGTCAATATTCAGTATACCTTACAAGAGATTCCCTATTTACAAAAAACTCCAATACCAGAAGATGAACTCATTAGACCTGGCTTTTTTCCTGAGGCATTTAGTTCCAGTTGAATAGAGCCCTCTTTTAGTTGTTTTAACTGTCTTCTTGTTCAGTTTGCCATTTTATATACTGGAATATATAATAATGCCCATCATTATTTAAGCTGGCCAGCCTTATAAATAAATTGGGCATTATTTAAGTTGGGCAGCCTTAGAAATAAGTTGGGCATTATTTAAGTTGGGCAGCCTTAGAAATAAGTTGGGCATTATTTAAGTTGGGCAGCCTTAGAAATAAGACAATTGATAGAATATCTACAGAAATATGGCAAAAAATAGAAAAAGAATTGATAAATATCCCAGCCAAACTATGCCAGCAAATCTGGAGAACAACACAGTGGCCAATGGATTGGAAGAAATCAGTCTACAAACTATTTTATAATAGTTTGCACACTATGTTAAAAGAGACTTAACATAGTGTGCAAACTATTATAAAATATCCCCAATTTTAGTTGCTAGAAGTTCCAGTGCAGATTTGAGCCCTACTTGGAAAGGGAGATGCCAGATTATGCATGCTGGATAATTGAGAAAACCAAAGAATACCAACAAGAAGTAAATATGCACTTCATTGATTTATAGAAAGGCCTTTGATTGTGATGACCATGTCAAGCTGTGAAATATTGTTAGTAAAATGGGAATTCTCTGAACATCTCATTGTCCTTATGCAAAACCTATACATAGAACAGGAAGCCACAGTCCAGACAGAATATAATGAAACTGACTGAGTCCAGGTCAACAGAAGAGTGAGGCAACTAACAGGATTCTCTGGACTGTAAATACCATCACATATCATCTTGACCCATGCCCCTCTTGGCTGGTGAAGGCAGCCCAGGAGGTGACATGTGGTTGGGTTCAGGCAATGGTTAATACATCCTTGAGAGAGGGGGTGTTTCCAGCTGCCTTCAAGGAGGTGCTGGTGCACCCCTTCCTCAAGAAACCATCACTGGACCCTACTCTGTTGGACAATTTTTGTCCTGCCTCCCACCTTCCCTTCTTGGGGAAGGTGGTTGAGAAAGTGGTGGTGTTACAACTCCAGAGGATTCCGGATGAAATGGATTAGACCCCTTCCAGTCAGGTTTCAGGCCAGGATATGGGACAGAGACTGCAATGGTTGCACTTATGGATGATCTCTGGCGGGAGCAGGATGGAGGGAGTGCAGCCATCCTGATTCTTCTTGACCTCTCACTGGCTTTTGATACCATCAACCATGGTATCCTTTTTGGGCGGCTCAGGGAGTTGGGGGTGGTCGGCATGGCTTTGCGCTGGTTCAACTCCTTCCTCCAGGGCCAGTCCCAATCAGAGGTGATAGGAGATGAGAGAGCCAACCCTTGACCCATTTTGTGTGGGGTGCCACAGGGTATGGTTCTCTTTCCTCTCCTATTTAACATCTACATGAAACCACTGGGTGAGGTAATCCATCATCACGGGGTGAGGTATCATCAATATGCTGCTGATACTCAGTTATATATCTCTATCCTGGGTGAGGTAAGTGATGCAGTGACTACCCTTTCTCAGTGCCTGGGGGCTGTGGGGGTCTGGATGAGGAACAACAGACTTCAGCTGAACCCTGGTAAAATGGAGTGGCTGTGGGTTGATGGCTCCTTGGTATCTGGGAAGTTGTCATCTTTAGTTCTGGATGGGGTTGCACTGCCCCATTCAGAACTAGTGTGGAACCTGGGGGTCCTCCTGGACTCATGACTCCTGCTCAAAGAGCAGGTGGCAGTTGTGGCCAGGAGGGCCTTTGCACAACTTCATGTTGTGTGCCAGTTACACCCTTTCCTGGATCGAGATGCCCTCCCAACAGTCACTCATGCCCTGGTCATCTCCCACATAGACTACTGCAAGCACTCTACATGGGGCTACCCTTGAAGAGTAACTGGAAGCTTCTGCTGGTTCAGAATGCGGCCACACAGGCAGTTATGGGAGCTCCATGATCGGCACATGTGACACCACTGCTGCCTGAGCTGCACTGGGTGCCATTTTGCTTCCAGGTCCAATTCAAGGCGTTAGTTATGACCCTTAAAGCCCTACATGGTATGGGGCCAGGCTACTTAAGGGACCATCTCATCCCCATAACATCGACCCGTCCCACCTGGTCATGCAGAGAGGGCATGCTACAGACCCCATCGGTAAGGGAATTCTACTTGGTGGGGTCCAGGAAGCAGGCCTTCTCTGCAGTGCTGCCCACCCTTTAGAACATTCTGCCCCTGGAGGTGAGGTGGGCCCCTTCTCTCCTGGCCTTCTGGAAGGATCTGAAGACCTGGTTCTGCTGCCTCGCCTGGGATGGGAAGGGCAATAGCTCTTTGTGGGGGTGGCTGTGCCATAGAGTCCTCCCCACCAAATGAAATCTGTGCTTAGATTTTATAATTTTTATTTATAATTTTTATTATGTTGGTTGTTTGTTTTGTAATGTATGCGCTGATAGTTTTAAATGGTCAATTTTATTGTAAACTGCTCTGAGTCAACCTTTTTGGGGGAAGATGGGCAGTGACAGAAATTGAATAATAAATAAATAAATAAATAAAATGTAATAAAATGGTAGATCTTATGTTTCAGGAAAAATATTCTAACATTATACATCAGAAAAACTATTTGTTTTTTATCAAATGAAAGTTTGGAAAAACATTGGCTAATTATTCTATTCATTACTAGGAAAGAAACATGTACCAGCATCACAAATAAATTCCAAATAAAATTATATATTTGGTGCCATTCATTTTAACCTGCCATCTGACAGTTTGAAGTGAATGGGGTAGAGAGAGGAAGCTTTAATGTTGTAAACAATGTAAACATATTTCAGAAGAAAATATCCATCTTGTTGACATTTTTTTCCCACACAAAACCTTCCATGTTACAATTTCTTTAAATAGTTTCATCTATTACATGATATTTCCTTGCCTTTTCTCATTCCCTTATCTTTAGTTAGTTAGTTTGTAATTAAATCTACAGTATATTAGGTAATAGTTTGGTTCCTGAAAGTCAGTCCAATTTCCTTTTTTATCTTACGTGAAATAAAAACCTTATTTTCTATCTATCTGAAATGGCATATCTGATTCTTTAGTGGGACAGTTAAAACTGTCCATGCCAGCTATTTGGAAATCCAGAAGTTACACACAGTAGAAGAGCACCTGGTCCTGCTAGTGAAAACACTAAAAAGTTAAAAAGAATTATGAAAACGAACAGAATATGCAAACAGTAACAGCAGGAATGAGGGTACAATGAAAAAAAAAAAAATCATGTGCATACGTATTTGACAATGCAGGTTAGTCTGCAACCTTCAGTACAGTTTAAATTGGTGTCTGATATCCTTATATTTAGCTTCACGATTCTTACAAATAATTATTTGCTATTAAGCTTAATGACTAATAAATTCCTTCATTGAAAATGCTCCAGAAACATATCATTAGCAGGCACTGTAGAAGATTATTAGCAGAATTACTTCTTTCTGCAATGCTTATAAGAATTAACCATAAAATTATATCATTTATTCAATTTATTTCAGGAGAACACATAATTTTTGCTTCACTGATACATGCACAAAGAGATGATGGACATACTCTGTTCCAAGTCAGATTAAGATAAGACTCATTATAATAAACCAGTTATTAATTTACAGGGCCTCTGTCAGTCACATTTCTACCCATGGTTCTCTGAAAATAAAGAATACCTGGCTTCTTTATCATTGTGATTTATCTTTACCTTCTTCTGGAGAAGGGCTCCCTGCACCTCTCATTTTTCCAATCTAGCAAAATCAATTCTTGTGATTTCCTAAGATCTCCCATTCAAGTATCAGTTCAAGTCTTCTGTCCTGTTGAGGGTAACTTAAAAAAAAAAAAAAACTGTCAAGATCAGCATGGAACTGTTACCTGTAGACTTTGAATCAAATAAACCTTGACTCAAGTAAAACCTTGTAAAAACTACCTGTGCAACCAATCCTTCTTTGGGCTTGTGTCCATCAAGCAGCAGTTCTCCATGCCACAGGATCATCTACTTTATAAAGAGGAGTCTTTCAAAATCAGTTTGCAGAATGACATGGGGTTTTACTGTTCAAACAAAAACAAGCTCAACATCTCATTGAACAGATCCAGTCTCTTTGCTTTGATACATGAAAGGTATAAGGTATGGCTCATGTTAAGGAAGATGTAATGAATGGGCAGGCAGGCTCCTACCCCACATTCACTAACAGATCGTTCTGAGCTTCAATCCACATTCACTCATCTCAGACATGGGCTGATCTGCTCTTCCTGCCTGTCTCAGTGAGAGGAGGGACACCTACTGTTTTGGGAAGCAGGATGTGATGATGTCATCCTCAGTCCATCCCTAGTCTGCTGGGATGGTGACCTCCATCTGAGTTTTCTTACTCTGCATTAAAAGTGTTTTTCCCTTTCGCTGGCACCAGCTAGGCTTCATTATATCTTATGCAAATGCCTCCATTCCAGTTGGCTTCCATTTTGTACTAGGATGCTGGACTGCCTGCCATAAAAGCTTGACTTAGCTTGCATGTATGTATGTAAGCATGTATGTATGTATTCAAACAGGTTCAGTAGAGGAACCCTGAATTCTGGCCTTTCTTTTTTTGTATTGTTCCTTTTAACTGGGTAAAGTTGACAAGCGTTCTGCCAAGTTTTCTCTTCTAGTCCAAGCGACAGGAAGAACTGTGGTTTCCACCACAGCTTGGATAAGCAACCTATGGAATTTCTGATCCGCATTTCTGATCCGCATTAAGATTCCTTAATCACTTATAATGACACTGATCGTGCATGGGCCTGAAAAGAGATGGAAGAAAAATGTAAAAGCATTTCATACAAACTAAAAGAACACTACTATGGTAAAGTGGTTACAGCATTAGGCTTGGATATGGATATTCCAATTTGAGTTTCTGCTTTGTTGTGAAGCTTTGTGCAACTCACTAATCCTCAGCCTAGCTTAATGGTTGCAAAACATATGCTGCTCTAAATAACTTCAGGAAAGAGTAATGTATAACTGCAGCAAATGGCAATGGGAAAAAGGAATAAGAAACTGGAGGAAGAGCCACTACCAAGACAATGGTCAGATAAAAGAAACCTGAGTCCAAGGCAGAACTATAACCTGAGAGAAAGACTCAGACAAGATTCTTCCTAGTTTTCACAAATATAAAAGAAAGCAGAGTCAGACTTGTAAGATGCTGTTAAGGTAAAGGTAAAGGTTTCCCTTGACGTAAAGTCCAGTCGAATCCGACTCTAGGGGGCGGTGCTCATCTCTGTTTCTAAGCCTTGGAGCCGGCGTTGTCCATAGGACACTTCCGGGTCATGTGGCCAGCATGACACGGAACGCCGTTACCTTCCCGCCGAAGCGGTACCTATTGATCTACTCACATTTGCATGTTTTCGAACTGCTAGGTGAGCAGGAACTGGGGCGAGCAACGGGAGCTCACCCCGCCGCGCGGTTTCGAACCGCTGACCTTCCGATCGACAGCTCAGCGGTTTAACCCGCAGCGCCACCGCGTCCCAAGATGCTGTTACCATCACCTTATAATAAAAGTACTATTGGCCTGCATGGCTTCCTAGTCAGGTCTACTGTGAAAATCTGAGATAAATAAAGCTGTTGTGTTGCTGTGTACAATACCTTATTACATGGAAATTCTAATTTTGAATGTGGATGGTCTCTTCTCAGTCTGTCAGATCTGTTTATTTATTTCTTAGATTTATAGCCCACCTTTTATTTATGAACTTCCATGGCCAAGGGTGAACCTGAACCTTGTTTTCCTGGTACCAGCCCAACACCTTAATCCCTATACCACACCGGTTAATTTGTATACTGTATGAAATTTATCCAGTATATGAAATGTTGTAACAGTGTCTCACAAAAGTATACAATTTTGTGATTCAGGAACTTTTAAAAGAAATAAAATTCTTGCCAAGAACAAGAAGTCTTTAAACACAATCCTGCATGTGGTTAGCTCAGTGGGATATCATTTGAAGCAGGATGTGAATAACTGAAGAAGTGCCTTCAAAGAGGAACAGAGAGAGTCCTTCCATATCCTTAAATCAAATATTCAGAATACCAAAGGAGATTCCTTAATCACTTATAATGACACTGATCGTGCATGGGCCTGAAAAGAGATGGAAGAAAAATGTAAAAGCGTCTTACATAGTTTTCATAGACACAGGAGAAGTTCATGGGCAAAACTGTATATAATAAATTTAAATGTATAAACTGTATAAATAAATTTCATACAATAAATTTTATGAAATAAATAAATAACCATCATATCAAGATTTTTTTTCCTAATGAGTTCTTATTCAGGGCATACTGTTTCCTCTTGTCTGTTCTAACATTAAAGACTTAAAAATAATTTCCTGCAGCTCTATTGCGATACATTGAAAGATCTACCTTGCCAAGACCAAAAACAAGGAAGCCCTTGGACAGTGGCCAAGCAGAATTCCATTCTTCAGAAAAGATTTGTGGCACACATGGCAGTGAGGTAGCAAGAGAAGAATAAACCTGTTCTGCTGAATTTGGATAAATGTAGACAGAGAAGAAAGAAACATGCAAATGAAATCAGTACATCTAGCCCTATGAGTTAAAATCTATTCGTTTTCTATTCACTCTTATTTTGCCCGTTGTACCAAATCTAGATTTAAGTGGAACTGATTACTAGTAATGAAGCATGTCATATTGCTGTTGAATGCTTCTGTTGCCACAATATATGAAAGATTCATATCATGATTCAGTATCTATATCTTCATCCCCAAACCCTGCTGCAATGTATTGAAGAATACACTTTTCAAAGTTAGTTCAGAACTGTACACATCTGCTTATGCATTCCACTGAAAGTCCACAGGACTTTCATGTGCTCTTCTGCCTGTTGAAGAAGAGTCAAATGGGAAGGCGGGGGAGGGGAACAATCCTGCATGGCTGATTAATACCATAGTTTCAGTCAACTGCAGTTCCTAACAGCCTTCAGTGAAAGAAATGTGGTTAGTACTTGTGTGGTGCTGGGCAAATTTAAGCCTATTTTTTCCCCTGGAGGACCTTCTGTGTGAGAAATTTCCTTTTAAAAATATATAATGTCAAAGTGAAACACTGAATATTAGAGATGTGGAATTTGCAAAATTTAGAGGCCTGGGGCCTACGTTCCAGCTGGTCTTGATGCTTTTAGTGAAAAACTGCAGATGTATACATCCCTCCCATGTACGTTGTCTTTTACTTACTGTAACTGTTGTCTCTTTCCCACAAACAAAAATTAAAGTACATACATATCTGAAAAATTTAGAAACTGAAATGCCAAAAAATGTCACCTTTTTTTGCACAAACCTATACAACTGGATCTCCATCTTGTCTGATGAATGTATTGATGTTGACAGCTTCCTCAAAGAACTGAAAGATGGAACCCACATGATGTGTTGAAGTTCAAAGCCTGAGATGCTTGCCAATCAAATGTTCTGAATGCTTTGTTGCATGATGTCAATGTATAATGGAATGACATCTATTAGCTTTTTATTTCCTCATTGCCCAACTAGAAAAGTGGAGCTAGATATAAGAATGAGAACACTAGAGGAGTACAAAAATTTTGCTCTAGTATAGATAATGTGTTGTGACAATAACTGCCTCTCTTAATGCAAGCAATTTGGATCTTCCTTCTCCACTGGAGTCATGCTTTAAATGTTTCTTTTATAATTTAACCATTTTGCTAGCATTAGGATAGTTTCAATTCTGTCTATCAGTGCTTTACAGAGGACAGCCTTTTTTTACATCTGTAAATAGCCTGTGATTTGAAGAAGACAAATTCTAGGAATTACATGCTTTCTTCTTCACCTCCAATTTTACTAATACAAATGAGTCAAATGGTTTAATAAATACAGTGCCAAAATCTGTCTTTCCATTTCTCCCTGTCCTTCCCAAATTTCTTCCCCTATAACATAGAACTTTTTCTACATTTTGTTCTCATTTTGCATCTTTCCCATGTTCTGCAGTCTTCCAGACTAAAAATGCCCCAGCAGAGCAGGTTCCTCTGTTGTAAACATATAGCATACATGAGTTAACAGTGCAATTGCTCATCTGCAGGATTAGAGGTGAGAGAATAGGTCCTGGAATACCTCTGTTGGTACCTAGGCAACACTGCTGTCTGTTCCTCCTCTCCTTTCCCCATTCTAACTTCTACTGAAGGAGTGATCGGCTATTATTTGGCTGTTGCTTATCTATTGATAATGTGTCTAATTTTGATTGCTCCCATATATTCTAGAATTATTTCATTGCATCAAGCTAACCTTATACATTAAAACTGTTGAAATTTGTATCTCTTTACCACAATAGATTTAAGTGAAACATGGGAAGCCAAGGAGGCTGCAGACTACTAGAGAGCTAATTGTATAATGAAAGCCAGAGAGTCCTTTCAACTAAAGTAAGTGCAACAATCTTGCACTTCAGCCAAGAGAACATCACCAACATATGGGGGGGGGGGGAATCAAAAGCAATTTGAAGAACAGTGACTGAAAACAGTGCAGAAGATATTTTTCGCATTGTGCTAATTTAAATAATTATGTCCATAGTTTAATTCCTAGGCTTTCCAGCTGGGGCAAAATGGGTTGTGTTCATTGTTAGGATGCAAGTATGGGGACTACCAGGGAAGAAATGAACTGAAGACAGCTCCACTAAAAGCTAAAAGCAAAAAGCAGTGGCAGAATGAAATGCTGGCGAGGATACCGGTTCTTCGTAATTTCTCTCTGGACAAGGAGAGGACTTGACATCACCCACAAGTGCTCCAGACAGTTGCTCCTCATGAGGAGACCTCAAGGCAGCAGTCTCCAGTGGGTTTAATGCTCTGGGAGACAAGGGAATAGCCAACTTTTTGCTCAAACCAGTCAGCACCTTCAAAAAGGCCACTGGGTTTACATACTTCCTTCTCTAATCACTTTTGGAAATTGCTTGTTAATTGCTTTTCAGCTATTAGGAACCTTTGAATTGACAAGTTTTACCACACTAGGTGAGTTTCCTTCAATCGTTAGCTAAAGAAGTTTTAAATACAAGTTTAAGTACTTGGTTGTTTTTTCCCCCTTTTGGAATAAATAGCAAAAGATGATTAGAACTTTGATTTTGGAAAATTACAAATGGACTAAGGGTCCAGAGGGATTTGAAATAAGATTTTGGAATTAATTATAAGAATCCTTCCCATGGGAAAATGCTTTTTTTTTTTAAAAAAAAGCTATCTTTAAAAAAATGATAGGATGAGACTTTGAAGGTTGGAAACTAGAGGAACAAGAAGGAACTAAAGATTGCAATTAAAGGAGAAGAACAGTTAAATTTGACTTACTAGCACAGAATGAAGCAAAATATGTTAACACTGGATATATTGAAGGATATTTTTAAACAATGGACCCAGCAGTGTCTGCCTTTATAGATAGACCATGTTTCAAAGATGTTATAAAAGATGAACAAGTTTTACTTGAAAAGATTGAGTGTCATGCACTGCCTACCGCTGAGTAAAACACAGACGCTGATTCAGAGAAGAGCAGGTTCAGGTTTATTCAAACGTAGAGCTAGACGCGGAAAAAGCTGAGAGTGAAGGGAGCGCGCCGGTGCGGGGTTTAAATACCCCGCGTCGGTCAGCGCCCCCTCACCTTGGGTTGCGTCATCCCCCCTTTGTCCTGCATGCTTTTGTGCTGGTAGATGAAGGGTTGCGGGGCCCCAGCTGGTGCCCCGGGATTGCCCATAATCGGTTTCCTCCTTCGGCCGGTGATTGCTGTCAGCTGGGCGATCTCCGTTGCGCTTTTGCTAACAGCTTGGGTGTGCCTCGTGATCCGCCTTGTCTTTGTCTTTCCTTCTTCCTCTTTTGTGTCCTGATGGCTGAATCATCTGGCCGGGGTCTGTGTCTGTTGTTGTGTGTGCTATGCTTATCTTAAGTCCCTTCCTCTGCTTCCTCATTATTGTCATGTGTGCCGTTGTGCTGATGTCTTCAGCTCAACGGCACTCATGACATACTGCCCCCCGTCCGAATAGTGCCCCCCCCGGCCTTCCGGTTTTCTCCAGGAGAGCTGTCAAAAATGGTTTTTTGTTTTTTTTTTTAAATTTCCTGCCGGAGGGTTTTCGCCCCTCCCTCTGTTCCGCCTTCTACCTCGTGTCCATCTTTAGGGTGTGTTCTGAGTGCGCATGCCCTGACCACACCCTGAGCGTGCGCATGCCCCGGCCACACTCTGCTTGTTTGACTCAGTTCGTCGAGGGAAGAGGCATGGCTGGTCGGGTGCTTTTCAGCTCCAGGTAGGAACCTTTATGCGTTGTGCGATTGCCATTGTATGTGTGCATCCTGGGCGTTGCCCCCAGGCATGCACTGGTGACCAATCGTCGCTCTCTCGTGGGCTCGGGGCGGGGGGAGGGTGAGTCCCAGGGGGGAGGAGGTCTACTCAAGTCGCGGGCTTGGGGGGCCCTTTCCCCTGGGGGCGCGGCGGGTGGGGGGGGGCGGCCCATGGGGGAAAGGGTGTTCAGGGGCCGGTTCGGCTTGGCGACCCTTCGGCTTGTCGGGGTACGTCCTGTTGAATGCCCGGGTCAGGTCTGGCGCCTTAACGTGTTGCGCCGCCACCCATTCTGGGTGGGGGAAGTGTTTCCACCTTACTAGGTAGTGTAGTGTTCCCCGTTGACGGCGAGAGTCGAGTATGCCTCTTACTTCAAAATGTTGTTGGCCGTCGATCATCACTGGGGAGGGCAGTGCCGTGCTTGGGTGCCATCGAGAGGTGGTTGCAGGTTTCAGGAGGCTGGTGTGAAATACCGGGTGGAGTCTCCGTAGATTGTGCGGCAGGTCCAGGCGTATTGCCACCGGGTTCACTACCTGTGTCACCCGAAGTGGCCCGATATACTTAGGCCCCAGTTTTTCCGAGGGTTGCGGTGACTTCAGGAATTTGGTGGATAGGTAGACCATATCCCCTGCCTGGAACGTCGGTTGCTGGCGCCGGTGCTTGTCGGCCTGCTCTTTGTAGGCCGCCTGTGCTTCCTTCAGTGCTGCTGTGATTATTGGCCACGATTCCGCTATCTTCCGTCCCCAGTCACTAGCGTCCACTTGGGGTCTCGGGGGTTGCGGTAGCTCCGGTATGGGTATGAAGTCACGCCCAGAGACTACTTCGAACGGGGTTTTCCCCGTGCTCGTGTGGACGGCGTTATTGTATGCAACTTCTGCGAACGGGAGCAGTTCGACCCAGTCGTCTTGGTGGTAGTTGGTGTATGAGCGTATGAATTGTTCCAGGGTGGCATTGAGGACCTCTGTGGCTCCGTCCGTCTGGGGGTGCCAGGCCATGGATAGGGCTTGTTGGGTCCCCGTCAGATTTAGGAAGGCCCGCCAGAATTTTGAGGTGAATTGTGTGCCCCTGTCGGTTACCACGTGTGCGGGACATCCGTGTAGCCTGTACACGTGTATAAGGAAGAGTTTGGCTAGTTGTTGGGCGGACGGGACCGATGAGCAGGGGATGAAGTGGGCCTGTTTCGAAAAGTAGTCTTTCACTACCCAAATGGCCGTTTTCTTCTGGCTGGGTGGGAGATCTACTATGAAATCCATGGAGATTTCCTCCCATGGGCGGGAGGGCTCCGCCACCGTTTGTAAAAGTCCCGGGGGCTTACCTGGCGCCCGTTTGGCCCTGGCGCATGTCGGGCAGGACGCTACATAGGCTTTCACGTCCTGTCTCAGCGCGGGCCACCAGAATTGACGTCGTGTTAGGTGCAGGGTCTTTAGGAACCCGAAGTGTCCCGCTTGCTTGGTGTCGTGGGATCTGCGCAAGATCGCCTGGCGTTGCGAGTCCGGGACATATATTCTGCCTTCCCCCCATGCCAGGTCCTGTGCCATCGTCACCTTGTCGGGGTTTGCTAGTAGCCAAGGGTCGGTTTTGAGGGCGGCGGTGAGGTCCGCGCGTATCCCCCCTGGCAGTTGCGGTTGGCGCCGTCTGGTCACTGGTTGCCCCACCGTCAGTTGCGCCGTGGGGTTGGGCTGCCTCCGAGCGCCGCTCCGGGTGGTCACAGCCATCCCCAGCTGGGAAGCGGATAGGACCGTCCTGATCATATCTGGGGCGGGCTCTTCGTCTTGGGGCAGTCGGGAGAGGGCGTCAGCCAGGAAGTTCTTTTTACCCGGCATGAACTTCAGCTGAAAGTTAAAGCGGCTGAAGAATTGGGCCCATCTGACCAGTTTTGGGCTGAGGCGTCTGGGCGTCCGGAGGGCCTCGAGGTTCCGGTGGTCTGTCCAGACCTCGAATGGTTGGGTGGCTCCTTCCAGTAGGTGCCTCCATGTTTCCAGCGCCGATTTTACTGCGAAGGCTTCCTTCTCCCAGACGTGCCAACGCCTTTCTGTCTCAGAGAATTTCGACAGGTAGGCGCATGGTTTCAGGACTCCTGTGGGGTCCTTTTGGAGTAGGATGCCCCCCAGGGAGAAGTCTGAGGCGTCGGCTTGGACCACGAACGGCCGTTCTGGGTCCGGGTGCGCAAGGATTGGCTCCGTGGTGAACAGCGCTTTCAGCCTGTTGAATGCGGTTTGGCACGCGGAAGTCCAATTTAGTACTGTCCCCAGGTTCTTGGCGCGTCGTGTGTCCCCCACCCCTTTAGTTTTGAGGAGGTCTGTTAGGGGGAGGGCTATCTCCGCGAACCCCCGTGCGAATGACCTGTAGAAATTTGCGAAGCCAAGGAAGCTCTGGAGTTGGCGCCTGTTCCGGGGGCGTTCCCAATTCACCACCGCCTCGACTTTTGCGGGGTCCATCTCAATGCCTTCCCCAGAGATTCGGTACCCCAGGTAGTCTAGGCGTGCTTTATGGAATTCGCACTTTGAGGGTTTGGCATAGAGTTTTGCCCTTTTTAGCTTCTCGAGGACTTGTCTGACTAGGGTCACGTGTTCCTCGTGCATTTTGGAGTAGATAAGGACGTCGTCTATGTAGACCAGGACCCCTTTGAACAGGTGTTCATGCAGAACGTCATTGATGAGCTGCAGGAACACCCCTGGGCCCCCTGCTAGTCCGAATGGCAGCACTTTGTACTGAAAGGCACCTAGGGGGCAGTTGAACGCAGTTTTCCATTCGCCCCCTCCCCTGATTCGGATTCGGTAGTACGCCTCGCGAAGGTCCAGCTTGGAGAATACTCTGCCCGTGGACAGGTGGGCGAGCATGTCTTTCACGAGGGGTAAGGGGTATTTATTGGATAGGGAAGCTGCGTTGAGGCCCCGGTAGTCGGTGCAGAGCCGTAAGGTGCCATCTTTTTTCTCCCGGAATAAGACGGGCACTCCGACCGGTGAGCATGCCGGCTCTATGAAGCCCCTCTCTAGGTTTTTGTCGATGAACTCCCGGAGGGTTGTCATCTCCTTCGGGGTCATCAAGTAAATCTTCGGCCTAGGTAAGGGGACATCGGGCAGCAGGTCAATCCTACAGTCCGTCTTGCGGTGGGGGGGTAGTTGATCAGCTTCCGCCTCTCCGAAAACCTCTGAGAAGTCAGCGTATTGCTCAGGTAGGTCTTCTGGGGTAGCTATGTTGTCCTGGGTTGCCGCCTCTGCCCGTCCCACAGTGGGGTTGGTCCTGCCCGCCGGAACTGGCGCCCGGTACGCGCCGTCGTTGAATTGGAAGGTGCGGGTCTTCCAGTTGATGCGCGGGTTGTTTGTCACGAGCCATGGTATTCCCAAGACTACGATGGGCTGCCCTATGTGGGTTACCACGAACGATGTTCGTTCGGTGTGGGTGCCCATTTGTAGGGTGACCGGCTCGGTCTGCATCGTGGCCGGTTTTCCTCCCACTGTTGAGCCGTCCAGCTGGTGAAATGCCAGCGGCGTGGGGAGAGGGAGGCAGCGTAGGTCGAGTTTGGCGACTATGTTGGGGTGGATCAGGTTTTTCGAGCACCCCGAGTCCACTAGTGCCGCGGCCGTGGTGGCTCCGTTGCCCACGGAGAGCTTGATTGCTGCCATTACTATGGAGCTTTCGCCGCTCTGTCGAAGTGATCTGCGCCTCTGTCCCACCACCTGCCTCGCGGCGCATTTTAGGGCAGGCGGGGAGCGTTTCCCGCTGGCTGGTCTGGGTCTTCGGCATCCTCTCCCTCCAAGTAAGCGTCCCAGCCTTCGTCCGGTGTCACTGTGGCTCCGGTCATTTGGCGGTGGGGGGGCGGCGGCGGGTTCGTTGGTTTGAGGCTAGGTTTCAGTGCAGGTTTGGGAGCGCTAGCTAGGGTTCGGTTGGAGAAGCAATCTGCCGTTTTGTGCCCCATTTTTCCGCACCTCCCGCAGGGCCCACGAGTAAATTTCTTCCTTTGATATGTGGGACCGGCCGGCCCCAAGTGTGGCGCGGGTACCTTTGGGCTGGTGTTGGTTTTGACTTCCATCGTCACCATTAGGAAGGTGTGGTGCGCGTGTTCCGCTCTCCCCGCGAGGTGGATCCAGCCTTGCAGAGTCTCCGGGTCGTCCCGGTAGAGAGCCCATTGGAGTACCTCGTGGTTGAGGCCCCTTTTGAACATTTCTAGCAGGGTGGTCTCGGACCAATCGTTGATCTTCCCTGCGAGGGCTTTAAATTCGAGGGCGTAGTCCGGGACAGTTCGTGCGCCCTGTTTGAGGCTTTGGAGTGCGCTTTTAGCCCTCTCTTTGGCTAGCGGGTCCTCAAAGTAGCGCTTCATCTCGGTGATGAAGGCATGGAAGTCAGAGAGGGCGGGGGAGTTGGACTCATACATTTGGACGTACCAGTCTGCCGCCCGGTCTTGTAGTTTGATCACCACAGCTGCGATCTTGTCCGCTTCTGAGTTAAAGGAGTGTCCGTGCCGCCCCATGAACTCCCTGGCATTCGTGATGAAGAACGACAGTTTCGCGGGGTTCCCGTCGAAGAAAATGGGGAAGTCCTTTGGGGCCCAGGCGTTTGGTGAGTCCCCTCTTCTCGCTTCCCGACCCATGGCTTCGTCCGCCTGGGCCGCTTGTTGGTTAGCATTTGGCCCATGGGAGTGCGACGACCCGCTCAGGGTGTGGATCGGGGTGTGTACCTGCACGGGAACATCGTTGTGCAGCGCGGGGGACATCAGCGATTGCAGCATGGTCCTGAGGTCCTTTAGCTGGGCCTCCATGGCCGCGAGTCTGGCTTGTGTTTCCCCGTCCGAGATCCGCGCCGCAGCTGGGGTCGGGTCTGTCGGTGTTTCCGCAGGGTTGAGCCGCCGGTGGGGTTCAGGCGTTCCTGTCCGCTGGTCAGCTTCCTCCATTTGGGAGTGCATCAGCTGGGTTGCCTCTCCGTCCTCCACCGTGCTTGCCGCAGTTGGGCTGACGCTCCACGCCTGTGTCTGGGGTGCGATGTGGGGCGGGGGGGTCTCCGCGGGTCTCGGGAGGTATGTTGCTCCCTCCCGTGGCTGGGTCGCCTCCGCCTCCGTCTCCCTCTGGGGTTGGAGCTGAGGCTCGGGGTGGGCTGGGAGGGTGTCCGTGGCTCCTGGGGTCCGCGGTGCCTCTGGCCTCGATCGGTCCACCTCCGCTTCTTGCCGTGCGGTTCGCCCGCCTTGGCCACGATGTGTCGGCCCCATCGCTCTTGTTCTTCTCGCCGTCTATTCCTCCCGCGGCTCGTTGTTGTCCGGTGGGGCTCGGCGAGGCTGAGTTTGTGACTCTCAGCTTTATGTCATGCGCTGCCTACCGCTGAGTAAAACACAGACGCTGATTCAGAGAAGAGCAGGTTCAGGTTTATTCAAACGTAGAGCTAGACGCGGAAAAAGCTGAGAGTGAAGGGAGCGCGCCGGTGCGGGGTTTAAATACCCCGCGCCGGTCAGTGCCCCCTCACCTTGGGTTGCGTCATCCCCCCTTTGTCCTGCATGCTTTCGTGCCGGTAGGTGAAGGGTTGCGGGGCCCCAGCTGGTGCCCTGGGATTGCCCATAATCGGTTTCCTCCTTCGGCCGGTGATTGCTGTCAGCTGGGCGATCTCCGTTGCGCTTTTGCTAACAGCTTGGGTGTGCCTCGTGATCCGCCTTGTCTTTGTCTTTCCTTCTTCCTCTTTTGTGTCCTGATGGCTGAATCATCTGGCCGGGGTCTGTGTCTGTTGTTGTGCGTGCTATGCTTATCTTAAGTCCCTTCCTCTGCTTCCTCGTTATTGTCATGTGTGCCGTTGTGCTGATGTCTTCAGCTCAACGGCACTCATGACATTGAGACTGATTTGAAAGGGGATTTAAAAATGACAGGCTACAAGAATGTTATGGTAAAAGATGTTACACTGGACATACAAAAGAAACCAGTTGATTTTATTAATAATTAAAAGGGACATAAAAATAACACACTGAGAGAGTGATCTGTATAATTTTCCTATATTGGATTTACAAAAGAAGTTTGTTAAGGCTTTGAAGAATTTTCTGAGAAGGAAGGGACAAAGATAATTAAAAGAAATCAAGTTATAGGACATTGTTTGAAAGGATTAAAGTTCAAGATTATTAAATGTAAAAGGAAGAAATATAAAGCTGGTTTATTTGATCAAGGTTAAAATAGATACATTGTTATCTCTGGTAACCCTTAATGAACTTTTGCTGATTAGGACTGAAATGATGAGGCTTTAATGATTTGTTTATAGATAGATAAGAGATGGGACATGGGAATAAGGGATAATTTGTTGTATCTTAAGAGAAGGTGATACATTACTAAAATTATTTATACTTGTTGTGATGAAGGTGGAAATCATTTCTTTATATATTTCTTTTCTTTTTCTTTACTATATTATTTTTTTCTTTCTTTTCTATTTTTCTTTCTATTTTTTCATTTCTGAACTATTTTTTCTTTTTATTCTTTTATTTTTTTTTTAGTTTGTATTAGTTCTTTTTCTTCGTCATTGTAATTTTTAAATCAATTACTATATATATAAAAAAGGATGCAAGTATGAAAGACCAGAGTTTGTGTGGTGGCATCACTATGGCTTGTATGGGACACTGATGGTTTAACTAATTGTTAACTGAATGTTCTATGGATGTTGCTGAATAAAAAAGAACCTCAACTACTCTGCCTTATCCCTTAGGTCCAAGCTCTATAGAATATGAAAGATCTACTACATGTTAGGCAGTAGCCTTTGACTCTCACATCCTTTTTAATTCCTGGTTCTGAGAAACTGCCAAGATAGAACTGTCTTAACTTGATTGTTCAGTATTTCATAATGGCATTTTCATATTCAGCCATCTGACTTTCCATTGCTCCTCTCTTCAGAGTCTAGCAACATTTTTTTTAAAAGGAAAGAAAAAAGTACCTAAGGGCTAGTTTGTCAGCAGGTGCTGGATCATGCAAGTCTTTGCACCTTTGGGAGGCCTACATGGATCACAGGATCACTGCCCTTTGAATGACCTGTAGTTAAATGGTGGAAGGTATGCCCAGTTTCTTTCCATAGATAAACAAATATTATATGACACATGTGTAAGTATGAATAAGGAGTGATTTATTTGGGTTGGTTCTCCTCCTGACCCTAGTAAATGCAGCTTGCCTATGGACCTGATTGAAAATGTAGTGAAATATGTTCTTGCCTAACAGATACTTATAGAAGCATTTTTATTTAAATATCAAATGTCAATGGATTCACTTTTATCTTCACCCAAACAAACTGATTTAAACTGGTGGAAGGGGGCAGGGAAGGGGAGTGAATATTACAGGCTGATTTGTTTATTTATTTATTTATTTAGACTTATATGGCTGCTTATGTTATACAATAATTCTAACTGGCTCAAAACAGGAATTGACAGGGAGACATCCCTTGTGCATAACCTTATTCTGCATAGAGTGATTTTCTCTGTGAAAGATCTGTGTGCCAAAAGTATAATCCACAGGCCTACCAGAAACTCTTTTCCAACCCCCAGTTTCTTGGGGTTGGGAGCATTTAAAGAGAAAATGAGCAGAGATTTATGGCATTAATTTTACCCCATAAAAAGCTCCATCTACCCCAAACTAGGGCCACTTTGGATCCTGCTCCCAACCATTTTTTGAGGGTGGTCACTGACATGGCATCCAAAACCTGTGCTGCCCTCAAGTCAAAGGAACCTACTGATATAAGGGAACAAAGAGAATGAAGGTCTCCCACAACATTTCTCATCAGAGGTAGATGTTCTTGGTTGTCAAAGGCCACACAAAAGATTTGTGGGAGCACAAAGGTTGCAGTGATGTAGAATGGGTGGGGCTGTGTCTCAAAAGTTAGGTCTATGCACACTTTGAAAAAGATTATCGGAAATGTGGACAAGATCAGCTGTTGCTTTCTCCTATATTGTAAGGGGTTTCCTTTAAAAAAAATCTGTGCTACAATTACAGTGTTTGTTTTTAGAAGACAGAAATAATGCCATCAGTTGTTGGTAGCTGTAGTAGCAGTGGGTTCCATGAAAAAGGAGTTTGATAACCACATGAAGCTGTGGGGCCTCAGGTTGTCCATCCCTGTTCTTCACAAGAAAAAGTGACTATACTGTGGCTATCCCACCTCTTTTGCTAAGTGGAAGGATACATGGCAGACAAGCAAAGCAAATTTGCAGTTGCAGTTTTTTTTCATCTGGCCTGGACCATCTTGTTCCTTTCCTCAACTATAGATTCCTTCTACTCTCCTGAGGGTTAAACAAAATAATAACTGAGGAGTGGCACTGAACGTTAAGTACAACATAATTTCACAGACATTTCCAGACAGGTTTTAGGGAATGGCAAAAAGTGAAATCAACATGGTGTTGCCATTTGAATTAGGCATAACCTAATTTCTGGTTTAAGAACCTTTGCTAGGAACACAAAGAAGTCAATAAACATCATATTGGCTTCCATTTCTGGTAATATGAATTCTGTGGTTCTACTGTTTTCAGTTTTGATATGATTAAAAACAATTATACGGTTCATTTTCAGAACTGGCCCTACTATTTTATACAAACAGGTCTGATATTCACTGAAAAGAACTGAAGTGTGTGTGTGTGCGCTTGCCTGCCTGCCTGCCTGCCTGCCTGCCTGCCTGAGACAAAATAAAATGTATCCTTTTCTGCTTTGAACACAGATTCTAATTTATATTCTCTCTTAGGCCTATGAGGTGGCTTGAATTTGTCTCCACAAGCTCTTTCAAGTCTTCATGTCAAGATGAGGAGGCAGCATGATTCTCTTCAAGAAGACACTTTGCATTGCAGTATCCATGTACAAAAGTATGTTTTGGCTATCAAAACTGCCAGACAAGATTTTGGAACAGCTCAAGTCAAAGCACCATGGCTAGTTCACTTCAGGGCAGATGGCTTCAGAAAGCAGTTTCAAAGGGCTGCTTCACAAAACCTTAGTCAAAGTGAAGCACCCCTTTGAAGCTTTACATAGCCCTACTCTGTAAGAGCTTGTTCTTTATAACTTTATGGTTTGGAATGATACTTCTGAGCATTCATTAGGCATCCCTGTTTTTCTGTCTTCTCCTAATTAATACCAGATGTGTGTGCTTGTATGTGCAAATGAATGAATGAATGAATGAATGAATGAATGAATGAATGAATGAATAAAGAGTTATAGTATCATGCGGTCAAAAATGTAGATCTGCTAGTGGAAAGTATTTGGTGACATGTGGGCTTATTTAAAAAAAAAACTGCCTGAAACTGAAAACAAATGAAAGTAATCATCAACTTTCAAAAACTAAGATGAATGTTAATTAAATGTAGTCCTGGCTACAGCCAAAAAGATTCAGTTATCATTACCTTTCATCAAGGAGTCCTGGAAGAATGTTGTATAAGAAAAAAGAAAATTTCCTTATAATTATTATAAATAACTGGAGTTACAAAAAGAGAGCCAGTTTGGTCTAATGATTAAGGCTCCAGGCTAGAAACCAGGAGACTGAGAGTTCTAGTCCCACCTTAGGCATGAAAGCCAGCTGGGTAACCTTGGGCAAGTCACTCTCTCTCAGCCCACGACATCAGACTCAGGTGACAAGCCAGTAGGTCAATTCCTGCCACAATCAACAGATCAATATTCAGTTGATCAAAAAAAAAGCAGACCCTGAACATGTGGGAAAAACACTAGGAAGAAAAAAAAAATGGAGTTACAAAGATTCTTTGGAGATATATAGCACGAAATTTAAATTTATAGTAGCCTAAATATGCCCTTTTTGAAAGTCATCTTAGCAGTTATGTGGTGCCCTAGCTTGATGTGAACAAGTCCTTCAACATTTCAGCTTCTGGTGGGAATGGCAGACTGAATGGCTGTGCTTGCTAAATTCAGCTCAGGCTGGTTCTTCTGAAGCCCCAAAACATTATCCAGATCAAGGAGAACTCCTGGGATTGTCCCATCTGTCCTCTGAATGGCTGATTGTAGCCGAAAATTGCAGAGTTTCGCATTCACCAGGTAAGATCAGATGGGAGGCGTGGGATTCCACTATTTCCAAGCCACACTGTAGCCTTAAAGGGACACTAAGTCCAACTACACACACACACACACACACACACACACACACACACAGATAGCATAAGTATCTTAACAGAGGCTTTCTACCATGAGGAGAAGCTGGCTCTGCCTATTATTTCTGGGATTACTTTTTAATAAAAAAAGAAATCTGCTGTTCTGAACTTTCAGTTTCCTGCAGTTACTTTCCCAGGGGAATTCTTTGTTTATTTTACTTTCACTAGACTAAATACATTCTTTGATATTTTTTAGTTTTGTTGGCTAAGCCTCCAGGGGGCATCATAATTTACTAAGTGAAACATGGAAGATTTCAAACAGATCTTTTCTGATTTTCATCAAGATATTAAACAGATTTCTTCTTATTTTAATTGTGCTTTTATGCAAGACATCCAGGAGATTGTGGAAAACATGAGATTCAAAATGTGCCTTCAGGTTGGGGATGAGGTGGATGAAATTGAAGAATTTAAGAGTGATAGAAATGTTTCTCTTAAGACTGAGATTGGAATTACTATCGAGATGCTGGATGAAGATTGGATAAACGACTTGGAGAAAACTAAAGGTGAAAGTGATCTGCAAGCCATATGTGTCATGAGTAAGGATGGCGAGCAGGGGGCTCCCATCCAGGCTGTAAAGCACATGCGTAGTACTGAGGAATTAGGTATCCATTCAAAGAGACACAGATCGGGCCCGCCTTAGTCTTTGGGGTTTATATGTCTGGGTTTTTCCCATGCTTCAGTTTGTTAGGATTTTCTGTTATGTAGCAGTAATAAAACACTAGAGACCTATTCCTTTTCTCAGCGTGGTTCCTGGCTGTTAGGACATCAATCCTAACAAACTCATACTCCCATCAAAAGAGGGAGGAACAAAGAATTTAAAGAGGAGACATTTGGAAATGTCTTCAGAAAACCAAGAAATTCAGCTCACCATCCAACAATTGGCAGCAGCCCTGCAACAACACCAACAACAGGAAGATCTACAGGTTAACACATTACCAGCTGCCATGCTACAGCAGTTACAACAACCAGCTCCGATTAACCCACAACCGGCGTCAGCAGCAGCAGCTCCGCCAGTAGTCTTGAGATCCCAGGGCACTCTACCAGAGAAGTTTGGAGGAGAAGCAGGACAGTTGAGAACCTTTCTCACACAGTGCACAATGTTTTTCGACAGCAGACCGGCAGAGTTTCCCACAGACAGAACCAGAGTCACATTCATCCTAAGTCTGCTAAAGGGACCAGCAGCCAAATGGGCTATTCCCATGGTGGAGAACAACAACCCGATTCTCAACGACTACCAGAACTTTTTGGCAGGGTTCCAAGCACACTTTGACGACCCGATCAGAGAGGTCACTGCCAGCTGGGAAATTCGGAAGCTCAAGCAAGGTAACAAGAGGGTGGGAATCTACATTGCTGATTTCAAGTTGTTAGCAGGAGATCTGGACTGGAATGAGAGTGCATTAAAAGACCAATTCAAACAGGGGCTGGATGAAGAAATTAAGAATGAATTAGTGTGCCAGGGAACACCAGCTAACCTAGAAGCCTTATATCAGTTGTCTGTGGTCATAGATGCCAGGCTAGAAGAGCTCAGACAGATGCAGCCGGGGAGAAACAGGGCCCTCAGAGCGCTTCCAGGATTTACAGCTCTCTCCATAGCATCTACTCACTCAGGACCAGAGGAGCCGATGCAGATCAGGGTGAGTAGGAGGCTTATTTCTGAGGCTGAGAGGCAGAGAAGGAGAGAGAGAGCCCTCTGTTTTTACTGTGGAGCCCAGGGGCACATGGTGAGAGCTTGCCCAGTGAGAAGCCAAGCAACTTCAGTAAGACCCCTAGGGCAAGCAGCTGAAACAAGAGCCATCTCCGCCTCTGCTTCCAACCAGGGAAACTCCATCGGTCTCCCTCCACAGAGCTCAGCAGGAAGACCATCAATCAATTAAGGAGGGCTCATTCCGAGGATTCCAGGCAATCCTTTTACTACTTACCAGTAATAATGCACATCAACCCAGAGCACCAGGTCAAGCTAGAGGCCATCGTGGATTCCGAAGCTTCAACCAATTTTATTGATGTGCAGACCATACAAGACTTCAACATCCCGACCATAGAATTGCTATGTCCCATAGAAGTGGAGACCATTGACGGCCAGCCCCTCAAGGCAGGGCCAATTAGAAGGTTCACAGAACTGACAACGGGAGACCACACTGAGTGGATCCAGCTTTATGTTACTGCATCGCTTAATGTGCCTGTAATCCTAGGCACGCCTTGGCTGAGGATCCACAACCCATTGCTGAACTGGACTACGGGAGCAATCTCCTTCCCAGCTAAGGAATGTCAGCACCACAAGATTCAAGCCGCTCTCTGCTCTCCAGCAACCAACGCAGTCACGGAAGCAGGGGGGGTCCAGTTGCCAGCCAAGTATGCAGATTTCGCAGACGTTTTCAGTGAACAAGAGGCCGCAGCACTACCCCCCCATAGGGACTGTGATTGCACCATTGAGTTGATACCAGGAGCCAGGATTCCAGCAAGGAAACAATATCCCATGTCTCCCAAGGAACTAGCCACCTTAAAGGATTACTTGGACTCTAATCTCCAAAAGGGGTTCATCCGACCATCTACTTCCCCAGCGTCTGCTCCTACCTTCTTCATACCAAAGAAGCCTGACCCGTTGGCACCTGCAAACCAGGAGACACCCATGAGAGTGGTCCACGATTTCAGTTTTTTAAATAAACTAACAAAAAAAGAAACTTACCCGTTGCCTCTAATCTCTGGTCTGCTGGATCGCTTACAGAAAGAACGCATTTTTACCAGGTTGGATCTCAGGAATGCGTACAATCTGATCCAAATGAAAGAGGGGCATGAATATCTGACTGCCTTCGACACCAGGTTTGGTAAATTTGAGTACCTTGTTTTGCCCTTTGGCTTGTCTAATGCAGGAGCCATATTTTCCCGATTTATGAATCAAATCTTCTCTGATTTACTAGATAAGTATCTGGTCATTTATCTAGATGACATATTAATTTTCTCTGAGGATGCTACAACTCATGTAACCCATGTACATAATGTCTTACAAAGACTGAGAGAGAACAAGCTGTTCACCAAGCTAGAGAAGTGTGCCTTTGATTTAACTGAATTACATTTCCTGGGCTATAAGGTATCAACAGAAGGCATATCCATGGATCCTTCTAAGGTCCAGGCAATTCTCTCTTGGCCACCTCCCCGAAATGTTAAAGAAGTACAAAGATATCTAGGATTTTGCAATTTCTACAGGCGGTTCATAAAAAACTTTAGTGACAGGGCTAGACCCCTCACACAGCTTTTGAAGAAAGGATCAAAATTCATTTGGGGGGAGAGAGAGCAAGCAGCCTTCCAAGAATTTAAGCAACGCTTTGCATCCCAGCTGCTGTTAAGACACCCTGATTCCACAAAGCAATTCATAATGCATTCAGATGCTTCCGATATTGCCATTGGGCGGTGTTATTGCAATATACAAACAAAACCGAGAATACATTGCTTCCGTGTGCCTTTTTTTCACGCCTGCTCTCACCAGCAGAGAGAAACTATGATGTTTTTAACAAGGAGTTGCTGGCAATTAAAGCAGCATTCCAAGAGTGGAGGCACTGGCTAGAAGATGCAACCTTTCCTGTGAAAGTTTGCACCGATCACAAGAATTTACAGCTTCTACAAAACACCAGATCCCTCACCCCACGCCAAATCAGATGGAGCCAGTTTTTCTCCCATTTCAATTTTGTTATTTCTTATGTGCCCGGGGCGCAAAACTGCTTGGCAGATGCCCTGTCTTGATCCTTTCAGGCAACCCCCGCCACTCACCAGGAGGTACAGGCTACTATATTACAACCGTACAACTTTGATCAGTCTATGAGGGGGAGCCAAACAGAGATTTTAGCAGCAGGCAGACAAGCAGAGGACCTATTTACAAGAGTCAGAGCTCAGCAGCAACAGGACCCGTATGCCAGGGCCAGGATGGATGACCTCCAGAGTGGCCCGCAAGACACTGCCCCCCCCATTCAATGTGGAGGCAGGAATCCTCTGGCATAGTGGGCGATTATATATTCCCCCTTCATTGAGGGAAGACTTTGCCATGACCATCAAACGGCAGGCCACGGAAGTGTTTTCAAAATTCTCCATAGAGCTCTGAGAGACTACTGGTGGCCTAAGATGACTGCAGACATAAAGGGTTACGTTGCTTCTTGTCACACCTGCAGATGAGCCAAGCCTCTCCCAGGGAAGCCCACAGGACTCTTGCAACCCCTACCCACCCCCAGTAGGCCTTGGGATACCATCTCCATGGATTTCATCACTGATTTACCCCCGGTCCAGGGGCTGACTTCCATACTAGTGGTGGTGGACCTTTTCACAAAAATGGTGCATTTTATTCCTTGCAAGGGCCTCCCATCTGCACAAGCCACAGCGCAGTTGTTCATGGACCATGTTTTTAGGTATAGAGGCATAGTGAATCACTTGGTGAGTGACAGAGGCGCACAGTTCACTTCCAGGTTCTGGAGGGCCCTTTTCCAGTCATTAGGGGTCCAGATCCACCTGTCATCAGCACATCATCCTGCTAGTAATGGGCAAGCCGAGAAAATTAACCGACGGTTACAGCAGTATCTCAGGTGTTACACCACTTATCAGCAAGACAATTGGCCAGCCCTGCTCCCCATGGCAGAATTTACTTATAATAATTCTGTCCAATCCTCGACCAAGATGTCCCCTTTCCAGGCACTCTATGGGGTTAACCCTCGGGTGTTGCCCACCTCCTCCCAGCAGGGAACTGTTCTAGCTGCGGCTGATTTTCTTAAAGAGCAACAAGCCGCACAGGAGTTGTTAAAGGAGCAGCTGAACAGGGCAAAGAGTGCTTACAAGAGAGCTGCAGATGCTCACAGACAAGAGGGGCCAGCGATTGCAGTAGGAGACAGAGTGTGGCTCTCTACCAAGTTTTTGAACTCTACCAGACCCTCCAAGAAATTGGACTCTACGTTTGTGGGCCCTTTCACTGTGGTACAGCAGATAAATCCAGTGGCTTATCGTTTACAGCTCCCAGCATCCATGAACGTCCATCCAGTGTTTCACAGATCATTGCTAGCCAAAGACCCTCCCCCAAGTGCCTTACGATCACAACTGCCCCCCCACCTCCAGTAATTGTGGAGGGGGAGGAGGAATACAAAGTCGAGGAAATTCTGGACTCTAGGAGGAGGAGAAGGGGCATCCAATATTTCATACACTGGAAAGGGTACCCTGAGGAAGAGCACATGTGGGAGAATGCCAGAGATGTACATGCTCCAGCACTGGTTCATCGATTCCATCAGCTTTTCCCTCACAAATCCAAGCCTCGCACTCTACCAGAGATTCCTCACTTGGATGAGCAGGCAGAGGAATTCGTAAGTTTGCACTTTCCACCCCCGCCTGAAGCCTTGACTCCAGTTACAGAGGAGGGGGGAGACCCACGGCCCTCCACCTCAGGCGTGCATTTCCCAGGGGGGAGGGGGGACGACTCTTCTAATTATCTAGCTATTTTCCAGCAGCGGCCACCTGGGCCAGAAGCATTATCAGACCTGGAGAGCAGCACTGATTCGTCTTTGGAGGAGTTTTCCTTTGAAGACTTTCCATTGTTGCCCAGTTCCCATGGGACCTTAGAAGGAGGCATTGAATCTTATCAAGCCTCTGGAAGGGAGGGTGCTGAAATGGAATGTGCATCTGGAGGGGAGGGTGATGTCATGAGTAAGGTTGGCGAGTAGGGGGCTCCCATCCAGGCTGTAAAGCACATGTGTAGTACTGAGGAATTAGGTATCCATTCAAAGAGACACAGATCGGGCCCGCCTTAGTCTTTGGGGTTTATATGTCTGGGTTTTTCCCATGCTTCTTCAGTTTGTTAGGATTTTCTGTTATGTAGCAGTAATAAAACACTAGAGACCTATTCCTTGTCTCAGCATGGTTCCTGGCTGTTAGGACAATATGTAAAACTGACTTCCTGGTGGAATGTCACGAAAAGAACCTGGACTGTTTGAAGGGGGCAGTTGGGCTGGTTGATTTTTGTAAAAGGAACATTCTCTGCATACTGTGGGGATATGTAACTGCCTTGGTCTACTACAAAGTGGGATAAGGGTTGAAAAATCTTTATTTGGTTTTCTTTAAGGATTTGATTGATGCTATTTGTCTTTAAAGATTTTGATTTACTGTTTTGAATGGGTTTTTTATGAGTTTATTAAGATTAAAATTGCTAAAGTTGTTGTATTAGGGTTAAAGAACGTCTATCTGGTTATTATTATTCTAAGTTATAGTATTAGTTATAATAGTAGACAACTTAAGTATTTTAAATTGATTTTTATTATAGTAGAAATGTGTAGAATAGTGGTAAGAAGGGATTAGTTAAATATGTTTTATTTTTTGGAGGGGAGAAAGACGGTTAAGGTTTATATGACTTTTTCTTTTCTTTATTTTAATGTAAGGGAGAGGAGTAACTGTATTTAGTGATTTTTATTATGTGGGAAAGTGGATCAATTTATAGAAATAATGTGATGTTTTGATTTAATATGGAGTGAGAGAGTGATAGTTGAATTTTTTGTATATCCTTGCTGTTTAAAGTCAGAAGCCACAATTCTTTGTAAAATTGAAAAATAGTATCTTTTGTGTTTTTTTTCTCTTTCTAGGTTTTTTTTTGTAGTTTTTATCTTTCTCTTTAAATCTAATAATACTTACTGCAAAAAAAAGTCAACATTTCAAAATATTTATAAGTCTGAGCAAAAGTACCCAGAGATTACATATATCTACATATGTATCTACATATGTTATTTCAAGGTCTCTTACCTTAGAGTGACATCTTCACCTAAAATGCATATTAATCATTTATGAACGGTATAAATAATGATATAAATATTAAAAAAAGCTGCTACACTTGCTCCTTAGGAACAAAGGCATTTAAAGATGATCGCACTGTGATCTTCTTAAATTTTTCAGACATATTTGAGTTTTGTTTGTTAAAATGTTTCATATCACTATTTCTTTGTTAAAGTAAAATCTATCAGTGCTGATTTTTTGAATGCTGTGGTATTGCAAGATGAGCTAAACATTTTTGAGCAATTTAAGGGAAGTGCCCACATTTTAGCAAATGTCACACTAGATCATCTTTTTGGCACCCTTGTCTCATGCAGAAACAGGCCATGAAAAGCTCAGGTTCTGGTGACTTCATAGACATATCCACACAGTTTTCTTGGCAACAGTATGGAAATGTTTTACTATTGCCAACTTACAGATTTTTTAAAAACATTCAGACTGGCTTATAACTAGGTATTTCTTAGTAGTCTCCCATCTAAGTACTAACCAGATCCCAGTCTGCTTAGCGTTAGTGTCTCATAGGTGTGACCTATGTAATTTTCTCTTACTAAACAGAGCAAGTTCCTGAGAAAACAGAAATTTACTATCACTGTCCTAAGCCATATGTCTTTTCACTGAGTTCACAACAGATGTATTAGATTCCTAATAAAGCTGTCATTTCATTAGATGTCCACATAATCCTGCTGTCTCATTTCATAATTCATTTTCTGTAAAAGTTTGTACATTAGGCCAAGTAACCCACAGGAAATTAGAATAGCAATTGCTTTTTACATTAGTTATTCAGAACAAGTAGGAAGAATAGAAGAGCATATCACTTTGTATTAGATAGGTCATGTGGGAGACCAACTGTTCTAATATGGAGTCTAATAATAGCAAATCTTTTAGTTACTTCTAGGGTATCATTATTAAAATGTCAACAATTTTAATCATGGTTGTCTTTAGCAAATACCATAAATATTAAATTACGTGATTAATACATCAGAGTTTATTACTTTATGTCAGATGGAGTGGGTGTGTAATAAATCAATCCTTACTGTTGGAAATAGTTGGAAGTAAATGTCATTCCTAAACCACTGTAGTTATTCTTTTGAATGTACTTTTTAATAGCAATATGATCCTTTCACCATACTGTTGTATTATGTGCTAATAAAATGGTATCTGAGCTGCAAATTGTCCATTATGGTAATAATACAATAAATACTTGAGGGCATATCTGCACTTGGTATTAACTATTGATTTCAGAAGCAGCCCAACCAATATGTTCAATCTTTCACTTGGAACAGAGGCATCTATATATAGAAAAGGCAAAAGGAACTGGTTATGGAATTGCAGATACACACACACACACACTCCAACTTTTCCCTAATATAACAATGTTAAGTACCAAGGAATGGAATGGAAGTGAGGCAGGGTATCACATATTGCATCTATATCTAGGCTAGTTTACAGCATCAGCCATGGTAAGAGGCAGTGATCAGAAAGCTGTTGTGTCTTTATTTTGACAATGATTTGTGAATTATTATTCTTCTTCTACTACTACTAAATGGGGTGGGTAAATTAAGGCTGAGGTCCAAATTTAGGGATTGTTGAGGGAATAAGACAACTTTGGATTTAGATTTTACCTCCTAAATGCATCTGGGATGCTTCCTTTGGTTCTTTTATCAGGGAAATGCCTGGCTGTCCAAGCTCTGTAAAATTTAATGGGAATTCAAGCAGATCTGGAATGAGAGGCTTTTCTGACAGATAGGCAACACTTTTACACCATGCTATCCTCCTACAGTTGGTATTTCAGAGTGATTAAATAATCTTTCCATTATTTCTATTATTTATCTTTTCTTTTAAGTAAATGACAACAGTAAATTCAATGAAGCCACTACAAAACCCTAGAACAATAGAAGAGGGAGAAAAAGGTCAAAAATATAGAGTCATTAAAAGAATAATTTAACCACACTAACTAAAACCACTTGAAAAACAATCTACCTATCACTGTTTAAAGAAATTGAACTAATTTCCCATTCACAATGGGAAAAAGGTTGGGCATCATAGAATAAACAGCGTAGAAGGTAAGTCATGCACCAGTAGTCCCCCTATTGTCATTGGGAAATTGGTATTGATGTCCCTACAAAAAATGCCAAGGCTCCTGGGATGATTTTCTGTTTTTGTTCTTGTTTTTGTTTTGTTTTGTTTTTCCTTATGGGAAGTTCTAGATATGGAGAAGCAACATGAGATCTAGGGCTGCATGCTTTTTTTTTTTTTTTTTGAGTCCTCAAACCCCTAACAACCACAATACAGAACAAACAAGGCTTTTCAACTTGTCAGTATAAATGGGACAAAAGGAAGAATAAAGAGGTTGCTGCTCCTTCTTTAATTTTTCCTATTCAAGGAGAAATGAGTCCTAGATCTTCTGATGTGGAAACAATAATGTTGAAAAAGCTGCCAAAAGTGTATTTTCTTTTTTGGCAGCTAATGATGTGTTGGTCAACAAAAAAAGGAAAAAGTAATTGCAACAGTGTTGGTCAATGAAAAAAAATCCCAAACCCTTAGTTGATGACACTATCAGAACACTGATTTTCTAGACAGGGTTCAGGACAGAGAGAAGAAAATAAATGGAAGTTTCTAAGAGAAACAAAGTGAGGAGCAGAGAGGAGTTGCATATGGGAGTATCTCAGTCATGGACTAAAGGAGAAGAAAGAACTATGATAGCTGGGCACATGAGCATTTGACCACAAGCCCCATCAAGCTAACCACTTCCCAATGTTGAGCTTCTTTCTTTCAATTTTAGGCAATTTTACCCATCTCCTAAAAGGTAATGTTCACGGGATTTCTGTCCTGTTCAGACTATGAGGCGGCCAGACAGAATTATTATCAAACTCTTTATTTAAAACATACTATTTACAACAGTAAAAGTCCTGGTGAATAAATAAGGCAAACAATTTCAGTTAAGACCAACCAGGCAATGACGGATGAACAGACAAGGCTGCAGGATCAGACTGTGGCAGAACAGCAAGGCAGAATTCAGCTAACTCTCTGATTGAAGCTGCCAGGCTCGGTAAAGCTAGGGTGGAGGCAAGGTTCTGTGAGCTGGCATGAAGATAGGACCGGGCTGACACGTGGAGGCTAGGCAAGACTGGACTTGAACCTCTGGGCAAGACTTGGCTCTGGAGGCTAAGCTGGGCTGGACTATAGAGTCTAGGCAAGGCTGAAATCTGAAAGCAAGGCTGGACTGGACTGGAGAGTCTAGGCAAGGCTGAGAGCTGGGAACAAGACTGGGCTGGGCTGGAGAGTCTAGGCAAGGCTTGAATATGGGAGCATACCTGAATCGCACTGGAGCAAAGTGACGAGGCTTGGAGCTGGACACGAGGCTGTGTTCAGCAGGGATGGCAAGGAAAGGCTCGACTTGAACAGCTTGTGCAGAAGATGGTTCTGCAGTGGTAGAAGACGCTGGTGCTGGTTCCACTCTGGCTACAGGCAAGGCTTCAGATGCAGGTAATGGCTCTTCTGCAAATGTTGTGAGCTCAAAGGATCAGTTGTCTCTGACTGCTTGCTCCTTGTGCACCTGCCTTTTAAAGCAATCCCTTCTGCACCTTTTCTCTCCTGCAGTCAATCAAGCTGCCTTCTGATTTGTGCACTTCTCAGCTCTCCTGTCTCAAGCGCTGATTGGAGAATTCAAATCCCCTTCCAGAGCTTGTCCAATCCATGTTTGGAAATTCTCCCACTCTGCTGAATCACTTCCTGGTTCAGCTTCTCCAAATCTCTCCTGGTGAGTTTTGTTTTCCCCTTCTGACTACGTATAAGTTTCATTTTTGGAGTCAGAAGCGGGCTCAAACCTCACAATTTTAACCAAAGACTGCATTTACACAACATGCTAGGCTTATTATCACTCATACAAATATTATCCCTGGTTGCTTCTTTGTATGCTTGCTTTTTGTATAGTGTACTCTTTAAAGCAAGCCCATTTGGCTTGCTATCAGTTCCGTGTCATGTGCGAACCTAAAGGATAGATTTCTTCAGTATCCAAATTAAGTATGTTGTACAAAGCCAATCAATAGTTTATGCGAGCAAATCTCCTCTCCTGCACTTCTGATTATCTCAGGCTTGGAATAAAACTTCACTGAATCAAAATGTGGCTATGAATATATAGCTGAATAGTGGCACAATATCAGTTCTACACTGTTACTAGTAATATAGATTGCAAAATATTTTTCAGCGATGATTTTATTCTTTGTTCCTTTATAGGGAATCAGATGAAGCTATGTCATCCAAATCTCACTGATTTCCTGTGTAAGTCTTATAAATAGTATTTAGTTCTAAAATGTTAACAAGCACATTTGTGGCCTAAATTATTTAACCACATATAATAGCTCCATACTGCATATATTTTTTTGCTAGGGTTCTCTCAGAATCCTTACCATTTGTCATATGTTGTCTGTCTTTTTTTCTACTCAGAAACACAGCATGAAAAAACTTCATTTCACATTGAAACATCACTATGTGAAATAGTGTGATGAAATGAGTCACAGAAGGAGAGTTTGTGTTATACTCCGGTAAACAGTTGGTCTACGGGAATAATAGTATTTTATGCTGTGACTGATATATCAATTGTGAATCCTAAAATATGAATGATCTGAAAGCAGGAGTTTCACTTATGTTGGACTGTATGTACATAAAAATTACAGGTAGTGTGGAAAATCCTGTTGAGAAGGTATAACCCAGGCTGGATCTATGCATTCAGGCACTGCTACAGTGTATTTTTGAAAAATTCTATCTATGAAACCTATTTGATTTTATTTAAAGATATTATGTTCATAATAACAATCAATTGTGCTGTATGCTTATATGCATATGAAGATATCAGGAGTACCAAACGTTTTGTTTGTTTTGTTTTCTGTTCTGTTTATCAACAACAGCAAAATTGGATAGAATTTTTCAAAAATCCATTGTAGTGGTACCTGAATTCATAGATCCAGCCTGGGTTATACCTTATCAACAGGATTTTCCACACTACCTGTAATTTTTATGTACATTCTTCTGTGCAAGATAAACAAAACTCTCCTACACACACACACACACACACACACACACACACCCCTATAAATATATTTATTTCCATTTCTGATGGTTTCAGTTTGGTTAATAAAGGCTTGAGGAGAGTGGAGAAATGAGGACCATTTCTAAATCAACTTTAGAATAAATGGATGGCCATTTACCTTAATTGCTTAATCAATTTAGAAAGCAATCCAAGAGTCTTTGTTCCAAAAGCCATATGGTATGGTGAAGTTCCCCCATCCACAGCCCTCTAAAGCCGACTTTTCTGAAGATGAGGAGCCCCAACTTGGCTTTTCCAATTCCTCCTGCAACCGTAGCCCTCTACCAGCATCACAAAATTGGCTACAGAAACCCAAATTATTATTTTTCTTTCAAATGTATATTATCATCATTTGCTACAATACAATTTACTTAATCTCAACAAAAGGCATAAGAAGGAAACTGTGATATCATCATTCACAAACATGTGAAACTACACACACTCAATGCAATAGTGAACTTTTTAATTATGGCAAGTTCAATGTTCTCAGTTATGAAATTTAAAAAGTAGCAGTGCTGGTTTCAGCATTGGAAGATTCAGTCATTGCCCATCTTGCCCACAGATTGGAGTGCCACAACATGGAAAGTCCTGTCCTGCACCACATTTAATGCACCTAGCAGTTGAAGGATGCTGAGAAGAGACACCCTGTAGGACTTAAGGTCTTGGCAAATACATCCCGGGACGGTCTAAACTATTTATACCATATTCAAGTAATGCAAAAGTACGTAGAGCTATAATAGGAAAAAAACTGAGGGAATGTTCCTCCATATTGCATAAAGGATCTGTAATAGAAAACGGCATTTCACAAAGTATTGCCCAGCAGTGGGTAACCTGTAGCCTAAGGCACATGCAGTGCTCAGATTAATTTCATATAGTTCTCAACATTATTTCAAAAGCCCTCTCCAAGAGTTCATTGAGGCCTTTGGTAAGAACTATTCTCTCCAGGTTGCAGTCTGAAAGGGGGTGGGAGGAGAGCGATAGGAAATAAGAGGAAGATTTCAGAAATGGAAAAAAAGGGAGCCAATCAGAATATGCCCCCCTTGGCTCTTGCTCCACCCACTGCCTGGTTCTCTTTAGGAAAGCAACCTTTGACAGAAAAAAATATTTCTTATATTTAAATATGAATGCATTCAAATCCAGAAATTGTTGTCCTTATGGACTCAAGGGTACACATAGTGCTTCCTTTGAAATTACTTCTTTATTTAGTCAGCCAGGCATTTGTGTGTATGGATTTGTTTGCTTGCTTGCTTGTTTGTTTGTTTATGCCTTTGAGGCAGTGTTGACTCCTGGCAACTGCCTGGACAAGTCCCTGCAGTTTTCTTGGCAAGGTGTTTCAGAAATGGTTTGCCATTGCCTCCTTCCTAGGGCTGAGAGGGAGTGACTGGCCCAAGGTCACCCACCTGGCTTTGTGCCTAAGGACTAGGACTTGTGGCCTGCTGGATTCTAGCCTTAACCACTACTCTCACATGGATTATATTATATGCCCAGAACTGATTCTTCCATCACATTGCTTCTGAGGAAGCTTCCAAGAGCTCTAGAGCCTGGTTGGTGCCTTATATTGATGCTTAATGAGTATTTAATCCATCAAAGAATATTATCCTAACCTTGCAAGTAGATCTATACTGTTCTTAATGCAATCCATTGTACAATAGAGTTCTCTGTCCATACAGACTTGAGAATAAATGCAATTTATTTGAAAATAATGAACAAGGACATTTCTCAAGTTTCTTTACTGTTACAATCCTACAACTATACAATATTCCCTGTGCTCACACAGTGAGAAACATTTGTTGCTGAGCATCAGCTGTGAAGCATTTAGGAAGAATATAATGTTAAATAAAATGGGCATTTTCTGAACCACCTGCTGCCAACTGTGACCACCTTGCTAAAAGCTCACATCAGAAATAAGATCCTGATTTGATGAGTAGTTGGCCTGAAAAGTTTCTGTGCTCTGCTTCATTATGGAGAGAGAGAGAGAAAGTGATATGTATGATAATTATTTTCTGTGTCATCCTATCTATATCATACATACACACACACATACATATCTCCATTCAATCGTGTCTGATTCTCGGAGATTGCCTGGGCAGTCCCTGCAGTTTTCTTGGCAAGATTTCAGAAGTGGTTTGCAACTGCCTCCTTCCTACAGCTGAGTGAGAGTGCCTGGCCCAAGGTCACCCAGCTGGCTTCGTGCCTAAGGTGGAACTAGAACTCACGGTCTCCTGGTCTCTAGCCTGGTGCCTTAATCACTACCAAACTGGCTCTAATATTATATTACTTACAATTAATATATATCATATTACTTACAATTAGTATATCATATTATATTACTTACAATTAATATATAGGATTCTTTTAATATCACCCGCATGATATAAAACAGTTTTAACTTTGGATTTTCAAGGAATTTGATGAATTGAACCAAACGCTTCAGTCAACTGATGGCAGGAACACATTTTACCTGAATATTAAATGTTTTACATTTCTATCAGCTGGTATATTAACATAGACCATTTGTTCCCTGCTAAAGAATATGCCTTCTTTTTCAGCAACCTTAGCTGCTTACAGTAGATTTTTAAAGTCACTGCATTTTAATAAAACTGATGGTATTTGTTTTGTTTTGTTTTTTCCAGGTGGGTATTGCTCTGTGTTTTTCCACAGAGAGACATACTGAAAAATATATACTGTAAGTTAAATAGCTGTGTGTGTGTGTGTTTGTTTTAAAAAGCAAATTGACAAGGTGAAATCGAGGGCTGTACAAGGCACTTTGTTCTACAACTGTCTCAAGTAGGTTTTGAAAGTGTGGGAGAGATGTGCATACTGTAGGAGGCAATGGCTTCCTCTCTTCAGTCTGCTCTTCCACTAACAGGAGGGATAACTGAATACTCTTCTCAAGTATCTGCAATGTAACTTGGGGGACATCCCTTTCTTGCATCATTGCTATAAATTAAGACTATAAGAATCTATATTTCAACACACCATCTGTTCACATTTATGTATTCCAATAAATGACCACAATACCAAATACTTTCTTTTTTGTTTTACCATGTAGTCCCTTTATAATTAAGTGAAGGAAAAACCAACAAACAATAACAAAGCAAAACAGCAAAAACAAAGAAATGGAACTGGATACTTATACATAGATAAAGTAAGCCTCACACTAGAGTGAAGATTGAAATGAAAATATAATAATTACAAAAAAAAGTTTAAAAAATTTAAAAAGCAAACAAAAAAGAGAAAAGACAAGGCATCATAGGAAAGAGATTCTGGTATCTAGTATTTTTTTCCTTAATTAATAATTGCTATTTAAATATTTTTATACATTATTGCTCATTTCATTTGGATCATTTCAATTATTTTTTTAAACAGCTTCTCTTTTTCTTCAAAAACCATATTATAAGTGTCTTAGCTTGCTATATAATAAACTGTATATAAGAGAACCATTCCTGCTTGACCAAATCATGGATGGGTCATAGTTAAACAGAACATCCATGTTATCATATCACTTCAAACTGATGCTTCACCTCAAAAGCCAAATATTTTAGTGCTGTCAGCTCACACATGCAATATAAGTAAGAACTTACATTGAATGAGCCCTAACCTTCCTGGGTTCATTCATTTATTTGGTCCTGCATCTGTATAGAGATACATTTCAAATGACAAAAATCAGCCCGTATGGGAGCAGTCCCAAGATGCTTAAATGCAATGAATATTTGATAATATACTAAAAATTAAGCTAGAAATACAGCTAACGGGATGCGGTGGTGCTGCGGGTTAAACCACTGAGCTGCTGAGCTTGCCGATCGGAAGGTCGGCAGTTCGAATCCGTGTGACGGGGTGAGCTCCCATTGCTAGTCCCAGCTCCTGCCAACCTAGCAGTTCGAAAACATGCAAATGTGAGTAGATTAATAGGTACCACTTCGGCGGGCAGGTAACGGTGTTCCGTGTAGTCATGCCGGCCACATGACCAGGGAAGTGTCTACGGACAAACGCCGGCTCTTTGGCTTTGAAACAGAGATGAGCACCGCCCCCTAGAGTCGGACACGACTGGACTTAATGTTAAAGGAAACCTTTACCTTTACTTTACTACTATGTACAGCTAGGTCAAATTAGTTTTGCTGTTCATCAAAGTTCTTTGCTTTCAAGAAGTGAGATTTAGAAACAAATCATGGACTTTACCTTTGAGTCATGGATCCATATTAACTAACACATGGTTACCATTTAACATAAAAGTTCACTTACTTAATGATGCAGACTGAGAACAGAGCAATTCCTAACAGCTTGGTTTCATCCCTCACCCTACATATTTATGCACAACTTCTTTTACACAGTGTAAACATGCAGAGAAGAGGCTTTCATATTACAGAAGAATGCATAAAAGAATGACACAGGTTTTGCATTTCATGTACAGTTGAATGTACAACTGCTCCTTGTGCACATTCAAGTTGTATGTATAAAGTATGTGAACAATAATGGGTAGAGCTAGCAGGCACAGGCCTGTCCCTTAGTTTTCATGTTCAGATCACAGTTTTAGTAATACCTAAGCATCAGTATGATGTAGTGATTAAGATGTTGAAGAGATCCAGGTGAAAGTCACCCTAGCCAAGAAACTCACTGGGTCTTTGGACCAGTCACCATTTCCCAGTCCAATCTATCTCATAAGATTGTTCCTTCTTATTGGGAAAAATTGTAATAGGAAGTATTATGCTCCAGGAAGATATGGGTATTATTATTAATAATAGTAGTAGTAGTAGCAGCACTAGTACTGGTAGTAGTGGTATTCAGAGTAGAACTAAAGGCAGCTGACATAAATGAACCAGGAAACTTTTCTTAGTTGTCATGCCTAATAACAAGACTGGGTAGGCAAGGCCTATCTAGAACCTGGGGCACTTCACTCATGAGGCAGCTTTACAAAAAGACAAAGGTTAAAGGCTCTAGCAACCTCTGACACATGGCAAATGCATAAACACAGTGTGCTTGAGCCCACAGATCTTATTTTTAAATCCTGTCCAACCAAAAAGAAACCCATCTAAATGAAACATGTTTTCCAGAAGTTAGTAAAACTTCAAACAGCAAAACTTGCATACATATTTAAATGGTAATTCAGTATTGACTTCCTCAGGCATACCTCACCATGTGTGAAATGTATTCCATCACAATAATATTTTCAATAAAATTTCAAGAAAATGATATGATAACAAGACCATGATATTTTAAATTGAATGAATTTCAAGATAGTTAAGAATTAGGCCCCCGGAGGAATGCTTTATGTCACAAGCTATGAACACTACTGTTTAATGTACACTCATCCTCCATCTGCTTCCATTTCCATTATTCGAATTTCCTAACCAGTTTCTCATGCACACTTTTCAGCTCCATGCTGTGTTTTCTATTTATTGAATACATTTCTCACTTCAGCATTTTTCCACCTGAGCTGGCAGTTGTGGTTTTTATGGCTATACACATGCAGGTCTCCATAGATTATGAACTTCATATTTTTTCATTTGCCTCATGCTTCAGTTCTCTAGCTTAGTAGGCCCTAAAATGTGCAAATTGAGAGGTGTTTTGAAGTAACCGTTGCTATTCTAGGCCATTGACTTGTCATCAATTAGATTAAAACATTGGTTTACAAAAATAATGTTTTCTCTTTACTTCATAAAAAATAAAATACTTGGAAAAGGAAACCCAGCTGTGCTAAGAGGTAAATTACTTTATGTGAGTAAGCAAACATTTTCTGGTCAAGGCTACAATGTATTATTTAGGTCCATTCTTCTACATTAGTATTAAATTCCAAAGGTTGTTACACATTGCGACCAGTAATCTGTGAGGTATGGAGTAGAAACTCAAGTTGTTTTTAAAATTATATCCTCTTATCTTAAAACAGATTCCTCATAGCAAAACATCATTATTAAGGCCAATAAGATATCACAAATATGCGCTAACTTCAGAATTTTATAGAATGCAGCAATCATAATGTGAATTTGAACAGTTCTACAGGATGTATAGAATATTTTTCCTGCATCTTTACTTCAATCTAGTAGTATGTCTTTATTTTGAATAGCAGACCTGCCCCAATTACATCATAAAATATTTTTGAAAGCCCTCAGTTTCAGAAGCATGTATGTATGTTTGGGGGGGGGGGGGGTTGTAGGTAAATGAGAAACATATTCACATTTTATTGGGGTGTATATGAATAGTCTGATTCCTATTCACGTGAATATTTGTGTGCAGATTTAGTTATAAATAAAGATAGATATAAATAAAAGATAGATATAAATATACAGTAAAAATGAACACTATGGAGCTTGGGAAGCAAAAGTAGACAAAGTGGTGCCACTGTTATCTTCACTGATGCCCATCAGTTTCCCTGCTGTCCCTGAATTTTTAAAGAGAAATAATTGGAAAGTTGTGCTGCAACTAAATTGTCTTTTTAGTTGAAATGAAATTTTGGTGGGCTCAAGGATCCAATTTGGTTTTGAAGGGAATGATAACCAAGGACTGAACACACTAAAATAGGCAAATCCAGGACAATGAAATACAAATAAAGTTATTGGATTCCATTTTATTAAATTAGAATATAATTGAAATTTAATTTAATATTGTTAATGCTACTACTCCCCAAGTATATAATAATGTCATATTAAACATTACAATTTACCAACAACCACCAAGTTGTTGTTGCTACAGCCACAGCCAAGTTGTGCATGGCCCCCAGCCTTCATCCCTATTTAAAAAGATGCCAGTGGGCTCTGTAAATATTCATAGAAAGTAAAAGAAGTTGCTGAAGCCTTTTTTTGTTGTTTTGTATGCTGGTCTGTGACTGTAATAAATATTTGATTTGCTTTGTTGTTCTGTGTTCTGTGCTGTTTCATTGTGTTCTGAATAAAGATAATTTGGATTGGCAGAAAGCTAGAAAATATGGTGGACAACAATCTCACAAGTTTCCTTCTGGTAAATGGATGCTTTATGAGTGGCCACACCAGCATAGCAATTTTTTTGAAACAGTAGCCATCTTGTGAAAGTACTCACATCCTGCTCTCAAAAATTCAGATGTGCCTGTCAATCTAAAAACATCATTTACCTCTCTAGAGTTTGTGTGTTTGTGTTCTATTCTTTTGGAAGGAAGGAGAAGAGCAGAACAAATTTAGGACAATTTATAAAGAAGTGTATTCTGCTTTTCTAAATTAATACTATAAGCAAAATTCTTCGTCATGAATGACCAGAAGATTTTAGGAATCTGATGTTTTAGTTCTACAGAGGTATATTTTGATGTTTCTCATTTCAAAATTAATGAATAAGCTCAATGACAAAGCCTTGTATTTCCACACTTCTACTGGCTTCACCAAAATTTTGAGATGGGTTAGTTTGGGAAGCTCAAGACAGCAAATCACTGATCTGATACTGTCATTCTGTAAATGAAGCCCTAGAATACCTGTAATTAGTCATATCTGAATTTTAACAGAACAGACTGTTATGCTTCTGTCAGTAGCCTATGGACTGCAGCCCTTAAAATGGGTACAAAAGATTTCCCGGAGATTTGGTATGGGTCACAAATGAAACCTTTCTCAACAATCCAAGAATGAGAGAACACCTGCTTCTAAAATCAGAATCTATCTCCCATGCCCATTTTTAGAAAGAGAGAAAAAGAAATCCATGCATATTTGCTAATCTAACCAAGTTAAATTTGCATGTAATTATTTCCATGAATTTGAGAAACTGACCCCTAACCAAAAAAAGCCAGATTTCTGATGTCACCAACCTTGAAGGCCATGTCACTGAATCAGTACAATCATGCTTATAATATGGACAGAATCAAATTGCTAAATTGAGGCACAGGCAGACTTACCTTGCTGTAAGCCCCTGAACAGAGAAAAAATAACTTCCAGGTAAATGTACATAGCTTTGGTTTGCACACAGGTCCCCCTTCTAAACTGTCCTCAAGGCACAAGGCTGAAAGGGAAAAAAAAGAATATAAAAAACAGGTGATTTTCTGAGATAGTTCAAAAAGTATTGAATGCTTTTAATTCTAATTGTTAGCTGTCAGCTTTATAAACAATTTGTAAAAATTCCTGGTTTTTAGTCACAAATCTTTGTGATGAAAATGTAAGAATATTGGGGGGGGGGGAGGGTAGAGAAAGAAAGCAAAATCAGAAATTACAAAGCTGCTGTGTTGATCCAAATGCTGCATTTATAGTTCCTGCTGGCAGATGCATTTGCCAAGAAGTGTCTAATGTAATAAAATTAGACAATTTAACCAGCATGGTGGATTTGACCATTTTGTCTGTCGAGCATCCATACCAGCACTTAACCCCAGAATAAAGAGACACATGACTACATTTTACATGTATTTTTATTTGACAAAGCCAGATTTGCCAAGCAAATATTATAACTCTATGTACGTATGTTCTTTCTCTCTCATACACATGCATAGGTACACATAAATCCATATAAATGAATATACTGTAGGTATGCACAGATTTTATATTTTGGAGTACAAGTGGTACATTTAAAATGGTTTTTATGGTGGCTGAAATGCAAGCCAAATTTCTTTTGATTTTATCATTAAACCACAGTGTAACAAAAAGTAATTCTCAAACATACAGTGATCTTCCAAATGCTGTCTAACCCTATCAAATACAGGTCAATGGCATCAGAACTGCCATCTGAAATTTCCTCTATTGGAACTGGCAAATGCTTTGGATCTACAGAAAGCTTAGAATTGAAACAGAATTGCACAAGCACTGTGTAAATAATCAAACTGTGACCTGTGGGGTTAAAACCTATAATTGGAGTGATACTTCAAAGAGATGACTACTTTCTCTGTGCTATTTTGTGCAGCCAGATAGGAAGATGACTTCTTGGGATTTTTATTGGCCAGAGCCATGACTGCAAAAGTAATATTTTCAACAGCTGCTGGTACATTTGTATCCTGACAAATTAGAGGCCACAGTGAAGCATTAAAGGACATCAAAGGCGTAATTTTAATGTAAAAACAACCAGGCCTTCCAAATGAATGTATTTAACAGTGAATTAATAATGCAGATTAACATATCTACATTCCAAGCCTCAGTCATATGAAGCTTTGCAATAGTTTTTCCTCCCTTTATGATGTTCTAATTATTTTCGTAGAAATGGTATACATAGTGCCACAGCCAATATTTTTATAACATTTAGAAACACTTCATTTCATCTATGACTTCTTACTGCTTTTGATTTCACCAACAGCTAACTCATTTTTTTTACTGTATTTATATAGTTTTGATCTATATTTGTGACTGCTTTATTGCACAAAAAATATCTGTGCTTGCACATATCCCTTTGCAGCATTCATTTATTTCTTTTGGAGATTTTTCCTAATCTAAAATCAGGCCAGATGTACTTCTACGTGAGTTAACGTTGCTCCTTAGGTTACACATGTTATATATTTGTTTGCCTATTTGTTTATTTATATTGGATGGATGGATGGACAGACAGGCAAATTAGTAATATATAATTTCCATTGAAAGAGAGAGAGAGAAGATAGAGAGAATGCTCAAAACAGTGAACCAAAGCATATAGCTAGAATAACAAAAAATGTATTTAAAACATTAATTTAAAAAATGTTATGCAGACCACTTAATTCTCAACAAATGGTCTGAAATCAGATCTGCAATTCCTGAGAAACTTTTAAGAATCAATATTATTAATTCATTGTACAGAGTCATTGTATGCGAGATGGGCGGTAGAGAAATATGACAAACAAATAAACAAACAAATAAATAAATGCATGCAGAGGAGTAAGCTTCTTCTGTACAAGATAATTGAAATGAGAAATTCTGAAATAATTTTGTGGTCTAGTCCTATGCAGACCTATTTATTAGTAAATCCTTGAATTAGTAAATTCAAGATTTGCATCTCTTAGAAAGCTAAAAACAGAGAATAATTTCTAAACAGACTTGTAATTATTTTGACAGATATAGCATTGCTCATGGAATATGAACATTTCTTTGGCTTGCACTATTCTAATCTTTGGACAAATAGGCCTCTAAAGCCTAACAACAACTTGAAAAATCTGCCAAGGGTTCATAAGAAATATGTATATGCCATTATTTGCATTTAGCTACCCAGGACAGAAGATTTTATAGAATCTAAAGAGTTGCTACACCCTTTTAGATTCCACTTACCACTCATTACTCAGTAATTCTACAACCCTTAATTAAATTGACTTCATATACAATAAACCACCCTAAGCTGTTCTCCATCCCGTTCAATATAAAACTCCATTATTTGTCTTCTCTCCAAGAAAATAAAGGTGTCTGTGTGTGACAATAGGACTATTCGTCTCCAGAGCTGAGGACAGAGGGAAGGGAAGATAAGCTGTTTCCTGTCACTGAACTCTAGGTGCAGTTTGGTCCTAACAATGAATTTGCATTCAGCCCACAGATACCATCCTGGGGCTGATGTTGAACTGCAGAATTCATGGCTTAAAGCATCTATCCTGATTTGGGGATTTCCTCATTCTTCTTCCATTCTCGACTTTCCTTATATCATCATGACAAACAGTATTCGACAGTTTGAAAGCTGGCACATCCTTTCATGCTGTTTTGATTAGCCCTAATAAAGGTATCACTAACCTATGTATTTTGATTTTCCCCCCTCACAGATAATTTAGCTGTGTACGCTTTTTACCGTGATCAATGATCTATCCTTCCAAATTGAATACCAGGGGAAAATGTATTTCCCAAACCTGAACATGCAAAGGGCTGCAGTCTTAATATTTCACAAATTAAGTTGTGGTGAAATGTTTGATATCACAGATCGATATCTGAAACAGGGGCATTATTTTATAGAAATTAAAATATAAACTGCATGTATTTCATAAACATTTGCATTTTACCCTAATTTTAAAAGCAAATTACAGACCGGCTTCCTCAAAATGGGAAAGCGTGGTTTTTTGGCTTTGCCTTTTTTTTTCTCTTTCCATTTGGGTTTTTCTTTCCCCATTCATTATGTTTCCTGGAGTACATTTATGGGAATTTCTTGGTAATGCTACATATTCTGCTATACATTATGATGAAATATTTACCACTGAAAGTTGTATTTGAATGGAACACTCTGCAATGAATACAGCACTAAGTTAATGTGCAGTAAAAAGTTAAACTAAAAAGTTAAACTATGGTTGTACTGAGGGCCTGGCCAATTAACCTAGGGCAAACTATTAGGGACTTTCTGTAAGTGGACCATGAACTAGCTTCAGCCAGAACTATTCCATCTTAACCATTCTATCTCTTGTTAGAATCAGCAACCAATACCTGCTGGCAGAAGCTAAGGATGTTGACTATAAATGCTTTGTATGCAAGAACTGTCAGCTCAACTGCAAGTTGTGGTTTTTGTAAACTTTGTTAAGAACTTTTTACTGGAATAGAGGAAGGTAATGTGACATTTAGCATAGCTGTGGTTAAGAATGTCTGGGCAAAGGTCCAGAGGTAAAACAAATTTTATTATTAGCATGTTAAAAAACACACCCAGAAGCAGAGAGCTAATTAAGTGCACCTCCATGCTTATTATGGGATATTAGCCTAAACTGTGCATGCCTTCAATAAATGAGGAACAAATGGTGTAAAATCAGGAAATTATGACATGTATATGTGATTTTATGGTATAAAAGAACTTGCTGAATTTCAGCAGGTGCGCTTGATTTGGACTTTGGTCCCGAGTGTACCTCTTTGTTTCTGTATGGAAACAAAGTGTTGTCATCCACTTTCCTTGACTCTGTGTGAATCATTGGCTCATTGTGCCAGGTGAAATGATCCCAGAGTTGGGCTGCGCATCATATTCCCTCCCAGATTCAGTATGTATATTATATTTAACCTACAAACTGTGTAGGGCCTGTGCAAAGCCAGGTTTTGACTTTCCACTGGCACAAACAGAGGATGTGGATAATTCCAGATTAAATATATTTAAAAAAAAAACAGAAAAATAATAGGCAGTGGCGGTGACACAAAATATTATTGTGGTCTGGAAATCATCTGACCTCAAAATGGCCTCATTTCAGTTGTTTGTGAGTACTCCATTTGAAGTGGCAAAATGTGCAGAACGTTCTGTGTAGAGAACAGAAAGGCCCATTCCAAGGGTAAAACATTCCCTGATGGAACATCCCTAACCAAGAGAGGAAAGTGATGAAGGAGCAACAAAACATAGCTGATCTCTGTACTTACATAGGCATGGACATGGCAGGGCCCATGGGCTTGTGCTGGAATCCTTATTCCTTTAAAGTCAAAAACTGACCAGCTGATAATATATTTGGTCATAGATGCACTTGAATTTATTTTTATTCTGTAATAAAGATTAGCTTTCATACAACAGAACTAATCTAAAACTAGCTAGCTAACCTACTGATGACTGGAAGCTGCCATATATCTAGTGAGACTGTATGTTTACTTAACCTAGGGATGAGCTTAATGACCTAGGGATGAGTTTAATAGGCAAGGACCACATTTGTTGGGCAAGTGCTGAGGGATGCAGTAGATGGCATGATGATGCAAGGTTGATGGGGATCATATCAGCACTGTAGGTAGGGTCAGGATTTTCTGTATTTTCCTGGGTTGGCAGATGGAATTTGTAGGTCTTTGTTCTTAAATTCATATTTATTTTATGGCAATCATGTTTCATGCCTGAAAATAGCAGTAACTATGAACATCAGTGGAGTCTGCAGGGAGGGGGTCAACCAGGTCAACCGAATGAAAGCAGCACTGCATCACTGTGATACAAGCCCCACCCCTTTGGTACATGTGGCATGACAATGATATGTATTCAAAAGAGGCAGAGTTTGTGGCACAACAGCACAAAAGGATCAGGAACCTGCAAACACCCATGCATGACATTGTTTTCAGAAGGAGCTTTAGGGACTGTAAAAATAAAAAAAACATGTTCAGAAACTAAACGTGACCTTAGGGCCTCTAGTTGCCCACATTGATCAAGCCCATTATTATCAAGTCTGGCTGGTAATAGCTGTCTGTGCTCTTGACAGGGATTTATCTCATTTTTTACCAACTATAGAGGGGACTGAGCCTGGGAATCTTCTGTATGCAAAGCACAGAATCTATATTCCTCTCCCAATTATGTCACCCAAATAACATCCAGGTACCCCATTTTCAGGATTCTGGCTGACATGGAAGCCAATACATGTATAGATGCATATGCAAATGTTTTTTTTTTTTTCCCCTGCAGCATGGCCCTAAAAGTCTGAAGAACAAGAGACAAATGTCATTGGTGGTGGTGATGGTAGGGGAACTCATGGGGTAAATGCTCCAGATTTAGTAATGTATGAATGCAGTTTACCACTGAGCCTGATCTTTCTAAAGAATGTAAAAGCATGTACTGCACTATTGAATTAGAATCTCTCTCCTGAATGCACACTGGTAGGAAAGTCAATATACAAAAAAACAGTGAACAACTGAGTTCACACAGCATGCTGAACCAGTTCTGCTAAAAGACTTAGTGGCTATAATCACACAACATGCTGGAGATGATTAGCATGAATCTTGGTTACATTTTATAGGACTTAGGATGTAGTTAGAACTACATGTAGGGTAGTTAGTTTATGGTTCAATGTGTTGCAGAAACTCAGAGGCTTAGTAGGAGATTTCATGTGTGAACATATCCTATTTATCTTGAAATCTCTTTTTCTTCTTCTTTTGAATTCCCTAGGCCTGAACAAAACTGTTCTCCTCCAGATTCCAGAAAAATATACACACAGAAAATATGCCAAAGTACCTGGAGTCTGTCAAAGAGAATTGTTTTACATGGGTGAAAATAATGTATATTCCTGTGTTAAAGAGCAAACTTTATCTGCTTTTGAAATGTTCTAAAAATGAGAAGGTGGCACAATATGTTTCTATATGGTCCAAATTAACATGACAGAGGATTTGAGCTAGTTGAATAGCTAGTGTAGTGGTTAATGTGCTGGACTAGAAATTAAACTCTGTGAGTTCCAGTTCTCCCTTTGGCCTGAAAGCCAGCTGTGTGATTTTGGGCCAGTCCTTCTCTCTCTGTTCTCCCAGATTTATATTCTGGAATTGGGAAAGAGTCAGGCAAACTATCCCCCACCCCACCCCTAGACAACACAAAGTGATTTGGACCACTCCCAGAAACAACAGTCTGGTCACAAATGGGATGAGGTGGTCCTTGCTCTAATACTGTCTTCTCCAAATATAACAAATCTGGATATGAAGATGGATGAGAATACGTGATATTGCCAAACATTGGAGTTTCAAGAGATGCAAATATTTCTTTTTTGTGACAACATGTCACTTAACTTTTCTCTCTCCCTAAGAGGTTGAGTTCCAAAGAATTAATAGGAAGTAGTTGTTTGGAGAAGCTGATTCTATATGGGGCAAGGGGGTCCTGCCTTAGTCATCATCTCTATGTGCCATGTTTCAAAAACAAAAAAGTCCAATTTTGAATGTTAAGGCTTTAAAAAAAAAAAAAGAAAAGAAAAAACTTTTCACCTCTGATGCAACAATACTCTAATTAGCATTGGCGTCTCTTCCTGTTACATGTAACATAATTTATAACAATGTCTGAAATTATATAGAAAGATTTATTAACCTATCACTGATCATATAATTTTTAAACACTTCCCCTAATTTGGTTGAGCACACAGACCTGATATCGACAATATTGATTTCAGATTGCAACTGCTTATTAAGACTGTCAACTTATCTATCTGTCTACACTATCTTGTCTGTCTGTCTGTCTGTCTGTCTGTCTGTCTATCTATATTTCTCATCACTTTCATACTGCCTTAAACTGGCTGACTCTGACCAAAGAACATTAGTAAACAAATACAGAATATTTCAGTAGTTAAAAACAATTTAAAAATTGACCATTTATTACAGTAACAGCAAAAACACATGAAATGTTGTTAAATGTTTAAAAAAATAGAAGCATACTTATAATTCATTCTTGAACAATTGTAAGCAGAGCTCAGGTTCACTCAACAAAGTAATGAGAATTACATATGTACATTTACAAATAGAAAATACACTCAGAAGATTATATGAACAGTTTTGCCAACCTCAATAGTTTGAATTTCCTCCCACAATACATCATAATAAGCATCCTCCCATCATTAATTCTCCTGAAATCTCCAGATGGGAAACAAAATATTAATTTTGTTCAGCCTTAGGCATTGTTGACAGTTAAGGTACTCACTAAATCACTGATCTTCTATGCATTATTATTAGATTCCTACAACACAAAAAAAGAAGAAGAAGAAGAAGAAGTCAAGACCCATGGGTATAAGGTTCACTTTGTCATAAATATATAATGAATTGTTTTTCAACATGATTAATTTGTCAAAAATGGCAACTGTGGGTGATGTGTGTATGTGTGTGTGTACATACATATATGGCAGACAAGATTCCTGAGCAAACTAACCTACCTTGTAGTCATGGTAATGCACATGGAATTATGCAAATTAATTGAATCTTTCAATGTTGCATAAAATGCTACTCCTGGTACAAGGCATGGAACATTAGGCTGTTCATCTACCAAAAGAGTTGCATTTTAAAGGCAGGCATCTGCAAGAGGGAAGCCTCATGACAGAGGGCCCTTCAGTGCACAATCTACTTTCCTGGAGACTATGAACCTTTTCACAGAGAAGAAGTTGTGTTTAAAAAAATATGTAAAGGGTGTTTTTTTAAAAAAAAAACAAAAGCAGAAACAGTAACTATCACAAGGGAGTATTGGATTTTTCCCTATATAAGAGAAACAGAAACAAGATTTTTGCTTTAAGAGAAAATGATACTATCCAAATACTACTATTTTATTGGAAATGATCTATTTTTTAAACCTTCCAGTTAATAATGTCAAATGGGCAATATCTTAACTTAGCTATCAACCTTATTTATTTATTTATTTATTTATTTATTTATTTATTTATATTTCAAATTTCCATCAGTGCCCATCTCCCCCGAAAAGGGGAGTCTGCATACTGAATGTAAAGCAATTTATTGCAGAAAAAGCATGCATAAAATCATGGTGTTACAGCTGCTTTATTTTCAAGAGGAACTAAGTATATACTATCAGTTAGTCTATGCATTTCCAAGCACTATACAATAATAAAATAAGTATATACCATTTATAACCTCAAAAAAATCAGTGTGTGCTTTATCTTCCTCATTGGTGCCAAACGAGTAACCGTAAGATATAGCACAACCAGGAAATCTTCCATTGTTGATCACAATGTGTCATGTTGCTCAGGGTCTCATAAGTTCATACTAATACTTTAAACTTGGCCCAATAGCAAACTAGAAGCCAATGTAGCTCTTTCAACTCCAGAATTATATGAGAGTGGCTAGACACACTATACAACCTCATTGCTGCATTTTGCATTCTCAGCTTCTGCACCATGTATAAGGGCCTCCCAGTGAAAGGTACTTTATGGGCATGAGTTGGTAGAGAAACCCACTTGAGTTGCATTCTTTGTATATGTCACAGTAAATCCTATTGTATATAGTCAGACCAAGACTATATTTATCCTATGCCTATTTACTTGGCTTATCCCCAAAGAAATCTACATGGGACTGTACAGAGTGTGTTACATTCAAAAAGCATACCAAATTTGAAACTGTATCTTACTGAATACAATGGATTTTCTTCTGAATAGACATACATAAAATCAGGGCATAGCATAGACTCAGAGAAGTCCAGGCCAATTTAATCTTTTAATCTCCTGGCTGTCATCATCTATTAACTTATAAATTTATTTATGATGTATTCATTTTATAGCATTTCTAACCCTCTCCATTCCCAGTGGGCTCTGGGCAGAGAACAATAGAATAAAGACAATACATGACTAATACAATTTAAAAATGTATCTTGGAGGCACTGTATGTTATTTTTGCCTATTGCAGTAGTATTTAAACAAAAGTATTGTTGGAGTGACATTTGTCAGCATTTTATTCCAGTTAGTTATGTTTGGTCTTTGTGTGAGTCTTCAGTTATTTCTGTTGTGACACAGAATATGAAATCAAAAGAAGGATACAGAAAAGAAGAGAAATTTTGAATATTGTACCTAAAAATACATAGCAAGTGTCTAAATTTGAGGTTTCTCTTGAACTCGTAGCCTAGGCCAAATGATCTCCTGGCCTTCCATCTGATTGGCCCACAGTATTGCACAGAATATTTTTCTATGAAAAAAAAATCACAATCCTGAGTTCCCTGCCATTTCACTTTACAGCCATAGTAAATACAACTGTAGGAACTTAAACCACAACACTTATGTAGGCCACCTATGTAATTAAATTCAAGAATAATACTGTAGGAGCAACATAGGAGTAATATTCACACAGAGAAATATAACCTATTAAAATGGTGTTTGTGGGTTTTGTTTTGCTTTTGATTGTATAATATAGTAGGTAAAAGGGTGGGTCGGTGGGAAGGAAGGAAGGAAGGAAGGAAGGAAGGAAGGAAGGAAGGAAGGAAGGATGGAAGGATGGAAGGACGGAAGGACGGAAGGAAGGGACAATTTTTTGCATATGCTATTACTTCATTTTTTGCTGCCTGATCTTTCAATCTGCAATTAATTATTTGTTCTAGGTCATGAAATTGGACCTTATTTGTTTCATCCAAGATCAACTTCATTTGAACTTTATTCAGGTTAGTATTTCTTCTCTTATTCTTGGCATCTAATAATCTAAATTAATATACTATAATAATATAAAAGTGTTTTACCCAAAATGTCGCTAAATTATTTGCTTTTAAATATTTACATGCCTAAATATTGGCATCCAAGAGGTGATATGTCTATCCTCCATCAATTCACAGGATTTATATAAGAAATTAGAATTGTCAGATTTAGCTTGAATTACCAAAAGCCTTGAGCTCAAAAGGAAATGAAATTCTCAGTATTTTCCGTATCTCTGTAGCACTGTAATTCTATCTCCATTTATTTGAGAGCAAACACAACTGGACTTATTTCTGAGGAAACATGTATAAAATTGTACTAAATGTATAAATGCTATTGGCATCCTCAGCATCAAATGTCATCTACCACTTTACATGGATGTATCAGCCTTCATGCAGGAACAACTACTATACAGCTGTGAAATAATTGGTGTCAATCATCCCATGATTAAATATATGTACCATAAATATATGAACCATATTCTGACTGCCTGTTTCAGGAAACCCACTGAAACGGTAAGAGAAACAATAAAAGCCCCCAACAGTTTCTGAAATACTGTACAGACTTTTCTGATCATCTGTGACAACAGGTTCTGCACTGTCGTCCTTATCATAGCTCAGAAGACATAGCTTACTGTATGTGTATATGGTAGCCACATTCCAGTAAAACTGCCTATTTAAACTTATTCATTTTCAATGAGAGATGCAGTGTTTTCAAAACAGCATTCCTGTCTTCTTTTCCTTTTGCTCTTTTCTTTCAAGGAATTCAGGACAGTGTCTACTGTTCCTACTTTTCACAACAAACTCATAAGTGAGTTAGGAAACAACAAGAGAGAGAGAGAGGGAGATGATGCAATATCACCTAGCAGGGATCTATAGTTCTCTTTTTAGTTTACTATTCTGGTTCTTTGAAATATCTCAAGGAGTCCCATGTATGTATGTATGCATGTATGTATGTCCCATTTATTTATTTATCTGCTTTTACTCAAAAGATTCCAAGGTCATTTTTTTTTTATACTAACAATTTATATTATCTTTATAGCAACATCCACCCATTGTTAAAATGATATAAAACCTCCCTGCCGTACTGTTATTTGGCACAATGATGGTTGGATGACTCTTGAAGATTCTTTAAATTGCTGGTGTGGAAATGACCTAAGGCACCCTCTTAATTGCCCTAGGATTGCTGCTATGTGTTTGTAACACATATAACTGGGCTATAGCTCCTCTGAGCTTGCAACTAGAGTTGTGCAAAGCTTCAAAGGCATTATTCATTTTAATAATGCTTTGAGTAAAAGAGAAGAAGGAGTGTTTTAAGAGCTCTGAACTTTGTACAAATGTTGTTTTTAAAGCCTGGTAGAAAACCAAAGATGTGTGAGTCTTTTTCACAATTCTTTGAAGTATATATTTGTAATCTCAGTTAATCAGGAGAAAAAAAAAATCTGTCCAGCCATATTTCCATCTGTCTTTCAAGTTTTATGATGGAAATGTCCTGTTCAGACTCTGAGATGGCCAGACAGAATTATTACCAAAATCTTAATTAAAACAACTATTTACAACAGTAAAGTCCTGATGAATAAATAAGGCAAGCAATTTCTATCAAGACCACCCAGGAAATGGTGGATGAACAGGCAAAGCTGCAGGATCAGACTGTGGCAGAACAGCAAGACAGAGTTCAGCTAACTCTCTGATTGTAGTTGACTTGGTGAAGCTAGAGTGCATGGCAAGGCAGAAGCTGGAGGCAAGGTTCTGTGAACTGGCATGCAGATAGGACCAGGCTGACATCTGGAGGCTAGGCAAGACTGGACTGAAACCTCTAGACAAGGCTTGACTCTGGAGGCTAAGCTGGGCTGGGCTGGACTGGAGAGTCTAGGCAAGGCTGAGAGCTGGGAACAAGGCTGGACTGGACTGGAGAGTCTAGGCAAGGCTGAGAGCTGGGAACAAGGCTGGACTGGACTGGAGAGTCTATGCAAGGCTGAGAGCTGGGAACAAGGCTGGACTGGACTGGACTGGAGAGTCTAGGCAAGACTGAGGTCTGGAAGCAAGACTGGACTGGACTGGAGAGCCTAGACAAGGCTGAGAACTGGAAGCAAGACTGGACTGGAGAGTCTAGGCAAGGCTTGAATCTGGGAGCACACCTGGAATGCACTGGAGTGATACAATGAGGCTTGGAGTTGGATGCAGGACTGTGCTCTGCAGGAACCACAGGGAGAGGCTTGACTGGAGTAGCTTGTGCAGCAGGAGGGTCCACAGTGGCAGAAGACACTGGCGCTGATTCCATGCTGGCTACAGGCAAGGCTTCTGATGCTGGTAAGGACTCTTCCGCAATTGCTGGCAGCTTGCTCAACATGTGCTTGCCTTTTAACATGTAACTTTCCACGCCTTTTCTCTCCTGCAGCCAATCTAGCTGCCTTCTGATTTGCACATTTCTCTGCTCTCCTGTCTCGAGCACTGATTGGAGGATTCAAATCCCCCTCCGGAGTTTGCCCAGTCCGCGTTTGCAAATTCTCCCTCGCTGCTGAGTCACTTCCTGGTTCAGCTTCTCCAAGTCCCTCTTGATAAGTTTTGTTTTCCCCTTCTGACTCTGGATAAGTTTCATTTTCGGAGTCAGAAGTGGGCTCAAACCTCACAGAAATATCTCTATAGGGAACTCTTCTTCTGGTAATTTTAGAAAGGATTATAAGAAAAGAATGAAGATGTGAGTGCTTTGACAACTTTCCCCAGGCCTGTACACCCGTTGGTGAAGAGGTGGAAGGCGATAACAAGGGGATAATGCTGGGAGAGGCTGAAGGGGAGAATTGGGGAAACCAGGAGCCATCTTGCATGTATGATTCTTCCAAACAAATCCCAACTATTCTCAAGCTTGTTTTCAACAAGGAACATAGTGCAGGAAAATCACTATTTGCATGTTAACATGACCCCAGAAGGATCATCATAATCAAGTGCCAAAATATAAGGATAAGAAAAATAGTTTTAGATTAATGATACACGGCATGAAAAGAATCTTGTAAAAATGACGCTGGAATAAGGCTAGGGAGCTTCTTTTTTATTATCAATTATACTTCTGAAACGGTAACTTTTCTTATATCTGAGATCAGAAAAACCAACAGGTAACTCTAATTACAAAAAGGTCTTCTGAAAATTATAGAGACTAAAATGCTTCTCTTGTCATTGTAATCTATAAGCATATGTCCTTTTTGGCTTATTTAACACAAAAAATGAAGGTCTTTTATACTAGCCAACAGAGACTTCAGACCAAACACATACCATTGGAATCAGTCAAAAGCATTGATCTGAACAAAATGTGCTATGTGAAGTGTGAGTTTGCATTTTCAGTTATTTATGTGTTTGTTTTTATTCGTTTGCTTGATCTGTTATATCTATCCTTTCCTTCAGGAGCTCCAGGCAGCATACATGGAACTCTGTATCTTTATATCTCTACCCCGGGCTGTCGGAGTAATGCTGTGGCTCTCCTGTCTCAGTGCCTGGAGACTGTAGGGGCCTGGATGGGGCGGAATGGGCTCCAGCTCAACCCAAGCAAGACTGAGTGGCTTTGGGTGTTTGGGCCTCCCACTACCAAGGTTTTTCCATCTTTGGTCCTGGATAGGGTGGCACTGCCCCAGGTGGACCCGGTGTGCAATTTGGGGATCCTCTTGGACTCACGGCTCTTGCTGGAAAAGCAGGTGGCAGCCGTGGCTAAGAGGGCCTTTGCACACCTTTGGGTTGTGCACCAGTTGCACCCATTCCTAGACCGGGAGGCACTACTCATTGTCACTCATGCCCTCGTGACCTCCCGTTTGGAATACTGCAATGCACTCTACATAGGGCTACCCTTGAAGAGTATTCAGAAGCTTCAGCTGGTGCAGAATGCAGCTGCCCAGGTTGTAAATAGTGTCGGCTACTCGGCACATGTAACACCTCTGCTTCGGGAGCTGCATTGGTTGCTGGTATGTTTCCGGGTGCAATTCAAGCTGGTTGTCACCTTTAAAGCCCTTCATGGCTTGGGACCGGGTTACCTGAGGGACTGTCTTTTCCCAGTTGTTTTTACCCATCCAATCTGGTCTGGCAGGATGGGCATGCTCCCAGTCCTGTCATCCAAGGAATGTCACAGGAGATGTGCCTTTTCTGCTGTGGTGCCTGCCCTCTGGAACATCCTCCCTCCTAATATTAGGATGGCCCCGTCCCTGTTGCTTTCTGGAAGGCCTTGAAAACCTGGCTTTGTGCCTGGGCCTGGAGCCCCAAGTGTGGGAAGGGCCCTGTTTCATGGTTATGTTAACACCATGGCTTTTAATATCGCTTAGCTGTATTTATATTTATATTTAATTTTTGTTATTGTTTTTATTGTTGTTAGCCACCCAGAGTCACTGGTTTGAGATGAGCAGCAATACAAATTGAATCAATCAATCAATCAATCAATCTCCTTCCTCCAATTTTTTCCCCACAACAACAAATCTGTGAATTGGGCAGAGAAACAGTTACTGGCCCAAAGTCACCCAATAAGCCTCTGTGGCTGGAGGTGGACTTAAATCTGGGTCTCTGTCGGGCCCAGCCCAAGAACAACGAGTCAGTGCATTCAGACTCCAGTTCTTTATTTGCTCACACCGTATTGACAGAATCTTGACAGACTAAAGCTGCTCTAACTAACTTAAGAGGAAATACACTGGGAGACTCTAGAGCAGGGCTATCCTGAACCTCTTTGTTTTCCCACCATTGCCTCCTGGACTGTGCCTCCGCTTATCTTCTCCACCTCCTTGTAATGTGCTCCATCCTTCCTAAGAACCAGCAGCACCGTGGAAATCCACCACAGTCTCCTTGGTCCTAGTCCAAGACTTCAATCACTACACACACTGATTCTTTATGGCAATGTTAATCATTTATAAGCTGCAATCATATACCCATACTTATTTGAATATAAAGGCTCTGTGACAGCAGCAGCTGTGACAGCAGAGCTGAGCACTGTCTGCCATCCTGTGATCACCTGAATATATACTCTGTCTGGTAAACTAGCTGGGAAATAGCTAAGAGGAGCTGCACTTTTATGGAGCAGTTATCATGAGGCGAAGAGGGGGTTTAATATGAACTAAGCAGGCTGGCAAGAGAAGGAGAAGAAAGGAGAAAAAGAAGGGATGGCTGATGAATCAAATTTGATTTTCTAGAACAAGCCCAGTGAAGATTGCTGAAGCATTCTGGAGTGACCTAAGGACTATCACAGCATTGTAGGATCCTGTTCTACAATGGAAAGAGGAAAGAGATCATCTGTTGTGGGATCCCATTCCAGAGAAAGATTGAGGAAGATGACATTCTGCCACCTGAGAAATTGCCAGCCATGTGTAACTAACACCATTACTTAACTCAAAAAGGGGAGACAAACTACTTGCACTGATAGCCCCATCTGCAAGCTTAAAATAAACATATGTCAAGTGGAGAAGGGTTAAGCTAGAAATATTGGTGCAAGTAGCAACAAGTCACTACTGCATTCCTATCCCTTGACAGCAGAAGAAGGAAGATTACAGAGGAGTATAAAATGCTTGTTTAACTGCCTACTGCATAGTTAGCCTTGACCATCTGAAACTGAATCTCTGGTGGTACGTTATGACTAAGGGGAGGAAAAAAGAGACACAAGAGGTCTCTGGTGTATTGAGTGTCTGAACATTTCCCAATTTCCCAAACCCTTGCAGACAGATCTTTTTTAGAATAATCATGCAAACTGCAATCTATACATATGCCAGTTTTCAATGCTGTGAGTAAAATACTGGTCCTTCTCCAAGAAGATCCAGTCTCATGTTTTCGTCATTTGCTTATCTAGCTGTATGAATTCAGTAGAGAATTTAGTTTTCCCCCTCCCAAACAGCAGCCCTGTACCTTAAGAAAAACTAAACATTTAGGAGAATCTCTTAAAATTGCAATAGAAGTATCTGTTATTGGGAGGTATCAAAACCTCCTTTTCGTACATCCTACCTATATGATATATTTGTATCATTTATTCTCACAACTGCCTTGTAATTACTGCTTCCATTTTATAGATGTGGGAAGTAAGAACATTATCTGCCAGTTGTCTCCATCCATTTTCCCCCTAAATGTGATAGGACTATATCTCCCAGAATTCCTAGCCTTTGGCCATGCAAATTGGGGGAAAATAATTATGTTCTAATCTAGTGGAGAATAAAATATACTAAAGCTACTTCACTAGATTTAGAAGAATTTTATTTATGTTTATTTAGGTTCAGAATACCTTGACTAAGCTATACAGAAATCCCAAGACAAGTTCTAATTTAGGTGTAGAAACAGAATTCTTGAAACACGCTGGACTTCAAAAAGGTATATTTTCAACAGACGTTTCATTACCCAACTAGGTAACCTCATCACACTGATGGGTAATGAAACATCTGCAAACAAACAACCAAACTCAGAGAACCCCAAGGACTCCACACTTCAACCCTGAGCTATGTATATTCTCTTCCACTTCAAGAAATGTGCCAACTATCCCTTACCATTTATCCTACAAAAGTATTCTTTTCTAAAGAGAATCACTTCTTATGATAGAATCCAAAACATCAGGTGCTATGTTTTATATTACCTATCCCACTCCATTACATGTTTTACAATTTAAAATAAAACAAATAAGAATATAACAGTCAACTGAGGTTTAATTTACAAGATTTTCAATATTTCCCATAAAGTATTCATATGTGCCAGACAAATATAGATAAAAATTTAATCTCTAATACCACCAAAAGAGTTAGGATCTGATTTATACTCATTTACATACATACATACATACATCACTGTTAAATACATATAAAATATAGGAGGAGGAGCATATCAAAGGAATAAAAAGTAAAATAAATTAATTTAAGAGACACTCTATTTCACTCCTGAACTGTTGTTCTCTACAATGCTTGCACATTCCTTCTGGCACCTTAAAGTTTCTACTAAACAAGGGGAAACCTATGTGAAAATGCATCCATAAAATACCTGCAGCATCTTGGTAGAGGGACTTGCTTTACATTATTAATTTGATTATTTTTTTACAACATCTCTTTAAGTAGGTGGTTACAATTCAAATTATATACAAGTAAGGCAATTGGAATGGGATTCTGACTTATCTAAAACTATTCAATTTAAGTAGTTATCAGTTCCAATATGAACCCACATATCCAATGCTTTTTCTACTACAGATGACAAAAAGGCAGAGGATTCAGAGAGAGAAGATAGCTTAATGGAAAAGCAAATGTTTTGCATATAGAAGAAGTGAGATTCAGGCACTGGCACCTCCATTTAAAGGTAAAAGGCATATTTCTATATTTTTATCATATTGACTAGGAGGAAGGAAATTCTACTCTTTCAAATGTTGCTGAACTACAACTCTCAACAGCCCAGCCAGCCTGGCCAATAGTAAAAGATATTCTGAAGGATACAGGTTAACCACAGTTGGTCCAGAATATTTACTTTGTTTGGTTTCTGCCTATGGCATCACCCTTTCCTATGATTGTGCATAATTGAAGTGACGGGGCAAGAAAATTAAATATATAATTTCAAAGATAAACCCATTAGTTCACATTCCATAAATTTCCCTGAACAAAAGTAAAGTGCAAACAGAAGGCTCAAAGCTCACTGACAGGGAACATCCTTTCAGTGTTGGATGGGCCAGGTTTAATGTCTGGCACTTTCAGGTTAGACTCCGTGAGATTCATTTTCAAAATGCTGGAATACTGTGGCCAGTCAGTACAGACCACCCTGAATTATATAAACCAATGGCTTGTCTTGGCTTAAGATGATTTTTTACTTGTTTGGGGGAGTACATATAGTATGCAAGTCCTTTGTGGATGACTTTCTAATTATTATTTTAAGACAATTGTACTGCCACAATAAGTAATAGAGGAAATTGATCCTTAGGTTCTTTGTTATGAGATAGCTAAATTAATATTGGATGGTATATTCTGAGGTGCCACAACCCTCATCTTTACTGGATGTTCCTGACTATCTCCATGCTTTTTCACAGTGCAGATAAACAGCTAATGATATGTGTATATAACTATGTCAACATCTTCATAACTGTCATGAAATGGAGGATGTATTGTGAATAAGGTGAGCAATTAACATTGTACATGTTACTTTCTGGGGGGCCAAAGAGTTTTCCACATGCATTAGCTTCTGCATACTTGCAGTTAAAGTGGCCACAGCAGTTTGCAGCTTCTTTGTGTGAATCAAAACTCTGCCTCATACTTCTGAAGCATAAAGCCTCAGGGTGGCATAACTATATATTCTGCATGTCCTCCCTCTGATGCCCACCAGGCCTCCTATGAAAATAAAATGCATTTCCATCGGGTTTGCCTTGCAAAACATTTACATGAAATATTGCTCATTTATAAGCTTGTATGATCATTCTTGTTCATCATGCAATAAAATATTCATAAAATGCAAAAGCATAGCAGATATTATAGCATCTTAATTTTAAAAGAGAAACAATGCATTGTGGCTTCCAGATGCTATAAATTCAGTGGGTGGGTGGAAATGAATGCTAGCAGAAGTGAAATTATATGTGCAATCTGCTTCAAGAATTACGTCATATTTTTTAACATTCTAGCCACTTGCTTGTTTTCTAAAATGAAAATGATATTTATGAAGGAAAACAGAAATTACTCCAGAAAAGCAGTAAACACGCAAAAGGCCCACAAATTCTTCAGAGACAGCTTATACTTGAACTCTCACATGCATTGTAAAAAAAGCAACAGAATTAACATGTTATTTCATAAACATCACATTTGAATGATTAAAATAGCCAAGCTGGATGGCAACTGAAGGTCAGTTTGTTTCACTGTGAAGCTGAAAGCTCTGCACCTAAACACTCCAGGTTCATCCAGACTGTAACGTGCCACACTGGAGTCATTCATGTATTATAAATGCAAAGGTTCATGCCATATTCTTGATGGAGAAAGGAAGAAAACAGAGAACAGGGCTACCCAAAACAAAGTATTGTGAGTTGAAATTCAAAATGCCCCTCTTCATATTCAGAATGCTTGCAACTTAACTTATTTCAGCATTAGCAGTAATAGGATCCTCTCTCTTAACTGTACCTGGGAGAGCAAATAGTGACCGGTGTGTGTGTGTGTGGGTGTGTGCATGCACACACTCTAGAAGATGTTATGTAACACCCAGAGTATACAACACTGTCCTCCAGCAGAGAGAAAGGCTTCAGGAGGAACAGCCAGGAGGCCTCCATAGCTTCACCACAGCATTTGCTGCCTGTTGTGATTTCTACCTAATGATAGGACTGGTTCTGCAGAAAAACTGGCAAAATCAATTACTTTCTTCCAGAGGAAATATATATGTATATGTATATGTATATGTATATGTACATGTACATGTACATGTACATGTACATATGGGGGGGGGGTGCACACACACATGCTGCTAATGATGTGTTTTTACATCTTAAAGAAAAACAGATCTGAGGAAATAAATAAATGGTGAGGTTCCATTTGAATTTCCTACAAAGTGAAATGAAAAAAATCTCAAGATCTTTTAAATTAGCTATTGCATATTCTATGCATTTTATATAATTAATACAGGATTGTTTATCTGATTTCCCAGTGGTTTGAAGGTTATGGATTTTTTTTTCAAAAAATAATTTCTTTTAATTAACAAATACTTATACTTGGTCAACACATCTTAAAAAGAATGGTTTAACTCCACATGAGACCCCAAATCTATTTGCAAGCCTAATGCGACATTTGTGGTCCTGAGAAGAAGTGAAGGAGGAAAAATGTATAAAATATGGATGGGAGGAAGAAATATATGGTATGTCTTTCACTGTGGTTGATGGGAGCAAAGTGAAAGAAATAAAGCTTGGAATCTGCTGCTATTCTGACCATATCCACATTTTTTTCTGACCACACCCACTGTTGTTACCTGGACCTACCCACTTTTGGGTAGGTGGCCCCAACATCTTCCACCACAAAATATATTGCTTTTCATGATCTAAATTCACAGTGTACATACTGGATTAAAAATAATTGATGAATAAATCAGTTAATATTCAGATTTTTAATAAGTGAAAAGAATACTTTCATGGATCAGATAGTCCAATTTTATTTATTGGTATTTGAATTAATGATATATCTTGAAATAGGAATGGGAGACAGATTCATCTTTCAGATTCCAATCCATATTTTTGCTTAAATTTTTGCTTTTTTTCTGAATTGCACAATATCTCAGAATGTAGTGATAAAAACCCTTGTGGCTTTTTTTGAAAAAATGAACAACAGTAAGTGCCGATACATCTATTGCAATACAATCCTAAAAACTACCCTAAAGGGGTTCTGCAAAGAATATATACATTTTTACTGATTAATTTAGTTTTGTTGCCTTCAACCATCTATTCTCTTACTTTACCCTTAGCTCAGCACATCTGACATAATGGATTAAAACAAGAGGGGGAGCTCTCACTGCATCAGCAAAGATGGACAGGAGGGGGAGGGGTGGAATAAAAGGCTTTTTTTCTGCTTTAAACATCAATAAATCGTGGTTTCCTTCAGACAAGTCCAAAACCTTTCCCTTGACCCTTGCTTAGCATCAATAAGATGGTGTAATCCGATTTAGATTCAAGATGCTAGCATATTATAATTACAATATGTGGCACATTAGATATGCCTCCATAATGAAGAATTTGGTTTTACCAAAAATGTATGCACTTTTGTCTGAGAACAAGACACGGCCTGTGATTATATGAAATCTTTTGCATTTCATGTAGGTTTTTTTTTCATACAATATACTGTCATACACACACACACACACACACACTAATACTTCAATAAACCTTTTATCATCTCATTTTTATAGTCATATTCATTACCACACATATACATACATACAAACAAAGCAGCTTATCCAACCAATAAACAAGATTACTTCTGCTATTATCTGGCTGATTCTGTGATCCAAGAAAGCAAAATTACAATTGATTATTATTCGATTCTATCCTATTCTTTTCTATCCTATCCTAATAAGGATCAGGAAATTCATTAGGCTGAGTGTATTAGACCAAGAAACCCATACATCTAATCTGATGGGTCATCTCATGTCACTAACATTAAGGCACTAACATTAATTACCAAAATATATATCCTATGCCTAAATTTAACACTCCTAAATATATTATCTCATTTGTAAATACAAGTCAGTTCCATTTGCTGAGATATTTCATTTCATTGCATTTCCCTTCATTACACTTAAGCACCATGTAGGTATTCTCTCACTTTATCCTTCTAAAATTTCACTAAGATATCATCCAAATAGAAAGGTGAGGCTCATCTGCTTCCTTAAATAAGCAGTAGAATATATTTTCTGCCTGTGCTCAAATCAGCTTCAGTAAAAGGATCAGGTTGTAAATGATGGGAATTTTTTCTGAGATCTGGAGAGTCTTTGCCTTCTATACAAATAATCCGAGATTATATGGACATAAACTGTATTTGCCTGAAATGAGGACTAGGTTTTTCTCCAAATAATTTACTTCTAAAATGGGATGGTTGTCTTAGGGTCACTGAGAATGCACTAATGGAAATAGGTAAGGTTTTTTTCTGTCTAATTTTCTGGGTTGTGGGGGAGGATAGAGGCTGTCTTAGATAAAAGGTTATCTTCCTTTCAAGAATTAACTTTTTTATGATCCAGAATAAGGCAAAGGCACACACATTGACCTATCTACTTTTTCTACGATGGGAAAATCCACATGTGATTTTGTTATTTCACATTAGATACTAAAATGAATAAAAAAATGTTTAACATAAAATTTGTATGGCATGAGGTTTCTCCAGCAGTCTTTTCAAGCCTGATGAAAACAATCCTTTATATGAAGAGGTCAGCCAGATTATGCTAGGACTTTATATATGAAATGCAGAAAAGCATACCACCAGTTCCTAGAGAAAGGAGACCATCTTTCTCTAATTGGCCAAAGCAAAATACTCCTTCAAAAGCTCTTACTGCTTTTTCACTTTAATAGGTGGGTGGTTTTATCCCTATGAGTTAGCAAATGCATAACAAATATATGTAACCCACACATTGGCTCTCTTTTTCATCCAAGGAATGGCCCTTACCTGGGTTTTTCCTACTCTTGAAAATATCACCTCCTAGAAAGGGATAATATGGATCAGGGATTATCTGAGGAGACACCTATATTGTGGATTCAAACCACTACCAGCAATCCAGCAACCTCATCAAGCAAGAATTTCAGTAAGGTTGTAATGGTGTTCTGTTTAGAAAGAACTTTGGGATATAATTCTTGACCTCTTTTTATCGAGCTATTTTATTCCATGGCCATTTTTATACTTTTAAATATATGTGTTGTTGTTTTTCTTTGTATGGCAGTTGAAAAACAACATTGATGAGGTCATAAAATAGAGTGCAAATTTAATAAATGAAATTAAATGAATTTTGCACATTCTTATTCCATGTTCTAGAATACTGTATAGCTCCAACCCTGTGGTGCTTCTGCAAAACACTGATGACCTAGCTATGTCGACAGGCCCTGAGTCAGGATCAGTTCTTTGTCTTTTTATGATTCTGTGTTTTTCTTCCTCCTCCAGTGTGGGTGGCTGGTAATATTTTGTTATAAGATATTATTGTTATATTACTTTTTTACATTTTCTAAATTCTCTGGAGTTATAACTGCAGGCAGCCTATACATTCGATAATTAAATGCGTAATAAGGAAACATCATGTCAGGATACACTTATTTGGTTCCATTGTATTAGGCACATATATCTTGATACTGTAGCTTTCCTTGTACAGTTGTATGTAGAAGATATAGGAAGATGTCAGACTCATACACACATAAATGTACCAGTAATGCAACACATATTCCATTTCACAGAGTTCAGTTAATTCATAATTAAATTATCTTATCTGTGTGGAACTTTGAGAGCCAATGTGGTATAGTGGATAAAGGCACCAGGCTAGAAACTGGGAGACTGTGAATTCCAGTCCTGCCTTAGGCATGAAGCCAGCTAGATGACTTTGGGACAGTCACTATCTCTCACCCTTAGGAAGGAAATACTGTCAAACCACTTCGGAAAATGATTCCAAGGAAACCGCATGGACTTGTTGAAGCAGTTGCCAGGAATCAAGACTCACTTGAAGGCATTTTTTTTTTTAAGTAAAACTTTAGGAACATAAACTACTAAATAGAGAAGGTTTAATCTTGTGGTGAAACTTGTAGTTTTCTTGTCATCTTTCCACATGGAAATTGTTTCTATAGTTGTCCCTTTCTTCTCAATATACCCTACATAGATCTTTCCAAACCTTGTTGAAGAAATACTTATATCTAAATGGAGTACTGTTATGATCAAGTCTCTGCTGCCATCAGAAATGAATGTTGATTCATTCACAATCATTTCTCTGTGTTCAGATATAATTTGTAATTCATATATTAAGCAATATACAGTATCTGCTTGTAAGCTGCAACCCAAGATATGCAGTCAAACAAAGCTTGAATGGAGAGTAAAGCTCACATCTTCTGTAGCTCACATCCCTGTCAATTTAGGCAAATCTGTCATAACGAGAATGGTGTGTACATATGTATCTGCATGCTCACATGTTGTAAAAAGAAGCTACTATAAAATCAAGGGTTCCTTCATGTGATGAATGATTGAAAAACATTACTTAATGCATTCAGAATAAAGGCAGACAATCTCATTCCCTGGCCACAGAAAGCCTAGCCAGAATGACATACTCTTATTTTAAAAGTGCAGACAATGAACGTCCCTAATATGTTTATTTGATAATAAAAAAAAGTATGATTGTGTATTCTGTCACATCAATTAAAAAGTGCAGGTTAAGCAAATTACCAAAGGCAGCCTATTACTAATTCTGCCAATCATGCAAATGAACAATCAAGTGTGAACCCTTCAGTCCTACCTGCCTTTCTTTTTAATAACTCCTTATCTAGCAACCTAAAGGAAGTTGCTATATCAGTAACATCTTCAATGGACTGTTGAGTCTCAGTTTGAGAACTCTAAACTCTTGGGCCTTTCAAAATGTTTAAAGCCAATCATACATAAGAAAAATTCTGCATTTTAGGGCAGGCTAGACCTACTTCATCTCCAAACAATGTTTCAAGCATTCTGATATACATGTGTCACCTCTCAGTGACAAATAGCTTGTATTAATTAGGCCCTAGACTTGGTGAGATTGCTGTTATTAACTGAGAGAAGATAGCTTGAATTTAATTGTGTGTGACATCAAAGTCAAGTGACTGATATTTCAAGCATCATTTAAAATGTTTGATATTGAAGTCATTGTTTTCGCATAAAGACTGTCTAAAAATGTAAACGAGACGGATGAGAAAGAGATTGGAAGCCATTCATACAAACTATATTTTGAAGTAAATTTGATACAATTTCACCATTATTGTTGACCCAGTGTCAGAAATATTTATTTAATTACCTGCCTTTTTAGCAAATACAGCTTTGTTGATTAGCTATATATATGAATAAAATGAAAACTAATTTCATTGTACCAACGTGGATTCAAAGTCATTTTTTTAAATTAAAAAAAAACTATATGTAGATGAGAAAAGAAGTAAAATATCTGCATTGCTCCTTATATAAATTAACTGAAATAATTAAGAAACTAAGTCCAGAAGGAAAAAATGCAAGTACAATGAGAGAAAGGGTAGAAGAATATAGTTAGTATTTATCATCTAAAAATTAATAGAAGTCAAGTTACAAAAGCATATAAAGATAACAGAGAAAGAAAATTAACAAATGTTTGAGATTGAAATTTGCCTAGTTGTGTGTACACTACTGTACAATCAGGTTTTGGCATATTATTGTACAGGAATATGGAATGAAAAACAAAACTTTTTTTTTTCCCTAACACAGCTTGCAATCATGATTTGAAGCTATACTCATTTAAAGATGTCTGCTTTAATAGATTTGGTGATGAACATATTTAAAGGTAACCATTATTAAACAGATTATCTACTTTATACAAAATGCATAAAACAATGCTAGGGCTATAAATCTGGCCAGCAAAAATCCAGGTGGCCATTAGATGGCAGCAAAGAGATGCATCAACTCTAGTCATTCCCATTTAGCAGTCTAAATTGTTGCAGCCAAGATTTTGTAGCCCTATAGACAAATTTCTTCTGATATACAGTAGCTATGCATATGTCTACTGCACATAGTTTATACAGACTTGCTGCTCATGATCCTTTTAGCTGGAGAAATCAAGGATTTAACTGGAAACTTTTCCACTCCAAACATGTAGTTTTGTTTCTGGATATTGACTCCCCAACTATTTTTCCATCAATTATTAATTGGCATTAATATAATATACTCTAAGCAATTAAGCTTTGAAATACAAGAATTTAAAATATGCTGGAAAATTGTCAGTTGGATTTTCAATGCTTACAGCAGCTTTGACTCCAAAGTTGGGAAGAAGAAGTGGTGAAGATACTCCTGGAGATCTTTGTGGTGACTATACAGTATATTCAGAGGTGGCTTCTGTGATTTACTTGGGACTCCCTTTAAAATTACTCAGAAACTGCAACTTGTTCAAGATTGGGTGACCTGTTTATTAACAAGAAGAGCCATTTTAGTAGAACAACACCTACTTTGCAAATGCTGAATGAGCTACCAATAGTTTTATAAATACAATTCGAAGTGCTAGTGATGACCTACAAACCCATATAGCTTGGACACCTCCAAGTAAATTTTGGAACCATCTACTCTCTGCCCATCCCCTGTGAATATTCTAAGAACAGATAGTCTGCCTCCTTCCTTCCAGGTGTGAGAAATAAGAGGCAAGCTTTTCTGTAGCTGCTCCAATCCTTTGTCTCTGTAGTCATATAAGAAAACAAACATGTGAATGGAGCAAAAATAGTTTCCTTCATTTTATTAATATTTCATTATTAATATCTACAAAACAGAGGAAATGAGGGGTTGATTAGGGTAATCCTGGAGGGAAAAAAAGTACTGTCTTCCCTGATATAGAAGGTAAAAATAATTTTTGCCTAGGACAAGAAAAAAAAACTGAGTTGCCTTTTCCTTTGTCTAGTGACAAATAAAAGGACAAAGATCTCTTATTCTCTATTAGATTAGAATATTTTTTTCCCTACTGAATTGTTGAAAAAATGAAGGCTATCTCTGGAGACCAGTTCAGGTTAAAGTTACAATGACAGAGGATTTTTTCACTCACAAACCTTGTTTTACATAATAATAAAGATTCTATAACATGGGTGAAATTTGCTTGCAAACCCAGATCTTCAGCTATTTCACACAACCCTACTTACAAATCATAACTGCTGTGAATAGCCAAAGACACAAAGACTGATTGACGTGCAGGAGCTTTTTCAAAAAGTTTATAAAGTCCTACCAACATCTGTTTAACATGAATCCTAAGGGAAAAGATTGGATCTAATGCCACTCCATTTCAGAATAAGTCGAATATAAACTATTATGACAGAAAAGAACACTGAAGAAACAAAGCTTATATGGAACATCTGTTTCATCAAGAAAATGTCCCTGTAAACTGTAGAGGATTTTTTTTTCCAGATTGTTTATGCCTGTATACTCTGAAGTGTACTAATATGTCTGAATACTCATCATACACTATGAAGTCACTGTTGTTTCTCTGTTGATAAATTGTGTGTGGGTTGTGAACATATACGGACCCACATGCATACACAAATACACACACACACAGAGTTATCAAGATAACATTTCCTCCTTCTAATGAAATGGTCTGGACTTTCTTTATCCAGAAAGGCTTTCAGTGTTTATACTTTGTTGTCGCTACTGCATTTGCAAGGCTGCTGGTAAGTATTTGCTAAAATGGGATTACTTAGCTATTACATCCATTGCAATGGATGCTTTCAAATGTATTTTTAACCAGTTGGGTCCATATTTCATACATTATTAAACATGCTGTACAACTAAACTAAATAAACATCAAATACCAACAAAGTGTATTATTTGTTCTCATATATTACTAATACAGAAGAGAAAGGAAAAAGGGCATTTCACTTCTGCCTGACTGAATATAAGTTTTCCTATAAGAAACTTAGTGTCTTAACCTTCTGTGGCAAAACTTACTTTAAAAGCATTGGATTAACATGAATTCCATTGAAAGAAACATGCCATGAAGTAGGGGACTGATTTAAAATTCTTCAGGTTTTTTTTTTAATCCAAAAGCTGTTTAAAACTGGCTGAACAGAATATATACATTTCTATTCTTTCGGTGCAAAGCAGATATATGATGAAAACCCTGTCTTAGGTCAAATACATAATGAAATCTTGCATGACCAATCTTGCTTTTTTTTTTTTTTTTAGAACTTCCAGTGCATTCCAATGAGACAGTCTTCCTCAGCTGGGGTCCACTCCAAATATGTGGATTTAAGCTTCTACTGCTGTGCTGGCTGGAAAATTGTGGAAATTGGTCCTTATAACCCCAGATTGGGGAAGGCTCCAGCAGGACTCGAACCAGAGAATTTTCCAGTGAATTCTGCCTCTCCGTGGTTAAAATATGTCAGAATTCTGCACTGAAATCACCCTATAACAACAACAACACTTTTAAAACCTGGGGCTTCAGATTGCTTAACTTGACATAAAACTACTATATTACTTAATAGCCTTGGCATTATAGGAAAGCAATGTTTGTCTATAGTAGCAAAAAGTCAGGAGTCTGGTAGCACCTTTTTCAATATTTTTTATCAAAAGGCATCACAAAAGCTTATGCCTTTTAATAAAAATTGTTAGTTGGAAAAAGTGCTACCAGATTCCTTCTGATTTCTTATTAAGTCTAGGGTGACCATGTTCTTGGCACTATGCCACTGAATGTCAATTGTTAGAGAGCATCAGTAGGAGACATAGTGTATATATTGCTTTCATGTTCTACTTGAAGATTCCTGGAGAAACATAGATCAGTCAAAGGACCCAAACCTATGCAGTTTTGTACTCATTAGAAGTTGTTGAAAAAGGAATGTGTGCTATAGCTTCATTCTGCTAACATAAGATGTGATACACATTAGAAGTGGCTATAATAAAGGTACCTAGGACTTCAACTTGCCATCACCAATTGGATCAAGACATCTCTTAAAGCCACTAGAGAACAGTCAAATCAAGATAATGAGTGAGGAATGAATTGTATTGCCAATGACAAGGACATGCCTGAATATATATAGAAATGAAGGACAAAATCACAGTTAAGACTGAAATAATTGCCTTAATTTTTTTTTTTAATTTTCAGACTATGATACTGAGATATTTTTTCTGAAGTTAAAAATTGTTTCTTTTCTCACATTTACTCTCCCTCTACATGCTCAGATACATATACTTACTTCATGGTTTATTGCATGATGTTTGAACCAGCAGAGACAAAGAGTTGCGATTGTCTGCAAACTAAAGATTGCATACCAAATGAAACTTTAATTCAGGTAATAGCTGCAAATAATGGCTTCTTACAAACCAGGAAATAAAGCAGAGCAAAGAAGCAGCTCTGTGGTAGAGAAGGTACAGCATCTCAGGTTCATCAATTTGAAGGTTATCAATTCATAGTTTAAGATTATGTTGAACTGAGTTACAACATCAGCACCATGCAGTAATTATAAATAGTTAATATTATTAAATAATAACAGTAATAACAGAGACAATAATCATGATAGTGGGAGTCATGGTACCTCCTTCATACAATACATTGTGATGGTATAGAGCACAGTTTACTAGTAACATTAGCTATCCTTGGAAAAATAGCTAATAATCAGCTTTTGCCTTCATAGATCGTATGCTTCAGTAAAACTCTGGTCCTTATAATGAAGGATTTGAAATCCTCACATTGTTGCATTATACTTTATCTATCAGAATATTATATATCATTCTACTGCAGAATATTTTGTGGAATTTTTAAGGAAAATAGAAAGACTATCCAATGCCCTAATAATTTTTTAATGGTTTAAAAATATGACTCGAAAATGAGGACAAATCTTGGGTGATGGAAGTTGTATGCTTCAGGGTGGGCTCTGCTGAAGGAACTCAATGCATTAGTTGCATTGATCTAAGCCAGATTTTGCACATCAGATGGAACTTCACAGGACTTGGCTAAAAGGTTAAATGGGAAGGGTATCCTCTTCCCTGCAGTGACAACTGAATTTCACATAGCAAGGAACTCACATATGGGAACAATATGACAGCTAGTCTCTTAAAAGTATACTTTTGCTTTACAGGGCAATTGATATGTTGTGTAAGAAACATTACAGGGCAGGTGGCTGCTGTGAAATGACCCCATGGCTGAAGGTAAGTAGTGAGGCAGGAGGCCAAAGTTCAAGGGTGACTTTGTTAGTACCAAAGAAATACAGTTATTTTACAATAGCAATGCACCCTGGAGTGTCCTACTTCCTCTATGAGCCTGAAAGGATTTTATTGTTAGGAAGGTATGCTGTATAATGGCTATATTATTTAAAAGAAAACAAGCAGATGAAGCAGCCATGTTAAATAAAAATAGAGGTTAAAAGAAAGCAACGCATGCATTATGGTAATGCTATTTAATATGTTGGAACCTATTTATGGAATATATACAACCCATCACTGGATCTAGACTCACAAGGAAAAAAAAAGGCAAAACAACAGCAGCAAAATCTCATGGCAACTGAAAATAAATACATTTATGTGGGCATGGCCCTTTTTTTGCTTGACACATAACAAGGCAATAATTGCATTAAAGTGACTCCCCATAAAACCTAAGTACACGTTTGGATCAGGCCAACATTTTGGTTCATTTGGAAGGTCTCAGACATAGACAGAAGGAAAATAGCCCTCTTCATGGGGAAGTTGCTGTTGTCACCAATTCTACAATATTCTGTTTCAGGGGTCCAAATCAGAATAGCTTCTAGTATTCAAAAGTGTTTCTGCCATAGATTTATCTAAGGGCGTTACTGTTCTGGCAATTTTATTTTCACTTCTTTTTCTAATTATTCCAAGCCTAGAATTTGCCTTCTCTTTATAGCAAATTCTCATTTCCATTCAGCTATCCACCAAAATCCATTTCTTCTAGTGGTAGCATTTAGCCACTTCAGACCAATTAGTTGGTCTGCATTGATCAGACATAGTATTTTCAAGTAGCATAAAGTAAACTGATTCAGAGTCATATTTAGCAAGGTGCTAATTTTGGCCATTATAATACGTCAGAAACATCTTAGCAAATTCCTGATTTGACATTGTGTATAAAAATAGATGCAATTTGGAATTGGTTGAACAATGGAGAAATATCAGTACTCCAAATGTTAAGGAAAGTGTGCACAGTACAGATTTATTCATAAGATGATTTTACTGAGAGTTTGTTTTTTTAAGTACATTACTATTTTCTCATATATTTAAGATTATTTAGTCTGTGTTGTGGGGGAGCCTGTGGTTCAATTTAAACATTTATAACTGGCTGGCCCCATAAGGGAAAATCAACGTACTTAGGAAAATATTTTCTCTTCTAAAAGTTATCTAGGATTTCCATTCTCAGGGCTTCCAGACAGTAAGGGAAATCTAAGCACTATCAACTAGTTACACCCATGAAGCACAATATGCTAAAAATATGCTGGGCTCATTGTAATTATTGCTTATATAATTTGCAATAACATTAACAAATTCAAGTTGCAAATTGTCCAAGGCACTTGGATTAATTCAAACATTGGGTTTGATGTAACCAGGATTTGTTAAATAAGTCACATAAATCAAGGTTCACAAATCATAGTGGCTGGACTAATATAACACAGTAACCTAATATCAAACAAACCACATGATGACAATGTTTGAGCCAAGCCCAAATTAGGAATTCAAAGAATTATGATGATCTTAACTTAGTATTCATAATATGTTTTCAGATTTCTCTGCTTGTTCATTCATCCATCCATTCATTCATTCATTCATTCATTCATTCATTTTTTTTTCTTAGTAGTTTTTCTAATCTCTAGCATAATTTCGTTATTGGTTAGGCAGTGCACCATACTCTCAGGACCAAAAAATAAATCAGGTTTTTAAAAATCTGTTCAAGAGGCCTCATTGATGTCACCAAGTACTACCTCTCAGATTTTGGTATGTTGGAGAAATCCTACATGGTCTTATACTTTGCTTCTTGTGAGATTTTAGACTTTAGGTTCATTATCATTTGCAGATTCTAAACACTATGTCCAGCCAGCCACTTAAACTAATCCAGAATGTTTGGATTGCTTGTTCTTTTTGAAATAACCTGAAACAGCCTCACCCTCCTATTCTCACATCCCCCAGTTGTCTTCTTTCCATGGACACTATCTGCCCCTCCCCCTTTTTCTCATTATACAAGCTCTCTACTTCCTCTACTCATGTAACCTGTTTTGAGCTACAGGGAAAAGGCAAGGTATAAATGAAAATATAAATAAATTGTTCATGCCATATTCTGCATGATGCATTAGGTAAAACAACTTCCTCTCCTGAATGTTCTCTTTTTGGAAAGTTCAGATGTGGTTAACCTACATTCCAGGTTAAGGCTATTAAGCTTCCAAACTTGTCTTATATTAGCTTCTTTACTTTGATATGCTCAACCCTTAAACAGCCTCCAACTGAGATATTCAATACCTAAATACAACACTTTGAACTCAGATGTTTACTATGAAGGTAGAGCATATAGAAGATATATGAAGATAGAGACAGAGTCAGGTCCATTGGAATGGAGTGAGGAGACGCAAGTGGAAAATTGCTACCAGCATTGCACAAACAGGTGTACTTCAAAACTAACAGAAAAGTGCAACAGAGAGAAAACAAGGCGCAGTCAGAAGGAAAAGTTGCCTCATATTAACCTTAGGAGTTTTGAAAAGGACAAAAATAGCTAAAAATTCTCAGTAAGTGGTATAAGCTATGCTGTTAAACATCAAATAGGTTTCAGTAGCCTATATTTTTGATAGGCATGCACTTTGTCATTTAATCAGAAGTATTCACAGATGTATTTATGAAATTATATTTCTATTCTGTCCTTCAGAAATATTCTAAGGAAGGTAAAAACAGTATTAAAGCAACTAATAATAATGTAATCAAAGTCAGTGCCATCAAGAAACAGTTATCAGCAAAAATAGACCACCAGCAACAGATTGAAAGTTTATAACATAATCCACTAATCATTCATAAATACCAATGTAAATAAATACTAGCTGGGCATCAAACATCAAAAAATGCAACAGCTTGTATACATCTAAAGCAGGGTTTCTCAACCAGGGTTCCATGGAACCCTGGGGTTCTGCAAGAGGTCGCTAGGGGTTCCCTGGAAGATCATGATTTACTTTAAAAAATATTTCAAATTTGGACAACCTCACATTAAAGAGGTAAGTTTCATTCTTTATTTTTAGCTTAAGAATGCTGTTAATGCATATATACAGGCCTAGACATGAAATGAATATAGTAATTTTGTAACTTCTGGCCTGAATGGGCTCCTACAAGGTCAAAAGGTTGAGGAAGGCTGATCTAAAGGGAGATATTCCCAAAGCTGGGACACTACCTCATAACAAGGCATCCTGAATCACCACTAATGATGAGTGGCAGAACCAATACAATGATATATTCCTTCAGCTAATACAGCAGCCAGGCTACTGATAGGGAGAAATAGATTTAGCAGCATATTCTAAATATATCATTCATGCAGCTGATGGTGAAGCTGTTCTCTATTTGCCACACTTTGATACGTATTTCAAGCAGAAGGTCAAGAACTAAAAACCAGTACAGTATAGTAACTAGAGTATTGAATGTCGACTGAAGAAACCCAGGTTCAAATGCCAGCCGTCTATGAAGCTTTCCAGAAGATTTGGGGTCAATTCAAAGTGCTGCTTATCACCTCCAAAGCCCTATATGTTGTGGCACCAAAATGTGTCATGGACTGCCTTATTAAGTAGCATTCTGCCTATCTGGTTTAAATTTTGAGAAGAGGCTTGCTAAAAGTTCCCCTTCACGTGCAGTAAGAGGCATGTAGGGCAGAAGACAAATCTCAGTAGTGGCCCCTACATTGTGGAACATGATGCTGTCATCAGAGATAGGTCTGGCCTCACTCCTCATAGTGTTCCAGTAGACCATTAGAAACATTTTATTTTAATTAGACTTCAGCTCGAAGGGTGATTGTGGATGGCCATCCAATTGCAATTGTATTATAGATTAATTTTCTTCTATTTTTGTTACAATTATTTACATAATTAATCATAATATAGTAGTAGCAATAAAGCACAGTCTCAACTACTTGCCCTGCACAGAACCTGTTTAAGCTCACAAAGAAACTTCCATTGATTTCTTCTTGTGATTTAGTTCAGAACTGAATGCTTTGGAAGTCAATATCAGGCTACAGCTAACTGACCATTTTTGTAATGCATGTATTTCTACTGCTGCAAAAAGCAGACCTCATTGAATCAGAATCACAATGTAACTTTCTCCAATTTCTCATGAGTTAATTGGTTTCTCCACTTTCTGAATACCCACTTTGTATGCTAATTTTATCAGCATGTTACATTAAACTAATGAATCTTGGATAATTGTAAGATCTTCAGATTAAATCTACTCTGCTGTAGAATGCAACTCCATTTATCACAGCAGTGAATCATAGACAAGGAAAGTCCCAACCACCTAAATTGAATCTTCCCCATGTGTGATCCATGTTGCTGCATATGCACATAATAGATTAGAACATGCTGAAGTGCCAAAAAATGCCTGTATAACAATCCAGTTGGTCCTATATGCATCATTACTGCAAACTGTATGACCCAAAGCTTTCCCAGATGTGTAGGCCCTTGTGCATGGAGTGTATTGACTCAGATGCTTCAGGAGATGAGATTGAAACATCTATCCCAGTTAGCACTTCAATTGCCAAAAAAAAAAAAAATGCATCTGTATTATAGTTCATTGTTGCAAGGATAAAGGGATAACCTCTCCACTCATGATAAATGAACTGAGTATCAGAAACAGCTGTCAGTTATGATGGAGCAGATTAACAGGACTTCCTAACTGTGTTTTTTTCTTATCTCCCAGAGCCTGCCCACACCAACTTAGATCACTCCAGAAGTAACATTTCTGTCCTTAACCAGCAACTTTCTGTTTCGTATAAGCATTAACATCTCAGTATTATAATAATATGGAATTGTAATGCTAAATACTGTACGTTAAGGTGTCTAGTATGCTTATTCCTCCCACCCAAAGGGAGAAGTGTTACATTTAAACACAGTTTAGGGTTTAAAAAAAGAATAAATCAATAAATTACAATAAAGCCAGAGTTACTATATGTAGCTGTAAATGTATTATGCATAACTGGCATCCTGATTACCACAAAACTGGATGCCTTATGTAATACTGTAATTTTGACTGCCTTTCTTCTATCTTTCTTTTTGGCCCTCATTCTAGCACATTACAAAAATAATTCAGCATGCTTCCACACCAGCTTTTACTGTGAAGCCCACCCTGCCTCAAGCATGGAATTTTATGCTGGGTTTAAATTTTCCTACATTTCTTCCATATTTGTTCTTAAACTACCACCACCACCACCACTCATAATATTATTATTAGGATTTGCAGTTTGTTGACTTTGCATCCTTCAAGTTATTTTTTTTTAATTGAGTTCCCAGCTGAGACTGATATATTGCTACTGAAGGCATGCAAGTTGCATAATTATGATACACACCTAAAAATAGAACATCCCCCCAAACCTGCCTTATCTCTGCAATCTAATCCAGTTGTAACGCAGTTAGCAAACCTAAACTAAAGTACTAGGAATTAAAAACTATGATGACAAGTTTGAAATAGAGCAATGCCACCTACAATTTAGCTAACTGAAACAGTGATATGTTTCCAGTGACAGCAGTTTCCTAGAATCAGGAAAGATACAGAAAATAATTGATTTTTTTTAAAAAAATGTAAATGATTTACTGCTGAATAAGTATAGGTTAGCTTGCTACTTTTCTTATATTTGGTCAAAAGTCCCCTAACCAAAGTATTTATTCTCCACATAATTATTCTTTCTGCTGGAGAAAATTATAGCACCACAAAAAACAGGCTTCTACAGCTGATCATCACATCTTCTCGGTGTTTATATCCCACCTACAGAATTTTTTTCTCCTCACAATTAGACTAGTTATCCAAAGTGTGATTATTATTTTTTTTCCAAATGAGGCTTTTAAGCCCAAAGTTAGGCCTCCATATCTGAGTGGGATGGCTGAAAGTTGGTGTATTCTGACATTGACAGTGAAAATTAACTGCATTTTATAATGATGGTGATTGCTGTATGCTGCTGATCACAGTGTGATCATTTAGTGATGAAGGATAGAAGTTAAGAAACTGTACAAATAAATAAATAAAATATTGCACTGGAAAGAAAACATTTTTTATAATTTGCACTTTTGCTACATCAGGCAATGAAGAAACTGAGTATTTTATTCTGTGTATGTCCAGAATAAGTTTCTTTCCTGCTGCTGAAAGGTCATGGTTATTGGTCAAATTTAAAATAACAATAAACAACAGTTATTCCAGCAGAAAAATAATAATAAACAAATAACTAAAACTGATCTTTTCTCTGTTCCAAAATGTGTTTTGGGTTGTTATTTAGATTTTCCAAATAGATTGTTCTCATTCTTGATGCAGTGTTTTTCTTCCCCACTTTTTAATGGCATATGGATTAAGCAAGTTTCAATTTCTTGCAACAGAGAACAACAAAAGAAAAATAAGGAATCAATGGTGGACTGACCTAATCCTCAGACGAGCTGGGCACCCGCAACTCCCACTGAATGACAAGTATTTGTGGGTGCTCAGCACTTCTTAGAATCAGAAATATTAGTATTTCCTGAAGAAGAAAAAAAGAAGTAGAAAATCAAAGCAAGGCAAATGTTGAACATTTTACATAAAGGCTAACATTGCACAATTAAAGTAAGGAATATAATTTTTTCTTATACCAGAAAGTACTCTTTCCTGGACCCTCCAGTAAGCTAGCAAATGCTGTGTTCATCTCCCATGGGATCTGATTTACACTGACTCATTTGTGAGACACTTGGAGATGAATAGCATGACTCACCCACTCCTTCTGCACATACAGGTCTGTTATGACATGACAACAGTACAGTATCACATAATATTCTTCATGTCTTTTTTATTATATATAATGTGTGTGTGTGTGTTGAATAATCTCTACACTGAGAAACAGACTGAATCACCATGCACAAACATGGAAGCTGGAAGTTGGTAATGGTCAAATATTATCATAGGTCAGATAATTGCTTCTTCAGCACCCGATCCATTGATGTTTTTATGCTGATACATAAAAAGCATAAGAGCATTATAATAAATTTATATTGCTATAGTGAGTAGTTGGTGTAAAAAAAATCCTCTCTTCAAGGTAGGCAGTGGTGTCAGAAGGAGAGTCCAGTTGTTATAGTAGCATCTCCTGTCTGACTTGATTGAAGCGACACAAAAACCTTTAGAATTGTCTTTTCAGTCACAAGTTTTGATATTGGAATTTCTCTGAATAATGAATCCATAATCATTATTCTATCTACTTTCTATGACTGATGTTCAGGGTAGAATACCAACACATAGGTAGCTAAAAGAAAAAAAAACTGTTCCCACTCAAGAAGGAAGTAGTAGCATCTTTGCTGAACCTAGAGGTTTGTTAAATTATCTCTATTTCATATGTACAGTACATAAGTGATCGAGTGCTATGTACACTAACCTTTATTCTTCTGCAATATATACGATATAAATTAATAAATTAATAAAATTTTAAATATTCATTAACTTAAAAACCAAAATACACCAAAATAAGAGGCAGCCCAATATGACCATTAGCATTTGAATGCTCATTAGAACAACATGCTTTTAATGGCTTTGCAAGAAGCCACTAGGTTGGGGAAAAAACAAACCCCATAGGATAAGCTATTCCATAATACTGGGGGCCACCACTAAGAGGGACTACCTCCAGGTCCTTATCCCCTTAACTTCACTTGGGATGAAGAAGTATCTCATTAAGGACAAATGCCCAAGGAACGAGCAGATTCTAGTCAAAAGAAAAAATCCTAAAGGTATGCAGGATCCAAGCCATTAGGCTTTACAGGTAAAAAAGAAGCTCTTGGAATGGGATCCAGAAACCTATTTGAGTAATTAGTGCAGCAACTGAAGTATTTGTGTTTTGTTGCTAAAGCAATTCACCCCTTTGAGATGACAGACTGCTGCATTTTGAACTAACTGAGTTTCTGCAAAATCTTGTTCTTGGTTTTTTATTGACTTCTTAGGGTTCTTTGCCAATCCATCTACCAGAGCAATCAAGGCAGTCTTGGTTCTGTGCCCAGGTCTGAACTCTAAATAGAAGTTTTTTGCCACCCAGAGTCATTCTGAGTCAAGTGACATACAAATTTAGTAAATAAAATAAATATTTTTAATCTAGTATTTGAAGGCCCAACTCCTTCTCCAAAACCTTCCCCACCAAGAAAAAGAAGATTGAAGAGGATAACAAGGAAACCAGAAAGAGGCTACTCAAGGACATCTTTCATCTTGGTGTTCTCTGAGGTCCAGTGCTGAACAAGGTACTGTATGTGCTAGAATCCCCAAATATCCCCCAAAAGCCCAAGGGGGTTGAAATAATTTTCTTTGGCAGCAATACAATAATGGTTTTCCTTTCCCTTCTTCTTGGGTATTTTTTTTTTTTTACTTTCCAATCTAATATATAGCTGTGTGGTTTCCTGGTGGTCTCCCTTTTAAGTACTAACCAGGTCTAACCTGCTTAGTTTTCTGAGATCAGCCATAGCTGGCTAGATATTATCCCTATTCCAATATATTTATGTTGAATGAATTACCTCAAAAGAGATCAATATGTATCCATAACTTTTCATATATTCTGCTCCAGCTGTGAATATTACTGATAGCTGGATAATATCTAGAGCTAAGAACCATGAGTTAAAGAATGAGCCAGGAGTAAAAACAAGAGAGAGCCTGATTAAGCCAAATGCCAGGACCAAAGAACAGCTAAGAATGCAAAAAACATGATCTTCGAGTTCTGGAAGGTTTTATTGCTCATTCAAGGTTCAGCTGGAACAGGAAGCAAAGTCTTTTCTGTCCAGCAAACTTTAATAGTCAGAATCAATGGCCAGAAGAGTCTTTTTCTGAGAGGTTTCCACTTACAATTAAATGGTGCAGCATATGGAGAGCAAGATAGATATCTAGATGTGATTGAGAATGGGGATATTAGTGAGGCATGAGAGATCACTTTTGGGACCAGCATGTATGGCCATGCTCCCCCTCCATGTGGTTTGTCTAAACATAAAGGGAATACTTGAACTGATTTGTGTCACTTAGAAAACTCCCTCTGATATACTGTAGTCTTCAGAAGCAGAGAGCATTATTGTTTTTGATTCTAAGTGAGAGGAGAGCTCTTTCCAATGCCAATCTTTTGTTTGCTTGGCATATCTCCCTCAGATTCATGATTTAAGACATGATTAGTCTCCTGTTCAATGGGCAAAACTGTCATGCATTTAAAAAAATATGAGGCATTAGTCCTTTGTGCCATTTTTCAAGGGTTTTGCTTAATATCAATGGGCCTTTCTTCAGAACCTGCACTTATATGCGGATCACACACAACATAAAGTATCAGAACATTTGAACGGGGTTGGCAACATAAGCCTGACTTCAACAGTCATCACTCTTATGCCAGTGGATATTAGGACAGGAGCCTGAATCTTTATAAGTAAATAGGGAAATGCCTGTAACAACTACAGCATATTTCACATTCATGAGGGAAAAGGTGCCCCCGCCCATCAGCTGAAGATAGAGAAATTTATCTTGTATATTATCTAATAGGCCTTCCAGAATGAAAGACCACAGGAGGTAAGGCTAACAAAATTAATATGCAAAGAATTTCAACACTAGGGGCCTATAATTTTCTTGTAAATGGTTTCACTTTAAGGATGAAACAACATAGGACAATACCAATTTCTTTCTGGCTTTCTTTCATCTTTTTTTTTGGGGGGGGTAGATAGATGGAGCTTTAAAAAAATTAGCACATGACAGCAGGTGGGACGAAACTAGGCAAGTGGATATTCAAAGTAGGGAGACTGCAAATTTGATTTGCTTAGCATTTTGCAAACTGATTTGAATTCATTGATATGTTAAAAACAACGTGGGTAGGTATATTTAATTAAAGCAAGATTGGCTATCATTCAGACTAGAAGTAAACATTTAGTCTACTTACACAATCATTAAAATTCATGGGGGGAAGACTTCAGAACATAAGCATGTCGACAATAATTTGGGGGTTCAAATGTTAGAGTTCATAAATTAGGTTCCAATTTGTTATTATGTTATATAATAACATAATAGTTAGAGGAGTTGGGTGGTGACAAATTTGATAAATAAAAATAAAATAAATAGTATCTCACTTTTAACAGTTAAACTGAATCCATTATTTACTGTTAGTTATTACTTCCACTCATTGTCAACTTCCTGCCCACCCCTACTTCAAAACAAAAAGGGAGGGAGGAATATGTTTATAACCAAACAGTTATAACAGACTCCTAAAAAAAACCCAATTTTAAGTCATATGTAATGGAAGTTAAATTCACTCTTGCCTAGCTTCATAGAATAGTATTTGGCATCTTTGGATTCATTCTTCATCGCTATTTTGCAATCAGTCAAGAAGAGATGCATGTTGTTTGTCTTGCAGTAAAGAACTCAATATGATTAGATTTCTAAAATATATTCCAGCACCCCAGGAAGTAGTTCAGTGCAGTGCTAGTCCTATCAATTTTAAAAAAGGTTACTGTCAGACAGCCTTTGAAATGAACAAATCAGTTCAGTATAATTTGAAATTTTAAAATCAGGACTTTGAAATGAAGGAAAGAAACTATTAGGTGGCATGTCTTGGTCAGATTTTCCTATAATTTGACATTTGGATGTATTCTGAGTTGATCTATTGTGGCAAGAAGACAAATGAGGTAAAGCACTTTTGTTGTCTAAAGGAAGTTTTTATGCTACATTATTAACAATTATTTGGAGTTAGATTCAGAAGAGAAGTTAGATACAAAAATGTATGTCACTTCAGTGAAAGTGACTTTCCAGTCAAAAATTATTTTATGTTGTGTGCAAAACTGCAGCTTTAAATCCAACCTTTCTTTTTGCTATATCATAACTATCCACTGCAACGTGCTTTATATATCACAGCATGTAAAAAGGGTCTGGAAATTGCCATTTACTAAAAAGTATGGTTAATTGGTACGTGATACCTTAAGCTACCAGATCTGCTCTGCAAAGATTAGGTCAACCACTAGATGGTATTAAAGAGTTCTCCTGGATTTTTGCAGATCAGATCTACTAGCTCAATGATACCAAAATCAATTATGCCTACGTTGAAATTTGCAAAGGTTTGCCAGGAAGAATTGAACTTGTTGGTTTTAATTTTTCTTGACAGCCTAGGGCCAGATTATCTGAAAACCTCACATTATCCAGACACTCAGAGACACATTATCCAGACACTACAGAAGAAATCTTTTAAAGAGTTCCATTAGTTGCCATTTTGAAAAATGCTGATAAGAATGCTTTTATTCTTTCTGGTTATATTACAATAAACACACACATACAAGTAAGCAATGTGAAGAGCCAGTGTAGCATGGCAGTAGGTGCTGGATTAGGAGTCTAGAGACCCAGGTGCTAATCCTCACTTAGGCACAGAACCAGGCTGGGTGACTCTGGGCCAGTCACTTCCTCCCGAGCCCTAGACTGGAAAGTCAAAAAAACATCTCTTTACCAAGCTGCCCAGGACCAGTATGGCAAATGAAGAAACTTTGTCCTGTGGTGGATTGATTCAGGCTGATAATAATAAGTTGACATAAGTAGCTAAAAGAAGAAAATAATTGATTTGAAGGCTAAAAAAGAAGACCAAACAGTACTGTAGCACCATTGTTACATGCTTAAAACTCATAAACAAGTCAATCTTCAAATAACTCTTCTACGTTATATACAATTCCAGATATAGATAGATATAGTGTGAGGTTTGAGCCTGCTTCTGACTCTGAAAATGAAACTTATCTTGCGTCAGAAGGGGAAAACGAAACTTATCAGGAAGGATTTGAAAAAGTAAAGACCAGAAGTGACTCAGCAGAGTGGGAGCAACTAGAGACACTGATTGGACAAACTTCAGAGGGAGATTTAAATCCTCCAATCAGCATTTGAGAAAGACAAGCAGAGAAGCAGTCAATCAAAGGGCTGGCTGATTGGCTGCAGGTGAGAAAAGGTGCAGGAAGGATTGTGTTAAAAGGCAGATGCACCATGAGCAAGCTGCCAGAGACAACAGATCCTCTGAGCTCACAGCACCTGCAGAAGAGTCCTTACCCCAGTTGGAAGCCTTGCCTGTAGCCAGCGTGGAACCAGAGCCAGCTCCTTCTGTCATTGTGGACCTGCTTCCTGCCCATGCTGCTCCAGTCAAGCCTCTCCTTGGCGTCCCTGTAGAGCACAGCCTCGCATCCAGTTCCAAGTCTTGCCTCGTCGCTCCAGCATGATTTGGTCCTACCTCCAGTCTCAAGTCTTGTCGTGATGTTCCTGCCAAGTCCAGCCTTGTCTCCAGAGCCACGCCTTGCCTAGATGCTCCAGCCAAGTCCAGCCTTGTCTCCAGATCCGAGCCTTGCCTAGATGCTCTAATCCGGCCTTGTCTAGCCTCTGTGTTCCAGCCGAGTACAACCTGCATGCCCATTCACAGACTCATGCTTCCAGCCACCTCTTTGCCATGTACTCTAGCTCCATTGACTCTTGCAGCTTCAATAAAAGAACTAGTTGAGTTCTGCCTTGCTGTTTTGCCACAATCTAAAACTGCAGCCTTGCCTGGACATCCTTTACTGCCTGGGTGGACTTGATTGAATTGCATTGCCTAATCTATTACAAGGACTTTTTGCTATTGTAAATAATTATTATAAATAAAGATCTTAATAGTAATTCTGCCTGGTCATCTCATAGTCTGAACAGGACATATAGATATATAGATATATAGATAACTAACAATTGCATCCTGGCAATAAATTTATTTATTTATTGAATTTATATGGTGTCCATCTCACTTGCATGTGACTCTGGGCAGCGTACACAATTGCTGAAACAATGATTTGTTTAAATGTAAGGATTTTATTATATTTAAATATTTGATTTATTTTACATATTATCATATTTAAGGTATTTGATCTTTTTGTTAGCCAACATGTAAAGAGGTGCACTTATACTTCCACTGCTTGATGTCACGTGTATTATTTAGCCCCTCCCCCAAGATTCTGTGCATAACATGCAAATACCTGAGTAGACAAGGCTTTTGCTCATGGAATATCTGTGAAGGCTTCCAAGCAAACCAGAATTCTTGCTACCACATATTTCTGGCTTGTGGCGAAGCTTCCACTGTATCTACTAGGTATGCAAAAGGACTATATCTTGCAGATAGTCAAGTGCTATGACTGTGGGAAATCTAAATCATGCCACTTAGGGTAAAGGTAAAGGTTTCCCTTGACGTAAAGTCCAGTCGTGTCCGACTCTAGGGGGCGGTGCTCATCTCCGTTTCAAAGCCTTGGAGCCGGCGTTGTCCATAGGACACTTCCGGGTCATGTGGCCAGTATGACTCACGGAACGCCGTTACCTTCCCGCCGTAGCGGTACCAATTAATCTACTCACATTTGCATGTTTTCGAACTGCTTGGTGTGCAGAAGCTGGGACGAGCAACGGGAGCTCACCCCGCCGCGCGGTTTCGAACCGCCGACCTTCCGATCGAATTTCTGAAAAGGGTTTTAGTCTGCTTAAAACTGTATTAAAACTAGCCCAAACCAAAGGAAAAAAAATGCAACTGCATGTAATTGATATTATCATCAAGCAAAACCTGACAAGAATAAAAATTGTTATGTCGGTTCTATATTTTACGGTAAAATTTGCAGAATTGTAAACTACACCATTTTCTATTTGAAGATAACATGTGAAAGTACAATTGTCCGCCTCTTCCCCCCATCTCCTTTACCTCACTTTCAGATGTGCATGATTGATGTCAGCCTTATTAGGTAGACCAGACAGGAAACAACCAGATGAGCTAATTCTGATTTATTGTAAGGCTACATTAACAGAATTTTGCAAGTCTGAAAGTACAATTCTCACACACTCCCGACATCTGCTTTACTGCCTGAGAAACTAGGGTAGGTCTCTTCTGAGTCTCTTCCCTCTCCCACTATCCAACTATGGGCTATGCTGTCTCTTAACTGACCATTCCCTTGGCAGGTCTCTTCTAACTTTTCTGAAAAAAAGTTAAGCAAAGTCCCATTCCATTCTCTTCCACTGAGAAACATAGCTTCCTGATGCCCCTTTTCATGTTAATTATTAATTAAACCTTCCACACTGGAACTTTGCTACACGTATATATATCCAAGACCTAGTTAGTATTCCTCCACTATGGAAACTGGGCTGTTTGATTAGCAAGAAGTTTCAAGTTGATCATTCCATCAATTAAATCTTATAGCCTTAGTGAAAATTTAATTCACATTTTCAAAACAAACGCCATCATGTGTTTCCTTATAAATGTGGAGTGAGCTTATATGGTTTTCTGGGTGCCCTAACTAGCTTATTTTCCACCTCAAACCTTCTGTCATGAGTGCCGTTGAGCTAAAGTAATCAGCGCAATGGCACTCATGACAATGACAAGGAAATAGGTGAAGGGGTACAAGTTAAGTAGCCATCAACCCACAACGACTAACGGCTAACAAACAATAGATAAACGGATCACGGAGCCACCCAAGCCATCAGCAGCAATACCACGGGGATCGCCCAGCTGAAAGCAATCAGCAGAAGAATGAAAACCTGAGGATGGGCGATCCTAGAAACCCTCAACCAATGGCAGGGCAACGCATGGGACAAAGGGGGGTGACGTGACCGAGAGCGAGGGGGCGCTGACCGGCGCGGGGTATTTAAACCCCGCACCGGCGCGCTCCTGTCACTCTCAGCTTTTTCTAACAACGTTGTACCTATCCTGAAATAAACCAGAGCCTGCTTTGCAACCCAGTGTCTGAACGTTATTCAGAGGTAGGCAGCGCATGACATAAAGCTGAGAGTCATAAACTCAGCCTCGCCGAGCCCCACCGGACGACAACGAGCCGCGGGAGGAGTAGACGGCGAGAAGACCAGCAAGATGAGGCCGGAACGGCGCGGGCAAGGAGGGCGAGCCGCGCGGCAAGAGACAGAGGAGGACCGACCGAGGCCAGAGGCACCGCGGACTCCCGGAGCCATGGACGCCCGCCCCACCCGACCCGAGCCTCAGCTCCAACCCCAAGGGGAGATGGCGACGGAGGCAACCCGACCGCGGGAGGGAGCAGCACGACTTCCGAAACCAGCGGAGGACCCCGCGCCCCACATCGCACCCCAGCAACGGGCGTGGAGCGACAGCCCCACGGTGCTCGACACGGAGGAGGACGACGGAGACACCCATCAGACGGAGGAGGAAGCGGACCCGCGGCGGAGGGACGATGAACCCCCCCCCCCCGAGGACGCGCCAACGGAACCGGCCCCAGCGGCGGTGCGGGCTGTGGACGAGGAGGCACGAGCTGAACTCGCGGCCATGCGGGCTCAGCTGACGGAACTCCGGACCATGCTCCAGGCGCTTATGCCCCCCGCGCCACCCAATGACGTCCCCGCACAAGCCCACACCCCGAGCGAAGCACCGAACCCACACGAGCCAGCGGAAAGCCAGCAGACGGCACAGGCGGCCGACACCACATCCCGGGAAGCGAGAGGCGGGGCCGCGCAAAACGCCCGGGCCCCAAAGGACTTCCCCATCTTCTTCGATGGGACCCCCTCAAAACTCTCGTTTTTCGTCACCAACGCTAGGGAGTTCATGGGGAGGCACGGACACTCCTATGACTCCGAGGCCGACAAGATCGGCGCCGTGGCAATCAAACTCCAAGACAGGGCGGCGGACTGGTACGTCCAACTGTACGAGTCCAGCTCCCCCGCCCTCGCCACCTTCCCTGCTTTCATCAACGAGATGAAAAACTATTTCGAAGACCCCCTCGCCAAAGTACGGGCGAAAAGCGCACTCCAGAGACTTAAACAGGGCGCACGCACGGTCCCTGACTACGCCCTGGAGTTCAAAGCCCTCGCGGGAAAGGTCTGCGACTGGTCTGAGACCACCCTGCTGGAAATCTTCAAAAAGGGGCTCAACCGCGACGTTCTCCAATGGGCCCTCTACCGCGACGACCCAGAAACGTTACACGGGTGGATCCACCTCGCGGGGAAAGCCGAACACGCGCACCGCACCTTCCTTATGACAACCACGGAAGACACAAACTACGTCGGGAAAAAGGTACCCGCACCACACGGGGGGATGGCCGGCCCCATATACCCTAAAAAGAAGTTCAACCGGGAGCCCTGCGGGAGGTGTGGCAAATTAGGGCACAAGACGGCGGACTGCTTCGCCAACCGACCGCCGACCAGCGCGCCCAAGCCCGCCCCGAAAATTAGCCCCAAACCACCCAACCCGGGGCCGCCCCCTCACCGCCGAATGACCGTGGCCACAGCGACACCGGAAGAGGGCTGGGACGCTTACTGGGGAGAAGAGGACAATACCGACCCCGACCAGCCGGCGGGAAATGCTCCCCGCTTGCCCTGAAACGCGTGGCGAGGCAGGCGGCGGGACAGCAACGCGAACCACCTCAACGAAACGACAAAAGCTCCGTAATATTGGCAGCAATTCAACTCTCTGCCGGCAACGGAGCCACCACGGCCGCGGCACTAGTGGACTCGGGGTGCTCAAAAAACCTTATCCACCCCGACCTAGTCGCCAAACTCGAACTCCGCTGCTTCCCCCTCCCCACGCCGCTGGCATTCCACCAGCTGGACGGCTCCACAGCGGGGGGGAAACCAGCCACGCTACAAACCGAGCCGGTCACCCTGCAAATGGGCACTCACACCGAGCGCACATCGTTCGTAGTCACGCCCATCGGACGGCCCATTGCAGTCCTGGGGATGCCATGGCTCGCGAAAAACAACCCGCGGATCAACTGGGCGACCCGCACCTTCACATTCGGCGACGGCGAGTATCGAGCACCAGTACCAGCTGGCAAAAGCAACCCCACGGTAGGACGAGCGGAGGCGACCACACAAGACAACGCCGCTACCACTGCAGACCTACCGGAACAATACGCCGACTTCTCCGAGGTCTTCGGAGAAGCAGAGGCAGACCAACTACCCCCCCACCGCAAGACGGATTGCCGAATCGACCTACTGCCCGACGTCCCCCTACCTAGACCAAAGATCTATTCGATGACCCCGAAGGAGATGGCAACCCTCCGGGAGTTCATCGATAAAAACCTAGACAGGGGATTTATAGAGCCAGCATGCTCACCGGTCGGAGCCCCCGTCCTATTCCGGGAGAAGAAAGACGGGACCCTACGGCTCTGTACCGACTACCGGGGCCTAAACGCGGCTTCCCTGTCCAACAAATACCCCTTACCCCTGGTGAAGGACATGCTCGCCCACCTGTCCACGGGCAAAGTCTTTTCCAAATTGGACCTGCGCGAGGCGTACTATCGCATCCGAATCAGGGAGGGGGACGAATGGAAGACGGCGTTCAACTGCCCCCTAGGCGCTTTCCAGTACAAGGTACTGCCCTTCGGACTCGCGGGGGCCCCTGGGGTGTTCATGCAGCTCATCAATGAGGTACTGCATGAACATCTGTTTAAAGGGGTCCTGGTCTACATCGACGACGTCCTTATTTACACAAAAACATACGAGGAACACGTAACCTTAGTCAGGCAAGTCCTCGACAAGCTCAGAAGGGCGCAGCTCTATGCAAAGCCCACAAAGTGCGAGTTTCACAAAGACCGCCTAGACTATTTGGGGTATCGAATCTCCGGGGACGGCATCGAGATGGACCCCGCAAAAGTCGAAGCGGTACTAAACTGGGAGCGGCCCCGCAACAGACGGCAACTACAGAGCTTCCTGGGATTCGCGAATTTCTACAGGTCCTTCGCCCGGGGGTTCGCTGAGATAGCCCTACCCTTAACGGACCTCCTCAAAACCAAAGGGGTGGGGGACACCAGACGCGCCAAGAACCCAGGCACAGTGCTGAATTGGACTCCCGCGTGCCAGACCGCATTCGACAAGCTGAAAGCGCTGTTCACGACGGAGCCAATCCTCGCGCACCCGGACCCAGAACGGCCGTTCGTGGTCCAAGCCGACGCCTCAGACTTCTCCCTGGGAGCCATCCTCCTACAAAAAGACTCCACGGGGCTCCTGAAACCATGCGCCTACCTGTCAAGGAAGTTCTCCGAGACAGAGAGGCGATGGCACGTCTGGGAGAAAGAAGCCTTTGCGGTGAAATCGGCACTAGAAACATGGCGTCACCTACTCGAGGGAGCCACCCAACCATTCGAGGTCTGGACGGACCACCGGAACCTCGAGGCCCTACGAACGCCTAGACGCCTTAGCCCAAAACAGGTCCGATGGGCACAATTCTTCAGCCGCTTTGATTTCCAGTTGAAGTTCATGCCGGGCAAGAAGAACTTCCTGGCCGACGCCCTCTCCCGGCTGCCCCAAGACGAAGAGCCCGCCCCAGACACCATTGGGACGGTCCTATCCGCCTCGCAACTGGGGATGGCCGTGACCACCCGAAGCGGCGCACGGAGGCAGCTCGACGCTACGGCGCAGCCGACGGCGGGACAACCGGCGACGGAAAGAAGGCAACCGCAACTACCAGGGGGAATGCGCACGGACCTCGCCGCCGCCCTCAAAACCGACCCCTGGTTCCTGGCAAACCCCGACAAGGTAACGATGGCGCAAGACCTAGCATGGGGGGAAGGCAGAATCTACGTCCCGGACTCGCAACGCCAGGCGATCTTGCATAGGTCACACGACGCCAAGCAAGCGGGACACTTTGGGTTCCTCAAGACCCTACACCTAACACGGCGGCAATTCTGGTGGCCCGCGCTCAGGCGAGACGTAAAAACCTACGTGGCGTCCTGCCCAACGTGCGCTCGGGCCAAACGGGCACCAGGCAAACCCGCGGGGCTATTGCAACGGGTGGCAGAACCCTCCCGCCCATGGGAGGAAATCTCTATGGATTTTATAGTGGACCTCCCACCCAGCCAGAAGAAAACGGCCATTTGGGTGGTGAAGGACTACTTCTCAAAGCAGGCCCACTTCATCCCCTGCACGTCAGTCCCATCCTCACAACAACTAGCCAAACTCTTCCTCATCCACGTGTACAGGCTACACGGATGTCCCGCACGTGTGGTGACCGACAGGGGCACACAGTTCACCTCCAAATTCTGGCGGGCCTTCTTGAAGCTGACGGGGACCCAACAGGCCCTGTCTACGGCTTGGCATCCGCAGACGGACGGAGCCACTGAGGTTCTTAATGCCACCTTAGAGCAATTTATACGATCCTATACGAACTACCACCAGGACGACTGGGCTGAACTGCTCCCGTTCGCCGAAGTCGCATACAACAACGCCGTCCACACGAGCACGGGAAAAACCCCGTTCGAAGTGGTCTCGGGGCGCGACTTCGTCCCCATACCGGAGCTACCTCAACCCCCGGAACCCCAGGTGGACGCCAGCGACTGGGGACGGAAGATCGCGGAAGCATGGCCAGTAATCACGGCGGCGCTGAAGGAGGCACAGGCTGCTTACAAAGAGCAGGCCGACAAGCACCGGCGCCAACAACCGACGTTCCAGGCGGGGGACATGGCCTATCTCTCCACCAAGTTCCTAAAGTCAACCCAACCCTCGAAAAAACTGGGGCCTAAGTACATCGGGCCGTTCCGAGTCACGCAAATAGTGAACCCGGTAGCAATACGCCTGGACCTGCCACACAACCTCCGGAGGCTCCACCCGGTGTTCCACACCAGCCTCCTAAAACCGGCAACCACCTCCCGATGGCACCCAAGCACGCCTCAGCCCGCACCGCTTATGATCGACGGGCAACACCACTTCGAGATAAGGGACATCCTCGACTCACGCAAGCAACGAGGAACCCTACACTATCTGGTCAGGTGGAAACACTTCCCCCACCCGGAATGGGTGGCGGCGCACAACGTTAAAGCGCCTGACCTGACCAGAGCATTCCACCGGGCATACCCCGACAAACCGCAATCAAGGTCAGCAAAACCAACCCCCCCCCCCGCAGGCCTCCCCCCGCCTCCCGTGCCCCAAGGGAAGGGGCCCCCCCCAAGCCCGCGACTTGGGTGGACCTTCCCCCCCCCGGGACTCACTCCCCCCGCCCCGGGCCCACGGGGTGGTGACAAACGATCGCCAGCACCCTCCCCCCGCCCCCTGGCCGCGGGGGAGTGGCAAGCAAGTCAACAGGGCAACCTGGGGGCAACGCCCAGGAGACACAACAAAGGCGACGCACTCCAAATAAGCAAAAAAGGGCCCTACCTGGAGCTGAGCAGCACCCGACCAGCCACGCCTCTCGCCTCGCCGAACTGAGCCAAACAAACAGGGTGTGGTTGGAGCATGCGCACGCCAGGTCAGAACCCGAGCATGCGCACCATGGACACACCCTGGGAAGGCACGTGGTAGAGGGAGGAGCAAAGGGAGGGGCGACAACTACTCCGGCGGGAACTTTGAAAAAAAAAAAAAAAAAAAAAAAAAAAAAAAAAATGGCGTTTTGACAGCTCCATGGGGGAAACCCAGAAACCCGGGGGAGAACACTATTCGGAAAGGGGGCAGTATGTCATGAGTGCCGTTGAGCTAAAGTAATCAGCGCAATGGCACTCATGACAATGACAAGGAAATAGGTGAAGGGGTACAAGTTAAGTAGCCATCAACCCACAACGACTAACGGCTAACAAACAATAGATAAACGGATCACGGAGCCACCCAAGCCATCAGCAGCAATACCACGGGGATCGCCCAGCTGAAAGCAATCAGCAGAAGAATGAAAACCTGAGGATGGGCGATCCTAGAAACCCTCAACCAATGGCAGGGCAACGCATGGGACAAAGGGGGGTGACGTGACCGAGAGCGAGGGGGCGCTGACCGGCGCGGGGTATTTAAACCCCGCACCGGCGCGCTCCTGTCACTCTCAGCTTTTTCTAACAACGTTGTACCTATCCTGAAATAAACCAGAGCCTGCTTTGCAACCCAGTGTCTGAACGTTATTCAGAGGTAGGCAGCGCATGACACCTTCTTTCTTTCATGCTAAATTGTTTTATTTTTTAAAAAAATCTAACAGCTACTCAAATCCTCCAAGATATTTAAATATCAATTGTCTTGGTGATTATTAGTTCTAGGGGGCTTTATATTTAATGCAGCTGCATAATTTAGGACCTGGATCTGCAGTCCACAATAACAGTAGCAGCAACTCGAATATATTATTTATAACTGTATAGTATTGCAAGTTCAAATTCTTCTAGATGATTAAGAAATCAAGCTCTATTTGTTCCATATAAAAAGCTTCTGCAATGTAATCTTAGTAGGTTGATTGATGCATTACATAACACATATTTTAAAATGTCTTCACAGCTTATAAACATGTTAAACATTTGGGGTGTTTTGTTCCATTTCCCTGTGCATTTCTCATATATGCTTGTAAAGTATTTAATAAATTAATGGAAGCAATATAAAATTGAATTACTTGTTCCATAATCAAATTAATTATATATTAAGTTTTCCCAAGGCTATAAAATATGAATGTCTACTGACAGTAGTTCTTCCATTATGTTGCTGTTTCAAAGAAAAGTGTGTCTCCCTTAACATAACAATCATACAGATGTTAGAAAAGAACTGTCAGAATCCAGAATAGTATTTTATTTTATATATCATATTTATATAGCCACCCATCTCACAGAAAAGTGACTGTAGGCGGCTCACAATAAAAACACATGTTCCTTGTTAATTCTGCTCATTTAATATCTTCAAGCAATCACCATCCTCATTGTAAAGAATGATGGAGTCTCTTTATCCTTTGCTTATCAAAAATGTTTAGTTTACACCAAATATTTGTCAACATCTATTATAGCCAATGTCTGTGTGTGTGTGTGTGTGTGTGTGTGTGTGTGTTCTGTTTGGTTTTCCTGAGAATGTGAATGGGTATGTTGGCACAAAAATATCCTGAATTTCACCTATATTTTAATGGGATCTAAACTGGCATTGACTTATTAAAAAAAGAGGTCTTGAAATTTATTGGACTCCACTTCGTTTGTATAAAAAAGGACTAAGGGCATTCTGCTTGAGACATAATAAGGATAATGCTTCTTTAAAACACATGTTTTTACAATGTCCTATACTTAATAAGTTTGGGGAGAAAGTAGTGGACTATATAAATATATAAAGCTAAAATTTTCAGAGGATAATATTCTCTTGAATTACATACCTATTACATGGAATTTGACAACTGGACAATGTAAATGGATTCTCTGTGCCCTTACTATGGCCAAAAGACTAATATTGCAGCACTGGAAAGATCAATGTATAGTGGCCCCATTTACTCAATGGATTGAAAACCTGATTACAGTTGCCACCTATGAGTAGATTGCCTATAGATGTAGACTTTGTATGGACAAGTAAAATGAAATATGGGAGTCACTTATACAAAATACAGTAGGTTAAAAAAGAATGGTAGTTATATAAGTGTATTAGAAATAAATATATATGTACTTGAATAATATTTACATTAGATAAATATATATAGAATTGTAACTGTTAACAGTTATAACAATATATAATACTTTGTTTCTTTTTTCACTTTTTTAAAGCAATTTTTTGTGGGTTGTTTTTCTCTTGAGAATGTATATATTTTCATCATAATTTTCTTTGTGTTTTGTTCTTTTTTTCTTTTTCTGTTACTATTCAATTTAAAATAAAAAATAATTTTAAAAAAGAGATGTAAAGTGAGATAACACTTGGTGTTCTGTGCCACCTTATTACCACACCTAATTAAGATATTGTAAAGTTAGGAAAGATGCAAAAAGGGCCATACGAGTTTGAAGAGACTCCCGTAGGAGAAACGACTGCAGCAGCTGAAGCTTTTTACTTTTGAACTGAAAAAATAAAGTGAGAAGATACAATGGATATTCCTGCATTATATAGATAATGTGGAGAGGGGCATATTTTTCACCTTCTCTCAGTATTAGAGCTGAAATGTCATAAATGCAGAGAAATTCAGGACCAATAGTGGGAAATACTTTTCTGAGACATTATGTAGTTAAAGTACATTTTTTCTGCCCTCAGGTAGATGGGTAAGTATATAGGTAGGAAGGTAGGTAGCTAGCTAGCTATCTGTTTGTTTGTTTGTCTGTTTGTTTGTTTGTTTTTAGTCTGTTCAATCATGTCCATCTCAGCGGCTGCCTGGACTAGTCCCTGCAGTTTGCTTGGCAAGGTTTTTCAGAAGTGGTTTGCCATTGCCTCCTTCCTAGGGCTGAGAGAAAGTGACTGGCCCTGGGTCACCCAGCTGGCTTTGTACCCCTGCCTTCCTGATTTCTCAAGCGGTGGACATCTGCAATGTTCCTCCAACCAGACCACAGATTCCACCTGAACCAGATGGTCCCAAAGGTAATGACAGCAAAGTCATAAAAAGCTTTATAGATGATCACCAGCACCTTGAATTGGGCCTAGAAGCCAATTGCCACCAGTGTAGCTCTTGCAAGATTGGTGTTATTCAGTTAGAACTAATTCATAGGCAGCATTATTAGTAGTTTGTACCAGTTAATAGGCAGCTGTGGCAAATGCAGCCAATTTCAGTGGTATTAAAATTGGTGCCTCTCAAATTTAGTTGTTAATATATATTAAAAAGAACAAAACTAATTCCTAGTTATTCACCATATTCGACAGTAACTATGGATTTTATCTGCTTATTCATTCCTGCAGCATATGAGCAATCCACCTACTGACCAGTAAAAAACTTCAGTACCATCAAATCATTGGCATCACTTTTTAATGTCTGTGCTTTAATACAAAAAAGACTGCATAGTCAACCAAAACGTTTCTTCTTTTATGTCAGTATAATTTTTTATATAAAATCAAGAACTATCAACAAATAATACAACATTGAAAAAAAAAACTTGTCTAGGGATTCTTTCAAACAACAGAGAACCTCCACTTCTAAGTTATTGTGGCAGCATTGAAGACTGGTGATGGGGAGAGAATGATGGCTGCAGTAGAGTATTTTTCTAAAGAAATAGGAATATGGCACATAAAAGTATTGCTTTCTTTGCTGAAAAAAATGCTTGAAGACATTGTGTATAAAAGAGTAGCTGTAGGGTATCTCACCATAGAATGTGTGTTTAAAAGGCATTTTAAATAAGTGTGGTATAAATCTATTTTTCTCAGTTCAAAACACTCCTATATTAAGTCATAGTTACTACAGTGTACTTTGGGGGGGGGGAAGGGGCAGTAATGTTACAAATATATATACCATGCTATTGATTTTATCTGTCAAATTATAAGCCAAATTGTTCTATGAGCTTGCTGAATATAGTGTGCTAACAATGAAAAATGTGCCTAGTTTTAATACCAACTTTGTAAATTGCCCTTAATAGCCTGTGCAGTGTAATAGTATTTTCAACCAATACTTTTAATTTCTAGCTCATAAAGCCTTATCATTGAACCCCAAGGGTGTAGCTATAAAAGTAAGATTTAATTTTATATATAATGTGGCCTAAATTAGCTTTAAAGCAATAGGAGAAACATCCAGCTCCAAGAGATAAGACTGAAATTATTATAACTTGATGAAATTTCCTATAGTAAAATTAATCATTATTTCTGCTTTAACATAATTTGACATAAAAATGTGACTAATGTAGATTTAATCAGAGCATATATTTTAAATGATTTTTTATCAAATTATAATAGCTATGAGGGAGAACTAAGCTATGCAAATGTTTTGAATGCACTTCGAAATCTACTTTCCAGATTGTATTTTCTGTACACTGTGAATTTGTAACAGGATCTTACTCACTCAAAAATTCATTTTCATTTACATACAATTTTACAAGCATAACTTGTTAAAATGAAGAAAGTTGCAGAAGAACACAAGGTAAGGGAAAACATGTAACCTTCCAAATCAATACTGCAGGTGATGTGAAGCAACATTTCCTAACTATATAGAGACCAATTAGCTTGGAACAAAATTAAATGGGACAGTTATTCATATTTTTATTCCTGGCATACTTTTTTTTTTTAAAAAGCACAGAGTATCAAGCCAAAGCAGAAGTTCAGTATTGAAGGATGTTTGTTACAAAACAAAACCTACTTATGTTCAAGGGTTGTTTATAGAATTGATAAAGCTGCCCATCCAATCTTACGAGAAAAGACATAAAAATACAGAATATCATAGAAAACATTATAGTATAGCTAAGGTCTCTAAAAACTATCTCACAATCAAAATCCTATACAGTACATGTTGGGCCCTACTAGGAGTCTGGTCCAGTCTTTAGATCTTTTCCTCCCAACCTCTGGAATTTCTTTCCCAGATAGGTCTATCTGTGACACTCTTTGGCAGTAGTGACAGGTATTATCATCTTCCCCAAGATAACAACACATTCTTGTTAATATCCTGAAATCATTTTTTCTCTGCCTGTCTCTCTTTTAACTTGTTTTCTATTATTTTTCATTTTATGTATTATCTTGATTTTGAAAAGGGTCCTGAAAGTTCTACTAAATGATTGCATATGAGTGTCTTTTTAAAATTAATTAATAGGCAACTTGACACCAATTTTGGCATAAAAAATTGAATCACCAGCAAAATACTTTCCTGAGGAGTTCAGCTGCCTTTTGAGTGATTATACAAGAATTATCAAAATGTTCATTTCATGACACTGAGTTTGGACTACAAATATTTTTGTGGCAAACATATATAAATACAGTTGAATAAATATCCATTCATACACAATCAAATCCAAATCTATGTTGGTTGCAGCCAAGACATTATGCTATTATCCAGCTGTTAAAAAAGTAAACATATGTAAATTCAAGTAAAATGAACATATAAATGTACAAACCTGTTATAAATGAACTGTAAAAGCAATGTATTCACCCTTAGTGTCACCATTTTGTAAGGGCTTTGAAACAAAGAAACAAAATGGCAGCTATGAACATTCAGCTTAATAAAACCACATGAATCTCCAGCTGCTGATTATAACTGACGATCACTGTCAGTCTTTACCAAAGTATTTTTTTCTAGAGCACCAGTAGTTGATTGTTGACTCAAAGTCAGGTTTCAAATAGATCCTGGTATGCAGTTCTCTCTTTAAAACTTTTGCAGGCCATTTACTGCAAAACTTAAAGAATAGTGTACACAACAAGATGCTAAAACATACAGGGTTTTTCTATCCGTTAATCAGGATTTTAGAAGTAAAAAAAATGGAAAGTTGCTTGTCAACTGTGAGCACCAGTTAATATATTTAACTTCAAGACTCTAAATAATCTTGAGCTCTTTTCATATGGGTCTCACATTTGCTAAAAGCTCCCATCTAAGTTTAATTAAGGAGAAACTTTCTTGAAAGCTTAAATTGCTTCATTTAATATTATAATATTTCTGAAAAATTAACACTTTATTTTTGACCTTTTGTCAGCATGCATATTTTATCCTTCTGTATTTCACACAAAGACAGTACATGGAACATTGTAGAATTTACAACTGACTTAATGGCCACAAAATTAATGATTCAGGCATGTTGCATTATATAATCATTATATAATCACATTTTTATATTAGCTGATATTTTTAGAAGACATTTTTCTGAGAACAAATTTTTCTGATTTGTTTTCTAATCTGCCATGTGTAAATAAGACCACATGGCAAAATGCTCATGTTTTGATGGTAGTAACATTCACCATTTCACACAAATATGTGTCTCCACTTCACAGGCATGCTAAGTTCCTGCCCATAATATGGTTACTACTGTTGCTAGTTGTATAATGTTGTTTAAAGGACAAAAGCTACAAAATAATGATGTTGTGAATAATTTCCCAAAAACACTTTTGGAGACCAATTACTATTTTCTGCAGCAGTAAGATTCAAGCTGGATGTGTTCTAAGCCCCAACCAGTTTGAATTATGTAAAGTTTTATTTCTTGAACAAAAAAGGAACATTAATTAAGTTATATAGGTTATATCTGCTAATGTGCTACTCTGCATATTACGAACTATCTCCAGAAGAGAGAGTGACTGACCAGAGGATTATTTTCCTACTCAAGCACTGTTCAGAGACTAAGCTTAATTACATGATGACAAAGGTTACAACAAAAGGTTTCATGCCTCCTGTTCCTTTCTACTTCTGCACAGATCACAAATCTACTCTATAGAACTGAGAACCTTCCAGGACAGATATGGAGCACGTTTACCATACTAACGAAACAGCATGAAGTCCACAACCACCTAGCTTTTAGGTATGGAATGCAGCAGATGCCTTGTTTTGCTTTATTTTGTTTCAAGGCCTCTTAAACTTTCTCCAACATGTTAAAAAAAAAAAGACAAGGCATCTGCATGGCAAAAACCTCTTTCAGCTTTTCCGAGTGCTGGAAGAAGCTATAAGGAGGCTGCAGGTAATATGAAGTGCTTTGTCAAGGCAAATCATAGCCTATTCTCATCTGCATATTGCTAAATATACAACAGACAATCAATGACAGACAGACAGCAACTTTATTTTGGTCATTGACCCATAAAAATACATTCTGTAAAACAAACAAAGCAAAGTTAACCCCTAACATCAGTGACTACCAGCAACCATTTGTGGGCAAAGCTTACACATAATGTAGAGAGAGAGATTTTTCCTGGTTATCTAACAAATAATGCAAATAAAAATTGTTGGAGTGCCAAGGAAATTTAGATAAAAAGGGGGTAATCAGCTGGTGGTGAATATCCCTGTAGAACTGGCAGCACAAAAGAACATGGGCTGTGATTTCTGTAGCATCCCCATCATAGGGGCAGTGTTGAGTTTCATAAGGGCTTTTCCTATAAAATAGGAAACTGTTTCCCTTCTAAAACAGTTGTGGGCAGAGCATTAAATCCAACTAAAGATAAAGCTGTCCTGAATTTGGGAACTTTGATGTAATGTAAGCTGGTACAAGAGCGAAAAGTTGGTTATTTACAATATGTTGTAAGAGAAAGCAGCAATTCTGCTTGGCCTTCTATGTCTAAGATCCTTTGCCTTAGTAGTGATCTAGCTTGGTCTGACTCTAAGGCTAAGATGGCATCACTGGAGAAACCATAGAGGCTCAGTCTCTTTTGGATAGCTGTTTCCTGGGAAGATTTAAAATTATCTACCAATATTAGATGGGTCAGTCCACTGGGGTTGTGATGTGAATTTTAACCAGTAAGTAAAGATATTTATCCAGAGGTTAGATTCAAGTTTACTATCTCCTGCTTCCCATCGAAGTACCGCATTTGGGGTGCAATGGGTAACCTGAAAGATGTTTCTCAGAATTTTTGCTTGTATTCTTTCTAAGGTAATCTTGCTGTTATATGGTCCTAATTGAGTGCCATATACAGGCCTGCAACTAGGGTCTGTGTCACCTGGGGCAAACATGGATTCTGCCCCCTTTTTGCCAACCCCCCTCCCAGTGCTTATTTGGCACCCCCCAGCGCAGGACCTAGGGCACATGCCCTGCTTGCCCCCCCCCCCAGTTGAGGCCCTGGCCATGTAGCAGTTGTGCTCAGGCTTTAGCTGCAAACAACTTAATTGCAGCAGGGATAAAATGTGCTCCTCTGGCAAAATAGTAAGTTTGAATAGTTGAAGCAGATCTCTGTGCATTCAGATACATAATCCAGGTGGGCATTTCTGCTTCCTGAAGCTTGAAAACTATCCCTAAATATTTAAGGATCTTAACCTGCTTAATGGATTTCCCACCTAAGTTCCAGCTTCTCTGTTTTGGGCATTTGGAGAAAGGGAGAATCTTGATCAATGTAAATCTTCTAGAAATTATAGTTGACACAGGCTAGAGATGGATTTTTAGAACCTTCATCAAGCTATAGTCCCAGAATTCTTTGAACCTTAAAACTGCTATAAACTGCCCTTAGAAGTGTTAGATGCTAGATAACTATTCAGGATATATCTATATCTATACAATATATCTCTATCTCTATCTCTATATCTCTATCTCTATCTATCTATCTGTATATATACTGTATATCATCTATATCTACTGTATATCATCTATCTCTATCTCTATGGTGAAGGTGAAAGGTGCCCTGTGCAAGCACTGAGTCATGTTTGACCCTTTGGGGGGATGCTGCTTTCGCAACATTTTCTTGGCAGACTATAGTGGGGTGGTTTGCCATTGCCTTCCCCAGTCGTCACCTTTCCCAGCAAGCTGGATACTCATTTTACCGACCTTGGAAGGATGGAAGGCTGAGTCGACCTGAGCTGGCTACCCAAGAATCCAGCTTTCGCTGGGATCAAACTCAGTACTGCCACCTACCACTCTGCACCACACAAGGCTCTGTACCTATACCTATACCTATACCTATACCTATACCTATCTATATCTCTCCATGGAAACTTAATTGAGAATAACATCAAATTAATTGTTTAGAGAAAAATCCCAGTCCAATGGAAAAGTCAGCAATAGACTTTGTAGAGATTAACATTCCAGTTTAAAGCCAGCCATTTTTAATAAAGCACCCTAAAAGTAATGAAGTTGAGCCTTCTGTTCATTCTAATTTAAAATAAAACGAAGATAACTAACAACTAATTTACTTCAAACAATTGTTAATGTTTCTTTGTTTATCCCTGATGGTCCTTTGATCCTTGTTGGTTTATTATGTGATTCCAACTCTTGAATTAATATGGTGTCATTTATCTACCAAAAACATTTTTTTAAAAAAAATACCTCTTAGCACCCTACACTTCTCATGTAGGGACAGTTCATAGAGATTAACATGCAAAGACAAAAGAAATTAAATACTCAGTGAAAGAGACCACTCATGGGACTAACAATATACTCTCTGAAGTGCTCTAAGACTGTTAATAAAAGTAGCTGAGATTTTTAATTGAAAGTTGAAGGAAGCCTATAAATGGTTTAATCAGGTCATTGACAGACACTGGAGGGTTTTTTCCCCAAGGATATTCCACTGCATTAAACCCATACTTTTAAACAAGATAGATTCTAGAGCAGCTTGTTATTGAAAAGAAAAAGAAAAACTGATTTTGTAGACATCAAGTTCAATACCGTGTACCATTGAAGACAATTGTTTTACTTCTCAGTTTGTTTGGACCTGGAATTATGCTTAATTTCCTGTCTTTAATAATTTTATCTATATCTCCTTTCAGATTCCTCAAGTGTTGTCTGAGTGACTTAGGAATTTTTTATTAGCATTTTATTACTGATATTTAAATAATAGTTAGTTTGTCAGATGCACTAGAGATCAATAAAATTAATCACACCCTTACTGTACATTCAGTCCAAAACTGACAAATTCAACAGTATTGAAATATTAGAAAACTTCACATACCGAAATGGACAAGACCTTTCCCAAAGCACAAAATTAAAATATTTTTTCTTCAGGGATGCACTATTTTAATACATAGACAGACTACACCCATGCCACAGGTGTTAACAAATGCATCAGCCATGCCACAGTTCTTCAAAGTATGCACATGCAGGAATCCCTCAGCAGTCACAACCCTGAGGTGGTAGCTTACCCAGGGACTTGCTCAGCCTGATGCCAATTTTAGGACAAGGAGGACATGGTCAATGCAAATGTCAGGAGCTAGAGAACTTAGCTTTTCCATGAAGCACAACTGGTAAAAACTCCTGGAAGTTAAGTGCAGCTCCTGATGAATTCATGAAACATATTCATGCAGTTTTCTTGGAAACAGCATGAAAGTAGTTTGCCATTGCTTTCTGCCAGGACTATCTTTTAAGTACAGTATTTCCAGAATGTTCCCCACCAAAATACTAACCAGGCCTAACTGTCAGGCTGTCAGGCAGCCATGGCGCCATTAAGACCAGCAAGGTCATGGGGAGCCCTTTGAAGTGTGGGGTGACACTCTGACACTTTGAAGTGAAACGGCCAGGTATGCGAATTGCAAAGCCTGCAGGCAATATAACTAGGAAACTGCGCTGAACACTTCAGCACCTTGGACAGATCAAAGGGCACTATAATCAATGCAAAGGATTCAACCTGGGAAGAGAGGGGTGGGAAGAGAGGTGGGGGCTGAAAGTCTCATTGATTTAAATCCTTGATCACATGGGCTTTCCTCACTCAAATCTTTAACAGTAAAGATTCCTTCATATTCCTTCATGACTTGTGTAAGGGATACTGATTTATTAGCTACAGAATCAGGTCTTTACACTAATTCAGTTTAGCTTTTGAACCCAGATAAGGCTGGGAAAGTGCTGCTACCTGCTGTAGATAGCCTAGTTACATATATGAAAGAGCAAAGTTCAACAAGGTATGTTAGTATTATTGGAAAGCATCAGACTACTTATAATCAAGCCACGCAATACACAATGAGTACTAAAGCACTTTGGTTAATATCAAATCACATTTGATATTTCCAACATGGCAGCTTTAAAAATTATGTGCAGGGAGAGTATTGATGCAACACAGGAAGACTGGGCTCACCTTAAAATACACAGAGGGGAGGTTTGGGGGATATGGAAAGTTATTAGCGTGGATCCATTACATAGATGACACTTTTGTCATAATAAAAAAGGAACAACTAGAGAAGAGTCATGAGACAATCAACATCATCAAAGGAACAACATTTACAAGGGAAGAAGAAAACAACATGCTACTCTTCCTGGATATCCTCATCAGCAGGGGAAAGAATGCAAAATTAGAAACCAACAACCCAACCTTCCACATGAGGAGCTGTATAAGAACATTATTCAGATGAGCATAAATACACTGCAGCAACCCGGAACACCAGAAAGAAGTAGACTACCTATACAACATCTTCCTACAAAATGGATACCCGTGCAAATCAAATCAAATCAAACCAAATCAAATCTTTATTACAGTCATAGGCCAGCATAAGGAGGGTGGGGTACAGTCAATTAAAAAGCATAGAAGATACAGCAGAGTCTTAAAAAATATGAAAAGATAAAAGATATAAAAAATATATGAATTAAAACAGAAGGTATATAAAAACAAGAGTCTGAAAGAAATGGTAGGAGCATTAGATAGGTGTAGAGTAGCATACAGGTTAGTCTGTGGAAAACTATATCAAATTACAGAGCACTCTAGTATGGTGAACTAGATGCTCATTAAGCCTAATTTACAGCACAGGTCACCATCCGATGAATTGTAGGCACTTCTGCACAGAACCTGGCAACACTGTATAGCAGGGGTAGTATCTGAAAGCTGCAGGGAGATGTAAAATTGTCCTGTATGCACTGGGTATTTATGCAGTAATAGTGAGATGAGGGTAGTACAAATGTCTCTGTAATACAGGCACTGGAAAAGCATGTGCTCTGTTGTTTCTGTGTGTCCAGAGTCACAGGGGCATTGCCTGTCTGGGTAAGGAATCTTCCTGTATTGGCCTTGAAGGACAGCTGAGGGGAGGGCATGGCATTGTGCCAGAGTAAAGCACCCCCCCACCCCCACCCCGGTGTTTAGGTACTTTAAGTTTAGTTAGGTATGCCATAAGGGAAGCAGACTATCTGTTGGATTCACTGGCAATAATGGTCGGAGTCCTGGCTAGATCCAACTGGCGCTCTGTATCTGCTACATGCTGTGGCAGATCATATCCCATGCTGAGTAGAGGACCTGGAGAAAAGCCCAGGGGTGAGATTTTAGTTTCCACTGCCTGTTTCCATGCAGATTGAAAATCATCACTCATACTTAATGGGGCAAGGCCAAGGAGAAAAAAGGATAGTCTGAGCCAACAGTTGAGTATGATCAACAGTTGAGTATGATCAACTAGCCTCCACTTTCATGAGGCCTATCTCTAGTTGCAGGATGGCATTAGAGACACATTTTGGGAATTGAAGGGCTGATCTTAGAAATTTTGATTGTACAGTTCTAATGATGCAAAATTGGAGAAGGGGCCCAGCTGGGCACCATAAAGAAGATATGCTATTGGCTTACCTTTGAATAATTTGAGTGCTGCAGCTATATAGTGATCACCTCTTGTCTTAAGGAATTTAAGAATGGCAGATGAGCTCCTCTGAATTTTCAGAAATGTAGCTCCATGGGTTTTCTTGTTGCCAGCAGAATGGAGGACTACCCCCAGGTATTTGAAACAGGAAGGACCTGCTCAGCTTGTGGCCATCTAAGCTCCAGGAGTGGCTCTTGGACCTTTTGGTATAGGTTATAGATTATATATTCCTTCATTAGGAACTACTACAAAGAAGCTCAAACATGCAAAATCTCTCTTAATAAGTGGTTGTGAGTTGTATTTTTTTTTCTTTTGACATTTCCTGGATATCTTTGGCTCATGAAACCATTTTGTTCTGGAAACAGCAGCAAAGACAAAGAGTCTGCAACTGTAATTGCTAGGAAGAAGTATGACATATTGAGAATTGCAGACGAGTCGTAGATATATTGCTCCTGTGACTATTTAAGACTTTAATTTCTCATGAGGCTTCTGGTGAGGAATGGCAGATTGAGCAGCTGTGCCCGCAGGCTAAGCAGGTGGAGCTGACAATGTGGCAACTTTTTTCGGACTCAGGCAGGTTTTCCTGAAGCCCAGAAACATTTTCCGGATAAAGGAGAACACCTTGAATCATCCTATTTGTCCTCCGGGCAGCTGCTTGTAGCCAGATTGCAAACAGTGTTTCACATTCAACTGGTAAGAGCTAGCTGGGAGGCGGGGCTGTCATCATTTTCCAAGCTGCGCTGTAGCCTTAAAGGGACACTAAGACCAGCCACCCCATTTCTAAATACATACATACATACATACATACATACATACATACATACATACATATAAAAATTATGCATACCCTAAGAGAGGCTTTCTATAGTGAGGAGAAACTGGGTCTCTTGGTGCTTATCGTTATTTTTGGGATTACTTTTTTAAAATTCTTTTTTTTAAGTTTTGGACTTCATTTTCCTTCCAAATATAAAGGAGGATTGAGAGCAGCAGTTGTTTTCCTGTTATTATTTTTGTATTAAATTCAGAGATATTAGCATTTTCCTACATGTTTAATTGGCTGATCTGAACCTTCATCTTTCTGTTTCTACTTTCCCTTGGGAACTGTCTGCTTATCTCACTTTTCCTTGTGTAAATGCATTTTGGAACTTTTCCGTATCTTCGACTTTCTCTGGGTAAGCTCCTAGGAGGTGCCATAATCTACTGTGTGAGACATGGAAGATTTTAAACAGATTTCTTCTCACTTCTACCAAGCTTTTATGCAAGATATTCAGGACATCATGGAAAATGTGCCATCAAGTTTGGGATGTGGTGGATGAAATCAAAGAATTCAACAGTGATAGAAATGTTTCTTCTAAAAGTGAGATTGGGATTTCTATTGAGATGCTGGATGAAGATTAGATAGTGGAGTTGGAGAAATTTAAGGGAGAGAGAGAGACCTGCAAGCAAAGAGTAAAATTAACTTCCTGGTGAAACGCCATGAAAAAGAAGGGGTCATTATGTATGGGAGGTTTTTTGAGGAGAAGCTGGAATTTTTGAGGGGGACAGTTGGGCTGTTTGATTTTTTCAAGAGAAAAGCTCTGCACATTGTGGGGATATGTAAATGCTCTGATTTAATCTGAAGTGGGATAAGGGTTAAATAATGTTTTTCTGGTTTGCTTTAAGGGTTTGACTGATGTTAACTATTAAGTTTAATGGAACACAATTTATATGCTTTTTAATTATATTTTTATTATAGTAGACAGAAATGTATAGAATAGGAAGGGGATAATTAAATATGTGTTATCCTTTGGGGGGGGAAAGTTGTTTAGGAGGTCTATATGATTTTTTTTTTAAAATATAACTGGGAGGAATAACTGTACTTAGTGATTTTTATTATGTGCTAAAGTGGAATGACTTATAGAAATAATGTGGTTTTGGTTTAATATAGAGTAAGAGATTGATTATGGAAATTTTTGTATATCCCTGCTGTTAAAAGTTGGAAGCCACATTTTTTTGTAATTTTGAAAAAAAAATTCTCCTGTGTCTTCACACCTTTTTAATTTCTTTTTCTTTTTGTAGTTTATTTTTCATAACTTTTATCTTTGTCTTGAAACTTAATAAAAAAAAATTATATAAAGACTTTAATTTCTCCCAATGATTAAATATAAAGAAGCCAATACTAACAATTTGTGCAAATACCTACCTGATTATCAAGTCATCATTTAACCAACTGCTCCATGCTTATAACCTTAAATTGCCCAGGGCAGCAACATGTTGGGAAAGGTAGTCTAATTGTGAATCGTAATGACTTTCAAGACATATTAGTTTCCTGAGTAATCCCTTAGATTTCCTGTGTGATATTTTTGTTCTGCAGCATGTTTTTTGACAAAATAGTCAAACATTTTTGTAAGGTTCCTTGATAATTAAGGATGACTCCTTTCTTTTGCCCAATAATGAATACATTCTCAAAAGCACTGAGTTCATTACTCAGATGAAATGTTCTCTTGCTCAAAATGCTACTGGGGAGGAACAGAGGATGAGCTCAACTAGCCCCAGACGTGATGACGCAGCTAGCTCAAAGCCGAAAGGACGGCTAGCGGCCGACGGTGCTGGTGGTGAACGGCGAATCCGATGTTCTAAGGATCAACACACCATCGGAACCTGGAATGTAAGATCTATGAGCCAGGGCAAATTGGATGTGGTTATTGGTGAGATGTCAAGATTAAAGATAGACATTCTGGGCATCAGTGAACTGAAATGGACTGGAATGGGCCACTTCACATCAAATGACCACCAGATCTACTACTGCGGACAAGAGGACCACAGAAGAAATGGAGTAGCCTTCATAATTAATAGTAAAGTGGCTAAAGCAGTGCTTGGATACAACCCAAAAAACGACAGAATGATCTCAATTCGAATTCAGGGCAAGCCATCTAACATCACAGTGATTGAAATATATGCCCCAACCACAGATGCTGAAGAAGCTGAAGTAGAGCAGTTCTATGAGGATCTGCAGCACCTACTGGACAACACGCCTAAAAGAGATGTTATTTTCATCACAGGAGACTGGAATGCTAAGGTGGGCAGTCAAATGACACCTCGAATTACAGGTAAGTATGGCCTGGGAGAACAAAACGAAGCAGGACACAGGCTGATAGAATTTTGCCAAGACAATTCACTCTGCATAACAAACACTCTCTTCCAACAACCTAAGAGACGGCTTTATACATGGACTTCACCAGATGGACAACACCGAAATCAGATTGATTACATCCTTTGCAGCCAAAGGTGGCGGACATCTGTACAGTCGGTAAAAACAAGGCCTGGAGCTGACTGTAGTTCAGATCACGAACTTCTTCTTGCACAATTTAGGATCAGACTCAAGAGATTAGGGAAGACCCGCAGATCAGCTAGATATGAGCTCACTAATATTCCTAAGGAATATGCACTGGAGGTGAAGAATAGATTTAAGGGACTGGACTTAGTAGATAGGGTCCCGGAAGAACTCTGGACAGAAGTTGGCAGCATTGTTCAGGAGGCGGCAACAAAATACATCCCAAAGAAAGAGAAAACCAAGAAGGCAAAATGGCTGTCTGCTGAGACACTAGAAGTAGCCCAAGAAAGAAGGAAAGCAAAAGGCAACAGTGATAGGGGCAGATATGCCCAATTAAATGCAAAATTCCAGAGGTTAGCCAGAAGAGATAAGGAATTATTTTTAAACAAGCAATGCGCGGAAGTGGAAGAAGACAATAGATTAGGAAGGACAAGAGACCTCTTCCAGAAAATTAGAAACATTGGAGGTAAATTCCAGGCAAAAATGGGTATGATCAAAAACAAAGAAGGCAAGGACCTAACAGAAGAAGAAGAGATCAAGAAAAGGTGGCAAGAATATACAGAAAACCTGTATAGGAAGGATAACAATATCGGGGATAACTTTGACGGTGTGGTCGGTGAGCTAGAGCCAGACATCCTGAAGAGTGAGGTTGAGTGGGCCTTAAGAAGCATTGCTAATAACAAGGCAACAGGAGACGACGGCATCCCAGCTGAACTGTTCAAAATCTTGCAAGATGATGCTGTCAAGGTAATGCATGCTATATGCCAGCAAATTTGGAAAACACAAGAATGGCCATCAGACTGGAAAAAATCAACTTATATCCCCATACCAAAAAAGGGAAACACTAAAGAATGTTCAAACTATCGAACAGTGGCACTCATTTCACATGCCAGTAAGGTAATGCTCAAGATCCTGCAAGGTAGACTTCAGCAGTTCATGGAGCGAGAATTGCCAGATGTACAAGCTGGGTTTAGAAAAGGCAGAGGAACTAGAGACCAAATTGCCAATATCCGCTGGATAATGGAAAAAGCCAGGGAGTTTCAGAAAAACATCTATTTCTGTTTTATTGACTATTCTAAAGCCTTTGACTGTGTGGACCATAACAAATTGTGGCAAGTTCTTAGTGGTATGGGGATACCAAGTCATCTTGTATGCCTCCTGAAGAATCTGTATAACGACCAAGTAGCAACAGTAAGAACAGACCACGGAACAACAGACTGGTTTAAGATTGGGAAAGGAGTACGGCAGGGCTGTATACTCTCACCCTACCTATTCAACTTGTATGCAGAACACATCATGCGACAAGCTGGGCTTGAGGAATCCAAGGCTGGAGTTAAAATCTCTGGAAGAAACATTAACAATCTCAGATATGCAGATGATACCACCTTGATGGCTGAAAGTGAAGAGGAACTGAGGAGCCTTATGATGAAGGTGAAAGAAGAAAGTGCAAAAGCTGGTTTGCAGCTAAACCTCAAAAAAACCAAGATTATGGCAACCAGCTTGATTGATAACTGGCAAATAGAGGGAGAAAATGTAGAAGCAGTAAAAGACTTTGTATTCCTAGGTGCAAAGATTACTGCAGATGCTGACTGCAGTCAGGAAATCAGAAGACGCTTAATCCTTGGAAGAAGAGCAATGACAAATCTCGATAAAATAGTTAAGAGCAGAGACATCACACTGACAACAAAGGCCCGCATAGTTAAAGCAATGGTGTTCCCTGTAGTAACATATGGCTGCGAGAGCTGGACCATAAGGAAGGCTGAGCGAAGGAAGATCGATGCTTTTGAACTGTGGTGTTGGAGGAAAATTCTGAGAGTGCCTTGGACTGCAAGAAGATCCAACCAGTCCATCCTCCAGGAAATAAAGCCAGACTGCTCACTTGAGGGAATGATATTAAAGGCAAAACTGAAATACTTTGGCCACATAATGAGAAGACAGGACACCCTGGAGAAGATGCTGATGCTAGGGAGAGTGGAAGGCAAAAGGAAGAGGGGCCGACCAAGGGCAAGATGGATGGATGATATTCTAGAGGTGACGGACTCGTCCCTGGGGGAGCTGGGGATGTTGACGACCGACAGGAAGCTCTGGCGTGGGCTGGTCCATGAAGTCACGAAGAGTTGGAAGCGACTAAACGAATAAACAACCAAATCTATATTTATTTTGCCCTGGTGAACCATCATTTTCACCTGTACTTGGCCTATTCTGATGTACAGCAGCCTGTATCATGCAATTTCTAAAGTAACTCTTTATTTGAAAACATTAATTTGCCTATATTTCTTTATCACTATATTATAGATAGTTAGAAACAATAAAGAGGTCCAGGTGTTAGGCAGACTATTTTTTTTCTTATATAGTTTCTGGGTTAAAATAAATACTGCAACTTTGAACTTAAGTACTTGTTTGAATTAATGATTGAATTGAATGTTTCTTTATTTTAGAATTTGTATTCTCCATCAAATTTAATCACTGACTTAAATTTGAATAGTTGCATTTGTGCATCATAAGTTTAAAGACATCTGTCATTTTCTCACTTGTCTGTACATATACTGAGTATATACTAATATATATACTCAATATTCCATTTGACATAATAAAAAGCAAAGTTCCCAGATTACAAAATAATAAATTATAAAATTGCATATAATGCTGCCCACCTATTTAAAATCAATATATCTTTGGTAACAAATTTGTCATTGTCTTATTTTAGGACTTCTGTATTCACAGGAATTGGTCCTTTCAATTATGATCTCAGGCTTTCCTATCTTTGTATGAATGCAAATAATCTTCATTTTATTAAATAAAAATGTTATTTCACATGTCCCTGACATCCAAAAAGCCATTCTTCAATTTTACAAATTCATTTTTTTAGAAATACATAGAAAAATTTAAAAGCTAACTAGGATATAATATAATGTGGCACTTTTCATTTTTCATGTACCAGATTTCTCTATGTTAACATTTCAAAGAGACACTTTTGCTATGTTCACTGGATGGCTTTTCTAGATACATAAAATCAATATTACAGTGATTACAATGATATCTTTCTGCAGATTAATACTGTGTGACATTAAAGAATGGGGCAATTTTCTCAGCATCAGATTACTCTTTTTACATCAACGAGAATTTAGCAAAAATGTCACCATGCATTTCATATACTGAACATATATAAATGCATTCTTGAACTGGGGCAGGTAGGTGAGTTTCTAGAGTAAGAAAGAGAAACATTGATTCCTATAAATCAAGCTATAGTTTTCCAAAACTGGAGTTTATGCTCCCAGGGACCATATATGTGTGTGTACATCACACATAGACATACATACATAGATAACATAAGATAAAGTAATTTGCATGTGTCTTTATTCTATCTTCTGCCATGAAGTGCATTAATCTCTTCCAATATAATCTACGTGTTAACTTCTATGCCTCTTGAAGTATAGACCTTCTAAGCCAATAAATACCTGCATAAACATGTGGTAACATATTGAAAAGTCATAGTCACAACATGAGCTACACAAACTCATTCACTAAATGGGAATATTTTAAAAGATCTTGAGTACAGATGTTTCCAAGTAAAATTTAAGATCTCTCTGGGTGTTCCAACTGGTGATCACTCTATTATAGGCTTAACTCTTTAAAGCAAGAGTTCAGGTGCTCATTTTCTTCTTCCTACCCTTTCACCCAGCATGCAATCATTGTTACAATTCAACACATTTTTTTGCATGTAGCACCTTGCACAAAATGCAAACAGCTGCAATTTCACTGCCCAACCCTTCATTCTACCCTTAAACATTTGTTCTGTTAATGTAGGTTAATTCGGCAAATAACACTTCTGTAAATTGTTCTTGCAAACTGCTACATCATTTATGTAAGGACTTCTGTGAACTTTGAAAAATTAATGCCTTTAATTTTGGTTGATGGCAACATCACCAGAGCTCTGTAAATTGCACTTTAATGAGATTTTGCTACAGGGGATAATCTGCTACTGACAGAGTAACATCTTGAAAACATCTGTAGACCTATAATTTCTCTATGACGATTAGATCCCACCACAAGACTCCAAATACAGACCCGAAACAAAGAGGGATATGCAAAGTTCTAAATGGCTGTACAACCTGTTCTTTAGCAAAGAAGAGATACACAATGAAAAGTTCTGTGCGCTGAAAATAAATCAATTTTTCTGACTAATTAACATTTAGCTTTATTTAATTAAGGAAGGCTATTACTGTCTCCACTGCTGTGCATCTGTATATAATGAAAGAAACAGCAGTAGGTATAAGATACCACAGAGGGATGTGCCCAAGTCACTTGCACTATAGGTGTAAAGGAATGTCTATTATTGTTAAGTAACTGACATCAGAGTCTTCTTAATGCTCTCATAAATAAATGGAAGGCTTTCACAGATGCTTTACACATATGGTTTCTTATTTGTCTCCAATAGAGACTGGTAGTTAGATTAGATGCCAGAATCAAATGATTTAAATAGACAGCTGCATAATGAGAACTACAAAAACACCTTTTAAAACCATTTCTACTTATAGTGATAAGTGAACTAACAAAAGGATGATAAATCTTGTTTTGGGTATACCAGGCTTTCTTCATTGTTTTAAATCCATCCTTTTGGAAAAACTTTAGGAAACAAATTCTGTCCTGCAATGTGAATGTATAAGGAGAAAATGATTAGGGCAAAAAGAAAGAGGAATTTGGATAATCCAGCTCTTTGCAAACAAGTTACTTGAAAACACACTAGAGAGGCATTGAAATGGCTTTTTCAATGGTCAGAGATTGAGATTAAACAGAAGAAAGCTCATGTATAGCAGAAGAAAACAATGATGTTTTGTGCATCTTTTGAATATCATTTCCTCTGCTTCAATTCAGTTATTTGGGTGTTTACCGTAAAAAGCCAAAAAGCATAATGTAATTCCACAGACATCCTAAGAATAAGAGAAGGGGGAAAAATACCCAAAACCAAAGGGGAGAAATGTGAAGAAAGAAGGGTGTAGACAGAGACACATAGATTTAAGAAAGAAGTTGTCCAAATAATAAAGATATTCTCTGTTTAAAATAGCAAACCTGTTTTAAACATCCCCAGATACAGAAGCAGGAAGCACTCATAGAAATTAATGGAAGTAGGTTGAATTTATTGCAAGTAGAAGCGGAAACCAATGTGTCCACCCATCTACAACCTTTAAAATATTGTGAAAAATTCCCAAAATAACCAACAAAAACAAAGTTATTTTGGTGGCAATGAAATGTTGATTGACTATATGGTGAAAAAAAAAATAAAGCCGTTCCACTCCACTGCAATACTTTGATGGAGGACCCTGTCTTTTGAATGGTAATGAACATATTCTTCATTGCCAAGTGGGGGAGGCTATTCCTTTAATAAGTGATACATTAATAGCTTCTGTCAAAGGTAATTATCAGGCTACCTTCTTGTTTTAAATATTCATGGTTCATATTGTCAAGAATTTCCTGCCTTTCTAACTGATTCTGTACACTGACTTGTTTTTTTTTTTAATTTTTATTTAACAGGTGTATATACCAACTGAGCATGTGTCAGACTCCACAATCAAATGATTGCTGAATCATCTGATTGTGTTCATCTGCCATGATGACTCAACGTGTGTCAAGGAAAAGATGGGAGGGGGGAATTGCAAGGAGTGTGAAACTGTAGTGTTTAGTCTGGAAGTGGGGGAGTCAAGGTCATCCTGCCAGAGACATCTGTGGCTGGTATGGCTGACCATTAGAGGCTGGGTAAGAAAGAGATAAGAGGGGGGAGTGGGGTGCTGGAAAGTTGTAATGAGTGAGTTTAGGTGGGAATCTTTTAATCAGAGCTTTTTTCCTGTTCTGTACACTTGTTCTCAATAAACCTGAGTTCTGCATATTCCAATTGTGCATGAACTGGGTCAATATTGGGACTAATGGTGTCAGTTCTGACAGCATGCCTAGTCTAGAATATCACTCCCCTTCCTTTAAAAAAAACTGATTGAATATCTGTTGATAATATTGCTATAATTATTTGTAGAGTTGTCTGGAATAATTGTAGCTGCTGATAGAATACACTTTTTAATGAAATGCACTGCCACAACCTCAGATTGTATACTAACTCTGAAGGGGGAAGTGCTACCCCATCCAAGGACAAGATGGAATATCCCCAGATCTGGGTGACCCAAACACCCATGGCTATTCAGTCTTAATAGGATTGAATCAGAGACAGTTCCTCCCCATCCAAATCCGCACAGCCTCCACACACTGGGACAGAACCTTGACAGCCTCACCTGGCTGACCCTGGGACTGAAAGATATAATCAGGTATCATCACATTTTATGTATCTCTGAAACATCTAATTCCATTGAGAGAAATGAAGACCAAAGGTTCTTGGAACAGCAGACTGAGTAGATATATAAGTCACTTAGTCACTGACATAACAACAGCAACAACAACAGTAATAATAATAATTTATTGAATTTATATGCTACCCAACTCTCAGTGACTCTGGGCAGTTCCTAATTATAGAGATAAATCTTGCATTTCATCTATATATTACTAAAACTCTCGTGTCTGTTTTTTTCTGTTTGTAACCTTCAATTGGGCAAAACAGTGCATCATAGGGCAACAGTTTTGAAGCATGGTACCTCAGATGGGCTAATGTACAGAATGCATCCAAAATCTGAAACCTATGACTCCCATGGAACTGAAATTTGGCAAAGTTGTGGCCGCTTCAGCACCATTGCACCCTCCAACTACACTTCCCAGAAACCTCTAGGTTGTGTGGCGCAAGGGAAGATAGGGGCATATCCCTGCCTTGTTTACCTCTTCCCTCTGGTCCCTCTGGCCTCTCTAGTCCCTGCGCCCAATCAGCTAGCAGCAAGTCCCGACAGGTGAGAACAATTGGCTGCTTTGGAACCAAGTCTGGTGGGGCACCAATGGTTGACATATCCTCGACCTATTCCTTAAAATCAACAGAATAAGTTTCTTGCCATGGCCCAGGCTTGATAGAGCCAAAGTTTTTTATGAGTTGATAAATTCCATGTGCAAGGAATATTGCTCAAAAGTACATTAAGATCCTGAACTTTAATATTTCTTCCCAAAATTCTATTAACATATATAGAGTAGTGATGTGAAACCAATAGAAGGTTATAGCTAGATAAGACCCAATTATATGATTTAGGGAGCTTTCAAATGTCTTACTATTCCAACATTTTTTAAAAAGAAATTAACGTCCATTCCTTTTTAAGAATTCTTTCAGAGGTCCAATAAACATTAAACACTATTTTCTGGTGAATTAATTTGCTGTTTAAATCATGGCAAATACAGTTTATATTTCTTAATACATGGACCCATTGATTCTCCAAAACTGCATATTCCAATTCTTCATTGAGCAATTCAAATATAAAACTATTTTTTTTAAATTATTTATTATACCTTAATACCCTGCATCTCTTAAGGATCCTAAAATTGCAGGAACCACAGAGGCTGCTAGAGCATCCAGGCCATATTGTTTAATTGGTACGTATTTCAGTTGTAGGTATTGCCAAGCAAAGATTGTATTAAATTATCATCAATATGCAATCTCTTCAAGTCTTAAAAAAGAACATTAAAAATTAACTTATTCAAAGTGTTGATCTCTTGTTTAGCATTTGTACACTTCTCCACTATTTCCAAATCTGAGTTGTTATTATTATTAAAATAGAGTTATGGAGATTTCTCATCTGGCTCAGGATCAAAATATAACTGTTTACCTACTAATGATCATAAATGTTTGGCGGCTTTGAAGGCTGGAAACAAAAATCATTGTTTTAGTACACCTGGATCCTAAAATCTGCTAAGATTTCAGAGGTGTTACATGCTTGCTCTTCAAATGGGCCCCAGGAAGAGAATAATAATATAAAAATATCATTCAAGCTTAATGGTATGTTTGAAAATCTGCAAGATTGAAGCCTCCATCATTGTAAGACAACCTCAATTTGGCCAAGGATATTTGATGGGCTTTAGCATGTCATAAAAATGTTCTCAATAATTTATCTGTGTAAACTACCTAATAGGGATTTACACTGCAATCCCACTCAGAGTTAATCTTCATGTAATAAACATTTAATAACATCAGTTTTGCCCCAAAAACTGAATAGGAGTTTTAACCATCAAGTTATAGCTATTGAAATTTCATATATACATTTCAACATACTTAATTCAGTATACTGTATTTGATAACTTTTAAGAATGATATAAACCCAAGTATTTTATACAGTCTATACAAATTGTGAATCCTACCTTGTACAGTAATCTATAGATACAGTGGATCCCAAAGTTAGAGAACTGAACTAGTTCCAGTTAATAATCAAAGTATAAGCCATATTACTGTATGGGAATATGGAAATATTACTATATTTGGTAATAGACACTGACACTCTCAGCGGCTTTCGATACCATCAACCATGGTATGGAGTTGGGGGTGGGTGGCACGGTTCTGCACTGGTTCACCTCCTTCCTACAGGGCTGGTCCTAATCAGTGTTAATAGGGAGCGAGAGATTCGGCTCGCAGCCCCTCCTTTGTGGGGTGCCACAGGGCCCGGTACTCTCTGTGCTCCTTTTTAACATCTACATGAAACTGCTGGGCAAGATCATCCATTGCCACGGGATGAGGTATCATCAATATGCTGATGATACTCAATTATACATCTCCATCCCAGGTGGCTTAAGTGATGCTGTGAGCACTCATTCTCGGTGTCTGGAGGCTGTAGGGGAATAACAGGCTTCAGCTGAACCCTGGTAAGACAGAGTGACTGTGGGTTAGGGGCTCCCTGGCATCCAGGAATCTACCATCTTTGGCTCTGGATTAGATGGCACTGCCCCAGACAGGTCTGGTGCAGAACCTGGGGGTTCTCCTGGACTCACAACTCCTGCTCAAAGAGCAGGTGGCAGCCGTGGCCAGGGGAGCCTTTGCTCAGCTTCATGTTGTGCACCAGCTCTGCCCCTTCCTGGATCAGGAGTGCCTCCGGTCAGACACTCACACCTTAGTCATCTCCCGTATAGACTATTGCAATGCGCTTTACATGGGGCTACCCTTGAAGAGTATCCAGAATCTACCCTGGTACAGAATGCAGCCACACGAACAGTCTTGAGAGCTCCAAGGAGGGCACATATAACACTGTTGCTGCGTGAGCTGCATTGGGTGCCAGTCTGCTTCTGGGTCCAATTCAGGGTGTTGGTTATCACCTTTAAAGCCCTACATGGCATGGGTCCAGGTTACCTGAAGAACCACCTCACCCCCACTACATCGACTCATCCCACCCGATCTGGCAGGGAGGGCATATTACGGACCCTGTCCATGAGAGATTGTCAATTGGCAGGGTCCAGGAGGAGGGCCTTCTGTGCCGTGGCACCCACCCTTTGGACCAAGTTACCCTGGGAGGTAAGGCAGGCCCCCACTCTCCCAGCCTTCCGGAAGGGGGTTAAGACCTGGTTGTGTCACCTTGCTTGAGGAAGGAGGGGGGATAGCCAATCTTGGGGGTGGTTGGCACCTTGATGTGGCCAATGATAACATTGTTATTTGCCATCTTGAATTTTATATTTCATATTTCACACTTATATATTTGTATGTATTTATATGTATATTTATATTGTTTTATTTTAACTATATGTTATTCTATTTTTAACTGTTTGTAAACCACCCAGAGTCATTGTTACGAGTTGGGTGGTAAAGAAATATGACAAATAAATAAATAAATATTTATCAAGGACAGCCAGAATGGAGTCGGGCAGCTATAACAAATTTGAAATAATAACAACAACAACAACAACAACATATAAGAACAACTTATTTAGTGTTGAGTACCACTATATCCTTAATATCTCAAGACTAATAGAAGAAGCCAATGATTAAAGCACTAAACTGAAAAAATATCAGAGCACTCTTTACTTTCATGTATGTGCATATCTATAATCCTGTTTGCAACATTTCCAATTTACTTACCTGACATATATGTAGACATACAGTACATTCATGGTTTCACATACTGCCTTTTCTCCATTAAACTTCTCCCCTCTCTCTTTTTGAGGACCTCATCAAATCTGTCAGATTACAACTTTCTTGGTCTTCTTCCTCTTGATCTGGCTCTTCTTTCTTCATGTATTCCTTCTACAATTTGATCTCCATTCATTCTTTCTACATGACCAATCAACTCAGTGCACTTCTTTTATACTAATTGCTCACTTTTGAATTCAACATTCAGCAGCCATTCATTCTTGACTCCATCTCCATCTTGCTTTACTACATACACTGCTTAAGTACCCCATTCCCACTGCTTCCACATTACACTTATGCTTCTCCTGATGTTCCCAATTCTCTTATAAACAGCTATTTTCATTTATTTTAACACATTCATTTCTTGCAAGACCACATACTATCCACTGCTAAATGAATTTATCCATTCATGTTCCCATCTTTACTGATCATTCTAACCAAAGAATACAAATTCACCTACTTGTTCTGTTTTCCCTATTTATGTAGAACTTGCAACTGTCCAGTCCACTTTTCCTGTCAAACATAACTACCTTGATTTTTTATATTTTAATTTTTAGAACCATACTCCTCTTTGCATCATACAATCTATCTAATATTAACTGCAAATAATTTAGATAACACAGTATCAACTTTGTACAAAAGTACAAACTTGCCCATGCCCCCAATTCTCTACTGTCACCAGGCACTTTCCTTTTCCATTTATCATTAAATCACACATTGTACATCCTTGTCTTACTCCTTGCTCAATGTTGACCCATTCGTTAAGAATTGCATTTATGTGTTATTTCTATTATTCCTATTGTATTCAGCAACCAGTATTCAATTCCATAGCTGTGCAAAACCTTCCATAATTCAGGCCTATTCACTTTATTATAGGCTTTCTCTAAATCAACAAATCTACAATAAAATTTATCCTGTGGTCTGAATAACTCACGCTCAGCCTAAAATGTCAACATCATTCCAAAATGTTGCTCCTTGTCATCCCTTTCCATGAGCATTATGCCAAAAAGCTTGTCAGGTACATTTAACAAATTAATCCCACTGTAGTTTTAACATTTCTCTGATACCTTTCCCTTTGTATAGAAGAACAAGAAAGGCTTTCTTCCCATCATCAGGTACAGATACAGTCTTCACACACATTTTAAACACATCACACAGCAACTTAAGTGAGGCAAGTAAGGCAAGCAACAACATCCCTGCTTAAACATTTCCCCCAGTTATACCATTTTACCATTTTTCAACATTCTCACAGTATGTATTACAGGTGGTCCTCACTTAATGACCACTTGTTCAGCAACTGTTCAAACTTGCAACAGCACTGAATGAGAGGTACTTACAACCAGTCCTCAAAGTTTTGGCCATCACAGCATCCCACAGTTACATGGTCACCATTTGAGACCTTTGCCAGCTTCCTTCAAGCAAAGTCAATGGGAAAGCCAGCAGGAGGTCGCAAACAGGGACCATGTGACATCCTCACTTTACAACCACATGGGCTTTGCTTAATGATGGCAACTGGGAAGTGCCAGAACTGCTGTCACTAAGTGATGTGGTCACGTGACATCGAGTTTTACAACCGCATTGCTTAGCAATGGAAATTCTGGTCCCAATTGTCATTGTGAAACAAGGACTACCTGTACTTCCTTTTTATCATTTATTTCTTAAACGCTAATATTTATAGTATTCACTTCAGCTCCACTTCTTGACATATTATAGTTATTCCCATAAATACCCAACATGTTGTCACTCTGGTTTCAGCTCAAATCATTTCATCACTTCTTTTGGAATTCTATTCACTCTTTTGGAAGTTCCTTGTTTAGCCATTTTTTAAAATCTTCTTCAAAGTCATTCTGCATTTTCTTTCCTTTTAATCTTAGTCTCTGATTACATTCTTTGCATCTTTTTTTCTCTATATACAGAATAAATAACAATTTTATCTGGTCCTTATTTTTCCTTAATAGTATAACACTTTGAGCAACAACCCCTGCCCCAGCCATCCTTTTGTGCTGCCTCGTTGTGGCCAGGGGGATGGCATTTCCAGGAGGGATGAGTGAATAATACCAGGAGTGTATGCCAAGAATATAACCCCAACAGGATCACCCAAGGTGCGAAGTCCATACCAGTGCACAGCTAAAGCAAGTAGGCACCTACAGTATATGGCAGCAGTAACATAGGAAGATACTGGACATGGATCATCATTTTAATGGTAATGGCAAGGGCATTATTTCATACTCTGCAGGAGAAAGCAATGGTAAACCACTCCATTATTTTATTAAGAAAAGCACAAGATAAAGTTGATAACATACAGTGCCAGATAATGGGCCCTTCAGGTTAGATGGCATTCAATGTGCTGCTGAGGATCTTTCAGAGTATTATGTTTATGACATGGCTAGAGTAAAGCCTTTGGGACATCTAATTGCTAATGTTGCCATGCAGAAAAAAAAAAAATCTGAAGCTTCAAAGACAGTGGGAATGTGTAAGGTATAGCCACTCAGAGTCACTTGCTGAGATGGGAGGCTATAGAAATTAATTAAATAAATAAATAAAATGAACATGGGAAAACTCAACACAGTGAAAGATGAAACAAATCAATTACACATTGGCACTTTAGGCATTGGTACATAAATTGAAATGGACTGGAATTGGACACTTTCAGTCAGAATATCATACTGTTTACTACTCAGGACATGAAAGTCAAGAAGGAATGGTGTTGCTTTCACAGTCAGGAAGGATATGGCAAAGACACACATAACATGCAGTCAATGGTCAAATAATATCAGTTAGATTTTGTGGACAACCCTTTAATATGCTGATTATCCAAGTTAATACTCCAACCACTGATGAAGAGGAGATTGACAAGTTTTATGGTCAAACTTAATCTAAAATTGACAGAACATGCAAGCAAGATGTGCTGGTTATGGTTGAAGACCAGAATGCCAAAGTTGAAAATATTAAGGAAGAAAATGTCACTGGACTGTATGGCCTAGAAAACTGAAATGAAATTTCAGTTATTTATCAGTTTCTTCCAATCTAATGATTTCTTCATTGCTAACAGTTTTCCAGCAACTAAAATTGCACCTACAGTATATACAAGGACATCACCAAATGGAATACAAAGAAATCAGATTGACTATATTATTGGTAGAAGAAGGTGGAAAAGTTCAGTTACAACAGCAAAGACATGGCCAGGGGCTGACTGTGAAACAGATCACAAACTGCTCATGTGCAGGTTCAAAGTAGAAGAAGAAAGCCAACCAATTTCTACAGTATGATCTTGAGCCTACACTCACCATTTTCAAGGAGAACATCAGGAATTATTTCTGAACCTCATTGAAAGGGAACCAGAATAACTGTGGAATGAAATCAAAAAAGTTGTTAAGGACAAATGTGAAAAGAGACTACCAAAGATCAAGAAAAAGAAGAAAGCAAACTGTATGTCAGAAAAAATGGTAGAATTTGTCAAGAAGAGAAGAAAAGCCAAAGATAAAAAGCTCAAGAAACAAAGAATTTCAGAAATCTGTTATGAGAGATAAGAAGCAGCGTTACAGCAACATCTATAAGACACTGAAGATGGAAGCAGACATAGAAAAACTCAAAAGACAGTTCCAAACCCAAACTGGTATGCTGAAGGATGCCAATGGACAGATAATAACTGATACCAAGATCTTTTTTCATGAAAGGAGTATACTGAAATTCTATACAGTAGAGATGTCAACAGATGCAATAGAATATATTTCCCACTTACAAGAACCTCTAGTACTAGAAGATGGCATTAGTCTGTCCTTACCAAATCAAAAATGTACAGGAACTGATCAAATATTTACAGAAATAATGGCAAGCAGTAGAAGACTAATGGAATTTTAAAACTAGAGAAAGAAACATCAATAACCTGTTCTATGCTGATGCCTTAAACACTACACCAAACTGGCTCTCAAGATTAAATATAAAGAAGACCAAATTAATGAGAACAGGTAACGCAACCTGTCTTAGAATTGACAATGAAGATATTGAAGTGGTGGATAGCTTCTGCCTTTTAGGATAAAAGGATTTGTAGTCAAGAAACACCAGAGACTAGCACTTTGTGAAGTAGTAATGAAGGTCTTGGAAAGATATTCAGATTCCATGATGTATCTATATCTACAAAGATCAGAATTGTTTAGGCAATGGTCTTCCCTGTGATGCACCATAGAAATGAACGTTTCCATTTCCCCACTCAGAGCTGAAAGGCATTCTGGAGAAAAGAAGACAAGTAATTACCTCAGCCTGTACTTGCCCTGTAGTGCATCTGCCACATAGAAGTAGGGGGAAAAAAACCAAAAAAGGAGAATTAGGCCAGTGTGCATGACATGGAAAAGAAGGGATGTTGCCTTCCACCTAAAAATTAGGATCAGGGTGGCATAGGTAACATTAGACTCCTTGCCCAGAGTCTCTTCAAGTTTAACTTTGGTATTTGCTTGTCAATTCTCATCCAAAGGCAAAATCTCAGGGAGAGCCAAATATGCTGCTCTCAGGCACACATTTGTTTGTTTATTGCATGTATAGGTAAAGGTAAAGGTTTCCCTTGACGTAAAGTCCAGTCGTGTCCGACTCTAGGGGGCGGTGCTCATCTCCGTTTCTAAGCCTTGGAGCCGGCGTTGTCCCTAAGGACCTGTCCATGGTCCGTGGTCATGTATATGCCACCACAATCCAGTAACTCTCAACAACTCACTATATAAGGAAAATATTGCAACATTTATAGTATCTTTAAAAATTACAGTTCAGTTAGAAAATCAGAAAACTCATAGACGTAACAGGAAGAGTTCAATACAAATTAAACCAAAAATAAAATAAAATAATAAAATAAAATAGATGGCACAGCATGTAACATCATTGGAATGATCTCTGAAATAATTCAGTTTTAATATCTTCCTGAAAGATCTCAAGAAGGGGGCCAGCTTGATTTCTAGCAGAAGACTAGTGGCACTAAGAAGCAGCATCTCCTAACTTTGGCTCTCCTTACCTTCCAGAAGCGTGAGACTACAGGGAGTTTATTCCTGAGCAATCTAATAGGTCAGGCCAATTTAGGTTGGAGTAGGTGGTACTGCAGGTACCTAGGTGCCAAGCCATAAAGGGATTTGTAAGTATTAATGTTATATTCTCCCAGCAACATGTGCTGACTAACTAACACATTGGTCCCTGCATTCCAGACCACTTGTAGTTTCCAACTAATCTATTAAGTCAGCCCCATGTAAAGTGCAGTAACTTAATCAGGTGGTAATTAGGGCATAAATTACTGTAGTCAGGCCCTCCTGCACTAGATGAGACTACAATTGGTACACCAGCTGAAGCTGGGCAAAGATCCCTCTAGTCATGCCTTCCATCTGCTGCTTAACCCAGAAAGACCTCAAATCACAGACCTGCTCCATGTGCTTGCTGGTCCAGAGATAACACTGGTGTCAATAGAGAACCCCAAAGTACAGAAACTCTATCTTGCTGGGGTCAGCTTCAGCCTGTTCTCTCCCATCCAGACCCTCAGAGCCTCCTGGCACTAAGATAGGACATCAACAGCATTCCTCCAATATCATGGAATGCTGATATATAATTGGGTATCCTCAGCATATTGATAATACTTTGCCCCAAGGTCCTAACACAGGGCTTCCAGAAGAACCACTAATGCCACCTCAGTACAATACCCAGGCCTGAGTTCTGACTGAAACAGCCCCAGATAACCTGCTTCTTCTAGGTGCTGCATAGCTGATCTACCACCACTGTCTTGACAACCTTCTTCAAAAAGTGGAGGTTGGACAGTGGCCAATATGTATTTAAAGCACCAGATCCAGGGATGGCTTCCTTGGAAGGGGGCACACCACAGCTTTTTTCAAGACTGATGGTAGCTTTGCCTCTCAAAAAGAGGCATTGAGAATCTCCTGAATCCAGATGGTCACTTCTCTACCTGCTCCTTGTAGCAGCTAAGATACACAGGGATCCAGACTGCAAGTGGCAGAAGATAATTTAAAGAATACCCTATCTACTTCCTCAGAGTTTATAAGCCAAAAGGAGACTCAGATTACATGGCTCCTTAGTCACTACCAAATACTTTGCCCATGAAAAGTCAAAATTTTGGTAAATCCAAGTGACTTTATTGGCAAAATGCTGTACAAATTGATCACAGCAGCCAGGTGGAAGATCTCTCTGTTGACTCCTCCCTAAGAGAGAATTAGTCACCCTTGAGAGTTACTAGACAACAGCCTCCCGCCTCAATAAGAGGGGAGAAATTCCTTCTTGGTCACCATGGTGTAGGTCTGAACATGATCATATAACTATGCACAATTGGATTTTCAATTTGTCTTTTTCCAGCAGTTCTCCAAGCTACTTTGGGGCAATTATATCTAATGCCCACCTTGTTTCCTATTGCAATACTCACCAGCTACTGGAACATTTGGTTCCATTAGATATCTGGGGCAAATAGCTCCCTTTACTCCACAGAGGTCAGATTTCAATTGCATCTGGATTAGACCATGGAAACAGGGTATTGCAGCAGAAAGGAACAGATATAAGAATTATTGGATTGGAAGAATATGTTAGAGGCTTCAGATAGCACCCTAGCCTCTTACTTTGTTAGCTAAACAAAAACATGAAACAGATACTTTTTAAATATGGTGTTTATAGAGGGCTATTAACTAGATTGGAGCCCTCTTCAGACAATATTAGGAAAGATCAAGATCCAAATAATGATTGGGTTTCTGTAAGTCTAGTTAATTTATCAGTAAGATGGACCACTCAAAATAGAAAAAAACACCATTCCCAGCAACCAAATAATTGATACCTCCCAGGAAACCTTCAATCACCAACTCAACTCCAGAGTTCAAACCTTACACAGCTTACAAATAGTGCAAGGCATTATTCCCATTGTCAGTGAGGCTTCCCCATTTCTGAACTGTTGCACTGGGGAAACCTCACTGAGATGCATGGTGCAACATCTGCAGAAAACCTGAAGCCCAGAGAACATGACTACTAAGTATGAAGAACTCTTTCAGATGCTCAAAAAACAACAAACTGATCCTTAAGTCAAATCCAAAGGCCTCTTGCATGTGCAGAACTGGTTCCATCATTCCTGGGATCAAGATAAATAAGAAAGCAAAAGCTCTGTCTCTTCTTTAGGTTCCAATTAGGACTGGCAACTCCATCGTTAAGCAAAGCAGTTGCTAAGTGAAACCACAACCATGCTTATGATCTTACTTCAGCTTTGCTTTACTTTACAGTCCTGTCAGGACTGGCTGCAAAGTTACTTTTTCATCAACATCATAACTGAACAATTGCTGTATGAGGCAGTTGCTAAACGAGGACTACCTGTAGTATCATATCTGCCATAGATACCCTGATGTTACAGTGTAAATCACAAATTATCTTATGGCAATGTAAATTCTGCTAAATGTATTATGGCATGCAATATCATGATTATGATCATTTCTGGATTATGTTCCAGTGGTATTAAGCATGTAGATCTACCTTCACCAAGCTGCATACTCTCCAGATGTGCTTTAACTGCCACAATTCCCAAATGTTATAAAGTGTCAACATTTTGTACAGAGGTCTTTAACAAAATGATAGTAATAATCAGACCCCGTCTCTAAGACAACTTCGTTTGGCGGGGACCAGGAAGCGGGCCTTCTCTGCAGTGGTGCCTGCCCTGTGGAACATGCTGCCCCCATGAGGTGAGATTGGCCCCATCGCTCCTGGCCTTTCGGAGGAGTCTGAAGACCTGGTTCTGCCATCTCGCTTGGGGCAGGGAGGGGAATAGATTTACATGGAGATGGCTGCTATAGACCACTCCTCTCACACTTGGACTTTTTATTTTTTATTCTTATTTAATTATTTATTACTGTAATTTTGTACTGTATATTTTATTTATTGTGTGATTGTTGTTTTAATTGATTATTGTAAACTGCCCAGAGTCCCCTGATGGGAGGAGATGGGCGGGGACAAATTGGATAAATAAATAAATAAATAAATAAATAAATAAATAAATAAATAAATAAATAAAAATCAAACACCAACTCTCACCAAATTTTGACTTCTTACATATATTTGATGACAGGAATAAAAAGTTACGAAGCAAGAAACTTACTATTTACCTGCTTTTAGTAGCAACATAGTCATTGCTTACTAATGGAAATATCTGGATATTTTTTTCTTAAAATGGCTTTATAAGATTTGGTCAGTTATCCTGCTTGAGAAGATCTCCAGTAAAATTCCTGTACTTAAAAAAAACATAGTGGGAAGTCATCTTCTATCAGCATTGACAGGATTTTATCTTTTTTATAAATGACAAAATGAATATATATAAGGATCTATGGAAGATTTAATTGGCCTGATAGAGGATTGTTTAATGTAAAAACTGTTGTATGTGTACAGTAATGAAACACAATAATCTCCCTCCCCCACAATAAATGAGCTAAGGAATTTGAAAATCAGAACTCTTAAGGGAAATTACTCTGGCATTTGCAATGTAAGGATGAGTTTATAAAGGTATAGTACAGAGAACCAAAATATCAAAAATATTAAATAATCCTCTCATAATAATTAGTGCTGAGAAGAGGAAATATATTTCCAGTTCTAATGCTACTGATACTTTGATTTGATTTTTTTGTACTCTGAGAGGCTCTTTGGAACAAAAGGTGTTATATAGGAAAACCCAGAAAAGTGGGTTGTGAGTAATACAAATACCTTGATATGGAATAGCACACACTGAAAAGCAAAGTCTGATATGAGAGCACAGAACCCATGAAAATCAATAGAAATATGGTCCACAATATAGAGAACCTTCATCATAACACCACTTCCTTTCAAGAGCTATGTTAAGCATGCTGATGATCAATGTTTGCAATAACAAAGTTTAACTGGCAACATAAAGTATTTTTATATTTGGTCTTTAAATCTGTTATTCTTGAGAATATGTTTCTAAGATATGTATGCAAGCAAAGTTCACCATATGCTACAATTAATGAAAAGCATCTCTAACCGCCTCTCTTATATTTTTGGTCACAAACAAGCAGAGAGGTATTTCCTTCTCAAAGCTGATTGAATAATGGCTAGCACATATTTGTAGAAAGTATGTCTGGATTTTTGTTTCCCAGATCAAAATGAAGGTGTCTCTCCTCTTTTTAGCACTGCCAAGTATGTGATTTACATACAGTTTAATTATTCAGATGTTTATTATATTCTACATAATGAAATTTGGACCCTCATATTTTCTTCCTACATGTTCAGTGCAGGCTGCAATTATAGCCACAGATATCTGTTTATTTGATGAATTTTGCTTCTTCTGCATAGTTTGATAAATATGGAAATAAGTCAAAACCTACTTTATATACAGTAATTAAAGTGAAAAATCTAGTCATGATGCAAATCCTTAATTGGACTCCAGGAGAGATATGCAGAATTTCTCTTTAATAATATGGGATGACTGGGGACAGAAAAACAAAGCACACTAAAATATGGTTTAGAAGAACGATTAATCACAAAACAGAAAACAACCAATTTAGCATGCCTCATTCAGTGACTCTCAAGGCTCAGGTAATGTTCTTTTAATCATCTGCCTCTAATATTAAGGTGGTGTCATGTTCTGTGGAAATAAAACACAATAGATATGCTTGCATTCTGCTAGAAGCTTTAATTTGTAAACACTGCCTTTTCAGACACTCAAATTGTTCGGACTATTTAACGACATGTAAGTGAATGATCAAAGTAATGTGTAAAATGGCTTAAACTGTGTTATTTAATGCATTAATTCATTAGCAGAAAACTCACTACTTGTCTCAGGGTACTTTGAATGGCTTCCTGTGCATTTTTCATTTGATTGTAATAAAATGCAAACAGCACCATTAGGGTTGTTGGGGGTTGGGTTTCTTTTAAGCTCAGAAGTACCATGCATTTGTTAAGCAATATTACGTTAATGTATATCCTACTAGTGCACATAGAACAAAAAACAGGAAAAAATAATAATAAAGGAAGAATAGATTATCTTTTCAAGACCTGAACACATAGTTAATCAACAAAAATTAACCATCACTGTCACTTAATTTGAGCGTGAAAATATTGTTCTCCATATAGCTTTGTGTCCCATTAGGGGAAGATGAGAATGTTTTAATGAGAAGATGCTGGATTTATTGTTCTACTTTATTTAAACTACAAACTCCTCTGATCTTGGGAAGCTGGCTTTTATTTATCTGGGGGGCTTCTGTCCATTTCCTTTAGGGTTTTTCCCTCCCTCCATTCTCCTGTAGCATATTTCTTCTCGAGGATTATCAGGACAACAGATAAAGTTGCCTCTTTTAAAACTTATAGACAAATAAATGAAATATGAGGTAATATTTGTCACACACATCCATCTTACTTACATATTTAAGATGTATTTAAGGTTGGAAATTTAAAATTTCTTATGAAATATGTAAAGCATCTTGGAAACTTGGATTCTGACAATGTTGAAGAAAACTGTGTGGTCTGTCTCATCATCAGAAGGTCCATCCTTCTGTTATCCAGATGTGTCCATTGGTTGAATCCATGACTGCAAGCTACCATGCTGAGAGTAAATGAAATCAGAGAGCCTTGATCTTCACAATTCCAACCACTGTTAAAACTCTTTCTGACCCACAATTCCTACTCCACTTTGACAGATAACCTAGTCAGACTGTTGTCTTCTCTTGACCACCCTGAGATGAACTGGCACATTTTTTTCTGTGCACCTGCCATAAAACTTAAAAACTTCAAAACTGCCTCTGGCTTTGAAGTATCCTAAGAACAACAAGTTAACCTTTGATGCTTTTTCCCCCTCCCCTGAACCACATGCTTGAACATTTTAGTAACTAAATTACAACCCAAAAACTGCCTAGTCTTATAAGAGAAATTAGCTTTTAAGACTATAACCCTTTCTCATCAATATTGAAATTAAGATGATACAACTAATGATAAGGAAGGTACATACATATTATAGTATCTGAATATTTTTATCAAATTTTTGGATGATAAACTTTGTGTTTTATCTGGTTCAAATACAGTGCATTTTTCAATATACAGCTATACTCCAAATAAAATAAATTTTATTGGCTTTATTCCTTGAATTATAGAATAGTCAGTGGCTGAATCAAAGGGTCTATTTTTCATGAACTTTTTCAACAGCAGTCTGTCTTTCCACCTTGAAGAAAGCACCTTTTTTCTACTCATTAGGAAGAAAGTTATATAGAGGTAGTATCATACCACGAGCACTGCCTGATTGTTATCTTCAGTGATAGTTATTAGTGGTATCTTCAGTGATAAGAAGAAAGAGAACAGCATGCTAAAAATCAACATATTCATACTTTTATATGTAGACAAAATTTAAACACTATTATCAAAGCTGAAGGCAAATTGACTGCCTTTTCGACCTTTGTCACACAAAGATGGTCTCTGTTTTGATGCTACCGGGACAAATTGTTTGAGCATTCTTTCTGAAGTGACACTGCACTCTGGGCCAAAGACTTCAGGACAGTACCAGAGAGAATGGAGTTCAAAATAGCTGAGTGCTAGAATAGAATTAGAATTATATACATTTTTCATTGCTAGAGACAGATGTTTTCTCTCTTCCCAGCTCTAGCTTCTGTGGCCCTTGCCCAAGTGACTTAAGACCAAAACCCCTAGCTACACATTTCCTAGCCTGCTAAAGGTTCATATACTAGCTTATCCTGAAGGGATCATTTCCAGAACAATCTGAATTTAAAGTGTTCTTTAATATCAGTAGTTTACTGATACACGTTCCCAGAAAATAATTGGGTTTATAACCCCTCGTTATAATGCAAGATATTAAACAGATCGTTTTGGTATTGCAAACAATTATAATCCTCTTCATATCAGTACGTGTAGAGTTACAACAGGATGGTGTCCACTATCCCTGCTTCTGGCTTCTATCATTTAAATAGACATTAACCTAAGTCCAGATCACCATGGAACAGTAGGACTGAAACAGATGCCTTGACTTCCCTCACTACTTTCATCAACTGACACATTTCCAGGCACTGAATCAGTACTTATGCTTCCTGAGAAATCTATCTTTCATAAGTTTCTGTAGGACCTTAACCTGCAGACTTGCTCATTGGACAGAATATGGATGCTGTTAAAACAGTTCATTGTAGCCACTCCTATGGGAATTTTCAGTGTGGTGGGGAGAATTCGCACTACTAAGAATTTAGCTGTTTGACTGTTCCCTACTTCCTCTCATATATTCCCATTTTGGATGGTATAAGCCAAGAAGGATTACTTTGATCATCTTAGCCTGATATTATATCTTGTATGTAACATTTCCCCCAGAAATTGAACATAAAGTATGTTCAGACTTCAAGGTTATAGGCGAGGCCTTATTAAATCCTAACTATCTCTTATCTATAAAATATCCTTGATTTTTCACATAGCCCAGTTTTAGTTCTGAACCGCAGTGTGTTTGAGGAAATCAAACAATTTTTTTTGCAAAGAAAAAAGAATAATTTCAAACTGCTACATTATTTACATCTGATCATATTTTACTAAAATAGCCATTTTTTCTGGTATATTGTGACTTATGTTTTGCTGTTCCATTCTGCTTTGGTATTTTCTCATGCTTCTTATACAGAGGATGTCCCCTGAGACCCTATTTTCCAGCTCTTACAGGCCCGTTGATGATGTTTTTTGTGGAATATTATACTGAGAGAGGAGAGAGCCAGTTTGGTCTAGTGGTTAATGCTCCAGGCTAGAAACCAGGAGACTGTGAGTTCTAGTGCCGCCTTAGGCATGAAAGCCGGCTGGGTGACTTTGGGCCAGTCACTTTCTCTCAGCCCAACTCACCTCACAGGGTTGTTGTTGTGGGGAAAATAGGAGGAGGAATAACTCAAGGCAGGGAGTTATTCAAGTATATTCCCTGCCTTGAGTTATTTATAAAAAATAATAAAGTGGGATAAAAAAATATAAAATAAAAGAACTGTAGTGTAAACTCTAAAAATAAGCATGTCATATTTCACAAAACAAAACAGATCCCAAAATAACTAGCCCCACCTATCTGAGTGATCTTGCTCATCTACTTTGTGGTCCTTGGCAATCAAAAGGTTGCCCTTGTCACTAGTAGCAAATAACGGGTTCGGAACTGACTAACAGCTTCATGGTATGAGTGACCACCTGAAGGCCCTCCAAACTAGAAAAGGTTGCAAGTGGCACACCAGATGGAGTTGTGCAAAGGCCTTCCAGGGCACAGCTGACACCTGCTGTTCAAGCAGGAACTGCAAATTCAGGAATACCTCAAAGATGTGCACCATCTTCGAATGGGGAAGTGCCACCCCATCCAAGGTCAAAGATGAAATAGCCCCAGATCGGGGCAGCCCAAACACCCACAGCCACTCAGTCTTGGGAGGGCTGAGTCAAAGATGGTTCCTTCCCATCCAAATCCACACAGCCTCCAGGCACTGGGGCAGAACCTCAACAGCCTCACCTGGCCAGCTCTGGATTGAAATATATAATTGGGTACCATCAGCATAGTGATGACACTGAACTCCAAACCAATGGATGACCTCACCCAGTGGTTTCATATAGATGTTGAAAAGGAAGTGAAGGAGAGTAGAACCCTGCAGCATCCCACACAGGAGGGGTTTAGGGAGTGATCTCTCCCCCTCAACCAACACCAACTGGAACCTGCCCCAAAGAAACAAAGATAACCACTATAAAACAGGGCCCTCAGTCCTTAACTCCCAGAGCCAGCTCAGAAGGATATTGTGGTCAGCAATACTGAAAGCTGATGAGAGATGAAGGCCCACAAGGATGGATGCCCCAACACCAACCTGGCTCTATCACAGGTCATCAACAAGCATGACCAAGGCTGTCTCAGTACTAAATCTTGGCCTGAAACTCAACTGAAATGGGTCTAGATAATCCTTTTCCTGCAAGTTTCTCATCAGCTGCAGACCAATCAACTTCTCAACAAACTTCCCCAAAAAAGGGAAGTTGGAGACTGGTCAGTTGTTGAAAACCATTGGTCCAAGAATAGCCTCTTGGCCTGGACCCAATCATGGGTCACCTTCCTAGTCGCTTTTATGATTCAGGAGGAGCCCAGATCCAATAAAAATGTGGCCAAGCTCACAGCAGAGAACCCTGTCTACTTGAGTCACGAGCTCAAACTCATCCCAGATCACACCCCCAGTCCGTGACCCAGGCACATCAACCTGCACTGCCCAATCAAGGTCCAAGTCAAAGTGAATCTGAGTGATTTTATCCATCAAATAGCCTGAATAAACCTCACAGCAGTCCAATAGATGTTCTGAGGGTCCCTCATTTCTGCCCTTTGAGAACACTGCAGTGCCTCCACTTCTCCAGCCCAGCGTACTTCAACATTCTTCAACATACTGCAGCTCAAACTCTTCTACTGATCACTGTATATGCAATATGGAAATAAGGAATGTGAAAATTGTTGACTAGTATGTATGTGATGGGGCTGTTTAGTGCTTGGGCTTCAAAGACAAAAAGTTCTTCGTATGCACAGGGGTGCTAACATATAGTTCCTGCTGCAACCCATTCAACCAAACAACTATTTTCCCAGGATCACACAGTAGCTGTGAAGGACAGCATGCAGCACCAAGAAAAGATATAATTGCTTTAAGGAGTTGTGGAAGGGTGTGATGTGAGCATTCCCATGCAGTCTGAAACACTTTTCTTTCATTGAATCTGAAGTACTTCACAAGCCTAGTACTGGGTTGTGGGATTGGGAATAAAATAGACAAATACTAATATGTTTATATTCATTTCACCTTTTGTCTTGTCTTGCCCCGCCTTGTCTTTATGTACTGACTGACAATTAATAAAGAGAACATAAACATTGTTTTAACTCAAAGACGGCCTCCAAGAATTTTCTTCTGTAGGAAACCCACACATGTTTCTCCTGCTCAGATAGGAAACCATTAGCATGGAAAGGAATCATGTCTTTTTACACTTTCATGCTTCTTCTGTACAAATAAAACTTCCATTTCCATCTTATAATATAGGAATTGAGGCTAAGTAATCCCAGCTAGCATCACTTGCTGTTTTTGTTTTGCACCTTCTTAGGGAGAGGTTTGGTTTACATTGCCACACATTTTAGCAGCTTTGCTGTAGCAAAAACCTTCCCATGAATCTTTTTGTGTGTGTGTGTGTCTCTTTCCCACCTCCCCTCTCCATATATAATATATACCTTGACAGGAAAAGCGTCAAATATCCCCCTGCACTTCTATTAGGGCTGACGAAAGCTCACCCTGAGGTTTTTTTGGGGGGGTGGAGGGAATTGTGTTATGAATTTTATTTTTACTCCTATCCCCTAAATCTCTGGGGATTTATAACTAGTGAAATTCAGCATTGAGCTGCTTGTTGAAGGGAGACTTATTTTATACTGAAAATACCAAATATCCAATTTCTCTGAGGGTGAAGAAAAAAACACCTATATATGAAAATACTTGCTATGAGGTGTCCAGCATCACCACCTCTGGACAACTGCATTTCCATACATTTCCTAAGATGTTATTTTAAATATTTTTTTTCATGAAAGAAGGCTTCATGAAGTATGATCCACTATAGCTACTCGGAGTTGAATCCACTGAGTTCAGCAGGGCTTCTACCTCAGTAATTGTGTACAGGATAGTAGTCTTAGTACAACCAAGGATAGTACAACTATCCTGTATAGTACAAGTACAGACAAATTCCAGTTAAAAAATATATTACAAATAAAGACAAATTCCATTTAAAAACCCAGTTTCCCAGTTCACTGAGTCCCAACTAAATAACAAGGCAGTTTTACACAGTAAGAATTCTTATAATTTTATATGCCACCATATTGTTTCCTATGGGATGTCAGTTTAATGAGATAATATTTTATAAGTTATAGTGATAAAAGGAGCTCCTGATCTTTTAGCTCCATTAACAGATTTGGAGTGTTGAAAGCATGTTATGGACATTCTCCCAAGATGACTACCATGATGGTTGTGACCAGTTATAGAACACCCATTTATTAGGAAACCAACTGGAAAGAGATTGCTTTTCACCACCTCCTCTAGTTTTCTGGAGTGCTCTCCACCTCTTCAGTTTACCTATCTCTTTTTTTCTTGGCAGGAGGGCATTCTTTCAAACTGAGCACTGAGCTGCCACCTCCTAGCTCTTCCAATTTCTGAGGATGCCTCTGGATATATGTTGGACTTGCAAGCATTCTTGGACATAAAGTTTATGCTTGATAAGGTACAAAAGACAATATATGAAACAGCATTGGAAAGCATTGGAAGCAGGGATTTGCAAGGAGGGAGAGATAAAGGGAATAGTGTTGATTTCCTTTTGTTTTCTCTTACCATCTATCTGTAATTTATTTAGCTTACTATTTCTTTTTCCTTTGTTATGCACTTCACATAACATTGCTTACCCTGAAAGGGAATAGTGTAAAGGGTATTTCTGTATGTATATATGAATATGTAAGATTATACTTCAAGTTAGAGCATTAAGAATATAAGAACATGAGCAGTGCCTACTGGACTTGACCCCTGGCCCATCTACCTCAGCAGTCTGTTCTCACAGCGGCCAACCAATGTACAAAGCAGCCCATTAGTCTCCCAGCATTGCAGAATGCTAGTTTCCAATTTAATTTCTTTTTAAAAACTTTTAAATGAAATAGATTACAGTAGTGGGTCTCAAGGAAGATGTCTTAGTCAAGCTGAGAACTACTGATGCTATGTTGGAGACCCAGGAACTAAAGTATCTATTTATGCAGCTGTTATAATTCAACATACCATGTGTGACACTTGTATCATAATTTCTTCTCAAGTCCTTAACTTCTAAGCTTTCCCAATGACAACTGTCACCACAAAAATATGTTTAAATAACAAAAGATTTCAAAAAATCTATGACTTAACTGTTTGTTTTGTAATTGTCACAGAAACCTTCTTTCTCTTGAAGCACAATTATATTACAAAGTTTATTTGTGACTTACTCTTTCCTTTACATTCAGTAGCATAACCTACTCAGTATTCCTTATCTAGTACTTGAAAAGTTGAAATGTAATGCATTTTCCTCCAAAACTCTTCTTGGGTGAAGTGTGTGTATGTGTGTACTTTATATATATACTGTGTAGGTAAGTAGGTAGGTAGGTAGGTAGATTTATCCAAATTATTTCATCAATCTATAGTGTACATTATAGTCAGGAAAGATTAATTCTTCCCTGTGACATGCAAAAGTTCCCTTTGGGATTTTAACAACCTGATTTTGTCAAATGATTAGACTAAGTCAATCAGAAGTGTACAACTTTCATTGGAGTAAAGGTTATGTCAGACTTTGAATTATAGAATCATAGCATCATTGAACTGGAAGGGAATTGGTTTTGTTTTTTCTGTTTTTATATTTTTAACCTTTTTTTTTAACATTGTTAGCCACCCAGAGTCATTAACTTGAGATGGGCAGCCATGTAAATTAAACAAACAAACAAACAAACTTGAATGTCTTCTAATGTAATCACCTACCCAGGGCAGGAATATTATCCCAGACAAATGACTGTCCAATCTTTGATTAAAAATCTCCAGTCATGGAATTTCCACAGCTCCAGGAAGCAGGCTATTTCTGTCATGGTTAGGAAATTCTTCTTTATTTTGAGTTTGGCTTTCCCTCTGTAAAGTTTCTACCCATTGGTTCTTCCAATGGAACATTACCTAGGAAGTTATGGAGAACCCTTCCAATCCTAGAAAGTCTTCCAACCCTACCCTTGGAAGCTGTGGAGAATAAATCCACACCCTCTTCCCTGTGACAGCCCTCCAACTATTTGAAGGCTGCTATCATGTCTCCCCTCAGCCTTCTCTTCTTTAGGGTAAACATAACCATCCATTCAGACTTGTTCCTGTTTTTGACATAACACTATGAATAGAATCCAGAGCTGTGCACAGACTGAAAGAGGTGCTTCTCAACATGTAGGAATGCATTCAAAACACTTTTTTTCAAAACATTAAAACATTTGGGTTGTTTTGCAAGGTTGTGCAGCTGTTTTAGAAGCTGCTCCTGGCTGTGTCTTTGCAAGTGATCCAGCTACTGGAACTTCCATTTACTAAGGTTCTGCCAAAGCATAAGACAATTATTTAGGCAATGAATTAATAGCTGAAATGTGAGTAAAAATTTGTAAATGTATCACATATATGTGATGCACTATGTAAATGTAAATGAATTGTTTCCTCCTCTGGAATATTGCAAGTTATAAGTCTAGCTAAATAAAATACAGATCATCATGAAGAAAATCTAACTATGTGGTCGCTAAGAGTTGACACTGACTTAATGGCAAATAATCAATCAATCAATCAATCAATCAAATAAAATATTATGCTTATGTTGGCAAAATAGCATTAAAAAACTGTCTAGTGAAAGCATGTTTATTATTTAGTTAGAAAGGTTAATAATATCCTTGTTGATTTTCTGGCCTTTTAATTAGAGATGTACAATATATGTCTGCAAGATTCAGCAATTTACTAAACCAGATTAACTCTAATCTTAAAATCAAAGACCACTGTAGTGAATGCTTAACTGAAATATCCAAAAATGTTTGAAAGTAATATCCCAAGACTTTATGAACATTTCAGATTGTTATTTCATTTGAGAGTTTTCTGGCAGTAGCAACAAAAATAATGTAGGTCTTTAAAAGAGGGTCAAATTCAAATTCATGTTCATTGCATCGGTGATGCTATCTAACCATCTCATCTTCTGCCGTCCCCTTCTCCTTTTGCCTTCATTATTTCCTAGCATCAGGGTCTTTTCCAGTCAGTCCTCTCTTCACATTAGGTGGCCAAAGTATTCAGTATCTGCCCTTCCAATGAACAGTCAGGGTTGGTTTCCTGTAGGATTGCCTGATTTGACCTCCTTGCCATCCAAGGGGCTCTTAAGATTCTCCTCCAGCACCATAGTTCAAAAGCATCAATTCTTCGGCACTCAGCCTTCCTTATGGTCCAACTCTCACAGCTATGCATTACTGGGAAAACCACAGCTTTGATTATATGGACCTTTGCTGGCAAGGTGAAGTCTCTGCTTTTTAATATGCTATCTAGGTTTGCCATAGCTTTCCTCCCAAGGAGCAAGCGTCTTTTAACTTCATGGCTGCAGTCACCATCTGTGGTGATCTTGGAGCCCAAGAAAATAAAATCTGTCACTGCTTCCATTTCTTCCCCTTCTACTTGCCAGGAAGTGATGGGACCAGATGCCATGATCTTAGTTTTTTTAATGTTGAGTTTCAAGCTAGCTTTTGTACTCTCCTATTTCACCCTCATCAAGAGGCTCATTAGTTCCTCTTCACTTTCTGCCATTAGGGTGGTATCATCTGCATATCTGAGGTTGATGGTATTCCTCCCAGCAGTCTTAATTCTGGCTTGTGATTCATCCAGCCCGGCATTTCTCATGATGTACTCTGCATATAAGTTAAATAAGCAAGGTGACAAAATACAGCCTTGTCATTCTCCTTTCCCAATTTTGAACCAATCGGTTGTTCCATGTCCAGTTCTAACTGTTGCTTCCTGACCCGCATACAGGTTGCTCAGGAGACAGGTACGGTGGTCCAGTATTCCCACCTCTTTAAGAATTTGCCACAGTTCGTTGTGATCCACACAATCAAAGGCTTTAGCGTAGTCAATGAAGAAGAAATAGATGTTTTTTCTGGAACTCTCTTGCTTTCTCCATGATCCAGTGAATGTTGGCAATTTGATCTCTAGTTCCTCTGCCTCTTCGAAACCCAGCTTGTACTTCTGGTAGTTCTCAGTTCATTCTATTGTTGAAGCCTAGCTTGTAGGATTTTGAGCATAACCTTGCTAGCATGTGAAATGAGCACAATTGTGCAGTAGTTTGAACATTCTTTGGCATTGCCCTTCTTTGGAATTGGAACTTAAACTGACCTTTTCCAATCCTGTGGCCACTGTTGAGTTTTCCAAATTCACTGGCATATTGAGTGCAGCACTTTAACAGCATCATCTTTTAGGATTTTAAATAGCTCAGCTGGAATACTGTCATCTCTGCTAGCTCTGTTGTTAGTAATGCTTCCTAATATTTTATACTGCCAACAAAAACACTGGTAGAAAGAAGTCCTATTCTTGTGTCTGGAAAAAACTTTATAATTATAAATGAAAATGTAGATGCTTTTACTTGTTTTGGAATTTCCCACATCTATGGTTTTAGTGTTAAATTTACATTTGCATCAGCAAGAAAAATCCCTTCTATTTCAATATGTTTTTACTAATTTTTTTGGGAAAAATATATTAACAGAAAAAGAGAAAGGACAAAAAGAAAAGGATAAAGGAGTAAACTCAGATGAATAAGCAAGGGGCTAACTGTAATCCATAGAACATAACCATAATCCACAAATAACATAAAAAATATAATTTTCATTATTTCATTAAGTGATTATGGATAGCTGAATATATTATATCATTTTTAAAACCTGAAAATTGCTGTTAAACTCTAAGCAGAATACCAATACTAGTAAAGTGTACAGCACAGTATGACTCCTAATATGAAATTGTAAACTATGATAAATTCTGCCCACACTACTAGAAGTCTGTTCAAACCTTTGTGGGGTGCCACAGGATTTGGTTCTCTCTCCACTCCTTTTTAATATCTACATGAAACCACTGGGTGAGATCATCCATCACCATGGGATGAGGTATCACCAATATGCTGTTGATACTCAATTGTACATCTCCATCCCGGGTGAGGTAACTGATGCTGTGATTGCCCTCTCTTGGTGCCTGGAGGCTATAGGGGTCTGGATGGTAAGACAGAGTGGCTGTGGGTTAATGGCTCTTCCATATCAGGGTCTTCATCATCTTTGGTTCTGGATGGGGTTGCAGTGCCCCAGAGAGACCCAGTGCGTAATCTGGGGGTCCTCCTGGGCTCACAGCTCCTGCTCAAAGAGCAGGTTGCAGCCATGGCCAGGAGGGCCATTGCATAACTTCATGTTGTGCACCAGTTACACCCATTCCTGGATCAGAAAGCCCTTCAAACGTTCATTCATGCCCTTGTTATCTCCCATATAGACTATTGCAATGAGCTTTACATGGGGCTGCCCTTGAAGAGTATCTGGAAGCTACAGCTGGTCCAGAATGCAGCCGCATGGGCTGTCTTTGGCTCCCCTAGAAGGGCAGGTGTAACACCTTTGCTGCATGAGTTGCATTGGGTACCAGTCTGCTTCCAGGTCCAATTCCTATATGGCATGGGGCCAGGCTACCTGAGGGACCGCCTTTTCCCTGTTACATAAACCCATCCCACCCAATCATGCAGAAGGGGCATGTTGTGGACCCCGTCAGTAAGAGAATTCTGTCTGGCAGGGTCCAGGAGGCAGGCCTTCTCTGCAGTAGCTCCCACCCTCTGGAACATCTTGTCCCCAGAGGTGAGGCTAGCCCCAGCGATCCTGGCCTTCTGGAAATTTGAAGACCTGGCTCTGCCACCTGGCCTGGGGAGAGGAGGGGAGTCATCATGTTTGGAGATGGCTAGTGCCCTAGAGTGCTCATTGCATACAAGGTCTGAGTTATTATCTGCCATTTGGATTCTATTATTTATCTATAATTATTGTTTACTTATAACTGTACTTTTAGATATTGTATTTTTATATATTATAATTTTATTGTATATTTATTGTTTTATTGATTATAGTTGTAAACTGTCCAGAGTCCCTCTGGTGGGGGAGATGGGCAGTGACAAATTTGATAAATAAATAAATAAATAAATAAAATTTTAAAAGACCCATAAAACTGAAATATTAACCCAAATGTTAGAAGTGGTACCAATCCATATATTAAATTGTAATCTAAAAAGGGCTTCCAAATTAGATGAAATTCTATGTCAGATTTACTTTTAAGAGATGAATTATTCTAGACATCAAAGAATATTCCCACAATTTAGCCATTCTTCCATAGAAGGACTCAAACATATTTTCAGAATGTGTTGAGACTGCAAATAATTGGGAGGGGGGGCACTGAAGAAATCTGGAGTAAAGATTCTAGTCAGAGACAGTATTCTTCTGCCTGGCACTCACATTACCAATTTCAAACGAAAAGAAGCATTTCAGGCATCCAAGGTGTGAAAAGCAGATGAATTTCACATTACTTAGTCATTCTTGGTATCTTAGATGCTGCTGGGAACTGAACCGGTATCTCCTGAAAACACCGCCTTTGGAACTCAGTCGGATTTAGTCAATAATGAATACCTGACTTTACTTGCTAGCACTGCATGGAGCAGCTAGTAGCACTGACTCTGGGACTATTTACTGGTGGAAGAAGTGAGAAGGGTAGAAGTGAGAAATGGGTGCTATTCATACTTTTTCTACCAGTAAGGTTTATTCTTTACACATTTCTCCTTTTTAAGGATTGAGCTGTTTTATTGTTTTATGATATCACTGGTGTTTTTGTAAACTGCCTGGAATCTTATGACTGGGGTGAACCTTGCACTCATACTCTTCTCAGCCAAAGGGAAGAAAACTTCATCTTTCTAATGGAAAAATAGGTATAAATTTGTGGATCATGGGATCTGAATGTTATTTGAACCCCATTGCTGCCATACTCTCAAGTCCATACGATTTGTGGTTCTAGGTAATATTTTCAACATATAAACAGAAGAGACTCCAACAGTGGAACAGGTACTTGTGAGTGAGTACGGTCAGGTTAAATAATAGATACATAAGAAAAGATATGTATCTACCATGCTTAAACATTTCCCACATATATAAAGCTTCATATTATTTCTCTTACACTATGAACAACCTTACATTCTCTTACATTATGAACAACCTTATGTTTCCTTTTTGGCAGGACATTTGGTGATAGTAGTTAAAAAATACTACTTGACTGATTTATCTACTGCTTAAATTTTTACGATTTACTACATTACTGATTTTGAGATAGCAGTTGGTTAGTTCAACAAATGTGCATGAAATTAAGTGTATATATGAGAGTGTGAATGTCTGTGTACCCTTTTATTTATTTGTGTTTGGAGAGCCTGTTGAAAAGTTTGAACTGTTCCAAAACTATAGATTACCCTTAACACATCCTTCCTCACTACCTGCAAGATATGTGGCTCCAGATGTTATCAAATACAAGCTTCCATCAATTCTAATCAGTGTAGCCAAAGGTGAGGCATGTTGGGAATTGCAGTCTGACAACATCTGGAAGGCCGCATGTTGTTCACCCTTAAATTAGAATATAATCATATTACTGATTCAAAGGTTAAATCTATATTAAAAGAATCTTTTGTCTATATTACTTCTTTCAATAATTGCTCTGATTTTTATGTAGATGCTTCATAAAAATAAATAATAAAATCTTTGTAATCTCTGTAATCTCTTCCTTTAAAGACGGTGGGAATCCTTTAGCAAAATTAAAAAAAAAACAGTGTCACTATAAATTATATAAAATGCTTGCTAGCAAACCACTGAAAAAACTAGGCAAGAACACCTTTAATCTAATCAAAATAAGCATTGGAAAAAAGTAATCCAGCCATTTTTCCTCCCAAAAGCTATTAGGGTTCAAATTAAATGGGAAAGGAAAATAAAAATGAGGCTGCACTGCAGTAGAAACTAAATCTGGTCCAATTTTGTTAGTTTCCCCCCCTGTACTGAACGTCCTTGCATTTACCATCTGACAATTTTTCTGATAAAACACTCACTGCAATCAGGTGAAGTAGGTTATTAATGGTTCTAAAAAGATATACAGGATTGCCTCATCCTGAGGCAATTAAGGCTGTGAAGTAAGTGTATTTAATATCTCCAAGGGCCTGACTATAATGAAACAGGTGATCTTTCTACAATTGTGATTGTTTATCTCATTTAGAATCCTTTTGCTTTTAAAAAAAAAAAATTATAATAATGAACAATGCCATGACTTCCGACTCTGGTGGGTAGGCTGCATACCCAAAACTTTCAAAAGCAGAATCCCCTTCAGGCAAATTAAGCCTGTAAACACACCCTGCATTCAACAAGCATTTTGCCAGATGCGTACATTTCCAACACTCCTACATGCTGTCAATTCACATTTTGAGAGGGAACACAGTAAGGCACTTCCTCTCTATGTGCATATGCTGTGATTGACAGTAAAATGAGCTGAATGCTATTGAGACAGACTGCTTTAAAGAATTATTTGCCTGGAGTGGCAAGGTCTATTATACATTCTACAAGTGATAAAGGTTGACTACAGATTTGACCAGGACCCTTTGCCATCATTTAGGTATAGTTGGTTTGAGGATTTGGCATAAAAACTTCCCCGTAGAACTCCATCCTAATTTACCAGTAATTTAATACTGTGTGTGTCTGTGTGTGTAATACACACTCATATTTACACACACCAGACTTAAGCATTGCTTCCCAATTTCTTTCAGAAGTCCATGACTTTTCCCTTTCTGCTCCACTATCAAAACCTGAGATCTGGTGAGTTACCCTGTTCATCTTCAGCAAAGGATCGTTACCTTGTCATGGTGCTGGAGCTTGAGCACCTCAATGATGCCATGAGCTAAACCGTGAAGGGCCACCCAAGACAGGAAGGTCATGACAGAGAGGTCAGACTAAATGTGATCCCTGGGGAAGGTAATGGCAACCCACCCCAGTATTCTTGCCGTGAAAACTAAATGGATCAGTACAACCAGAGATATGTCGGTATACCATCAGAAGATGAGACCCCCAGGTCGGAAGATGGTCAAAATGCTACTGGGGAGGAACAGAGGATGAGTTCAAGTAGCCCCAGACGTGATGACGCAGCTAGCTCAAAGCCGAAAGGATGGCTAGTGGCCGACGGTGCTGGTGGTGAACGGCTAATCCGATGTTCTAAGGATCAACACACCATTGAAACCTGAAATGTAAGATCTATGAGCCAGGGCAAATTGGATGTGGTTATTGGTGAGATGTCAAGATTAAAGATAGACGTTTTGGGCATCAGTGAACTGAAATGGACTGGAATGGGCCACTTCACATCAAATGACCACCAGATCTACTACTGTGGACAAGAGGACCACAGAAGAAATGGAGTAGCCTTCATAATTAATAGTAAAGTGGCTAAAGCAGTGCTTGGATACAACCCAAAAAACGACAGAATGATCTCAATTCGAATTCAGGGCAAGCCATCTAACATCACAGTGATTGAAATATATGCCCCAACCACAGATGCTGAAGAAGCTGAAGTAGAGCAGTTCTATGAGGATCTGCAGCACCTACTGGACAACACGCCTAAAAGAGATGTTATTTTCATCACAGGAAACTGGAATGCTAAGGTGGGCAGTCAAATGACACCTCGAATTACAGGTAAATATGGCCTGGGAGAACAAAATGAAGCAGGACATAGGCTGATAGAATTTTGCCAAGACAATTCACTCTGCATAACAAACACTCTCTTCCAACAACCTAAGAGACGGCTTTATACATGGACTTCACCAGATGGACAACACCGAAATCAGATTGATTACATCCTTTGCAGCCAAAGGTGGCGGACATCTGTACAGTCGGTAAAAACAAGGCCTGGAGCTGACTGTAGTTCAGATCACGAACTTCTTCTTGCACAATTTAGGATCAGACTAAAGAGATTAGGGAAGACCCGCAGATCAGCTAGATATGAGCTCACTAATATTCCTAAGGAATATGCACTGGAGGTGAAGAATAGATTTAAGGGACTGGACTTAGTAGATAGGGTCCCGGAAGAACTATGGACAGAAGTTCGCAGCATTGTTCAGGAGGCGGCAACAAAATACATCCCAAAGAAAGAGAAAACCAAGAAGGCAAAATGGCTGTCTGCTGAGACACTAGAAGTAGCCCAAGAAAGAAGGAAAGCAAAAGGCAACAGTGATAGGGGGAGATATGCCCAATTAAATGCAACATTCCAGAGGTTAGCCAGAAGAGATAAGGAATTATTTTTAAACAAGCAATGCGCGGAAGTGGAAGAAGACAATAGAATAGGAAGGACAAGAGACCTCTTCCAGAAAATTAGAAACATTGGAGGTAAATTCCAGGCCAAAATGGGTATGATCAAAAACAAAGATGGCAAGGACCTAACAGAAGAAGAAGAGATCAAGAAAAGGTGGCAAGAATATACAGAAGACCTGTATAGGAAGGATAACAATATCGGGGATAGCTTTGACGGTGTGGTCAGTGAGCTAGAGCCAGACATCCTGAAGAGTGAGGTTGAGTGGGCCTTAAGAAGCATTGCTAATAACAAGGCAGCAGGAGACGACGGCATCCCAGCTGAACTGTTCAAAATCTTGCAAGATGATGCTGTCAAGGTAATGCATGCTATATGCCAGCAAATTTGGAAAACACAAGAATGGCCATCAGATTGGAAAAAAATCAACTTATATCCCCATACCAAAAAAGGGAAACACTAAAGAATGTTCAAACTATCGAACAGTGGCACTCATTTCACATGCCAGTAAGGTAATGCTCAAGATCCTGCAAGGTAGACTTCAGCAGTTCATGGAGCGAGAATTGCCAGATGTACAAGCTGGGTTTAGAAAAGGCAAAGGAACTAGAGACCAAATTGCCAATATCCGCTGGATAATGGAAAAAGCCAGGGAGTTTCAGAAAAACATCTATTTCTGTTTTATTGACTATTCTAAAGCCTTTGACTGTGTGGACCATAACAAATTGTGGCAAGTTCTTAGTGGTATGGGGATACCAAGTCATCTTGTATGCCTCCTGAAGAATCTGTATAACAACCAAGTAGCAACAGTAAGAACAGACCACGGAACAACGGACTGGTTTAAGATTGGGAAAGGAATACGGCAGGGCTGTATACTCTCACCCTACCTATTCAACTTGTATGCAGAACACATCATGCGACAAGCTGGGCTTGAGGAATCCAAGGCTGGAGTTAAAATCTCTGGAAGAAACATTAACAATCTCAGATATGCAGATGATACCACTTTGATGGCTGAAAGTGAAGAGGAACTGAGGAGCCTTATGATGAAGGTGAAAGAAGAAAGTGCAAAAGCTGGTTTGCAGCTAAACCTCAAAAAAACCAAGATTATGGCAACCAGCTTGATTGATAACTGGCAAATAGAGGGAGAAAATGTAGAAGCAGTGAAAGACTTTGTATTTCTAGGTGCAAAGATTACTGCAGATGCTGACTGCAGTCAGGAAATCAGAAGACGCTTAATCCTTGGGAGAAGAGCAATTACAAATCTCGATAAAATAGTTAAGAGCAGAGACATCACACTGACAACAAAGGCCCGCATAGTTAAAGCAATGGTGTTCCCTGTAGTAACATATGGCTGTGAGAGCTGGACCATAAGGAAGGCTGAGCGAAGGAAGATCGATGCTTTTGAACTGTGGTGTTGGAGGAAAATTCTGAGAGTGCCTTGGACTGCAAGAAGATCAAACCAGTCCATCCTCCAGGAAATAAAGCCAGACTGCTCACTTGAGGGAATGATATTAAAGGCAAAACTGAAATACTTTGGCCACATAATGAGAAGACAGGACACCCTGGAGAAGATACTGATGCTAGGGAGAGTGGAGGGCAAAAGGAAGAGGGGCCGACCAAGGGCAAGATGGATGGATGATATTCTAAAGGTGACGGACTTGTCCCTGGGGGAGCTGGGGATGTTGACGACCGACAGGAAGCTCTGGCGTGGGCTGGTCCATGAAGTCACGAAGAGTCGGAAGTGACTAAACGAATAAACAACAACACCCTGTTCATATTCCTTTCATAACCTGAAATTACCTGCCTGGGCTGATCAGAGTTACCATTTAGCAATACCAGCCAACAGTTCCCCACCCTTGACTCAGACCATTTGGCAGTACAGTACATCTCTCACCCACTCCTGCTCTCTCTTTACTTCTATAGAGACTCATGGTATTTTTTTCCTGCTTTCACATACATTCTATTTGGTGTTTCCATAATTTGTCACACAGATAGGAATCCTAGGAGCTTCTAAAACTTTCAGTGAAAGGGAACCTTAAGGGCAAATTGTGCTGTCTAATGCCAGGACAGGCAGCTACTAAAACATGAGTGCACATTCAGTGAACACATGAGGAGATATGATATGGTGACAGGTTTTACCACCTTAACATGCTTCATGAGAAAGGTTTTTGCTCCCCTCCACCTTAGGAGTTTATAGGAATAGTTCATGGAATAGGTGAAAAGGAATGGTAGCTATCAGCAAATGACAGAAAGAAGTACAGTTAGTCCTAGTTTAGCGACCACAGCTGGGACCAGCAACTTGGTTGTTACATGAAGCGGTTGCTAAGTGAAACCACAGCTGTGCTTATGATCTTATTTCAGCTTTCCTTTGCTTTACAGACTTGAAAAGATCATAGATCCAAGGATTGGTTATAAAGTTATTTTTTCATCACCACTGTAACTGCAAATGGTTGCTAAATGAGATGGTCGCTAAATGAGGACTACCTGTAGAATTTTTAGAAACTACTAAGTTGCCTCTGTTGGCACTTGAAGCTAAAATTTGAAAGTACCATGTCTCCCTCATATAGAAAATCATAGAAACATTCTGAAGAAGAATTATAGCTTTCTGTACATGGATGAAACTTGCCTGGAATTGTCTTGTATATAGACAATGTCACTACTATTCATTTTCTTTCCAAAAACCTAACCACAATAGTACCAATAATTAGTCACTATGGCTGTGCAAAATTTGAAGCTGTCCTTTGCTTTTTGAGCAAAGTGACCCTCAAAGTGGTCCTGCTGTTTTGCTTTGGGTGGTTTCTGGGGTCTCCTCTGTCACTCGGAGCAGTTCAAACACATTTCCCATACTACCTCAATAAACCAACTTAGGTTCCAGCATAAGGCTCTACTTTCAAAGGACTGGATTCAGATTTAGTTATATGCAGACACATTTAAATCAACAGAACTTGTATTCAGAGTCAGTTTGGTCTAGTGGTTAAGATCCTGGGCTAGAAACCAGAAGACTGTGAGTTCTAGTCCTGCCTTAGGCATGAAAGCCGGCTGGGTGACCTTGGGCCAGTCTCTCTCTCTCAGCCAACTCACCTCACAGGGTTGTTGTTGTGAGGAAAATAGGGGAAGGAAGGGGAATTAGATATGTCCGTTGCCTTGAGTTATTTATAAAAAATAATAAAGGCGGCATAGAAAACAGAAAATAAATAAAAAATAAATTTATCAAAACTGAAGTCCCATGTATGGACTTGAACTATGACAAAGTCTAGGTTCAAAAAAACAAGCCAAAATAGCCTTGTTCTATGCTCCTATTATCATCACATCAATTATAAATATCCTGGATGAAAAAATGAGTTAAAAGGGCACAGTTGAGACACTGTGCCTTGAAGAAGACCTCAGCTCCCCAAAGTAGTAGACATCATAGTGAGGTTAAGTTGTGTTTTTCTTACTCTCAAATAGGGTTTGGAACTGGATACTTCATGCAGGGGAGGGCTGATGTCTAGATAAGACACTTAAAGATAGCCTAACTTGTAATATGATAATTTAAACCATTATAAGTAGATATTGCTCTATTAGCCAGCAGTATTACTGCTGTGGTTTTGTTCACAACTCAACAGTTTGTTTCATACAAAAGCTAGAGAGGGAAATGGCCAGGGATGCAGCTATCACAGAATAACTGTGCTTTTGTCATTATTTTTTCAGTTTTCTTTTGATATTAAATCACTTTAACAGACATCAGCTTTTTTGTTTTGATTTGTTGGCTTGTTAACTTTGGAATTATACATTGTACTTTCTATCGAACTCCCAAAGCAAAAGAGGCTGATTTTCCTAATAACACATGGAAAAAAACTTCAGTGTCGGGAGTTGATACAATAGAATAGCTTTTCCTTTTTATCATCATCACCACCAGCATCTCTCTCACACATCAGGGTTAAAGGGGAGGATTCCAGGTAAAGCCATTTTTTGAAAGAAAGGTGACAGCATCAGTAATTTTATAAGCCACCTGGAGTTACCATGTATGAGTTGGGTGGCCATATAAATTTATTAAATTAATTAAATCAAATAAATAAATAAATAAACTACCAAGCAGCTGCATAAAGGCAGTAACTTGGGCCAGGAAGATATAAACCTGGAGGGTTTCTGGGAGAGAAAGAGATGGACTCACTCAGTCCTAATGCTAGAAGGCCTTTCTCTTTCACTTTCCCTTATTTTGTAGCATTGCAGCCAGCAGTGATTCTCAACACAGTAGCTTGAGGGAGTAAAGTCTTGGCAATATATGAAACAGAATGTTGTACTATATTAAGCAATTATAAAAGGTCGCTTATTTATTAATAAAGGTAACAAAGGTCTACAATTTTCTCTAAATTCAGAATTTTTGACATTTTTTCTCAATACCCCAAGTCCCTTAACTGATGACTTTTCATGCAGTTCCTCAGGTGCTGTACTTGCAGAGCTGTCTCCCACTGGGTTTTCTGACACACAGCCTATTTCAGCACAGGGCAAATCCTGTTGAATATGGGTGTTTTTCCTTTCTTTTGAGCAATTTTATAAATGATTTCTTGCATGACATTTTCAAACGGATTCCAGAAATGGGCCAGATCCCTCTTAGAAAAGGGAGCATGTTTGTTTTTGTTTTTTCAGATTAGTCCAAGGGTTTCAGTCTGATTTCCAGGCTATTTTTCTCTTGTTGTCCAAGACTACAGGCCAGGAAAGACTGGGAGAGGGACAGAGGTCCCTAACAGGCAACTGAAATCTGCATGGAAAAATTTCCTTACAAATCGTCCCCTATACGTAATTGTGCATGTGTACATGTGTGATGCAAACCCAGAAAATTGGGTGATTTCAGTAAATCATGATTTTGTTAACTATCAATAAGAATATTCTGGGAAGCTGAAATTTAGTTTTGCTGTTCTTTGGGGGAACAGGAGTGAATAAAACTTTTAAAAGATAGGTCTTTTATTTTTAAAAGAGCCAGTTTGGTATAATGGTTAAGGTACTGGCCTAGAAACTGAGAGACTGTGAGTTCTAGTCCTACTTTGGAAACCAGCTGGGTGGCTTTGGGCCAGCCCTCCCCTCTCAGCCCAACCCACTTCACAGGATTGTTATTGTGGGGAAAGTAGGAGGTGGGAGCATCATGTACCTCAGACTTAGTTGTGAAAATAAATGCAGGATGTAAATCTAATAAATAAAATAATTAATACAAGCTCATAGGACTATGAAGCACCATGATTCTATAATCCGACACTTTGCTGTAAAGTTCAAGGCAGGTAGATGGAAAAACAGGAAATATTTGGGAATGGAAAGCACCCTACCTCTCTTGGAACCCTCCCAAGAAGTGGCTGATGGGAAGCTATATTGTAGGTAAGTCCTGTTTGCAATCTCACAGTCCATTTCCCCTCTCTTGAGCTCCACCCTTCTTTGTGTCAGCACAAAAAAATCTTGTCATAAGATTGTCTGCCCCTTTGCCAGTTCATGGAAAAATCTATCTTTGCAATCCCTAAGACCCAACATCAACTTGATGGCACATAATCAGATCATTCCAGTCCCTCTCCTGCCTCTGTTTTTTGTGTTGCAAAACTCTACTGAATTGTGAACCAGAAAATGTGAGTGTGCCAGTTGTAATAGATCGGCTGACTGATTTTCTCCTCTGGCTTTGCTGCTATCCCTCTTTGACAAGTCACCCACACAAAATGGTGGTCATAAAAGGTTCCCAACAGCCAAAAGAGAGAGCCTTTGCCAGAACACAAAGCACCCAAGATATGCCTCCAATTAGGGTGTCCACAGGATATGATCAAAAAAGTCAAAGTGGTAGCCAGGATGCTGCAATCAAAGCTCTGTCTTTTTTATGTAAAAAGTGGAGCTTTGATTTCACTGTTGAGACCTCCATCTTGACTTTTTTTAACCTCACCCTGAGACACCCCTGGCCCCCAAGCACATCTGCAGCTGGGCCCCTGTTTTCAGCACCATGATAAAGGGCGGTAAAGGATCATACAGCTTACACACCTTGAAACTGCAGGATCAGATTTAAAAGGATAAACTACTTTTCTTCTGCTAAATCAGTTGACAACATAAGGCTGCTTAAGTCATGGGCTGAGAACCCTATAAGGCCAATACCATAGGATGGTGTCCCCCAAGATACTGCTGTAAAGAGCGAGGAAGAACCAGTCTATATTAATCTCTCTCTCTCTTTCCTAAATTGCTTTCACAAGAGTATGGGGGGGGGGGTAGAAAACTCAGGAAGCCATGCCCCCACCGCTGAAAATCCTCAGCTAGGATCCTTTATGAAGCCAGACCAACCAGCCTGGCGATGCAAGATCGACGTCTGCTACGGTCACCTCAATAAGCAAAGATGAGCGCCCAGAAGCGCCAGCTTCCCCCCACCCCCTTCCTCCCTTCCTAAAAAAGTTGGCATCAGCTCGGCGAAAATGTAGGGTAATGAGCATCTCGGCGCGCTGGCCTTTGTTTCCACGTCGCCCCGTAGCCTCAAGTGGCGGAATATTGATGCACTCCGTGGAGCTACGTTTTTCTCCGGAACGCGCTGCCTCTCCAACCCCGGGGGCGCGCATTATTATTAACCTATTAGCTGCGTTAGGGCTCGACAGGTAAGCACCGCGACGCTCCGTGGAAGGAGCCGGAGGAGGGACCCGGGCGCCGCTCTAATTAGCCGGGTCCTTGGCGGAATAAACCGGAGTGCTAAAAGCGATCCGCTGAGTGCTCGGAAGATACAGAGTCGGCGGGGAGATGGCGGCTTCTGCGCTGCTGGAAGAGGCAGAGCGGCCGCTTTCGCCCACCTTGCAGAACCTGGCTGCTGGATGAATCAAATGTTTGGCCTCGCACGATACGTTGAACCAAAGCTAACGGCACGCGACATGAAAAACTATAGCTTGCTTTTCCACCGTGTGGATAAACCGTAACTGGTTGGGTTCACACAACTTACCTCTCTCCACCCCACAACTCCACACGGTGGGATATCAATTGCTGCTATTGGGAAGGATCATTCAGACATTCAAGCCTGAAAAGTAATCCTTGTGCTAAAAAAAAAAAAGTCCCATTCTGTTTGATGGGGCTTCCTCTCAAGTCAAAATGTAGGGCTGAACTACACTGTTACTCCAAGGTATGTTCCTAAAATCCAATAGGATTTACTTCAAGTAAAGATGCAGGAGTTTGCATTCTTCTGCTGATAAGAGGTCTAGTGGCAGTTGCCAGAACATTTAGCAGCTGCAAGTTTCCAGACCCCCTCATCATAGCAGCCCAAGAAAAGGTATCAGTTTTGTCACTATAAATTGTCTATACATTGGGACCTCGTTTAAAGTACTCATGGAATTCTTCTGTTGTAACCATAACCTTCTCTCTAATAAATGTTACAAATCAGACCTCAGAAAGTCTTGTTTTAAGAAATAACTCTTTCCAGCCCAAACTGCTGGGAGGGAAGTCTTGCATGTGTTTTCCAACCTTTGTTGAAGGATCTCTTACGCTTTTAAGCATAGGCTAAAAAAACACAGATAATACTTTATCCATTACACATCAATGGACCAGATAAAGCGTTGTATTTACCACTGGTAAATTACATATTGCAGGAATTCTCAAAGTTTGTAGAAGTACAGCCTCTTAAAATCATAGCTGAATTTTTGAAACCCTCCTTCCTGCCCACAATAAAGCAAACAAAACAATTAATAAAGAATAAAACCACTATGACTAGTGGAAAAAATTGCCGATGGATAGACCCTTTCCTTAAAATTAACTCAGGGCTACTGTAGGCTTGCCCAACACTCCCACTTTGCCTGGAAAAGTTGTTAATGATCCTGCTGGAGATCACAACCTGCGATTGGAGACTCCCTGACTCATTCCTAATGTATGGTGTAGGGGTTAAGGTGCTAGACTAGGACAAGGAAGCCATAGAAATTCAGAACGATTTTGGGCCAGCCACTTCCTCTCAGCCAAACTTACCTCACAGCTTGTAAGTTTGTGGGGGCAAAAATTGAGAAGTGAGGGCTATGTATACCACCCTGAACTCCTGAGAAAAGGGATGATGATGATGATGATGATGATGATGATGATGATGATGATCTGTTTAGTATATCTGGAGCTGTTGAAGTAAAAGCAGAACATTAAGCTAAACAAAAGCTAACAGCCCAGGTTAGAAGAAACACAACAATCTACCTGCTCACATGGATTCTGACAGTAATGGCATATGTATGTGTATACATAAGCACACACACACACCCCAGATTGGCATCCTGGCTGCTCCACAGTATGTGAGCCTGCCTTAGCCTTAGTCAGATTATTATTTAAACTAGTACATTCTTCAGCAGAATTTGTCCAGAATTCAGACCCAGAATCAAAACTACATTGGATTCAAATAGCAGGGTTTGAACTGAGATCTTCTGCTTATCTAACCCTGAGGAGCTACTGTATTAGCACATCCCTCTTCCTTCTAACTGAAGGCTACAATACTACAAAATAGCATGCCTTTTTAACTTAGTTCACTCCCTACTGTACATCACTCAGTGTCTGTAACATATACCTATCACTGCCCCAATTCCTTCTAAGCCTCTGTTCCAGCTGCTCTGTGGCCGCAAAACCTGCTGCCATAATCAGCCACTTCAGGATTGTGTGTGATGAGAAAGAGACAGAATCAACATCAGCCTCCAGTGGCATTACTGAGTGTGGTTGACAAAAACTCAGTACTTCATAGCTCAAATAACTTGGTTGACTGGGGAAATATACATCTCCCTATAATAATCTGCAGCCAATTTGCCAGCAGAGGACTCAAAATTATGTCAATCAAGTACAAAAGAAGTACTTGAGATCATGCCAAGAATGGAAAGCAAAGAAAGTGCATGGTATCTTCATTTGATTTCAAAACAACAATAGTTCTCAGATTAACTGGAACGGCAACACCTTGATCTTAGGCCAGTCTTAACGCAGTGGCTGGCTTCAAACTGCTGTGGCCTACTTCCAAACAGGATAAAACAACATTGCTGTAATATGGCCTTAGAAAGGTTTAACTAATGTATTGATACAGCCCAGACTACACCTAATGGCACCATACATGTGTAAACTTGTAAGGTGATACAAGTTGTGTTGTTATTTTTGTGGTAATGGACTCATTCAGCTGCCTCTCTAGAAGGTGGTCCAAGTAGGACATTTACAACATGGATTAATCTCCAATCTCCACTTGGAGTCTATTGCTGATACATCAGGAAGAATTATTTGTGCCCCAACACAGACAGAAATTCAAAGTGGAAGTTCAGAATAAGCAAATATTCTGGGGTTACAAATGACCGCAGGAGTGGCCGGCTAGTGACGAGGGATGGAAGGGCATGCCTATTTCTCCCCACACTCATCTTTGATTATGCCCACAATAGGTCAGCTGATTTCATCTCCAAGCAGATTTGAAAAATACTGAAGCTTTGATAGGATGGGGTTAGTTAAAGAGGGGAAAGACTATTTTTATACTGACACACCTAATGATGACCTTAGGCTGTTACGCTCATGAGCCAAGGATAAAATAAGGCAGTGTTGTGAGGCAAGGGGGAAAATTAGTGTTGTCAGGTCATGATTACGCTAAGGTTAAGTTGTAACTGAGCCATAAACTGCAGGGGCTTTGAACAACACCCTATCCTTTTATTACGTCTTAGCTTAATATGTGAATTTAGCCAAGAAATGAGGAATTAGCATCAGTCGCCAAAAACTGGTATTTTGAAACAAACTACTATGACAGTTTTTCCCAGATGTGATAAAATGCAACTCCAATGGCCATACTGATTATGAAACTTGTAGCCCAATACATGTGGACATCACCTGTTTAGAAAGAGTAATCTATGTAGTTTCATGAGTTTAGGGACCACATGACAGAATGCAAGATGACCATTGTACATTGGCTTTTAAAGGCTTTCCCTTATTGGCCTTCACTTGGAAGACCTGTGGAGAATGCATTGCTTCCTACTAATTCTTCTATCCTACAATACTTGCACTCTAAGCCTATCAATGCAGTCTATGAATATTACCCAGAAATAGCATCCATTCAACTCCGTGGGCCCTGTTTCTGAGTTAGCAATTACAGGGGTGCCTTGTAAATAAGTGACTTGGAGATCAACTCAATCATTTCCATTTCACATGGATTTTCTTGCTATTCCTGAATCTAAGGTCCTGGTATTGATACTGTTGCTGTTATTGGTGGTATTACGCATGAGCAATTAACAATTGGTCCTGTAATAGTAGCCCAGTTAATAGCTATGTAGCCAAGTCTTTCCTATGCAGCCTTTAGCACAATTCTTTAGCATTCATTCCCTACTGAAAATAGCAACCCAACCCTATTCATGTTTATTCAGAAAGTTTATCCTACTGTGGCCCAATGGAGCTTCCTCCCAGGGAAGGGTGCATAGGAATGCAGCCTCAGCTCAAGTAGGCGTAACTGAACTGAAATTACATTCTTCCCCTGATACCCATATTTCCATCTTCCCCCCTCTCTGTGTTGACTTTTTTTTTTATTGAAAACTCCTCTGGGCAGAGATGTCATGTTGTAATTCTGTAAACACAAAAAGAATGTACATGCACAGAGCTGTAATATATAAAACAGTAATGTCAACAACTTACTAATGGTAGTGATCCTAGTAGTCAAGTAGAAATGGGTGATTCAATAGTCAAAATGTATTTGCTCAGCTACAATCCAACATTATAAATTTGATGAAAGTTCTTAGTTAATATTACAGTTGTCACATTATCTTAAAAAGGCTTCATCTGCATTCAAGAATTATGAACCTGCTAGACTGGATTTAAGCTGCAGCTCTACAGCTACTTAGCTGTAAGAAAACCCCACTGATCATAATGGGTTTTATTTCTGAATAGACACACATACTGTAGGATTCAAGAGGAATGATCATGTTAGCTTGGGGCTGCAAATATAATTATCTCATGGCACCTTCAAACACCAACTATAGTCCACCAAAGCTCCTGCCACAATATATTGGTTTCATTTTAAGACTGCCACAAGATTCTTCGACTGGGTTCACAATTTGCCCTAAATCATGGTTTATTTACCTTACCCATGGGTTATGATTGAATTTTCCCAACACAGTAAGCTATAAAACATGGCTCATGTGCAGATCCAGTCTTTGTTATGTATGGGATTGTGCTGGTAGGAAGTGACTAATTTCAAGTTTCATAACATATGCAAAGTACCTTAAGTATCAATGCATAAAACATTCAGCCCTCACTGAACTTGGAAGTAGGTGACATTAAAACAGTAATGGAACTTATTTCTAAGGATATGGAAAACTGTTTATCACACTTACTTTAGGAAGCCTACCATATCCTCGAGGAAACCTTCATTGGGTTTGGAAAATGTATTTATTCAATTTATATAGCCACCCATCTCACATAGCAACTCTGAGCAGCTTATAGCAGGTAAAAACAATACAAAATATGCTATAAAACACAACACAGGCAGCAGCTGAGAGCTTGAAATGAACTGCTAATGCATTTAGGTTTTGTTGGTGTTAGAATAATAAAGAAAAGAGATTCTTCTAATAGAAATGGGTATAACATTCATATACTTGCTGCGGGCTTTATCACCAGATACAGCTATCCCTGCATATACCTCAGTTTTTGTCCTGCAGTTATTTCAGAGTCCCATTAAATTTCTAGCAGGTTGCCTTTATTCTACAGCACATTAATTCGCACAGAAGTCCCATTCAAACCAATGATGCTCTATTTTTAACTGTTATGCATTTAGCTTGAGTTATTGAATTCAGAACTTTTTATTTATTTATATATTGTGACTGTCCAAGTTTTCAACAGGTGATGCACAAAAGGGAAGGATATTGTTTAACGCATACAAAATGTTTACAATAATATTTTACAACATGGATGCACGTAATTCAAACAGAGTAGATGAGCTGGAAGAGAATGTGGCTTAGAGCCTTTCCCCATTTGTATTTAACCATGACCCAAATATGCCCAGACTTTTCTTCCTGCCTTGTCCATATCATCTCCTCTCCAGGCTCAGCTGCTTTAAGCAAGGCAGGCTTAAATTGTTAGTAGCCGTATAGGTGTTAGGTTTTTTCCCCTTATTGTCAAAGGTCAGCTTCAAGATGGATAAAGTATGTTCGGTTTGTCACCAACTACTGTGGAGGGAGAACCAGTGACTTGAAACTGAAACATTAGATACAGAATAGGGATTGGCAATTGGGACAGCAGCATTTTATGCCAGTATAATTTTCTGCCATCTCAAAAGTGGGTGGCTAACACTTAACTCAGCCATGGGGAAAGGCTCTTATACTGGTAAATGGCCTCCTATCCCATGTGATTTTCTCCCTTAATGATGCAGATCAGTTGAAGAACTGTTTTTCTAAAACATGAGCCAGTGCCTATTAATTCAGGAATTATTTGCACTATTATATAGTTGTATTCTTATTCCTATCTACATTTGGATCCTGCCTTTCCTCTAGGACAGCGTTGGCACCTTGGCACCTTGGACTGTGTGGAATTCAACTCCCAAAATTCCCCAGAATTGCTTGCCAAGTTGCCAAGGTTGAGAAACACTGCTCTAGGAGCACAAGGTGGCTTACAGTTTATACCTGTAACAACCAACAAGGAATACTGTAAGGAGGTTTGGACTGACAAACATTAACTGGCTGAAGATCACCCAGTGAAATCTGACGTCCAGTGAAGTTTTTCCAGTGACTTTCCCTGTTCCAGTCCAACATTTTAACCACTGAACATAATAATTTCTCCTGGAATGCTGCCCTGAATATATGTGCACACTAATTCATTACTTGCAAATAAGCCCTTTTTTATATCATTAAAGTTTAAATTGGGGAATAAACTGCTTAATTTTAATTGCTGTATTATATTCTTTGGGAAGGGCCCACACAGAAACTGAAGAAATCCACCCCCAGACTCCCAGTTGCTGGGCAAAGGAGTTATGCTACAGTTCACACAATAAGTAACCTGCATATTAGGTAGGGTCTACATCTAATTACCCATGTTCGGGATCGTGGCTCCAATTCAGGTATTCTGAATCTGTATCCTAAGCACATCCTAATGACACAAAGGGAACCAAAGAGAGAGTCGTGCAGCAGCCTGGTTTAAACCGCGATCCTTCAGGCTGGAGCAACCCGTGTTGAGTTCAGCGAACCCTCTTCCCGTCCAGAGAGTCGCATTGACAGCAACCAAAGGGAGACCTGCCTATTTTGCGACAGGGGACGGGTGGGATTGCGGAAGGCAGCTCCAATCCTAAGAACTCATTTTTCCTGGATGCCAGCCTCACGGAAACGCGTTCGCCCGTCTTTCCCAAAAGGCTTCAGACGGTGTCGGAGCCATTAAGGGAAAGGTTTGGAAATCGCCGGAGTCGAACTGTAAATCAATTGAGTTCAGTCCGAACACGGCTGCTCCCCTGTTGGCGGATAGGTAAGCTCTGGAGGGGCGAGACTTGGACTTGTTTGAAGCTGAAGCCACGCTGGCAGGAAAATAGATGGGCAGGAAGAAGTTTCGGCTTGGGGAGTTCACATAAAAACTCCCTCTTTTTTATTTTATTTTATTTATTTTATTTTTTTATTTTTTGCTGGGTGATTTCTTTTATGCTGCATATTACAGCGCGGGGAGGAGGGAGAAACCACGTCGGGTCCAGGTTGAGGGATCAGCGGAGCCGGATTAAGAGGGGAGGCGGCGGCGGCGGCAATAAAGAAACGTCGCCGGCGGGTCTTTTCCTGCTGCTTGGCCAGCGCTGCGCTCTCCGAAAAAACAAATACTCTAGGCAGCCCATTTCTTTTCTTTCACTTTCCTCGAAGGGCGATAAAGACCCCCAGAAAACGAGAGGCTGAGGGCGATGCCTTCGCTTTCTCGTGATCAGCCCCGACAATCACATTCATAAGAGAAAAACCCGCCTCGCAAGGACGGGAGGCTGCGGCGGTGAGCCCGGCTGTCCCGCCCGGAGATGCTTTAACCAAACTTTCTCCCTCTCCCTCTCCCTTAATTACAACCACACAAGCCCGGCGCTGCTCGACGCGCAAGCCTTCGCGTTTGGGGAGGTGGGGGCGGGCCTCGGCCAAATCTCCATCTGCAAACAGATGGACTCCCCATCGCTGGCCCGCCGAAGGGGCGCGGGCCGAAGGCAGCGAAAATCTAGCCGCAAAGAAGTGAAGCGTTTGGGGTGGAGGGAGAAGTGAACTGATTTATTCCCACGCATTTCTTATAGCCGCCTGCCCCAGGCAGCCTGGGGAAAATATCAGTCGCGTTAGTACCGAGGAGGCTGAGGATCGCTGCAAGTGACCAAAAGCAAGCTAGTGGAGACGGGGCCGACTCCGAGCGTTCTTCTTCAGAGTGCTTATTGACTTCACCCCTGGCTTAGTTCCGCTGGGAGTACTGTAAAGTCCTTTCGAAAGCTGGAGCGCTTCCGAGGGAAAGCTGCCAGGCTGGCCCATGAGCGCAGTGTGATTTATTTCCGAGTAAATATGAGCACACAGGATTGCCAAGGGTCATGGAGATGGGGGGGGAGGGGGGGAGAGGTGTCTTTCCCGCTCAGGAATTTCTTTTTTTTAAAAAAAAGATGCATTCAAATTTTTAAGGATTCCCTTTCCTCGTGGCTTTGGTTTCATCATCATAGTTTTGATTGAAAAGCAGTCTTCTGCCAAGGCATCTTGGGAACCAAGGGTTAGCACGCTGATCTGCCAGGGTTTTTGGTGGCCGAAGGAAACACACTCTTAATTGTTCCCTCCCATTGAAATCAAACCTGCATGCCAAGCATATTTTCCTGGAAAAAAGACCAGTAAGCTTTCGACTGGGCAGAATTAGGAAGGAGCTGCGTAAAGGTTAAGGATGGCCTGATTTTGCCCCACAGCTTCTTTTTCTTTTTTTTAAAAAACCCTCCTCTCCTCCTTTTCCTCTACATTCCCTTGGATGTCTATTCAAAATAAAATTTCGTTTCCATATAGAATGACAGCTTTATTCTTGCAGAATAAAAGGTAATATTGGACTGGTTGTTCAGACAGCCGCCTCTCTAATCACTTTAATGTAAAGTGATTTCTCATCAGAATATTTGATATAAGAACTTGAATTAATGTTAATACAATTTGAAGAGCAACACAAAGGCTGGGTTCAAAAGCAACACACTGGATTTGGCTAAATTGGAGTAGCTGGCAGCTCAGAGTGTTGTGGAAACCCAATCCTTTACTGAGATCTATGACTCACACCAACACTTTAAACCATTAAAAAAAACCTTGGGGTTTAAGAAATAAGTATTTTGTTTTATTAAATGGTTTATGGGTTCCTTTTCCAGCCTGATGCTCTCCAAGTGTGTTGGACTACAACATCCATAATTATCAACCAGATGAAATGTTTAGCACATCTGGAAGGCACCAGGCTGAGAATAGCTGATTTATAGTCTGGACTCACACAACACAGCAAGCCAAAATTGTCAAAACGCACTCTAAAACATACTTTAGTTCATTTCTTTTTCTTAGTGTGATGTGTGAAGCCAGTCCTTGTAAATTGTAACCATAGCTTATTGCTTAGTATTACGTGTGATTAGGCCGCAATGACTTATTCAACAAACCTCAGTTAGAAACATAACTTAGTCTGTTGTGTGAACCTTAACTGTCTCCCTCCTCATGACTTTTATTTCCATTTTTACCTGTACACTGCTCTATGTTTTAGGTGTAAGATAACTGTGGGTGTGTGCATGCACGTGGTCTCTCCTAGTATATTTGTAATGCCTAGACTGTAACAATGCCATTTGCAATTGCAATCCACACCCAGTTCGAGAAAACTGAGGAAAGATCCAGCCAAGTCAGGAACCTAAAGCTGCCAGCCTCTGAAAACATACTCACTTAGAAGAAATAGTGGGATTTTTTTGAATAATCAAGCAATAGAATTATTCTGTTCCAAAATAAAGCCTATGAATGAATCCTATAATGATAAGAGCTACTACTACAGAAATGCTTTGGTTTGATTGGACAGCATGCTTCTGATTAGCACTAACAATACACAACAACCTGAGCTATGCGTATTCGAAAGAAAATGCAACTTCTTCCAATTCTTCTCAGTTTTATGGTGGAGCAAGTCTAGGAGCTGTCTGATGGGACTAAATTACTTTAATACCTACAGTACATGGAGCCAAGTCTCAAGTCCTTTCTTCCCCAAGTTCATTCCAAACAGCTTACTTGGAAGTGAAGCCCCTTTAAATTAAATAGAACCATTCTCCTCTCCTCCACTCCCATGGAAGCATGCCATAAATTGTCGGCCTTCGCAAGAGATCCAGTGGCTGTGTAAAGAAATGGCTCCTGCTCCTTCTTGTGAATGTATGCAGCCAGGTCTTGTGTGTGCTCATTCTGCAGGAACCTGAAGGAAGGATTTGTACTGGAGCTTCTTCCAGATCAGCAGGCCAAGGCCAAGGCCTTAGGCTGAGAATGTTCCAGTTTTCTGGGAAAATAGCATGCTAAGACTTTCTCCGGGAGGCCTCCCCTCCTTTGAGAGAAGCGTTTGATCAAACGATTCTAATTGCTCCAGCCCGCCATCCATTCAGGAGAACAAAAGTAACACAATTAGACTTAATTAAGTTTGGTTTGTTGTTGTTTTTAAAGGCCAGGTTTGTCACGGCTGCACAGGCAGCAAACTGCTCAAGTTAATTCCCTAAAGCCACGTTGGAGGTGGCAACGTTCAAAGTAGGTTACCCACCTGTTGGTGGACTTCTGTCTCTTTACTGGAATATTTAACTGTGTGAGCCAATGCAAAATCCAGAGCTGGGCAACTGCTTTTTTTAGGACTAACCAAAGTGACCCAGAAGAAAAGTCAAACTTTCCAGTTCCTCCAGAACTCTTCATCAGGCAAGATGTCTTAAGAAACAGGATAGGGTAGAAGCAAGAGCGGAGACAACCTGGCTCAGCCATTTCAGCCTGGAGGTGAGAAGTTCAAAGTCATCCCTGTTGAAGGTTGTCAGCTGCATGCAAAGAGAGTTGGGTGTGATTAGTAGCAGATGATATCTAATTTGCAGGGACAAAAGTTGTTCCACCAACTGCCCAGTTGCCAGTCTGAGGCCATTCCTCAGCCGTGGTTGTACCTTCTTAGAGTGTCAGCCAATCATTGTTGTGGTGATAGAAGGGCTGCCTTCATGACTGATACTGGCACTGCATGTAGGCACTTTGGTCTGGCAGAGAGCAAAAATAAGATTAAGGAAAATCTCCTTCTGGCCATGCTGGACTCCTTGTGGCTTCATGTAATTTTTTTGACAGCAATAAGAAAAGTATTATTTCTTATTATTTCATTAAATCTATTATAGTCACCCACTCCAGACGACTTTGTAAAATGGTTTGCCATTCTTCCAGGGTGTATTTTATCTAGCCTACTACTCTAGTACTTCCTTGTGGTTTCCCATTCAAGTATTAACCAGATCCATCCCTGCTTAATTTTATGAGATAGTCAAGATTGGCTAGGAACTGCAATAAAATGTTTAGGGTTCTGCTGTTACCATTGAGACACCATTCTAGGCTGAGAAAAGTAAACAAAAGGAAGAGATTAACTTCGGGAAAAGTAATGACCTTGGTCTTGATCCAAGTGAGCCTGGGCTATGAGTGAGTTTCAAGGTATCTTTCAGTCTTCCCTGGTCACTGATCCAAGTTCAGCTAAGGTCAGGGGAAAGCTGGTATGAAATAGTTTCATCCACTGTTTGCCTTAACAGGGCCACTCAGTCTCTAATATCCGTGGGTTCAGCGGGAACACTGCAGGCAAAACCTTCTGGATTTGCTAGTGCCCATGTGGAGGAGAGAAAAACTTCTTCATTTTAGGGCAATATAACAGCATTGCCATTTTAAAAGTGGGAAACAGAGTGCATTTAACAGTTTTCCCTCCTAGTTAACAATTCCACCGTTCACTGATGGCACAGTGCAAGCAATTATAACACTCCCTTTCTACCTGCATGACATTTCTCTAAGAAACAGCTACAAACAAGGCTTTAAATAAAATAACAATATAGTGATTAAGAGGTGGGAAGGGGGAAGCTATGCTAATTCCATTACATTCATATAGTAATGAAACCAAAATGACAAGCGACATTTCCATGTCTTTTATCCAACTGCGAAGGATTTAGCTCAGTCTACAATCTGAGTTAAATTGAATACCAAAACACTGGCCTATGTACACTTGGAATCCAAATATATTCTTACTTGGATACATAACTATTGCTATTCTATTGCTTCTAGAGAACTGAAGGCATGAGCCCACCAATGTTAAATGACATTAAAGATGCTGTTCCATTCAGGAATGAAGCCCCCCTTCTGCATAAGCATGAAGTATAATTACATATTTATGTCAATAGAAACAGTGATATTCATTTATTCATGTATGAATACAGTCACTTATCTATATGTAGAAATAAACAAATGGATTCTGAATAAGCAGACACCAAAGTGCTCTGCCAATCCCATTGCATTCTCCTCTTCAGATCCACAGAATGCAAAGTTGGTTGGGGGGATGCCATTGCACAATTGAAAGGCTTAAGTCTGAGGACAGTGCAGGTCCAGCCTTTATAGAGATCAACCCACAGAAATACTCCACATTCTGGAAAACTGTTCACAACCTTGCATTTAAGTCCTAGCAAAATAATGATGGATTGGCTGTCCTGTTGCAGTTCTATATGCCCTAACCAGAGTACAGATACCTTTAGACTGGATCCAGGTTTAGCCTTACTAGATTAAACCTGTTGAAATCAACCACACTTAGATTAGTCACTAATTTGCTCTGTGTTACTAAGGCTGGGATAGCACATCTCTCTAATCCATGATCAGGCTAATTTGGTTTAGGCATATCAGGTTGTGTGAATCCCACCAATTGTAGCTTATTCATTAAATCACAGTAAAGGAACTATGGATTAGTGTGTTGCGGGAACCCAGACAATGGTGGCTCAGTCAATAAGCCGTCCTCAGCGGCTGGGTCCAACCTATTAACATAATAATTGGGACTAACTTCCGAAGATGGCGCGGTGTGATTTTTAAAATAACATGGCAAAAATTCCTCCTGAATTGGAGGTGGGAGTAGAGGCGTTGCTGTGCGCCCAGGAAGCCCGTCTCCAGTATGTGAGATCTGAAAAGCCTGAGATGGGCTTGAAACAAAGCTATCCATCATTTTCACCAAACTTGTCCTATTTAAAAAGCTGAGCTTTGGGGGAGGCAGGGACTTCAAAGGCAAAAGCGCTGCACGATAGACCGGATGCCCCGAGAGTTCCTCTGACTTGTTATAGGCGGCAGGTTGGGGGGAAGAAAGTTTGTTCGTTCGAGGGTCTATATCTGCCACAATCTAAACTACTAGGCAACCAACTTAACAGCTCTTAGTCATTTTTAAAAGCTTCAGATTTTAAAAAAATAAGTGGGAGCAAGAAGGCAGGACCGGAATGCGGGAGAATCAATCAAATCAAACAGCTCAAGGGGGGAAGGAAGTTATTTACTAAAAAGTTAAGCAGATATCCCTGCCGGTTTTAACGAGTCGGAAGCTTCCTCCCAAGTGCCGGGGCTTGGAACAATAGATTAGGAGTTAGGGACCACTGGACTTCCATTTCTTTTCTCTTGACTTTTCAATCCCAAAGCTGTTTAATAAAGGCATTTCGTTCAATATTGCCTTAGTACTGAAATCCAAAGACTACATTCCAGGCAGCCTTAGCCCCTTTTTCTCCATGTCGACTCAGAAGTCAGTCTCCTGGAGCTTACTCCCTGGTTTTTCAAAGAGACAGGGTTCAACTCCTACTGAAGAAGAGGATGACTTCCCTCTGATGGAACAGCATTCCGCAAAGTAGCTTTTGGGTCTAGCCCATTTAGGTCTGAGTATGATGTCCTCCGAATTCCAATTATTTCAATAGCAGTTTGTTTATTTCCAGGTACTGAGGAGTTAAGCAGCTGCTTCAGGTTCCATCATTGATGTAAGAGAAACTTCCAACTGCTAAGCTTCGATGGGTGCACTTTGGGGTCAGGGTTCTTTGTCCTCCGTGTAGCTTGGCTTATTCCTTCTTCTCATCATCCCCGACATTATTGTTGTTGCCTTACCGCAAGATTGTGAGCGGAAGAGAACTGGAGAGTCGGACTAAACAAAGAGTAAATGGGAGTTTTTCTCCTGGATATCAAAGGAGAAAGAAATCACCAACTTGGCCATTCAATTTTCTCGGAGTTCTGTTGCGTGGGCAAGGGGGGAAGTGGAATGAACTTGATCAGATCGCAGGACAGATACCGAACTGGAAAAATAAAGTATAGTACAAACCGGCGCATGTTTCTTGGAAGAAAACTCCCTTGAATGTATTGGAATTTATGCCCAGATTTTTCACTTTAAAGCTATTATGCTATCCACAGTTAACTGACAGTAAATCCCATTGAATTCAGCGAGGCTTATTTCTGAGTAAGCCCCACTGAATTGCAATTTTTTCTTTCTCCTAGAAAAGCAATAATGCAGATAGCTGTAATACAATTCAGAATATTTCTACTAATCCTTTGAAACAATGTTCAGTTCTCTATCTCAAATTCTTTGGGAATCGGTTCGACTTAGATGCAGAGGGAAACCCTCTTTTCGTCCACACTCATGAAAAGAAGGGTCAGAGGACTTGCAGAGCACCCCTACCTGTATTAGCAAGGGTTCTGAGAATTCCTTTTTATACCCCTCAAAGGGGTTGGTGATGTGGAAAAGACTGTGGCAGTTAACGTTTAATGTAACCTTGTCACATCACTCAAAAACAGAAAATTAGGCATCCAGACCTTTCTGAGAAAAAGAGGTAGTATCTTATGAACAGCAAACTGCTGTTTTCTCTAAATTATGTTAAAGCCTGTGCAAAAGTTTTCTTAAAGAACTTTAAATACTTAACTGAGCGTTCAGGTCTGAGTGAATTCTAGGCACTAAGTTTATCTGCCTGTCTATCCAATCTCCTTGTCAACCCACAAATATCAAAAGCAGCACATAGACTGAGTGCCTTCATATTTCCCTCATCTTCTGTTGTTCAGACAATAAACCGTTTGTCCTAAGATTTGGATTTGAAGGTATTAAAAAGGTAATGCATTTTAAGATTCTGCCTTTAACATCTTTAAATTCTTTAATATTATCAAAGTAGTCTGGATTTGATTTTTTCCGTTACTACTGATTATGAGTTATTAATTTATGCACAGCTGCTTTAAAATAAACCCTCCTGAACTTCTAAATAAGCACAAATTAGAATGCAGGAGAGGTCTGCTTTATGATTTGAAGGTGTATTCGTTTGCCTAGATTGGAACCAACATGACAGAGGTAATTAATTAAAATTCTCGATCTCCGGCTCGTCTGGTCGCTGCCTCCCAACGTTTCAAATAAGTCATCAAATCTTGGGTGAACTTTCGATGAGTGGGGAGGGGGAACTTGTTCCGCCTTCTGATACTTTCAAGAAGTTTTCACAAAGAGCAGTGGAGCCGAGGGAGGGGAAGAGAAAGAGAGGGAGGGGGAAAATGAGAAAAAGGAGGAAGGGGGGAAGTACCTCTGTTAAACAAGATAATTCTTGCTGCAAGTTTATTTCTACTTTCGACTTCCTATTCTTTTGTGGGGTGACCCGGCGCTTTTTCTTTCCCCATCGGAGAGTCTTTTCTCTACTCTTCTACTCCCCCTTTTCTGAACTTGTTTTACTGGCGGCTTTTGTTGCCATCAGACCGGGGGAAGGAGTTAAAAAAAAAGACCGAAAGAAAGGAAAAAATACCGGGGGCTGCGAGGTTGCCTACGCAGGCAGAACATCCCCAAGCTGTTTTTGTGCTTCGGGTTAGCGAGGGGGCAGCGGGGCGCTCGCACCCAATCTTCGCCTGGACAATAGGAGGCTGGACAGCTGCACCGCAGCCACAAAAGCTTCCCTCTTCTGCCGGCTCTGTTTACTTAGTTTTGCTTGTGACCTCTGGGCTGCACTTGTTGCTAATACAGATGCTGATCAAGCCCCTTTAATTGGCTTTCTTCCTAACCTGAAGCTCCAGCCTCTTTCACCCCTCCCCCGCCAGTGTTTCCAAACAATTTAATTGACACTCCCGTAATATTCATCGGCTTTCTCTCTTCCTTTGCTTTTTTTTGCGGGGGGGGGGGAGAATGGGGAAGGTGTTTGGAAAACTTAAATGCTCTTTATCGATATTAGTTCTCCAACTTCTTTCTTTAAATCAGAGGAGCATGTCATTGGCTCCAGGACCTAAGCCGTGGGAAAGCACCCACAAGTTCTCTCCAAAGGGACCTTGGATTGCAATGTTTCATACCACAAGATGAAAATTATTAAATAAATGAAAGGTAATTATATTGATTGTATCTATTTAATTGGACTGAATTCTAATGAAGTTTTTCAAGTTCAGAAAGAGCAAAAAGAGAGGGAGAGAAAAATCAATATACAGTACTCTAATGGGGAAATTGTCACCTCTTTGGACATGCAGCACCTGGAATTCCCAGCTATCATGGTACACAGGGAATTCTGTGAATTGCCTTCCAATGTATCTGCAAAATGCTTGGTAGAAGAAAACTATCCAGACTATTAAGCAGATTTGGGAAATTCAACAGAAACCTTCAAGGTATGTAAAGGTACAGTATATATTGTATATTTATGGGAAGAAATGTAATGACAACACAGCATGTCTGATTAGAGGCAAATCTCAGAGACTGCAAAAAAAGCCTTGATCCTAGATCAGTGGGTGTGTAGGATTGCAACCTCATTCTCTCTTTCTCCTTCTTCTACTATTTGGTCTTTATGAATCCCTCAAAATAATACAGACATGAAATCTGCCTTGAAAACTTGAATGGGGATTAAGACAGAGGAAAGAAGGAAGAAGCAAAGCAACCAACAAGGAGGGAATAAGTCACCAACACCCATCATCCACCCCACCCTCAGGCAACCAATGTGTCAATGCAGATATGTCATGATATTCTACAGATTAATATGTTCACAAATCATTGATTTTATTTAAGCAAATTATACAGAAAAATACTTATGTGTAAGTGTATATACTTATAATCAGCTCCTTGTTGTCTCTTCCACAGCACCTCTCTCCCACTCTAGGATTTAAAAATAAACTGTTTAAAAAGTAAATGAGAATATTCAAAGGGAATAATAGACTATATGTGCAACTGATTCACAAATATCAATAAAAAAGTCAGGATCCACAAAATAAAAAAGACTATTATTTAATTATTATGAGCGCCTACAAACTTTATCTGAAAAAAGCTATTTAATGTCCCTCATCTTCAATTACAAGGTAATAATGCAAGTTATTCACTGAAATGAAACATGTCAAGTGCTTTGAAAACTATTTAATATCCTGAATGGAATTTGATGACATCTTAACTGGTCCTAATACAGTTCTCTGGGAATATTAAACTACAAATTCCAGAATTCTCAGTAAGGACAATCAACATGAATTCTGGCAATTGTAATCCAACACATATGGAGGGCATAAGGCTGGAAAAGACTACAGCAGAATTTTATCCTCTGCCAAATAATGCTAATATGGTTTCAAATGACTCAGAAAGCTGAATTGATTTATTAAAACTAGACAATATTTTTATTGCAGTCTTCCCCAATTTGGTAACCTCCTTAAAACATGGTGAGATATGCACTTGGCTTCATCTGCAAGGTAAGAAGTTGATGGTGGTTTCTTTGTTAGGAATAGCCAGTATATCATAAAATAAGGCACAAGAAGCAGAAAGCTTGTCCCTGTTTTGTGGTGCTTAGGATTGGCCCAATAAATGTAGTTCTGTAGATATACTGTAGTTATAAATGTTATTTAATTATATAGTCTGGTCAAATATACAGATGGGGTTTGAATCTATGAAGATGCCAACTGAATAACCTAATCTATTGAGACAGTCTAGGTCCAGAAGTTAGATGATGGTTCACTGTATATCCAGATTTTTTTTTAAAGATAAAGATATATTCAAGTTGAGCTTGAATTTACATGCAGGGTTTTTGGCAATAGTATGAGACTGATTTGCCATTTCCTTGTTCTGATGTATTCTTCTGCTTTATATCTGTCACAGACAGTCATATAAGAGCTGCCACCTAGTTTAGTTCACCACAGATAAGGATATAATGCAAATACAACCACTCTCCTTTGGTTATGGACAAGGAGTAAAAAGGCTGCTACTTTATAAAAAAAGTAGCATATTACTTATGCTTTCTCTCCATTCCAAGTGTGTTCATCTTATTTCCCTTTGTGGTCTGATGCCTGACTCATCCATTCTACTGTTCTCTTATTGAGCTTGTACAATCTCTCTAGAAACATGTGGTGCTTCTAGAAAGGAGAAAAAATAAATCCAACAACTGGCCCTATCAACTGAGATCAAAAAGATGGCTGGATGAGAGATTATTCTGGAGAAATTATCTGGGAGGTCTGGAAAGCTGTCTCTCTCAGGCCTACCTGATCTCTTCTGGTATATTAAGTCAGGATTGGAGGTTGCCAAGCCCACCAAAATAAGGATGGGGAGGTGCAAGTGATGGGGTGCAGTTTCCCTGTGTCTGTGGCCTTCTATAAATGCTGCTGCAGGTTGTTAGATGTAAACATTCCTGTGGAAGGGGGAAACATAGGGTTAATGCAAGGAAATCCCCCTTCCATTCCATTTGTCTCTGATTGCATAACCACAGAGTAACTACACTGTAAGCAATGCCTACTCTGTGGTTGGTTATGTTCTAGGCAAGCATGGATATTCCTGGCTTCATCAGATGAAAAACTGAAGTCCTTGGCTATACCTAGGAAGAGATGGCAAGGGACTCCTCCTGCTGAGCTTTGGAACAGAGGGTCAACAAAGTAGAATCACCCTGCTGTGACATACCCCAGTATTTGCAATAGAGGCACATCAAAAAGGGTTGTCCTTATATGTGTGATGGATGGGAAAACAGGCACTGTCCCACTATTCATAATGCAAGCACAAGAAACCAGCCCTTGTATGTGGGATCTGGAATAGCTGCAAAGCTCACTCCTGCTATAGCTGCAAATGGAGGTTTAGCAAAGTATGATTACATTGATTATGGGAAAGGTAGCAGGGATAGTGAAGCACTCACTGATTGAAATCAAAGCTCAGCAAGGAGTGGAAAGCCTAACATTTGAGAAATAACAAGGCAGACACTTGACTCTTTGGAACAGTAGCTAATCTATGACCAAGTGTTGCCCTGTGATGTTTGTAACCAAGGCCAGTTGCAACCTTAAAGTTTATACAGTTGTGCTCCACAAGAACATGTGTGGGATTACAGCTACATATGCCCTCTGTCTTAGAAATAAATCCTATTGATTTATGGCTGGAATAAACTGAGCGACAATATAGTAATCAATGATTAACTGAAACATAATTTATTGAATTAAGCCAACTGCCTGTATTTACAATGCATCCTGTGACCAACCACATTTTAGTCTAGCTTGTTCTGTATATCCAGGTATATTGGGTGATGCAAGCTTTGTTTAATAGAAAGCATTGTGAAGGATAGAATTCCAAAATTCTGGAACCTATATCCCACAAAGTTGTTGTTGTTGCTGTTATTGTTTGTCATTATCAAAATCTTATTTATGGAGCAGTGGTCAATAAAAATGATGTCTGATGGCCTTTCCCAATTTCCTGAATCTAAGTGGCACAGAAGTCAAATTTCTTCAGAAGATTTTTGCTAACCCCTTGGTTTTCTGCTCCTTGGCAACTGCTGTTCATGCTGATTGCTCAGTCTGAATATGAAGTTGTGACATTCAGAAGAGAAAACGGGATCTGGATGCAGCAAGGGAGTGTGTGTGTGTGTGTGTGAGAGAGAGAGAGAGAGAGAGAGAGAGAAGCAGGAAAAGCTTTGTAGTCTACATCGTCCATCTTTAATTCTGAGAGGTACCTTTATGGCTGGGGGCACTGCCTTTGATCTCTTTTGATTTTTAATAAATAAAAAAACACCCCCAAGATCTGTTATGGCCTAAAATTCCTTGCTTTTCCATAGAAACATCTCCATTCCTTGGGGGACATTGATGTTTTCTTCTTCCTAGGGGTTATGATATGGTAAATCAGATTCAGAAAAGCCAGGACAATGCCAGCATTCATGGGCCCAAGGCAGAGGGGCTGCAAGTCTCGCTCCCGTCGCCCAATGAATCAAAATATTGTTCCGCCGCTGGCTCTTGACGGCCTTTCAGAGCCTCCAACTTTGCGCGACAGGCAGCAGGTTGCGTTGCCACGGTGACTCTACTGTAGGCTGGCCCAAAGACAATGCCCGGCCAAGGGAGGGTCTCCCTCGGCCAGGCAGCCACTTCCGATGGGGCAGCCACTCGCCTTTGCGACCTTGCCTTGTCATTGCAACAATGGGCAGCTTTGCCTGCTAAGGGCTTTCCCCTCCACCCCACAGCTGCCTTTGATCTTTGTAGAAAGGGAGAACAAAGTCATCCCAAAAGGGAGGGATTCGCCCAGGGCTGGCTGGCTGGCTGGCACTGATTTGCTTGTTTGTTTGTTTGTCTGGTAGGTACAGGAGGGCAGAAGGGGGAACAAAACTCCAAAACTTCTTTTCTGGTTTTGTTCAAGAGAAGATGCAGGAGCTGCCCACTAGAAAGCTGTGTGCCAATTATCTCCACCCACTCCCACTCTTTTTCTTCAGGCCACCTTTAAGAAGGGACAGTAAATCACATCCCTCCCAAAGCTGGCACCTCTCAAAATCAGAGGAAACATGAGAAATTCCTGATCTCCACCAGAGGGCAGTGCAGTGAAATACCTCCTGGGCCAAATATGAGCATTCATCTTTGTTTAGATTTTTCAAACTGTCTGACAAAACCATTTGTGAAATCTATTTTCATTAAGTTAATTTCATTATGCTTTATTTATGCTATGAGAGGACAAAAAGGAAAACTGTCCTACAGTCTGAAGTTTTCCTTGTTATTCACCAGTCTGTTATTATTATACCTTATAATAGTTATTACTTACACTGTTTATTACTTTATAAACAACATTTTTAAATAGCTCATTATTACTGGATTCATTTTCAAATTATTTTTTTTTTTACTGTTGGCGTATCTTTCTGGCACATTACTACAAAAGACCCACACCAAATGGATACGAGCCTGTAAATTCCAGAAACATAAAGAGGCCCTTTCAAAATGTCGTTCTCATTATTAATACTACATCCACTACTATTTAATTAATTGTGCTACTTCTAATAATGTAGCCAGCCCTTTTTATCTCCTGGCTCTCTTTAATGTGTGGTGCAGATGTAGCAGTCTTTCTAATCCTGGCTGAATTGATTGATCTATGCAAACTTTGCATGAGTAACCATGAACAGAAGCTTTAGGAATCTTGGGCTTGCTTTGAAGCCATGAATCCCCACCTCCACCCCAGTCCTTGGATTAGAAGAGCTCTTAAATATGCAACCTGGATCTATTGTTTATTTATTCATCAATTTATTACCATTTGGCATGGTATCTATAGGAAAAGTTGGAGTGCTGGTGGGATTGTTCTACTTTGAGTTGGGGCTTGGGGCCGGGGGGCAAGAGGGGAGAGGGTTGATTGTTTGTTTCTTTTTTTAAATGTTGCTCCAGAAGGAAAGGGTTTGACATCTCTTTCTTCCTCCAAAAAGAGAAAACAAGCAGTGCCAGAGGCAGAAACCAGGACTAGAAGTGGGAATGTTACTTTACTACCCAGCTACAGTGACTGACTTTGTTCTTTCCTTTAACAGTCTGGTCACTGTTATCCTGTATTATGATCAGCTTTTTAAAGTTAATGAAATGCATAGTTCGGTCTCCTCCATCCTGAGACTTTATGAACTGGTACAACTCCCAACATCTCCTGCCAGCACAATCAATAGGAATTGAACTGGACATCAGGTTGGAGAAGACTAGTTTAATATATCAGTCTTGGTGGTGGTGGTGGTGGTGGTGGTGATATGAATATTGTTCTCCACAGTGTAGAGAGATGAAAGTTTGAGAGGATAGGCCTTTGAGTCTGTTTCAGTCAGGATTATGCATTACCCCCAAATTGCTGCTGTTTTTCAATGAGCAGAACATATATTAGAGAAGCATTGTGCCTACAGTATATATAAATCCTCTGCATATTCTGTTGTAGTAGAATCTGCTATGCAGATGCATGTATTTATTTTATTTTATTTTCTATTCTGCCTTTATTATTTTTTATAAATAACTCAAAGCGATGAACATACCTAATACTCCTTCCTCCTCCTATTTTCCCCACAACAACAACCCTGTGAGGTGGGTTGGGCTGAAGAGAGTGACCGGCCCAAGGTCACCCAGCCGGCTTTCATGCCTGAGGTGGGACTAGAACTCTCAGTCTCCTGGTAGCTGCTAGTCCACTTAATCTTGGAGACTATTTGCAATGGTTTGAATATAAAGTCTCCCATGCATTCTCTGGGCACTGCACTGCAAAGTTCAATGCTACATAATTTCTCTGTATCATACAGAAAGTAGTTATATCAGTATCATTAATCCTTCCTGGTAACAGCTGGCACCGACATGAAATCTCTCCATACAATACAGAGAAGACATGTGAGAAGCTGCCCCATGTTTTACAGCTTCTGCTGGACTGAAACTGTGTATTCTTCTTTTGGCCACAATTATCTGTGGGATGCTAACATCCCAAATGGATTATTTTGATGCATTATGCATGGGGCTGCCATGGAACACAAAGTATAACTTTGTTTGGCACAAAATACAGCTACCAGTATTTTTACTGACCTAGCCTAGTTGAATCATATCTCCCCCATGTTAAAACTGCCCAGCCAGGAACAAAGCAACTGCTGAAACCATTTTAAAGTATATGGTAAAAGCACTTTTAGAGTTCTAAAGGGCCTTGTGCACAAGTACTCAAAGAAGTAACTTTTTTGTAGACCTGCTTTTCTATACTTTCAGACAATCAGTCAAATTTTTTATCTCTATTAATTCTTTCTTAGAAGTAAAAAGGGTGCCAGCAAAAAGGAGGAGCATCTTTTCAGCTGTGAATGCCTTGCCCTGGTATAATATTCCCTTGTTTTACATACTGTGCATTTGAAATGATAAATGTAGCATTTATAGCAGGCATTTTAAAACATTGCCAGTTGTCCACTTTTATCTCCTGGTTTCCTATTTATTGTTTTTGAAATTTGTAGGTATATAAAAATAATTCTGTCATCACTTCTTTTAAAGGGCAGTAGATTAACATTTTTTCAAAAATTAAATATGTAAAAAAAAATATTTACATACATGTAAAAAAAACAAAATTACAAAAACCCATATATATATATATATATATATATATGTGTGTGTCTGTCTGTCTGTCACTGGAAATAAAGGTTTATTCAAATCAGTGGACCTCACTTTCAATCAAATTTGCTTGGGAATGACAGGGAAGTTCTTTCAATTAGACTGACTTCTGGGACTAGGACAGCCAGAATAACCATTTGAAGGCATCAAATGGGCAAAGTTTGGTTTAGACTGTGGACCACAAAAAACCCAGGTGGCATATTCTGGTTCATGATAGAAGATGGGCAAACTCCACTATCTCAGCTCAGCTTTCTCTGCATGAACTGAAGGGGGAAAAGAGGGAGGGAGAGCAGGAGAAAGAGGAAGAAAAATTGGGATGAGAAAATGCAAAAGGGGGAAGCTCCTCTTCAGGTCAATTGCTCTAAGACAGAGACTTTATTAAAATGTTGACAATTTTAATTTAAATAAATGATAGTAGGTAATTTTATCATAATATTTTGAAGAAAAGCAGTGGAATAAGGAAGTTAGTTACAGAACAGATCCATTATTAATATATAAGCACAGTAAATCCAATTTTCCTTAGTTTGATTTCCACTAACTTCTTATTCAGATTTATATAGCAAATAAAATATTTGGGAAACCACTTAGCCTTTTTAAAGCTTTGTAAAATTATTATTATTGTTATATATTCAAGTCAATGATAAGTACAGTAGCTTATTAATACCAGGACAGGTAATAGAAGCATTGCATGCTAACATGCAACAGATTACCAAAACTAAAGCTATTATTCTCTACTTATAATTATAATACTTATAATTATACTTATAATACTTACAATTCTTGGCCTGGCTTTCTTATAAACATGTTATGATATGAATAGGAGTTTGATCACCAAATCCAGGTCAACATCTACTCCCTCAGATTATCAGCAAGGTAGCATATGTAAGATTTCAAAATAAATTTGTAATAACAAAATCAGAATAAAATATTCCAACAAACAGTTCAGCTAACTATGAGAATTAGAGGGTTAGAGCCTGTCTCCTGATTGTATGGATGATAGCTTAGATCCTGTCCGGCTGCTATATGTTTTTATTTTTGTTTTCTATTATGTATTTTGTGTTTTTATTTGTTTTATTGTAAGCCACCTAGAGTCACATAAAAAGTGAGATGGGCGGCTATATAAATCAAGCAAATAAATAAATAAATAAATACTATCCAATCATTGTGTTTTCTGCCATAGCACATGGCACTGCAGTCTTCTTTTTTTCCCGCTCAACTTCACTGACAGAAAGATTTGTCTTAGTGGCACTAGGATAACATAAGAAGGAATTGCCACTTGATCTTGCTCAAAATAGACCCATTAAAATCAGTTAGACTTAATTCACTCATGACCAACCTAAATTCTACTTATTTTAATCAGTCTCCTCCTAGCCGAACTACATTTTGATTGTAGCAATCAATAACACCTGTACTGATAATTCTATAGTTAGGTGTCATTTTTATGCTATTTAATACATGCATCATCTTTGCTGATGGTCATTTGAATTTGACCTGCAGAGTCCTCCCTCCTCCCTCCCTCCCTTTCCATACAGACTGGAGTCCCATGATGTCTTAGTCCAAAGGAGTGAACAGTTGCTACAGGCAGGACTCCAGCAGAACACATTTTGTGACCCAAGTGCAGTTCCCCCAGGGTTCTCATTTCTGGCTTCCTCTTTACTAGGGCAAGTTCTTTTATTGTCTATCTTTACAAAAACATTACAAAAACCAACAGTATTTGGCTAGGGGTTATTCGAAAGTCACTGTTAACATCTGTGGTCTTTACATATACCTTTTCTCCAGAAATGTGTTCTTTGATTTGTATTTTTCCAAACTGTTTAATTTTTCTGTGAGTACGATTGATGATGCAGTAGCTCTGAATTTTCCTGTGCTGGGTTTTTATGTAACAGTTCTCACTATGACAGAGAGGCATTAGAAAAGGAGATAGATAAAATCCTCCGGCATATGCACGGAGTATAAAGTAAACATTTAATTTAAAGTACAAACTCCAAAGCCATTGTCTTTTACTCAGAACCAACCAATATGTTAGAAAGCAGTAAGCAACCTTTCAGGTATACCATAACTATTCATTAGGTTAAATACTACCCCAACACCAGGTTTTTGTACTTCCTAGTCTGATTAAGAGTTCTGGAATAAACAAAACAATTGCATCCTGAGTGGTGGCTGTATGTTGCACGTACTTCTTAGTCGGTGGGATGTGGGCAACAATACATTGGATTGCAATGTAGCCTCTAGTTTAAAGATCCTAGCTTGCATAATGGGAGCATGCTTGGGATTAAAGTATCCTTTGGTTGCACTTGTGGGTCAGAAGCCAAAGCATGTCAAAGTGGACTATTAGAAGGCTATGTTGTATGTGACATGGGTACACCTAAGGCTATCTACACCTCTATCTTACTAAAAAAAAAAATTATGCAAAAGCCTTAATTGATCAAATCCATGATGGGCAATAGAAAACAGTATCTATGAACCCATGTGGTAGTGACAATTGCATATGGAAGATTGTGACTTGGAATGTATGAGGAGTAAATGGTAAAAAGCATTCATTAATTACACGAATGAAAGAAAGAAAGAAAAATAGACATTTGTGTGTTTGTGGAAGTAAGAGAACAGGAAGGGGTGTAATAGACTTGAATGAAGATGGCCTGATTCTATGGAGTACAGATGATAAATACATGTGGGGAAGTAAAGGTGTTAGTTTCATATTATACTCCAGTGACAGTGGAAGAACCAGATATGAGTTTAAGGAAACATTGTGCAACTTTCTGAATTAATGTGATCCAGAGGGAAAATATATACTATAAGATTACATGTTGTTGTTTATTCGTTTAGTTGCTTCCGACTCTTCGTGACTTCATGGACTAGCCCACGCCACAGCTTCCTGTCAGTCGTCAACACCCCCAGCTCCCCCAGGGACGAGTCCGTCACCTCTAGAATATCATCCATCCACCTTGCCCTTGGTCGGCCCCTCTTCCTTTTGCCCTCCACTCTCCCTAGCATCAGCATCTTCTCCAGGGTGTCCTGTCTTCTCATTATGTGGCCACAGTATTTCAGTTTTGCCTTTAATATCATTCCCTCAAGTGAGCAGTCTGGCTTGATTTCCTGGAGAATGGACTGGTTTGATCTTCTTGCAGTCCAAGGCACTCTCAGAATTTTCCTCCAACACCACAGTTCCAAAGCATCTATCTTCCTTCTCTCAGCCTCCCTTATGGTCCAGCTCTCACAGCCATACGTTACTATGGGGACACCATTGCTTTAACTATGCGGACCTTTGTTGTCAGTGTGATGTCTCTGCTCTTAACTATTTTATCGAGATTTGTCATTGCTCTTCTCCCAAGGATTAAGCGTCTTCTGATTTCCTGACTGCAGTCAGCATCTGCAGTAATCTTCGCACCTAGAAATACGAAGTCTTTCACTGCTTCTACATTTTCTCCCTCTATTTGCTCCAGCACTACGACAAGGTAATGATCCTTTGCTGAAGATAAGATTACATAGGTAGGAACATAATGAGAAACTAGAGAAAAAGTGATAGGACCATTTGGATACCCAAGAATGAATAAGCAAGGTGTGTATATGCCTTGAAAAATAGTCTGTTAATTTCAAATACATATTTTAAGAATAATTATATTCATGTGTTCTCATGGAAATGAATAAAAAGCATGACAAAAGATTAGAGGATCAGTAAAACATATGAGTGATCTGAAGTTATGAATGACTGCAGCAAAACATGAGGATAAGAGAAAAATACTCTGTGTTGTATATAGAGATAAAAGTATTCTTGCAAATAATGTAATCAAAGAGGGCAAGAAACCATAAATATTAAAAGAGGCAAAGAGAATGAAGAATGATTTTGAGGGAAATAAACAATGGTATTAGAAGTTGGTGAAAAAGGGCTGAACAAGGAGCCTCCAGCACAGTAAATGGAAATAAAATAAGCATGATGAAATTATTTGGGATGCAACTAAAATGAGGGAATGCTGGAAGGAGTATTTTAGAGATTTGTATGGGAATGATAGTGATGTGTTAGAAGAGTAGGATTGAAACAAATGCTTTTTCATAGAATCCAAGAAAAAAAAAGAATAAAAAAGAATCATAAATGCTAGGAGGAGGTTGGAAAACGTTAACACTTCAGGAATAGATGGTATTACGGTGAAATGTTAAAAGATGGGGGGGGTGCTTATGGGATGGCTGTACAACTTGTTTAATGCATCTGCAAAGCCTACACCTGTGCCTAATTTATTGGAAGAATGCTATTATTATTCCCCTATACAAAGGAAAAGGTAGCAAGATATTTGCAAAATGCAAAAACTACAGGGAGATTAGTTTGCTAAGCTTACCTGGGAGGGTGTTCAGCATATTTCTGATTGAAAATCAACAAGAAGTAACAGTGAGCAAAATTTGAGAAGTGCAATGTAGCTTCATTTATGGCAGAGGTTATGCAGATCCGGTTCTTGATGTTCAGTAGGTCACTGAGAAATGTATGAGCATGAGAAAGAAAGTTTGTTATATATTTGTAGATTTAATGAAAACATGATAGAGTAGATAGGCTTGAACTGTTTTGCATAAATAGGGTGTTGAAGGTTTGTTGCTGAAAGTAATAAATAGTATATGAAATAAAGCTTACATGAGAATAAACAGAATGTTTAGTGAATTGTTCAACATTGTGTAGGGAATAAGATAGGATATGTGATGTCCTCTTGGGTGTTTAGTATGTTTATGGATAAATATATAAAGAATGCTTGTAGTGATGCTAGAGGTGCATTGGCTGGGTGGGAATATATGTGTACTTTTGTATGCAGATAAGGGTACATTGGTGACTGAAAATGTGAATGATTTGCAGCAAATGTTAGATAGAATGAAGAATGCAATCAGGACTTTGGATCTGGAAATGAATATATGAAAGATCAACATAGTTGTGTTTCATCATGAAAATGAAGTGAACATTTGGAAGTTATATGTAAATTGGGGAAAACTAGAGCAAGTAGATGAATCTGTGTACCTTGGTAGAATGTTTACTAAAGATGGGGAAATGAATGTAGACATTTTAAGATGTACCAATGCTGGCAGAAAAATAGTGGGTGTTATGTTGTCTATTTCAAGGAATGAATAGTTTTTGAAAAAAGCCAAAACAGCCTTGTATAAGATGAGTTTCTGGCTTACATGGAAATGACAGTAGGATATGTCAGGAAAAGCATAAAATAACTTTGGATGCAGTGGGACTGGGGTACTTAGAAGGGTGTATGGTAAAACAAGAAGAGATAGGGCCAAGGATGAAAGGCTGATGAATGAATATAGATTGAATACAAAGAGTCAGATGGATTGGTTATATAAAGAGTAAGACTGGGGGGTCAAAATTGCAAAAGAAATATGTGATGGAAGAGTGAATAAGTTGAGAGAAACTTTCTCAGGAAGGCCTGAGGAAGTTGGATGGAAGTGATGAGATCCTCAGAAACAGAAAGAAGGTAAAGTACCAAAGGCCATATATGAATATCATGGAAGCATGGATAGTTTGCAAGGATACAAAGGTATGGAAAAGTATAGTGAATGGTGTTGGTGTAAACTACTTTCATTTATATATGTATTTTCTTACCTTAGCTTTTTCTGCACATTGCATACAGGCAAAGGACATAGTATTAATTGGTGTGTGTGTATGTGTATGTGTAAGGATGGAAAACCCAGAAGCAATGGCTAATTGCAACTCGGTGCTCCACCCTTACACATCATTGAGAATGAGGGAATGATGAGAGACAGTGAAGGAACAATGGGCGAGAAGGGAACAATCAGCAACAGTCCCACCCGCAACAGAAGATGCAGGATGCTATCATCAAGTGAACTGTCAGCACATAAGGGGGTTTATGAAAGAATTCAAAGAGGCGTTTAGGTCTGAAGATGCCAAGGTGTGATACATATCGGGGAGCCTCAGGGCAGAGGCAGCAGAATGGCTGAAGGGATTGCATGAGGCTGCAGCCCCAGAACTCCAAAACCTTTATGAGGTCACTAAAAGAGTGATTTGAAGACCTGCTAGCAGTGATTAGAGCCAGAGCTAGTATGCAAACTATAAGCCAAGGAAGCAAGGTGGTGTCTGAGTATGCTATAGAGTTCAAGACCTTAGCAGGAAGGCTTACCAACTGGCCTGTCCTTAATGATAGAACATTTCAAGGGAGGCCTGTGCCCTCAGATTCTTGCATAGTCCCTAGCTCAAGGAAACCCTAAGTCATTAAGAGACTGGATATGCCTGGCAGGAGAAGTCAAGGAAGTGCAGGCTCAAGTAAGGTGCAAGCAACAATCGTATGCCATAGGACGATGCTTGCCCTTCACAAAAGACTCCATAGAACAAAGGACAGCAGACTGCCCTGGGGACAAGGAAAAGGAGTGTAAAGTGCAAAAAGGCTTGTGCTTCCAATGCGGGAAGGAGAGACACCGAGCAGCCAACTGCACAGCCCCCATGAAGCAAGGAACACCCAAGAGCGGTAACTACAACTTGAAAGTCCCACCCAGGAAGATCAAGGCACTGGCAGTGACACCCTCCAAAAGGAAACACCACAAGTCCTATGATGACTCAGAAAATTCCACCAAAGATGAATTCCTGCTGTAAGGAAATGACGAGAGCCTGCCCTGAACAGCACCGAAGGGCAGGCATGGAAGGATGGGTGCAAGGACCCTATGGTAAGTGGGAGATACCCCGTGGTACCCTGTGGTGATGGTGAGCCCACAACTGAAAACATTGAGGGGCAGGGGCCTCATTTATTTGCCAGACTACTAGATTTGGGGTGCACTCACAATTTGTTGCATCCCACCATAGTAGCTAAACTGAAGCTACAGGGAGACAAACTGAAGGACCCCATCACTTTCATCCAACTTGATGGGGGGAACATGAAAGAGGGTCCCATCGAATATTGTAGTTATGCAGGTGGGGAAGCATGAGGAGGTATTAAGGTTCCTAGTGACCCCAATCGCCCACCATCCCATAGTATTAGGGCTCTCCTGGCTCATGGAATGTAATCCATGAGTAAATTAGTGGTCTGGACAGATCTATTTCCCTGATGGGTACTGTACACAACTAAACCTAACACAAAAGGACACATGGTCCAAGCTAATGGGATTGCTTGAAGAAACAACAAAGGGGGTGACTGTGACTGAAGGTCCTCACATTCCCAAACATTTAAAGGCCATAGTTTCTGAGACTGAGTCAGACCAGCTGCCCCCCCACCCCCACCCCTGAAAGTCAAACTGCACCATACAGCTAATTCCAGGGGCTAAACTACCCAGGGCAAAGCTATACCCTATGACCCCTAGTGAACTGAAGGTGCTTCAGGAGTTCATTGATAAGAATCTGACATGGGGGTTCATTCACCCCGCAACATCTTCTATGGACACTCCCGTCCTATTCAGAACTAAGAAGGATGGGTCATTACAGCTCTGCACGGACTATTGGGGCTTAAATGCAGTCTGCACTTCTAATAAATACCCTCTCCCGTTATTGAGAGGTATGCTGACCCACCTCTCAAAAGGGAAAATCTTCACTAAACTTGACCTGAGGGAGGCATATTTCAAGGTCCGTATCTGAGAAGGGGATGAGTGGAAGACGCTTTTAATTGCCAGCTGGGGTTGTTCAAATACTTGGTGATGCTGTTTGGACTACAGGGGGCACCAGGCATCTTCATGAACCTCATAAATAAAATCCTACATGACTTCCGCTATCAAGGCATCTTGGTCTATTTGGATGACATCCTCATCTACTCTAAGATGATGGAAGAACATGTGGCACTAGTAAAGGAAGTTTTGAGTCAGCTGCTGAAAAACCACCTATATGACAAGCTCTCAAAGTGCAAGTTTCACAAGACTCAACTGGACTACCTGGGGTACAGAATCTCTAGCGATGGGATAGGGATGGACCCAGATAAAGTCAGGGACATCGTTGCCTGGACAACCAGAAGACAACTGCAAAGCTTCTTGGGTTTTGCTAATTTTTATCAACGATTCATACTCCATTGTGCACAGGTGGCTCTACCCCTCACCAACCTACTGAAAACAAAGGGGAAAGGAAGCTCTAAAGCAACAAAGAAGCCTGGAGTGCCAATCCATTGGACTGCTGAGTGCCAAGGTGCTTCTGATTGCCTGAAAACACTATTCACATTGGAACCGATTCTGTATCATCCTAAACCCACACAACCACTAATTTTCCAGGTGGACGCTTCAGACGTAGCCATAGGGGCCATTTTGTTGCAGAAGGATGATGAAGGTGAACTGTGGCCGTAAGCTTACCTTTTGCGCAAATTCTCTGACACCGAAAGGCGCTGGCATGTCTGGGAGAAGGAGGCTTTTGTAGTCCAATGGGCACTGGTCACCTGGTGGCACCTGCTCGAGCGGGCTTCCCACCAATTTGAGGTCTGGACAGGCCACAAGAACCTGGAGGCTTTGAAATCCCCTTGGAAACTAAATCCCAAAGAGATTCAATGGGCACAGTTCTTCAGATGTTTTAATTTCATGCTGAAGTACTTGCTGGGAGGGAAAAATTTCTTGGCTGATGTACTATCTTGCCTGCCCCCAACACAACAGCATAAGGGAAGAGGTGGTGGACTCCATTATTCTGCCTGCCCAATTTAGGATGATGGCTACTACATGGAGCCAGACAGCCACCGCAGCAGCAAAGGTAGACAAGCATTTGCAAACAGAACTCCAGTCCACATCACAACAAGATGACTGGCTGAGGAACAACAAAACCTTCCTAGTGGAGAAAATGAGACTCTGGTGGAAAGGGGAGAAATTATATATCCCCGCGACCCTGAGAAAGAAAATCCTGGAACGTTGTCACAACACCAAGATGGAGGGGCATTTTGGCTTTGTGAAGACTCTCCATTTGGTATGAAGGCAATTTTGGTGGCCAGCCTTACAGAAAGTTGTAGAGGAGTATGAGGCAAGTTGCCCTACCTGTGCCACAGTGAAGCACATCGGTGGCAAACCTAGAGGCCTCTTGCAGGACATGGCATGCCCCACACATCCATGGAAACAAATCACCATGAATTTCATGATGGAGCTACTGGAAAGCAAGAAAAAAACAGTCATATGGGTCATGACAGACCTGTTTTCTAAACAGACTCACTTCATCCCATATGCCAGACTTCCCACGGCCAGTCAACTAGCCAGGATGTTAATCCACCACATTTATCACCTCCACGGTGCCCCCGAACATATAATTAGCAATTAAGGAACTCAATTCATGTCCAGATTCTGGAAGCAATTTCTTAAATTGATCTGGGTGGAACAAGGCTTAAGCTCTGACCACCACCTGGAGACTGATGGGGCAAGTGAATGGAGAAACCAGATTCTCAAACAATACTTGAGGTGCTACATCAGTCACCACCAGGACAATTGGGTTGATTTATTCCCGTTCGCTGAGGTGGCATACAATAACACCATACATATGAGCACTGGATTTACTCCATTCCAGGTTGCTAAGGGACAGGACTTTGTGGCCTTTCCAGAACTTCCACAGATCCACATGAAAATTTTATCCTTAGATGACTGGATCAAATAGATGAGAGACAGTTGGCCTATGATTGTAAAGGCCTTTGACGATGCCAAGGCTGACTACAAAAAGTACACCAATCGCAAATGGTCCCACAACTGGCCCCTGAAGGTGGGAGACAAGGTTTATTTATCTACTAGATACTTAAAATCTATTCAGCCTTCGAAGAAACTAGACCCAAAATACATCAGCCCATTTCCGATTACAAGAGTCATCAACAATGTTGCTGTACAACTCCAACTGCCGAAGAACTTGTGCAAAACCCACCCAATTTTCCACTGTTGCCTGCTTAAATTGGTACGGTCGTTGGTGCGAAGGCACCCCGATCCACCCCCACCCACCCCTATGCTAGTGGAAGGGGAGCAACACTTTGAGGTCCAAGCCATCTTAGACTCCAGATGGCAATGAGGGGATTGCAGTACGTGGTGCAATGGAAACACCTCCTGGAAGCTGAGAATGAGTGGGTGGCAAGCCTATACATCTGTGCACCCTGTTTAGTCAGGGCATTCCACAAGCAATACCCCAACAAGCCTAGCCTTGGGTAATAATATTATCCTGTAGGATTCTCCCTCTGCCTTTTTTTTTTAATCTTCTAGGTGCTTCCTTGTCCAGGGGGAAAAAGAGGGGGAGGCTCTCTTTCTGGAGGGAGGTGGCATGTAAGTATGGAAAACTCAGAAGCAATGGCTAATTGTGACTGGGTGCTCCACCCTTACACATCATTGAGAATGAGGGAAGGATGAGAGACAGTGAAGGAACAATGAGTGAGAAGGGAACAACCAGCAACAGTCCCACCTGCAACAGAAGATGCAGGAAGCTATCATCAAGTGAACTGTCAGCACAGAGGAGGCCACCAAAAATGCTGAGAGGAAGGGGTGAGCCGTGGAAAAGGCAGGAAGCTTAAAGAGGGAGGAGGGAGGAAGTAGAACCCAGTTGTGGCTTTAATGGAGTAAGATACAGATCTAACAAAGATCTCCACATATCCCTAGTGGCTTGTGCTGTGAGTTACTAGGCTTAGATCTTAAGATCGAATTTCTCACACTATGTATGTATACGCATATGCATACGCATACGCATATACATATTTTATTTATTTATTTATCCTCCAAAGGGAGAAGATGAGCGGGGACAAATTGGATAGATAAATAAATAAATAAATAAATAAAATAATTATCAAACTTTATCACTGCCCATCTCCCCTACCATATACATATGGTGGGGATGCTATAAGTCACTAGTGCAGATCCTGCCTTTAGCACTTGAATGAATGTGAGTTGAAGATTAAGCTATTAATGTTTATTCTAAATTTAGTGATTATAGCTACTGTAAATCCAGGCAATTCACCTGGATAATTTCAGAGCAAATGGATATGATATTGCATTAAGCAGATTCTACTGAAATAAGCCAGTTCACTAAAGTTTGGGGATCAGAATATTGCATAATTACAAAGTTCTCCTATTAGGAACAGAGAAAGCTGATCTATCCTGAAATTGATCACTAGTTCACTTAGTATTGTATTGTCAACCTTGACAGGGAGCATCTGCCCAGTGTGTTAAGATGACGTATTCCCCAGCTTTACCTAAAGCTACAACACCTCTTTAGACATATACTGTAAGCACAAGCAACATAATGAATTCCTTTCTAATGTCCTTGTTCCTTAATTCATTATTGTCTTGCTTATGCTGGTCTTTGACCATAATAAAGATTTGATTTGCTTATATCAAATTGTTTGTCCTTTGTGTAAAAGGAAACACAAAAAGATTTTCTGGATCAGACCTAAGCCACTGTAGCCCATCATACTGGTTCCACCATATCCAAACTGACATATTTGGAAAGACTTGCATTGAAATTATTAAGGCTACAAGCAACTGGGGTAACTTTCTTCCATGGATTTGTTTACTTTCCTCTCTAAAGCCGCTTCTAAGCAGTGGCAATTACCACATTCTATGGCAATGGATTTCATGAGTAAATTATATTCTATACGAAGTCCTTTTTCTGACTTTACAACCAATCAGTTTTACAGGGTACCCAAGTTCTAGCATCCTGCAAGTATAAGAAAATTGTCTGTATCCAGTTTCTCCATCTCATTTTTGTGACTAAAAACAAAAATAGTAAAGCACCCAATGCTTTAGCTGTTCCACATTGCCAGGTGCCTCAGTTCATTGAAATTTTGCACTTCGAACATTTTCTTATAACATACCAGTTTTAAGGCAATTGTAATAAAGTGAGCAGACCAAAATGGTAAACTGTACATTCAATGCAAGGGGAAAAAAATTATAAACAGATTTTAAAGACCCCCAAGGCTGGGCTATAAACTATCAAAACAAACCAATCAACAGTAAAATATTTGGAGTGGGGATTGCTTTCAGGTCAGTGTTGACTACTAATGACTGCCTGGACTAGTCTCTGCAGTTCTAATAAGATTTAGAAGTATGTAAATAATTATGATCAGTGACTTAAGTGTGATCCCTCACAGAGAATCAAAATACTCATAGATTGCAACCCTTTCTGACCTGCATATGGAAATTGGAAGACTTTACCCAGGTGTCCGCACAGGGTGTGTTCAGGAAAGGTCAAGACTAAAACTATACCCATTTTTATGTGCGTCACACATCAGTACAAAATCAGTGATTAGTACTTGACAATGCCCTTTGTGGCAACCATTTTATGAATGTGTAAGCCCCATCACAAGCCATTTTGCAAGAACATGCAATATCTTCATTCCAACATTCTGTTTGTCATGCGCTGCCTACCTCTGAATAATGCTCAGACACTGGTTCTGTGGAACAGGCTCTGATTTATTCACAGTGTAGGTACAGTATAGGAAAAAAGCTGAGAGTGACAGGAGCGCGCCGGTGCGGGGTTTAAATACCCCGCGCCGGTCAGCGCCCCCTCACTCGCGGTTACGTCACCCCCCTTTGTCCAACACGTTGTCCTGCCGGTAGGTGAGGGGTTGCGAGGCCCCGCTGGCGTTCCGGGATCGCCCATCATCGGTTTCTCTATTCCTCTGGTGATTGCTGTCAGCTGGGCGATCTCCGTTGCGTTAGCGCTAACAGCTTGGGTATGCCTCGCGATCCGTTTAGCCATTGTTTCTTGTCCTTCAGTCTTTGTGAGTTGATGGCTACTTATCTTGAGCCCCTTCCCCTGTTTCCTTGCTATTGTCATGTGTGCCATTGCGCTGATGTCTTCAGCTCAACGGCACTCATGACACTGTTTCACAATTCCCCAATTTGGCATGCTCCAAATGAACTAAGATTATAATTCTAGAATATCCAGCCAGCATAGTTATGCAGGCTGGGAATCCTGGAATTGTTATCCAAACACATCTGAAAAGTGATAAATTAATGCTGTTCTACTTACTCATATTTAGAAAGTTTCTTATATTAAGAAAGTCCCTACAATTTCAATGAACTTTTCAATATAGGAACATACCATGACTTTTTCACTCTTCCACTTTGAATACTGTAAATATGTATCAGTTTTAGTGTACCAATGTGGTTATCATGGATATCCTCAAAATTCCTATTAAATGGTGAGATTACAGAGATGTAGGCTCACAGTTGTTGTTGTTGTTGTTGTTTTAAAAAGCATTACACAGTTAGTACTTTTTTTCTACCTTAAACAATTCCAAAATGAGCCCTTTAAATTTTCCATATATCCTGAGGGATATTCATTTTATCTGTTAACAGATAGGTGTAATCCTGTTAGTCCCAGTAAAATAATGATATTCCTCCTTATTTTATTTTGTTTTTTAATTTCTTCAGAGACCTGAAGCAGGGCTATCAACCAAATCTTATCAAATTATTTGTTGAGTAAGGGAGCATGTATTACCACTAATGGGTAATTATTAGCTTGCTGCTAAAAATAAATTTCTTACTGTACTTCTTATTTGTTCCATTGAGGATATGTAGTAGGCCTAACTTTGGTGGGAACTCAGTCCTTTGCTGGTTATTGATAATATTTTGTTAAATATATTCAAAATTTTGAAACTTGATAAATTCCCATCATACACAGAAGAATGTCCTTTCTGATTTACAATCACGCTAGCACCTCAGAGATTATTTATACAATATACAGGTGTGTGAGGTTTCTTATAGGGGTTAAATGCCAACAATGTAAAATCTTTGCACTGAACCATATAAAATATCCCCAGATTTCCACAGTGGTTGCCATATAGCATCATGCAAATGCTTGCCTAAATATGACCTCCAAACTTCTTTTAAACCTAATGAAAGAATCCTCAGTTAAAGATTCGGTTCCCTGGAAAATTATACCAAAGTGAACTACTATACTGAGTCCCCTAAAATGCAAAAGTACCCATGTGACATAGGAAAACTATCAACAGAAGAACATAGTTGTTTATTAGGCAAAATCAAATATGCAAACTTTTAAGATCAGATATCTTCATCAGGTACTGTAATAGATTATCAAAAAGAAGATGGGGGAGGGAAATACTGATAATTGAAACCATTTCCTCATTTTTCACTAGTGTTCTTCCATGAAAATCAAGTGGGCAATCACAACCAGGGCAATATCAACATGATACTATACAATAAGCCCTTTGTTGGAATGTATCCAATAAGCTACTGGGGGAGAGCAGGCGGCAGGTACATTGCTGCTTCTGGTGTTGCTGGATTAAAGCTGAAATACTTTAATGTGCCGATGTGATCAGAGACAAAAGAAAGGTTCTATGCTGCAATGTACACAATTGGTACATGGAATGCTAGAATCATGAGCCAAGCCAAATAAATATTGTCAGAGCAGAAATGTCAAGACTAAACATTGACATTCTGGGTATCTGTGGACTGAAATGGACTGGACTGGGTCACTTCACATCAGAGAAGCATCAGTTCAATTACTGCAGACATGAAAATCCTAGGAAAAAATAGAGTAGCCATTATTAGGAGGCAGAGATAGCATGAAGGCTGGAAAGATTGCAGAGATTGTGTTGGTGACCTTGGAGACTGCAGAAGCCACAGGAATCATTGTGGCAGTCTAGGAGGCATTGGTGGCAGTGCTAGACTATGCAGGTCAGAGATATGTGGTGTGCTGGGTCTGGCAGGACTGGCATGGACAGTGAGGCAGGGTCCTGTGCATCTGGCAGAGTTGCCAGACCTGGGGAAGACTTTGGCAGCCAAACAGCTGATGCCAACATCACAGTCAGCTGTGGAGGGCTGGCATTGTAGACTGCAAGAAGTCTGGAGCTTGCAGCAACATGACAAGTAAGGAAGGCATGATGGACAGATAAACGTCTTGATTTCTGCCATCCACTCATGACATTTGGCCTGTGGGGATGTGACTGCACTGGGCCTCCTAGACCATATTGATTGATGCACAGGCCCTGGAGATGGTGCCTCCTGGGCTTTTTCCTCCAACTTTTAGGGGTGTGACTTGCTCCCATTTATTGACAGTGGGGGAGGGGTGGCAGGGTGCCTTTTCCTCGTAGGTGTTTGGGCCCCCCTGAGGCTGCCAAGTACTTAAGAAGGTATGCCCAGGGGTGATTGAGTACCTAGTGAGGTAGGGTGGCCTGTTGGGTCATTGGGCTGGGTTTGTATGTAGTGAGGGGGGAGAGAAATTATGTATATGGGAGGCCTGAGAGGGAGGAATTGGGGGTGGGAGCAGGAAAGGGGAACTGAGAGGACAAGTGGACTGTTACAATGGGGACAGACAAAGGGGTATATGGGGTGAGTCACACTCAGAGACATTGGGCCCATTGCTAACAAAACTGCCCTCATTCATGATCTTATCATGGATGAGAGCACTGACCTGGCTTGTTTAACTGAAACCTGAGTGGGCCCACAGGGTTGGTGGGGTAGGGAGAGGGGATTCTCCTCTCAGAAATGTGTCCACTCAGGTTTTGAGTTTTATACCAGCTAAGACCAAGGGAAGGGGAGGAGAGGTAGCTGCTGTCATCTGTGAGTCATTGCAGGCTTTCAGAAGCTTTGGTCTGCAGATAACCAGATGTGATGTACTCTGCTGGAAGTTAGGCTTAAGAGAACATTTGGATGGCTGCTGGTGTATTGCCCTCCCTGCTGAGCTGATGGATTCCATCACTGGACTGGTGATAGAGTCCCCAAGGCTATTAGTTCTCAGGGACTTCAATCTGCCACTTAATGGCATTGAGTCTAGAGAGCACTTGGGGCTTGCCCTGAGAATTAGGTGGATGTAACAGGCTGTGAGAATAACCTTGAGGAAGAGGAGGAAAATCTGCAGCCAAGGCAACAGTCAGATAAGAAAAATCTCAGCCCAAAACAGGAATGGAATTTGAGAAAGTGTCTCAGACTTGACCCTCCCTAGTTCTCTTTAGGATAAAGGCAGGGAGAAGGGAGGCACCTTTAGAGTTGCAACATTCTGTTAATGTAACCTTATAGTAAAAGCAGTCAAGTCTGGTGTACCTCACAAGGCTGACAGTGGGTGGCTCAGCCAAGGCCTTGGTTGCTGCTTGGAATGGTAGGTGGCTGGGGCCTTGGACTAGATCACTCCTATGTGGCCTCCCCTTGTGCATCAATCCTGAGGTGCACCTTAGTTTACAAAGTTGGTCCAAGAGTTGAAGCACCAGAAGATACATCTTGAGTACCATTGGAGGAAGTCTCAAAGTGAGTCTGATCAAACACAGGTGAGAGGCCATATTAGGAATTGCTACAAGATGATAAGGGCAGCAATCTGTTAATATTTGTCCACCCTTATTGCATCTTCCCATCGGTCCTATTTAGGGTGACCTAGTCCCTGCTAGGAGGAAGGGCCCACAGGATCAACCACAGGGCTGCTGGAAGTATATTCAGGCTATCTAGAAGATTAAGTCACTCAAATCCTCTGCCACTTGGACTCTGACTGGATAGGTACCTGGGCCTAATCTTCTGGTGTGATCTGGGATGAGTTCAAACCAGTGACTCCTAAGGAAGTAGACAGGATTCTCTGTGTTGTCAGTTCAGCCCCCTGGTTATTGGATTCAGGCCACTCCTGGGTTATGAAAGTGGCCAGGGAGGTGACCTACAGTTTTTAGTTGTTGGTAAGGTGGTCAGTCTGTAGTTGATGAGAACCCTGGAGGAAGCAGATTATCTCAGTCTGTTCCACTTGGGTTTCAGATCTGGATTTAGTATGGAAAAAAACTCAGTTGTACTTGTAGATGGCCTCTGGCAGAGCCAGGATGGAGGTGGTGCATCCATCCTTATGCTCCTTGATCTCTCAGTGGCTTTTCATACCATCTACCATTGTATCCTTCTGGGTCAGCTCTGGGAGTTGGAGATAGGGGACACCATTTTATGGTGGTTCTCTTCCTTCCTCCAGGGCCTGTTTCAGTTGGTGTTGATAGAGGGGGAAGAGGTTGCTCCCTAGGCCTCCTCCTTTGTGGGGTGCCACAGGGCTTAACTCTTTCTCCACTTTTATTCAATATCTACCACTGGGTGAAGTCATCTACTGACTTAGGGTTCGGTATCAATTGTACGCTGATGGTACCCAGTTGTATCTTTTGACCCCAAGCCAGCCAACTGAGGCTGTTGAAGTTCTGTCCCAGTGCCTGGAGAATGTGAGGGTTTGGATAGGGAGGAACCATCTCCCACTCAATTCTACCAAGACCAAGTGGCTATGGATGTTAGGGTTACCTAGATCTGGGGATATTCCATCTTTAAACTTGAATGGGGTAACACTTCCACATTCAAAAGTGGTGCACAATCTGAAGGTATTCCTGGACTCTCAGCTCCTTCTCAAGGAGCAGGTGACAGCAGTAGCCAGGAGCATCTTTGCACAGCTTCATCAGGTTCACTGGCTGCACCATTTCCTAGATCAGGAGGCCCCTTAGACAGTGACTCCCTCCTTAGTCACCTTATGGCTTAACTATTACACTGTGCTCTATATGAAAACCACCTGGAGCTTCAACTGGTCCAGAATGCAGCAGCATAGGCAGTAATGGGCATGCCTCAGTATGTCCATGTAACCACTCTTGCTTTGTGAGCTGCCAGTTTGTTTCTGGGTGCAATTCAAGGTGGTTGTTATGACTACATGGCATAGGGCTTGGTTACTGAGGGACCACCTAACTCCGATGGTGCCAGCCCAGCCAGTTCAATCCAACAAGGCTGGTGCACTCTGGTTCCTTTGTTTAAGCAGTGCAATCTATGAGGACCTAGAAGCATGCCTTCTCTGTCACAGTGGCTGTCCTGTGGAATGAGGTTCCCCTGAGATCCAGGTGGTGCCCACCCTAATGGCATACTGTAGGGCCTTAAAGACCTGGTTCTTCTCCCAGGCATTGTGCCTGGGTGGTTGGAGAGCCTTGTGGTGTATGACATGTCTGTCTTGTTGGACAGTACTGCCATCACCATCTGGTTATATGTTTTTTGTATATTTCTTGTTTGTTTTTATGCTGTGAGCTGCCCAGCGTCAGCTGGAGTCGGGCGGTGTCCAAATTAAATTAATTAATTAATTATTAACAAAAGGTTGACAAAGTCAGTAGTTGGATACAATCCCCCCCACAAAATGATAGAATGGTATCAGTTTGAATCCAAGAATTACAGTGATCAAAGCCTACGTTCTAACCAGAGCAGAAGTTGTTCTGTGATGATCTGCAACATAGCCCCAGAAAAAGACATCATACTAATTAAAGGAGTTTGGAATTCTGAAGTTGGATATAAAATAGCATTTGGAATAAAAGAAAAAATTGGCCTCAATGCATTAAACAAAGTAGGAGATAGACTAATAGAGTCCTGCCAAGAAAATTAAATGTTTACTGCAAATGCCTTCTTCCAACAGTTTAAAAGATGACTCTATACATGAACATCACCAGATGGACAACAATAAAATCAAACTGGGTATACTGCAAACTGCAAACAAAAATGGAGATACTCTATTCAATCAGCAAAAACAAGAACTGGTGCTCAGTATAGCTCCAACTGCAATCTCCTTCTTGCAATATTACAGCCTGAATTTTAAAAAATGAATAAGATCAATACATTAATAAGCTACAACTTCAGCAATATTCTAAATGATATGCAGTAAAGGAAAAAAATAAACTTAATGGATTAGATTTGATAAATAGAGTGCCTGAAGAACTCCAGAGTAAAATTTGTGATGATTGAAGCAAGCAAAATATCACAAAATGTAAAAATCAAAAGAAAGAAAATGGCTGTCTGTTGATGCACTGAAAAGAGTTTTAGAAAGGCAGAAAGCAAAAATGCAACAAAAACAGATGCAATTTTGCCCAACTAAGTGTTGAGTTTTAAAAAAAGTCCAGAAAACAAAGAAGCGACAAGGAGCTACTGTATATCTATATAAGCAATGCAAATGAATTAAGGATAACAATTGAAACAAGAATAAGGCATTATTTTAAAAAAATACAGAAATCAAGGGAATCTTTTATGCAAAGATGGGCATAATAAAAGTTAAAGAAGGTAAAGATTTACTGATTTACATTTTTTATTCCAATACCAAAAAGGCAGTGCTAAAAGAATGCTCAAACTACCAAACATTTGCACTTATTTCACATGTTAGTGAGATAGTGCTTAATATTTTGTAATCCAGATTTCAACAATGATACAAGAACTGTCTAATCTACAAGATGGATTTAGAAGAGGCAGAGACATCCATGATCATATTGCTAACATCCAATGGAAAATGGAAAAGAGAAGGAAGTTCCAAAAAGACATATTTTTGCTTTATTGACTATCATAAGGCTTTTGATTGTATAGACCACAACAAAGAATGGATAGCTCTTCAGTTTGGTCTAGTGGTTAAGGCAATAGTCTAGAAACCAGGAAATTGAGAGTTCCAGTCCCACCTTAGGCATGGAAGCCGGCTGGGTGACCTTGGGCCAGTCCCTCTCTCTCAGCCCAACTCACCTCACAGGGCTGTTGTGGGGAAAATAGGAAGAGGAAGGAGTATTAGGTATGTTCACCGCCTTGAGTTATTAATAAAAAATAATAAAGGTGGGATAGAAAATAGATAGATAGATAGATAGATAGATAGATAGATAGATAGATAGATAGATAGATAGATGGATGGATGGATGGATGGATGGATGGATGGATGGATGGATGGACTAAACCACCTCATCCTGCCAGGAAGAAACAATTAGGATGGAACTAGAGCAACTAAATGTTCCAAATCAGGAAAGGAGTGCACCAAATTCACCTTATTTATTTAACTTAGATGCAAGATATATCAAGAGAAATGACAGAGCAAACAAAATGGAAATTGGAATTAAAATTAGAAAAGAATAAGAAAGAAATTCAGATATGCTGATGATACCCCTTTGATGGCTGGAAGTTAGATTTAAGGAATCTGTCTTGTTGAAGGTAAAAGAAGACTGCAAAAACTGGTCTGCTGCTCAGTATTAAACAAAAAATTATCAGTAGCAATGCAAACTGGCAGAGAAGAAGCTGAAGCAGTAACAGACCTTATCTTCCTTGGCTCAGACATCCATGGAGATGGTGATTTATAGCCATGAAATGAACAGACATCTACTATTTGGAAAAAAGACTATGATAGATTATTTAGACAAAATACTGAGATGCAGAGACATCACACTGACAACAAAGGTATGTATTGTTAAGGCCGTGGTTTTGCCCATTGTAAAATATGGCTGTGAAAGCAATACCATAAAAAAATCTAAGGAAAAATGGATGCCTGTGACCTGTGGTACAAAAAGAACACCTCATTCAATAATGGATGAAGAAAAACTGGAATACTGATTGGATGCACTAAATACAAAGCTTAAATATTTTGGACACAAATGCAAAGGACGTGCATTTGGAGAAGGACGTGGTGCTTGGAAAACTCAAAGAAAATTGAAAAGGGAGCCATCAGAAGACAAGGTGGCTAGACACTAGGATGACACAACCCTGAGCTTACAAGAACTCAAAGTAGTTACTGTCAGACAATGGTGGAGAATTCATGACATGGAAAATGAAGAATCAGACTGAACAAGTTACAGCATCTCATAAATCACCTAGCTATTGCAGTAGCAATATAAAGTTGTTCCTCATTTTTGTTATACCATGATTGTTGGATGTAAAGATCCACTTGTTTCAAGTGTCTCCTGGTGAATGCTTATGTGCAATTTTCTTGGCAGCATTATGAAAATCTTATCATGGGTCTTTCTGGGATGTTTCTTCAATTTCCTAGCCCAACCAATAATCCTAGAATTCCCAAGGGGTCTCCAGGGAAGTACTGTCCAGGGCAAACCTTGCTTAGCTACCAAGGTCAACCAAGTTCATCCAGGAACTGCCAGCCGCTGAGGCGGATGATACTGTAGAAGGCTATAAAATACTAGTGAGGAAATGTCTTAAATCTGCATAGCAGAAGTCTTAAAATGAAATGTAGGAGGAGGCTGCAGATACTAAAATGGGGATTTACTTGATGCTGTGTAAGATTATGAATAATTATTGGACTTATGATTATTCAGCTATTTCTCAAAACAATGTCATTCTTCAGACACTAGAATCTTTGATAGGTTGGAACAGAAAAAGAACCTAAACAGTTTAGTATTAGCAGCTGGAATAGGTTTATAGGGCATACTAGATTAAAGAAAAATGCAATAGGAGCTTTACTAGGTAGCTTTGCCAAAAACATTTCTTGTTTTTTTTCATTTTAGTTGTATTCCCAAGGTAGAGCCTAATTTGACTGAAGACTCTCCTCCCTCTGTCCAGGTCAATTTGATTACTTCCACCAGTCAGTCTTTGTTTCTTTCCTCTTCATTCCCCATTTTGGAGATCTCAAAAGCTTGCACTAAAACACATAAACACTACAAAAATCACCTGGGAGTTTGCTTTGCATAGCCATTTCCCTAATATGAATGAAGATATAGGGAGGTTTAACTGTTCTGGCTTTTCACTAAGACATACTGGGGATGCTTTTCTAACAAGAAAGCTATAATTTCAGGTTTCTCAGGTTCACAACTCTGCTCATTACCTTTGAAGTCTCACTCCTTTGCTGAGGACCCTGTTCTCTACCCAGTGCCCCAATGTCCTTTTGCTCTTAGGCTTCTGGACGGAGGGAGGTTGAAATGAGCTTTGTGGAGCAAAGCGCTTTTGGTATGCCTCTTTCATGCTCCTCATTCCCCCTTAGACTTTCAGGTGGAGAGCTGAAGGAGAGCCATGGGAAAAGTAAGCAGTTTCCATGGGAACTGTGCACTGAAGGCAATGGATATTAGGAGCTTTTTCAACCACCAGTTTGGGAGTCTGAGCATAGATAGTGTTTAAGTTGCTTTTAGTTAACTCATCATAAAACCAGCTTTTCTCTCTTCCATCCCCAATCAGCCACAACGTTGGAATCAATGTATTATTATTAGCAAGGTTGTTTTGACAACCCCTTATTTTCTCCAAAAAGAATTACCCATCATGGTGATGAATTCCAGAATAGCCTAGCTAATAGCCTAGGGGTTGCAACAGAAACAACAAGACTTTTGCAAACCAAGATGAATAATTTTATATTATTACAATACAAACCAATCTACTCTAAACCTGATGTATTTGGCTAATGTTCAACTCCTGTTACCCTATGACTAGCTTGATAATGGAGATGGGGAACGACAGGAACCCTCATCCAGCTCATCTATAGATGCAAGGTGAGAAAAGCTGGCAGAAGTCTAATTTATGAGGATTTATGCCACAGTTGATTTCTTAGCTTTGCAGATGCCTGAACACCCTTTCCTGGTTTGGTCCTAGTTGATTCTTACTGGTGTGTCTGAGGGTGAAGTGGGTGGTTCTTGTGTTCTAAAGCCTTAGATGGTTTAGAAGAGAGTATGATTGTATCCTCTTCAGATTTATTCCATGAAGCAAGCAAGTTGTTCTGAAAAATAATTCATTATTCATCACTGCTTGATCCTATATGTGAAGAACCTCTGCATATGCCCTGGTTGTCCAAAGACCTTCCCAAGTCTGGATCCTCCAGGTATATTGGGGTTCTAACCCCTTGGATTCCCAACCAACTGAAAATTGGAGTTCAAGTCTACTCTGGAGAACATCAGTTTGGAGACAGTTGTTATGAGTATTGAACAGACCAAGTGTTTAGGTCTGCTTCCAGATAAAGTGATAGAATGCATCCTACCACAGCTTTCCCCAACCTTCAGATGCTTTGAAACTGCAACTACTTGGATTCCCAGCGAGTCCTTTGTCATATTGTCTGAAAATTCTGGAATTTGCCAACCCAACACATCTAGAGGACACCAGGTGGGGCTATTCTAGGAGCTGGATAAAGAAGATTCACAGGTTCTACTCTGTATTTCCCCACAAACCTGAGAGTCACTCAACAACATCTGATCGATAAGACATAAACTGAGCCCACCGCTTTGTTACCTGTTCCACAAATGTATGCGGCACACAAGATTTCATTCCCAGTCCCTCCAGATCCACCACGCTAGATGTGTGGATGGGTGGGGTGGGGGGGAGTTAATATAGTTGCATCATTAGAAATCAGAGATCGTTGCTGGTGTATTCTGCTTTCTTCAGAAGCCTACTACCCATCCCATTTCTAGGGGAGAAACCCCATGAGGGATTTTGTGACTGTCTATGTGTATTTTAATCCAGGGCACAGAGGGATTCGAGCGGCGGTATTGAGAGGGAAGATCACAGCCGCCCGTCCCTCGCCCTGCTGATTAGCGGCGCCAGGTAGGTAGCGCCAACCTCTGCGCCTGGAGCAATGGGCATCCAGGGGAGTTCCTCGCCACCGAGCGGAGAACCGGAACGCAACGCTCGGGCGGAGGAAAGAGCTGCCCCCCGTCCCGCAGCCAGATGAGAGTAAGGGGGGCATCATTAAAAGCATCCGCTCTGCCTTCCGGTAAACAAACACCGCGCCGGGAGGCAGGAACAGCCTCTGACCCGAGCCGTCGGCGGGACTGCCCCGCTGCGAGAAGGTGTGGAGAAGAAGAGGAGGAGGTTTCAAACGAAGCAAATATAAATGGCAAGGGAGCGCCAGGAGGAACCAACAAATATGGTTAAGAGAAAGGAAAGAAACCAGAAACACGATGATGACGATGGCATGAATTTGAAGTTTGCACAGCCTTCCACAACCTGGTGGCGACGGGCTTGGGAAGGTAGTATTGTAAGATCCCCAAGAAGGAGCCATTCGGGATACGTTCAAAAGGTTTCAAGTCCAAGGAGTCATCATCTGGAGACTTTCTGCCCGTGCATGTCTCCAGTGGGGTGTCGGAATTCCTCCGAGATGCTCCCATCAGTTCTGCCAATTTTATGCCCAAACTGGTTTGACCAAACGTCTTACTGGGAAGCCACTCAGTTTTCCTGGGTTGAGGATGGGGCTCTTGTTCCTCTACTGGAACTGCAATCTCATTCTAAGCAAATTAACCCAGAGGGATGACTCAGAGTTAGCCGCCTACGCAGTCCCCTACCTCGGAGAAAACCCGATTAAACGCTGTAGGACCGACTTCTCAGCAGATAAGAACCGAGTTGCACAAACGTTTGTTGAGCTCCAAAACCTGTTCTATATCAACAGCAACGGATCTCTCAAGACAATCTCTCTTTCCTTTGTTGTAATTTACCGGCGGGTTCACGAATAAAAATAATAGCCAGATGTAAGGGCTGGAGCAGTTTATCTCAGCGTCCTTCTGCTATCAGTCGGGAGCCTACCTTGGATAGACCATGCACAAATGTGTATGATCTTTGCGGCCCGGGAAGAACTTTAAGCACGTTTTATTTTTGCTGGTGGTTTTTGTATTTCATATGAGTGGAGTACATGAAAACGCTTCTTTTGTACAGTGACAAGCCTTAAAGAAATCCAGTTTTCTTAATAAATTTGAATCTCACCTAAATTTAGCAAGACCTGGACGTAAGGAAGGGTTGCTCCATACGCAACTGAAGTTACAAACTCTTTTATTAGAACTGAAGAAGGCTATTGGCTCCGTCCTGAATTATGTTTCCTCAGCAGTCAATCGTTCTGAGTTCAGTAGCCTTTATTCCGAAGTATCTGAGCATATTTCGCAGCTTTGGATTTTATCCCAAACCCCAAGGGTACTCAGTCTTCAAAGGACTCCTATCTAATGTTTACCTGGAAGTAAATACCTCTGAAACATGCTTACAGAGGGAGATACATATTATTGCTGTTAGAAACAAAAAATGATGGTTCATCTAAATATATATCAGGATAATGTATTACTAATAATTTATTTTCCCAGGTAATTGCATCACAGAAACCTTAGATAGCCCAACCAGTTATCAATTTTAAATAGTTGCTAGATATATTCATCTGTGCTAACTGCAATGTTCTAGAAATAATATTTTAGTTGCTTAAATACTTTCATCCATTGATAACATATTCGTTCATAGGATACCAAACTGTTTTTTTTTAACTATTCTGTTTTGTTGCATCTGGATATAGTTATAGCTATAGATCCAGAAGGAGAGCTCTTGGACTGAAATGTGTCTGCTACTAAAAAAAGATGTGTGACAACCTCCATTCTTTTATTGATGGCATTTTAAAAAAATATGCTAGAGAGAGTGAAAATTTCCTCAGCATCAAAGAGTAATGCAATAATAAACTTTCCTAATATGTAAAACAATATGTCTTTTAAAGACAAGAACATCTAATCCTTTTGCATTACCTTCCCTTTTGCCTCATTACCGGCCCTGACCCCTTTCCTCTAATGCTTTATGAAGAGCTACAGGGTTGTGAGAAAGAACCAGGCACCTTTTACATCTCAATTTTTCTTCTCTGACATTGACAGTGGAGGGGGTGGAGAGAAGGGGAGACGGGTTCCCTATGTGTCAAGGTTGTAAATTTCCTTTATTGGTTACAGACTGGACAAAGTCCAGCCGAGTCACCATAGAAAGCTTCTGGAGACATAATGAGTGGACAAGGGGGCCCCAGCATTATAAGCTCTCCAGAGGAACCACAATGAAATTAGCAAGTAATTACAAGCTTGATTGTTCATGTAGCAGACCCTGAAAGGAAAAATGGGGGAGGGAAAGAGGAAAAGTATCATGGGATGTACCTGAGATGGTAAACGATTGCAAACATGTCCTTTAAAATTAAGGTACCTATTAGTTGAAGAAATTTTTCCCTAGACACTTTAGGAAATTGATTCCTACCTCTTCTCATCAATAAATAGGAAATAAATTCATGCATGGGCTCCCCCACCTCCTGAGTCATGTGATGAGTAACTAAAATTAACTATTTTTAACTTTGCATAATGTTTAACCGTTCAGAAATGTATCAATACCCCCATATCTAATAAATTTAAAATGCAAGGATTTGCCTGTATTTGCCATGACCTTAAGCTCCTCAGGTCTCTTTGTGAGTGACTTCCTTAGAAGTCAAGACATTGGTGATGTTTCAGTTGGATGCATTACTTGAAAACAAATTCCAGAGAAATCAGGGGTGTGCTTCTAAGTTATATATTAAGGATACAGGCTTTGGTGAAACTGACTTCCAAGGAAATGTGTCTCGGGTGGCAGTTTAAAGGGATTTGAAGTCAATAGGCAGTTTGTGGACAGCAATGTAAAACTCTCCTTAGAGCTAGTAAAACTGAATTACAGGACACTGATGCTCATATTCAGTTGCAGAAAGATGACAGAGAAAAAATGGGATTTTGAACCTTTGCGGAGGTGATGCATACAAGGTTACTTGGAAATAAATATGGCTGAGTCTATAAGGTTTGTGGTATTCCAGCATCTGCCAGCCTGGTGCCCAAATACTTATGAACCCTCCCTCACAAGTAAATGAGTTTGGTGGGATTTATTCCTGAGTAGATAGTCATTAACTGGACACTTTAAAAGGCTTTTGTCCTCTTGTAAGATCTTTTGTAATGAAAACATTTGTTTGAATAAATAATGCTCAACTTAAAAAAAAACCCTTTGTAAATGAAATAGTGGGGAAATTCATAGGGAAAACTGTTATTTTATTATTTCTATCTTAATTAAATTGCAAACCTTTAGTGGGATAGTTCAATGAAAAGCTTACTTATGAGCACACATACCTCTATTGTTCAGGCACTTCTGTACCAAATCTTCTACACCTCCACAACTCTTGCAACGTTCATTTTCAAAAATTAAGCTGCTGCTATTTGAGTAGTTGCTTGGAACCCAAGGGCTGAACAAGGAAGAACATTTTAACTTGCAATCTCCCTTTCATTTATGTCAAGGGACCAAGCATCGGTGATGTTTGCTAACGCTTCCTGCCTGGACTTCTGAAGAACCCCTTTCCACTCCCAGTTGAAGCTGGGTCTTCTGCAATAAACACTAGTAACAAAAGGCTTACTATCAAATCTAGGTTATCAGAAAGGTCTGGGTGTAACCTGCATTCATGTCCACAGTTAGAAGAGATGTCATTTATGGATCTATCCTCACTAGTTGTCCTAACAGTCAGGAACCACGCTGAGATGAGGAATAGGTCTCTAGTGTTTTATTACTGCTACATTAGACAGAAAATCCTAACAAACTGAAGAAGTGTGGGAAAACCCAGACAGATAAACCCCAAAAGTCAAGGTGGGTCTGTTCTGTGTCTCTTTGAATGGCTGCTCAACTCCTCTCTACTACGCATGTGTTTTCCCCCCTGGATAGGGGCCCCCTCCTGCTCACCATCAGTGCTCATGACACTAGTGGCTGAAAACACCACTCAACCTTGATCTGTTGCTAAAAAGAACTGCTAGCCTAAACTGGGTTGTCTGAATTGGGGCCTTCATCATCTCTTTTCATACCCTCTTCTTTCCCTACTCTTATCTTCATGACTTGGGTGCCTAGGTTTTCATGCTAGTGATTGCCAATAACCAATGGCCAAGGGAGGGGTGCCACCACACCTTCCCACACCCTCTAGTCATACCCCCTTGGTCCCTTGTCACACCTTCCTGAGAAGCATACTGGCATCTTGAGGGTTTTTTCACCCATCTCCTTGTTGCTATAGGGGAACCATGGGAACTTAAGCAAGAAAAACTAGCTAGGAACAGGTCAGAAAAGAACAGTTTAAGAGACGGCATAAATTAAATGTTGGGGAAAAAATAAGGCCAGCATAATGAATCAAGGGAGAATACTGGGGTCGCCAGCAAGTTTTGGTGTTGGTTTAAACTGCAAGATGGCAGCTGAGCTCTCAGATTATCTGGAGCACTAATTATTTTCTTCCCTTTTATGGGGAAGGATTATTTGTTTATTTATTTTAATATAAAGCTCTTCCTTCCTGAGAAAGAATAACCTCTTTCAAAATCAGAGTTAACCCAAGGGGTTGTTGACCCTAACTTGCCAAAGAGAATGAACAAGAACCCCACAATTCATTTTTCCAAGTATACTTTTTCAGAACAATCCAACAGTTTAAAACCGGGGAAAGGGAGAAATCTGGGCTGAAAGCTAGGGTTGTGCATGGTTTAAGACTGGGCTTGTTAGTGGCTTTCAATTCAGTCCAGGATCAAAAGTGTTTTACATGCCCAGGACTATAATCCTCATCACACAGCTTTAGAAATAAAAACCAGTCCATGAGAATTATTAATGGGCTGGGCTATGATCATGTCTACATGCATTTTATCTGTTCCATCCTTGAAAAACCTTGTGAGATCATCATTAACAGAACAATTTTCCATATGAGGAAAACAAGAACAAACAACTTGGTCAAAGCCATTCAAGCAAACTCCAGACACAGCTCTTCCAAATGCCACACTTCACATTCTACTCATTCAGATACCGAGATGCAACTGAAGGGTAGCTTCCAATGAATATCAGGAGAGTCACAGGAAGATTGCATTGACACCAGGTTATGAGTTTCAGGCTAGATTTTCAGTTTCCATATCTGTAAAAGGAGGGATGCATTTTTCACATTTTTGCCTCAGTGTTTTGGGACTATTAGGGTAAACTGGAAGTGTTCTAAACAAATGCACTGAGTAGGAAGGTCTTCCCATTTAGCTCAGTGGAGCATTCTTCTAAGCGGAGGTGCACAGGATTAGGCCCCATATGCCAGATATGAGTGGATAAGGAAAGTGGTGACAACACAGAGAAGGTACACTAGCAGCTCTTTTCTCATGACACCTAAAGAGTTTCCTTCCCACACACATCATTTCTCTATATATTGCACTGTCCCACCAGCCTTGGCTTGCCAAAAGCTCCAAAGAGACAATAATAATTGCTGAAACCGAATCACAGTGTATTTGGATCGGATCAGCAGGCGGATTCTCCAATGCTTGATTAATTTGCTTTCCTTTTTTTGCTGTTGTTGATAACAGAACATTGCTTAAAAATTACACGACTACCCAGGGGGAGGGGCAGGAAGAATCATCCCCGGGAACCTTCATAATCCTCCTAACTAAAGGTTAGAACGACAGCTGGGTATTCGAAGCACCTCGCAATGCAATTGAAAAAGATGTGGCAATCACTAGAAACACAAAAGAGATAGAGGCGATGGAGAAGGAGATGGAGATGTTGGAGACGAAGATGATGGAGACGGAGATGGAGAGAGAGAGACAGAGAGAGAGAGGGGAGGGGCAGGAATTGTTTGAATAGGAGCAAAAGAAATGGAGGGCAGGGAGAAAAGAAAGGCGACGCCGCTCCGTCGCTTTTCTTCCTCCGAAGAGCAAGACCAGCCGCGCGGCATCGCAATCCCCGTTTACGGTTCAACCCAGAGGCGCAGCCACCGCAAAGGGCGCGCGCTGCCGCGGCTCTTGCTGACGGCGTTTTCTTCCCGGAGGCGCCAGCCCCGATCCACCCAGCCTCACCATTCTGGGACTGAAGGCTGTTCCCCGAAGGCTGCAATCCTCCGAAGGCTTAAATGGGAACAAGCCCCCATCGCACCCTTCGGAAATAAAAATCCTGAGAGGCTGCGCGGCGACTCGGTTTTCCGGAGACGAGGATCCAACCCCCACCGTCCTTTGGAAGAAATAAACGGGGAACATTTTGAAAGTCCCTGAGCAAAACCAGACCGCTGGCTGCCTCTCAGTTCCACTAGGCATTCAAGGAAAGCAATGTCACCTTCTTCAAATTCAGCACTGGCATTCAATGTTTTCCCCCAAACCGCAATTACAGAAATCAAAGGAAGAACGCACCCAAAAGGTTTATATGCCCCCCTCCAAAAGAAAAACAAAATACCAGACATATCACTTTGTAGAAACATATACATATGCAAACAAGATAATACATTCATCAAGGTATAAGCATACAAATTATCTGTTCTCCTACACATGCAGTAAATTTAAGCATTAGTTTCAGTGAAACACACTTTCTTCTGTTTAATCTATTAGAGAGAAATCCTTGGTCGGGATCCATGAATCCATTGCCTATCTATTTAGGAGTAAACTGCATTGAACTGAGTGGGCCTTGCTTCTTTTTGAACCTGGTTAGTTCTGGGCTGCAAAAAGCCAAGGGCTTTTCTACTGCGGCACATTAACTTCTGCATTCTGAATCATGCTAGTCCTCCACCCTTTACGGAAAGGTCTGATTTATTTCATTGCATTTCAGAATTAATTATTAATTAATCATATATTCTATTTGATTATTTCTTCCTAGCAGCTCCTGCTACTTGGCTGATGTTTGTGTGGCCTCCTAGCCTCCAATTCCGTGGCTTTTTCCCCCTTTTTCTTGTCCTGATTGTGTGGCTGCGCATTTCCCCCCACAGATTTGCTTGTACACTGCCTGTTCAAGGGCCATCTCTTTAAACAGCCACTAGCAATCACCCGACATGAATTTATACGGTCTTTCACAAATACCTAAGCCATTTAAAATGCTGCACTGGGTGGTGTGTGTGGCAGGGAACATCTATCTATTCAATAGGCGGTGTCACACGGTAGCAGGGACCCTTGTCAAGGGTGATTGTGTTTTAGGCAAACATTTGAGCAAACATAAAGGCAAAGGTCAAGTACTGTTCAGTTAGTTGCAGGGTGTGCTGAATGCACCTAGCTAGCCAATTGGGGCAAAAGTTGCATTTTCAGCTAGTCCACAGAGCAAAATGCAGAGAAGGGCATTAATCCAGCAGACTGTTTTCTTCCCCCAGATTCCTGCAAATGGCAAGCTGAGAAGGCTGCAAAGCTCTTGCCTGGCCAAATTTGGCTGTGCAGGGGGATAGCCAGTCAACACAGAGTGAGGTTTTCTGACCCCATTCCCTTCTTTCTTGCCCAAGGGGGAAAAGGGGAGGAGGAGAGAGAATTGGCTCAGATGCCCTGAATCAAAAACATGAACTTGGGAAAAAGATCCTTGAACTTTACTCTAAGAGACTTCAAAAGAAATGTCCTTTTGAAGAGACATAAGGGGCATTCAGTTAAACAGGACACAAATGTGATAGATAAGGAAAGAGAGAAGAAACTGATGGATAAAATGCAGTAGAACAAGCCTGGATGCATATGACAGATGACTTAAAAAATTGACTCTGTGTATGATTCTATGCACTTACTCTCAAGTTAATCTACCTCCTGAACTCAGTGAGGTTTACTCCTCACTTAGGGCCTACCCATTGACACAGTTAAGCCGAGGTAACAGAGTAGACCTCATAAGACTGGTTCTGAGACTGAATTGTAAAGCCTTTTTTTTCCCCTTCGTACTTCATGAACTTAAATTTAAACACTTCACCCTAATGGATCATGCCCAAAGGGAACCAGAGACTGCTGGTGGAAGGTATTTAACATAGCTGTAAATCGGTCTGAGTCTCTTCCATGCTAACCATGACCCTGATCAGGAATTTCCATTAAAAAAAAAAAGATTATGTGTTGCTGATGATGTCAGTCTGCCTTCTGAGCTACTCTCTCAGCTGCTGAGGTAATTTCTAAACAAGACAGAATCCCCTTTCCATCCAATGATGGACGCATCACAACTCAAAGCAAGCAGCTGTCAGAATAATCTAACCTATAAGTGTGTTTTAAATCTAGCTCCCAAGATCATCCTCGAAGCTTGCCTGTTCAGTAAACAGCTCTGCTGGTTTGAGCCAATAGCTGGGCTTCCATAAAGACCACGCATACGTGCAGGACTCCAGAGAAAACATTTGAGGCACAGAGTTCTGCACTTAAGTAGAATTGTCTCTGGAATGCTGGTGATATAATAACATCGCGTTACACATTGCAAACTCATGGAACATGCAATTTTTTTCCCCATAGCAGGCTGACAGTTAAAAGTGCTAAACCAAAGCACCAGCAGCAGCAATGCCCCCCCGCTTTTTTTTCCAGGCAGTATCATTGAGTTGAACAAGACTTGCTTTCTCATAAACCTTAAAGGTAAATATCATGGCTTTTTATGAAATTTATTTATTATTAGGGCATTTTAATGTCACACGTGTGTTCCTTTGAAGATGCATGTTTCTGAATAACTGTATACACACCCACAACTGGTCCAATCCAATCCTAGGGATCAAGTCCCAGGGTTTTTAAATTAACCTTAAGGTAAGTATGTCTACTTAGAAGTAAAGCTTGTTTAATTCAATGGGGCTCATTTCCAAATGAGATTAGGTTCCAAGCTAAGTTGCTTTCCCTTTTCTATAAGACAAAGGAATCCATGGATCGTTTAGGGACATATTGAGTACCATCTCATAGAGATATGTTAAAATCCCACATCAGAAGAACCCCCAGAATTACCAGAGCAGTGTATATAGAGGACCTCTATAATAACACCAGAGTGAAAAAGAAGAGCCAGCCAAATGCAAAGAGGATCCAAAATACCCACACAAAAAGTCATAAATGAAATGGATTGGGAATATGTATGCAGAGTCATATTTCTAGAAAGCTGGAAAACAGAGAGAGGAAATAAATGGAAAGAGCAACTTACCCCACACGCTCATCAAAAACAAATATCACCAACCCCCACCCTGCTTTCTTCCTTCCTCCTGGAGATACTTCCTGCTTCCTGACTCTAGAGCTGAGGAGGAGGAGGACTACGGAAGACAGGCACCTCAAGAAAGGATAAACACAACACGAATGGCGATAAAGAAAGATGTGACTTGCTGGAAGTTTGGGGAGAAGCAGATCCAAGCAGGCTCCATCCCTGCCAGCTGCTCCTCTCTGAGCCACTCGCTAGCTAAAGGCCTGGCTGGCCTGCCCTGCTCCCACCACCTGGGCAGCTTCACAAGCTGCACAAACTTTGGGGAGTGAAGGGAGTTGGGGGAAAGTCATTTCTGAATCCAGTCGGGACATCATGGTTTGCTTTGGTGGTGGGTACACTCCCCCCTTCCCCCCTTCTTCTTTTTACATGAACCTCTCATTTCAGGAAACTTTTTTAAAGTGAGAAAAAGCTGGAAGCAGCTTTAGGAGGGTATTTGGGGGGGGGGGTTCTCGTTATTCATCTGTTTAGTCTCCTCAGCTGCACAAAAGAGTATCAGCTGCGTTATGAAAAATGGCCCAAGCCAAGAGAATGTCACAGTGGTCGACTTATTATTTTAGCCCACTACTTAAAAAAAAAAACAGCGAAAGTTTGCTTTTGATGAATTCAATAAATGCCGAGCTTCAGCAGAAGAGATTTTAAGAGAAAATCATACAGCGTGAGGCCAAAGCCTAGAGCAGCCAGATGGCCCCAAAGGTAGCCCTCTGTTTTTAAAGCCAAGCGAGAGAATTTCTGGAGCGCTAAGCTGTGTCTCCTTCATTCTGAGCCTCCCTTCACCATCCACATCACAACCCCTCTTCTGAGAATGGCAGGGAGGATAACACATTGCAAAGATTTATTTTCCCACCTGCTCCAAGTCCAATCTTTAGAAACAAAGATTCTGCTTCCTTCCACAATTTTTTTTGGAAAACGATGAGTTTATTTTCAATTAAGCAAATAGATTTGAAAGAGTTGGAAGGGTTGGTGGGTTTTGTTTTGTTTTTTGTCAAGCAGCTATTTTCAAAAGTATTGCAGAACTAGGAAGTTTAAAAGAACAACAACAAACTGGAGAAAGAACCATTTTAATGATTTATTCTCAGCATCTCCTGTCTTGCATGAGAGTGGAGCCATGACTGGTAATAAGGGTTTTGTTGCTTTGTTTTTGTCTTGTCTTGGCAACCTTTTGTCCTTTTCCTTCTCCTCCACTCCCTATTGTTACACCACTTTCTCGAGGAAAAAATAAACAAACATTAAATAAACATTATCTAAGCCTCCTCTCTTGGGCACACATGTCTGGGAGCATCATCCACTGTACTGCAAAGAGGGATTCTCCCCACCGAAATAGGTGTGCAGGATTTTGCAGCACATTCTTGATCCCGCCGTGGCCTCCTGATCCTGATCATGTACAAGTTCATTTGGCAGTCAGTGGGGCTCTCTGTGCCTCAGATGGCTGCTACCGGTGTCATCAGCTTTGTTGATAAAACTTTGTCCCTAAGATCATCAGTCATCTTGCTCACAGTCCTAGAAGCACTCATCCAGGAGCTAGTCTCCATGAACTCCACAGGATTTACCTGGAATGGACAACAGAATGGTGGTGCTTTCCCCTTTTCCCAGTGGAAACTTACTGATTTTATTAATTCATTATAGTTCTACCTTGCCTCCCCTTCAGGAGCTCAAGACTGCCTTCTTAGAACGCCCTTTTCCATTTTCCCTTCAACAACCACCCTGTGGGATAGATTGGGCTGTGAGAAAGTAAATAGCCCAAAAGTCATCCCGGAAGCACTTCCACACGTTTGCTGTTTCTTTCTTAACCTGCTTGGCCTACCCCCACCCACGATTGTAACTGGGCATAGAGACGAGCAAGCTCGGGAATTCAGACCGCCCGGGAACGCGTGACGTTCGGGGCCCCACTGCGAAGTGAGCCTGGAGAGGGCCCGGATCCCCTTGAACCAAGCGCTCTTCGCCGCGACTTCTGGACGCCGGGGATTTGCGCGCCGGTGGGGGGTTAAGTTCTTCCTCCCCACAGCGCCATTTGACTCATTTCACCCGTCGGGGGCCCGGAGGGGCTTCTCATCCGGGAGGTCAAGAACTGGGACTCGTTTCATGGATCTTCCGCTAGCCTCGGGACTGGGGGAGCGGTGTCACACACCTGAGCGGCCGAGGCGGCCTCTCCAGGGCCAGCAGGATGACGGCAGCGGCGACGGAAGGGATCGTTCCCAGCGACCTCACTGTGGCTTTCCGTGCCCGCGTGGAAAGAGGGAAGTGCCGATGCGCGGAGGAGAGCCCTCCGCGGCGGACAACCGTTTGGATGAGGGCGGCAGTGAGTGGTTGGCGTGGATCGACTTTTGTCTTCCTTCTTTGAAAACTAGCCTTTCCCGACAGAATGCGCTCTAAATGTTATTCGGACTACAAATCCTGTGAGAGCGCGGAATTCTGGGATTTGTTGTCTGAGCACATCTGGAGAACACGGGAGCGGGGGAAGGAATGCCAATAAAAAGCGAGCATCGCTGCAGCAATGTGAAGTTTAAATACGCCTTCGCGTTATCTTTCCTTTTGTTTGTGTCTTTTGGAGAACAAGTCTGAGGGACAAGAAAGGTAGTTCCTGTCTGTGATTCATATCCCTCTCGGTCCTTGGTCAGCCATTTTATCTGTTTGTTTATCTCTGCTCTCCACTGCACATTGGAAGTGATGTCATCCATTCACCCTGATGCTTAGGGTGAAGATGGAACAAATTTATCTTACATTTCAAACTCTCTTGATAGTTTGGAGCTGTTAGACTCATTTTACACGTGTAAAAAAAAGTCTCATTGTCCATGTTTACTCTCCCCATATTCAATGCCATAATCTTTCCCCACCTTCATTTAGCTTCATAGTATGGATACTTCAGAAAGCTAGGCAGGATTGGACCTGGTTAGCAGTTGGATGAGAGGCCACCAGAAAATAATCTATTTTAAGGCTCTACGATAGACTGAGAAGTAAAAAGAAAGAAAAAATCCCCACAGAGGGTAATAGCAAAACACTTCCATATCATCAAATGTCCATAAAGAGTCAAGCTCTACCAGAGTGTAGATAGATTTATTTCTCTGTTTTAAAAAGGCATGTCTCTGTTACTCATAATAATATGGATAGTTATCTGATAAAGGATTGTGTTTCATATGTATTTCTAGGTAAGACATTTCTTAATTTTCACAGTGATTGTGAGATGGATAAATAGTCTGGCAGGGAGGAACACAAACAGATCAGACAAAATAATGTGGAAACATTTGAATGTGTGTCTTCCTTGCTGAAAAGCCATCAGTACCTTTCCTCTTTATTGAAGCATGACTCTGTCCTGCAAAAACAGAGCTTCACCCACTTCCCACCCCAGACTCTCTCTGTCTTTGCCATCCAGGCAACCCCTTTCGGGGGATCAGAGAGTCCATCCCACTATCCTTATGAAGAAAAGTTTGGGTAACAATTTTGACAGTTCTACACTGGGATTTGGCAATAAAGGAAACTGACTGCTAAACTAAAAGAACCCTTCTGAATTCATTTTTGCAGAATGCTTGCTGTTGTCAAAAAGAGGTAGCTGGTCGTTTGTATCTCCGCATCTTTGATCTTGGCCAGAACACCACTTGAGATCAGCCTGGGAGGCAGACATGCCATAAGAGGTTAATTTGGGCTACCACAACTTTGTTGTTAATTCCATAGAGGTAGATACTGAAAGAGCAGTACAGGGATATTCTTCTGTCATCCTTCCTCTCTGGGAACTGCCCACTCATGGGCTCCAGGATAGAGACAAGGCTGTTCCTGCAGTCTGGCTACCCCTTGGAGGTCCAAACATGCCCTCTCTCCTCTATTTATTTATGTTCTATCCCACCTTTATCATTTTTATAAATAACTCAAGGTGGTGAGCATACCTAATACTAGATGGGAGATCCATTCAGGGCCCAGATGGCTTCCTTTCTCTGCCCCAAGTTGCCCAATTCTTGGAGGCAGCACTCAGAAATCCCTCTTCACCTTAAGGCTCTCTGATTGCTCAGACCTGCGCTGCAGAACCAATTAGCATCTGTCTAAGCAACATGTGGCCTAACCCTTGCAATACTCCAATACAAATGAGTCAAACAAAACCAGAGACCCTACAATCTGAATCCTTGGGCGGTGGGGTGGGAAATCCCACTGATAACAAATGCAATCAATTAGATACTAAAAAAAAAACAAACAATAGGGTAGGTGAGGACCATACCAGCAAAACTGAAAATTCTTTTGCAGGATTAAATAGCTTCCAGATCCTGCCCCTTTTTTTTAGCCCGATGGACTGACCCACAAACCCATCCAGTCCAAAGACCCTCTGCCAGGGGTTTCCATGTAAATCTGCTGCAAATGCAACCTGACCATTCCCTTGCCATAAATTTTCACCCAGAAAACTTATTGGATTCAGATTCATGGCTGCAATAAAAACACATAGACTAAATTCCACTTTAAATTCCTGCAGTCAGGTGCTTTCCAAATGTGTTGATGTTCAAATCCCCCCAAAAATCCCAGTCAACTGTCCTTTGGATAGACCTGATGGACATTGTAGTTAAATGTCAGATTGGGAAAAGTTGTCCCAAGGATCAGGAACTATCATTACTTCAGTGGCTGACTTCAAACTCTCTACAGAAAGATGTTCTAGGGTTAGATCCATGTTACTGCCTATCTGAAAGCTCACCTTGAAATTCTGGGATTTAAGCATAAGGAAAGAGTATTATGAACATGTTCAGATGACATGCGATCTTTTTTATTTCTTAGCAGCCACTGGGGCTGAGCTTCTGAGGTGCTGTTCAACTTTATTCTTGATTCAGTGTTATTCATGCATTAAATATTCCATATAACCTGTATCTCTTGAACCTGTGCATTACCAGCTACTGCAAATGGATGTAGAGCTTGTGGGAGAAAAAAACTGTGATCACCAATTACTCTTTCACTTATATAGTTATTGTAATTGTTGATGTCCCCATTACAAGTGGTTGGAGCTGTCAGTGCTAATAGCTGCTATTTGAAAAAAGGCATTTATGGATAGCTTGATTATTAAAATGTGTACAATGTGTTTCACAGAAGAAATTCTGTCATTTCAATCATTCATATAAAAACTGTGACTCATGGTATCTTCTCAACCCCTTCTTTCCTGTCTTGATGCCGTACAGGTATATTGGACTTCAATTTCCATAAATCCCAATCTGCAAAGCCATTTTGGGGGTTGTGGGAGAAAATCCAAACATCTGGCGAGCACCAGGCTGGGGAAAGCTGGCTTAATATATAAAAAGTACTTGAAATAGGTTATCATGGTTTAATTTTCATGAGTGTCAAATTGGCTGTGTTCAGAATTCAGGTAACTGAATTAACATTCTCTCAGTTTGCACAATACATTAAACAATAAAATAGATAATCAAATGGGCTAATTTTGCACCATGCACTAGAGCACACATGCATACACAAACCAAGTTTAACTTTAACCAGGCTTAGCATGTTTTTGGAATGCTGGTGCTAGGTCTGGTTCAATGTATTGTACAAATACATGATTACATGAAGGCAAATCTGCATTAATAACATAAAAGGGTTTGTTTTTCTATAGGGAATTGAATTTTCCTCAATCCCCTTGAATTGAAACAATGGGAATTTCAATGAGATCTTACAGTTGTTGACTAGGAGCAAAATCTCACTAAACCCAATGGAGCTGAAGTTGAAATATTCATGTATAGCATTGCAATATGTTCCCCTTCAGTTTAACAGCATCTAAAGCAATTACAATGTATAGAATATATCACTCCTGGGAAGGTCCATCATCAGGTGCATCATCTACCTCCTTGCATTTTGTTAATCCTTAGTCCTTTTCTCCATTCACAAAATGGTCTTCCTACCAGATACGTTTTACTTCACTTCAATCTTGGATTTTGCCTGCTTTAATTTCATATGCTAGTTTAAGATGGCAGGCAGCCTGACCCAGATTGAAGTCCCAAATGATTCCCATGCTAACACTCCAGGATTTCATACAATGCATGAACTAACTTCCAGGTGAAATAAAAGAAGAGAATGCCCTTGCAAGAAGATATTGCAAGCTAGTATGGAGCGCCCTGATTTTTGAAAGGCAGCATTTGCATTTCACATTAAAATAAAATAAATAAAAGAGATTGAGTGATGTGGGGAGGTTTGCTGCCTAGAATTTGTCTCGCTGTATGTTTCAAATCAAACCTTTCCCGGTGTTTCCTGTAAGGCTGGCAACAACACAACGAAAACAAAACCATGCACACCTACACTGAAGGAAAACATGTTTTTAAAATAGTGAAGTAAACGATCCGGAACGAATTTAATCTTTGTTTCCTGAAGGCATCTCATTGAGAAACATCAAAATACCTCCTCACCTACCTACTTTGTGAGCTGCGTGCCTAAAATCGGTGTGTCATTTCATTCTGGTGAAATGCATTAAGCTTCTTTCCAGTGACAGATGTAAATATAAATCAAAATGAGACGTGTCCTCTTAATACATACAAGGCTCAGACATCACCATCACCATCATCATCATCATCTGGCTTTTCATTTGGATGGCCCTTTAATATGCTAAATAGTACACTACATCTAAGAGTAAAAATGTCCCCCCAAATATATGATATGAAATATAAGGTCAAGGAGCCTAGACTGGGAATTGAACAGTAGAAACCGGCTCCTTCTCCGTCCTTCCAAAAACCCAGGCTGGTGAAATCATAAATGGTGATGACTCCGGATCTAATCACATCACATTCGGAGATGTGTTCTGTGTATTATGTAGTATCCATAATCTTTTTGATGTCTAAAATAAATAGGCTGCTCATAAACTCAGGGCTAACTTCTTGTGCAACCTGTTGTGTATTTCCACTCAGCAGTTTGGGGAAAGTCTCCAGCGGGAGAACTCATTTTCTTTTCTCGAGCGTGTTAATTACTTCCACAATCCAAAGAAAAAAATCTGTGGTTGACATTGCTATCAGAGTTCAGGCCAGATATCATAAAACTGCTGAGCTCATCAAGCAAACCCTGAGATGTGACAAGAAATAAGATTTACCCACCACTAATCTCAGGAACAAATACAGGTGAAGCTTTTGAACTGCATTTGCATTGCAAGGACTGAATTCCACGGAGTTTTAAAGCCGATCCTCAACTCTCTTTAAATAGGAATATTCGAACAGTTTGCTTAATAAAGTCTGAACTACGCTCTTAACTATAGACTATTTCTTTTAGAAGATGACATAGGTCTTACTAGGGAGCGAAGGACTTATCTGGGAACTTCTTTACATCCGCAAATTGGGAATTCAGAATTACCTGATAGTAAATCCTACTGAATTCAATTGCACTTACTTTTGAGTGAATGCACATTCGGAGTTGAGCTGCTGGTCATTTAAGTTGAAATGTTTCTGCTTAACTTGGCTTATGACAAAAGCGGACATCTCCAAATTCAAAGTTATTGTTAAAGAGATAATGTATTTAAGCTAAACAGAAGAGAGAAGAGATGGCTGAGAACCGCTGTCTAGTGGACTGAAGGTGAATTAGGTCAGAAACCTTAAAACAGAAGAACCTTACTTCCAAATAAATCCTTTGAGAAGTTAATTGGAAGCAAATAAATGACACCAAAATTAAAGAAGTTTGCTTCCTATTTTTTTAAAGGGAGTTATAGGGCTTGTAGTAGTGAAATTATTTTGAACAAAATTATTCTGAAATTTGTCCTATACGTTATATGCAACCCAGCTACATGAGGAGCGTTGCCATTACTCATCATTGAACCTAATCATAAACACATTGTGGGTTTTAACATATAATCTTGTGTAACCGTGGATCAAAGAATATACTTAAGAGCATTGAAACGACCACTTCCTGGAGCCAAAATGCCTTAAAAGTTCCCTGATAGCGTGAATGATTTCTCTTTTTCAGGGATTTTTTTTTTTAAGAGAACGAAATCTTCCCTGTGTTCACTTCAGTGCAGTGTCTTGCAAGGGAAGGGAGTGGATTTGGTTTTAAATTTGCGTAGTCCTGAGAGATGTGCTTCTGCTACACTCTTTTAACGTCCTCCGAAAGATCGCCTTTGAATACAGCAAGATGAGCCAGGCTCTTGAGCCGGGATCTTCAGGGGAAGCGCACAAAGCACTTGACGTCGTGATGTCACAGTCAGGCTCAGAGTTTCTGCAAGACTTAACTCTAGAGGCAAAGTTGATAAGGCGATCCCTCATATTGGTCTCCCTTCTTCTGGTTTGAAAGTCTACAAACTTGGAAACGATATGAAATCAGAGGAAGAGGCAGAGGAAGACTTTCAAAATGACCTTCCTTCCTTCCTTCCTTCCTTCCTTCCTTCCTTCCTTCCTTCCTTCCTTCCTTCCTTCCTTCCATTTTGCTTCAGACGATCCTATCCTGTATTATTAACCTGTTAATTTATGATTCTGCTGTTGTTAACATGGCCTTCAAAAGCGGCATCAACAGACGGTGTTTTATACAAAAGGTCCCTGCCTCGAGGAGTTTACAGTACAGTGTTCTTTCATTTTCTTACATCGCAGCCCCTAAAGAGCTCGAGGCTTTCAACCATTAGAATCTGAAAAACACAATATTGGAATTTGGGGAAGAAAAGTAATTCTATTCAGAGGTTGGAAATCTGTGGCCCCTCAACTGTTTCAGAGTAACTACTTCCAACATTTTTCACCATTAGCCATGCTGGCTTGGGGCACGTGGATTTAATTTAGCAACAGCTGAAGGGCGGCAGGTTTCCCACCAGAATAGGTTTTCCTTCCTTCCTTCCTTCCTTCCTTCCTTCCTTCCTTCCTTCCTTCCTTCCTTCCTTCCTTCCTTCCTTCCTTCCTTCCTTCCAGTATAAAGTACCGAAACGTTGAGTGGCATACAATTAAAAGGACTTGAATTTCTCTTCTTCTGAGTGAAGTACTCCAGTAAGTTGGCATTACTGGTCAGTGAACTGCCATCCTATCCGGCCGTTTCCAAGTGAACAAGCTTTCAAGCTAGCGATCAAAATTCTGACTCTTTTAACCCGAACGAACATCACCCCGTGAAGTTGTGGAACAGGAGCCAGAAGCGGGTGCCACGGGCCTGCTACTGAAACGTCATGGAAGTAATCCAAGCTTCCTTCTTTCCTTTCTTCTCTTTTTTCTTTCGTTCCCCCCCTCCTCCCCAGCAAATGTCAGTAGTTCGGGATTTTAATACTCTGCAGTTCATATTTCTTTGCCCGAGGTCTATCAGTAGCATTAATTGTCCCAATAAATTGAGATATAGTGTGCATAATGCAATGTAACAATATGGTCCTATTCCACGTGTAGACTTAATTAAGCTATTTGCAGCCTGATGCTGCAAGCCAACGGGTGTGCAAGTGGATTAAGAATGTACTGTTCTCGTATCCTCAGGATGGTGCATAATTACTTTACTGGCGGTACGTATCAATTTTTGATGATTGCAGAACACATGCTCACTTTACCAACAAGCGCTTTAATAACTCTCTATTGTGTTTTTAAAAACCGTTGTTTGGAAATATTTGGAAGTCTCTGCAAACAGTTTTATAGCTTCTGAGCGTGTCCTTTAATAGCTCCAGCTTCATTTCCGATGTATATTTTATAAAGTGCAAAGGCTAATGCGCCGACCGCCTCCCAGACTGGAGATTTGGAGCTCTCTCCCGCCACTAACCCTTCCACCTTCGTCCTTTCCTCGGCCCCGCAGAGCCCTCCTTTCGGCACAGGCGAGCCGGGTGGAGGCATCTTTCTCTCCCTGGCCAGACAAGGCACGCTCCCCCCGCCCCACCCCTGCCGCCTTTCAGGAGGAATTACAAAGGCGAGGCGAAGAAGACAAAAGGCGCTGCTTCCGCGGAGTGGGGTCACCTTCTTCTCCAAAATAAGGGAAATAACGTCAAATCAAATAACCGGTCCGGCTTTGGCAAGTGCGCCAGGGAGCGCAAGGGATGATGGGCGTAGCAGCGCTGCGGGGCTCCCGCCTCTCAGACCTTGCCTAGGAAATGCCCCAATTCAATTACCAAATGACAAAACTCGATTACAACCCCGGCGACGGAGAAGGTCCGGCGGCCCCGAAGAGAGGTGGCCGCGGCTGGCTTGCAGAGCTCGGTTGCCCCCCGGAACCGCCGTCCGGCGTCTTCCCGAGTTGCGTGGGAATCCGCCGGGGAGTCAAAGAGCTGGCAGCCAGATGGTGCGAAGTAAGCGCCCGAGACAGCCTCTGCCAGACTTCCTTTCTGAGCCTGTCCGCTACAAAGCAGGTCGCCCGAAGTAGACCCGAAGCAGCGGCGCTTCGGTTGAGGGGGATCTCCGGGCGTGTGGGCTTCAAGGGCGAGACATCTCAGCACTGGCCAAGCTACCTGGCCAGTGGGCTCTGGGAGTTGCAGTCCTCACAAATGAAGGATGCCCAGGTCGGGGAAGGCCGAATTAGGGGCACAGCCTGCAGCCCAGGGCCATCCGCGGCCAAGAGCCTCGCCGAAGTTCAGAGAAACTGTCAGATTTAAGGGGAAATGGCACATACACAGAGCACACCTGTATTAACCTTGTTCAAGTGATTAAATCACATTTATCCTGGCCACGCCCACATCTTTGTCCTGGCTACTTTGGGCAGTAGGAGTCCCCTACTCTTCCAAAGGAAAGCGCAGCCCTTGGGTGCAGCGCTCAGGAGGCCACCTAGTGAGGCTGCAAGGCCCCTCGCGGTCGGCTGCCTAAGACCGTATTCAGGCCTCTGGGTCCTGCATTTTCCGCCTCTGCTCTCGCGCAGCGCAGCAGTTCTGCGCGAGTCCCCTTAGAAATAAGTCGAAAGGCATTTTTCCAGGGAAGAGCCGCAAACGGTAGGACAAAGGCAACACTCAGGTTTGGCTTGGTTTTATAAAGGTGAGATGTCCTCCCTCCGTAGTTGGTCGCCTTTTGGATGCGTCTGAAGACTACCATTCACCCTGTACAAGCCTGGCCCGCAGAGGCTGTAGCTCAAGCCGCTTGCGCCCTTCTCTTTGCCGGAATTGGCCCATTGCATTCAATGTGCTCTTCCCTTCCCTGAGTTATCATTCAAATCCCTGCTCAAGCACGAAGCTCCCCGTTTCTCTGCCTGAACTACCTCGTGTGATGGTGGGAGGACAAACAGAGAAGGAGGAGGAGGAGGTGAACCAGTCTGTTGCCTTCAGCTTCTTCTGGAAGGAAGGCCAGGTAGGTAGAAACGTAGTCTTCTAACACATCCATGAGGGGTTAATTCAAGGTTCGTGGCAGGGTTGGCTTATTCCCCAGTGGGAAAATGGGGCGCTGGCCTTCTTTAGGCCCCACGCGGGGAGTTAAGAGCAGCAACCTCTCCACGCCCCTTCCTCGTGTTACCCTTTCCTAGGCAAAAAAGGGGGCATTTCAGTTTCCCCTCTTTTTTTCCTTGAGGACTCCCTAACCCCACGGGATATTATTATTATTATTATTATTATTATTATTATTATTATTATGCAACAAAAAGAGTTGATTTGTTCTTGCACCTGAAGCAGGTGATGTTTATGTCGGGAGACATCTGAAACGACAGCAGGAGACGAGGCCAAATCTAATCAAGCCTAATAAACCGTGCGAGTCAAAATGTCATTAAACCTGATCAAGATGAGCCTCCGAATCGCCGGAAAGGTAAATGCCTTCATTAGGGTGATCTCTGAAGACTGTCGAACATTTCATTAATTTATAATTTATGATTGTTTGACAAATATTGAAAAGTATGTAAATATGAGCGGGATAATGTCTTTTCTGCGGGAGATGAGGAAATGACCCAAACGGTGGATGTCTGCAAGATTACACACGAGGACCCATCTATCTGCTCTCAAACTGTGCCTTCGCCTTTCCCCCGACATATTGTGCGACTGACAAGTGAAATAGTGCAGATAAACCAATGGTTTAAAACGTAATAAAGACAACAGCTATTTGCATTTGTTACATTTTATTACAAAGGTAATTTACTATGACACATCTTCTGGATGTCATCTTCGGAAAGCATTGGCAAGCAATTGCAGGGAATAGACACACTTGCACAAACAACGCTGAGAAACCAGCTGAAGGATAACATTATGGATGGGTGGGGGGGGGGAGTTGTATATCATGCACCATGGCTGCATGGTGTGTCAGTAGAATGGGACTGATGGGGAGAGTGATACTTTGATAGCAATAGCAGCTACATCTAACACGGTGGCAGCATAAAGCAACCTGATGTCACAAGAAAAGGTGTCCGATAACATTCCAGATTGCTCCCCCCCCCCCATGCTCAAGCCCACCAGGAGAGGAGAATGTAGAAAGATGGGTGTGCATGTTGGAAATCCTGAAACACATCTAGACACAGCATTTATAATGCAGAAAAAGTTTACCTGGATCTTGACTTTACACATTGGGGGTGCATTATTACAGGGGTTACCTTTATGACACAGAGCAGCACCCACATGTTGAGAGTATGACTCAGCAATATAGTCAGTTGAGAATAGGTCCAGAAGAGGATGAGAGCTTTTAAATAGTAGTATTTTTTGGCCTTTTTGAAATCAATAAAATGGGATCTCAATCTCTCCAACGGAAATGTTTCCTTTCCTTTGCATCTATATTATTGTCAACTTTATATTTGGATAAATAAAAGGTTCTTCACCCAGAATGAGATGCCTGCATTCTTTTGCACTACTGTGTTTATTCCAAAATAGGGCCCATTGTATTTATTAAGGTTTCCTCCATAGCTTCATAGTGTCAGACTGCTAAAGTCTGCAGCGTGAAAAAAAAAGTGTGAAAGGGTGAAGTCCAAGAGGTTTAGTTAAAAGCTATCAATACCCACTAGCTAAGAGTTTAGTATTCTCCATTCCCACCTCCATCCACTACTTCAGTCCATATAGAGAACTCCCAGTTTATAAAAAAAAAAAGTTCTGTTATGAATCTTGCAGCTTGGAAGGGAAGATCTGGTTACCTACACAGAGGGAGAAAGTGCCAGAACCCCCTTTTCACCACACTTGTTAACTGTCTTCTCTTCCATCAAAAAGCTTGTCACAATTGAGATACAATTTATGGTAGCAAGGACAGAAAGGAAAGATACAAGCTGTGTTGTCTGTTTTCAACCACAGCTTTGGCGTCAGGATGGAGAGTATCAAGTGCCTTCCTCCCCTGAGGCCTTATAAAAAAGGAATTCTGTTGAATTTCCTCCAAGTTTATAAGGGCTTCCTTCCAGAAAGGCATGTGTGGTTGTTAATACAGTGGATTTGCCACCCAAGTTTAAGTTTGCAGGGAAAGGCTGCGGGGGGGGGGGGGGGGGAGAGAGAGAGAGAGAAACCAGTGTTGAGCCTTTTCTCCTGAAATAGTTCCTTTGAATAATCTTGTCACCAGACATTTGATTTTAAGACCATCCTTCAGTAAAGTCCAGCCCTCAATATTTTTCCTCTTCCATATTCCAGTGACTGTTGCATCTACAGGGATCATGACTTTATTTATCTGAAGTCAAGACCAGTAGAAGTGGAATCTGGTTCTCAGCAATAGAATTTGGGTGTGACAGCCTCAGCTAGCTGGGTTTTCATGCAGTGCTTCTAAGGTCTACCTCAAACTGAAATAAGACTTTGTACACACCTGTTGTCACACAGATATCCTCCACATGTCACTAAGAACAGTTGGAGTTCCTTTTCAACTGTCCCCTTAAAAAGAAATGTGGCTTTTCTTTTAATGCTAAGTGTAAGGAAACTGGATTTCTGGAAAACTGAAACAATACACCTTCATGTGAAATATTAGAACTCTGGTAGCACCTTTTCCAACTAATGATTTTTATTAAAGGACATAAGCTTTCATGAGCTGCAGCTCACTTCATCAGGAGCATAATGTGGCAGCTAAAATCATGTCGAATTTAAATTGGGATGAGTGGTGGGGGTAAGGGGGGAAAGACAGGGTGGTTATACAAATGCAGACTGCATGTTAGACAGATTACATCTACCTTATCAATTAAGCATTGTAATGTGTTAAAAACCTACTGTGCTTGTTGAGATTAAAGCCAAAGAATATATGCTGGTATTTCACTAGCAAGGAATAAAAGATGTAATGCTCTTTTCAATACTCTGTATTATGTACAAAAATATTTGCAGGGTTGTGTTTGTTTCTGAGTTTATCTGTGAGATTGGGCATCACTGTTCCGAGTGGATTTTTTTTTTTTTTTTTGGTAATCCATTCTACCACTCAGAAACAGTCACATTCAGACACTAGGTATTCTAGGGGCTCAGGGTATGTAGTGTGCAAGATGGCCATTGAGGGTTTTTTTTTTTTTTAATTTATACTCTTTTGATCAGCATTTTGTCAATGAATTCTCCTGTCCTTTGCTTCCTTCTTTCATATCCCCATTCCTTCTTGTTCCCACAGCAACCTCACCCAAGCAGGTGCCCAACAGACTTGCTGAACTACAGCTCCCATCATCCCGAGACACCATGGCTTTCCATTCTAGCTGGGATGATGGGAGCTGTAGTCCAATTCCAAATGTATGAGGAGCTGGCCTACAGCATCAGCTTGTATGCTTTTAACATCGCTCAACATCAAGAGAAGGCCGCTCCGGATCCGCGTTCAGCTACTTCGCCCGCGGCAGCCTGGCAAGGCGGAGGCATGGATTGGAATCCCGCCTGGGAAGTGGAAGAAGGCTCCAGGGTGGTTGGCAGCCCAGGGGCATTTCCTTGCCTCTTGTCCCAAGGAGCTCTGCCCCTCGCCTCAAGCGCACCCTCCAGGACACTCTTCATTCCTCTGGCGCGGGTGCAAGATCATTTCCCATTGGATCTGGTCTCCTCCGCCCGCAGCGTCCAAGTTCTCCGCTTCTAAGGGTGGGAGGGCTCTGGACGCTGCGGCGTGTCAGCTCCGCCGGGCCGGCTAATCGCTTGGTAACCAATGGCCTGGTGCAAAGGCGGCATTGTATCCCGCGCGCAACTCTCCAGAAGCGCCCTCGCTTCTTTCTGACTGGCCGGTGTGTTGATGACTTATAGTGTATGCAAAAGCAAACTTTCCCGCGGTGACCTTTAAAACACACACACACACACCAACCCCAAAAACCGTCTTGCGTTCCTTTTCTAAACAGCGCGACGATTTTGAAAAGCCAGGGAGGCGGAGTGAGGGAGCACCCCGAAATGATAAATCGCGTGGCAGAGCTAATGGCTGGAGGGCGCGTTTACCAATTCATAATCATTTATTCTTGGTGATGTATGACCCTTACTCTTAAATCTCAAAAGCTTCTATTTGAAGGTGTAAATAGCTTTTCCCCCACCCTTGCAGTAAACCTTCCTGCATTAGCAGTGATTGATCTCCTGTACAATTCGTCCCAGAGTGCTATTTTAGAGGGGGAACACTGGCTTTTGGAGATTAACTGGGGAGTCTGTTACATATTAATGAATCTCGCAGATATTCTAACGTTTTGGTAATTTAGTTATTTGTGTCTACCGCTTTCGCCGTGATTTTTTCTTAGACCCCCGCGGTTGTTATACATCGAATTAAAAAGTGGCCATTTCACATCATTGTTTTTCTTCTACTGGCAACTAAACGCCATTTAATGGGAAAAACAAATGTTGACATGCCTCTTTGAAGGAAGTGTATTTCTTGGCAAGACATCAAAGTGCTTTAAACTGTATTGGTGGGGGCGGGGAAGACGGGTGGGCGAGAGCTTCCTTTTCTGTTAGACCAAGCCTTCGGTAATGTCAGAAAATAATCGTTTAGTGTTCAGAGACGAAATGGGGAGAGGGGGAGAGCTTTCAAAAAACCTGAATATTCGAGGCACGACAGGTCACCCAATGTACTAGTTGTCTAAGACTTTGAAGTACCTGAATTTCCCAAGTGATTAGTAGTGCCTAAATCTAATGCTAAAAATTGACTTAGTGCTTGCAATGCACCCATGTGCAGAAACGGCAATGAGATAAGAGAGTCCAGGTGGCTTCCTTTGTTAACAAAACAACAAAACACCGATCCAAACTAATAGGTTTGCCTCATTGATTCCAGCCTGGGACAATGTTCTTCCATTGCAATCAGTGAGGTTAAAAATGGTTTGTAAGAGTTAGACCAGCACTGGCTAATTTGATGCCCTCCTTATGTGAAGGTTCATACAGCAGCCAACATTTTAATGCTGTCTAGCAAGTATGGTAGTTGAACAACTTATCAAGACAAGACTGAAAATAGTTGGGTTACAAATGCCTGATGGTGCCATGAGTCAGGATCTCTTGTTCATCAGGCTTCCTGCAGGTGACCTGCCCAGCATAAAATTTGGTTACATTTGGTTGGTAATTTTAAGCATGATTTAAACAAGAACCAAAAACAAGGATGATATTTTAAAGTGTGATTTGGAAAAAAAAAATGTTGTGAGTCCTTTTGTGCCTAATAATAGCCAAGTACAGATGCATTTTTGAAGAATTCTCCCTCTATGAAATAATTCAGTTGTACTTGGAGTTGCCCAGAGTCCCTCTTCTCTGGGAAGATGGAGAGTGGCAACATTTGAAAAATAGATAGATAGATAGATAGATAGATAGATAGATAGATAGATAGATAGATAAATAAATAAATAAATGGCTTTTCTTCCCATATGATGCCCCTACAGAATATAAAGCACAGTATACTGCCGTAGCTGGAAGCAGATCCAGTTGCAATGATATCCACATCTTGTAATTGTTAGTTGCAAAGTGTGAATGTAGCCATTTTGTTTCATATAAGTAACTATGTCACACAAGTACACCTGTTAAGTGGTTACCTGGTTACCTGTTAAATATTAACTGGTTGCAGCTCCAGTGGAGGAAGCACTGGTGAAACACCTACCTTGAAAGGGGTTTTACCTGGGAAGGCAGCTTGTTCATTCAGAACCTGAAACATCTTGAAAGTTGCAGCTGCCTTCATTCCAGATGAAAGCAGCTGCAGATTAAAATGTAAGATTGTATTTCCCCAAGAGTGGTAAGATTTTCAAGGCTGTTCAAGATTTCCCCTTCAGCAGGGAAATACCAACAATCTGCTTCAGTGCAAAACTTCATCTTTTAAAAGAAGTAATCTATTTGATTTGGAGCAAATTTATTTTTTTAAGTTCCAATAACTGTTTCCACTACTGCCCAGGAATAAATCTTCAGCATGCTTGTTTGCTTGTTTAAAATTAGATATTGCACATTTCATTTCCTATTAGAGACATATCAAGGACCTCTCTTCAGATAGTCCTACAGATATCAACATTTAAGATGAAACAAATGCATATTCATTTGAATGTTAATTCCCTTGGGTTTAGTGCAGGTTACCCTGGAAAAACTATATTTTTGTCTCTTACTGTATTTAATATCTGCTATTGTTTCCTCCCTATTCCATTGTCCTGTACTGTTTGATTGCGTTATTGTTCTGTGAATCCTGTTCAATGTTAATTGTGAGCTGGTTGGGGGAATCAATATAATTGAAAGGCAATCTAATAATAGCTACAAGAAGTAAACAAAATAACCCTGGCTATGTAGGGTGAGTAATGTTGCCACTGTGTTATTGCTGCCAGCACAGCTACACAAATACACAAGGCAATGAACTTATCGGTTCTCACACATTTTATTTTTTCTTAGAAAGAAAATTTGTTCAGATGGCTACCATTGCATTGAATCAGCAGTGCAGTCAAACCCTCTGCTTGATTATAGAGAAATAGTGTCATTTGTATTCAAAATGGGAAGGTTTACTTTAAAATTAGTCCCATGGAATCCAGCCAGATTTACTCAGATGTATGTGCAAATAGGAAATTAGCTCTAATAAAAGTCCTTCTTTTCCATTTTTTCTTTTTCCTCCCACCCTTTCCTTTTATTGCAAGTTTTGCAGTGCAGTCCTAGAATACTGAGTGGATCAAGGTCAGTAGGGCTTACTCTTAAAAAGAATGTCTAGATTGGCAGTTTTAATGTTGCACAGAAGAATTTGCTGTAATTGATCAGATTTGTAGAATTAAGCAAAGCACATTTGTGCCTCAAATACTTTTCTATCACACACATTTTTTTTTTAAAAAGATGTATTTGCCTGCAAGTTTGCTATAAATATCCAGCTGTCTCAGCTGGTCTCTCACTAGCTTATTTTAATACAATGAATTTGGGTTGATGCCCAGAATTTGGTTTTTCTTCTGCTTGAAAATTGTGAAAATGGGTATTACTACTTTCCTCTGAAAAACAAGTTTAGAAAGGGAAAAACAGGTGGATACTTTGTAAAGATGTGAAACTTACAAATATCCACAATGGACTGCCACCCCTAAGTGGCAAGCCTGTTTCCTACATTAAGCAAGTTATGTTTGTATATTGTTTTTGTTGTCATTCAGCTGAAGGAGGTGAGATGCTCCATTTTTGCGTAAATATGTAGTTCCGAAACTTTTCCAGTTTAAAAAGAGAGCAGGCAAAGAGAAAGAGACTTCAAAATGATGTTACAATGAAAAAAGGGACAAATTAGGAGCTATTTTCCCTGATCAAAGGAGAGCAAGAGAAAGTGGGTCTGGGCATTCAAGGAGCTTGACTTATTCAGACAACTTCTCCGGGGAGCAGGGCCAACAAGCGTGTCTTCCATTGAAAAGGCCCCTCTATTCAGAGTGCAGGTGCGAAGTGGTGCGCCACATTATGTGAAGGTTGTTTTAGATTAGTGCTCAGCCTTAATAAGGAAAGGGCTTGATTTACATGGGAAGGAAAAAGAGGGGCAGGGGGTGATGGGGGAGAAGAGAAAAAGAAAAACTAGGACTCTTCATCCGTGAAAGTAAAATCATTGAACGCGTGATCATTTTGAGTGGGCCTGATATCCTCATACTTAGCATTGTTCTCTGGAGAAGTGGGGAGTCCCCCAGCAGTCCGAATTGATTCATTTACAGCTACTGAGCAATGCTGTGAAAGGAGGTGGAGGAGGAGGGGAGAAATGAAAGATACATGCATGAGAGAGAGAGAGAGTTTTGTATTTGAATAAAGAAAGTCAACTACAAAAGACCCCTCTTCCTTCAGCGACTCCTATATTTGCATACAGTGCTCCGAAGTCCAGCCCATCCTCAGCCAACCCTCCTGATCTCCCATTTGCAATCAAAAACAACAAACACCCCTTTCCTTCTTTATGCACAAATGCAATCAGTGTGTATACAAATGGGGAGAGATTATCTTGACCTGAAGAACTTAGACATGCACAGACATACGCATATGCGCAGGCACACCTAGCTGAAAGAAAATTGAATACAAATGATGAGATTACAAACTCACCTGTGAAACCCAATGATCATAAAAGTCAGGTTCAAAAGATATGGATGGATGGAGACATAAGCCAATTTGATCTCTGTACTTGGACCAGTTTGATGATTAAATAGGAAAGAGAGAAAAAAAATACTCTGTTACAGACAGCCCAGTTTGCAAACTGAAATGTGGAGGGTTCATTTAAACTGTTGACAACTCAGTCCTATAATAACTAGCCCTTGACGTCTGCAGAGCAAGGGATATGTCTGCTATTCTTATGAGGGGAGAGATCCTGCAATCCTATGGGCATTTATCTGGGAGAACATCCCACTGGATTTGATGGGACTTATTTCTGAATAGACCAGTACAAGACTGGGCTTTTAGCTAACCATCTTTGGAATAGCTATGAAGCAGCTTGAGCTGTGAATATGTTTAGGTTTTGCTGGAGTTGGGTGTTGTTGTTGTTGTTGTTGTTGTTGTTATTATGTTTGCCTAGAAATTAATAGTAAACCCCACAGAGTTCAAATGAACTTATTCCCAGGATTTTACAAAAATGCAAAGGGTTGTCAACTTGGTCACCTAATCTTAGAAGGGTTAGAAATCAGGCCTAGACATCACCTGAGACAGGAAGAACCAGCAAAAGGTCAGATCTACAGTTTATAATGCATAGATTAAATGATGCTCTCCAAGCTCAAAACTGGAATTAAGGGTGGGCCTTTGTAGTTAGAGGGCTGGGAAAGCACCTGACTCAGTGTCCTTCCTGGGTTTACTACATTTTCTTTCCTGTATTTGCTGCAAAAGACTGGAAGGGCTACTCATCTAGGAATTGCATCTGATTGAAGAGTGGTTGGGAAGCTTCTTTTTCCAAGCACTTATCAATCCAGAGGCTGAATAAGACAAAATGAGGCTTGTAGGAGGAGAAAAAAACTTCACTTGGCTGGCTAGTCCCTTCTTGTATAAATAGATCTAATCAAGTACTGCATTTTGCTGCAGCAGGCACAGCAAAAACATTTTTTGAAACCTGATTTTGGGCATAGTGACAATTTTCTCTGCACTCAGCCCTTATTAATGTCTCTTCAGGCAAGCGGGCAGTCCAGCTAGGAAACCACAAACCAATGCACTTCCAAGATCTTGGACAAGGGCTCCAAACTTACCATTTGAATAAACAGGCATAAGATTGAATTGGTTCAAAAATCAGATTCAGTCACTGCAAAAGCATTTACTTATGAGTAATGGTACTTGAGACAGCAGCCTAATAGACTTTAGTTCAAAATGTGCACAGATAGGCCTGTCTTAGAGTACAGTTCAGAGGTGATTACAAGCTGCAAAGCTTCTGCAGACTTACCTGAATTCAATCTCATTGCAAACAATGGACGTTACTTCCGTTCCATAATTTACAGTTATGGGATTTGCAAATCTGCTAAAAGCCTGCCTTGAACACTTTGTGGTATCCCGCCACAAATGCTAATGCCAGGGCACTCACCCACCCTTTCTCTCTCCCCCTCCCCACATGCCTTCTGACAGGGTTACCTAGAAAAACTCTAAAAAGACAAATAATGAACTATGTGGCCATCAACTTATACACACGCTGGCCACCCATTTGAGAACATCCAGAGAGGAAGTAATTTCTTATAAACTACTATCCTTTATCATGGAAATATCTACTGCTGCTATCCCCCACCCTCTAATTTCAGTAAGAATCTTACTGGCATTTCCATAAGTTCTCCAAGAATATAAAAGCCATATAATGGGAACAAGGTGAGAAAGCTGTTCAGCCTTGTTTCACCAAGAAAAGGTCGTAAGTCAGGCAATTGGTGTCTGACCTGTCAGGAGAAGGTATAAAAGCTTCATTCATGCAGTCGCTCACAATTTTCTCAGCTCTCACAAAAGTGTTTTTATTATTCTGTTTTCTTACCTCGTCCCTTAATTAAAAGCTGAATGATTAGAATAGCACCTGCATAATGTCTGGACTTCGGCTGCATACTAATTCAAGAGGCTTTACCTCTCGTAATTATAACATAAAATCAGAGATTGAATAAAACAGAAGGCCTAAAGCCTTGCTAATCCCCTTTAAAAGAGTCTGCTGAAATAATTCAGAATGCTTTCTGGAAGTTGGATTACCAACCCTCTTTTTAACTTTATACAATGAAATGATATTTCACACTAAAAGGGTGTCTGAAATTTTTAAACTGTTTTCCCCCCTTTTAGGTTGATCCATTTCCTGGACAAGAAAAAAAACAACTCTCTCTCTCTCTCTCTCTCTCTCTCTCTCTTTCTTATCAGTGTGACTGGTTTACCACCACCTTTCCCCAGAGCAGACTCAGGCATAGGAAAAAATATATTTATTTGCAGTTGAGATCAAATTTATCAGTGTGCTCCTACTAGGAAATGTAACAAGCTGTTCCTGTTTACAATAAAGAGTCTTCAAAGGAAGAAAATGCAATTGTTAAATGCTAAGCAGAAATACATTTTTACATTTCTAAAAAGGAATGGTATATAGAATTCTAAAATATCTTTTCAGTTGTCTTTACCTGGATTCATTCTAAGCCAACACAAGAACACAATTACTCCAGAGTAACCGATTTTATGTGATTTATTCAGAGGAAATGAAATAATTTGGGTTTCTCCATTTCAGTAAGGAACACTTTCAGTGAAGAACGGGTCTTAGCTTTGAATTTAATTTTCTAAGGAAGTTGGCCTGGAGGTAACCCGACTGATCTTTCCTGGAAATGAAGGCTTAAGTCCAGTGATATCCTTTGCTTAACTTGCTTATGGATGGAGTTCTTGGAGGGAGTTACAGAGAGAAATGCTACAGCTGTTATCATCCAATAGATGTCTTCAACTGCATAAATCTCCTGCAGGCTCACTCCAAAATAAATGCCACTATGGCCAACAGGGATTTCTCCCTAGTAAGTGTATTTAGGACTGCAGCTTTATATATTTATAAGAAAGGTCAACTTCTTTCCCAGTTTGAGTCTGGGGTGAAAATGTTGTATTCAGATGATGTGTCTTGACCCGCATCCCTTTTCAAACAAAACATCACTTAATGTAACTTGAGACACATTTTTTAAGATCTTTCCTGAGAAATTCCCACAAAGATCTTGAAGGGGTTACTTCTTGTTTCACTAAATAAAAGTTTGTCTGATGAAAATATCAATAGCAGTTTCCAAAAAAGCAATTTGATCTTACTAAAGCTGCATTGAAAAGCTCGCTGCGTAAGACTTGCTGCAGGTTTAGCCAAGGTTCAAAGGTTAATTCACAATGGAAGGAACGGAACTTTGAATAGATCTTTCGGTGCCTGTCAGTGAAAACAAAACATCACTAATGCAGGTGATTTTTTTTCTTAACTGACCTTCGGAATATAACAACAACATACATGGAACTTGTACACTACTAAATTATATTTGGTCTACATGTAGCTGTTATGTGTGTATGGAAAATTGCAATAATTTAGTTGTCCTTTTGATAAAACAACTAAATCAACCTGAGTTTAAAAATGTTATCAGAGTTTTAAAAAACCAATGGGGTCTGTCAGTGCTTTTGGAAGTGTACACATTTTACTCTTCCATTTTAAGTAGAAATCCACCCTTATCTCCAAAATATTTACTATTTGTTAAACCTTTGTTAGGCTGAATGGAAGAATGTGTATTAAATGCATTTATGTGCTTAACCTGGTATCATCTAAATTTAGAAAATAAATTCATAGAAGATAGTCTACGTCGATGTGAGTACAAAGAAACTGAAAATGACCCAGATAAGGTGAACTGATTTTAAAGAAACTGAGGAGCTTTGTGTTGCGTCTGAGACAGAGACAAACTATATCAGAAAATTAGGGTAATGATTTTTAAGTTTTTTCTTAGATTTCTTGATTCCGGTTCTATTAGTTTCTGGTACAGCTTCCTATCTTTATGATTTTGGCTATGATTTTGAAATAGATAGATAGATAGATAGATAGATAGATAGATAGATAGATAGATAGATAGATAGATAGATAGATCCTGTGTAGGGTTTCCATAGCCTATATTTCACATATCAGATTATTACTATATTGGAGGCTCATTCCATTTTTCCTTTGGAGTGCATTGAAACGCAAGTCGTGTTGGATGGTAGGCAACAACGAAAGGCGGGTCTGAAGGACGGGAAAAAAAAAAGAACTAGCTCATTTAACCATCCTACCCATTTACTCCAAAGCAGACCTTTTAACACCTGTTTCTGGCAAGGCATTATTTAACTGACTCTGCCTTTTATCCAACTGTATCTTTATCTGACAGTCTGCTTATCTTTCCTCGTTTCTTCCAACGGCTTGCCAATTTTTTAAGGTCACCTCGGAATAAGCATGACGCCGGCAACGTGTAAGATCCTTTCGTCGGTTTAGGTGGTGTCAGAGGTTAATTCCGGACGGCACCGGGGGTCCCGTGGGTAGAAAGCCAACGGGCCTGCGGCTGGAAGCGCTACGCGCAGCTGATGACCTACGCTCGAATCTAACCTTCCCGTGCAGGAGGCCAGAAGGGTGGGTGGGCAGAATCACCCCTCTGTGCGAGTGGGTGAACGAGGGACAGCCAACTCAAGAGTTGCTAAGAGCCCGCCAGCTCTTTCTTCTGCTGGGCCCGCCGGCCCCAACTATAGTGTGCCTGGGTTGAAACGGGCTCAGTCGCCCCGATTTAGATTTCTGCTCTTCATTTCCTAAAGATACAAATGGACTTTTGTGAATGAATGGTCTTTAATTAATGCGTTCGCACAATGCAGGGGCTTGCGCGGGGATCGATGCTGGAAAGCAACAGGAGAGGAAGCCCTCCGAAATGAGTTGACCCCATTGAAAGAAGGAAGAGGTCGCCGTGTCTATAGAAAGAGCAGGGAAGAATGCCCACACGTCTCTCCCCATGAGACCGAGGGGACCCTCTCTGTCTAGCTGACCACAGCCGAGGTCCAGGCGACAGCTCTCCAGCATTAGAAGTTGGAAAACCCTTTGTCACTCCGCTTCGTACCCGTCGAACTGGCTTGAGACGAAACAGCCCACCTTTCCCCCTTTATCACTATCCTACCCGTGATCTCCTTCCCCAAGTCCGCGTGACCTGGATCTCCTAGGATCCGGACGATCGCCGGCTGTGTTTCTCTCGAGATGCCAAGGCAAGGAGGGGAAGAAAATATAGAGCGAGAGCCACCGCTGAAGTACGCAGCCCACCCCGATTTACCAAGGAAGCACCTGTCGATTGTAACAAGCCTGCTCGCTCGCCTTCCGTCCCATCCACCCAACCCGCATCCATCATGATTTTAGTGGAACTTCCTTTTATGTAAGCCCGGTAAAGCGAAACAGTCTGATCCCAGATATGCCTCCTGTGGAGTAAATCCTGCTGATTTCGAGGGGACTTGCTCTAACCTTACACAAGTAGTATTTCTGAGAGGGAAAGAGCCAAGGGGCGATCCGCTGAAAAGCAACGCCTTTGAAGTTCTTGGCAGCCAGTGCGCATGCGCAGCGGAAAGGGTCGGAGCAGCCGCAAGAAGGTGTTTCACAGATCCGCTAAGCCTGTCTCGTGTGTGAGAACGCGGGAGTGATGTAATAAGAGCCGTGATTAATTCTTTACATTAATATATGTGGCTTCGTTTTTACTCAGCTCAGTGATTTCAGTTATAGCAGTGTGCTTTGGGGACAGGATTTTTTAAGAGTTTTAAGCGAAACCTTTCTGCGAAAAGCGGAGCTCCTTGGTCACCGCTCCTAATTTTGAAGGAAACGTTTCTCCTGTATTTCATTTTTAAAAAATCCATTGGAAAGGAAAAGAAAGACGTACACACAAATTAAGTGACAAGGAAGCAAGTTGCCTTTTTTTCATGCGGGCGTTTATTTCACTGTATTTTAAAGTTATAAATGCCTTATAGACACGACTGACTGTAAATTACGTTTTCGTCCAGCATTTGCTTTTGTTTTATTTTTAACACTCATAATACATCCATTCTATGCCAAGACACCCTTGTCATTACCTATATGTCATACAAAACCTACTTCCTTACAGCGTAGACATTTAAGGTGGTGGCTGTTAAGGCATAATTCTCTAGATGTCTATTGAGAAAGGCGCTCCATTGAATCCAGTGGACCTTACATCCAGATAAGGGTGTATCAGGTCGCGGCCTTCATCTCTAAAGGTGATGGAGTAGAGTAACAAAGAAATAAACCAACAAAAAACATACTTCTAGAAGTGGTCCAGTCAAGCAAAAAGGGGAGGAAAGGAAGATGAGATGAAAGTTTTTAAAAATGTAGTACTGAAATGATTAAAGAGGAAATATAAAGATTAAAAAATGGCATCATGCAGAATTTGAATAAATATCCTTTCTTTTGAATCAAGAAAACTTAAGCTTTTGAAACAATCTGGATTTATAGACATATTAGAAGCAACACATGGATTGTGATCTCCCAGATGTTTTTCCATATTTTCCTATTTTTGATTAGAAGTTTTTAGTATGTCTTATGTATATTTCTGTTTCTATGGTTGGGAAATACAGTTTACCCTAGACTTAACATTCTGATTCAGGTAAACATCTTTTGTTTAACTAGAAGCATTTTCAGTTGTTATTGTTGTTATTGTTAGGAGTGCAAACTATTGTCCCACAGAAATGCCTAACTATTGAAAATGGACATATCCATCAATTTTAGCCAGCCTTATTCCATCCATTTATGATCTGGGATTGCAGAACAATTGGCTGACATGCGAAAGCCATCAGCTTGACTAAGTTACATATTGGGTTGCTTGTGAATTACAGTTCCCAAGTGCATCCATAATGCAAAGCCGAACATCTTTTAATTCATATGCACCAGTTAATTCTTTCCTTATAGTTCAGCCCTTAGTCTGGCACAAATCCAGGTAAGGCTACTATGCCCATCGTTTGGCTCACTGTACCAAGAAGGAACCAAAGTCTTAAGATGCAAAGTCTTAAAACCAAAGTCTTAAGATTGCATTTGGTAAATGCGAATTACCAAATGGAACAATGTGTGAATGTTTGTTGAATTTGGGCTTATAGATGAGTATCAATTCTTAATAGCATAATCTAACTGTCAGTTACTGCTTTTCTCAGCTGTGGAGTGGATGCCAAGTGGAGTCCAGGTGAAACTTTTTTCTCCCCTGCTTGACGATAAAATATTGCAAGTTAAGAAAGCCATTGCTTTGAAGGCATAGTCATTTTAGGGAGGCGCTGTTAAGAAACGTTCTTCTGGTTGGAATTTCCAGCATTAGCCCAGGGTCAGCCTGCGTATGAAGAGGTGTGTGAGCTGTTGGGTTAATTACACTGGAATGGTAGAAAGTCACAGACCTGGTGGTAAAAACTGGAGTTGTTCACCATAATTTAAATCCTGTGCAGAGAACAGTGGCCTGGACAGCATTCAAACAAATGAGTTCTGAAATGGAAATTTCAACGAACATGTTCTTCAGTGTGTGTGAGAGAGTGGAGAATATTTGTCCCCCTCCTTCTTTATCCCCTCCTTCCATCTTCCACACCCTACAGCCGTATGGTCCCTCCACCTACAGAGCGGCAGACAGAACTAGCTGGACATGGGTATCTGATTGTGTGCTAGGACGTCTTCTGTCTCCATCCCAATGTTATCTTTAAAAGAAGGTTGGATTCATCTCTTTAGAAACGGTCCCAGCTAACGGGGCAGAGGGACTTTGACAGAGGGGAGAACAAATCGCTGACAAAGGACCTTTTTACATTTCATAAGCGTTGTTAGGACGACGAAAAGGAATTTCTCAGATAATAACTTCCCACTTCAAAGATTTCTCAGTTCAATAGCAATTGGATCATCCTTTTTTATTCAGCCACAAGGGCTAGCACTAAAGACGACTCAACTGTTTGTGTCCCCCCCCCCCCGTGTGTGTTTATTTTTCCCCTATTCATTGGAGTACTTGGATAAAATAAACACAGACAATTACCGGAACATGGACTTCTAACTTTCTTGGGATCATATGCCCATTGCCCATGGCCTCAGACTTGGCAATGTCAAGTTCTGGAGCCTGGTAAAATAGGACACCCTTTTGGAACCCACCTCTGTAATTTAGGACTTGTTTCGTTGCTTCTTTCAAGAAAACAATATGCTAGGAATTCTAAAGATCACACAATCTTTATTTGTAAAGCTGGACAGAGAGGCGTCTTTTTCTGTTTTAACTTTTACTTCAACACAGTGGAGTTATATACTGATACACAATGATATATGGAATATGTAGACATATCAGTATATGCATTTAGGGATGAATCTTTTTTTTTTAAAAAAAAAATCCCACTGCTAAATTGCTAATCCAATCACTAAATTGGATCCTCAAGCAATTTAAGGGATAGAGTATCTATATATGGGAAAATGACAATATTCAAAAATCATTGCCCAAACAGAACAATCAAATCTCCTGCTTCCATGGACAAAAACAATAAACACAGGGCTGGTGGAAGGTTACTTGGAAGAGATGTTCAAAAAGAGGGTGTGAGCTCACTAAAGAAGAAACTTCCTGCTCCATATGGAAAGTGCCCCTGACTTGCTTGCAACAATCTTCTTCAAGCCTAGGGGGTTGCTTTAAAGCTGTTTTCAGAGAGCCATGTCCCTGATCTTAAAAGGGCTTGGCTTGGAGATAATGCCATATGCCATGATGTTCTATGGAGATAATGCCACCAAGTTCTATGGCTGCGAAGGTTTGCCTAATATTGGTAACTTTTCAATAGCTGCCTCATCCCCATTTCTCTTAATCACAGCGGCCCAAGATTCTGTCTCAAAGGCTTCCCTTCCAGGGCAAGCCGGTCCGGCAAGCCAAAGGGGACGAGATGGAGGAAGAGCCGAATGAATGCATTAAGCTAGCATGAAAACCAGAGGTCAGCACAAATGTGTCTTAATAGACTGTCTCGAATGGAGTGTGCCTTCCTTTCAAGGGTGCCTGCTTTTGCACTGCTCATTACCATAGCGATCCTAACGTGGCATGTTGATGCACCATAAAGCTCACACTTTCAACCCCCGCAGCCCCCATCATCACTCCACCCCCGCCCCAAATCAGAGCCTTTGAACAAGGCTGGGCTTGATTAGACCTTTCTCCTTTTCTTCCCTCTCCTTCAAACCCATTTCCTCGCCTTTAGAAAAGTTGCCGTCAAATCCCAAAGGCCGCCTCTGATCAGGGCCCAGAAGAAGGGAAACAAAAGTGAACTGACGGGCTGCGATTCAAGCAGGCCCATTTTTCTTTCTGACATTCTTATCCATTCTGAATATAGGGCTGGAACAAGGCCTCCCATTCGCGTGGGGTTTTCCTTGCCCCGGAAGCTCGGACAGGAAGGGGAATTCTATGTCCATCACAGACACACAAAGGATGGAGAGAAACGTAGAGGTAGAGATAGAGATGGATGTATACACTCACACTCTCTTAGACATATATACACACATATACACTGGGCTGGAAGCTGAAAAATCAATAAAGATCAGGTTGGGCCAGCTGGGAAGGGGGTTTAGGAAATCAGAGGTTGGGGGTGGGTGATGGCAGGAAGAATCTCTTAGACCTAAATATTATGTCCTTCGTGAAAAGGCTAGATGGGCTCCAGACTTCTCTTTTCAATCTTTTAAAGTATGACTTGCCTACTGCTATAGAAATCTTAACTCACCATGAAGATTCACCGTTGCGAAGAAATACTTTCATTGTGAGAGCCTGCTTTGATGTCTAAGGCATAAGATGCAGGGCTTTTCAGCTGCCTCTGTCTAGATTACCTTGAGAGCAACGAGATAGACATCTGTAACAAGCAAATGAAAAATTAAAGGTGATTAGCCTACGCATCCAAAACCACGGCTTCTGTAAAGAAAGAAATCAGGAAGAAAAGATGTGGGCTGGAGGTGGCGATGGGAAGCCGAGAGGCTCAGCAGAAAATTCCAGGCAAGGTAGAGCACATCTTCTCCGCTTGCCAAAGGCCTCCATAGCTTCACTTTCCCAGGTTGCCTCCACCATCAGCTCTGAGGAATTAACAACAACAGGAAGAAAAAAAAAACTGTGGAAAATACTGAATATATCCTTCTAGTTTTAAATTCTGATAATCAGTGATGGACATGTAGTTATTGGGTTGCTCCTCCCATTGCTTTTAATCAGGCAATATTGGATGATATTGTGGATGTAGGGTACAGGACTGAAGAATCATACATTCGACTCCCAGGCTACAACTGAAAACAGAGAGAATAACAGAGAAGCTGTAGGAACATGAAGACATGAATTACCCTAATTGTAATTGGATTTTGGATATAAGTACTACATGTTCACACTCACATAGTATGTCCCACTGAATTCCAGGGGACTTACTGGGCTGCACCCCAAAAATGGAAAGGTCAGAAAAAATATTTTTACTGACACCAAGCAGAAGTAACCAGATGCTTATAATAGGAATCACTCAGAGTAGGGATGCAGATTTTATATCCTTCTCTACATAATGGAGGGAAGAGTCCATACAGAAACTATTGCAGCAAAATGCTAGCGTTCAGAAAAATGAGCCCTCTTTCACAGCATTGATCAGAATCAACTGGACAGCCCAGAAACCCCACCTGGAAGTAGGATACATCAAATGATATGGGGCTCTTAGGGTGACCTGATGGCTTTAGGGCCTGACATAAGTAACTGAACATAAGGATTTTTTCCCCCATGCTCAAACTGGAATGCATTTTGCTTTTCATCCTCACCCCTCCCAGGTGAAGAATAGGCAAAAGGGGCAAAAATTGGGGAGGATTCATAAGAGGCCTCTCGATATGCTAGAGATTTGAAAAAAAACATTTATTTTTACCATTACAAAATAATAATAATAATAATAATAATAATAATAATAATAATTTTACATAACCCTTGTGCATTTCAAAACAAGAGTGCCACTGTGTTTACTCCCATTGTTTGTGGGTAAATCTACATATTGAACTTCTGGACAATCCAAGAGTCAACACAATGACGTCACTCAGAACAGCCCCCCCCCCCCCATCTTTAATACGGATCTCACTTTCCATCCACCAAGAAATCCAAGAACTCACAGAAATAACACTGGGAGCAGGAGTGGGAGAGCAAAGGAGAATATGTTTGTGCATTTAAAATCCATTACTTGTGTAAATTAAAATGTACCACAAATCATTAAGCCACCCTTGGGTCTGTTTTATTAGTGACAAGTGGGAGAGTATACTGGTGAAGTCGGGGCAGTAAAGAGGTGTTTTTTTTTCCCAAAAATGTCAACTGAGCTGGTAAATTAATCAAGGTATTTAATTGAGTGGTGTACAGTTGGCTACCCAGTAACATATTTATAGATACCCCTTTTTCAAAAAAAGCAAACGCACGCCACACACACACACAAACGTAGTCAAAATTAATTTTTTTTTTTTAAAAAAACCCACTGGGGAACAAAAGAGTCCAAGAAAAACACGGTCACGAGGTACCAGCACCGAGGATCGCGACTGTTCAGCTAGAAATCGGTAGGAAAACGCTTTGGTTCATTGATACAAAAAGCTGTGTCAACTCAGTTTGACACTTTTGTAAACGTTGGGCAGAAGGTGATCCAAGCAGGTACAGAATGGGGTGAAAAATAAAATAATACCAATAGTTAAACACAAACAAACAAACAAACAAACGAAAACCAGGAGTTCCTGGGAAAAGATGTAAGGGGGAGGGGGCTGCCGTCTTGTGTGCTTGGCACCATAATAAATACAAAAGGAGGGAGGAGGCCTTTTTCATTATTTTTTCCCCCCGCAGTGCGTCTTCTCTCCGGTGGCCAGTGCAGCGATTCTGATCAAAGGTGCCTGGGAGAAGGGGAAAGAGGCCGGGGAACGGGGGTGCTCCCCAGCCTTGGCTCGATTTCCGTCCCTTCTCCGAGACCCTGGTCAAAGTCCCGAAATTTCTGGGAAAGAAGAAGGCGGTCGGGTTGGCGGCGGGCAGTCCTACTGCAGCGGCGTTAATAATTGGGCCCGGGCTCGCAGTTTGTGAACGTGGCCTCCCCTGCGTGGGGCGAAGGAGAGTTACTGGGTGGCGTCGGGATGCCGCTGGCCCCGGAGCTCTGACACACGTACCATTCGCTCAGGTTCGCTGCCGCCTGCGTGGAGGAGGCCGCTGGCGGCGGCGGCGGCGGCGGCGGCTGAGGGGGGTCCCGGCCGCAGTCGGACGAGGGGGAGACCAGCGAGGGGGTGGAAGACTCGTAGCCCGAGCTGGGAGGCGGGGACTTGCAGTGGACCTTCATGTGCTTCCGCAAGGAGCTGGGATGCGTGTAGGACTTGTCGCAGCCCCGCACTTTACAGTTGTAGGGTTTGTCGCTGGTGTGCACGTGGGAATGCTTCTTCCTGTCGCTGCTGTTGGCGAAGCGTCTCTCGCAGCCTTCGAACTCGCATTTGAAGGGCTTCTCTCCTGCAAAGAAAAAGGCATTCCGGGGAGACTTGGCAGAACGGCCTGGGAGAGAAGAGATCGCCCAGGGAAGTGGGAGGCATAATCTTTTGGGGAGGGGCCGAGAGAAAGAGGCTACGGGTTATAAGCTATTTACTGGAGTAAACCCCACTTCCTTTTCTTCAAGCCCTTTGCAGCCATTGATCTTCGGGGGACAATTTTCCCTTCTGGCAACGGCGCCGAGTTCTCCGGTGCAATTCAGGCCTGCTGGGATTCAGGGGAGGTCTCTAAAACTACTGGGACCCTCTTTTGCGGGAATCTCGGGGTTATCAATGCCTCCCTTCCAGAAGAAGTAAGCATGTTCTCCTTTCACAGAGAACAGGCTGATACGAAGCAAGAGAATCCCCACTAGGAGACAGCTATGTTTCATGCTGGCAGGGTATAGTCAAAAAAGTCAAGATGGCAGCACCATGGCGTGATCAAGGCTACCACCTTGACTATTTTGACCATGTTTTGCAGACCCTCCTGTGTGACTATCTCCTCTTCCAGAATCCCTTATACCTTTTCTGCCCTCTAGTCTTCCTTCCTAAATGCACCATCCTTTGCCTTTACAAAAGCCCTTTGCTATCTGTTGTTTTAGAAATAGCTACACAACTTGTCTTACACAAAATTCAAAAACAAACAATTGTGGTCTTTGGGTGGTATGCCTCTCTTTCACCTTGCACGCTTCCACCAAATTACCCTACACACTTCCAGTCATCCTCTTATATATCCAGGCTAAAATACAATCAGACAGGAAGCACAATATTTGGCTTTCCTTGGAAACTATAATTTACATATGGTTTGGGATGAAATACTGACAAAAGGCCAGAAGGAAATCCAGCCTTTTGGAAGAGTGTGTGCACGGTCTTCTCCAAGCTCACGTGTGTATGCACAAGTGTATCCCAGCCTTCTTCAAAACGGTGTGTGTGCAAGTATGTATGCTTGTTGGTATACTATTCCTGGAGAATCAAGGATGTCCATCTTCAAAATCAAGGTCTGTAATTTCTTTAGGATTGGCTTCTCTTAATTTCTCTGAAAGTTGTGAAATATCTTCTAGAATCTGGCAAATAATATTTGGTGGCATCCTTCCCGGATGCCTGCCACTTTATTACGTACAATACCTAAATATCTAGAGGGGTCACCATAGCATTATTTTCATGAAAGCCGGTATGAACTTCATGGTATGGGTGCCGGGCCAAGATTTCAATTTTCCTTCAAGACATGCTGTAAACAATAGCATGGGGAATATACCTAAATAAGGAAGTGGGTGGTAGAAGGCTTTGAGGACAATGACAAAGCTTTCATGAAATCCAACAGATCAGTACTGGGACAGTAGTATGAAATACCAAACGCTGGATGGATAGAGGAAAAGTGCTGTTGGAGGGAGATAAGGTAAGAAAGCCTACTGCTTTCTTATGAAAAAGGACTGGATTTGGTTTATGCACCAAAAACTGAGTGAGTGATCGAAAGCTCAAGGAAGAGGTTGCAGTCACGTGCTCTGAAGTTTCCATTGGGCTCGGATGTATTATTTGAGGTTGGGCAGTCAGGGATGGGCAGTTATGATAACAAAGATATAACTGAGATGAGATATGAAAAGCCAGATCTTGTTTTATAAAGGTGTGTGTGTGTGTCTACAGCATTTCTTAAAAATAACTTCTTAAAGAGTCCAGATAATATATTTTGACTTCAGTGCAAAGCATCATTTAAAACTGGGGAAGTCCTTTTTAAATATCCAATATGCAAAGCTAGCTGGTTTTTAAAATAGCTATTCATTTAAAAACAACTGAGGACACACTTGCCTTTTGATACATAATGGCTCTAATTATTGCAAGTGTTTAAGAAAACAACAACTACAAAATTCCCAGCATCAACCTGGTGGGGCTGCTGATTTTCAAGAATATTGGTGAAAATGCCAATATTATTCTCAATCCATAAGAGAAAATAATGGGTTTTTTTTCAAATAAGAACCAAACAAGATGTTTTCCCCCTTTCATGAATTTTGTATTGGTGCACTGATGGTGGGGGGGGGGGAGAAGGGAGAGAAATAAAAAAAGACATCTTCTTATATTTTGATGGCCCTTTAAGCATTTTAATTATAGTTCCTTGTACAGAAACAGTTTGACCTTCCGCTGCTCAGCTGAAATAACAAATCAAGGGGATCCATGTAGTGCAAGCAAGCTGGAAGTTAAGAGGCCCTGGGGAAAGGTTTTGCCATAAACCCTCCTGCCAACGAAGGGAATGGGTTGCCTTCAGGTAAGGCTCGCCTTCCTCAATCTTCCTTCACTCATCTAGCATGTGAATTGAGACCAAAACTAAAAGCTGACCTTGAACACAAGAACTGACTTGAGAAAAAGTGGATCCTCACCGCTGACTGAAACTGGTTCCACAAACATGTCTGCCACCAGCTCCAGACTAAAATTCTTTTCTGTACAGAAGTATGTATTATTCAAACAAGAGAAAGAAATCCATTTCTGGCCTTTCTTTGAAAGCTTCCTTTTCCTAAACTGGTGGTGGCTGGGTCAGTGGGGAGGAAAGCATTGAAACTGGGGGTGCAGGGGCATGCGTGCAAGCCCCATGGAATTTGTACCGCCATTTTCTAACCCCCACTTGTAGCTCTAGCAGGCCTGGCTGCTGAGCGCAAGATGTACAGCACTGAGATTTTAGCATAATCCTCCCAACACTGGGACTGGATTAAAGTCTTTGCAAAATTCTCGAGGGGGAAGGGAAGGAGGAGGAAGATCTATTTTGCCAGGCTTACTGCTATAAATTACAAGTTAAAACAGACCTTCCTTACTGCGGCCTAAAATTCTCTTTGGTTGCAATTGTCCCTGGCCAGCTCTAATGGTAAGGAAGAGATTTTTGCTTTCTGTTTTTTGCATGTGCCACTCTATTAGGAATTAATTTCTCTCTCTCTCTCTCTCATCCTCTCTTCCCCTCTGCTCCAAAAATCTGCTGCTTTCTGCCATATCAGGAAATGCAACATTATTTATATTGGAGAAAGCCATTTTCTCTTGCAAATCTAGAATTGTCTCAATGAATAATTTCTATGAAGGTCTATTACAATTTTAGACATATTTGGGTTTGAGAATTTCAGGTAGAGACAGTCAAATTAAAGTATTATTCTGCAATCAGGCCTACAAATTTCCAGTTGTATTCCCTGGCCTTGATATGCCACCATTCCCTTTAAAAGAAAATTACATGGGAAGCTAGGTGAAATAGTATGTATGATAGGATACTTCATATAATAAACCCATGAGTTGGCATCTTTTTCATGTGCTCAACTGCACTGCTGTAGGTCAAATTTACAAGAATTTGAGCATTTTCTGCTTCAGAGACTTCAAAAGAGAAGGCAGTGAAAGGGCACTAAAAGTTTGTTTATTTAAGAAAGACATCATGACTGAAGAATGAAGTATCTTCTTTAATGGCTTCCTACTTACCAAACATGAAGATGCTTTGGGTATTGTTTGTTGTTAAGGATTATATATTCCAAATAATATAAATTCTCTAACAAAAATATCACTAGAAGATTAAAGATAAGATGGAAATAAAGAAGAGTGGAGCAAAATCATTTAATCGCTAAGGCAAAGATGCCTTACAGTGGTAGAGAAGGGAGGAACCTAGCAATGTTGAGTTGTAAGAAGATCTTACAGTAGGATTAGTCATTTCTTAGTCATTTCCGTAGGGTTGCCCTGTAGGAAGGGGGTGCATGTGGGAGAGTGTGTGTATAAAACTATACTCTGGAACAGATTAAATTTTCCAAAAAGGCTTATCTTGTGCTGAATCAGTGAGAAAAAAATTGAGAAGAGGAGTTGGGGGAAGTCAAGTAAAATTACAGATACTGGCTGTCAATCTCATTTACAGTGTAAGGCTTCACAGGGTGGTTCCAGAAGTGTGAAAACTTTCTAAGTTTCAATTTATTTTCTCTAGATGCTTTTGTGGAAGACTGGGGTCAAAGATAAACACTGCAAGATTTTCTCATTTGAATAGCTTGTCTTTTCATCTTAACTAGAGGAAGAAAAACTCCAATGTTTCCAACCTAAACTCCCTATAGGATGCTGGCCGGTGACCTTTTCAAATGGGCAACCCAGGAACATTGAATCACACACACACACAACCACCAAATCCATGCACATCCCCGCCATCACTTTCCAGGTTCCAAAAATGAACCACCCCATATTTCTAAACATACAAACGTTAAAGAAGTAAAGGGCATTTGGGGACTATCCTCAGGGCTCCTTGTCCAAAACAAAAAGAGGGGACCGTGCAGCTGTGTTTTTCTCACAAGGAAGGCGCAGCGGCATCACTCACAACTGCCTAGACAACTTGCAGCTTCCTTTGTCTGCTCTTAATTTGCAAGTTCTTGCACCAAGATTGGATGTGTTTTCCTCCTTGGAAGGACTTTGGAATCTCTCTCCCTCCCCCACAACCGCCAAAAAAGGCCAACCTAAATTGTGGGTCTTTCTTTCTTTCTTTCTTTCTCTTTCTTTCTTTCTTTCTTTCTTTCTTTCTTTCTTCACTGACACATACAAAGACACACATGCAAACGCTGCAAATGCAAGGCAAAGATCTAAACCAACTCTTCTATGGGGATTACTGAACTACTGTAGCTTTAATTAATTCTAAGTATAATTAGAGGGAATCTAAGGAGGAAAGGAGGAGGGGGGAGGAAGAGGCTGAGGAGGAAGAGGAAGAGGAAGAAGAAGAAGAGCACGTGCATCAGCAGATCTCCGACTCAACAGTAATGGAGCAAGACCATCCTATACTGACCTGTGTGCGTCCTTTTGTGGATTTTGAGATTTTCCGACCGAGCGAAGACCTTGCCGCATCCCGGGAACGGGCAAGGGAAAGGTTTCTCCCCCGTGTGGACGCGGATGTGGTTGACCAGTTTATATTTGGCCTTGAAAGGCTTCCCTTCCCTGGGACACTCTTCCCAGAAGCAGATGTGGTTGGACTGCTCGGGCCCGCCAACGTGCTCCACGGTGACGTGAGTCACCAGCTCGTGCATGGTGCTGAAAGTTTTCGAGCATAATTTCTTGGGAGTCTGATCCAGTTCAATCCACTTGCAGATGAGCTCCTGCTTGATGGGCTGCCTCATGTAGCGAAAGAAAGCCCCGGGGCCGTGGTGTGAAGTTAAATTCACGTTCAGGTTCATGCTACTGTAGCCCCGGAAAGAGGAAGCCGCGAAAGGATCTGCCCGGGAGATTGGTCCTGGAGTGAAAGGCTCCGACCTGGCGTACATTTCTCCAGGTAGTCCCAGCCTGATCTGTCCGTTTAGATGGCCACCTGGAGGTCCATGGGGAGGTTGTTCATGGTGGTGGAGTCCAGTGAGGAGCGAATGAGTCCCGACTTCTGAGTGGTGGTGGTGGAGGTGGTGGTGGTAGTGGTGGTGGGGAGCATGGTGTCCGGGGTAGCTACCTGTTGTTGAGACAAATATTCCGTGATGAGAACTTGGAGCAGCAGGGTGTGGATAAGGGAGCCCTGGCATAACAGGGGCAGTCAGATCCCCGTGCAGGAATAAATCTCGACCTGCCGAAAGAGCCTGGCTTGGGTGAGGGACCGCATAAGGGACTGTTGTTGACTGCCCCCGGCCCAACTCTCCAGCTGGCCGGGGGACCACTTCAGCTTGGCCTGTCACGGGATGGTGGGGATGAGTCTGCGGGTCAGGACCGAGCTTAAGGGCCGCTGGGTGATGATGATGAGGAGGAGAGTGATGATGGTGGTGGTGGTGATGGTGATGGTGGTGTCCCATGTGTTCTGACCGGAATGGACTCAGACCAAGGCGGGATCCTCCAGGGTGCTCCCCGGGGCGCGTGGGAACGATGGAGTGGGAATGCCCGGCGAAGCCTGTCATGCTCTGAGGGGAGTGGTGGCGGCGGTGAGGAGGATGAGGATGCGGATCCCCTGCCAAGCCTACTAATTTCAGCGCGGAGTTCCGCTTGGAAAGTGCCGCCGACCCCATTACTGGCTTCCCCAAAGCTCACTTGGTTCTACAGTTCTAAAAAGTCACCTGACAGCGGGGGGGGGGGGAGCGAGAGCGCGAGCGAGCGCGCGTGAAAGGCAGGGAGAGAGGGAGAAAGCCAGCGGTGGAAAAAACTTTTCGGAAAGTTTTCCTCCCCCCGGAAAGGTTTCCTCTCTCCCTCTCTCTCGGTCTGCACTATTTGGCTTTGTTTTGGTTTTGCTTCTTCTTCATGCTCCCCCTTTCTTTCTCTCTCCCCTCCCTTTATTTTCCTCCTCTCCCTTCCCCTTTCTTTGGGGGGGGGATTTTTTCTTTTTTTTTAATGCCTACGTGGAATCCCATATGCTTTGAGAGGCAGCAGCAGGACGTTGGGAGGCTACTGAATAGAGCTTCATAGACTCGGCTCCAACCCAGAGAGCTAAACAATCAGGACGGTCGCTGATTGGCCGAAGCTGCCTGACCGACGTCAGCGATGACAGGTCTCCGCTGAAGTCTGAAAAGATTTAGGAAGGAGCGGGGAGGAAAAAGGCGGGGAGGGATGAAGAGGACACAAGGAGATCTGCGCGTGCGCGATGCTGGTGGGTAATTTCCAAAAGACCCTTTGCATTTCCCCTCCCTCCTCCTCCTTTGCTCCTCAGCTCTGCGCCGGCCCCGCCGAGCCTGTGTGCTGTTATATTTTCTTTCCCGCAAATAGTTTTCATCGGCGTTTTCATTAACAGAGTAAAGGTGGCGGAACATCTTTCCGACCCAAGTCAAACGGTTCTCGGTGCCGTTCAGCGCTCTTGAGCAGTTTTTGAGGAGCAATGCCACGGCGGCGGCTGCTCCTGGAAGTGCGCAAAGGCGAGGCTGGCGGGGGACTCTGGTGTTCCCCATCCTTTCCTGTGCCCCGCTGGTGGCCCCCATTGCTTGGAGTCGCCCCGTTTTCCTGCCCCCCGAATTGCCTGGAGCGAGACTCGAGCCTTTGCGGGTCTTCACGGTTCCCCCGCCCTCCACCTTTGCCAGGTCTCAGTCTCGGCCAGCCTCTTAATCAGCAGACGATCTAATGGAGAGCCGAGAGCGGAGTCTCCTTCCCGGGCGAAGGGCCTGATTGGCTCCAGGGCACCTCAAGGCGAGCTTGCGGCTCCTTCCCGCCACAAAGATGAAGGGAGACAGGGAAGAGAGCGCGGCGCCGAGAGGCTTCTCTCTGAACTTCCGCGCTGGGTTTGGGTCTGTTGGGGCTGGAGTGGGAGAGAAATCCTGGCCAGGCCAAACCGCGGCGGGAATCCTCAGGGCAGAAGTACGGAGGAGAAAGGCTGCCCCGGGAAGGCTCCGCCAGACGTTGCAAGCTCGCCTCCGCCCGCCTTCTCTGCTCTAGAGACTCCCCGCTTAGGAATGGCTTCGGACAACAGGCTCCGCTTCGGCATTCTGCAATATACCGGGCATGATACATAGATAAGTGACAGATTTTCTCGAAGGAGATGGTAGAACTTGAAGATGTAGAAGATGATGTTATGGATCCTTTCCAAACTTGCGCCCCCCATCCGCCCCCAGTTTGACTACTGATTATTTATGGCACACACATATATGGAGGGCCCCAGTTCCCAACAGAAATGGGTACAATGAGGAAAAGACAGGCTTTGCATTCAGAAGTTATTCCGAGAAGCAGAGCTGGGCAAAGAGGTATTTAGATTTCTAACACTTGTTGGCAGCCTAGAGGACCGAGCCTTTTAAGAAAAACGGTTAACAACAATACTCGCACCTTATTCCCCGCATAAAACATATTTTGCGATGATTTTCCATCATCGCATAATATGCTTTATTTTTAAACTGAGCCAGTACTTGCAAGTGACTGCAGCAATATTCAAGTGCAATCTTGTGGATCATTCCAGGAAGTTTACTGGAACTTAAGAAGTTTCAGTATCCAGCCTCTGAAGTACTGGTGTGGGTTGGGAATGGGGCCGTGGGGTGGGGGGGGAGAGAAAAAGAGAAACGGTGTTGATCTATTCCCTCCCTCTCATAGGCGATCACTCCCATTGAGTTAGAGGAATAACAATAATCACATCTGTGGAGCTGGGAGCTGTGAAATTAAGCAACCTGTAGATTGCAGATAGAAGCTGTTCTTACTCCACTCTTCTTGTAAAAGGAAGGGGGAAAATGGCTAAAATGTTACCGATCCGTGATGAGAATAATAACATGCCAGAATGCCTTCGCCTTTTTAAAGCCTTGGGACCTTTCCGAGAAGTGCTGATCCTGATTTGACTGAATTCAGGATATTCCTTCCTGTCTTTAACATGAGGCCACCAGAATCCTGTCTAACTTCATAGCCCCAAATCGAGGAGCTAAGCATTATGTCAGAGTAAGCATAGTCGGGTGGAAGGGCTACATCCCCCTTCATATTTTTTTTTTAATTTAGCTCAACTAACTACATTTCTCAACACGTTTGATCCCCCTGCGCGTTAATTTCCGACTAAAATCTTATAATGAGCCCCATCTGTCCATCTCGCATTTCAAAACAAAAGGCAAAATCTATCTGCCCTTTTAAAATGTGATCTTCCTCGCTTTCTATCCCGGGTAAATAACATTTAAAAAGGACTCTCTGATAATCCACGATTCTCTCAGCGCCTTTGTGCTAATGTCCTGAGTGTCAGTGAGAATGACTCTTAAAATGCCATCCTGATATTCACTCGAGTTACTTCCATTGAATTTAGCGGGTTTTATTTCCGATGAAACAACAACAAGGAGTGGATTTCGAGTGAACTCCAGTGCAAGTACTTCCGGTCAACTACATTCTCAATGAAGTTACCAAGGGTTTCAGCACCCAAGGCAGTATCCATTCATGAAATAATGAAGAGCATATTAAATTTAAGGAACAGAAAAATGGTGGTAGAGATGAGGAAAATCCTTCAAGAAGCAGAATTTTGGACTCAAGCATATATATTTCCTTCTCTCACCATCATAGAATTTTACTTATCATCGAACCATTAACATGTTATCCTAAGCCATAAATTTTTTAAAATCTTTCAAACAAATCATATAATGCCTGGCTATAATTCCAGCCATTCAGTGGAAAGCATTTTATATTTAAAACACACACTCACATTTCCAGTATATCTTATGCAATTACTGAAGCTATTCTATAGTTCATAGATGATCATTGTTCCTTGTTTCCAAGGATTCTTAGCCATTCCTTGATAAAGCCAATATCAAGCAACTTCAGGTAAGCAGTCAAACAAATTAGGAAATATGTCTACATATTTTACCGGCAAAATTTTTCTAATAGGCTTCTGAGAATCCTTGGAATTCTGAGTCTAAATGCTAAAAACCCTCACAAATAATAATCTAAGGGAGAATTTTATTATATTTCATCCACAGCAGAGCCATATTCCTGTTCTGACCGGTTTTGTTCAGGTTGTAACTCTACGTATTTTTAAAGGCAGCGAAACCGATATTTTACACAAATGCAAACACACACACTTTTATGCCCCAAGGACCTGAAAAGTTACTCGCCTTGGACTTAGCTAACTGTCCTTACATAACATGTTTGCGTAGGCAACCTAACCCCCCAGCCGCTCAAGACAACCTTCCTTTGATAGTCGCTTTTGCCTTAAGGCAAAAACATTTCGCGTTTTTCCTTCCCCGTCCTTGACCACCTCCGAATGAGATTACGGCAAAAAAACAAACGTTACAGGAACCAAGACTCTGGTAGGCTGGTTACTTACAAAGAGACTGAGTGGGATTTCCAAATAAAGCTGTTTTCCTCACCCCTCCTTACAATCACTTCATCTCTACATACTTGACATCCTTCAATCCTGACAGTCCTCAGTCAAGAGAGAAAACATCTGGAACACTTTATCAATTAAAAAAAAAAGCCCCTGTGTTACCATCGGTTGGCTTAGGCCATTCTAAAATATTGGCATGGCTTCTTGTCAACGCTAATGGCTTTATCCGCTCTTACTTAAAACCCCGAGGTTTCTCACAGGGGTTTCCCCTCCACTCCCCCCTCGCCTCCGTGAATCCAATGGAAAAGAAATGGCCCATGGTGTATCTCTCATTAGATTAGGTGAAGTTAGTGCTCTCGCTCCTAGCGTTTGTTGTGTACCTTGGGAGACATATCTGTGTGCGTGTGTGTGTGTGTGTGTGTCAATGTGTAGGAGAGGAGAACAGAGAGGGAGGGTGGTGGTACACAAGACCAGAAGGCGGAGAAAATAAAAAGAGGAGGTCCTGAACAAAGTTGCACTGCTATCCCGGAGAATGCAGAAGACAAAGCGTGCACATTCCATGTACGTGCGTGCGTCTGATGTCTGCAATTGTGTGGCCAATCTTTCTCTGAACCGGGGAAATTAGGGTGACCTTAAGAGCTGCAGAAGAGCTCTAGGTTCCACACACTTACAGAAATCCGGTTGGCAGGTATTCTTCCCCCCTCCTGTATTTTAAGACTGTCATAGCCCTGAGAGGAGAGATTCCGCTTCTAATATAAATACTGGAACGGAGGAACTTGATGACAAGGAGAGCGGTCCTTTCCAAGAATAACGCCTAGTTGCGTTATCGCGGCCATTAGCCAGAAGCAGGATTTCAATCCCGCCACCCCCCCAGGCAATCTGGCTGTTTTTCTGCCAGCTCCAGTGAGTTCGGATTCATTTCCTTCCCACCGAAGGGGCGCAGCTGCAAGGCCTGGAAGAGACCATGGGAAGAAATCCTCGCCGTTCCAGCTTTTCGCAGGCGTCCTCTCTTTCGTCGCGGCCCGCTTGCTTACAATTTGGCAGGGGCCTCCAAGAAAGGAGCGAGGAGAGCGAGAAGCTTGTGGGTCCGTTTGCTGACTGCTTCGGGTCCTGTTTGGCTGTCCCTCCGACCCCGCTAAAACTGCAACCGAAGGGGGGTTCGGCGAGCTCAATTGCTCCGGCTGAAGTGCAGCCTGGCGATCTGTGCGAACAACTGAAGGCGCACTGCGGGGCTCAGTGGCTGGGGGTGCGGAGGGGGGAGGCGGAGCGCGGACACTACCTTGCCCTGCCAGGTGGTGGGTAGCAGAGAGCCAAAGTATCGGGGAAGCAAAGGCTATCTAATCCGAAGTCCAAGCTCAGTTAAAGACTTTGAAGTGGGCGGTACACCAATTGGCGTACGAATAAAGCGAAGGAAACGGCCACGAACACCATTTACAAAAGTTAGCTGATGTATTCGGCCGCCGTCTTCAAGATTCGCTTAGATCCTAAGAAAACAGACCCATTAAGGATCTTCCCTTCCATTGCCACAGCCTGTAGCGCGGCCTGTAGGTTTGCCAGGGAAGGATGGATTCTCTTTCTTTCCCCGATCTCTGCCGTCAACTGATTAAGATGTATTCTCCCTTTGAATTCAGGGTTCAGTTTAAGTTTGCTGGGGGGGGAGGGAGGGAGTGGGGGAGGGAAGCCTACTCCTTATATCCCAAATGTCTCCCATTTCTCTACTGTGTTCAAGGACCCAAAGTCTCCTTCGGAGGAGCCGGAGGGGGCAGAAGCTTTCAATTTCTACCGCAAACAGGATGGCAGAGTGCAGGGGGGGAAAAGGCTGATCCCCTTGGCAATTTTCTGTAATGGAGTTTTCTGAATGAATTGAAGGGTTCTCACCTGCCCAGGCCTCCTCCTTAACCAACACCAGAACCCTGAAACAAACAGGGGACATTTTATTCAGTGCACTTGACTCGCTTTCCCAGGATTGAAAGAAAGAAAGCTTTGGAAATGCAGAGTCTCTTCGGGCCTTGCCCGCCTGGCAGTGCATGCTTTATTTTACCCCATCTCTTAAACAGAGCTGGTTTGGCTGTAGCTGCTTAGCAGAATCTGACCTTTTAACTTTTGGTTAAAACAGCCGGATTCTCTGGGCAATTGAGACCCTCAGAAACTTTTCCCGCAGTTCTATGTCTGTCTCGCTGACGGGTCATTGAATCCGTGTAGGGAAGGGTTGACCTTTTCAGAGGAGGTCTTCATCGCTTATGAAGAAGGAAAGTTTTGTGAGGAAAGAATTTCCATGCAGCGTTGCCATCCCTACTCCCAGCTCGCTTCTTTAAAATCACAGCATCCCCCCCCGAAATTTTAGTTTTATTATCCAGTAGTTGTGTGAGAACTGATAATAAAAGAAGGATGAACTGAATCCAAAACTTGGTTCATTGAAAATACCTAGTTTCCAAACCCCATGTCGTGCCTAGTGCCTATGATTTCAAGGGAAGCAACCCATTTAAAGCTCGTGTTCTGTGAGGATTAACTGAGTTGTTGATGGGCTCTAAGGACATAATACAGGTGGAAATCCATGCTCCCTGGGCCACCAGAAGACTGTAAGGAAGACCAGGAACCTTCCTTGTCACTCTCACCATAAGATATTATGTGGAAGGATTTTTCAAGACATTGGAAAGGCCTTAGAAGGGCAGCAAAATAATATGGGATGAAATGCTGGCCCACACTTTTATTGAGGAGGGAAGATCGTTGGAAAGAAGAGAGAGAATCAAAGCTCTGTATCCTTTCTTCCTCTCCTCTCCTCTCCTCTCCTCTCCCAGTTATTACTGACAGGTATTTTTACATCTAAGTCGGCTAACAAGGAAGGATGGGGAGCTCAGGTAGAGATGGCTATTCCTTTGGAAAATTCAGATGCCTTCCCCTTCCTTCCTCCAGTTTAAAAGCTGAAATAGCCAAGACCAGCCCAATTAGATGCTAATTTCAAATAGAATGCTTAATTCACTCCCTCTAGATTAAGGTATTCCTGTCAGATAAGATGTCAGTCAATACTCCGCTTAAGTCCTCTCATGGTGGACACTGGAAAGCTACCACATTGTGGAAGGCTGATGTGGCAGCTAACAATGATATAGATCATGTAAAGCCAATCTCCAAGATCAAAGTCTTCTTTTTTAATAAGATCCAAATACATGTCAAACCTCATTCCAATCAAATCATCCATTAATGAATGCAAGATGAATATGTCATAGCATAATGTGACAGTACAATCACAGAGGATCAGGTTTAACTGGGACCATACCAAATGTACATTCTAGAACATCTGAACGAACAGAAAGGGAACTGGTGGGACACTGTCCGACTGAGCTGTGTTTATGCAAGTATAAGAAATTATGTATTAACTTACTTGAATGTTCCAGAAAGTTTCTGTAAAGTCGTTTTCTTTTCCTCATTTCAAGGTGAATGTTGTGCTTTATTTTCTGATTTGATCCCTGTTTAGGAAAGAGGAGTGGTATGTTAAAAAAAAAAAAAAGTGGCTGTCTTATGTGCAAGTGATAAATAATTTGAGAATGGCGTGAAATCTCCTTTTTTCCCCCACCCAGTATAAAAGACTCAGATTGTTTTGGAACTCAGTCTTTGTGTCTACAAAATACGGCAGAAATAAAGGAAGGGAGAGAGGGAGGGCGGGAAGAGGGAGAACGAGCTTACAATTAAACATTTCAAAAGTTTGAGCATATTTTACAGAGCAGGTCTAGGAATGATTTAGAGAGAGAAATAGGAAAGGAGATTTTTCCAGTTTTGCTTTGATGTGACCCACTCCTCCTGGAAGAAAATTAAGAAGCACTACCACCAACTTGGTTGCATTGTTTATGGACTTTTCAGGGCCAATATTAAACTGGGTCTCATTTGCAAAACGCTCCAAAGATACTCTCTCAGGTTTAAATCAAATACCATCAAGATGGCTGGGGTACTTTAAAGCTGCCGCTTTTACATGCCTTGTCTCTACATTTCAAAGGGAGAACCAATGGCTTGTCTGTGCCAGACACAGGGCTTCTACTGCCCAGACCCAGATTTAAGAGGTGCCTTCAGAAAATTCAAAGACACATCATCCTGACTTTTGTCACCAGTGGCAAATGTGAAGAAGTAATTGCATGCAATAGTGACACACAAAACAGCAAGAAGACATGGTTTCATGACCGCATCACTACAGTAAGACCTCTTATATTTGGAATATAGATGCAAAATGGAGAGAAGTTAAGGAATGCAGTTTCATCAGAACCACATGTACAAAGAAGAAGCCGCATCAAGTTTCTGTGTGGGTTACAGGATAAAAAGACCAGTGCTATATTGGAAATATTATATAACAATACTACTACTAATAATACTGTATTTAGAAGGTTTTGCTCAAACTTCTTAGCATGAACTCAGTTGTAATCAGTTATTCAAGTACTGGGATAATGTTAAAAAAAAACCCTCAAGCTATAACAATTAGTTGAATTTGTTCAAATATCAAAGGAAAATCTAAGATTATAATTACCTTGGAATAGTGTGAACAAAGCTAAAATAAGGCTGAAAAAAACAGTAGGAAAGAAGGTGCTTTAAAGTACTTAAAAACACTAAATTATCCCTCAACTAATCCATTAACACTTCAGTTTCTAATTTTTAAACACACTTTTCTCCCAAAATAAAAGATTTTGAAGAGGGCTTAATCGGAGGGCCAGTGTAACAGGATTCCCCCCCCCCAACGGTTTCTAACACATTACTTTCATTATTAATGAAGGAGGTTTGTTGTTACTGTTGAGTTTTCATTTTCTTTTTTACAGTGACCAAATTCTGAAAATATGATGGAGTAAGTCTTGAGGTGTGTGTGTGTTGGGCCTCTGGCACAGATGAGACATGTATTTACATATTGAGTAAGTTTGTTTTCTACTATGGGCTGGATAGTCCTCACCTCTATTTCCATACTAAAAATAGTTTAGCAGTAAGCAAATCTATTACAGGCTCCACTGAATCTCCAGAATATTAGGAGAGACTGTTCTTCTTCCTCCTTCCTTTCTTCTTCTCCTTCTCAGCCAATTCACTCTTAAACAGCAGCACTTGGGAAAGCTGCAGTACAGTATCAGCTCCTATAAATGTCCTATGTTCTTTTGAAATGATAATTTCCTTTAAAAAAAAAAGCAAAGCAAAGCAAAACCAAAAACAGTTTACAGAGAATGTACATACAGGAATCAAACTAATTCCCAATCTTTATTAGTCATGTAGAGGAAGGAAGGCCAGATCCATATTTCAAGAGCTTTGCAAACTAGTAGGGTGCCTCCAGCAGCTGCTTCTACCAGTGCTGGTTAGGAAATCAGGTAGGACTAGTCCTTTGAAAGCAAAACAAGCCAATGTTCACCCCCGCCTTCCCTAGGTTGCACACTCAAGTCATTGTTCCGGATACTGTGGGCCTGGCACATGTTCCCAGTCGCAGGTCAGAGGTCAACCTCCAGGGTGTTTCCAAAGCCGGCCACTTCAAGAGCTCAAGCCTTCAACACTTATCCAAACTGATTAACTACATGATCAACAGTAGCCAAGGAAATGAAGCAAGCTTCACCTTTCTTGCCACTGGGAAGGAAGGGCCAGACCCTGAAGGAGGACGGGTTGAAAGAGTGTATGTGTTTGCAGGGGAGGGTTGTTTTAGAGGAATCCTACTTAGTTCTCTTAAAGGCTCGGAGTGCTCCCTTAAGGAAAACTCCTTAAGTGGACGGTTCGATTATGAAAGGCCGCTGGACCTTTACTCCCAGAGTCTCGGGCGCCACACCTCTACCCGCAGATCGGGTTAACTCCCTCTTCTCTGCGCCGGACGCGGGAGAAGCTGGTGCTGAGTTCCCCAGAGCAAGACCTAGACTGGCCAAACCAATGTCGGCCTCTCGCTTTCTAGGCATTTCCAGCCTGAGGCAAAACGAGGACAGATGGTGGCCGACCCACATTTCTGTAAGGCGCCCAAGGAGGCATTTCCGAGCGTTAGGATCCGGCTTTCCTGCTTTCCCTTTCTCTCAGTGCCACCGCCGCTCTACCGCAACCGGCTGGTTTATTGTCTGCCGTCCTGTAAGAGGCGTCTTTGGAGATCAGCACTAGACGCGCCTGCTCCAGCGGCAGCGTGAGAAAAGCCATGCTCAGAAAGGTCCTCATCATCTGGCCCCGGGGAAGAGAATATCATTCCAACGCCCCCCCGCCACCGCCCGCCTTCAGCTGTAGGGCCATGGACAGCTTACCTGAAAACCGTCTGCGGTGAAGGAAATGGTGCCAAACCCATAACTCACGTGCCAGAGAAAGTAAAAAACTCGTGGATGCGTGTGTGTGCATGTGCGTGTGCGTGTGACACACAGAGAGAAGCTTCTTAAATTCAGGTTTGCACACATCGACCTTCCTAGAAGTGAAAAATTGCTCCACCAGCTTGGTCTACCTGAACCTGGTTGGAATCCGTGTTTCCCAGTTTCCTCCACCTCCCATCCTTTCCCCAGATCTTAGTCACTTACCCCACTCCACCTGTTGAAGGCGAGATCCCTTCATTTCTGTCTACCAAGCCCGAACGGACAACAAATAAGAGAATGTAATAATAAAAGAGCGAAAAACAGAAGGAGATGAGAGAAGAGGCTGGTGGTGGCGGGGGGGGGGGCGGGGGGGAGAGAATTGGGGCGGTGGGCAGCGGCTGGATCAAACCAGAACTCCTCTTGGGCGCCTCGTCGGAACGTCCATCCTTCATTTCTTCTTCTCTTGCTTTCTGGAAGTAGTTGGCAAACGCAGAATGAAATAGAAATAAAACGTCGGGACGGTATTTTAATGGCTTATGTGTCACGTTGGTGCATGTGGCTTTGAACTGGAGCAGCTCTCGTTTCCTGCAGAGAACATGCCACAAATCCCACTTTTGATCACTTCTACAACCCACAACGCTTGCACACACACAGCGCGCACACGCACACAGGCACAAATGGACTTTCTACCTCAGCCGCCTTTTCCCCCACCCGGAGAAACAAGCAGGCGAAGAAACAAAGCAACCAGGCAGCCGTTTTGGGGCGGCACTGTTCCGTGAAGGTAAAGGCTTGGGGTGGGTTTCAGTCGCTGCCCTGCATTCCGAAGACTCCGTGCTCTTCCTCCCTCCAAGGGCGCGCGGGTTTCTCCTGGGGACAGAATGTTCCCGAGATTTTCCTCTTGCTGGTCGCCCTGGAAGTCACCGTGCTAAGGCTAAGTAACCTTTCACCTCTCACGCCAGGTCTAATACTCACAGGCTGAGACGCGTTTCTTATCGAGATGTGGTGCTTCAGACCTGTTGCTTAAGGCGCTGGAGGCGGGCTACGTTGGTTTGTTTTGCAAGGCTACTTTCCCCCAAACATCAGCACTAATAGGGGAGAGAAAGCCCAGGAACCCTACAGACGAGACTGCTCTGAAAATCTTCCGTTCTGTTGCTTTGAACCTGCACGAATATCTGGTGTGCAGCATTCATTTGCATCGCGTATCTGAGCGAAATGTTTCTTTTTTTTTAAAAAAAGTAAAATATGTTGCCATGTGGTCCCCTCCCCCCTTCTTAAAACATATAACTTAGAAATATTGAATATTATATCGCGCACCTAGAACTGCCAGGGGAATTGCTTCATCGCGCCTAATAGGCAATTGGAAGAACGCGTTTTGTGGGAAAGCTCCCATTGGTTCAACAAACCTGAGAGATTCAGAGTTTTAGTTAGTTTTAACCCCCACCCCCCACCCCGTCTAAATTTCTGGATATTGGGAAACAATTGGTCCGAACTAAAAACAAAACAGGTTCACAACAAATGCTGCCCTTTAAAAAACAAATACATTCCGGTGCATTGCAAGGAAGGAGATCTCGAAGTTGCTTTGCTTAAGTGATTGAGCCACAAAGATTGTTTTTAAGTAGCATACTTCTCCATCTCGACAATCATTTTAATATACAGTCAATGGCTCTTTGTAGCAGGAACAAAGGCGAACTATTCGCAGTTCTTCAATAGACTTTAGTTGGGGGAAAGGCAGGTTAATCGAGGGGTTGCATCTAGAAAACAAGCAAGTGTTGTATGTTTGCACTGAATCCAAATGTCTGCATTTTCCTAACTAAATCAAAGGGAGTGTTATTTCTTTTTCTGCTCACTCATCTGAAGGTAAGTAAATTTTCTCTGGCGATCACAAGCTTGGTCAGCAACAAAGGCGCCGCCTGCTTTTTCCACCGTCCTGGTGTGGCAAGTTGAGGAATTTCAATAAATGTGACAAGGGTGACTGATTTGTGAACTAGAAACGGTTGAGCGTCAGAAAATTTATACTGCTCCTATCTAGAGAGGATTTCAAATACATTATAAAACCCCAGGATCCAAGAACTTCATGCAGCATAGAAGAGACAAAAGCAACTTTGGGAAAATTTACAGTTTTTTTAAAATCCTGAATTAAAGAGTTCGGGTTTAAAAAGTGGAAAGGGGAGGGGGAAAAAACAAAGTAAGTTTGAAAAAGGAGACAACAACACCACTACACAAAAAAGCAAAAGCAAAAACAAAAACACACTGAAGCGCTCTCACCCAACTGCCTTTTGATGGGTGCTACATATTATTTTCTGGGGGGAAAAATGATGGAACGCATTACTGTCGTTTTTCCACTGATATCACGCTTGTTGTTTTAAAACAAGATCTAAAGAAGTCAGCACAAACTTTAGGGAGAGCATTAGAGGTCAAAGAATAAAGAAAACGCAAGTGGAAAAGGAGCAAATCACAAAAGGATTTCCACGGTCTGCCCCTTAAAAAGTTGTCGAGTGTTGTTCAAAGGTCTTGAGCGCCAACCAATGAGCACCTTCGAAAGAAAAAAGTAACACATAGCACAGGAGGGACATCTACATCTTTATCTCCAGAGCAAAGCTGGAGAAAAGAGACCATTGGAAATATTTTCCAGCACAAAAAATATATACTTTATATGTTTATGGTATGAAAAGTTGCTACTCCTGGACGAGCTGTTTGTCAAACGCGAAGTCACTCGGCTTCACAATACCTGGGATTGATGAGAGGAGAGAACCAATCAGGAGAGAACGGAGGTTTTGTGCACCCTTAATTGGAAAGGAAGGAGGGAGTTGCAAGCGAAAGTAGGAACGACGAGGCACCAATGATCTGCGACGTCGGCCTTCACGTAGCTCCTCCCCTTCTCCCATTCATGGGGGAGGGGGGGACGGTGTCGTCTTTTCAATTCATTTATCTGCAGGAATGATTGCCGCTATCAGTCTCGCGTTCACCGCCCGGCTGAGGAGGTGAAAGTTTCTCCCCAGGAAGATAAACCGCAAAAGACAATATTGTGCATGATTTGCGCCGTTTTTTTTTAAACAAAGCAGGGGGAAAAAGGAAAGTGAAGGGGGGAAAAAGCCAAAGGAGGGGAAAAAAGAGACGGGGGGGGGGGAGTGGAAGAGCTGGAAGAGAAAAGAAAATTGTTCGCTACTTCTCTACATTCCTCTAGCTTCTGTTTTTAAAAATCCAGAAAGAAAAGAACTAAGGAAGTTTAATTTTTGTTTTGATTTTTTTCCCAGCCAGAGCCTGTTTCCTCATCTCTCTGGGCTATTGTTATTTGAGAACGGGGTCTTCTGAATTCTCTCCCTCCTCCCCGCGAAGACCCCGAAAAGTGCAGTCCGAGAGGCAGGAGGGGGGGAGGCGCAATCGGTTTTGCCTGTGCGCGCGCCGAGGTCTTTTTTTACTCTTCTTCTTTTATTTTCGCAGCTTCTCGACTGCTTCCTCGGCGCTCCCCCCAGCCTTCTCCCCCCCGCACCCGACCCCTTCGCCCACCCTCTCCTTTTTGTGTGTGTGTGTTTTTGGTGCGCGGATGCCGAAGGGGGAGTTCCTGATGTGGTCGCTTTAGTGGCTGATCGGCGCGCGGACTTTGGCAAGAGAAAGGCACGGCGAAGCTGCTTGGATTGGCGGCGGCGGCGGCAGCGGCGGCGGCGGCGGCGGCGGCGGCGCAGCAGCGGCTCTTCCTTCCCGTTTCTCCTGCCGTTTGTTGGCGGCTGCTTCCTTCTTTTCTCCCCCGCCCTCCCTGCCCCCGATAAATCACTTTTGTTCGGCAGTTGCTGCCGCAGCTGCCCGCAAAGCGGGAGAAAATGCTCTTGGATGCTGGACCGCAGTACCCGGCCATCGGTGTGACGACCTTCGGCTCCTCTCGCCACCACTCCACGGGCGATGTGACGGAGCGTGAGGTGGGACTGGGCATCAACCCCTTCGCCGACGCCGGCATGGGTGCCTTCAAGCTCAACCCCAGCAGCCACGAGCTGGCCTCGGCCGGCCAGACCGCCTTCACCTCGCAGGCCCCGGGCTACGCGGCGGCGGCGGCGCTGGGACACCACCACCACCACCCGGGCCACGTCGGCTCCTACTCCAGCGCGGCCGCCTTCAACTCCACGCGGGACTTTCTTTTCCGCAACCGGGGCTTTGGGGAGGCGGCCGCGGCGGCCAGCGCGCAGCACAGCCTCTTCGCCTCGGCAGCCGGCAGCTTCGGCGGGCCCCACGGGCATGGCGAGGCGGCGGGCCATCTCCTCTTCCCGGGCCTCCACGAGCAAGCCACAAGCCACGCGTCGCCCAACGTGGTCAACGGGCAGATGCGCCTCGGCTTCTCTGGAGACATGTACGGCCGGCCGGAGCAGTATGGCCAGGTGACCAGCCCGCGCTCCGAGCACTACGCGTCCCCCCAGCTGCACGGCTACGGCCACATGAATATGAACATGGCAGCCCATCACGGAGCGGGGGCCTTCTTCCGTTACATGAGGCAGCCCATCAAGCAGGAGCTCATCTGCAAGTGGATCGAGCCCGAGCAGTTGGCTAACCCGAAAAAGTCCTGCAACAAAACTTTCAGCACCATGCACGAGCTGGTGACTCACGTCACCGTGGAGCACGTTGGCGGGCCCGAGCAGTCCAACCACATCTGCTTCTGGGAAGAGTGTCCCAGGGAAGGGAAGCCTTTCAAGGCCAAATATAAACTGGTCAACCACATCCGCGTCCACACGGGGGAGAAACCTTTCCCTTGCCCGTTCCCGGGATGCGGCAAGGTCTTCGCTCGGTCGGAAAATCTCAAAATCCACAAAAGGACGCACACAGGTAGGTCTCCCAAGAAACAAAAAAGAGAGTTCGAACTTCACTTGCCTTGACGGGTCTAGAGAGGGCCGTTCGAAAGAATGTCTCTGCGGGAAGGGGAGAAGTCTCGGCAGTCAGGCGGCGGTTGCCTGAACAGCCCTAGCCGAAGAAGGCGATTCAATTGCGGGTTGAAGTTAAGCTGAGTGAAAAAGAGAAGCGCAGGATTCATTTTCTCTAGAGGTTTTTTTATTTTTATTTTTTAATTTATTTTTCAGGAAAGGGATTTAGAAATATACGGCGGGTTCTAACAGCCGAGGAAGGAAGGGAGGTGGGAGCGGGGAGTCGAGGGAAAAAGATGGCAGCGGTCTGAATTTATTGGTTTTAATTAATTGGTATGACAGTGTTGCTTTGAGAAATCTGGCTAAATATATAGCTTGTTCATCCCAGTTTTCCTTGCTATCATTTTTATTTCTCTTTAAATATTTAATTACGTAGGGCAATTGTAAGTAATATGAGCTTCATGGTTTTATGTGGTCTTAAATGCTAACCTTGGAAAAGGTTTATTGTAATATACCGTAAATCACTGATATCTTTAAAAAAATCCTTCCTTCCTTCCTTCCTTTCTTCCTTCCTCCCCCCCTTCCTTTTTCCCTTTCCCTTTCTATCATATAAGTTTATACAAGAATTGGAAGCAGGCACTATTATCACTTGGAAGTTTAATCAAAGCGTATAAAGCAGAGGAAGAGAGATAACTGTAAAGTTCTTTGAGATTATTGAACACTAGGGTTGAATATGGAAAAAGGAAAGTAAACTAAGACCAGATATAGCTTTAACAGTGGCAGCGAATTTTCCTGTGCCAGAGACTGCCAAGATTTGCTGCCGCAGGTTCATGTCAGATTAAATCCGGGAGTAGTTCTTGAAGCGGAAGAAACGAAATTCAGGAAATATTTTATTTAGTTCTCATCGCCCTCTCCCAATATTTCTTGGAGTTGGAATGATCTGGGGTGTGTGTGTGTGTGCTAATTTTTATATAATATAATATAAGGTGCTAGATTTGTAATTAGAGGGTCCTTTATTTTTGCAATAGGTGAAAAACCCTTTAAGTGTGAATTCGAGGGCTGTGACAGGCGCTTCGCCAACAGTAGTGATCGCAAAAAGCATATGCATGTCCACACGTCAGATAAACCTTATCTCTGCAAAATGTGTGATAAGTCCTACACGCATCCCAGCTCCCTACGAAAACACATGAAGGTAAAATGATCGCTTCAGCTTTTTCCTTGTTTCTGAGCTATTCCTTTCTTGGGACCTTCTCACCTCCCCTGTCTCACCACCGACTTGGATAATAATAACCACTGCTATGTTTTGCGGGGAGGGGGCTAGAGGAAAAGAGTGGCGAGCCCCCGGTTTATTAGCCAAGAAGGGATTCGATCTACAGGGAGTTTGGCCCCAACGATGTGGCCGCTCTAGACAGGACAGTTAAAGGCAGAACTCTTTATACAGCATCCAGGCTCAAAAAAGCCAACGATCCCAGTTCTTTACGCTGGGAATGGCTCACCATGGGTCCCGCTTCGGATTAGTCTGGGGTTAGGCGCTGCTTCGGGAAAAGAATTTAAAGCAAATTTTAGATGGTGGTGCTGTAAAGAAAGGGACCCAGGCAGGCATGGAAAACTCTCGTTTTCTTGTTTAAGCTTGCGCTAACTGCTCGCTCATCTTTTCTGTAACCCAGGCCCCTATTTCTTTGCACGGCAGTCCCCTGAAATTATCAGAGGGCAGGCTAGCTGGCGGGTACTTCAGAGCTCCACGTTTCTCTGTGATCAACCAGCTTCCTGATTAGCAAAGCAGGATTTCAAACTTCAGGCGTTTTCTCTCCTCCCCCTCCCTCTTCTCTGGCATACAGAGTTCAGTTGGTGAATGGAGCTCAGGGGCTTAGCATTTGGGGCAACTAGCCGGGACAGCGCGCATGCACATTGGTGTGTCAGTTAGGCATCCACAACTATTTAGCCCTGCAGTGTGGAATGTGTGTACGTGTGTGCACGTGCATGTGTCTACGTATGTGTGTATGTGTGTGTGTGTGTGTGTATGTATGTGTGTGTGTGTGTGTGTGTATACACACACACACACACACATACACACGTACATATATTCACACCCATCCACGCACCAAGCTCTTCTCTTTGTTATCCCTTGCTCTGTTTCCTAGGTCCACGAATCCTCCTCCCAGGGGTCCCAGCCTTCCCCCGCTGCCAGCTCGGGCTATGAATCTTCAACTCCCCCAACCATCGTTTCTCCATCCACAGAAAACCAGACCACAAGTTCCTTATCCCCTTCGTCTTCAGCAGTCCATCACACGTCCAGCCACAGTACGCTCACGTCAAATTTTAACGAATGGTACGTTTAAACAAACAAACAAACATAGGCAAAAGCGACCTATTTAAAAGACTGCGAAAATAATGAACTCTTTGAAATCGATTTTTTTTTTTTTTGGTGTGTGTTTTGTTTGGCTCTTTTTTTTATAAATAAATAAATAAATAAATCTATCTATCTATCTATCAATCTATCTATCTAAGTGCTGCCATAGACCCAAGAGTGAACCAAATCAAGAATTCTCTTTCTCTATCTTTCTCTCTCTTTCTCCCCCCTCCTTGTTTCCCTCCCTCTCTGGTCCCTCTTCTGCTGTTTTGCTTTGGTTCCGGGGCCAAAGGCCAGGAAAGCCAAGCCCAAAGGGTCCTCTTGTGTACGAGAGAACGGCCAGGGGGGGGGGGGCGTTGTGGTGCCATCTTGTCCATGTGCAGGGCTTTTAAATGGAACCACTGACTGGAGCTCTCACAACTGCATGTTTCTCTGGGCAGCTGCCTCACTGTTTTCTGTAAATACAGAAATACTAGCTTACAATGTACTGTTTGATTCTGTAAATAGTTCTGCCACAGGTTGAAATAAGGGGATCTGTGAAACGGTGGTCTTTGCATATACTGGGGGAGGGGGAGAGGGAGGAGGCTGAAAGAGGGGAAGGAGGGGTGGTAGGAGATCTACTATTTGTACTGAATGGCAAGGATGTTCTAGTAAATGTGTACCAAAATGTGAATTACTTTGTATTATTACAGTCTAAACGTCAACCTAACAGAATATTATTGATGTGCTTTTTCTTTTGTATAAAGTGCAAGCATTTTGTCCCAAAGTCCAGTCTAAGTAGTGCAGTAAAATGTTGTTTCATGTCCTGTCAAAATAATTCGTATAGTGCAAGCCTGAATCTGCGTGTCAAACTGTTACATTTGTGTATGTAAAGTGATATTAAAAAAGAAAGAAAGAAAGAAAGAAAGAAAGAAAGAAAGAAAGAAAGAAAGAAAGAAAGAAAAAGCTATAAGCTATAACCTGTCCATTGCTTTGACAAATACAACCACATATTGTATATATTTCCTGAACTCCATATTTATCCGCATGTAAAGGTCCGGTTATACATGTTACACATATTCAATATTTATGGCTAGAAGAATTGGTATGTACAATTTAGTTTACAGAACTGTTTGGTAACATTTCGTACATTATTAAAGATTCTGAAATCCCGTAATTTGTGGTAGGAATCCTTATTGCTTCAGTTGGGGTGCTGCAACTCAGTTTTTTAGGCAGTTAACTTCAGAGTCATCCTTTCCCTCTCCTGCCTGTCCTCACTCTTCTCCCATGATGTCATCAGGAAAGCAGCGACGTTTGATATAAATGTGATAAATGCATGTATCCCCGCTGGCATGAGAGTAGTGTGTAATTAGTATGATATTAAAACCTATGGAGCAAAAGTTTTCGCTTGCAATATAATTTAACTGGCCATCATAAGTAGTGAATAATAGCATTATTGATTGCATCTGGCCTGTGGATATTAACAGAAGCAAATTTCATCTGGAGAAAGGAAGGAAGAAAGGAAGAACATGCCAAGGATGCATGCTTGGCCAGGGAATTATAGAACCAAATTACTGCAGTCAGTAAGGCTCAAAATAATTTATATGAGGATTAAAACAAAAACAACACCCCCCCCCCAAAACAAACAAACAAACAAAAAACCACCGGAGAGGCTTTGACTACAATTTATTTAAAATAATTAAAAATGGCCACAAGTGACATCTTATCCTTCCCTTGCAATGACTTCTCTACCCCTCCCCCATTTCTCAGCCCTCAAACCACACCATCATTTTAGAATCCTCCAGATATGAAGCTTTTTCCCTTACCTTTATAATTTTGAAAACCTTAAAAGCTTCTAACAGAAATGATAACAAAAATAAACTGACTTAAGGAAGGCTGGTTAGAGTTTGTGTACTTTATCTTTTTTTGTTTTTTCCCCCATTTATTTAAGAAATCTGTTCTACTGGCTGGCAGGGATACTGTAAAAAATTGTTTCTGTGTGTATTAATATAAGTCGTGCATAATGACTGTGGCACAATTCTTCTTCTTTTTTTAAAATCAGATTGTTTCTCTTTGCAGTTTAGTTTGATATATTTGCAAGCTGTGGTGCTTCCCTTAACTTAGTGATGCTTGTAGAAACCGCTAGGCTTTGTTCCTGATGTAGCTTGCATGATCGCCCCATTAAACAGACAACATTTCAACAAGACAACACAGATCATAAGCTTGGCTAAAACTCTCTGTGTGTCAGCTATCATGTCACAGAGTGAATTGCATCTGCCGACCTCTTCATAGTTCAAGGAGGGTGTGTGTGTGTGTGTTTGAGAGAGAGAGAGAGAGAGAGTGATAGGTGTTTCAAAGTTCAGTCCTAACATCCAGAGGGAGGAAGATTTGGGGTGGGCAAACATCTTGGTGTGGTTTCATTCATTGTTTCCAATGGTTAAAGCATTTATCAGTTAACTATTTGCAATACAGTACTGTAATGGGGTGTCATTGTGCTTGTTTGAAAATGAATGTTATTAGGGGAAGGAGATGCTGTGTTTACTCTTGCTTGAATGTTTAAAGCTGCAATCCTATATACAGTATCCTGGATGTAGTCTTTCTAAATGCTGTGAGGTTTGCTGCTGAGCAGAAATGGGATTGCATTCTTCATTCAGTCAAGATAGGCCTGCACAGAAGAAATAAAGTGCAGACTGGGGAAATGTGTATGTATACACTCATGGACACAAAAACACCCATGCCATTTTTCAATACCAAAGAGCTGATAGCAAACTGGCAGAGTTGGTTCTCTTGTCTGTCTCTCTGTCTGTTTTTAAGTTTGCTTTCTAGAAAATGCTATTCTGGCCCTAAACTCATTTAGTCTTTTTAGTCTTTCAACGTGAAGAGCGCCACCTTGTAGGGTCTACATTAACTGAACAAAGTTCCTTCGAGAGCGAGCCGTAGAGGCAAAAACACAAACCCAGAACAGCAGCCGAAAGACACCTTGGGGATCAACTGGACTCTAAAGAAACGCAATCCACTGACAAAATTTAGCCTTGAGCCTTTGATTTAAATGTAGTACTGTTGTTTTGTACTGGAGATTTCTTTTTAAAAAGGGGAACAATTATGGTAAAAAATTAGGAGCCAGTGTGTGTATCGGTCTACTCCCCACCCCCACTCTGAACACTCACCTAGATTTTTTTAAAGCATTGATTCAATTTAAAATGTTTAGATAAAATGGAAAAGAGGAGTGTAACCTTTTTTTTTGGCTGTGCATTTCTCAGCCTTTTTCTTCAGTATTGTGTAGGTCCAGAAACAGTGTTTTTATCTCAATTTTATGAGTATTCTATGAATATTTTAGCCAGCTGATTAGAACATAGTTCCCACTACATTCTATTTAAGGTGTGTGTTGTTTTTTTTTTAAATAAAGCTTATTAATTGGATAAACAAGCTTCTCAAAATTAGCAGTTAGCCATTCATCTCCAGCTATACAATCCAGTATGTGTAAAATTCTATAGTGTTTTTGTGTTATTTTGTAGAATTTGATTCGAAAATAGATTTGAGCAGGTTTTTATATTTGTGCGTACAGGCCTGTGTGTATATGTGCATGCATCTGTGTTTATACACACACACACATTTACATATTCTATTGTATAAAATAAGATACTGTTGTTCCTCATATGAATGCTCAATTAACTTTGCCATGATGAAAGGAATCAGTACCTGGCTAAAATCATCAGCTTTAGCAATACCACCATCATCGTCGTCATCGTTTTTCTTCTTCTTTTTCTTCTTCACCATCATTATTATTTTAAAGGCTTGATATAAGGATGCTATCGAGAGTTTGCATTAAACGGCTATTTAAACTTCTGCACCGTCTGTCATCGTGCGGTACTTTTAATGGCTTTGTGAGACGTATTTTTCATACTTTTCTTCATGGGCTATTAGGTCTAGAAAGACGTGAACGCTGGTTGAGAAATATGAATTGCTAGCGTCTATTTAGTGGGGTACTCAGACAATGCACGAGCGAGCTGCTGGAGCGCGCGGAGTCGCGCTTTGGATTACGAAGGCCGTCGCCCGCAGCTCAGACGCTGCTGCTGCTGCCGCCGCCTTCCTGTAGCCTCTCCACCCTCTCGCGAAGGACAGGACGGGTTTTCAAGCAAGACGACCACCCGGATTCCTTGCAAAGGGTATGGATGCAGCCGTACATGCGTGGGTTTTCCGGGTGATCCCAAACAGCGCACAGAGTTCCTTAAAAAAAAAAAAAAGCAAAACCGGCGTGGGATCAGCATTCACTGAGTTTAGAAACCTTGTTTAGCAGCAAGGAAGCATCGAACTGTATTGCTTTCGTAAACACCTGAACACAACAGCAGTGGATCCTAAGGTTTCAGACACGAATTGTGTACGAAGTGCACTTCCTACAATACTATTACCTCCCCTTTTTTAAATGAACGTTTTTGTATAGAAAACCAATTATGTATTTTTAAAAATATCTAAATCAGCTAAAAACGAGTGAAATAGATAGAAAGTATTCCATAGTAAATGTGATTTAAGAGTAGATCTCAAGCCACCCTTTTAAGATTTAGCTATATAAAAAACAAAGGAGCATCTGATGGCTAAAACATGCTGGAATATTGAAAATTGTAGGTGTTGTCATAGTGGGAGTAGTTAACTTTCTGGAGATTTAACAACAACAACAACAACAACAGTAGGTTTATAAAATTTTGTTTTGCCTGCATGATCATTAACACCTGGATCGTAAATAATGTGAACAAGTGACTTTGCATTAGTATTTCACTTTTCCACAGAAAATGAAATTGTATTTTGAATTTTCATAGAAATCTCACTGAATTTTTGCTTCTTTTTCCCATTACACTTTAGCAATTTATTCTTGAGTAACTGCTTAGAGTTGGGACATAAAGGAATTACAGTCAGAGGCTTTTCTGATTTCTGATGTGAAAAGAAAAAGAAAAGGGACATAGGAATGGAAATGAAACACGAACCATCATTTTCAAACAAATGACTAAACAATGCAAATTGAGAGTGATTTCTAATACTGGTACAACAGTTGGTGCCTTTTAGAAGAAAAGAAAACTTCCATCTCTAAAGGGGCACAATAACAGCAAGTGACCAGAACCTTTTTATCCCATCTTCTTCACCTATATTGATGTGTCTATGGATGTATCCACAGCAGATAGGAATATTACTGTACTGTTTTGCAGATTTGTTTACACTTGGTCATGTGTATGGTATGTGTATATGTGCATGCGCCTCCCCACCCCCCACCCCCAGTATTTTCACAAGACACTTGAATAGACATAACCTGCATTGGGGATGTAAAAATATAAGCTCTTGGGTCATTCATGAATGGCAGCAGAGGAGGAGGCAAAGTGAAGAGAAAGCTCCAGCATCTTTAGGATGGGCTCAACAGAAGACAATGAAGCCACCAAACAATGTAGGATCAGGCCTGGGTAGCAAAAACAATCCTGGTGAGTTGTAGAGAAAGGGTCTCTGTGGGAACAGGGATCATTGGTTTAAAGAAGGCAGCCATCATAAGAAGTCATGATTCATTCAGATGGATTTCCTATATTGCCTCATGTTCTTATTGTGTGTGTTTGTGTGTGTGTGTTTTCACACACATGAAAAAAAATACAATACATCGGGTACATATTTTTAAAAATTTAACATGCGGTTAATGCATACATTTAATGAGTCAGCAGTACATTCTCAATTACATACTTATGTTAATGCTCAATTCTGTGATTACCTTTCTTTTTCTAGTAAGCTTTTGCATTTTTTGTGTGTGTTTCACAGCGCATGTTATTTCCCATTCCCTTTCCACACTACAAATCTAGCTGTCCCTCCCAGACATTTGTCACACATTCCACTTAGTTTGCACCCATTTAAACTTAACTCAGGGTATGCTTGAAGATATCAACATAAAATAAATTATTAAAACTGACCTTTATTAGTTGTTGAATGTGTGTACGCATGTGGGTGCATGTGCATGCATATGTATAACTGCAATCCTTTGACATGATAAAATCAGTGTTAAATCTGTCCCTTCCTCCTAGGTTCTGTAATTCAGGTCTGCTGCATCTTTGCTTAATAAGAAACACGATCATGTGAAACCAGAGGGCTATTTTTACCATGCAGCTGGAAGCTGTCATCAACTGGTAACATTTATTTCAGCTTTAGAATGCTAGAATAAAATAGCATGAAGTTTCCAGATGACGCCCCTATTGGAAAGGGGTTTTTGAATAATAATAAATCAAGTTAATTGCAATATATATGTATAAAAACACATTTTATACACAGATCCTGGGAGACTCAGCACAAACACAGATCTTTGTGCCTATATGCAGTCATGCGTATATGACAATTCACACTTGTGAAACACAGCACCCAAGTCTGTCTGTAATACGCAGGAATGGCAAGTTTGCTAGGAACGGATCAGCAAATTAAGCACTTGGAAGTCACACTTTTATCAGTGCGAATCTTAAGCATATGTTTACCACGGATCTTTTCTAGGGCTTACATATATTCAGTGTTGCGGCCTGTAGTAAACAATTGTTTCAGTACATAGTAGGCAGGACAGTAATGCACACCCACCTTGAATGTTTGCGTTTAAACAACCTCTTTCTTCCATCCAATTTCTAGAAAACCTTTTTATTTTTAGTGCAACTCACTCCATTCCGTTGTTTCCTGGGGACTGGTGTGTGCGAGAAAGAGAGGGCGTTGCTTTTCGCGTGTGTTTACTGAGCCGAAGGGGATGGCTAGAGAAAAAGAAATAAATTGTATGAAACGAAAAGGCAAGAAAAACCCAACTTCCTTTTTCGCAAGACCATCTGCTGTTTTTCCAGACTGGCTCTTTCGCAAATAAAGCAACCGAAAGGAAAACAAAGAAATCTGGGAAGGACAAGTGACTTTGCTATTTCGCGAAGGAGCATTCCTGGAAAACAAGACAAGACCGCATGCTCAGAATTCTGCCTCCGCTTTCTGGCCGCACCAGGGATGTGCTCGAGTTTTCCAGTGGCACGCAGGAACCAGGTTTCTCGCTTTAAGTACGCACACAGTCCTCGGCGCTAGAATTCGGGTGGGCCGCGCATGCGCCTCCCCCACCCTTGGGCAGAGCTTCCACGTGCTGTTGAATATTTATAACTCTCAGCACTTCCTAAACTGTCTGGAGTAGGTAACCACACAGAGCCTAAATCAGAGCCAAACCGCTGGCCTGGCTCCCGAAATAGTTGGGTTGGGGGAGGATGCACGTGCTTGTTTTCCGATATCGGCGGTGTTTTAAGTGAGGTCGTACGGCAAACAAGGCGCAGAAGGTTCAGCAAACTTTGCGGGCACATAGCGAATAACGCCGGGGGGGGCGGCGTGGGGGGAGCAGCGGCGGCGAGGGAGGCTCTATAGGATGGCAGCAGAAGCAGCAGCGCCGTTCCCAAGCAGAGCGTTAGGACGACGCTGGTGCGGCTTAACGCGTCCCCTCCCTTCGGTTAGCCGGTGATTTCTCTTTCATTAGGAAGATCCATTCAGGCCCGGAAGGGATCTCTTTGGCGGCTTCGCTCTGGTTTGTCTGCCAGACTGCCTCCGGTTGATTCCACGCCTCCTTTCCCCAACCTGCTGGTTTAAGGGGTCCTTCAGGCGGGCCCTTCAGTATTGCAAAGGTTTTAGATCCGAGGTCTGCTCCGTCGAATGGCTTTCGAATGCCTTAGATGGCAAACACGCAGGAGGTATTGAGACATCCCTGAACCTTAATTGCCGTGCCCCGGCTGCTCCCATGCGGGCGACCAGCTCCAGGCCACCGGTCTCTCCCCACCAGGTCGTCTGGTCGCTTGAATGAATGACAAGAGAAGCTCGGCAAAATAGGCCAGGCACCCCGAATCTGGAATTAGGGAGGAGCCAAGAGGTCTGATCAGAGGGATTTTGGAAATGATCAGAATAGTAACACTGACAACCAACACAGTATGACGACAGAAAATGGGTGACGTACTTCTGACGGGTTAACGTGTGGTGTATGTACGCGTGTATGCAGTAACTGTTTTCTAGCCTTTGTTAGGAGCAGGAAATCGCCCAGCAGGTTAACCGCCGTGGACGGCTATGTTTAGCAGCCTCGCAACTCAGTCAAAGCTCTTGGATTTCAGCCCACACTGACCCACTAAAGTCAGTGCCCTCTTAGTGACTTTAGCTATTTCTTAGCGGCGCTTCAGCTTCTCGCAGTTCTCGATGGGATGTAATGCGAGGGACGCGGGCGATGTCCCACCAGCCAGGGCAGTACAGCTGACTTCTCCGCCCTTTGAACGCCGTCCATTCTCCTCCAAACGTTCTCCAGTAGCGCAGGCAGAGCTCACCCGGTTCCGAGCAGTCCTTCGCGTTCAGCTTTAGTGAATGGGGCCCTGGAGTGAGACCCAAGTCTCCTTTCCAGGGGTTCGCCACATCTGGTGGATGCCCAGTCTTTCTCCCCTCACCCCTTTTTTCTCTTACTTTATGGCAAATAATCTGACACTAGATATTTTTTTTCCTTAAATAAACAAAACAAACACTCCTTTCTGATCATTCGCTTTCCTGTCGGCACCTTCGAGAACCTATCTCCCTGCCGCAATTACTAGATGTAATGAAACGCCAAAGCGAGGTCTGTACGTAAAAGGTTGATTATTTGATCTTAACCTAAAGCCCATTTCCTCTTCTTTAAATACCATGTTGAAATTTAAAATGGCGTGGGTTTTTTTTTTTTTTCTTTCTAAAGTGCATCTCATAACAGATTGATTACAGCCTGGCGAGCATATAATATATTATTTAGCTGAGAAGGCGAAGGAAGGCTGGTGACTTAAAAAGCGGAGTGAAACGCAGAGGCGCGCGCGCGCGCTTTTACACACCCCCTGATCACATGACCGGTCAGCCTCCGACAGCTTTATTTCGTTCAAAAGGTGGGCGAGAAAAACATCCGGCTCCACCACTGTTGATCCTCTTCCTTTTCGACCTTGTTTACAATCACTGCGTGCTCTAAATACTACTGTAAACCTGCATCCTTTATTTGCACTTCCTAAGCTGCTGTTTACCTCCGCTCCACTTTCCCGGGTCCCTTTTTCAAAAGCAAGTGGTTTAGAGATGCTTTCTTTGAGGAGGAAACATGTTTAAAAGCTCGGGCAACAGGTAGAGAGATACACGCACGTACAAATGCGGAAAAGCGACCCCACAGGTCCCACTGAGGGCTTGTATCCCCTTCTCCAATTACTTGTCCAGCCTATTTGAATAGGCGTGTCTCTCGTTTTCTTGGAAAATAATTAAAAGTAAAAACACAAGAAAACAAAACCCACCCACTCCGAGAGAAAAAACACACACATGTATCCAAGAGCTTGGAAATATTTTGTCTACAAAATGCTATTTATTGTGGGGGTAGTTCCCTCTTTCGCTTGCTCGCGCTCCCCCCCCCCCCCGCGTTAACCCTTTTGGTTTGCTGGAGGGAATGTGAAGCTGAGATTTGGCCCTGAGTTGAATCTCCCCCGTCTCGCTCCCGCTCCCGCTCCCTCTCTCCGTCTATAGATCTGGCACGGTCTTGCTCTCCTAACTCTCAGATCATTGTTCCGGTGGCGGCGGCCAGAAAGAGCAAGACAGCGCTGTGCTCTCACTTCCTCCTAGCTTCTTAAAAAAAAAAGGCATTCCTCGTCCAACTTTTCCTTCAGTTATTCACTCCTCAACCCCACTGGCAGTCTTTTGCCGAAAACCTACACTCCAGCTTTGGTAAGTGGGACATTGGTCCATTGCAAAGATGGTGCTGCTGAGCTGGCTGCTGGTGTGTATGTGCGTGTGTGTGCCTTGTAGAAGTTTGTGTGTGTGTGTGTGTGTGTGTGTGTTTTCTTACCGAACAGAGCTGCCCAACCCGAATCGTTTCATGTCAAGCAGCACCGAATTAAACTCTGGTGGCATCTGAAATCTCAACAGAAACCAGCACGAACGCTATTTGCTGGCTCCGACGGACTTCAGGGCACGGACGCTGAAGCCGGTTGGCCACTCGCTGATGCGATTGTGGCGTCTGCTTCGAGGAGAGCCAGGCGGTGTTTTGTCTTACCTTGATATTTGCTGCTTGCAACGGTCCGTAATTATATAAAACAGGCAGCTGCCAGCCGCGGGAGGCTCTGAGATCACCGAGTTAGCATCGCGGGGTGATTTGAAATTCTAATGTCAAAAGTTCCCTCGAAGACAACTCATAAGTTTGGTAATTATTGTGTCGGAAACATACTCAAACTTTTTACAACAGTAACAAGACCAGCCACACAGTCTGCACATAGCAATTCGCAGCCTGAGGTGTCGTTTTACATGATTGTCATAAATGGTGTCCTAGCGCATAGTGATATTAAAATATAAGGTTGATTAAAATTTATAGGCATTTAAGGTTAAGCCTGATTTGAATTTCACCTTGCCCCCCCCCCCCGCCCTTACTAGGATATATGGGGGAAGTGAACCCAACCGCTGCGTAGAGTTGACCTTTGGCTGACACGCCTGGGTGGACGACACTTCGCAAATGAGGGGTGGAGGAATTAAAATTAGCTGAATTTCGGTGGTGCTCGGCGAGGTCCAATGACATGCGCCCGAGGGTGAGCTCTCGAGGTCTGGAAGTCCAGCAAAGTTCAAGGGAATCGGAACGGCTTCTCGGGACCGCCCTGACAGTCACAAGGGGGAGTAGGTGATTCCTCCGGGCTCCGGAGCCTGAACAGCAGCAGCGGCACCTTCAAGTTCACGGCACTTCCCGCTCCTCCAAAGCTTTAGCTCTGTTCCCACTTTGGGGGAAAAAAAGAAGTTATGATAACAATCGCTTACGGCGCGGTGGTTTTCGTGCTTCGAAAACCCAGCACCGAGCAAGCGCGTGAAAGCGGGTGCTAACAGTTGTGCGAACAAACGGTGCGACTTTAGGGGAAAAATGCTAACACACGCATTCCTCGAAAACTCTTCCGATCGTGGATCTCAATCCAGAGCGCCCAGGACTATACAAAGAGCTTGACTAGGAGGGAACTCTAGGATCGGAGAAAAGATTACGTTTTGCTTTCAAAACTCCAAACCAATCCCGGCTCCTTTCTCCTTCTCATTGGTTTGGAGTTTCTGTAACTTTACCGGCGTTTGTGAGAGTGTCCTTGTAAGTTTACCTAAGTCCTGGTACGCATGTCTGTTTCGCAGGAGGGGTATTATATAAAAAATGAAGCTCTTGGATGTGATGCGGTGATACCCGATTTTCCATGGCCTGAAGGGTGAAGGCTGGGCACAAGGCTAGAATAAAGCGGTGGGACTGCAGAGGACGCCTCCCCCTTGTCTTCGCACACCTGTCCCCTGTCCTGTTCACCCCTCGGAGGTCACTTAATGAAATCGGGGCGGCACTGACAAGTTCTGCAATCCGTCAGTCCCTGCGCGTTGCTTTCGATAGGACCCCGACCCCCAAGCATTTTGGAGTAGGAAAGGTATTCACTTCATAGGTTCCTTGTCTCCCTAGTAAAGTCTCTCCTTGGAGCCAGAACGTGAGTTTCCACGAAGTCTACGCTTTCCTCACGTTTAACTAGCGCGGCTCTTCTTCCCAGACTCACGTCGGTGAAACTCACTCCTTAAGCGATGTTGCACAGTGTTCAGGTCTCTTGGACTTAGGAATAAAAGCCTCTCCGTGGGTAAGAAAGGAAGGAGGAGAGATGCTGTGCTCCTCAGACAGGGGAACCATCTAGGAGGGCAAGACGATTTGTGAGGTGCCAAAAGTCGATCCCCTTGACCACACTCAGACTTCTGCTTCAATTAAGACACCTTCCTATTTGGAAAGAGACCTCACCCGTATAAAACATATATTATCCAACCGCCCTTTCCTGAGGATATAGGAATGATATCGATCCGTTTCACTCAAGCCCTTTCACGAACTACTTGCCCCCACCCAAGACCGCGTCTGGATGGTCTAATGATCCAGGAGGATTAACCAAAGGGTGACGGGTGACTGAAAAGCAGCCCTACGCGCCCAGCAACCTTTCCTGAGAGCTTCCTCTCTGAACTTCCAAAAATTACTTTGGGTTTTCCCTGCTCTATAGAATGAGATAGGTGCCTCCTGTGAAAGTTTTGGAAAGTCTGCTTTTATTGATCCCTCCCCTTCCTTCCCTCCCCCCGTTACACTATTTAAGACAAAAATAAACTGGACGTGGCTATCTTTTTGGAAGACGGGCATCCCGGCGACAAGCGCCTTTACACCAAAGTAAACTCGAATGAAAATGACCCGCGTCCAAGAAAACATATTTAAAAGACAAGCGGGAAGGGCAGAGTCTTAACAGCAGCGGGTTTGCTGTACGAGACCTTTGCTTTGCTTTGCTTTGTTTTAAGGAGATCTGGCCCCGGAGACTGCATTCCGATGACTGGTGCATTATTTAGTCTTCGACACGAGTCTGAAGGACTTGCTTCCAAAAAAAAAAAAAAAACGCTTAGCCTGCAGGTGTTGGAAAAAGCAGATCAAGGCTGGCCGACCTATCATGAAATGGTGCTTAAGCTATTAGCTCGATGCTCCCCAGCCCTTCTTCAATGGGACCACGTAGGTAGTTTTAAATAGGCTTGGAATCGATAGGAACGACTGTCTGAATCGAACCTGCGCCTGGTCCCCCGAAAGAGTTCGAATCCCACTGACATCAATGAGGCTAAACATTTTTTCGAAGCCGGTGAGGAGCGGGGCTCCTAGAAACCTCCCCGTAGACTGTACTCAGCCTGCGTAGTATTCGGGTAGAGATGCAGATCTTCCGAATATTTGTATTGTGAACAAATCCCAAATATCTGCTTACACTGTTGATATTATCAGCCCTCCTCACATCCCTTTCTTGTCTGGACTTGGCCAGATTCAAAGATACCTTTAAAATAAATGGGAAGTTGATCAGAGGCGAATTTAGCAGATAAACGTTTCCCCTGCCTTAATAAATAAGTGTATCACTTTTAGAAGAGAAGGGTAAAACACAACAACGTTTCAGAATGGAAGAAGTCACGGCAGGTTTAAAAAGTCGCCGTAACAGGGCAATTTCTGTTGCAGAAAGGGGTCTCCAGCTGATAATATCCTGCAAACAGGCATAGGCTGAAAATAAATTAAACTGTTCAAATAAGTTAAACTGTTTCAATCCAGGTTTTAATTGCCAAATTCCACATAAAAGCTGCTTATAAATCCTGCCTGTCCTATCTGCATTCTGCAGTCTGTCATTTTTTTAGGCTGCTTTGTTATCTCTAGAACATTTAGTTAATTAGTCATGCTTGCGTTTTTCTTTTCTTGTCTGGAACACACAGTTTATGGAAAGCAAAATTGCTCAGCATAACATGCCCTTTAAAAGTCTGTGTACTTCTTTCTCGATCCCCCCCTCCCATCTCTATTTTAGCACGCTTGATGTAAGGCAGAACTATCATATACCGGTATGGCATGTCCAGACTTAGAGAAAAAGGGTCATCAAAGAGGACGGGAGCTGGAAAGATGTGTGTCTCTGTGTGTGAATGTATAGGCAATCTCATCTAACCTCATATTCATTGACAGATTTAATATCGACTGTATCAGCCCCTGAAAGAAATCCGTATTGATTACAACAGTATTTATTCTGCCTACTAAAATCACGATCTGGCAAAAAGGCTTAGTTTATTTATTGGAAGATCAACTTCCTTCCTTCTTCTCTCTTCTTTTATTGGAGACAACCATTATAATGAACACTGGTCATCCTATAATTCAGAACTAATCCTATTAGTTAATTCTATTGTTTATATCTGGAAACTGGAAGAAAGTATTGTGTGAAGTTATGGAGCTGATGCATCGTTGATGTTACTGTCCCCATAAAATATAGAAGAGTCAGCCTAGCCTGTCTGAATCTGCAACCTTCCTATTTAATCCGTTCTCCTGGCCTTTCCTTGCTCTCATGAATTGCTGAGGATTCCTGACTGGAAGGCATAGAATGGTTAGATACATTTGAAGGTGTGTTTCCATAGACTTAGGGAAATCCCTTGCATCTCCTTTGAATTAACTGGTTTGTGGATTGGGATAGCTGATGGGAGTAAGAGACAGACTCCTCTCCCATAGAAGGCATTAATGTATTACTAGTAATGGGGTTCCATACATGGGGTTCTTCCATCCATCTTTCCTATCCTCAATTGGGACATTCCTGTTGCATTATGGACTCCAGATCAGGTGATAAATCACAGGTGCTGGTAAAATGTTTTCAGGAATGCAGAAATGCTTCTGATTATTCTTTACTTCCCTTATATTGAGCATTTAGGCTGCAATCCTGCAGTCATTGGTAATGTATCCTCAAATTTAATGTTTATATATATAGAGAGAGAGAGAGAGAGAGAAAGGGAGAGAGAGAGAGAGAGAGAGAGAGAGAGAGAGAGAGAGAGAGAGAGAGAGTGAGTGAGTTGTCCCGGGATAAATAGAAGTACTTTATAATAATGATGATGCTGATGATGATTTTCAGTTCCAAACATTTCCTTTAAGAAATACAGTTGTCTCCTCTACAGAATGGGAAGTGACTGTAAAGAATATGAAATACATCTCCAATAGCAAATGTACTTAATTCATTATTTCTGAAGAACTATTGAATTGCTGTTTACTCAGAAGTAAGTCCCACTGTTTTCATACTCTTTTAGTCATCATGTTTATGATTCTATCCTTAAGTTTTACAGGCCAAAGTAAACTTTTAATAATTATTGGGAAAATAATTCTAAAACCAATACTTGTATAAACTTTAATATTTTTGTTGATTTTTTAAAAAAAGGACTAAACAATTCTAAAAGGATTAAGGCATGAACAAGCATAAAGCCTTTGTGTTTTATGTCAGATATTTAAAACAAATGAAATCTTTTCATTTACTTATCCTCTTTTAAATAAGAATTGACTAGAATGAATGAAGAGTTACCAAAATCAAATAATTAACACCATGCATTTGGTGTACTTATGGTTAAACCATCTTCAAACAAAAATACTGATTTTCTTTTAAGAAAACAGCTTTTATGTCATAAAATCAAATTTTGGAATTAATTTCAAAATATTTTCTAAAACATTTTATGGTGTTTTCATTTCTTACAGTCTTGAATTATCCCTTGTCTCACTGACTTCAACAATATTTTCGCAGAATGACATTGAAAGTGTATTAAGGGCTATAATAGTTTTTATTTCAAAAAAGCATATCCATAGACCATCACACAATTGCTTTTGACAAAAGGGGTAGGTACAGGAATAATATATGGGGAAGGAATGCCCTTAGATTTCATCTGTATCCTTTTTGGTGCCCCCCCCCAAATCCCCCCTGATCCTGGTAATATTTCATTCTTTTCTACATACATTTTGGATTATGTCATCAAGATAGGCACAGGTTTGTTTCTTGTTCTAATAACAATAGTGAATTTAAAATATACTTCTAAGCCGCTAAAATATGCATTTAGAAATATCTATCTAGCTAGATACATACACACATTCTGGATCATGTATTTTGATAGCTCTGCAGTGTCATACATGGGTCATTGTCCAACATATAATCTAGTGTGCTTAACTCCACTGTCAGGAGTAAGTTTAAATATGGTCAGTTGATATTGTATTATAGCCAAAATTAAATAAATATTACCATGAAATATTATGTTGGGGAATAAAACTGCTTATTATGTAGGAGAACAGATGCAATGTCAGGAAGGAAGGAAAAATAAACCCTATTTATTACTCCAACACATATTTTGGTTGGAAGTAAGCTGCATCAGTATTGGTTGCACTTATTTTTATGTAAACATAATCAGGATTAAGACTTTTTGGAGGACACTTTATTATTTATAATCAATAGCTATTAATAGCTATTATTGATACATTAATGGTATATCAGTATAAATAAACTTAACATCCTTAAAGAATTTCTCTGCACAATTACATGCCAATCACTTATATAAAAGACTTTAAGGATTTAAGGCCTTAACTATATGCACCAGAATGATTGCTATATAATTTATAATATAAAGAATACTCTATCTATCTATCTATCTATCTATCTATCTATCTATCTATCTATCTATCTATCATCTCCCCTTCCTCCAAGGCATGTGCTTGAATGTGTGTATACCTTTTCACACCTTTTATTCCAGACTCAGTATTTGAGGTCATTTTTTCCAGATATGCAGAATCTGGACCCCATCCTCTTCTTCTTCCTTTGCAAAAACTTGTATGGGTAAAAACATGTTTATTAAGGGTCAGTATAATATATGTGTAGAGAAAAGAATGAAAGCAAGGTATAGCTGAACTATAAGGATTCAATTTTTTTTAAAAAAAGAAAAGTGAAAACAGAGTTTAAGGAAGTCAAAGTCTATATTAGAAAGCAGGTTCTATATAGAATTTATGAGAATAAATTGAAAGAATGCAACAAATCTAGTGTATAGAGCATCTTTGAGTATATTTCGATTTTTTTTCCTTTTTATCTATTTGCTTTTTGCAATGATAACTTTTAAACTATGCAGTGCAATTTCTCCAAATAGGTGTACACAAATGATACAGTATTTTCAATAAATACTGTGCAGCTGTTCGATAGCTTGCAATTATGGCAACACTGTATCTATGCTTGGTGTACAACTATAAATCCTAAAAGCAACTTCTGCTATTTCTAACATACCATACTGGATTTTAGATAAGCCCGACAATTTTGTTCGAAAGAAAACAAAATAAGGAAATAATATAAATATTAGATACGATTGCTTCAGCATACGATGTGGTAAATGTATGAAGATTTACAAGGGGTCCTGACAACATGTTGTGCAGCTGGGTGCAGCCCCATTTAATGGTCTGATTTGATGAAGTAGTTTGTCAGTACCTCACTGACAATCACGGATTGCACACCAAGTTTTGGAATGTCCCTTTTCTAAAACCCCCATTATTACTTCACCCTCAAATCAGTTCAAAAGCCCATTCTTCTCTTGCTTTTAACTCTGAAAATAATATTTCATGGCCCTTCAAAGGGAAATCTAGAAGAAGACTGAAATGCTTTCTGTAACACTTTTGTGCAGGGTTCCTGTCCATATTTCCCATTGATAGTTTAAGAGAGAGAGATTATTGGATTATATGATGTAACACACATGCTTCTTTTAGGGCTATCAGTAAAAGGAGGCTTTTTCTTTTTTCAAGAGGCAACAGATAGTTCTTTAGAGTTTGTCTTGGGCAGGAAGTGGTTATTTGGAGAATATGCAATATGCCTGTGATAAGCAATATATTCTGCAGTGAAAGTATCACATACTTAGTGCTAATGTTATACTATTATCTTGGAAACCGTACAGGCTTAGAGGATAATTCAGATTGCCAGGTTGTCTAACTCTGCATTACACACTTTCTTTCCTTATTGCTTGTGCCTTTTTTCTTCTGCTTTGTCATCTTCTGGGTCAAAGAGTGATCTTGTTTTGTCCCATGATAAAGGAGAAGAAGCTAGTAATATAAGAGAAGAGAAGCTACAGTCTCCATCATGCTTCAGTGCTGTCAAAGAGCTAGACGATTTCCCTGTGTTGTATCTTCCTAATCAGAACTGGAACAAATATCTTTGCTTTGGATAAAGGTATTACAAAGCCCATCTGTAGACAAAACTCCCAATATTTGAGGTTATGTCTCATCCCTCCCACTTTTATGCAGTTGCCCAGGTTCCTTAGGTGCGTCCTAATTTGTTTCTCTGGCAAAAAGCACTGCTGAAAATGTTAATAAAAATAAAATTTCCATTTATTAATAGGTGCTACTGTGGTGCATAAATATATATTTGTGTGATTCTCACAATCATAATAACAGGCAGAGATGATAGAAACCAAACTAATCATGTAAGCATTGAGTGACAACCCAGTCACTCAATCACTTGACATAGGCAGATGCAGGATATGCTTTAAATACAGGAGAAATGTGCTATAAAGCTATGAGCCAGCATGGAGTCAGGCAGAGGTGAAATAGCAGCACTATAGACAAGGCCCAGAGGGGAACATTGCAGTGTAATAAGTAAACAACAAGTAAACAAAGCAGACTGGTTTTCCAGCACTGAATTTAAAATCCTTATTTCCAAGTTCTACATAAAGCAGTTAAGTTCTTCACTGACAGCTCAAGACATACCTTACTTTATTTCAGTGCAGTTCACTGAACTGAAATAAAAGTAATTCATCTTAAATTATTATGGGGAGGGTTGGTTCATTTAGCTCTTTAATTTATCCTATTTTGATAGACTTTGGGGTGGTGCTGGAATTCTGAAGATGGACAGAAGATGCAGTGATGTTTTGAAGGGGATATGAAGATTTGCTCTCTGTATATTAGTGGAAATTTTACGTGAGCATATTTTTTTCTCATTTTTGCCTCTGGCATCTTCCCCATCTCCGGTTAGTGATTATGTGATGAAAGAAAATCACAGAAGAATGATCGAAGCCTCACTAATCTTTAAAAATACAGTTCCAAGAAAATTAAACACCCTCAAAATGAATTTCACAATAATGTAGGCATAATACGGTTAATTTTCTCTTGATTTCACTATTTTTTAAAACAAATGTATGTATATTATACACCTCTGGCTAGATTACATTCAGTAGGATTAATTGTTAAACCCTGGTTAAGCAGATATTGGTTGCTGTGTAACTCCATGGGACAGATACTTATTTCTCAAGACGAATACCCCCTAATTCCAATTTATACAACAATGGCTCCATTAAATACATGGACAAGCCATTGTACTGTATGATTTCCTGCATGGAAACATTTTGTATATACGCAACAAACTGGAAGATTGGCAAAGGTATTTTCTAATTTATGACTACACTTGTTTTCTACTAAGATGTTAACCCCAACGTATAAAAGAAGACCTAGCAACCAGAATGCTTAACCAATGTTCATGCTATGTTGAGGCATTAAAAAACCCCTTCATAATACAAAGATTTGATCTCTTTAAAACATTTATCTATCAGATAGCTAGAGGTTTTGACAGCCACATACAAGAAATTATAATGAGAGAAAATCTTGCACGCAATGTAAATGTTGGATGAGGTTTTAGTTTAGTGGATTGCATTCCACAACGTTGCATGTATTGTGTCTGTATTGTTAAATAAGGGATCACGTTACAAATACACACACACACACAACCACACACAGAGAACTGCATACAGCAGTTCTTTTAAAAAGACCATCCATTTCTGAGACTATGATTATGAGTCCTTTTTTAAAAAAAAAATGGAAACCAAACATTTAATTAAAGAAAACAACTTGAAAGTATGGCTATATTTTTAAAGGAATTGTTCATTTGGAATAGCCATAGACCACATTTCTTAAATCCAAATTGATCCTTGTCTCTAAAGAACGACTTTGAGCAAGCATGTTAGAGAGACAGGTAAATAAGGAGATAGACAGAAGTTATTTGTTTTGAGTAGATCATATGTCCTTTTTGTAAACTCATGCAATTATGTGAATGAATGAGGACAACCTTTAAAGCATCTCAGAAGCTTTTCAACTGCCTAATTATTACGTACAAGGATGCTGGGTGTACAAATATATTAAACAGGTGTAAAGATAACTCTTACCTCACCAGTGAAAATACTGACCCTAATGAATCTATTATTTTGGATCACAAAGTTTGGCCATGATTTCCTTACATACTGAAATATACTCCAATTTTAAAACCTTTCTAAATCTACAGAATATGACAAGAATCTTGAAGAAGCAATTAGGAACAAGAGACAACATTTGTGTAATCTATTTGTGTTTGACATTAAATGACCCTTATCTCAATAATTATCCATTTAAAAAAAAAAAAAAATATGATAAACCCTAATCTTAAGGTTTCAGACAGTTGATTTTTCCTATTGATTTCAAAATAAGTGTCATGTACAAAACTGGGCTCTCAGTTGTTTTATGTATACAAAATTATATCTCTGCCTTACAAGACTGCATGGGGATTGTGGGGTTTCTGGTGGAAAAATTAAAAGAAGATTTTTTTAATGTTATTTTGTATGTATGAATATGGTATCTTCACATCTTTCCTGACTCTGTCCTGCATAAATGTTTGGAGGCTGTGAGCTGAAGGATAAAGTAGAAGCAATTAAAACTGGATCCAGAAAGGTGGAGATGATAAAATGAGCTTTTATTTTTGACTGGTAGTCTATTGATGACCATGCTCGATCAGAGAAAACATTTTGAAGAGTCTCCTGAAATTGGTGTTGCTTGTTGAGAAGGTTAGTTAGTGCTGAGGATGTTTCATTCATCTTTGGTTAATACAAGACCTTCTTCTTCTTCTAGATGTCTCAGATCTTGCTGCACTGATCCATTTTTCCAGTAGTGTTCAGTTTGCTATACAGGGCTGCAACTGCGGGGCGGGGGGGGGGCAAGCTGGGCATGTGCCCCTGGTGCCATGCTGGAGGGGTGCCAAAATGAGCGCTGGGGGGCACCAAAATGGGTGCAGAATCCATGTTTGCCCTGGGTAACACAGACCCTAGTTGCAGGCCTGTTGCTATATATGGGGCAAGCCAGGCTGGACTAGTGGTTAAGGTGCTGGGCTAGAAACCAGGAGACTGAGAGTTCTAGTCCTGCCTTAGGCATGAAAGCCTGCTGGGTGACCTTGGGCCAGTCACTCTCTCTCAGCCCAACCCACCTCACAGGGTTGCTGTTGTGGGGAAAATAGGAGGAGGGAGTATTAGGTATGTTCACCACCCTGAGTTATTTATAAAAATAATAAAGGCAGGATAAAAATTAAATAAATAAAAAATAATAAAAAATAAGTTGCAACTAAGACATTTTGAGTGCTTCATGATGCAGCTCTAGTAAGTCCTGAAGGCAATTCACCTATCTTGCTATACTCCATAATGCAGGTAAAGTTGGACCCTAAGCGAAAAGTTAGCAAGTGACAAACAGGTCTAATATGACTGGATCGCCATACCTGTGAGTATGGGTGTATTGTCATTATAAAAAATATACATTTATTTTTTGTCATATAATTGTGGTAAATGTTCAAGAATTTGTATTTAATTCTATATGATGCAGTCAGAATGGTTCTAGTAAATAAATAAATAAATAAATAAATAAATACACATACAGAAAAAGGACAAGATACTTTTAATTTCATCATGTATTTTCCCTTAATTCTGATTCGTATCTCTAGGTCAGTGAAAGTTGTGAAGATCTCAAGAAGGTTCAATATTCATCTCTTATTTTTCTTTTTTTCCCCAATTGACCCTTAATACTTTATGGCTTCTGCAGGATGCTGATGAGCTGTGTAGTTTAAAATTACTTAATAGCACAAATATATTTCTGTTTATATAGGAAGTCCACAAATTTTGAAAAAAAATCACTTCTCTGTATGGTATAATTTTGCTAAGAGATACAGATTTATAGGCACCAAATTATTAGAAATAATTAATATAATTATAAAAAATAATTAATGTATGAATTCCATACAACCTTTTACTAGTATATTACAATAGCTCCTTAAATTCCTGTTATTAAAAAAATAATAATGGGAGTTCTGTGATGAAGAAAGAAGCTTTTTCCAGGCTTTGATGACTCTTCAAAACAGCAGTTCCCAACCTAGCATTTTCCATATGGTTTGGGAATACAACTCGCAGCATTTCCAGCCAACACAACCAAAGTCCAGGGTTCAACTGAGAAAATTCTAAAATGGTACAGCATTCATGCAGAACGTCTTTTCTCATTCTCTTGCTATTTAAAGATACAGTGATACGGTCACTGAAAGAAAAGGATTGATTGATTGAAATGGTTGTGATAGGATGTCAGAAGATGTGCTGTGCCATACGAGAAGCTAAGCAATGTAAAATTATGTAGCAAAACCACCACACCAAATCATCCTCAACAGGAAGTCACAGCACATCATGGATTATTGACGTGTGATACACCAGCATTTCTCAACCTCAGCAACTTTAAGCTGTGTGGACTTCAACTCCCAGAATTCTCCAACCAGCATGGCTCGGGAATACTGGGAGTTGAAGTCCACACAGCTTAAAGTTGCTGAGGTTGAGAAACAGTTATACACTATGAGAATTAATTATAATTCATACTCTCTGTAACCTTTACGTCGGTTTTAGGACCCATTTTACATATAGTACATGATTGCAATCCTCAGTTCTCAATCCTACATAGATAAGGATGGGGCATGTTAAATCTGTTTGTTTGTTTTTTTAAATCTCTTTGGGCCACCACTGCCACCATTTTTTAAAGCTGTTGTTGTTGTTGTTAGTTGCCGTCGAGTCATTTATGACTCATGGTGACCCTATGTATTACAGAACGAAATGCTGTTTGGTTATTTAAGGCTACACAGTATTTATTATAATCCCTTCTTCCTATGAAGCCATTATTATAGTGCATGCTCTGTAAAGGCTTTGGATAATGAGTGATGAATTGTCATACATATCAGACAAAACCTGGAAGAACAAAATGTTTTAAACCCATGATTGCTCAGGATTGATAGTCACTACATAGTAAGAGTTCAGACACTCTGCTTTATAACCCAATACGCTTATTTTTACAAGTTGCTGCCAAAACATTCAGCCCGATTAATTGCTGGAAAACTCATACACCAAAGGTTTCTATAAGGAAAGAAAGCTAACACACTTCAGGATTACTGACTTGTTTTCCAAAGGCTGGGCTAAGGAATTACTCATCTTCCCCACTGCTATTTAGTTACAGCAGCACATAGTCATATTGCCACCTTGAAATTCCAGAGAGAACATAAAAGTTTTCACTGTATATTTTTATCTTCATTAAAAACAGACACAACACTAGGTTTAAAAAATGCCCACAAAAGAAGATGGAGACATTTCAGGTGCCACAAGTGAGACATTTTTATATAAACCTCAACTGAATTAAATCATTTGGCGGGCCATACTTCTTGCATGATAGAGCATGTGTTGAGTTAAGAGTCGTTTTTACAAGGTCGTATGGAAACGGGGCTAATATGATAACAATTTTTCAGGGCCTGACCTCATCGCAGTTGTGCACTGAGGCTACAAATTGGACACTTGCAACCCTATTACATGAAAATAAATTGGAAATGACATATTATTCATACAGATGTATACATGCCTCCTGATATTTGGAGGGAATGGCATTTAACTTTTATTTATTGCTCTAGTAAAATATAATTAAGTAGTTGCTACATTGACATGGCAGGATGGCAGGATACAATAGCACTGCTTACATGTCTGGATTGGCTTATTACTTTGCAGCTGAGTCAATTCTTCATAAAGTCAGAGAAGATCCATTCTGAAAAGCAGTTCAAGACAGACTGACAAACTATTTTTATTATGTTTATAAGAAAACAGTTGATACCTGATGCATCAATATTTGCTTGAAAGCAAATCCTATTATTTTTGATGGAATGCATTTTAAAACAGGCTGAATTCTTCCATAAATTTAGTTAGGAGTAGGTCTCATTGGATTCAGATGAACTGGATTTCCCCCTTTACATTCTGTGAGTTTTCATGATTTGAACAGTTGGAATCAGATCCCTTTTTGTTATGAGATATAAAATTATCTGATAACAATATTATCTGCAGCTCATCCCCAGTGAACCAAATAAAATGTACCTTGATATGTTGTAATCCCATGTACATTTATCTGTGAGGAAACCCTACTGAAATTTACAGGATTTATTTCAAAGAAAGAGTATTTGCTCGCACAATATTTATTGTTTATTTTATTGTACCTGCAAATCCTAGGGTTGTGCTTATAATGATTCTGAAAAAATGTTTTGCACCTTGTACCAATGCATGCTTCTCAGCTATTAATTACAGTAACCTGACCTTTCTGGCTTCCATATGAGTCTCAATAAAGATGTCACTGCTTTATGGAATAATCCATAAAATTAATGTGACTCTTAACCCCTGTCTCCTCAAACCCCAACCCCACATAATTTAAATCAGAGCTGTGCATGCTGTCTCTGCATCCCACTTCTTTTTTTTTTTTTTTAATTTTGCAATCCTGGAGTCTTGTCCGACCATGTTACTGAAATGTAGCAGTGCAAAATGTAGTATTTGAGGAGCAAGAACATCTCAAATAATCCAAACCCTGCCAGAAAGTCCTAGCCCTGTCCAAGTGTGAGACAAAATTCTATATACTTTGCATCAGGACCCCAAATACTGTGGCCTTCAGGAACTTCCCCCAAATATATTATGTCCCAAAAGACTGCCCATCCCTGATGTGACTATAAAGGCAAATAAATCCATAGATGCTGGCATGCTGCAGCACATAGCTGCCAACTGCCTGTGGTCAGTACTCAAGGTGTAGAGCAGACTTTCTCAACCTTTTTACCCTGGAGGAACCCTTGAAATAATTTTTAGGTCCCTTTCATAAAAATCACTATATATACACCTAGCATTGCACAGCAAGCAAAGTTAAAAAAAAAATGTGTGTGTTTTAAGATCTCTGGTTTAGGGACTATAGGGTCTATAAAATTAGCCCTGCTTACTTTTGTTCTAGCCATGGCTTAGCACGATTCCTTCTCACTGAGTGAAAGGGGAAATGGCTTGCTGCCATTTGTCATTCTCAGTTTGGAAGAAAGTTCATTCTTCCCACCACTTCATTGCCCAAATAATAGAATTAAATGTCCATGGTTACTTAATTATGGTTTATTCAATGAATTCAATTTCTAGGGCTGGCAGAAGATACTTAATTATAAATTGACCACATAGACTGGGTTCATGCAACTCACCAGATTAAATATAATTGTCTTTGTTAACAGTTCATGTGTCACATTAATACAAGCAACCTTTTCCTTTTTCATCTTGTTACTGACTTGCAAAAGTTTATATTTGAACTATTGATATGGACGATAAGTCATATAATTCTTTAGTGCCCTCAGTGTCTTTCATGATTTTTTTTTTTTTTTGGATGTCAGGGGCCCCAAACCCTTGGATGTTGTATTTCTGAAAGTAGAACTGCAGATACAGTTTTTCCCGTTTATGCAGCTCTATAGCATCAGGGCTGGATCTGGGCTTCTCTCTGTCATGCAGTTCTTGTTCATACAAAGTGGTCTCATTTCAGATCTGGAAGATCAGAGCAGATGCATCATGGTCTTGTTATGTAAAAAAGGAGACAAGAGTGTCCCATCCAAATGCTTCCTAATATGCTTGTTGAGCACAGTAAGTAAACTATATGCCAGGCATCTTCCTAGCAAATCATTTTGGCAAAGGAGCAAGCCAGATTTGGAGAAGAACTGTCAACACTTGATCAATGTCTGGTTCTTCATCATATAACAGAAAAGGACATTTCTTTCTCTTGGGGCAAATGTTATGTTTGCTTTACTAGTTTAAAGGCAGCTTTCAGTTAGATTCCCAGAAACAGGCTGTAGGGGAAATTGCCTGCCATCTTCATCAATTGGGGTTGCCTCACCCTGATCATAACATTTCATGAAAATCATTCTATGTAGCTCTCTTGTGGCCCTCAAGAGCATCCTACTCTCCCCAATTCCTAAGTGAAAAAGGGTGAAACAAGAATGCAACTTGCCACCTATCCTTTTCAACTCCAATAGATTCCCTGGTGCAAGTCTTGTCTGAACTGGAATTTCAGTCCCTATGCTGCCCAATGAACTTGTTTCAATCCTTTTGTATGCATAAGAGATAGCATTTTTCTCTCAATCTCAAGTGGGCTTGGGATATTGTCTACAGGTGTTAGCTCTCTCCTACAGAGAGAAACGTCTAGTCATCAAAACATGACAAAAACAAAAACTGTTATATTCTCCAAAAGACCTGCTCCTTGCCATCACTCCTGGAAAACTGATGGTATCTGCAACAATCAGTCCAAGATATTCAAATAGCTGGCTGTCTTTTCAAGCATTGCCATTAAGAATGAACAATTAAGGGCTGTTTCCACTTGGACATATAATGTTGCAAATACTATTCTGCGTTATGCAAATCATAATGGTAATAATCATGTCCCCAGCTGCAATAAAAATCTATAGAGCAAAGGTCAGGAGCCTTTTGGCTTATGGCACACAGATATATAATTACCATAATTTGGCTGTTCTCTAAGCCATCAAATTTAAATGTTTAAGGGCCTTGCTGTGAGTTCCCCAGTGTGTTCCCAACTCTTTTCTAAGACAGAAATTCAGTTTTACTTCCAAAGAGGCTCATATGTAGCTTTACTGCTTGAAATTTGGGTTGAAACTCATTTTCTTTGAGAGTTTTGTGACCTCCTTGACCTTACAAGAAAAATTCACATCATGGATGGCAAAAATCAGTTAGGATTTCAGATGTTGTGGTGTGTCTGCTGAAGAAATGATTTCAATTGTCTTCAAAAGAACCTTGTCTGAATTGAAAAAGTGGATTTTCAACTCAGATTTGCTGAAAAATTTAAGGGCTTGTCCCACCCTATCCAGGTTGTTCTTGTCTAGAAGATTCCTTTCAGCTGCTATTTTACCTTGATATTTTATGCTTGACTTACAGAATAGCCCTTTAATATTTTTGATTTGAGGTTTTGCCATTATCAGTGCTGAAAGATTTAATAAGCAATTCTCTGCAAAAGTATCTTTCCCCCTGCTGGTTGAAGGAATCTGAATCTGTTGTGGATGTATTTCTTCAGTCTCTCTTTTATACAACCTGGCACAAGGATCTAATAACTAATAAAGAAGGTGGGATGACCATGAGAAAAACATGCACATTGAGGCAATCTCTTTATGAAGGGTTACATGGTATTTGCAGAGTTATCTGATGTGGATTGCAAATTCTGGATGACTATTAGATTTCAACAAAGGATTAAAAGTTTTTTGTATCTCATCTCAGCTGTCTAATGGTGATCCATAATTTTGTAGCTTAGATCTGCTCACTTTATATGCTTACATCCCATTTCAAATTTTAGGTCATAGTGAAGATACCTCACCATAGGACTAGGTTTTAAGTGTAAAAGACAGCAGTGGGCAAGATGGATGGATGGATGGATGGATGGATGGATGGATGGAGCTCTACCATATGTGTGTGGAAGGGAGAGAACTTTGGGTGGATTATGTATTTGGTGAAGCTGGACCTTGCTTGCTTGCTTCCTCCTCCCTCCCTCCCTTTACATTTTTTAGTAATTTTACTGCCTCAGAACAATAGGATATCAAAATCTGCCATAGATGTTAGAGGGAGGCTTGTGGGCTTAAAAAAAATGGGTATACAGGTTGCTCTGCCCAGTGCTAGGGCAGTAAGAGCCAAGGTTTAGAAATATTGAACCTGGCAAAATTCCTTCTTCTGTACTGCTACGAAAAGTAGGGCTCCATCACTGCATCGGAGTAGCCATATGCAACTGGCTACTGGTACGTTGGGTAGACTGGTATCATCACATAGATATTGTGTTCATACAACAGTGTATCCATGGTTAACATAATTATGGTTTCTTCAATTTACCCAGTTTTCTGGGTTCTTAGGACACATTAAACCATAAATTAACGACATTGTTTTGTTTGTACAATAAAATGTGATTACTTTTTTGGAGATCAGTATGCTGTGTGAACTCAGTCAGACCTTCCTCCCAAGAAAGACTGATTCAAGTCTGTTGTTTTTCTGCTACAAAAGACAGTCCAGGAAGAGAAATCAGCTGGGCAACAGGGAAAAAGGCCAAGGCTTTCTGGAATTGTTTGTCTGCATGCTGTGGGCTGACCATCTGTGATCTGGATTATTTTCTCTTCTAACTGGCAGCTAATGATTTCCATTATCTGTTCATTTAACTGGAGACACCAGGAACTGAATTTGAGTTTCCTACCTGAACCTTCTCTAAAGGTAATTGCCATTGCTTGGATTGGTTTGGTAATATAACTCAGGATCTCTTGCACTGAAACTGAGAATAATATTAGAAACATGGGCATAGTTTATTTCGTATACAACACACAACATGTCTGTCTGTCTGTCTGTCTGTCTGTCTGTCTTCCATCCATCCATCCATCCATCCATCCATCCATCCATCCATCCATCTATCCTGGCACAATCCTGAAGTACTCTTGATGTTTAAAAATCCACAAAAAATAAGATAAATTAAAAAAAATCATAAATCCTCCCATATGGTGCAATAATTCAGCAGCCTTCAATATACAGAACAGATACCATCATGTGCCAAATGTCTTCCAGAAAAACTCTATATTCAGTTGCTTACAGAAGGCAGACAAAGTAGGACCCCATCTAATTGATCACTTGGGGGCTATTCCAAAGGGCTGGTGCTATTATTGAAAATCAGCACCTCCAAGCCTCAACTTCTTTAATTTCCCAAAAGTGGGGAACCACCAGCAGTACTTCCAACCAAAATTGGTTGGGTGTCTCTAATGGAAGAATGTGGTCTTGAAGGTAATTTGGTGCTAAGCAATAAAGGGATTTAAAGGTTAAAATGAGCACTTTAAGTGACACCCAGAAGCCAATTGATAACAAATGCAGGGTCTGATGTCTCCCTCCCACAAATGCTGGTTAACATATGGCAGCCACACTTTGAACCAACTGAAGCTTCTGAGTGGTCTTTACAGGCAGTCCCATGCAGAGCACTTTGTAGTATGCCAGATAACAAGAAGGATTATAACCAGAGATGTAAAATATCCAGAAATGTTGAAACTGTGGGGAAAAAAATATCTGTTTTGGGAGTAGAAAAATACCAGAGATTTGGGGAAAATAAAATATACCCAATATTAATAATTATGCAACCCTTTTATGATCTAAGATTGCATCATTGTTTTATGAATATACAATGCAATATATTTAACTTAGCTTATTCATGCTGCGGTCATTTGGTTTATTTATTAAAAGTAAAAAAATCTTATTTTTATATTATAAAATTAAATGTAATTTAATAATTAATTAACTTTAAAATATTTTAAAATATTTTTTTTGTTGCTCTTTTGCGCCTCTTCTGTTTTTGGAGCCTAGTCAAGAAGAGACCCACTAACCTCTAGTTAAAAAGTTAGCAGTTGACAAGCCCACAAGCTAATCAGGCCTTGAATCCTACTTCTTTCCTTCCTTTAATGAAAATGATAGAACTCCCTCACCTACCTGAGGGGGCATAAATGCATCTTGGCCTTGCATTTGAGAGCTGTCTTCTCTGTATAGGTTCTGCAGTGCTCTTGGGCTCTCACTCTTGAATCTTCCTATTACAAGTTAATACAAAACATTTCTGGAAATACAAGTTAGCAATATATGAACAGATTATATTAACGGATTCATTATTCTAAAAGTAAACATTTTTGTTGGAGTGTTTTTGCTCTTTCCAAAGTTGTCTATTTTCCCCATTTTTTTTAAAACAACACACATGCATACAAAAACACATGATAAATATGTAGATAACAACATGTCTTAGAGAGGGAAAATGAAAATAAAGAGCCTTGATACTTTTTCTTTTCATTTTTCCAAGTCTTCACATCTGTAATGGTCTGTGGGAATGACCTTGGGAGACAGGAGGAAGAGCTGCAACATAGACAACTGTCATGCAAAAGATATCTTGGTCCACAGGAGGAAAAGAGGGGTGGGAAATGTCTTAGAAGGGTTTTGGGAGAGTAAAAGTAAAGGAGGGGAGAAATGCTTTCAGACTTGCAAGATTCAGTTACTGCTGTAACTTTACAATAAAGGTAATGTTAGTACTCAAGGCTTGTGCTTCCTGTCTGGACTACCTTGAAGGGCTGACATCAATCTTGCATTTATGAAAACATACCTCCATAGTAAAAATACCAAATCTATAGAACTTATATCCAACTGAGAAATCAGGCAATCTAATGCAGTTATTTTTGTCTGTTTGCATTCTTTAAAGTTTAGTTTATGTGGAAACCCATTATAATGTCTTTTTGTGCATAAGTTTATAATTTCTGTAAGTTTTCTTAAGAAACTCTTAATAGCTTTCACTGAGGTATTAGGATCAGACAATGCTTTCCTATAAGAATAGAGTGGGTGAGCCGACATTTGTACATTTTGTACCTGATCCATCTCGCATGTTCTACTTATATAACATTAAGTTCTAGGCAGATCTAAATCTTCAATATTTTTATCCATTTATATATATGGCATTTAACAAAATGGTAACTGTTTTTTTTCTTTAAAACATACTGAATATATTTATTTTTATAGAAATATTAGTGCTTGCTTTTACAGCTGACTATGCTTTCTTTTTTCTTTTGGCTTTTCTAATAGTATACTACAATAATAGTATATTCAATAGAAAAATATTGAATCAAGGCTTAGGGTGAAACTTCTTAACTCATTACCTTTTAATTATATATGACAGGTGTTCATTTCTAATACTTAACTTTGTGTCCACTTAGATATTTTGGGATTTAAATATGATGGAATACGGTGTCTTGGACCATTTCCCTCTCATAGATATTTTGAATAATGATGGCAGGGAATCATTCTTGGGAGCAAAAATGGTTTTTTTGTATTTTATATTAATGTAGTATTTTGTATTCATGTTGCCCAGCAACCTGGTGGAGTTAAAAAAGTTTTGGCCTGGCTTTGTAAACTTTGTTGTTTACCGCTCTCCTTTCATTTAGCAGTAAGCCTTTCTATATCTGATAGAATTTAGAAACTGCTTTGAATCTGTCAAATGTATTTTATTTCTGAACCAAGGAAGGTTTCCCAATTCTTAACTTAGTGGGCTCTGTCTACTTAGTGTGAGATGTTCAACTAACAAAGTACACAGATTAGTAGCCTGATTTTTTGTTGTTTTCAGCAAGAAGATGAAAGAAAAAAGAGCAATTTATATACTTTTAAATACTCTTTAAATACTTTTCTATCCTGGTGCCCTCCAAGTCTGCTTGATTTGAACTTCAAAATTCTCAGACTGTCATTAGGAGTTAAAATTCAACCCATAGAGAAAGCATCATTTCCATCATTATGGAAATGACTTGTTAATTACTAAAGCAGAGCGTCTATCTCTTCCCAGAGAGTCCGTGAAAGAGAAAACAACTAGTTTTTATCTAGAAATCAGAGTACAGGAAACCTATGATAGTTTTCTGTAATATTCCTAAATATGATCATATTTATGAGGGACAGGTGCAAGGCTCAGTCTAGTGAAAGTGAGTTACGTGCAAGAAAGGGCCAAGTGGTTCAAAGAATAGTTGGGAATATTCTTTTAGGAATGCCATTGACATCACATGGTTCCTCTTCTGCCACCATTATCTATCAGCTTGCACAAAGAGATGAGACAGAAGCCTGAGGGTGCAGACCTTTATGCACAAAGTACTCCCTGGATTCTGAAATCCTCTGAAATGAGTGTTGGCATTTCCTTGTTTTTTGCAAGGAGCAAGCCATTGTTACTATGGTAACAAATCACTCCGGCAGGGTGAACAGGTCAAACTTAAGTATCCTTAGTTTTTGGGGTGAAAAGAATGACCATATAAGGAAATTGCCTGGAGGGCAGCTTGCCTGGGCTTGTTAGTTTCAGTTTCCTTTCTACCAGCCTTCCTTCCAGTCCTCTCTGAGTGTGTGTGATTGCATAAGCTTGTAAATATGTTTATGTAAGACACGTTCTGTAAATACATTTATTTTTATAGAAATGTCTGGTGTGTGTTTTTTCTGATCTCTTGGGCCAAATGCTTTCCAGCAAATTCTGACAATGAGGGTTCTAAAATCCAGAGAAATTTCCAGATTCAGTGATATGCAATGTTTCTCTTCTTCAAACATGCACGCACACACACACACACACACACACGGACTGGGGAAACTGTAAATTTCTGGGAATTGCTAAGAACATAGATTCACCACTCCTTTGAATTTTATTTGCCTTTTTGTGCAAGTGCAGAAAAAAATACACATAATATAATCATTTTCCTGACCATCAGTATGAACAGACTTTGGACAAACATAAAAAAAAGTCACATAACTGTTGACTATTGAGAGTGGATACTATAATTGTAATTCAAACTGGCAGACAGATGGGGGTCAGGAATTTTCCCCCCCATTTTAACTTCATAGACTTGCTAATGTGTCAGTATTGCTTAAAATTTTGCCTTGTGGACTGTATGGAAGACATGAACCTATAAAAGAAAACGAAGAACTTGACTGATTCCTTAAAATTGTTGTGAACAATTTTATTTCAGTTAAACTAAACTGCACTTTACCAGTTCGTCTGGAATCAGAAAATAGAGAATGATATTTTGTAAGTAATTTCTATCATCCGTGAGTTAAAATATGAACTCATCAGATATTTGAACAATAATTTACCTTTAAAAAACCCTCTACTTTATTAACACCTCATCATGCATATTTGAAAGCTATAAGTACCATGCAGTTGCCTAAATAAAATGCACTTTCATTGCTTACAGAAAATGAATGAATAAATTGAAAATGAAATTTGTCAAGAAGGTGATTGATATCTAAAAGTGTTTTGTTTTCAGTGACTGGCACTGCCAAGTTACAACCATCTATCATCTAACAAGTAATTAACCATATTTCTCATCATGAGCCTTCAATCCTGCTGTTTTATTATTGAAATACCACAAATCAGTAAGCATCTGAATACAGATAGAATTCCTTGTCATGGCCAAAGGCATCACTTTGCAATGTAACTCTAATATTTTTGCGTAAAAATCAATGAAATGTAACCCCCAAAATATTATGGAGACACATTTCTGTTTCTATTTTGTGAAGATGTGCAAAGGTTTTTAAAATGCTTATAAGTCTTGAAGCACTCAACAACTCATTATTTTGTTCACAGATTTTAAGTGTGGAAGTACTCATGATTTGGTTAATTGTTAGTCTCTTCAAGGTCCATGAGAAGTATGTGCTATGCCAATCCTATTAGTCTCATTTTCAGCAGAGAACTAGAGGAAAAGTTTAAATTTATTAATATGGCAATTGTCATATTTGAAGTTGATCAACTTCTTATAGGTATATGCCTTTCTCTTGTGCTTTACACCTTTAGAGAAATCAAGGAATACGTGTTACTAAAGATATTGTTGGACCACTTTTCCATTTTCTAAACTGCTGTGCTGTCCATACTGATTATATGAAATGGAAACTGGAGTTCAGCTATATCCGGAGGGCCCCTTTCTTTAGGAATTCATGAGTCAGAAACTACTATACAAATTAAAAGTCACATCCCTTATCATTCATTTCCAAACATTTCAGTGTTATTTTGAAATTTGGACTTTTCCCAAGAAAATAAAGGAGGTGGGTTGGGGGAAGGAAAGAGTGATTTTCACCTGAAATGTAATAGAATTCTATCAGGAAAAAAAGAAAAGAAAAAATATTATATGCAATTGTTTTTAAAGTAGGAAGATTTAAAAGAGCCCATCTTTCAAACCCATTTGGTAGGCATGCCATTAGTGTTGAAATTTTCTAAGAGGTACAATCTTTTCTGCATATTCTATATCAAACAAAGTAAGCCAGAAGGCTTATAATTTCTGGTTTGGACCAAACCAGTGCATTATTTTGTAATGTAAACAAAAACACTTTGTTTAGGGATGTTTGGAAAATTTTAATGTAAGTTTTCCTTAAAGTTTGATAATGTTTGTTTTTGTTATTTGATTAGGTTGAAGATTGTATTAGGGAGAGGAAAGAAGGAGTTGGGGCATCACCAAAACCCACACCAGCCCACCAGCCCACCAGACCCTTCTTTCATGTTACCTCTGGGTGTCCAAATGAGTTTATTCTCCCAAATGAAAGAGTTCAGCCCAAGCAGATAGTAACATTGCCACCTCATTCTTGAATGGAGAGATGACTCCTTTCACTTGGAATCTGAATAAGGCAGAACTGGAAATTCCCTTTTCTTCAAGAAAATGCTCACAGTAGGGGAAAAAGCAAATGGCTCTAGTTTTCCTCTTTTGAACAGGGTCACCAGCTCAAGTAGTTTTGAGTGTGTGCTATTAGATTACAAACCTAACACTGAAGTCATGAACAGAAGAAGGGTTTTTGTTTAAGTAAAAGCAACAAAGTAGGGATTTGAGATAATAGTTTAACTGCAACAAATGAGACATAAAGCTGAGAGCTGCATCCCAAAGCCAGCACTCAGTAAACAGTCTAGCAAACAAAGGATATGGAGACAGAGGATTGAAGTAGATACCAAATTATCCAAACTTGAGTGTGCAGCATTGAACAGAAATAATAAAAATAAGAAAAGAACATCTACAGGGCTGTGCTGAGGAGTTTTCTAGGCAACTGCATGATAAAATCACTCAGATCCATTCCAAGTTGGACTCTAAGTATGGGGCACAGTATGAGGAGATGCTGAGACAACGGACTTACCCAGTTATCTGGGAACAGTTTGATCCTGTTGGACCTGAGGAAGTGGACAGGATCCTCCGGACTGTAAATGCCACCACCTGCCAATTAGATCCATGCCCCTCCTGGCTGGTGAAGGCAGCTCGGGAGGGGATGCGTGGTTGGGTCCAAATGATGGTAAATACGTCCTTGAGAGAGGGGGTGTTTCAGGCAGCCTCTAAAGAGGTGCTGGTGTGCCCCCTTCTCAAGAAACCATCACTGGACCCTAGTGTACTGGACAATTTTTGCCCAGTCTCCCACTTCCCCTTTTTGGGGAAGGTAGTTGAGAAAGTGGTGGCATTGAAGCTCCAGGGGATCCTGGATGAAACAGATTATCTAGACCCCTTCCAGTTAGGTTTCAGGCTGGGTTATGGGGTGGAAACAGCATTGGTCGCACTTATGGATGACCTCTGGCAGGAGCGAGATGGATGCAGTGCATCCATCCTGGCTCTTATTGACCTCTCAGAGGCTTTCAATACCATTGACCATGGTATCCTTTTATTTATTTATTTTATTTATCAAATTTGTCACTGCCCATCTCCTCCAAATGGAGGGACTCTTGGTGGTTTACAGCATAAAACAATAACTATACAATAAAATTCCAATATAAAAATAGACTAAAACAATTTTTAAAACTACCTAATAAAATCCTGATGGCTATGATCTCATTCACTCCTTGCATCGGAGGGGCACTTCAAGGCACTAGCCAACCCCAAGTATGATTATTCTCCTCCCTGCCCCAAGCCCGATGGCAGAGCCAGGTCTTCAATTCCCTCTGGAAGGCTAGGAGCAATGAAGCTAATCTCACCTCTGGGGGCAAGATGTTCCAGAGGGCGGGTGCTACTGCAAAAAAGGCCTGCCTCCTGGACCCAGCCAGATGGAATTCTCTTGCAGACGGGGTCCGCAGAATGCCCTCTCTGCATGACTGGGTGGGACGGGCTGATGAAGTGGGGATGAGGCGGTCCCTCAGGTAACCTGGCCCCATGCCATGTAGGGTTTTAAAGGGGATAACCAACACCTTGAATTGGACCCGGAAGCAAACTGGTATCCAGTGCAGCTCTTGCAGCAAAGGTGTTATATGCGTCCTTCTAGGGGCACCAAAAATAGCCCACGCAGCCACATTCTGGACCAGCTGAAGCTTCCAGATACTCTTCAAGGGTAGCCCCATGTAGACTGCATTACAATAGTCTATATGGGAGATAACAGGGCATGAGTGACTGTCCGATGGGCCTCCCGATCCAGGAAAGGGTGTAACTGGTGCACAACACACAGCTGTGCAAAGGCCCTTCTGGCCACGGCTGCCACCTGCTCTTTGAGCAGGAGCCATGAGTCCACGAGGACCCCCAAGTTATGCAGTGGGTCTGTCTGGGGTAGTGCAACCCCATCCAGAACCAAAGAGGACAAAGTCCCAGAAATGGCAGAGCCCTTAACCCACTGCCACTCCATCTTACCAGGGTTCAGCCGAAGCCCGTTGTTCCCCATCCAGACACCCAGAGCCCCCAGACACTCAGAGAGGGTGGTCACAGCATCACTTACTTCACCCAGGATGGAGATATACAGCTGAGTATCGGCAGCATACTGATGATACCTCATCCCATGGTGACGGATATCTCACCCAGTGGTTTCATGTAGATGTTAAATAGGAGAGGAGAGAGAACTCAACGCTGTGGCACCCCACAAAGGAGGGGTCAAGGATCAGATCTCTCACCCCCTATCACCACTGATTGGGATCAGCCCTGGAGGAAGGAGGTGAACCAGTGCAGCACCATGCCACCCCCCCCCCATCTCCCTGAGTTGACCCAAAAGGATACCATGGACGATGGTATTGAAAGCCACTGAGAGGTCAAGAACAGCGAGGATGGATGCACTACCCCCATCCTGCTCCCGCCAAAGATCATCCATAAGTGTGACCAATGCCATTTCTGTCCTATATCCGGGCCTGAAACCTGACTGAAAAGGGTCTAGATAATCCGCTTCCTCCAGAACCCTCTGGAGCTGTAATGCCACCACTTTCTAAACCACCTTCCCCAAAAAGGGGAGGTGGGAGACTGGACAAGAATTATCCAGTACAGTAGGGTCCAGTGGTGGTTTCTTGAGGGGTTGTACCAACACCTCCTTAAAGGCAGTTGGGAACACCCCCTCCCTCAAGGATGTATTGACCATCTCCTGGACCCAACCACATGTCACCTCCCGAGCTGCCTTCACCATCCAGGAGGGACATGGGTCTAGATGACAAGTGGTGGCATTTACTGTCCTGAGGATCCTGTCCACTTCCTCGGGTCCAACAGGATCAAACTGTTCCCAGTTAAGGATACCAAGGTAAGTATGCTCCCTTGGTATCTCCACAGACCATGTATCACGCTTGGAGTCTAACGTAGAATGCATCCAAGTGATTTTGTCTTGTAGATGCTCCAAAAACTCCTCCGCATGGCCCTGTAGGTGGGTCACCAAGCCCACCTTTCCCAAAAGGGATTGAGTTATTTTAAACAGGGTTGTTAGGTGGCATTCTGCAGATGCAATAAGGGCGGAGAAATATTGGAGCTTTGCCACTCTTATCGCCACCAGGTAGGCCTTAATAGCGGCTCTAACCAGTGTTCGGTTGGATTCAGTCTTTGTCTTCCTCCAGCGGTGCTCTAGACATCTCTTAATCCTCTTCAAAACCCTCAGCTCCTCTGTAAAGCATGGGGATCATTGGGTATGATGAGGCAAGAGAGGTCACACAGGTGCAATCCTGTCCAAGGCCCTGGCCGCCTCCCTATTCCAGGCTGTGGCCAGGGCCTCTGCTGGACCATGCACAGATTATCAGGTATAACCCCCAGCTCCCTCTGAAACCCTACTGGGTCCATCAGTCGCCAGGGGCAGACCAATCAAATGGGTCCCACCTCCCTGCAGAGGGGGGTGGCATAAGAGAATCTCAGGGTCACCAGCTCATGATCTGACCATGACAATGGGGATAGCTGTAACTCTTCCCTCAGTTCACATTGCCACTGCTCTGACAAGAAAACTAAGTCTGGGGTGAGGCCACTGTCTCAAGTTAGGGCCCGAATAATCTGAGTCAGGGTGATGGCTGCCATGGTAGCCATGAACTCCCGAGCTGCCTCCGAGGCACACCCCAGGGATGGCAGGTTGAAGTCCCCCAGAACCATAAGTCTGGGGAACTCCACTGCCAGCCCTGAGATGGCATCCAGCAGCTCAGGCAGGGAGGTTGCCATGCAGCAGGGAGGCTGGTACAGCAGCAACACTCCCAACTGCTCTTGTGTACCCAACGTGAAGAACAGGGTCTCACAACTGGCCACTTGTGGAGCAGCGCCCCTGAAGGCCACCAGAGACTCCTGGATGACAACTGCCACACTTCCTCCCCTGCCCTGGCATCTCAGCTGGTGCCATGCCATAAACCCGGCTGGGCACATTTCTGCAAGGGGCACCCTTCAGGGCCCAGCCAAGTTTTGGTAATACATGCCAGGTCTGCCCCCTCCTCAGTGATCAAGTCACATATGAGGGATGCTTTGTTGTTAACAGACCTGGCATTGAGTAGCAGCAGCTGGAAACCAGGGCCCCTATGGATCTGCTGACCAGGGCCTGGATCTGAGCACAGAGGGCTGGAACATGCCACTGGTAAAAAACACCGGGGGCGTCTTCCCCACAGATGGCTCACCCTCTGGCTCCTGCCATAGCGCCCCCTACCCATCACCACCTCAATAATATGTCCCACCCTGCAGCCCCCAGAGACTCCCCTCAGCCCCACTCCTGCACTTCCGGAGTCCCCAACTTGGAATAGAGGTCCCTCCATCCATTCACATACAGGGCAATGGCAGGCCCTCTGGCACACCAGTTCATGCTCTCGGTGCCGTCTGGGCCCAGCCATCACCCACCCATTCACTCTTCAGTCATTCACTCTTCAGTCACAATGCTCCCTGTTCAGCCTCTCTCACTGGTCAGCCAGGGGCATCTCATTCACTCCCCCCCACCTCCTGCCTCTCACTCAGGGGGTGAGTGCTCTCCCACACCATCAGACACTACCAGACTGCCCCCATCATCTCACCCTAGGAGAAGGTCCTCATTCACACTGGAGGGGCCCCCACAGCTCTCCACCTCTTCCAGACAGGTAGGGAGGGGGTGGCCAAGATCTCTGTGCCAAGCCTGCTCCACGTCCCTGAGGTCTTTTATGCCAAGGCCTGTGCCCCTGGGTCTATCCTGGGATCTCCCTGGTCGGTCTATAGGTTCGCCGTCTCGCTGGTCATCGACCCACTCCACCAGGCTGGCCCTCCAAGTCCGTTCTGCCGGCTCGCTGTGCTGCTGGTCCACTGAGCAGCTGCACCCCCGCTGTGCCCGGTTGCACCCCCGGTCTGCCCGGCTGGTCCTCAAAGGTGGGTTCACAGGTCTATCCTTCTGCTGGTCTGCTGCGCCGCCAAACTGCTCAGACAATCTGGCCCTCCAGAGTCGGGCTGTCGCGTTGCTGAGCCATCTGTCTGCTGTGCGGCTATACTGCCCCACCAGGCCAGTCTGCTGAGGCTGGTTGGCCAGTCCACTGTGCTGCCAGGCTGCTCCACTGCACCTCCAGGCCACCAGGCCACCACAGGCCCACCATCCAGTGTCCCCAGGGGTCGCTCCACCAATGCTCCCCATGCCGCTTGAGTCCCCCTCCAGGGTCAATGCACCGCCGGTCTGCTGCAGCGCCAAACCTTGCTGCCACACCTCTGGAGCTCGCTGAGCCACTAGGGCTCATCCAGACCCATCACTCCACGTTGCTTTGCATGGGGCATGGGCTCCGTCCAACCCCGACCAATAAGATATGAGGGCCATGGCTCCTAGAAGTCCTCCTCCAAGCCCTGGCCAGCAACAAGACTCAGGGGGAGGAGGGAAGACCCAGGAGACTCGGGGTGAGGAGGTGAGACCCAGGAGTTTCCCCTCAGAGCAGCGACCGACATCAGCGTCTGCTCCCGGTCACCATCTTGGAATCTTTTGGGGCAACTCAGGGAGTTGGGGATGGGCGGCATGGTTTTACACTGGTTCACCTCCTTCTTCCAGGGCCAGTCCAAATCAGTGTTGATAGGGAGCAAAAGATCCAGCCCATGGCCCCTCCTTTGTGGGGTGCCACAGGGCTTGGTACCACTCCTTTTTAACATGTACATGAAACCACTGGGCGAGATCATCTGTCACCACCGGGTGAGGTATCATTAGTATGCTGATGTTACCCAATTATACATCTCCATCCCAGGTGAAATAAGTGACGCCATGACCACCCTCTCCAGGTGCCTGGGGGCTGTGGGGGCCTGGATGGGGAACAACAGGCTTCAGCCGAACCCTGGTAAGACCAAGTGGCTGTAGATTAATGGCTCCTCAGGATCTGGGAAATTGTCATCTCTAGTTCTGGATGGGGTCACACTGCCCCAGACAGACATGGGGCGTAACCTGGGGGTCCTTTTGGACTCATGACTCCTGCTCGAAGGGCAGGTGGCAGTCATGGCCAGGAAGGCCTTTGCACAACTTCGTCTTGTGCACCAGTTATGCCTTTTCCTGGACTGAGAGGTCCTTCGAATGGTCACTCATGCCCTGGTCATCTCCCACATGGACTACTGTAATGTGCTCTTTTTTTCTTTTCTATTTCCATAAGATTTACTTCTTTTTTGTATATAATTTTTATTAAGAATGTTGATTATAATAGTAAAATCTAATACAAACTAAACATGAAGAAAGAAAAGAGAATAGAGAGAAGGAATAAAAAATGCAAAGAAAAAGAAAGAAAAAAGAGAAGAAAAAGAAAAGTAAGAATATAATAAAGAAAAAGAAATATGTAGTGATTTCCAGCCTTCATCACAAGTATAAACGAATTTAGTAACTCTTCGCCCTCTCTAACATTACTAAAATTTATCTCTTCATCCCATACCCCAAGTCTTATCTATAAATAAATCCATAAGCTTTTCAGTCCTGGTGTCAGCAAAAGTCCATAAAGGGTAGCCAGAAGTAACAATGTATCTTATGTTAACCTTGATCAAATAAGCCAACTTTATATCCTTTCTTTTTACTTCTAACAGTCTTAATCTTTAGTTCATTCAAATATTGTCATAGGATTTGATTTCTCTTCATTTTTTCTTTGTCCCATCTCACAGAGTTCTTCAAGGCTTTAATAATTTTGTAAATCCAGTAGGAAAAAATAATCCAGGTCACTCTGTTGGTTTGTCATTTGTATTTCCATTTTAAATTTTAAAACCTCAGCCTCCTTTGTAGACCAGTGAAACATCCTTTTCTAAATCATTCTCGTGGCCCGTCAGTTGTAAATCCACTTTTGATACGATCTCTATCTTGTCAGATAAAATTTGTTCTACATCTGACATTTCTTCAATAACATCTTTTGGTCATAGTGTATCCAAAGAAGCAGACATTATTACTGATATTGTTCATATTGTGGCTACTATTTTCTGATTCCATTCTTCAAAAGTCTCCTTAAGTATTTTTATTGTCATAACATTCTGCATCATCCTACAGGCCTGTATCTCTCTCCTCTACCTAAAATCTTTAGTCTCCTCTAGGGTCCAGTTTTTGAAATCATGAAATACTTTATCTATGTTATGTCTTGTAAAAACCAAAACAGGATCTATTTCCCACCAGAAGCTGTTTGTACTTTATAATTAATTCCCAAATCTTTTTGTAGAAGTTTCATTATTCCAATTTATCTGGAACCTTAGACTGTTTATAACTTTTTAGGATCAAAATCTTATTTAGTTTTTGCTGTTTATTTTAGATTCTTTAAATTCTTAAGCTTATGACTGAAATTTTCCTTCAGTCAGGATTAGAGGTAGACTCACCTGGCATTTTCAAACTTCTCATTCTGAAGGTCTCTAATAGCTTAGAAGTAGTTAATGAGCAATTACCAAAAGTGATTAGAAAGTGAGGTTTGTGAACTTAGTGTCCTTTAAAAATCTCTGCTGCAGTTGTGAGCAAGAAGGCTAATTCTGTCGGCTCCTGGGAGTCAAACCCATGAAAAACTGCTGTCCTGCTGGCTCCTCATGGGAAGCAGCCATCGGGAGCACATGTAGGCAACCTCCCATCTTCTGTTTATCCAGAAAGGCCCCAAGGAACCAGTCTACTTAGCAGTTCCTTGATCTTTGCCTCGGTCATCACATGGTCATTTTTCCCCTTGCATGATTCCAGAATGATGATATAATAGTTACTCATTAAAATCATGACTGAACTATAGTTATTTCCTTTTCCCTGAAAAATTACAGCAAATGTTAGTTTTAAGTGCCTACAGTTCTCCTATGTGAAAGCTGAAAGGCCCCCTGTGCAAGCACAAAGTCATGTCTGACCCTTTGGGGGGACACCACTTTTGCGATGTTTCCTTGGCAGACTATAGTGGGGTGGTTTGCCATTGCCTTCCCCAGTCATTATGTATGTTGTATATTAGGAAGTACTTAATGTCTGTCTGCCCTTGTCTGTATATGCTTTCATTCTTTTCTTGATACTTCATTTGGCATTTTTTTTATTTAACTCTAGCTGTCATGAGCACTGATGGTGAGCAGGAGGGGGCCCCTATCCAGGGGGGAAAATGCATGCGTAGTAGTGAGGAGTTGAGCAGCCATTCAAAGAGACACAGAACAGACCTGCCTTGACTTTTGGGGTTTTTCTTTCTGGGTTTTTCCCACACTTCTTCAGTTTGTTAGGATTTTCTGTCTAATGTAGCAGTAATAAAACACTAGAGACCTATTCCTTGTCTCAGCGTGGTTCCTGACCGTTAGGACATCAATTCTAACAAACTCCTACTCCCATTGAAAGAGGGAGGAACAAAAAAAAAAAGAGAGACATTTGGGAAAATGTCTTCGGAAAACCAGGAAATTCGGCAAACCATCCAACAACTGGCAGCAGCCTTGCAACAACACCACCAACAAGTAGATCTCCAGATCAACACATTACAAGCAGCTATGCTACAGCAGTTACAACAACCAGCTCCAATTAACCCACAACCGGTGCCAGCAGCAGCAGCAGCAGCTCCGCCAGTAGTCTTGAGATCCCAGGGCAGTCTACCAGAGAAGTTTGGAGGAGAAGCAGGACAGTTGAGAACCTTTCTCACACAGTGCACAATGTTTTTCGACAGCAGATCGGCAGAGTTCCCAACAGACCAAACCAGAGTCACCTTCATTTTACGTCTGCTAAAGGGCCCAGCAGCCAAATGGGCTATTCCCATGGTGGAGAACAATGACCCAATTCTCAACAACTACCAGAATTTTCTGGCAGGGTTCCAAGCACACTTTAATGACCCAATCAGAGAGGTCACTGCCAGCCAGGAAATTCGGAAGCTCAAGCAAGGCAACAAGAGGGTGGGAATTTACATTGCTGATTTCAAGCTGTTAGCAGGAGATCTGGACTGGAATGAGAGTGCCTTGAAAGACCAATTCAAACAGGGGCTGGATGAGGAAATTAAAAATGAATTAGTGTGCCAGGGAACACCAGCTACCTTAGAAGGTTTATATCAGCTGCCTGTGGTCATAGACACCAGGCTAGAAGAGCTCAGACAGATGCAGCCGGGGAGAGGCAGGGGCTTCAGAGCGCTTCCAGGATTTCCAGCTCTCTCTGCAGCATCTCTCTACTTAGGACCAGAGGAGCCGATACAGATCGGGGTGAGCAGGAGGCTTACTTCCGAGGCTGAGAGACAGAGAAGGAGAGAGAGAGCCCTCTGTTTCTACTGTGGAGTCCCGGGGCATATGGTGAGAGCTTGCCCAGCGAGAAGCCAAGCAAATTCCATGAGAGCCCCAGGGCAAGCAGCAGAACCAAGAGCCATCTCTGCCTCGACTTCCAACCAGGGAAACTCCGTCAGTCTCCCTCCACAGAACTCAGCAGGGAGACCATCAATCAATTAAGAAGGGCTCATTCCGAGGATTCCAGGCAATCCTTTTACTACTTACCAGTCATAATGCACATAAACCCAGAGCACCAGGTCAAGCTAGAGGCCCTCATGGATTCCGGAGCTTCCACCAATTGTATTGATGTACAGACTCTACAAGACCTAAACATCCCGACCATGGAATTGCCACATCCCATAGAAGTTGAGAGGATTGACGGCCAGCCCCTCGAGGCAGGACCGATTTGAAGTTTCACAGAACCTTTGCAACTAACAATGGGAGACCACACTGAATGGATCCAACTTTATGTTACTGCATCACTTAATGTGCCTATAGTCCTAGGCACACTTTGGCTGAAGATCCACAACCCATTGTTGGACTGGACTACTGGAGCAGTCTCCTTCCCAGCTAAGGAATGCCAGCACCACAAGATTCAAGCTGCTCTTCTCTCTCCAGCAACCAATGCAGTCACTGAAGCAGGGGGGGTCCAGTTGCCAGCCAAGTATGCAGATTTCACAGACGTTTTCAGCAAACAAGAGGCCACAGCACTACACCCCCCCCCCATAGGGACTGTGATTGCACCATTGAGTTGATACCAGGAGCCAAGATTCCAGCAAGGAAACAATATCCCATGTCCCCCAAGGAACTAGCCACCTTAAAAGATTACTTGGATTCTAATCTCCAAAAGGGGTTTATCTGACCATCTACTTCCCCAGCATCTGCTCCTACATATTTCGTACCAAAGAAGCCTGACCCATTGGCACCGGCAGCTCAGGAGGCACCCATGAGAGTGGTGCATGATTTCAGCTCCCTCAATAAGGTCACGGTCAAGGAAAATTACCCGCTCCCCTTAATATCTGATCTGCTGGATCGCTTACAGAAAACACACATTTTTACTAGATTGGACCTCAGGAATGTGTACAATCTGATCTGGATGAAAGAGGGGCATGAATATCTGACTGCCTTCGATACCAGGTTTGGTAAATTTGAGTACTTTGTTTGGCCCTTTGGCTTGACTAACGCAGGAGCCATATTTTCCCGATTTATGAATCAAATTTTCTCTGATTTACTAGATAAGTATCTGGTCATTTATCTAGATGACATATTAATATTCTCTGAGGATGCTACAACTCATGTAACCCATGTACATAATGTCTTACAGAGACAGAGAGAACAAGCTGTTCACCAAGCTAGAGAAGTGTGTCTTCAGTTTAACTGAATTACATTTCCTGGGCTATAGAATATCAACAGAAGGCATATCCATGGATCCTTCAAAGGTCCAGGCAATTCTCTCTTGGCAACCCCCCCAAAATGTGAAAGATGTACAAAAATTTCTAGGATTCTCCAATTTTTATATAAAATTTATAAATAAATTTAGTGACAGAGCCAAACCCCTCACACAGCTTTTGAAGAAAGGATCAAAATTCATTTGGGGGGAGAGGGAGCAAGCAGAGGAATCCCAAGCAGAGGAGTTTGTAAGTTAGCAACCTCCACCCCCGCCAGAGGCTCTGAGGCCAGAGCAAGAGGAGAAGGGGGAGCTGCAGCCCTCCACCTCCGGCTTGTATTTCCCAAGGGGGAGGGGGAAAGAATCTTCTAATTATCTAGCTATTTTCCAGCAGCAGCCACCTGGGCCAGAAGCATTATCAGACCTGGAGAGCAGCACTGATTCATCCTTGGAGGAGTTTTCCTTTGAAGAATTTCCATCGTTGCCCAGTTCCCATGGGAGCTTGGAGGGGGAGATGGATTCTCATGAGACTTTGGAGGGAGGAAGGAACTCTAGAGAGGAGGGAGCTGAAATGGAATGTAAATCTGGAGGGGAGGGTGATGTCATGAGCACTGATGGTGAGCAGGAGGGGGCCCCTATCCAGGGGGGAAAATGCATGCATAGTAGTGAGGAGTTGAACAGCCATTCAAAGAGACACAGAACAGACCCGCCTTGACTTTTGGGGTTTATCTGTCTGGGTTTTCCCATGCTTCTTCAGTTTGTTAGGATTTTCTGTCTAATGTAGCAGTAATAAAACACTAGAGACCTATTCCTCATCTCAGCATGGTTCCTGACTGTTAGGACACCAGCAGTTTCCAAAAGAAAAGGACCACCACCACCACCACCACCACCATCATCATCTATAGCCAAATATATCCCCTCTTCTTGGGGGAGATGGGTGGTGGCAAAATTTAAAAAATAAAATAAATAGATAAATTCATAGCTCTATTGGCCTACCATTTCTTGATTTATATAGTTTCTTTTCTAGCAAACCAGTCACTGGTACCTTGGGAAAATATGCAGACGAGATATAATAATATTAATGGGTTTTAGTCAAGTAGAAAAAAAGAACAAGAACAAAACTAACTTAAATCTGAATTGACCTCTGCCTCTGTGTCTCACGGCTAGCTGTATGACTCATCATGTACTCATTTAGTCTGTGACTGATAATACTTGGATCTTGGTATTGGTAAAAAGCATCATATACTTTTTACCAATACAAAAATTAAATTGGAGAACCAAAATCAGAAATAGATTTGGAATTATGTGGCATGAAAAGGGAATCTCATGACATATGAGTCACAAAGAAAACAAGACAAGGACAATGAATACATTTAGAAATGACTGTTACATTCTTGTTCTTTCCGTTTACTCCAATTTCTCCCTGTGACTTTCTTCTTCAACAGTTGAATCATTTTGTTCCCTACCATCCTACACCTATCAGCAGGTTGTCTGCATTGCTTATACTTGACCTTTGCAATTACATAATTCATAAAACACTTTCTCTCTCAGCAACCACTAGGATGCTAAACATTTCTTCAATAGAGCAAGTTCATATAATGCTGTATAATTAGGATATTTTATCATTTCAGTTACAGTACTACTTCTTACATTTCTTTTGTTTCAAATAATTGCAATTTCACCCAGGGCTCTGAAATTTTGTGTGTAACTGTAATTACATCTTTTATATAAAAACAGAACTATGGCCAATTTTGAAACCCAGCAAGGTCCTTATTCAGAAAAAAAACTATTATAGAAAGGTTCAGAAGATGTCCTTCTTTTCCTTTCTCTAGCATGGTTCTCCTTCTTGTGTACTTTAGAACTAAAGTATATATTTTTGCACATTATGACAGGTCTGTTCTCAGGATCACAAGAACTGAAGAAATCATTCAGCCTTTTGAAAAGCCCAGCAATCAGAAAAATAAATATTACAGAAGTGGTCAATAAAGATTTTTGCTATTAATGTTAGTGCAAAGATCAATGTACAACAACTTTTTTTTTAAAAAAAGCTGGTTTCCTATTTAGCAATGCAGTCATGCATAATTATTTTATTACTGATTTAATCTAAAAGCCTTATATCAATAAAGTTAGATGATACAAGAGAAATAGAAGATTTCTTAAGTCAGGTATGTGATATTATTTGTTTAAGGTAAAACAAGAAACATAATCCCTACTTTGAGCAATCAGAGTTTTCCAAACAGTTAAGGAGCCTTCTGAGATGTTTTTAAAAAGAAAAATACTGACTTGGATGAAGAAAATAAATGTCAGGCCAGCATTTGAAAGACCTCTATTGAGCTCTCATGGTCATATCTTCTGTATAATTGGTAGTGGATTATTTCTAAGAATTTTATTGAACAATGCTATTCATATTAAATTCCCACATTAAAAATGGGAATTTCCAATATTCCTCTGATAAAACAAGAGTGATGATAATTAGTGTAATGAATTAAAAATTGGGGAAGTTAAGGTGCTATGGATCATATATAGATCGTTATATTGTGTGCACAAGTGGAACAAGGGCATGTGAATGATAAAACTTGCACTGGGATGTCATGACACAAGCTCTATCCCTTATAGATTTGTGTGTGATGTTGCAATGCAAGTACAAAAAGGCAGAACTTGCATCACAGTATTGTCATACAAGTTTAATCATTTATTTGCCCCCTAAGTCCCCAAAGACTCCCATGAAGTGAGGCTTTTTTCAATATAATCTCAGAGCCCACTTTGAGTGTGATGAGTTAGCTGCATGGTTCTTTGGATCCCATAAGCAAGTATCATTAGGCCACATTTAGGGAAAGTGGTGCACAGTATGTTTTAAAGCAATGTCACTTAAAAATCCTGCACCATATGAGTGAAATTTTTACATGCTTTATCCCATGATAAAACAGAAAATATTCTGCTTCTGGAAGAAACTTAGGATCCAATTAGATTAAGGATAGGGTAATAGAGCAGAAGTATCATAATGCTTAAAAAATAGTATTGCACACCAAAATACTGATATCAGGCATGGTTCAAGTTCACACTTCACATTTGCTTTTTGGATTTGGATTGTTCAAAACTACTTTTCTTAACAAGTTTCTGGTGGGACCATATAGTAGAGTTCTACCACTTCTCTGTTTTACATACTTCTTCTAAACAGTTTGGAATGGCCATACAGGAAATAGCAAACTGGTTTGGATGGATGTACTCTAGTCTTTAAGACATTTTTAGTTTAAGCCTCAAATGATAGAAAAAACAAAGGACAATAAATGCAGCTTGAAATGAGATTTTGGCAGAGAAAGTACTATTCATGGTCTATTAGTTGGCAATAAATTACTTGAGGGAAGTTTGCGAGACAAGTAAATAACCAGTGAACAAGACTGAGTTTGGGAAAAGCACATTGTCTTACCCATATATACTCTAGAAAGGCATGAATTTGTCACAGAAAAATGGAAACAGATTGTAATAGGTTGACAAGCTGGGAACTTAGAACCGACCTACATAAACTTCATTACACATTTCCTTCACCAGTTTAAGGTGGCCTAACTTACATCACATTGTGTTCTATTACAATGGGCTGGTAATGACACATAATGCTACAAAGATGATTATAAAATTGGAGCCATAATGCTGTAAAGGACAGAGAAAAAAACAACATCAGGGAAGGGAATGGGAGCAAGGGAACTTTTTGTGAAATGACCAGTTTGAACATACATGGGGGCCTAGTGGACAACTTTTCTAAGCCTTTCTCAGTCTTTGCACTGCCATTGAATGAAGGCTCATTTAGACAGTTTAGCTGGTGTTTCTCAACCTTGGCAACTTTAAGATGTGTGGACTTTAGCTCCCAGAATTCCCCAGCCAGCATCGGAATTTTCTTCTAATATTCAACCAATATAATTTAAGCCCTCCTGTAAATTACCTTAAATTACTTTCTGTAATTTAAGCCCATTAGATCTAATATTGCCCTCAAAAATCACAGAGAAAAAGTCTTGTCCTCTTTTTTAAGGCTGCTTTTCTCCACATGGAGGGCACTGAAATGCTCTCCACCAATCTCCTTTTCAGCAAGTCTAATAAACCCTTGTTTCTTCATGATACTTGGTTTCTATGTCCTCTGAGCATTTTCACTGCCCCGCTCAACCCATTTCATTGTATTTATCTCTCTTAAAAATGGCCACACCCTAATCTAGGCGAAATATTTCAGATACCCATTTACTCAGAATTCTCTCAGGGTCTAATGTGGTTTGTCTCATTCAATTTAATGAGACAAAGCTTCTCTCTGAAGCTTACCTCTGAATAGACATGCACTGAATAGCACTGTTAATATAAAGTGATTGTAGATTTGAAAGAGCCTGGATGGTTCAGTTTCCTTTTCCCAGAGAGGAGGTGGTCTCCATGTTCCCTCTTTGATGCTTGGGAAGTGAGGAAATGCAACACAAGATTCCTTTGAGGTTGGACTCGCTACCTCTATTGGTATAATAATTATAATAAAGAAAGCTGTGATGAAACTGTCTGGGCTGTCTGTGTTGATTGAAAAGTGAAAACTAGAGTTGTGCGCAGAGAGGTGAGTTCCCCCTCAACTTTCTTAAGTCTATGTGACATCACAGTTAGCGTTCCAGTCTATACTGAGATTTAAGTCTCTCCAACCTTTCTCTCTCTCTTTCTCTCTACACAGCAGGAATGAGCAACCCATAGTCCCCAGCAATACTCTGATGGCCCTCGAAGCCTCCTAAGATCATGTGTCTAAACTTTGGCAGCAGTGTGATTTTTTTTCTGTATTGGACAAAAATAACAATGAAAATAGGTGTGCTAAAACTCTTCTATGTGAAATATCCTATTTTGCATTGAATTCCCCCAGGAGGCTCATCCCTCCCTCACCCCAACAAGCCAATAATTTCATCTATATCCCTCTAGAGAAGTCACAGCTGATGCTCTCAGAGGACAATTTATAAACAAAAACTAATTCTTCCTCACCTCTGCAGAAATGCTTCCTCCCGTTGCTTTAAAGTACATTAAAGTACACAATACAATTGCACGATAGGAGAAACTGACTTATGAAAAGGGTAAAATTAATTAATGAAGTAAAATAATGTAAAATAAATGATAAATAGAATAATATGCTTAGTCAAGTGATTCTGAATGTTTTTAAAAATAAATCTCTATACAAATGCCTATTCAAATGAATTTACTGTTAACATTCATAGTTACTCCACAGAAGAAATGTAAAACAGTGACATGTGGTGCTGATGATTTCTTATTATATCCAACAGCAATGTACACATGTGATATATGACATCCTTCCATAAATTCTAAATTTACACAGTATGCTAATGCTTGATTCCATAATTTCTTTTTAAAATGATTATACCCTGCTGCTAAGAGCAAAGGCATTCTAAAATCAGTTTTCTATGCTTTTCCAACAATGAAATACAAGGCTGCATACCATATAGCCAATACTTACCATATGTTAGAAGATAATCCAGTAGACTTCAGTCACTGGTATGATTTGCATAACTAAAAATTCCCCATTTTTAAAGCAGTAACAACAGTCTCCTTTATTATTATCATTAGCCTTATTATTATTATTATTATTATTCCTCCAGCAAACTATTAGAAAAATGTTACTATTAGACAGAGAATGATCTCCTCTCCTGATACCACTCTGGCATATTTTTATGGCTCTTGCTATGACATAATTCTAGCTAGATGTGAGGAGTGGGAAACCAGCATTTAAATCATTCATGGAAATTAATAAAAGCTCACATATTTATTCACCACATTATGCAGAATGTGCATTTAAGACTGACCTAGTATATTGCAAGTTTTGTGAAGCAATTAGGAAGGATATTACCTTATGCAGTTAAAAATTAGAATGTATTACAGAGAACTACATATTTCATGGCAAAAAGATGAATGTGTATAATACATTATCCATAAAGCTGGCAATTAATTCTTATTAAAAATGGCTGCAATTCTATATCTCTTTTAATACTAGGAACAAAATGGCATCGATACCCAAATATTATTTATTTATTTATTTATTTATTTATTTATTTATTTATTTATTTATTTATTAACTCAAGGTGGCGAACATATTTCCCCACAACAACAACCCTGTGAGGTGAGTTAGGCGTGCCTAATACATTTCAGCAGTATTTTTTAAAACGAAGTCACAGAAATATGCTATAGGTTACAGTATGTGGAAATTAATACCATTTTAAACTGAAATAATAACATGGAGATATAATTACTAGTTCCAATTTTTTTATCCTTTATGTGGAAATTGTCTTACATAAGAATCATCATAGGTTTTCTTCCCTTAAACAGTGGATGGCAACTAGATCGCAAACTTTTGTGCTCCATGTACACTTATAATATGGACCCCTCCCACATACATGTCAGTCTCATTTCATACATACAAACTCATCTTCTATGTACTACTAAAACTCTCCTGTTTGTCTGTTTGTAACCTTCAATTGGATGAAACAGTACATCATAAGGCAACACTTTTTGAATCAACATACCTCAAATGGGCTGATTTAAAGAATGCATCCAAAATCCAGGACCCAGGACCCCCATGGAATTGAAATTTCAAAGATCTTCACAAGACTACTATTCACAAAGCTGTGGCCTTGATTTCTGACTACACTTCCCAGAAACCCATAGGTTGCATGATGTAAGGGAAGATGGAAGGGGCATATCACTGCCCAGTTTTCTGCTTCCCTCTGGCCCCTGTGCCCAATCGGCTGCGGGGAGGAGGCCTTGGGAACATACCAGAGTGGGGAACAGGGGTGCAGTATTCCTCGCGGTCCATGTCTTCTTTTGTTCCCACCCACTCAACAAAGTGGCAGGCAGTTCTGTGAGTCAGCCAAGGAGGAGGAGGAGGTGGCTTCATCTGGGCTCTGCTGAGGGTCATGAGGGGAGCGGAAACAGTGCCAGCCTATATTCTATGTGGAAAGAAGGATGACCCACTGGGTCCTGGGTTGTCTAGTGCGTGTTAAAAGCAAAGCGTTTATTTTTAATATGAAATTACACAACCTCTTGACTCTTGGCTCCTGCTGGAAGAGCAAGTGAATGGTCATAGCCAGGAGGGCCTTTGCACAGATCCATCTGGTGTGCCAATTGTGCCTGTTACTCAGTCAGCCTGCTCATGGGCACTCATGCCCTGGTTACTTCCTGTTTGGACTATTTCAGCATGCTCCGCATGGGTCTGCTCCTGAAAACCACATAGAAACTTCAGCTGGTCCAAAATGAAGCAATGTGAGTAATTAGTAATTAAGGGTGCACCTTGGTATGCTCATGTAATACCGCTACTTTATGAGCTGCACTGGTTCCCTATAGAATCCTGGGTGCAATTCAAGATACTGGTTATCACCTATAAAGCCTTTCTTGGCATAAGGCTGGGTTATTTGTGAAACTGTCTGTCTCCGACTGTTTCTGCTTGTCCCAGGAGATCTGGTAGGATGAACATGCTTTGGGTCCCTTGTATAAGATAGTGTCCCTTGGCAGAACTCAGGAAGTGTGCCTTTTCTATCGCAGCGCCTGCTCTATGGAACATTATTCTTACTCTTTTCAAGCCATTCTGGTTTATGCTCATCACTACATTGTTTAACAAAGCTCTACTGAATAAGCACTGCCTTATATCTGCCCTCAGTCTCTCACTATTCAGCTCTACTGGAAAACTCTGAGTTCTAATGTTGTAAGAAAAAGGAAAACAACGTCCCCCAAATTGCTTAATTGTACCATGCGTAATATTAACATTTTAATCTTTCTTCATAGGGAACTTCTACAAGTGCCTTGATCAATTTGTTGCCCATTTTAACTTGCTCTCCCCACCCCGCCCTCCCTCTTGCAAAATATTCTTTTTGAAGTGCTAGACCAAAATCACACGATCTCTCTCTCTCTCTCTCTCTCTCTCTCTCTCTCTCTCCATCCATCCATCTCTATCATCTATAGTTTATATGGCTGCCCATCTCACACAAGTGACTCTGGGAGGTATACAAAGATTAAAGAAAACAAAAAACCTACTTCCAGTAAGATAATTCTTATACTGATCATTCTTACTCCAACAGAGTGTTTTTCGATCCTGAACTTCATTGTAGTTGCTGCTTTTATAATCCTTCTTCTTTGTTAACTCAGCTGTAGTTTACTATGTTACTTAACCAAACAAGTAAATAACCTAAAGCATTGTAGAACTGTCTTCTCATTTCCCAAACATAGATAATTAGTGCAGCTTTACAGACTCAAATAAATAACATTAAACTTTGTCCTACGAACTTGGAAATAAAAAGGTAACCTTATTCACTGCACATGAAACAAAACTATGTACATCCAGTTGATATTAATATTATGTTCACGCAATACATATTTGTAATTGCAATTATAGTAGTGTAGGCTGAAATCCCTCCACACTAATGAAATGAAATTCCAGTTCCAAAGGATATTTAGTTCCATTCTGAATTCTTGTATATAGCATTCAGCTATTTAAAAATATTGCTTATTCCAGAGTATACATAATGTGGTCTTTAATATACTGAGAATCAAATCAGCAAGTAAATAGAGGTATATGTACATGTAATTTACTGAAAAAGTCTAATACATTTTTGAATATTTTGCATAATTTTGGTATAATACTTGGTTTCATAGCCAAATATTCTAAATAAAAAAGTGATTTCTCTCTGTCTCACATTTTAGGGATTTCTCAGAATTTTTTTGAAAAAATGCAGTCCAGTAAGCAAGCAATAAATTCCAATTCAACACATTATATGTTGATTATATTAATTACCTCTTTAAAAATTGATCTAAATGAGTTACTGCTTAAAATAATATCATTTTTTAAAAAATAATATGTATTAACAATCCATATAATAACTTTGCCAATTATTTGCCAGACATTTCAGTAGCAATTTACAAGATGAGGTCAAAGTAGTATTCTTTATACAAGAACATTTGCTGAAAAAGAGCAAGGATATGAGGATAAGGATATTTCATATAAATTGACTGAGAACACACTTTCACTGTGCTTGGTGTGACTTTCTTACCAATAAATGCATTGGATAATAGTATTAGCAGTGCTTAAAATAGGCAGTGCAAGTCAGAATCACCTGATTCATGTTCTGGACTTCCTAGGGATGGTAGAAAGTTCTTGAGGAGGACTATATCATGTACAGAATTTAGAATTCATCATGTGAATTTTAAATCCTGGTGAATTCTAGAGTAACCTTTACTAGAGTTAGATACAATTAGGACTGAGTTTGGATAAACTCCAAATTGGAAGGCTGGCATATTACTTTCAACAATTCATTCTAAGTTGGACTCTAAGCATGGGGTACAGTCTGAGGAGATGCCAAGGGAACGTTCTTACCCTGTTATCTGGGAACAGTTTGATCCTGTTGGGCCTGAGGAAGTGGACAGGATCCTCCAGACTGTAAATGCTACCACATGTCATCTAGACCTGTTAGAATGCTGTTAGAAGACAGAAGTGCCTATGCCATTCAACCCTATCTTGCATCTCCTAAACTGGCTCTGCTCTCAAAGGTAAAGAAATATTATATGGAATTTCCATTAAAATGAATGGGAATGGGAATGCCTTACTTTGCACCACACTTTGCCTATTAAAAATGGTTTAGTTTCATATCTTGAAATATTCATGAAAGTATAACATTCAGTAGAATGTATGTTATCCTAAATACTAATTTTAGGAAAGAATTGCTCAGTTTTTGCAACTTCCCTTTAACCGACTTGTTGAGGTTGTAACTATCAAATTACATTGACAAGGCAAGTTATGAATTTTAATAAATACATACATAAATGTCACAAAAGTACATATTAATATCATCTAGATGTCAGAGATTGGGAGGATGAATAGTTTCCTAAGAACAATCCAAACAAAATATGTTAAAAGGGTAAGAAAATTAAATACAAATCCTACAATATATGGAACACAATTGATGTCACAATCCCAGTACTTGAAGAACATATATCCACATTTATGGTCAAGGCTTCAATTTAAAAAATTATGGATTATGGATTATTGTACTGTATATTAATCTTTCAGTTGGGTAGCAATGTGATCCTGTGTAATAAGCAGTCAACATTATTTTACTATTTTTGTAATGAAAATGGAAGCAAAAATGGTGGCCAGCAATAGCATTACTGATCTGGGGAGTGAGATAACCACATGTACAGCTAAATATATAGGGGTGTCCTCTGCACTGCCCTCCCACTCTTGGAATAAGCCATAGGACAATATTTCACTAAGGCTCTTTCCTTACATATTTTACATCAGCACTAGAATGCCTTAATGTTCTCCTTTGATTGGATAATGCTGGCCTTATGAGTTCCCCAGATCATTGTTTAAATAGCCTTATGGTGATCCCTTGTATACTGCAAAACTACCAGTCTTGGGTCCCACAGAACCAATGTATAAATGTTATTCTGCTTTTCTCCTCTACCCACCTTTTGGGGAGATATATTAATATATTCAGCCCAGCCTTAATCAATCACTGGATGATCCCCCAATGAAATGTTGGTAGGAAAAATAAGAAATGCATCAGCCACCAGCTCTCAATATATTACACCTACTTCCCACCAATAAAAATAAATTTGGTTAACCAGCCAGGAAGATAAAGAAAAGTCAGGTAGCATCTTACTAGCCATTATATTGATACAGCAAAGGGTGAATTATGCAAAGGATCTGCTGAAGAATTTATCCAGGATGCACTCCCTTATTAGCTGTATAGCCACAGTCTGCAATATAAATCAGCCACATATTGGCATCTTATGCAAGAGGAGATGTTGGGTGAGTCTTCCACATTCTTCTGTTGACCAGCACAACCTTGGTAGAGCACCTGGTAAGTGAGCTTTGTGTTCTATGCTATTCATTCCTTGCTCAAATTATATTTAGAAGGTAGTATAAGATTGCATATGTAGCCCTTGGTTAACACTTGTGAAAATCTTATATGTTGTGAATGGCGTATTAAAAAATATACAGTATGGCAGTTTGGCAATAGAATAGCAAACTAAAAATATAATTAGGCAATAGAAATCCAGTGAGGGGAAAAAAATGCAAATGAAAATTGGGATACCTTTTTGTGGAAGTAGTAGTTAAAATCAGAGTATCTGAAGCTGACATGTAACCACCTGATATATTATTTATGTTCCTCTTTCTGAATTCAGGAGCATGTCCTAATTCCTCCATTGTTTCTTTTTCCCAATGTAATATTATTTTTCTTGCTTTCTTCAATTTTTTTCTTAAGCTCACTTTCCCATGAAACCCTTGTCTCAGCCCTCTAGTTTTCTTGCTCCAACAAAACCTAGGTGTGTATTGATTAAAAAAATGATATATTCTTCCTCTATTTTATCCTGTTCTGTTTTATCCCCTTCTCTTTCTTTGACATCTCTCATTTGCAGGCTCCTTGGGGAATGGAACTAGCACTCTGTATTTTATAAATTAGGTAAAGGCAGAATGACAGTAGATGGCTAATCAGAGATCATAACTCTGAATCATTTAATCAAGAGTATCAACAATATGTTCCTCCACCTTGAAATTACATCCGTAAAAGGAAGCAGCTTAGAATTGGGCAGGGATTGATTTTTAGGGTGGATGAAGCACTGTGAATTCTCTTCGGTTCTGGTAGAGAAATCTTCTAGAAGCAGAATGTATTAGGTCAAAGGATACATATGCCTTTTGTACTAGGCTGTGGCTCGTGGTTCTCAGGGTTCTAATATGCTGAAAATGTTATCCAACAAAACTAGATTCTGTCCCCTGTTACTGGAAAGACTAAAATAGCTAATGCTATTTTTTTTTAAAAAATGTTGTTGTTCTTTCTGCTGCTGCTGCTATTGTTAAAATTAAGCAGAACTAACTAAAGTTGTAATGATACATTATAATAACCAGCCTAGGAATAGTATAAAAAATATGACAAATCAGAGACTACAAATATGCTATTGCACATATTTAAGTTCCAGATTGAGAATGAGACCACATAGAAAAGGTTATCAGATAAAATACATACAATTAGAATAAGCACTTAACACTGCATGTTTTTCTGTTATGAAAAGAATGAGAAAGGAGGACTCATGAATATGTCATGCAGTCAAAATGGACAAACTCTGCAAGGGTAAAAAAGGCAAAAACCTTGTTTAAGAGGAGACTGCTTTTGTAGTCTACTTGTAGAAATAGCCTCATGGATCTGTTGATGGGGTTCACGCTTTTTCATAATTTACTTACAAAAAATAGAGATTTATTATTTATATTGTTTGAGTTTTTTTAAAAAAGGACTTAAAATATTCAAGAGACAATTTTGCCATAAAAAAACCCTGAAACAACATTGCTTTCTCTACACTTGATTTGACAGGCCTTAAATGTATGATTGCCAACGTTGCACTTAAAGGATAACAGTAGCTGTAGGAGCTCTAATCACTCCTGGATAGTTTATTTTCACATTGCTGCTTTTCCGATGCTCCCTTCTTTGGGAAATCATATAGCTAAATGGATAAGTTAAGATTAAATTAGTCAACAAGCAGTAATCAACAAATTGTTCTGACCTTGTTTGAGAACCTATGTGTCCTTGAAGCTACAGGGGAGAACAAAAGGAAGTTTAAGAAGTCTTTCAGGATTTTAAGAAAACCCAAACCAATGAACCTCAAAATAAAAAAAATAAAAAGAATATACAGAAGGATGGTATTATTTTAAAGGAAAAAATTAAAACAAACATGTTATTAGGAAATCGTGTAAAAGGAATTGATAAGGTTCCTATACAGTTATAAGCAAAAGGAAAATGGATTTAAATCCTAGTGGATTTATTAGAAATAGCTAATGAGTTCAGGTACAAAATCATCTCATAAATCTCAATTGGATCCAGAATTTAGCCACTTCCACACATCGATTTTCACCTCTCACAAACCAATGAATGGCAATCCATGATTGTTCCCACCATCACCTCTCATGGGGTCTTTTGAGCTAACCAACAGGGCAGCACAAAAATCAGCAGCCAGGTTGTGTCCCACCCTTGTCCTAAATGTCCTAAAGTTATTTTCATAGGAATTAAAAAAAACAAAACAAAACTAGCCACTGTGAGAAGGGGCTGCAAAGCCACACCCTTTTTCACTTTAAAAATACTACAGCAGTGTTTCTCTACCTTGTCAACTTTAAGATGGGTGGGCTTCAACTCCCAGAATTCCCCAGACAGCATGGCTGGCTGGGGAATTCTGAGAGCTGTAGTCCACACAGCTTAAAGTTGCTGAGGTTGAAAAACACTGGACTAGAGAGTGTTTAGAAGGTGTCATGTGACTCAATGTCTTAGCCCCTGCAGGGAAGGAGGAAAGATGAAGAATCAGGAAGTAGGGTGAGGTGAGAGTTTCTCCCAATGGGAAACTGTATGCCTCCAAGATCCAAATGTTTTCAGCTATGCTATCTGCAGTGCTGGTGAACCAGAAATTAATCGTCTCTGTGGCTCAGTGGTGAAGACAGAATGTGATCATACACACACAGAGCCCACCCTGGAGTAGTGCAGATGCTATGTTTGGAGGGGCCTTGAGTCATATTTTGAAGACTAATTTAAATCCTTCTGATTAATGGGATTGATTAAATTCCATTAATTCTGGATCTAGTGCAATATATTTATGTACAATTTCTTGCCAAGCAGCTTAAAAACCTCTGCATTACTGAATTAAAACATTTGGGGAAAAGAAACCGAGCCTACATTGTTTATAACCTCCCTCCCACTACATATTTTAATACAAGTGGAGACTGTGTTATCTTTTCTCCTATGTTGTATTCTGCTGTGCTCATACAATAGCAAACTGTAGGATTGTCCTACGGTTGAACCATCAAAAATTCACAGAAGATTCTCACATTCTACAAGGGAATGTTTGTTGTTTATTCGCTTAGTCGCTTCCGACTCTTCATGACTTCATGGACCAGCCCACGCCAGAGCTTCCTGTCAGTCGTCAACACCCCCAGCTCCCCCAGGGATGAGTCCGTCACCTCTAGAATATCATCCATCCACCTTGCCCTTGGTCGGCCCCTCTTCCTTTTGCCCTCCACTCTCATCAGCATCTTCTCCAGGGTGTCCTGTCTTCTCATTATGTGGCCAAAGTATTTCAGTTTTGCCTTTAATACCATTCCCTCAAGTGAGCAGTCTGGCTTTATTTCCTGGAATATGGACTGGTTTGATCTTCTTGCAGTCCAAGGAACTCTCAGAATTTTCCTCCAACACCACAGTTCCAAAGCATCTATCTTCCTTCACTCAGCCTTCCTTATGGTCCAGCTCTCGCAGCCATATGTTACTATGGGGAACACCATTGCTTTAACTATGCGGACCTTTGTTGTCAGTGTGATGTCTCTGCTCTTACTGTTTTATCGAGATTTGTCATTGCTCTTCTCCCAAGGATTAAGCGTCTTCTGATTTCCTGACTGCAATCAGCATCTGCAGTAATCTTCACACCTAGAAATACAAAGTCTTTCACTGCTTCTACATTTTCTCCCTCTATTTGCCAGTTATTAATCAAGCTGGTTGCCATAATCTTGGTTTTTTTGAGGTTTAACTGCAAGCCAGCTTTTGCACTTTCTTCTTTCACCTTCATCATAAGGCTCCTCAGTTCCTCTTCGCTTTCAGCCATCAAAGTGGTATCATCTGCATATCTGAGATTGTTAATGTTTCTTCCAGTGATTTTAACTCCAGCCTTGGATTTCTCAAGCCCAGCATGTCGCAAGATGTGTTCTGCATACAAGTTGAATAGGTAGGGTGAGAGTATACAGCCCTGCCGTACTCCTTTCCCAATCTTAAACCAGTCCGTTGTTCCGTGGTCTGTTCTTACTGTTGCTACTTGGTCGTTATACAGATTCTTCAGGAGGCAGACAAGATGACTTGGTATCCCCATACCACTAAGAACTTGCCACAATTTGTTATGGTCCACACAGTCAAAGGCTTTAGAATAGTCAATAAAACAGAAATAGATGTTTTTCTGAAACTCCCTGGCTTTTTCCATTATCCAGCGGATATTGGCAATTTGGTCCCGAGTTCCTCTGCCTTTTCTAAACCCAGCTTGTACATCTGTCAATTCTCGCTCCATGAATTGCTGAAGTCTACCTTGCAGGATCTTGAGCATTACCTTACTGGCATGTGAAATGAGTGCCACTGTTCGATAGTTTGAACATTCTTTAGGGTTTCCCTTTTTTGGTATGGGGATATAAGTTGATTTTTTCCAGTCTGATGGCCATTCTTGTGTTTTCCAAATTTGCTGACATATAGCATGCATTACCTTGACAGCATTGTCTTGCAAAATTTTGAACAGTTCAGCTGGGATGCCGTGGTCTCCTGCTGCCTTGTTGTAAGCAATGCTTCTTAAGGCCCATTCAACCTCACTCTTCAGGATGTCTGGCTCTAGCTCACTGACCACACCGTCAAAGCTATCCCCGATATTGTTATCCTTCCTATACAGCTCTTCTGTATATTCTTGCCACCTTTTCTTGATCTCTTCTTCTTCTGTTAGGTCCTTGCCATCTTTGTTTTTGATCATGCCCATTTTTGCCTGGAATTTACCTCTGATGTTTCTAATTTTCTGGAAAAGGTCTCTTGTCCTTCCTATTCTATTGTCTTCTTCCACTTCCATGCATTGCTTGTTTAAAAATAATTCCTTATCTCTTCTGGCTAACCTCTGGAATTTTGCATTTAATTGGGCATATCTCCCCCTATCACTGTTGCCTTTTGCTTTCCTTCTTTCTTGGGCTACTTCTAGTGTCTCAGCAGACAGCCATTTTGCCTTCTTGGTTTTCTCTTTCTTTGGGATGTATTTTGTTGCCGTCTCCTGAACAATGTTGCAAACTTCTGTCCATAGTTCTTCCAGGACCCTATCTACTAAGTCCAGTCCCTTAAATCGATTCTTCACCTCCACTGCATATTCCTTAGGAATATTAGTGACCTCATATCTAGCTGATCTGTGGGTCTTCCCTAATCTCTTTAGTCTGATCCTAAATTGTGCAAGAAGAAGTTCGTGATCTGAACTACAGTCAGCTCCGTGTCTTGTTTTTACTGACTGTATAGATGTCTGCCACCTTTGGCTGCAAAGGATGTAGTCAATCTAATTTTGGTGTTGTCCATCTGGTGAAGTCCATGTATAAAGCCATCTCTTAGGTTGTTGGAACAGAGTGTTTGTTATGCAAAGTGAGTTGTTTTGGCAAAATTCTATCAGCCTATGTCCTGCTTCGTTTTGTTCTCCCAGGCCATGCTTACCTGTAATTCCAGGTGTCATTTGACTGCCCACCTTAGCATTCCAGTCTCCCGTGATGAAAATAACATCTCTTTTAGGTGTGTTGTCCAGTAGGTGCTGTAGATCCTCATAGAACTGCTCTACTTCAGCTTCTTCAGCATCTGTGGTTGGGGGGTATATTTGGATCACTGTGATGTTAGATGGCTTGCCGTGAATTTGAATTGAGATCATTCTGTTGTTTTTTGGATTGTATCCAAGCACTGCTCTAGCCACTTGACTATTAATTATGAAGGCTACTTCATTTCTTCTGTGGTCCTCTTGTCCACAGTAGTAGATCTGGTGGTCATTTGATGTGAAGTGGCCCATTCCAGTCCATTTCAGTTCACTGATGCCCAAGATGTCTATCTTTAACCTTGTCATCTCACCAATAACCACATCCAATTTGCCGTGGCTCAGAGATCTTACATTCCAGGTTCCAATGGCGTGTTGATCCTTAGAACATCGGATTCGCCATTCACCACCAGCACCGTCGGCCGCTATCCGTCCTTTCGGCTTTGAGCTAGCTGCGTCATCACGTCTGGGGCTAGTTGAAGTCATCCTCTGTTCCTCCCCAGTAGCATTTTGACCATCTTCCGACCTGGGTGTCTCATCTTCCGATGGTATACCAACATATCTCTGCTTGTACTGATCCATTGAATTTTCACAGCAAGAATACTGGGGTGGGTTGCCATTACCTTCCCCAGGGATCGCATTTAGTCTGACCTCTCTGTCATGACCTTCCTGTCTTGGGTGGCCCTTCACAGTTTAGCTCATGGCATCATTGAGGTGCTCAAGCTCCAGCACCACAACAAGGTAACGATCCTTTGCTGAAGAGAAGGGAAAGTAAGTTTCCCATATTTAGTATGTTTCAACAAGGAAGGAAAGAAGGAAGGGGAAAAATTGTCATTGCTTTAAAGTGAATGGCAAAATCTATGCAAAAAAAATGTTATGTTCGCATAACCTTCATCCTTTAAAAAAAAGTAATATATTTACAGTATGTATTTCCTGCCATACAAGGCATCTTGGGAGTGTATAACATTAAAAAAAGTTAAATATAATGTAGAGAGCCAGTCTTGTCTAGTGGTTAAGGCAATGTGTTAGAAACCAGGAGACTGAGAGTTCTAGTCCCGCCTTAGGCATGAAAGCCGGCTGGGTGACCTTGGGCAGTCACTCTCTCTCAGCCCAACCCACCTCACAGAGTTGTTGTTGTGGGGAAAATAGGAGGAGGAAGGAGTATTTGATATGTTTGCTGCCTTGAGTTATTTACAAAAATAATAAAGGTCGGATATAAAATAGATAAAAAATAAAATGTAATGGATTAACATTATATAAACTACAGAAATAAGATACATTACTGTATATGAAAACCAGTGAATAATATGACACAATGTTGAGATATCAAACATCAAGATTAATAGAAATGCCTTCAGCGTGTATTTCATTCCTAACAAGTGCAGCACATGATTTATTTCAAGAGATTTCCCCCTTCCCTGTACTATAAAAACCTCTGATAATGAGCACAGTAGTTGGACAGATCAATTCGTTTGTTTGTTAAAAAAAATTCCCAGGCATTTTGGACTCAACTTGTTCAGGTCTTTGAAAATTAACAAAGATCCTTCTTTCTCCTTATGATAGTGAAGCTCTGTGAACTCTCCACTATATCTAAAGGACTCCATGTGTACACAGAGGCATTCCAGAAAATAATGACAGTTTATGGTTTCTTTCCCTGCCCAGCCTTCCACCCTAACCAGGCACTTCCCTGAGACCTTCAGAGTATTTCCTGATTCAGACAGAGTAGCATAAGAGAATCAAAGAGGACTCCACTAAAGGGCTGAATTTGTTTCATGCTCAAACCAGAGTAGTTATTTTCTTTGATAAATATGCTAATTTGTTTTTTATCATGTAAATTAGGGGTGGAGAGAACCACTACACTATTGGTGTAGTGGTTAAGGCATCAGGTTAGAAACTGGGAGACTCTGAGTTCTAGTCCTGCCTTAAGAATGAAGCCAGCTGGGTGGCCTTGGGCCAGTCACTCCCTGTCAGCCCTAGGAAGGAAGCAAGGGCAAACCACAAACCAAGGTTTTTTGGGGAAAAAAGACCTTGCCAATAAAACTGCAGGGACTAGTCCAGGCAGTCACCAGGAGTCAACAATGACTTGAAGACAGAAAGGAAGGAAGGAACGAAGGAAGGAAGGAAGGAAAGGGATGAGTAACCTGATGTCCCTATGCCTTTTCCTTTCCTTTTCCTTTCACTTCAAGATTGTCCTACAATTGTACCATCAAAAATTGTCAGCAAATTGCTAAACAACAGGGATACAATTTCCTGCAATATACCTATAAACTTAATCCTCTAACACCCCCAAAATAGGGAACAGAGGATTGAATGGACTGAATGGACTGAATCCCCAGCTTTCCCCTCCAGCAGCACCAGTATTTTGCAGGCTGACTTTCTGTAGCCATCAAGGGCTAGCAAATATATATAGGGCAGTTCCTGGCTGCAAAACATTTACCACTTCTGACATAGATCCATAACACTTTCCTTAACATTTTCCCCCATCACTTATTCATTTTGAAACAACTGTTGAATACAAGTAAGTAATTAGCATCTTTTGATCACAGGTGCAACTAATAAACACTTCTTAAAGGACCCCAATTATGATTATATTTATGTACAAATATTATATCTTAGGGCTGAGTTAGAACTAACAAGCCAGTAAATATGGGCTATTATGGATTAAATTAAAAATCTTATTTTTGTTTTTTTCATCAGGATGAATTGTTTTTATTAGATGCTCTCTTCAGCATTCCTTCCCTCTATCAACACTGCTCTGTTTATTATTAAAATAGCTCTATGAAGAAGTAAGGTCAAAAATGTTCATAATAGTTTTTAAGGTCATTGTAATTTCAACAAATCAATTACCTAGAGGGAATCTTAATGAAAGATTAAAGTCTTTTGGACTTAAGAAAAGAAATTAGTTTATTTGCATGGCATTTCCACTGCCCATCACTTTTTCAGATTGTTCTGGAATTTGTTTTTATAGATGTCAGTGAAATAGCTAAGACAGTATTCAATAGAAACAGGACTATAGCAGCATAATGATAGTTTCTTTTATCTGAACATAATACTGACACTTATTTATGTGTGTTCAAATAATACTTATTTATTAGTAATTGAATTACTGCAAATAACTCATCAAATAATAACTGAATTTATATTTCATATAATAGATACTACTGAATTTATTTTCCCCCCTCTGAGTCTCCTTCATTAATTTTATAAGATACAGGAATGTGATGCAACTATTTTGCCCAGAAAATATTGCCTCCTCCTGATATATTTGTTAGTACCACAAATGCACAACTATATTTGTGTTTTCATTATTTTGTGTAGTAACTTTTACAGCAATCCATTAATACATTCCTTTCACAGGACATGCCTTCATGTATACAATCACCATACTATCAAATTCTTGACTAGATAACCACAACAAATGAACTTAGATTTCCCTGGAACAAAAGCATTCCAAATTATATTAGTTAAATGTGTTTCAAGTTAGCTAGCTTGGAGGGGGCTGAACTATTTTCATGACATTATTCTTGGTTTTGCTCATTCTCTGCATTACACTCTGTTAAAGCTTTACATTTATCTTGCAAAAAGGATGGGATAGGCAACCTTTTTTTGGCTTGGCTGAACACAGTGGAAATTTAAAAGTAGTTTGGGAGTGCTGTCATAAAATGGTCACCAAAGGAAGTATGCCCACATAAAATGGCTACTTTGGTAGCTGTGGTTTGTCTCAAAATTCCTGTTTATTAAAAAGCAATTGATTCCCCCCCACTCCCCATGTTCTCCTATAATGCTTTCTAGTGCTTCCCTTTTTATCCTCTTTTGCCTCCTAGGCAGGTAGCACACCTGCAAAACTCCTTTGGGATACAACCACCTGCCATTTCTTATTTTCTATGAAAGTTTATGGAACTTATATCCCAGAGGCACTGATAAAAGTAAAGATGATGCTATAGGCTGGCATTTTGTTTTGTAGCATGCCACCTTCCCTTACAAAAATAATCTAAAAAGAATTAAATCACTTGGGGCAGGGATTCTGGCAGGCACAAAGGAAAAATTCATGGGCACCTTGGTGCCAAGGACAGCACATTACCTACCTGTTGCAGAAAAGCACTGGGTAATAATCTGCCATAATGATATTGACCTCACTGATGAGGCTTGTATGATTTTGTAGGGCATTGTCCCAATGAATTTTCAGTTGGCATGCTAGCATATAATACTGAACCATAAATTATTAATGTCCCTGGAAACTGAGATAGTTAAGCCTGTAGCTCACTGAAGCTCTAACAAGGAAATATTTTAGAAAAGGGTATAAAGGGGCAAATGCTTGGCAATATTCTGTTCTCCAGAATCCAGATGTGCTCTGGTTGCTGTAAAGTTATTCTGCCCATTTATGAATTAGCAATGATATTTAAGCAACCTAGATAATTCATTGGTTGCCTTTCCAACAAAAATTTCCCACTGTGGTCTATCATTTTAAAAGATAAATGTATGTAATTTTAGTACATTACACATCTATTTTGCAGATTACACATCTATTTTGTGGAGTTAGGGATTTTTTTCTTTAGAAGCAAAAGCAAAACTTAAGCCAAATCTTAAGTGAAGTTTAGTATCAGAATAAGGAACCAGATGAAAGGGATTCAGGAACTGTATCATCTTACAGTTTCACAAACATCATCTAGTGAGTGCTTCATTTGCTAAAAGTAGAAGTCAGTTTTCTCTATTTATCCATTCACACTTTGGAAATTATTATTAGCCAGTTATAATTCATTCTGATTCTCCATTACACATTCCCAGCTCAGTTTGGCAAATAGACAAAAATGGTCTAAATATACTTTGACAAATTGTTTTTACATGAAGTCAGTTCTAAGGTCACCAGCCATAACTGTTCAAAAATGTATAGATTCTGAGAATATGACAGTCTAATCATTCAAGATTTTATACACTGGTAACTCTAGAAACTTGAAGATTGACAAAAGCACATGTTAAGTTCTTATAACTATTTTTTTTTATTACCAGAATATGAAATATACTGAACCTCTGCAGAGTTCTGTATAGATTTTTGAATGTATGGATGTGTATAATAAAAAAAAATCAGAAAATACAACTCAGTTATGTCTCTACATCATTACTTCCAAAATACACTAGTGAGGCTGATGCACTGATTTAAAGATTAAAACTCAAAGCTTACATGAGAATTGAGACTATGCTGGGATAAATATTACTGACTGCAAGGAGAGTCTGATGCATATTAGGTCAGAAGTAAAACCCACTGAACTCCATGGAATTACCCTGTCTTAGCTGTGCCTAGAATTGTAAGCTCAGTTGTTTACATACAGATTTTCTGATAATTTTTGCTAATCTCTAATAAAATCCAAGATGGTGCTACCAATCACAGAAATTGTTTTCACAATCCTAATAACGTGATCACTGGACAGACAATTGTAGCAATTCTGGTACGTGGATATTGCTTCCACAACAGGATGTATGTACCGAGGGCACCAGAAAAATATTTTGCTGCCTATGGGCAGTTCTGTAGGACCAGCTTGCCTCAGGGCAAGCACAGGCTATTGACCATTTCATGAGGGCAAGAATTCACAACATCATCCTCTACCTTTGCCCATAGAAAGGCAAAGTCAGAAGAAGGATTTTCGGACAGATTGATTCAAATAGTGCTGTCCAATTCACCTGCAGTGCTTCATTTCTTTGTAGGCAAAGACCTTCACTTCAATTGGCTATTGAATCCAGTAGCAGGAATGCTTCCTGCCCTGCAGCCACTGGGTGTTGCCCTCCACTGCCATTTTTCTTTCAAAGTTCACCAGTGGAATTGTGGAAAACTAGAGTTTCCCCCCCTTTGTTTTACAAATTCAGTGAGGGAAAAGTGAAATGATGGACCTCTCCTTTTTCACTGATGGTCCAGTGGACAGGAAAGAAGGCTCTAGTCCTGTCTTTCTCTTTAACCAAGTGAAACCAGGCTGAAGGGAGAGGGAAAATGGTAGAATTGTGATACTTTTCTTTTATTTTCTCTTCCCAGTCCACGAGCAGTTGAGAAGAAAAGAAGAGGAATCTGTTAACCATAGTAAATGTGGTCTAAACAGAAGATCAGGCCACCACTATGAACAAAGTGGACAAAGTAATTGAAATCTGGAAAAGAGTGTCTTCATATCCAGCTGGTTTACATATGCTTGAGGCTGCAGTCCAGAAAAGCCCTGAGATTAAGGACAAGATTGGCAGACTGATGATTAAAATGGCTTTAATATTGATGGTGAGGTAACAACTCCATCATACTTCGGAGGACTAGCCAATTTGAGCCATGTAGTACAGTTCTGTCCTTCAAGAGAAGGCAATAGCTAGAGATGGGCTGGGGATTTCTGAAGGTACAGCTGAGGAATTGCCAATGAGCTTCATTGCCATTGCTACTCACTGTCTAAATGTACGGCTACCCCGGGGGGCAAGAGCCTGACCTTCCGGAATGATTGATCTACCTGCGTTCCCTTCATTCCTAGCAGATTGCCTTTGCAAACTCTTAAGGTAAGCGCATAAATGAGAACTGCTGTACCTGAACTATTTATTATCTATGTAGTTATTTATTTGCACTCTGATCCATCCATCCATCCATCCATCCATCCATCCATCCATCTTCTGAATTAGGCTGAAGAAGAATTACTGTGACAGAGTTTGATTACCTTTCTGTTCAGGACTACTTTGTCTTAACAAAAAATCTAACCTAGTAATCTGCTTGACTACGGCTAAAATGTTAAGTAATTGGCTGTCACAATCATGAAAATTATTTAAGTTTTGCAAGAATAATTTATTATCAAGCAAAGGCATATCTTGTGTTTTTCTCAACAGTTCATGGTGGTTACAAGCACTACATATGTACACATATACATACACAAACACATATAAAAACACACACTCTTGCAATATAATGAGAAATTTTCATTATTATTATTATTATTATCATTATTATTATTTACAGAGCAATGTGAAATCACACCTGCCAGTTCTTTAACTGGTATTGGCCTTCATTCACATCGAGTTCTTCCCAAGAACCCAGGATGTTGTAATGTATAGGCATAGTGTATCTGCAGATCCAAGCAGTGTGGCCTTTTGTAATTGACAGATGAAAATTTTGTCAATGCGCAGATTTTCTAAGTGCCATCCAAAGCTTTTTGCTTTTTGGTATGGCACCCAATGTGCCAATAACCACTGGGACCACCACTGCCAGTTTAAGCCATAATCTTTCAACTTCAGTTTTCAGAACTTGATCGTTTGTGATGTCCTCCTCCTCCTCCTTTATTTATCAATTTATCAATTAGTATTATTATTACTGTTATTATTTTAAAAGAAAGCAGTAGAAAATGTCCTCAATAGAACCACCAGTAGCAAACACACCGAATTAAAAGTTTATTTATTTATTTATTTATTATTCAAATTTTGCTACCGCCCATCTCCCCCAAAAGAGGGACTCTGGGCAGTTTACAATAAAATTAAAACTATAATAATAAACAATTAAGATCCTATAAAAACAATTTACAAATATAAAATACAATACAAATAAGTATAAAATCCAAGAGGTTAAAAAATTCTAAACAGGTGGGATGGGATCTAAGGTGCGAGCCAACCCCATGAATGGTTGCCCACCTTCCTGCCCCATGCAAGATGGCAGAACCTAGTTTACATGTTTAGAAAAAGGAAAAAGACAAAACTTAAAATGAGTGGTCTTTTTCAAAAGCAAGAAAGACAGGACAAGGCAAATCTCTTCTAACATGGAGTTGCATAATTTATATGCAACAACTAACAATAACATCTTTCCATTAAAGGACAAAATTGGTCATATTTAGTCAGCTTCTTGATCACAAAATTACATTGTAACTAAAAAGATCAAACTGTCATCATTGTCATCATCAGCATCATGAGTATTTGAGTGATGATCTAGAGAGGCAGAACCTGCTGGATCAGGAGCTAATCAAGAGTTTTTTTGCAGGCACTTAAATGAAATAGCAACTACATCCATCCCCAGGTTTCCATAGAACAACACAAAGTTAACCATAATTGAGAATAAAGGTATTTGAAAACTGATAACTTAAAAAAGTAATCCAAGTAATATGTTACAGTTCAGCTCCTATCCATATATTATTCTCTTCTCTGTTTTAACTTTACTTCTTGGTTTTTTCCTTTATTTTTCATTGTTACAATGATGTTTCTGCCACTGATTTTATAGTTCCTTTTATTGGGTTTTTTTTATTGAAAGATAAGCTGCCCCATGATCGTAAATATAGAAAAGTCTACAGACTCTTTGCATAAGACTGGACCACATCTTCCATTTGACCTGAGTCCATGAACCTCAAAATGCTCCTTGAAAACTGGACCTCTGATTTTCCATGGTTGTGACATATTATAAGCAAATGTCTATGTTACTTTTATCTACAGTACAAAAAACTGGGCATATGTAGTACTGTGAAGTATGCAGCCTCCTTTGCCATCAGTGAGCTTCTACATCAGTTAGGGGCATAAACAATTTTTTCCTTTCATTCTAATGTTACTGAAGCAAAAGAGTACATGCAACTAAAAGGTCATGTAAATGTAGGATATTGAGGAGGCATAATAAGAGTCCATAAAGACAACAGAATAAGAAAAAAAATCCCAAATCTATAAGAGAGTATGTAAAAATGGCTTTAAATGATAATTAACAACTAAGGCAATCTCTTTTACTTACATTCATATACTTGTTCGGTATTGTTTCCAACCTGCTGCTTAAATTTAAAATTTTCTTATAACTAATCAATCAATCTTAATTGCTGTAAGATGAAGCTCAGCTTTACCAGTTCAAATATCTGTATTCTGTTTAATTCATGGGGGGAAATCTCACAGGTCATCCAGTCCAATACAGGATAGGTTTATGGATGGGAGGGGGGAAAAGTAGAATAGTTAATAATAAGGAAACATAATTGGCTTGGGAAAATACTAGAAACTCAAAATCTAAATATGGTTTAAAGTGACTAGAAGACACCTAAAAAGAAGAACTTGAGGTACATCTGAGAGAAAGTTAAAGACTAATGTTAAAGTTGGCAAGGATCCAAGATGGCGACTGGACGCTAGATGCAGCTCTAGGGTGGGTGATTCCCAATATTTTTAGATCCTTACCCCCTAATTTTGGCCTCGAGTTGGGGTACCAGGGGAGATTGGAAGATTGGAAGAGGTTTGCCCCCATTCTTGATGTGTGGGTGGCGAGAACAGGGAAAACCCTCCTGGACAGAGCGGTGGCAAACAGTGGCAGCAATGGTGGTAGGCGGCAGGGAATCCTGGCTGGGTCCTCTCGACTGCAGTGCGGTAGTTGCTATTGCTAGCACCACCTGTGGGCTGGAACTTCCCACCTTTGCTGGAGATCTCTACTCCCTTCCAAGCTGGAGCCTGGTCCTGGCGGTGCGACGAATGGTGGAGTAGCAGGCCAGTTCTGCTGGAACTACTCCCAAGTAGCAGTGTGGCTCGGGAGCAGGTCGTTCCTCCCCCCCGGCAAATTCTGGGATGGAAGATCAATCCCAGTGGCACGGCATGTGGAGGAGCTGGCCCTGGTGGGGCGACGAACGGCACGAGTGGTGGAGCAGCAGGCTGGCCCTGGTGGAGATGGAGCGGCAGACCAGCCCCGGCAGCCAGGCAAGCTCTGGGATGGCAATTTTGCTGTGTGTGGTGGAGGACAAGGCAGGATATTGGGGCCTTGGAAGCATGAGCTCTGGCTTTGATCCTGGCATTAGCTGGGATTTCGCTGAGACCTTTGGAGGCCTCTGGTGGTTATATCAGTGACAACGTTGGGGGGACTACCTGGAGCCACTGACTTCTGGACTAGAAAATTGCCCTTGTTCTCTGGTTTGTAAATCTCCAGAGTAGTTGGACACTGTATGATGTGAAGCCTGAATTAGAGTTTGGCTATTCCCTCCCAATTCCCTTATCCTCCCAATAATTGGGTGCGGTGGGGGATTAATAAGATCCCTCCAATGTGAATGGGGCTCCTTCCCTGCGGGTGAGAGACAAGGGGGGAGCTGGAATGTGAATGTGGTGTGCTAGAGACCCCCTGAGTGAGAGACGGGGTGGGGGGGAGTGGATGTGATGCCCCCTGTTGCCTAGTGAGAGAGACTGGGGGGGGGGTCATAGTGAGTATAGTGAGTGCCCGGGTGATGGTTGGGCCTATCAGTGCTGAGAGCAAGAGCTGGTGCACTGGGGGCCCACCATCCCCTCGTGGTTGTGGGATGTGTGTATGATTGTATGAGAGGATGGAGGGATCCTTACTTCAAGCTAGGAATTCTGGAGGTCCAGAACAGGAGGCAGCTGGACTAGTAGAGCCTGGGGGATATAGAGCAGGACATTTCATCGAAGTGGTGATGGGCAGGGGATGTTATGATGGAAGCGGGAGGGTGAGTCATCATAGAGGAAGATGCTCCAGGTGTTTATTACCTGTAGCATGTTCCAACCCTCTGGGCTTAAACCCAGGCCCTGGACAGCAGGCTTGTGGGGGCCCTGGCCTCCGACTGTTGCTGCTTAATGCCAGGTCAGTTTACAACAAGGCCCCCCTCATATGTGATTTGATCACAGAGGAGGGGGCAGACCTGGTGTGTATTACCGAAACCTGGCTGGGCCCGGAAGGAGGAGTGGCTTTGCTGGAGATGTGCCCAGTTGGGTTTTGGGTGTGGCACCAGCCGAGATGCTGGGGCAGGGGAGGAGGGGTGGTAGTTATCATCAGAGAGTCTCTAGTGGCCTTCAGGGGCCCTGCTCCACAAGTAGCTGGTTGTGAGACCCTATTTTTCAAGTTGGGTGCCAGTTGGGAGTGTTGCTGCTGTACCCGCCTCCCTGCTGCATAGCAATTTCTCTGCCTGAGCTGCTGAAGGCTGTCTCGGGGTTGGCGGTGGAGTTCCCTAGGCTTATGGTTCTGGGGGACTTCAACCTGCCATCCATGGGGTGGGCCTCAGAGGCAACCTGGGAGTTCATGGCCACCATGGCGGCCATGGGCCTTGTTGAGGTTTTCCTACTAACAGATTAAGACTGCTATATGTGCCTAATCATTTTGGCCGGGTTAAAAGGTTATATTAGATTGTCTCTTCTCACGTGCTTCATGCAAATCACCTGGGGGAGGAAACCTGCCCGGACTTGTTCTTACTTCCTCTTTTTTTTCTCTCTCTGCCGGCAATGTAGGCAAGCAAGGCTTGCTCCAAATGAGAGCTAAGTCCTTTAAATATGTTTTGCTTTTGTTTTGCTTTCTGTAAATAAATTTATTTATAATTATTAATTATAGAAATGCTTGGTGTGTGACTTTTCTGATCTCTCCTGGGCTAAAGGCTTTCCCAGCATTCTGCCAACAGGTTATGTGCCCAGTGAGCAACGCAGTAAAACCCAGAGAGATCAACTCCACACCTCATGCACAATTTAAAGGCAGGTAGCAAATACCTGTGAAGATTTTCTTTGGAGCCGCCTGGAGATTTTCCAGCAACTGCTGGTCTACAGGACAAAGAAGCCAGCTGAGGTGACTTGCAAAAGAAGGAAGAAGCCATGGCTACCTCCCAGTCCTCAGCGATGCCTCTGGAGCGCCTATCAGAGACCAATTATTTGAATTGGGCCCTGAAGATGGAAATGTATCTTCGCAGAGAAAATCTTTGGCTGCCAATTGGTGAGCAAACCCCCCAAAATCCCAGTGCTGAATGGCTGAGACAGGATGAGCAGGCTAGAGCCACCATTATCTTGGGAGTTGAAGACAATCAGCTAATCCACGTGCGAGGCATGCAGTCTGCAAAGCAACTTTGGGACGCTTTGAGAGACTTATATGTAAAGGCAACAGCAGGGAGTAAAGTTACCCTGATGAAAAAGCTGTACAGAGCCTACCTTGCAGAAGGAGATAGCCTTCCTGAGCACCTGCATTATATTCAGCAGCTGTTTGTTGAGTTGCAGGAGAGAGGAATGGAATTTACACCTCTCACAAAATCATATATCCTCCTGTCCTCACTGAATGCAACGTGGGACACGCTGATTTGTACCCTGGAGGCTATGCCTGAAACAGACCTCACCCCATCGTATGTTACACAGCGCTTACTCGCTGAATGGGAGAAGAGAGAGGAAAGATCCCCTCCCATCTCTTCTGGAAAACTGCAATACCAGAAAATGAGGGAAAAGAAGGGAAAGGAACCTGAGGCCACAGCACTAGCCAGCCAGCGATGCTTCACTTGTGGTTCAGCTGGACATTTGCAAAGAGACTGTGCCATGAGACCCAAGACTAGAAAGACAGAGAAGAAGAACACAAGGGCAACACAGAAGAAGGCTCTTCAGACAACCCAAATTGCACAGGTTGCTGAGAAGGGTAATTCTGATGTATGGGTGTTAGATTCTGGGGCCAGTTGTCATTTATGTAATTGTAAAAGCTCTTTTGTGTCACTGTCTAAAACTGAAAGACAAAGTGTATCTTTGGCTGATGGGTCTGTGACCAAAATTATGGGACAAGGTGACTTGTATTTATCCTGCTTAGGAGAAACTGTAAAAGGTGTGTTGTATGTGCCAAATTTACAATCAAACCTTCTATCTGTGGCACAATTGGCTGCAACAGGGTATATCATAACATTTAAGAAAAATGGTTGTGAGATACGTAAAAATGGGAAATTGTGTGCTACTGGTATGTTAAAAGACTCCTTGTACATTGTGCAAAATGCAAGGAAGCCAAGCTGCAAGGCTGCAGTTGGCAACACACCATATCATGACCAATGTGTACACCTGATGCACAGGAGATTTGGTCATGCTAATTTCAAGTATATAGCACAAATGCCACAGCTGTGTGCTGACCTAAAGATAAAACCCTGTGATAAATACTTAGACTGTGTAGTTTGCAAAGAATTCCAAACACTCAAAGCTCCTGTGAGTAAGCACAGTGACAGAGTTACAACTAGACCTTTGGAAATTGTACACTCTGACATTATTGGTCCTTTTGCTCCAAGTCCTGGACAAGCAAGGTATGCAATGACCATCATTGATGATTTCTCAAGATACACATTTATCTACATCTTAAAACATAAAGATGAGGCATTTGAGAAATTTAAAAGTTTTGTGACATGGGCAAATGGAAAATTCCCTAGGCCTGTATCTGCACTCCAATGTGATAGAGGAGGAGAATACCTTTCTCACAAATTCAGAAGGTTCCTAGTGGAAAAAGGGATAGAACAAATTCTTTCTAACCCTTACACCCCTCAGCAAAATGGTGTTGCTGAAAGAAAGGGCAGAACCTTGCAAAATGCGATGGAATGCATGTTAAAAGATTCACGATTATGTTTTAAGTACTGGGGAGAGGCCATATCTACTGCCACTTATGTACAGAACAGGTTGTATAACTCTGTGATTCAGGACACTCCATTCCATTTGTTTTATGGTGTGAAACCAAAGGTAAGCCATCTTAGAGTGTTTGGTAGCACTGCATGGGTTCACATCCCAAAACAGCAGAGAAGGAAAGGAGGCCCCACAACAAAGAAAGCCATCTTTGTTGGCTATGAACAAAGCCAAAGGAGCTACAGGTTCATAATGGGAGAGAAATTAATAATTTGCAAAAGCGCTTCTTTTGCTGAACAAAACTGGGGGAGATTAAATTCGAGCTCTCCAGTTGATCTGACCACCACAAGAGAACAGCAAGGACTTGCTGATGGTGATCTTTTGCCTGATGAGGACATTAAACCAGAAAAGCAAACTGAAGATCTGTCTGATGAGACAGATGCTTCTCAGGAAAGTGATAGGAGTCAAAATTTAAGCCCTGTATTACCTCGCAGATCTCAGAGGAGTAATAAAGGCGTTCCTCCATCACGTTTTCAGGCTGAAACAGTAAAGGCTTTTCACATATTCACAGAACCTGAGTCTTTAGAACAAGTGAATGCTTTACCACCTGAGATTGCACAAAATTGGCATTCTGCCATGCAACAGGAATTAGCATCCTTGAAAGAAAATAAAACATGGAAACTGGTAAATCTACCTCCCAATGAACGCTGTCTGGGTTGTAGGTGGGTTTTCAAACTGAAAAGGGATGCTGATGGCAAAATCCAAAAATATAAAGCAAGGTTGGTTGCAAAAAGGGTTCACTCAAAGGAAAGATTTAGACTTTGACAAGACTTTTGCACCAGTTACTAAAGGTGAATCAATTAGATTACTGTTAAAAGTTGCTGCACTCAAGGGAATGTCAGTTAACCACTATGACATCAAACTGCATTTCTCTATGGTGATTTAGACCACAGATTATACATGCAGCAACCCCCTGGCTATGGAAAAGGGGAGAATCTAGTCTGTGAACTGCAGAAGTCAATCTATGGGTTAAAACAAGCTGCTAGATCCTGGAACCAAAAAGTAGATGAAAAACTGCAGAATTTTGGTTTTGAAAAAGGAAAAGCAGATCCCTGTGTATATATGAAGAAGGACACACAAGGCTGTATGTATCTGTGCATTTATGTTGATGATTTGCTGCTGTTCACATCAACAGAAAAACAAAGGCTTGATTTTGAAGCCTGCATGAAAAGCCTTTTCACATTAAAAAGCCTTGGAAATATAACAACCTAGGTTTGGAAAAACACAGGAAGAAGAATGGTAGCTTTCTGTTAAACCAAAGGGGAGATAATGGTAAAGTAATGTGAATGGAAAGACATATACAGTTGTCAGAGAAGATTGGTTTGCATCTTAATCTATAGTGTAAAAAGGGGAGTGTTGAGGTTTTCCTACTAACAGATTAAGACTGCTATATGTGCCTAATCATTTTGGCCGGGTTAAAAGGTTATATTAGATTGTCTCCTCTCATGTGCTTCATGCAAATCACCTGGGGGAGGAAACCTGCCCGGACTTGTTCTTACTTCCTCTTTTTTTTCTCTCTCTGCCGGCAATGTAGGCAAGCAAGGCTTGCTCCAAATGAGAGCTAAGTCCTTTAAATATGTTTTGCTTTTGTTTTGCTTTCTGTAAATAAATTATTTTTATAGAAATGCTTGGTGTGTGACTTTTCTGATCTCTCCTGGGCTAAAGGCTTTCCCAGCATTCTGCCAACAGGCCTGACTCAGATTATTCGGAACCTGACTCGAGATAGGGGCCTCACTCCAGACTTAGTTTTCTTGTTGGAGCAGTGGCAATGTGATCTGAGGGGAGAGTTACATCTTTCCCCTCTGTCATGGTCAGATCCCACCCTGGTGACTGTGAGATTCTCATATGCCACCCCCAACTGCAAGGAGGCAGGACCTAGTTGATCGGTCCACCCCGGTGACTGATGGACCCAGTAGGGTTTCAGAGGGAGCTGGGGGTTATACCTGAGGACCTGCTGCTCAGTCTGGTGGAGTCCCTAGCTGCAGCCTGGAATAGGGAGGTAGCTGGGGTCCTGGATAGGATTGGACCTGTGCAGCCTCTCTTGCCTCATTCAACCCGACACTCCCCTTGGTTTAAGAAGGAGTTGAGGGTTTTGAAGAGGCTTAAGAGACGTCTAGAGCGCTGCTGGAGGAAGACAAAGACTGAACCCGACTGAACACAAGCTAGAGCCACAATTAAGGCCTACCTTGTGGCGGTAAGAGCAGCAAAATGTCAGTATTTCTTCGTGCTTGTTGCATCTGCAGAATGCCACCCAGCAGACCTGTTTAGGATCACAGGATCCCTGTTAGGGAAAGGGGTCCTGGAAAATCATCTGCAGGGCTGTGCTGAGGAGTTTTGGGAGCATCTGCAGGATAAAATCACTCGGATTCGCTCTCAGTTGGACTCTAAGCATGAAAGAGGGTCTGGGGAGATGCCTAGGGAATGTACTTACCCAGTTATCTGGGAACAGTTTGATCCTCTTGGACCTGAGGAAGTGGACAAGATCCTCTGGACTGTAAATGCCACCACCTGTCAATTAGATCCATGACCCTCCTGGCTCGGGAGGTGATGTGTAGTTGGGTCCAGTTGATGGTAAATACATCCTTGCAGGAGGGGGTGTTACCAACGGCCTTTAAGGAGTCGCTGGTGCGCCCTTCCTCAAGAAACCATCACCGATCCTACTGTGCTGGATAATTTTCATCCAATCTCCCACCTCCCTTATATGGGGAAGATGGTTGAGAAGGTGGTGGCACTGCAGCTCCAGAGGATCCTGGAGGAAGCGAATTATCTAGACCCCTTTCAGTCAGGTTTCAGGCCTGGATATGGGACAGAAACAGCATTGGTCGCACTTAAGGAAGATCTCTGGTGGGAGCAGGATGGAGGCAGTGCATCCATCCTTGCTCTTCTTGACCTCTCAGTGGCTTTCAATACCATCGACCATGGTATCCTTTTGGGGCGGCTCAGGGAGTTGGGGGTGGGTGGCGTAGTGTTGCGCTGTTTCACCTCCTTCCTCCAGGGCTGGTCCCAGTCAGTGTTAATAGGGAAGGAGAGATCAGCCCCATGGCCCCTCCTTTGTGGGGTGCCACAGGGATCGGTACTCTCCCCTCTCCATGAAACCACTGGGTGAGATCATCTGTCTCCATGGGATGAGGTATCATCAATATGCTGATGATACTCAACTATACATCTCCATCCCGGGGGAAGCAAGTGATGCTGTGACTGCCCTTTCCAGGTGCCTGGTGGCTGTTGGGGTCTGGATGGGCAACAACAGGCTTCAGCTGAACCCTGGTAAGACTGAGTGGCTGTGGATTAATGGCCCCTTGGCTCCTTGGAATTTGCAATCTTTGGTTCTGGATGAGCTTGCACTGCCCCAGACAGACCCGGTGCGTAACTTGGTGGTCCTCTTGGACTCACGACTCCTGCTCAAAGAGCAGGTGGCAGTCATGGCCAGAAGGGCCTTTGTGCAACTTCGTGTTGTGCGCCAGTTACGCCCCTTCCTGGAGCGAGAGGCCCTTTGAATGGTCACTCACACCCTGGTCATCTTCCATATAGACTACTGTAATCTGCTGTACATGGGGAGACCCTTGAAGAGTATCTGGAAGCTGCAGCTGGTCCAAAATGCAGCCGCGCGGACAGTTTTTTGGTGCCTCAAGATTAGCACACATTACTCCCTTGCTCCGTGAGCTGCATTGGGTGCCAGTTTGCTTCCAGGTCCAATTCAAGGTGTTGGTTATCACCTTTAAAGCCCTACATGGCATGGGGCCAGGTTACCTGAGGGACCGCCTCATCCCCGCTTCATCAGCCCGTCCCACCCAGTCATGCAGAGAGGGCATTCTGCGGACCCCGTCTGCAAGAGAATTCCATCTGGCTGGGTCCAGGAGGCAGGCCTTCTCTGCAGCAGCTCCTGCCCTTTGGAACATCCTTCCCCTGGAAGTGACATTGGCCTCCTCGCTTCTGGACTTCAGGAAACACCTGAAGAACTGGTTTTGTCACCATGCCTGGAGTGGGGAGAGAAAGAGCCACTCTTGGGGCTGGTTGGTTCCCTGGTCCTGCCAGGACCAGTTCTGGTCCCCTTTGGGGGGAATTAGATCTGCCATCACTTGGATTTTATTATATTTTATATGCATACTGTATCAATATTATTCTGATTTTATTGTATTTTATACTGTTTTATTGTGAATCACCCAGGGTCCCGTGAATGGGGGAGATGGGCGGTAATAAAAATATGATTGATAAATAAATAAATAAATAAATAAATAAAGTTAAAGAATAATATAGGTTAGGGTATGAAAGGGTATGAAAGCTGATGCAATACACAAATTACATTATAAATATCTGAGAGCCAGTTCAGTGTAGTGGTTAAGGTGCTGGCCTAAAAACCAGGAGAATGTGAGTTCTAGGCCTCCTGTAGGCATGAAAGCTTTGTGCCAGTCACTCTCTCTCAGCCCAACCCACCACATAGGTGGCAGAAATATTATGTTCCCGCCTTGAACTGACCCCCACAAAAAGGGTGGGATAAAAATCTAACAACAACACTTGCAGGTTTTTGAGTTTCTAAGAATTCTTAATTTGTTGCTACTATATCTGGGCTGCAAAATCTAAATGACCAGTACTTGGCAGGAAAGAGATACAGAAAATTCCGTGATTCTGTGGTCACCCAGATTGCTGCAGCTCATATGTGGTAACCCTATATTCATCTGGCAAGTTAGTAGCTACTTTGTAACTTTTAATAAAGATCCTCAATACGATTTTTTTTTTCACAATTAGCAGAACCTCTGCTGTTTAATATGAAAACCAGCATGGCAGTTTCATGTTACAACTGATATGACCATTCCTTGAGAGTAAGGCAGGAATAGATGGACAGAAGAATAAGGAGAAGATGTGAATCTTGAGAACTGGGAAAAGCAAAGGAAGAATAGAGAGGGAAGTTAAATCTACCAACACTTTGAGTAAATACTTCTAGAAGAAACATTCTTCTAAATCTTAATTGTTAGGTCTCTTAACCAGTGCAAAGTCTTGCCACCTAGTTAACCTCTGCTTTCTATTTTCAGTCAATGGATGATGGATTCCTTTTCCGCTCAGACAAGAAAGAAACAGTTAAAACTTTATATTATCAGGATATTCTGCTCAATTGCCAGGAAAACATTTGTTTATTGTTCGTTTTGTCGCTAAACATGTGAACTGAGACCAGGATGGATTAATTTAGCCTACGTTAGTATAACATTAGCTTGTCTTAAGGTTCAATTCCTTTGGGTTTTTAAAGTATTAGTTCCTTTGTAGTTTTACAAAGTCCTGCTGATTACACATGGTTACTATAGCATTACATACTTATACTTTAAAAAAAAATTGGGGTGCAGATTAATCTTCTCTTCCTGTCAGGATCCAAGCTTATGGGGACTAATTTTGATGAGGACTGAGAAGCAATTAAAATACACGTGTGCACATTTATATTACTGATGAATACACATTTAACTGCAAGTATTTTCAGTAGCAATAGCAGACAAAGTTGTGCCTGAAAATTCCAAAAGTGTCAGTAATTGATAGGGAACCAAAGAAGAGGAAAATGCCCATGATCAGAAAAGGACATAAATTTACATCTGATTTGTGGATGCTAATTTGTATGAGTAAGTGCTAATTTAGATATGATTTCTATAAGAAAGAGAAATAAAGTGCATCTCCTTCTATAGTGCAGAAGACAATGACAAAGTCACTTGTATGCTATCAGTTGCCATTGTGTGTTATCTGCTGTTAGAGGACTTCAAGGCCTCCTCTTTATTTTTATGGTTCTTTGACTTTAACCAGAAGTTGGCTTTGATAGAGGTTCAGTTAAAAAATACCTTTTCGTCAACTGCTGACAGACCGCAACAGCACAATAAATGAAATAAACAAATAAACAAATAATATATTCAGCTGGATAATATCTTCTGACAGCCAGTCAAGCTGAGGAAGCAAAATATGCTACTTATTTGATTTCAGGAACAACAACATATTTTTCTTGTTTATCACTTGCCTTTCACTGACCAAAAAGCATCTGTTTACATAGAGTGTTCTTTCTTCACATGGGTTTGGTCATTCAGGAACACATGAAATATTGGCATGGTTTAATGCCAAGATATTTAGCTTATGGAAATTACAGATTTCTGGGTTGGGTCTAACTGCAAGCTTTATAAATAGGCTTGCAAATTAGGCTTCCACTGCAAATAAGAGTCAGAAAAGTAAAAAATCTCCCAAAGAAAAATCAGCCCATTAACAACAGGCAGCTTTTCTCTTGGTGACTTAAAAGTGCATATACACTTGGTATGTGCTAACAGTCATAATATGCATAAAATAATAGAGCTTGCATTCTAAACAGTTAATCTGGACTTTCCTCTCTGAAAACTCATTAAGATATATGTGAACTCTTTTGGTGAATATGACTGAAGCACCTGCAGTGTTTTTTTAAAAATATTTTGCATTAATGGTTACATTTGATCCTTTCTGTTTTCTGATCATCTCCCGTCGTCTGTTACAACCAAATCCTAGACTGAGTAAAGATTGTATGTTCCTTTGGTAAGTGATTCTGTTTGGAAGACTGAGAAATGAGAGAGGAAGGAGAAAGAGACAAAAGTGTCAATTGTTTCTGGACTACCATTGTGTTCACATTCTTCTGGTAACTTCACACAATACCATTTGAATAAAACTGGAACAAATTCTAGCTGAGAACTGCATGGAGCTAATAAGGAACAAAGAGACCATGTTACACTCTTTGGTGTCAGAACAATGGCCTTGTTACTGTTTGATCTTTTACTTGCAGTTGATTTCCTTCTTTGCCCAAAGGAGCAAGTTATGTTATAGTTCAAAGTTCTGTTCATTACTTCAACCCTGACACCCTTTTCTGCAGATTTAAACAGTTAATAAAGGAATCACCCTTTGTCTTCCACATAGTGCACTCTACTAATATTTATCTTGGAAACAATGAAATCTTTTTTGTATAGATGCATGATTTGCTTTGGGGTATGTACACAAGGTTATGCGTCATTGAAAATTCTCATCTCAGGTCAAGTTTGCGACAGGTTTTTGTATTTTGTTTTAAATTTGATTTGACACCTGATTACTAATAATTAGCATCCTTTTAAATTAACATTTACACTTGTGGTTTCACTTTTAAAAGTATGCAGTATGAAGTAAAAATATAGGTTCTGCTGAAACAAATGCGATGGATAGGACAAAATAATAACAGGCTAGATTGAATATACATTTCTATATGGAAAATTAGTCAAGTAGCACAAAAAATGTAGGACCAAATACAAATATGAATTCTGTCTGTAATTATTTCTTTATCAATTATTTATTTAATCAGCAATAGATTGAAAAGTTGCTATTAATATTATTATTATATTTTATTGTGCCTTCTTAATATTAAGAAATTTAAAATAAATTATAATGGCTTAAGCCTAATATTACAGAAATAGACTTTTGTTCATGCAACAAATTTTCCCCTGTCTTTTTTATGCTTTGTGGCCTGCCACCTTACCAAGGTATGATTCTGAAGATCTCCCAATTTTCAGAATACATTTTATGACTAGATAAGAGTCTGTACATGATAGGCAAAATCATGTCTATGGTCAGATGCTAGTCTGTACATGGAAGATTCTGATTGGCTATATCTTCTTTTTTTAAAAAGCTAATAAATTAATACTAACTTTAACATCTGTAAAATGCTGAATACCCCTTAAATCATTGGTCATATTTCTAATCAAAAATTGTTTCTTTTATTACACTGCCATCTTGCCTTTTGAGATTATGTTACTCCTCTGACTATTTTTTTGCTCAATAACAGCAACCTTATGATAGATTAGGCTAAGTCAGCCAGGGAAGTTCTGTACCTGATGGTGGATCAGTCTAAGTCCAACACCCTAACCACCACACCATGTTGGGGTGTGTGTGTGTGAGTGTATGTGTGGGTATCTCTCTATCTATCATCTCCTTTCCCAGTCCTGCTGTACTACCTCATTATGGTGAATGTGCTGGGGGATGTTCATCAGAGGGATGTATGAAGGATGCCAAGAGTATAAAATACACCACTGTATATTACCAACAAGTGATTGACAATAATGGGTCCCTCAGCTTATGGCACTCAACATGCTTCTCAGAAAGAGCTGAGGATCTTTCAGAGTATTAATGGAGTTTATGACATGGCTAGATTGGAGCCTTCAGGATGTCTAGCTGCTGATACTGCCATGCAAGAAAAAATAATCTAAAGCTCCAAAGAAAGAATTACAGCAAGAACATGGACCATAAGAGGCATGAACATGGGAAAGCTCAACAAGTAAAAGATGAAATGAATTGTTCACATTGACATCTTACATTTAACCCAAAATCAACAGAAAAAGGAAGAAAATGTAGTTGGGGACTGTATGGCCTAGGAAACAAAAATAAAGGAGGAAAATAAATCAATCTCTGACTATCCAATGAATTCTTTTTTGCTAGCACAGTCTTCATATAATGAAAACAATGTATACACAGACATCACCAGATAGAATTTACAGAAACCAAATTGATTATATTATTGGTGCAAGGAGGTGGAAAAGCTCAACTAATAGCAAAGATATGGCCAGGAGCTGACTGTGGAACAGATAATAACCTACTCATGTGCAAATCCCTAGTTAAACTAAATCAGAAGATCAAGCTCAGCCAGCTTCCTTGATATGATTTTGAGCATATATCCATGACTTTCAAGAACATTAGGAATTGTTTTGAAGTCCTGAATCTCATTGACAGGGAATCATTATGGAATGAAACAAAAGAAGTTCTCAAAGATGAATGTGAAAAGAGACTGACAAAACTAAGAAACAGAAGGAAGCTACAGTAGGTGTCAGAACAAATAGTGGAAATTGGAATGGGAAAATGGAAGATCTTGTTAATTATAGATGGATTAGTTTATTAGTCTTGGGAAAATTTTATGCTACACATTTAAATGAAATATTAACCTCCTACCTTGAGACCCACTCTATTTTAATAAATGTTCATGCTGCTTTCAGAAACCATGTTCAGCTCATGAGGAAAGCCCTGTCTCTGCATATGTAGTGCCTTGTGTCTGAAACTATTGACATTCCATGAGGAATGTCCATTGTTTGTCCTAAGACATAGCATAGATTAAAAACTTCTATTAAGTATCTAAAATAGAGACCTCCACTGAAGAAGATGGAAAAAAATATGGTAAAGGAATAAATGAGGTCAATAGCTTACTTCCTTGTTAGCTAGGTGCCTGTATGGGGCTGCCTTATGCACATCTTACCAAGGGATGTTAACACCACTGCCATGCTTTGCAGAGAGCTTCAAAGGATAGTTTAACTGGAAGGAGATCTCATGAATATGGATAACTAACTATATATTTTCTTACTAACAAAATATTGCCACTTAGGTACTATGAAAATGCTGTTTCTTGATGTGATATCATAACAGATGTGATAGCTAATGGAAAAATCTTTGAATATTGCACAACTATTTAACAAAAATTGCACTTTTTATTGCACTTAAAAGCATAGAAAGGCCTGAAGCAGAATTATAATATATTAGGATTTCTGATTTATTTTGTAAATAGGATGTGCTCCAGTGATTTTATATGTTTGAATACATTTATACTGAATAATGACCATGGATATAGTCATGATTAAAGTCCATGATAAACAGAACATTTTGAATTATTTGGGAGGGAAACAAAATCAGTTATCTTAAACCTTTCTGGACCTCATTCACTTTACCTGCACTTTTCCTCACATATTAAGAACAGATCAATAGCCAGAAATAAAACTTAATATTTGGGGAGCCAAATTATTTTAATTAATTTTTATAAAACATTAATAGCTCCCTGCCGAAGCTGATGAGTTGTATAACATGATAATGTTTGTTTATCCTGAGGTAGGCTTCCACATAATTCTTTTTAATAATATACAGAAGGTAGTGAATTGGTTACCAGGACAAACAGCAATCCTAGCTAACAGTGAAGGTAGTACTGATCAGTTTGGGCACGTTTTGACAGTATACTACAAGTATAACCAAAGTCTGCTTTTGTCCCAAGCATGTTGATGCTACTCCATGCAAGCTAGAATCTCTAGTCTAGATTCTATCTTTTTATTCTTTACTTTACATTTTAAAATATAAAAATATTTTAAAGCTTTATGTTGAGAGAAACCCAAACCCTGGATGAGGTACAAGTCCATGTGCAGAATTATAGTCTGTAAATGGTTTCTAGGTTAAATTATATATCAGTTTTTTAAATACAAAGTTATTTTTGACATTAATGCATACTCTCACAGTTTAGAAAGAACTGTGTGTAATTTTCAGTAAGAAGTATGAAGTAACCTGCAACTATTGTATACAGAGTCAATTCCATATACTTTGTAGGAACCTAAGGCTTAGTAATGTGCAGCAGAAAAACAACTGACAGGAAAGGTTGATATTTAAGATTTGATTAATTCTATGTGAATCACCTTCCAAAAACACTGAGCTTTATGATGTTGCCACCAAGTATGGAAAAAATGATCCAACATTTCCAGCAAATTTTTGAATACAAGTTATTTATAGGTTATCTAGGGTTGGACTGTTTCATTGAAGTCATGGGGATCAATGGCTATTAGACTTGATGACAGTGTGACTGCCTTGGAAGGCCATCTGCTGGGAGACTAATAGTCTTCCTTGTGCAGTTGGTCAGCCACTGTGGGAATTGGATGGCTGGGTTAGATGGGCCAGGGGCCCAATCCAGCAGGGCACTGCTTATGTTCTTATGTTCTTTGCGGTATGTTGGCTGAGAATGTGAATGCATAGGTATTTTTGTATGCAGGTAATGCCTTGTTGGCTGAGAACCTGAAGAACATTGAATGTTAGATTATATTATGCAACTAAGAGTAGGCCTTTAAAACGTCTTTAATGTATAAAAGGTCTATGTTGTGTTTGACAGGGAGTTCACAATTACCAGTTATAGAGCAAGTATATGAATTTCTGTACCTTGGTAATATATTTACTAATAATGGGAAAATGGATAGAGAAACTTTTAAACATGCAATCATTAATAAAAGTATGTTGGGTAGCAGGTGGACTGTTAGAATCTTTATATATACAGTAAGAGTTACAATATCTTCATATATAAGAATATTAGACTGACCATATTTCCTTGAGACAAAAACAGGACATTAGGATGGTAAAATGGGACGAGGTTAAAAATGGGACATTGGAATGGCAAAATGGGGCAGGTCTGGGTGATGGGCTGGATCGGCAGGCAGGAACTTCTCCAGTTTTCTCGGGCTGGAATTCCTTCGTTTGCGAGAGGCAAGGCTGGGCTGGAGAGTCTAGTGAGTGGTTGTCCCTGAAAAGCCATTCCTCATCTGGCTGTGCTTTTACATTCTTTTCTTCCTACCATTTCAAGGCAGAAGCCAATCGGATTACCCTTTGATCACCACCTATCAGCTGATCCTGTTTTTTTTCTTTTTAGGTTTCCCGCTGGGTTGAGCTCTGCGGCTTTCCCCCCACCATTTCTGCTGAGCTCCCACTCCTTCCACTCAAAGTAAGACTGCATTTTGACAGGTTCGTGGGAACTTTCAAATGTTTAAGTAAGGTTTTTAAGAAAACTGGACAAATGGACATTTATATTAAAATGACGTGATGGCCTGGAAATGTTAAAAAAACAGGACTGTCCTGTTCAAAACGGGACGTATGGTCAGCCTAAAGAATATGCTACTGCTAATTATGTTGTAAAGAAGTGAGAGTTGAGTATAACAATAGAAACATAGAAATAATGTACATGCAGTGGGAAAGGGATATTTAAATAGTGAGAGTGGAACACAAGAAGAGATAGGGTCAGTAATAATGGATGATGACTGAGGATGGAATGAAAAAGTAAGTCAACAGTATGAAAGAAATACAGTACATTGGAATAGTTTGATCATATGGAGAGAATGAATGAATATCAAATTGTAAAACAAATATATATATGAAGAAAAAGTAAATGAGTCAAGACAAAGGGAAAATTGAGATAGTTGTGTTTGGTTGCAGTTGATGAGATCCTCAAAGAGAGAGGCAAGTTTAAAAAACAAAAGGCAATGTATGTAATAGTATGTGGATGTGGTGGAAACAACAGATTTATAAGGACAGACAATTATAGAGAAGTATAATGAATGGTATTGGTGTAAACTATTTTTAGCTATGCTCCCTTTTCTTTTTCTTACCTTATGATTTTAATTTCTTTGGTTTACTGTTTTTTAACCTTTTCTGTATTCTGTTGCTTATTTTGAAAGGGACTACATCATGATGAGTATGTATATATGTATGTACGTACTATATTGTATTCCTGTGTTGGGTAGTTTATTTCCTAGGGCTACCAAGACATGAACTGCTAAAGTCCACACACTCAGTTTTCTGTACCTTTTTGCTGTCTGGATTTTTGGATTTCCACAGCAGAGACCTGGAAGTCTTACCATATCCATAAATAAGCATTCAGGATTACGGCCATAATATTTCTAGTGCTGTAATATCATTTGGTCATTTTGTTTAGGAAGCACACCATTCTTAGCTCTGAAATATTTTGCTCGTCCTACATGTAGGCCAATGTTTCTCAGCCTTGGCAACTTGAAGATGGGTAGGCTTCAACTCCCAGAAGTTGAAGCCTACCCATCTTCAAGTTGCCAAGGCTGAGAAACACTGATGTAGGCTAACAAGCAGGCTTTCAAGTAACTTCATTTCTGCAATAGTTTTATTACATACATAAGGTAAAGGTAAAGGTTTCCCTTGACGTAAAGTCCAGTTGTGTCCGACTCTAGGGGGCGGTGCTCATCTCTGTTTCTAAGCCTTGGAGCCGGCGTTGTCCATAGGACACTTCCGGGTCATGTGGCCAGCATGACGACTCGGAACGCCGTTACCTTCCCACCGAAGCGGTACCTATTGATCTACTCACATTTGCATGTTTTCGAACTGCTAGGTGAGCAGGAGCTGGGACTAGCAACGGGAGCTCACCCCGCCGTGAGGTTTCGAACCGCCGACCTTCCGATCGGCAGCCATTGGTTTTAGCAAAAATAGTGTTATTAATTTCCTTTCTTCTTTCCTTTTCTTTAGATCTGGACTGTGCACTCCCTACCTCCTGGGCCAGAATACAGATAATGTTTCTAATAACAAGAACATGAAAAAATTGATCTTTCTGCATCCTGACAATTTACTTTGCCAAATACACCCACAACCACTCACACCCACACACACCATTATCCTTTGTAAGGGAGCAAGGCATCTGCCAGTGTTCTCTTTCTGCTTAGATGATGCCTGCTAGCCTACTTGCTTTCATGCTCAGCTTCAGAGAAGGTCTCTTCTGCATCATTAGGCATTATTATTACCCCGTTTTAGCATTTATTTAAAAAAAAATATTGATCTAGTCATCAGATTGATAGATCTCTTCTCAAACAGGGTATAGGTATAAGACAGAAGATGAGCTACCCATTTGTTAAGGTTTTGTCTTGTTCTGTTCTGTTCTCTTCTGGTTTTGTTTGTTTTGTTTTGTTAAGTAAGCTAAGTGTATGCAGAGGCTTTGGGAATTGAAGTTGGGATTGGCTGAAAACTAACCAAGGGGTAATTGTGATTTTTACATGCATGATTCTTTCATCGCCATATTTGCTCTAGGAATCTAGCAGAGTGACATTTGTACATTGAAAAGCGCAAAGCTGCAAGCCTAAAGCGTATATTTAGCCTGTGTCTACAAAACTTGCAGAACATTAAATCAGCAGAATGAAAGGCAAGCAAACAGGGAGGAAACATAAAAATGAGCTGGCTACTTCAAGGCACAGCTACAGTAATTATTTCAGTCTTTTGCTTACGGGGGTACCAACTGTTTACAATTTACTGTTTGGCAAAGCTGGGTATTCTCATTTTCCCTCCTGGTTCAGGAGTCAAAAACATATGCTACCTTTCGTAATGAACTCATCTAAGATTTGAAGCTATCCATATTCATGTCACCAGAAATGTTTACACAAGAGCAAAATGCTCAGATATCCATATAAATCAGAGGCATCTCAAAGTTTATATTTCCTTATGCTTCCTTGGCATTGCAAAGCAGAGAAATGTAGTTTAATTACAAACAAAAAGAAAAAAACCCTTTGGAAATCATTGCTCTTTCAAAGTAATGCAAGCCAATGCAAAGTTTCAGCAACCTTCAAAGATTTATAACCTATCAATAGATACAAAGAGTTATAATGCAGACATAGATTGTACACACCTTGCATATTTCCCATCTCCTCTGCATAAATTACATATTCATTATCATAATTATGCTCTTATTTGTAGGTTTCCATAATTCTTTTCCTATAAAATGTAGCTGTGCAGGTAATACTTGCAATCTTCCTTTTAATAGGAAAAAAAACTTATTTTTTCTACTTATTTACATTATGCCAAGCCTCCTAATTTGGTGTCTATTGGAAAAGCTTCCTCTTTAAGCAAGCCTGTTATATACTAGGTTCAGTAGTACTGTATGTGTGTAGTAAACAATATTTCCTGAATGATAGGAATAAAATTTGATGGGCTAGCCATTTTTGTGTTTGACCCTTGACTAATAGTTGCCCAATGACTGCATGAGCAGGCTAAAAGGATATTATTGTACAACTTTGTAGGAACTGCTGATTGGCTAATTGACTGTGAATCTAAAATATTTGTCAGTTCTCCATGATTAACAGTAAAACCACCAAAATCAATCAGTAAATGAATGCCATGGGGTTGCATTAGAATATGTGTATCTATGTGCTGAACACAATTGCTTCTTTAATAGGTCCTGCACAAACTAGGATTTCTCCTGGACACCTGAGAGCCTGAAGAATATCATATGGGGAAGGTGCTTCTGAGATACACTGAACACTGTTAATGGTTGAGTTGAAAAGAACAAAATTATTATTAATATCATGATCATCATCAGATTATTGTTATTTTACAGTATTTGTAGATGGATCAGTTCTATCAGAAGGAGGCGGTTCTGTAAAAGCCTAGATGCTGAATCATAAAAGTCATTATAGTAAAAATGAGTACTTTGAATGGTACTCAGAAGCAAAACCAATGTTATGTGGTACTGGCAATTCTCACCTGTTAGTAGGTGGACCAGTGTTTCTCAACCTTGGCTGTTTTAAGATGTGTGGATTTCATCTCCCAGAATTTTCCAGTCAGCGTGGCTGGCTGAGGAATTCTGGGAGTTGAAGTCCATACATCTTAAAATAACCAAGGTTGAGAAACACTGAGGCATACTGTGGCATTTTGCACTAGCTACTACTTCCAGGTAGTTTCCAAAGGCAATTCCACATGTAGAATACATTGCAATTGTGAGTTCTAAGGTAATAAGGGTGTGAATAACCATTGCTAGGGTCTTATGCTTCTGGAAAGACTGGTGCACTAATCAGAGCTGGGCAAAGCAGCCCCTGGTTACAGCTTCTACCTGCCTATCCAGCATTATTTGTGATTCTAGGAGCACCTCCAACTTGTGGACCTGCTCTTTCAGCAGGAATGACACCCACCCCAGAGTAACCACTGGGGAAAGCAAGAATTCAGTCTCAATTCATGTCTTCCCATCCAGTCTCTTTTAGCATCCAGGCACCAGATCAAGATATCCCTGACTCAACTGAGGAAGAGATGGATAATTGAATATAATAAGCATACTCATGATACCTCACCCTGAACCAATGGTGACATCTTGCAGCAACTTCACATAGATATCAAAAAGTAGAGTAGAAAGACAAGGCTTGCAACACCCCACAAGTGAGTAGCCACATGGCTGATCTCTCCATCCCACCACCTGGTACTGCCTGTTCAGAGAAGACCAAAACCATGGCAGAATAGTCCCCCTAATCCTAATACTTAAACCCAGAATGATACCATGGTATATGGATTATGGCATCTCCCTCCAAGAAGGTTAAAGGTATTGAGGAGTACAAATATAGCTTAGCCCAGAAAGACAGGAAGCAGTGAGGCAGAAATTCAAGACTGCCCCACTTTGACTTTTTTTGCTACAAGAGAGAAACTCTTTTTGAGATTCCATTATTATACTCTATAACAATAGAGTAGTTCCTCTGATGTCTCTTTCTTGACCTGACCTACCTTGAAAAGCTGATAAAAAGGATCAGGAGGAGCACACTTCCCCCATCCTTGTCCAGTTGAAGGTGATCCACCAGGCAAACCAGTCGGTTTCCATTGTATGCTCAGGTATGAATCCTAACTGAAAGGAATCCAGATAATCCACTTATCTAGGACACTTTGTAGTTGCAGTCCCACCACTCTCTTCAGCCAATAAGTCTGGCATCAGAGGATTATGAATCTGAGATTTACTAGGGTGAAAGAGATTAGAAAATGCCCCCCAACCCCATAGGGAATCTGTTTGTGAAGTGTGTACGTGTCTGTGTGTGTATGTGTGTGTGTGTGTGTGTGGGGGGGTTGTAGGTATAATGTTCCATCAGTTCCAACCTTAAACGGGCTTGGTTCTTTATGGGATTCCCTTAAGACTGTCAATCTTTTGGGATATGTGTAGGAATATAGGTGGCAACAGCATCTCTCTAAGTGTGCCTAGACTCTTCATTATGCCCTTGAAGATTCATTGATTAGCTACTGTAAAGGTATCTTGTATATTCAAGAGAACATATTTGTTCTGGCAGGTATTAGGTCTGTCCATATAGTAGGCATCTGTAGTATTGTAACTGCTTCCTTGTTTAGCTACATATTTATTTTAGTTATGCAGTCTCTGGCTTCATTATACTGTATATTACATTATTTTGTTAGCTAATGTGGACATCTACAGGTAGAATGCAAGATATAAATACGAGTGGGAAGGAGGGACTTGCTAGAGTTAAATACTGGATTTTTGCAGCTATTAAGATCTCCAGGATATGCAGAAGAGAACTCAAAGGCATGCTATTACTAGGGCTGGAACTAAGCCTGTTTTACAAGGCTAGATTGTTTGCTTGGTTGTTATCTGATTATGTTCAACATGCATTTTATGAATACAGCATAAGACCAATACCTTATCAATCCTGGAATTTTCTGCTGCTAAGACAAAAGATAGAATCAAACATTAACATTATACAGTATCTATTGAAGCCACTGTCCCAGGAGACAGTTTTATCTCATAGAGCTCCTTGATGACAAGTAGGATATCCCTTTCTATATAACCATAGAAAAGAAAATGAATTACTAAATAATAAAGATGTAGCAGTCTTAGGTAAAGCATGGATTTAGATAAATTTTAGTGCATAATTGCAAATTTATAAATACATACTATAATTTAAATACAATCCATATATTTTAATGGAGAAGACTGTAATTAAGATGTCCTGTTTATGTACTTAGTTTGTGGTCCATAAATTTGATGTTGATAGGAAATTTCAGAGAATGCATGGCTAATTTTGCTACGCATGAAAAAGCATGTCATTTTACTGTGATTTTTCAAAGGAAAACTACCCTAATTCTGCTTCCTTCTGCCTCTATGACATTCTTCTTCTCTGTTGGTGATCTTTATATTTGTAGGACTCCATATCTTCCCCATCCAATGTATTTGGAATATTAGGTTGGAGAACACTGTCTGGACAGTAATAAAGATTGATTTCTGAGGGAAAGGGGGCAGCTTTACTGATAAGAAGGAAAGTGAGACTATTCTTGTTATGGTAGCAGGATCTCCAATATCTTTGGCTTGAGTGTCCCTCTGTTCTGATGAAGGCTCAGAGAAGCAAATTTCAAGGAACTGGACATAGGACAAACAATGACTCTACTACGAGGCAATCAATCAAAACCCTGTTGTCTTATTTATGTATTCAATTGTTGTTATCTTGTTTTACTTACAAGACTGCCTTTAGCTAACTGCATTTTCCCAGCAGCTGTGTGTAGGGACTCACTGCTTACTAATGCTCTATTCCTTTTAGTCTGTTATATCATTTATCAGCCAAAAATTCTTAAGCATCTCACTACACAAAATGTCCTGTGAACTCCCTGAGATCCCAATATTCCAAATGCGTTGCTACAGTCTGTACTTTTTTGTGGACACATGTAATGGCTTCTGGATTTTGTCCCATTGAAAATCTGGACATTAAAATGTATATAATAACAAGCCCAATTTTTTTCCACATAACAGTGGCCTCGTGCACTGTTGTCTTTTGGAATGGCTGACTATTAAACATATATTAACAGTGATTAAGCACTTGCTAAGTTCCTGCTCTGCTGTTATTCATCTAACATACTGAGTTACCATGTTCAAGAAAGGAATGGACTTCTGTACATTTATAAGTAGCACTGCACATGCATTTTAACAGATGCAATTTTTCATTGATGGCAGAAGCTGTTTCTTATGAAAATATTTTATTTGCAATGATGAATTCTGTCTTCTATATCAAATCCAGTAATCTGTACTCTTTACTGTGCAGGAAGAAGCAATTCAGGGTAAACCAAATAATAAAAATCTAAACTATTATATAATGCAGAACGATTAAAAATGGGAAAGAGAATGTATTGCTATTTCATCAGCTTGAGAAAATGCTTCCATACTCCAGGTCTTACTTGGTTGGACCCTCTGTATAATATTGGTGAAAGTAGGCAGTGAGACTGGGGATTCAGCAAAATAAAAGCAGTTATTTAAAGGGTGCACCCTCTTGCTAACAGTGAAATAGTGATGTCAGTTAACCATAGCATATGTATCTAGTACCTTGGGGCCAACTGCCCTCAGTGGGTTTATGTTCTTCTAAAGACTGTTTTTCTAAAGGCAAGGGAGAAGGCGAGTGCCAAGACTAGATGGCAGAGACAGTGGACTCTTGTTTTACTGTCCTCCATTGAGAGATTTCTCACACTCTGATCAGTGCAATGTAAGAAGCTGTCCGCAAAGGCTGTTGCTGCTGGGATGCTGGGAATGGAATGCTTCTGGCTGATCGCACTCTTCCCTAGAGGTCATGTAAAATCATGTGGTGCATGTTGCAGTAAATGAAGATTGGCCATTAACTTCCTCTGGATATTTTGTACAGTTGTGCATGCATGTGTGTGTTTGTGTGCATGTGTATATATTCTTGAATGGGCATCAATTCTAGCCAGAGGGCTAGAAACATAATGTGATTTAAAAAAAAAAATGAAAATAGCATCTGGTAGGGATGGGGACATGATAAGGGTTCTTAGGAGCTGGGAAGGGGATCCCTGTGATGGCACTCATAAGTGGTTTCTTTGGAAAAGCTGTTTGCATTAGGAAAAAGGTTCCTGTTGGACCCAGTGGAGGATTTATCCCAGTGTAAAAATCATTTCAGTCAAATGAATCATTTTGGTCAGGGTTGCAATATAATTCCCTACCACCATCAGAGAAGGCAGCTAATATGATTAACCATGGCTATTGGCACTTCCTGATGCTATAGCAGAGTGGAAACAACAATGCCTACATAACATCGTACCAATGATATTAACATCCCTAACCATGTACTGAGGGTCAGTTTGGTGTAGTGGTTAAGGGATTAGGCTAGAAACCAGGAGACCATGAGTTCTAGTCCTGTCTTCGGCAAAAAACCATCTGGGTGATTTTGGGCCAGTCGCTTTCTCTCAGCTCTAGGAAGAAGGCAATGGCAAACTACTTCTGAAAAACCTTGCCAAGAAAACTGCAGGGACTGGTCCAGGCAGTCACCAGGATTCAAACATTGTCTTGAAGGCACCCAACTGCCTCTCTCATGTACCACCAGGTTGGGCATCATTACTTGCAATGATTCCCATCCCCACCTTCACCATCTTCTCCTACTCTTTGCCACCTCTCCTCCAGTCTGCTATTCTACACATAAAAAAAAAAAAGACTACCTGAACTTTTAAGTACAAATAAACATTTTAAATCACAACTGTTTCCACAACCATTACCCTTCATGTTCCCACAACATGTTGTAACTTTTTGGGTTAGTGGGAAAATTTTGAGACCACATTGTAGAGAGTTTCAGACAATTTTTATTTATTTATTTTAATTTATTTATCAAATCTGTCACCGCCCATCTCCTCTCACCAGAGGGACTCTGGGTGGTTACATTGTATTGCTGCCAGTGTGGACTGTAAGGGTTGAGTCTGCATTAGACTTGGAAAACGAAACCTATGCTGAGTCACAAGGGGAAAACAAGACTTACTGGGAAGGTTTTGAGGAAACAGAAACCCGAAGTGACTCAGCAGAGCGGGAAAGTTTAGAGAGTTTGATTGAGCAGAATTTGGAGGAAGGTTCGAATCCTCCAATCAGTGCTTGTGAGAGGAGAGCAGAGAAGTGCACCCAGCAAAAAGCAGTCCAATTGGCTACCGAGAAGAAATGGCATGAAAAGGACGGGATAGAAATGCACCACTGCAAAGAGCAAGCTGCCGGAGACAACCGGTCCTTCGAGCTGCCAGAGCATATGGAAGAAGCCTTGCCAGGAAGTGAAGCCTCAACTGTAGCTGATACGGAATCGGTGCCAGCTTCTCCTGCTTCTGAGAATCCTCCGTTCTTGCTCCCTTCTCCAGCTGAGTCAAGCCTTGTTTCCAGTGCTGAAACCCATCTTGCTGCTCTTGCCAAGTCCAGCCTTGCCTCTGGGTTCCAGCTGCTTTCTGTTAGTCCAGCCAAGAACCATTTTGCCTCCAGATCCCAGCCATGTCCTGTTACTTCAGCAAGGGACAAGCCTGCCTCTAGAACCTAGCTGCATTGTGCCACTCCAGCCAAGAATCGCCTTGCCTTCAGATCCCAACTGCGACCTGCCATTCCAGCCGAGTCCCATCCTGCTTCCAGACTTTGTGCTGTTGCTCCTGCCGGGTCCAGCCCTGTCTCTAGACCCCAGCCACATCTCACTGCTTGAGCCAAGTCCAGCCTTGTTCCCAGCTCTGAGCCATGTTTCGCTGCTCCTGCTGTGTCGGGTAGTGCCTTTGGATCCAAGCTGTGTTGTGTTGCTTCCACTGCACTTCATCTTGCCTCCAGCTTCGAGTCCAGTCCTGCTGCCTCAGCTACATCCAGCCTTGCTTCCAGCTCTGAGTTTGGGGTTTCCACCTCAGCTGCACTCACTCTTGCTTCCAGCCCAGAGTCTGATCTTGCTGGGATGTCCAGAACTGCTGCTGCCCTTGGTACTACAGACTTACCTGGTTACTTATCCTTGCCTGGATGGACTTAATGATCTTTCTTACTAAGAACTGCTGTTAATGTAAATAGTTGTTGAATAAAAGAGTTCCTTTTATATTGTCTGGCCACCTCTTAGTCTGAACGGGACATGGACACAGCTAGTCACAAAATATTTGTTTATCAGAAACAAGGTTATACCCAGGTCTGTGTGTTGCAGCAAAGCAGCAAAGCAAAGCAGTATATGTTGTGACATTCATATTGTTATTGCACTAGTTTATATGCATGTGGGTATTAGCATGGAAGATGTAGTGGCAGAGAACAGATGGCAGGGCCAGCAATAGTGGACATGGCCACTGTGACAGGCTGCAGGTACAGACTGGTGGTGGGTACCAATGAACCTCCTTAGAAGCCCTCCAGTGACTTTCCAATCTGTAATCCAAATACAAAGATTAGCTTCCATGCACAATACTCAACTAAGTTTGGCTAATTTCAAAAATGTAAGGAGGGTCAGGCACAAATCTTGGACAATCAGGAAATACCAGGACTGTAGGCTAGGCTGATAGCTGAAAAACGATAAAACAAGAGCAAATCACTCCCATATTGTTGCCAAGAAAACTATATGGATAAATTACATGTCCATGAAGTCACAAGAAGCTCAACCCAGTTAAAACGTTACTTTCTCTTCCATGAATATTTACGTATTTTAAAATCAATAATAGGATTTACTAGTATTTTTACTAGGTACAGTATATCTATGGATAGTACAAGTCATATTTTTCTCCATAACAGCAATACTGTGAGTTAGGCTAGGCTGAAAAAGAGCAACTGGCTCAAAGCCATCCAATGAGATTCAGTGGCCAAAGGTAGACTAGAACTTGGATCCCCCTGTTCCTAGTCCATCCCCTTAACCGCTATATCACATTGGCTCAGTTTGTTGCTTGTTGTTGTAAAACTCAGAGTTCTCATATTATGGCAACCTTTAATGATTGACAGAGTAGGCAGAAGGTCCCCAATTTATTGATCCCCAGTCATCTTTAGAATGACTGTATATGCCAATTGGTCTTAATCTGACTAATTCTTTGGATGGTTGCTATATTGGAGAGTTTAAAAACCTAAGTCATTTCAAAAGCCAAGCATGTGCCAAATCTGTCCTGTTTAGTCAGTGTGATCCATTCAAATATAGAGCTCTCTGAAAGAAGAATACTGGATCCATTTTAATCTGTTCATTTTGGAGAACATGGACAATATTTGGAATTTCCATGTGTATGGAGATTTTGGTGAAATCCTGAACAAATAAATGAATAACTTGTTCATGTTTAATGTTCAGATCCATTAAAATAGTTTTACAAATAAGAAACCATTAAAAAGGTGTTATAAATAAGTCATGGAAATAAGCACGCCCCCCATTAGCCTTGGGAGGTACAGTTACAGACTCAGAGGTGGAAAATATGTAGCCCTCCAGATACTGCTGAACTGCATCTGTGAGCAAGTTTAGGCTAACAGTGAGGGACTTCGCAGTAATGTAGCAGCTATATAGACTGGAAACTGAAGCTGAAATCAGTTTCTTTGGCAGGGATCATTTATGTCATCACAGAGGACTTAGGTTTCATTTCTAGTTTAGTTAGTTTGGAAACAATGTGTGATATTTGACCTTAATGGGCTCTGTGCCATGTGAGAGCTTATATCAGAGTCCCCTGTGACAAGCTTGTTCAAACTAGAATGACTAAAAATCAGAAATAACTGAAAGCAAAAATATGTACCTTGCACATCCTGCTCTTCTGGCTGCCTCTCACTAGGCCTTTGCCTCCTGTAGAATTAGAGTACTGAAGTACTGATGTGTACTAAAAAGACTGTGGTCCATGGAACGTGTTAATTCCTCACACAAATGGCCCCATATAAATTATTCAACTAATTTGCACCCCATTTCTGATCACTCAGATCAGTTCTTCTACCTATTATCCCAATTAATTTCTCACCATATAATTCAGCCTCTTCCTCAAAATCAATTTCCCTTTCATTAATTACCTAGGCTTCATTACCCCCCTAAATTAAATTCAAAATAAATAAAGTATTACGGCTATGGTGTGCAGTTCCTTTTGAGATGAGCTGAATTGCTATGGTTTTTCTTGTTTCTTCCTTTTCTTTTTACTTCAGTGAAATACTTCCTTTGTCTTTCCTTTGTCTTCCTCTTTCTTTTTATTTAGCTGAATGCTTGTGAACTGGACATGAAGAGAAACAATGTGAGTGCCATTTCTTTTCCAGAGACATTATACAGAAAAAAAAGGTCTCCAGACTGGAAATGGCATTACTTCTCCCAAGGACACTTGAAACCACTCTTCATGCACATAGAAGTAGCTCAGTTGTTGACTGGGACTATCTACTCTTTCCACACTGCAGCATGCTGCTCTCTACCACAGTCTTCTAACAATACTTGCAACTAGTTGGTAGTTGTTGCAGAATGAGGGTCTTGTTCTAGACTTTTGGTCTTAACTAAAGAGATCCAGAACTATAGATGTGCTGTCCCAGACCTGCATGGAAATGCCCTAGCTCTAATCATAGGAAATCCCCATTTGGATATCTGTTAACAGAATGCTACAGCTTAGCCAAATGTGCACACTCACAGGTCAAGTAGAAATGCTGAAGATAAGAAGCCAATCAACCAACCAATCCTCCCCACCCTGCTATAAAATATAAACTAAGTACTTTTATATATAGCTTATTGTAATTATATCTTGCTTTTCAGCTCATGACTGTGACTCTGATTTTGTGAATAGAAATTTTTATGCATTTTTATGCATTTTATGCACTTACTATCCTTTGGCCATGCAAGATTTAAGTTTGTATTACATCACTGGCAAGTAGAAGATGAGAAGCACACCTAAATCACTAACAGTGTATATTGTGAATCAAATAAGTTATACACCCATTTTTCCCCATACTGTATATTTCCAAAGTACTATTTCACATTAAGATTGGATTAAGGTTTTCATGTCAAGCATATTTGGAAGGGGTTCTTAGGTATATTCCTACGGTGAGTAGAAATTGTGTCCATAAAAACTGAGGATTATTTTGTTTTTTGATGTGATCATCCTTTTAGAAACTCTATCCTTTCTGGATTCAGTGAAGGACAGCTCCTCTTTAGATTAAATAGTGTTTTCTATTGATTGATGTTGATTCCTATGTAATGTTTAGGGTGGTTAAGGTCCTTGTGTAAGCAAATAAGATTAGGATATTCTCTGTGTCTTTCTTCTGGTATGCCAAAAGTATATTGTTAGGATTAATGTTATATTACTTGGTTACAGTGGGAAATTAGATCCTTGTGTTTTAGGTGACAGGAAATATATATGCAAGTTCTGATAGGTACTGATTGATACCTGTATTCTAATGGTAACTTGATTTGATGGGAATAATTGCTAAAGGTATTTATGCCAACAGTTTATGCTCCTTATTGTTTATGTTTTAATGTCCTATTATAAAGATTAAAAAGATACATTATTTTATCTTTATGTTCTGCCTTTTCTTTTCAATTAGACCACATAATATAATGAAGTAAAATGCATGTGCAATCTTAATTGTTTGACTTTGTTTATCCCATGGAGAAACCAATACAGCACTTACAGTAATTAAGATATTTTTTCTGGTCTTCTCATTTTGTTAATGATATCTTATTGAAAGCTGAGCAGTAATTACTGCCCACTGAGGTACACGCTCTGAAGCAAACTAATGGCCAATGACCAATAATGATTACATTAGTAATTATCTCTTATGAAATATAAGCAAACAGGAAAAAAGTCTGAAATTAAAACCAGTAAGTTTGAAGCTAAAATTGTTCATCTTATTAAACAGTACTAAAATTGTATTTGCAATTCATCGGAAAAATATACAACAAGCTGTTTTTCTCAGCTGAATTCTAATGCTTTACTTTTTCAATTATATCTCCAAAAATATTTCTTTAACCCACTGCCTAAGGAACAATTGAAAACAACAGGTGCCAATTTTCAGTGGTGATGCCATTGTTAACATTATGAGGAATATAATGTTCTGGATGTATATTTTAGAATGTTTAAATACATGTGTCCCAAAATGTACATTTTCTTGTCTCATTAATACATCTAAAGAATATAATATTCAATTTCTTTCATGTAAGAGATCAAATTCCTCTCAGGAGTAAAACTAAACTGAGGTAAATAGTTTGAGAATAAAATAACTTTAGAAGGCAACACAGTTTTATCTACAGTATTTGATAGACTACTGTAGCTTTTAGTCCTCAAAGCATCAATATCTGTGGAACCACATAAACAAATAAGAGTGGCTGAATGGTATTTGCATCTCATTTCAATGTAATACAAAGAAAATGTTCAATTCCAAATATCTTGTATGTGGCATCTTTGTCTCTAGGGGTGCTGCACAAAATGTTTTGAATCTGAAATGTTTTGAGCTTCAGACACTTCCAGAAATGTCAGCACAGCCTCTCTCAAACATGAAGCAACTGTTTCAAAACTTGAAACAGAGTGTTTCAAGCTCAGAATATTTCAAATCTGACATATTTTGCATAACCTTTTAAATAATAAAATCTTTAGGCATAAAAATGGATTAGGGCAATTGTGAACTATATTAGAAGATCTTGAACCTGATCTCACACAACAGATTCTGGAATTCAGCAATGCAAAAGATTCAAAAGTCCCAAACAAAGTGTCACTGGCACTTGTGCCTCACCTACACAGGGAGTAGAATTGTATGGTGCCTGAAGCAGAATGAACTGTATGTTTCAGCTACACAAAGAAAATAGTACAACTTCCATCTCCACGAGAGCCCTCTTACTTCTCTTAGTGTCCACTTATTCCTACTTGCTGTTTCCGGTCCTTAAGCCAGTTACTTACCCAAGAGAACACCTCTCCTCTTAACCCACAATTACTACGTGTACTCAAGCCTTTGGAGAGGGAATTTGTCAAAAGCTTTATGGAAGCCCAAATATGATCTGCCAACTGGGTTGTCACTATCTATTTTCTTCTCTCTCTCTCTCTCTCTCTCTCTCTCCAGGTATTGCAGGCCTCAAAGAAGATGTGGAACAGCGCACCATCTGGCCTACTAGTAGCAGACCCCACCCACAGCCCTGGGGAATGTCATTGGCAGGGGCTCAGACAGCCCTTTTTGGCCTCTTCTCCCCTACTCTTGCAGTCCTAACAGGTGGAAGGGCAGGGCCTGGCCTGGCAGCAGGAATGTGGAGAGACAGCTGGGCATTGGCCAGGCAATGGTCAGACTGGGGGCATCCATAGGGTTACAGTGTATATTAAAATACCCCAAGAAAGGAAAGTTTTTCTTTTTACAACTAAATATACCTCCCTCAAAAAACAAACAAATCACCAGCACCTCTAACTAACCAACCTAAAAACTATTAAAGAGTAATAATAGATGCACCCTCATCAAACCTATACAGACTACCATTGATGTTTATGCCCTTTCCTGGAACTGTCTAGAAGCTTTTTGTCATCTAGGAAAATTCTAAAGAGTGCCCTTTCCCTTACTGGTAATGTTCACTTCATGGTGACACAGGATGTAGAATGTCTGATGGTTATCTTTTCTACTGTTCGTTATAAATGTATGTTCTTTTGACCTTCTTTCACATGCATACACTGGAGTTTTCCCCCTAAAAAAAAGAAAAACCTAGAAATATCAAATCTAGGATGCAAAATACGTACCTGGAAATGTTAGAGGTTTAGTGCCATTTATTGGTCATCTGGAATGCATACCATAAACAAAACTTCAGCCTCCATGCTTCAGTTCCATGCAAGACAGCCAGAAGAGGATATTCTCCTTGCCTGAGCTGTGATGGGCACTGGGCACAGAGGCTAGTCTAGGAACATGTAGGCAGGTGGGAGAACAACACAGCTCTTTCCTGTCTCTCAGTGACACCCACCTGCCAGAGCATAGGGCTCTTCTCTCAATCTCTGAAATAGCCACCATCATCATCTGCATGCCCTATTCTGCTGTCCTTCCACTGCCTGCTTGGCCCTTGCATTCAAGGTGAGAGGCAGGAGCCGACAATGGATTATTGCAGCAGTGGACATAATGCTGGGAGGAAAGGAGTGAAGTGTTGAAAAATTGGGGAGACCCCCTGCTTAGGATCCCACTGTAACTCCTTAAACTAGCCTTGATACCAATTTACTTTGAATGAGCTTAGATCTCCAGGACCAGATAAATTGCTTTTTAGGATATAAAAGGAAATTGCTGGAAGTTTGGCTGTACCTTTGTGACTATTTTTTTTTAAATCATACCATTTCTACTTACTATAATACCTGTAGGCCTTAAGATACCCTTCCCCATTCTGGTATATTTCTGATGTGTTAAACTGAAGCTCAAACACCCAGTGGTAATAGTTGCTAGGGATGATGGTGGTTGCAGTTGAAAACATCTGTTGGGCACCAGTTTGGGGGGAGGCTGCCTTTGAAAATCTTGCAAAAAATATTTTGGCAGCAGAAAGAATATCTTTACTGCTTTTGCCTTAAATCTCCCTCTGCAAAGGAACATTCTGTACTTGCTGTCATTGCTGTTTGTCTCAAGAAACAAGCACAATCAGTTGCTCAAGTGGTGTTATAAATCTGAAGTAGTTGCGAGCAAAACCTGACATTACAAAGTCAAATTTCAGCCTGGCATAATGTGTGTGTGCCTTTATATCTGGCAGCAAATTTGGCCCAATATATTTTATTCCTCATTCGCACCTTAACTCAGAGTTTCAAAGGCTCAGCTGAATAAGATATGCCTCTGTAAAGTATGTTTTATATTAGAAGCGGGTGGAATACTGGGCTTTTGATTCCAGGATGAAATGTATATCCCCTTGGAATAGGGGGAAAAAAAACGTTTCCATTGGCTTCTTCTCCTCTTCTCACCCCCAGTCCTGTCAAGAAATTTAGGATCCAGCAAAGAGAACTGCTGAAACAAAAACCCTCTTTTTCATCCCAACCTCCACATTTTCTTCTGGGTGCAGAGAGATGGTTTAAAAGGGCAAGCTCTTCCCTATTGGGTAGGGAAGGAGTTGGGTTGCTTTAGGAGAGGAAAGGAGGGAGGGGGAAAGAAAAGGAAAAACCCACAAGGCTTCCAACTGGTTTTAATTTTATTTGTAATATTCATGGGAACCAGCCACACATGCTTGGCTGAACTCAGGACTTCAATTTTTGGCAGGTTTTTTTATGACCCTATTTTGGCAAGTTTTCAAGATGTCCAGATTGCTCCCATTATATGCGAACAAGCACGAATCACTAGTTTAATCTGAGTTGTCTGATACACCTCTAATTAGTGCTAGTTAAGAAGGAAAATCAAAACAATGTAAAATGTTACACTGAGTTCAACTGCAGCAGAAAAATCTCTTAGGATGTTTCTGTGTAAATATTTATTTATTTATTTATCTAATTTATCCCAATGTATACCATTGCTCCTGGTCTAGCGTGGCAACAGTGGAAAGAGATTCTCACTTTGCTATCATGACATCTACTCTCATTTTAACTGATGGTTTTGGTATCAAAGGTCTACATATAAGTAATATATGAATTCATATGTCCCATGCCTATATGTCTACAAATCTGCCCTGATGGATAGAGGATTTCAGGATCATCTATTTATTTGCATTGCATGATTCAATATTAATCCATTATAAACCCTCTGAAATAAATTATCACAGTACACAGCTGGCATGTACAATTAGCTAATGTTCTGTCCCTATGAAGAAATTGTAGCAAACCAGGTCTCCCCCACATCCCAAATCTGGTGTAGTAGTGTCCTATTATCACATCTGGGCTACCAGTGTCAGCATATTGGCTACCCAGCCAACCATAAAACTATTTCTCTTGTAAAGACGGGACAGAATCAATAACTATGGCAACCTCCAGATGGCAGTTTCCCATGGCTGATTTTGTAGTTCAGTGCTATGTTGGAATAAGGTTGGGTGCAGAGTGGGTAAGAATCACATCACAAGGAAAAGGCACCAATGAATGTAGAAGCTTTGGCTATAGATTCTATGTTGATCTTTGCCACCTGGACCAGACCAACTAACTCCTCTGGTCTATCATATAGACTGACATCATCCATCCTGTCACTGTCCTCCCCTAGCTTGTGGGTATCAGCTGTGTTGAATCAGTGAGCTAGATATTTTGGACATTTTCTACATGGCATCATTCCTGACACTCCATCCAAGCATTTCTGATTATGCAAATTCCACCTGCAACCTTGATTATATGTAAATGACATTGGGGTGTTATTCAGGTGTTAAGATATTTTACATGGAAAAGGTTGATAGAATGGAACCCTAGTCATATTTACTGAGATGATGTAAATCTCACTGCTTTTGATAGGACTTACTGGCTGATACTTAATTCTCTTCTATTGGTTATATTTAATGAGGGAATCAAATACCACAATTTGGAAATGATTGTTAACAAAAAAAAGTCTGTGTTTTTCTATTTATAAAATTAAACTTCCTTCCTTCCTTTCTTCCTTCCTTCCTTCCTTCCCTGCAAAGAGATACTCAAATTTTAAATGGGAGCAATATAATTTTACCAATTATTTACCTTCACCATTTTCATTTGAGGAGAAGAAATTTATTTTGGTTGTAAATATTATATTCTGACTCAAGACACTTTGTTATCCAAGGTAGACTAGCAAATGAAGGCTTGCCTTCTCATTTCCAAAGGCCAGCCAAAGTTATCTTCTCCTCTGCCACAAAAATATACAATAACAATATTCATACTTCACTATTTTTTTATGGCATCTGGAAACCAGCAGCCTTGAATCTTCTCTTTGCCTAGTAGTAGGGGTGGCCCTGTTTAATATGCACAGGACTTAAATTTTATAGCTAGGATTGGAGCAGTAGCTCAAAATATTCCAGTGCATCTCCACCTGACCTTATGCTGGAACTTGTAGGGCCACTGTCCTATCTCGGCAGGGAGAGCTGTAGGACAACCAGATGATGCCTTCCAATCATTTAAGCAGCACCAGGCTGCCTGTTTTGCCTTATAGGCATCTAAAAAGTTGTAACAAACCTGACTGAAGCCGATATACTGAGGAGCCAGTAGAACTGCAACTGAACCATAAACTAATAAGGGAGTTTAAATAGGTACCTGAAAACAACTATCAAAACTTATTTTTGTTCCCAATACACTCTGTATGCATATGTATTCGTTATATAAATTATAATGGCTATTTTTGTTGAAATTATGACTTTGAATACACCATTTTAAATGTCAAAATACCACATTTTGGCTGTATGTTTCAGGGAGAGAGAACCTGGAGTCTAATATTTGTAGGTACTGCTCTTAGGGTCTGCCAGGCTCCCTGCCCTGACTGAAATGTTGTTTTAATTTTAATAAAATCAGAAGTTGGTGAAACATAAAGTTCTAGTATTATCTGTATCTATAGGAATGCCTCTAGGCCTCACAAGCATTCTTAGAAATGAAAATGGTGGAATGCTGCAGCACAGGATGTTGCCTGGAAGTGTATCTGTTTGCTCCGATGATAACCTTGAGTGACACTCAAGGCATCCTGAAGGACTAGAGAGGGAATGGGGAAAAAGCAGATTAGTTTTCCTTCAGGTGAAAAGGTGTTTTCTGAGTAGGCATACCCACCCTAGCAGCCTTTTCGAGATCACATATCTTGTTCATGACAGCTGATTTGTGGGAGCACCTACAACACGCTCTCAAAATTCAGAATAAAACACCAGCCTATTGCTGAGGCATGCAATTTGACAGCTGAATTACCACTTTTATTTTACAATTGCCCAAGCATGAATTTAATGTTTAACTATGTATTATTATTTTTTCCACTTATTTAAATAGCTAATACTCAAATCTGACTTTGGAACGTATCCATTGAAATTAATGATAATGTTTGAAATAAGTGATTTCAGCATTTTAAGCATTTTTAAAGCCAGTTTTAGATGTTGCATTTGTGCTGAGGAAAGATTCTGAAAGTCCAATGAAGCTGATTCAAATTCTCTTTGGACTAGCGCTCATATTTCTTAGTCATGTCTGGATTATTTTTTGGTTATAGAACACCATTTCTCCCCTCTGTTCTTTTTCTGAAAGCATTTCAAGCTTGGTATTCAAGGGCTGGCTGGATCATGTTTTCAAGGGCATCTGTTTCAAGCTGCAGTTGAGGATGGGGCCCATAGCACAGACTGCAAGGATCCACCTAGAATTGCTTGAATTAAGTCCTTGCACCTGGATATAATTGTTGAGCTGCTGTGCTGGGGTTTTCTTAAGCTACTGGTAAAACAAATTAGCTCATTTTAACTGGCATCCAGTAGAGAAGCACACAACTCTCCTCATAGAATGTTTTTCAAATAATTATTTTTCTATTGCCAGCTTTAGCTCATGAATATTTTCCTAAGGCTGAATGAAATTTTATTTGAAAAAGCAAAGCAGACACAGGAGGAGGAGGAGGAGGAATCTGATTGTGAACTTCAACATTAGCACTGCTTAAATTGGGATGTAATATTTGTGATGCATAATTGTAATTCCACCCTCTCCCCAACATACACATACAACCCTTTCCCAATCCAAAAATAAAAGCCAGATAAAAGGTCACACAAAATCTAAGGAAAACAAAAGCAGCCTGCAACATGTAAACCCTGTTATATATGACTTGAGAATGTGAATCTGTTTTTTCTAAGCAATAACAATTATTTCATGAGATGGGATGGGATAGAAAAGGACAATGAATATTTATCATGTGTGCCATGTGTATGTGAAATGTCACAAGGTTTAATTTAATTTAATGTCAGTTTGTGTGTTTCTTGCATATTTGAAATCCATCAAAATTAAAATTTTCAGTCACATTTGATATGGTTTGTCATGTTTCTTCTTAGTTCATGATTGTAAACAGAAAGGTCTTCAGAGAAAAGAATTAGGAACAATTCTATATATATTTTAGAACACATAATCAGGAATTATTCTGTAACGGGGCTAATGCTTTAGAAGTGAACACAAGAAGAAAATAAGAATGGAAATAAGCTATGACAGAAATTTAAGTTCATGTTGAAGTTACAATTACGATCAGTTTCACATTGATCCTAGTTTTTCAGAATGTGTTGTTGGTGGATGTGTCTCCAATCACATGGCCTTTGACTTATAAAGATTCTCAGATCCCACATAACATTGTAGATGACACTCCTGGGAGATGATGTACACAGGATTTGGGGCCTATCGGTATCAGATTTATCACCAAGACTTAAGAAGAAATTCCTGGACATTCAGCATAAGTTGACTAGGCTGTAGGCTTAAGTTATAAAACAAAGTTTTATAAGAATCTTTATTGCATATTACAATGAAAGCATTAAAACAGTTGAATGCCCTCTGCCAACATGGAGGTGTAATTCCCTTTTTATGCCCACTGTACATGGATGTCAACAGGACATAAAAGGGGGGAAATAATGACATGTGTTTCATGAGATCACAGAAATGACACAATTTATGTATTTGCATCAGATGTCGAGGCTGCAAAAAAAAAAAAGTCTTTACTTACTGGTGGAGAACAAATGTCATCCCCATCTTCAGAAAAGGGCAGTATGTGGTCCAGACCTGTCAGTTTGATATCTACAGTAGGCAAGTGCTTGAGTTATTAAACAGCATGAATATGAGCACTTGAATTGGAATGCTAAAATTAATAAAAACCAGAAGAATTTGGGCCAGGCTAACCTTATCTCCTTTTTTGATATAGTGACCTCAATAAAGCCTTTGACAAAGTCTTTCATGAGTCTCATGAGTCTTTCATGAAGTTTTCAAGAAAAAGATTGGACAACCATTTGTCTGAGCTGGTATGAGGACTCCTGCCTTCCAACCCTATGATTCTATGATTCTATGATTGATTCTGTGATTCTGTGATACGTTCCTTAATAAAGTGGGAAAATGTAGGCTATATAATACTTCAGTTAGATGAAGTCACAAATGGCTGTATAATCATACCAACAGTAGAGAAGGATGGGAGAATAAAGATTTTAAAAAGATCTAGATAGACATAAACACTGACCTGAAATGAATAGAATGGAATTTAAAAGGGAGAAATGTAAATTTCTACATCTGGTAGGAAAAATGCACAGCACAATTTAAGATAGAGAAGATCTAGATTTGCAGTGGTACACATGAAAAGGATCTGGGAGTCCTTGTGAATCACAAATTAAATATGAAGTAGCAAGGTGATATAGTTCCCAAGAAAGTAAATGCTAACTTGTAGTACATCCACAGGAACATACAGTCCAGATCAGGGGAAGTGATTTTTCTCTGTTCTGGTCAGAACTCTCTTGAAATACTGTGTCCATTTCTGAGCACTACATTTCAAAAGGCACAATGACAAAATTTCAGAGGAGGACTACCAAGTTCAGAGAAGGGCTACCAAGATAGTGAAACCAAGTTCTATAAGGAACGGTTACAGATCTGGGTATATTTAGCCTGCAGAAGAGACAAAGGTAAGTAAGATAACAGTCTCAGCTATTTAAAGGGTTGTCACACTGAGTGTATATTCAGACCAGCACAGAAGTTAAGTAGATTAGATCACTTTTATCTCCCCTTTAATCTGAGCCCTGTACAGAAAGACCAAATGCATAGAAAAACCAAGAATTTTCTAACACATTAAGTAAGGATCTTTAGTTTACTCTGAGCTTAGGCTGAAGGTCCCTTGTGCTGGAGATCAGAATGGCTAACTTACTTTGGTTTCTACAAAGGGTTTGCATCCAATTTGTCATGAATAGAGACTAATGCATAATTGTTGGACATTAATTCTTTGTTTGTGTGACTTCATAATGGTTCTCCAAGTATCTCTGTTATTCCAAGTTCCCAGTGGTAACATGTAACCACCCAGAGTTGCTAGGAGTTGGGTGGCATATAAGTTTAATAAATTGTTGTTGTTATTTGATCTAAATAGTCAGAGCTTCATCTTAAACTAAGTACCTGCTTTTTCAAAGTATTGCCTGCATGCTTTTTCAATTGCCTGCAGGTTCAGCTCCATAGGGTAATGTGGTTGAATATTTCCTAGGACCTTTCAAGTAGTAAATGACTTCTGCATACTCTAGTGTATTGGACCACAAGTCTCCTGATATCCATGGTTATTATCCATGCTGGATGGGAATTGTGAAAGTTGTTATTAACATGTTTGCCTAGAGAATGCTGCTGTTCCCACTTTGCACAGAGAATGGCAGAGGCATTGTGAAATAAGTTGTGAAATAAGTTGTTGCCTGAATCTGTTTTTCACAAAATGAATAACTAAACAATTTTGGTTCATGGAACAGCTAAATAATTATAGAAAGTAGCCATAATGATTCAACAGGGGACACTTGGGCATCATTTTGTTGCATAAAGTCTTACATAGCTTGATGATGATATAAAGACCTGAAAATAGAAGTAGAATGACTGTAGCAAAAGAAAGCAGAGATAGTACCAATAGTAACGTCCTTGGGTGCAATTCCAAAACATCTGGAGCACCACTTGAACACCATCAGCATTGACAAAATCAACATCAGTCAATTGCAAAAGGCAGCTTTACTTGGAACAGTTTACATCCTGCAACAATACCTTTAATATTATTAAACAACAACATCTGCCTATCCCAGGTACTTGGGAAGGACTTGACAGGTGGACAAAAATGCCAATCCAGTCTAAACATCTGGCTGACTGTGCAACCAACAATAAAAACAACAATAACTGTGATTGAAAAGAATTAAGTGTGGATAATTGATGTGGCAATACCAGGAGATAGTAGAACAGGAGACAAAGAATTGGAGAAGATCATAAAGTATCAAGTTCTGAAAATCAAAACTGAAAGATTATGGCATAAACCAGAAGCGTGGGTCCTAGTGATTATTAGCACACTGGGTGCCATACCAAAAAGCCCTGGACAGCAGTTAGAAAATATGCACATTGACAAAATTTCCATCTTTCAATTACAAAAGTCTACACTGTTTCAATCTATACATATCCTGTGATGATACATTACAACATCCTAGGTTCTTGGGAAGAACTTGATGCAGCTGTGATTTCACATTGTTGTGTATAATATTCATAATGATAATATGAACATCTTTACCTTCTTTTAAAACATTTTCTATCACTATAAAATATCATTTAAAGAAAAGGATGTTGTGGGGAGCAATTCCTTCCCTGTTACCATTCCTATGCCAGCCCCGAAATTAATGTTGGGCTGGTCTGTGTGCCCCATCACCTTCCACTTCTTGGGTGGTCACTTTATATCCCTCTAAATAGTAATTTGGTTCCAACATGTGGGGCTCATGACTTGAGCTTTGAGGTCCAAATCTAGCTGCACTACTGCATGGATCAATATTTAACCAGGTTCTGTTAGACTTCAGGTTATTTTCATCTAGTCTCTATAAGCCACTTTAAGAAAGACAGTATTTTAATTGATATTGTTAAGAAATGATTTTGAAAATTGTCAGTTCTTACCCTGAAAAGCACATGACTCTATGTAATAAAGTCACAGTTTCAAAACAGGATGAAATCATGACCTTGTAGATGATGGAGGAAGAGGAGAAAAACAAAAACTTACTTTGCTCTGTGACAGGACAGGAAAAACTATGACCACATGCTTATTCGCTGCAATTTCCAGGTTGCCAGCCAATAAATCCCAGGTGCAGGAGGACTTTTCAAGCATGTGATCTATTGCCAATTACATCTGAGATGATACAGATTAACATTAATAAACATTAACATTGGCTCTTATCTACATTTTTAGGAATATGGACCAAAACGGCACAATATGGGTAGCCCAGTGAGACGTCTCTAAGAAGTGGTATGACTTTTATCCACCATCACAAATGTTTCCAATATTTCTCTCCATATTTGTTCTGTGAACATTATATTGTTCATCACACATTTTACTGTAGATTCATAAAAAGTTTTCTGCTCTCAGTATAAGCTCAGTTGTATTTATTCATGGAAAGTACCAGCCTAATGACTTTATTTACAACACACCAGTATTAACTTCTTTTTTTGGCTTCCCCAGAATGTTTTAAATGAGTGCAGTGATTCTAGTAAAACTGGAGTGAAATAATAACAGCATGTTTAAAATTAAACCCTGAAACTGCTGTCGCTGCTTTAATTCAACCCAAATTGTGAAGATAGTTTAGTGTAAATCTCTCTAGGCTATCACATGATTGTCATGCCTACATGATAAATCTCAACAAATCTGTGGATATGGAATCAACCCTGTGACTTCAAACCTTGTGTAAGATCAACCTCTGCCTAGCTGTGTCACAGCAAGAATAGGTGTTAGATCTCTGCTTGTTGTATGGCTGCTAAATAGTATTTAACATATAGTCACTGAAATGCCACACAAAAATGTTTAGAAAAAATGCTAATTTTTCTGTAACAAGAATCTCATTTGTAAGACTCCTTGACATCTCTACTGCAGCTGAAAAATCCAGGTGAATAACCTGGAAATGCTTTGAAACCTTAGAGAGCTACTTGCAAAGCATGGATGGGCAAATGCTATCACTTAAACTAGTTCCTCAGTCCTTGGCTCTGAGGAAGTTATTAGCTTAGACTTTTCCAGGGTGCTCTGGCTTCCTCTGTTAATCTTTCACTTGTGAAAGGAGAAATAAAAAAGAGAGAGAGGAAAAAAACCTGGTGATTTACACATTGCTCAATTGAAAAAAGATATCCAACCGTTACTCTAAAGCTGTAGGCATGTACCATGATAATATGTAACATGACAATATTGCAGCAGCATTGGTGAATTGCCTGGTAATGTCTAAAAAAGCAAGGAACCCAGCTGAAACTAAAGGATTCCAGGTCCTTCACCTGTTTTTAATGCAGAAACTAATGATGATGTACCAAACTAGAGAAATTTTGTGTAGCTCTTTTAGTGCTTTATTCTGCAATAAGAAAAGGAAGTAGCAAGTTGTACTGATTGTACATGTCTTCTGATCTGATATCTTGAACAGCTTCAGAGGTATTGATAATAATTGACTCTTGGGATCTCCAATCAAATATGTCATTTATCTTAAAACTAAAGCTGCTATTATCAACCACTCATGCAAGGGGCAAATTTGTTCATATCTATTATATCTATTTAATATATCCATGAAGATATACCAGTATCTTATGTTTTTTCAAATCCTTGAACATCTGTAAAAAAGAGCAGCATCTGTGTGATTTCTCATTGCTTCCTTGGGTCTCATATATGAAACTTCAAATTCTCCCTATAAATGGGAAAGAAGAGCCTTAATACATGAGTTTTATCTTACAAAGTTGTAATCCTAGGCCAATATTTATAAAGAGTTAGTTTCCAGTGAGAAATAAATCTGAAAAGCATAGTAAAACACAAACTATGTACACTGGGAGAATTCCTCCAGTGTCCATCTCTTCAGTGCTTATTAATAGAGACAACAGTAAACATAAAAGACAGCTACTTCTATCCCCTTTTGAATCATAATATGGGTTTTTATTTGGTAAATTGTGTCAGAACTTGTCATATAAATTCTTAGCTCATAATGTGAATGAATGTGAAAATGACACCCACACTCTCTTGGAATCCCAATTAAAATATTTTCTTTCATTCAGGACACACAACTATACAAATGTAAGTGCAAAATTGTGAATATTTAATGTTTCGAGTCTTCAGTTTGCCTAATTTCTGTATTAGCTTGAAATATTTTGTAAAAAAATAGTTCATGTTAAATTGTGTATATTTTTGTGTATACGTCTCCTAGCGTATACATATTTGAGAGCCATTGTGGTAGAGTGATTAAAGTACTGGGCTGGGAGTAAGGAGGCCCAAGTTTCAATCTTCCTTTAAGCATGGAAGTCAGCTGGATGATTTTGGGGCAGTCACTCTCTTTCAGTCACGGACTGAGAAGTTAAAAAACATCTATCAACCTGCATTGGACCAGCATGGTAGATAATGGTCCATAACCTTCAGTGAAGAGGTCTTTATCCTGCAGTGGATTGACTGGGGCTAATAATAACAACAACAACAACAATGTACAACTATAATTACACAAATCCTCACCATATTTCTCTAGTGTTTTCTTGTTTATTCCAGTACCTCTGACCACAGCAACCCCCATAACCTTCTCTCCAATTCATGCTACCCAAATCTGGATCAACAAACACCCTGTTCCTCTCTTTCTCATTTGTCTCCATCTTCAGTCTTCCTTCCCTTCAAACTTGTTTTCTCCTTCTACCATCCTTTTCTTTTTTTCCCTACCTTGTGCCTTTCTCGTGTCCACATTTTTCATCTTGTCCTTTTCTTATTCCAAACTTCTCATTTGCTTCTTTTTCCTTCAGATGTTTCTTCCACTTGCTTATTTGCATTCCACCGTTCCTTCCTCTACATCTGTTTCATCTGAGATATTCTTCATCCTCTAGCTTCTTCTTTCTCTGCATAATAAACTCTTGTTCTCCCATCTGTGATCTCATGGTCCTGTTGGGAGTTCCAATGTCTGTTGGAAGTTTGTTGGGGGAGGACCAATCCTTAAGTAAGGGGGTATTCCAATTTCCTGGTAACCTCAAGATTAAATAAAATAGAGGTCTCTTGCACAGCACCCAGATTGTGTCCTCCTTAAACCATCATGATGGTAACCCTCCATGACAAAACAAGTTGCCACTTCATGATCAATAAACTTGATTTCTTTAAGTCAGCATTCCTCAACACAACACAACATAACATAACACAAATTAACTAGAGAAAATCAGCATTCCTTAACACAACACAACATAAATTAACTAGAGAAAAAAGTAACCTTTTATGAAGTAAAGGCTATTGTTTTAACCTGTTGCATGTTGCATTCATAAGTATGTTTGGAAATGCTAGAATCTTCTAGTGGATTGAACAACAACAAAAGTGGAAGTGTAATTTTTAATTTTAATTCAAGGGATTTGAAAAAAAAAATATTAGTCATTTCTTTTTCTGGAAATAATAGTTTTGTAGTTTTTGGCAGTTCAAATGACTGTTACATAAAATAAATAAGCCAGTTACTAATTTAGGAAGAATCGCCAAGAAACAGAATAACATTTAACAGTAAAATAATCTGCTACAAATTATGAAAGATGAACATCATAAAGTCTGAATCCAATAATGTAAAACACAGCAAATGTATTTCAACCTATTCCTATCAGGATGGTGGGCCAAACCAATATCCTGCTATTTAGCAGGGATGGAATTTGGCTTCTAGATTCAATCCATCTCATACAGATTCTGGGAAGGCCTCTGTTATTTTACTTCAGCAAATTTCTGCATTATTTGTGACCCATAACTATACATAAGGTAAAGAAGTTATGTTCCTTTCAAAGTATATAATTTAAGAGTCCTGTAGGACTGCCAACTTTTTATATGCCAACATTCATAAACTGAAGCAGCAATTGCCAAATAAAACAAGCTAGGAATATACACTCACATAGGCATACATACAGAAGACTGAGAAGTAAAAGATCTATGAGGCTCCTCTCCTGAAGACAAATATTGGAACATCAGAATTCCCCCAATCAATCATGTGTGTCTTCCTTATGCCAGTGGATGATAAGCTCTCTCTGGAAGCAACGAGAAAGCAACAAGATTCCTTTTTCACCATAGTAAGTGTATTAGCCAGCTCCACACTGGAGGTACATGCAATAAAATTGGACTTGTAAGGTTCTAGAGCTGGGATTGGGTTGAGCCCCTACCCATCTTTTGAATCTACTTCCCTTGCAAATGATTCTAACAAGATTAATCTTGTATTAATCAAGCCCATCTAAGTCACTAACACTGCAGCCCTACATACCAGAGACTGGCAACCTATTTTCTGACAAGGGCCATATTCTCTCAAAGTTAATCTATAGGGAGTTGTTGTTAGATTTTTATCCCACCTATTTTAATATATAACTCAAGGCAGTGAACATACCTGCTACCTTCTCTTTTCCTCCACAGCAACAACCCTATAAGGTAGGTTATTTAATTGTGGCTGAAATAAGCAAGAGCTGAGGCCAGTGCCAAAAGTGGGTGGGGAGATCTTACCTCTCTTGCCTTTTCCTTTCTGACACCTCTCTCTGTATTTCATAAACAACAGGTGCAAGGGAAGAACAAACAGTTTTTTATCAGAAGTCAAAACTGATATTTTTGATATAAATTGAATGAATAAATAAATAAATATTTTGTACACAGCTTATGAATTTAGTAGGGATCACATAAAATTAAATTGTGGGCTACCTGTAATTTATGGAGACAGATTTTCATCTTCCACTATATTCATTCAGCTATAAAATTGCCTTCAGTACTCAGTGGAATTTACCAGTGAGTTTACCATTAAGGCTGCACTCTTATGAAAGTATATTTTACATTGAATTTCCCCCCTTTTTGCACTGAAGATATTGCCTAGTCTGGCAATGAAATGTCTGCAAGAAAACAACAAGGCTCAGAGAGCACCAAGGACTCCACAGTTATATTTAATTGTCTCTCTTTTAACTATTCCTCCAAATTGTGAATGTTCCTATATTCCAGTAATGAATGTGCAGCTAGATAACCACCAGTGAGGAAATCAAACCACTCAGTATCATTTGTTTGTTTGTTGCCTTCAAGTGTTCTGTTAATGAACTGATGTAACTGGTGTTGAGAAATGCAGGATGGTGTTACTACATAGATATGCAGAAAAGAAAGAGAACACATTTCCATAGGTTTTTCCATTTCTGTCTTTATGACTTGCCTCCTCCTCTTCTTCACACTTTATTAGGTGCAAAACTTTTAGTAATCTGGGCCACCAGGTAATTTGCTAACACACTGTGCAAAGGAAATACTATACAGTCTTTGGTACATTTCCCAGTTTGGAATATATTCAAAGAGTAGACTAAAAAATGGCAGCATATCTTAATAATAAACTAGAGTCTTAGCAGAAACCTCATATAACTGATTTGCTGTCAGCAATCCATATCATTTAACAAAAGCACTGTATATGGAGAAGACCCAGTCTATGCCTTCAGTACAACTGATGAAAGAATACTATAATTTTACAAAAACATAATCCACTTCCCAGGTATGCAGTAGAATCAGAATAATAGCAAAAAGATATTCTTGTTATTTTTGAGTTTAAATCCAGCAACTTACTTTCTCCATGCACATCTCTCTTTGAAATTCTTAACAGTAACTTTCATACAAGTAGGAAATTACAATAGAGACATCTGACTGAATTTGTGGGTTGGATGAGAAGCATCATCTCTCTGAAAGTATCATTTTTGCAATGTGCTTCTTTAACCCAAAAGTATTCCAGTGAGAAATTGTCTCATTTTAGCCTATTGCACAATGACTCTACTTCTATCTCAAAGCAAATTCTTAGCCAGTGGAATGCACCATCAAGCCCAGCACTCATTGTTTTAAAAATGTTGCCTCCAAACGCCTTTAATTTGCATGCTATTTCAGGCCCTTTAATCTATTTTGTCTAGCACTGATTGCCAGATTCATTGTAATGGCTGTGACCAATCTAAATCACAGCCATTTAAATCCTAAAATCCCCAGGATTAGCCAATTCCTAGAGCAACCTGATCCTAAAATATCCCAGGGAAATTTGCTTGTACCAGCTGTCCTGGACTCCTCCACTACTGAGCTGGGATCACCATGCCCAGCGATCAACAATTGCCTGTTTTCCAACTAAGCTACAACTTCTTTTTAGCTTGTCATTCTATATATTCTTATACTCCTTTCAGTATCTTTTTTCTAACTACTCTCAGCATCATTAGAATTGACAGGTTCATTTGACTTTTTACTATATTGTGAATTAATTTGTTTAGACTGTATTTGCTATAAAGCAAGCTTGTTTTGGGATGTAAGAAAACCCTGGAATGATATGAGTTAATGCTGTTTGACCAGTGAAATTCCAGATTTCAGATCCCTAGTCTCATAAGGTTAGAATAAGCCTAAGGATGGTTTCTAAAGGTTCTGAATTTTGCACTTAGGCATATTTCTCTCCAGGCTGAGAGAGAAAATATGCAACTAATCATAAGGTTAAGGCTTATTTCTTAACAAATCCATAGAGCAAATCTCTCTTTTGCTTCAGAACTCCCCTCCCCATCCAGACTACAAAAGTGCTATGCTAGAAGAGGCTTTGATTATATGACCAATTGTTTAGCATGTGTTTCTAAACTGGCTTGTAATTGCTAAATTAATCTCTCCAAGGTATTAAAAACCGATTTGCACAAATCTCTGCAAAGAGTATGGGAGAGGATAAAAATCCTGGAAAGGAAAGCAGAACACTATACCTAAATTGATAACATGTCCACTGCAACAGCAACTATTTGTTTATGGAGCCTCTTGTGGCCCTGGGAATAAGCAAATATAAGCAGCAGGAATCACAAATACAGAGGCACTGCTATTGGAGGCTGGCAGTAAGCGGTATGGTGGCTTCAGGAATTGAATTTCCCTTGCCAGAAGCTTTGTCTCAGTCTATGTAAAAGGCTTTGGCAAAGAATCAGGCCTCTGGGGAAACCACTTAGCAGGGTGGGGATTATCCAATGGTTTACTACAGTTTGTGCTTCTCATTTCATGGCAAAACTTGCTTCCTGTGTCATGAAGGCATGTTAACTCTCTGTGCACCCTCTACTTGCTTTTCTTCAGGGTTCTTTGCATGTGCTGAACATATGCTCTTTCAAAGTGTGAGCAGGAGAGAGAGAGAAAGACTCTAATGTATATGGCTGAATGAATAAAAAAATCAAAACAAAAAACAATCACTAGAAATCTCTGACTAATGGCAAAAATGCAGAGATGGGTAATTTGGCCAGCCTAAATAATTCTCTGAAATTGATGTGCTCTGCTTTGACAATCCCATCTAAAATGCAAATGAATTATGCCTGACTATAATAATAGTTGCAAATGTTACATGATTCCTCCCGTAATATTAGGTTTACTCCTAATGAGTATTCCCTAACACATTGCTATCAAAGATTGGCTTTTGCTGGAGAAAGAGGAATAAAGGGAGGGTATGCAAAGGGAGAGAAGAGAATTGTGGATGTACTTCCTGTCTCTAAAAAAAGAAAAAGGAAAAAAGGAAACTGAGATTCTAAAAACCCTTCACATCTATTTGTGGATCTGTAAGGAAAAATGATAAGGAGGTTGTGTAATATATGGTCTTTCTACTGAGTGTTATTTATCTTTTTAAAATAGTGTTTTAAAGAGTCCTACAAACAGAAATCCTTAGAAAACAACAGTAATTGCTTTCTAAGCTCTGCTCAGGCAATAAAAGAGTGTTGGTTTTTTACATAGGTCCAAATGCAGCAGCTGGATTTGGCTTTATGAACCATGAAAATTAGTTCCCATCTGGAAGATGTGTTGAATAAAGATGCAACAGTAAGTCTATCTCTAACAGGAAGACATACATTTTCTACTTGATGTTGGTTCATAATGAAAATTGGGGAGCAAGAAGCTCCAAAAATTATGACCAGTCTAATTTCATATATAATTCCATGACATAGGAAATAAGTATGGAGAAACAGCACCATTATTGGTAGCATTAAAAACGATTCTTGGTACTTCTCAGCCACAGTTCACAAAACTCCTCTTATTCACGTGCATTCAATATCACAAGTCGGAAGCCCAGGGACGTAGTCGTCACCTTATTTTAATGTAGCCCTCGATCCAATTTGAAAATATCTCTACAGGGAAGCAGCCTGAGCTGCAGATAAGGGCAATCCTTAATCAGGGAGAGAGAAGTTGGCAAAGACAAATAAATAAATAAACAAATGGTTTTGCTTATTGGTGTTCTTCCCATCCAGTACAGCATATGTTGTTGTTTATTCGTTTAGTCGCTTCCGACTCTTCGTGACTTCATGGACCAGCCCACGCCAGAGCTTCCTGTCGGTCGTCAACACCCCCAGCTCCCCCAGGGACGAGTCCGTCACCTCTAGAATATAGTACAGCATATAGTCCCTGACAAATTACTCTTGGGGAGAAAAAACACAGAGTTGCTCATCAGTCAATAGCCAGAATTTCAAGGTTCTGTATGGCTCATTATATATCTGGAGCTTTTGCTTTGGGCATTGATATAGAAATATGAAAATAACTCTCAGAATACTCAAACAATTTCCAGTATTCAGATATAGCAGAAGTAGAACAGCTCCATATTTTTTGTTTTAAATTTCTCAGACACGAAACTCATGCACATGCTTTTGCATACGAATAAGCTAAAGGAGGTCCATCAAAAACTACTGCCTGTATACATACAACGTGCTAATCATGACAACCTTTTACCGTGATTTGTATATAGTTCAATTTATTGTGTGCACCCAGAAAACATTTTTATTCAGTAATCAATGAAGCACGTTGGGCAAATATGGCCAGTGTCATAGAGAATGAGGAGCTTTCATTAATGGATAGTCAATTAGAAAAGAGTCATGGAAGATTATTCGTAAATATGATTACTGCTGCGAGACTATTATATGCACAAAAATGGAAAGACTCTGAAATACCCAACAATGGAGGAATGGTTGGTGAAGATGGCAGAACTAGCAGAGATGGCAAAATTAACTTGTTTGATTAGAGGAAGATCAACAACTACATTTATCAGTGACTGGAAACCCCTTATGGACTTTTTGCTGAAAAAAGGGGAAAATGAACTTGTAATTTATGGGTTTGAAGATTAGAAAGGGTAGCTAATGGAAAGAATTAGAAATTATGATGTAACCTTAGAGAGAGAGGGAAAAATATAAATGTATTTACAACCACTGTCAAAAAGATCAGAAGCTGCTTCTTTATAATCTTTTTCTTTTTGTATTTTCTTTCTTTCTTATTCACTATTCTTTCTTGTCTTGTTTCTTTTCTTATATTTGTATTGTTTTTATCCTGTTCAAAATTTCTTCAATAAAATTATATTTTTAAAAAAGAGAGAACGAGGAGCTTTTGTTCATATGTTGTGGTGGAAAGCACAAAGGTTTTATTTGGGAATAACATTGGAAACCCAAGGCACTACTGTTTGTTCCTCTCTATTTTGGAAATTCATAATCAATATATGATTAAAAGTGTAAGCTACCAACACTGCGTAGAAGATGCCAAGGCTGAATCCTGAAGCCCTTTCCCTGAAATTAAGAAAGATGAATAGATTGGGAGAGGTGAGGAAGAGAAGAAGAGTTGGAGTGGTATTAAATTCAAGTGAGATTGCATGCTGGCTGGGGGAATACTGGGAGTTGAAGTCCACACATCTTAAAGCTGCTGAGGTTGAGGAACACTGCTCCACCCTATCTTTTGTGAATAGCTTGTACTACCTAACAGTTCAATGTAGTGTATAGTGATTCATGAGATAATACAATTTATAGGACTTATAAAACAACTGTGAATCAGGATCAGTGATCCAAACATGAATTTCTAAAGTTCGCCAGACTGTCTCCTTTATATTGAACAAAGCTAAAATATTGCTAGTTTTGTAATTCTGAAACAGCTGTATTTTAACATTGGTCACCCATTTAGACTATATATCTGATCAGGCATGATATAAATGAATTAACTAATCAGTAGAAATAATTTCTTATAGAAACATTCTAGATCCAAAGTCAGAGAAAGAACAAAATAAGGAAATCCCCACCACACCCTTTCCCCAAATTATTCTGTGAATAATCAAAATATTTGAAAATACATATTTTTGGATCTTAAATATTTTCAGATATGTATTTTGTTTTGTCTTTAAATGTTTATTGCTTTAGAATGTTCCCTGTATACTTATAGCTCAGATATTCAAAGACAGAGCTAGTAGTTATGCAAAGTTCTTTGGACTCAACATTTTACATCATTTGGTATACAGAAGGATCATCATACACAGATACATATATATCCTAAGTCCAAATTCAATAGATGATATTAGTCATGTCAATATCTCAGCCTCAATCTCCCTTTAGAATTAATAATGATTGATCTTGCAAGACTGAAGAAATACATAAAGATTATAAAATATTCTGCAAAGTAAGAGTTCTATACATATGGTGGCAATATGCATTTTACTAACACTATTTATTCATTTCCAGAAAATAATTCTTGATCAACCTCTTTGATTTATATCTGTAGAAAATCATATAATCTGTATTCTCTGGCACATATATTATGATAAAGCCTACTTCAAATGAAGTTTTGAAATGGAGTTCCCAGGTTAAGAACTAATTTCTTTGCAACTGTGTACCTCAAGAAAGCAGAAGTTATATTTATAAGTATAATCAGATGCAAAGTGAACTGTGGTCCATGAACACTTATGGTATGTGCTACTACATTGGTTAGCTTTTAAGGCACAATAATATTTTTCATTCTTTTTGATACTAAAGACAGAGTTGCCTCCTGTGAAAACTTACTTTTCAATCAGTTAATCTTTATTGTAATTTTTTAGTTAAGAATGTCTTGTCACATACCAGTTATCGATAAAAATTGTCCTTTTATTTATAACTTTTATTACCTTACCAACATGTTGTGAACTTTATTTCAGGTTATGTAAGCGTATGAGGCCATACATTTGCATGGGCTGATCTGTGTATCTTTTCCTGTTTTGAAACAAGATGGAAGACAGAAACAGTCCTGTCACCAAATTCTTCACTCCCTTTAGAAACAGCTGATGTCTTTGTCTGGCTGACTGTAAGGACGTCAGCTAAATGGGCTCTAGGAAGAGGTAAATATTCATATATCTGTATTTCTTCTGCTCACTCAAGGGGAGCAATGGTAAAAGTCTTCAAATGCCGACAAATACAATTTAGCTTTGAAGGCTGCCAGCAATTCTACAGTAGCAAATCCCATTTGTAATCAAAGGGTGAGTCATTAGCCTTGACATTTGAGAAATGAAGATTACTATGAATTTATGAAAAAGATTTCCTAAAATGTTTCCTTAGCAACTGCCAATGAGAAGCCTGAGGCATCTCTCTCAGGTCCCTAGGCTGAGTAAGACTGCCAACAGAGGAACTGATGGTTTCCTTTCTGATAGTTGTTAAAGCAAACAGTGCTCAAAGTCTCTGCTTCTTTCCACCCATAAGACTTATCTTACAAAGGAGGAGAGAGATTGAACCCAAGGCAAATGTTTAAAAAGGAGGCATCAACTTCTCCATATTTTGACCATATCTCTAGCAGAAGGAATCGACAGTGTTATGGCTGCTGTAGCCAGGGAGTAGGAAAAATGTAGAACCAAATGTAGTTAGCATGCAAAAGGCCTAATTGCCTGCTCATTTTCAGATTATGCAAAGTGTCCACCATTTGAAAATAAGTGGGGCTCATTGCAAATCAATATTAATCATGTTGATATTTTAGAGATTTGCAGCAAAAATGGGATGCATTTTCTAGCAAGAAATGCATAAAAAATAAGTCCTGCAAATTTCCATCTGAATTTCATAAATAATTATATTAAGATAAAAATTGTCTTCTTCATCCTACTGTAATCTGAGCCATTGAAGAAATTGGGGCAATAACACTCACTCCTTACTAGAAGCAAGCATTATGACTGCTTGAGATTCATATTTCCAAGGCAGGAAACATAAAATGTGGTGACATCCCTAGTCTGGTAAGATAAATAACAGTTCTCAACATTTGAGGATACAATAAAATAACATAAGTCAATATGGTTGCAAAACTGACTTGCATTTTTCTTCTATGTAAGGAATAAAGCATGGCTAGGGCTTTAGAGAGAATTTAGGAAAAGTATGTGTAGCCAATTGGCAGTTAACTGATTTTAACCATGGTAAGCCTGAATTTAAACCAGATCAGCCATATCCTCATGGGACTTGGGTGAGTCATTACCTTTCTATCTCCTTTCCCCAAATGATCTTTTGCAGGGCGTGTAATGGCCAGGTTGTTGGGAAAATGAAAAATGATAATATCTTGCAAAGGGCAATATAATGGATAGATATTAAGGTTGAATTGGCTTAAAGTAAAAAAAAAAGCATGGAATCCCTTCAGAAAATTTCAAGTTCATTTTTTATTCTTTCATTAGATTCCTTCCTAGACACAGTCTACATGTGTAACCCAGCTGATCTTTGAATACTAGGTCAAAAACTTGTTATAGAGGCACACCATCTTATACTGGACTTAAACCTCCAAGGGCCTTGTGGATCAAAATGCCATCTTGAATTACAGCTGGAAATGAACTGAGAGCAAAGAGCTTCTCCAGAGACCGGATGTAATATGGCCCCTCTGAGGAGTGTTGATAAGAAAGCTGGCAGCCTCACCAGCTGATGTTTCTTCAGGACCAGGTTTGGCAGATCAACTCTGATTAGTAGCAGCTGCAGTTTCAGGCTGCAGCAGCACTATGAATGTTGTGAATACATTCCAGATGATAAATGCAACACAGATTTGCAGAAAGGAGGATTTGGGGTGGGGACTTAATAATTGCACTCCTTTTTAGTAAAATATGTAGCTTCTATAAGTGAATGGGCAACCAAAGAATGGGCAGTTCCTAGCTTTCTTTAAAAAAATACACACAAAAATATATATGGATAAAACAGGAATGTATATGGTCATTTCTTTCCAAGGTGGAAGACTGGCTTTTTTTTTTTCCTTTCAAAGGAAGCAAAACTTTCTGAGTCTTTAGTGTGCATTGCCTGAATGGAGGCTTTGCCATTCAAAATGGCTGCCACATTATCATGCCAAAAAGCAAATAGTCCCACCCTCACACAATATTCTCAGGAGAGTTTTACAAAGCAGCAGTAAGTGGTTAAAATCAGCTTAAATCTTCCTAATGCTAAATGTTGTTTGCATCCTTTGTTGATTTCTCTTTTTAAAAAAAACAAGATTTCATCTTTTCTTTCTCTCTTGTTGAGTAAGGAGAGAATGATGATAGTAAGAAGGCTTCTGAAAAGAACTTGGAAGGGGGTATTTATTTTGTTTTGTTTTTCTCAAAAGAGAGAACTAAAATAGGGGATGATCTAGTTGAGTAGGGACTTTGGGAGAGAAGAAAAGACTAATAATCAGCCTCTAAACCACAAGTTTCTTCCATAACAAAAGAGCAACAGGAGGTAGATAGTATGTGTGTTTGTGTGCCTATGTGTGTTTAAGGGGAGAGTCACAGCCTTGAGGTGTTGTCACAGAAACAATGGCTAGGGAATGTGAAACATTTCTTAGCCCTGCCTGCTGTACCTTTGTTAGGTTGCTGAAGTGCATGAAGTATAAAAAATTATCCACCTTCCTTTTGGAGTTAAGGATCAGGTACCACACTGGGAACTAGACTCCAAGCTGAATTTAAAATCAATTTCACTTTAAACAAGTCTGTCTAAATAAGATGTACCTCTGTTATCACTGCATAAAATTTTGAATGACCCAAAACAATGTATTTTCATTAACTACATGTAAGAACCCTAACTGGATCAGAAAAACATCCAGAGTAGCCAAATATATATTTCCTGCAAAGATAAAAACTGCCAAACAACTACATTTCTGAAAAGATGAAACAGCAGAAAGAAATATTAATTTCAATATAATCTTTATTTAATTAAAAATACAGTACATGTCATGTATTGGGGAACACTTGGATCTCAATGATCTACATGCTGTCTCTGTGGTCAGTGATGTTTTGAGATGACCTCAATGCTCTTGCTGTCTCTATGGTCCTTTATTTTCATAGTAGCCTGGGATTGGATAGACAGTTCTTGAAACAAAGGACTGTTTTCTAGTAGCCCTTCAAAAAGAGGCGTGTACTCTATGGTAAGATAGATGTTCACTCTGCAAGCATAGCTACACATTTCATTGGCTTGCTTATTCAGAACCACTTTAAATTATGACTGTGAACATGGAGGCTCTATTATATTAGAATGGCACATAGCCATACGCATAGACTCTCGTGCAGACCATTTGCATCTACTTGCAAGACTGCGTAGATCATATATAAACTAATATATTGAAATAGTCTTCTAAACCTTTGATTAAAAGTATATTAAGGTCAAATGTAATGCATCCCTGCCACTGTTTTCAACCTTTTCTCATACTAGCAAAATATACGGCAGGCTTAGTTAAACTGTATACATACAGGTGGCCATGAACAATTACATACATACTGTAACATTCCCCCCAAATACAAAAGAGGTAAAAACATTACACATTTTACTTATTTATATAGTCAGATGCTACCTACTCCTGTCTTGTCGTTCTATGTGGTTTATAAACATTGAATTTTAAATTCAGTGTAAAAAAAAAAATTAAGATGCATCAGCATAAGACTCTAATCCTTCTAAATGTAAATAGGGGGGGAGCAATCTCAATTCCAACATCAAGTCCTTTTGTAATAAAATCCCTGCTACAGAAGAAAGAGATTTATCTGAAGATGTTAAACATATTTGTGACAGGACGTGTAAAAGGTGCCTTATTGAAATATGTTTAGTAGTGGTGGTTTTAGAAGTAAAGCTTATCTCTTAGTCCACTTTTGTTCTGGAACATTAGCAAGAACATCTGGCAAAGCTCTAATTGTTTAGGCATGGGATGTCAGTGGCCCTCCACATGTTGCTAAAGTGCTATCCCTAGCATCTCTTAGTCACTTTCTCTCAGCCCAACTCACCTCACAGGGTTGTTGTTTGGGGAAAAATAAGAGGAGGAAGGAGTAATAGGTATGTTCACTGCCTTGAGTTATTTATAAAAATATAAAGGTAGGATAGAAAATAAATAAATACATCTCTTATTTTTGACTGGTCCTTACAAGATATCGGGAAATAAAGTTCAGCAATATCTAGAAGGTGATGGGTTGTATTTTCCATTCTTTTCTAGCTATACTGAGTTCTCTCCAATGATGTTTCCTGCATGTATTTTGCATGACAACAGTACAGTATGACAGTATTGCCGCCTTCTGGATGGTTGTTCAGCTTCCTAGTCTAAATCACAGCCCTGAGATTTCCTGGGTGACTTTCATCTAAATAGTAATCAGGTTTATATCTTTATAAACTTTATAAAGTTTTATAGCTTCTGAGATCAGTTAAGATTAGCTAAGCCTCATGTGGCGCAGAGTGGTAGGCGGCTGTATTGCAACCGAAACTCTCCACATGACCCAAGCTCGATCCCAGCAAAAGCTGGATTCTCGGGTAGCCAGCTCGGGTTGACTCAGCCTTCCATCCTTCCGAGGTCGGTAAAATGAGTACCCAGCTTTCTGGGGGAGGTGACGACTGGGGAAGGCAATGGCAAACCACTCCGCTATAGTCTGCCAGGAAAACATCGCAAAAGCAGCATCTCCCCAAAGGGTCAGACACGACTCAGTGCTTGCATGGGGGACCTTTCACTTTTCACCTAATTGTAGCAATCTGCACTTTCACACATCATCTTACCTCTTCTCAAAGGCTGATCAATGAAAGACTTATCCATTGGCATTTAGAATATTCCCTGTAATTTATACAAAAATAGACTATGGGTTACATTTCATATTTAGTGCAAACTCCTGATTTGGGGGAGGGGGCAGCTGTTTGGCATGCTGCATGCAAAGGGTTCCTCTTAAAATGGTTCATTCTGCTTCTGACTTGTTCCCATTTACCTACATCCTTGTTCTGCTTGTATAGTTGAAAGGCAAGCAGAAGATGCTGTTTTGTTACTTCTTGAATACTATGGGTGTAGATGACTTGGCAGGAACTCTGAGACCAAGACAAGGAGCAAAATGAGAAAGGGGACCCTGGTCAGTATCCAACAATGCCTATTTCTAGTACTGGGTTTGCTCATCAATAGCCACAGAAACTTCTAATATAGATATTAGAAGAGAAAGTCGCATTGGTTTTTATCTATATGAAACAGCTTTGGTTTTCTATGGCATTCCCAGCTGTAGCACCCCAGTAGGGTACATAATAAACATTCATTACCTTGAAAGAAATTAAAAGAGAAAAAAAAAGAAACAGAAAAATAATACTTATAGCATTTTTAATTATAAATCTCTGAAATCTACTAAGCTGCATAATAGTGACTTATCATTTTATATGAATGAGATCAACTTCTTTACACACCCCAAATTATAATAGTGGCCTGGGTAGATTAGCTACACTGTATTTACTGTTATATTTGGGAAAATAAACAGCATTGACATTTCAGACACAGAAATATGGTATTGTAAACAGATGAAAAATCAGGGGAAAAAGATGCTGAAACATTATTTTCCCATGTTCATCTTCTCCAACACTTAAGTAAACCAGGCTCCCTGCAACCTAGTATTCTCCAGTTGCGTTGGACTACAAACCCTGCCATCCCTGTCCTTCACTGGGAAGGTTGCAATAAACTCCTGACATCAAGAAATGAAGGAGAGACCAATGGAATGACTGCTCATTCATATACAAGCTAGATGCAACTGGATGCATTAATGACTTCTCCCATTGATATTGTAATTTTTCTTGTCTGCATTGAGATACATACTCATATTGTGGGTTCCAGAGGCTCTTGATATTCCCAGACTGGGATCATTAGGGCTGTTTTTCCATGCTAGCCCATATGCATTGTGACTGTGTTGGTCACATAAGCCATTCTCTTTAAATTGAAAGCCACTGATCACTAAAGAGGTTGGACCTTGAGCTTAAGACCTTGGTGACTGATTTGATTAGTCCATTTGAGTGAGAATAAGGCAACACAGGGGCTATGTTAATGGAACTTAAACAATAGGCCATCACTAATCAGAGACCTCAAGGTTGAAGGGAGGTTAATTGTTATGCGGGTGGCATTTGAAATGAAGTGTTGACTAGTGTAATGCACTGTGGGACTGTAGCATTTGAACATGCAGCCTTAAGGCCAGAGGTTTTGTTTAGTTTCCCAATGAAATTTAAAGCTACATTATGCACTTCTCTAAACAGCAGCCTATACACCATGGTTCTTTGATTCAAGAGAAGAACAATTGCTAATTGATAATACAAAGGAGCCCCAGGCTCAACACTCAGATTCCATCTTGGTACAGAAACTGACTTTTTTTTTTTTAAAGAAACTGAAGAAAATGGTTCGGATGGATCATCACTATAACTTGAGCATTGAAACACAAATGTCTACTTACACATTTGTAAGAAATTTCAGGAAACATTTGGGCAGTGGATTTGAGTAGAATTGTAAACAACATCCATATTTATTCCATATATATCATAAAGTAATGGAGTTAATTGCATTAAGAAACTAGATCTTTGTCAGGCAATATACAATGTTCTTAAAAGAATTAGGGTAAATACTATTAATGACAACCACTTGACTCAATGAAACAATCTGAATATACTACAATAGGCTGTACAAAAAACCACTAAGCATTTAAAACTAATAAGTAATCTCATATTATTAGCATGTGAATATTCAATATTTATAAAATGAACAGTGTTAAATATACTTCCCACATGTATAACATATACAAGCTTGTGTAATTGATTACAAGTGCATGTAAGCAATCTATGTTGTAATGTCACAATTTTGATATGGCAATTAAAAAGGCTAATGTGATTTTAAGTTGCATTCATAGAACAATAATTTCCTCATTAATGAAAATTAGTAGTCCCATTTTTTTCAGTACAGTGCTGGACCTCTAGTGTGCAACCATGGTATTCTCTGTACCATTGTGGATATCACATTATTAAGAAGGAGATAGACATATTTAAATGGCAGAGGGCAGTGAATATGGGCATTGGCATTGGCACTGAATCTTAATATGTTTAGGCTGTTGTGGAAACAGTTCAAATGCCTGAACTTCTGTCTAATGGAACAGATGAGCAAAGGCTTGCTCTCTACTGTTCAGATGGCGGAACCTAATATAATGGGTTTCTTCTGGAGAATATGTTTTGACTGAATATTAGGAGAAACACCTTGACCATAAGAGCAGTTTGGCAATGGAACCAGCTATCTGGAGAACTGAAAGTGCAAGGTACTACAATTAGCCAATCTTAGCTGATCTCAAAAAGCTATAAAGGATCAGACCTCATTACCACTTAGATGAAAGATGCCCAGGAAATCTCAGGGTTTGAGTTAGACCGGAAGCTGAAAAACTATCCAGAAGAAGGCAGTGGCAAAATACTTCCACACTGTTGTCAAGCAAAACACATGGACAAGTAAGCTGGAGAGAGTTTTTGTTTTTAAATTTGATGAAAGATGACTAATTCTAGAGTTTTTTTCTCATTCTGGAGTTTGGAGCAGATGACTTATATGTTCAGTGGCTTTATGATTCTATGTGAATATTAGTATGGATCCTAGGAAAGGCCTATGCAAAGATATTATCTATCTTTGTGTCAAATTAACTTACACCCCCAATGAATGCATTACACAAATGCAAGGCCCATTACCCAGAAACTACCATCTCTATAAATTATGACTATATGCTTCACTAAAGTAGTATAACAAGTCAGCACCCCATGGCTGAATATAACCCTAGCCCTAACTTTTGGGTATTTCTTATCAAGACTAAATAAGAAAATGCACTTCACCTTTCTTCTGGGAATTCAAGAGGGTGTATTCCCTCATTTTATTGCCAAAAACCTCTCTTAGGAAGACTGGGCTGAGAGAGAGTAACTGTCCCAAAGTCACAATAACTTTCATGAGCAAATGGGACATGAATCTGGGTCTCCCAGTTCTAGACCAACACCTTGGCCATCGCACCACACTATTTTCAGTGCTTTCTGAGTATTCAGCAAGATCCAGATGCCATATTTCCATTTATAACCACATGTTTTACCACCATTTCTGCCGCCCCACCCCACCCCAAGAAAGTTAAGAAAAAAATTAGTAACTGCATAATAGCTTTTGATGGATAGTGTTAAGAACTATCCATAGATACCATGGACCTCAGGATGTTGACTCCAAATGTCTATTACCAATATGTGATATTCATGCATGCTTAGGTTGTATACAGAAATATACAGAAATAAGAATGGATGTAAACCTTTTGCTGCAGAAGAAGCTGCACTTTCCCCCATGTTTGCCCCTCAAAGAACTTATCTATCCAGACAAAGATCCAATGGCAATTGCTACTTACCTCATCCATATTTATGCAGAGAATGAGCTGAACAGCAATTTTCATATTCCTGTTGTGAAGAACCTGGAAGGAGGGGAGAAGTGGTTTTACGATTTACACAAGGGCCCTGTGCAAGTTCAGCTTCTGCTACTAATATCAGTGGAAGAAAAATCACCCTCTGAACTAAGTTCAAGGGAAATGGCTCATACATCCAAAACTGCCTTGCAAACCTCTATAGGAGACTAATATTATAATACAACCATATTATAGTTTGTTCTGTTTGAGCTTAGTGTGTTGTGAGTGCCTAAACAGTGAGGCTGAAAACTAAAATGTGGTAATTCATGGTTTAGTATGCTGAGTGAATCCAACCAATTGTGGTTTATTTAGTAAGTTAAATTTACTGTAGTATGACTAATGTGACATGTGAATCAGACTTTGTGTGTGTGTGAGTGTGTGTGTGTGGGAGATAGAGAGAGAGAGAGAGAGAATCAAAGAGAAAGAGAAAGAAGAGAAAAGGAGAAAGAGAAATGTTGACAGTTCATAGCATACAGGTCTATCAATCTAATCGGCATGGTAACTCAATGGAACTCTCTTATTGAGAGACAAGGTCCTACTAAATTGGAGATGCTGTGGGCAAACAATAGGGCACTGTTTCTCAACCTCAGCAATTTTGAGATGTGTGGACTTCAACTCCCAGAATTTCCCAGGCAGCAATTTCTGAGGTTGAGAAACACTGCAATAGGAGAATGAGTTTGCTCTCATGCCAGGCTTGCAAGTAAATCTGTTTACTATTGGAAACTGAATGCAAGATTAAAGTTCAGCATGATCCTGCAAGACTCTTCTTTGGTTGGATCTGCAACAACAGCGAGAGAATGAAGTGCTTCCCTTCAGGATTCCAGAACCAGCCGCTCTGACCCCTCAGACAGTTAGTATTCCATGGCTACTGAGCACAGTCATTTCTCATTAAGATGTTTGGGGGATATTTTTCCTGAAGACTTTTTGTACTTGAACAAAACAAAACATAGTTTTAGCAGACCTGCTGATCAGTTTCTCTCATATGTGGGAATTGCCATTTTGGCTGCAAAAGCAACACACACGTAGTCTAAAAGATCTGAAAGCAAATTATGTCTCTAGCGCTATGACCACATCCTATGATTTAAATATAATCAGACTAATGAGATTTCCATAATATTGGACTTTTTAAAAAAAATATGAAACTTGTGTTCCCACTCTGTCAGATTAACAGTGCTGGACTGGGTTTATTAATTTATGAGTTTACATTTTGCTTCTTTTTTTTTTTGGCAAAATAAATTCAGAGCATGTCAAATGATAATGAGCATTCCTAAAACTTAAAAATGCATCCAATATAAAAGCATATTAGACTCTGCAAAACCTTAATAAACTCCTTTCTTTCTTTTAAACAACATAGAAGCATTTGACTTGAATCAACATTTTTAGTCAGCAATTTTATATACATATTTTCCCCCTTTGGCAATCAGTAGAGATTTATAATGATAAAATATAACATATGATATACATATATTTTCTTTACAAATTTTGTTATAAATAGTTTTAGTTATTAATCAGACTTCCCCAACCTGGCTGGAAGATGGAGGTTGTAGTATGTATATATGGAACATGTTGGGGAAATCTGTTAGAGGAAGATGAAACTCTGAGGTGGGGGGAGGACTTTGAACTTGGGGGGAATGAGATGTTACTGGCAGAGAATGAGTTTTATCTTTTCTGAAGATTATATAAGTTAAAAACTAGCCTTGCATTAGTCCAATGTGGTGATCAGGTGGTGGAAGGATCAAAGATGACAGTATTTCTGATTATTTTTTTTTCCAGTAAAGCACAAAGTGAATGAAATCACATGGAACAAGCTTAATCTTGATTACCAGTTCAATCATGTTGATACAGTATATTTAAAATTCTGTAGGTAGAGCAAGAAATGACCTAAATAAATAAATACAAATTAGCTGAGCAAAAGAATTTGATGTTTTTTTTTTAATGCTTCTAGTGCTTGGTTGCAAATACCTAGCTTAAAAAGATGGCATTTTGATAAAAGAAGGCAAACATACGTATGAAAATCAATCCTTGTAGCAGGGCAATGTAAATTCACCCCTGGTTTGTAAGCAAACATTTTATTCAATGGGTTTGAGAATGATTACATGTTGGCAAGTTGGACAAGGGTATCATAATTGACCACTAATCATACACTTGATGGCTTTAAAAAGGATTTAGACAAATTCATGGAGGATAAGTCTCTCCATAACTATTAATCAAGATGGTTATATAGGCAATATGGTTATGAGTACCAGTTTCTGGGGAGCAATGAGAATGCTATTGCATGCATGTTCTGCCTGTAGTCTTCCCAGAAGCATCTGGTCACTCAGTGTGGAAAAAAAAAAAAAGTTGCCTCACTAGATGAAGCTTTGGTCTGACCTAATAGTGCTCTTATGCTTTAAGAACTACTGGTTCATATTCCTTTTAGGTTTTGCACAAGTTGAAAAAGAAAAAAAAAACCCTAAATAAATTAGTGAATGTCACCACTGATGGAAAAAGAGTGTCTGTGTTCAGCCCTAGCAATTATACCCTCGTCACCCATGATTTGATTGTTGCATAGTTACCAGTACAAGGCTAAATGAAAAAAAAAGATGGTGTAGAATATGGAGCTGAAAGGTCAGTTTTGGAGTTCTAAAAGATAATTTGTCTTTATATAAATTGGTTTAAAAGTTTTGTACTGTGGATATAGATTTATTTATTTATTCAGAATCTTTGCATATTGCTTTCTATTAAAAAAAAACTCAAAGGAGATTACAATAAACGTCACTTCACATCAATTACTGTAGACATACATTATAACATTTTATACTCGCTTTCCACTTTTGTACATATTTTTATGATGTTTCTGCAAATTAATACTATGTATCCAATAATTTTTAACTTCAGGAACCCAAAGTGACAAGCTACAAAATTTATTTTTTAATCTCTTTCTTTAAATACAGCTTATGTAAAACAAAAACCTGGAAAAATAGGGTAAAATGCACTTATACTTCGCAATGCAATGAACAAAACAATCCAGTACATTTTTCACCTCAGGTTGTAAAAATCTAAAATCAGAAAGACAATTCAAAAAGACAAATCTAAGTACAGATAGAAATGAGTTTCAACCGTGAATAATAGTAAACAAATTGAAGCCAATTTTTTTTCCAATAGACTCATACATATGAGAACCAAGTGTAGGAACTGGAGTAGAAGGTGTACATCTGTTATGATTATGTTTATTGCTACTACTATCACTTTCATATGTATATTAGCTTTCTTTTATGGCACTGAGTGCATTACATTTCATTATTTGAATAAGGAGGATTGTCTTGTCCTAGGGAAACAGTACAACTTATGTATTCTACTGGCATATACTGCAGCATAAGTCTCAAATAAGCAATTGGGAAATAGAAAAATATGGATCATTCTAAATCAGCTTCACTGCAGTTTTGCCTGTACTCAGTTCTAAGTTAATTCTGTCACATTCATTCTGCAAATTCTATTTTTTAAAACTGCAACAAAATTACAATTCATTTTTGTACCAATCTTTGTCTAACATGCACATATACATACATGTATAAGCTTCCCTTGTGTACTGGCTTTTGTCTGCAAATTTGAGCCAAGAACTGCATCACAGAATCTGGAGAAGCAAGGTAAAAACAAGTAAAACATACAATACAAAAACCACAGAAACAAAATAATGAAAACACAAAACAAGTTCCAAGAAACAACCAAGGGCCAAAAGCCTGTTCAAAAAAGATGGTTTTAATTTGTTTGTGAAATGCAAACAGACCTGGGGCCACCCATACTACTGGGTGGAGGTTATTGCAAAAGGAGGGGGATTCTAAAGAATTTACAAGAACTGATCATGAATATATATCTCATTATTTGAAAAGAAGGGTATTCTTGTCATTTTGCCATGATGAGGGAAATAAATTGTGGATAGGAAAGAAATTTTTAAAAGTTTAATGTTCTTTAATGTATTGCATTTAGTTGCAGGCCTTTTTTTGGAGGGGGTGTTAAAAATGATATCCTCTTATATTTGTTTCTCTAGATGACATATTGTATGTCATCCTTCTTTTGATAATATGGAAACACGGCAGCTTAATATCTAACACACCAAATGCCTTCGTGTATGTATGTATATGTATATGTATACAGTATATGTATAATTAATTGCAGCTCCCAGAGGATAAAAAGGCTATGGAGTAGCAAGGTACTGAACGTTTGCATTTCATTCTTGAGAATAGCATACGGTACTTTAATTTGCCCTGTGAATAAACAGACTTTGTAAATTGAAACCAAATCTTTATTTCCATATACTGAAGACTATATGGAGTGTAATATTTTAGATTTTAGAATTCGTCTAGATACATGCATGTACAGTATATTTTTTTCCACAAGATGGATAAGAACTTCCCATTATATCAACAGCACAAAGATATGCAACCTATCCTAGTCCATATTTGTCTTCTTGAAAAGAATGCACAAGTTTAACTGCAACTGCTTGTTTTAATGTTGAAAGTTTCTCCCCTTTGGCTGTTGCTGATTATATTTGTTTTTCACTGTGGCTTCCAAGTTAATAAAGCACTTCAAAGAGGTTCTTGGCATCCAGCTTGTGAACAGTCCTTTTAAAATCAACAGAACTATTCACTGCTTTACAAATTTGTTTAAATACTTCTTCTGATGACTTCATCTGTGTAAGCAGAATCTAAATCTCTTCAGTGCCATGAAAGATGAGGTATTTTAGTAACCAGTACAGAACCACATTATTTATTTGTTTGTTTGTTTGTTTTTCGAATTTCTGTCACTGCCCATCTCCCCGAAAAAGGGAAACTCTGGGCGGTTTACAATAGAAGTGACAATTAAAACCATAAAACACATATATTACAATACGAATGACCAATATAAATAGAAAATAAAATAGATATAAAATCCAAGTAGCAATAAGATCTCATTCAGTGGGGACGGCTCTACGGCACCAGCCACCCCCAGGAAGAACTATTGCCCTTATGCCATATTACTAGATTGTTTTAGATTCACAATTTGGGATTATGGATGGGCATAATTAGTCAAATATAGGAGATTCATGAACTTCAACAACTGTTTTTCATTATCTTCACAAGTCATACAGGAGTCCAATTCTGTGAAATAAAACAGGATTTATTTATATTAAGGCCAATGGAACAGCAATGCCATAATGCCAGTTTTAATAAGAGTTTATTGTTTAATAATAATTTATACTAAGCTAAGAAGGTTGATCTCTAGAACCATCAGCTAATAGGTAGTGGGGCTACAACTGTATGAGGCTTCTTCTGGAACAAATGGTAGGCTATGGAGATTACAGATCACCAACTATCATCTAAGAGGTCTTCCACAAAAGTTGGATGACTATGAACAATAATTAGGACTCTGCAGATCACTGAATCAGTGCTTTACTTTGATGAAGGTTGGAGAAAAGCATAATCTTAAGATGTTTCATGAAACAATGTTGCATCTTCACTTCTAAGAGTGAAGAGAATTGACTGTATTGGTTCTTTTTGCTGTGCTTTGGCCTTTGAAGGATGTTGTGGCATTGTTCTCCTTCCCTATATAATACCCCTCAGGATTCCATCCTGCCCTTCATGTAATCTTAGATATGAACATGAGATTATATGTACAGTAAAATTGGTTCTTGTCTCCATGCATTGTCAAAATAGAATGCATGCAAATAAGGAAAGTGTCTTTACAAATGTCTACTGATGCTGCAACATTTCTGAACAGTTTGGAACTAAGTCATATAGCTGCACTGGTATGACTGGTAAAAGTGATTCTGAGGTCCATTCTCAACTCTGAGATCCACTCAGCTCTGCATTGTGCAAAAACAACATATGAGAGAAAGCAAACAAAGTGTTGTACTTTGGAAGACTTAGGATGAGATTGATTTTGCTCAACTTCTTTTAGTCTCTGCTGTGGCTTTGAGAAACAACATTAGAAATTCTTGTCACAGATGTTTCTTTCATGACACTGTACAAAAATGGTTTACTGCTCTGCTTTCATCTCTTGGGAAAACAAAGGCAGCTTCACCAAATGTACTGAGGGACCCCTCTTCATTGAGGCCACAATAGCATGAACAAGCATGACATTTTCATAGCTGATTTTAGAGACCCTCTTCGTGAATATACAGTGGCATTTATCCAAACTGTGTGCCTTGACGGCCCCACACCATTGTTTAGTTCAGAGGGTTAAAACTAACCAGTTGTATGTTGCAGAATGAAGAAGATAAAAGGCCAGGCTTACATACCATGCACTGAATAAATGGTTCACAGTGGATTTGAGTAATTAATCACTTCTAACAACAATAACAAAACTGCCATACTATTTAACTCTGAGTTTCTGCTCTGGGATTTTTCTCTCCAAGCAACGAGACTACAAATACTTGCAATTGGAAATTTGAAATATGTTTGATATTGCAGTAATTCTTCCATCTGGATTATTTACAAATCAAAGAAAGAAGTTAAATGTAAATGTAAATGTAGAAGCACCTGCAAGTGAAGAATTTTCCTTGGATTTAAAAAAAAAAAAAATTATTGTTATACTGGATGCAAGTAACCAAAATTATGAAAAATAATAAATATGTGATGATGTTACAATGCAATCCCCATCCTTTCACAATTGTCTCTCAACTTTGGATGCAAGTATGTAAGTCACTGTGTTTTCACTGTTATGTCACCATACTTGCCCCCTTGCCCACACCTGTTTCTAGGGAAACAGTAACTTTACACAGCACCCAGAGGATCCAAGTCTACAATTTAATGTAGTCTTTCTTTGCCTAGCATCCTCCAAATATGTTGAGACTATTGAAATTCCTGGAATTCCCAGCTAGCATTCTTAATGGCTCCAGGATTGATATATTTTGCACCTGTTTCTTTTAGGGGACTATCACATGTAACCACTGGATACTAGATGACTCAACATGAATTACTCTTTTCAATGGATACAGACACAAGATTAATGTTGTAAAGAGTTTAACACGTGATAGAGTATTCATACTATTGCTTGATATTCTTCACCTTGTGATGGAGCTGATGTGCTGATCCATTGACTACTGCATGCAGGATTCAGCTTTCGGTATTTATGGACAAATACAGTTATCATACATGCCCTTGTCAATATCCTGACAGGCTGATTCCTTTCATTCTTCAAAAGCAATCCAAATTTATTTAAAATAGGTTTAGCTACCAGAACTCTAGACTTCTACTGGGCTATTCACAAAATCAATTCAGCTTATCATATCAAATCACTGAATAAAATTAAGAACCATAGATTTTATTGCAGGAAAATATCCATAGAATTCCTTCCAGGGCCAAACTTAGAAGGTGGTGGATATTGAAAGTACTTCTCTACTTGAAAGTACTTTGGTATTTATAAAAATATCTATCTTATCATTTAAAAGACTGTGTACATGTGTTTTGATAAGTAATGAATCAAAATGTACAGTTAATGGCACATTCATTTGAAACTGTTCTGATTATTTGACACTAGTCCTATTCAGGCATTCTTTTTTTTTTTTTGAAATCTAATATGTTTATTTGGTCATACCTTTTCATGGACTAGAGTTAATAAGCTGAAATATATTCTAGGCCCAAAATGAAAGGTATACAGTTACCTTTCCACATTTACCATTAAGCCCATTCATAAATTTACTATTCTTTACTCCTTCCCCTTTCTTTTCTTTTTTTATTAATTAGTAATTGTTCAAGATATAATTAAGAAACTTAATGTAGAATATAAGACTGACAGAATACAAGTCTAAAAAAGAAACAGGAAAAGCTAAACTTGTACTCAATGGATAAAACAGCTTCATTCCCTTGTATGTCACTGAATGTGCATTAGCCTGGTTGTAAAAACCCTTCTCAATCTTTTTCACATGGCAAGATCTTCCACTGGTGGCCATTACATTCATCTGGAGGGGATTGTAAGTGGGGGAGCACAAATAACGTACTCATGGCCATTCCCCTGAATGTGCCACTTTTTCTCAATACCTGAACAGGGCTATTATGCCAAATCCACAGAAACTCAGCATTCCTTCTATTAACATTTCCATGCACTCAGCTAAAAATGATCCCTAACACATCTTTTGTTGACCTCAGCATCTATACTTCTTGGCAGTATACATGCAACAATAGTAATAGTAGTATAATAATAATAATCATGTAATTAATAAGTTGATTTCTCTTTACGATACCCAAAATAATCTCTTTATGATAAATGCCTCAAGGTGTCTAGCAGCAGGATCATCCCCAATTTTTCATCTCAGTTCCTTTCAGAATTCCCATAAACATAAACACATGAATGTGCAGAGCCAAGATTTTCTATTTTCCTCTAGATTTTGTTAGGTTATAATGTGGTTATTTGGTTAATTTAAGCCATGTTAAGGCTAACTTAAGACTTATACTTTAGTTTCCATGTGTTCTTTGTCTCAGAAAATTTACCACCAATTTCAGCAATTGTGTTATTAAAATTCAAGTGTTATTAGGGAGGAGCCAAGTGGTTTCCTCCAGAAGTGTTTTGCTACCCTTTCTGGGAATTCTGGGCCTTTCAAATCCACTGCCTAAATAGTTCTCTTCATAAATAGTTATGAGAATAGTGTCACCACTAAAATAATTATAAAGCCAAAGTGTGCATGGGCAAGCTCAAAATCATGTACAAATCACTGGACTTAAATTAATTGCAGTTAACTTGTCCCCATGGATTTCAGTGGGCCTGCCAGGCAGGGAAGACATTATACACATACATGTATAATATTCCCTACTTTTAAAACTTTAAAACATTAATGAAAATCAGTGTTGCATCCTCAAACTGCATCTAATATTACTCCCATTGATTTCAACAGGAATTAAACTTTCCTCCCTCTGGGCATGTAGATATTGTCCATTGTTGTATGTTTTACTTATATTGGTTGTGTCTAAATTGCTAAGCACTGTAAGATCTAGCTTGTTCCTTAAATGTGGCTAACATTCATTGGATGTGCCTTCTTTCTCAGGTGTTTCATTCAGGTAAGAAGGAGCCAGCTAGAAGAGTTTTGTAGATGGCACAGCACCATCCCAATATACATCCGCCTTGGCTTTGACACAGATGGCTGGAAAAGCATAGCAAAAGGCTGTGTTACAAATGAGGCATGATTACAAAAAGGTTCACTGTGACTGTGAACTATATGGGTGTACCAGTCACTGCTGCCAATGCCATCTGACAGAAGCTGTAGTAAGAGGAACATTTGCCCAGTGGGGGCTGACAGCAGAGTATTCCATTCAGTCTCCATTCAGCAATATGCACCTGGCTTTGCATGCAGGTTGCACTGCTTCCAATGCTATGTTTCCTTTCTGCACTGGTTTGGGATTTTTAACTGTTTTTTTTTTTTAATCTTGTTCTATTGGTATATGACACAAAATGTTGCATGAAGCTTCCTCCCAAGACACTGAAATGATTTTAAAAAAATGTTCTACCCTGAAAGGGTGCTGGCATCTGACTACTAACGGAGCATTTAGCTAGCTGGGAGCTGGCAAGAGCCATCTCAACATGAACAACAGAAGTGACATCCGGCATTAACTGGTGCAAAACAAACAAACAAAGAAGCTGACATATTGCTACTGGCAAACTAGAGAGGAGGTTGGATCATTAAATCAAAATCATTAAAAAAAAAAAAAAGCCACCACTACATTTAATAGACTTCTGTTGCACAGCCTTCTCTTTTCTATACACTGCTGTTTCTTTTAACAAATTGATGCAGAATCTGTACTAAAAAAGAGGAATCTGAAATGGTTTTGATAGGTATGATAATACATAGCAGTGCACAACAAAAGGCTTGCTGTCTCAGTCCATTTCAATTTTGACAAGAGATTAAGAAGAAAGAATTATGGCTATTGAAAAGTTTTTCAAAGGGGTAGTTCAGTTTTTAAAAAAGTCAACAATAATTAAGCATTCCCAGTAATAATTCCAGACTGGTCCCCAGCCATTGACTTATCTCACCATTTTATGACTCCTATAGCAGTTACAATTATAGGTGCATTTTAAAGATGGATAAAACAGCCTTCCAAATGTCATCATCTTATTTATAGATGCTGGAACAGCCATTTTGAAAACTATCTTTTGGGAAGAAATTTGTCATTAGTTTCTGAGAGCATAAAAAGGAATATTCTCAGAACATCTTTGAGAAACTTTGGTCTCCATTAATATGAAATAAGTGATATCTCTAGTTGTTGAAGAAAATAGGCTAAAATAAGGAATATGAAAGCTATAAGGATGAACCTACTGAGCCTTTCAATACAGTAATATGAATATATCCAGTAAAATCAAACACAGATCGGTAAGTTTCAACTCTTTTTCTGTTCTACCGCATAATTTTTTGTAGCATAGTAGGATATAGCTCCTTCCATATTTTCTTTCTGTACACTGACTTAAAGAGCACTTCCATGCAGGGTCTTTGTGCCAGTTCAGAAGTAGCTCAGGATCTATCCAACTCACAGCATCAATTATGCATGGAACTTAGGTGATTTATTGCTGACTCAGTTGTGGTATGTCTGAAACCACAGCAAAGCTGGCCCTTCCACTTGAAGCTGCTGCTCTGCAGAGCTTGTGGGTGGTCTGCTTTCCCACTGATGCGAACCCATGCCTTACCCTACTTCCTGGCTCCTTTCTCTTTCTCTCTCACCCCCCACCCCAGGTTAGCCACTGTAGCATCATTCCTAATGTTTTCAAGTTGACAGACATAAGTATGATCATAGTTTGGCTTCAATTCTGAGTGATTGGGAAGTGGAAACAGTGGTGGTGTTTAAGTGTCTGATGGATGAAATTGGAGGTGTATAATGACAGTGGTCTTGCCTTTGACATCTAAACATTGAATGGAAGATATGAAGAGGTTTAGTGTTTAAATCCTCCCTGGCTGTGAACAGTGATCATGCAGAGTTCCCAATCATATAGAATACATGTATTGTGGTTGCAAGATCTGTGACCTCTCCAGACTATTTGCTTGGCCCCCAATTCCTCAGCTGCTGCTGATGTCTGATAAATAAGTTAAAATTGGTTGTATTAAGACTAGCAATTAGAGGGTGGATGGTGGCAGTTACTCAAGTCATGGATGGTTTAAGAAAAAAGTATGTTTTTCCATTCTGAATGCTTTTGCTTTCTTTTTTGCCTCCATTCCACATTCTTGATGCTCCACCAAAATGTGGCCTATGACATGATATACAAGGGCTCCAAAATGGTTTGCATCCATGTGTTATATGCTGACTTCAGCCTTTAGCTCATTTTTTTAAATATCTGCATCTTATTGTCCCTCACAGACCCTACTCCTTCTCATGTTTGGACACAGTTCTAAATTAACAGAGAAATCAAGGTACAGATTTTATCCAGCTGGAAATATGGATTCATGTTCATATCTTTTTCAGACTGCCGTTTGGCCCCCACATGTTCTACATTTCATTGTTCAGAAGCATAATGTAGGTAACATCTTGGTCAAGGAGCCCATTATACTTGAAATGCTTCTTCTCAACTCATGCAGACATTAGATGAAAAAAGTTCTACCCATGTTTAGCTGTATAGGCAACTAGCAATAATTTATTGGAAGGATGTTCTGCAGATACATTTTCCAATTACTCTTACTTTCCATACTTTCTTTATACTGCCAAGAATGAGTCACACTCAGCCTTCAAAGCATAAATCAGTAGAAGTAAATTGATGACCTTATGAGTGCTTTATAAAACCCAGGCTACAGAACCAACCATTTTAATCTGGTTTTGGACATACAATGCCTCACTTCATAGCTATTACTGGAAAAAAAGGGTGGGTGGGAAACATATTAGTCTCCAAACCCTGAAGTCTCCAAATCCTGAAGAAGTTGGTGCTGAGAATATTATGTACTTGGCAATTACCATTATCTGCTGGGATCTTGTCATTAAAGGAAATATTTTTGATGGTAAACTTATTCATCCATGAAAGCCCAAATACCAGTTCACTAGTCTGAATACTCAGAAAATGTCTGTACAATTTATAATTATTTTGCTGCATGGTGGGATAGCAGGAATATTGTCAGAGGCATATGATCTGGCCTGGAATGTGTATTCTAACCTTCTAATATCATCTTTTGCAAACCAGGCTATAACATGTTATTGCAGAAAATGATTTTACTTATTCTTTTTTGTAATCTACCCAATAAATACAGTTTTACGGTTTAATCCTATTGATAAAAGTATATATCCTTTCTCCTGAGGTCTGAAATATGGCCTCTGTTTTCCCTGACTTCTCTTTCCTCTTCTTATCTGTTTTCATGCAGTTCCCAGTCTGAGGTTACTTAGCCAGTTTTTGTTCCCACCCAGCTGCCTACCTTCCAAATTCTGGAAGCAAGCCACACAAGCACAGAACTATGCGATAAAAAATATAAACATGCACCATTTATTAATTAGGATTTACATACCATTACTTTAAAAAGTATTTTGTAAAAAATGTCTGCTACTTGCAGTGGTGGGATTTCTTCCATCAGAAATACTGGGAGGCAGACAGACCCGTCTATATTTCAGAGGCTGCTCCAGAGTGTGAGGAGACCAACCTGAGCAGATTTGGAGTATGAATGCACACACAGTTTGAGTTAAAATCACCATTGCATAAGCAGACCTCACAGTATTAGATCTGGTCATTCATCTCTAGGTTTCCTTTTGTCTTCTCCCACTTCTATAGGCATTAACAATGTATCTTTAGTTTAAGGAAGCAAATTGTAACCAAGCTCCTTAATGTAACAGGTACCCTAAAGTAGCTGTTCTGGAGTAACTAAATGGACTGTATCCTTTAACAATGACAGCAATTTAAAGGCCAAAGGTGTGTAATTGCTACTTTATATACTGGTTTCTTTTTTCTATCTGTTCAATCATGTCTGATTCTCAGAGACTGCCTGGACAAGTTCCTGCAGTTTTCTTGGCAAGATTTTTCAGAAGTGGTTTGGCATTGCTTCTTTCCTAGGGCTGAGAGAAGGGACTGGCCCAAGGTCACCCCACTGGCTTCGTGCCTAACACGGGGCTAAAACTCACAGTCTCCTGGTTTCTAGCCTGATGCCTTAACCACTACACCAAACTGGGTCTCATGGTGGTTTATAGTGGCTTATATTTTAACTGTTTCGCTACATATGCCACCCTGAAGCTAAGGCTAGAGAATGAGTTGTAAGTTGAAAAAATACACATCACTGTCTATTTATGTATGTGGGGTGGGGGTGGGGTGGGGAGGATGATTGATTGTGTTCCCATGACTGTATAGGGTAATAATCTAATCTATTCATTTTCAAGCAAAATTTATCTGTAATCAATGAACACATTCTCCTAACAGTGTTTTGTAAATATTTAGGTAACAGCATATAACTGCCTGGGGCCCTGTAATCTTCAACACACACAATGCTTTGTTTTTATTAATAACCTTATAACAAGAGCAAAATACCAGGAGAACAGATTTTCTGTATCTCTTTGCTATTATTTCATTCCAACTAAATAAGAATATTTAGAATGGGAACTGTAGATGAGTTATTTACATGGAAGTCAGAAGAAATATCTTGCAGTGTTTTAGGACCCCTGCAGCCTTCCATGGATTTTACCAAAATATTTTTCTAGATGCCTATTTTTTTTTTTAACTTAAAAATATGGCAGATGTGAATGAAATGGATAGGTCTTTTTCAAGAGAAGGGGAAAAAAAATCAATTTCATTGCTCAGCATGTAGCATTTTTTTCTGCGTGTTTCAAATCTGCTGTAAAACAAGATCTCTCCATGTCTTTTTAATGGCGAAACTTAGCACTATGAAAAATTACAAGTAAATACCAGAAGATGAGACGATTCAGCTGTCTATTGTCATGATGCTATTATGATTATTCTTACATTGTTTATCCGGTGATTTCCTCTTTTTAACAAGGTTGCTTCAGCAGTGAAACAACAATATGTTTGTACAATGAAGCTGTATTACCCATTACAAAAGTAACAACAGCTGGACTGGATATGCTACCGTTGGAAAAGAGGAAACTCCCAGAGTCATTTTTTTAAAAGGAATTTTATTAAATTTCAGAAAAAGATAAAAGATACAGAAAAATGAACTAAAAAAGTATGAAAATACAAGATTTTTTTTTTTTAAATAGATTAGAAAAAGAAGTGACTTCTGACTTTAAACATCAAGGATATACAGCAGAAACCCCCACAGTCTTGTGTGATTCTGAATCATAAACTGATAGAGCTTTGAATAGGCCTTACCTACTAATGGAGTAAGGATGCAAACTATAAGAGTATTTCAGTATGGAATAAAACAATATAGAAACAGTCTACATCTTTATGGATATAGTCAAATACAGGCTTGATGGACAGTGGTGATTTCCCAACTGAATGCTGGGGAAATGCTGTAGGCCAGTTCAAAATATTCAGTTTCTGGGAAAGGTGATTCAGAAGGTGGTGTATAATTCCCATTGGAATTATAATTATTTTCTGGGACCAATTTATTTGGGTTTTGAATTGGTACGTTGTATGGTACTGAAACTGTTTTAGTTATGTTGGTAGATATCCTAGGCCAGGAACTGGATGTGGAAAGAACAATTCTGCTAGTTCTACTTGATATCTGGGTTTTTTTTTTATATATTATTGGCATGGATTCTGTGGACAGCCTGATAAAATTAGGCCTTGTATGCTGATAACACTGAGTTCCAGTTCTAATAGGTAATTTACTGTTATTTTGCTCATGTCCATCAGGACCTGTTGGCCCTAATGAAACGAACAGGGTCCTTGGTGCTGTGAGCTCAGCCACCTGTCTTTCAGATCCCTCCCCCTCCTGATTAATCAAGGTCTCCTGGTATTGGTGCTTGGGTCTGTATCAGGGTCCAATGCTTCTCTGCAGGAAGAGGTGGTTCCATCTGCCTTGAAGGAGGCAGTTTGTCTACCCTTTCCTTAAAATACTATCACAAGACCCAACAAATCCATACAATTTTAATCAAGTCCCCAACCTTCTCTTTTTAGGGAGGGTTGTTGAGAAGTTGGTCGACTTACAGCTCCAGAGGGCCCTGGGAAAAGCTGATTATCTCTATCCTTTTCACTCAGGATTCAGGCCTGGATATAGTATTGAGATGATATTGATCACACTTGTTGATAACCTCTGGGAGGGCCAAGATTGGGGTGCATACATCCTAGCCCTCCTTGACTCTCTCAGTGGCTTTCAGTACCAGTGACCATGGTATCCTTCTAGGTTATCTCAGGGGGTTAGGACTGGAGGCTCTGTGTTATGGTGGTTCTTTTACCAGGGCATGTTTGTTTGTTTGTTTATTCAATTTCTATAGCTGCTCATCTCAACTAGTGATTCTGGGCGGCTATAGAAATTGTTCTATTTGGTACTGGGAGGGAGACGTCGAGCTGAAGCCCCTGCTTTGTGGGGTTCCTCAGGGCTCTACCCTCTATCCACTCCTATTTAACATCTACATGAAGCTGCTGGATGAGGCCATCTGCTGGCATGGGGTACAGCATCATTACTACGTAGATGATACCTCATTGTACATCTCTACCCTGGACCAATCAACCAATGCTGTCAAAGTCCTTTCCCAGTGCCTAGAGGCTGTGAGGGTCTGGATGGAGAAGAACAGGCTCTAGTCAACCCTGGCAAGACTGAGTGGCTGTGGGTTTTAACCCGCCCTCCCCAGCTCTGAGGATTTTGGACCTTTAACTCTACATGGGAGTGCACCTCACCAGTCAGAGTTGGTACACAATTTGGGGGTCCCAAGTAGGCTTCTGGGTGCAATTCAAAGTGCTGGTTATCACCAATAAAATAAAGACCTACATGACATAGGGCCAGCCTGCTTGTGGGACTTTCTCCCACTGTTTCTGCTTGCCCCGCCAGATCTAGTAGAGAGTGAAAGCTCTGGGTCCCTTCTATTAAACATGTCCCTTCTATTAAAGATGTTCTTGAAAGTTAGATATTTATTACAAGGCAGTCAACAAGAAATGATAAATCTCAGCTTCTGACCATGTTGCAACATGGTGATGATTCTGAATATATATAAGCTGACATTAACAACTTTATACTGTATGCATTGCTTTTCCTAATGCTTCATTCCCTTGGGCTTTTGGAGCTTTCACAGGCATATACAAGCTGTCAGTACATGTAGAGATCTTCATGTACATGTATGCAAGCATTTCGTCATGGCAGTTGGCTACAAGTCTTCTGGCTATGAGAGAGTTGACTATGAGAATCAGTTCTCAGTATGCTTAGAACCTCAGGGATGGCAAAAGGGGAAATAATTTTTGAAATACCATGAAGAATCCAACCCCCCCCCCAACCATTATTATGAGATAGACAATTATCATTTTAAAATGACAGAATGTTATAGTGTTGTTCATCCCTCCCACTCCAATGGGTGCCCAGTCATATAGAACCCTGAACAGTTAACAGAGATGAAAAACAATGTAACAATTCAAAAACAAAACAAAACAAAAAAACATACAATTGCAACAGCACTCACCCTGACTGAGCCAGATCTTCAATGTTCCCTTAAGGGCAAGCAGGGTTAGGGCTGTGTGGATCTCAGGGGGAATGGTGTTCTAGAGGGCAGGTGCTGTGAATGAGTGGGTATGCCTCCTAGGTCCTGCAAGAGAACATTAAAAGATAGTACCAAAACATCCCAGCTCTATCAGATCTTACAGATAGCAGACACAATCAGAGACAGGTAATCTTGCATGTATCCGGGCTGTGAACTTTGTAGGACTTTCATGGGATCCTTGCTTTGAAACAACTGGTAACCATTGCAGCTTGCATATCATCAGCACTGCATGGGCATACTGAACCATGCCCATAACTGCTTTGAATTCCACATAAACTACTAAGTGAATGATATTATAGAACCTAAAAAAAAAATAATACAAATTAATAATGGAAATATTGCTACAAGATTTACATGTTTCTAGATGATCCTAAAAGTTTAAATGTTGAAATAAGTTTGTTTTTGAGTGTCATGGTATCACTAACTTTCTTTTAGTAAATCTCTGTTCCATCCATCATAAAAACATTTTGAACTAAATCATGTAATGACAACTTCTAGAATAACAAAATGCAATAGTCTTACAGTACATGAATGCATATTTTCTTCACGCAATGGGTACTGCTTAACTTTCAACCAATTTTAAGAGGCAAACAGAATTAGATATGTGAACTATCTGTGAGCTGTGCACAATTTTATGATTGTACTGGGTGATCAAATACCCTTCACCTCCCAAACAGCACATACATTAAGGGGTAATTGGCTCTTATGAAAAAAAATTGCCCTACGTTTTTAGATTAGGCCAAGTCCTCATGAAATTATCCTGAAGGCCATGCAGGACACTTCTGCTTATCAATGGTCAGCAATGATATGTTAGTACAGTAATGGTCCAGATATAGTAATGGGCCTGATAGATTCATAGAAAGCTGCTTCCTTTAAATTGTTTCAGACCATTGATCCATCCAGTTCAGAACAGTTTGTGCTGCCAAGTAGTAGTTCTATAGAATTTCAGGTAGGAATCTTTCCCAGCAGTATCTGGAGATGCCAGTGACTGACTCTTGCTCTTTTGCATGCAAAGCATGGGTTGTCCTACTGAGCTACAATCCCTCCCTCCTCATAGCTGCTTTACAGTATAGGTTTTGTTCCATTCAGTGAGGACTATCAATCATTGTGGGACAGCAGCTTTCTAAGTTGGAGATCTTTCTCTTCCTTGTAACTTTAGATCCTCTTAACTGGAGGTGCCAAGGACTGAATCTCAAATGCTCTATATGCAAAGCATTACTCTGCTCCTCTGCAGTTTTCCCATTTTCCATTCAGCATTAATAGTACAAAAGGGTTCAGGGCATTATCACTATGAAAGCAGGAATAATGTGATTGGGAAGTGTGGATAAGTATAAATCCGGACTCTTTTATAGTCCACACTGCTTGGCCACTATTCTGACTCATCAGGATTTTTAAATGCATCAGGATTTTTATTTGCATCAATTTTTGGTAATACGGAGTATCATTGTTAATGCCAATTAAAAAATTTTCACCCTAGCAATCTTGACTAGTCTCAAAAAATGAAACAAGTTTGGATTTGGTTAGTATTTGGCGAGGAAACCACTAGGTATCCAAGGCTGTAAGTAATATACTTTTTAATGCATATTTCTTCTGATAGTTTTTTTGTTACTAAATTTCCCTGCTGCAGGATTTTTAAATAAAAGTTTCCCTTTTTGTATATAATGTTCAGAAGCAAAATACTTTTTTCAGTTGAATCTTTGTTTGTATATGTATGTCAATGCAGGAAACCATTTTCACTTCACCATTGCAAATTCTGTTTTGGTGGAAACAGAAAAACACTTGGATTCATTCATGCAAGTTATTCCACTACGCATCATGAACAAGTGATCCTGGGTGGCTAACAACAATTGAAAAATGACCAGAAAAACCATCCACCCACACACACAACATAGACAATCCATAGGCTCCAACAGATGTTCTGACTCCCAAGCCTGGGAACACAGCCAAGTCTTTGGGGCCTTGAGGAAGGCCAACAGGGTCAGGGCCAATCTGATCTCTGGGAAGATGATATTCCACAGGACAGGTGCAATGACTGAAAAGGCTCTCTTCCTGGGTCCTGCCAGGTGCCACTCTTTAATGGATGAGACCTGTAAAATGCCTCTCCTGATGGGTCTGATGGGATGGGTAGACATGACTGGGAAAGGCAGTCCTGAAAATAACCTGACCCAATGCCATGGGGAGCTTTATAGGTAATCACCAACACCTTGAACTGAACCTGGAATACTGGCACTTGGATGTTCCAGGGTGGAGGAATAAAGCTGGGCATCGTTAGCATATTGTGAATCTGCTCCCATTGAAATCCATGATAGAAATCTTTTACTCCTTTAATGTAATCTCAACATTCAGAGCAACATTATTCTTGTCCTTTTGTGACTTGTGTGGCTGTGGTTCCCCCTCACACATTTGCAGTAAAGATAAGTAGCAGAACAATGGAGTCTGATATTGTGGAAGAAGATAAAGCGCAAATATGACTCACCAATGATGACAAGCAGTCACACCAAGCAAAAGAAGATTTATTCATTTATCTTGTAGCCCATATGGCTTAGGTCTCCAGTGACTGCTTTGCCTAAATGTCTAGTTGTCAGGCCAACATTAGCTACAGCATTATCATTCAATAGGTACTGATCCTGGAGAATAAAGAGAAGATTTCTGCATGACATCTGTGGATATTAACTTCTCCCAGAAAGAAAAAGATTCCACCTATATTTGGAAATACATGAAAGAAAGCCTAAGACTGCAGTCCTATAGCAAAGAACAAAACAATATTAATGTATCTATGATAAAAGTAATTATAGTATGAAAGTATGATGAGGCCTTGCATCCTAGTGATTTATGGAACACCATCCAAGCAAAATCTTGAGGATCAAGGTGCAAAATTATTGCTATGCTATTGTCATTTTGGGTTGTCTGCAGTTAATATTTATTTATTTATTTATTTATTTATTTATTTATTTATTTATTTATTTATTTATTTATTTATTTTCCAAATTTATATCACCACCCATTTCTCCCGAAAAGCAGACTCTGGGCAGTTTACAATAAAATTGTAAGTTATATGTTTTAATTGTGATTTTATTTATATTGCTGTTTGGATCTGGCAAAGTGGCGTTAGTGAACATGGCACAACTCGGTCAGCTGGCTATGATAGAGAGCTCACAAGACTGTGTTATCTTCCCTGCAAATGAACTGAAAATGGTGCTAGATAATATGAAAATAAAGACTTGCAATTTCCAATCCATTGAAAAATCTGCTGCATCTACTCAAGAAAATTCCAGACATTACAAAGGGGTCAGGAAGGGGAAAAAAAAAAAATGTTTCCTTTCTGGCCGCCACATGTCTTTCTGATCCTAAGGTAGCAATCTCAAAAAGGATTTTAAAAATAGTACTCTGCATTTACCATTTACTGTTTCCCTTCAGGGATAAGCCTGGATAGCTTGCTTTCCAATACAAGTCCAAAACTTATACCTGCAAATCAGTGCAGTTTTGAAGTGGAAGTGAGCCAGCTTTCAGAATTCAGAATAGCTTAAAATCGAATGGTTCACCTGCCTCTGCTTATTCACACTGTTAAGTAGTAGGAACTGTAAGATCAGCAATGTCGTGCAGACTAAGCAGTGAATGAAGAAAATGCACACTCATCAAACAGCTGGGAAGCAGCCTTCTGAAAGTATCGCAGAGAACAGGAGCGGCAGTGTGATCTGGCAGCTGGCTAACTGAAGCACCAGGACTATCTTGCTTTGATAGCATTTTTTCAAGGGAAGGCATTGGGAGGTAGGAATTAAAAGTGGGGTTGGTACCACTATTGCCTCTTGCTATGGTTGCTGTTGATACTCCTACCCGAGCAATAACATAAACCAAGAGTAGACAAAATTGTCCTTGCAGACACAATCTCAAATGGGAATAAATCTTTAAACCAGAAAAACTTCTTCATGAAAGCCAGTTTGTGTGAGTGCCTACAACATGGTTTCACATTTCCAAATATGCCCACCTATCCACCAAACCTGTGCTTGATACAGATGTCTGCATTGCTTCTCTTGTTACCCGTAAATTGAAGAGGAACCACAAGAAACTATTCAGACTGAGAAAGTGACATAGAGTTCAAAGATGATCACCCCAAGTTACTTTCCTGACCAAGTTAGTAACTGCCTTATTTGGACAGGACAGAAGAGGAGAGGAGAAGAGAGGAGAGGAATAAAATGCCTGTAATTTGGTCTTCAGTGAAAAAATGACTGAGAGATTAATGGGACCTTTGTTGCTTTTAAATACATATTGAGAAGAATACAATAGAGTCCCCCTTTGGGGGAGATGGGTGGTGATATAAATTTAAATAATAAATAAATAAATGTATGTATGTGCATATGTGTGCTTGTGTGAGTGTGGGTGTGTTCATATACGCCCACATATGGGAGCATATTGGGCTTCTGTGAGATTCTAATTGAATATCCAATGGATATGCAGTTAGAATTAGATCTTTTTAATTACAACTTATGACACTGCATTGTCTTCTCATCTATAACAACTTTTCAGTGAATTATATTTGTGTCATATCAACATCTCAAAAAAAAGAAAGACAAAACCCAACCCCCAGAACAAACAAACAAACAAAAAGTTAAATCTTTGTAGTAACCAGGAGCTTAATTTTCATTAGAGTAGCTATTTGGTAATTAGTCATGCACCATAAATCAAGTCCCCAAGTCTTCTCCAGGTTTCTTAATTGAAAATTATTGTTTCTTGGCTGATTGTGCAGCAAGTCAGAGCAGTGGTAGATGCTGAATCCAGCACAAACAGTTTGATACAGTCAGAACTTGATAGATCATTGCCCTGGAGCAGCTTGTAATAGTGGAGAGGCAGTGAATTTCAACATTAAGGATTCCTTCATCGAAATGCAATGGAAAAAGGTAGCTGTGGTTCACTAAACAACTCTTGGAGTTTTCTAACTACTTGAGAATCATGCTTTATTTCTAGAATAAGTTCTGATGAATAGTTGGTGGAAATTTACTCAGTGAAATTTACTTTCATTAATCCTCAGCTTAATTCAGTTTGAGGACTAGATATAAGCTAATTTAACCATCCTAATGTGTTACAGATAATTCCAATCTGCAACTGTATTAATATTATCTCCTCACCTGAGAGCAGCTTTCTAATAATATTAGCCAGAAATAGGATTGGAAGGAATTGTCAGCCAGAAAATGTACCTGTTCTATTCCAAAATACTGTGTTTTATCTCCCCACCATACCTATTTCTTCAGAGCCTTTTAGAAAGGTTTAAAATCTCCCATCACTGTGGTGCATTTGTTTCTTTTTCTGTAATGCTGATCTAGACTGCAAAAATTCAGACAACCACAATATGGCAGTAAAATGCATGCACTCCTTTTCTGTTGTTGCCATCTAATGATCATCCAGATGTTTGCATCTAGATCTAGCAATCCTATTTTTCTAAGACTACTGAGGGAAGTAAAGCCAATCTCCCTTTGCTACATTGAAGATAAATAAATGGTGGCCTTGATTTTCACATTTCTGTTTATACCATATAGTTGATTTAGGACCTTGCATTCAAGAGATTGGAAGAATCCTGCAGAGACAGTTATGAAATTAATGTGATAGATTTTAACACAGAAATCCCAAAAAGGAGTGAGTGCAAAAAGGTAAGCTAATATTGCAGGAGAGACTTTATCACAAGAGTCTCCCCTGAGAAAGTTGGCCAGGGGGTTCAGTAGGAAAAACTCCAAAAATCAGACACTGTGAGCCAGGTCCCAGGAATGTTGCTGGCCAAACAACCAGACTTATTGTTCCTGACTTGGAGCCTGCAAACTGACCTAGAACAGGAGCCTCCACTATCCAATCCTTGAGAGTGCTGGCAACACAGAAAGATGAAGTACTGCTGGCCAAGAAACAGCTTGACCTGGCAGTGCTTCTCAAGAATAATCTGCTGGAGGAACCCAAACCTCATTTGGGTTGGTTGTAGTCAAGCAGGGTCAGGAACAACTCAGGAGCATCTCTGGTCTGTAAAGGCCTTTGTGAGTTCCCATTTGCAGAATTTCTAGCTGCCAAATCTTCCTAGACTGATAAGTCTTGTCAACTTTTGATGCTGTCTTCCTAGTGAATCTGTTTCTCTTATACAAAACTTGGACTGAATGTATACCTGTGAATTAAAACTGAAAGATTTACTAGAACCTTAACCCTGATAAGAACTGCTGTTTGTGAGACCAGGATGCTATGAAATTCACTAGTGATATTTATTGCTTATTCTGAGAAATTAAGTTATATATGTTTTCAGCCATAGTTAATTATCTGCAAGAATACTGTGCATGAATACAAAGGTAGCCCAAGCAATTCTAACCATTCTTAGATGGCTGGCAGGATGGGGTTATCGTGCAGTGGAAGTTCTCTTCTACTGGGAGCCACATCTGGTTCAGTTCTATGGCTATAGAGTTCTACTGCTGATAGGCTATAAAAGAGTAAGGATGTGCACACTTCAAAGATAATTCAGAAGAAGAGCTTTCAATCTCATGCAAACGAACAAACGAAATAATTTAAACAGCACATCTTTAATGTGACTCTGAAACTATTTGCAGCTTTTTTTAAGGATCACATTGAAGCCTGAAAAAAAGATGTTTAATGAATAGCAAAGAGCTGTTATGCTCATGTGAGGTCTAAAACACTTTTTTGGACTGCACACTAGTATTCTTTTTAGCTTGCTCATGTAATAAGTTAATAATAATAATAATAATAATAATAACAATAATAATAAACATTTGTACATGTTTATACCTGTTCTTCAGCCTGAAGTACCTTACAGAAGAATAGAAAGAAGATAGTCCCTTCCCTCAAGAATTCATCTAAAATGGTAAGTGCTTCATAGGATAGCTCTTGAAGATGATCCAGAAACAGCAGCTGGTCCAGAACACAGTAGCACAAATAATGTTATCTTTGGTAATACTAAATAGCTTAGGCCCAAGTTACCTAAAGCACTGCCTATTCCCATACAGTCTGTCCCAGACTCTCAGGTCTTCCATGTGCTCATTTTTCAGATTTTACCATACGTATAACATCCACAACAAATTCTGCTTTTTTCTGTGGTGGGATCTTCACTGGGGAATGAACTGCTGTGAAGCAGGCTTCCTCATTATACTCTTAAAAGATAGGTTAAAATCTACCTGTTTACCTAGGCCTTTTAGTCCAAATAATTTTGTGTGTGAATTTGAGAGTGATGGAATATAAATGTACAAATAAATAGGAATATCATGACATGGAAGAAAATTGGATAGGAAAAGGAATAGACAATGAGGAAATTCTAGTATTAGTTCTTAATGTTTCATGCTCCTTATAACGGCCATCTGCGATGAAAATGGGCTGCAGGTGGGTTCCTTAGACCAAACCTCCATCACCAATGGAGATTCTAGATCCTTGCAGTCTGCTTTTCTTGCTCATAGATCAGTTAGATCCAATGGCTTCTTCAGAAGATAGCCCTATTCCTTCTAAATACAGCACACTTCAAATTATTATTACTGGATATGGAATTATTCTGAAAAAGGAAAGTTAGCAATATAATAACAAATAAGTAGGATTTTAGATAGGACATTAGATCTGGAAAATAACTGGACATGGCTGGGTTCCAAATGTGTTCTTACAAAAGAAAAATCTGCTGAGTTCTTGCAAAATAATCTCTTTATTTCTGCCTGTCTGATCCTTCTGCTTTATCTGTCATCCTAGAACATGTCCAACCACATTAGGATTTTTTAATCTTCTGAGGTGGCTTTACAGGAAGCTGGAAAAGTTGTTTTATGCAAGCATAATTCTTACATTCCTTTGGATCCACACTTATAAGTCCATCAAAACTTTTACTCTGTTTTTAATTTAGCAGATGCTCATGTAAAATTAAATGTTATCATTTCTTTTTTTTCTTTTGTTACTATTTTTCAAAATACACAATATAGAAAAACACAAAAATGCACTACGAATGCAGTTAAATGAAACAATCCTTAAAATTAAAGAAAAAATTAGGGAAACCAAAAAGAACAAACAAACAAACAAAAAACCTAATTACCTATTAAACCTATCAATAGTCACTGGTTTACTAATAAATACCATATAGTACTATAGTATAATCAATACACAATCTTATTTTAAAATATCTCATTCATTCATTCATTCATTCATTCATTAGCATAGGCATACAGTGCCAGGGAATCTACAATGTTTTTACACACAGTAGATGTCCTGGTGCTGATAGTTGCTAGTTCTTTGTTGCACCGGTGTACCACAAGGGGGCGAGCTAGCTTCGCACCAGCTGGCCAGCAGCGTTCCTAGGGAAGTTGGCTCATCCGGGGCTTTTTCTCCACCGATCCTCCACCATTCGCATCCAGGCAGATCCAGCGCCAGTTCCTGCTCCCTCGCAGAGCGTTGCCAGCATTTCCCCCCACCAGAATGGGGGTACCTATTTATCTACTCGCAGATGGTATGCTTTCGAACTGCTAGGTGGGCAGGAGCTAGGGACGAAATGATGGGAGCTCACTTCCATCACACGAAGCTGGGCTCAAACCATTGGCGTGTTGACTGTTTCCGGCCAGCAAACTCCAGTGTCATTAAACCGCTGAGCTACCATGTCCCCTCTAAAATATCAAAAAATCTCTGCTAAAGGAGAACATACTGCCTTTTCCAAGGTGGATACATTAAACATTTCCAAAAGCCATTCCTTAACATCTGAAATAAAACCACTTTTCCAATTTCTCAATATAAATTTTTTAGCTACACCTCCCGCCCCCCTCTCAATACAACCATAATTCCTGATAAACAGTCAGGTTCCAAGGTAAAAGGTAAAGGTTTCCCTTGACGTAAAGTCCAGTCGAATCCGACTCTAGGGGGCGGTGCTCATCTCCGTTTCTAAGCCTTAGAGCCGGCGTTGTCATAGACACTTCCGGGTCATGTGGCCAGCATGACGACTCGGAACGCCGTTACCTTCCCGCCGAAGCGGTACCTATTGATCTACTCACATTTGCATGTTTTCGAACTGCTAGGTGAGCAGGAGCTGGGACGAGCAACGGGAGCTCACCCCGCCGCGCGGTTTCGAACTGCCGACCTTCCGATCGACAGCAATTCAATATCACATTAACATCTTTAACATTTAAAGATTCCCCATAACTTTACTGATACATATTAAAATACTTTCCAAAAAAGTGTAAAAGATTTCACAGGGCTATATCATATGGGTCAAATAACCCTCAATTTTTTAAACCTCCAACAAAGAAAATCTGACGCCCATCTTTTCAAGTACCTTTTTAGGGGGAGTCCAATACATTCTAAATACAATTTTTTGATAAATCAACTTTAGTCTCAAATCTGGTGATAACATTTAAACATTTTTAAGGACAAGAAGGCCTTAATGGGGCATTAACAGAGATTCCAGTTCTTTTGTCATGTTTGCAGTATTCCAGAAATGTCCACTTCAAAAATCTTGTGTTTTTAATAGAGATATGTTCTGGGTTTTACTTCTGCCATGGATTCTATCATAGAAGAGCATCTCTGCTGCCTTTGAAGTGATCGAAGTGTCTGGCTCATATTGAGCTATTAACAAGTTGAAAATATTGCCACTGCTAGTGTTGTGAACTGGAAAGACCAAATTCAATCTGAAGTCAGGAGAAATCCTTAAAACTGTCATTACATAATTATTGGTTTGAAGTCATAATCCTGGTTTCCATCCAAACTTTCCAGTTGAATGTTTTACAATCTATTTTCAGAGAAGAAATTTTCCAAAGAGTTAATTATTCATAAGTCTCATTATCAAAACCCAATCTTTTGCTCCAATATGGCCCAAAGATTTTTCACTGCCTGAACTCCTGGAAATAAGACATTTTTTCTACTATATGTTGTTCCAAGAACTTGCCATGACTGCAAGAGAAATGAATAACTTTACAAAGTACCCTATAAATAAAATACTCCCCTGTATTTTCATTCCACATATTGATGACTGATAAAATATAAGACCAATGATATTTTTGCAAATCAGATAGTTTAAAATTACCTTCCTCAAATTCTAATCTCAATTTAGCTAAAGAAAACCATGATGGTCCACTATCCCATATACATTTCTAAGTAACCTGAAAGAAATATTTATTTTGTATGAACATAAGGATACCCCTAAGGTCATAATTCAAGCAAGGGACAATATTAATTTTAACAACATTAATTTTAGCACAAGCTTAGTGGAATTTTGACCCATCTATTTACATCCAATTCAATCTTTTCTAAAAGTTTCAGCATATTTATTTCCACATACTTAGAAATATTTTTGAGTATGTAAAGTGCCCAAATTTTAATATAATCAATGAAGATCACAAAACCCAATTCTTTATATAAGTGAATTGAAATATTACAGCCCAAGGGAAGTGAGCAAGATTTATCCCAATTAATCTTATAACCAGAATACTTTCCAAAATACTATACTACCTTTATAAAACTAGGCAGAAAGGTAGAATACTGATCCAAAATTCCCAAAATTTCACCAGGATATAAAAATAATTTATTCTCACACCCTACCATAGTAATACCCTTAATGTCTAAAGATGGCCAAAGGTTCTAGGATCAAATTAAATAGCAAGGGTGAAAACAGGCAGCCCTGTCAAGTGCCACATTGTAACTCAAAAATTATTTGATTGGTTATAACTCTAGCAAATAATAAATCTCAGTCTATTGAACGAAGACCCATGGAAAGCTATACCTAATTATCGCTTACTTAGGAATCTCTTCTTACTGACTGATGCTAGTAGCCGCAACAATTACTAAGATGCAACCTAAAATCTCTTTTATTATTCTTGTCCGTTATTTATGTTCACTATAACACAAAATGCAATTGCAAACTATAATCTTTGATTAAAATGATGGGGAAAGGAATGCTATGTTTATGAGAAGATGATATTTTTTTCCATGAAAAAATTCCCAGGTTCAGTTCCTGGCACTTCAAAGCAGCTCTGGAAAAGCTGTTTTACCTGACATTCCAGAGAGTTACTGTAAGATAGCGAATACTGGGCTGAATTGGCTAGTAGTCTGAGACAATATAAGGGATCTTCTTATATTCCTATGCCATTCAGTTCTTCTCCTTAGGAGCATAATTATATCATAATCTATTTAAGTTTAACGTGCATTGATACATGCATTCTTACATCATTTAACATTTGCAATTTATGAAGCAAAGACTCTGTTACACACTTTGTTTTTCATGAATGATGGAAAGCAATTTCAACAAGCAATTTTAATGGGTGGACCAATATTAAACATAAATCAAGGTCCATCCCCCATCCCCCCTGTATAATCTTTATGGCATATTTCAGTCAAAACTAGGTTGAAGTTATAAAAAGTGTGTTTTTAAAAGCCAGTATCTGTCCATTGGTCTGTCTGTCTATCTAATCTGCATTAACATGTGCCTAAATTGTTGTTGTTGTTGCATCCTGTTCTCTTGCTTGATATCCTAACCATTGTTGAACCCTTGCGCTCTGACAGAGAGGAAGGACTTGGAAAGGTTGTCATCTGACCTATGTAAGAAGGCAAAAAAAAAAGTTTTCCCTTTAATAGCACTCTTTCTGCTTAACAGTTGGTGGGAGATTAAAATGATCTAAGTGGAGATGGTGGGTTAAAGGTCAAGGGACACCACCATCTTTTTTCCTCCCCTGTATGCCAAAATAGAGACAGGTTGTTAAATGTTAGAAATAGTATGTTCTTTCCTTTTCCTCTCACCCCAAAAATATTTAATTCCATGTATGCACTAATTTTATTGTAAATTCCAGTTGTTCTGGAGGACTGGACCCCTACCAAGCTACTGCCTGGCCTGTATGGTTGTCAGGTTCTGACATTCTGAGTTTCAGCCATATTAATTGCTGAATAAAGGCTATAATCCTCTCTCTTTGAAGCCTGGGGCTGATTTTAGGCAGTACTTCAAAAACAGCACACAACTGAAATAGACATATTTCCGACCAGCACTGAATCAATATGATTTACCCTCTTTGCTTCTGTCCACATACACACATTGGACATATTTGGTTATACACAGGAATGATGTGATTTGACTGTAAAATAATCTAAGGAGAGGTTTTACAATCCTCAGTATTTTACATCAGACACAATGTTGCCCTCAAGAACATTGTGTTGTGCATTATTCATGAAGTATAAACTCCTTTAACATACTTGGATTAACAATGAAACTAACATATGTAATTTGGGTTGTTTTACACTATATGTTCATAATAACACTGCAGTCTTGAAAGAGTCTTAATGAGGTGAATGAATGCCATTTAAAACAAGTTTGAAGGGCCAATCCTAACATTGTAAATTCTTGAAGCATTTTAATTAAATGTGCCTGTGAGCAAATACTATTTTTATGAAACCAAAAATACCCTCAATTAAATGTATCATTTAACTTAGCTGCAAAGAAGTCCAATTCCACCCAAACCCCCTTGCCTTAAAGTGAGGGAGGGAAGGGGGAAAGAAGAAGAGGAGCAGTGAATTGTGCAGCTAATATGAAACTCTTGATTGGCATGCATTTCACCTAACCACTCTCAGTTCTGAGGCTTGCATTATATGAGACCTCTCTCTTACAGGATTTGCCAAGTACACTTAGTGTTATGTTTGAGAAAGATTAACAGTATTTCAGATCAAAGGTGAGTCCTGCCACACAGTCTTAGGAGATTGCCATTCACTTCCATTATAGCTCATTTGCACAAGATTTTCCTGTAATATGAGCCATTGTTTTGATGGCACTGATTTGACGTCAAGACAGGGGCCAGTTGCATGTCAGCGTCCAAATCAGCCAAATGCAGGGTTACTTGCTTCAAAACGACTTGATCATCATAAAATGCAACTGTTACTGTTATATTCAAGTCCTTTTTTTTCAGTTTAAAAAGGAAAAAAAACTTTTAAATGAACAAAAAAGAACAGTGTGTATTATTTGTTCTAGCTAAATGAATTTTTACCTGGCCAAGTCAGTGTTGAACAAGAGAAAAGGAAAAAAAGAAACTAAGGCACACAGTGAACAGCTATGCTAAATTATGTTCTAATTTTTAAAGAAACCATTTATTAAAAAAACCTTCAAAATGACATTTCATTTAATAGTCTTATGAAAATGCATACCTCCCAAGATATTTCCTTCCTTCTTTCCTCCCTCCCTCCCTTCCTTCCCTTTCTCATTTATTAAGTCTATATATACTTTATATGAGATCCAGTGAAGAATCTCATATAAAGTATATAGAATTCATAGGACTGAGTTGGTCAGAAACAGTGGTGAAAGAAACAGAAGTATTTCACTTTGTGACCAAACATTTTTGTGAGATGAAAAATACTTTTTGAAGAGCATACAAGAATGAAACCTCCAACTATATTAATAATTTAATTTAAACAAAACAATGAGAAAAAGTGATGACATCCTGAGTTACATTTTGAAGCTTGCAAAATGGAGAACAATTGTAATGCAATCAATAAATATCTTAGATTTTATTTGCTTTTTTAAAGGAATATTTCTTGTGTTTTATTAAATAAGATCTGGAGCTTACTTATTTTTCAGTTATGGAACTTTCTTACACTTCTGACAAAAATGATGAAGTTTTAACTGTGAGATTGTTTCCAAGTTTTCTTACATTTATCGTAAGTGTTTTTAGTAGAAATATAAGTCAGAACTGAACACAAACAATATTCAGTGCAGATGTACTGAGAGGTAAGTTTCATTACAGTAAATGGCCTTTCTTACTAAGTGCACATAACTTCACAGCCTTAAGCATGTTTAACTCCACTGGTTTTAATATGCAAATGTATATTGCTCTGTGTTGAATCTGATACTCGGAGAAAAAGTTGAAAAATGTTTCTTGATGCTGTTGAAATAGTGAAAGTTCCATATGTCTGTATGTGTATCCATGTTTGTGTACTGCTGGAATTATTGATCTGAAGATGATTTAGCAGTCCATTAGATCAACATCTGTATGATATATAATCTAACATAATGTAAATTGAAGAACTACAGAGTTTATCAAATTGGATCTATTCACAAAAACTGGATGGCTAATAACTGGAATTCTAGAAGGAGATTCTACCCCTTAGAAAGACATCTATGATGCCAATTATGAACTAGCAAGTTCTATTTGTCTGACTTGTATGTTGACATGCATCACTGCCATCAAAACAATGGCTTGTGTGTGTGTGGGGGGGCACATGTATTAATCAGCAGAGTTAAAGTACTTTTAAAGAGGCTTATTTTAAAGAGAAATATTATATTGCATGATTCAAAAATTTACAGCAGTGAAATCTGCTTATAACATTGGCAATGTAAAATTAGGATGCCTGAAACTGAATCCTCCAATGTGCTTATAAGCTAAGCAGTAACCTGAAAAGCTAATCTTGCCTAGTGGAAATTTGTGCAAAATCATATATTGGTACATAAAAAAAAACTAAACTTGTTTTTCTTTTTATAATGTATAGGTATGTTTTATGCTACAACTGTCAAAATGAAACCCTTCTCTCTGAAACTTTTGGAATACAAGGTCCAAAAGCTGAGTTATCAATCTCTGCCAAGTGAGTTTTATATGAAAACATTGACATTTAACTCTGACATTGATTGTTTGCAAGCCAGCAGCACTATGTGGGGAAAAAAAAACCTATTTCCATAATGCCTTCAAATAAAAGGGAATATAAAATGTTCTTGTTGCTCATGAATGAAGAACTTTTAAAATATAAACATCAAGCTATTGAGATTTCATTCCCTTATGTGGACAGAAATGCGAAATAAATGAACAATAGCGCCCTCTAGATTTGGAAAAGCTAAAAAAATTAAACAGACAACACACAATTCAAAAAAAGGTATTTTTAAAATCCATCCCTGTCCATTGAGGGTTTTCTCTTGGACTCTTGAGATGGTAAAATAGAAAACTAATAGGTATGTGGAATTATAAAATTATACATCCCCTTTGCTGATGTCTAACCAATCTGTCATACAAGAGACAAACCACCAGATCCTTAACTAACATTGTTAAGTTTAATAATGAAAGTTTTGCTTGTAATTGATTATATATATAAAGTAAAATTTCTGCTTTGAGAATTTAGCATATTAAATGTCACTGATTATTTATTGAAAAGCCTCTTCTTATTTACTCAGTTAGATGAATGATTGTAACAATGTACTGATCACTTACAACATAGATGTGTTTCAGGTATATGTTTTATAAAACAAAATAGAGAAAAGATGTGAACAATGCAGGAAAAGTGATGATCCATAAAGATATTTATGATAAAAATATCATTCCTTGTTGCATAAAATTCGTATCTGTTGAATTATAAGAAATTGAAGGTTATTTTGTCATTCTCTCTCTATAGGCAAGCAACTGGACTGAAAGATAGCAGTTTTTCTCAACATTTGTACTATATATTTGTACATAGCCCCTTTGTACTATTATGGTATTTGTAGTATTATATTTAAAGAACAAAATAATTTATAATTTTTTAAAAAAAAAATCTCAGCACTAGGAATATTGTTGTAATGTTATTTGCAAAATAATAGAAGAAAATATTTCAGATTTGAGTTACAAACGCAGAAACAAAACCTCTAGTAATTTCATTATTAGTTTTACAGAATATACAATTTTTAGGGCTTATTAGCTTTTGGCTATTAGTTTAATATTTAAATAAAGATGGCAATATTTTAGAGAATTAGAAAGATATGCATTTGTTAATTTCCATATCACTCAATTTAATGTTTAAATGAGTATCATCCTGTTGCATTCTCTCTCTCTCTCTTTTTTAAATTAAAGCAATTACAAAGGTAGATTTCTGTATGTTCTACAGAAATTTAATATATTCTGTATTCAATTAAAGTTGATATCCTATATTCATATCTCAGAATAAGCCTTTTCAAAACTGATGGATTAATTTTGTTTAGAAGGTAAGTACTGGTTAGTAAAAATATTTCTTGCATAAAAATACAAGGAAGTTTCTTGTACAACTTAATATATATATATATATTGAACATTCTCATGCATTAATTCCCAATGGCCTAAAATGCACACATCATAAGGAACCTTAACTTTGCACATTAAAATAGCAATTTCTTTATTACTTTTGGAGAGTAAGAAAGCTTTTAAAAAGAGGAATAAATATTAGTGTACCAAAACTGACTGAGCAAGTGTTACAGCAAGATAAGTCACATTGCATAGAAAGCAGTTCCATCTTCTGAAAACAATAATTCTTTGTTGCATTTTCTACTTTGAAGTAATTTAAAATCACCACTGTGAAATGACTACACCAGGTACAAAATTTGTAAAAGTGCAGTGGCTCTTAGCAGCACTCCATTCATGTTGGGAGCAAATTAAAACATTGAAAGAATGCTGCAAATAATTGTTTCCTGCATTCTCTTTGCTTGTGACTTCTATAATCATACAGGCTGATTTACAAATGTAGACTTCAAGGTTGCTCAGTTTCCTGCAGCGTCGAAGACTGCTACTTTGGCACTCACACTCCGGCCCTTGTAATCACCGCTCAGAAACTGTGCCTGGGTACTTCCAATTCCCAGTCTCTTGATTGAACAGCTCATTCTGTGCTAACAAGGTGTCCAAGGTATTTGAACAGGGTCTGCAGTCAGGGGGAAAAATTGTTAATGGTGTCACTCATTAAGGAAGGAGGCACTACTTTTTAGTAATTTGCTAACTGTCCAAATTACTAGTTGATTTCTGCCTTCTCTGCTTCCAGGGACAAATCTGTGGGGATGGGAGAATGCTTTGGAGAGTTATGGAGGGGGGTTGTATTATATTGTTAGAAGTAAAATATGCTACTAAATATGAAGAGCCCTGTACTGCATAGGTTTATTTGAATAATTATAAAATTTTTGAATATAATTTGCTTGGTTTTAATACCTATATTTTATTGCATACAATAATACTGGGACTGTATTGTTTATTTAAAAATACTGACTGTGTAGGTGTGTAAAACATACACACAGCCACCAAAAGGGAACTGCTTGGGAGAAATATATTATTAAGATTAACTATAGTATAGATTATACAACTTGAAAGCTAACTTCTAAAACTCCATGACAACAATGAAGACGGGACATTTCTAGGTGGTGAGAAACAAGTTGTCAACCTAGATGAGTAGTTTTCATTTAAAAGTTTAATAATAATTTAAAAAAGAAGTGATAAATTGTCATAAATGGTTCAGGTTTTATTATCTGTAGCCAAAGTTATAAATCATTAGATTTCTTGGAAGCAGCTTCATTGGTATTTAAGAAAAGGGGAGAATATATTAAAGGAAGCTTAACAGTCCCTCAGAAACATAAATTGAAAGGATTATAGTTTCTATTCAATTGGAGGTTGAATCAGCTTTCCTTAAGAAGTTGACTTGTTGACTTGGAAAGATTTATTCAGGGAATGCATATTTAGACTTATTGTCCTACTTCTATGCTGAAGGTGCAAACAGATTTACAGTTAACACTTTTAAAAAATAAAGATATAAGTCACATGTAAGTGGTAGAACTGGGACATTTGAAAATACTATCTAGCAAAAGGTCAGTTTTCAATAAAGAATTATACCCAAAGTAATCCTGTTATTTCAGAAATGTGACTAAGGATTGTCTTCCAAGGATGAGTTCAGTGTCTGCCTCTAAAACTTTTCAGTATATGAGTTTGGTATTTTCCCTTTACGCTTTTTACATTTCAGAGATAAAACAACATCTGTAAAAAGGAGGAAAAAAATTCTTTCTTCATCATTTTCATGTTTTATTTCCCAACTGTCTGATTCTACACTTTACACAGAATAATTTGTACTATAATAACAGTTATTTAAATGTAATGCAATTAAGATTCCATTTATGAAAACTTTAAATTGATGAATAAATTGGATAAATCCAATTCTGCACTAAAACTTGTTTGGGTGCTATCTGTTCCTGAAATGCTCTGCTAATAGTGATTTAGACCTGTTTATGAATTTTTCTCTTTCCAGTATTATGCAAATAATTCACAGCAATATTTCTTTAAGAGATATACAAAAGGTTAATAAAGGGAACATTTAAAAGAAAAGCTTTCAAAATAATTTAACAAACACTGGAAATAAGTCATTTCAAAACTATACATAAATATAAATTCTACTAAACATTTTATCTAACATTCCCAATAGATGTGAAAACTGAGTAAATAAAATGCCATTTTAATTGATTGGTTAAACATTTTCTTAAATTCTAAGAGAAAAATGAATTTAATATTATGAATATTTTGAAACTATCAATCTTGTTTACTTTGGCATATTCATTTTCACTGTTGCACTTTTCTGGGAAGGGGTTGGACAATTTTCCGTTTTGCTGGAAAAATCTTATCATTTATTCTATTTTGTCATTAACAGATTTTCAAAAGTTTATGCCAGTGAAAATAACCTAACCTAAAATAATCTAATCTCAACCTCCTATTTCTTTCCAAGTGTAATTATCAAATACAATAAGTGTAGGGCTTTTCATATTACATTTTGATTTTTAAAAATATACATTTGTGCACATGCATAGCTAAATAATACATTGGTTAAGATAAATCTTTGCTTGGTCTGTTAAACATTGCAGTGATAAATTAATAGCTATATATACATAAATATGTACAGTATATGGGACTTCTGCATGATGAAGGTTGTTGGCACCATGATGGCACTGTGATGTAGCTTATTTCCAACTGATGGAGTATTTGATCAGGTGAGTTCTATTTGGAATACTTTCAGTGGGAATGAAGTCTGGAATTGTCTTCTTTGGGTCATCTTTTTCACTGTTCCTGAGAGTCCCTCACCTCTCAAAACAGATTTTTGGAAGCATAAGGGACAAATAGGAAAAGAAGAAATAAATGGAGATTATTTCCTCTTTAGTGGGAGACAAATTCTGTATTCAACCCACTAAATTCAATGAAATTTCCTTTCTCAGATAAATATTTATAGCATTTCAGTTTAATGTCTGAGGTGTCAGTTCTGTATATCAATTTGGGAACTCGTGAACCTCCAGATGTTGCTGATATGCAACTGTCGGTGTCCTTCACCACTGATAGTCTGGACTGCTGTAATTGATGTCCAGCAAGTTATAGTGGACAATGGGTTACAGATCCTGCTTGGGTGATTTTTTTTTCCTTCCAGCAGATCAATAGCAGGAAGAATGCTAGTAAGAATCAAATCCAACTTGTCTTACTCTCAAGAAAAATCTTACTTTTGAAAATTTTAAAGTGGCTGGAGCACTGTGTTTTACCCTTCCTTTTTCTTTTTATGGTAAAAATGTTCTGTGTACTGAGGAAAGGGACAGGGGTTTCTAAAGAGCCTCCTTCGAATGTCTATATGATCATACATTTTTAATAAATGATCCAGAGGGAAAAAACCTACCAGGAATCTGCTCTGCATGGCAGGCAGTAAAATAGATCAGATTTACATGACTATGCACGATATACATAAAGTTAGAGATTAGTTCCATAGAACTAAAAGAGGTTTATTTCTGAGCATACATGTATAGATTTATAGCATTAAAACTTGTTAATAATCTCACATGAATTTGGTGCAAAATATGTGTATTTTTTTAATGTTCAGGTTCTTTTGTCAGAGTGAGCTAAAATTGAATGTCTGTATTTCTAAATTATTGTTCTCTACCTCCCTTATTGTTATACACAAAGAAGAATAGAAAGTCAAATATACATGGGGAACATATGGGGCAAAGTGTGAGTGTAAATATTACTGTTGTGTATAAATCTTTCTTGATGTTCTTCTCTTTTCTATGTGCTGCAGAAATATATTTGTCCAGAGTTTAAAGACATAATTCAACAATAAAAACTTTTTTTTCCTATTCATAAACAAAAAAGGTTATAACCTTTTGTATGTTATAGCCCACTAATCATTCTGTCGAAAAACAAAGACAGCATCCCTCCAAATCCCTCCAGATACACACACACACACAAAGGAAAACAAAGACTTTCTCCTAACAGACTCCTCTGAAATACAAACAAGCAGTGACAGGTAGAGCAGATGAAAGGAAAGTTCAACCAGCGCTGTTGCTTTCTCTCCAAGACCTTAAGCGGGTCTCCTAGAAGAAGACAAATCTCCCATGTTGAATTTCTACCTGGCTGGATGCTGCTAAAGTCACCCAAGAGAGGAGGGTTTTTTGCAGTTTGCACTTATGGGATTTTCCATACTATGCTGTTGAGTGGGAAGGGGAAGGTGTTTGGGTTGCTGTTTATAACAGGGAATACCTGACTGGGATCAGGGTCAGGGTGGGGTTTGTCTTCTACTAAGCTCACAAAACAATGGGGTTGTGAAAGGATAGTTATCAGCAGTCCTCCTCTTGTGGTAGTTGGAGTTGTGAAGGGGCAGCATGGGATATGTGTGACTTCTAACCTAGAAATAGCATCTTGTTGCTACCCAAACACACAGCGGCACCATTGTTCTCTGATAGAAAACAGGCAAGGCTCTTTTTCTGTCTCGGAGGAGGAGGAGGAGGAGGAGGAGGAGGAGGAGGAGGAAAAGCTGGTCCAAAGCTTACCTGATCTATGCGACCCACAGCCAGGCAAAGTGAGATTGGAGAAGTATCTCCTCAGATTAAAATGTGAATGACTAAACCTGCATCCCATCTAGACTACTTCTGCGTCTACATGGGATGGTGTTAAATGAGGAGCAAAGTGACTACTGAAGTTTTCTGGTGAAAACTGTCAAGACTACTTTTGTGGGGGGCAGAGCTCTACAATGAGCCCTGTGGAAAATGGCTGAGGCTAAGACAGCCAAGTTGGCTGCAAGAGCTAAATTTGATTTAATTCAGTTTAATTAAAGGTTGTTAGGGTGATTACTCCTGATGCATTTCATTACTTTCCTTTCTGTCACTTTAAAATTACAATCTGGCAAAACTTTTGGATGAGTATCAGGCACTAAGGCTCTGGGGTGCTTGCATGTACCCCTGGGCCACAGCTTTTCATTTCTGACCTAAATAGGAGACAAGAACTGAAAATGCCAAAACATGTTGTTTTATTAAAATACAGAAGCATGCCTCTTTAATTTCATTTTTTTCAAAACAAAAAAACAAACACACAATTTTCAGTCTGCATGAGACCTTGACAGAGCTGTGCCACTTTGATACCCTGTGATATCAGCTGGATATCAGGGGGAAATAAGAAGCAAATCTGCAGGATTGAAGTCTGCATCTTCATTACTTTATCAATCTGTTAATCCCTTTTCTAAAGCCAAGTCTTTAGAGAGTGTTAGACCTATGTAGCCCAAAAGTTGATTTAAATTGGGAAAGAAAGCTGGGTTCTGCCAGCTGTGTTCTGCACTGAGTGCATTACAGGTTTCTGCTACTTTTACTGTACCAACTAGGTGATTCCCATGGTCACATTTTACCATTTCTATTATTAAGATGGAAAGTGCTCTTTTCCCTATTCCATTCTGGCTTCATAGCTTTTCATGGGCTACTTCCAGGTGTTATCAGGCAACAAGGACAGAAATAGACTTATTCTCAGCACTGCCGCTCTGCCGCAGCACTAACCGAGGACAGAGTTCTCTTCTTATCAATGGTTCCCTCTTGCTTCACCCACAACCCTCCTCTATAACTGCAACCTGTCAATGGAGCTGGTTTGGACACAGGTTTAGTGCTCTTTCAGAAGAGTGCTAGATCTGTGTTGAGACTGTGTGATCAACAATAATAAAACATAAATGTACTCTACTGATATATCTGCCAGCTCAGGGGCTGGAGTATGGCACTTTAACATGACTGGCTGTGCAAAGCTTTAAAAGGGTGCTCCATTTCAAAGAACCTCTGGAAAGCAATGCCTTCTGCTCCAAGAAGAGAAGTAGCTTCATTGCTTTCCTTTGCCTCATATCTGAAGCCTTCGGAGTTCCACAAAAGCCTCTTCTAATGAAATCAAGGATTTGAAACAAATATGAAGCACTTTATTGAAGAGGATCATAACATATCTTTGTGTTTACTGCACAAAGTGTCTCATCAAGGTGGGGCCAGGCTGCCCTCACAACCCACAAATTATTTCATACCATAGCTTTTCTGCTATTCTCTTGTCTGGAAAAATATGATTTTATCTGACATATATGCCTCAAAGTGCCACAGAAAAGGATGTATTCACCTACATGATTTTGTGTTACTTTGCCTTATTTTTGCTTTAAATAATATACTACTTGGCAGTAGTACTTGCGAGTAAGAGCTGGGAGCCTTGGTAGACCACAGATTAAGCATGAGCCAGCAATGCGCTGCAGCTGCCAAAAGAGCCAATGCAGTTTTGGGCTACATCGACAGAGGGATAGCATCAAGTTCATGGGAAATGATAGTACTACTGCACTATGACCACACCTGAAATGTAGTGCCCAGTTCCAGTTGCCACCAAAAGTATGCCGAGGAACTGGAAAGAGTATAGAAAAGAGCCACAAGAATGGTAACAGTCTTGAAGGCTGAATACTACAAAGAGTGGTTCTTGTATGTTTAGTGTAAAGAAATGAAACAACCCCCCCCCCCCCCCATGCATGAAGGGAATACATTCTGGCTTAGAAGCTTGGCTGGACCATTCTGGGTAGGACTGCAGTCCAGCCAAACTGAAACGTGCAACATCTTGATAGTTGTGGATTTCAGCAGGCACAAATCTGGAGGGGCTTTAGTTACATTTAGTTACAGAGGCTGGTGCATCCTGCTCTTCTCTCCCCACAAATGCTCCACACCTTCCGCTGCCTTCCTGCTCTTTCTGTTCCCTTGCCTCTTTTTAGCCACAGGCTGCTGCTCCCAGTTTCCTCAATCTTCCCACGCCTTCCTTATCTTTACCTCCCTTTAACCAGTGCTGTCCACTGTGCATCTCTGCCTCCAATGACCTTCCCTTTCTCCCAGTTTCCTCCCTCCAAAATGCCTCTGCCTGGAACCACAGTTTTTGCATTTGTGTCTGGAACAAACATGTGTGTTTTGGTCTGATCATGGACCACCCAGAACTGCCTGCTTTGTTCACAGAACAGTTTGTGCATGAAACATTGTACATATTCCTAATGAGGATTATAAAGTATAGCCAGACAGAGCTGGTATTAGTGATATAAAGGCCTTAGTCCATGGAGTTTAACTCCCAGTTGAAAACCTGGACCTTACAGTCATCTTCTTGGCTTTTCTGCTGGTCATTGCCATCGTGGCCATCGTGATGCTCCCAATCTTGGCCTTCTAGTAGGGCTATATAGTGGGAGATAAGCACTATGAGAACCCGATGGGGACAGGAGATTGTGGCAGTGCTGTGGGATGGCAATAGGCTCTAAGTAAAGTGACAGGTTGGAGTGGGGAGGGGAGGTTGCTGAAGTGCACTGGGTTAGGGTTGGTTTAGTATCCTGACTCCAGATATTTATTTATTTATTTAATAAATTTATTCACTGCCTCTCTCTCCCCCACGGGGGGACTCTGGGCAGCTTACAATAAAACAGGATTAAAATTCAAAACCATTCCAGTACAAAATACAATCAAAATACAAATATAATAAAATCTAAATGGCAAAAAGATCTTAATCAGTTCGTGAGTGTAACAGGCCCCTCAAAATCACTTAGGCCGCTAGCCATCCCCAGGTGTAATTATTTCCCCTCCCATCCCAAGCCTGCTGACAAAACCAGGTCTTTAATCTTTTGCAAAAGTCCAGGAGTGAGGGGCCTGTTTTACCTCTGGGGGAAGGATGTTCCAAAGGGCTGGAGATATGCAAGTAATGCTGCTGAATTTTTGCTTAATAACTATTGAAATTTCTTAGCAGTTCAAAACTAAGAGCTAGTTTGGAATAGTGGTTACACTGCTGGACTAGAAGCTATGACTTCTAATTCTCCCTTAAGCCTGGAAGCCAAGTGGGTGACTTTGGATCAGTCATCCCTTCTCTGCCCAATTCACCTTATGGGATTGTTATAGAGAAAATAGGAGGAGGGGGCTTATGTATGCCATGTACAAAATCAAGGTGGGCTATAAATCTAATTAATAATAAAACCAAGTATATTAAGAATGAATTAAAATTACCAACAATTGAGGATGTGTTTTTAAGGCTTGAATAAAGCAAACTGAGGCATTTGTCTTTCAGCTTGGCAGGGACTACATTGCAAACACCAGGGAAGGGGGTCAGTAGGCTTCTCTGGGCTCTGCAGCAAACCTTTCAGATGGGGACAACAGTGGTGATAGAGCTCAGGTGCCAAGCCCTCCTAAGTCTACAGCAATCAGGGATGAGCCACAGGAAGGGAAGAGAGGGTCACATGGCTGCTTCTTCCCAGCCTGCCTAGCAGCAGAGAGCCTGTGCTCCTAACCTCCTTGGTCACCCCCAGAGTCACTTCCTCTCTTCTGTTAGACTACAAGCCAGCTGAGGAATAGCAGTGGAGGAGGAAGTGGTAGCAGCAACAACAATAGCTCCTCCCTGACTAAAGCCCATGGGTGGGGGACACCCACCTCCTCAGTTACTGGGGGACAGGCTGCCAGTCTGACTAAAAATTGGAGAGAGAGAAGGAGAGAAGGAGACAAGAAAAAATGTCCATACAAAACAGAGTGGCTGGAGAGAAAATTTGGAGAGTGAAGTTACATGAATGTGCAGAGCAGGGCTAATCCTGGTTGGGAAAGGAGAAAAAAGGTCCACGGGTGGCTTCCTTGGAAGACTCAGAGAAACAACATCTTTATGCCATACCCAAGACAGGAAGGAGGAATTTATCAGTCTTGAGCAAAGCCCTGGTCTCTGGGCAGAAGACCCCGAGAGAGGTTTCCCTTGAAGCACTTGGTGTTCGGCAGAGCAGATCTGGGAGAAAGTCAAGCTGTGCTGAGCATGCTAGAGTAAATCCAGCCCATTCCTTTCTTTTCATTCTCTCTCTTGATTAGCCCAGAAATGAAAGAGGGAGATAGAGAGAAAAGGGGAGGAAGTAGGAGAGCTAGAGGGGGATAGACTCTGGGAAGAAAACTTAGGAGGAAACCAGACACTGAGTGAACACCATGATTGTGTTGTATGTATCTGTTGTATATACTTGCTTTCATTATATCTTTACCACTGGAACAAGGACCAATAAGAAGGAGGCTATTGAACTATAATATAATAATTAATCATATAACTAAAAATATCCAGTTAGACAGTTGTATATTTGAAGATTATTATGGTGATCCTACTACACTGCTTGAATCCAGAATACCACACCGTGCATGTCCAAGGAGGCTTTATACTTTTATTGTTGTCCCAACAAAACCTGTTAGATAGCCAGATAGCTTGGCACATAGCCTGAAACTGAAAAAACATTTGAGGCTTTTCATCCCCCCAAATACCCTTTGGAAATACTGAATTCAACAGCTCTGGGGTTGCACTTCCATCAGAGGTAGGTACACTTTTGCTGCCAAGGTTGACATTTTTGGAGCAAACTGAGGGCTGAAAAGCAGATGAGATCATTTCATATATGTCAGTAGAGTTGAAGTTTCACAAAGAATTTTAAAAATTCTATTCAAATGCCTATTTTAAGGCTTACAGTTTTCCCAAGTTTTCTACCTAAAAAGGCATGAAATAATGCTGCCAATTTTTGGCAGTTAAGGCCAGAGAAGCTCTGAATGCCATAAAAAAAGAATGCAGGAGCTGCATGAGAACCTGAGGTCACATGTTGTCTTCCCCCAATTGACATTAAGAAGAGGAGGACAACATCAGTACAAACAGTTGTCTAACTCATGATCAAGATTAGTCCAAGGCTTTATAAATTCAATAAATAATTAAGACATTTTACTACCTATTTTGGTGATGAAATGGCATCTTCCATCACACTTCAGACTAGTTTCAGGCTCAAAACAGATTACATCTGATCAGGGGCATCCATGGGTATGTTTGTGTGGATCAGTGATGTCCAATTGGTAGGCACAGCCAGGTGATCAAAGCCCCATCCTACATGTGATACAAGTTTAAAAAGCAACAGCGCTTTGATTATCCACTTGCGACTGCCAGTGCTACTCCACCACCCTCCATTGGATGCGTCTGCCTCCAATGCAGAATAACACTAGAATACTCAGAGGGAACACTCCATGCTTTGTTACTGCTGGTCTTCAGCATCTTCTGCCTGAAGCTGTGGCCTGACTCTATTTAATAGTAGAGATAGTGCTGCTCATTGTGAGGAGAGTGATGGCCATCTAAACCAATTCAGATTTGAGCTAGGATTTAAAGTCACAGGTTGAATGTAGTCAGAATGCTGAAGAGACAAGTCTGTTCAATTAAAAGCATCTTGTCTCTTTGGCAGTTAATTGATTCTACATGAACAAATTTCCCACTGCCTATCTATTATTAATTAATTTGCTATTCACTATTTAAACAAAATACATTCTACATAATTAGAACATAAAAATAAGGCCGTATAGAATAAATAATTAGAAAATAGTGGCAAGGGGTAAAAAAAATATAAACTGCATATATACACACACTTATATATATTCCATAGTAATCTAATTCATTTCAGTAGAGGACCATATAATTCATTAATCAAGTGTAAACTGCCAAACATTTCAGCTTTCTTCTGGATATTAAAACCTAATCCCTAAAATATTTCTGTGAAAGTGAGTAGCACTGAATGGCCTTAAACTAAAGAAGCATCTGGAGCTTACAATTCATGCATGATTCAGTAAAATAAAGGGTTAAACCTTTTAAATATGGAACTACAAAATTAATGGAGCAGTTTAATCCATCCCAAGATCTAATGAAATACACCACAATTTAAATTGCAATTAAATTGGGACATGTCCATAGACATTGTGCCTCTATACAAAATTGGAAAAGCAGCTTTCACAAACTTGCAGTTGTTGAACTTAAAAACAACTCTGTATCATTTTTTAAACAATAGTATCAAATGTAACTGATTAAATATTTATAAAAAGTCTGCATTTAAGTAATTTTATATCCTCAGTAAAAATGTGTAATGTACTCAGTAGGACCAGAATAGGACGTTAGCACATTACAAATCTTTCTTAATAATTATTTTGATCTTTTCTGTTCTTATTTATTATCCTGACCAATATGATTATGAGCATATTCTTGCTGACACATCTATATGAAAATGTTTCTTTCATTTTTTTTGTTGGAGTTGTGTTTCAAAATTCTGAATATTTAGGGCTAGGTCATCTGAAAAAACTATTTTCTTCACCCAGTGACTGTATATCCATGTTTCAAGATCTTCAGAGTCTCTACTGATTGTCCTACCACTAATAGAGTCAATGTGTTTCTCTGTGGAAGAGAGAAGGTTGGCTTTACTTTAAAAAGTCATAAAAACATACTTGTTCATTTATAACTATACATAATTAAAAACTGTACTTTATTTTAAACAACTCATTTTAAATGTTTTAAATTTAAAGCACTAATATAATTTGATATTACATTTACTGTGCTTATATTATAAGCTGCTGTGCAAGAGCCATAGTTTTCCTAAGGTAAAAGGTAAAGGTAAATGTTTCCCTTGACATTAAGTCCAGTTGTGTCCGACTCTAGGGGGCGGTGCTCATCTCCGTTTCAAAGCCAAAGAGCCGGCGTTTGTCTGTAGACACTTCCATGGTGTCCAGCATTTCTACACGGAACGCCGTTACCTGCCCACCGAAGTGGTACCTATTAATCTACTCACATTGGCATGTTTTCAAACTGCTAGGTTGGCAGGAGCCAGGACTAGCAACGGGAGCTCACCCCGTCACGCAGATTCGAACCGCCGACCTTCCGATCGGCAAGCTCAGCTCAGCGGTTTAACCCGCAGCGCCACCGCGTCCCACTTTCCTAAGGTACAAAAATAAAATAAATAAATAAATACAGTACAATATTTTAAATAAAAAAGATTTTTGAAAAGCAATCAGATTCTAAATAAAGATGAAATGGAATCTCCTATAGTTTATTTTTTGAACTTATCTATTTTCATTGCCATCAGCATTTCTTGCATAAGATGGTGTTATTATATTTAGCCCATTCTGGAACTGAAAAAAGATAATAGATATTAAAACCTATAACTACGTTAGACTAGTTGAACCATTTTAATAACATACTTTCTTCATTTATAGCATTCAATTGTTCCATAGCCTATTGCTTCATCCCTTAATAATAATTCCTACATAACACCAATTTTGAAGAACATGGTTGGCATTGTATGGAATGAGGTAACCTAGCATTAACTGCAGAAATATTAAAAACAGTATGTGGATGTGCTACATTTTCAGTTGTGTTCATCAGGATGGGCCTGAATCTTCCATTTGGAAATTTCTATTTCTGCTCTATGCATATAATCAGAAGAGATTAATCAAGACCATGTACTTGCACTAGTACCTAGTGTATAATATACTATGGAGCAAGACACATCTGAATGATTTCCTATATGGTTTGTAGCAGTGTCTTACTATTCATTTGGGGATCTGTTCAAATCCTGGTCAAAAGGGACAAGACCCCTTTCAGCTAATCTTCTTTTTCCAGATATTTCAGTACAATGAAGCAGCAGGGTCGATGGCGCAGCATCAATGAAGGAAAACTCCAGAAGAATTTAACTGTTCACAAATTGAAGCCCACAGTATAAAAACATACAATAAAATAATAAAATTGGAAAAGCCCAGTTGATCAGACTAGCCTCTGCTTCAATGCATCCAAAAAAGGGGAACCTGTTGCCTCACTAAGTAAACAATTCATTCATATAATCGTACAGTTAGAATGCATTTTGCAGATCATCTAGCCTGATCTCCTGTTCAGTGCAGGGTAAAGCATTTTAAAGAGATACTCATCCAACCTCTGTTAGAAGACCTCTGTTGAAAGGGAATATAAGGCAACCTATTCTACTGACTGACCTCATTTACCATAAGGGAACTCCTCCTAATGTTTAGCCTGATTTTATTTTCTTGCAGTTTCAACTGGTTCTGCTTCTGCTCCCCAAGGCAAAAAACACAACTCCACTTCCTCTTCTATATGACAACTTTTAGAGAGCTGACTGCTACCGTATCTCCTCTTCAGTCTTCTTTTTCCAGATAAACTCATCCAATTCCTTTAACCATTCCTCACAGCACTAGGTTTCCAATCCCTTCACTATCTTGCTAGACCTCCTCTAAACTTGCTCTAGTTTATCATGTTGTTAGATTGCAATGTACAGAACTGGACATAGTATTCCACTGGAGAAGTTACCATGGCACAACAGAAGAATGGATGGTTAAATTAATGGAAATGGTGCAAATGGCTAAATTGACAGCACTGATAAGAGAAAATACCATGACTGGATTTGTTTCTACTTGGAAACCGCTTTTGGACTATTCGCTTGTATCTGAAAAAAATGAAGTTTTGATTATGGGTTTTGATGATTAAATGGTTTGATTTTATAGAAATAATGTTACTAAAAGTTTAAGTAATGGTAAGAGATTAATTTTGTATAATATGCATCTATATCTGTGTTGGAGAAGGTTGGAAGTCACCTTTTCTTTATCTATTGCTATCTATTTCTGCACTCTTACTGTTTTTTCTGTTTTCTTTAGTTCTATATTCTATCTTTTATGTATTGTCTATCTTGTATTTTAACTATACTTCAAAAAATTAATAAAGTTCTATTATATATAAAAAAGAGAAGTTACCAAGGCAGGGGACTTACCTTCTGAGACATGGACTCTATGCTTTTGTCAATATATCCAAATACTGTATTTTCCATTTTAGCAGCTGCATCATGATATTGGCTCACATTCTATCCTGTTAGTTCAAGCTCTTTTTGAGTCTTCTATTTCTCTTCTATAGTGTAAGCTACTCCTAGTTTTGTGTGATTTGCAAATTTGATAACCATCCCCTCAACCCTTTGATCCAGATTATTAATACAGATCTTGTACAGCAAAGGACAGAGCCCTGTGATACATCACTCAGTACAATTATCCAAGCCAATGTGGAGCCATTTATCAGCACTCTCTGGGTGCAGTCATTTAGCCAATTATGAATTCTTCTAGCAGTTGTATCATCTAGCCCCTGTGTTACTATTTTATTAATAAGGATATTATGACAGACTTGTTGAATGCTTTCCTGAGGTCAAGGTACACTATTTTTATTTATTTATCAAATTTTATCACCACCCATCTCCCCCCGAGGATACTATGTCCACTGTATTCCTCTGATCTATTAAACTAATAACTCTGTCAAAAAGGATTATAAGGTTATAAGATTAGTCTGGCAAGGCCTGTTTGATACAAATGCATACTGGCTTTTGTTATTTATTGCATTCCTATCAGAGTTCTCACAAAAATGGTGCTTAATGATCTTCTTGAGAACCTTTCCCAGTACCATTCCAGCTGCCTGTGATAATTAAACCACACCCTAGCATTTCAAAGATGTGCTGACATCCAGAGGCAGCCACACCTCATCCAGGCTCTTATTTTACAAAAAACAAACACTAAGACAGAGTGGGAATGGTGTGTGTAGGAAGCAAGCTGATAAACAAATGACATACAGACAGGAAAGCAGAAGTGACATCTGAAGATTGGCAGCTATTACAAATAGGCAAGAAGACTGTCATTCAACTGCCAGGATAACAAGTTATGGTGAGCAGCATATCCTGGTGGGAGACCTGCCTGATGTGCCTTTGCTGCTGTGGCTCCTGCCCGCTGGAACATCATCCTCCCTGAGATGAGGTTAGCCCCATCCCTATTAGCCTTTTGGAAGGCCCTCAAAATGTGGTTCTTGCAGCAACCTTGGGGATCCCATGGGGAGCCTGTGCAATGGTTGTATTGTGTTTAGATGGATGTTCTCCCATAATCTTCTTTTTATTTATTTTTTAAAGTGTTTTTAAAAAAATGCTTTAATTGTTGGTTGTACATTGCCCAGAATCACGTACAGTGACATGGGTGGCCATATAAATGTGTGTCAAATAAATAAATAAATAAATAAATAAATAAATAAATAAATAAATAAATTTAGGATTCTGCCTGCTCTCCAGATTAAGGAGAGTTCTTTAAGATTGCCCATGTAACTCTGCACAGCTGCTCTTCATGTGTTTGAGATCAACAGCTTGTGGCCTTGACCTATCTCCTTCCTTCCTTCCTTCCTTCCTTCCTTCCTTCCTTCCTTCCTTCCTTCCTTCCTTCCTTCCTTCCTTCCTTCCTTCCTTCCTTCCTTCCTTCCTAGCAATCCTGAATGAAACAAATTATCTACATCAATTCCTTCCAAGCTAGGTCTGGCCAACTATCAAAACCATCTATTAATCACAACAGTACTGTGATTAGCAGATAGTTTTCTATCAGGTGGTGATGCTCTAAATCAGTACACTACCATCCAGCAGAAAGCCACTACAAAAGATTAGAGGTATGATAGTGATTGGTAGCAGAGGTAGCAATTTTTTTGCTGGTATAATTTTCAAACAACTTGAGGATGGGTGGAGACCACTTGTGTAAAAAGTCCCTTGAACTCTTTGTGAAAAAGAAATATGGAAAATCCCAATTCTGCAACAGCTATTATGCCATGAACAACTTTACTCAGGAAAATTATCTGAACAGACTTTGTTGTTGTAAATATAAAGATCTAGCAGACGTATTTCTTCAGCAAAGGATCGTTGCCTTGTCATTGTGCTGGAGCTTGAGCACCTCAATGATGCCATGAGCTAAACCGTGAAGGGCCACCCAAGACAGGAAGGTCATGACAGAGAGGTCAGACTAAATGCGATTCCTGGGGAAGGTAATGGCAACCCACCCCAGTATTCTTGCCGTGAAAACTCAATGGATCAGTACAAGCAGAGATATGTTGGTATACCATTGGAAGATGAGACCCCCAGGTTGGAAGATGGTCAAAATGCTACTGGGGGGAACAGAGGATGACTTCAACTAGCCCCAGACGTGATGACACAGCTAGCTCAAAGCCGAAAGGACGGCTAGCGGCCGACGGTGCTGGTGGTGAACGGCGAATCCGATGTTCTAAGGATCAACACACCATTGGAACCTGGAATGTAAGATCTCTGAGCCAGGGCAAATTGGATGTGGTTATTGGTGAGATGTCAAGATTAAAAATAGACATTTTGGGCATCAGTGAACTGAAATGGACTGGAATGGGCCACTTCACATCAAATGACCACCAGATCTACTACTGTGGACAAGAGGACCACAGAAGAAATGGAGTAGCCTTCATAATTAATAGTCAAGTGGCTAAAGCAGTGCTTGGATACAATCCAAAAAACGATAGAATGATCTCAATTCGAATTCAGGGCAAGCCATCTAACATCACAGTGATCCAAATATACACCCCAACCACAGATGCTGAAGAAGCTGAAGTAGAGCGGTTCTATGAGGATCTGCAGCACCTACTGGACAACACGCCTAAAAGAGATGTTACTTTCATCACGGGAGACTGGAATGCTAAGTTGGGCAGTCAAATGACACCTGGAATTACAGGTAAGCATGGCCTGGGAGAACAAAACGAAGCAGGACATAGGCTGATAGAATTTTGCCAAGACAACTCACTCTGCATAACAAACACTCTCTTCCAACAACCTAAGAGACAGCTTTATACATGGACTTCACCAGATGGACAACACCGAAATCAGATTGACTACATCCTTTGCAGCCAAAGGTGGCAGACATTTATACAGTCGGTAAAAACAAGACCTGGAGCTGACTGTAGTTCAGATCACGAACTTCTTCTTGCACAATTTAGGATCAGACTAAAGAGATTAGGGAAGACCCACAGATCAGCTAGATATGAGCTCACTAATATTTTAAGGGACTGGACTTAGTAGATAGGGTTCCAGAAGAACTATGGACAGAAGTTCACAACATTGTTCAGGAGGCGGCAACAAAATACATCCCAAAGAAAGAGAAAACCAAGAAGGCAAAATGGCTGTCTGCTGAGACACTAGAAGTAGCCCAAGAAAGAAGGAAAGCAAAAGGCAACAGTGATAGGGGGAGATATGCCCAATTAAATGCAAAATTCCAGAGGTTAGCCAGAAGAGATAAGGAATTATTTTTAAACAAGCAATGCGCGGAAGTGGAAGAAGACAATAGAATAGGAAGGACAAGAGACCTCTTCCAGAAAATTAGAAACATTGGAGGTAAATTCCAGGCAAAAATGGGTATGATCAAAAACAAAGATGGCAAGGACCTAACAGAAGAAGAAGAGATCAAGAAAAGGTGACAAGAATACACGGAAGACCTGTATAGGAAGGATAACAATATCGGGGATAGCTTTGACGGTGTGGTCAGTGAGCTAGAGCCAGACATCCTGAAGAGTGAGGTTGAATGGGCCTTAAGAAGCATTGCTAATAACAAGGCAACAGGAGATGATGGCATTCCAGCTGAACTGTTCAAAATCTTGCAAGATGATGCTGTCAAGGTAATGCATGCTATATGCCAGCAAATTTGGAAAACACAAGAATGGCCATCAGACTGGAAAAAATCAACTTATATCCCCATACCAAAAAAGGGAAACCCTAAAGAATGTTCAAACTATCGAACAGTGGCACTCATTTCACATGCCAGTAAGGTAATGCTCAAGATCCTGCAAGGTAGACTTCAGCAATTCATGGAGCGAGAATTGCCAGAGGTACAAGCTGGGTTTAGAAAAGGCAGAGGAACTCGGGACCAAATTGCCAATATCTGCTGGATAATGGAAAAAGCCAGGGAGTTTCAGAAAAACATCTATTTCTGTTTTATTGACTATTCTAAAGCCTTTGACTGTGTGGACCATAACAAATTGTGGCAAGTTCTTAGTGCTATGGGGATACCAAGTCATCTTGTCTGCCTCCTGAAGAATCTGTATAACGACCAAGTAGCAACAGTAAGAACAGACCACGGAACAACAGACTGGTTTAAGATTGGGAAAGGAGTATGGCAGGGTTGTATACTCTCACCCTACCTATTCAACTTGTATGCAGAACACATCATGCGACATGCTGGGCTTGAGGAATCCATGGCTGGAGTTAAAATCACTGGAAGAAACATTAACAATCTCAGATATGCAGATGATACCACTTCGATGGCTGAAAGTGAAGAGGAACTGAGGAGCCTTATGATGAAGGTGAAAGAAGAAAGTGCAAAAGCTGGCTTGCAGCTAAACCTCAAAAAAACCAAGATTATGGCAACCAGCTTGATTGATAACTGGCAAATAGAGGGAGAAAATGTAGAAGCAGTGAAAGACTTTGTATTCCTAGGTGCAAAGATTACTGCAGATGCTGACTGCAGCCAGGAAATCAGAAGACGCTTAATCCTTGGAAGAAGAGCAATGACAAATCTCGATAAAATAGTTAAGAGCAGAGACATCACACTGACAACAAAGACCCGCATAGTTAAAGCAATGGTGTTCCCTGTAGTAACATATGGCTGCGAGAGCTGGACCATAAGGAAGGCTGAGCGAAGGAAGATCGATGCTTTTGAACTGTGGTGTTGGAGGAAAATTCTGAGAGTGCCTTGGACTGCAAGAAGATCCAACCAGTCCATCCTCCAGGAAATAAAGCCAGACTGCTCACTTGAGGGAATGATATTAAAGGCAAAACTGAAATACTTTGGCCACATAATGAGAAGACAGGACACCCTGGAGAAGATGCTGATGCTAGGGAGAGTGGAAGGCAAAAGGAAGAGGGGCCGACCAAGGGCAAGATGGATGGATGGTATTCTAGAGGTGATGGACTCGTCCCTGGGGGAGCTGGGGGTGTTGACGACCGACAGGAAGCTCTGGCGTGGGCTGGTCCATGAAGTCACGAAGAGTCGGAAGCGACTAAACGAATAAACAACAACAACAAATAGAGGGAGAAAATGTAGAAGCAGTGAAAGACTTTGTATTTCTAGGTGCGAAGATTACTGCAGATGCTGACTGCAGTCAGGAAATCAGAAGACGCTTAATCCTTGGGAGAAGAGCAATGACAACTCTCAATAAAATAGTTAAGAGCAGAGACATCACACTGACAACAAAGATCCACATAGTTAAAGTGTTCCCCGTAGTAACATATGGCTGTGAGAGCTGGACCATAAGGAAGGCTGAGAGAAGGAAGATAGATGCTTTTGAACTGTGGTGTTGGAGGAACATTCTGAGAGTGCCTTGGACTGCAAGAAAATCAAACCAGTCCATCCTCCAGGAAATAAAGCCAGACTGCTCACTTGAGGGAATGATATTAAAGGCAAAACTGAAATTCTTTGGCCACATAATGAGAAGACAGGACACCCTGGAGAAGATGCTGATGCTAGGGAGAGTGGAGGGCAAATGGAAGAGGGGCCGACCAAGGGCAAGGTGGATGGATGATATTCTAGAGGTGACGGACCTGTCCCTGGGGGAGCTGGGGGTGTTGACGACCGACAGGAAGCTCTTGCGTGGGCTGGTCCATGAAGTCACGAAGAGTCGGAAGCGACTAAATGAATAAACAGCAACAAGCAGACATATTTATATAACATGCTAACACTGGGTAGTGCTAATCTCAGTTAGGCTTTTGTGGCTTAGCACACTGTGCAGAACCTATCAGTTTGGTTAGTTTAGCGTTCAGTGTATTGTACAAACCCAGAAAATTGGTTAATTCAGTAATCAAGTTAAAAGCATTCTCTGATCATAGCTAATCAGTGTCTGAGAACCATGGCTAATTATGCTGAGCTGCATCATTATAAACTGCATCCTGATGGGGCTTACAAGCTGTGGTTTGCTATGTTTATTAACAATATGCAAATGCTACTCAGTGACAAGATTCTGAGTTGCCTACAGTAAAAAAAATAAAATAAAATATAACTACAGCAGGAGAGTATTTTAAACCATTCATATATATTTCAGAACATTTTATAATACCTTTTAAAACTGAGGTGAACAAATTCCTTCAGGTTGTGGGCCAATTTTGAACTTTGAATGGCATACTGAGGATAGCACTCCCAAAAAACAGGTGAGATTTGGACAAAATATGAATTTGATTTAATTAACATAAATGATATTAATTAAGCAGAGTCAGTATGATTATTCTTCATCTGTTAATTATTTTCTCCTTCTATAACATTGCAAATTACAATTTGAAGTCAGTTTTTGGAGAAGTTCAGTGGGCTACATTCACAATTTTCAAGAATTATATTTTTCCCTGGAGTCTTCAGATGCACAACTTACTTAATACTTTAATAAAATACTTTTTAAAAACTTAATAAGTAAGCAACAATAGATAGATGGATAGATATATAGATATCTAATAGATCGATCGATCGGTCATAATGCCCAAAAGCAACCAATACTACTTAAAATCTGGTAGAAAGCCCACCCCCAAAGATATGAAGATGATGCTTCCCCTTCTTACAATGCCTTATTCCTGAATCTACCCTAATACTATACTGAATATCCAATGGGACATAGCTAAAATGTCCTATTACTGGGGAGAAAAACATTTAATAAAAGAGAATTTGCTTTATAAATTACTTCAAAGCACAAGAGAATTTTGGAGAATTATGGGTGAAATGTGCTGGCTTTTCACTTACTTAGTTACAGGTGTTTGTGGGCAGAATGACATTGCTTTGTTACAGTGGTATCCTCCAGTCACCAAGCTGGCAGAAAAGGGTGTTGACATAACCTGCTCTTATTGTAAGTTACAATTCTGCCACAGGAATAAAGCTGGTGACTGATTTAATGCAGGTCAAGTTAAGGACAGCAGTCAGTAGATTACCCCAGCTTCATTTCTACTTTCACTAACTGATGCTTGTTAATGGGAAAACAACTATCAATCACTCTCTGAAATGGGGTGCTGGTTGTGGAGGGAATGTCAGGTAAGTGTAGGCAAATGATTGGAATGGCATATTTGCCATCTATCAAGTTGCCAAACAAACAGGTTCCAGGTACAGAAATGCTCTTATGGTCTATCAGCTGTGCTTTTTCTGAACATAGACCTTATACTCTTCTGAAAAAAGCATTAAAGCTATGTCTAAAAGTAGCCAAGCTGACAAGCTGCAGGTGTAGAAGTAGGAATGTGCTCACCTATTGCTCCTGCCAGGCACATCTCCTCATCCATGTTTGTGATTCTCAGTCAGGCTGTTTATGGACCCAGATCTCTTCTAGTGCTTCTAAGAATGAGTGCTAAATTGGGGTCCAAATAGCCCAGATGAAGCAATAGGTCCATGGGAGGGGCTCAGAGTGAGGTGGTAGGGAACAATCAATAATGAACAAGTTCTGTCAAACGCTACAAGGAAAGATAGTGCTGCACTGAGTAGCTAAGGCATCCTAACAGCACCCAGAAGTAACTGGTGGATCCCCATGGACAACACATAATTGTGATGGCTCATATGTGATAACAAGAGCCATCAATATGATTTTCTAGTGCTGCCAAAGCAAATTGAATTTAAAAAAAGTTTCTATTATCTCTTCTCCAAGCAATAAAAATAATAAAAATTGTGGACATTGATATTGCTCTGGGAGAGTCCTGCCCTTAAGAAATTGTTAGAGAATTTTTCCTTTCCCTGGAGAAATTTGGAAAAATTATCACCCTAGTTTCATTGCCCATGTCAGACATCCCCTATCCATAATTATGTAAAACTTTACAGAGATTTTTATTTTGGACTGAATTGGCGTTCGAAACTATTTTCCATCAGAAATGGAAGCAAGTGGAACATCACCTTCAGCTGGGACATGGCCATGCTATTTGGCCTTCGCAGAACCTTTGCCATATTTCAATATTTGATTAATAATATGCCCCATGACATGCTGGACCGATTTATGATAGTTTACCAATATAATACTTTATTCTACCCTGAAACCCACAATTTATGTTCATGATCTCTGGCAGTATCCAACATTTGGGGGACTTGTAACTTCAGTAATTGGGTGATCCTCTGCATATCAATATTGAAATACTAGAGAGGACTGAACACATCAGGTTTCTATGGACACTGAATAACTGTATCACAAAATCCATGAAGTATTGATATATAGTATGAGTACAATATTGGTTATATAAGATAATCCTGCTTTATTGTTCATTTCAAGTGGATACATATCAGTACCATCATGATATATTTATATATATGGATCTTGTTTTAGTTTCTACTTGTTCCTTTCAAGAAATAAGCACTATTAGCTATAGTACAGTCTAAATTGTTAATTTTTGCCGAGGGAAAATTAATCTTTGTGCCAGTGAAAGCATTTGGCATATACAATTTAATTCAATAGACTGTTCTTTATTATTAAATTCAGTTTGAGGTTGGGAATGATTGAAATTATCTCAAGGGTATATTTTGTATAAAAATAACATGAAGTTGAACTACTAAAATATCATCCATGGTTGAGTGAAATTAACCACATGAAAAAAAGATGTAGAGGGCATTCAAATATAACATGAAAATTAAGTAAAAAACCACATGCATGCTTTTTTAAAAACTTTGAAATGCATGTCCATCTTTTATAAAGTCTTATGTTACCAGTCTGAAAATGGTATATATGGTGATCAAGTTTATGCAATTTTCAGTGCCTGAAGAGAAGATGGAGGTGGGATTTTCATGAATGTTAATATAAAGTAGGGAAAATATGAACAAAACGTCCCAGAACATACATGCATTCATGATTTTTTCCTCAAAGCATACTAACAGTCAGTCTGTCTGTCTCTTTTGCATAGTCATGTACTATGGCACAGTGAGAATTTTTGAGCTGAGTAAGGTAGCCACCCTCCTATACTGAGTATATCCCTGAATCACAATATACCTTTCCTTCAATTTTTGCGTTGAAACAGAACATCAGAAACTATGGTCCATTTACTTTCCTGGAATGTCAGCACCAACTCAGCTTGTTTTCAAGGTTTCAAACATTTCCTATTCATAAATGGGAATAATAGATATTTAATGGGACCACTTACATGAAATCATGCCCTCTGCTGTGACATATACCCTTTCTCTGATTTTCTTCCAGCTTCCTTACATTCTGCTTATCATGGAAATTTCCTTCTGTCCTGCCCTTTATTCAGATTTACAGAGATGGTTTCCCAGGACTTTTGCTCAGAAGTCTGTATTTAGAAAGTCCTGTTATAAACACTTTAAAAAGGAAGCAAGAGCTGTGAGCTGCCTAGATCAGATAATTGCCACAGAAAAAGGAGAGATTAAAACCCTTGTTATGTTGTTCATATATTATACATTATATAATGTTATTAATATGCATCATAATGGCCCACAAGTTGCTCCTTGCCTCACAGATATATATATGGAGAGAGCATATTTATGTTGTATATATTTCTTTCTGTTTCACCAAAAAAACCCACCAACAACTTTGGGAGATGGGTTAATTGGGAAAATGAGATAATAATACCTTTCTCTACCCTTCGTAAAATACTTTATTTGATTTATAATTGACCACTCCAACTATTTCATTAAAATTACAGCACACAGAGAAGCGCACATGAGAGATCTTGAGCTCAGATCTTCTGTATCATATGATCTCCATCAAGTTCTTTTTTGATCCTGCATGGAGAGAATCTTGATGGCTATTCCAGTATTCCATTAAAACAAAATCCCTCTTTTGGACGTAGCCATTGACATGTTGGGTTAACAAGTCATCACTAACTTCATAACTAGGAAGCAAGAGTGTGCCCTCTGAAACTTACTTTTCCTTCATTTATCTTTACCTCTGGATGTTTGTATGTTCAATGCAGTGTGAACACCGGAAGCCAATGTATGTAGTTTCCACAGATGTCCAAGTGATATGTGAAGTCTGAGTCAAAGCCAGAAGGCAGACCAATGTACTTCTGTGTATTTATGCCTACACAGAGATGGTTCTTGTCTTATGATTAAAGTACATATTTTAACATTTTTAGATGAAATGAAGGCTTTCATGATTGACCATGAGTTGTCTGGTGATAAGTAACTAGACTATTATTAGATTATTTAAAATGTGAAACTGTATTTCATGGGTATTTAAAAATGTATCTTGTACTGGGTACTTTATTCTGTTCAGTTTATTGAAACCTAAGTGTTAAGACTTGATTATTAATGACATAATCCACAGGAACCTGGAAATTTCTGTGGTGCAATTCTCACTGAATAGGAATTCTGTGCTTATTAGTTGGTTAAATATTTGAGTCTGGCTAAAATAGTATAGACTCAATGATTGATGGTTATGAATTTAAAACAAACACCATGTATAAAAGGTTAGAAAAGTTTGCAGCTTGTAATAATATACAGAGAATAGCTTAGGGCAACTTAATATAGGGACAGGACTAGTGAACACATTTAGATTTTGAGAGTTAAAGGGTTGTTATTAGAAGGGTTTCACCTACTAATAAAATGGCTGCCATAATGGGTATAGGCACCTATAAAACACCCATTAGCAGAAAGAAAACCAACAAGATTGCTTTCATTCTTTTTAAAGAGATAAAGCAACACTTTAAACACTATAGCTGACTGATTACTTTCCCTAAAATGTAACATTGGATATATAGTAGTGTTCTAGTTCTCTAAATGAATTATTTGTTCAATTGCAACTATAGGTAGCATATTGTCAAATGAAATCAGCGTTAAGAAAGAGATTTAAGATGATGCTCACCCTGCATTCAGTGAGCATACTGTTCAATAAATGGTTTAGAATAAGGTAACATTCTAAGTTACTTGTCCTGGCTCTTGGCTGGGCTCTAGGGCTATCCAACTAGGGTGCCTTCCTGGCCTTTTTAATCGTGGGGGGATGTTATCTTCCCCACTTTTACAGGTGAGGTCAATGAGGTTCTTGCCTCGGGGTTCTTCTCTTATCTGTGGTTTGGCCCCCTCTTTAGGCCATTGGGTGTTTGGGCAGGTATGGTTGGGGTAGAGGGGTTGAGTCCCCTATGGGTTTGAGTGGGTTGTTGGGCCTCTTTGGGTGTATGTGTTCACTGGCCTGGGAAGAGGGAATGATGAGTTGGAGTGGGGTAGAGAGAGCTAAAGGAGCAGGCAGGAACATCCCAATGGTGATGGGCAGAGGAAGGTATGGCTGGAATCTAGGGGTAAGCCACACTTGGGGACATCAGGTCCACGTTTGAAAGTGATCCCAGTGTCTGGTGCTTGGCTTCCATCCTCAATGCCTGCTTATCGAATTCTCAGTGGTCCTGGACTTCAGTTGCTGCTGCTGAATGCCAGGTCAGTGTGTAACAAAGCTGCCCTCATTCATATTCCATATTATCCTGGATGAGGGCATCAAACTGATGTGTCTAACCAAGACCTGGGTGGGCCTGGAGGGGAACTGCCACTCTCCCTATGGAATTCCAGAGAGAACTTGGAGTTTTTCCTGAGGATCTAGTTGGTAGTTTGGTTGAGGCCCTGGTCACCCCCTGAAATGGGTGGGTGACTGGGGCCTTGGATAGCATTGCCCCTATGCAGTCTCTTATTTTGCTCCAATCCAGAGATACACCTTGGTTTACTGAGAAGCTCTGGGAGATGAAGTACCAGAAGAGATGCCTGGAGTGCCATTGGAGGAAGACTTGGAGAGAGTCTGACTGGACACAGGTAAGAGCCCATATTAGGGATTATCAAATGGTGATAAGAGTGGCAAACATTAATATTTCTCCACCCTTATTGTATCTTCTGATAGCTGTCCATTGGCCCTGTTTAGGGTGACCAGATCCTTATTGGGTAGGAACAGGCCACAGGACCATCTGCAGGGCTGCTGTGAGGAATATTCTGGGTGTAAGAACTGTTGGATACTCAGATCTGCTCTGCCTTGGACTTTGCCTTGGATTCTGACTAGGCTGATCCAGACAAGGTGCCTAAGGCTCAGTCTTATGGTGAGATCAGGGATGACTTTGAACTGGTGACTCCTGAGGAAGTGGATAGGGTCCTCTATACTGTTAGCTTGGCCACCTGTATGCTGGATCTATATCCCTCTTGGTTCATGAAAATGGGCAGAGAGGTGATCTGTGGCTACATCCATGCTGTGGTATCTGCCTCTCTGACAGTGGGCATGATACCTGCAGCCTCAAAAGAGGCTGTCCTTGGACCCAAAAATTTAGATAACTACTCTTCTGTCACCAACCTTCCCTTTTGGGGGAAGGTTGTTGAGAAAGTGGTTGGACAGCAGCTGCAGAGAACTCTGAAGATAGTGGAGTATCTAGACCCATTTCAGGCCAGGATTTCAGGATCCAGGAAGTGTGCTTTCTCTGTTGCAGTGCCTGCCCTGTGGAATGAGGTTTTTCCTGAGATCCAGATGACTCCCATGCTGTTGGCATTCCAAAGGGCCTGTGATGGAATGTGAGGGTGACATTGGAAGACAAGGGGAAGAGATGCTGCCTAGGGAATGATCAGATAAAAGAGAAAGGAGCCTGCAACAGAGTAATGGCCAGAGAAAGAAACTTAGGAAGGACCTGCCCATAAAGACCTACAGTAGCTGTTCTCCCAGGCCATGAGCTAGGGTGTCTGGAGCCCTTTTACTGGATGTTAGATGTGGTGGAATGTTTTGGAGTTTATACCAGTTTACCATCTGGCTTTCTTTCTTTTTCTTGTGTTCTAGTTTGATTTTGTTGTTTGTTGTTTCCTATTATACTGTTTTTATATTCTCTGGTGTATTTATAAGCTGCCCAGAGTCATTTGGAGTCAGGCAGCATCAACTAAAATAAATAAATGTAATAAATTATCATAGGAGAGCAAGTGTAGTATTGTAGTTAACGTCTACAGACCATTAAGTCCATGGTCGTCCATGGAAACTCATTGGGTGACTTTGGGTCAGTAGCTATTTCTTAGCCCGATCACAGTGTGGCTATTATCAGAAAACATTTGAAGAGGGAGAGCTATGTACACGGTCTTGAGCACCTAGAGGGAAAGTGTTATACAAATCTAAGTAATGAATTGTCTATATACTGTAGAAAGCAAGAACTCTACCACAGGGCTATGGGCCTGACTGGCTTCCTTGATCACTCTATTTAATGTAACGGTGTGAATGAATTCCATAGATATCCGCCAGATGATAATGCTGACTGTATTGGATTTTCCTTTTGAAACTTCACTGGAGAAAGGGTTATTGTAGCCCATGCTGAATAATTCATTATAAATCCCAAATCAAATAAACACAACACATTTACAATGTTCAGTTGCCACAAAAATGTTTCTGAAGTCTAGGAATGACTCGCAGCTACATACATGCAGGTCCTTTTCCTCCAGGGAAGCATATCTGTGTGTGGTGCTATATGTTCAAGGCTTCAGTATAAACTGCTGTCTTGCATACACTGACCTACTGTATGTTTGGGCAATTACTCACTTGAGTGGACAGCATGTAATTTTTTGCTTCTCCCAGGGCACTAGTAACTTGTACTTCTCCACTTTTAATGATTTGTTCAAAGGCTTTTGATGAATATGTGCATTATATACCTCAGAGCTATGCCAGCCTATTTAGCATCTGACTTGGTGCCCTTTTCAGAGATGTACATCTTGGAAGTGCTTAAAAGTGAAACGTTCACAAAAGTAGGTGCATTGGGGTATGGAAACACATGTTGCAAAGATGTCACACATGAACAACTTATGTAGGAAAAAGCACCAGATACTTCCCCTGGGTAATGATAATGTGAATCTGAGGGCAGGAAGCCAAATATTTCTCTTTGAATGGGACTTTTAGGCTCCAGCATTAACATGAGTCAGGCAGTCAAAACAAGGCTTGGAGTGTTTCTAATCTTAATCTCCAAGTACAGACCAGGTGACACCTCACATTTCCTTTGGAGGGCTAACTGATATGTGGTCTATTGCTATTATATTTTATGGGATTCCATACTGCCTTTTCTCTTTTGTCATTATGAATCAGTTCACATTCCTTGGATGATTCTTTCTTAAAAACAAATAGCAAACAAGTACATGAAAATAGATTCATGTTCAACCATTTCAATGAAGAGGGCTAAGAGAAGTTTTGAATTATGGGTATGTACTCATTAAATATATCGTAATAAGACTCATCTATATGTAGAGTGGGGCTAGGAACACTATGGAAAAGATACAAAAACTAAACAGTGAATAACAACAAATCCAGAATATTCCTTTGGATTATTTTGCCTTTTATTACTTGAAGGACAATCTGTTTCTTGGTTTTGGCTATATTCAGTGGTAGAAGGGCAGGGCTGATGTGAGGGATGGGTCATGTATCAGAGACAAAAGTGGGTGGGGACACTTTTCTTTCTCTAGCTTGCCCTTCATCTTTTCTTGACTCCATACCCAGAGGCTGTTCATCTCTGAATGGTAAATAACAGGCTCAGGGTAAAACCTGGCAAGATTGAGTGATCATGGATACAAGGCTGGATACAATATCCAACCCTATTTCTTGACAGGTTCCCACATGGAACTTGTGTGTAATATGGGGATCATCCTGGATTCTCAGTTCGTGCTTGGAGAGCAAAGGGCAGCTGTTGTCAGGAAAGCTTTTGCATAGCTATATCTAGTGTGCCAGTTATGCCTGTTTTCAAATTCTATCCATAGAGCTCCAATATTAAATAAAAATCATTTTAGCCAATATCAGAAAATTCTGAATTTCTGTGGAAAACCATGCAAGTTCTCAGTCAAGAACATCAAATTCTCACAAGATTCCAAGTGAAAAATGCCAAAATATCATGAGATTTGGCAAACTGTGATTTTGGCATAGATAAGTTTCAGACCTTGTGTTAGCATAGCATCTTTCTGCTATTCATTAAAAACAGACTCACTTCTTTCAGATTTCAGGTGCAGAAGCCTGAAAAAAAGTCAGGGTGCTTTAATGAATAGTAATGAATAGCAGAAAGGTAATGTGCCAAGAGTTTCATGAGGTCCAAAGCATTTCTTCCAAATAATTTTCTCTTTGCCCAGTGTGGTTAAGATATTAGTAGACTAAGACTAGGAAGACCCAGGTTCAAGTCCACCCTTAGCCACATAGTTCACTGGGTGACTTTGGGCTTTATCACATGGTTGTTGCAAGAAAGAATGGAGGAAATAATTCTTCAAATTACAGTCACTCATGATGTCAACACCTCTTGCACAGATTAACGCAACATGCTATACATGGGGCTGCCCTTGAAGGCCACTCAGAGGCTACAGCTATCCAAAATACACTCGTTCTAGGAGCACATTGGTGTGCCTATGTAACACCACTATTTTGTGAGCTGCATTGTTTGCCAGTGGGTTCTGGGTGCAATTCAAGCACAGGGCCTGATTGTTTGTGGTAACATCTCTTTCTGATAACCTCTGCCCACCTATTAAGTGTGTGTGTGTGTGTGTGTGTGTGTGTACAGATCATGAACAAACAGTAGTATTCTCTACAGACTAGCAGTAAGTTGTAGATCATAGATTAGGACCATTGTTCTACTGACAGTTTTCAAAATACTGAGCTGATGGACAAATAGTATACAGTACAGAAGCTCCCTGTCCATATCTGAGTTTGAGCTATTGCTGAAATTTAAAATATGTTCGTATACAATGAGTAAATGAGTAAATCTTAAAATGTTGCAAGCTAGTGTGGTCCAATATTGTTCTATGTTATTTTATCATTCCCATTTAGCCTTATAGAAAATAAATTCCTTTCAGATTTTTTTTTCCTCAAAGGGAAGCAATTTTTGGCAAAATTCTCCTATGTGAGACACAGTGTTCTTGCATTAACTTGACTGCATGGTGTTAACTGCAATGTAGTGTAAGTATATGTGTTGAAAGTGTTTTGCCTTATAATCATCTTTCCAGAATATTTTTGGTGAAATTTTCAGTGGTGAAGTGTAGGATTCTGAGAGCTACTTTCATTACAAGGTAGTCAGGCATGGGTATGAGTGTCTTGGCTTTCACTCTCTGCCGCTTTCCCAGCTGCCATTAAATCCCAATAGAAGACATCATGAGGAAACTCATCCTAGAGGCTTTTCTTAGATCAGGAAGCATGGCCAGCCAGCAAGACTGCAGAGTGATGGACCAACATGTGTGATATAAAAACAATGGGCCATCTTGCAATAATATAACTCAAAACACTGGCAGAAGGAAGTTCACAGCACCATGAAACTGAGGCAGAAAAACTGAAGCATCTTTTGCAGGAGAAGAAACTTTTTATAGAACCAAAATATGTTGTAGCAAAATATGATTAAATACTCAGAGGAAGAATTTCAACAGGTTCCTTGAAGTTTAATAGCTTCATTTCAAAATTAAAACATTCCTCAGAGCCATGAAGCAGCTGCATATCTGGTATCCTAGTCCTAAACATACTGCTGCACAAAGTTATGCAGAATAACTATTAGCATCCAACAGAGATTTCTTTTGAAATATTTAGAGTACTTTCATCATATTGAGATTTACAGTGTGGAAAAATTGGATCCAGAGAGATATCCTGGCTTCAGTGCATACTTGGAATACAATTCAGGAGCAATTCCGCATAGTGGGAAGTCCTTGTAAACACAAGAAGTTCCCATACATTTGCAGAAATTGAATTTGTCTCAGTGGGCACAATTTAGAGAAAGTTTTACAAACATTCATGTTGGTTGGAACAAAGGCAAGACTGATAAGTTCACTTTACTGGATCTACTTGGAATTCCACTGACAGCTCTGATTGGAATCCTGGTGGCATGACTTCTAAATTCTGCGAAGGATATACAGTAGACCTTCCAAAGAGGTAGTGCCTAAAATTATATTGAGTTCTGTGTGGCTGATGGAGACTGTGGAATGCTGTTGAAGATACAGTTTCTTACAATATCTTCAACAGCAAGTGTGTTGTGTTTGTGTGGTACATCTTTAATCTTCAATGGGGTGAGGTCCACTGTATTATTTGTCCACCATTGTGCTTGGAGAAACTGCAAAATAATGAGCCCAAAGAATTCTTTACAGGATTATTGAAGCTTTACCACAGGCACAGTTTAGTACCAGAAGCAAGTTTGTTGCTTCTTCAGAATCAGAGATGTAGAAGTACCACAGGGCCTTTTTAACATCAACTGACCTGAGCGCTGAGTATTCCCTGGCTACCTATGTAATGTGAATTATTAGCAGATTGGAAGTGACATCAATTAGTTATGTGGAGCTGACATTCTGATGGAAAATAAAAATGAGGTACTGTACATACAAATCTCAAATTCATCTCTACATTGCCTAGGGATTTTCTTTCCCCTTTCCTTCCCACAATATCAATTATCAGTTTATAATATAGTATTGTTGACTTAACAATGATATATTTCCAGCTGAAGGCAGAAATGCATTTTGCATTAATAAATTGTTTTGAAATGTGTTTAAGGACTATTTCATTACAGACAGACAAAAAGGCAGCTACAAACTAAATTCAGTGGTCTCTCAATCACTCCTACCTGTGGCCTGTTGGTGGGGGTGAGCATTTATCAGTGTGGCAGAAAATATTATAGTTGTGATAGACAGCTATTACTTCTCCTCAGACAGAAGTCCCTGTACCTTATATTCCCAATGCCATGGGAAAAATTCACTTGGTATTTTCTTTCTGGCAACTGTGCGGCTGTTTATAATTTGATGGAAAATTGATTAATCACACATTTAACTCAATGCAAGATCTTCTGCACTGTAATAAATTATGGCCATTAATCAATAAGTACAAAGTAATTCCAGCAGTCTGGAGACATGCTGGTTTCTAATAGAAAAGCTTGCGCTCTGGCCTTCCTGCCAGTGACCACTTCATCTGAGGTATTTTGCACCTGCCTCAATCCAATTAGATGACATAATTAATGAATCTCAATGCACTTGATAATTTGTTATACAAAAGGAAGAATGTTTTGGCATATCCATTAAGTTCTGATGTACAGCCCTTTACACAGAGAGAAAAAGGGAGAGAGACAATTCAGAACAGGCCTGAGAATGCAGTTGAAGTCTTATTGCTCAGCTGTGCATCTAACTTGTGAGTAAATAGTCAGATCAGAACTGAAAGAAAAGCCAAAAATAAATAGGTCTCCTCCTTGGCTAGCAAATGAGAGGAAACTGTACGTACACACATTCACACACTGAGACATTCAGGCCATCTTGCTCCTTTTATGACAAATTAACTGGTATGATTAGAATAAGTAGCCAGGAAGTATTCTTTTCCAGCCAGCCTAATCAATGTTTCCTTGGTTAGTATCAGTTACAGCTTTACATATCATAGTACTTTTGCACCTGTTCTGTGGAACCAACAAATAGACACCCTATCAATTTTATAGCAAGCAAAAAGCAGACACAGATTACGAGAAAAGAAAAGAATGGGCAATTATACCACTAAGAGACAAGGGGACAAGATTTTGTTTAAGGACCCTGAAAAACAATTAGCTGAGGATTAGAGGACTAAAAGACCTTTCCAAACTGTACCTGGAAAATACCTCACCCACTTAATGCCTTCTAAGCTGTCACTGTGCTTGAACTTCAGTCCCAGTGATTAATGGAAAGCTGGAGGGCACAGCTAGCAGCTAAAGTCTCAATTATGAAAAAGCAGTAACTAGTTTAATGTGCTGATGCCTTTATACTTAAAGTGACAGCTGTGAAGAATGGCAATATTTCCAATCATGCTTTAATAATTTATCATTCATTTATTGGCATCCTCATCACATCTTATTCCTGCTTCTGGGTTTTTTGTTTTATGTTTGTCCTTTGAGGTCCATAGTGGCTCAACAGAGGGAAAAGAAAATTGGTTTCAAGTCTAGGAGGTTCAACTTCCTTTTGAAAACATCTAAATCTACTTCAGCTGCAGGAACATGGCTACTCTGATTACTACCTGTACTATATCTGATGTTGCCACAAGAAAAGCTACTACTTCTGCTGAACCACCATGACTAGGCAGATACTTCATAGTATCTTCATGGTACCACATCTCTCAGTAAAGATTATTCTCAACTTCCACAGGTGTTGAACTGTAAAAGATAGCATGTGGCTACTGTTCAGAGTGCTGGAAAGCATTTGGCCCAAGAGATCAGAAAAAAAACACACCAGGCATTTCTATAAAAATAAATGTATTTACCAAAAGCATAAAACATAAGCAGTTTCCATATCCAGAAATCCTGGATAGGCACAAAAAGCTTCTTACATAAACATATTTACAAGCTCATGCATTCACACACAGAGCTGGGAGAACGAGCTGCTGCTGTTGCTGCTGGGCTAAAAATGAAAACCAAAAACTTTCTGGTAGCAAGCTCCCCCCAAGGCAAATCAGCAGCTTTAACTTATATGGTCATCTTTTCACACCCAAAACTGAGGATACTTAAGTTTGATCTGTTCACCCTGCCAAAGTGATTTGTTACCATAGTAACTTAGTGGCTTGCTACCTGCAAACAACCAAATACCAACAGCTGCCTGCAGTATCATTATGACATTTTAGGCATAAGGCCAAGTCATCTCAATGACTACATTTTCCAGAAATTAAATTATTGTTTATGCTTCTTTATTGTTGCTTGTTTGTTCTGGTGTTTTTTTAAAAAAAGTAGGGGTTAATTTTTATTTTTTTTCCTTTTTATTTTTTGTTAATGATTAATTTTCTTGAAGACATTTAATTGTGCAAAAGTAGTCAAAAATCAGAAAAGGTGCTACCAGAGTCCTGATTTTCAGTTACCGTAGACTAACGCAGCTCTCATCCCACAATCTCTATACTGCAAAACTAGTGTAATCAGTTTTAAAACAACTACATAAATATATATGCTAATATTACTCTATCATGTACCAGGCATATAGAATGCAAAGCAGAGAAGCTGTGGAGTGCACGTGTGTGTCTGCATGTTGCAAGAATATTTATGTGGTTCCAATCTATATTAAACAAAGCAAAAGTTTGGCTCAAATATCTATGTATCCTATTTGGCTTTATGGATTAGACTAAGAAACCATTTCTAATTCTTACATTCAAAACTTGAAACTTTCAATTTAATTGCCACCCCACCTAAGCTATATAAGATAGAAACTGTTACCCTTTCAGAGGTGTATTCAGAGAAAAATGGTCATGTCTAAGAAATTATATGAGAAAAAGGTTTTGGACAAAATCTACATTTGTTCTCAAAAACCAAATGTGAGCAGAGTCTATGGCAAAGGTAGGGGTCCTGGTAGCTACAGTGCCCAGAATTTCTGATGTTAATCCTGCTGCTTGATGCATCTGGGAATTGTGGACCAAAACACTGAGAAACATCAGGTTGAATCATGACAGAACCTAACAATCCTAATGACCTTTTCAGTGAATGTAGAGTATCCAACACATCCAACAGCACCTTTTAAAAGGAATGTTTTTGAACTGTAAAAGAAGCAACATCAGTGCATATATGCAGCTTTTACCCCAACAATATGCTGGTATATTTTGTTTATGTTCAGATAAACAGATTTTGTTGCTCAGACTCACATTCCATCACATTTAAAAACTTACACAGAGTGACATAAAATCCCTAGAACTGAGAATTTGAGAGTACTAATGAGAAGAGTGTTATTTCAAGTTTCACACTACAGGAAATAATGCAAGATTTGAATTACAAATGCATGGAACTGCCTGCCTTGTTCTTTAGAGAAGTCTATCACTTCTTAAAGCTATTCATATAAGAGCCAGTTTGGTGTAGTGGTTAAAGCATCAGGCTAGAAACCAGGAGACCAGGACTTCTAGTTCCGCCTTAGGCACAAAGCCAGCTGGGGGACCTTGGGCCAGTCCCTCTCTCTCAGCCCTAGGAAGATGATAATGGCAAAACACTTCTGAAAAAAACCTTGCCAAGAAAACTGCAGGGACTTGTCCAGGCAGTCTCTGAGAATTGGACATGATTGAACAGATTAAAAAAAAAGTTATTCATAGAAAAACACGGTTTCTTGATTCTATATATTCTAGAAGAAGAGCAGAAAAAACAAAAACAAAATATTCCCAATAGGACTACCCATTATACCATTATTCTCTATCTTCATTTCTGTTCAGGATGTGTAGTTGTATAGCTTGTGTTATACCAAGGTCTGCATCTTGGTTCCATTAGTCTTGCAGTAGCGCAAGTCAGTAATTGCTAAGATGCAGGCTTTATTAAAAACCTGCCCAACATCCAAATGAAAAACAAGTTTTTTTTAAGATATTACTCCCATAATTGCCAGTGAAAGACCGTAATTCATCCCAAAATGAGAGAGTCTAGCTCAGCGTGGAAACCAGTCAAACTGTAGATCCTAATCTAAAGCAGTTAAGATTATTACTTTGTAAGTTATTTTCACTTTTTTCACTATCAGGGTTAATATTAACTTCTCTTGGCTGGAATCACAGATTTGCAAGAATGGGGAAAGCTGTTAGAATTCCAGTAATTGACAAGTATTAAAGATGGGCCTTATTTAAACTAGAGGCCAGTTCAATTATTGTGCCTTTTTCTTCCATTCATCTGGTGAAGCACTTTTGGAGTGGGATGAATGGTTATCACATGTCCCTTGTTATTGTAATGAATAAGGACTAGCTTTCACTGTCTCGTTAAATATTAAAGTTTGGCAACGCTTTCTGGAGAATCTCTGGGAGCTGCACTCAAAGCTTTGAGGAAGGGGTTTCTGCAGTCTGAAGCAACAGATTGTGCACCCTTTTCAGCTCTGGGCCAACTGCAACATTACAGATTTTTCTCAACCTCACCACTTAGGATAAAAGACAAAACTTTTAGCCATATCAATAACCTGCCAATGTACTCCCCTTGCAAATGTGCAACCTTGATGATTCTGAGCAGCCCTACTAGTACTGTTAATTCCCAATTTCATACTAACTTTTCTTCCTAAAGATGATTTTATTCCAGAGATTTTGGAGCTATAGAAATGAACTTGGTTCTCTTAATTCAAACCAGACTGCAAAACATTGTTTATTTCCAAGAATGATATTAAGCTTCTTTACTTAGAGTTTCTGCTGAATAGTTTCGCTTTGGAGAATCGTTTGGGGATGGAAAAGGGATTTTCTAAATGAAAAAGTGCTCTGGCATTTGACACATCATTTCAAATTATGCATACATCCAGAATTCCTCCCTCCTTTATTTATTTATAAACCGCCTTTTTGCCCAAGGCAATTGGTACAACATTAAAAAAACAACAATGCAATTTAGTTAAGCAATCAACCCATTAAAATCCAATAAAATTTTATATCATAATCAATTTTAAAAATGAAACAAAACATAGAAACTATAAAGGCACTGAGAGAAAAAATAGTATGTTTCTGTTCCTTCATATCAAGACTTTTTGCTGTAGATGGAATAGGGGTGTACATGGATCTTTGCAGACAAAGCAGGAAGGCAAATAGCATCAGGATGCAAATGAATGACTTATATACCTGTGTAAAGCATAATGATGTAATTACATAATTGCACCATTTGTGTGATGATGAAATGATGCCTAAGGCATTTTGACATCATCATTACAGATGCAGGTGGGCACTGAAGAAGTAAAATTCTACAACGAAGGTGAAGCCTTTGGTGTAATGGTGAAGGATCCTAGCAACCAGGAGACTGTGAGTTCTAGGCCTCCTTTGGACATGAAAACTGACTGGGTAACTTCAGGCCAGTCAGTCTCTCTCAGTCCAACCCACCTCACAGGGTTGTTGTTGTGAGGAAAATAGAAGGCAGGATATTAGGTATAAAGGTGGAATAAAGGTATAAAAGGTGAGAATAATAATAATAATAATAATAACAAAAACAAAAACAACTTAATAAATCACCCAGCCCATATTACATTGGGGTAAACAATATATCAGAATGTACAATTTACATTGTACTTTATTTTATTTATTCTCTAGATTTCTATCCAGCAGAAATTCAAATTAGTGTACCTAGTATTTATTTGTCCAATTGTTCTCTATACAACAATCCTGTGAAGAAACCCTGGCTGCTTCAAAGCTTACATTCCTGAAAGTGGTCTTGAACCTGGTATTCCTGATCCTAGTCCAAGACTTTGAATGCTACACCATACTGGCCTAAACTTGCAGATTATTTACAAGTTTAAATAAACATCACAGCTGGTTCTTCTGGAAGCCACACTGATAACAAGAGACAACAATCAATATTCATTTTTAATTTAGTGGGGAAAAGCTTGTAGTGTTTGAAAAAATGTTCCTAATATTTTTTCATAGTGTCATTCAATTAGATGGAAAAGCAATTGCTTTCATTTTTTTTTCAAGAAGAGAAAATAGTTTTTATGAAATACTTACTGCACTTAGTTTAATTACAAAGTAGTCAAAGATGGATATGAGTATCTTCTCTTTCATTGTCTGTAGCCTTCCCAGGTTCCCTAAGAAGACTTCGTGAGAAGCACTTCTTAGAAGTTAAACGCACACAAACACGCACACAGACAGAAAGAATGGCAACAAGCAAGACTGCAGAGTGATAGATATTTGTAGGATAGAAACAACAGAATTAAAACCATCTGCCACTTTTCAGTAATAAAACTAATACTGCTGAAAGTCTTGCAAGGAGAATTTGGAGGAACTGGGTATGTCTGACCTCGAGTAAAGATGACTTTTCTTTAGTACTGAAGTACCTGAAGATACATAAGTTACTGTTCCTAACTTACAGGAAGGCAGATTCCAGGAATTTTTTCCTAATGTTATCAGAAGTTTAGTGATGGAGTCAATCACCTAACTCCTCTAATATATTCATGAAAAACCTGGATAGACACTTGTTGGGAATACTTTAAATGGATTCTTGCACTAAATATGTGCTGAGACTTTCAAGTCTGAGATTCTGTATTGCTTGTGGTTTTCCACACATTTTTCTAGCTCTTTAGTTTGATGACCTATTTGGCTTCTTCCAATTCTATGATTCTATGAATGCGATCATTATATAGAACACAGTTAAGAAAAAATAGGCAACATATGGCCTTTAGCATCCCTGTAGGCCACAGAGTCCAAGGAACACTCTCATTGCTCTCTTGCTGCCCAGCTGATGGACCATTAGTTAAGAGAAAGGAAAAAGAATGCTGTTTCCCTCCTGCTAATAAGAATGGAGAAAGAGCAGTCTGGACAAGGATTCTGGTAGGTAGTGGAATGGAGAATTTTAAATGTTACTGTCTTTAGAAACCACCTGCTATCTTTAGAAAGAGAAGATATGTGAATTATGACATGACTAATTCCTTAGTATCACTTTTTTGTAAAGAATTATTGCATTTTTGGATGATTAAAGCTGGCCTAACATTGAAGTCTTTCAACAATAAATAACTACAAGAAGAAAACCACAGAAACACAGATGGCTGTTGGAAGGAAAAAAATTGGAGGAAAAATATAATCTGATTTGGAATGAATCTTTAGCCGATGGATAAAGAAGAATTTTTCCCCATAATTTTAATATAAATAGGTAAATGCAGTGCAAATGAAAGAATATTAGCTTTGCCAGCCTTTTGAAGCCTAAAATAGAACATATAATTTAGTTCTTTATGTAGATTTATATCCTGCATATGCTCTGGGATGCCTACTTATTTATTTAATTTGTAGAGTTATATATTCTTCAGCAAAGGATCGTTACCTTGGCGTGGTGCTGGAGCTTGAGCACCTCAATGATGCCATGAGCTAAACCGTGAAGGGCCACCCAAGACGGGAAGGTCATGACAGAGAAGTCAGACTAAATGCGATCCCTGGGGAAGGTAATGGCAACCCACCCCAGTATTCTTGCCGTGAAAACTCAATGGATCAGTACAACCAGAGATATGTCGGCATACCATGGGAAGATGAGACCCCCAGGTCGGAGGATGGTCAAAATGCTACTGGGGAGGAACAGAGGATGAGCTCAACTAGCCCCAGACGTGATGACGCAGCTAGCTCAAAGCCGAAAGGACGGCTAGTGGCCGATGGTGCTGGTGGTGAACGGCGAATCCAATGTTCTAAGGATCAACACACCATCGGAACCTGGAATGTAAGATCTATGAGCCAGGGCAAATTGGATGTGGTTATTGCTGAGATGTCAAGATTAAAGATAGACATTCTGGGCGTCAGTGAACTGAAATGGACTGGAATGGGCCACTTCACATCAAATGACCACTAGATCTACTACTGCGGACAAGAGGACCACAGAAGAAATGGAGTAGCCTTCATAATTAATAGTAAGGTGGCTAAAGCAGTGCTTGGATACAACCCAAAAAACGACAGAATGATCTCAATTCGAATTCAGGGCAAGCCATCTAACATCACAGTGATCCAAATATACGCCCCAACCACAAATGCTGAAGAAGCTGAAGTAGAGCGGTTCTATGAGGATCTGCAGCACCTACTGGACAACACGCCTAAAAGAGATGTTATTTTCATCACAGGAGACTGGAATGCTAAGGTGGGCAGTCAAATGACACCTGGAATTACAGGTAAGTATGGCCTAGGAGAACAAAACGAAGCAGGACACAGGCTGATAGAATTTTGCCAAGACAATTCACTCTGCATAACAAACACTCTCTTCCAACAACCTAAGAGACGGCTTTATACATGGACTTCACCAGATGGACAACACCAAAATCAGATTGATTACATCCTTTGCAGCCAAAGGTGGTGGACATCTGTACAGTTGGTAAAAACAAGGCCTGGAGCTGACTGTAGTTCAGATCACGAACTTCTTCTTGCACAATTTAGGATCAGACTAAAGAGATTAGGGAAGACCCACAGATCAGCTAGATATGAGCTCACTAATATTCCTAAGGAATATGCAGTGGAGGTGAAGAATCGATTTAAGGGACTGGACTTAGTAGATAGGGTCCCGGAAGAACTCTGGACAGAAGTTGGCAGCATTGTTCAGGAGGCGGCAACAAAATACATCCCAAAGAAAGAGAAAACCAAGAAGGCAAAATGGCTGTCTGCTGAGACACTAGAAGTAGCCCAAGAAAGAAGGAAAGCAAAAGGCAACAGTGATAGGGGGAGATATGCCCAATTAAATGCAAAATTCCAGAGGTTAGCCACAAGAAATAAGGAATTATTTTTAAACAAGCAATGCGCGGAAGTGGAAGAAGACAATAGAATAGGAAGGACAAGAGACCTCTTCCAGAAAATTAGAAACATTGGAGGTAAATTCCAGGCAAAAATGGGTATGATCAAAAACAAAGATGGCAAGGACCTAACAGAAGAAGAAGAGATCAAGAAAAGGTGGCAAGAATATACAGAAAACCTGTATAGGAAGGATAACAATATCGGGGATAGCTTTGACGGTGTGGTCGGTGAGCTAGAGCCAGACATCCTGAAGAGTGAGGTTGAGTGGGCCTTAAGAAGCATTGCTAATAACAAGGCAACAGGAGACGACGGCATCCCAGCTGAACTGTTCAAAATCTTGCAAGATGATGCTGTCAAGGTAATGCATGCTATATGCCAGCAAATTTGGAAAACACAAGAATGGCCATCAGACTGGAAAAAATCAACTTATATCCCCATACCAAAAAAGGGAAACACTAAAGAATGTTCAAACTATCGAACAGTGGCACTCATTTCACATGCCAGTAAGGTAATGCTCAAGATCCTGCAAGGTAGACTTCAGCAGTTCATGGAGCGAGAATTGCCAGATGTACAAGCTGGGTTTAGAAAAGGCAGAGGAACTAGAGACCAAATTGCCAATATCAGCTGGATAATGGAAAAAGCCAGGGAGTTTCAGAAAAACATCTATTTCTGTTTTATTGACTATTCTAAAGCCTTTGACTGTGTGGACCATAACAAATTGTGGCAAGTTCTTAGTGGTATGGGGATACCAAGTCATCTTGTATGCCTCCTGAAGAATCTGTATAACGACCAAGTAGCAAGAGTAAGAACTGACCACGGAACAACAGACTGGTTTAAGATTGGGAAAGGAGTATGGCAGGGCTGTATACTCTCACCCTACCTATTCAACTTGTATGCAGAACACATCATGCGACAAGCTGGCCTTGAGGAATCCAAGGCTGGAGTTAAAATCTCTGGAAGAAACATTAACAATCTCAGATATGCAGATGATACCACTTTGATGGCTGAAAGTGAAGAGGAACTGAGGAGCCTTATGATGAAGGTGAAAGAAGAAAGTGCAAAAGCTGGCTTGCAGCTAAACCTCAAAAAAACCAAGATTATGGCAACCAGCTTGATTGATAACTGGCAAATAGAGGGAGAAAATGTAGAAGCAGTGAAAGACTTTGTATTCCTAGGTGCAAAGATTACTGCAGATGCTGACTGCAGTCAGGAAATCAGAAGACGCTTAATCCTTGGAAGAAGAGCAATGACAAATCTCGATAAAATAGTTAAGAGCAGAGACATCACACTGACAACAAAGGCCCGCATAGTTAAAGCAATGGTGTTCCCTGTAGTAGCATATGGCTGCAATAGCTGGACCATAAGGAAGGCTGAGCGAAGGAAGATCGATGCTTTTGAACTGTGGTGTTGGAGGAAAATTCTGAGAGTGCCTTGGACTGCAAAAAGATCCAACCAGTCCATCCTCCAGGAAATAAAGCCAGACTGCTCACTTGAGGGAATGATATTAAAGGCAAAACTGAAATACTTTGGCCACATAATGAGAAGACAGGACACCCTGGAGAAGAGGCTGATGCTAGGGAGAGTGGAAGGCAAAAGGAAGAGGGGCCGACCAAGGGCAGGATGGATGGATGATATTCTAGAGGTGACGGACTCGTCCCTGGGGGAGCTGGGGGTGTTGACGACCGACAGGAAGCTCTGGCGTGGGCTGGTCCATGAAGTCACGAAGAGTCGGAAGCGACTAAACGAATAAACAACAACAACAGAGTTATATATTAGACAATAATTCAGTTGACAAGACTGGTTGTTAGACATTGTTTCCAGCACTGGTTGTTTAGGACTGAGAACTTAAAATGGTTAAAATGTTAGGACCTCACTTGTATTCTAACTGCCAGTTTCCAGAAGACATTCTTCCTTATGAGAAAGTTTATATTCCTTGGTAAGTGCCTATTCTTGAGGAAACCTGTTCCTTGGACTTGGACTTTGTCCTCTGGTGTATGTTCCTTAAAAACTGTAGGGCTTAATTCAATTTGGGGCCAGAATTGTTGGTCTCACAGAGAAAGAAATAAACTTGTTTCAGACTGTATCCATGATTCAATTTCATCCTTTCAGGGTTTCCTCATCAGGGAAAGCATGGCAAGTATATAGAAAGCTGCTTATTACTTACATTCGATAATAAGCAGCTTTAATCTTTCAGGGGCTATTTTGAAAAGCCATGTCGGTTCCACAGTTCTTTAATATTCATGTGCAGAACCTTTTTAGGAGTGCCATTTACTTTTCTTCAGAGCAATCCAAGTCTTTCAAGTTCACCCCTTTTTTCTGTTAAGCAAGATAAGAACAATGCTTTATTCTGTGAACAATGTCCAAAAGATTTTTTTTTTGTTTTTTCCTCCTCCTGCTTTAACGCAACATTTCTAGGTTTCACTGAATTAATGCTACCTTAATCCAAATGTTATTTGTAGAATGAGCACTAGGTATCTTATTGGTGTCATTAAGTACAGAGAGGTCTGGAGAGGCTGCAAATCCATTCTAATAAGCTCTTTGATAGTGTTAAGAAAGGGCTCTCACCAAATTCCTGCCTATTGAAAAGGAGATGGAAAAAGAGTGTGACATCAGATTTAAGCATCAAGTAATGGCTTGTCTCGGTCTGATTTTGATGCTGCCCATGGCAAGTTGCTGCCACACATTTCGTATAGTTGCTTTGTGCTATAATTTTCACAACAATCTCAAATGGCCTGGAAAGCACTGAGTGGCAACTCTCTGCAAATTTGCACCAGACTGATCTGTCAGTGGTAAAATTATGCAGGAGGACAGAGAACTCATCTATGCCCCATTCTGAAACATCACTGACTGCCTAGGTTCTATTCCTGATTAGGCATATTAGGTCTTGCATTCATCTAAACATAGTATCCTAAATATGGATTTAGGATTAAAAATAAATTAGGAGTCCTGATAAGGCATGAGGTTCCTAACCGGGGTCAACTGGGTTGAATTCCTGCTCAACAGGAGGAAATCTTTAGGAAACCTGTGTGCCTGAGGACACTGAAGGCAGGATTTCCATGACCCTCTACAGTGGTGGACAGACATATGGTTCTTGCACCATTTGTGGCTGCCAAAAGCCTCTTTTGTTTCCTTACACTCTCATGGTCTTTTTTTGCATTTTTTTTTATGCCAAAAAAAATATATCATCAGCATAGTTCATGCAATTTTTAGGCAAAAAGTTTCAACCCCTTCCCCCCCTAAAATATGTTTAACACTTCTTTATTTCCCAAAGAAACAGGAAAAATAATCTGAAAATTCAAGTCCTACTTATAATCTCTACAGGTGAGTTCACATGTCTGGGTGAAATGAGGACTCTCATAGTAGGTAGTTACATATAAAAAGAAGAAAGAGGTTTGCATGTGTTTTCTGTTGTTGCCCCCACCCTTTGGAAAATCTTGCTCCCTGAGGTGAGGTTGGGCCCCACTCTTCTGGCCTTCAGGAAGAGTGTCAAGTCCTGGCTCTACCATCTAGCTTGAGGATCCAAGAGTGATAGGCAGCCCTGGGGTGGTTGGTGGCTTAAAGACATTCTCTCTGGCTTTTAGTTTCCCTCTTTTATCTTCTTCTATTTTTGTACTTTTTCTATTTTTTATAATGATTTTATAACTTTTATTTGTAAGCTGCCCAGCATCACTTTTATAATGAGATGGGTGGTATACAAATTTAATAATAAATAAATAAATGTGTTAACTGAAATTTGTAAGTGCAAATTGTGAAATATTATAATAGAAATACAATATTTCTCATCGTAATGGGAATGATAGGGATCAGGTGATTTGTGTGTCTGCTTAGTTATTGTTTACAGTGCTAATTATTGATGGAGAACTTAGAGGCCCTTCTAACTCTTTTTTATAAATGAAACTTTGATTGGATAGGACTTCAAGTACAGAACACCTTTAAATAAAGGTGAAATGAAGCAGTTGCTTTGACTGATGGACTGGCTGGCAGAAAATTGTAGCCTATTTGCTACAACTTCCTACTTGCTGCCCAGAGCAATCATACTGTGCATGCAGTGTGTGACTCCCTGTGGCAGACTGCCAACCCAACAACTGCTTACGGGTGTTACTCTGAAGGGATCCTCAGAGCCATACATTGTACAGTGCTCAGATGATTCCTTATAGCAACATCTCTTAGGGCAACCAGCTGGTACATAGAAAGTATGCACAGGAAGGAGTAAACAATGAAAGAGAACAATGGGGCATGGTAGATCCTCTTCTTGATTCAGGTGGATCTTCTTGCACTACCTCTGGCTGATTTTCACTTCTCACATATGTCACCAGGACTACCTGGTGATTTGGCAGCATAAATATTTATATTTATTTATAATATTTATTTTAATATTTGATATTTAATATGTATTAATTAAGTATATTATTTTATATAATTTATATAAATTTATTTTGCACAATATAATTATGTTAATTATATAATTAATTAATGTTAACATTAATATAATATTATTAATATACTAATATTTAGTATTAATTATTTTAATATTTAATATTTATATTTATAAATAAAAATTTTGAGAGCCAGTTGGTCTAGTAGTTAAGGCACCAGGCTAGAAATCAGGAGACTGTGAGTTCTGATCCCATCTTAGGCATGAAAGCCAGATGGGTGACCTCGGGCCTGTCACTCTCTGTCAGCCCAACTCACCTCACAGGGTTGATGTTGTGGGGAAAATAGGAGGAGGAAGGAGTATTAGGTATGTTCCCCACCTTGAGTTATTTATAACAATAATAAAGGCAGGATTAAAAAAAATCTAAAAAAATATTTACAATCAGTAGGTGGCATCACAGAGATGGAGAAAACTTCAACTCCTTGCTGCCATCTGGCGATCATAACCCAGATTTGCAGACCTGATTTTGGTAGCCCTACCATTAGCTGTTGCTCAATCTAGCTGCTTTACTGTGCTCCTAATGATATAGATAGTCTATGTTTTCTTAAATTCTTATGACAATTCACAAAAGTTTGGCCCTATTAGATACCACAAAGGTACAGATAAATGGCAGACATATAGAAAGCATTTTGTGTGTTGGTCTGCCCTGGTGGTTCTTGAGGAATATTAAAATGTGAACAGAGTGAAAAACAAAATATTGTCTCCTTTGCACTCTGATCCTAGGCTGATTTTCTTATGAAGAATACAGTAAACTACACTGGAATCACCAAGTTTCATTGAAAAGTACAGTTAAGATCTGACAGCTCTGCAAAATCATGTTTCATTCCTTACTGAAATCAGAGAAATTAAACTGATAATTTCCTTTCTATTTCATTCCTGAATCCTGTGAAATGTTTAAATTTTCACTGATAACAAAATGGTTTCAGATATAGTAATAAAGGGAGACTTGTAATAACACTATACTATAATGGCCTGTAAAACAAGACATCCAGATTTAGAGAGCTCTGTTAACAGTTAAGCTCCCACTGACCACCTGCAGAGGATTGCAGGAAAAGCTGCCTTTTGATCTTCTTTGTGAAAGGACCTTAAAGGGTGGGAAAAAATAGAAGGGAAAATAAATGTGGATGAACCTTAAAAGATATTTAGTGGAAATATTCTGTTTGGAACCATTTAGCCCTTTGAACAAGAAATATACCATATACAACATTAAATCTATGGCTAGGGAAAGGGAGGAACATCTGTGTTTAGGTCAAGCAGGATCAACATACATTTCATATAACTGTTAACTTCTCTTACAGGTCATTGCCTGTCTGCTAGACTTATTTGTTAAAAAAATGTCTATACTGTTAAAGAGGGTCAATAAAGATACATCATTCTGACCTGAATAGAAAAAAATTATTGTGAACTTCATTATTCTGCTACAATTAGAAAAACCAACGTCTGCAATAGACTTAAGCAGTTTAGACCCGTGTGCTAACATCTATCCCATTCACTTTAGAGATTTATGTAAATTCCTTTATGGTTTCACATGGAAGTATAACAGAACCTTAGAAATCATAAAACTTTTACAATTTGATATTTTTTACAGAACATCCATTTGGAAAAATAAACCTTTCCACAACCATGGAAACTACAGTGGCTGCATCTCTATAATGTCAGTAAGAAAGGAAGAAAAAAAGATATCAGAATGTAAAAAAGAAGCATTATGATGGATATACAGATAAAATGAAGAAAAAGGAAAAGGAGGAAAGGCAGAAAGGCAGATTTGTATAGTGTAACTAAAATACATACATAGGATAGAAATTGTAATACCATTTTTATTGCAATCAACTTCCAGACTAAAGCATATTTAACTATCATGTCACATCTTATTTACATGTTCAATGTAATACTTTTGATGGGGGGGGGTGAGGGGGCATCTAGGACCGCCTGCCTGCCTGCCTGCCTGCCTGCCTGCCTGCCTGCCTGCCTGCCTTCCTTGTATGCCTTGTGAGAAATGGTGCTTGCTTTCCTTTTGTGTATTTCTATACCGATGAAATTCCAGGTCTTCCTGCTGCCAAATACTTAGGGATAGGTCATAAGGATCATAAGAAAAAGAGCACTGGTCCCTTTAAGTGTGAATAAACTACAGTAGGTTATGACATTGTGTACAATTGATTTAGATGGATTAAAATGTGAGCAATTTGGAGCAACAACTATGTATCTGATTACTAACTTTTGTCGCTCACCAAATCTTGGAAACACCAAGATTTGATTTATGGGAATATTTTGGACCTTTACTGTTGATATGACATTAACCATACAACTTTGCATAATAGTTTTTACTTTATAAAGTATCTTTTAACTTAAAAGAAATGAAAGAAAATGCTAGAAAAGCTGAGCAGGTTTCAGAGAACTTTCACCAGAACTTCCACACAACCATTTTTCTTGAGCCTATTCCTGTCTGACTGTGTGAACTCCAGGTAGATGGTCAGTTTCAGCCTTTCCTGCAGACTGGCATACACTTTGTCAACTTTATGTGCAAAGCAGAGGTTTGCACTCATGGGAAGAGATACCAATATTTCAGTCACATACCAGAATATATCTACATACTGTACATATTCATTCAAGGAGCGGAGCAAGGATGGATTCACTTCAGACAAAGTCTAAACCTCAAGCGAATGTAGATCCAGGTTGAAGAGACTCCAAATAATTGCATACAAAGTTGGAAGCCAAATGTTTGATATGGATATAAGAAGCCACTTTTTCAAGGTAGGAGACTGCAGATTGTTTTTTTTGGGGAGAAGTGTGGGCTGCAGTGGGAGATGCAAAATGTCATATATGCATGGGTAGGATGAATTTTCTGGAATTTTAAAAAGTTCTTTAAAATATGTTTTAAAAACATATTTTAGGGTTCTTTTTTAAAAAAAAGCTAGAGTTTTTGTGGTTTTCCTACCATAACATGGCAGGGAGCTGTGCTGCTGATATTTGGCTGTTGCAGTCAGACAGAGCTCCAAGAACAATAAAAAGGGTTTTGTAGCCAGCTTTGGGCATTTTTTTTTTTTGCCTGGTCCAGTCTTAATGTATAAGGCATGGTTATTCAAGTTCCTCTTGTGTGATATCAGGCATTACTAGCTGACCTTGGCTGAGCAATCAGCTGAGCTCAAAAGGCTAAGACGAGTCTTGTTAGTGCTTGGATGGGACTCTACCAGGAAATTACTTTTGTAATTTTCCAAGAAAACTACATAAATATGACCATAAGATTACCAGGACTCAAGCTTAATTCAAGGGACACTTTACTTCTTTCTAAAACAATAATAGAGCAAGAACTCCCACCTACAATAAATAAAGTCATCACTCACCAGTATATAAGGCAAAACAAGAAGACAGTGATATGCTGGTTCTGCTTTTATACATAAGTATTCTTCTGAAGCTGGTTCATTCTTAATTTGGAAAAGTTTGTCTTGAAGTTATATATTATATTCCCCAACAACAGCTCCCTATTGTATCTACCACTTATCTCCTGTGTTTTTCTGTGTTTCTTTTGAAATTCTTGTTTTTCTTGTTCTGAGGTGGGTTTTTTTTTTTTTCAAATTCTCTAATTTTCTGTATTGTTTATAGTGAATGATTGACAAATCTGAATCTAGCAGAGTTGGGCTCCCTCCACTTCCTGATTCCATACCCACTTTTCTTTCTCCCCCAAATCACAAAATATTTTATCCTGTTTTTTTTTCCCCCTCTAGTGCTATGGACATAATTAAGGGAGATTTCTGCTTATCCTGTTGGATAATTTCTTCTTCCTTTGGAGAAACTCAAAGAAATCATCCATGTCATCTCTCTGCCCGCAGATTTGGTGCAGACTTTTGAAAAACCATTTATGGCCAGATATGGGAGGACTTGTTTATCAAAATGCTTTTCTGTTCTTTCTTCCTATCCGAAAATATCTCTGCAAAGTGAAAAAAAGCAAAATGGCATGGCCACGCACACTTCAGAGCCATAATCCTTTCTTTTTAGACTAAGGTTACTAAGCACTTGAGCAGGCTACTATCTACTTCTGTTTCCTTCTATCCACTTAATAAACTGTTTAAATCAAATCAAATCAAATCTTTATTATGGTCATAGAGCAGCATAAGGAAGCTCATACTTCTTGGGAATTCACAGGCCCTCATCAGATCAACTGCTAAGGATATGTGTAGATTTTTTTAATAACATTTTTTACAGAATTATATGCACCTGCAGATTCCCTGAGGATGATGAAATGTCCAGGCACTCAACTATTTGAATTGGCATTATAAGGGAATTAAGATACAATCTGACTTTACTGCTGGGGTCCTTTCTATTTCAATTCTAAAGACTCTCATTCCAATAAGTTTCCAGAAATACCACATTAAACTCATAAATACTTGTACTGATTGCCCAGAAGAGCTTGTTCCATGAACTGATCAACTGAATATTGTGCGCTCACTGGTGTGTTTGTGAATATGTATATGTATATGTGTATATATTTACAAAGCAATGTGAATGGGAAAATAAATTCTGTAGGGACTAATGTTGTTTGGTTAGTCACAAAATATATCTGACATTTACTGTGTATGTGTTTGTGTAGCACACTGTTTAAAGATACTGCAATAAATTGGAAAAAAAATGTTTCCACAAGTTCATAGCTACATTTGCCACCTTTAATATTAATAGGAGACTATCTTTTAAAGTGAGCAAATCGAGGAAGTAGCAGAAAGTATAGTTTATAAAAGAAGATTAGTGGGTTTAATATGCACTGGAGACTCAAGAAAAAATCTTATTACTGTATGGAGAAATTACCTCATAAAGTAGCTAATACAGCAGGCTAGGGAGTCATTTTTAACAAGGTTTTTATGATGCACAAGTGTAGGCAAGCTAATGAACTATCTCTGGTTATTTCCAAATTGGAACAGTGTTGTAGTTTGTTTGTTTGTTTTCTTCATCCTCTCGCCTTTCTGTTCTTACGTTTTTTAAAAAGTAAAATATGTTTAATCACTCTCAGTAAAAGAAAACCATCACTGTGATGAATTAAATCTTGCATTTCACTGGGGGATAGCAATCATGTTGGAACTAAGATCAGCTGGTAACAGTAAAAAAATCTACTATGTGAATAATAATTGGGGAGGGGGGGGGAGGGCAGTTGATAGGAGTCCCATGAGTAAATCAGGAGATTGGATATACTTCTACTTAAACAACCAAACAACTATAAATCTCTCAAAAGTAAGTTCCATTGAATTCAATGGAGTTTGCTCTTAAACTAGTAGGTGTAAGGTTGGAGCCTCAGAAGTGAAGGCCAAGCACAGAACTAGACGAAGCTTTGTTTTAGCCGTGCTGCTGTGTGTGTGAAAGAGCCATGTGGTCTTTAACGTTCATAAAACAGACATCTGAAGAATGTCATCTCCAATAGCAGGAAACCAAGTGGGGGAAGGGGGTTGGTAAATACATAATGTCCATCTGTCAGCACCCCAGCATGTCATGCAGAGGTATTGTTTAGGAAGAGAATGACCACATTTTCTTGCCCAGATGCCAGAGACAAACTGCTGTGCAGTAATAAAAAGTCCTTTTTTATACTGATCTGCAATGGGTGCTTTTGAAATTAATTTACTTGTACTCTGGAGATTATTTTGAGGTTTGGAAGGTGTTTACTCCCTGCTTGTTTTATTTTTAATAGATATGGAATAATACACATTTCATAGTTTTATGACATTTTTTAAACAGAGTTATGCAATCTAACGTGAATGTTTAACTTTAACTGAAATAGGCTATGGACTAAGGTCAGAACCATTCACGCTTACCTGAGAGTAAGCTAAACTAAAATAAATGAGATTCAACACACTTACTTCAGAGTCAATCATACTGAAATCATTCGAAATTACAAGTTAAGCTGCTTAGAATGGAGATGTTAACTTTATCCAATGTTTGCCATTTGGATTTTTAGATGGATCAAATTTATTTATAAGTCTGCAATAACTATACCCCTCTATAGATGAAATAACTTAAATCACATTTTTATTATTGTGATCTTTCCACTTTTTTAGAAAAGTGAAATCATGGCATGATCTTAGTTCTATATTTCATTCAGTAATATTCTGAGCATTCAGAAGTGCATTTCTTGGTGACAGAATTCTTCTGCAGAGGAGATGAAAATCCCACTACTGTTAATCTTGTATACTTCTGTGTCCTTGAGTGATAATTTTGCAATACTAGTCCTTGAGTGATAATTTTGTGTCCTTGAGTGATAATTTTGCAATACTTATAAAATCCAGCAAGACTTTCTGCCCAGTGAACATGGACAGATTTTGCAGCTTTAAAGATCACAATGTTCAGTAAGTTGTCTTAGAAGGATGCTTCTAAGACAACTTACTGAACATTGTGATCTTTAAAGCTGCAAAATCTGTCCATGTTCACTGGGCAGAAAGTCTTGCTGGATTTTATAAGCCTTACATCTCAGTAGATACAGAATATAATATTCTAAGAATGTACTGTAGAAGAAATAACAGCAAAGAACTGGTGAGACTTTAAAGAAATTCAGCTAACTGAATTAAGTTTCCTAATACCTAGCAGAACAGGACTGTTAAACAGGTTTGAGGAAGTGATAAATGTCTCTTTTATAAGAAGGAGTGATCTTGGCAGTCTTCAAGGACAGGGTTGGGACAGCAGTCGCTCCTTCAAGCATTAGCCTTTCAGCCCAAAGTTTGAGAATTCATGTAAGAATTTGGTTGGAGGACAAGATTGTTGTCCTCCAACCAAATAGATTAACAATAGATTGTTAACACAATTCTTCATAAATAGATGACAATACACATAGAACCTATGGGAAATACAAGGGAAAGATGCATATTAGAGGAAGAGCTGAATGTCATAATATCTTTTATTCTGATAATAAAGATTGGTTCAAATGTACAACTTTGAGTGTGCCAATTGAATAGAGTAGGGAAGAACTTTAGGACAATAATTTCAGTAATATATCAATAGGGATATTGCTATTTAAACCAAATGGTTCTAGATACATCTTCAGAAATGAAATATCTGCTATCAGGACTTTCTTTCTGTTGCTGCTTCTTTATGTTCTTGCTACTCCTACTTCTCAGTGAATCAGACTGTGACTTTTGAAAAAGAACTTGCTGGTTTCTCTCACTCTGATAAGATTTTTTGTTGGTTCTTTCAAAAGCATTGAAGAGTGAACATATGGCACAAAGAAGGTGGCTCACCTCCTTGTGAATTTTCAGATGGAGAAAAAATATTCCTAAATGCACATTATAACATAATCTGTGTTTCAGTGTTTGTGAGCTCTAGTAAGGAGCTAGTTATTCCTAATCAGAAATTGCCAGCAGTATTTTTAGGAAAAGGACACATGGCTTCTTTTCTGACCTGGGATTTAGTTCCCACTTAGCTTCCTTAGGCTATTTAAGCAGAACTACCTTGCATGCCAAGAAGAGCTAGCTTGCCAGTAAGACCATGGTCAGTGGTCATCTCTGTACAGAGAGACATCTGCTACCACAGTTCTGCACAGGAAATGATCTTTGAATGAGAATATTTTTTACACACTCCTGTGCACACACACACTGTATGTTGCATCCTGAAGAAAATCCAAAGTATAAGGTGATTGCTGAATTTTGCTATATAATTAAATAGATACAGTGTTTACTCAGTAAATAAATTAATGGGCACTCAGTGCACCAACCATTTAACATTACTGTATATAAACCAAAGGAAAGAGGGTTCTGCAGCCAGCAAGTCTGCTGAACTCTCTAAATTATTTTAGATAGGTTTGGAGAAGAAGCTAGCTCTCTTCCACTTTCCACTCTAGAAAGGTACTTCCAAATAGTTGCTCCCTACTCTGATGGTGAACAGCAAGGGAGTTCTATTTGGATGGAAATCTGCAAAATAAAAGTGAGCTGGAACATTGAAGAAGACCTTAAATAAGAAAGGTCATTGGTTTACAAATATTGCCTATGCTAGTCTTAAAGTGTTTTAGACTTCAGCTCCCATCATCATAGTGTTGTGTTGTGTTGTATCAGATCGGTAGATCTCCAGTGTGAGGGAGGTTGGTCTATAGTGACAAATGGTGGCTTTTCAGGTTTTAGATGTTTAGTCTTTCTGAGCCTATCCAAGGATAGCATAGATTGACACCAGTACTTTCAACAGGCAAAACACAGGTTGCACAATTGAACTATAGTTCTCATACTAGGATGCAGTTGATTACGTTTTGGACAACAGTTATCTGTTTGTGCAGCTCCTGATCCTTTAAAGACTAGCAATGATAAGCAATATAAAATGTTGTATATCAGGCACACTGATTCTTAATATGTTTGTCAAAATCAGTTCATAGTGCCACAGCATGAAGCAAAAGTATCACCTTTTAGCTCTATACTCAATCATTTGTTCTCTTGCTCTGGAATAGAAATTTATGGGATAGTCTTAAGTTTCTGCATCACTATCTAAACACCAATGTTTGCTTTATTTTTTATAATAATTATCAATGACATTTTATTATATAGTTAATACTGTTTTATGCATACTGTTTCTCCTATTAATTTGATAAATAGAATGTGTTAACAATCTCCATCAAAATACAGTATTTTGGAAAGCAAACAAGCAAATCATTAAAATAATGTGCAAGGGACACCACAGAAGAAACCTTTTATGTCAACTCTGAGAATTCAAGAGGTGCGATACCTTCTTTGATTGCTAATATGAAACTGATGCTGCCTTCTTCTTAGCTTGCATCTCTCAGGTCTGGAAAAAATAAATATGAGCCTAGATTAGCTTTCTCTTTTTTTACTTCCAAACCCTATATCTAGCTTGGAATCAGCAGGGCTACATGCATTTTGCTTCATCATAGTTGCTAGTGTGGCTTTGAACTCTAAGCTTTTAAGAGAGATGGGAGAAAAGGGAGATGGTCTCCCTCCCTCCCTCCCTCCCTCCCTCCCTCCCTCCCTTGGAAGAAGTTTTAAGTTCCACTTTATCTGTCCAAAGACATGTTCATTCAAATACTAAGACAAGACAAATAAAGGAAAAAGGGTGCAGAATAGGCCGTTGGTCCCTAAGCTGCACGTGTTGAAAGAGGCAGTGGGAACTCCACCTGCTCACAGTCCTGCTCTGTTAAAAAGAACTAATCCTCATAAAACTGACCTTTCTGTTGTTTTTCCATCTCTAATTTCCTGCATTCCTTACAGTCCTATATTCTCACTTCTCCTGATTCAGTTTGCTTTTGAACATTCTGCTTCATAAACAGATGTTATAAATTACCTTTCTTGTTTCTGGTAACTCATCCCACATGGTTTCTGTCATTTTATGAAATAGTTTTCCCTAACCTTTCCATTTGCCTCTGTTTCTCAGTGCTCAGAGTATAGGCATTTTTTTTTCTTTCAAGTATTTTTTCTATAAAAGACAATGTCAGTTTTTTTTTTTTAAATGAGAACTTTAATGCAAGCCAGAAGCATGGAAAATGTTGTTATGCTCTTATGTATCAGAACAGAACTTGTCCTTCATTACACCCTTATGAAACATGAAAATAATCTAAAACCAAAATAAAACATACAATATTTTGCTGAAATTGCTTTTAAACTCTGCAACATCTTACACTGGTTTAAAACACATCTGTAACATAGGTATGTGTGTGTGTGTGTGTGTCTAATAATATTCATAGCAAACTAGTTTTGTTAGAAGTTTCTAACTTTATCTGAGGTTATACATGATTGATATGGAGAGCTGTATACAGTCGTTTTCTCCATCATGAATCACTCTCAACAGAGCAGTACTCAGCATTCTAACTCTTTCTTATCCTTGTATTAGGACACTCAAGTATAATTGAGCACAGAGGTCAGGGGCAGGATTTGGAGACTTGGTACTTCTCTCCAAGTCAAAAGACTTCAAAACTGGAAATAGATGCAACATTTCTGAGCCTCCCATTTCCCCCCCCCCAAAAAAAAAACTTTGGTGTGATCATAATTAGGAAAGACATTGCTGAGACAGTGGCATTCTGAATCCATCTTCCAGGTGCTTTGGAATATTGTGGGAAGAAGAAAAGTAGGAAGAAGCAATAGAGGTCCAATAAAGGAGCATAGACATACTTGCAACAGAGGAAGGGACTGAAAATTGAGAAAAAAAAATAAAGGATGGAGTCAAAGGAATACTCAGGAGTAAATCCAAGAAACAAGTATCTTTTTTTTTTCTTCTGTTTATCTAAAACCACTCAGCCCTGGTCTGGAAATGACAGCAGGAAAACCTATCAAATTCAAAATAAATAAGAAAGAAAGAAATAGAGCAGAGAACTTGAATAAGGGCAGTAGTGCTTGAGAATTAACACTTTCTCTCCATTTTCATGATCTGATTTTTTTTCTTCCAAGATCCAAATTGTTATTTGCTTCTTGAGGAAAGTATGCAAATATTAATACCAGTGGTGGTATATGAATGTTTCTACTGAAATGCAGATAATAACTTTGGAGATAATGGGAAAGATTGGTGGGGGAAAAGATGAACTCTCTTCCCCTGTGCCAAGGCTCCAGCCCAAATTATCTTTGCAATTCTGCTTTTTAAAATTATTATTTACTTTTGAAGAGTTATCTTTATGTATTGTCTTTCCTTTAGGAGCTCAAGATATTCACAGTTCCATGATCAAGCATGGAACTGATCATGGATCTCCTTTCATTCCAAATTAAACTACTGTCAGGTCATCTACCATCTCATCTGCTTTGGTCCTAAGATGATTTGCTTTAACTTATTTCTTTATTTATGATTCTCTTTGCTGCTAAAAATAGGTGGTGAATATTTAAAGTTTAGATTCTAGTATTTATTGAAAATGCTTGGTTATGAAGGCAAAGTAACTAAAATTATCATAACATGAAAAAAATAATTATCAACTTAATGGTCTCAGATATGTATATGTGTGTATATTTAAATGACAGTAAACCCTATTGAACTCCATGGGACTTGTTGCTGAGATACACACAAGCATATTTGTGTGTGTGTGTATACATACACACACACACACACACACACATACATACATGTATACATATAGTTTGAAAGTGCCATTTACTTCAACCAATCTTCTTGGGACTGAACCACTGATTGATCTACTGCCTAAATTGAGCATGTCTTGTTAACATAGGGTTCTACCCTATTATCCAACATGGGGAAACATCAATGGCTCTTTTTCAACAAAAATCGATAGAATTTACAGAAAAATTAGGCCTTAGTGACTAGATCAATACTTTTCACAATCCTTACTATCATCATCACTGATAGACCTGTATTTTGAGCTGTATTTTGAGCTGTATTCATTTAAAATTTCAAAAAGGTTGCAGAATTTTTATGCAGCTGGAATGGTTTTTCATAAAGACTAATGGGATCCCTTTCTGAATGTAATGGAGGGTGTTGTCAGTAGTTGAATTTAAATGTAAACATAGGCCTACAAGAATTAGGATATTCAAATGATTTACTTTAACAATGAGCAAACATGTTCTGTTATGTCAAATAGAGAAGATAAAAAGTGATATAATAAATAAATAAATAAATAAATAATTTCAGATCCCGGAGGAGAAGAAGGATACAGCAAACTAAAATAGCTAACAGCCAGCCTTAGAGAAGAACCACCACTTATGAGAACCTGCTGAGAATGAGCAGAGACTCATGAAGCAAACTGTAATAAAAGAAATCACATCCCTGCTGGAATTAGGCTGTTTTCTGATTGTTAGTAAACTCTGAATTAAAGAGACATCTGCCAGTTACTGAATTCCAGTATTCATCTTCCTTTCTCATGTGTTGTCCTTAAGTTCCAGATGGAGATTGAAATTTTGTGAAGGATAAAAGCTGAAGCTGAATTTAGTTGGCTTTTTTCTGCTGGTTCCAACTGTACAAATTACCATGAATTACCTTATTGTCTCTAAATTTGGGTTTAGACAACTTTGATGCATGCTAATATGGTACAGTTTATTCATGCAATTTATGCAGTTTATCTACTGCCTCAGTCCTCATGAACTCTAGGTGGTATGTCTACACACACACACACACACAATTATGCACTGAAAAACTTACTGTTGTGGTTCCAGTAGTTGGTAAACATAATTAATTTCCATTTAAGTTTATATATTATGATTTGTTATATCATTTTTTTAAAAAAAATTGTGATTAAGTTTACCCAGTCAGGTAACTGACCAATTTTGCAAAGCCATTCAAATATGGAAACCGGATTATTATGCTCTGCAATGTACAACCCCCTTCAGTTAAACAGTGTAATAATTATGTGAGCAGAAGTAATCTTATGCAGTGAGATGTTCCTGTGTTCTTCTCCCCCAGTATCCTTACCTTTGCCCAAGAGGATTTTCCCATTAGTGGAATTTAGGAAAATTTTGAATGGGTGGGGAATCCATTTCATCAACTGAAAGACAATATTTGATTCAAACAATTGTTTATAATTCGGTGTTGCAGCCTATCCGAAAGATGAAATAAGATAATACACATTAAATTGTAAGCAGTGTATTATAGCCTAGAACAATATGCTTCATGTTAATTACAGTTGCTTGTCTTCCAGCAAACGCATAAAAGGATCTATTCTGTTTTTGTTAAGTAAATCAGAAACGGACTGTGTTCAGTTCTGTTTCATTTTGTTTTTTCCAGCTCATCTTCAGCTGGTGATCCACATGAACATTCTAGTCCATTTTGCAGATATCGCTAGCCTATGGCCACGCCATCTTAAGCTCATGCTTTTAAATCTACATACAGTACATGTAGGACTCTGCATCCATCCTTTTTGAAATTTCTCTTGCAGGTTTGTGCTCATGATCCAACTTGTCAAGATCCCCCTGAATATTAGTACAATTCTCTGTACTATCCCCCTCAATCACTGTGTTTGCAAAGTTGAAAATCATATTTTCTAACACTTTATCCAAGTCATTATAAATATGTGGGATATCACAAGGTCTAGAATGGAGTTTATCACTCAACACATCCTTCCAGCTTGATATGGAATCACTCTGTATGATGTATGCTATGTACGCTCTGTCCATCTAATACTTTTATTTTTAAAATAAAATAATTAAAACTAAAATATTTTAAAGGGAAAAAAATTCTATTTATATGTAACGGGGGGAAGGAGGGAGGGAGGATGCTGCAGCAACCAACATCAGATATGGATGCAGGTTTATGCCAGAAATGTGATATGTTATTCTCATTCCACTGCTGTTCTGTGGACATTTGCTGGCTTTTTCTGGACTGAAAGCTCTAGATTATGGCCTTGACATGTAGATTTCATGGCCAATGTCTTACAGGTGGAAAACCATTTCCTTTTCATGGAATTCCATGCACTTTTCCCACTAAATATTTGTCAAGAACATGTTATTTACAGCTTCATAGCTTAGACCTTTTTAGTCCTTTCTAGGGTAATACATTATTTTATAATATAAATAATCTCAGCAATCTCGCTCTCTCTCTTACATGCACACACACACACACACATCATGCACAAAATATGTCTCAGGGGTTTTTTTTAGTCATTCAATGTACACCAATGTCTTTCCCATTTTTTTAAACATTTATTTTTCAAAATCAAGAGCTTTGATTACAGACAAATAATAGGAAGCAACTTTAGAAAACCAGAACAACCAACTCCATTTGGTGTTTCTATGTCTAGAAAATCAGTTCTCATGGAAGGCAGCTATTTTTATGGCCCAATCTGAAGCTGCACAGATGGGCCTCCAGACATTAGATAAAGGGTCTTGTTCTTCCTCTTGCTTGAGGCAAGCCTGGAATATTGTTGAAGACTTGGTGCTGCTACAGCACATGAACCCGTGACACTGTATTGCTGTCACACTTGGCCTTTTCAAGGTACAGCTGTATTACCATGGCAGTTTTCCCATCGTGCCAGGATCAGGCAGGGCAGGAGCTGGAAAAGGATTGCTAAATGCCATTGTACAGGATGTTGATCACCACAGTTAGGGAATGGTGGGGATTTCCTGTGTTCCTGATTATTAAGAGATCTCTGGATCCTTTGCTAAATCCACCCCTAGGATCAGGCTTGTGGCCTGATCATGCAACATTTCAGACGTGACCATGAAAGGCTAGTTGGCATTAAATACAGACATTGTAATTGTTAGCATTGTAGTGAGGTACCTATAATCCCATGTTTAGATATCCAGATTTTCCCTGCTGACAATCTGAATAATGAATCAAATGGTCTCCACAGTAATTGGACCTTTTTCTGTGTAATTAGACATTTCCCACCCAGCATTATAATTTTAAATAGTATGGCTGAATTGAGCAACTCATGAAATGAGTCATTATGTGAAAGCTTTTAGGGAAGTTATTTCTGGAGGTCTTGCTACAGAGGTTAAAATATGTCTAAATTAAAAGAACTGACAAGCAGCAATCAAGGCTGCAAAATAGAGGTGCTTCAGAATCAACCTTGTTATAAGAAGAAGGAAGAAAGAGGAAGCAGATCCCCATCTCACACATGGGAGAAGAGGGAATGATGAATAACTTAGGTAACTCACTCTGTGCAAAATCAATCTTTCACTGTCGATTTTAAATGAACTAATTTGTCCAGAAATCTGTTCAGTCAGTTTGGAAGCATTTCTCAGTTCATTCATATTAGCAAATCCTTTAATCTTGACTAGACTGCTGAGTAAGAAATCTAGAAATGTGTTAATATGACTGGACATATGTAGTAGGATAAGAATTGATTCTTTTAATTAGTGTCTCCTAAAGTTATAGTGCCTTCTTTCCCTGAACTATTGACTGATTAATACATGAAAAAGATTACTCTTTTGACTAATATGCCTTGTGCAGAGGAGCTTAACGTTACCTCAACTGGTCATCACAAGACTCCTCCTTCTCCCCACTTTATAGTAGTGATCAAAACCAATAATGTTTCCCTATTTTCTTAAAAGTTATCATTTCTATTCATGATATTCATTTTTTAATGATCCTTTTTCTCCAACAAGTTCAGGTCGATGTATGAATCTTCCCCTCCATATTTATTCTCCTAAGTATCCTATGATGAAAGCATGGGAATAAGATAGAACTAAGCTCTTGTGGCTGAGTCTGGATTTAAATGGAGGTGTCTCAATGTATCAGGTTTCAAAATCACATAATCGCCAGCCAAAAAAGTGCAGGAATCATGGGATTTATAAGATAACAACTCTTATTGTGTTATTCCATGATCATTGGTCTCACATTTACAAGGGAGAGGAACCCTTGTAAACAATGGGAAAGCAAAGATCTTTATAGAGGTTGAGGGTTACAAGGAGGGAAATCCTAAGGATCTGATTTGTTGGCAGCCTTGGAAGCTAGGCAGTTCTATGTATCTGAGTGATTTCTATTGTTAGGCAAAACTACCCTTCCAGGAATGGCAGCAGAGCTGGGCTAGTCCATTGTTAAGGAGATGGAATGTTGGCGTGTCCCTGACTAAGGCTGGAACATTGCAGCTTCTCACCTTGTTACTCTTTGCATTTCCCTTGTTAGGACCATACTTCGGCTGTACTGTGACTGGATGAGTGAAGCTTCTATTCTTTGGTTTAGATGGGATTGCAGGGGGCTTTGCCTGGGGGCAGGGAGGGTCAGTTTGGATCTGATAGGTTGAGGTGAGGAGAGGAGCTGGGTTTGACCCTGGTCATGTCTGAAAGACAGGGAGGAAGGAGGTGCAGCCTCCATTTTGTTTATTACATCTATTTTCTCCACCACAGGTGATACACATATCCAAAAGACAGACTTAGGATGTCGCACCACACATCAGATAGAGACTAATTCCTCAAGCAAAATAAGTGTTTATCCTCTCTGTGGAGTGGTGAGCCATTTGAATTGCTGGATACAGAGTATGATAGAATCGGGAGTCTTGTCATTACTGAAAATTTTGATATATCTTTTGGAATATTCAGTTCTCTTGTAGGAAATCAACTCTGATTTTCAGAAATGCAGTTAATAGTTTACCATCCAATAAAGTCTGCTACAGGTGCTACTTTGCAGTACTCACCCATGTTCTCAGCCAGCTCCCTGCAGCTTCTTCCCAAGCATCCTAAAACCAATTTTCAGTATAGCACCATTACCACCACAACATGTTTTGAACTGAGATTGGCAAGAAGTCGGAACTTTTCAGAATGCATCTGCTTAGTCTCTCCATGTTTGCTTGATGGGGCTTGTCAGGAAACATTGGTTGTATTCAGTCATGCTGAAGATTTCCTTCTGACTGGGACCAAGTCATTTGCCAGGCTCTCCTTGTCAGGGAGAGTTAAGTCAGTCACTGATCCTAATTTTAAAACTGTTTGTTGCAGCATTCCAATTTTTAATCGCTACATGACTTGTCAGGTTGAATATAATCCACGTCAAGATATTTTAAAAAAAATAAATCTAATATTGAGAGTGTCCAAGATTGCTATTTTAAAATGTGGTTACATCTTCACTGCTAAAGATAATAAATCAAAGCCAGGCCCTCTTTCTTTGTTTTACCTGCCAAAGAACCTAAGATTTTTTAAATTAAATATTTGAAGTAGTCCACAAACCTAATTAATCTATTGGCTTCCTCTTGAATACATACTTATAGTCAGCTATTGAGTAAAAACTTGGGTTACTATAGTACTTCTAAAATACTTCTGTATGATAAAATAATCCCCACATCCAGACAATTTTAGTAGTGCTGTAGAGCAATTTAAGTGGACTTCCATCCATGGAAACTTACTAGACCAGTCTGGGCCAGTCACTCATTCTTAGACCAGCTATCTCACAAGATTGAAGAGGGATTATTACATCCTTGAGCTCTTGGTGTAAAGGTGAAATATAAATCTATTCAATCAATCAATCAATAAAAATTGTATTAATTTCAACTGATCTATATATGCTTATATTTAGATCCAAGCCACTGCAGTCTAAAAGAGTCCCCCTGCTCCCTCCCCCATGTAAGCTGGATTTGCAAGCAGGTTTTGTGAACACAGAAATACGGTCCCAAGTAGTTCAAAACAACCTAAGTTAATTTAGGTTTCTTACTTTCAGTTCAGTTCAATTTTATTATGGTCACTGACCAGTACAAGTTACAATTCTATAAAGATATACACATTAGCCTTAAAATATGAACCATCTGATTTGAAATAATTTTAAATTTGAATTTACAAGTTCCAATTAAATATTAAAATACATTTAGATCACAATGCAAATGAGCCCTTTAATCAAATTTAAAAACAATCTTATTAATTTACATTATCATGACTAATATTCTATCAAATATAAGTATCTATAAAATATGATATGTGAAATATTAAAAAGAGTAAAAAAACGAATAAAATATCATATATAAAATATGATATATAGACCACTTAAAGTTATTACAAGGGGTACACTACATTTTTCCAATCATAATCTGACGTATCTTCATAGCAGCTGTGCAGAATCTGGCTACTTGCTCTGTGACAGTTGGATATTTGTTTATAAGTAACATTTGCATATAATCTATATCTTTCAACCAAGGATATTTATTGATCAGAGGTAATATTAATTTACTCCTGAGCTCTTTATAAAAAGGACAATGGAGAAACATGTGGTCTGTGGTTTCTCTCTCTCCAATGTTACAAGGGCACTACCTTGCAGCTATTGGGATTTTTTTGAATCTGCCTTCCAAGACTGCAGAAGGGAGTCTTTAATCCAGCTAGTTCATGTCATACAAACCGGGAAAACAGTTAACATGGGTGTCTGCAAGGAGATGGAAGTATTGTGGCTTCACTAGGCACTTTGCATCTTCGATTATTTTTGTTTCACATATATACAAATGCACACACACATATATGTTGACGTTCGTACAACTCTACTTTATCGAGTTCACATGGTGTCAGTCTTAATTTTCCAGTCAATCCTTCATATAAATGGCTCAGTACTTTCAGCTGAACAACCTTTCAGTTTGGCAAGTATCTTCTCTTTTCCTTCTCTTTGGAGGGATATCCTGGGCTCATTTATGATCATAACTCTTTATCTTTTGATTTGTTTCTCTGGAGAGCAAGAATAGAAAAGCAGAGGCCCATAAGCCATTTGTCTTCTTGTTATGTATATACACCTGGAAAGCCAGGTTCTTACCTTACCTTTTCCAGGTATCTGTTTATTTTACCATCAGAGATGGTTGTCAGAAGGGAAGAGATTTCTCTTATTCAAAGCATCAACTTGATGCAGTTGCATAGATGTTTCCCACCCACATAACAGACTGTGCCAAGGGCAGATATGCTTCATGTGGCAAACACGTCAACTCACAGTAATGAAGAACTCTGTTCTTTTTTTTTAAAATGAATGTAACATCTTCATTTGTTTTATGTAGAAAACAAATTAACATGTTGTACAATTTCACATGTTCTAATTAAGATATTAAAATGCTAGGCTAAGTGTTATTTCTGTAACACTTGACATTGTCAAACAAGTTCATGTTGCAATTGTTCCTGATAAGAAATGTCTGGGCCAAACAATGGAATGAATCTATATTCAATCCAGAAGTGTGAACGAAATCTCCATTCATTAAAATGGAAGAGTATATATTTTCAGAAGTGTTTTGAATAGGCAGCCTAAATTTTCCCAGTTTTCAGCTGCCCAAAGTCTTGTTAGCAATTTAAAGATTTTCAAAGATACAAAGACACAATTAGTGCTTCTAGTTAAAAAAAAGGCAACAGATTTATTTCCTTTATGCTTTTCTCTCATGTGAATAGTCTCCTATCTGGAAATAACTTTACCTTCTTCTTTCTCCACTTCTTTTCTGCTTCATGTGATAGCATTGCTTCCAGGAATTACTTCAAAATCGGAAACAGGAGAGGACTGTGCCTGCTGCCAGTTCAAATCAGTGACTATGTCTGATACCAATGGCCCAACCACATGTGGTGACCCACCAAATCCTTAAACCTGAGTCTGAATTCTCCAACACTTCCTTTCTGGCTGCTAATACAGGGAAAATAGTGAATAGCTTCTTTATGAAACTAGGTATTTTAGAGGGTATGACAGTCTGCTATTTTCTATCCCACAGCTTACTATCAACTTTCTTCTAAATCCACCTGCAGGAAATGTGGTTTCATCATATTCTCAGTAGGCTACTATGCTTGTGAATGTCACCCAATTCTGTAAAATATCAAATAGGTTATAAAGCCATTGCTGATTTACAATAATAATACATGGAAAGCTGATTCTTCAGTTTTCTGAACTAAGATTCAGGTTCAGCCCTGAGTCAAATTGGTTTATCTCTGAACTGGGGACTGAAATTAATCTCATGGTCAATGCACAGTCTAGCTCTTATCACACAGGATCAAACTCAATCAAGTCATTTCATCAATTAACATATGCAGAGCCTGGATGAATTATAGCTGCTAGGCTCTCTAGCTCTAATTCAGCAGAAGCTACCAAACATTCAACACAGCATGGCTAGATAAAGATCATTACTTCATACAGTATTGAAATGAAACTACTTAAAACAGCTGAGTGTCCTCTGTCTACACAAGGGCACAGTACCTCTTATATTCTGTAGTTTTAATTCTGACACTCCTTTTTCCTGCCCTTTCATTTCCCAGGCTTTCTGCTGAAGGCAGTTGGTTGTTGACATAGCACTTTTGTCCTGGAAACTCTAGTTTCAAAAGTATCTCCCACAACAGACATCCCATCTCTCTCTAAGAAAAGTTTTGCATTTGCTTTTGCACCATCTATGAAAGTGATGTGACTATCAGGAGAATATCTCCAGAGGGTCCTACGCATATCTAACAGTCAAAACTGCTGAAGATTCAGCTAGCTGACTTGAAGAGGTAGCTTTATTAGCCTTGCTAGCAGCAGAAAAAATGAGCATAATGAGATATGTTTAACCATTTTCAATCCTATTTATTTAGTGCCTTCAAGTCAGTCTTGACTCCTGGAAATAGCCTGGACACGTCCCTTCAGTTTTCTTGGCAAGATTTCAGAAGTGGTTTGCCATTGCCTCCTTCCTAGGGTGTGAGAGAGAGACTGGCCCAAGGTCACCCACCTGGCTTTGTGCTTAAAGCAGCACTAGCACTCATGGTCTCCCGGTTTCTAGCCTGGTGCCAGAACCACTATCTCTCTTACAACTATATGATAAGGGTTGTTAGCAAATGAGATATAATAAGTTTTGTATCGTATCAGAATATGGCATAGATAGATGGCTAACATACAGGAGCACACCAACAATTACCAACCATGGTAATTATATTACAGAGAGTATTTAGTCAAATACAAGATGTGATTGAGATAGCTTTGATGCAGCATGCAGAAAGTCCCACTATCTTATTCTGCTGTGATGCTGGGAAGTTCAATGAGTTCAAAGAGTTTTTATATGAGTTCCAAATATTTATTGCTAGGGGACTTGATTTAAAGCCTAGTGGTTCAAATCTCTTGGGACATATGTGAAAGCCTGATGACATAATAATAGCAATAGATGTATACAAGTGAGTTGCCATTTTTTTCACTGAATCCTTCCAATGAAAGAAATAAATATTGAAAGAATACCTGAAAGAAGGTATACCTTTAGTATTTCCAACATTCTAGAAACTTATGTATAAAATATATACATGGATTGTGCTGCAAACAGCAAAAAGGAATGGGATTGTGCATCTGTTGTTGTTTTGTAATGTCATGGATGAAGGGAGGGAAAACTAAGAGGGTAGATTGAGGAGCCCTGCCACACAATATCCCATTAGGGTTCAGAACCGTCCTCAGCTGAGCCACTAACTTGCTACATTTTCCAATCCATGGGCTGAAAGCAAGTGGAGTTGCAAGAAGTCAACCCTCCCAATCAAAGGGCAAAGAGTAGGAAGCACTAGTCTGAGTATGCTTTCCACCCAAAGAACGCTACCCACCCACCCACTTTTCTTTCCAAAGGGTATTGAGAGGACAGCTCTCAACCTAAGAGGAGCACATGTAGGAATCTATCATCGATCACTGTTGTGTTGTTGTCTGTGACAGGGCTCTGTGCATGTTAAACGGCAGTGGCAGGGTATTCCCTGCATATGGTGAACCACATTACTATAATGCAGTGTTTCTCAATCTCAGCAACTTTAAGATGGGTGGACTTCAACTCCCAGAATTCCCCAGCCAGCATGGGGACTTCTAGGAGGCTGAAGTACACCTATCTTAAAGTTTATCAGATTGAGAAACACTGTTATAATGAATAGGAAAATTTTGGCTACTTTCTCAGATTCTTTCAGTATTGCTCTAGATATGGAAAACACACTGAAATCTGCATGTGTTTATTGTATGAACAGGTGATGAACTTTTATGAGAAAAAAAGACATAAGATTTGAGGCTAATATAGCCTACATTGTATAGTTCATGTTCTAGTAGTGTAGCTTGAAGCTTTAGTTGACATTAATGCAAACAAAAGAACTTAAGTTTAATAGATTAAATATAAGAAGGTTAGAGAATACAGTTGAATCAATATCTTTGCAGTACACATATTTAGATAAATCGAGACAATAAGAAACTGACCTGTCCTCTAATCTCAGAAAGCGATGGCATTTTTATCTTTTAGATAACATTACAACCAGGTCACATGAAGCATATATTGCCCCATGTTATGGTAGTTCTTCATTTTTTAGTCCATAACTTTCTAATCGTAGTGTATGATTTTTCCTTAAAAATAAGAGAAAAAAAGAATAATAGAATGCTTCATATCTATTCTTTAAGAACCCAAACAAGTTATAAATAATGAACAAAACTTAGAGTCAGATACAGCTTTGGAGAACCAGTTTGGTGTAGTGGTTGTGGTGCTGGCCTAGAAACCAGGAGACTGTGAGTTCTAAGCTTCCCTGAGCTGGGTGACTTTGGGCCAGTCACTCTCTGTCACTGCACAGGGTTGTTGCTGTGGAGAAAATAGGAGGCAGGAGTATTAGGTATGTTCACCGCCTTGAGTCACCCCTCTCTCTGGGTCTATCTCGGATAAAACAACAACAAGAAGAAGGAGAAGGAGAAGGAGAAGGAGAAGGAGAAGGAGAAGGAGAAGGAGAAGAAAGTGCTGTTAGATTATCTGGGATTCAGTATCCCTGACCCATTCTAATTATGCACCAGTCTTGGCAGCATATTTATCTGCTGCTTTATTTTTAAACACTAATTCTATGTGTTTTGTGAATTAGTAACATGAGTATATAGTTATACTAAATATTTGTCTAAATGAAAGCTTTTAAAATACAGTACTGACTTTGCCTTGTTGGACTTGAACAAGGCTAGTGACCGTGTAAATGGAATGCCTGCTAGCCTGTGTTTCAGAGTTTGGCTGTTCCTGGACTTGGAGCAACTTGTAGGAAAGCTGCATAAAAATTCTCTTACAACATGGATATGCAGACTTACAAACATGCATGAATGTAAAAAGACGTAGGATTATTGTACCTAATCATTTCTTGCAGGGGGTGGTCCTTCCTCAACAAAAACATTAGTAGAAATAGAATGTCATAAATAATGTTGCTAATATAGTCATCTTCAGCAAATGATCGTTACCTTGTTGTGGTGCTGGAGCTTGAGCACCTCAGTGATGCCATGAGCTAAACCGTGAAGGGCCACCCAAGACAGGAAGGTCATGACAGAGAGGTCAGACTAAATGCGATCCCTGGGGAAGGTAATGGCAACCCACCCCAGTATTCTTGCCGTGAAAACTCAGTGGATCAGTACAACCAGAGATATGTCGGTATACCATCGGAACATGAGACTCCCAGGTTGGAAGATGGTCAAAATGCTACTGGGGAGGACAGAGGATGAGTTCAACTAGCCCCAGACGAGATGACGCAGCTAGCTCAAAGCCGAAAGGACGGCTAGCGGCCGACAGTGCTGGTGGTGAACGGCGAATCCGATGTTCTAAGGATCAACACACCGTTGGAACCTGGAATGTAAGATCTATGATGTGGTTATTGGTGAGATGTCAAGGTTAAAGATAGACATTTTGGGCGTCAGTGAACTGAAATGGACTAGAATGGGCCACTTCACATCAAATGACCACCAGATCTACTACTGTGGACAAGAGGACCACAGAAGAAATGGAGTAGCCTTCATAATTAATAGTCAAGTGGCTAAAGCAGTGCTTGGATACAATCCAAAAAATGATAGAATGATCTCAATTCGAATTCAGGGCAAGCCATCTAACATCACAGTGATCCAGATATATGCACCAACCACAGATGCTGAAGAAGCTGAAGTAGAGCAGTTCTATGAGGATCTGCAGCACCTACTGGACAACACACATAAAAGAGATGTTATTTTCATCACCGGAGACTGGAATGCTAAAGTGGGCAGTCAAATGACACCTGGAATTACAGGTAAGCATGGCCTGGGAGAACAAAACGAAGCAGGACATAGGCTGATAGAATTTTGCCAAGACAACTCACTCTGCATAACAAACACTCTCTTCCAACAACCTAAGAGACAGCTTTATACATGGACTTCACCAGATGGACAACACCGAAATCAGATTGACTACATCCTTTGCAGCCAAAGGTGGCAGACATTTATACAGTCGGTAAAAACAAGACCTGGAGCTGACTGTAGTTCAGATCACGAACTTCGTGCACAATTTAGGATCAGACTAAAGAGATTAGGGAAGACCCACAGATCAGCTAGATATGAGCTCACTAATATTCCTAAGGAATATGCAGTGGAGGTGATGAATCGATTTAAGGGACTGGACTTAGTAGATAGGGTTCCGGAAGAACTATGGACAGAAGTTCACAACATTGTTCAGGAGGCGGCAACAAAATACATCCCAAAGAAAGAGAAAACCAAGAAGGCAAAATGGCTGTCTGCTGAGACACTAGAAGTAGCCCAAGAAAGAAGGAAAGCAAAAGGCAACAGCGATAGGGGGAGATATGCCCAATCAAATGCAAAATTCCAGAGGTTAGCCAGAAGAGATAAGGAATTATTTTTCAACAAACGATGCATGGAAGTGGAAAAAGGCAATAGAATAGGAAGGACAAGAGACCTCTTCCAGAAAATTAGACACATTGGAGGTAAATTCCAGGCAAAAATGGGTATGATCAAAAACAAAGATGGCAAGGACCTAACAGAAGAAGAAGAGATCAAGAAAAGGTGGCAAGAATATACAGAAGAGCTGTATAGGAAGGATAACAATATCGGGGATAGCTTTGACGGTGTGGTCAGTGAGCTAGAGCCAGACATCCTGAAGAGTGAGGTTGAATGGGCCTTAAGAAGCATTGCTAATAACAAGGCAACAGGAGATGACAGCATCCCAGCTGAACTGTTCAAAATCTTGCAAGATGATGCTGGCAAGGTAATGCATGCTATATGCCAGCAAATTTGGAAAACACAAGAATGGCCATCAGATTGGAAAAAATCAACTTATATCCCCATACCAAAAAAAGGAAACACTAAAGAATGTTCAAACTATTGAACAGTGGCACTCATTTCACATGCCAGTAAGGTAATGCTCAAGATGCTGCAAGGTAGACTTCAGCAATTCATGGAGCGAGAATTGCCAGATGTACAAGCTGGGTTTACAAAAGGCAGAGGAACTAGGGACCAAATTGCCAATACCTGCTGGATAATGGAGAAAGCCAGGGAGTTTCAGAAAAGCATCTATTTCTGTTTTATTGACTATTTTAAAGCCTTTGACTGCGTGGACCATAACAAATTGTGGCAAGTTCTTAATGGTATGGGGATACCAAGGCTGCCTCCTGAAGAATCTGTATAATGACCAAGTAGCAACAGTAAGAACAGACCACGAACAACGGACTGGTTTAAGATTGGGAAAGGAGTATGGCAGGGCTGTATACACTCACCCTACCTATTCAACTTGTATGCAGAACACATCATGCGACATGCTGGGCTTGAGGAATCCAAGGCTGGAGTTAAAATCTCTGGAAGAAACATTAACAATCTCAGATATGCAGATGATACCACTTTGATGGCTGAAAGTGAAGAGGAACTGAGGAGCCTTATGATGAAGGTGAAAGAAGAAAGTGCAAAAGCTGGCTTGCAGCTAAACCTCAAAAAAACCAAGATTATGGCAACCAGCTTGATTGATAACTGGCAAATAGAGGGAGAAAATGTAGAAGCAGTGAAAGACTTTGTATTTCTAGGTGTGAAGATTACTGCAGATGCTGACTGCAGTCAGGAAATCAGAAGATGCTTAATCCTTGGGACAAGAGCAATGACAAATCTCAATAAAATAGTTAAGAGCAGAGACATCACACTGAAAACAAAGGTCCGCATAGTTAAAGCAATGGTGTTCCCTGTAATAACAAATGGCTGCGAGAGCTGGACCATAAGGAAGGCTGAGTGAAGGAAGATAGATGCTTTAGAACTGTGGTGTTGGAGGAAAATTTGAGAGTGCCTTGGACTGCAAGAAGATCCAACCAGTCCATCCTCCAGGAAATAAAGCCAGACTGCTCACTTGAGGGAATGATATTAAAGGCAAAACTGAAATACTTTGGCCACATCATGAGAAGACAGGACAGCCTGGAGAAGATGCTGATGCTAGGGAGAGTGGAAGGCAAAAGGAAGAGGGGCCGACCAAGGGCAAGATGGATAGATGATGTTCTAGAGGTGATGGATTCATCCCTGGGGGAGCTGGGGGTGTTGACGACCGACAGGAAGCTCTGGCGTGGGCTGGTCCATGAAGTCACAAAGAGTCGGAAGTGACTAAATGAATAAACAACAAAAAATATAGTCATTCTCAGTAGAAATGTTATTTTATTGTCAAATCGAAACCCCTTTGTGTATCTGGAAATTATCCATCAGGAGAAAGAAATGCCATATGACTTAGGTGACTAATCACACAGTATGAACCCCTAATTAGAAGAACTTTAGTCTCAAAGTAGCAGTCACTATGAACAGCTTCCAAGCAATCGATATGCCAAAATATGTTTGTATAAACCATCTTATCAAAAACCTTCAGAGTACTTAAAAAAAAAAAAAAAGAACATGTACTATAAAATTACTTCATAAGAAAAGGGAAAGAGAATTTTTATTTCAGTAAATCTAGAAGTTCTTAATAGTTTAATATTATAGTGCATTTTTTATTACTGTACAAGATTACGGAGTCCCCCTTTTTGGAGGAGATGGGTGGTGATAGAAATTTGAACAATGAATAAATCAATAAAATTATTCTTTATTGCAACATCACTTTAAAAATTATACTGTCCTCCTTAATATCTCCTTTCTCTTTCCAAAAGGGCAAAAAAATCATCCAACTGAACAGCTCATACAGACATTAAGAATTATTTTATCTTCCCCTTTCTAGTTGTATTTTGTAAGCTGATTCACTTGATTATGTTATTATAACTGGGTGAGCAAAAGCTGGACCACTTCATAATTGCTCTCATTGTGATAAAACATTTTCTGCCAATTGCTATGTAGCTTTTCAATTCAGTCTAGTTTAGAAGTATTTGGATAAACTATAAAGGGAACAGACATCTGTTGGGAAGTTTTGATTTTCACTTCTTTCCTGAGAAAGTTGGACTCAGTGACCTAAATGGGCCCTATTAATCCTATGGCTGTGTTAACGCAACGTGTTTAACCTGGTTACTGAACTCATTTTCTGAATTGACACAATACATTGAATCAAAACCTAACTAAATGCACCGAATTTGCACAACAAACTAAGCAAAAAAAGCCTAGCCAAGGTTAATATTAAGTTTAAGTTGTGCAGCTGCTGAATCTGTAACTGACCTGGATGGAGTTATGATGTCTTCTCTCGGCATGTGATTGGACTAAGGAAGCCAATAATGGACTTCTGTAGATATGACTGTATGATAAAAGACAGGACCCTCACACATATCTCCATAGACATCCGGTAGAAACTGCAGTGATTAAAAAATGAGGCAAGTGTGTAAGTTGGGAGTTTGTGTCATGATTCCCCAAAACATGTTTCATCATTTGTCTCCCTTGCCCCATCTCCACATGTATATCCCTCAATCACCTTATGACTGAGGCAGAGGCAAAAGCCTTTGCTTTATCTCCAATAATATCTCTTTTTTTGTTGTTGTTCTCATTCTCTCTCTTGAAAATAAAAACCTTCAAATGTAATTGCTTGTATATCAAATGGAATGGGAATGACAGAAATAACATAGAAGAAATGTTTAGCACAATACTATATAAAATTCAGCATAAACTGTATTTTCCATACAGGTTCAGTTGCACACAGCCCTTCCTGGACTGTCATATGAAAAAAGGTTTCTGACTATAAAATGGAATAGCCAGCATGCTCAGGAAGCCTTAAGGAAAGAATACAAACAATCACAGCAGTTCCTATTGGCAGTCATTTTTGTTTCTGACAATTCTATGGAAAATGAGTAGGTTTTCAGGGCATTGTTATAAACACAATTTCATTTCTTTGAGTTGAGCTCAATTCTATGATGTCATAGACATACCCATCAGTTTTCTTTCCCTATCCACAGACATGTGGAAGTGATTTGCCATTATCTTCTTCTGAGATTTTTTTTTACTTCCCAGTTTACTCTTGGTGATCTATTCAAGTACTACTTATGTTGAACTTTCCTAACTTTTTGAGATCAGTCAAATCAGCTAAATGCTGCCGTATAACTGGAGTCTCCAGTCCTAGGTCTAATCCTGATTGATTTGAAAGAAAGGTTTTCAAGAAATACAAAAGTGGCCTAAAATGGAAAATAAGTTACTAATCATAATAGTTCTATACTGCCTCCAGCATCAGAGTTAATATGATGTTCAAAACCAATTGCTGGGGGTCATGAAATATTACATTTATGTCTTATTTATGGGCTTTGGTCAGGGACTGGTGAACAGAAAGGATTAAATAAAGTTTAGGTCCCCTTGCTCCTGAGGTGGTGATTACCATGGGCAGAAGTTGATACTGGCAAAATTTTTCACAGTGTTAATCAATAAAGAAATGCAGAGTAATGGAGGAGGAACCTCTGGTAGGGATGCAGCTGAAGAAGGCAACTTTCCCAAGACCTCTTTGGACCTGAAGACAGCACTACCCACCTCTTCCTCCTGTATGTGTTTTAAACTTAGAGTATAAACTGTTGATGCTCCAGAGAGACTAAATTCGGGCTAAAGGACCAAAAAGGTAATGTTATTCTTCCATAAAGAATTAAGATTGCAATTCTTAATCATAATTGGGGCTCCAGGCACTGCATTCCAGGCAAGATTGCCATTTCCAGAAACAGTCTACCTCTTCTCAGTTTTGGGAGTGTTTCTTCATCTCCAGCTTGTGTGAATAAAATAGTCCACATTGACAGGTATAGCAGAATGACTTTTAGAACCATGAGTAGTCTTATCTAAGTCTTATGTACATGAAGTAATTATCATGTTTTAATTTGTTTCTGCTGTTTTAGTTTTGTTTTTACTGATGAGTTGCTGTATTGTTTGAATTGTTGTTAAGTGAATAAGAATATATTTCTCTTGAAATTAAATGTCCCTATTGTACGAATACATAAATGATACATAGACTTCTGGAAAGGGCACATTAAATTACACTGTAATGATTTTTTTTGTCATTTACAAAGTAGGTGGGTGGGATCTTGAGTTCAATCTTACAAATGACTTCACTATTTGAATTACAGTTGTTGAGTCGTCCAAGTGGTCATAGTAATTGAATCTGGAAAGAAAATTCCAAAGAATATGGAAAAAAAGAGCTAAAGAAGTAAGGAAATGCTTATTTGAAGACTCACTGTTGCCAATCTCAACAAAAATCATAAGTACCTGAACTTTCTTTAGCTATTTTAGCTCATCTTTTTAACTGTAAAAATATCCAAGATTAAATGTTCATACTCAGCAGGGGTTGGGATGGTTTGATGAGAAAAATATTTATTTTATACACCATGGTTTTGATCTTCTCTTGAGAAAAAGAAACTGATCTCGCCCATGTACGAGAATAGTTCCCAGTGTTTCTTTACTGCCATCTCCGTATTTGCAAAAGCCATACATTTATATTAACAGTTTGCTGGGCTGTTTTATTAGCTCTTGTGCAAATTAATGCATTAAAATGCTAAGATGATTTCAAGTCTTTTGCTTTAACTTTCTTTTTTTGAAAACATGGGAATAAAATCCAGCTGGAAATTAACTCAAAGCATTTAGGTCTATTTAGCAGAGAGCCAGTTTTGTCTAGTGGTTAAGGTTCCGGGCTAGAAACCAGGAGACTATGAGTTCTAGTCCTGCCTTAGTCCTGCCTTAGGCATGAAAGCCAGCTGGGTGACTATGGGCCAGTCATTCTCTCTTAACCCACAGTGTCAGGCTTGGGTGATGATCCAGTTTGTCAATTCCTGTCGCAACCAATAGTTCAACATCCGACTGATCCAAAAAGCAGACCCTGCACCTGTGAGAAAATGCTAGGAAGAAAACAAAATTATGTCTATTTAGCAATATACCTATCTCAAACACTTTTATCCATCTTCAAAGTGGTAAGGGTGGAGATTGACTATGGCTTTATAGAAGGAGAGGGCATGTCTGGTAAAACAACAGCTCAATATTTATTTGTCTAGAGCAGTTACAAGAAGAAGTGAAGCAAGCAGCCTCCTGTAACTGATGTCTGCTCATTTAAGGCACTTCATTCTTCAAACAGAGAATACTTGTTCCTTTTCTCTTTTCATGCACTAAGAAAAAGAAATCTTTAATATAAGGTTTACGGTATGGCACCAGCTGAGATTTCAGGGCAGGGGGGGAGGGGTGGCAGTTGTCATCCGGGAGTCTCTGGTGGCCTTCAGGGGCCCTGCCCCACAAGTGGCCAATTGTGAGACCCTGTTTTTCAAGTTGGGTGCAGGAGAGCAGTTGGGAGTGTTGCTGCTGTACCAGCCTCCCTGCTGCATGGCAACCTCCCTGCCTGAGCTGCTGGAGGCCATCTCAGGGTTGGCAGTGGAGTTCTCCAGGCTTATGATTCTGGGGGACTTCAACCTGCCTTCCCCGGGGTGGGCCTCTGAGGCAGCTCGGGAATTCATGGCTACCATGGCAGCCATGGGCCTGACTCAGATTATTCGAGACCCGACTTGAGACAGTGGCCTCACCCCAGATTTAGTTTTCTTGTCAGAGCAGTGGCAATGTGACCTGAGGGGATAATTACAGCTATCCCCATTGTCATGGTCAGATCATGCCCTGGTGACCCTGAGATTCTCTTATGCAACCCCCCTCTACAGGGAGGCAGGACCCATTCAATTGGTCTGCCCCCGGTGACTGATGGACCCAGTAGGGTTTCAGAGGGAGCTGGGGGTTATATCCGGGGATCTGCTACACAGTCCAGCAGAGGCCCTGGCCACCACCTGGAATAGGGAGGCAGCTGGGGCCTTGGACAGGATTGCACCTGTGCGACCTCTCTTGCCTCATCATACTCGATGCTCCCAGTGGTTTACGGAGGAGCTGAGGGTTTTGAAGTGGACTAAGAGATGTCTAGAGCACCACTGGAGGAAGACAAAGACCGAATCCAACCGAACACTGGTTAGAGCTGCTATTAAGGCCTACCTGGTGGCGATAAAAGCGGCGAAGCGTCAATACTTCTCCGCTCTTATTGCATCTGCAGAATGCCGCCCAACGGCCCTACTTAAAATCACTCAATCCCTTTTGGGGAAGGTGGGTGCAGTGACCCACCTACAGGGCCATGCAGAGGAGTTTTCGGAGCATCTGCAAGACAAAATTGCTCGGATCCGCTCTACGCTAGACTCCAAGCGTGAGGCAGGGTCTGTGGAGATACCAAGGGATCATACTTACCATGTTATCTGGGAAAGTTTGATCCTGTTGGACCCGAGGAAGTGGACAGGATCCTCCAGACAGTAAATGCCACCGCTTGCCAATTAGATCCATGTCCCTCCTGGCTGGTGAAAGCAGCTCAGGAGGTGACATGTGGTTGGGTCCAGGCGATGGTTAATACATCCTTGAGGGAGAGGGTGTTTCCAGCTGCCTTTAAGGAGGTGCTGGTACAACCCCTCCTCAAGAAACCATTGTTGGACCCTACTGTATTGGATAATTTTTGTCCAGTCTCCCACCTCCCCTTTTTGGGGAAAGTGGTTGAGAAAGTTACAACTCCAGATGATTCTGGAGGAAACGGATTATCTAGACCCCTTTCAGTCAGGTTTCAGGCCAGGATATGGGACAGAAACAGCATTGGTTGCACTTATGGAAGATCTCTGGCGGGAGCGGAATGGGGGTAGTGCATCCATCCTCGCTCTTCTTGACCTCTCAGTGGCTTTTGATACCATTGACCATGGTATCCTTTTGGGTCAGCTCAGGGAGTTGGGGGTGGGTGGCATAGTTTTGCACTGGTTCACCTCCTTCCTCCAGGGCCAGTCCCAGTCGGTGGTGATAGGGGGGGAGAGATCCGACCCTTGACCTCTCCTTTGTGGGGTGCCTCAGGGCTCAGTCCTCTCTCCTCTCCTATTTAACATCTACATGAAACTGCTGGGCGAGATCATCCGTAACCACGGGATGAGGTATCATCAGTATGCCGATAATACTCAATTATATATCTCCATCCCAGGTGAGGTAAGTGATGCTGTGACTGCCGTCTCTTGGTGCCTGAGGGCTGTAGGGGTCTGGATGGGGAACAACAGGCTTCGGCTGAACCCTGGTAAGACGGAGTGGCTGTGGGTTGAGGGTTCCTCCGTATCCGGGACTTTATCATCTTTAGTTCTGGATGGGGTTGCACTGCCCCAGACTGACCTGGTGCATAACTTGGGGGTCCTCATGGACTCATGGCTCCTGCTGGAAGAGCAGGTAGCAGCCGTGGCCAGAAGGGCCTTTGCACAGCTTCGTGTTGTGCACCAGTTGCACCCTTTCCTGGATCAGGAAGCCCTTCGGATGTTCATTCATGTCCTTGTTATCTCCCAGATAGACTACTGCAATGCGCTCTACATGGGGCTACCCTTGAAGAGTATCCAGAAGCTTCAGCTGTCTAGAATGCGGCCGTGTGGGCTATTTTTGGTGCCCCTAGAAGGGTGCACATAACACCTTTGCTACGTGAGCTGCATTGGATACCAGTTTGCTTCCAGGTCCAATTCAAGGTGTTGGTTATCACCTTTAAAGCCCTATATGGCATGGGACTGGGTTACCTGAGGGACCGCCTCTTCCCCGTATCATCAGCCTGTCCCACCCGCTCATGCAGAGAGGGCATGCTGCGGACCCCGTCAATAAGAGAATTCCATCTGGTGGGGTCCAGGAGGCGGGCCTTCTTGGCAGTAGTGCCCGCCCTTTGGAACATCTTGCCCCCGGAGGTAAGATTAGTCCCATTGCTTTTAGCCTTCCGGAAGGCTCTGCCACTGGGCTTGGGGCAGGGAGGAGAATCGACATACTTGGGGTTGGCTGGTGCCTTGAAGTGCCCCTCCTACATGATGGTTGAAGAGATCATAGCCATCTGGATTTTATGAGCTGGGGTAGTTAAGAAATTGTTTTGGTTTTAATGGGATTTTATTGGAATTTTATCGTGTATTTATTTGAATTTTTATTGTATATTTATTCTGTGTTGTAAACTGCCCAGTCCCTCCAGTCAGAGGAGATGGGTGGTGACAAATTTGATAAATAAAAGAAAAAATAAAACAATAAGAACAAGGCTGATCACCTCCAAACCACACATACAGTACATGGCCATATGCTGCCTTTAGGTACAGAATCTCAGTCTTTTGGAAGTTAGATATACAAGTCAATGGGCCTTCTATATTTCCAGAAGAAATTATTAAAATGTAGCTTGCTACTCCAGTTGTGGAACAGAACATTCAGGACACCAGAAGGGAAGGCGAAGAAAAAGGAGGAAGGGAGGGAAGTCCTTTTCTGAAACACTGAGTTAATATTATAAAGAATCCCTATCATAGCAGCAGACTCTTGGTTGTATGCTTTTAATTCAATATCCAAAGTGCACAAAATATACACACCCAAAAATGTACATTTGTGCAAACCTTCTGGTGACAAGAAAATCTCTCCAGATCGCAGAGTGATTTTTATACACATACAATTGTATAATCTCACTTCTGACCTTAAAATTGGGATAGAATTAATCCTGGTGTGGAGTGCTATGCTTCTTTCAGTTATAGTTACTTTGATTTGATTGATTATGTCCTATCAAGTCAAGATCAACCTGTAGCAACTATACAGCTAGACCTCGTCCAGGATGATCTATCTTCCAACAGTGCAGCCCTTGCTGCCATAATCGAGTCTATCCACCTTGATGTTCAGTGTCCTTTTCTCTTTACTTCTTCCTTTCTTAGCATTATGGACTTATCCAACTTTAAAACCACACTCATCTCCTCCAATCTGGCCTCCCTCAATATATATTCTGCATATAGTTTGAATAACTAAGGAGAGAGTATACAGCTTGTCCTACTTTGCCAACATGGAACCAGTCTGTAACACTATGTTCTGTCTGGACTGTGGTTTCCTGTTCTGTGTATAGGTTTTGCATGAGGACAAACAGATGTTCTGGGATTCCCATTTTCCTAAGGACATTCCAGAGCTTGATATGGTTGACACAGTCAAACGCCTATCTGTCATCAATGAAGCACATATTGACTTGTTTTTTATATTATTTGGCTTAATTATCCAGTATGCATCTGCAATAATGCCTCCTGTTCCTCTTTCCACATTCTTCGTAAACAACATCTTTGATTTCATTCCTCTGGTTCTCCATCAGTGAGGTTCAGAAGCAATTTCTGTTTTCTGTTTGAAAATGGTGGATATATGCTCAAGACCATATGGTAGGAACTGGTGGGCTTTGTTCTTTTACTTTAGCTTGTCTTGGTATTTGCACGTAAGCAGTTCATGATCTGTTCCACAGTCAGACCCTGCCATGTCTTTGCCATTATAACTGAACTCTTTCACTTCCTTACACCAATAATATAATCAATTTAACTTCTGTGTACTCCATCTGGTAGTATCCATGTATATACTGTAGGTGTTACTATGATTGCTGGAAGACTGTTTTAGAAATGAAGAAATAATTGGATTGGCAGAAACTGAGAAGTCATTATCTTGTTTCAGTTTGGTTTCTTAGGCCATATAGTTCAACTACATTTTCATCTTTAATATTTCCAACTTTGGCATTTCAGCCTCCAACCACAAGGAGCACATATTGCTTGCATATTCTGTTGATTTCAGATTGGACTTGACCATAATACTCTCCTTTTCTTCTGCGTTAGTGGTTGGAGCATAAATTTGGATAATCATAATACTAAAGGGTTGTCCACAAAGTCTAACAGATATTATTTGGTCATTGACTGGATTGTATCTAAATGTTGCCCTTGCTATATCTTCCTGTTTATGAAAGTAGTGCTGTTCCTTCTTTGTTTTTCATGTCCTGAGTAGTCGGCAGTATTATTTTCTGACTGAAATGGTCCAAATCCCATCCATTTCAATTCACTGATGCCTACAATGCCACCTTTCAATGTGTTGAGCTTTCCCATGTTTATGCTTCACATTCCTACTCTAGCTCTGTCTTTACAGATTCGGATTTTCTTTTCCTGTATGGCAACGTCAGCAACTGTATCTCCCAAATACTTTAATCTAGCAGTGTCATAACAGTATCATTAGTACTCTAAAAAAAAAAGATCTTCAGCTCTTCCTCAGTATCCTTTTGTGTGCCATCCGACAAGAGGGGCCCATCATATGGCACTATGTTGACAATCACTTTATCTTGTCTATCCATATGGTTTTCTTGGTAAAATAGAAGAATGATTTTTCTCCAATGCAGTGTGAAATAACGCCTTTGATATTGTCAGGAAAGCAATCATCCACCTCCAGCATCTTCCTATATTACTGCTGCCTGATATAAATGCTTGCTTGCTTTATATGGGCAGCTAGGATGACCTTCATGTTTCAGGTGATCTGGCTGGGAGTATATACTCTTCATGTACACTACTGGCATTTTTCACTCATCCTTCCAGGAACTCATCCCACCCACTCACCTGCTATGATGAAGCAGCATAGCAGGACTTGAGGAATGTACTAACTTAAATGTTCACTTTGAATCTTTTCAAATACCTTGGAAGGGCTAATGTATGTCAATTAAAAAGAATATAGCAGAATAATTTTTCCTTTTAATGGGAAAACCGAAGAGTAGTAAAACTTTTCTGCATAACGTTCCAAAACAATAGTAACGACCAGCTAACCAACTCATTTTAAGCATCTCATGATTTGTATTGTCCCTTAGGTTTTTTTTCCCCATTACAAATTAAATGAAAACAGATCATTTGCATATTCTGGACCAATCCGCTGGTAAGTTACCTATCAAGGCTTCTTTATAAATTTTCCAATGACAAGATAGAAATTAATACCTCTTCTCTTGTTTAAATACATATACAAGCACTAGTTTTCTCTTTACATTTACATTGCAGTCCTGTATATAATTAGATCTACTGAATGTAACTTAACCCATGAGCTTACCAAATGTTTGACACAAGGAGCAATTTTTGGTTTACAAAACTGGTAGCAAACACAGGAAATTTGCTGAACCCCTGGTGTGCAACAATACTTGCCTGATGTTTTGTGTTTATCAGCTTGGTGGATTACATATTTTACAGGCCTGATTATAAGGTCTGCTTTTGTTTCATTAAAATGAAAAAAAAAATTGGTCTGCAGTGCTCAGAAGATAATGAAGGAGTCTGGAATGAATAAAAGAAATGTTGCATAAGGATTGATAAAACCAGGTCCATTGAATCTAATAGCCTGTTTTATATCTGAAGTGGAAAGAGAGCAGGTATAATAGTCTCCAAGTAGATTTATACTTCTTACAGAATTTGCTGTTATGAATGCATTTCTAATCCAGACAAGATAAAATCCTGTTGTTCAATGGATAGACCAATCCAGGGGGCAGAAAAATAACCTGGTCTAATGGTAGGCACCCCTGAGGAATCAAGTCAGCTGCACAGGGATATTCCTGAATCTAACACTGTTCCTAAAAGACAATTGGAGAAATTCTGAGAGAAAAGATGCAATGTTTTGGGAGATGATGATGCCAATATTTTTAGTCTGGTTTTGGCACTGGAGAGGATTTTAAGAGAGAGAATAGAAGTAGGAAGAAGTCTTTGAATACTCACCCACTTAGCCTCCTAAACCAGGCAACTGATATGAAGTCATGCAGCAAAATTTAGTGCCAAATACCAACTGCTGGAAGGAGTAAATTGGACGTGGGGGGCCTGCATGTAGCTTGTAAGCCATGGGCTGCCCACCCCTGTCCTAACATAGCCACAAGAGTGTCTGCTTAATTCTGCTTGATAATCTTCTCTATCCCTCCTGGAGAAACCAGATCTGGCCATAATCCTAATAATCTCATATTTAGATTGTGGTAATGCATTCTGTGGGCAACCCTTGAATATAGTTTAAAAAATATAGCTAACACTAGATACAACAATACCTATACAGCATTCAGATGTGGCACATTTCTATTTTTAAAAAACTATAAAGTATCACTTTTAACACAGAAGCAATTACTTCTGGGGTTTTTGAAAAGCTGTAAATAGCTTTGAGCTAGGCTGTAAGAATACCTTTTGTGGTATGAACTTGCTTATAATCCTCATTTGTCATATGAGGAGTTTACATCTTTTCCTAAACAGAGAGGTAAGACTGGTGAATACTTAACATGAGCTATTTTTTATGACCTAATTAGGGTTTTGCAACTTCCTCTCAGAGGTGCTACTTATTCTTTCTTGGGTGTTCTTCAGATGGTTGATAAAAGTATTATTCTCTTAATAGTTTTTTTAAAAAATCATTTAATTTCTTTTTATTGTACATTGAATTGTTTTTATTTCAAATATATTTTATCTGTTAATTCCTTCAAATTCTCATTCAATTTTTTTCTATAAATAGACACATAATAAAGTTTATCTTTTTAGTAGTATACCTGTAAAATCAAATGTATTTGTTAGAACAAAAATCGAAGTCTTTTTTGAGTTACAAGAACTCATTAGATATTATAATACTTAATCTTAGATTTAAATGAAGATTATCAAAAAAAAAATTATTTCCCTTGGCAAACAATATTACCAAGAATGGGTTTGAATCCAAGTCATCACTAATAACTTAACTAAGGCTTACAATGAATATAGAATTTATAGTAAATTTTATTACGTTTCAAGAGAAGAATAAAAACTACAGAAAAACAAACAACTACTAAGAAAGAAAGAAAAAACTAAAAAGGTGCAGAAACACACCATTCTTTTCATGGCATTCCACAATAAGAATTTTACTTATGGCTTGCAGATCACTCTCTCCCTTAGATTTCTCCAACTCCACTATCCAATCTTCATCCAGCATCTCAATAAAAATCCCAATCTCACTCTTAAAAAAGACCTTTCTATTGCTCTTAAATTCCTCAGTTTCATCCACCACATCCCCAACCTGATGGCACATTTTAGATCTCATATTTTCCACAATGTCCTGGATATCTTGCATAAAAGCTTGATAGAAGTCAGAAGAAATCTCTTTAAAATCTTGGTGGAAGTCAGAAATAATCTGTTTGAAAACCTCCATGTCTCACGCAGTAGATTATGGCGCCCCCTAGGAGCTTAACCAGCAAAATTCAAATATATGGAAGAATTCCAAAGTGTGTTTATATAAAGTGAAAGTGAGAAGGCAGACAGTTCTCAAAGGAAAGTGAAAACAGAAAGCTGAAGGTTCAAATCAGCTGATTCAACATGTAGGAAAATGCTAATGTCTTCAAATTTAATACAAAAATAATAACAGGAAGAAAATTGTTTACTCTCAATCCTCCTTTATATTTGGAAGGAAAACAAAATCCAAAACTTAAAAAAAAATTAAAAAGTAATCCCAAAAATAACGTTAAGCACCAAGAGAACCAGCTTCTCCTTGCTGTAGAAAGCTCTCTTGGGGTACATATATTTTTTTAAAAAATACAAATTGGTGACCTAGAAATGGGGTGGCTGGTCTTGGTGTCCCTTTAAGGCTACAGCGTGGCTTGGACAGTGATGAAATCCCTGCCTCCCAGCTGGCTCTTACCAGTTGAACATGAAACACTGTTTGCGATCTTCTGACTGCAAGCAACCATCCAGAGGACAGATGGGATGATTTCAGGCATTCTCCTTTATCTGGAGAATGTTTCTGGGCTTCAGGAAAACCTACCTGAGCCCGAAAAAAGTTACCGCGTTGTCAGCTCTGCCTGTTAAACCTGCAGGCACAGCCTTTCAGTCCGCCATTCCCACTGGAAGCCACAATGAATATAGAATGTGTGATGTATTTTTGATGTCTGATGGACATCACAGACTCATAAAGTTGGAAGGGGCCACTTAGACTGCCAAGTTCAACCTCCTGTTCAGTGCAGGAATCCAAATTAAGGCATCCTAGCCAGCTGACCATCTAGCTTCTCCTTGAACACATCCAAAGAGGGGGAGACAACGCACTCTCTGGATAACTGGTTCCATTGTCAAACTACTTTTCCTGATAGGACATTTTTCTACCATTCAAGAATAAATATTGTCCTTCTTTTAATATAATATCCTTATAATTGAAGAGCGCTATTGTTTTTCCCTCAGTTTCTTCAGTCTCTCCAGAATCATTGTGAGTACTGATGTCAGGCTAAGTGATTTGTAGTTTGCTGGACCTTCATTTCCCGCTTTTTAAAATTAAGGACAACATTTACTCTCTTCCCATTATATGGTACTTCACTACTTCTCCAGGATTTTTCATAAGGGTTTAGACAGGTTATCTTCTACATCCTTCACTACCTGGGTTGCAATTCGTCTCATCCTAGAGCTTTAAAATAAAGAGGTATTCCTTGACCATGTTTCTTTTTGTCTCAAGCTTCAGTCCTGCCCATTCCACCTGCCTTTCATAACTATGGTAGAGCGCATGGTGGTGGTGGTGGGTTTTTTTAAAAAAAACACTTATTACAGTTAAAGCAATTTTTGGATGTATTTGACTACATTTATTTTATTATGGTTTTATTGTAAGCTGCCCAGAGTCATAGGGGAGACATGGGCAGTGAATAAATTTATAAAATAAATAAATAAATAAATATTATTTAATGTAGATGCTGCCCATCTCACCATAAAAGTGACTCTTTTGGTTAGCCACTCTCTGGGTGGCTTACAAATTTAGTTCCCTTTAAAATCAAGAATTCTAGCATTACATCCTCCAATGTTCCTGTTACTTCCATTTCTTCAACTATATTTTCCTTTTGATTAGTATCGATATATCATAACAAATAATGTAGATAGGGTTCTGCTCAGCAACAAAAAAAGACAGCAAAATTATGACATTCTAAGGAAGAAATACCCCAAATCTCTCTTGAGCCTATGCCGACTGTCTCTTGTAAATTTGCATAAACCTGGTGTGTTAATGGATGGTGAATGAATAGTTACCATTTTCAAAATCATATTATTAGTATTGTTCTTGTTGTTGTAATTTTCTTATCAATTTTCAAGTAAGGTAACTTTCTACAGGACAAAATGTGATGGTTCTTTGCATATCTCTGTTTAGCATTGAGAAACATAAAAATTAAAAACATAAGAAAATGGATCATCATTAAATATTTAAGAGTGGAATAAAAAAGCAAGAGACAAGGTGCAGACAGCTCTATTATTTTAGTGAGCCTTGAAAATGAAAATGCTCAACCACAGTATGGAGAGAAATAGAAAATCAGTAAAGTGACATCTAAGTTTAAGAGGTGGCATTATGCCAGTATATGGTTCTATGATGGAAATTTATTAAAGAAGTATATGATAATTGTATCCATGGAATATTTGGGAATGTGTCAGCTCCATGTATTTGAGTAAGAATAAATGTGGAAATCAAATCTAGTTTAAGACTTTGGGATGGCATTTAGGAAGTCTTGTGTGTGAGAAAGGGATTCATAAATAAATCAGTAAAAAGGCACACATGAAAAGAGATTCAAATGGCTCCCACCCTACTGGTATTTCAGAGGGCCCTGAAGACATGGCTCTTCACCCAGACCTTTGGCAAGGATGATTAATGCCCCTTTCTTCCTTTTCCTTGTCCCCATCCAGGTTTTTTCTGCCATTGTTTTCATTTTTGTTTTTTGTTATGTTATGCTGTTTTTGTGTTTTTGTATTGTTCCTTGTTTTTAAACGGTTTTAACACTTTGTAAGCCACTGAGAGTTCCTGAAAGTAATGTGGCTTATTATTATTATTATTATTATTATTATTATTATTATTTATTAGCAAGGATTAAAAAAAAGCATATAAGAACAAAGATACAGAAATATGTGCTTCTGTATGCCTGTGACCAAGCTGTTAGCTGGTCCAAGACTACCCTGTGATGGTCATATGGGGGTCTAAGAATGTAAGAACAGCCTTGCTGAATCAGGCTGAAGGTCTAACTAGTACAACATCCTGTTTACACAGTGGCCCTCCAGATCCTTCAATCTAGAAGCCCACAGATGAAGGCATATCCACTTTCTACCTGTTACTCCTCTGCAACTGATATTTAGGTACATCTTGCCTTGGAACCTTTTCTCTCATACTGTCTTTCTTTAAGCAAGAATTCTCCTAACTTCCATTTCATTTCCTCCATGAAATTTTTGACAGTTTTAGTTCTATCATTGTCTTCTCCATCAGCTAATTATTCATATTTTTACAACAGGACATACTCTAGATCAGCGGTCCTGAAACTTTTCTGCTCATGGATCCCTTCATGAAGTTTCAGATTGTTCATCAACACCCAAACATTTATTATATGAAAATAATGTAATAAATGCTACTTTAACTAATAATACTACAAATAATAATAAAAACAACAACAATAACACTGACCCCTTGGATAGTCCCATCAACCCTTGGGGATTGATATTGACCACTTTGGGGAACCCTGCTCTAGATTGATTATACTTGAGTTTCCCAAACTTGCACTATAGATACATTTCTGTCTGTAAAGCTAATACATCCTTGGACTAAGCAAAATGCTTGCTTTTATTTGTTTGTTTATTTGTTTTGTACAGATTCCTGCAGTTCTTCCTATGGCTTCTGTGACTTCTGTATATTGCTCAAACAGACGACAACATCACAACTGTTATTTCACACATTTCTTAGAGTTCTTTAATTTGTAACCCTTAGTTACCTATTCCATTCACTATTTCCCTCCCTTGTTTCTTAGCCTCATTTTCATCCTAATAAGACTATTGGAATCCACCTTTTAAACTGAATCAGTCAAATCATCTCTTTATGGATACTTCACTTCCCACAGATTCCTGGTAACTACTCCAGAAATAAAGCTGCCTTAAAATAATCAATATTATTTTCACATAACATGAATAATAAGGCAGGTCAATAACTATTTTAATCTATTAAACAAATAGCAACATATGAAGGAGAACCTTTACAGAGATGCTAGGACATTTTCAACCAAACTTTTTTCATGTTATTAGAATTTGGTTCTATTTTCCCAGAAGGCAATATCAACTTACTCTTTTTGCTAGCTCAATGTGCCTCTATTTACTTTGCTTTTTAAATGAAAACAGCAACACAACAGAACTGTTTAAAGTAGCACAGGAATATTACCTATAAGAGCATTTGTATTGTTGGTAAGGATGTTAAGAAATGCAGAATTAAAAGAAGCTAAAAATTAGAACACATCCAAAAATCAGATTCAGTACATTCAAATGATACTAAAATAGGGTACAATAATACAGATCAATAAAACCATACAAAGTCACAAAATTAGAAAAGCAGAAAATAGCAGAGTAAAAAATGACAAAGCATTTAAACAGCACAGAATTATACATTCAGCCCAAACTAAATGAATCGTCTCCAATTGATGCTGAGAGCTAATATAACTTGATGACACTCATACGTAAACTGGAGGGAATTCCACAATCAGGGTTACTGAGAATGTCCTTTCTTAGGTTGCTACATAGTAAATTTCTGTGCAAAGAAGCATGGCTTAGAGGGTGTCCTTGCTCAGTCTTAGACAGGTAACTCCAAAGATTCCAAAAACTCAGATAAGGAAACATGACAATAAGAAACTCATTGATAAAATTAAAAGGATCTCATCTGAACCCAACCAGATGTTGGGGCAACACATCTCTACTGATGATGAAGAAGCACAATGTGCGCATAAGTTGCCTTGATAATCAAGTGATACAAGTCAGTTGTTGTTTTCTATATATAAAACAATTGTCCCTTGCATCAGACAAGAAAAATATTGGACTAATATTGTTTTTGTCCCTACACAGCAGAGCTGGATCAGTATTGCTACAGTTCTCAACTTTCAAGAGCCTTTGAAATTTGACCTGAGAATTTGAGATTCAGTTTCAAAATAAAAACTGATAAATAGATATTTTTTTATATATTTACATATATTCCATAATGAAGAAAGCTAATACATCTAAAAAATAAATTGTTAATTGTTAATCCAGTGCATGATACATATCAAGGAATGTTAAAAGATTTCTACTTTTCAGATACTACTAATTGTGAGATAAAGATTAATTACTACATGCACAGTAGTATTAAACACTGATTGTTACTGCTTACCGCAGGTGCTATAAGTTGCTGCAAAACTGTATGCCACAAAACATTAAAAAAAATGGCAGGATTAAATAACAGTTGCAATCAAAAGATAAAACTCAGAGAAAAAATTATTTTATTCTACTGTATTGTAGATTGGTGAGAAGTGGGTGAGCTACAGCATCTGACTGGTAAATAAGTAGCACTGTCCACCTAAGCTTTATAACAGATATTGAATGTTCCTTTTATATTTCATAAACAATTACAAATGCACATAAATCAGGTTAGCCTTTCTTAATTCCTTATCAGTGGAACAATCCAATGGGACTCAGATTCCAAATGTTCATTTAACCTTACTATTGAAACATCACTGAAATGGTTGAAACATCACTGTATTATTCTCATATATTGAGAAGTATCAGGCAGAAATCAGTTGCTGCTCTGATGTTCTTTTAAATCTCAAAATATTTCCCTGGATTCTGAGGAATAAGGTAGCAGCAGTTTACAGAAGAACTTTCTAGTGGCATTTATTCAAAACTATGTTATTGGTCAATGAAGCTTACACTTTACTTTCATGGCCAGTTCTGTCATGCTTGACATGTCATGTCAGCTGCTTAAAAAAAGAAAAAGAAAAATGCTGTTGATACAGCTGTGATGCAGACTTTCCCATTTTTACCCATTCTAAACAGATACTTAACTATACAGAAACTGCACAACTTGAATAAAATTATTGCTTAGCAAACATTCTGAAATACACCAATGTTTCAAGTTTATGACTGGTAAAGGCTGTTTTCTCAATGCTGTTAATTTTCTCCCATTTTCTGTTATATAGCTTTGGCTTTTTTTCCTGGTCATTTAACCATGAAAGGGCCTGATTCAGGAATCTTTTCAGGAGTATATTTACAAGTGGAGGGTCCTTCTTACATCCAAATCCTGATTCTACCTTAATATTTTTAATCCCTTCCTTGGTGTTGTTACTGAACATTATAGTTGTGCATATTTTATTTATTTATTTAAAAGATTTATATGTAACCCAGAAGCTGAATTATGTAATCCAAATTTTAAGATTTTCTTTATTTTTACATGCGTAAAACCTTAAGGTACATTTCAGAACAGTGCAGATAGAGTAACATGACTTTTTCATGCCCTTCTACCACTAAACCCCACATCAGCTTGGTGGAGTCTCTATGGAGGTTCTAATCCTCTAAAGCAGGGGGTCCATCAAACCTCCCTTTAGAACATTAGATCTTAATGTACACAACTTCCATAAACACTAAAATGAACACAAATGAACAATGAAAACAATACAATGAAATTTTGGGATTTATTGTAACAATGTAACCAAAAGGTTCTTCACACCTCCCCTGGACTCTGTCTGCACCTCCTCAAGGAAGGTACACCTCAGTTTGGGAAACTGCTCTAAAGGAAATTTTGAGTGGGGACTGGGGAAAGGACTCATTCCCTGCATAAAATTTAAATTAAATAAAAAATAAAAGTGTACTTTTATTGTACGGGGTGCAATTCAAGGTGCTGCTTATCACATATAAAGCCCTTCATGGCACAGGGCCAGGTTATTTGCAGTATTGCTGTTCTCCCTGTACTACTAGGCCCAACAGAAGGCACAGGCTCTGGGCTCCGTCTATTAGGGTATGTTATCTGACAGGACCTAGGAAGGGGGTCCCCGAGATCCAGTTGGCCCTGACATGGCTGGCATTTTTGAAGCCATCCAGAGTCTCTGCAGCAAGATGGATGGCTATATAAATAACATTACAAGTATTCCTTATATGTTTTTTTCATAACTACATTAAACAAGCAAGGGGACAGCACACACCCTTGATCATAGTTAGAGAATTCTTTTTTCAAATATATTCTTTCTCACAAGACATCTCCTCTTGTTGCTTATCAAATTGAACCTAAAGTCAATGTTCATGAGTGCAGATATAGAACTTCCAATCAATGCAACCAAATAGGCAAAGATGTTTTACTTGTATGGTTGCCTCAATGATCCACATGGATGAATGGGAGGAGATAAATAGCTACCACAAGCTGCACCTTCCCATAGTTCACTCATGTGTTCAATACTCATGAATATTACCTATAGATTATGGCATCAGTGAAAGTCAGTCCAAAACTAATAGATAAAATATTGACATAATCAGTGGTGTGCTGATAAATGTTTAAGAACCATCTCTACCTGCTCCATTACTGCTGCTGTGCCACACTGCAAGGCATGGTACAGCTGATCAGCACAGTAGACATAGTAGCTAAGCTCCATTCTCAACTGGCTCCAACGTGAACTGAAATAGTAGTTAAGCTCCAGCTCTCAGCTGACAAAGTCCAATGTGAACTGAAATACAATGGCTTTTAAACAGGTACTGAGAATAATTGTTAAGTAAACCAGTTTTAATCCTCGCTCAGTGTTTCTTAATTATTTATTTATTAAACACATTTCTATGCTGCCACAATCAAAATGTCTCTCAGTGGTTTACACAGGAAAAAATAATGCAATTTAAAACATACCCAGTACAAAAGTTAAAAATATAATGAGTCAACAAGACACAGAAGTGAAACAAAAGAAAGAAACAAAGATGATGACATAAAATCAGGGAAAGGTTCTCTGAAATAGTTCCAGCTACCAAAGTTTCTGGAAAAAAAACAGCAAAGAGGGGCCTAGCCCAACTTCCCAAGGAGTGCTATCATAGAAAACAGTACCACCACCATTTTAGCCTTAAATTTAAATATCCCTAAAGTGTGGGATTTGTAACAGTTTCTCCCTGGTAGATCTAACTGATTAGAGCAATATTGACTAGAGTAGGCAGTTGTGCAAGTATCCGGGTATCAATCCATAAGAGGCAATCCCTAATAGAAGGCATTGCAGTACTTTAGCCTAGTGAACATGAGAACATGAAGAACATGAGTTACAACTCCTAAGTCCTCCTGCCCTACGTAAGGCCACAACTGGTGCACCAACCAAAGGTGGATATAGTATAGGCCCCCTGGCCACAGCTTTGACTGGCTGATCCAGCAGGAACCTTAAGTCCAAAAGGACTGCCAAATCACAACCCTGCTCCCTGCTTACCCAACAGTAGTAACACTGGCAGTGACAGAAACCTCCAAGGCAGTGACAGAAACCTCCAGGCGATTCCAATTTGTTGCACCATTCCCGAAACAGTTTTTTGTGCATGTTAATTTCATTTACAACTTTGACCATGTTCAGTAACCAATTTTCAATTCCATATTTATGCAGAACTTTCCACAATTCAAGTCAATTCAATCCAATCATGCTTTTAAAAATACCAGCAAACATGTAATTCCTTTCTAAATTCTCATGTTTTTCAATGAACTTCTAAAGATCAGAATTCTAGTCTGCCTGGAAAGCAGTTATAGTGCATTTCCCAGATTTTGTTCAGTCTCATCTCTTGTACCTTTTCAAACAGAATTCAGCTTGAAAGGGTACAAATATCTTCCCCCAGCACATGTGACAAACCTATCACTTGCTGAGATGGGTGGCTATAGAAATCAAATCAAATCAAATCAAATCAAATCAAATCAAATCAAATCAAATCAAATCAAATCAAATCAAATCAAATCAAATCAAATCAAATCAAATCAAATCAAATCAAATCAAATCAATCTATCTATCTATCTATCTATCTATCTATCTATCTATCTATCTATCTATCTATCTATCTATCTATCTATCTTCCTTCACTGTATATATTCACACTTGCTACCTTTCCCTTTATATAGGGCAGGGTTTCTCAACCTTGGTAACTTCAAGATGTGTAGACTTCAACTCACAGAATTCCTCAGCCAGCAAGGGATTCTAGGAGTTGTAGTCTACACATCTTAAAGTTGTCAAGGTTGAGAAACCGTGATATAGGGGAACAGGGATTTAATTTGTTTTCACACACAAATTAAACAAGTTTTGCAGGCAATCTAAAAGTAAACTATATCCATGGTTTAGCATTTTTTGAGCTGTACTGTCTAAACCTGGAGTCTTACCGTCTTTCAACGTTCTCACAGCACTTATTATCTCCTTTTCAATATATATATATATATATATTTTCCTTAGTAACATTTATAATTCAGTTCAGTTCTGCTGTACAACATAGCATTCCCATGCAAATCTCTAAAATACTCCTTCCAGCAATTCCTCACTTTCTTGTCTTCCCCAAATCTTTTCATCACTTTTTATTCTTAACTCTACTCGCTCTGGTAGAATTATCTTGTGTAGCCCTTTCACCCATTTCCAAAATATTTTTCTGTTTTTCAATATATGCTTTTACATATATATTTATTCTTTGCCAGGTGCCCATCCAGATTTTGAGTACGATATTAGCTGCAACTCCAGGATAAGATGGAAGAGTGTCTGTGGTTATCTGGGAGACTTTTGGAGGTTGTCAGGAATGCTGCTCTGCAAGCAGTGTGAGACCCTACTTCTGATCTTGTGTGTGAGAGATCAGTTGGGATTGTTGTTACAGTACTTGCTTCCCTGCCTGCCCTATTCAGTTCTGTCCTGGGTTGGTGCTGGAGCTCCTCAGGTCTTGGAGGACTTCAACCTGCCTTCCTTAGGCACAGACTCTTCATGGCCATCTGAGGAACCATGGAACTGACCCAATTTATTGAGGGCCCAGCTCACTGTGAGGGTCATATGCTAGACCTAGTTTTTGTCTTGGGGAAGCAGTGATGCAATCTGGAATTAACGTATATTAACCTCGGTCCTTTGTTATGAATGGATCACTCCCTGTTCACCCTGGAATTTATTGTGACTATTCCCCACTGCAGGAAGAAAGGACCTATTCAAATAGTCCACCCCAAGGCCTGATGGACTGATTGGGTTTCAGAGGGAACTTGGAATTGTCCCTGTGGTTCAACAGATGTCTTGGTTGCTGCTTGACATGAGAGGGTGATAATGGCCTTGGACCAGATCATGACTAGGTGTAGAGAAGTATATATATGGCCTTGAAGAAGATATTCAACAATTGTTAGGTAAACATTAGCTAGGCCCTGAAAGGGAGAAGTGAGTGAGGAAGAAATTCAAGATTGCCCTGCTGTGCTTTTCTTGGTACAAGAGGGGGAAGAGAGAATCTCTTTCAGGCTTTCAAGATTCAGTTATTATACCCTAAAACAATAAAGTAGAATTACAGTAGTTCTTGTGGAGTCTCTTCCCTGATTTAGTGTATCTCAAAGAGCTGATGCTACGTGAACTCTCTCTGCATGCAGAGGGTCTCCAGAGGATGAAGCAGAAGATGAGGTACCTAAAACATCAGTGGACGAAGACAAAAAACCACTCTGAGCACAGGTAAAGACCTTTCTTAAGGTCTACCTTATGGGCAATAAAAATTACATATTTATTTTTCCACTTTTACTGCATCTTTCAAGTGCCTGCTGGAAGCCCCATTTTGTCTCAGTGTCTGGAGACTCCAAGGGTCCAGATGGGGAAGAACAGGCTTTGGCTCAACCTTAGCAATACCAAGTGGTTGTAGGTTTTGGCTCCTGAGTCTGGAATTGGAGATTTCCTTTTTTTGGCTCTAGGAAGAGTTGTATACCCCCAGTCAGATCTAGAAAAGGAGGTATGCCTTTTCAGTTGCAGCACCTGTTCTCTGGAAAGCTTTCCCCTCAACATACAGTTGGCCCTGATCCCGGCTTTTAGCAAATCACTAAAAACTTGTTTCTTCCCAGGCATTGGGGCCAGGATGATAAGAGATCTCACCTTACAAGGTATAATGCATAGTAAGGCTTCCTGATTGTCTATTAATTGTTGTTGTAATTTGAAATTTTCTTTTATACTAATATATGTCACCCAGAGTCACATGTGCATGAGTTGGGTGGCCATATAAGTTGCTCTCTCATCTCATTCCTACCCATATAACAGGATACATTTTTTTTTCCACTTCAGGTCACATTCATTCAAAATGGTGCACATTTTTTCTGAAAACTCAGCTGTGGTTGTCCATTATCATTTTTCATTGGGGAATGACATTCAGCTATGATCAGTCTGTAAATTCCTAGTTCCATATGTACCCACAACAACCTAGATGACATCAATTTATTCTTTCTGACATACATTCTAATTTATAATTAAATCTATACCTTCACATTCCTGCAGTGTCCATCAACTCACCTCCACAAGATCAGGCAACTCTTCTCCAGTTCTGATATATCTTTTCCCTTTCAGTTAGTGTCACTGATACAGAACATTATGAATGTGGTAGTATATTTTCAGGCCACTCCATGCATTTGATGAAGTCAGCTTTAGTTCAGAAAAGTATATGCCTTTTTAGTAAAATGTGTTAGTCTACCATAAATTAACACAGTTCTCTTCCTATAGGAAGATTCCCCGTGTGTGTGTCTGTGTGTGTGTGTGTGTGTGTGTATTCTTTCATTTCACTTGTTAATTCATATTCTTTACAATTTACTCCTCTTATATTCCAAGCCACAATCTTCCATATACCATGGTCCATACCCAATGGGCCCCTAGATATTGACCTCTGTTACTTATATTTTGAGTCAGTTGAGGTTTTCAGGTAATGCCTTGTTGTAAAATAGAGTACATTAGATTACCATTCATAGTTGTATCCATATAATCTGCAGCATTCCATCTTAATATTAATTGGCACATTTTGCTATAGTTGGCTAGGAGGCCACAAGTGTAACTACAGCCTAATATTACCTCCAGCCTACTCATGCTTTTCTACACAAATTAGAATCTATAATCTAGAGACTACCTTTCAATGCAGCTGTTGCTTCGTCCTACAAACTAGAAGTTATATGCAGTATACTGTACTGACAAATTCAGGATTCTATATTCTGGTTAAATCCATTTATTGCTGAAAATAGCCATAATAAGGATTAGCTTTCAAATCAAATTTCAGACCATTGGTTTCTTTTTTTTTCTTTGTTCAAAACTTAATTAATTGTTCAATTAATTTAAACATGTCCAGTGTCTTTGTAAACCCTATCAACCAACAACATTATTCCAGAGAAATGGTATGCTTACTATGCTGTTATATGTACTGACAGTACATTAGCTGATATATCAACTCTGTTATATCTGGACTTAAATAGCCTTAAATCCAAATACTTTAATTTTCCTTGGGTGCAGAACATCATGTTGACAGTTTAACCATAAAGGTGGAACTAGTCAATTATTATAAACCTTTTCTTCTAAGTAGGAAAAATGAGCATCCTGTAACCTCCTGCCAGGAAAATGGAGTTTTTATTATTCTGATCATGATAATCCCACAAGTTTCTCAGCTATTTTGAGAATAATAACAAAATAACAACAAATACATGTGGTTGTCTCTGAGGTGCTTTTAACCTTAATAAGAGCTCCATTATTTTTTCATATTATTGATAAAGCAAATTAAGAAAAGTCTATTTTAATGCAAACCAAACATAAAAAGTCAGCAGATATCAAATTGAAGTAATTTAATCTTGTTTCTGAAGAATGCAATTAAAACAATGCAAATGAGGTTCATGTATAAGTAGATATGATCAACACAAACATCAACCTCTGTATTGATATTAATATTGACATGGATTTTAATAACCTCTTAGGGGGTTAATTTAATGCCACTATGAAATATTGGTGTTTAATAACATCAATGCAGACAACATTACTTCTGGGGAGAGACCTCATTCATGAAATCACAAAGCCATTTTCAGAGTGGTAAAGAAATGCAAACCTTTTTCGCTCTGTTGTTCAGAAGCATCAGTCTCAATTCAGATGATAAGTTAAGGAAAGAACAAGGAACACTGTGCAGTTATGAAGCTATTAAGATATCAAAACAACATGCCTATCTTCTCTTTCTTCTCCAAATAGCCACACAGCAGCCTCTGTGTGTCCACACTGTTTTAACATGTCATTGTGGTGGCTGTATGTTTGCTAAACTCTCACTCTTGTAGCTTTTTAGACTTTTAAATTGTTTTGACTATAGAAGATGGAAAACTGGATGGCAGACTTTATAAAGCTGGCCAGTTTGGGAGGATCACTTTACTTTTATCTTCTAGCCTAACTTCTTCAGCAGGGTTCCCAGTCCTGGGCATAGAATTTTAAAGGGGCCTCGAAGGTTTCCATGGAAAGGAGAAGGCAACAGAATCCATCCATAGGCAATCTTAGAGAAGAAAAGTAGAATATAGTGACCATTTATAAAAGAAATAGCAGCTTAAAAGAAGCCGATGTTATCTGAGAGAAATATTTAAAAGGAGTAATATTTGATGCATTCCTATAATAGAGTAGGTATGCAGGTGTGGAATCCAAAAGGTGGTGGATACAATTGAAATACTTATGCACTCAAGCGCACACATGCACACACATATACCCACAAACACAAACACACACAGGTATGTATACATGCTTGTGGTTAAACTTCTTTTTTTTTTTTTACATGTATACATTATCTTGGTTCAGACTTCTAAGTCTTTTGGTTGGCAGTTATGAAATGTACTCACATTCTAGACCCTTTGGTGGGTTTGTTTGTTGTGATACTTTGATATGATAATGCATATGGACATGTTTTGGAAAGCCAAGCAAAGCCCTGTTGATGCCATATTCTATTGCAAAGTAATGATAAGAATGAGCAAAGTTAATTATGTTTTCAATAAACATAAACATTAAATTTGCTTATTATTTACATTTGAAGAATGTAAATTTGCTTCAAACTGCATGCACTTTCAAAGCACGCTACTAGTAAATAAAGCAATACCTTAAAGCTGTTCACCTGTATACTATAGCAAAACAATTGGCACTAGAAATAAAACTGAGCTTTGTATCTTTCCGGCAATCCCTTGGTAGCACATCTGGTAAATATGGCATAGCTCATTAGGAGAGAATTTTTTTTATCTAATAACATGCCAGAACTATGACAAAAAAACTAATACTTCGTGTCAGTCATTTTTCTCTGCCAGTGTAGAATATACTCTTTGGGGAATAATTCTGATTCATTTACAAATATAAAATCTAATGAACCAAGATAAATTTCTGTGTGTACACGAAGTTCCACAATTGTCTTCATAGAAATGAAAAGGATCTTTATATACTTCAGTAATTGGAAAGTTATGAAATAGATTATGATTGAGGTTGCATCAGATTTTATTGTAAACCACCCAGAATCCCTCTTTTGGGGGAGATGGGCGGTAATTAAATTTGAATAATAAATAAATAAGATATACTAACCCTCTAATCCCTACTCTTTACCTTCTAATTGCCTAGTTAACAGATATTAGACAGCTAATGTAGCTGAAGAAGACAATATGTGACTCTCATGTAAAGAATATATCTTCTGCTGGTGTTTTATAAACATATCTGGAGAATGAATAGAGATATTTATTTGATGGGGAAACAAGATGTCTCCTGTTTTTATACAAGCTAGTAGTAATCTTTATTGTAATTACTAAATACACATTTTAATATAAAATATAATTGATACACACCATCACCTCTTCCATGTGAACTCAAAATCTCATTTTTGCTTGCACCACTGTTGTACCAAAAGGGATCTGCTGAATACAGTAGATATTTATGCATCTATTTCAAACATGGCTTATAAATTATTCATTTTCAGTCATACCAAAAATGCACATTATAGCATGGATATTGTCTTACCAATTTACTGTAACAAGTATGTATTTTGATGCTTGAGAAAAAAATGGGGACTGTTTTTTTTCCCCTTGACAGACAATAGTGGAACTTTTCAAGCAAGTGTTAATGCAGCTGCCATGTCCCCAAAAGCCATGTGAAACATTGAGCATAAAGAAAAAAATGTATATTCAGTATAATGTGATAGTAGGTTCAAATGTTCTTTAAATAAACAAAGACACAGCCCATATTACCCAGTAATGGCCAGAAACATTCCAAATTAGAAATGGAAGCAAGTGCCAACCAGCAGATGTGAAGCTAGCTGTCCATACCTGAAGATGGGAATTGCTCAAGGAGATTTGAGGGTAAGGAATTAACTAACAGAGAATTGACACATTTTTAGGGAAAGACTATTCCCTAAACAGAAAGAAAGCAGGCAATGCCCTTAGAACCTATCTCTCCCAACACAGTCTCAGAAATAATAGTTCATACCATGATCAGACTATGTTTCCACATATCAGTTTCTGAATTGATAACTGTATTTTTTGAATGAACTACACCCATAAATGTGAAAGAGGCCACTGTTTCACATATTTTGGAGGAAAAATAAATAATGCTATAATACATTCAACATTTCCAATTCATTTAAGATGTGTACATTATTAAATGCCCATTTAAATGTGTGTAAAATTAATTTTAAACTGGGTTTAAAGAAAACCTAGATCTGACCATGTAAGATTACATGTGGAGATGTCATAAATTCCAGACAGTTACATCTACCTATTTTCCTACCAGTTATAGTTTTTTATTCTTTTTGAGTGGAATATTTGCAAATGTAAAGCAGTTGGTAGGATGCTTAACTATTTCCCACCCACTCATCCACCACCAGTGTCAGATGGGTTTACAGGCATGTGTTTCAGATGTTAGTTTTTGCATTTTCCTTCCATTACAATTTCTTTTACAATTATCATACAATGAAAACCACATAGATATATATTTTGGGGAAATCCACTTGTTTGATAATTTGCATAAAATATCCTAACTTCTGTGCATGATTGGACCATTGGTTCTAGTAATGGTTAGCCTTGAAGACATTGTTTCTTACTCTAATTTTGAACAACACCTTGAGTTTCAGGTGGCAGCCACTGAATGTATCTTTAATATTGTTTCATGACATTATATTTTATGTACAGTATGATTTATTATGTGTCATCAAGTTGGTGACCACTCTTAGCAACCACATAGATATATTTTCTCTATTTTCTCCATGATGATCTCTCCCTAAGTTGGTCCTTCAGGTCTTCCAATAGTGCACCTATTGCCACTGTAACAGAGACCATCCACCTTGCTAGTGGTCTTTCTCTTCTTCTATTTCCTTCTACCTTTCCCAACTTTAGAGCTTTTTCCAGGGAGCTACTGTAGATCTTCACATAATGTGTCTGAAGTAGACTAATTTGAGCCTGGTCATTTGTGCCTTGAGTGAAAACTCTGGCTTGATTTGTTCAATGATCCAGTTGTATTTTTGGCTGTCCATAGTATTGTCAGGAGTCTTTTCCAACACCAAAGTTCAAAGGTGTCAATACTCTCCCTATCTTGTTTCTTCAAACTACAACTTTCAGTTCTATAGTGTGTCACATGGAGCACAGTTGTTTGCACTATTCTGATCTTGGTAGGTATAGACACATCACGGCACCAGAATATCTATTCCAAGGCCTTCATAACTGATCTACCAAGTGCTAGTCTGTGGTGTATTTCTTGACTGCTTGTTCCTTTACTGTTGATGGTCGATCCTAAAAGGTATAAGCCATCTACCACTTCAATTTTCTTCATTATCAATTCTAAGGCCAGCTATTGTACATGTTGTCATTAGCTTGGTCTCCTTTATATTTAATTTTAGTCCTGTTTCTTCACTGTGCTCCTTGACTTTTATTTCTAGAGCTTGCAGATCCTTTGCATTTTTGGCTATTAGAATAATGTCATAAACATAGCACAGATTGCTATGTTTAATAGCAAAATGCACAGATTGCATTTCGTCCTTGAATTTTAAAACCATGCTTATCTTCTTCCCTTAATATATATAATCAGCATATAGGTTGAATAAATAAGGGGAATGGAGTCAGTTTGTTTCACCATGTTCTGTTTGTACTGTGGCTCCCTGACTTGTCTATAGGTTTTGCATGAGAACAATGAGATGTTCAGGGATTCCCATTTTTTCTGAGCATGTTCCATAGCTTGATGTAATTGACACAATCTAAGGCCTTTTTATGATCAATGAAGCACATACTAACTTCTTTTGGGAATTCTTTGGCTTTCTCAATTATCCAGTGTACATTCTGTGTTGTTCTCCAGATTTGCTGGCATAGCATAGTTCAAAATATTACTGGTGGTTCTTCTGCTGCTTGCCATATTTATGTGGGTATTTCACCAGTTCCTGTAGCCTGTAGACACCTATTTTCTACAGTGTCTTGGATGTTGACATATCTGCTGTACATTATTTCATTATACTCTTTCCATCTTTCTTCAACCTTTTTTGAATCAGCAACTATTTGTCAATGAATGTCCTTTAGCATACTATTTCAAGGTTGGAACCTTCCCTATGTACATAATACACACTTTCAAATTACCCAGTGAACTTAACCAATCAAACATGGGATCTCAGCTAGATTGGTTGGCTCTATTCAACATTTTTCCAAAGAGTTACATTCTTCATATATAGTATCCACTTTCTGTCTTTTTTTGGGGGGGGTAAAGTTGCATATTGTCACAATAGATTAACATAAACTGTACATTGAAAAATACCAAAGACCTGCTTGGAAGATCATATTTGTTGGCATGTAGTGCTGAGATATCTGAAGAATGAATGATTATATCCTTGTCAAATTTTAAGTCTCATGCTGTTAAAAATATTAGTCACACAGAGTGCTATTTAAATGCAGCAGAGCAGTAAAATACCCTTGTTAATATAAACGAGGATAACCTGATAACATGATACTAAATGCTCTGTATCAGTTGGGGAATGACAGCCTGTGGAAAGCTCTGATATATGTAAGTGCAGTAAAAGGTACTGCAGAGGTTGTCAATACCCTGCCAATAGAGATACTATGCTTGTCACGTAAGCCAGCTGAGGGAAACTTGCCTCTCTCCCTCCCTCCTATTCTAACATTCCACAAGTGGGTGGGGGAGGGCTTTGGAGAACAAACCCTTTAAGCCAAACACATAAGGCTGAGCAGCATCCAAAGGGAAGTGATTCAAGATCTGCATCCTGAGGGTCAGAAAGTTAAAGCTCCTGAACCAAACAAATTCTAAAGAAGCATTTTTTTCACTTAAGGGAAAAAAGATTAGATACGGCCATGTATCAGCCCAATTCTGATTTTTTTGTTTTTTAAATAAGCCTTTTATAGTTAAGGAAAGTTTTTTTTTTCTCTCCTTCCTTTTTGTTCTTTGATTTTTCCTCACAGAAAAAGAGATCACCACTTAATCAGTGAAAGAAAAAAAGAAAAGAAAAGAAAACAGAAAGCAGCAGTACCATCATCTGGGTGAAGGTCAGGCTAATTTTCACTCAGGTGCTGCTGCTTTATCACTAGGCAAACAAAGATTAAGGATTTTTTTTTCTTCATCCTTTTGTGCTTTCCCCACCACTACCTTAACTGATCTGAACAAACTCCAGATATTTCATCCAAAAGTGCCCTAACAGTCAGGAACCACGCTGAGACGAGGAATAGGTCTGTAGTGTTTATTACTGCTACATTAGACAGAAAATCCTAACAAACTGAAGAAGCGTGGGAAAACCCAGACAGATAAATCCCAAAAGTCAAGGCAGGTCTGTTCTGTGTCTCTTTGAATGGCTGCTTAACTCCTCAGTACTACGCATGCGTTTTCCCCCCTGGATAGGGGTCCCCTCCTGCTCACCATCAGTGCTCATGACAAAAAGTCCCTTTTTGCTACCTTATCTTCAAATGCACTGGATTCCACATGTACTGGCACAAGAAGTACAAGAACTCTTATAGGGAGGAGTAGAAACTTTATTCATAATGAGATGACAACATTCCCATTCTGAATTCAGATGCTGGATGCTGGAATCTGAAACATCACCATACAGTATTACAGTAACCCTGCTGGATCAAGTCAGAGCCCATCTTAGTCCAACATTTTGTTACTCCCAGTGGCCAACTTTGGGGAGGCTCACAGATAAACATCTCTCTTGTGGTCATTCTCCTGCAACTGGCATTTGGAGACATGCTGCCCTCAACTCAAAGGTAAATTTGAGCCCTTGATAGAACTGCATTTCTTATCCAATCCCTTTTCAAAGAAATCCAAGTTAATGGCTACCACTACAGAGTCAAGGCAAGATGTATAATAGAAAACATTAGCAATATTTTCCTCTCTTGGAATCATAAAAGTAATTTTCCCAAAGTAATTTTAAAGTGCCTTGAGAATAAGATAGAAAAGCAGAAGCCTCTCTTACATTAGGGGGAAAACCCCCCCAACAACTTTCAGAAAATTGGATGACAGAATCCTATAGATAATTGAGTGAAACAGCTTCTGTTATGTATGTGATCCAGTTCTCCTAGTATCAGGAAAAAGAACAGAGTATAATGTCACTGGATCTTTGTATTTGATTCCATAATCTATCAGTTATAGCCCAGTAACTAATCAAGCAGCTGTTTTTCTTTTTTTGCACTGTTGGTTTTTCTCAATATAGTATCAACTACTTCATTGCTCTGAGAGTCTGGAATTTCTGTCTGGAATTTTGAGATGACTATGTTCCATTAGTTGTCCTTGCTTGTGTTTTTCTTACCTAGTGAAGGAATACAAATGTGAGTAAATCTCCTGTGACAGCATGGCTGTTAAGGAATGCAATCATTTTACTTATGGGGGAAGATCAATTAGTGATGACTTAAAGCCAATCCTTTATAGCCCATCTAGGTTTGCCCTTCATTAAGAAACAAGACATGACAGGCAATTCATTTCTGGGCAATTTAGCACACTTCTCAATGACTTAAAGACAAGAGGCTGAAGATCAAGCAATTTTCAAACTTTCCAGGAAGGGAACTTTCTGGAGTGACCAAATTCTATTAATGGTGAAATTATTATTTTAAAAAGAAGCTGCTCTTTTAAGAGGATTCTTGACCCAATCTTTTCATGTATATCCTGGATCTATCTACCTATCTATCTATATATAGGACTTATATGGTTGTCTACAGTATCTCATATAATGACTCTAGGCAGCTCACAACAATCCATAAAAATATGGTTAAAAACAAGAGTACCCTTCCCCCCAGGCACCAGAATAACATTATACAAGCTAATATCACAGAAGGTAAAATATAAGTCAACAAATTAAGAGTAATAAAAATGAGAGAAGTATAATAATATTAAGAACTGTCAAAGAAAATTTGGGAGTCTGGGAGCATTTTCAAGACTAAGAAATGAAAACCTGTGCCCTAATAAACTTGATTAATCTGGAAGATGTTGCCAATCTCTGTGTCTATAGACTAACACCACTCTTCCTCTTATCTCCACCATCAAAGAAAAGATAAATAAATTTTCCATGTAGTATAGCTTTATGAACCTACTTAAAATAGGCAAGAAGGGGAACTGCCTACATTTTCTGGGGAGAGAAATCTACTACTTGGGAGAAGTCCTTTTACTGATGTCAATCAATCGAATTTCATAGGACAATGAGAATTTCAGTGGCTGAAATACAGTTAAACACAAAAAGATAAGAACAACTCTGCTGGATCCAATTGAAAGCCTACAGTGTCCAAGTTAATGTTCATCAGAAATCCACAAGCAAGTAACAAGAACATCTGTCCTCTCCCATCATTCCTTCAGAGATATTATAATGTCCTTCAGCAGGATCATGTGGGAAGCTAACTATTAATGTAAATTTTGAATTAAATTCAGAAACAAATTAGAAACCAATACCAATGACATAGAAATAACAGAATATAATCCATTTTCTTATCCTCCACACACCAATGTGGTAGCAGTATTATGAACCAATTTGAAGCTTCGGGACAGTTGTCCAGGAAATCCCATTTAGTGGTCTCAGATTACACGGCAATTATCATATGTAATATCTATATGAAGTCACTGGAAGAAGTCATCTGTTGGGCCAGCATAATCAATCTGCAGATGGTATTCATTTCTACATATCCACCATGGACTGAACAACAGATGTGGTTAAGGTTCTTAACCAGAGTCAGGAAGCTGCCAGGCTCCAAATGAAGAGAAACATGCTCAGACTCAATCTAAGCAAGACAGAGTAGATATTAATTCATAAGCCTGCTGATTCTCAGGCCATACCAACTTTGACTCTTGAATAGTTGTGCTCCCACATGGAGAGCAGGCTCACAAGTTGAGGTCCTCTTGTACTCACAGATCCTGCCGGAAATGTAAATGGAGGCCATAGCCAGGAGGGCTCAGATTTTGCCATTGTGCCAGTGGTAGCCTTACTTAGAACAGGATGTGTTGAAAGTAGTTATTCATGCCCTTGACGTATCTTGTTTAGATTACAGTAATTTGCTTTATAGGACTGCTCTTGAAGTCCATGTGGAGATCTCATCTGGTGCAAAATGCAGCAGCTTCTTTGCTTATGGGACAGTCTCATTATTGTTATATACACCACCACTACAGGAGCTGTATTGGCCACTAATATGTTTCTGAGTAGAGTTCAAGATGCTGGTTATCACTTACTAAACCCCATATGACTCAGGGCCTGGGAATCAATGAGCCAACACTCCTAGATAGATTCTGCTTGACAGTTTTTGCAGAAAAATAATGCCTGCTTAAGCTCCCCACATCATCAGGGGTAACACGATGAGCATAAGTAGGCATTGTCTGTGGCGGCTTCCCTCTTTTGGAACAATTTGTTCCACCCTTCCCCAGGCAAGGGTGGCCCCTACTTTCACAATCTTCTGAACATTTATGAAATTTTTGCTTTTTTGGAAGGTTGTCAGAGACTGATTATTTATGTTTTTTTTGGCACAATCAGATGAATGGTTAAATACTTATATTGCAATTTGGTAATTTTTTTGTGATTGCATTGATACTGTATTACTTTTGCTCATATGCATATCTCTGAGAGTATTTTAGACTGAAGTGATTAATTAATCGATCAATTAATCAATCAATAATATGTAACAGAGGACTTTAATTTAGTTGCTCAGAGGTTCTTAATCTGGGCATATACTGTAGGTTATGTAAAATTATAAATAAATAATATTCTTAAAGTCATGGTGGTTTCAAATATTCTGTACATGTCTTTGGGGAAGTACATGCTGTCTCTCCATCAAAAGTATCTGCATAACTCCACAGGTGTAGTAGTAGTAGTAGTAGTAGTAGTAGTAGTAATAATAATAATACTGCGACATCTTATCAACCACTAGGGGCTTCTATATATAAACTTAATAGGACCTGGTGAAGTCTAATTTGAAATTCTATTTGGCTCCTCCCATTCTGCATCTAAACTATGATTATACAGACTTCATATTTGAACATCAGATCAGTTTCCTTCTCCTGGTACTTTTTTTTTTAAATAACATTTTGCTTAGTATAGAGATTTGAGTACCTTAAAAAAACCTAGGCATAGTCATGTTACTTTTGAGTTAACAATGAATTTCTTAAGAACAGGTTTTGGAAATAAGCTTTAGATGCTTTAAGAATTTGAACAGGGATAAACCCTCAATCAAGATCGGTGAAGAAATCAATGTGTGCATGGAAGGTAATTGATAAACAAAAATCAATTAATATGTTTCTATATCAATAAACATTTCTAGTGAGATTTCTAATTATTCTATTTTACATGAAAGCAAATAAAATATGAAAAATCTAGATTCACATTTTTTTAAAAAAATAAGCAAGTACATTTGAGACTTTATTTCATTAAGAATTTCAAAATCCATGCTCCTGAGATAGTTTACTAACTTAACTTTTACCTAGGAGGTATATAATTTAGACTCTGCATGCTGTGAGCTGAACTCTTTGATGTTAGCTAAAGTTGTTTGTGAAGACAAAATCCAATATCTTCCAGGAACATTTTTAAAGACATTGTATTTTTGTTGTTGTTGTTGTTGTTGTTGTTGTTGTTCTGAATTGGTTTGGGGAAGGGGAAAGAGATGATGTTGCTGAATATTTTAAATCAAGGCAATATAACCAAAAGCCTATTTTCTATGTGAACAAAAAATGGCTTAAAAAAAACTTATTCAAAGAAATAGTATTTGAATTAGAAAAAATAATAATAAATGGATGTATACTTTCATCTCATAACTGATTGGTTTAACTATAGTAGATTTCAGTAATGTGGGATCTAAGGAAACAGAAAGAGAAACCTATTTTCTCACTGAGCAGATAAAGAATTTTAAAGGTACCATTATGCTTGTTTTACCATTATGCGTTTTTAAATCTCTTTGCTTGAGTTTATACATATTGTGTTTGTTTGGGTTTAGCTCAGTGTATTGTGTGAACACAGCCACTGTGGTTAATGACCATAGGTTATAACACAGTGAAATATTGAACTAGCCATTGTGACTAAAGATTTAATGAACATGATCTAATGCAATTTTTGTATTCAGTCATTAAAAGATGAAAGATCAATGATCATGTGACTCATTAAAGTTTTGCTGTCAACAATGGAAAGTGTAAGGCAATCTTTTAACCTGGAAGTACATCTATATCTATATCCTCCTCCTCCTCCTCCTCCAAATCAATTCACTGTAGGATGAAGGCCTCTTTAACTGCTTCCAAAAATGTTGACATGCTGCAAGTTATTTCCAGTTAATTCCTTTGAACTGTTCCTTTGAACATCATCTGCTCAGCATTTCTTTGGGCATTTTCTCGGTCTTCCAAGGCCAAGTATCCAAATGAAGTATTGTTGGTGTTCAGCTCTGATCTGTTTGTCATGCAATATGGTCAGCCTATTGGTATTTATGTGAGGCAGTATGCAACATACTCCTCACTGTTGGCCAGGCCATATATTTGTGTTGTAATTGTGTTGGGTTATGCTAAGTATTTGTCATTACATGCTTCTTTGTATAACTTTCAACTCCTGTATTGCTTTTGTATTTAACATTCAGATTCTACAAACACATGTCAACACAGATGATACAACCTGATAAAGCAATTTCTTACCAACTTTAAGCAGGCTGGTATGTTGCTTTTGAATATAGCACAAAATTGCCCAAATGCTCTCTAACCAAGCATAGTCCAGTTCAGAATTTCTTCCCTGATATCTGTCCTGTTCAGACTATGAGGCGGCCAGACAGCAGTATTATCAAACTCTTTATTAAAAACAACTATTTACAACAATAAAGTCTGTGAGTGATAAAGCAAGCAATTTCAATCAAGACCACCCAGGCAATGGAGGATGAACAGGCAGGACTGTGGTGTCAGACTGAGGCAAAGCCGCAAGGAAGAATTCAGCTGTGTGATTGAAGCTGTCAGACTTGGTGATCCTAGAGTGCGAGGCAAGGAGGAAACGGAAGGCAAGGTTTTGTGGACTGGCATGCAGGAAGGATCAGACTGGGGTGTGGAGGCTAAGCAAAACTGGGATGGAATCTGTAGATGAGGCTTGGCTCTGGAAGCTAGGCTGGACTGGGTTGGAGAGTCAAGGCAATGCTGATCTCTGGAAACAAGACTGGGCTGGACTGGACATTCTAGGCAAGGCTGAGAGCTGGAAGCAAGGCTGGACTGGACTGGAGATTTTAGGCAAGGCTGAGAGCTAAAGGCAAGGCTGGATGCACACCTGGAATTCCTTGAAATGCGGCGAGGAGGTCCAGAGCTAGACACAAGGCTGTGCTCAGCAGGGACGGCAAGGAGAGGCTTGACTGGAGCAGCTTGTGCAGAAGGCAAATCCACTAAGGTAGAAGACACTGGTGCTGATTCCACTCTGGCTACAGGCAAGGCTTCTGATGCAGGTAAGGACTCTTCCCTAATGGCTGTGAGCTCAAAGGATTGGTTGTCTCCGGCTGCTTGCTCTTCACGCATCTGCCTTTTAAGCCAATCCTTTCTGCGCCTTTTCTCTCCAGCAGCCAATTGAGCTGCTTTCTGATCCTTGCGCACTGATTGGAGAGTTCAAATCCCCCACCGGAGTTTGTCTAATCCATGTTTGTAAATTCTCCCACTCTGCTGGGTCACTTCCTGGTTCAGCTTCTTCAACTCTCTCCTGATGAGTTTTGTTTTCCCCTTCTGACTCTGGATAAGTTTCATTTTCAGAGTCAGAAGTGGGCTGAATCCTCACAATATCATCATCAATGGTAATCTTTTGACTGAGGTAGGTATATCTGTTGACTTTCTCCATGATTTTCAATTTTTATTAGCAAAAATATGTTGAACATGACTTGTGTCTTCCTCAAGTTCATTTCTGAGCATGGTAACTTGCTGCTGTATATTGTATATTGATGGTGGCAGTCTTTTTATTTATGAGACTAGTAGCTGTATTTCTGTATATTGTTTGCAGGAGGTTGATGTAAGCTCTTCTGTACCTTGTCTCTATAGGGCTATAAATACAGAATATAATTTAAGTCAAAGGCTTTTTCAAAGTCAGTAAAGGCTAAGCAAAATGAAAGGATGAAGAGTGAATTTGAAAGATAACAGCCTTTCTTAAGGATTATCCTTGTAGGGATAAGAATGACAAAATAGTTCTTTTTCCACTGTTATCACAACCGCAGATTGCCATCTGACAGCCCTATTTAGGGTAACCTGATCCCTCCTGGTTAGGGAGGGTCCAGATGAACTTTAGCAGGACTACTTCTGACATCTGTTGGATCAAAACACTTTGATTTGCTCTGAATTGGACTTGATTAAGGCATGGTCTGCCTTGTTTCTGGAAGGAATTTGAGCCTGTTGATCTAGAAGAAATGCATAGGGATGTTGGAAGTGCAGCCACCTGTGTATTAAATCAATGTTCCTCCTTGCTGGTCAAGGATTCCCAGGCAATGAGGTCTGGTGGGCTGAGGTGTGGTGAATGCACCCTTGTAGGGGTTGATCCTGCCTGCACTTAAGGAATTGTTGATCCACCCCTCTTCAAGAAGCCATTGAGGAAACCAGGTGAATTTAACAATTTTCATTCTCCTTCCAACACTTCCCTTTTGAGGAAGATTTTTGAGAAGGTGGTCAGTGGATTGTCTGGATTCCTTTCAGTTGAGTTTCAGATCTGAGACAGCATTGATCACACTTGTGGATGACTGCTGGCAGGACTGGAATGAAGATGAAGGATGAAAGATCCATCCTTGATCTTTCAGTGGCTTTTGAACACGATGTTCTTCTGGACCATTTGATTAGTGCAATGTGCTCTACGTAGGGCTGCCTTTGACTACCACTTGCAAACTGCAGCTGGTTCAGAATGTGGCAACATGGGTAGTTATGGGCATACCTGCGTATGCTCATGTAACAGCACTACTTTGTGAGCTGCTCTGGCTCCCAGTAGATTTCCAGATGAAATTCAAGATGCTTGTTTTCACCAGTAAAGTCCCTGATGGCACAGAGTTGGGTTAGCTGTAGGACCACCTGTCTCCAATTATTTCTGCCTGTCTGACAGGATCCAACAAGCCAGACATTCTCCAGGTCCTCTTGATTAAACAATACCATCTAATGGATCTAGAAATGTTTCTCTGTCACTGTGCCTACCCTGAAGAACAGCATAGGCCCCAAGATTCAGATGGCCCCAACTTTTGCGGCTTTCTGTAATGCATTAAAATCCTGGCTTTTTCCCTGTGCATTGGACCAGGCTGTTTAATGAGCCCATTTTAAGGGGTGGTTGGATGTGATATGTACTGTCCCTGCAGTAATGTGTTTGGGGGGGGTTGTTTATATTTTTATTGTTCATTTTAATTCTTCTTTGAGTTGTTATGTCAGGTGGGCAACCTTATGAAAATAAATGTTCTGTTTTTTTACAGAATGATTGCAGAGAGATATGAGATGTTGTGTCTGGTGTTAAGGGTGAAGAAAGAATAAAGCAGGGTATCCCTCCCCTCTAGTTCCTTCCCCACCCCACTTTGTAGGAAGAGAAAGAATCTCACCCCTATTCTTAACCTGCCAGGAATAAAAAAAAACCCTTTTCTTTTATAGAACCAAGTACTCACTGTTACATATTTTTGTTCAGGGAGGGGAAAAAACCCTCAAAATTTTATCATAAAAAAAGTTAAATAGTATATTATTGTTACAATAGTCCAAGAGCATTTCTACACCGCAGGGTTTCCACTGCACAATTCCTCATAGAGCAGTTTGAAATACACCCCAAATCACCTTCACTTTTGTCAATTTTTAAATGGTTTTCAAATGTTCTTTAAATGTAGAGAACACCATGAATTAATCAATGTTCACCCTTTTTTCCTTCCAGTTGACCAACAGGATAGTGCTGGTAGCAGAGAAATAAAATCCCCTCAGCTTCCTCTGCACCAAAGGGAATAAAATAAATTGCTAGAAACTTCTACTCCAAGTTTTTCACTATATCTTGAGTGCATTTATGTAGTGATCTGCAAAACATAGTAAAGTATCAAATCAGATTAAATTATTAAAGCAAATCAAATTAAACCGTTGTTGTTTCCAGGTTTCAAAGCCACCATTCCTCTGTTTCATTTAAAAGACTTTGGCAATTTTGTAATCAGGCATTTTTATCAATTGTCATAATCAAGATTACATAATGTTGCTGTGGTTGTTTTGCAGGTGAGGAGAGACCAATATGCTGAATAGATAGAGGAGAGAGATGAATGGCTGGCTTGAGCCCATCTCAGAAAGCAGAATGAGGCGAGCATTCCCACCAATGGGAAAATGCAGTGCCTTCAAGCTCCACAGAACCACAGAGATTCAAACAGTTTCAAATATAATATAGCTAAGTCAAAAATAAATTGACTCAGTTCCTCCAAATTACCAAGGTTGTGAGATCAGAGAAACACAAAGTCAATCCTAAAGTTGTGCAAATCCCTCATGTGGCAGTATCCTAAATGGGATTGATAGAGTGAATAAAAAAGAGAAAGAATTTATTGCAAAAATGTCAATACCCTTTGAAGCTGTAGGCTGACTACTCTCCCTGACCAACTGTATCCTTCCAGTCTAAAGGTTGCCAACCTGAAATCTGAGAATGTCCCCCTATTACTCAGTGTGTCTTCAAAGTAGCTTTCAAATGATTGGTGGCACAGCCTTAGGCTCATCTTTTTAATTGACTTTTATTGCCAGTTATTTCACCATCCGCTAAGAGATTATTCCTCACACAATCTTAAAGCACTTTTGTATGGTAGCACTAAAATCTATTATCCAGTGCAGAAGCCAGCATTAAGTGAAAGCTGGGGCCACAATGGAGACAAAGAATAGGGGTTCTGTTCTCACTGAAAGCCTAGGGGAAGGAAAAGTGAGGTAAGGAATACCTTTTTCAGGGCCATGGCTGGGACCAGAGAATTGGCACCTAAGAAGCTATTTTTCACCACTTCTCTCCCCTGCTTCTCCTGCTACCCATGGCACTAGAACAAGGGGGACAGAAGAGACCCAATTCCTTTCTCTTCCTCTTTCCCCAGCCTCATGTCTCTTTTGCCATGGTAGCTGGCAAAGCATTAGAAAGAAGGAGGGCAGAGGGTCTTTTCACCCTTTCCTGAAGGAATGCGCACTGCAGAGCTGCTGCTTCCAGTTTAAAAGCCCATCCAAAGACTCATACAGAGGGACATTTTTGACACGTGTCTGCCAGTAACCTGCTGGGCATGTTCCTCCCTCTAGATTCATGAATGAAGAGTGGGGGAAAGAAGGGGCAGAGAAAGAGCTCATTTACTTCCATGGAGAATGGAAACTGAAATAAGAACATCTGCTTCCCCTCTATCTACCTTCTGTGAAGCAAAATGGGTCTGGTACCCAAAAGACCTGTCTCCCCTCCTTTCCTCCCCACTTTTCGTGCCAGCCATGGGTTAACAAGAGAAGTGGGAGAGGTGGCTTTTGGGACAAGAGGAGAGTCCTAACTCTCCCAATGTCCAAAGCAAATGGTCCTGAAAATCAGAGCCAAGGACCCTTTCATTTCTGTATGATTTGCTATAGATTTATACTGGCAGAAGTGGAAAAGCACCATTTCTGAAACACAGCAAGGGAAGATGAATGGAGGTGGCTTTCTTGATGGGCCTGAGATGGGTTGGGGACATAATAGTACATTCATGTCCTCAAAATGTCTTAAAGAAATGGTTAACCAGGTCAGGTAGGGAGAGGGGTATTTTAGTTTTGTAGGGCATTTTTCTCTTTGGCTGAGAATCCCAGCTTTTTTTTTATAATTATTGCATTTCTCACAAAAGCATAGTATTTCATTGTAGTCTATAACACAATCTGTAGCACTAATAACAGAATGTCTGTATGTATGTGTGCGAGGAGGGTAGATTTGGGAAAGTCTAATTACTTTTAAAAATAAATTCTTTGTTATGTTCTATTCTGCCTATAAATATTAATGGTATTATCTAACAATGTTTGTTTGACTTATCTTTCTGTAAGCGAAGCGCCATTCCAATCTCCTATGACTTTTATAAGAAAATCTATGGATCACTGAATGAGTGAAGGACATCATTATTTCTGAATTCTCTGAGATGTTAACATTATCTCTAGATGATACCATAGTAGTATTGCTTTCAAGTCATCACAAATCACTAAAGTTTGGATCCTTGTAAGATTTTTCTCATTGCCATTATCCAGAATGACAGGCAGTTTAACCATTTTCATACCCTCAGCATTATTTTTTTTGATTGCATGGAATTATCTTAGCAGCATATTAATGCAGAAACAAGAAATCTAAACTGTGAGGTAATTCTTTAAATATTTTAATTTTTAAAATGTCCTATAAGAGCTATTTATGATTGCTCTATATCTTAGCCTGGAGATGAAGGTCAGAGTTTAGTAGCTGAGGTCACTGAAATGTGTGTCTTGCCATCTTGTACCCTCTGATGTCCTTATATATCTGTTTATGGACACCTGAGCCACAGCATTTCCCTAATGGGCTTTCCATAAGAGCAAAATAACTGTGCTGACATCTGTATTTAGTGTATTGGCATTGGGAAGATGCAGGGGTGTGAAGTATATTGTACCGCTTCCTCTGTGCCTACACATTTAGGGCCTAGTTCATTGAAACCTGTAAATTCCTATGGAGTAGTTCGTGTAAAGTGCAAGAAGGAATAGAAATTCAAACATATTTTAATGATTCATCTAACTTTGGAAAGAAGAGTAGAAGGATGTGCTGCTCTTTATATTCTAATTCCATAAACTAGCTGACATTCAGGAAGCCAACATATCAGTCTGCCAAGGACCACTGAAGCAAATAATCAAAAGGCAAATAAATATTCAGGTTACTTTTATAGCCATCTGTTTACTTTTTAGAAGCATAAGCTGCAGGGGTCATAGATCCCTATTTCTGTAGCAGAGGAAGGTCCAAAGTCAGTCACAGGGCTCCTCTTCTATGAAGGCCAGCCCTGTTTACTTGGAATCACCAGCAAGGACACTGATAGGAGTGGCTCTGTGCAAGTGCAAAGCAAGAAAACTGTTTGCTTCCCATACTACCAACATATTACTGGATTCAGAGGGACTGTAATCTCCAATTACTCTCTGAGATATTTTAGACACAGAGAAACTGTACATTTACGTCCAGTAGTTAATATTCCATTCCTCTTGCTTTAATTATTACTTGTATAGGAATTTTCCATATTCTATAGGGAAAGTGTTTTTATTCCATCAGCTCTAAGTGTGTAACAGGATTGTGATGGGAGTATTATTGTTGCTGTTAAAAAAAAATGGGGATGAATTTTAATGATATTTTACACTGGATTTTGTTATGCTTCTTTTGGATCTTCGGGCTATAATCTATCCATTTCCAATGATGAAAACTTGTATTTAACACATGATTCTTTGCAAAGATATTGCTCTATTCTTCTAGGATCCCAATACGAAAAAGAAAAAATCAACAAACAACTGAGCTAAAACACACATTTACAGACCCACAAGAAAAGTAGTATCAAAGTAAATATTCTCAGAGAATGATAAGCTAGCTAAGTTGACTTCCAAATATTTTGAACCATGACACTAGTTAGCTTAGCCAATATGGCCAGTTGTCAGGAATTATCAGAAGTATAGTTCAATTTTGGACAATAGTTTGTAGGCAAAATTCAGAAGATACGGTGAAAACTACAGTCTTATATACAGCAATCTGGAGATGGCCCAGTCAAAAAAAGTAAGAACTACTTCAGAGTAAATATGGCTAAGATTATGTTGTAAAAATATTCCCCAAATTGAACTTGACTCCTGCTGGCTACAGGGACAAGTCCATGTACAGTATTGAAACCTTTCCCAGTGGAATAATTGGTGCTTAAATAATGACTTGAATTTGGCTATATCATGTGCTTTATAAAGAACTATACTAATAAATATTTGTTCTTCTGAAACTTGTAATTCAGGTTTTTATGTATTACAGCATATAAAGTACAACAATTGGTTGCCCTTTGGCGCACATTTGCAATTGAAAGTTAATACATTTCATAATGGACATCATATTGCCTGTGGCATCATTTATCAAATCTCCCATGGAAAAATAATGGCTTGATAACCACAGCCTAATTATTATAGAAGCACTTTGTGCCAAAACATTATGTATAGATGTGTCCAGGCCTGGCTATAATAATATCAGCTTTTAAGAGCTATTGCCTTCTCATAAAGATTTGCCATGGGCTGAAAAATAGTTATTGGCTGTATAGTAAAGTAACACACTATGTATTTAATCCAGTGAATGATATAGTTTTGGATGCATATTTACATGAATAACTTACCAAGTACTTGGTCTGTTTCCTTTTAAATACAAATATTGACTTAGCTCCAATGTGGAGAAGACTTTTGGCCACATAATTCTGTTTTCCCAACGTGACTATCTCGAAATGATGGGCTACACAGATTTGGAAAAGAAGAACATTATCTTTTGTCCGCTAAGCATCCTTTACATGCTTTATATTATTCAAACTACTGAATGTGATATTTACACATCTGAATTTAATGTGGAAGAGGAAAATTATAAATTACTGTAAGGACAAATCTTGGAAGAAGAGGATACGCAAGCACTCTAAACATTGCAAAGAAAATAGTGCCCTTTGGACAGTGAAAAACTATGTGTAGTAAGGTTTTATCATTCTGTTTGTAATTACATAGCAATGGCTTCTGAAAACTACATAGTAAAACTGAAATTAATGTGACATATGCATGCATGCATGTATGCATATATATCACGTTATTCCCTTTCAGGTTAGCAAAGTTATGCAAAGCACAGAGATGGAATCAAAAATAGTAAGCCAAAGAAATTAAAGGCATCATCCATGAGATAAGAGAGAAAAGGAAATCTAGTTAACCCTACTTTACACCAGCATCATTCACTATACTTTTCGATATTCTTGTTTCCACCATGTCTATACATACATTGCCTTTGGGGCTTTTAATTTGTCATCTCTCTCTATTTAAGGATTTTATTAATCCCACTCAACCATGATTCCCTTCCTCACTCATTTTTCCTTCAGATGCAGTATTTCTTTTGAGGTCTTCATTCATTCTTTTTAGATGATGACAATGAACCTCTTTCATACTGTTCACTCACTTTTGTATTCAACCTACAGTCATTCAACATCTATTCATTCTTGACCCTATTTTTTCTGAAGTACCCATTTTTACAGCATCCAACTTACTTTTCTGTTTGAACAGACATACACAACTTTCATTCCAAATAACACATTTTTCACGCCTTTCCTTAGCAATATCCACTTCTGTGCCGTGCCGTACCATAATTATTTTTTAAAAATCTGTTCCAAGCAGCTTCCATATTTGCTTTCATTCTATTGGGAGATTAATCTATCATCTAATATTTTTCTAACTCATACTCTCTCTTCCTAAAGCTGTTCTACCATCATTCCAGTTTCTTTCATTTTCTTCCTTTTCTTCTGTGCCCACTTTTTCTCAAGTTCCTTTCTTGACACTAACACAACAGTGGTCTCTTCCACATTCAAAACTTCTTATCACTCTTGGATCCTTCACTGATTCTCTAAATCTTTCATCATAATATCATAATAACCATGATTCTCAATTCATTATTTTTCCATGCATATGCATGAATAGACTTACATTTAAACCATAAGACCTTTTTTAACACAGAAATTATCATCATTCTTTTTCATTCTGAATGGCCACATAAGTTTTTCTTTACTCTCTTATCTCATTTCCACCCACCCATTCATGTCATTTAACACAACATTTTCCTCTTGGGATTGCTTTATTCAGAATGTTGTAAAATTTTCCCACAAATTCTTTCTTGGTACTGCCATTATCCTCATTCACTAGAGAGTTATATGCAGCTACCACCAACCTGTGGACTTCAACTTTCATACACATCCAATACAACCCAGATGACATAAATTCATACTTTCTGACATGTATATTAACTCTTTCATTCCTAAGTAAGTCTACATCTTTTCACATACTGTACATATCATCACCTTTACTAGGATCAGACCCATTCATTCATATTTATTACATCCTTCTCCTTTCTCTTAATTCACAATCTTGCATATGCTATGTTTATTACCAAATGGCCCACAGATACTCACTTATGCCACCCATTATGGCTTTGATCAATCAAGGCCATATAATGCTTTTTAGTAAGATAGAGAAATTGTAAAACTTCCAGCTTTAGTTGCACTCACATCACATACGCCATTATGTTCTAACAGTAATAACAGTACTGGTCAGTTTGGGCACATTTTGGCCAGTACACAAGAACTGCAATCAACCCAGTTTTATTCCAAGCATGTTCATACTATTCTATGCAAGCTAGGTCCTAAAGACTACCTTGGAAGCCAATATACTGCTGCCTGCATCCCATGAACTTGTATATGCAATCAACTGACACACATGATGAAATCTGAGATAGAAAGACGAAAGAAAGAAAGAAAGAAAGAAAGAAAGAAAGAAAGAAAGAAAGAAAGAAAGAAAAGAAATTTGCATTCTCATGCATCTCCTAACTATTTGGAATCTTTAAACTTCATATTCCAGATGAAATCTACAGTATATGTATCTCACCATTAATGAAACCAGATTTGGCTCTCAAAGTGGGGGGCAGATTTCATCTTCCCCACCCATATGTCCTTCAATATATTCTTTAAATTCAGTCAGTCTACAGTGTTTCTCTATACTTTAAAGCATATTTTTAAGGTATGCATCAGATTGTAGCATGGGAGAAGAAAAGAAAGTTGATCAAGTTAGTAGAAGTCCATTGGCACAGTGGATAAGAGTCCAGTCTTATTTAAAAGTCAGATGTTTATACTGTGAGAAACTTTAACTTCTACTAGATGGATAGCTGAATTAATGTTGGGGAACGAAGCTTGTTTCTGAAAAACAGATTGCTTTCTTTAAAGATATTTCAAGATTCCAAAATTCAGAATCCACATTTCAGTGGTTTCAAAAGTTTAACTTGTTGTCTTACATACATATGTGGAATCCTGTAGGCTAAAACACGGCTTCATTATCAAGTCCTCCATGATTGCTTTAGGAAGCAGGCTCAGTGATCTAGGATCCTTAAACAGCTACTCTATCCAGCCTAACCTAAAATGTATCCTGTTTCTACTATAGCTTGGGTTCTATCAGTATAAAGAACATCTCTGAAAATCACTGCCTGTAACTATAGGGTCAAAGGCCTATTGTGTGACCTAAAGCTAGTGTGGTCAGCTAACAAAAAGCAGTGAACCTGGTTGTTGGCCTTATCATACTTTCTGTTCTTGTTTTAAATTTATCTTTGGTGCTTCAGATAAATTTAGCTGATACCTTTGGATGTTTTGGTGTGAAGCTTATACTTAACAGCATCTCCAAATGATTAAATGCACATTTATGTTTCTCTCTCTCTCTCCCACCCACCCACCCCCCTTAGATGCAAGCAGGATATTCACACTGACAAGGCTGTTTCTTTCTAGAAGAGTAGAGTATTTAAATATCCTGTTTATAATCATCTACAGATTTAGTGGGTGTGAGCCACATTTATGTGTCATGCTTGCATCTCTGCCTAGTAGCTAAAACAAAAGTTGACTTTTAAGACACTATGGTCTGAGACAATCCCATGAGGATAGTTTACTTTGTTTCTTTGACATATTTTATTCCGCTAAATGTCCAATTCAATATTCCAGCATTACATATAAAATGAAAATGAGTCACAATCTAAACAGGATTCTTGTCTTTGATACCAATGCTCATATTCTGCCTCTTTTTAATCTCTTAAAGCACACATATCTGAAGAGGAAAGTGTCTTTTCTTTCTGGAAAAAGATCAAAAGTAATTAAAGAAAGTGAAAGTCATTAAAGAATGTGGAAAAGCGAAGTGTCAGATGCTGAATGGGGAAAGGCCTCTCCAGTTCTTGAATTTCATCAGCTCAGTCTCACTTCTGCTCTTGTCAGTAGCATAACTCCCACTGACTCCAATGTGGGCATGATCTGACCTTGAGGTTTTAAACATTACTAGCAAGTTTTCAGAAGAAGCTCATCTTAAGAGACTCCAGACGATTAAAAATAGGAATATAGACAGAGTCCTTAAAATGAGACAAAGACCTTGTAGTCTCTTGCTTTTGAAAAAAAAAGAAAAGATAAAATTGTATAAATTATATAAATGGTGTGATAACTATAGGATTCAGCAATAGATATGTATGGGATATTGCTTTATTTTTTTTTTTACTTTTTTAAAAAAGATTTTATTTATTAAAAAGATTTTATTTATTTATTTATTTATTTATTTATTTATCAATCAAATTTTTATCACTGCCCGTCTCCCCCCAAAAGGGGGACTCTGGGTGGTTTACAATAAAATTATCAATTAAAACCATAAAACATATAAAATGCAATACAAACAGCCAAATATAAATATAAATAAAATAAGTATAAAATCCAAGTAGCGATGAAATCTGGTTCAGTGGGGAAGGCTCTATGGTGCCAGCCACCCCCAGGAAGAACTATTGCCCTTCCCATCCCAGGCGAGGCAGCAGAGCCAGGTCTTCAAATTCTTCTGGAAGTCTGGGAGCGAAGGGGCCTGCCTCACCTCCAGGGGCAGAATGTTCCAGAGGGCAGGTACCACTGCAGAGAAGGCCCACCTCCTGGACCCCACCAAGTGGAATTCCCTTACTGATGGGGTCCGTAGCATGCCCTCTCTGCATGACCATGTGGAATGGGTTGATGTCATGGGGATGAGATGATCCCTCAGGTAGCCTGGCCCCATGTCATGTAGGGCTTTCAAGGTCATAACCAACACCTTGAATTGGACCTGGAAGCAAACTGGCACCCAGTGCAGCTCGTGCAGCAGTGGTGTCACATGTGCCAAAGTTCAATGCCAGATATTATTTATTACCTTGAAGAAAGAACTTTCCTGAACTGGCACCCTCCGAATGTATTAGAACTAAAGCTACCAGAATTCTAAAGGCTGAGAGGTGATAGCCCTCCTCATGTGGAGATTGCTATGAAAAGATGTATTAGTACATGTTTGTCCCCTGCAGCCATGAAAGGACAGGCAAGAATAAATAGATCTCTCTTCCCTTGACAGGTATCTTTCCATTCACTATAACTAATTTTAAAATAACAAGATGCATTGGGGCAGTACACTCATAGGATACCATTGCTATATAAGTTGTTTTGGCTCCCAGTAGGCTTCTGGGTGCAATTCAAGGTGCTGGTTCTCCCCTTTAAACCCTACATGGCATAGGACCAGGTTACTTGTGTGACTGTCTTTCCCCAGTGGTTTCTGCCCACCTACCAGATCTGGCAGAATTTACAATCTGTAGCACAATTAGCTGCAACAGGGTATGTCATAACATTTAAGAAAAATGGTTGTGAGATATGTAAAAAAGGGAAATTGTGTGCTACTGGTATGTTAAAAGACTCCTTATACATTGTGCAAAATGCAAAGAAGCCAAGTTGCAAAGCTGCAGTTGGCAACACTCCATATCATGACCAATGTGTACACCTGATGCATAGAAGGTTTGGTCATGCTAATTTCAGGTATATAGCACAAATGTCACAGCTGTGTGCTGACCTAAAGATAAAACCCTGTGACAAATACTTAGATTGTATAGTTTGCAAAGAGTGCAAAACACAAAAAGCTCCTGTGAGTCAGCACAGTGACAGAGTTACAACTAGACCTTTGGAAATTGTACACTCTGACATTATTGGTCCTTTTGCTCCAAGTCTTGGACAAGCAAGGTATGCAATGACCATAATTGATGATTTCTCAAGATACACATTTATCTACATCTTAAAACATAAAAATGAGGCATTTGAGAAATTTAAAGGTTTTGTGACATGGGCAAATGGAAAATTCCCTAGGCCTGTATCTGCACTCCAGTGTGATAGAGGAGGAGAATACCTTTCTCACAAATTCAGAAGGTTCCTAGTGGAAAAGGGGATAGAACAAATTCTTTCTAACCCTTACACCCCTCAGCAAAATGGTGTTGCTGAAAGAAAGGGCAGAACCTTGCAAAATGCAATGGAATGCATGCTTAAAGATTCCAGGTTACTGTTCAGATTTTGGGCAGAAGGAATATCCACTGTCTGTTATGTGCAAAACAGACTGTATAACTCTGTGATTCAGGACACTCCATTCCATTTGTTTTATGGTGTGAAACCAAAGGTAAGCCATCTTAGAGTGTTTGGTAGCACTGCATGGGTTCATATACCAAAACAGCAGAGAAGGAAAGGAGGCCCCACAACAAAGAAAGCCATCTTTGTTGGCTATGAACAAAGCCAGAGGAGCTACAGGTTCATAGTGGGAGAGAAATTAATAATTAGCAAAAGCGCTTCTTTTGCTGAGCAAAACTGGACGAGATTAAATTCTAGCTCTCCAGTTGATTTAACTACAAAAGAACAGCAAGGACTTGCTGATAGTGACCTTTTGCCTAGTGGGGACATTAAGCCAGAAAAGCAAACTGAAGATCTGTCTGATCAGACAGATGCTTCTCAGGAAAGTGATAGGAATCAAAATTTAAGCCCTGTATTACCTCGCAGGTCTCAGAGGAGTAATAAAGGTGTTCCTCCATCACATTTTCAGGCTGAAACAGTAAAGGCTTTTCACATATTCACAGAACCTGAGTCCTTAGAACAAGTGAATACTTTACCATCTGAGATTGCACAAAATTGGTATTCAGCCATGCAACAAGAATTAGCATCCTTGAAAGAAAATAAAACATGGAAACTGGTAAATCTACCTCCCAATGAATGCTGTCTAGGTTGTAGGTGGGTTTTCAAACTGAAAAGGGATGCCGATGGCAAAATCCAAAAATATAAAGCAAGGGTTCATTCAAAGGAAAGATTTAGACTTTGACAAGACTTTTGTACCAGTTACTAAAGATGAATCAATTAGATTGCTGTTAAAAATTGCTGCACTCAAAACAATGTCAGTTCATCCCTATGGCATTCAAACTGCTTTTCTCTATAGTGATTTAGACCACAAATTATACATGCAGCAACCCCCTGGCTATGAAAAGGGGAGAATCTGGTCTGTAAACTGCAGAAGTCAATCTATGGGTTAAAACAGGCTGCTAGATCCTGGAACCAAAAATTAAATGAAAAACTGCAGAATTTTTGAATTCCTGGTTTTGAAAAAGGAAAAGCATATCCATGTGTATATGTCAAAAAAGACAAACAAAGCTGTATGTATCTGTGCATTTATGTTGATGATTTGCTGCTATTCACATCAACAGAAAAACAAAGGCTTGATTTTGAAGCCTGCATGAAAAGCCTTTTCACATTAAAAAGCCTTGGAACAGTAACAAATTACCTAGGTTTTAAAATACACAGGGAGAAGGATGGTAGCTTTCTGTTAAGCCAACATAGTAAAATTCAAAAGCTCCTAGAGGATTTTAACATGCAAGACTGTAAACCAGTCTCTACTCCTATGATACCCGATTTTCAGAAAGTAATAGGAGAAACTCATTTAACTGAGGCAGAGAAATATAGATCTGCAAGTGGAAGTTTACTGTATATTGCAAATCACTCTCACCCAGATATCTCAAATTCTGTGGCCATTTTAAGTAAACAGGTAGAGAAGCCTACATCTACTGGAAAAGCAGCATTGAAGAGGTTAATAAGGTATTTGCAAGGAACAAAGAATTATTGCCTGAAGCTAAATGCCTGTGGAACAGAGAAATTGCAGGCTTTTGCCAATTCTGACTGGGGAGCAGATGTCCCTGACAGGAAATCCACTTCTGGGATTTTAATTCAATTTGCTGGGTCAAGCTTAGGCTGGCATTCTAGAAAGCAGACACTTGTTGCTCTTTCCACTGCAGAAGTAGAGTTTTATTCTCTAGCACAAACCTGTAACGAGGTTGTATGGTTTAAACAGTTGTTAAAACACATAGGCATGGAAGTGAACCAGACTATAACTGTTTATGAGGATAATCAAGCTTGCATTGCAATGGCAAAATCTGAAGCCTGCAAGAATAGGACAAAACATATAGATATTAGGTATCAATATATCAAAGACATGATAGCTAAAGGGGAAATAATGTTAAAATATTGTGAAGCAAAAGACATGATTGCTGATATTTTAACCAAACCTCTTGCTCTACCAAGACACAAAGAGTTAACAAAGCAAATTGGTCTGCATCTCATTCCGTAGCATAAAAAGGGGAGTGTTGGTATATTGTTTTCTGCTACAGAAATTAATGTTACCATGGTAACTGAGTACTTCCTTAAGGATCGGCAGGGTGAAGAGGTCAAACTTAATTGTCCTCAATTTGGGGGTTAAAAGCTGTATTTCCTGGGGGAGGTACTTGCCTGGACTTGTTTTAGTTTCTGTTTTCTTTCTACACAGCCTCTCTTCCCGATGCTCTCTGAGCGTGTGTGAATGCACAGCTTGTAAAATATGTTTTTGTGCTTTCTGTAAATAATTTTTTTATAGAAATGCCTGGTGTGTGATTTTTCTGATCTCTCAGGCCAAATGCTTTCTAGCACTCTGCCACAGGGAACTCCAGCATGGGTCCATATCATTGATGGTTTGTGTTTTATTGAACCTCTATGCCAGTATTTCTCAACCTTGGCAGCTAGAAGATGTGTAGACTTCAACTGTCAGAATTCCCCAGCCAGCCAATTCTGGGAGTTGAAGTCCACACATCTTCAAGTTGCCAAGGTTGAGAAACACTGCTCTATGCCGTTTTATTTGTTTTTTGTTTTAATTTAATCCTTGTTTTTGTCTGTTTGCTGCCCAGAGTTTCATGGATAGATGAGTGTCCCTACAAATTGGATAACTAAATACATAAACCTTGCTGCGCAATTTTCCCTTGTCTTCAGTATATTGCTTTTTTTTTTTCTGTAGAACATTTGAAGATAGCTTCCATCCACACAGTTATATATGTAGAGTTTTTTTTATGGACTGAAATTAATCCAGAAGATTAATTGCTGCAAGGATGCTAATTCCTTCAGAGCATCCCAAATGTAAATCAGCAGAAAGTAATTTGTAGAAAACTAAAGCAATAATCTGATATACTTAATTAAAAATCTCATTATCCAGGTCACATATAACCTGGATTCAGGCTACTGAAAGACATATGTATACTCAGACCCTTCCCACTCTACCCTAACCATCTCAAGCACATTTGTTGGGAACATGAGAGTCTTATTGGTAGCTGTGCCACTCTATGTACTGTCTACTAAAGGATATCAGGTCACTTTTTTCTTTTATTATTATTCCATAGGGAGTTTTAAGGAAAAAAAAATTCTCTCCAAACAGGCTTTTGGTACATAAGCTGGTGTGCTGGATAGATGCTGTTTGTTTGCTTGTTTGTTTTTTAAATTAATGGAATTTCATGACTTTTTAATGGGGTTGTACAAACCTTCTTGGGGTGACTGGATTTGAAAGAGATTTGACTGAATCACTCAGTTGAAACAGATATGTGAAGTGGTGGATCAGCTGCACCACTTCTTTTTTAACATATCTTTGGCCCATCAGCTTTCTTCTGTGCATGTGCAGTGCGTTAGCAGAAGCTACTTCCTTGAGCAAAGTGGCTAACTGAGGCAGAGGGGCAGGTATACTGCTTCACTTTGACTTCATGCCAAAGCAAATTCACTTCCAATGCTCAAAATTAAGTGCTGAGACAATTCACGCCTGATTTGTATATGCCTAGTTTTGAACTGTGGCTTGTGACTTGTCTGGGATTGCTTTTAAAAATTACTTTTATCAATCACTTTAAATACCATTAGATGGATTATATGTTAACAAATGAACAAAATAAAACTCCATCTGAATTAAATAAATTGTTCCATCTTCCTATTATTAATACAAACATTAGATGATCTGAACATCCTTGCCCTACAGATAGGTAAGATTTTTTGCTTACTTTTTGATATCCATGTTGGGGTAAATCTTACTTGTATCTAGTGAATGTGGAACAGAAGGAATCAGTTTTGGTAACTGACTCATTTCTTTGTAAAACAAATGGAGATTATTTTAAAAATTCAAATGTGGGAGATCTATTCTCATTCCTTGGCCTCCACAGAGTGAACGGTCTAAATATGTTTGAACAACATGTTACATTCCGCCTTTTTGTGGTCCTTTTGTTGAACAGTGGTTACTAAATCTGAGAAGAACTCTATAACCGTTGGTTACAATTTGTTGTAGTTTTTATTGCCATGTAATGACCACCCAGAATTTTGCAGTTCAGATCTGGTAGGGGCCAGTAGAGGTGATCCTGCTTATCTCAGCAATATTTTGGAAGTGTGAACAGTCCTACTGGGTCCCATCCACTACTCTGTTAACTGAGTATGAATTGCAAGATTCCCCTCCCTCCCTTAAAAGAAGTGCTTATCAGCTACTTGGTTATCAACTGATTTTTGAGTAAGATGAAAAAATATACACAACTCCTTATTTAACATCTATTAAATTTGATGCCTCCATCTAATGTTTGCCATAAAAATATGGTCAAATAGAATTCTCTGTGTTTGATATTTTAATCTTCTGGATTTAATATCTGTGAACTTACCCTTGCCCTGCAATTTTGAGATATGATTTGTTGTTGTTGTTTTTATGGAGACAAAACTGGTATAGAAAATATCACTAAGTGCTCTGGCTTTAAACCAAGCCTGTCATCTAGTGGAGTTCTATGCTATTTCCAACTTTAATCTACAGAGCTGGCATACATTAAAATAAGGCAGCACAAATGCAATGCAGCTGTAACTGATCTTGCAGCATTAAAATGCTTAGCTGTATTTTATGCCTGTAATACAATTCTCCTAACTAATGGGGAAATCCTATGGGCATAAATAAAGCATGACAATCAGATTGTGTTTGATAGGATTGGTTATAAAAATGCCATAAATTTAGATGTTCACAGTCCCTCCAGGTTGTAATAAAATGCTTCTATTGTTATTAGTAGAGCCAATGTAAAAAACACAATTGAGTTTTGAATCTCACTTAACTAATATCTTGCTTGACACAAGTGTAACACGCAATGCTTACAGCTGGGAATAGGTTCAGAGTTTACTGCCATCCTAATTATGAAACTTTCACATCATGGTGTGTTGTTGTAAAATCTGAATGCCTTCTGAATGATATACTTTATGCCCACTGTGTATTGTTGAGTCTGTATTAAGCTTCTCAGAGCAAGAGGTAGCAATGCAAAATAAATAAATGGTATGTAATTCATATGCCTTTGTCAATAACACATTGGTTATAATGCTTCACAGCATACTTAGAAATCTAATAAATCTATTTTTTTTTAAAAGCTAGCTGGTTAACTGGGAATAATGTTAGGTTAACATATGGATACTTGAAACTAATCGATTTAGAAAACAATCCTCTGCAAGGCTGTTCAGGAGAAAGTTCCACTGAGTTTGGCAATACTTACTCTCAGGTAAGTAAGAATAGAATTGCAACTGTAACTGTCATGAGTAAGGATGGTGAGCAGGGGGCTCCCATCCAGGCTGTAAAGCGCATGCGTAGCACTGAGGAATTAGGTAGCCATTCCAAGAGACACAGATCAGGCCCGCCTTAACCTTTGGGGTTTATATGTCTGGGTTTTTCCCACGCTTCTTCAGTTTGTTAGGATTTCTGTTATGTAGCAGTAATAAAACACTAGAGACCTGTTCCTTGTCTCAGTGTGGTTCCTGGCTGTTAGGACAGTAACCTTATTTATATTGTTGGATTCAGAATGCCTTTTCCTGTGAGGGGGAACCATATGCATTATTTTTCCAACAATGACATCTGTCTTCATTTCAAGTAAGAAGTCAGCTTTGAATACCAATTGAGAATGAAGACATAAAAACATCACATTAGGACCTATTTAAATGATGTTTTCTGCGATGTGGTATTTTTAGGTAAGTTCTCTATAGCAAAGATTCACTTATCTGGTACAGACTTTTGGAAAAAAAATTACTCTCCTAGGTAACTTTTATTACTTAATTGCCATGAATCAGGCAGCCACTAGGTCACATTGTCATACAGCATTAAGAATGGGATCCTCCACTATGAATTGTTTTCATAAGGGTGCCTCTTCTAGGCACAGAAGTGCCTCCTCCCTATCAAAGGAGTAACTTAAGTAATTGCAATTTTTTTTATAAGGTGGATTCTAAAATGGTCAGTCCCTACGGAAAGATCCTTATTAACCAAGAAAGCTCTGAGTAGTTAAATACTTTGATTTTTATTAAGTATTCATTTATAAACATGGTTATAGAGTTATAGAACTGGAAGGAGTCATTTATGCAGTAATCCCAATTAAAGCATCCATGACAGTTGGTTATCCATACTGCTAATAGATTTATAATGTATATAAAATTGCACTGAGATTGGTTTCACAAAAAAGTGTACTGTTATTTCTGTCTTCCAGATCCATAGTATAAAACATTGCCGGTATCTGATGGCTGCTGCATGTTGTACGTTTGGAGAAAAGAACAGTAAATATCAACATGGATGGAAAAAAAGACTTTCATTCAGGTATCCTACTTATCAGGCCTTGGCAGTTGACTCAACCAAAAATAATTCTTTGAGCAAGAATCTTACAGTCTTCTTTAACAGGATTTATTGAGATAAAAGAGATAGACTTCGAAGAACTAATGTATCATCCAATAATTAGGGCAGAGACTCTTTCAGATTCTTTCTAGTCACTTTCTTATGAATAGTTGAGGAGGTGGTTATTTTCACTGATAACCAAGGAACATGCAGATGGCTATTTGGAAAATTGTCTCCTGAATCCTCAACAGGCTGTGAACTGACCATTATATCATCTGGTCCTACAGCAGAGTGGAGAAGATAGTTTAGCAAGCTAAGAATTGTTGAGGTTTTCCTACTAACAGATTAAGACTGCTATATGTGCCTAATCATTTTGGCCGGGTTAAAAGGTTGTATTAGATTGTCTCCTCTCATGTGCTTCATGCAAAATAGCATGGGGGGAGGAAACCTGCCCGGACTTGTTCTTACTTCCTCTTTTTTTTTATCTCTGCCGGCAATGTAGGCGAGCAAGGCTTGCTCCAAAGGGAGCTAAGTCCTTTAAATATGTTTTGTTTTTGTTTTTGCTTTCTGTAAATAAATTATTTTTATAGAAATGCTTGGTGTGTGACTTTTTTGACCTCTCCTGGGCTAAAGGCTTTCCCAGCATCTGCCAACAGGTTATGTGCCCAGTGAGCAATGCCCAGTAAAACCAAGAGAGAAAAGAGAGATCAACTCCACACCTCATGCACAATTTAAAGGCAGATAGCAAAGACCTGTGAAGATTTTCTTTGGAGCCACCTGGAGATTTTCCAGCAACTGCCGGTCTACAGGACAAAGAAGCCAGCTGAGGTGACTTGCAAAAGAAGGAAGAAGCCATGGCTACCTCCCAGCCCTCAGTGATGCCTCTGGAGCGCCTATCAGAGACCAACTATTTGAATTGGGCCCTGAAGATGGAGATGTATCTTCGCAGAGAGAATCTTTGGCTGCCAATTGGTGAGCAAAACCCCCAAAATCCCAGTGCTGAATGGCTGAGACAGGAGGGCTAGAGCCACCATTATCTTGGGAGTTGAGGACAATCAGCTAGTCCATGTGCGAGGCATGCAGTCTGCAAAGCAACTTTGGGACACTTTGAGAGACTTATATGTAAAGGCAACAGCAGGGAGTAAAGTTACTCTGACGAAAAAGCTGTACAGAGCCTACCTTGCAGAAGGAGATAGCCTTCCTGAGCACCTGCATTATATTCAGCAGCTGTTTGTTGAGTTGCAGGAGAGAGGAATGGAATATACACCTCTCACAAAATCCTGTCCTCACTAAATGAAACGTGGGACACACTGATTTGTACCCTGGAGGCTATGCCTGAAGCAGACCTCACCCCATCGTATGTTACACAGCGCTTACTCGCTGAATGGGAGAAGAGAGAGGAAAGATCCCCCCCCCATCTCTTCTGGAAAGCTGCAAGACCAGAAAATGAGGGAAAAGAAGGGAAAGGAACCTGAGGCCACAGCGCTAGCCAGCCAGCGATGCTTCACTTGTGGTTCAGCTGGACATTTGCAAAGAGACTGTGCCATGAGACCCAAGACTAGAAAGACAGAGAAGAAAAACACAAGGGCAACACAGAAGAAGGCTCTTCAGACAACCCAGCTTGCACAGGTTGCTGAGAAGGGTAATTCTGATGTATGGGTGTTAGATTCTGGGGCCAGTTGTCATTTATGTAATTGTAAAAGCTCTTTTGTGTCACTGTCTAAAACTGAAAGACAAAGTGTATCTTTGGCTGATGGGTCTGTGACCAAAATTATGGGACAAGGTGACTTGTATTTATCCTGCTTAGGAGAAACTGTAAAAGGTGTGTTGTATGTGCCAAATTTACAATCAAACCTTCTATCTGTGGCACAATTGGCTGCAACAGGGTATATCATAACATTTAAGAAAAATGGTTGTGAGATACGTAAAAATGGGAAATTGTGTGCTACTGGTATGTTAAAAGACTCCTTGTACATTGTGCAAAATGCAAGGAAGCCAAGCTGCAAGGCTGCAGTTGGCAACACTCCATATCATGACCAATGTGTACACCTGATGCACAGGAGATTTGGTCATGCTAATTTCAAGTATATAACACAAATGCCACAGCTGTGTGCTGACCTAAAGATAAAACCCTGTGATAAATACTTAGACTGTGTAGTTTGCAAAGAATGCAAAACACTCAAAGCTCCTGTGAGTAAGCACAGTGACAGAGTTACAACTAGACCTTTGGAAATTGTACACTCTGACATTATTGGTCCTTTTGCTCCAAGTCTTGGACAAGCAAAGTATGCAATGACCATCATTGATGATTTCTCAAGATACACATTTATCTACATCTTAAAACATAAAGATGAGGCATTTGAGAAATTTAAAAGCTTTGTGACATGGGCAAATGGAAAATTCCCTAGGCCTGTATCTGCACTCCAATGTGATAGAGGAGGAGAATACCTTTCTCACAAATTCAGAAGGTTCCTAGTGGAAAAGGGGATAGAACAAATTCTTTCTAACCTGTACACCCCTCAGCAAAATGGTGTTGCTGAAAGAAAGGGCAGAACCTTGCAAAATGCGATGGAATGCATGTTAAAAGATTCACGATTATGTTTTAAGTACTGGGGAGAGGCAATATCGACTGCCACTTATGTTCAGAACAGGTTGTATAACTCTGTGATTCAGGACACTCCATTCCATTTGTTTTATGGTGTGAAACCAAAGGTAAGCCATCTTAGAGTGTTTGGTAGCACTGCATGGGTTCACATTCCAAAACAGCAGAGAAGGAAAGGAGGCCCCACAACAAAGAAAGCCATCTCTGTTGGCTATGAACAAAGCCAGAGGAGCTACAGGTTCATAATGGGAGAGAAATTAATAATTAGCAAAAGCGCTTCTTTTGCTGAACAAAACTGGGGGAGATTAAATTCAAGCTCTCCAGTTGAACTGACCACCACAAGAGAACAGCAAGGACTTGCTGATGGTGATCTTTTGCCTGATGAGGACATTAAACCAGAAAAGCAAACTGAAGATCTGTCTGATCAGACAGATGCTTCTCAGGAAAGTGATAGGAGTCAAAATTTAAGCCCTGTATTACCTCGCAGAGCTCAGAGGAGTAATAAAGGCGTTCCTCCATCACGTTTTCAGGCTGAAACAGTAAAGGCTTTTCACATATTCACAGAACCTGAGTCTTTAGAACAAGTGAATGCTTTACCACCTGAGATTGCACAAAATTGGCATTCTGCCATGCAACAGGAATTAGCATCCTTGAAAGAAAATAAAACATGGAAACTGGTAAATCTACCTCCCAATGAACGCTGTCTGGGTTGTAGGTGGGTTTTCAAACTGAAAAGGGATGCTGATGGCAAAATCCAAAAATATAAAGCAAGGTTGGTTGCAAAAGGGTTCACTCAAAGGAAAGATTTAGACTTTGACAAGACTTTTGCACCAGTTACTAAAGGTGAATCAATTAGATTACTGTTAAAAGTTGCTGCACTCAAGGGAATGTCAGTTAACCACTATGACATTCAAACTGCATTTCTCTATGGTGATTTAAACCACAGATTATACATGCAGCAACCCCCTGGCTATGAAAAAGGGGAGAATCTAGTCTGTGAACTGCAGAAGTCAATCTATGGATTAAAACAAGCTGCTAGATCCTGGAACCAAAAAGTAGATGAAAAACTGCAGAATTTTGGTTTTGAAAAAGGAAAAGCAGATCCCTGTGTATATATGAAGAAGGACAAACAAGGCTGTATGTATCTGTGCATTTATGTTGATGATTTGCTGCTGTTCACATCAACAGAAAAAGGCTTGATTTTGAAGCCTTCATGAAAAGCCATTTCACATTAAAAAGCCTTGGAAATATAACAACCTAGGTTTGGAAAAACACAGGAAGAAGAATGGTAGCTTTCTGTTAAACCAAAGGGGAGATAATGGTAAAGTAATGTGAATGGAAAGACATATAAAGTCAGAGAAGATTGGTTTGCATCTTAATCTATAGTGTAAAAAGGGGAGTGTTTGTTGAGGTTTTCCTACTAATAGATTATTGTGCCTAGTCATTTTGGCTGAGTGAAAAAGGTTGCATTTGATTGTCTCCTCTCACGTGCTTCATGCAAAATAGCCTGGGGGGAGGACCTGCCCGGACTTGTTCTTCACTTCTTCTTTTTCTCTCTGCTGGAAATGTAGCTCAGCAAGGCTTGCTCCAAACGGAGCTAAGTACTTTAAATGTTTTGCTTTTGTTTTTGTTTTCTGTAAATAAATTAGTTTTATAGAAATGCTTGGTGTGTGACTTTTTTGACCTCTCCTGGGCTAAAGGCTTTCCCAGCATTCTGCAACAGGTTATGTGCCCAGTAAACAACGCAGTAAAACCCAGAGAGAAAAGAGAGATCAGCTCCACACCTCATGCACAATTTAAAGGCAGGTAGCAAAGACCTGTGAAGATTTTCTTTGGAGCCACCTGGAGATTTTCCAGCAACTGCCGGTCTGCAGGACTTAGAAGCTAGCTGAGGTGACTTGCAAAAGAAGGAAGAAGCCATGGCTACCTCCCAGCCCTCAGCGATGCCTCTGGAGCGCCTATCAGAGACCAACTATTTGAATTGGGCCCTGAAGATGGAAATGTATCTTCGCAGAGCGAATCTTTGGCTGCCAATTGGTGAGCAAACCCCCCAAAATCCCAATGCTGAATGGCTGAGACAGGATGAGCGGGCTAGAGCCACCATTATCTTGGGAGTTGAAGACAATCAGCTAGTCCACGTGCGAGGCATGCAGTCTGCAAAGCAACTTTGGGACGCTTTGAGAGACTTATATGTAAAGGCAACAGCAGGGAGTAAAGTTACTCTGACGAAAAAGCTGTACAGAGCCTACCTTGCAGAAGGAGATAGCCTTCCTGAGCACCTGCATTATATTCAGCAGCTGTTTGTTGAGTTGCAGGAGAGAGGAATGGAATTTACACCTCTCACAAAATCCTATATCCTCCTGTCCTCACTAAATGAAACGTGGGACACGCTGATTTGTACCCTGGAGGCTATGCCTGAAGCAGACCTCACCCCATCGTATGTTACACAGCGCTTACTCGCTGAATGGGAGAAGAGAGAGGAAAGATCCCCCCCCATCTCTTCTGGAAAGCTGCAAGACCAGAAAATGAGGGAAAAGAAGGGAAAGGAACCTGAGGCCACAGCACTAGCCAGCCAGCGATGCTTCACTTGTGGTTCAGCTGGACATTTGCAAAGAGACTGTGCCATGAGACCCAAGAGTAGAAAGACAGAGCAGAAGAACACAAGGGCAACACAGAAGAAGGCTCTTCAGACAACCCAAATTGCACAGGTTGCTGAGAAGGGTAATTCTGATGTATGGGTGTTAGATTCTGGGGCCAGTTGTCATTTATGTAATTGTAAAAGCTCTTTTGTGTCACTGTCTAAAACTGAAAGACAAAGTGTATCTTTGGCTGATGGGTTTGTCACCAAAATTATGGGACAAGGTGACTTGTATTTATCCTGCTTAGGAGAAACTGTAAAAGGTGTGTTGTATGTGCCAAATTTACAATCAAACCTTTTATCTGTGGCACAATTGGCTGCAACAGGGTATATCATAACATTTAAGAAAAATGGTTGTGAGATACGTAAAAATGGGAAATTGTGTGCTACTGGTATGTTAAAAGACTCCTTGTACATTGTGCAAAATGCAAGGAAGCCAAGCTGCAAGGCTGCAGTTGGCAACACACCATATCATGACCAATGTGTACACCTGATGCACAGGAGACTTGGTCATGCTAATTACAAGTATATAGCACAAATGCCACAGCTGTGTGCTGACCTAAAGATAAAACCCTGTGATAAATACTTAGATTGTGTAGTTTGCAAAGAATGCAAAACACTAAAAGCTCCTGTGAGTAAGCACAGTGACAGAGTTACAACTAGACCTTTGGAAATTGTACACTCTGATATTATTGGTCCTTTTGCTCCAAGTCTTGGACAAGCAAGGTATGCAATGACCATCATTGATGATTTCTCAAGATACACATTTATCTACATCTTAAAACATAAAGATGAGGCATTTGAGAAATTTAAAAGTTTTGTGACATGGGCAAATGGAAAATTCCCTAGGCCTGTATCTGCACTCCAATGTGATAGAGGAGGAGAATACCTTTCTCACAAATTCAGAAGGTTCCTAGTGGAAAAAGGGATAGAACAAATTCTTTCTAACCCGTACACCCCTCAGCAAAATGGTGTTGCTGAAAGAAAGGGCAGAACCTTGCAAAATGCGATGGAATGCATGTTAAAAGATTCACGATTATGTTTTAAGTTCTGGGGAGAAGCTTTATCGACTGCTTGTTATGTTCAGAACAGGTTGTATAACTCTATGATTCAGGACACTCCATTCCATTTGTTTTATGGTGTGAAACCAAAGGTAAGCCATCTTAGAGTGTTTGGTAGCACTGCATGGGTTCACATTCCAAAACAACAGAGAAGGAAAGGAGGCCCCACAACAAAGAAAGCCATCTTTGTTGGCTATGAACAAAGCCAGAGGAGCTACAGGTTCATAATGGGAGAGAAATTAATAATTAGCAAAAGCGCATCTTTTGCTGAACAAAACTGGGGGAGATTAAATTCTAGCTCTCCAGTTGAACTGACCACCACAAGAGAACAGCAAGGACTTGCTGATGGTGATCTTTTGCCTGATGAGGACATTAAACCAGAAAAGCAAACTGAAGATCTGTCTGATCAGACAGATGCTTCTCAGGAAAGTGATAGGAGTCAAAATTTAAGCCCTGTATTACCTCGCAGAGCTCAGAGGAGTAATAAAGGCGTTCCTCCATCACGTTTTCAGGCTGAAACAGTAAAGGCTTTTCACATATTCACAGAACCTGAGTCTTTAGAACAAGTGAATGCTTTACCACCTGAGATTGCACAAAATTGGCATTCTGCCATGCAACAGGAATTAGCATCCTTGAAAGAAAATAAAACATGGAAACTGGTAAATCTACCTCCCAATGAACGCTGTCTGGGTTGTAGGTGGGTTTTCAAACTGAAAAGGGATGCTGATGGCAAAATCCAAAAATATAAAGCAAGGTTGGTTGCAAAAGGGTTCACTCAAAGGAAAGATTTAGACTTTGACAAGACTTTTGCACCAGTTACTAAAGGTGAATCAATTAGATTACTGTTAAAAGTTGCTGCACTCAAGGGAATGTCAGTTAACCACTATGACATTCAAACTGCATTTCTCTATGGTGATTTAGACCACAGATTATACATGCAGCAACCCCCTGGCTATGAAAAAGGGGAGAATCTAGTCTGTGAACTGCAGAAGTCAATCTATGGGTTAAAACAAGCTGCTAGATCCTGGAACCAAAAAGTAGATGAAAAACTGCAGAATTTTGGTTTTGAAAAAGGACAAGCAGATCCATGTGTATATATGAAGAAGGACAAACAAGGCTGTATGTATCTGTGCATTTATGTTGATGATTTGCTGCTATTCACATCAACAGAAAAACAAAGGCTTGATTTTGAAGCCTGCATGAAAAGCCATTTCATATTAAAAAGCCTTGGAGTTGTGACCAATTACCTAGGTTTGGAAGTACACAGAGACAAGGATGGTAGCTTTCTGTTAAACCAACGTAGTAAAATTCAAAAGCTCCTAGAAGATTTTAATATGCAAGACTGTAAACCAGTCTCTACTCCGATGATAATAGATTTTCAGAAAGATACAGGAGAAACTCAATTAACTGAGGCAGAGAACTATAGATCTGCAATTGGAAGTTTACTGTACATTGCAAATCATTCTCGCCCAGATATCTCAAATTCTGTGGCCATTTTAAGTAGACAGGTAGAGAAGCCTACATCTACTGGAAAAGCAGCACTGAAGAGGTTAATGAGGTATTTGCAAGGAACAAAGAATTATTGCCTGATGCTAAATGCCTCTGGAACTGAGAAATTGCAGGCTTTTGCCGATTCTGATTGGGGAGCAGATGTCAGTGACAGAAAATCCACTTCTGGGATTTTAATTCAATTTGCTGGATCTAGCTTAGGCTGGCATTCTAGAAAACAAACACTTGTTGCTCTTTCCACTGCAGAAGCAGAGTTTTATTCTCTAACACAAACCTGTAATGAGGTTACATGGTTTAAACATTTGTTAAAAGACATAGGCATGGAAGTGAACCAGCCTATAACTGTTTATGAGGATAATCAAGCTTGCATTGCTATGGCAAAATCTGAAGCCTGCAGAAGTAGAACAAAACATATCGATATTAGATATCAATATATCAAAGATATGATAAGCAAAGGAGAAATAATGTTAAAATATTGTGAATCAAAAGACATGATTGCTGATATTTTAACCAAACCTCTTCCTGTACCAAGACACAAAGAGTTGTCAGAGAAGATTGGTTTGCAACTTAATCTATAGTGTAAAAAGGGGAGTGTTGAGGTTTTCCTACTAATAGATTATTGTGCCTAGTCATTTTGGCTGAGTGAAAAAGGTTGCATTTGATTGTCTCCTCTCACGTGCTTCATGCAAAATAGCCTGGGGGGAGGACCTGCCCGGACTTGTTCTTCACTTCTTCTTTTTCTCTCTGCTGGAAATGTAGCTCAGCAAGGCTTGCTCCAAACGGAGCTAAGTACTTTAAATGTTTTGCTTTTGTTTTTGTTTTCTGTAAATAAATTAGTTTTATAGAAATGCTTGGTGTGTGACTTTTTTGACCTCTCCTGGGCTAAAGGCTTTCCCAGCATTCTGCAACAGTGTTGAGGTTTTCCTACTAACAGATTAAGACTGCTATATGTGCCTAATCATTTTGGCCGGGTTAAAAGGTTGTATTAGATTGTCTCCTCACGTGCTTCATGGGGGAGGAAACCTGCCCGGACTTGTTCTTACTTCCTCTTTTTTTTTCTCTCTGCCGGCAATGTAGGCGAGCAAGGCTTGCTCCAAAGGGAGCTAAGTCCTTTAAATATGTTTTGTTTTTGTTTTTGCTTTCTGTAAATAAATTATTTTTATAGAAATGCTTGGTGTGTGACTTTTTTGACCTCTCCTGGGCTAAAGGCTTTCCCAGCATCTGCCAACAAGAATGACATCATAATTTGCCAAAAATTATGTTCGTGGTGATGTGGCACATGGTCACTTAATCTCTACTGCAGTACAGCACCAGGGAACCTTGGCTAAGTGATGGAAACAAAAATGTACAGCAAATAGGCCAAGATCAATCTTAGTAATTTTTTTAAAGAGGTTAGAATGGATAATGCCTTTTAAAATATTACCTATCCATATGGAAACTGCCATGTATGTACTATATAATTTCAGGTATTGTTTGTCTTCTAGTTTAGGCTGGTGCCCCAAGCATTTAAATAATTACAGGCGAAAAAATAGAATTAGAATAGATAAATTAAGTCATAATGAAGCACCAATACATTTTTCCTGACAGCTGGTAAATCCCGCTCTGTGACTACTCAAACCCCAAATAGGAATTCTGATGACAGTATACAATAAGGCTATCATGTACATGATGTATCTTAATGCTCAAGAGGAACAGTGTGCAAATGACACCTCACTGAAAGCAAACTTGTTTCATTTAGATACTGTTAATTATTGTAATATATACAATCATTATAGACATCTGTTTTCTCTTTATCTTTGTCCATCCCATCCTCTGTTCATAACCAATCAAAAATTAATGTTACAGAACAACCATACAGTTGTCTTTTGCATGATGATTCTGAAATACAAATGATCCACCAACTTATTAGAAGGGATAATTCTCAGTACACAGTAAGGTAAAGTTTGAACAAACTATGCTAGCTTAGCACTATTTTTTCCAGAGCAGTTAAGTATTTAACAGTTAAAAAAGCTATTGATCAAAATATATAGTAGTTTTTTTTCTATAAGGATCATTAGCAATGGCATGTGCATTCAATCAATATATTATGGTAAATGATACTTCAGATACCTACAAAGTTCACTGGATCAGAACCAATAGTGAGATGCTGTCTCATAGATGGAGATAGACACAGACAGATGTACTGTGTGAATCTGAAAACTATGCAGTTTTCTTCAAATTAGTTATGTGTGGCAAACTGGGGCAGAAGTAATTGGAGATGCTGGCTTTTTTGGTCCACAGTGAACATGAAGACAATATGTTGGGGGAAGATCAGCAAAGGAGTACATTCAAACTAAGAGAATGTTGTGCCAATCACTGCCATCCTTTTTACAGAAAGGCCCACTGTTTATTTATGTTAATTAAACATTTCATGAGAAGTAAAAGATGAAACTCTCCAACAGCTGCTTATCCTTCAGCTAGCCCCAAAAGAACTAGTGTAGTTTCATTTAAGTAGCACATGCTACTTATATGAAACTACACTACTTCTTCTTATATGGTGAGAAGTCAAGAATGAAGTTAAAAATTCATAAGTAATTTGTCAAGAACAACCTACCTAACTTCAAATATATCATAGGAGCCAAGTAAATTGTAGCTTAGAATATTAGGGAAATTTGCTGAAGTACTTTAGCATTTGTACCTATTATGTTTGAGAAATCTGCTCATTAGGCAAGAGGTTCTCAGGTCAGGAGGTAGAAAATACTTTTTAAAATATAGCAAAAAGAAAATCCAAGAAACTACAGACAAGTAATTTGATCAATTTTCATATTTTTCATACTTCTTGTAAACTGACATGATGAACTCATCAATATGTTTATCATTTAAAAATCGATGGAAATATTATTTTTCATTTCTGAAGTATATATCACCCATCAATTACTACAAATGGAGCTGTTCTTTAATTAGGTGGTTTTATGTCAAAACTGTAGCTGATCAAGCAGTGAGACAAGACTGCATAGCATTCAGTGCCCTATTCATAATCTCATATGCTCACATAAAGATCTGAAGAGATGCCACATATGTACAATGTAGCTCCACAGTCTCCAAAGTGTGGTTATGGTCTTAATCATGCAAAGAGAACATATGTAGGTGTGATTTCTACTGTCTACACCAGGGTTTCTCAACCAGGGTTCTGTGGAACCCTAGAGTTCCATGATAGGTCACTAGGGGTTCCCTGGGAGATCATGATTTATTTAAAAAAAATATCTCAAATTCAGGCAACTTCACATTAAAGAGGTAAGTTTCATTCTTTATTTTTAGCTTAAGAACTGTCATGAGTATGAATGGTGAGCAGGAGGAGGCCCCTATCCAGGGGAGAAAATGCATGCGTAGTTTAGAGATTTTGAGCTGTCATTCAAAGAAACCCAGAACAGACCCGCCTTGAGTTTGGGGGTTTATCTGTCTGGGTTTTCCCATGCTTCTTCAGTTTGGTAGGATTGATGTCCTGACTAAGCAAAGACCATGCCGAGATGAGGAGAAAGTCTCTAGTGTTTTATTAACTGCCACTGTAGACAGAAAATCCTACCAAACTGAAGAAGCATGGGAAGACCCAGACAGATAAACCCCAAAACTCAAGGCAGGTCTGTTCTGGGTTTCCTTGAGTGACAGCTCAAAGTCTCTAAACTACACATGCATTTTCCCCTCCTCCTGCTCACCATCCATACTCATGACAAGAACACTGCTAATGCATATATACAGGCCTACCCATGAAACGAATATAATAATTTTGTAACTTCTGACCTATATTTGAGCCTGAATGTGCAGGGGTTCCCCAAGGCCTGAAAAATATTTCAAGGGTTCCTCCAGGGTCAAAAGATTGAGAAAATCTACACTGTTTATTTCTTCCACAGCTTGACTGAATGTGTGAACAAAGACATTAAGACTGCTCTCTCCATATTTTCACTGAACATCTTTACACAGCTATAGTGATAGCTTATCAAATGATATACAGAATCTCCATGCATGAATCAGTCTCACAGAGGGAAGTTTTTTTCAACTTTCTCAAAATCAGCTAGAGTTCTTTTCCTTGAATAGTTCTATCAACAGAATAATTCAAGTATTCTGTTGTTAGTCCATATAAGGCAGAATTTGAAATGATTCCAAATCACCTATATGTTAGTAAAGCACAGGCAGGAATATAAGAACCAAAGGAAATACATGTAGTTTAACTAAATATTCCTGCTGGGCCCAACTATGGCATTTCAACTAATTTTGTCCACTGGGGGAAAAAAAAATCCTAACCTCTTGATACTGCATGCCACAGATTAGCACAACATTCTTGCTGTATTGAAATGAATAAAATAAACTGACAGCTAATTTATGGAACTACAAGGCTTGCCACATTCAAATCTAAGGAATTGTACTAGAAAAAAATGTTGAGCCAAGTTTATTCAGGTTTCTTACCAATGCACCAGCACAAACTATACAACTTTAAATTCTGCACGGTCTGGAGGAAAGTCAACAGAATTCTGCCAGTGTAAGTGGAAACAACATTTATTCCTTCAACCCTAAACTTTACAGAAGCTCATATAAAATTTTGCATATGCCTTAAAATGTCAGGATTAAAATATAATATCTTCAACTGTTTTGTCTTGGTCAAAAAATATTTGTGCCTTTAAAAACCGATGTTTTTCTCACCACCTGATTTAACCTTTTACTTCTCAGCTTGTTTCTCATTATCCAGGTATCCTCTTATGGACCCAAAGGAGGCCATGCCTAATTCTAAGTGCAAAATAAATCCTGTTGCTTCTATCTCTGAGAGTGAATAAGCACGAGATTAGATCAGATAAAACACCCTTGAGATAAAGTGCACAAGGTGGATTATACAAGAAAAGAGGATTTAGTGAAGAACACATCCACAACTTTTTGTTAACATTAAGAATGGTGGCTTTTGTAAGCAACATTTATGGAAACTCAACTGGAGCTTTAAAAGCAGTGTCTTTTGTTGTACATTTCTCTGCATATATTTGCTTTCTAGTCAGTAGCTTTAACTTTAGAAGCCATGCTGGGCCTTGACTCCTGTTCATTTTGTTTAATGAAAAGCTAGTGATGCACCCTTACACCCATATTCCTGTTTCCTTTTCTTTGAAGTTTATTAAGCTATCCAGTAAGATGTGAAGCTCATTAGGCTTTTATTATCATGGGCCCAAATTAAGCATCTGTTCCCCAGGGAGTGATAAACAGCAAGGGGATATCAGGGCTGCATCCCTGATTACAATATTTATTCGATTAGTAATTTACAATTTCTTATCAACAGAAATCCCATCCATATAGATCAAGACAGCCACAAGGTATGACTTTTCTGACAGTTGATACCCAGACTACACTGCTTGGATCTCTTTTTTTAATGGTTGTTTAATTTGATCTGACAAATTAAAAATTAGGCATTTTTGGTAACAGTTTGACAAGTATGTGGAAAACACATTGTAAAAGAAGATTCAAGGCAATGTGAAATTTAAATCTTGTTAAATGACCTTCATTCTGAAGTGCCACTTGAGATTATCAAAGTCTTTGGTTTTCTTTTATCTCCAGACATGTGTACTTGCCAATTTCAACTAAGATTTTATAAAGTCTGAAGAGTATGCCTGAAATTGTTCTGAAGGTCAGGAAATAAACACATTCTCATAATTCATTTGAGAAGAAACAGCTCCAGTTGAATCTCTTTCTTTAAAGTGTACTTCTGTGAGAAGTCAAATTTCTAGACTAATTATTCTTTCCAATTTATGGTATTGTCTGTATTTTAAACAACATGTAGTTTTATATCACCTCTGACTTATAAAATTAACAGATATGTTACTTTATGATATCATGCAAAGCCACAGAATACCATTATTTCCTATGTTGCTATAATATAGCAACATATTTTAACTGATATTTTAACCTATGACATTTAATGGGGAAAATGTGGCATGATACCAACAGATTAGTCCTGTAACCAAGAAGGAACAGTCAACATCTGAGCTGTTACGTTAATTAGTGAATCTGACTTCATTTGTATGGAACTGAATTTTCTGTAAAAAGTTGGTAACCTTGCAAATGTGTTCAGAATCTCCTCAATCTGATGACCTTCAGATATGAAAAAGAATCTCCTAGAATTCAGCTTCCACAATGTTCTGGTCAATATTACTGAGAACACCAAACTGGAAATGACTGATTTACAGGCTTTCTGCCTATGATGCAACATCCCATTAAATTCATATACACGTAGGCTTTGTGCAGAAGTGCTAAGTGTTGAAATTTACCAGTCACATGATGCTGCTGCCTTCTCTTCTTTCACGATATACTGTTTAGTTGAATGGAGGCAGCTGTTGGGAGCTTTCCTAATGTTATTTTTGTTTCAGGATTTACTTGATGGGAGGAATTCTCATAAAATAGTGACAAAATATCATGCTTTATAAGGGAGAGAGGCACTTTATTAAATGTTACCAGAGAGGAGAAGGGGAAACAAGGATGCTGATTGTACCAGCAGGTATACAATATATAGCAGGAGTTTGATTCTGGAGTCTTGCAGACCTGCAAGATGCATCCACAGCCTCCCCCTCAAAATTAAGAGAATATTTTATGAAAACCTGCCTAAAAATGTAAACATATCCTGAAATGTAGCTGAGTTCAGCTAAATTTTGCAAAATTTCAGATTTTTTTTTGGTCATACAAAGCTATTGTATGAGATTGAAAAATGGTGCCTGATGCCTGAAAAAAAATTACTGACCTCTGCTCTATGGCCTTTATTACAATAATTTCCTCCATCATGGACATATTAGATCAATTTTCAAATTCTGAGCTACTGTAGCATAGCCAGATCAAGGTGTTGACTCAACCCACCCATTGCTCTGTTCAATATACCTACCTTTTTTTTTTTTTTGAGAACAGAGTAAAAATAGTAAAATACAATATTTTTGCTATAGTCCCATAAAAGGTAATATACTTGGTGAACTGCAGTCTCATTGCTTGGAAAATATTGATGTGAAAAGTCTTTCTTAAGCTGGCTCTGTCCAGATGTTGAAACTGTAATTCCTATCCATCAATTTTAGCATAACTGATAGGGTTAATTCATGGTCTAAAAAAATTGAGATGGTTGTCAGGATGCTGTTCTCTGGGAGAAGGTCATGGAACTGTACATTTTTTCAAGAGATAAATTATGACCTTCAAATAACTACTATATTTACTGATAAAATTTTCACACACATAGAATCCTGTCCTTCCTTCAGCAAAAGCAGAAGAATTAAAGAAGACAAATATAAGATAAAGGAATTGAATAGCTACACTAGGAAGGAAGGAAGTGAAAGAAGAGAACAAACTGGACATAAATGAGGGGAGAAGGTAACTAAACAGAGAAGAAAAGAGAGACTAAACTTTAAAGGCATCTTCAAAGGTATGCATGCTTTTCAGCAGTGATGTCTGCAGTCATTGTACTTTCCATCTTGATCTATTTTCAGAGTATCTACTATTCTTCGCAGTAGATGCAAAACTCTTCCAGTTCACTATATGAAGAAATTTTCATTTTCCTATCAGATAAATACAGTATATTAGTAGTATAGGATCTAATAATTGAACATAATTGGGTTTTCAGATATGCCCCCTTTTCCTATTTTGGGTAGGAATTAATATAGTTTTTTCCATCTGGCACCCATTGCTAGTGTGCAATGAAGATTGATGATTTTGAAAGCTGATGTCCAATATACCTAGAAGGCAGCAGTTTGGGGAAGGGTGAAGTAGAAAGAGAAACATTCTGGTTGAAAGCCTTGAGTATACCATATAGAGTATAACCTCCTTCATCAGGATAGTACATACTTGGCTTAAGCTCTCTGATACACAGCATAGAAAAAAAAAATAAGGAGGAAGCAGAAGTAGTTAGAGGCAGGATAGAAGAGAGAAGAAAATCTAACAAAATTTAGTATATACCATGCCAGTGACATGGCTCTCATTTCTTGTACCAAGAGTGGCTTTAGAAGATTATTGGCCAGATAAGCTGATGATTGTGAAAGGGAAAAACTGAGGATAAATTATGATACAGCTAGGTAGTGGTCTTTGGTAGAAGCAATGTTAATCATAGGTGGACAGTCAATGCCCAACAAATAGAGCAATTCCCCTCTTTAAATAGCCAGGCTTCACCTTTCTTAAGTCCCTTGTATGAAAAACACATGTAACCATAATTTTAGAAACTGCCCAATGGATTGTGGGAGCTATTCTGAAGCTTTTCTATTTCAAAGGAGGCCAGCTGGTGGGCCCTGCACTTAAAATATTCCAGGACAATGGTAGGCCAGATCTAGGAGCTGAGATCTAAGGGTGGGATGAGAAGGTTATTGCTCAGTTGGAAGTAATCCAAACCAAATTCTTAAGGAAGTTCTTGGGACTCCCCCAGGGCACCTCTGGTGCTTACTTAAAGATGAAGATAGGGTTGTCTTCCATCCACCATCAGAACATATCTTGCATTGCTGGAGCATTATAAGAAAGTAGAAAGCCTTCAAGAACCCCACTTTGCCAAATTTTGTTTTCTCTATTACACAGCTGGGAATCGATGGACCAAACTTTTGTACCTATCCTACAAATCTATTACTCTGAGGAACACAGAGAAAATATTCAAAATAGACTTTTTGAAGAGATGCCAATAAAGATGCAATTACAGTTCAGACATCCAAATTTTTATCTTGACTTCTTCACTATATATAAAAAAGTCCAAATACTAGTACTAGCCTCTCCTAATATCTGGTTAATATTATTAGTGCTATACTAAGAAATGGTTTTACATCCTTAGCTTGGAGACATGCCTTTGGCATGTCTTGAAAGGAGAATTTGTAAGCACCTGTTGAACAGCATCTCTGTCCCTGTGGTGCCAGTCAAGTGGATGTCATTATTCACTATGTTCTCCACTGCCCCATTTACAATGAGATCAGGGCCAAAGTACTGATGATTGATGAATCCTCCCAGAGTCATATATATGAGATGGGCAGCTATATAAGATTGAATAATAAATAAATAAATAAATATAACATGCTATATTACATTGTTTTGACTCAACAATAAACATTGTTTGGTTACAATGATAAAATTTATTTACTTACTAGTTTATACCAATACCATTTACTATATCTCTCCATTATCTTTCTGCCCTCACAATCAATCTTAGTTTCAATCATCTCTATGCACCCACTCATACATTGCTTTTTGTGTTTTAAATCTCTCACTCTCATTTTGAGGATCTCATCAGCTCCATCCAACCATGACTTTCTTAGACTTGCCCTTTCTCTCAAGCTATTCCTCTTCCTTTATATGTTTGTTTTGCAATCAGTTCTTTTTTTTTTATATGACAAAACTGCCTCTTTTATCCTGGTCACATACTTTTGTATTCAAACCACATTCATTCAGCACTGGTCCATTCTTAACCCAATCACTACTTGTTTTACCACCACATACACATTTCTTCAATTACCTGTTCCCACTGGCAGCTTACTTTTATATTTCTTCTGGGATAACCAATTTTCACTTCCATATAAAAAGGGGCAGAAGTACAATGTTATACAAAACCATTTTCACTTATTCCAACATTCAGTATTTGCAAAATGCCAAACACCACACAAAACCTTTCTACCACCATTTCCACTCTTAAAATTTTTCTTTTCCCATCTTTAGTAGACATTCTATCAAGATACATAAGGTCATTTGCTTGATCTAGTGTTTCACCATTTATGAATAACTAGCAATTGTTCATCCTAATTTCCCTGTCAAGCACAAGTATCTTCATCTTTTATATATTGATTTGCAGATCTATAATCCTCATTGCATCATAAAATCAAACATTTGATACAAATCATTCAGCTTTTCAGCCAACAACATGACATTGTCCACATACCAAAGGACATATATGTTCACATCCCTAGTCAACACACCTTTAACATCTCCAGCATTCCTTAAACAGTTATCCGCAAATAAATTAATATTAACTAGATATTATCACCTGTAGTAAATAAATAATTATCCTTGTCTTACTCCCTGCTTAGCTTTTAACTGTCCTCTAAGTATTCCATTTATTCTCACATATGTTTTACTTCCATTATATACCATTCTTACCACATTCATAGAAGGATCTACGGAGGTCAAAAAAGTGAATATCAATATCACATGGAGCTTCAAGTGCCCAGTCATAATCAACCTCTTGATTTTTTTAGACTCCACCTGTAACACCACTGCACATTGAGCAACAGGCCAATACTCCCCATTTTTTTTATTGTTACCTCATATTCCCTTTTAATCAGAATTCTACCAAATATTTTCCCAGGAACACTTAACTAATCCCCAGATACTTTTTTTGAATTTGATCTTGTTACCTTTTACTTTGTATACAGGAGCATATGGCATTCTTCCAATTGTCAGGCACAGGTGAAATCTACAGACACACAATAAACAAGCTGCACAGCCATTACATGAGTAAATCTCATCCATATGTTGAAATTTCTGCAGTCACACTGTATATATCTGCAGCTTTATTATTTTGCAACATTCTCACAGATTTTATGAGTTTCTTTTCATCATTTTTTTTCTTGGAGAGTAGCAGTTACAGGATTCTTTTAAAATCTCCTCTTCAGCATATCACTATTATTCCTATACAAATCTTCCAGATTCCCTCACTCCACATTCATCCAAATAATTTTGTCATTTTTATTCTTAAATTCCATTCACTGTCTTGCAAGCTCTGGTTTAGCCCTTTCTACCCATTTCTAAAAGAACTTTTCCCCCATTAATAGCACTGCATTTTGTCAGCCTCTTTTAATCTTGACAATTCTTTGCTCACTTTGACTACTCTTTGTATGGTAATAGTTTTACAAAATGTATTTTAGCTTTTTCTTGCTGTAAATTGTCAGGAATCCAAGTAGATTATGTTGGTTGTGGTGGTGTGTGTGCATCTGTGTATCTGTGTATTAGTATCTACCCTCATTTATCACCATTTTCACTTCATTATTCTACCAAGCATCCTTTTTCATACTTCTCATTACATGATTCAACTCATCTGTTACACTTTTGGTAGCATAATTCTTTTTGCTCTATTTCAAGCAACTTTCACATAGTATCACCTTTCTTCTATTCATTCTGTTGAGAAATTATTCCACTTGCTAATATTTTCTTGAACTAGACACATACTTTCTTTTCTTGCAGTTGTTCTTCTTTCACTATGGTTTCTTCCACTTATTTCCTTTTCTTCCATGCCCTTCTTTCCCAAGAGCCATTGTTGAAATTTTCAAAAAAATGGTTTGTTCCATTTCCTGCAGTACCTGTTTCTAAACATATACTTATGAATCATCATTCTCTTTCATTCTTGGGTCTCCAAATGACTGAATAATTCTTCTTTATTCTCTTGACTCATTTCCGCCATCCCTTCATTTCACATAATCAAATAACCTTTTCTTGCCAATTGCGTTCAATCAGAATGTTGCACAACCTTTCCTGAATCTCCCCATTCTTTTATCATAACTATTCACTAATGCCTCATGTGAAACAACCATCAGTTCATGAATTTCCATAGTAATCTAGTTTCACACAAAAATGTAGATTATACAGTACTAGTTCGTACTTCTCACATACATTTAAGCCCTTTCATTCATAATTAAATTTACACCTTCAATTCCCTGCATGTATTCATCAACTCCACAAGATCAGGCTATATTCATACAGATCTATTATACTTTTTGTCCTTATTTTGTTACACAAATATCCAACTTCTTTAAGTTTCTTTACTGTATTTCATACAATAAGTTATCTTTTTCACCATTTACTCTTCTTACATTCCAAGTTTTAATCTTACATACACCATGATAATTGACAGATAGCCCAATGAATTTTGATCCTCACCATTCATCATGGTTAGAGTAAACCAAGGCTTTTTCCTAAAACTTTTTAGTAATATAAAAATATAGTAACTAGGTTACCAGGCTTAGTTACTACACAGAGCGTTTTTTGCTGACAATAATGACAGTACCAATCGGTTTGGACACATTTTGCGAGCCTGACACAAGTATCTACAGCTCATTTTTACTTCAAGCATTTCCACACTATTCAATTCAACCATGATCTGTAATCTGAAGACTATGTTACAAGCAAATATACTGTTCCTAAATACCACCAATTAGGAGTTATATGCACTATAGTGACAAATATAGGCTAAATTTTCAGTGGATTCTAAAGGAAGTAATCAACAAAATGTAGTGTTTGAAAAGTTGCTTTTCAGCCTCTCTATGTAGTCTAATATTTTTCAAGATGACAACTGTTTCACCAACATCATTCTCTTTGATAATGCTTTTCTTAAGACTATGTCTGACAACATGGTATCTGCAACTAAAATAATATGGCAGCAATGGTTATCTACAGTATCTCTGCTTAGACACAATTTTAAAGGAGTACATGCACAAAATCAATCTCATCTTGTGTCCTTCAGAAAGACATCTCACCAAAGGTATCTTACCATATTCTTTCTATAATACCAAAGGAAGATGCTTATATTGTATTCTTAGTGCATAGTAGCATACTGAAAGGTAGATATTTTTCTTGAATGATAGATTCTGGGCATAAAAACCCACATTACTGTAGAATGTTGCATACAGATATAATTCAGGCAAAAGGAAATTGGGGCAGACTTTTTTCCCTCCTAAAGATATAAATAGACAGATTATATCACTTGGTATATTGAAGGAGTTACAAAAATGTAAAACTATATGTAAACTATTTTCTATCCTAGCATGACAAGACAGGGTGGTTTTAAGAACAGGGAATTGTTTAATTTTATTTAAAGAACTGGCAAAGTGAGATGATACAGCATAGATACTGGTGTCAACTTTCTGTTCTATAATTTAAAGATACATACAAATCCATGCATGCATATACAGTAAATAAAACAATAGATTTGAATGGCTTGTTGGAAAGAGTTTGAAAATATGCTGTCAATGCATATCTACAAACATATTTCAACAATTTATCATAGTTAAAGAAAATATCTGCCTACCTTCCATGAAAATATACATTAGAAAACATGATGTTTGTAAACTACATGTTCCAAAGCTAATCTTGACCTTTAACAAAGAGGAAAAGTCTGTCTAGTTGATCTCATCTAAATGCACAGCAGGTAGAAAAAAAAATAAACCTATTTAGATTGTGGCCTGTTACTACAGAAACTTTCTAACTAACTATGCTTCCCTACAGGGAATACTTAACATGCTTGTAGCCCATGATTCTGTTTATCCAATGACAAAAATAAAATAATCAGATCTATGCTCACCATAATGGAACCTCTGTGATGTCAAGTAGCTTTTAAAAGTTGCCAGTAAAAACTGTTACACTGAAAGAGAAAACAAATAGTCCACCCTGCTATATTGCTTGTAAAGACATAAGAGGAATTAAACAATTGGCAACGATCACCTTAAAATATTTGCAACAATTCCAAATGTCAAAAGTGATTAAATGCAGCTGGCATGCAGCATAACAGTATGGGAATTTTAGAAGTCCTTAAAAGATATATGAAGGCTTTAAGTCAGTTACAACATTGTTTCAAACTATGGTCAAATTTTCCTTTTTGTTAATGGTCATGGGTCACAAAGGAGCACAATGTGGGATTTTACTATCCCTTAATGCAGTAGATCTGAAAGGAGGGAGGGAGAGAGGGAAGCCTGTCTACATATTGATATTTCTTTCTAATGATAGTTTCATATATTCATTTATTATGATTTGTAGGACAGGTAGCAAATAAGAAATAAGGACAGGAATCTCACTGAAAATGAGTTGATGAAAACTGACTTTCTGTGAATAGAGCTCCTTCCACTCAAACAATAGGCAGAAATTAAACCAAGACTCCCTGATGGAGGAATGACATGGGGGGGGGGGGAGGCCATTGTAATTCAGTCACTCTGTGGTCTTCCAAGCTGCCTTCCGGCTGCTCTGGAGGAATACACCCTCCAACCCTTCAAAGCAGATTTTTAAGGGGAACAGAGGGAAGGAGGAGAGACAAAAATCATCTTTCTCATCTCATCTCAACTGATCTCACAGAATTAGCAAAGCTCCAGCAATTGCAAATGTGAATTCATTTATCTGCAAGTAGCACACAGAGTCTCAGAGACACCATAAAATTAAAAAGCTTTTACATCTGAGACATTGTCACCAGAGGAAATCTGTATTAAGTTTCTAGGTTCAACCTTTATTTTAACAATAAATTAGTATTCACACTAATTTGTTATGCAGAGATTTTTCTGAGAAAATATGACAAGATTGGTTACATCAACAGCTTTCCTGACATCAGTTTGTACAATGCCCAAGTTGCAAGATGTTAACTGAAAAATCATAAAAACCTAACAGTCTTTTTGTAGCAACACGTCTAAGTTTTTCCCCTGCTATTTGAGAAGGAAAAAAAATTTTTTTTCCAGTGCTCAGAGCTATACATTTTTTCCCCTGATCTGGTTGTAGTTCCTTGTTACTATTAGTTATGACAGAGGTAAGGCAACAAGTCCACTCCAAGGGTCAAGTTATCTCCTCCACACATATACATCTGTACACTGAGGGCCAGTTGGCACCAGGAACCCCCATTTCTCCTAAGATCCATGCTCTGACATCCTGTAAAGGTGTCCTTCTGTTCTGAAGGAGGAAGGTGGCGGTGACTTCCCAATCCTCAACAGAAAAAAAAGACTGCTTTCCACCATACTGAAGTTGTTGGAAGCAGTCATTCTGAACCTATTTCAATGGGGAGGGAGAGCGTCTTTCCTCTGAACAAACTTTCCTTTCCTTTGCCTTTTTTTATACAGAGAGAAAGTATTTTCTTTGTCATAGGAGAAGGACAAGAAAAATATTCACTCCTAGTCTTCCTTGCAAATGTGTAAGGGTAGAGAATAGAAGTTGGATTTCAAGAATGGGGCATGTTAGGCCAGGAGACAAAATTAGGAAGACTTCCATGGCAAATTGGGCTCTTGAACTAGACGTTCTCTATGTCTAAGTAGTGCATGCAGAGTGTAGATTGTAAATTGACCCCTTCTAGTTAGGGGCTAACTTTGCTTGCTTGCTTGCTGTACCTTGCATGCTACTCCAATCATAAGGAATTGGAACAACTAACAAATCATACAGCCTAACCATACATCCTACAGTAATTGATACTCTCCCTCCCCCAATACACTACCACCCTGGGGTAATATGGTCCTCATTTGTTCTCAAAGGCCTCCGAAGAGTCTTAGTTTTATGCCTCTTTTAAAATCTAATAAGGGTATTAAAGGATAGCTTCATGTAGAGCACATTGCAAAAAAGGGTCCTGGCACAAGTGATAAGAGCACAAATGACCAAGAGCAAGGTCTCCATGCCAAGTTTGCTGTGAAACATTATCTTTCTGGGGCATGAACCATCAAGATAATCCATGGCTCTCCCAACTTCTGTTTTTGGCTACTATTTTCAGTCTTCTTCTGCTTCTCTTTTGTCTGCTCCTTGCCTTTCTTATCTTCATGGTGTTCCAACTTTCTGAATCCCATCCAGATAACTATTCTCTTTCTCTAAACCATCTTCTTCATCCCTTTCTGTTTACCTTTCTCTTCTCAAATAATTTTCTACCACTGAACAAGTTGACCAAATAGACAGACCCCCAGGGTGATATGTCCCCAATCTCACCCTTCAGGTTTTCAGTCACAAGGTGCATCCATTGTTGCTCTAATCAGGTCCATCTATTTTGCTGCTGGTCATTATCCTCTTCTTATTCCTTCCACATTTCCCAGCATTCTGGACTTCTCAATGAAGCTGGATCTTCATATAATATGTTCAAAATATTATAGTTTGGGCCTGGTCATTTGTGCCTTACTATGAATTGAAATCATGCATCGGCTGCTGTGAATTTCTGCTTCTTCCTATACTGTGGCTGCCTGATATGGATGCCTGCTTGCTTTATCTGGAAGCTGGGATGACCTTCATAACTTGGGTGACCCTGCTGACAAAATGTGTTCTTGACATACACTCCTGGCATTCTCTGTTCATCCCTCCTTCCCAGAAACACTCTCCCAACCATGATGAGGCAGCATAGTAGGACTTGGTGGGGAGGGGGATTGGTCACCCCAGTGATCTAGAAAACACATATTTTTACCATATTTTAAAATCTTCTTTAAATTGTTACAGTAACTAGTCACAAATAGCTTCCTATTTATGCAATATACTCCTGGTAATGTCATCTAAATTGAACAGATGAATGGCTTCTAATAATGTATGTTTACTTCATGAATGTTTGAGCAATTACACTGTAATTATGTCTTTGTAGGTGCTTTTCTGCTGACATATAGAGTACCAATGCCTTTTTAAGTGTAATTGCTATTCTTTGTACCATTTAGCAACGCTCAACCATTGTTATTGGCTGGCAAATTACTTACACTTAGACCATAGGTAACTGGCTAAGTAAGGTGATGCTGTCAATAATGTTACAACATAAAGTGATACTGAGTGGAAATTCAAGGCATATTTTCTTCTCTTAAATTGTAATAGTTTTCTATGTTTTAAGAGAACAAAGAACAAAACACCAGTTTCTAAACTCTATCTGCCACCTGAAGCAGCCTTATGTCTTCTCCCATAAACACAGCCCATAAACAGTGAAGCTTTGCACATCTGTCTTTGTTTATGCATCGTTTGAGACTCTGACTTATGTTCCATATTTCTCCTATTCTCAGTCCAACTTTAACTATGTGCCACATGTGATGTGCACCAATGGTAAAATATGTACATTGCCATCCATGTCTCTCCTTCCCTAGATGTATCAAATAATTTCAGTAGATTGTAAATAAACAGTGCAAAGGCTGATTTACAACCCTGTGTAGTCCAAATCTTGATTGTTACCTCAAAGCTATTAAGTCTCTGTGAGTATTTGACCTCAAAAAAGTAACTCCAATTCACTTCAAGATGCTTTGTGTCACTCTGACTTCCTTCTTCCCCTGGCACATTTAATAACCAGAAGAATCTTCTGTGCATAGAAACTTTTTCCAGCTACTGAACATGCCAGAGAAGGAAAATGAAGCAAGGTTAAAGGAGGCAATGTGGCACAGTCACTTTATTCTTTAGAACCAAGGGGCCATGTTGCTCTGCAATGGGGTGCTTCTATGTGCACCCCTTTGAAGATCTGAAGAAACCTAATAGCTTTGCTTTCACCTTGTATGTTGATCTCTCATGCCATTTATCTTGCATAATAATAGACTCATTACAAGAGGGTTTGCTTTGCATTTTATTTTCTAGGAGGAGAACTGTTGTATAATCCATATTTTCATTTCCACAATAAAATAAACCAGATTTTCTCATCCTGATATCTCCAGATATTGTTAGATAGTTTCTTGAATTCTTGAACTTCATGGCCAACAGCAGCTGTACTCCAACAGTTATGAAAGAAACTTGATTAGAGGAGCCTACTATAAATAGCTTGAGGCTGGAGGACAACGTTCTGCCATCACCACCACCCTTGTTTTCCAAAGGCAACTAGGTATTCTTAGAAGTCAGTTAGGTTTCACTTTCTTTCCTAACAGGCTGGTTGAGGAATTCTGGAAGCCCACATATCTTCAAACTGCCAAGGTTGAGAAACGTTACTCTAGACCAGTTACTTATTAATGGAGACTTACTAGTTTGAGGTTAAAACAGCTCAACTAGGCAAGCAGTATATGCTGCACAGGACTATATAGCTCAGATTGGCAATTCACAATTCTAGGTGCTCTCCTGGAAACTTTGTACATATCAATTTCTCTTGGAATGCAGGTAGCATTTGGTACATAGTAGCCTTCTAATTTATGTCAGAAAAGAATATGATTGGGTTTGGTTGGGCTGTAATAAATTGTGAAGTGGAAGCAATTGGAGTTATACCAGTAGAAATATAGAATATTTTAAATTTTATCAAAGCTACAATAGCATGTATTGGTATCTTAATAGCATTATTCTGTCAGTTCAAATTCAATGGGAAATGCAATCTCATTGTAATGATGAGAGAAAAACTTATGCAAAAACTCACAATGCGCAATTAATTGGATCTAATAATATAGCCCTCTAATTCTTTGGAATAATATTTCATAATCTCCCCAGCTAATAGTAAATGTATTTACTATCTAAATAATTTGTAACATTTATGTTTTAATCTAGTGGACATAGATCCTTTTTTTCAGATCATTTATTTCTGTAATATACCATTAAACTAGAATTTTGTTTAAACTACATATTCAAATAAAGCAATTTAATTTGCACTTCCTGGACTAAGAAAATACAGTAGTGCTACCAATTATTTATTTCTCCAAATTTTTCAACACAGTTCTCAAATTAAAAAGTAGTTTGAGCCACACTACACTTAATTTGTATGCTTTTAAATAAAATACATACAAACATTTGAATAAAGTTTGTTTAATTAAAAGTTTCATTTGATATAGAAATGGCATATCAATAGATTTATCATGTGAAGCCTATAAGAAGTAGAATTAGAGAGATCTATATCTAATTATATGTGATTCTGAGAAAAAAAAATAGCTGTGGATTTGCATTAAAAATAATCCAACCCCCCAACTCACCAAGGTTCTATGATCATTGTTTATATGTACAGATTTGACTTTTATTTAAGATGATGAACATTCACACATATAAAGTGACTATATTTCCCTAATGTAATTTTAGCTCTCTCCTTGAGCTGTAATAATAATAATAATAATAATAATAATAATAATAATAATAATAATAATAATTTTCACTAATTTAAAAAAAGCAATTTCAGTAGAGATCAGTAAATTCTTCCAGGCTTAATCCACAACATGAACTGATCACATTTAATTTAAACTTGGGTCTCATTGCCAACTGCTTTGGTTTTGGCCAGTCCTTATCTTTCTAAGATTCTTTCTCTACTTTTACCTCATCATAGCAGAACTTTGCCCTGGCAGAATCATTTTTCCTGTCATGTCCGCATGATTTTGACTACATCTCATCCTCAGGCCAGGAGTGAGACAGCCCTAAATTATCCTTACCTGTCCTGGTATTAAAGTAGCACATTCATTCCCAATTATGGAGTCCTTGGTGCTCTCTGAGCTTAGTTGTTTGCTTGTAGACATCTCATTACCTGACTAGGTAACACCATCAGTGCTCACTAGTTGGATAATGAAATGTCTGCAAGCAAATAACCAAGCTCAGAGAGCACCAAGGACTCCACAGTTCAGCCCTGAGCTACAGATATTCTCTTCATTCCCAATTATTCTGATACTGTCCAAAAGCAGCCTCAGAGTTTGTAAAATCTGCTAGGTTTTGTTACCCTGCAGAGATGTCAAATTACTAACGAGACTGGGAATTCAGGTAACAGAGGCAAGATAGGGATTTGCACAGCAAATTTTATGTTAGCATTTATTCAAAGATGAGTTATCTGTAGTGCGGAAAGGCCCTACAATTTAGCCTCTCAAGGGGAGGAAGGCTCAGGGTTAATGAGATGTTCCCTGCTTCTCAGCTGCAATGGTTCCCCTGAATACATTAATTACTAAGGTTCCTTCCTGCCACTCTGGTTTCCATATTAAGTTAGGGGAAGGCAGTGTCAGCAAGAAAAAATGAACAAAAGGATTGAAGTAACTCAACCAGTAACTCAATCAGTAACTTCCAAACACACCAAGGAAAGGTGTTTCAGAAAGGGAGAAAGATCTACCTTTTCATTATCGCTTGCTTTATAATTTATGTATACCTTCCTTTATCAAAGGCATCTCAAGATGGCGTACAACACAGTTTCAATTTAAAAAGAACATTTTGTTGTTTATTCATTCAGTCGCTTCCGACTCTTCATGACTTCATGGACCAGCCCACGCCAGAGCTTCCTGTCGGTCGTCAACACCCCCAGCTCCCCCAGGGATGAGTCCGTCACCTCTAGAATATCATTCATCCACCTTGCCCTTGGTCGGCCCCTTGTCCTGATTACCAGGAAACACACTGAGACAATGACTTGGTCTCTAATATTTATTAGTAGTACTTAACAAGAATCCTAACAAACTGAGGAAGCGTGGGAAAACCCAGCCATATAACCCCCAAAGGTTAAGGCGGTCCCGATCTGTGTCTCTTTGAATGGCTGAACAGTTCCTCAGTGCTACGCATGCGCTTGACAGTCTGGGTGGGAGCCCCCTGCTCGCCATCCTTACTCATGACATCACCCTCCCCTCCAGATTGATATTCCATTTCAGCCCCTTCCCCTCCAGAGTCTTGATAAGATATGTTGTCTGCTTGTAAGGTCCCATGAGAACTTGGCAAAGAAGGCAATTCTTCAAAGGACAACTCCTCCACGGACAAAGCGGTGCTGCCCTCCCAATCCGATAACGCCTCCGAGCCAGGTGGCTGCTGCTGAAAAACATCTAGAGAGTTAGCAGGGTCAGCCCCCCTCCCCCCTGGGAAATGCAAGCCCGAGGTTGAGGGCTGTGGTTCACCCGGCTCCGCTGTAACTGGAGTCGAGGCTTCAGGCGGGGGCGGGGGGAAATACACACTCACAAACTCCTCAGCTTGGGCTTCTTCGGCCTGGTCAGGCGAAAGAGGAATCTCGGGTAAAATGCGAGGCTTGGGTTTGTGAGGGAAAAGCTGATGGAATCGATGAACCAGTGCTGGAGCATGTACATCTCTGGCATTCTCCCACGTGCGCTCCTCCTCAGGGTACCCTTTCCAGTGTATGAAATATTGGATGCCCCTTCCCCTCCTCCTAGAGTCCAGAATCTCTTCCACTTCGTACTCCTCCTCTCCCTCCACAATTACTGGAGGTGGGGGGGGGGTAGTTGCGATCGCAAGCTACTTGGGGGAGGGTCTTTGGCTAGCAAGGCTCTGTGAAACACTGGATGGATCTTCATGGATGGTGGGAGCTGTAAACGATAAGCTACTGGATTTATCTGCTGCACCACAGTGAAAGGGCCGACGAACTTAGAGTCCAATTTCTTGGAGGGTCTGGTAGAGATCAAGAACTTGGTAGAGAGCCACACTTTGTCTCCTACTGCGATCGCTGGCCCCTCCTGCCTGTGAGCGTCTGCCACCCTTTTGTAAGCACTCTTTGCCCTGTTCAGCTGCTCCTTTAACAACTCCTGTGCGGCTTGTTGCTCTTTAAGAAAATCAGCTGCGGCTGGAACAGCTCCCTGCTGGGAGGAGGTGGGCAACACCTGAGGGTTAACCCCGTAGAGCGCTTGGAACGGAGACATCTGGGTAGATGACTGCACAGAGTTGTTATAAGTGAATTCTGCCATGGGCAACAGGGCTGGCCAATTGTCTTGCCGATACGTGGTGTAACACCTGAGATACTGCTGTAACCACTGGTTAATTTTTTCGGCCTGCCCATTACTGGCAGGGTGATGCACTGATGACAGGTGGATCTGGACCCCTAATGACTGGAAAAGGGCCCTCCAGAACCTGGAAGTGAACTGTGGGCCTCTGTCACTCACCAAGTGATTCACCATGCCTCTATACCTAAAAACGTGGTCTATGAACAACTGCGCTGTGGCTGGTGCAGATGGGAGGCCCTTGCAAGGAATAAAATGTGCCATCTTGGTGAAAAGGTCCACCACCACCAGTATGGAAGTCAGGCCCTGGACCGGGGGTAAATCAGTGATGAAATCCATGGAGATAGTATCCCAAGGCCTACTGGGGGTGAGTAGGGGCTGCAAGAGTCCTGTGGGCTTCCCTGGGAGAGGCTTGGCTCGTCTGCAGGTGTGACAAGAAGCAACGTAACCCTTTATGTCTGCAACCATCTTAGGCCACCAGTAGTCTCTCAGAGCTCTATGGAGAGTTTTGAAAACACCTCCGTGGCCTGCTGTTTGGTGGTCATGGCAAAGTCTCAGTACTTCTTCCCTCAATGAAGGGGGAATATACAATTGCCCACTATGCCAGAGGATTCCTGCCTCCACATTGAATGGGGAGGCAGTGTCTTGCGGGGCCCTCTGGAGGTCATCCATCCTGGCCCTGGCATACGGGTCCTGTTGCTGCTGAGCTCTGGCTCTTGCAAATAGGTCCTCTGCTTGGCTGCCTGCTGCTAAACTCTCCGTTTGGCTCTCCCTCATCGGCTGATCAAAGTTGTGAGGTTGTAATATAGCAGCCTGTACCTCCTGGTGAGTGGGGGGTTCTGCCTGAAAGGATCAAGACAGGGCGTCTGCCAAGCAGTTTTGCGCCCCTGGCACATAAGAAATGACAAAATTGAAACGGGAGAAAAACTGGCTCCATCTGATCTGGCGTGGGGTGAGGGATCTGGTGTTCTGTAGAAGCTGTAAATTCTTGTGATCGGTGCAAACTTTCACAGGAAAGGTCGCCCCTTCTAGCCAGTGCCTCCACTCTTGGAATGCTGCTTTAATTGCCAGCAACTCTCTGTTAAAAACATCATAGTTTCTCTCTGCTGGTGAGAGTAGGCGTGAAAAAAAGGCACAAGGAAGCAATGTATTCTCTGCCCTGTTTGTATATTGCAATAACACTGCCCCAATGGCAACATCTGAAGCATCTGAGTACATTATGAATGGCTTCGTGGGGTCAGGGTGCCTTAAGAGCGGTTGGGAAGCAAAAAGCTGCTTCAACTCCTGGAACGCTGCTTGCTCCTTCTCCCCCCATACGAATTTTGAGCCTTTCTTCAAGAGCTGTGTGAATGGTCTGGTCCGATCACGATAGGCCGGGACAAAACGACGATAGAAATTACAGAATCCTAGCCATTTTTGTATATCTTTAACATTTCGGGGGGGTGGCCAAGAGAGAATTGCCTGGACCTTAGCAGGATCCATGGATATGCCTTCTGTGGATACTATATAGCCCAGGAAATGTACTTCAGTTAAATCAAAGGCACACTTCTCTAGCTTGGCGAACAGCCTGTTCTCTCTCAGTCTTTGCAAAACATTACGTACATGGGTTACGTGAGTTGTGGCATCCTCAGAGAAAATTAATATGTCATCTAGATAAACGACCATGTACTTGTCTAGTAAATCAGCAAAAACGTGATTCATAAATCTGGAAAATATGGCTTCTGCATTAGACAAGCCAAAGGGCATAACAAGGTACTCAAATTTGCCAAACCTGGTGTCGAAGGCAGTCAGGTATTCGTGCCCCTCTTTCACCCGGATCAGATTGTACGCACTCCTGAGATCCAACCTGGTAAACATGCGTGCCTTCTGCAAGCGATCTAGCAGCTCCGAGATTAAGGGCAGAGGATAGGATTCTCTCTTTGTTTGTTTATTTAAGAAACTGAAGTCGTGGACCACTCTCATGGGTGTCTCCTGGGTTGCAGGTGCCAACGGGTCGGGCTTCTTTGGTACGAAGAAGGTAGGAGCAGACGCTGGGGATGTAGATGGTCGGATGAAGCCCTTTTGGAGATTGGAGTCCAAGTAATCCTTTAAGGTGGCTAACTCCTTGGGGGACATGGGATATTGTTTCCTTGCTGGAATCTTGGCTCCTGGTAACAACTCAATGGTGCAGTCACAGTCCCTATGGGGGGGTTGTGCTGTGGCCTCTTGCTCGCTGAAAACGTCTGCAAAATCTGCATACTTGGCTGGCAAGTGGACCCCCCCTGCTACTGTGACTGCGTTGGTTGCTGGAGAGTGTGGAGCGGCTTGACTCTTGTGGTGCTGGCATTCCTTAGCGGGGAAGGAGATTGCTCCTGTAGTCCAGTTCATCAACGGGTTGTGGATCCTCAGCCAAGGCATGCCTAGGATTACCGGCACATTTAGCGCTGCAGTAACATAAAGCTGGATCCACTCAGTGTGGTCTCCCACTGTCAGCTGCACCGGTTCTGTGAGCCTTCTAATCGGCCCTGCCTTGGGGGGCTGGCCGTCAATGGTCTCTACTTCTATGGGGCATGGCAATTCTCTGGTCGGTATGTTGCAGTCTTGTACGGTCTGCGCATCAATAAAATTAGTTGAAGCTCCAGAATCCACGAGGGCCTCTAGCTTGACCTGGTGCTCTGGGTTGACTTGGACTTTTACGGGTAAGTAGTAAAAGTCTTGCCTGGAATCTTCGGAATGAGCTCTCCTTAATTGATTTACGGTCTTCCTGCTGAGCTCTTGGGAGGGAGACCAACGGAGTTTCCCTGATTGGAAACAGAGGCGGGGATGGGTCCTGTTTCAGCTGCTTGCCCTGGGGGTCTTACTGGAGCTGTTTGGCCTCTCGCTGGGCAAGTTCTCACCATGTGCCCCTGGGCTCCGCAGTAGAAACACAGGGCTCTCTCTCTCCTTCTCTGCCTCTCAGTCTCGGAAATCAGTCTCCTGCTTGCCCCAATCTGCATTGGCTCCTCTCGTGCTGAGTGAGAGGCTGCTACAAGGGGAGTTGGGAATCCTGAAAACGCTCGGAGGGTCTTGCTTCTCCCCGGCTGCATCTGCCTAAGCTCCTCTAGCCTGGCATCTATGACCACCGATAGCTGATATAGGGCTTCTAACGTGGCTGGTGTTCCCTGGCGCACCAATTCATTCTTAATCTCCTCATCCAGCCCCTGTTTGAATTGGTCTTTTAATGCACTCTCATTCCAGTCCAGATCTCCTGCTAACAACTTGAAATCAGCAATGTAGAGTCCCACCCGCTTGTTACCTTGCTTGAGCCTCTGAATCTCCCGGCTGGCCGTGGCCTCTCTGATGGGGTCGTCAAAGTGTGCTCGGAAGCCTGCCAAAAAGTTCTGGTAGTCGTTGAGAATCAGATCGTTGTTCTCCACCATGGGAATAGCCTATTTGGCAGCTGGTCCCTTCAGCAGGCCTAGGATGAAGGTGACTCTGGTTCTGTCTGTGGGAAACTCTGCGGGTCTGCTGTCGAAGAACATAGTACACTGTGTGAGAAAGATTCTCAGCTGTCCTGCTTCTCCTCCAAATTTCTCTGGTAGACTGCCCTGTGATCTCAACATTACCGGTGGGGCTGCTGCTGCTGCTGCTGCCGGTGCCGGTTGTGGGTTAATCAGAGCTGGTTGTTGCAACTGCTGTAGCATGGCAGCTTGTAATGTGTTGATCTGGAGATCTACTTGTTGCTGGTGTTGCTGTAGGGCTGCTGCCAATTGCTGGATGGCGAGCCGCATTTCTTGGTTTTCTGAAGACATTTCTAAACGTATCTGCTTAATTGCTTGTTCCTCCCTCTTTCGATGGGAGTAGGAGTTTGTTAGGATTGATGTCCTGATTACCAGGAAACACACTGAGACAATGACTTGGTCTCTAATATTTATTAGTAGTACTTAACAAGAATCCTAACAAACTGAGGAAGCGTGGGAAAACCCAGCCATATAACCCCCAAAGGTTAAGGCGGTCCCGATCTGTGTCTCTTTGAATGGCTGAACAGTTCCTCAGTGCTACGCATGCGCTTGACAGTCTGGGTGGGAGCCCCCTGCTCGCCATCCTTACTCATGACACCCCTCTTCCTTTTGCCCTCCACTCTTCCTAGCATCAGCATCTTCTCCAGGGTGTCCTGTCTTCTCATTGTGTGGCCAAAGTATTTCAGTTTTGCCTTGAATATCATTCCCTCAAGTGAGCAGTCTGGCTTTATTTCCTGGAGTATGGACTGGTTTGACCTTCTGGCAGTCCAAGGCACTCTCAGAATTTTCCTCCAACACCACAGTTCAAAAGCATTGATCTTCCTTCTCTCAGCCTTCCTTATGGTCCAGCTCTCGCAGCCATATGTTACTACGGGGAACACCATTCATAGGGACACTGTGAGTCCAAATCAAAAAGCACATCCAACAAGCAGCTTAAAAACTTAACTGTTGTCATTGTTCATTAAATACCAGGACATAGAGAGTTCCAAAAAGGGAAAAGGGCTGCTTTTGAATGATTAGCAAAGACAGTGTAGAGATCAAGATCTCACCAGCAAGGCTTTGTCTTATGATCTCAAGGAGGTTATCCACTAGATAACCTAGTTCTGAGATGGTTGACTTTTTGTATGACAATAGCAAAACTTTGAACCAGCCCGTGCAGCTGCTTTTATACTGATATGATGTGCAAAACGGGACTTTCTCAAACATGCTCAGTCAGCTGCAGCTTCCAGAGGAGCCAACATGAAGTATGCCAGAGTAGACTAAATGTGAGTCCAGTGATTCATGTGGTATAGTGACCAAGTTATTTTGATATGGAAAAGGCATAGTTTACATGAGGACTGCTCATAGCAGTGATTTCAGTGTACTTCTATCAATCAGAGGGGCAATGGACTGATTCAATGTCAGGTATTTTCAAAAGTTTATAAAATATTTTGAGTACAACACCCATATTTATTATCCTTTGAATGATTTGAGATGGAAATCTGATGAATTAATTATGAAGTATGTTTTAAGAACCTTTAAAAATTCTCAAATAAATTTATTTTCTAAATTTGAGCATGAATAGATAGTTAGAGAACCAAATGGACAGTGTGCATATTTTGGAAAAGTTGTTCTATCTTAGGTACTCTCTGCTGCAACATCTTTCCTAACTAATGTCCTTTGCTTTTTTCTTCTGTTGTATGTACAGCTGTAATTTATAGTCTATTAAGAAATATAGTATATCCATTTAAAGGGCCAGTTGTTGTTTTTTCTCCCCAGTCTGACATTTGTCATACACACTGTACTGGCTGATACTAAAAGCCTTTTCTTTTCTGCTGTAAAAACATACTTAGCAGTTTTCACCCTTTGTGGACTGAACACAGAAGACTTTTCAGGAAATGTCAAGCATGCAAACTGTTATGCCTTTAAATGGATTATATTCAATTACTGCAATTATGCAGTTACTGTAAAAAAATGTAACTTTTAGTCTGAAGGGAGAGCACAGAAAGAACATTTATGAACTTTAATTGCTGCATAACATTAACCTCTTACTCTTGAATTCTCCAGCTCTTTGAAATGGACTTGGAAGGGAATAACAACCCAGAAGAATCCTAAATGTTGGGTCATGTCAAAGTTGCTCCAAAACTGAGAATACCTCAACTGCATAATGAACTTAGAAGTTTCCAATAATTGCTCAAAAATATGAACAAAAAAACAAAAGGAAAGAAAAAAAATAGCTGGGTTGTTCTATGGGAACATCCAGCTTCCATAGCAGGACAATACCTTTAGTAGGAACAACCAAAATGGCAAGAAAAAGCATAAGATTTAAAATCCTCAAGGGCTCTTTATCAGGCAAGATGTTACAAAAACTGTGAAGTGAAGAAGAGGTAAGAAAGTCTAGAAAATTAGGCCAAGTAATAGGCCTGTAGTTTATAGTTCTCTTAAGATGGAGACTGTAAATGGAATGCATTAATCTGAGATTTCTAGCAGTGGACTAATGCTGACACCCATCCTCTGTTTGAAGATACAGAGTGTTAGTCCTCAGTCTGTCTAATCGTGCTGGGAAAGAGATCTTCTCCTGGCTTGGGTGAAACAATATTAAAGAAATACTATAGAATTTATATTAGGAAACCATGGAGATCCACAGGGAGGAAAGGGAGAGGAGGTAACATCATGGGTGTCATGATATTATTGATGCAAATTACCTAATTTGTGTCATTTGTATAATGACATCATGTCATACATGCTGTCATAGTGACTTCTACCAGATGCCTATGTTAGAACATAAAGTAAAAAGTCATTTAAGCCAAATTGTATAGTTTGCCTAGTAGCCAGAAGGGACTGAATCTTCAGTTTTTAAAAGCTGCATAATAAAAATAGTTTTGAGAAAACAAATATGGGCAAATAATATGGGGAGGTGGTTGAATCAAAATTAAGCAAATAATTTAAAAAACAACTTATCTTAAAATAAATCTCTAAAGTAAGTAATCTGGCCAGATCATGCCTTTTCTCTATAAAACAATGGTTACTGTGGTCTTTATTTTTAATGCACCTTCCACTAATCTCATGCCTTTCAAATGTTCTTCAGGTTTCACTTCCTATATTCCTAGCAATTTGTTTAAGAATTATAGGAACACTGATTTATGTTAGGGGTACCAAGCTGAGGAACAGTGTTCGATTCATTCCTATATTATAAATCTTACCTATTGGATCCAGACAAAGTTAACAGCAAGATTTTGATGCATCAGAATCAGTAGGACAAGTTAAGGACAATTACATTCTATTATTATAAATGATAATTGTCATTAATTTGCCCTACTGATTTTGATGGATCTTAAAATCAATTAATTTATGTCTAGGACCAATTCTCTGGATAGGAACCAATCAAAATCATGAATGGTTAGGGTAGTAGTACACTCTTAATCAGGAACAATCCACATTAATGAAAAGTATAACAACATTCTAAAACAGAATGATAGAAATATTCTGTTGTGAAATAGAACACAACCAATTTTCTTTCACTTATAACTCTGCTTCTTAATCAGGGTTCCTTGATTTTTTTTTTTAACTAATAAGTTCTACAGCCTGAAAAAGTTTGAAATCTCCTATTGTAAAGGAACAAAAGATCTCTTTCCTATTTGGCTCCATTGTAAAAAAACTTTTCTTTCATAATGAAATGCAAGAAAAAAATAAACAAAAAATCTTCCTTGATCCCCCCTCCCATTCTAGATTTTTGACAGTACATAAGAGTTCAGTGATGTTGGCTTCGTGTGGCAAATCAGATAGGAATCATAATCAAATGAGTTAATTCTACTTTATTGTAAAGCTACATTGACAGAATCTTGCAAGTCTGAAAGTACAGTGCATCTCTCCCCCTCTCTCCTTTAGAGCCCAAGAAACTAGGGAGGGTCTCTTCTGAGCCTCTTGCTCCTCCCACTATCCAGTTGTGGGATATGCTGTCTCTTATCTGACTGTTACCTTGGCAGCGTCTCTTGGCCCAGTTTCCCCAGGTCTTTCCCTCATACCATAAGTGGTTACCTTTAACAGCTACAGTGATTGTACCACTAGACAATGAATCCTGCAGGTAACTTCCTGCCAGAAGGGATTATACAGTACTAACTTTTCCTTGTGTACAGATTTGCCTCAAGAGTGAATGTTCATTCAACTGTGATTAGGTAAAAATGCTGAATGACTGCCAGATAGATTTTATGATATACCAGATTAACAAGCTTGTTCTGTCTGGTTCATACATAGCTCTATAGAGGGGTGGGTATGTCAAAAATCCCTCCAGTGTGTTTTTTCATGCCTCTATTAATTTTTGTGTAGTGTGATTAAGTCCTTCAGAAGCTGAAATGAGCAACTGTTTTTTAGAGAATAGTCCCATTAATGTCATTGCAGCTAGTCTATGGTCTAGGACTTGGCAATAGTAGCAGAGTTTGAGCGGAACCTTTCAAAAAAATTCATTTGCTGGACTTCATTCTGATGTTTGTGTCTGGTTGATCACTGGCCCTATTTTAACCCTGTTCAGGCATTATAAAACAGAATGGATCACAGTGACGGGGGACTTACATGTAACACCTTCCTGACATAACTGTCTTTCTTGACCTCTATGTTGTCAATAAAGATCTAAATATGCTTCAAAAATAATCCATTACTGTAACTGTGGAAATGATATGGGCATATGTGCCAGCTTAATGTCTTCCATCTATGACCTGCCTAACCCTAAAGTATAGATTAATAGAACACCCTACACCCACTCATTTCTGTCTCCTTACCAGATTTCCATCTGGCAGATTTGTCATCTGATGTTTATATTAAATTGGTCAAGTTGGATTTGGAAGTGGTCATATGACCATAAAACATTACATTCAGAGGGTTTGGTTTTTAAATATAGTAATTGTAGAAGAGAAAAAGAAGATAGAAAAGACCTTGTCAAGACTAGAGTAGTTTAGGTTTTTCAACTCTGCATCCAACTTCCATGAATTTATTCTGGCTAGAGTTTGTCCTGCATGGTTGTACTGAAAATGAAATATCCAATTTCACTTTAACTGGAATTCCAGGTGGCTATCCTTTTAAGCCCTATCTGGTAGATATAAAGTAGAAAAGATTTCTACATTCAGCTGAATATAAAGGCCTCCATGCAGCTAGCTCCCTGAATAAAATTCTGTAATTATGTATAGCAGAATGGGGCTATATTTTCACTTTAGACTTTCTAACTAAACATAGTAATGTAACAGCTAAAAGTGGCAGATTTCAGTAGAAAACTTTCCATTAAAGCAAAAAAGGTGTGAAATTCAGTTGCAACTGAGGGCTGCACTTTAATTTTGTTGGTTTCCCAGGGATTCTAAGTGGTGTCACCAGCAACACCATGGCTGGGTGGGATCAAGCACACCTTATGGAGGACCCATTTTGCCATTGTATATTCACAAACTTCAGCAAAGGATCGTTACCTTGCCGTGGTGCTGGAGCTTGAGCATCTCAATGATGCCATGAGCTAAACCGTGAAGGGACACCCAAGACTGGAAGGTCATGACAGAGAGGACAGACTAAATGCAATCCCTGGGGAAGGTAATAACAACCCACCCCAGTATTCTTGAGTGAAAACTAAATGGATCAGTACAACCAGAGATATGTCGGTATACCATCGGAAGATGAGACCCCCAGGTCGGAAGATGGTCAAAATGCTACTGGGGAGGAACAGAGGATGAGTTCAACTAGCCCCAGACGTGATGATGCAGCTATCTCAAAGCCGAAAGGACGGCTAGCGGCCGACGGTGCTGATAGTGAATGGCGAATCCGATGTTCTAAGGATCAACACACCATTGAAACCTGGAATGTAAGATCTATGAGCCAGGGCAAATTGGATATGGTTATTGGTGAGATGTCAAGGTTAAAGATAGACATTTTGGGCGTCAGTGAACTGAAATGGACTGGAATGGGCCACTTCACATCAAATGACCACCAGATCTACTACTGTGGACAAGAGGACCACAGAAGAAATGGAGTAGCCTTCATAATTAATAGTAAAGTGGCTAAAGCAATGCTTGGATACAATCCAAAAAATGACAGAATGATCTCAATTCGAATTCAGGGCAAGCCATCTAACATCACAGTGATCCAAATATATGCCCCAACCACAGATGCTAAAGAAGCTGAAGTAGAGCAGTTCTATGAGGATCTGCAGCACCTACTGGACAACATGCCTAAAAGAGATGTTATTTTCATCATGGGAGACTGGAATGCTAAGGTGGGCAGTCAAATGACACCTGGAATTACAGGTAAGCATGGCCTGGGGGAACAAAACGAAGCAGGACATAGGCTGATAGAATTTTGCCAAGACAACTCACTCTGCATAACAAACACTGTCTTCCAACAACCTAAGAGATGGCTTTATACATGGACTTCACCAGATGGACAACACCGAAATCAGATTGACTACATCCTTTGCAGCCAAAGGTGGCAGACATCTATACAGTTGGTAAAAACAAGACCCGGAGCTGACTGTAGTTCAGATCACGAACTTCTTCTTGCACAAGTTAGGATCAGACTAAAGAGATTAGGGAAGACCCACAGATCAGCTAGATATGAGCTCACTAATATTCCTAAGGAATATGCAGTGGAGGTGAAGAATAGATTTAAGGGACTGGACATAGTAGATAGGGTCCCGGAAGAACTATGGACAGAAGTTCGCAACATTGTTCAGGAGGCAGCAACAAAATACATCCCAAAGAAAGAGAAAACCAAGAAGGCAAAATGGCTGTCTGCTGAGACACTAGAAGTAGCCCAAGAAAGAAGGAAAGCAAAAGGCAACAGTGATAGGAGGAGATATGCCCAATTAAATGCAAAATTCCAAAAGTTAGCCAGAAGAGACAAGGAATTATTTTTAAACAAGCAATGCGTGGAAGTGGAAGAAGACAATAGAATAGGAAGGACAAGAGACTTCTTCCAGAAAATTAGAAACATTGGAGGTAAATTCCAGGCAAAAATGGGTATGATCAAAACCAAAGATGGCAAGGACCTAACAGAAGAAGAAGAGATCAAGAAAAGGTGGCAAGAATATACAGAAGAGCTGTATAGGAAGGATAACAATTTTGGGGATAGTGTTGACAGTGTGGTCAGTGAGCTAGAGCCAGACATCCTGAAGAGTGAGGTTGAATGGGCCTTAAGAAGCATTGCTAATAACAAGGCAGCAGGAGATGATGGTATCCCAGCTGAACTGTTCAAAATCTTGCAAGATGATGCTGTCAAGGTAATGCATGCTATATGCCAGCAAATTTGGAAAACACAAGAATGGCCATCAGATTGGAAAAAATCAACTTATATCCCCATTCCAAAAAAGGGAAACACTAAAGAATGTTCAAACTATCGAACAGTGGCACTCATTTCACATGCCAGTAAGATAATGCTCAAGATGCTGCAAGGTAGACTTCAGCAATTCATGGAGCGAGAATTGCCAGATATATAAGCTGGGTTTAGAAAAGGCAGAGGAACTAGGGACCAAATTGCCAATATCCGCTGGATAATGGAAAAAGCCAGGGAGTTTCAGAAAAACATCTATTTCTGTTTTATTGACTATTCTAAAGCCTTTGACTGCGTGGGCCATAACTAATTGTGGCAAGTTCTTAGTGGTATGGGGATACCAAGTCTGCCTCCTGAAGAACTGTATAACAACCAAGTAGCAACAGTAAGAACAGACCACGGAACAACGGACTGGTTTAAGATTGGGAAAGGAGTATGGCAGAGCTGTATAATCTTACCCTACCTATTCAACTTTTACTCAGAACACATCATGCGACATTCTGGGCTTGAGGAATCCAAGGCTGGAGTTAAAACCGCTGGAAGAAACATTAACAATCTCAGATATGCAGATGATACCACTTTGATGGCTGAAAGCGAAGGGGAACTGAGGAGCCTTTTGATGAAGGTGAAAGAAGAAAGTGCAAAAGCTGACTTGCAGCTAAACCTCAAAAAAAAAACAAGATTATGGCAATCAGCCTGATTGATAACTGGCAAATAGAGGGAGAAAATGTAGAAGCAGTGAAAGACTTTGTATTTCTAGGTGCAAAGATTACTGCAGATGCTGACTGCAGTCAGGAAATCAGAAGACGCTTAATCCTTGGGAGAAGAGCAATGACAAATCTCGATAAAATAGTGAAGAGCAGAGACATCACACTGACAACAAAGGTCCGCATAGTTAAAGCAATGGTGTTCCCCATAGTAACATATGGCTGCGAGAGTTGGACCATAAGGAAGGCTGAGAGAAGGAAGATCGATGCTTTGGAACTGTGGTGTTGGAAGAAAATTCTGAGAGTGCCTTGGACTGCAAGAAGATCCAACCAGTCCATCCTCCAGGAAATAAAGCCAGACTGCTCACTTGAGGGAACGATATTAAAGGCAAAACTGAAATACTTTGGCCACATAATGAGAAGACAGGACACCCTGGAGAAGATGCTGATGCTAGGGAGAGTGGAAGGCAAAAGGAAGAGGGGCCGACCAAGGGCAAGATGGAAAGATGATATTCTAGAGGTGATGGATTCGTCCCTGTGGGTGCTGGGGGTGTTGACGACTGACAGGAAGCTCTGGCGTGGGCTGGTCCATGAAGTCATGAAGAGTCGGAAGTGACTAAACGAATAAACAACAATATTCACAAAACCAGGAAAACCAGGAAAACTAACTGGGGATAGGGTCTTCTGAGGAATAAAATGCCTCTTAACTCCTCCTCCCCCAGCAAATGTATATTAGTGTATGACAAGTACCAAATAAATAAATATGTATTAGAGGAATATCACATAATAACTGTGGAGAATGAGAGATGACCGAAAAATGTACAGTAAGAACCATCATGTAAGCAAAGAGGGCTGAAACATTCTTTAAGTCCTGGTTAGCACAATAGTATTCATAAGTGACTCACGCAGGCTCCTCCCTGATTCACTGAGGTACAGTATAAGGAGAGGGTGGGAGGGGGAGGTATAGCACAATCAGATGTCTGTTTCTGTTTCTGTTATTACAGCCAATCTCAATAAAAGTAGTTCTAATCTTCCTGTGGAATTGATTTTCTGGTCTGGTCTACCTGATGGGGCTGCCAATAACAGGTACCATCTTTGCTTGTCTGTTAATTATTTTTAAAAAATACAGAAGGTTGAATGGTATCAACTAGTATGGATGCAGACCATGCCAATAGGAACTTGATTTAAACTGAAACACAGCTGTATCTAGAATAGTGAACTCGTTTTTGATTACTGTGTACATATATATTAATATTTTGAGGGCTAGTTTCCAGTCTTACGGAAAATCCTGATGTGTGTTCCAACATGATTTCAAAAGGAAAATGTAATATCACAATTAATATTGGAAGTTTGCAGCATTTCCTGCATAGAATAAATGTATGTGATAAAACTAATATGACATGGGACATTAAGACTGATACGACATGGGACATTATAATACATAAGTACAATTTGTTATTTTTGGAAGTAAAATCTCTTTCAAGTCAAGCTTGTCTTATGGTGACAACAGTGTAGTTTGGTTGGCAACAATATGAAAGTGGTTTGCTGTGACGAACCTGACTCCATTACTGCACAGCTAGATTGCATGTCTCTCACGTAGCCTCAGAATGCTGTATATTCCCTTATAAGGGCATGACTTGTATTTCCCTATTCTCTTTGTACTCACTCCCCCGCCCTGATAGAACTGCTGAATAAAAGGAGGTGGGGGCGTGGCACCAGGAGGCAGTACCAGCAACCTCCTGAGATGTGGCGTCTCTCATCACAAAAGAATCCTGTACCTACCGTTGTTTTTTCGACCTCACCCTTGCGAGGGAATCGTTGGCTCATTCCCCCCCAGGGAATCCCATAGACCGAAGGGCGAAGGACTGGTCGCGCGACGCGACAACTGGGGGCTCGTCCGGGATCCCTTCGGTCTCACAGTGTGATCTCTGTCTAGAGGTGCACTGCCTTCACTCTCGTTACTACGCACCTGGCAAAGGCTCTGCAATCGTAAGTAATGGGCTCCCCACTCTCCAAAGTTTCGTCAGTTCATAGGGACGAACTTTATGATTTAGTGAAGAAGGCTAACTCTTGTCAAAAGGCTAACGGTACGACCATCTTTCCCATTTCAAAAAATTCGGTGACTCAACTCCTACTGTACATGGAGAGACACTGCCCTGTCTATCCTTCAGAAGGGTCGCTCAAAGCATCCACTTGGGAAAGGATAGGAAAATATTTTCATGATACCCCACGAGCACCCGTGCCTATTCTGACTGCCTGGAAGGCTGTTATGGCGGCCATCAACACTCTTTACCCTCCCCCGTCTTCCCCGGAAACTTGCCCTTCTCCTCCCGGCCCAAAAACCCCACCCCCTCTTGCCGCCCATCTCGATGCTGCCTCACCACCACCCCCTCCATACCCAGCCGTTCCTCCTCCCCCTTCAGCTCCAACCCCCGACTCCCCTCAACACCACCCCCTAGGAGGCGCCATCACTGAACTCCTCTCCTCCCCCCTCTCATTGGAAATGGAGAGTCCCTCTGCCTTTCCCATGACCATCGGCCTAGGGGCGGCGGGAGGAAATTTGTATAACAATATTGAACTTAAGGTTTTGAAACAAATCAAAGATGCTGTAACCACCTACGGCTTGCACTCTCCTTTTACTAGGGGAGTTTTAGACTCTTTAGTTACTGCTAACACTGTTATGTTATTGTATGATTGGAAAATGCTTTTTTCTATGCTTATGACCCCGGCGCAATACGTTGTGTGGCAATCTGAATACGACAAAGGGGTGGAAGTAGAAATTAGAAACCCCTCCCTCCTCTTACCCCTGCTTTGCTTATTCCCAACTCCTCGCTCACGCTTGAGGGAATGGTTGCTGCTCCCTATTTGTATGACTCGTCAGATTTGACACAAATTGCTCTGGCAGGAGTGGGAGATAGGTGCTTTTCCTTAGATAAAGGAACAATTGTCGCCACGCTCATACTTCTCCCTTCTCCTGATATGCCATCATTGTTTGCCTTGCAGCAACCAGTCCAAACCTCTAAACCCACCCTCCTTGTCACACTAAATGGTCGCTCTTTCGAAGGCTTGATTGACACCGGCGCCGACGTCTCTGTCATTCGTTCTGCTGAATGGCCCTCCTCCTGGCCTATCGCCGAAGCCTCCTCGGTGCAAGGAGTAGGCGGAGCACAGGCCGCTAAGGTCAGCTCTCATTGGCTTTCTGCTGTGACTGCTCATTCTCATATTACAGCTTATCTAAAGCCTTATATCTTGCCTTTGCACTGTAACCTATGGGGCCGTGACTTGCTTTCACAGTTCCACGCTTTTATTCAACTTCCCTAATGGCTTTACAGGACCCTTTAGGGTCTCTCTCTCTCTCTCTCAAAACCTCTGTGCCGGTATGGGTTGATCAATGGCCACTCACCAAAGAGAAACTGGACGCCTTACATATCTTGGTCCAACAGCAGTTAATTGAAGGCCATATCGAAACCTCCACCAGCCCATACAATACTCCGGTATTTGTCATCAAAAAGAAGTCTGGCAAATGGCGCCTCCTACAGGATCTTAGGGCTATCAACACCATCCTTCAGCCCATGGGACCTTTGCAGTGTGGACTTCCCAACCCCAACTTGATTCCGGAAGGACACGACCTTATTGTAATAGACCTCAAGGATTGTTTTTTTTCCATACCTTTGGCACAAAAGGACAGAATTATTTTCGCATTTACGGTACCGGAACTTAACAATTCAAAGCCTACTGCTCGGTACCAGTGGAAGGTCCTCCCACAAGGCATGTTGAACTCACCCACAATGTGCCAATTTTTTGTCGATAAAGCATTGCAACCCTATAGATCCCAATTTCCGCATTTTCTTGTGTATCATTATATGGATGACATTTTAGTCGCTGCTGAGGGCCCGAAAGGGACAGTTCAAAAAACTTTTCCTCTTCTTTTAGCCACCCTAGCAATGGCAGGGTTGCACGTTGCACCAGAAAAGGTCCAGTCTCGTTATCCAATGCAATATCTAGGCCACAAAGTTTTAGCCTCCACGGCTGCCCCACTTCTACCTATGCTCACGCTTCCCCAGCCGACCACCTTGGTCCAATTACAACAATGTCTGGGGGTCATTAACTGGGCCCGCGCATACCTCGCTTTAACTACACCCATGTTATCACCTTTATTCCAAGCGTTAGTGGGTTTGACAAACCCAGCTGACAAGGTGTACCTTACAGAACAACAATTGCATGCCCTACAACAGGTCAATGCCGTCCTTACGACCCAATGGGTGGACCGTGCGCTCACTGACAAACCACCCTCTCTTGCCATTCTTTCAACACATCAATTATTAACTGCCATCATTGTCCAAACGTCTGATAACAAACACCTACATATTTTAGAATGGCTACACTTGCCACACACACCTAAGACATCCATCATCACCAGAGCAGCACAAATGGCCTCTCTTGTTGAGAAAGGCCGGAAGAGGATTAGAGCCCTAATGGGACTGGATGTTTCCACCCTGTACATTCCCCTTAAGGTTACTCAATGGGAACCCCTCCTACAAAACTCCACTGCACTGCAGGATGCCTTGGAGGACTGGTGTGGCCAGGTGTCATGCCATCTTCCCCCTGATCCTCGATTGCAACTGTTGCGAACAGTACCCTTCACACTAACCTCGCCGTTCGTTCAGCAGCCACTCAAGGAAGCCCTCACTGTTTTTACAGACGGCTCCAAAACCATAGGGGCTTGTACATGGCAAAATAATTGCAAATGGCATAAACGCCTAACAGGCCCACAAGCATCTGCCCAACAGGCTGAGTTAGCCGCTTTTCTGTTAGCCTTGTCTCTTTTCCCAGAACAGCCTTTGAATGTTATATTAGATAGTATGTATGTCACTCAAATGGCTGTGGCCATGTTTGATGCATATATTTCCCCTGTTACCCCCCCCTCTCTCATGACGCTTTTTTTGCAGCTTCAAACTCTCCTGAAGGACAGAACATCCCCTTTGTTTGTAGCGCATATTAGAAGCCACCAACAGCTACCCGGTTTCCTGTCCGAAGGCAACCACATGGCAGATGAGGCTTGCAGAATTATGGCCTCTTCCCCTCTTCCTCCGCAGCTTTTAGCAGGGGACAGCCATGCTTATTTCCACCAAAATAAAAAAGCATTGGTGCGCCAATTTGGCATTACATATCAAGAAGCTACCGCCATTCTTCGACAATGTCCAACCTGCAGTTTGCAGGCAAAGTGCATCCCTGAGGGAGTTAATCCCAGGGGTATCCAAGCTTGTGACACATGGCAGATGGATGTCACTCATTATCCCTCTTTTGCACCTTGGAAGTATATCCATGTATCTGTGGATACTTATTCGGGATTCATCCTGGCAACTTTGCAAAGAGGAGAAGCCACGAAAAACGTAATCAATCATTGTATTCGCACTTTCGTCACATCGGGATGTCCCAAAACTTTGAAAACTGACAATGGCCCTGCTTACGTCAGCACTCCCTTTGCTGAGTTTTGCCGTAAGTGGTCCATTACCCACAGATTCGGTATACCATTCAACAGCCAAGGTCAGGCTATTGTGGAAAGGGCTAACCAGACCCTAAAGAATGCCCTTGATCGGCAAACGGGGAAAAAGGCCTTAGGCCCCCCAAGCCTCCCGATGTTACAAAATATCCTTAATCTCACCTTGTTTACCTTGAATTTCCTTAATCTTACCGGTACCCCCCCTGCTACGGCTGCATCTCGACACTTTTCTAAGCCAGTAGTTCCCTCTTCCCGTCCCCTTGTTTATTTTAGGCAACTGCCCAGCCCTGAGTGGAAAGGCCCTGCGCAACTCGTCACCTGGGGAAAAGGCTACGCTGCTGTGCAACTTCCTGATCGAGTGCTCTGGGTTCCTGCTCGCTGTATCCGACCATATCATGGGCAGCCTCCTGACAAGCACCTCCTTGACCCTCCTTCTCTGTTATCTCTCTTCCATCTCTGCTCCCCTCACAACGAACCCTAAAACAACCTCTCTCATTCGAACCCATCGTTTACGCTACCCTGCCACCGTCGGCCGCAGCTCAGCATCCAACGCCATGGAATGTCTTCAACGCTCTCCCATCAAAAGAAAAGGCACCTTCTGGCGCTGGTTTCGCAACAACACTCTTCTCCAAGATGGCGATTCCTACTCCATCACTTATCACTTTCGCCAAACTACCCTTGCTATCACCAACGTACAGTTGACCGATCTAGGACAATATCACTGTGAAATAACAAAATTAATTAAGGGGTTCGCCACCTCATCTCGCCTTATGCTCACCTTGTTTCAACTCTCCCTTCCTGAGCCCGCCCGTTGGCAGGGACGACGCCTGCTGGCATCTGACGCCCAGGGATCGCATCGCCCTTATAGTATCACCTGGACAATCTGCGATGCCTTGGGTCAGATCCTGAATACCTCCTTTTGTTATAGCCCAATTGTATCTTGTTTCCCTAACCTGTATTTTGACTTTTCAGAAATGCTTTTAGGAGTGACAGCCTACAGGAGGCTGGACGGCACCCCGCCCAGCCACTCCATCGTTAAAAGGTATCCCCTGTATGTGTGCCCAGGACATGACACCCGCCCTGACCACGTGCACGAATGCGGAGGCTTAGCAGATTACTTTTGCAAGTCTTGGTCCTGCGTTTCCACCGGCCACATCTACTGGACCCCTCCGTATAAGACTGATTACATCACTCTCACTCGGTTGAGAGAGGACATTGAGTGCACCGCGACCAATCAGGGTTGGAATAAATGTAATCCGGTTATTGTACAATTCACTGCTGCAGGAAAAGCTCAGGGGAATGCCTGGGACTCAGGTGTAAAATGGGGAGGTCGTATATATGCCGGATGGCCCGGGTTTCATTATGGCAACATATTCTACATTCAACGACAGGTCACTCTCCCTCAGTCCCCACCTGTTGGGCCCAATGCCGACGACATTCACTCCACCTTTCTTAAACCCCTCACCAAACAAAAAAACCCCCTTGTCTCTCTTCTTAACTCCTCCTTTTCCCTTGTTCACACCGCTTCTAACACATCTCGATGTTGGCTTTGTTTGTCTTCCTCTCCACCATTCTATGAAGCAGTCGGTTCTCCTGACCCTATCCGAAACTCTACCTCAGCCTCCTCCTGCCGCTGGCAAAACACCACGTTGACTATCACCTCTATAATAGGGCAGGGCTGCTGCCTTGGCCGTGTTCCTGCTAACTATACTCAATATTGCCTTAATTCTTCTCATGATCACTGTGCCCTCTATCTTCCAAAAAATCGCTTGAACATCAACGGTTACACCGGCCATGGTGGCTACGGTGTACTCTACACTACCTCTGGTAATATCTCTGCCCGATTGACAGGGCAATACTTTATCCCTGGGAACAACTCTGTTTGGGCATGTTCTTCTGGCCTCACCGCATGTGTATATGGTGATACTTTGTTACGAACTAACGCCTTTTGTATTCAGGTGCTCCTACTCCCCAAAATCTCTATCTATTCCCCTGACGAACTTATCTCCATTTTAGAGCCCCCTCATTACCCCCTCAAGGCTAAGCGCGAAGTAGTGACTGCTGTAACTTTATCAGTCCTACTGGGCTTAGGTGCGGCCGGAGCCGCCACCGGTGTGTCAGCCCTTGTTGTCAATGATCAGAACCTGCGTCACCTTAGTGCTATCATTGACACTGACCTTCGCGCCATCGAACAATCTATTGTGGCGCTACAAGATTCCCTTACCTCTCTATCCGAAGTGGTTTTGCAAAATCGTAGGGGTCTCGACCTTCTGTTCCTCAAACAAGGGGGACTGTGTGTTGCTCTAAAGGAAGACTGCTGTTTTTATGCCGACAACTCAGGAGTAGTATTGGACTCTATGAAAGAGCTCAATTCCCGTTTAAAAACAAGGGAATTGGAGCGCCAACAATCCATGTCATGGTATCAAAATATGTTTAGCATTTCTCCATGGCTAACCACACTGTTGTCCACTCTGTTGGGGCCCCTCCTGTTATTGATTCTCGTATGCACCATAGGCCCCTGTGTGCTGGGTCGCGTTCTCCGCTTCTTAAAGCAGAGACTTCATACATTGGACTCAGAGGTATCCGAGACAAAGCTTGCTGTTCAACACCTGGTCACTGCTGTAGGTATGGAGAAAACACCACTCTTGGGATGGTCCTCTGATAGTGAATCGGAAATGGACAAGGACCCCCAGTCACACTACCCCCCGAGAGAGGACGCTGGGATGGGTCTCCTTGGACTGAAGAGTCCCTGGCTCCCCGACTCAGACCCTCTGGGGGGAGGACAAAATTAAATAAAAAAGGTGGAAATGTGACGAACCTGACTCCATTACTGCACAGCTAGATTGCATGTCTCTCACGTAGCCTCAGAATGCTGTATATTCCCTTATAAGGGCATGACTTGTATTTCCCTATTCTCTTTGTACTCACTCCCCCGCCCTGATAGAACTGCTGAATAAAAGGAGGTGGGGGCGTGGCACCAGGAGGCAGTACCAGCAACCTCCTGAGATGTGGCGTCTCTCATCACAAAAGAATCCTGTACCTACCGTTGTTTTTTCGACCTCACCCTTGCGAGGGAATCGTTGGCTCATTCCCCCCCAGGGAATCCCATAGACCGAAGGGCGAAGGACTGGTCGCGCGACGCGACAGTTTGCCATTGCCTTCTTCCACAATATTTTTCCATCTTCCAGTCCTGGTATTCCTAGGTAATCTATCATTTAACTACTAATCCAATTAACTAGCTTTTGAGCCTAGATGGATAAGTGAGTTAAGTGATTCTATGAGTTATTATTTGACAAGCTTGTAGATAGGTAACATGTAATAATTTCCATATACTAGAATTTGAATTTCTTAAGTTTAGGACTTCTTTGCATGGAAAGCATATATTTGAAGTTTTCAGCCTGTGCAAGGAATGTATGCTTTCCATGCAAAGAAGTCCTAAACTTAAGAAAATACATTTTACTGCTGTGTGACAGCCCATTTCTTTTCTCAGCTTAAAAACTTAACAACTCAGATCTTCTAGTATTTTTGCAGCATTCAGACCCTGAATGTAATAAAATATTAGATATTTTCACCATACACCAAATAAAACCATACATTTTATTTCATAGCATTTATAGAAATGCTATATTAACATTCGAGTGGTAGCATGACATATTTCATGTTATTAGTCAGATCCATTTTTCTTGAACGCATGTAAATTAAATGCAGCAGCTTAAAGATAATGGTGTATGTGAACTGCCTAATCCACAAATCTGTCAAACATCACATATTTAATTAAGCATCTACTGCAATTATGTATCTGACAATATCTGATCACTTTTTAATCCTTCCAGCAGGGAAATGTGTTTTAAGTCTCATACAATGTGCAGCTCTTTTTTTTTTTAATTTTTAAAAAATGCTTTACCTGTTCAAAAGATCTTTATTATGAATACCAAGAAAGCGGAAAATACTATTTTAAAAGTGATTGGCTGTTCTTTACTATTTCTTCTGAATCTGTGCAATACTTTTCTTTGACATGCATCTTCATGAAACCAAATTTTTAAAACATTTGCAAATACTTTCAGCTAGCAATGAAGGAAAGGATGCTAAAAATTCTGAATGAAGGAAATGATTCATAAAACTGTGTCACATTAAATCTGATATAGCACAAAGGCTTTTGGTTCTTTCCTGACACAAGTGATTTATCAAAGTATGTCATGCTGGAAAACTAGATGGCACAGGGGAATATTATTGGTGTATAAAACCTTTCACCTTTAGGTCACAGGTTTGTTTCTAAACAGGTCCCTGTTGAGTTAAAGAGCTGGACCTCTGATGGATTTCTAATGACCTTTGTGCAAAATGTCGGTGGGCTCCATATAATTTTGCTAACCTAGTACCTCAATCATAAAATTATCATTTTATACCAACATCCCTGGCAATCAAGGAAGTCAAATGGACAGGACTAGGATCGATATTTCATTTTTTTTTTTTTAATGCCCCAGGTTTAATGGTGGGATAAAATATGTCTATAAATGAATCAGAATGAGAATTTAATTTGGATAATGGGGCTTATTTACATATTATGCTTCTCCTTCTTAAACTCCTAAGCTGAGGGAGGGAAACTTATAGCTTCTGGGCTGTATGTGTCTCCACAGATTTTAGGATCTTGACAAAAGTTGCATCAACACCACCGTACAGTATCTGACATTTTTTATGCAGCAGCTCTTAGTGCATCTTATTAAAAAGTTCTAAATTCACCTATCTAAATGCATCATATTTATTCCTCATTCTGATTATAACTTTTGCTTCCAGCTTCAAAACTCAGAGATGTACTATATGTATTTTGTTTTCCCTTTTTGCTTTCTATGCCCTTTCTTTAAAAGTTTGATTTCTTCAAGATGAAAATTTAGTATTAAGGCACTTACTGACAGTAGAGCAAGATGTTACAGCTTTCCCATTTTTATCGTATGGTGATTTACACTTATACTGTCATATCATAGTTCCTTACCTATTACTTGGATTCTTTCCTTACCCACTGACTTGGGTTCTTTCTAGATTTTCACAGGTTGTTTTTTTTTTTGAATGCTGTGGAAATTATTTCCCACCTGTGACTAGTAGGAATAATTGAAAATGCATTTAATCCTTTTCTACTGTGCTAACTGCAAACCAAAAACCTGAAACTACTCTTTTCCAAGCTGTTATTTTTTATTTAATTTTTTAAAAAAATTAATGCCTTAGGCATAGATTAGATGTGGCTTCATTTTTCTAGTAAAAAAAATGGTTTTGTAACTCATCAAACAAGTTCTCCAACACCTGTAATGGCTTTAAAAGTTTGGATTTAATCTCTTCATTTTTCACTTTTGCAACATGCTTGTCCTGCCCTTAAATAAAACTTTCATTAAAAAAATGGTTAGTACAGCTGGACAAAAAATGTGCTCAAAGTTTAGAATCACATATCATTGTTTATACAGATGACTATTTGGGAGAGACTTCAATAAAGACTGATTCTACTAGCAAACAAGTCAGTTTTGGCAATAATATTGGGTGATCAGCAACAACTCATATTTTCCAACTGTGATCAATGTGGATTCTAATCCATTAAATGAAGACCTGAATATCACCTGGCAGATATGAATAAATGGCAGTGGAAATGGAAGGAACAAAAAAGTATGGAGTTGTTTCATAAGGCAATCCATTTTAGAACTCAACAGGAATTCAATCTGATTCCAGATTTTCAATTAACAGACCTTAGATATGGACCGAAAATAGTTCTTTTCTTACAAACAGAAATGTTTTTTTCCTTCAGCTGTGCTTTGCATTTGTTCATAGAATTATTTTTTTTCCTTTGTCCCTTCCTTAATAGAGCCTTTCCAAACATGTTAGCGAAGTATATTTTTGAAATGTCATGGAATGAATTTGTTAGATGTTGAAAGTGGCCAACAATCATTTGACTCATTCAGATAACAAATTAGATATTTAAATATTAATGCCAGTGGGGATAAAGTGGGCAAGGGGAGAGAAAACAAAGCACAAGGTGGACTTAGCATGTGTTAAGTCAAGCTAGGAATCATGATAAGTTCTCTGGAAGCCAATTGGGTGGTTAGAAACCAATGATGCCATCAACTTTCAAAACCACATTTAGTGTTTTAAGTGTGTAGCTTCTGTTTATTGCAATAAATGAGTGGAACGTTCCTCTTTCTAGGGATTTCTACGGTTTGGTATCAGTAATATTGTGCCATGCTACACTCTGTAGCTGAGTGATGCAAATTATAGGCCTATTAGTTTATTAAACACAGTAAGTAAACTTTATGCCAGATTTTTGTATCTAAAATTAGTGGATTGGGTACAAAATGAAAATATCATTGCTGAAGAATAGGCTGGAATTAGAGGGGAATGATCAGCATTAAATCATTGTATGGTTCTCCATCATTTGGGAGAAAAATATCCTGAGTCCCCTCAAGGTTCCCTTTTTTTAAGTCAGCTTTTGACCTAATACCAAATGAGACAGTGTCTACTATTGATAAAAGGCTGCTCCTACTTATTCAGTCATTTTACTCAAATACCTCCCTGAGAATTAGATATACTCCTCGGGGACATTTATCTAAAGCAGTCCCAACTTATAGAGGTGTAAGACAAGGTGGCATATTAGCTCCACTACTTTTTAATCTATATTTAAATCCAATAATCCAAGTGCTTGCTGTTTCAGCCTATTACCCACCTATTTTAGCTGATTGTGCTATTCCAGCATTACTGTATGCCGACAATGTAGTTTTTATGTCTATTTCACAGGTGGGAATGAACAAAGCACTTAGGACACTAGCTTTATTCTGTCAGAACAAAATCTATCAATAAACTATCAGAAAAGCAAAGTTTCAGTGTTTGCCTGACATTATCATAAAATTCACAAATGGCAAATAAATGGGACTCAAATTGAGCAGGTGCACACCTAGAAATATATTAGAGTGCAGTTCCATGCTTCTCTGTCCTGAAATGCTTGTTTTTTTACTGGGAAAGTGTCACACAGCTATTTTAGGATTTTACCACTCAGAAGGAGCTCATTATATCCCTGCAGCTTGCAAGGTTTTCCAAGCTAAGATAGTCCCTCAGCTTCTTTATGGCTCCCAGATTTGCTGTTTTGCAAAGCTTAACGTTCTTGAAACTATTCAAAATAAGTTTATTTGAGCCATTCTGATGGTTCCAAAAAGAATCCAAAATGCCATCTTAAGTGTAGAGACAGGTATAGTCTAGTTGGACTCTAGAGCATGGTTTCTTCTTATTACCTTTTGGCTAAAGTTAATCTTACTTCCTATAAGGTTTGGCCCCATTAGTACTTTGAAATTGGTTTAAATCATCATGGCTTAAAAAAACCCTAGATAAAATTCATTTATTGGGCTTCTGTATGGAAAGTTTGTGCTCGTTAGGTTTTGATAATGCTAGAATTGCCCTCAAACAATGAATTTGGGACATACTGTAGATCTCCAAACAAATTTAAGCAAGGTATCACACCCCAATATTTATCATATTCTTCCAAAGTCATTTGCTCCAGCCTCCTATTTATCATCCATTACAATCGTGAGATTTTGTAAGGCCTTCACTTTAGCCAGGCTAGATGCATTGCCCTCAGCAATCCTTTTTGATATTTTAAGGATATTCCTACGTATCTTCACTTATCTCTGTGTGGTGATGGCACAATAGAAACTCTAAGCCACATGCTACTATGCTGCTCCCTGTATAAGGACTCCAGACAGACCTTCATTTATCTGATTTTGAAGAAATTTCCAGGTAGAATGTGTAATTTCTGCTTAATGTTACTTCTTTCAGAGAAGGATTCAAAAATATCTTCCCAAGTCCCCCAGTTTTGTGCTACCATCTGTATAATACACCACACCATTAATTAAGTTTGGAACTTCTTATAATTCTATTTTTATTCTGTTTTATTATATCTGTTCTTAATTATTTTTTTAGATCTTATTATACTTATTGTTTTTCTGAGATAGATGATAGATGATAGATGATAGATGATAGATAGATAGATAGATAGATAGATAGATAGATATCAGTTCTACTATTAACTATTTTATTGTATCAGGCCTTAGGGCTGTAATAAACTAATTGATTCATTGAATGATTGATTACCCTGCATTTCCTTGCATCGTCCACCAAATAAGCATCCCACTGTATGAGCAGAAGTCTACTTGAGCAATGTTAGATGTTGCCTTAATAGTGCAGTCCTAAGCTTGTTTGGAGAACCAGTTTGATGTAGTGGTTAAGGCACTGGGCTAAAAACCAGGAGACTCTGAGTTCTAGTCCTGCCTTAGGCACAAAGCCAGCTGGAGATCTTGGGCCAGTCACTCTCTCTCAGCCCTAGGAAGAAGGCAATGGCAAACCACTTCTGAAAATCTTGCCAAGAAAACTGCAGGGACTTGTCCAGGCATCCCCCAAGAACTGGACATGATTGAATGGTTTTAAAAAGAAAGAAGCTTGTTTACTCAGTTAAAACAAAACAAAACAGTTCAATAACAGTTTATAGTAAGTATGAATAGGATAATAAATGTGGTCTGCAGTCTTGTGGCACATTTATCTGGCAGTAGGATTTATAACTGTAGTGGAACATATAAAATATTGCACTATTATTTTATTTAATTGAGATGTCTAATCCCTTCTATACAATAGGGCATATTCTAATATTATAAATACTTGGTCTTTATACATAATATAGCGTAACCACATATTCCAAAAGAGAGAATCATGTTGCAAGAGAAAGCAACAACGTATCTTTGGCATTTTTAAAGGAGGATGTTTTCAAATAAGCAAGCAAACAAAAAAGAGACATTTTTTTTCTACAAAGTGATAGAATTAAAAATAAATAACTTTTAAATAGGCAATAAGAACTTGCCTTAAGTACATCAGTTAAAATGATCCTCAAACCCTCAGGAAGATAACTTCTGCTATATAAACACAAACTTTTTTGTTTTGTAAATGTAAAAAGAGAAAGTCCACATTTTTTACATTAGGAATATTATGTTCACAAATGCATTTATTAGGAAAAAATGTTCACGTAAATAGCAACTTATGTTAGGGGGAAGTGTTCATAAAAAAAATAGCATAAAAGCCCCACATGCATAGAGAGATGGGATTATTAAGAGAAATATACATATCAAACTGTGTTTTGGATATCTTTATTTTCAAAAAATAGAAACTTAAGCAGACATAGAACAGATGAAAGGAAAAAATTAAAAAATGAGAATGAGCAAAACTCTAAACCTGATATTGTCTGTTCCCAAACATCTAAGTTTCACTTAACTGCTATTCAAATATTATAAAACCGCCCAGAGTCCCCCTTTCTGTGGGGAGATGGACGGTGATAGAAATTTGAACAATAAAGAAAGAAAGAAAGAACCAAAGCCTATTCAATATGTGGAAGTAAGAGAAAGTAACCCTAAAATCTCTGAGAGTTATTCTTTTAAGGTTTCATTTAAAACATGACCTATATTGATATTTTACTGTATATTAAAAATATGCCCCAAGTATTTTAGATGGATGTTAAGGAATTTTAACAGTATCAGAATGTCTTGGTTGCTTTCTATAGAAAATCATTAGCCTATCTGTCACGTTTCTGAAAAGATAGCACAAGTTGTGGTCTGTAAATAAATAATTCTCTTGGTTCATATCATGCTTTGGAATTGTTTAAGATAATGTATGCTTTTACTAAACATAGTTAGCTATTTCCCCTGTGCTAATAAATAGGACATTTCTTTGTCAGACAATTATAAATATATTAATAAGAAACAAAAAGGCATCAACAGGATCATTCCATTCCCTCTCATTTTCATTGTGTCCCCTGAACACAAAATTGCACTAATGGCTGATAAACCAACTGCAGACATTAAGGGACTATGAATGTTAACTTCCATGACTATTGGCAATGCAGGCAGAAGATGATAGTTTTTGGAGCACAAGAACATCTGAAGGGCCACAGGGTTTTCTTCCCTACAGGATAGGTTAGCCATTAGGGATAAACTATTAAATCTTAACACTTTGTTTAGTCAAATGATGACACCTTGGAAATAAATTTTATCCTTAAAAAATCTTTTAAATGTTACACAGATTGTACAAGTAATTTATTATGGATGCAAACATCTCTGATTCTTCTACTGTATGAATGTCACACTTAAACCACATATGACATATATGAATATTCTTCCAGTAAATAAATAATCTGATTGGAAAAGAAGACTGCATAAACAAGAAGGATACATATCTGATCTGATTAAGTCTTTTTTGTTGTCATGCTTTGAAATATAAATTAGGTAACATTCTAAATCTTTGCAGCTCCTCTGTAAACAATAATGTCAAAAATATAAGTGACTTGCATTTTCTTGGTTCATTCCATACATTTTTCTATGACAAAAGTGAGTAGAAGAACTAAGCAGTATAAGCTATTTATAATTTATCAAAAATCATAAGCTGCTTTTTCCAAATGTTATTAACAAGAAGCCCCAATTCCATCCTGATTTTTATGTTGTGCATTTTGAGAATGCCAGAAACATTTTAGATGAATATTAACAAATATTAACAATGCCAACATTCTGGTAAACATTACTGTAACAAAATTTGACAATGGCAAAACAATCCCTTGCATTTTGTGTATCGTTAGCCAATTTGTAATGAATTCTGCTAAGGTGGTTTGCTTTGTGATCTGTAAGTTGTTTTCACAAAGTCATATTCTGCCTAGGATTAACTAAAATGATTTATGCTTTTCAGCACTTCTAGACATAAGCAGCCATTTCTCTGGAGCTAATTGGATTTCTCTGTATATGTCCATAGGTGTGTGGTTGGCAGCAATAGGCCTGTATTAATATCTAGTTAATTGTAGGACCAATAAAATCGAGCTGGTTTTCATTCAGCTAAAACTAGTTGTAAATTTTATGGGAATTTATTACATAGTTATATCATACCGTAATGGTTGCACTACTTTTCAAGAAAGCTAAACATAATTACTAAGTCTGCAATTCCTTGGTCTCTAGGTCAGGCTACTTACCAGCATCTATAAAACCAGTCAGCTGTACCCTTTTGTGAGCTCCAATGTTGTCCTTTCTCCAATAAGGGAGAAAATCGAACACTGTATCTCTCTCACTATCTTACAGTTTTCAGTGTGGTTTTCCCATATTTTGGAAAGCTCTCAAAATGTTTGTGATTAGAGGTAGGTGAAGGTCATCGGAGTTTTGAATCCAAAATGTTAAAGGTCTTGCTATCTCAACCCCACTCCCAATCTGGAGAGAAATCTAGGCTAGTTTTTTGAATGGTTGAAATGTGTTCCTTTGAGAGTAGAGAGACATCTTGAAGATTCTTAATTCTATCCTGGCAAGGGGTGGCCAACAGGGGTTGGGACTTATTGAGGCATTCTAAATTCAGAACGTTCTGGGGAACTGCTAGGATTTCTCCATTCAGTAACTCCAGCTGAAATAAAACTATAGGAAATCAAAGTTCCATTGTACTACCATTAATATTGACATAATTTTCTGCTGCAAATAAATGGTCAGATTATTAATATTAGATATATAGCCAGGTACAGTATGCCACGATTAATTTATTTGGCTGTTTTCAGTTGGGTTCATTGATAACTAATCTGATCAGTGTTTGTGTTTACTAAAGCACTGATACTATTTAAACTTTCTCATTTTTTTTTGAAACCACTTAGCCAAGTTGAGGTCTTTAAATATCAGATCCTGAATGTAATGTCATTTTTATAAATAAAATATATTAACATATACAGAATACTACCTCCTAAAGGGAGCCAAATATTCCCCTCATTATTTGTTAACAGTTACAATCATGTCAGACTTTATAAGAAATAACATAGTTTTAATTCCATACATAGAATTTTGCATGTCAAATACTCTTCAGTTCATTTCCATGGAAATTTCTTGAAATTGTTTTCTTAGAAATGACTTGAATTACTCAATTTTTAAAAATTTTCTTTATTCATTCATTATTCATTTTCTCCTTACTTTTCTCCAGGGGCAGCAATACATCTGTCCTGTTTAGACTATGAGAAGACCAGGCAAGTAAAAAGAAATTCTTTATTTACAATGCAACTATGTACAATTAGCAATTGTCTCTTAATAAGAGTTCAATTCAATTCAGGCCCAACTGGATAATGGCAGAGTGCTTGGCAAGATAACAAAACCAGATTCAGCTGGAGAGCACGATGATGTGGCTAGACTGGACTTGACTGGGATTCGTGGCAAGGTGGCCAGGCAGGACGCAACTGAAGATTGTGGCAGAGAGGCAGGACAGGATTTGGCAGGGACTGGAGGTAAGATGACTGGACCAGCCTTGGCTGGAGAACACGGCAGACTGCAAGGCAAAACTTGGCTATGGATTGCAACGAGGCAACAAGGCTAGGCTCGACCGGGCCCCGTGACAAGGTGACGAGACTGGATTTGACTGGAACTCATGGCAAGGCAGCAAGGCAAGACTCAACTGGGCTACAAGACAAGATGGCGGAACTCGACTTGGCTGGGCTTCGGGCCATGCAGCAAGGCAAGACTTGACTGCGCTTCGAAGCAAGATGGTGGAACTTGACTTGGCTGGGCTTTGTGGCAATGTGGCAAGGCAAGGCTCAGAAGGCTGGGAAGGCTCTCGTTCTGTAACGGCTACAGGGCAAGTCTCCGTGAATGGTTCCAGCTTCTCTTCTTCCAAAGAAGTTGTTAGCTCAGTGGAACGTTTGTCTCCAGTGACTTGGTCTTTGTGCTGGCTCCTTTTTAAGCTCTTTCCTTTGCACCATTTCTCCTCCAGAGCCAATCGAGCTTCCTTTTGCTTGGCATGCTTTTTGGCTCGCCTTTCTCTTGCACTGATTGGTGGCTTTGAATTTGACTCCTGTTTTCGCCCAATCAGCTGCTCAAGGCTTTCCCACTCTGCTGAGTCATTTGGAATTTCCGTTTCCCCGTTTTGCCTAGCATAGGTTTCGATTTCCCCTTCCTCAGCCTCAGCCTCAGAATCAGACTCAACTCTTACAACATCATTCGTTCTTTCTCCCTTTTTATTCTCATACAATTAGGGCTAGTGTTGAAAGTTATTCTTCATTTAGCTTTCCATTTAATGAACTAATGATCAGCTGTTTTCTTATGGCAGATATTTTTTCTAATCTGCATGAAACACACATCTTCATCTTCTTTTTAAAAAGTCTTTGTTGGATACTTCAGTGGGTTCTAGTTTTCCTCAAGCCTTCTCTTTTGTTTTCATCTAAGTTTATTGACTGAATTCTCTCACCATTTTTTTTCCTTATTATCAGTAAGAGATACCACTGACCCATTTCAATCATGGTTTAATGTGAGTTGTTCTACCAATCTGGCCCTGGCTTGGGTTGGCAATGATTTCTGGTAGCTCCAGCAAGCTATTAATCAACAGTGTTGGTGTTTCTGCACTTCTCCACAACATCTTATAGCCTCAATCATCAAATTCTACTATTTTGTTTGAGCTCATTAGGTGATGACGATATGGTCTTTTGTTGATTTCAGCCCTACATTTCTCATCAGACTTTTCCAGTTATACAAAAGGGTCTTTGCTCTAGCCCTTTTCTTTATCCATTGGTGTTCAACAGAGTTTGGTTCCACTTTTATTTATTTTGCATATCTTGTTTCTAAAACCTCTTTTTTTCTCTTTTCAGTTCAACTATCATATTTAAACCAGTTAACCTGAATGTTATAGGGAGTCTGGGAAAGAAATGGCAGCTTACAGTGGAAGCTAATTTCCATTCTGTCAAACTTGTATGTTCTTCTATTACATTCAAGTATTCTAGAGAAGCATTATTACCAGCACTGGTGGTGTGGCAAAAATAGTTTCCCCTTCAAAGAATTGCTACACAAGAGCCCAAACAAATAGTCAGATACCCAAAATGTCAGAAAGAAGCGTCATTCTGTCCGTTAGGGAGGATGCTAATCAGGTGACCATATCAGTTCAATCAATCAATCAGTCAGTCAGTCACTTCCGGATGGTACAATGTAACTAACTTTTATTTTTGGGTAAGGCAAATCTGTACTTCCTAAGCAATCTGATAAATTGATCCCCTGCAGAGCTTTACCCCAAAAGTTTCTACTTTATTTATATAACAGTGCATTTGGTGAATTTTATGTCCCTTTATCATTCCACAGATAGTAATTACAAAATGGCTTTAGCCACTAATTTCTGATTTGATGATCCAGGATTTCAGAGACTGAACATTTTATTTGACCAGGCAAAGTTAACAGTCAATGTTCCCAGAGAGATGGCTTTCAGTTAGCTCCCACATTGTATAAAACTGTATAAAATGGTTGTTTGGAGAAAGGTGGCATCAAATTGAATAAACAAAAAAAATAAATTGAGGATAGGGAGGGAGGGAGGGAGGGGGTCTGCCTATCAATATTCAGGTAGGAGATCCAGATGATCTTTCTCCCATCATGCTTTCTCCAATGATCTGAAAACCAAGAGCTTATTCCAGCACAGATTGTGCTGGAACTCAAGAGTTTATTTGAACAAAAAAGTTCAAAAATTTTACCTATGCTGGCTATATTGTTTATTTTGAATTCTGTGCATGTGATTCTTGCCTTCCTTGTTTTTCCTATATTTCCTTTTCCCCAATAAACTATTTTATTACTAGAAAGTTGGGTTTATTGCTTTAATAAAATAATTTCTCATTAAATTCCCCCCCTCCGCAATTGCAGATGCACAGCTATTTCTTTTGTTTCAGGATTGGCACAAGTTTATTATGTTCTATATTTCTGCACTTCTTTCCTGTTTTCCTTGTGCAGGGCTGAAGGGATTGATACAGGTAGAAGGATTAGAAGCTCTTCAGCTGAACAGACTTGAGTGTATCAGGAAGTTCAAACTTACTAGTGGCAGCCTACCATGATTATTGTTTAATGGGAACACTTGGAAAAATTCTCTCAGTGAGATTTTAAACTATCTCCTCTCCCAGTTTTCAATAAACAGCAAAGGTAGATATTGTTTTTATTCCATAAGTGGAAAAGAATGGCAAAAACTGAAAATTGCAAATATATATGCTCTAATTCCAAATTAAATGTAAAAAATATCAAATTTAAACTGGCAAACAGAAGAGTTGAATGCTGCTCAAAAACAATAGTTAAGAAATGGAATAAGGACATTTTCTCATATCCAGTTGTTTTCCAAATCCTCCATTTTGTGGCAATACAATCCTTTTAACTAGTATATGCTGATCAAAGCATAATCACTCCTAGCTAAATCACTCCTACTTCTTCCAGCCATTCTTGGCTGATCTAAAAAAAGATAAGCAAAGTTGGATACTGCAATAGGAGACCACAAGAATATCTAAGGGCTACAAACTATTCCAGGAAGAACTCTTTCTCTTTCTCTTTCTCCTGGAAGAAGGGAATGGCAAAATGTTTCTGTGTTGTGGTCAAAAAAACAGCATGGTGTTCAGTGTAGTCAGCAGGAGCTGAGCTGAAATTGAGGAAGACTTTTCTATGGTACATACAGTATATTTTGGGCTAGTTGAATAGTCAATGGATGATGAATGCTCATCTAAATGCTATCTTTTTCTGTTTTGCAAACAATTAAATAACAAACAAACAAAAACAAACAAATAAACCATACTATAGCTTAACATGATGGCCGGGTTCATGCAACTTTCTAGCAATTTTGTTGGATTCCTACAACATGCTGAACCACTAACTACCCAGCTCCATTTTATTCTGGACCAAAGTATACTGTAACCTCTCTTCCCCCAGACTGTCTAAAGGATTAATAAACCTTATTTGTTTTAATTTCAAAATCTACCTAAAGTTCAGAAGTGTGATCTGGAGGGCTTTGAGGATTGCAGAAAAGGGATTTGGGTGTTATATGCAGCCCACTCCTACTCCTACTATTATTATTATTATTATTATTATTTATTAAAAATTTTGCCACCACCCATCTCCCCCCACAAGAGGGACTCTGGGCAGTTTATTTCTACTGCCACTGGCTTTTACCTGATCCGTAAAACAAAACAAACATTATAAAACTAAAAATCCAAACTGGAGATGCCAGGGATTGGCCCTGGATTCCCCTGAAAGCAAAATGTAGCATAAAAGCTACTATATATGATAGTATGTATCTGATCAACCTTTACTGAGATGTTTAATGAATATTGGCATGATCAACCCAGAATTAGCTACTTCTTATTTCCATTGATATTAGTAGAACAGAAAATAAACTTTGAAATACCTAAATAAATCTTCAGTCTAGTTTGGATCTCACAATATATCTTGTAAGACTATGAGTAAGGAGAGGCCTTAAACCCATGCAAACTCAGCCTCCAACTTTAAAGTGCCATGTCTGTTTATTAGATATACACAGGGAGATTTGTAGACAGGGACAACTGAGGTGGTGTACATAGCAAGAAAAGGCTGTACATTGCCAAAGGGACCAGAAAACAAGTAGCAGAATCAATCTCCATCCAGTTGCTGAAGTAGCTGGCCAATTTCATTATAGATACAACTGTCCCCCAGACCTCTCTTGCTTCTAGGCTAGTAACTTGGAGAGTGAGATGGCATTATTCAGGAAGCCAAATTGATTCTGGGACTTTTTAGTTGGTATTTAGAAACATCCAGGGCCATACAACACATAAATACTAGTGTCATTCTCATATCGGTTAACTGCAGCTTCTGATTACTCAGTCATCCATTGTGTTTATTCAAGATGTTGCTCATAGAAACATTCTAACATTCCCAAGTTCATTTAAATAAATACACATCTGTCATCAATATTAAGCCAAGCAAACCAAATTAAAGATGTGCATAGAGGTGCACTGCTGCTTCTTATCCCTGTCTGATCTCTTTCCCACCCATTACTCATCAGTTTAATGTTTGCTTCCTTCCCCTTGAAAGATTTCCTCTCAATAAGGTGGGCGGGACACTTTCCAGTGGTCCCTGCTGTGTGTCAGTTGTTCCAGACTAGACTGTCACTTTAGGCTTCTCAGTGATTCAACACCTTGTGATGCAAATATATATATATTTATATATATTGCTCTCATTGGTAGGTCAGCCCAAGTTCCAACTGATATCTCATCACTTAACCTTTGAGTGCCAAAAAAACCCCACCACCCACTTCTGACAAATCAGATATTTAATATCAGATCTTTAGCATCACTTCCAGAAACTACTGTTATCTTCATTCCACAATCATAAATGTCATGTATCTATGAAGAAGCAGAAGCAGATGGGTCCCTAGATAAAACAGTCTTTGAAAAAAGTTAATTAATAATAGTACCAATATTTTCTTCGGCCTGTGGCCCTCAGTATAAATTGGACTTTAACTCTCATAATTCCAGATGAATATTCTTTCATCCATGGTATACAACTTTATGACATCTTCATTTTTTGTTGGTTTCTCAAATGAAATTTATAGTACTATGTACAAATACTTTGGGGCATACCTACTAAACATAATGGGGTTTACCTCTAAGTAAATGTGTAGTGATTCAAAAGACACGATTTTAATTCAGGATGTTGATTTGTTTTTACCTAAATTCCATATATATATTTTTTTCATGGAAATGTGAAATGCACACACTTTGACTAAAATGTAGAGTTGGGGTGACGTAGAATAACAAAACATCCTTAACCATCAGCATTCTTCAGATCACCCAATTATAAATATTATTTTTACTAAAAGTCATTGTTAAAAATATTATCTGATTTTATTGCACCAATGAACTGAATATGACTCAGGAATGTATCATTACACTCAAAATCCTGCAAACAGCATTAAGCTGTTATTTTATTTTAAATTAATAATGAAACATGAAGATTTTAAAAGGGAAGACAAAACTGATTTCAAGCATTCTAATCATTCCTAACTATTCTTGGCAGGCTTGCTGGCCATCTAGCTTTCTGAGTCTAGACATAAATTATTTTGACTTATAACTGAGAACAACAATGTTGATAGAAAATTGCTCCCTTAAAAAAGTTTCTTAATGAAAACCAGGGGAGCATTTTTCATCTGGTATCAAATCTTGCCATTTAAGCTTCAGTTTCTTTCATCAAGCTCCATCTGAGTAAAGCTGGCTCATATAAGAAAGCGCTTGAAAGCTCAAGGTGTAAAAAACAGTCCATTAGTAATATGGCTGTGCTTCTGAAAATGTTTTCATGATTATAAATGAAGCTGGTAATCTGATTTAAATTAGGCAAGGTTGTTCACATATTGGGAATTGGCAGCCTGTGCTGACATATCTATTTTAAAGACAGCACCTCTTTGGGCTCCTGAGATAAAGGAATATAAACTGCCCATTCTCCACTTGATGTAACTCCACTATGCAGCGATTTCCATCAATGTATAATTAAAAGTGGATTTCCTTTTTTCCCTTCTCTTTAGTCAAGGACTGAAGGGGGGCTGCTTAAACCTGGCTGATGTGAAAGGAACAAAGGCAACTTTCATGGGTTCTCATGCAAACAGTCTATCAGTTACAATTCTCAGTTGTTCACGCCTCTGTACTGTTCAAAAGGGGCTCTAGGAAAAAAAAAAGTCAAGCAGGGGGTCCAAAAAAAAAGAAAGAAAGAAAAGGGAGAAAGAAAGAAAAAAATTCAGCCTGCATGCCAAGTAAGAGAAAGAAAGAGAAGGCAGAGGAAAGGATGGGGGGTGGGGGGGGGGAGAAAAGCAAACCCTCTGGCTTTTGTTGTAAAAAGAACTAATGACACTGCTGTTAGAACTGTCCTTAGTGACACAAGTCGTCGCACCCACACACTTTGTGAGAATGCAAGTCACCCCAGTAATGAGAGAAGGAAACAAGGCCAAGCGGAGGGAAAAGTGGGGGATTGCCTTTAATTATTTAACTGTAGGAAAGTGCTAGCCTGGCACACAAGAATAACTTGGGCCAACTGCCCATCTGTCTAGCAATCATTTTATATCTGCTTTCTTGCAAACAAGATGGATGCCTGGGGGAGGCAGGGGGAGAAAAATCCTATTATCATTATAAATTGCTAATTAAATAATTATCAGTTAGGATGGGCATGCAGGTTCTTCCTATTAAACTCCTTAGAGGCTAGGATAAAAAAAGCCGATATACTTTAATACCATATGTCATAAGCAGAAACAGAAAACATGCTTCTAAATATGCTCTTATATGCCTCTTGGCATCAATCACGTATGCACAGAAAACCGGAGTTCATTTAATGTGCTGTGTGCTTAATGTATGTGTTTGAATATATGTATATAACAATGAAGGCCTGCATGAAATAGCACAGAGAGTATTGGAGAAGAGTATTTAATAAAATAACAAAAAAGGAAGGAAGGGAGGAAGGAGGGAAGGCAGGCAGGCAGGCAGGCTATAGATCTATAAAACTAAGAGAAATGAGAAAAATGTAATAGATCTGAATGAAGGTGGTCTGATCGTGTGGAGTGGAGTTAATGAACACAAACACAGAAGTGAAAATGTAGATTTAATTATGATTGAAATAGCTAAAATAGCTAAGCCGCCCAGAGTCACTTGTTGAGAAGGGCGTCTATAGAAATTGAATGAATGAATAAATAAATAAATAAATATGTAAGTATGTATGTATGTATGTCAGAATGTACAAATTGGTGTGATCCAGATAGTTGTAGCTGTATACGAAAGTAGGAATCCATATATTTATGATAACTGCATGTTACACTTGATAATGAAAGAACCAGAGATGAATTTCAGGAAAATTTCTGCCAGTTACTATCATGTGCAAGTAATTATTGTTTCTGAATAATGAGGCTCTGTTGATGGTTATTCATGCCTTTGTCACCTCACATTTGGACTACTCTAATTCACTCTATGTGGGACTGCCTTTATAGATCGTCTGAAAACTACAGCTGGTCCAGAATGCAACAGCCCACACAGTAATAGACTCAATTTATTTTGCTCATGTATATCTCCCTTATGGGAGCTGCAGTGGTTACAGTTTGACTTTCAAGTGAAATTCATGGTGCTGGATATTACCTTTAGAGACTGTAGGGCTTAGGATCTGGAGATTTCCTATTCTGCAAGGAATCAATCCATCTGGTGAGTTCCAAGAGGGAGGGCTTGCTGTGTGTCCCTACGCTAGAGGAGTATCAACATCAGGAGTCCTGGGTTTGAATCTTCTTGGTAATTGCCCCCTCTTCTGGAATAGCTTGCCTTCCAGATAAAAGGACAGCCCTATCCCATGTGAAGTTATGGTTCTAAAGACAGGTCTATGGAGATGGAATGGAATGCTGGTTGCTGATTATGAGGAACTGTCATATGTTCAGAGTGGATAAGATGGTACAGTGATTGTTTTTTGTTATTATTGGATGTTTTAAACCCTCATATCATACTGAGGTTTTGTAAACCATTCATAGTTGACATATTGGATTGGCACTGAAGTAATAAATAAATGTATAAATAAATTAGTTACATTACAGAAGTTTTTTTATTGCAGAATTACACCACAGAAGTGTGTGCAGCTACACTAATAGGAATTATGAAAAAGTATGCTTGGTGGAATGATGAAGTGAAAGAGGCTGTGAATGAGGAAAGATATGCATATAACAGAATAATGGCTGCAAAAAAAAAGGCTGAGAAAAATATTGTATAATATGTCTATAGAGAACAAAGGATGCAAAGGATGCCGTCAAAAGGGATAAGAAATGCTTATCATTCCTTATATTAAAATTGTACAGCATTGCAGTGAAAAGAAGGCTAAACAAGGAAGTAGATAGTTTGAACTCTGCCACTTGTGAGCTTAACTCATGCCTCTCCTGGCTTCTGAGTGCCTGGGCAGGGCATGAGTGGGTGGATCTGGGAAATACTCAACACTTCTCTGAAGAGGGAGTAATACTACCTGCTTTGAAGGAGGGAGTAGTAATGTCTCTCTTGAAGAAACCATCCCTGGATCCATTGTGTATGATAACTGTTGCCTAGTCTTTAACCTTCCTTTTTTTTAGAGACAGTGGTGGTGGGAGTTCAACTACACAGATCCTAGTGGAAACAGATTACCTGGATTCTTTCTAGTCAGGACTCAGTTCTAGAAATAACACAGAAATGGCACTGGTCATTTTGGTAGATGACTGTCAGGATTTAGATTGATTCAGTTCAGTTCTTTATTAACAGTCACTGATCAAAATACAACAATCAACAACAGATGGAACACAATAAAACCACATAGTTTATGACTTGATCACAGATGCAATCCAACTGTGTCTTGTTTTACGAACAGTATATCACAATGTGGTCACATTCATAGAAACTGAATCATTCATAGAAATTGATAATATCTGTACATAGAATAAATCAGAATTGCCTGGGCACTTTTTAAAATGAGGAGGAATAAAATGGACCCTTACATCTTTATAAAACATGCAATATAGCAGGACTATGGCTTCAATAAACTCTTTCCCATAAAGCTACAGTCTTCAGTCATATGGGATTTTTTTTATATCTGCCCTGAAGAACTGCCATTGGAAGGACATTAAAGCATGCTAAGGTTAGTACTGTCTGGAGTTTAGGGACAGTTGAATGGAGGTCTCTTGCTGGACTAATGAAAGGGGCCTGGCTACTCAGGAAAACATTCCTAGGTAGCGAAGTTTGAGCTAATTGGGCTTCCAGGTCTCAGGGGTATTGCTTAAGTGCAATGAGCACTAAGCCAGAGCCCATCATTAAAAAGACCTTCCTAGAAAAGCCATAGCACTGCAATTTTTGCAGAGTTGATTTGTTCCATATTGATTCCAAATTGTCTGCAAAGGGAAAAGAGACCAGATCTTCTGAAAAGAATAATAAATTCAACCAGTGTGAAATAATACAAATTTCAAGCCCATTTCAACTTTAATCAACTCTGTTTCTTTCCTTAATCCTACATTAGGAACATCTGGGGCCAGTTGGAATATAGCATTTAGAAATTTAGATTTGGATTGGAAATTTGGGTTCCAGTGAGACAAAAGGCTATAAGGTTCCAACTAAACACCAAGCAATAACTGCATACACTTTTTAACCAATGTTAAGCAGCTTTAGTGCTGCTGGGATATGGTGTGCGCTGTTGTTCATGCATTTTGAATGACATAATTTTGGTGTACAATGCATTTAGTAGGACTATGAAAGGAAGATCATGCCCAAATGTGTGAAGATTTTTTACCTGTTCTATAATTTGGCCATTTAGCCACCAGGCATGCATTCTAGGTTGCATTGTGAAAATTAAGGATCTTTGTTTTAGAATAGTTGATCTCAAATGCTCCCTCAGAATAATAAGTGGCTAGGGTATTCAAGACTCTTTTAAGTCAAATTGATGTTTGTGACAGAAGCACTGCATCATCTGCATACAGTAGGATTGCAATTTGCTTATTGGCTAATTTAACAGGGAGGTGCTCTAATGTAGTTATTTTGGCCACAAGAGGGTTAATATAATGTAGGTGTTTAATACCATGGACCATGCACCACTCACAAGGCTGGGAGAGGGGGAAGGCAGTGTTTTACATTGGTTCTTCTTCTACATAAATGGGAGATTCCAATCAGTAATCATGGTGGAAGTGCTGTGGCCCATGGTTGCTCCAATGTGAGGCTCCCCAGGGCCTGGTCCTCTTCTTTATGCTTTAACATCTGTATGAAATATCTGGGAGGGATCATCCATCAATTCAGGGTGAGATATGATCAATGTACAGGTGATTGTTATACAACTGCAACTTGGGCTGAGTCAAAGATGTAGATATCCTGAACCTGTGTCTGGAGTCTGTGAGGATCTGAATGGAGCCAAACAAACTCAAATTAAATACTACCAAGATGGAGCCTACATTCATATGTAAACAGCTAAGCAATTTGATAAATTGGTAGTAACTCTGAACAAAGTCATGCTCCCCATGAAAGTTCCTGATTTGCAAAATTTCCTGGACTCAAATCTGTTCTGTCATAAATGTTATAAACCTTCAGACATAAGATGGTTATTATATATCACCTTAAAAAACTATTTCAAGTTCCAAGTTCAGTTCCTCTAACTTCTCCTCATAGGTCTTAGTTTCCATGTTCTTCATTATATTCATCACTTTCCCTTGGACCCATTCCAGTTTGTTGATATTCATTTTAAACTGTGCTGCCCAGAAGAACTCATAATATTCCAAGTGAGGTTTGGCCAAAACAGAGTAGAGTGCTACCATAGTTTCTTGTAATTCTAAACTATTGTTCATAGCTACTAATATTGTGTTAATCACTCTGATGATTCATATTCATGCTTCTTCAGCTTGTGTTCTTCAGAATTCCCAACCTACATGGCCATCTCTCTTAAATGAACTATCAAGCATGCATCAATGTTAGCCCTTTGTTCAGACAAGAAGCACAACAATGAATTCTAGCTCTATTTTTATTGTAAGGTTACATTAAGAATCTTGCAAGTCTGAAAGTATTTCTCCCCTTCTTTCCTTTTACTTTCTGGAAAACTAGAGAGGGTCCCTTCTGAAATGTTTCCCATGCTCCCTCTGCTTCTGTGGACTGAGATATCTTTTGCATGATGATTGTATAGTCTGAGGCTCTTTCTTCTGTCTCCCAAGGTCATTCCCACATACCATTACAATCACTAACCTTAACTTGGCTCTTGTTCTTTATTTTTTTTTTCATTTATTTTGGTTGTATTTTTAATGGTTTTTATGTATTTGGATTATTTTAGTATGTACACAGCCCAGAGTCACTATGTGTGATCGGCGGCTATATCAACATTATAAATAAATAAATGCTGCAAAGAAGGCAAATGCACTTCTAGGCTGCATCTATAGAAGTACAATTTCAAAACCATGGGAAATAATCATTTTATCTTGTTTTGGTTTGTTCAGAGCCCACGTCAAGTACTGTAAACAGTTCTGGGTGCCATCACCATAAGGATTCAGAGAACTTAGAACAGGTTCAGAAATGGCAACAAACATGATCAAGGATTAAAAACTAAGCCCTATGAAGAGAGATTGATGAAGCTGCAAATGCTATTATGCAATCTATATGGTTGGTCCTTATACTTGGTCCAGAAGTTGCAAACCATGGTCACCAGTTTTCTGAAAGGGATGCCATGATGAGCACCTTTACACCATTACTAAAGCAACTGCATTTTTACTAATTAGATACCAAGCCAAGCAAAAGTTTTTCTCTTTACATATAAGACCCTAAACAGCTTGGGACTGAGATACATGACAGATTACCTTTGACAGGACAGTCCACATCAAATTCTAAGACTGAGGTCCTCCTGCATTTAGTAGATATCTACTGGCAGGTTGGACTTTCAGTCTGGAATGTGCTCCCTCCTGGAATTGACAAGGTGCTGACAACTCCATCATTTAAGCACTTCATAAAGACCTAAATCTTCATTTAGGCCTGCAAACTAAGGTTATAATTGATTGTAATAAAGCTTGGGCTTTATAAGAATGAGAAGCATAAAAATCTATTAATTAAATCCACAAACCAAGCTGAACACTTAAAAAGTCATATTTTGCCATGATTATATTCCCGAAATAACATACAGTTCCTGATAAGATAAATAAGAAGCTGTGCAGAGCTTCAGTTCAAAGGCAGTGATTCAGGGAAAGATGCAGCTGCATTAAGGACTTGCAGGCAGGGATTACCTTCGTGCCCCTACTTGTTGCAAAGTAGAACTTTGCCTTCAACTCTGAGGCACAGTACTGTACACTCCTAGTAGACAGTTCAAGGCCTTTCTTACAACTCTACCATTTTCAAGATCACATAACATTTTTCCTGCATGGGGTATACAGAACAGAGAGACAGACAGACAGACAGAACATGATGTGAGAAATTTGCACAACTGCTTCTTTGATGCAATAGATTCCAGACATAAATACATAGTGCCTATAATAGATACATACAGGATTTTCACACTTTCAGTGTTCATAGATAAAAATGTATTTCCTATATCTGTAAAGGAAGACATTGATTTGTTGGATCATTGCTGCTGTCAAGAGCTAACCAGCAGCAGAGCCATTTCTCTTCTGTTAAAACAGACTTAGAGGCAATCTGTACAGCCAGCAGATTGACAGATAATTCTTTTCATCTCGTACAGCAGATATTGTTCAGGTACACAGTTTCCAGACGGGAAGGAAGCAATCATATGAAGTTGTTGCAGCTAGATTGTACAAAACAAATACCAACAAAAACAGAACTGACAGGATCACACAAAAGATGGAAATCTAATTTAAAGTTTAAGCAAGCTTCATTTAAATATGAATGGTGGCTCTTTTCTCTATGTAGATCAGCTATCTTTTGTCTAGAAATATGAAGCACTCTGAAGGTCCTTTTGTTGCTTTCATTGTTAACTATATGAGACTGAAAGAAATTGCAAGACTTGTTTCAACTTCAAAAAGCATCACAGTGTGGCTAGTGAGTAATAAATGCTGATAAATGCATGAAATGCCGATGAGAGTGGGAAAGAAGGGGAAAAAAATTTGGTCAGTTCATCTGCTTCTAGATGAGCTAGCAGTGATTCTCTGTCATGGAGGGTTGGAAACAACAGATCTCTCTGTTCCTCTTTTCATATTCAACCTCCAGTTTACAATAGAGGAAGTTAGAGAACCAGAATGTATTGATTCTCTGTTATATCTGTGTATAATATAAACTACTTGGAAACCTATATACAATCTCTCAGTATTCTTCTACTTCTCCCATTCATTTGTAACATGGGATATCATAAACCCATGGGAAAAAATCACCTTTCCAAGCCTTTCTTGGAGGAATTTCTTTTCTTTTATGCACTTTCTAACTTTGAATATTGTCAGTGTGGGTTCACACATGACATTAAATATAAAGTTTTTTGGTGTTGATTTTGTCTAAGTATGTTGAGTGAACTGAGCCACTGTAGTATTTATTTTATTTTATTTATTTTCTATCCCGCGATTATTATTTTTATAAATAACTCAAGGTGGGGAATATACTTAATACTCCTTCCTCCTCCTATTTTCCCCACAACAGCAACCATGTGAGGTGAGTTGGGCTGAGAGAGAGTGACTGGCCTAAGGTCACCCAGCCGGCTTTCATACCTAAGGCGGGACTAGAACTCTCAGTCTCCTGGTTTCTAGCCTGGTGCCTTGACTACTAGACCAAACTGGCTCCCAGTTTGTAATCCATGGTTTATTGTTGTGAGAAAGTAAATTGTTGTGAGAAAGAGATCATTCCTAAGGGCTAATGTAAATTCACATGACCTTTTGCTAGTAAACTAGCAAAACTTTTTTACTAGTAAACCCAGGTAGGTGGCACCACCTAGTCATATTTGACTGATCTACAAAGCTAAGCAGGATAGCCTACAATGCACCACACTGGTCTGCCATCCATATATCAAATTCTCCATTCCAAATGGATATTTGGAATATCCATTAATCTGAATCCTTATAGCAGTTTATACACAGAGAGAAGCACAACATTTCTTTCATATCATTGCTTATTAATGATTTATTCAAACTTTTCTTTATAAGAATGATCAAACATGGATCTTTGCATTATTACTGATATATTTCCAATTTTTCTATTGAAATGTACTGTATATTTTAAATGTAAAATTAAAAAAAAAAAGAATGTGCAGTTGCAGAGGAAGTAGTAGAATAGTCATTTAAGAATGATATATAAAAACCTGGACAAATATACCTAACTGTCAAATATCACAAAGAATAATTGTGTTATCATTAATGTTCTCAGACCAGATACATCTTTCCCAAACTGAAATAAAAAAGTGAAGAAGAACTAAGGTAAAGGTATGCATGATCTTCTCTTGAAAACACTGCAAAAAACTTCAGTTAGAAGCCCCTCATATATCTGCCTTTCACAGTAAGAACACAGAACTAACTAGGCAGCAGTATTGCAACTGAAAACTCTCCCCATGACCTGAGTTCGATCCCAGCGGAAGCTGGATTCTCGGGTGGCCGGCTTAGGTCGACTCAGCCTTCCATCCTTCCCAGGTCAGTAAAATGAGCACCCAGCTTGCTGGGGAAGGTGATGACTGGGGAAGGCAATGGCAAACCACCTCTCTATAGTCTGCCAAGAAAACGTCGCAAAAGCATAATCCCCACAAAGGGTCAGACATGACTCGTGCTTGCACAGGGGACCTTTCACCTTTCACAATTCCAAATAGATTATGTTGATATATTGGGGCATGTGGGAGCAGGATAAATATAATATATAATGTAGGGAAAATATATACTCTGTTTGGAAGTAAAACACTTAGGATTAATGCTAGCCATTTTGACTGATAATTTATTATGTGCCATCAAGTTATTGTGTCAACTCTTAACAGCCACATAGATAGATTTTCTTCATGATGATTTGTCCCTAATCCGGTCATTCAGGTCTTCCAATGGTGCATCCATGTCCACTCTAATGGAGTCTATCCACCTTGCTGCTGGTTGTTCTATTCTCTTTCTTTCCACATTTCCCAGCATTAAAACCTTCTCCAGAGAGATGGTCTCGTCAGCCTGGTTATTTCCACCTCAAGTGAGAACACTGGGTTGATTTGTTCGATGATCTATTTGTTTGTTTTATTGGCTGTCCAAGGTATTCACACTTTCGGCATTTCTCCAACACCAAATGCTAGTCATTTATTACTAACCCTAATGAACTATTGCAAAATTGCTCTTTGATTTTTTTTTTTTGCTTGAATGGTAATATTATTTTCTGTTATGCCTGTTTTGTTATGCAACAAGGGAAACAAGATTCAGAAGAGTAGTGGTGTGTGGAAGAATAGCAGCATTCTTGCCTGATGATTGAATATGGGGGGAGGGGAGAGGGAAGAGGGGAGAGAGAGAGAGAGAGAGAGAGAGAGAGAGAAAGAAAAAGAAAGAAAGAAAGAAAGAAAGAAAGAAAGAAAGAAAGAAAGAAAGAGAAAAAAAGAGAAGCCAGATTAAAAAAATACTCTGGAAGGGTCTCTCTTAATTGAGTTGCAATCAGTTAGTATTGATCATTAAGGCTTTCTTTTATGAGCCTGCTGATGGTAATGATGATTATGATGGCAGTGGGTGATAATAGCATTGACTCAATGTGTAGCATTTGGGTCATAAAGAAAAGATGAAGATTTGTTACAATACATTCTGATGATAATTACTTGCTTCAGACTATAGCCTGAGCTCTAAAGAAAAGTACCATAGGTATTCTTTTTCCACCCTCACTGTCATAGACAAGGTTATATCTCTACTGAAATCTATATAACTAGCAGTTGTATACTATACATACACACACACACAAATATATGTGTGAATAAACATATATATGAAAAACAGTTTACAATAAATATTCAAGTGTATTTAATATTAACTTGATAAATGCAAATGTTTACCTATAAAAGTTTACAATACTCTCCCTCCTTCCCCAACCAAATCGGTTAACACGCTTTCCCATATATACTTGTTTATTTGCTGATAATCCTATTGGGATTATAAACATTCTTGGAACTTTGGGAACCAGTTTCCCAAATTTTGGATTTGGATTTGTGAATGAGGTTAATCATTTCATTTCAGAAATTCACTGGTTTTAAATGCATGGGGGAACAGAAAAAGAGACATTTGCCTCCATACATTTGCTCCTAAAGAATCCATCTCATTATTTTTTTAAAAAAACTTTGAAATAGTTAATAAATGTCTTTCAATAAAAAGTACCCATTGTTTCCATCTACAGTGTCCACACAAAAAGAGCTTTAAATTCATGTCATTTGGGATGCATGTTGTGTGCCTTCTGCATATACAAATTGAAGGCAAGAGCATTAGACAGGAAAAACAATTTGAAGGGTGCCTATTTCTCAAGCAATGGAGGGTTGGGTATGTCAGAGCTCCATGTTGTCTTGCACATGACAGCTCAACTTATTTGATAGGCCACAATGTTAATTTGAAGGCTTGCTTTAATTTGCAAACATTGGTTTTCTTTTTTGTTTTCCTCCCTAAAAAAAAAGAGAGAGAAACCAGAGGAACTTTTTGACCAGTTTATTACTGAAGAATGTTTTCACTTCTCCAATGAGGAACACAATTGTTTTTATTTCCAGGGGTAGATAATAATGCTGAAGCAATAATAAAATGAAGGGAAAAAAAAGGTGGGGGGAGTTCAAGGCAGCTAGCTCAGCACAGGAAGTTCACAGCCAGAGACTTAATTTCCCACACAATGTAATGTGCAATGGGCCCATTAACATAGATGAATAGGCTCTTTAAAGGTTTTTCCCCTCTTTGCAGATATGCAGCTGCCACTGAATGGCTATATGTTAATAAGGCACTCACATGCCTATTCTTCAGGTACAACTCTGCATTCTCTACCTAGGTAATCTCCATCTAGCAAAAGCTATTAGGGGTTGTATCTGCTACCACACCTTCAATTATATTAACACCTGCACAGATAATCCCACAAGGTAAACTGGTAGGGGGTCACTGGTCTAAGTACATCCCCTCCATTCTTTCTGTCTGAGGAAAGGGGGGTAAAGTGGAGGTATAGGGCTTTTTTTCTCTTTTTTTAAGTAAAGTCACTTCTATTTCACATTAGTGGGAACATTCTGGAGGGGAAAAAGCTTAGGAAATTGCCATTTCTTCAAATCGCTGACAGCCTGTAAGTGTAATGGAAAGCCAGTGTCTACATTGTTATGCATGGCTCTCGTGTAGATACACGCGGGTGGATTAAGTTTGTTTCCAAAGGACCCATTGTGCTGGCTGTTAATTTGCAGGACTCTTGACAGTTGAGGCTGAAGGGTTTACAACCTTTCTGTTTACTTAGATGCGGTGTGCCCTAGCTTTGTTTATTTCCCTCTGCTGCCCCTTAAGGCTTGGTAAAAGTTACATTTATCTTTATTTATGACAACGGCATTGGCCAAAGTGGTAGAGAAATAATGACAAAACACTTACAGCATTATTAATTGTTACCTTTTGTTATTTTTCTTTTCCTTCACAGTCACATATACTCTCCTGTAAACAGTCATATAACCCTGCTTCAGAGATCTTTTTTTTTAAAATGAGCTGCTAAAAATATTAATTGACTATTTTTTTACACTAGCTTTGGTGCATGCCCATCAACTAGATTCTGAATGGCTTGCAAAATAATGAAATGCAATCTTTTAAATTAAAACAATGTGTGAAAGGAAGTATTGTCAATATATTAATTCCACTGTTAAAGCAATTTGGGGAAATAATGCAATTTATTACTAGTTTTGGTTGTTTCCAATAACAGTAAGACTTCAATACAAACCTAAATAGGCACTAGAGTACAATGAAACTTACTCCTGAGTAAGCCAGTATGTTAATCTTCTTTGTTAGCTCACTGTTTCCTTTAGTTACCTTTCTTTTTCCTATTTTATTTTTTTAAAAATATTTCATCCAATGTTTTATAGCAAACACAAAAATGCCTTTTGCCAAATAATAATTTTGCCATGATCTTCTGGCATTATGTTGTTGATTTCCAGTAGGAATTAAATATACCACAACAATAGGCATTTACATAAAACTCTACTTCCTACTGAGATCTAAGCCTAGGAGGGTCTAATGGCTTTTTATTTTAACTTGTCAAAGATGTCGAGAAATGTTAGTTTTTCAACCCTGAACTAAGAGCTCAGAGTAAGCACACACTATAGAGAAGTCATGATTCTAATCTGAAGCAAAGGGCTTGATTGAATTAAAAAAAAATGAAAACTTATGCTTGAGTTGTTCGAGTTATTTGCTCCAGGTCTCCCTTTACAAGTAAGTCAGCCATCTGTATGCTTTGTACTATAATAGCCCAAGAGAAAAATAATAAAGCATCAGATTTACTGTAAAGGGGATTATATTGTTTATAACCTGAACAATTGGCTGAGAACTATATTTGTTATGAATGTGCAGGAGATGAACTGGCATAGCCACAGGAAATGTTGGGGAAAGTATTAGTGGCACTTATTTTTTTTTAATATTATCTTATTTTGTGCTCACTAAGAAAATGGTAGAAATCAAATGGTATTTGCAACATCAGGGAATTCTGTTGTATCTCCTGGAAAAGGTGAGGACCATTTTCAGTATATTGCATTATTTGTCTGAAAAAAAGATTTATTCCTGATGAAACAGTTAGACAATTTATACAGCCAGTTAGAATGCATTGCCTGGAAAGAAGTCTCACTGAATGCAGTAGGGCTCATTTCTGAGAAAACATACATGAGATTACAGCCAGGTTTAAGATCAGGTAGATTTTTTGGAAAAAAAATGTTTCATTGAAATTACTCATACTTGATTTGAGGTACCCCGAAAGGGCTATTTAATTAATTAGCAAATAGTTTGCATTCTGTATTGTTTTGTATTCTTCCCATCTCTGTGAGGTAAGCCCATTTTATCTTCATGTACTTACAGATGGAGAGGTCCATGATTGAGAAATCTGTCAAAATATGAAATCACATATGCATTCACAGAAGAAAATACTAGGTCTTAAAATCCACTTCTGCCACTGAAATTATATACCCTCTGACTTGTATTTAAAACTTCTTTTAATATTTATTCATTCAATTCTCTGGACAATTTCAGTGTGATTTAAAAGAGAAATATTAAAATAATAAAAAAATGTTAAATCAGTAACAAGCAGGAATCTTCACAGGACAAAATGTAGATACACATTTGTAACAGTCACTATCTCAATATATTGCTGGCACTTAAAATCAATATTAATTACAAAAATTCCTAGGAGAAGAAAGTCTTAGTCTGGTTCTGAAAATACTTCAAAGTGGGCAGCATAATTACCTTTCTTGGTAAACAGAACCCCACAAGAAAGAACGTGCCTTCTCTTATGACTATCCTCTCAACGTAATTTGTTTGTCTGGTTTCTCCAGAACTCAAGAAACTTACATGGCATTCTTTTATTTAGGTACTGCATTTTTATACTGCTGGACTTATGATTCCCAGGGGTGTGCCATGTATAAAACATAAAACAATAATCAAGATAAGATGATAAAATAAAATTCAGTTAGTACAAATAAGCAATAAGCCCAATAGGGACTGTTTTCAGGGTTTGAATGTCCTCTAGAACAGTTCAGCTATCAACAGCTCCCACAAAGCCAATAATGAGTGTGCCAGGCCAATCATTCCAGTGTATGTGTATGGTTGTGGGACATTGTTTGTGAACCTCTGCCCCCTTTATTGCACAAACCTGGGAGAAAATCAACAGATTTTGATGGGGTATACGTACTGGACTGATCAGATAGGCTGTTTCCATATGGAGGAGTATTCTTAATACTAAGATACCAAGTCATATAGGGTTTTATAAGTTAGAATTATAATTATGAGTAGCACCTCTAAACTTTTGATAACTAATACAATGCCTTAAATCCAAATGTTATATGACAGTGGTGAGTGGGTTGCTAATATGTATGTCACTAAATGTTAGACCATTGAAGCAGTCCCTTATAGAGCTATTGCAGTAACTGAGCTGGCTAAGTGTGTGAATTACCATAGCCAGGTCTTCCAGCTTCATGTAGGGCCATGACTGGTGCATCAGCTGGAGCCAGGCCTAGGTCTCCTTGACTATGGCATCCACCTGCCTATCCAGAAGTTGACATGAGTCCAGTAGGCCCCAAGTTACAGATATGCTCTTTTAGGAAGAGAGCCATCCCATCCAAAGTGTTCAGTGATCCCTTTTGCACAAACTGAAGAACCCTATTGGGGTTCAACTTCAATCTATTTCAGTGTTTAATAATTATATCCTCACAGTAGCAACTCTGGACTGAAAGACAGAGACTGGCCCACAGTCAAGCAGTGAGCTTCCATGATTGAAGTGGGCATGGACATAAGTCCAACTGTTTAGTGAAGGCAACTGAAGGAAAGCTACTAAGAATGTTCATCATAATCCATTTTGGGCTTTAAGAATCAGCATAAACACTTTGCCTTAAGCCAAGGTAATCACATTCTAGAGCACCCTCAGAATTAAAAACTTGTCTGCCCATCACATATCAGTAAAAAGAAAAGAAAACCCACCTTCTATGCAACCTACTTTATTCTGCCTTCCCCATGTATCATATGGATGGGAAAAAAAACTTGCATAAATTGGAGAAGATGCCAGTATGCAAATACGATTGAATATGGACCAAATTACATCTGTAATTCCATCCACTTTGCTCTCTGGCCATGCCTATTGCTGAATACAGATTCTGACAAATTTTAAATAAGATAATGCTGGCCTAAGCAGGAAAAAATATTCTGTGCTGCTGGAAGTCTTAAGTCAACATCACCATTAAACACCATCACCTACAAATAATGCAGATAATAGCTGTAAAGAATAACACCTGAGTCACTTCATGGAATGCTGCCATACAAGAAGTTTTCAACATGTCTGCCCCTAGACATTCCACTCTCTGTTATATGATACAACCTACTGAAAGGGTAGTACATTGCAAACAGTGAAAATTTGCTATTTGTCCATTCTTGGAAAAGAAATACACCTTCAGCAATTCCTATAAAAGTGTTTATCCAGCAAATATTGAGCACAGGAAGTACAGGTGGCCCTCATTATCTGTGAGGTTCCTTTCACAGATAACTGTGGCTGCTGTTGCGATAAAGAGGGAGAATTAACCCAAACTGCTTTGTCTAATCATGAAAAATTAGGGCAATATAATTTGTCAGTTACTCAGGACAGATGAAAAAAAAAAAAAGCAGAATAGGAATTGGCAATGGGAACAACATATTTCTTGCTGGTATTGTTTTCTGCCAGTTCAATGATGGGTGGAGAGCATTTAAACTCAGCACTGAGGAAAGGTCCAAGGTTACACTAATGAACTGTTCACCATCTTCTGAAATTCGGTCAAGAAGGGGATAAGACAATATTTTATTGAAAGGCAGTTATAAAAACTAGCCATACTTTTCCAAGCTGTGAACAAGAAGATCCATTCAATTAACACCTTGAGCTGAGGCTTAGAATCACACTGATAAATGAATATGAATAGTATCACTGTGATAGCCTCATCTCCAGTCCCATCTAGACAAGGTAAGGTAATTAGTGTTCTATATAGTCTGAAGGTTCTGAGTCATCTTCAAGGACAATCCTTCACAGAGTACATTCCAATAATCTGTCCTTAAGGTTAAGTCAGCATCACCAGATCCTTGTTCATTCAATAAGAATTTTAATGTAGCTTCTATTGTTTGTGCTGCTCCAGTTTCTTACTAACTTTTCAAAGAGATGTACTAATCATAAAACTATCCTTGTTTTCTTCAGTTGCCTTTGTCTTCATTCTAGGAATTGTAAAGAGAGCAAAGTCTGTCAGTTAAAACAAGCAAAGTTTACAAGGTTTTTGCTTCCTTTTTATTTTTGCAACTGTGAAAACATGTTTTTTATCATCGATCTCATCCCTAGACAGGTTGATAGAATTTTACTAGTCTGCTAACAACAAAGTCTTCACAGATGCACAAATCTGCCTGCTGTCTGTATATTTTTCCAGCATTAACATATACCATATATGTATATATTTCTTTAGCTTGGGAGTATTTATGTATTGGATGAGTTATGAACTCACCATGTCTTAAATCCCACTATATAAAGATTTCTTGGCTAAGAACTATCAAGTTCCTGCAGCCCACATCACAGGAAGATAAAGATAAGGAGAAATAAAATAAGCAAAGGAATAACTAACATGCTTTTTACATTAATGTTTTCTTAATCACATTTTGTATATGTGCATGTTTATGTGTGTATGTATACGAATTATAGCAAAAATTGTGTTCATCATCAGGGCCCTGGCCTCTTCCCTGTTAACTAGTCTTCTTCTTACAAGCTTTTATTTGACAGCTGTGGTAATCATCTCCTCCTCCTCTTCCTCCTCCATTTCCTGTTTCTTCCTTCTGCTGAGCCTTGCTACCCAGCTGGTTGGTGGTATAAAGGCCTCATTGCACTGAACATGAAGTAATTTCTCAAAATTATATTGTGACTGGCAGTTAAACCAATAAAACATTGATTCTGGAGTTCACTTTCAGTAAGAAAGACCCATTTAAGACACATCCACAATATCAGTATCTGATTGGTTCAGCTGCCTGCCACTTAGTTTTAAAGATTAAACTGCTAGACTAAACTGCTATAGTCTTGATCAACTGATCAGCATGATCAATTCTAACAACAAGCCAGGATCACCACAGTACAACCTACTGGATCCTCAAGTAGAAACATGTTTGGACTGGGGTCCTGATTCACAATAATATACTGTGCAGTTATTTTAGAAATCTCTCTATTATCAGAGCTGTGTGCATGTTTTTTTTATGATTGAGGTCTTATCAGGCAGTTGATGTGCAAGCAAAATGTTTGAGAATGAATTGCATCTAAGAGATTTCTTTCATCTTTTTCAGCATTATTTATCCTTGTAGAAGAATATTTTATTCATTTATTATTCAAATTTTGCTACCACCCATCTCCCCCAAAAGAGGGACTCTGGGCGGTTATATCATTGTCTAGTGGGAGTGAAAGAACATTCATCACATGATTGAGCCATGATAGGATAATTCAACAATATAGCTCATCTTTTACTGAAGTTGAGTTCCTCAAGATTAGAGCTTGGCTAAATGTCCAAAACTCCTCCTGTAATTTATCTGGAGGGGATCAGATTTGGAAACATCCCAATAGCATTAAAACATAGGTGGTTCGTTGGATTCTGTTTGGGTGATGTATGAGGTAGCCTGACAAGTTCTCTATATCTAGACCTTCTTCCAGATCAGAGCTATCTTAATCCCTTTCCTTTGTGTTAGGTTACAGGAAAGCCACCCCAACCACTATGTACCCCAGTCCCATTCTGTATTTCTTCCTCAGGATCATGCCACTTTGTTTCAGTGGCAAATTGTTAAGGTTCAGTACCATACACCCCACCCACTCATACTAGATACTTTTAACTAACCTTTTATTATTTTAGGCTTGTTTTGTTTTCTAATTACTTAAAATTTGCATCTGTTTTAATTTTATTTTGAATGTGTATTTAAAAATAGAAAGTCAAGTTACTGTATATATTATTATTGAATAGTTCTGCTTATTTTAGGGAAGGAGAAGGATTTTTTCCTTCTAGATGACAGAAAATAGATTTTATCTGTTCTGCAATGACATCTGAGTCTATATTTGCCATCAGCAACGCTTTACTATTTTTGATGTCCTCATAATAGAAAGGCCTACAGACCAGAAGAACACACAAACAATTTTCTGAAGGGTTCTGAAAGCAGAGAGACATTCACCAGCAGCTTCCCAAAGCTTGTATAGCCCTGAGTCACTTCCTCAGTTTTTGGGAGTTTGAGGTAAACAAGTTGACATTAAATTTTGCACCTTTAAGTCTGGACAAGGTGAAAGAGGAAAAAAAAAAACTTACCAAAAAAAGTGGAAAAGTTTAGGAAAACAGGGTTAGGATTATGCACCCAATTTTTGTTCTAACTATGCCCATTTTCTCTGTACCCCAATCTATATGCCCCCAAACATATTCCACAGGACCCACATTAGATCCTTAGTCTCTCTCCTCCAAAGAAAAATGATGAATAACTATATTATAAAGTTTGGTTCATTAAAACTGGGTGACTACTTGTATATTCCTTTGTTACTTAACTTACAAGACTCCCAGTCATTAAATAAATGAAAAAGTCCTCCCTACCCCAGATTATACCTCTGAAATGAAGAATGCTTGTATGTGTCTGTATAGTTGGGGAGGGGGAATAGGTAACATGGGTGCATTTGTTGGATGAAAGTTTTAAGAATAGAATTCTGAATTTCTAAGATCCTGGGTTACAAGCCATTCCTTTTCATTTGAATATGTTTGGGATTCTGAAGTAGTAGAAGATAATCCTGAAGTCTGCCACTTTTCCAATAAGGAATATTTGGGACTCTATAGCACATGACATGTCTCTAATACAGGGTTTCTCAACCTGGGGTTCTTCAACATGTGTGGACTTCAACTCCCAGAATTCCCCAGCCAGCAACACCATGCTTATACTGGCTGGGGAATTCTGGGAGTTGAAGTCCACACATTTTAAAGCATCCCAGGTTGAGAAACCCTGCTCTAATAACTGAAGACTGCTTGTCTTGTGTTCTCTCTCTGCTGCTCCTGCTGGCAGCTAGTAAGTGTGATTTTTTCCTGCAGTGCATTTGAGAGACAGCCAACGTTCTTGGGAAGAGCTGATTTCTGCAGCATCCACAAATAAATGAAGCAGTGGCAGTGCTGACTTTAAGCAGAGGTAATCATATATACATGTGTGTCTCTATGTGTATGTTGTTATAAATACAATATATTGTAGAGTAATATGAAGGCATATTAATGTTTAGAAAAAAGGTGAACCACTGCAATGTTACAGAGACAGACTAAGAATCAAGTGACCTGATAAAAAAGAAGTTAGGAAATATATCTAGAATTTATATATTTTTTTCTAAGGTAAAAGAGCTGACATACAAAGAAAAGAACAAATGATGCTAGATTAAAATTTGGGGACAAAACGGTATTCATTTTCAAGCTGATTTGTTGTTGCTGTTGTTTTTTCTTTTTTAATGCCAGATGCAAAAGTGTTGGAGAGAATCCATTCAAAACGATGAGAAAAGACGGCTTTTCCCCTCCCCACCCCCATAATTATTATGTGACTATTCCCCTTGCCTATTTTTAAAGCCCTCTTGTATTTTCCAGCAGGATCAAATCTTTGTGTTCTAGGGGAAAATGGCTTCTTTAATTCCTAATTGCCTAGAGTCTTGATAGGGCAGGAGATAAATCTATGTAATAAATAAATCATATTTAAATACATCATAAATGAATCATAAATAAATACATAATAGCTCCTTGTTTCATTTTTTAAATTTGAAATTGTGTTGCACCTGCCTGCCATTTTCTGTTTATTTGTCATCTATGTTGTCAAGTGATGGATGTAAAAGATGGTAATGCTGAAGCGTTTTTCTATTCCTGAGATAAAAAGACATGCTACTTGTCAAAGATGGAACTGTTCTATATGTGTGCAATTTCTGCTTACAAATGCATGAGGCTTTGCATACTACACTCTTAGCTATCAACAGACAGGTTTGCTGCTCCAAAATATGACAAGTCACCATGAACTTCTAGACTCTGAAGCCAATGCAAGGTTTTAAAGATAATATTCTGAATACATGGACATTGGCTACATTTACATCCATCCATTCATTGTTAAATACCCAACAATGTGCTTAATTACCATCAAACAAATGTGTTAAATGTGTGTTAGAAACTGGCTGCCATAACTTCCCCAAGAGTGATGCAGTCAGTCAATTGCTGGCTGAAGATTGTTGATTCCTGTGACTCAGGCATTTCACTAGCATCCTTTATAAGTATGGGATGGACTGATGGTTTGCTACTATAAATGATGGAAAATCTCACAAAAGAAGCTCATTACAGAGATGATTTGTGTAGTCGAGTGAGGATCTACATAAGAAACAAATAAAACTATTAGAATAAAATACAGCATTGGAAATGAGGATTCTTCTGCTCCCCCATTTTTTGTTCAGTCGCTTCTCCATCACTTATATGCCTCATAGAAAAGAAAAAGAATCTCAGCAGGTGGCAGCACATTACTTACCCTGGTGGGCTCTGAAGCTAAGAAGGATCAGGTCTGATTCATACTTTAATGGGAGATTCTGGGCTGTAGGCTAGTGCATCCCAGAAGAAGGCAGTATCAAACCATTTCTGTTTTCAAGAAAATTGTATGTATCATGTGTCCTTGATTTCACTGAGGTTCAGCTGAAAAAGACTACCTCAGAAAGGAAGAGGTAGGGTAGATTTTAAATGGTAAAATAAAACTGTTCCAAAAAAACCCAAAGAGCATGCATATGCAAAATAGCAGACAGTTCTGGGAGCAAAGTTATACTGTAGTCAACATTTGTTTGTTTTTGATAAAGGAAAACTGTATTTTCAAGTGTACCAATTATTTTCTCAGAGAATGTATGAAAGCCGAGAGTATTTTCTTTCAGTGAAACACTGTATGCATTTAGTCAAAATAAACTCCAAACAGGGATTTATTTATTTATCAATTTTTATGTCACCAATTTCGTTATGACACATGGTGACATACAGCAATTAAAATGTCCACAGTACTCTTACAATAAAACATCCACAGTAGAAGAAAGTAAAAACAGCACAATTACAATGACAACACCAGAATTCTACTGTTATAATAATTAATAGTATAATAGTACAACAGTCTTATCACAGTACTCACTCTAGCATTCAATAACATAGCAGTAAGACGATGTTCAAACCGCAAAGCCTTGTAGAATAATTCTTTTGGATTCTAGACCCATTTGATAATTATAAAAAGATGTGATCTATTAAATATTCAAAGAAAAAAATTAGTACCATGTTTCAGCTAGAACTGTACAAGCTTTGAAGGTGTGCTTTGAATTAATGAAATTTCAATCAGTCACTCCTGTAAAGCTTAAATAGCAATACACAGTAAAATAAAGTTTAAAATTCTAACATAGTTCTTTTGGCTAGATTGGTTTACCTGTTCCTATTCTAGTAGCATAAGTCTTCCGTTTGCTTTCTTGGAATTTGTCCAGCTTTTTGCAGATTCCAACCTTTAATTAGGAGCTTATGAGGAGAGTATTACTTCTCTTGTTTGCCTCCATTTCTTTTTTAAAAGATACTTTTTCTCTCAAGCACAAAAGGGAGGGGGTGGGGTAATTTCCCTACATACATGAACCCTTGTAAAGACATAGATTCCATGTCTGAGATGCATGAATGTGGATTCTCTGTCAGACATGAAGGCCTGACAGTCTGGAGTATTGATGAATGCCAGGTGGCCAAGATGGATGCCAAAATGACAAAACATGCACTGTTAAATCATGACACAAACTTTGCCCTTTAGTACTTGCATTGCAATGGCACACACAAGTACACTTTGTGTCACAATGTTGCAATACAGACTTTATCACTTGCAATTACCCCCCTCTCTCCCAAACACCTATGTAATTAATTGAGTTCCTTGAGACTTACACCTAGGTAAGTGACTGAAAGCCCCAAGCACTTCAGATGAACTTCATGATTCTCCCTCACTATTTTCTTTCAGCATCCTATTAATGAGGAGTCATATAGTACCACCACATAGCATTTATAGTAGACAAGAAGCAAGCTTTTTCCTATGCTTTTTTTCACTCCCAGAAGTGGGAGGGACACTTCTAAGCCTGCTCCTTATGGTTCATCCTCACATATCCTTAATCACAGCACAAACATGCCTGGTTTAAGCCTTAAAAAAAAACAAAAAAGCTATGTCCTTATGAAGTTGCCTTGTAGATCTTCAAGGTTTAAAGTAATGTTTTCCATCTTCTCTTGACACAGTCTTGGCTCTGGATCTGATCCAGCATATGTTTCATGAATTAACAACTGATTTTTTTTTCAGTTACTAGGAATAGTCTTCCATGGCCATGTTGACTTAGGCTGCAGGACAGATTAGACACCTTGCTTCTATGGAGGCATCTATCCATGTAATGTCTGACTAGTGCTTTCCAATGTGCTTATCAGGGCTTATGAACACAGTTTTAGCTAGACCTCTGTTGTTGTTGTTTAAAAAAAGACTGGGATAGTCCTTATTAGTTCAGTTTAATAAATGGGAAAAGAGGCTGCGGTCTGCCAGACATATTTTGCTGGTCCTCTCACCATTGGTCGCATTATAGGCTTTCCACTGTTTTTGACAATCAGGGATTTTGCATGCTTTTATTATTTGAAAGGATACCATGCTACCTACTCCGTTTAGGTCTATGGCCATCTAAGGCTACTTCAGGGTGCTGCAGGCCACAAGACAGAAATGAACTCACTGACTGCTTTACCATTCCTTGCAATGGTAGTCAAGGATGAATTTCCTTTGTTATCAATCACCTCCTGCTGTTCTACTCCATGGGCCTCTTCCATGCCTGTGGAGTTCTTACGAAAAGATCATTACATCCATGTTCACAAATAGTCCTACTGATAGGTCATGGGCCCAGAGCATCTCCATGCCTTTGACCAGTTAGTTGGCCAACCTGACAAGTAGCTAAGCATGCATTTGAAGCAGTTGTCTATGCTTACCGAGTCCTGCCCCAACCCACATAAGGAAGCATGACTGATGGATATTTCCAATATTTGGCAGGTGATGCTTGGAGAGAGGGAAAATGAAGCCGCGGGATTCCACCCATTATTTTCCTTAACTTTCTCACATTAAAAGAATAAGGAAAACACTGATCAATAGCCTTATTACTGGGGTATACTCAGGGGGTTAAAAAAAACCAAGATGGTGGCTTGATTTTGAGGCCCTGCCCCTTTTTTATGTGGGTCACTTATATGACTCATATAAAAAGTACTGAGGCTTTGATCATACAATCATGGGCACCACCTTCATTTTTATACCCCTCCCCCCTCCCCTCTGTGGATGCCCGTTTTCATTACTGTGGCAGAAAAGGAAATGGAATCAGGGCAGCAGATTCCATTCCAGCACAATTTTCAACTCAACAATTGGTAGCTGGCACTTTAACAAAACTGTATGGCTGTGCCTACAGTTCTCAATATCCATTTCTTAGCCAGTCATCTGAAAAGGGGTGACTACATGCTCGTATCTATGCATACATAAGAGTTGCAGATACTGTAACTATGAAGCCCAGTTTATGTCTGTTCATAGATATCTCTTTTCCAATGTCCATAGTATGTTGCTTGCATGCATCTTCATGTGAGAGGAACAAATGAAAAGGAAGTCTTAGCTATATAAAAAAACAGATAATTCAATATCTTTATCATATGCCTACTGTGAGAGCCAGTTTTGTGTAGTGGCTAACGCATCAGGTTAGAAACCAGGAGACTGAGTTCTAGTCCTACCTTAGGCATAAAGCCAGCTGGGTGACCTTGGGCCAGTCACTCTTTCTCGGCCCTCAAAAGGAGGCAATGGTAAACCACTTCCAAAAAACCTTGCCAAGAAAACTGCAGGGCCTAGTCCAGGCAGTCCCCAGGAGCCAACACTGACTCAAATACATACACACACAGACACAGACACAGACACACACACACACACACACACACACACACATGCCTACTGTAGATGGAGAAGGTAGAGACTAGGAGAAACATGATTCAGACTGATCTAGAACAATGGAGAACCCATGCTATAAAGGATACTGGGACGCCACTTCTGCAGGCACTGACTTTGATTTTTTCCCCCCATCTTTAGGGTTAGATTGACTGATCAACCTAAAATTGGTTACTGCCTCAACTGAGAGACAATGAAACCCAGAGGACCTGAGGGATGGATACTGTACACATACCTCTCCTGATTTTGAATACCAGCATCATTTGTGCAGCTTTGTAGGGCAGTAGGTCTGGGGTTCTTTCTGTACTTGCTACAGATGGAGAGTGAACAGGGGCTCTGAGATTGCCATTACTGTAATTGCAAAGCAGACTGAAACCTTAGCTTCTGCATTTCTGCATTTTGACATATCCACCTACACACAGACAGCAAAAAATATTTCTTGAACTCCAGTTTTTCAACAACATTTATCCAGGGGCTGCATCTTAGCTGAATGAATCCAGATGACCATTACACAGCAGCCAAGAGATGCAAAAAAAAATGAACTTTTTGTTGTTACCTAGTAGTCAGTAGGTTAATAATCATTCTGAAAAATGCTATCTTGCTTTGGCCACCCTCCAACAGAATGCATAGGCCTTCAGATGGATTGGGTCTCAGATTGGTCTCACCAAAAGAACTCAAGACATTTTTAACCAGATGATTGCATCCTGTCTACATCAGTTATGGCAGTAAAATAAGACTGCAAGTTTATGTGCACTTATTTGTGTGTCAGCATTAATGGAACTTGATGGGATTTACTTCTGAGTAAATAGGAACCAAATTGGTCAATACTGCAATTTTTACCACAGCCATCCTTAACTGAATTTTAAGCATTAGAAAGCTTCCATCACCAATGAGTAATTTCTTAAACCTTCCCCCACTTACAATGCCAGGAAATATTTTACTTTATTTTATTTTATTATTATTTTATTGGCCTTTCATAGGAAGGCCTATTGGTTATTTTGCAGTACAAAACTTTCAGCTGCACAAGGTAAGTTATCTTTAAAGCTATACATCCAGGAATTTTCATCCAATCAAGCTGATTAATTGGTTGAACATTTACAAACATCTGATAATTAAATTTGTATTTGGCTATGTAAAAAGGATTGATGCTCCACTTCACCCATATTTCTTTCTCTTTCATTTTGCAGGACTGAAATTTTGTCTTCCTGATTCATCATTCAGGTGGTTAGATGCATCACATTATGTCAATAATGTTACATTAGTAGTTCATTCGACTATAATGGGCTTGACACATCATTGAAAAAGCATATCAGACCTTCCTAATGTCAGTCAACCATGTTCTCTTCATACCAAAGGAGTGGATTTTAATCAGATCCAATATTTTTGCTCTTTATATGTGTTTAATAAAGCTCATGGATTTTTTAAAAAATATATTAGATTTTTAGTGTATGCATTCATTTGAAAATTGAACTGTTGGAATCCAGCAATTCATTAGCAGATTTCAATTCATGTGATTCGTCCTTTCTTCTTGTGGGCCCTCCACATACCCTTAAAATATGCTCCATAGTCTTGGGGAATTTTCAGGGTACTTGGAGGCTGTAGGGTCAGTAAAATAGAGGAGAGTGGGTAGGAAAAATTGTTTCAATTCATAGAAGCATATGCTTAGATTCTTACCCAGTTAGGCAGAAGCACTTGACTAACTCTGACCTTAAAAGCCCAGTAATGTCATGCACAGTTAGTACTTAGATGGGAGACAACCACAAGAGTCTAGCACTGGGAACTGGGGGGAAAAAAAATACTGAATAGAAGGAGGCAATGGTGCACCACTTCTATAATGCTGCCAGAAAAACTAGTAAGGTTGTTTGTGAAGTCACCAGCATAACAACCTTCCTGGGGGGGAAAACCAAACCTACTGAAAAAATGCAGTTTGTGCCACATTCTGGAGCTAAAAGATCCTGAGGTAGTACAGATTTTTAGTAAAATGGTAAAGTAAAAATGGTGCTAACTCCACTATCTTGCCTTGAGTTGCTTGAGTACAACTCCTCTTCATACATCCCAGTGAACTAAACAGTAGTCCCATTCAGGCATTTAACTGAATGCCCAAAAGTCTTCAAAGTAGGCACAGAATAGGCCTGCATCTTCCCCCCTCAAAATCCATGCATGTAATTGGAGGCATGAAGGAGAACGATACTTGCAGTGGCTTAAATGCAAGTCCACGTCTCTCACTGTGGTCCCAGATCACAAGGTTAGCTGTACTCATGTTTCTGCAAATATTAGTAAAGCTTTCTTTAGACCCTCCAGCTGAACACATGGAGATCGGGAAGAGAAGAAGGCTGCATATACAATCCTCTTCTCTACTGGGTTTGAAGCCCTGCTTTCATTCAACTGACTCCCCCAACACAGCTACTGTTGCCCAGTCATTTCAGGCATATTTTAATAGAAAATCTATCCTTTGCAGGCTGAAGATCTTAACTTGAATCTGTGACCTGACAACCTGGACAACCAATGCCTGTCAATGCAAAGTCATGGACCAATGGGTTAACTTGGCACACAATTGTTTTTTCTTTTTCTTGCACAAAATTATGGGCCATCTCCAGTTCGTTAAGCACATTTAAATGATAATTATTTTGATTGGGAAGAATTAAGCCTGTACTTAACTTTCACAAGAGCCAGTTTGGTGTAGTGGTTAAGCTATCAGGCTAGAAGCTGGGGGACCATGAGTACTAGTCCCACCTTAGGTACAAAGCCAGTTGGGTGACCTCGGGCCAGTCACTTTCTCTCACCTCTAAGAAGGAGGCAATGGCAAACCACTTCCCCTCAAAAAATTCTTGCCAAGAAAACTGCAGGGACTGTCCAGGCATAGCCAGGAGTCAAGACTCACTTGAAGGCACAAAAATAATAATAAATAACTTTCACATAGGAAACAATGGGAATTGCTGGATCAATTAGCTAGATCAATTAGTAGGCACATAAGACAACTTCTCAGATAAAGTTCTGAACAAAATGCCTGCTGAGGCAGCTTCATGAGTTTCTCTGGAGGTGCTCACAAAAGATTCAGAGTGACTTGTATATCCATATATTCTGTACTTCTCATTAAATTATGAAAATAAAGTCACATATCTCACCTACATTAGAATGGATGTGCTATACCCATATAAGAAGCATATAACTTTTCACATGAAAGAGAGATAGGATTTTCCTTTTTGCAGGTTTACTGGAATGTGTGAAAGGGAATGAGTTACCTGTATATTTTTTCTTGGCACTTCTGAAATAAAGTGAAAAGTAGCCTTGAATGATAGTATTTTAAGTCAAGAAAAGCACTGTGTACTTTGGCTTCCTGACCTGTGTATAGGGTGTGTGTACACACACACACACACCCTATACACAGGTCAGGAAGCCACAGTATGGACAGAACATGGTTAAACAGACTGGCTCCAGTTTGGCAAAGAAATGAGACAAGGCAGTATACTCCTCCCGTTTATTCAATCTACATAGTATGCTGAATATTGTCATGTTCACTGTTTCAATGTGGTTTATACATCGTAACGTTTCACATGCCATGGTGCTGACGCGCGTTTCTGTTTGGGAGGGAGCTGCTGTGAAACCTTGTACCACGCTCTGTATCTGTGTTCATTACAATGGAATGTGTTTGGGTTATGTTCTCTGTTCAAGGACTTTTCCCGCGGACCATCAGAAACCGTTAGTAGCACCTGGGATTGTGAGCCTGGGAAGATTCTACGAGGGGAGGGATCTCATTTGTACCGAGGGTTTTTTAGTTTGCATTTGGCACGCTTTCATCATTCTCAGCTTTCTCTGTGATCCTGCATACTATTCTTTAACAAATCAGATCTCTTTGAATTCCTGCTCATGAGTCTGATGGTGTTTTAGAATAGGCAACCATTACAAATATATATTGAGTAAAGCTTTATTGGAAGAAGATGAGCATGAGTTTAAAATTGGAGGAAGAAACATCAATAACTTGTGCTATGCTGATGACACTACTTTGATAGCTGAATATGCAAATAATTGGCAAACTCTAGGTAATGAAAGTCAAAGAGCACAGTGAAAAAAATGGGACTAAAATTAAATATAAAGAAGAAACTAGTGACAACAGATATAGCAATCACCTTTAGAAATGACAATGAAAATATTGAAGTGGTGGATAGTTTTTGCATTTTAGGATGGACTATCAACAGTAAAGGAACCAGCAGCCAAGAAATATATTGCAGACTAGCAGTTGCAAATGCTATGATGCTTCCAAATCTACAAAGATCAGAATCATGCAGGCACTGTATGGAATCCATCTGACACTGTATGGAAGCAAAACTTGGATACAGGCTAGAAAGAGCATTCACATTTTGAAGTTTGGTGTTGGAAAAGATTCCTGGGAACACCATGAAGAGCCAATAAAACAGACAAATGGATCATCAAATAAATCATCCCAGAGATCTCACTTGAGGCACAAATGACCAGGCTCAAAGTATCATACTTTGGACACATCATGCAAAGACGTAGCTTTCTGGAGAACTCTATAATGCTGGAAAAGATGGAAGAAATAGAAGGGGAATGACCAGCAGCTAAGTATATGAATGCAGTTATAGCACCAATGGGGACATTGTTGGAAGACCTGAAGGACTGGATGGAGGACAAATTGTCCTGGAGAAAATCTATCTATGTAGTTACTAAGACATTGACTTGATGTTACATAAGCAAATCATAAATACACACACACTCACACACACACATCAGATGGTTTGCAAATGTAGCCCCTTTGGACAACATAGGCATTTCTTCTGAGTCTATTTGCATTTCATACATTGGAACACACCTCCAAATATTTTCTGTATACAATTATGGAATGCATTGAGGAGAAAGCAGGGCCATGTTCCTTTATCTCCACTCTGACCATACAGTAAATGTCCCCTCTGCTTTGGTAAAACTTTTACATATTTCATTAGGCTGCTAGATTTGATATAAGGGGAATACAACAAACATCATCATGCACTGAAAGCACATTTTAAAGAGACTGTGTAAACAGCCCATGTCCCCTGTTGTTATGCCTGTGGCTGCTATATTAGAGTATACTCAAAATGAAGAGAAAAAAAAGTTTTCTTCTGAGCTTGTAACAAAATAGCCGCATGCCTCATTCTGTTGGAATATTTCAAGTGAGCTGTGTTCCAATGGAAAAGAATGCCAAATATTTTGAAGTCTCTAATTTTTCATCCCAAGGCCATAAAAGTGTTGGAAAATTACTGTAGGTAACACTCCCAGTTTAGTTTGCACCCAGCACACTCCCTGACAATCCCTATATTCAGATCGCAATAAGCACACACACCATCCAGTTCATTTAGCAAAAATGTAATTTGATTTTTTTAAAATTAACCATCAGCAAACTAAAAAAGAAAAAGAAATAGGGCAAAAACTAGGCAAAAATAGGGAGAGGGAGAGAGAGATGAACAATAAGCAAGAGATAAAAGGACAAAGGACTTAGTATCAATAATCTACATTATCTTTATCTATGTATCAATCTATATCAAAAACCATAGAACTTTCCAAAGCCCCTAGAAACAATAATCTGGGAATAGCATGGAGAGGAAGTGGACTTTAGTTATTCCAGCTCTAACTCCTTTATGGACACAACAATAGCACAATAGAGATGGAAAGTAGGACACCCGGGGATCAGCACCATGAAGAAAACAATTTGGTGATTTGGGATGATGTATCCAACAAAAGTAGGTGGGATAGTAGTCTATAGATAATGCTACCTAATTTTTCACCAATAGAAAAAATTCCCAAGAAGTTAATTCATATATATATACTCATAGTAAACACTTAGCAGGCTCCAATGATTGTTTTTCTTCCTATTTGCTACAGGTTTATTCTGAAAATAAATATTTTTTGAAGGCTGGGTAGGAGGTGACACTCAGTAGGGATTACTGCACTTTTAGTTTTGAGACTCCAGGATGAAAAATGAGGGTACAAACAAATTCTGTTGTTTCCTATGATGGAATTTTCAGAACCACATGAAATAAAGCATACTCATTTGGTCCAAGCTCATGGGAAAAAAAGAAAAAAAAAACCCGTAGGTATGGTTCTGTGCCAAGCCCAGAACATTTCAAATGACTTTTTTAGAGCTGAAAACATTTCAGGTTCAGAACATTTTGCAGACATGTAGATCACAGGCCATATAGGACACCCTGTCTGACAGACACTCAGCAATCATACATGATTCCACTACCCACTCATGCATGCATTCAATGCACAAATAAGTTATTTGATCTCCAGTGATTCCCCAAAGACATAATGTCACATATTAATCAGTATTTACCAAATTTTAAGGATCCTGGAAAGGAATGCAATTGCTTTAATGCATAACTATCAATTGCTGCAGTCATGCATCCATATGTTCTGAAGCACCTCTATTGAAGTGAAACTGAAACACTGCACAGCCCTAAAAAGAATAATGCAGCCAATACAATTCTTTAAAAGCAAGAGTAAAAGTATGAAGTACAGATGACTAAATGCTGGTAGAGATTGATGTCTGAATTTGGCACCTAATGCATGCAATGGGGGTGCCAGGAAGACCTCTTTAGGAAACGTATTTGTAGATGGGAGCATTACAGAGAAGGTTCTTTCTCCAGGTACGACACATAGAGAATGAGCTTCTGAAGACAACTGAGCAGGAGCATCTGAATTTGTAGTCGTTCTGAAAGCCAGCAAATAAATTTATGTTCAAATTGCACCTACATCACAATTATAGAATGCCCAGTTCTCTTCAGTTAGATGGAGTGGGAGTATTTCTTTTCTTTTTTTGCTGAAAAGTATTCATCATATAAGAATGTAGAAATTTCCCTTTAGGAAACTGCTATCTAGGGATAATTGTTGTTTGCTGGAATAGAAGTAGATATCTCTTCCAAAAATCTTGAATTCCTAACAACTTATCATTAATTCTTAAGGTCATTAACCACTTACCAGGCCCATGTGAGGCATTTGTCTCACCAAAGTGTGAAAGCAATACTATTCCCTTGTTGTGCCTTGTGCCCTTCCAACTACCTCTTTTGGCACACCCAGTAGCCAGACAGGGCTTCTGCGCTTGTGCTTTACATGCACAAAAGCCTCTTCTGCTGTTTCTAGTGAGCACAGAGTTAGCATGAAGTGAAGCAGCACAGCAGCTACGCTTCACTCCTCAGAATTGCTATGAAACACTGTCAAAAGAAAATACCCTTCTCCAGCTTTACGTAGTACCAACATTTACATATGGGAAAGACTGTCACACATTTGCAATTGGAACTCCAATAAAGTGAAGAGCAAACTGATACACACATGCATGCAAAAAATAAAAACCTGGCACACTGTATTTACATCTCGGTGACAAAACGTTCTGACGTTAACTACTGATATTCTGCACAGTGTAAAATATTTGCAAATAGTATAAATTTAGAGTGTGCAATTATTATGTCTCCATCAAAAGATTGAGTCAGTCAAAAGCCATATTTAAGGGTAGATGAAGATTTCATTTGACTTTCCTTTTTGTTAAAACTTCACAAACTCATGCAAGTAAGAGTTCAGTTATTATTTAACATTCTCTTATTACTGAGGATTTTGTGATGTGGTGTTTGGTAAATATATGATGCATATTTTAATGAAAACGATGTATAATATGCATTATAGTAAGGAAATTTACTTGCACAAAGTATGTATTTTAGTCAAGCTGAATACAAAGAATGTATATGAGAAAGGTTTATGAAAGTGCAATTTGATATGAAAGTAGTTTGGAACAAGTTTAGGACTAGAAAAATAGAATCAATGTAATATTGAATTAGGAGCTGGGAGATGCAGGTTCAAAGCCACCCTCAGCCATAGAAATTCATTCAGTGACTGATGCTCTCAGTGCAACCTATCTCACAAGGATGGGCAGGGCAGGAGGGGAGAAGATTCCTATATAAGTTGCTTTTGGCCCATGGAGAAAAGCTAAAATATAAATCAAACAAAGAAAACAATGCAACTGATATAATATAAAATCAACTGATTCAGCTATCAATAGATAAAACACAAAAGGATAGATTTGCAGATACCGTGGCAATGAAAGTGAAGTAGTCACTTAATGCATGTTTCTTTAGCATGTGGAACAGAAATGGAGGAAAACCTTGAAAAAGGTTGTGTTTCCACTGAGTTTTTATGAAATGCTATGGTGAACATCAAAGGTTATAGCTTCTGCAAATCTCATGAGATGTCAGCGTAAGCTTACCACCCAAATGGAATGGTGTAACTGAAACATTCTCACCAAAATGAAATGTAGAACTTAATGCATAATTTCATTTTACATTCATGATGTAGTTCTGAAGAATAATAAAAACCAGAACTTAACAAATCAGAAAGTTGAATGTCAGAAGTTGTTGTTTTTTTTAAAGCGGCTTTCATGTTGACCTCTACTCTCCAGAAACTTAAAATCTGTTTCACATCAGAAGCTGTGGGGACAAAACCATACATGGGAAATGAATAGGCATTGCCAGTTTATAGAAGACCAGTTAGATTTTTTTTTTAAAATCCAGTGGGATTCATGACATAACCAAAGAGCAACAAACAGCAGGTGATAGGAAGGATTTATATAAAAACAAGAATACTTTGAACTTAAGATGCTTTTATTTATTGTCTCCACATTTTCCATCCAAAGGGTGCTAAAAAAACATTAAAAACCCATCAAACATTATACAGATGCAAAAATGAGAAATGAGACCAAGTAAAAGAAAATGTTAATTCTTATTCATAGTTGTTTTATATATTTATTTCATTTACGTATATTCAAAGACTCTGAATTCAGCATTTCAGTTCAGCATTTGGAATGTACACAAAAAAGCATTATGTAAACAAATTAGTATTACTGATTTCAGTAAAAATCACAATTTACCCATTTTAATTCATGTCTATCAAATATTGCTTACACTAAGATCCATAACTTCATTTCAGTACTGCTGAATCTTGCAACTCAAGGCAGTTTACTCGAATAAAATTAAAAAGAAAAATACAGTTGAAACCAGCAACAAATTCTAATATAACAAAAGTTGTGGGGGGAGGGAAAAAGAGTAATCATAACAAACATCCTATAGTGCCACTTCAGCAATGAGCAACATTGTGGAAACGCCCTGCAGAACAACTCTGTTTTGACAGCTTTGTGCAAAAATGTCAGAGTTGGTACCAATCTGAACTCTGGTGGGGAGGGGATTCCAGAAAGTGGGGGCCACTACAGAAAAATGCTATGGGAAAATGCAACATCCCCTTTTGGAACAAGCATACTGCATCCTTTCTATCTGAAAGAAGCAGTCCTACAGATATGTAGGAGCCAAGATATCTAGGACTTCAAGATTGAAAGGTTAAATCAGCCATGAAACAGTTCAGTCAGCAGAAATTTAAACCAACAGAGAAGACAATCGTAACATAGAAAAAGGTGAAAATCAGAAATCTAGTATGCCTATATATAATCACTTTTTCTGGAGTACTGGTGTGAAGTTGTCCAGCTGAGCTGTAATACAGGGATAAAACTTTTTAGAATATAAGTTAGTAGTGTGCCCATGTGCCCTACTTGACAAAAGCCCTTGAGAAAATCCCTCATCATCTCAAAGTTAGATTTTGAGACATAATCTCCCTGCAACAGACTGTGGAACTGCTATCCAAGCTTTAAAAGATTCAAAGTGTGATGGCCCATTTGCTAATTGGTGGTGTAATAACTATGCTATAGTCACTGCATTGCTTACTGATTTGTTTCCAAGTCCAGTTCTAAGTAGGCTTATGGCTTTGAAAGATTCACAGAGCTCAGCTGCCTTGTACTTATAGCACCATCCCTTATTACAAGATCAAATCGGTCCCATGCATACTGCAAGAGAGAATTTGCTGAGGGTCCCCACCCTGCATGAGATGACAAGGGTGGGGATCTGACAGTAAGCCTTCTCTGTTCCTGCCTCCCTGCTATGGAATACTTTGCCAGTCAAGGTATGGAATGCTCTCAACCTCCTGGCCTTTAGGAAGACCCTTAAGACCTGGCTGTTTTGCAGAGTGTTTGGGAGCTAATGGTGGGATAAATTATTTGATTGTTTTGTTCAACCTTATGGTATGATGTACTTTTATTGGAATTAAGTATGGTTTATTACAAGCCACCCTAAGACCTGGATTGTAGATATCTTTTGCATCTTATATCTACAAAGATGCATCTTTTGTAGATATATACATCATTTATTGAATGGCCACTCAGAAGGATGACCAGCAGCAATCTCTTGAAGAAATTGTGGTGAGACCTTGCCTTCCTCTCCCTACAGCCTGTATTAAATGTTTAAGCCTCATTAGTCATTATCCCTTCTCTTATCTACATAAAAGGTGGTTCTCTGGTACTAAAACCCTGAGAAACTATTTATATCAATGACACTAGTCGCATTGTCTATAATTACAGGCAGCAGCTATGAGCTGAAGAGATCAGTGGAAACCACAGAACATACCTATTTCTGGCTTGTGGCATTAGAAGTTTCTAGGGTGTATATATGGAAGGATAGGAATTGGGCATTTGACTGCCCTGCCATAACATACTGCATGTACATATAACATTGGCATATAATTTTTGAATTAAATTAAATATCATTTAAAACCCAATTAAACATTCATAAATAACGTAGTAATTTCTCAATGTCCAAATCAAAAGATCTATTGACTTCTTTCCTAAAGTCAAAATGTTGGGACTATGTACTACAGTACATCTTTTGAGGGAAGGTCTTCTACAGCTCAGGAGCAATATGCAACTAGCCTTAAGCTCTAATTGTGTAAGGTTGGTGACTTATTTTTAATCGTTTTCTGGGGAGAATCTTCAGACAGGACTCTACCTGATCAGAAAATGTTTAAATCCTTTCTCATTCCTGAGTGCAACGCTGCAAATTTCCCTCAATTGTTCTGGTGCTATGTAAATATCAAAAGGATGACATACAGAAAATCAGTGAGATTCCTGCTTCTTTCTTAGAGTAATGCAAGGGTCAATTCAAGTCAATTTAATTCAAATACAGAAACAAGAAAAGACCAAAACAAAAATAAATTAATATATAAGCATACAGTATAAAGTATTCAGGTTTTTACTATACCTTGTTCTTGAAGCTAAGTAGCAAAACTTTGCAACATTATAAGTTACAAAGGACTTTGTCTGCAACAAAGCAGTCAACAGAGTAGTCATCTGGCCAGAGATTGCTGCTAAAAGAGGGAAAATAAGATTTGATCTACTGTCAAATAATACTGTCCTGTGTGATCGTCGGATGCCCCTACGCCTCAAGTCAAAGGTCTACAGAATGGTAGTGCACCCAGTCGCCCTCTATGGATCGGAGTGCTGGCCAGTGAAAGCAAAGCACAAGCAGGCCCTGCACGTGATGGAAATGCAAATGCTCTGATGGTGCCTTGGACTAATGCGATTCGACCAGGCCATGAATGACAATGTCCAACAATGACTGGGAGTCGCGCCAATCGTGACAAAACTGTGGGAAGGAAGGCTTAGATGGTATGGACAAGTTGTACGAAGCAAAGAAGACTCGGTGGCAAGAACAGCCATGATTCTGGACCCTGGTGGCTGGCGACCCCATGGTAGACCCAAGAAATGGTGGATGGACTGCATTAAGGAGACATGGAATGTGTGAACATCACCCCTGACGATGCCTTGGATCAAGTCAAATGAGATGGATATGCCGACAAGCAGAACCTGCCATAGCACAGGAATAACACTAGGAAGAAGATCTACTGTCAGATAAAATCTATAGAATAAAACAGCATGTGTGATCAATGCAACCTCTTCAGTGCCACATGGACAAAGATGATGTGCTGTAGGAACATTATGTTGTCTGGCCTATAATAGCACAAAGGAGAGGATGTTGCAAGATGCCCTAATGATGAACCACCAGAATGTTTGGTGTATCAGTGTATAAAGAAATCATATCTCTCACCTTAAATATTCTTGGTGTCTTGCAGCACCTGGATAATTGGTTCAGATTATATTGTAACTCTTTTTCCAGGAATCATTGGGTGATCATGTTTCTTGCCTGGGACAAGGCAAGGTTACATAAAGCAGTCTGGGAAAGGCCAGATGAAATCAATTTATGCTGTGGGACTTCTTCTAGGTAGATTGGAAGGTACCCTTTAAAACAAAACAGAGCAGCTCAGTGGGCTGATAAATGAGTTTGAGCCAATAATAAAATATAATTATTCAGACTCTTATTTCTCCCCTGATCAGCCCAGATTCTAGCCTCAGGACTGCATAGGAAATATATTGTATGCTGAATATAGAACAAAGATATCTAGATTGCATAGCTTCAAGCTGTCTAAAGTTAGAGTATGGGCCAAGAGTCACCCAAATAATAACTGTGCTGTAGGCAAATATGATTATCATTTAAATAATGATATAGTTGAAATAGCTTATTGGGCCAAATTAGAGACATAAGCAGCATAAGCATCCTTTCTTCTTTTGGTATAGAATATAACCCCAAAATATTTGAACGTTTAAGTTGTTCTGTGCCGTGACCATTAATAGTCCATGTGTTTAGGTTCATTAAGGGAAAAAAATTGGAGAACAAAAATATCTATAGATTGTAAATGCTAGATGAGAGACTTAATGTAAATATTAAATAAAGAGGGTGCTAATATGCAGTATTGGCAGACAGCCCTGAATATCAAAATAGATTTGGATAGAAGACTTGCATAATTATATCACACTCACAAATAAGACCCTTTGTGTAGCTTACAAAGCAAAAGGTGTTTATCAGCTGAGATGCTGCCCTGTTGAAACCTTTATAAATTTCATTAGATAGAATCAAATGCTGCTTTAAAATCCACAAAAGTTGCAAACAATTGGCTTTTAGTGTAAGACCATATTTTTCAAGAAGACACTGCAAGACCAAGCAATGAGTTATGATAGATCCACCCAATTTAAATCTAGCCTGCTCCTTCTCCAAAAATCTCTCTTGGATAATGCATTCCTTCAGTGTGGTCGCTAAATGTATAGTACACATCTTACTGATGATGTTGAGAAGACTAATGTGTCTAAAATTAACAGGGTCATCTCTGTTACATTTCTTATATATTATAATAATAACAGTCCCCCCATTCATTGTGGCTGAATGCTGGTTTATAAACATAAGTAAACAAAAAAAAAAGTGGAGGGACTGATGTCCACCAGGATAAATTTGTCTTAAAAAAAATATGGGAGAATACAGTTAGTCCCCAATTTCTTCTCCAAGCTCAGGCATTCTATAATTTGTTTTAATGTCATTTGTTGAGACTAGTGGCCATTGCTGCAATGCATCAGTTGGCACATTTAGTGAAGAAGGACAACTGTCCTGGAATCCATAAAGAGAGATAAAATAAGTCTTCTGTGCCTCTAAAGGGATAAGCAACCCATCTGAGGTTTTGCCAGTTTTGACTGGCTGGAGTAATATGCCAGAGATATTGCTGTCCCTATAGGAATTTGGTCTGACGACAGTATTTCCTATTAAATACAAAGGCTAAAATCTGGTGTATTCATTCTTCTCTTATCTAGTACATTAGATTTAGAGTTAAATACGTTTTCTCTAAGAATGAATAGTATAGAATGGTATAGTTTTTTTTTTAAAAAACCCTCATGGATAAGAGGATTTCTTTCAGAAAGAGGTAGAAATCTGATGGCCACAATGATCAGTAAGATCCATGTATTTATGTTAATTGTATTACCACTCCTGCCTGCTAAACATGTGCAAAATATTGAGAAATATAAAAAGGAAATGTTGCTACAGTATGCTTACAAAGTTTAGCATTTAATAGGCTTTTTCTTTTACCATATTGTTAACAGCGATATAATGGTGTATTTAAATGTCTGATGGAAAAACAAGTCAGATCTATGCTGTATGAAAGGATTCATACTATATGAAATGATAATGGATCTATTATAATTTTCTTCTGGATTCCTGCTCCCATCTTTCTAATATATGACTTTCTTACTGAGCTGCTCCAAAACATCTATCTTCACCAGAATTGATTCAACACATCATCATCTGCAATGAGGTGATAACACTTTTATTTATATCCGCCAAGGGACTGACTATGGCAGATGAAAACAGCCATCTTCCAAAAATATCATTCTTTGCAATGGGGTATAATATCATCATTTTTCTTAATTACTTGACAGTTTATCTATTGTACCATGAGCTTTTACAAGATACAAAAGTGAAACATTTTATATAAGCCATAGCCAGTAAAAATACTTTTTTCTACTAAATATGCCCATTAAAAATCTCGAGATACTTTATAGGGGCAAGAAAGATACATGGAAATACAAAATTACATAGAGCTTTGCAGGTGCACTAATTATCTTCACCCTAAAAATAATACTAGGTGCAGCAAAGAAGCCAGCCTAACAATGCTGATGAAGGAAAGTCATGGGATAGAAATTCAAGCAATTCCAAAAAATATTGGAATTAATTCTGAAGAATTTTCCCTCTTCTTAAAATGCACCATAACTGGGTCATGCAGTACTCTCTAAATGTACCAAGAGAGCCAGTTTGGTCTAGCAATTAAAGCAATGGGCTAGAAACCAGGAGACTGAGAGTTCTAGTCCTGCCTTAGGCATGAAAGCCGGCTGGGAGACTTTGGGCCAGTCACTGTCTCTCGGCCCAATTCACCTCACAGGGTAGTCGTTGTGGGGAAAACAAGAGGAGGAAGGAGTATTAGATATGTTCACCACCTTTAGTTATTTATAAAAATAACGGGATAGAAAATAAAAATAAATAAAATAAATAAAGAGTGTGCAAAGTTGGAGAAGGCTGATGTTTCTGTCTACACCAATAATTGGTATCAGATCTGAGAGAAAAAAATATTAAGTCCAAGTGTACCAAAGTATGTCTTAGAGAAATTCCATGAACCATCTCATATAGAAGCACTCAGCATGCAGTTCACTTGTGGCAGGCTCTACTCTGGATCAATTTTGCAAATTGCTAATTGTTGACCTACTCTAGTGGCCTGGTGTACTTTTCATGCCCTTACAGTTTTATAGGCATTGTGAAAAGTAACATCAGAACAAAACACCCTGAAACATCATAGCAAACATCTTGACATAGACTGAAAGGTAAAATGTTCTTTGATTCCTTGGTTTATTTCCAGAATAATATTTCTCATGTGCACTATGGCTTCAATCACGCAAATTGTGTGGTTGTTTTTTTCTCCATGTAATGTTTCCTGATAGTATTTAAAGTTGCATTTGAGCAACGATGTCCTCGTATGAAGAAGAATCTGAATAGATACCATTGTATTTAGTTTGCATTGTTTTCTTAATCACACCATTTGTAGCTGAGGAATTATTGCTGACAACTAGAGGCTACATCTGTTCAAAACTCGTTTAATATCAAACATTCTGTGCATGTTGCATCTTTGGAAAGCATGGAGGAGAAGGAACTGACCACATGATCTTGCCTGGAATCAGTTATTTGGTTTGATATAAATTTCCTTTTAAACATATTGTGGAAATCTTAGATGTAGGAATTAATAGCAGCAATTTTAATCTTTCTGTCTCATATGAACACACAGCAATTTTGTAATATTTTCCAAATTAATATTGCCAGAAACAATCTAATGGCCCTGACCTTACGTTTTCAAGGCAACCCAAAACAAATCAGACTGGTATAACAAATATTATCATATGTTCCTCTTTTGAAGAAATGTAGAGTGTGCAACTTTTTTTCTTTTTATAAATCAAGGGTGCTTGGGACTGAAAAAACAGGGACAGGGAGAAGAATAAAGAAGGGTGATTCTAAGAAAGAAATGAAAGGGCTTCATAGCTTAGATAAAGGGGAGAAAATGTGAATATGAAAACTCTGAAAGCGTCAGTTATTCTCTCAATAGCAACTTCTGTGTGAGAAATTATGTGTTTAATCATTCAGTGTGTACAAGATTCACATCCATGAAACGGCCATGCTCAGAAACCTTTTCTACAGAGATTTCATGTTTTATTTTCGGGTCTCCAGCTGCCCCATTTTAATTTTCCAAGTAGGTTAGTCTGAAGGATCAAGGTTATCCAGTGAATTTACAGCTGAATGGAAATTTCAGTTTTGCTTTAATTTGACATTGTAAACATTACATGACACTAGATCTCATGTCATCTCAGTTCATGTCCCCAAGTATGTCCACACATTTCAATGAAGCATTTCACATCAACTGAGAGCAATGAGGAATAATGTGATCCACCTATGAGTTTTCAAGTGAAGTTCATACAGGTGGAAATCAATTTTGTAATTCTCAAATATTATTATGGTCTTTATATAATAAGGCTAAGGCTGATTTTTGTATGTTGTATCTCAAAATAAATTCAAAAATTAATGTTCTGCATCAGAAAAGTCAATTTTCAAATGGAAAACCTATATAGTGTGCTCTTCTAAAATAGTACGTTTTAAGCTAGAAACCCAATGAATACTTGGAAGTTCCTCTGCAAGATTACTAATAGTGTACTTACTTTCCCAGAAAACTGCCCTATCCTATATACTGGTCAACACTGAATGTGATCCAATTATGGATTTCAGATCCTCTGAAATCATGATTAAGTTGAACTAAACAAACAAAAAAGTCAGAAATCCCATTTTGATAAAGATTATAATACTAGAACCTGTGTGTGTGTGTGTGTGAGTGTGTGTTGGGGGAGGGGTAATATTTCTTAATTCCTCATCTCATCTCCACTAGACCTGGCCTGACTATTCCACATATTTATCTCCAACCTCCCAGTTCAACAATGTATTTGTTCCATATTATAAATCTTTTGTACACTACACTCAGAGGAAACGTATACTAAGGATCAGCAATGTAATAGAGATGGGTTCCAGGTCTACCATATCACCCTAGTAGACTTTCAAGGAACACCCCCATCTCTTTGCATTTTCACTTGATATCTTGGGCTCTCACTGAAATATTACAAGATTTTATGAGTGTGTGTATGCAAACGTGTGTGTAAATGTGTGTGTGCATCCGCTTACTATCATGCAAGATGACACAATAGGATTCCGTGTCTGTAAAGACTGAATATCCTTGACAGAGTGTTCAGTTGTCCAGCAATTTTCCAGCCCAGATATGGTGAATTCACTCTTGCCTCATCTCTTGTGTTAACAGATTCTTTTGCTGATCACCACCAAAATGTGGATTTTGCTCTTTCCACAGAAAATCCACACTGGATTGACATTAGATTACAAGGCTAGAGGCATAATCATGTTCCCTAATCCAAGTTTAGTATGAGTATAAGAGAACAAGATACAAATGGGGTTTAGTGTACATGTTTTGGAAATCCATGACTGGTTTCTGACTGACATTTCCCAGACAAATTGGAAAAATTTTCTTCCCATACCCTTGAGAAATATTCTTAATAAAATAACATTATTTCAGAATTCCAGCATAAATAACTTTTTTTTCTGTACTGTTCCTCTGAAAAATTATACAGCTTGAAGTCAAGAAGAGGAGTGTGTGAAAAACTCCCCAACATCCAGTGAAAGAATCTATTAATCCAAACTATGTTTAAATCAAATTATTTTATATAAATTTGAATAGATCTTCTAAAAAAATAATCGTGTCTTTATATTTTGTATGGTACAGTTAAGATTAAGATGAAATGCATTCACTTCCTGGGATTATCAGTGGTCCACTCAAATGCCCATAAGTATCATAGCAAAAATAATCACTAAAAGCATTAAAACGTTTGTTGCAATGAGTAGAAATGTAGATTCCTTCCCAAGAAGAACAGTGCAGACTTTGGGGGTGGGGCTAGGAGGGGAGAGAATCTGTGTGTGTCTTGCAGACACAACAAGCAAACCATGAAATATGCAGTTGAAAAGTTTGGGATGACTGTGAAAAGTTTCCATGTTCTCTTGTTAAATAATGTTCCAAGGCAGTCTAAAGCATGTGAATAGTTCTTTCACAGGTCACAGATTCTATTCACTTCTTGGACATTGTTATTATCCAACAGGAATAGACGGTCCTAATTAATATTCTACACATACCTGGGAGAACATTCTTAAAGAATTTATCCTCTAGTGGCTGAGAATTTTTCTTTAAAAAAAAAAGAACAAATGGCAGGCATTAAAAATTGTGACTAGTTAATGTACTGTAAACACAGTGATACTATTAAAAGTTTAATTTAATAAAGAAACTACCACTAAATAGACTTGTTTATCTAGTTTTCTTTGCCTTTTACTATCCCACAGTTCTACTGTGTATATTAAAGTTGAACTGTGAAGTCACTTTGCAAGTAATTATATTCTTGGCACTTTTCTGTGGAACATAATATAACAATTACCACAGCAACCACCACACTTTCATTAGGCTTCTCTGAAGAATGAGCAGATTACTATACAGGACAGAAGGCATTTCTGTGTAGTGCTAATATTTGCTCTTATATCAGCATACAACAAACGGATACAGACGTGCTTGTGTGTTGGTTAGACAAACCACGATTCTAAGTTGTGTTTCTTGAAATATATTAATACAGTCTTGCTCTTTTTATTTTTGATGATCCAAAGCTTTTTTTATTGAAGCTAACTTTACAGATTTTCATAACATCTCTAGTGCCCCTACTAAACTGCATTTGTATACTACCCATACTGCTCTTGTAACAGACTCGGTGTTATTGCTTTGAAATGTGTTTTATTTGTTTTGTTATATGTATATCTTGCTTTTTGTCCAGTAGTTCAAGACCTTCTCCATTTTCTCCCTCAAGAACAAGCCTGTGAGGACGTTGGCTTGAGTGAGAGTGACTGTCCTAAAAGCACCCCAAAAGCTTCTGTAATTGAGAATGGACTCCATAGTCCATCCAGTGCTTTAACTGCTACATCATGATGGTTCACAATGTAGCTGGGACTGAATTTAAATGTATAGCAAGCTAACTTGCTTTTGCAAAAACAAAAATGTGCGAGAATGAGCTAAAATGCGGAAGGGACCACTGATATCATATGCTTTCAAGTAAGTTCTTCAGCCCTGATTCTTTACTGGAATATCTGGGGATTTAAATGGGAGATTCACTTAAAGCAGTGTTTCTCAACCTTGATAACATTAAGATGTGTGGACTTCAACTCCCAGAATTCTGGGAGTTGAAGTCCACACATCTTAACATTGCCAAGGTTGAGAAACTTTGACTTAAAGTATTCCAACTGCAAGAGCTTGTCCCCGGTGAACAAAAACACCAGGGGCGGTGTCTTTTTCTGCCCAATTGCTACACATCCTGCAGTGGGAAAACCTTCTGAAATCATACCTGCTTCTGGATACAGGTGAATCTGTAAGTTTTATTTTTTCTTTAGTTTCTCATTTTTGGAATCGGACAGTTTCATTTCCCTCTCTTCCTATGCATAAGATCAGTTCATCCCTTTCTTGTATTAGTTTAGTTCACAGTAACATTTATATCAAAAATATTTTTGAAATGTCTCCCATTATATACTCCCTCCCCCCCAAAAAAATATTTCCCTAATATCCATTTTTGTTACCAAACAAAAATCTCTCCTTTATGTATTTATTTATTTGATTTATATAGCCACCCATCTCATACTGCAATTCTACAGCAGACAAAAACAATAGAGAACATAGTGTAAAATACAGCAACACATGCAGCAGCTCCATAGAGACTGCGTAAGTATTGAATATAAGTATTTTTGGAAAAAAATGACAACAGAGACATGGATTTTGAGTTTCAGTTCAGTTATAGTTTGCAAATACGAAATATATATATATATATATGCACTTCTCATGTCTTCTTCAGTGTTCTCTCTACATGCTAAAACACACACACACAAAGGAAAAAGAAAATCTTGTAGAACGAGATTGGGCGGTGGATAAATTTAATTAATAAATAAATAAATTAAAGGCAAGGACTGTCTTATTTATTATTCCAGCTACAACTTCTTGATATCATCAGCAATAAGGGAAGTACCCAAATTCATTTTTCTTTTGTGTGTGTGTGTGTACATGAATTTAATCAAAACTGTATTAGTATCAGCATTGCAGGAGTTATTTATAACATTATAACTAAACACAGAAAGGGAACACGTTTCTTACTCATCCACAATGACCATTTGGACTGGAATCTGAGCAGGCATATAGGTGGCCTGTTCACAAATTTCCCTAGAATGAGACATGTTGTATTTTTATCTAAATAATGCAGTAATTAGCATGTAGAAGGTATATTAAGAATGTGTCTTTGTCATGTTTCATTTTATTGCTACATTTCTTCATTTTATTTTATTTTATTTTTTTGGTGAGTGACAACTCTTTCCTTGAAGGAAGTCTGACCTCAAGGGCTAAAACTGAATAAGATGAGTAATGTGTGCGTACATTGCATTCGTTTATGCCATACAAATTTTACTTGCCTCCAATGTCAGCTCACCAAGTTGAAGGGACCAACCTCTGAGTGATCATTCCAGACCAGGAAATATTTTGGGGCCACCATTAGCTACCTTGAGCAAGCTCAAGGAAAGATGGGATATATATTTAATAGATTTGCATACATGATCTAGAATCTGACTGCCCCTGTCTATGAACATGTAACCATACAGACTGACTTTATCAGTGTTAATTTGTTTTTCTTTTCTTTTTTTAAAAGGAAAATAATATATTTATAAATTGAGATTGTTACCTTCTCTGGAACTCTGGAAAAATACAGATTAAATGTATAAAACAAGTCAATACAGTCATCTTGAACAAAATCAGGAGCAAAATTTGGCCATAGCATGGTTAATAATCACTTTTCTTCTCCCACTGTTTGAGAACATTTAGAATTCAGGGCACTATTGCATTGCAATGCCTCACTGTTGTTCTCGTCTTACATTTCTATATTGCATGCATAAATGAATGACAGTGTATGACTAATTACCACATCTATTCTCCATGCATGCATGGAGACAGTATTGTGGATACTCCCACACATAAATCTCCATTGTCAGTGGCAGGCTAGACATTATTTTAATCTACAGTATGAAGCTATTTTATTAGAGTAATAAGCCCACAACTGAGAGAAGTACCTCTTAATGAAAGGGAAACATCAAAGTATCTGCCCACTAACATACTTCAGTCTATGGCAGTTTAGCAGAATGATTACAGCCTGAAAATGGCAGTCAGGCATTTAGTATTTACACCATAATATGGGGAAATGCATTAAAAAATCCCATCAAATTAAATAGGCCCATTTATTTCCAAGAAAGAGAGAAAGGCTAAGTTTCTTTGTCCTGTCCCCTGATAGCATTTTTTCCTTTTTGAAATTGTCTTTCAGATATAGATCTTCCACTGTGTAACTATCAGAAAAACTTCTGGTAACAAACATCTAAATATACAGCAGATGTATAAGTGCAACTTGGGATAAATACATTGAAGACAGTTAACAACCATCATATCGTCAATTACTATTTCACCCGCTTCTTTAGTGTACACCTGTGCCTGGTTAGTGATGCAGTGTGTATTTTAAACCAACGTGCAGGTTCAAAGGTGATTGTTCAAAATCTGTTTCCTGGGCTGTTTAGATATTCCTTGCATACCTGTTCATTCTGAAGTTACAAACATACCAATGAGTTCTAGCTTGTCATTTCAAAGTAACTCCTATGATATGAATGCATCAATAAGGCTAGAAGATTACCAGTATGGTGGTGGCTGACTTAACAATCAAGGTTAAAAGAGGAGTCTGTGGCATAAAGGCAGGCATGTGCTTTTGCTCATGACTGCTACTGTTTGGTCTCTAGTTCAGTGGGCTAAAGACAAAACCACATCCAAATATATACAGTATGTGAAGTAATATTGTCTGTGAATGACTGTAAATTGTGATGCTCATGTTCTGAGAATTTCTCAGTTATCACTCACTTGAGTGATAATCAATTAGAAAGACAGAAGCTTAATTTTGTTACTCTGCAGTAGGTATAGGACAGCATGGGTGCCTTGGTTGTGGTTGCTGTGGAAGAGAAGCTTCCAATGGATGCTTTCAAATGAACTGGATATAAGAAAGTACAATTTCCATTTGTCAAGGGGTCAACAAATTGGCAGGTAGAAGGAGCAAATAATATGATTAATTAAACATCCTGGCCAGGATTTTCAATCAAGGAAAGATAGTCTGGTGGCTAAAGAGAATAAGATGGAAAAGGGTAGTTAAGATCAAAGGATCAGTTCAGGCACTGATGAACTTGTTTGCACCTCATAGAGAAAGAACAAGGAGGTGCAAACTTTCCAGGTTGAAGGAAACTAGCTAGAAAACACTAAAGGCTAGAATTAGTGGCTGAGGTGGCAGGAATTTGTGCTGTAAGGTGACAATAAATCTTCAAGTAAGTAGTACACACAAAATACCTGAAAGTTTCTGGCAAAGATCTGACAAGAGGATGGTTCAGCAACAGAGCTGGGATTTGAATTGCCTTGGAACCCAAAGGCAATGGGAAGGACTGAAAGAGAAAGAAACTGCTGCTGTGCTAGTTGTGTGGAACAAAGGTAGGGTTGATGTTAGGGAAGTATGAATTTAAGAAAATTCCACCAAAGTTTAATGGCTAGAGTAAACCCTATTAAGTAATAGGGATGGTAACTAAGCATATAAAATCTAACCACAGTTTAGCTATTTCAAATTATGACCTGAAAAGTAATCCTTTAGATTCATTTGTAAATCACAAATAAATATTGCAACACTGTTCATTTCCAAAAGTCTCTACTAGTAGTATCAATCTCATATCTTTCCTGTATTTTGATGCTTTTGACATTTTCTGGGATAGCCCGCTTCCTTCCTTTCCTCCTTCCTTGGAATTGTAGCATGGATCTTCTCAAGTGAAGTTTCCATGATTTGAAAAGAGGAACACAGGTTGTTGGTGGGACAGGCTAAAAATGGAAGTGGGTCATGTGCCAATACATGTAAAAAAGAATAAATTTATAGACTTGAATCCTTGACTAAGCTCAGGGAGCCCCAAGAATTCCTTGCGAGTTTTTTCATTGTGTCCAGAAGTTTATTTTTGGACAAAATACAGGAATAGTCGTCTTCTTAGATTAACTGTGGCATTAATCATGACTTAGCATGGTGATCTCCCACCTTAATACTAACCAGATCTGAAACTGCTTAACTTTAGGAGAACAGCTAAGAACTGTTAGGTGCTGCCATCTATAGGGTAGGATGTTCCTAAATACTAGTTCCCAGAAAGCAAAATAAAGATGGTTTTGCAGTTCCTGCTTGTGGGATTACCAAAAGGCTGCAACCTTATTCACTATCTTCATCGGTGTGATTCTACACCTTGTTGAAGGTAAACTTCCTACTAAGGTAGAAATTGTATGTCGAACAGATGGAAAGCTTTTTAATCTTAGTAGGCTGAAGGCAAGAAACCTCTGTTATAGAATTCCAATATGCTGATGATAATGTAGTCTGTGCGCATGCAGAAGGAGATCTTCAAACTATCCTAAACATCTTTGCAGAAGCATACATTAAGCCTCTCGCTTAACATTAAAAAAACCAAAGTGCTTTACCAGCAGGTTCAAACTAATCCCTCCACAGCACCATCAATTCAGCTTGAAGCTGTGTCACTGTAAAATGTCGACCACTTTCCTTATCTTGGCAGCCATCTACCTATAAAAGCCAATATCGATGCTGAAATCCAGCATCATCTAAGCTCTGTGAGTGTAGCTTACTCCCAAATGAAGCGCACTTTGAAGAAGCACAAGTACAGGGCGAAAGAGAGAAGCAAACTAAGAGGAAGGCACATCAAGCAAATTCTCATTGTGACCATCTTCCACCTGGAAATTTATGCCCTCCTTGTCGGAGGCTGTGCGGATCCAGAATTGACCTTTACAGCTACTTACAGACCCACTGTTAAGATTTTAGTCCGGAAGACAATCTTACTTAGCTACAAGTGATTGCCAGCCAATGATGTTTACCCACTGTGTGAAGACAATGCTGAACAAGACCAACCAGCACTCTTTTCATAATACCCATTCTCCCTGGTGGTTGTTGTTATTTTGTTTCATTATTTCATTTATTTAAAGAACAACACTACTGGACAGCCTCCAGAATGGCAGCATTAAGTTTATATGGTCATCAATTTCTACTTCTCAAAAAGCAGAAGCAAAAAAAACAGAGCCTCCAAAGAATTTCAGGCTGGAAAGAAAGTAGTTCAGCAACTATCCTGCTGTCCTACAAGCATCTAGAGCTAACCAAAAAAAGTCAAGTATGATTTAGCCCTTGCTTAAAGTTGCCAGATTTTTGGATAAAAAGCAGCTTTTATAAACACAAAGATATTGCAAGTGAAAATGCAGAGAATGTATATAGTTTTCTTACAGAATCTGGTAAACTTCAATTCATGGATGAAACAATCACATGGAATAGAAGAAATAGCATTTAAAAGATGTGAACATGACTTGATAGAATCTGTTACATTATATTGAGGAAAGTGAACAGACAGCTATATAGTGTTAATACCACTGGTATATTAACCAACAAGGAAAAAATGCCATGCAAGATTTGTTTTATTTGGAAATAGATACTGGACCATTGGTCCAATGTTTTTATTTGTCTTTTTTTCCCCCTTACAGGGATCCTGTCAAAGTCTCAAACAGAACTTAGTGAAAAAAGGCAATTGCATATTTAATAAAGAATAATCCTTCCAGGAACCATTATGGTTTTAAGAAAGATTATAGCATAGCTGTATAATAGTTTCTTGAACTTATATAAACATTCATTTCATAATGCGGAGGCTTAATTGCACTTTTTTAGAAATCTATGCTGCTTTTAGTTAGTCTTGAAAAGAATTCCCAAAGTTGGGATTTTTTTTAAAAAAATGAAGCATTACAAGGCGCTGTTCAAATATCATTTATATTTATATATAACTTATAACTCCTGAGTTATCCTGACAGTTTTCAAGTAAATGGCATTCAAAATTATGATTTCCTGTCACTTATATGGATTCAAATTATGATAATCAGTGCTGATTTTTATTCTGCTCTTGTTCTAATATGTATGAAATAATAAAATATAACTCCTTTTCCATTACTTCTGTATGACTTTTCTTAAAGATATGAACATTCTTCCACTATAACAGTGTTTCTCAAATTTGGCAACTTTAAGGTGTGTGGACTTCAGCTCCCAGAATTCCCCAGCCAGCCATGCTGGCTGGGAAATTCTGGAACTTGAGGTCCACACATCTTAAAGTTACCATGTTTGAGAGACATTGCTCTATAACATAAGCAGAGCCAGGCCTGAACACCTGCCGACGCTATGGAATGTACTCCTTTAGGAGATGCATTTGGGCCCCATGGTCTCAGTGTTTAGTAAGTCAGTATAGATTATTTTTGCCACATTTTACTTATAACATGATTTTTAAATCTTACATTCTACTACTGTTTATAAATTTTGTTAGCCATCTACTCACCAGAATAGAAAGGTGGAGCACACATACTGTAAATTAAATTGTTCCTATGTTTAGCAATCATTTAACCCTGTGAAACCCACAACAAGATATGAGTTCCAAAGAATCCTCTTATTCATATTGCCTAGTATCCTGTCTCTAAACAATTTAGCCTGTGGATAAATCTGAATTGTAAGATTATGAAAAAAAGAGGAAAAACTTCTGTGAATAAACTTTTCCTGTGCCACATCTAACCATAATTTTATAACTCTAATTCTGTATCATATCTATCTTTCCAGACTCAGTTGTTGCAACCTTTTTGTCCTTGGGTTATTTTTTATTTTATATTTACATCAATCATCCATTCCTATTATTTTGCTTTTTCTTTGATTTTGATATTGATTGAACAGAAAAACCAAAATGTCTGAGAAAATTTTTCATTTGTCATAAGGTATTGTTCCCTGCATTTATCCTTCTAATTTTTTCCCTCAAGTTTCTTCTATAGAGATGCAGCCATACATACAATAGATAATCTACATATTTCATCCAATTATACTACACTTTTTAAAAATTATTTTCATTTTCTTTTTTAAAAACTCAAGACGTGTGCAAAATCTCTGATACTTACGGGTTCCTGTTATACTCACATGGTATATAGGCTATGACCAGTAGGATGGAAACTAATAGTTTCCATGCTAGACAGCAAACCATTAAACATAACTCAGCTGCCTCCCAAGGTCATCCAGGCACCAGCCAAGTATCTGTTAACTCAGAAGGACATCTGGAAAAAGTCTAGTGTTTAAATCCTGGACTAGGGATATATAAAGCATTTGATTTCCTTCCACTGCAATGGGCAATAAAATGTTGTATTTAAAGCTTCATTCTTGACTGCAATAAAGATTCTAATATAGCAAAGGTATGTTTGAGAGCCTTATGCCAAGTCAAGCCAAATGCTGAAAAAGGGATTTAGTCCTGGAGAGCTGAAATTTACCACCAAGGCCTGATGTGAAGCCTGGCATAGAGGAGGGTATTATTCCCGAGGTTTCTTCCAATTTTAACCTGTCTGAGATGGCTGCTGTTGCTTTTATGACATCTGCTGCTGCAATAACTCATACATTAAGTGAGAGTGTCCACAGTAGCAAAGCCTTCATACATATGACCCTACATGTATTGATGTCCAGATGAACTAGAATCAGTCTGCTAGCTTCTTGGAAACCACTCTAACTTCATTGCTACAGACATTTGGCCCACGTACAGTATATGAGGGTTTGCAGCAACTGATTCAAGCTGAGTAACATCAGCGACAGAAGATCTTATCTGGATTCCTCAAATGTTGCATTTTATATAAGGAATACCTCAACATTCATGGGAAGGAGATAGGAACAAAGATTTCTGCAAATTCAAATTTTGTGATCTATGGACACACTTACTTGATAGTATGAAAGTTAGTTCCCACATAGTCAAGAGTAAACAATGTGATACTATATCAGGCTGAATCAAAACAAGAAACAGATGCAAACTGCATTTCCTGTCCAAAGCAGAAGCACTGCTAACCCCTTATATAGTATGGATGGGAGAAAAAGATACAAGATCAAGTGTGTTTAAGAAATTTAGATATTGTCATAACTAGAATTTATTCTACTATAAATTACTTCTCAGACCTTCCTAGATTTCTTGTGAGCCTGTTTTTTTTTTTTTCCCAGCTCAGCTTGCCAAAAAAGGAGCCAGTGTGAAACAATTCTGCCCTGCCTCAAGGGATCACTTTGATCTGGACCTTTGCAAAGCAGAATCTTGATAGCTCAGTCTCAGCCATCACTCTCTGAAAGAAGAGAGGCCATTTGAAAGCTCATAACCAGAATTAGCAAACTTAAAGGCAAATGGGAACAGGGTTGTAAGATCGCTGTTGAGGTGAAGATTAGTTGTATTTAAATACTGTTGTTTGTCTTGTAGACTCTTTAGAAAGATGGTGCTGGAGGAAGAACCCTGAGTGGGCAAGACAGTGCCCCTTGTTCGCCTTACCCCAGACCAGCTGATCAAAGCTGGCAGTGCTGAGGGAGACTTCTGGCTGGGTATCTAGCAGGCTTCACACCATAGGCAGAAATGAACCATTTAGGTGAGCTCATAAGAAATCCAGGAACTACAGGTAAGTAAACTTTATTGCACAGGAAACCATAATCTAAAAATTTCAGCAAATGATGTGAGATACACACACACACACTTACTTACATACACATACTGTACATATATTGTTCAAATCGTCTTGCATTTTGTTTTCCTTCCCATCCTTAATACAGAACTACTTGGCCCCAACTTTGGTCAGTTTGGGCATGCTACAAACACAACTAAAGCCTAGTTTTACCCAAGCATTCTATGTAACCCAGGATATCCAGCCTAGTGACTACCTTACAAGCCACCATATTATTGAACACATTTCTTCAACTGGGAGGTATATACCATATGCTAACACACTCACAAGACAAAACGTTTGTGAAAAGGCATGTAATAACCTCTAAAAATATATAGTGTAGATGTGTCTTTGAGCCAATGGTGAAATTAAGAGTACTTGCTTATGAGGGAAAATATAGATATAGTGGTAAAACAGAAACTTGGTGGAATGAAGAAACTCAGTGGGATACAGTCTTCCAGGAAACATACTTTAAAAAACAGACAAGGAAGGGTGCACTGGGGAAGATTTTTTTCTTTATACAAAGGGGCATAAAATCGAATATCATAAATTTTAGAAGATATTCCTACACATAATCCCCATGGAATGAAATATCTGGCCACAAATGTAAAGTAGAACTAGAGATATGCTATTGTTCACTTTATCAAAATTCTCAGGGTGTTTTTGAGTAGGTAAAATAAATCAGGGAGGCATGCAAAGGAGAATGTTGTTGCTGTAATAATACTGAAAAATGAGAAGCTTCTAGTAATGGGTAGAGTTATGCTCAGGCATAACGGAGGACCCAGATTTCTAGGTATCCTAAATGGCTGTGCCTTAGAACAGCTGATCCTAGAACTGCCTAAGTGGTGATTATGATTTGATGTGAGACATACATTTTATGGAACCAATAGGAAACAGTGACCATAATGCACTTTAGCATGAATAAGAAACCACCAGCATGATTCAATGCAAGTATATATTTGGGTATAAAAGGAGAAACTTCTAACAAATGAGGGAACTGGTGGAAAAGAGACTGAAAGGAAAAGCCAGAAGAACCAAATACTTTTATTTATACCTGGAGTTTATTGAAACCCATAGTAATTAAGGCTCAACTGGAATGTTTTCCACAGTTTAAGACGGCATCAACCAACTCCAAGTACGGTTAGTAGTGTCTACAAAACTGTAAAAGTTAAGAGGGCAGTTAAGAGGGCTTCTTCCAGGAAATGGAAGGCGTGTTTTATGAGAGGGAAAAAAGAAGAAGCACAAGCTCAGGCAAGAAAAGTATAATGTGATAAGGAGGAATGCAGAAAAGAAAAAAAGGAAAGGAAAGGATTTTTTTACAATGTGATAAGGAGGAATGCAGAAAAGAAAAAAAGGAAAGGAAAGGATTTTTTAAAAGGACTTGGGGAAGTACAGAAAACTATAGCCAAACAAACTGGTTGAAATGGTAACGAAAGAAAAATTAACTAAAGACATAGAGGAAAAGTTTTGCTGAAAGAAAATCAGCATGGATTCTTCACCATATTTCTGGCCTTTTTGAAGGTGTGAATAGGCACATGGATGTACAAAGAGTTCCAGAAATATCTCTTTAAATTGGTTGCATTGCCACTCAGATAAGGTGGTACAGTTTAAGTTAATATAAAATTATGAAGATTGGTGCAACCCCCCTAAATACACATATAAACTGATGAGGTATGCGCTGTTTGTAATTAACCAGGTGAAAGATCTTGCGATCATAGCTGAGTCAAGATGTTGACTCAGTTTGTGACAGCTGTGAAAAAAGCAAGCTTCATTAGAAAAAAGGATTGAAAATAAAACTGCCAACACAGTACAAATTTATGATACGTCCACATCTGGAATACCACGTACTCTTCTAGTTGCCACATTTGAGAAAATATAATTGGCTGGGAAAGTGCAGAAGAGAACAATCGAAATGATTACGGGTCTGGAATACCTTCCTTATGAGAAAAGAAAATAACATTTGGGAAGTTAGCTTTAAAAAAAAGGTAATGGGGGCCATGATTGAAGTATTTAAAATCCTGTATGGTATGGAGAAAATGGACAGGGATAGAATTTTCTAACTCTCTCAACACATAGGACCGTAGGCCATCAATGAAACTGACTGCAGGGAGATTTTAAAAAGACAAAAAAAAAATGTACTTTTATACACAACACACAATTTTCCTGTGGAATTTCTTGCCAGAAGACATGATGATGGACATTATCTTGCATACTTTAAAACTGTATGAATTCTTGGGGGCAAGATCTACCAAAGTCCTTTTGTCTTGAAGACTTAGTGTTATCTCCTTGTTGTGGCAACATGCCTCCAAATTCTGGTTGCAGAAGAATGATGATGGGAGATATATATGTCTTTCTTCATCTTCTTGTATCTCAGGAGCATCTGGTCGATCTCTGTAAGAAGGAAAATGCTCTACCTTACATGGGCATTGGCTTGATCAAGCAAGGCTATTTGTATGTTTTTATGACTGGAAAATCAACTTGCTCTGCCTCAAAATTTTAAACTAAAGCATTAAAACCATTTTATTTCATTTTGTGGGCTCCTTTGCTCCTGTGGAAATTTGTACATATGTACTATGAAAGCACAGAAGGCCTTTTCAGTACCTGAATCACCATGGGTAGCTGCTCTGATTTGCCACCTCAAAAGAAAGTTCTGTTTTGATATGGTGCTTTGCGTCAAAGGGGCATTTAGATTGAAGCTTTGTCAAATCAAGCTTCCTTTGGGGTTTTGCAATATCCTACCACTTTTAGTCATACCTTTAAAAATATTGTTAACTATGTTCATCTGGAAAAAAAATATGATTAACAGTGGTATAACTGCCATGCTAATGTTATACAATTAGATAACCACATTTCTATAAGATTAAGGAGAATTTGGGAGAAGCAACAATTGAAGGTCTGGTTTATTTTTTTTTTTAAGGAAGCTTATTTGGAACTTGGGAGCTTTACTGAAAACTGTGGAGGAGGATCTTAAAGGCACAACATTAAAGTCTGAATTGAAAGAAAACTGTTGATTAATTTATGGTGGCCTGCAGCTCTAAAGACCTATTATTCTCCAACAATGCCAAATGCTTCCCAAGTTCATTCCCATCACCCAGCCATTGCTGGAATGAACCATTAGGATTTTGTAAGTGGAAGACCATCCATCTTATAATTCACTCTTCCTTGTCTACTTCTGTTGGTAACACTTATTATTATTTTCAAAATTGTTCCATCTGCCAGATTTATTTAAAATATTTTGACAGGAAAATTTCAAATCCAACTCTTTGAGATATAATTATAATTATAATTATATACACAACAATGAAATCACAGCTGCCAGTTCTTCCCAAGAACCTAGGATGTCATAATGTATCAGCGTAGTATATGTGCTGACCGAAGCAGTGTGGCCTTTTGTAATTGACAGATGGAAATTTTGTCAATGCGCAGATTTTCTAAGTGCCATCCAAGGTTTTTTGGTATAGCACCCAGTGTGCTGATAACCACTAGGACCACCATGGCCGGTTTATGCCATAATCTTTCAATTTTGATTTTCATATCTTGACTCTTTGTGATCTTCTACAATTCTTCGTCTTCTATTCTACTGTCCTCTGGTTTTGCCACATCAACTATCCACACTTTCTTCTTTTCAACCACAGTTAAATCTGGTGTGTCGTGCACCAGGACTTTATCAGTTTGTATTCGGAAATCTTGTGATATTTTAACTTGCTCATTTTCAACTACTTTCTCAACCACCCAGAGTCCCTCCTTGAGGGGGAGATGAGTGGTGATAAATTTGACAAGTAAATAAATAAACAAACTATATGTTTCCACCAATTTTTCCTTACTGGCACATGATATGTTTTACAAATGTCCCAGTGAATCACTTTGGCCACTGTGTTATGTCATTGCTTATAATCAGTTTGTACAATCTTCTTCCACGAGCTGAGGATACAATCTACTGTTTCTTCTGCTTCTTTGCACAATCTGCACTTTGAATCCTTTGATGAGTGTTCAGCCCTGGCCCTGATTGCATTACTTTGAATAGCTTGCTCTTGTGCAGCCAAAATCAAGCCTTTGGTTTCTTTTTTTAATGTTCTGGTTGTAAGCCATTGCAAGGTCATCATCAAAATGGTTCCATCTGCCAGATTTATTTAAAATGTTTTGATGGGGAAGTTTTAAATCCAACTCTTTATAATTTATCATTCAACTGCTGTAAGCACCTTAATGTGCTTTGGGATAACGGTTCCTGAATGACGATTAACAAGCATCATATGGGTGCCTATTGTTTCAGCAATTCTATGGAGGGGTTGAGCAAATTAACATCACTGGCATTTACATGTTCCTTCCCCCTCCGCCCCCTCCAAAAAAGTAGCATCAGCATCAGCCTGGTTTAAAATCTCATGATAAACTCACAGTATATTTGCTGTTTGCATTTCCTGTTCTGCAACTGAGGTCGTCCCTAAAGACAAAGGAGGCTCAAGATTGGTCCGACAACTCTATAAGAGAACTCTCAAGACTCTTGTCAACCTCGCTGTCTAAATTACTTAAAGAGGACTCAGAGGGATTTAAAGGGGACAAACGACATGACAAACAATTATATTCTAACACACTATTTATAACAATGCCCTTTCAGATGATTGTTCCACCAAGACTGACACATCACTGTAATCCAAGGGATGAATCTAGGGACTTACAAGTTATATCGTGCACAGCTTGCAGGCATCTTTTTAAAAAAATAGAAATAAAGACCTGACATTCAGGAAATATAGAGCTTCTCAAGGATAAATTCTGCTGGGATGAGCTTAATTTATCAATGTCAATAACAACGGTGAACACTTCGCAAGAATGCATGCATATTAATTGAAAATAATTCAGATTAAATCACTGCAGCTTGACATTTTGAGATAGGCACTTTATCTTTTCAAGAAAGAGAGCACTATAAAATCTTTAATCTGAAAACACATCTTAATTGCATGTTATCACCTCCTAATTGCTTCTATATTATATTAAACATTTTGCTAATTACTAGCCTGATCATGGTGTAAATAGCTCTAGGCTAGGGTTTTACATCCAGCTGCAGACAACTGGGCACAATGAGACCCAAAATAAGACTTGATGATTTGGCATTGAATCATGGGCTTTCAACCATTATCAAAAGCTATCATGTTCTCTCTCAGCTCCCCTTGTGAGATAAAGAGGCAAGCAGAAATTTGGTAGCTTTGCATATTGTTTGTTTGTTTGTTTGTTTTAAAAAATCTTCTAGCAATCCCAGGATTTTTGGGGGGTATGTTTCTTACTCAGTAATTTTCTTCTATAATACCTAGACCCAAAGTTAGATGATTACTAATAAAGTATTGTAAAATGGGCAGCTGTAAAGTCACCTACAGAGGAACTGAAGGATAACAGTAAGTTCAAAAGCAGTATACCTTTGAATACTAGAGGCAGGATGCAGTGTAAGGAAAGATAACATGGTTCTAAGCTCTGGAATTCTTTTGAGGCTACTGATTCTTTCTAAAAAGAAGCAAGATTACCAAAAGGCTTAATCAATGGAATAAATTTAGCCTAACAAATGCTGTGTTTTGCAGCCTTCCCCAAACTGGTGTCTTCCAAATAAACTGGAGCTATAGCTGTCAGAATTCCCAACCTAAATGACTGTTGGCTATACTGGCTGGTAATTCTGGGAATTAGCCTTGATATCTTGGGTGAATCTGTTTGGGAAAGGTCAATCAAATAGTTCCAATTAAGTAGCTAATAGCTACAGGAATGCTTCTTTTCCATTTTCCCACAATTTCACCATATAAATGCAAACTATATTGATAATTACAATTGCAAAAAAATTGGAGACAATTGGGGTAGTGTGAAATAGTACATCTATTGTTCTGAAAGCATTCATAGGATATTAAAAAAAGACAAAAAAATCATATGGAGGAGCAATAGTTGTTGGAGTGCTATCACCTAAACCACCATCTCTATGCAACCTTTGTTAGTTAGTTTGTTTGTTTGTTTGATTTGATTAATTTGATTTATATAGCCACCCATCTCATTTAGCAATTCTGGACAGCAGGTTAGAACAATACAAAACATAATAGATAACACAACAGTACACACAGAAGCCAAGCATTCTTTCATAACTAGTTTGGAAACTTCAATTGGTACAGAACTCAGCAGCTTGATTAGTCTCTGGAGGTACTCAAAATGATCACACTGCATTGTTATTAAAGTACTGTATTGCCTGCCAATAGAAGTTTGATTTGTAGCATAAATTTAAAGCCCAGTAGAGCTTGAATCCAGACTCCTTGAGAAAAAGCCTCTTGCCAACTTCACTGAGCTCATCTGAGAAGGCTTCCCTGTAGATGTCATAGGCTCAGGTTGCAGCAATCATAGATTATATCTATGATCAAGTACAGTTGTATTTTTCTAAAGGTCAGCAGAGTTGGAGCCCTTTGGGTGTTAATGCTTCTATATGAGAACTGAGAATGTCCTATGATAGCATTTTTGCTGTATAAACATACCTAATGTTGAAGCCTTCTCCTGTAAACTTGTCATAATAGAATATATATTTTTGTACACAAAAAATAAGACATGGGGCTCTATTCAAATGTGTAGACACAGCAGTTGTATCAGTGCAATTATGCTTTCTGCATCCAGTGAAGTATCACAAACCCCATGCTGCAGTTCATATCTGGTTCACAACATACAAAGACATTTTAAAATGATGGGATTCAATAATAGACCTGAGGAATTCTGATTAAGCCTAAAAAGTTATTTTCTTAAGTCCAGGGAAACAAAAAGATAAAAATATTAGTTATTAATAGTCTAAGCACTTACTTTGCATGGCTCTAAAAGATGCTTTATTTCCATATTATTTACAACTTGGAAGTTATAAACCCTGGAAGTATTGGGAACCCTGTTTGTGTCAGGATCTATCCCAATGCCTATACTTAATGCTGCAAAATATATATGCAAAATATACACAGAAAAAGTGTTAATTAAACTCCCCCTAAAATGTACATCACTGGATGATATGGGTTATTAAAAAGCACCACAGTCTGTGTTCTGGGTAAACTAGCCCCCTCTCAATATTAATACTTTGAATCAGCTCACACAATTGCTGTGTGTGCATATGTTCTTCTTGGTTACATCTCCAAGTATTTGAGATTTATCAGGAAATGTGGGCATTGACTAAATGAATTTTCATACAATATTGGAAGGAGAAATCTCTACCCAATTTACATATTGTTGATATTGGCTGTCATTTTAATAAGATTTATTTTGACAAAGGGACAAGGAAGGAGACTTCCAGAGTTTTTGAAGTTGTTCTGATTATAATTGCTAGAAGTCCTTTTTTTTTCTTTTTAAACTATTATTTTTAATTTTTATTTTTTAATTTATTACATCCAATCAATTCTGTTATATGCATCTATATGACACATTTATATGATAGATAGATGATAGATAGATGACAAGACCCACCTGTGCAAAAACCACATTGGTTCTTTTTCAGCAAGGCTTCCAGACAACTCCAGACCAAATATTGGTTTCAAATTTGCAAGCACTGCAGTGCCTTCTGATGCAATGAAGTATGCAAACTGCACATAGTTAATTAAATAACTGATTTAGTATGGGTACAAGAGTTGCTGAAGAATAAGCCCAGTAATCCATTGATAGTAGGTGTCTCTGTATAATAATAATTTTATTTCAGGCCAGACTTTTTATTCATTGAGCCTAGTGCCATGTTTTTAAATGGTGGCTACTCTCAAACTATAGTATTTCACATCATCTGTTATCAGGAGATTCCAAGATTGAGCTTTTGCATGTAAAACAATCTAGATTATTTGAATATGATTGCCTAGAATGTGGCTGACAAAAATCTGTGGCTTTATTCCACACCAACAGCACTGAGAAGGGTAGGTGGGGTGTCAACAGCATTAAAATGGTGGGCACAACCAGATCAAAGCACATGTTCCCAAATCCAGCTATAGACTTTATATAGCATCAAGTAAGCCAATTATAAAAACTTTACAGTTCTCTCAGCAGCCTGAATGTATAAAACAATATACATTCAAGCTTCCCTTCCAAATGTGCTAAATATAGAGATGCTGGGTTATGGAGCTCAAAGGCATTTCCCAGTGCCTCTTTTGAGCATTGGATTCATGCAAAGGAATAAGTAAATATTTCCTCTCAGTCTAATGTAGCTCACAGATTATTGCAAAATTGTCATGCTACATATCTGTCATAGATAAGAATACTAATATGTGTAAAAATTAAATAATTAGCTTTACATAGGTCTTGAGCAATGAGCAAGCTGACATCTAGAAGATAACCAGTGAAGCACAGATACATGCTAAGTAACAAAAGAGCATGCATCATCTTGCCCTATCTTACTCCTCACTTCATTGTGTTTGACAACCTAAGCAATTCTGTATTTTTTATCTCTAATCATGCATGAAGAGTAGAAGTTGCCACTGACCAGTCTACAGTCACACCTGGGTCTTTCAAAGGCTTCACTAGTCAGCCAATTATTCTTCCTAATAGGAGTTTCCTTTGCAAATGTGCCATTGATTTGAGTGAAAAGGACAAACATTTTGCTTACTCATGCCTGCATTGAGTTTCCAAGCAACCCTTCTTTTCAATTCTAAAGGCAGATTCCAAACTTAATGGCCATTAGCTCACAAGTTCCTAAAACAATCATAAACTGCTTCATAACTAAGAGAGAGAGAGAGAAACAAAACAAAAAACACAACAACTGTGTATAATGAAAGCTTCATTAGTAAAAATGAACTAATCATAGCTCTCCAAGGAAAAATTTGTTTTGTTCAGCAGGCATTATGCCCCATTGCTGCACACACTTAATGTAATTTATATTAATGTTTAAGTACTACATAAATTGTAGATACTTTTCAAACGAATTAATGGGCCATACTTTGTTTTAGTAGCATTTGGATTATAAATTACTATGTACTAGGATAACATTCTTTAATCTGAATGAGTTAGCATGAATAAGAAAATGTGTGTACAGCATGTCTTTTAATATTCCTTCACTAAAGAATCTGTTTTATTTATTTAATTTGTTTTATTTTAGTGGAGATTCATTCTGAACTTATCTTAATTGCACTGTATATCTAACAGAAATAATGCTTCATATGAATATACATTCTCTTTTAAATGTGAGCATATATTAAAGAAAAGGATACAATCCTACAGTCCTTCAAGAAACAAAAATCACTTCCGGGATGTCTTTTCACAATTTTTTTCTTATACGTTTTCCATATTTTAAAAAAACACAACAGTCTAGCTTTTATAATCACTTGTTAGTGTTGCTGGGTTGGAGAATAACTTTTGAACCAATTGTTCTGGTTTCCCACATAGCTCCTCTACCAGCCATCAGTATTCTTATATAACACAGCTTTGGGTGGCTGCAAGCTAGTGCTTTAGTTAAAAAAGTACCCATCATTCAGAAAACATGGAAAGGCAGTTGAGGGCATTCTGGGAGCTAAAGAACACCAGTTTATTCCCCCCCCCAAAAAAAATAGTGTTTTGTGAGTAATACAACAATCCCAGCCTTTTTATGAGTAGCCGTAGCATGCTTTCAAAAAATTCAGATGTGCCCACATTATTCTATGATAAAGTACCTGTAAGTGTTACAGTATACACAGTAGGCGAGTGAGACAGCATAGATTTGTCCTACAAATGATCTCCGGTTAAAAGGAAGTCATGGATGAGTTGGAAGTCCTCTGCTACATTGGTGTTATTTATTTATTTGTTTGTTTGTTTGTTTTCCTACTGTAGTTGATTGATTCTTGGTGCATTACAGTCATGCCACTAAAATATTCATGGTACAAATACGTATTAAATAAATAATTGCAAAAAAAGTAAAAAACCATTTAAAAAAATCACAAAATCCTGTGGTGACACTAGTCAGTTAAACAGACAAATAAACTGATTTGATAGAATGATGATTCCTATCTGTAAAAAACCATTTTAAAAAATCACAAAATCCTGTGGTGACACTAGTCAGTTAAACAGACAAATAAACTGATTTGATAGAATGATGATTCCTATCTTCCTGCAAACTCTTAAAGTTTATTTGTAGGTAAAATTACTCAGCCATGCAGTGTAGATGAGCTACTATTCTGGTACCATAAACAACTGCTAGCCATAGAGGGCACTTGTTTACCACTACAATTTCTATTCCCAAATCTCTCAAAAAGTAGCAAAATGCCAATCCATAATTATCTTAACTGCTGCTGACCTTGAAACACAGAGACCAATGTTACAGTGAGAGAAGGGAGACAGGAGGTGAGATGACGTAGAATGAGATCACACCAATAAAAGCAAGGCAAGGCAAGGCAAGGCAAGGCTGTGTGTATGTATAGAAAGAGGCAGGACAATCTTCCCAGAAGCTCTGCAGCGCTGTAGGGCTCCAATAGAAAATATTAGTTCTGTTGCAGTTTTACATGGCCCAGAGTAGATCCAGTAACAAATCAATTCAACTGCTAAATTCCTCAAACCGGAGACTGGACAATCTATTTGTTGCTAACTACACTTCAGTGAAAAGATCTTTTAAAGTAAGGTAAAGGTAAAGGTTTCCCTTGACGTAAAGTCCAGTGGAATCCGACTCTAGGGGGCGGTGCTCATCTCCGTTTCTAAGCCTTGGAGCCGGCATTGTCATAGACACTTCCGGGTCATGTGGCCAGCATGACGACTTGGAACGCCGTTACCTTCCCGCCGAAGCGGTACCTATTGATCTACTCACATTTGCATGTTTTCAAACTGCTAGGTGAGCAGGAGCTGGGACGAGCAACGGGAGCTCACCCCACTGCGCGGTTTCAAACCGCTGACCTTCCGATCGACAGCTCAGCGGTTTAACCCGCAGCGCCACCGCGTCCCTTAAAGTAGTTCTTGGTTATAAATGCTCAAAACCATGTTTCAAACTCCCAAATTAAATTAACAAGATCCTTTGAGTCTTGTGGGCAGCAGAAGTAGAGCTGAAGGGCTTTAGCTTTCTACCAAACTTCTTCTCAAAAGAAGACTTAAGATTACTAAAATAATACACACGTGGAAAAGGTTTAACATTCAGTAATCTTGCTGAGAAGCATGTCCTTTTCATCCCATACAACAGCAAAAGAGCACTTCCTAAATCAGTATTTTTCAGCTCACTGTTCATAAGGTGCTGAAGCAACTTAGTGGGAGAATACATACATGCATACATACATATCAGCATAGAAGAAGATCATCTGGTTTACAGAAAGAAAACAAGCATGTACACTTCCACAAATATAGCAACTGGATAGTAAAAAGAAGGAAAACAAGGTCTAGCAAATATAGACGGGCAGAAGGTGCTAGGATAATATCAATTCAAAACAAATAAAGCTCACTTGGATGAGAAGATGAGGTGAAATTGGTAGATTTGGATGAAGAAAGAGGACTTGAATTTAAAATTGCATACTGTAATATATTGAAGGAAAAGTTTTAAAAAAATCAGAGGTTTCTCTTAAACAACTGGGAAGAGCTGCTGTCTACAAGCTACTATCTAGAGTCTCTGTTTTAGAGACAATTTATATGAGGCCAGATAGCTCAAGCCAAAGGCAATTCTCTTCTAGAACTGGCTGGGTTAATGTGCTTAACCAGGTCAGGTTGCAAGATTCAGTCACACCACATGCTAAGATCGCTATGTCAACTTAGTCCCTTTGTTTAGTTTATGGTTCAGTGGATTCAAAATGGGTTAATTTAGTACCCAGGTTAAGCATGTTGTGAAAATGCAGCCAGGGCAAATTATAAAAGTAAGTGGAGGCTAAGCTATAAACATGTGATTAAAAATAAATGAATATAACAGCCAATGGCCAAAATTTAATGTGAGACCTTAAATAGCAGTCTGGGATTAGATCTGAGCCAAATAGAGGTATAGAGATTTGATAGTGATCAGGCTGCAAGGCAAAAACTAAGACAAGACTGGAGACCTAAAATCCAAATTCAGAAAAAGTTACATTATATACAAGCCATTCAAAAGATTACATAGCTCTAGTTTGTGCAGAAGATGGGAGAAAATACTGGATTTATGGAACTTGCAGTACAAGTATGCTTAGTGGTGCAACAATACTCTGTGCTCTTTTTGTAGCATGATAACATTGGAGGATAAATTTAGTAAGCTGGCCAAGTTTGCAGAGAAACTGAATGAATTATTGCATCTATCTTTACTATAGAAGTTACAGAGCAGAAATCTGAGTTTTTTGGTGATTTTCTCTAATGCAAACTAAAACCACAAGAGAAGATATGCTAGGACATCTTAAGAGAGTATAGGGTAAAAAAAACCAGGTGCTGATAGCATCCACAGAGAATTCTTAAATAACTCAAATGTAAAATTGTTCACATCCTAAGAAAAAATACTGTATATAACATGTCCCTCAAATTTGGCTCACTGCCTGATTAGTAGCAAACAGACAATATAACACCAATCTTTAAAAAGAACTCAGGATATTTATTTATTTACTAGATTTATATGCCACCCATCTCAAATACATGACTCTGGCAGCTAATGTTATTAAACATGTATATGGATATATGGAAAATATAGGCCAGTCAGCCTGATGTCTGTTCCAGGAAAATTAGTAAAGACAATAAAACAAAGAAAAATAATAAGCACACAGAGGAACAAACCTTTCTTATGAAAAACAGCAAGGTTTTTCTGCAAAGGTAAATCCTGCCTCCATCAATCTTTTTTTATTTTTTGGAGTATCAACAGGTATGTTGTGGAGGTGTTCCTGTGAACACTGAATACCTGAATTTTCAAAAAGCCCTTGACAAATTTCCCATCAAAGGATCTTGAGTAAACTTAGTAATCATTCAGTAGAAAGACCTGTACTTTGACGGGATGCGGTGGCGCTGCGTGTTAAACCGCTGAGCTGCTGGGCTTGCCGATTGGAAGGACAGCGGTTCGAATCCACGTGATAGGTTGAGCTCCCGTTGCTAGTCCCAGCTCCTGCCAACCTAGCAGTTCAAAAACATGCAAATGTAAGTAGATTAATAGGTACCGCTTCGGCGGGCAGGTAATGGTGTTCCGTTTAGTCATCCCGGCCATGGAAGTGTCTACGGACAAACGCCGGCTCTTCAGCTTTGAAACGGAGATCAGCACCGCCTCCTAGAGTTGGACACGACTGGACTTAATGTCAAGGGAAACCTTTACCTTTACTAAGTGGCTAAACAAGCAAAAGCAAGAAGTAGGAATAAATGGGGAAGCTAAAAGGATCTGAGTTGTGACACATACTTTTTAAATTGTTAATCTGAGGCAAACAGCTATCCAACTTTGCAAATGATGCCAAACTACTTAAGCTTGTGAAAACCAAAAATGATTGTGACAAGGTCTCTTTAACTGGCTGGATGGTCTATGAAATGGCAAATGTGGACTAATTTCAGTAAGTGTAAACTGATGTGCTTTGAAGTAAAAGATCGTACTTCATTTCTATATTGATCAGGTCTGTACCTAAACAGGAATCATAGTGGGTAGCAGTGGACATGCCAACTCAGTATGCAGCAGGTATGAAAAAAGCAAATTCCATGGTAGAGAGCATTAGAAAAAGGCCTGAAAATAAAATTGCCAACACTCTAATGCCCTTAACTAAATCTATATCTAAATCTATCTAAATCTAAATCTATAACACCATCTGGAATGCTGTGTACAGTTTTTGTTGCTACATTTGAAAATGGATATGATAGGATTGGTAAAGTGCAGAAGAAAGCAACCACAATTATCAGGAGACTACAACTCATGCTTTATGAAAAAAGGCTACAGAATTTAGCACTGTTTAGCTTACAAAAACAGTGACTGGACGAAAGCAGGGTCTATGTGTATCAAATCATGCATGACATGGTTAAAGTAGATAGGGAGAACTTTTTCTGTCTTTTAAAATGCTAAGACCAGGGGTGACTGGAAGGAGATTTAGAACAGGCAGAACAGTACTTCTTCACACAGCACATGATTAACTTGTGAAATGTGCTGTGATGTGATGATGGCCACTGATTTGGATTGCTTTAAAACAGGATTAGATACCTCCATGGAAGACAGCTCTATCAAGAATCATTTGTCTTGGAGACTCAATGTTATCTCCAGATTGGGGCAGCATACCTCCAAATGCTAGGTGCAGTGTAATGATGGAAGGAGAGGTATATATCTCTGCCTTCTGCTTGTGAGTACCCAGAGTCATCTGGTTGGTCACTGTGAGAAACAAAATGCTGGACTAAGATAGGACTTGGCCAGATCCAGCAAGGCTGTTTCTATGTTTGCATATTCATGATTAGATTATTTTACCCAGCAGGTTTGTAGATCAGTCAGTTCAAGGGTTTACCTTTTGGGTTTACCAGCAGAATGGCAATTCAGAATTAAAATTCTATGTCTCTTGGGGAAATGCCTGGCAATGTAATTAACCGTGGAATGTATGGACCTCTGTTTAATTCAATCAAATGGCTGTGTTAGATGGACAATAGCAATTAAAGCCTTCCACAATTCTTTTCCAGCTGGGCTTGCTTATCCAGAAGAAAAAATGCAAACAAAATGAAAATTCTGAGCCAAGGTTTTGGGGCTAATCTCTAGCAAGCAGAAGGCTTCAAAATACTTGTTTGAATTTCTCTGTAACAGAGTGTGTTACTTCAAAAGCTGTTTTACTCTTATGCATCTATCATTTATTTCAAAAGGATGCACACAGAAACAATCTGGTACAGTTTTGCACTTTTAGTGCCAAATCTATGGGAACCACAAAAGAGAGAGAGAGAGAGAGAGATGAAATTTGACCACTCCAAAGCCATTGCTGTATGCTAATAAGATAACTAGTCTGAGAACCAAACATTGCCTTTGTATGCCGCCTTGTTGCAAGCCACCTGTTTCCATTTCATTCACCTATTGTCCTATCCATAATTTACATGGTAACATTAAATTACATTCAAAGCAGAGGTTTAAATTCTGTACAGTTTGTGGCTTATTATCTCCCAAGCAAGCATGTGGAAGGATTAATTTAATTCCAAAGAGAGCCCAATGCTAATGTTTACAAGGAAGAATTTCCGGATAGCAGGTTTGTTAATGCAACCAGCATGTCTCTATGCATTTTACCTAGCCATGTGTTGGTGCTTGGGCAATCTTGAGCACCTCACTTCACACAGTATAGAATACCCAACTAATTTTGAAAATCCATGCTTAAAAAAACCTAATTGAAGGGAAAACCCTCTCAACCAAACAAAAGACATTATTGCCGGAGATTAAACGGCTTGATGCTATGTATTGTTCTAGCAGTACTCAGGAGGGAATATTAATTGAGATGTTCCATGGATTACAGTGCATATTCCATGCTGGTTCACATGTTTCCTGGTGGTCTTTCCAACAGGAACAGCACAAATGAGGGAAATAAGATGGATCATTTGAAACCTTTCTTGTTAAGTCATTGTTCTGCTTTCCACAAAAAGGTAATGCTTGGTTGATTTGCTTTATTTCTCCGTTGTTCTGGGTTGGCTTCCCCCCCCTCCCTTGTTCACCCTAATCTCTGCCATTTCCTCTGTGAGTCAGCAGCAGCTGGACCCAGTAAGACCACAGGAATTGACTCTTGGTAAAGAGCTCTAATGGAGCTGTTACTCAAGTTCAAATCTTTGTGAACCTAATCATGTCCCTGAGTCACACAGATGTAGAACAGATAAGAGTTTTCACCTGCATGCTTTCTGTGAAAGATATATATCTTGCATATATATTCAATATATCTGTACCATTTTCTGCTATGTGGTTGCATGTAGAAAAAGATATGTAGATATTGGTAGATGTTAGACAGACAGAAAGTCACATATGACATCTAAGCTTGTGCCTGAAATTTGATCCATGTATAGTCCTGATTCCCAAATTACAAGAAATGCCTGCACGCTGGAACATTTAGAAGTGAAAGACAGGGGAAAGTGGATTAAACTGCTTTCAAATCACCCACAAGGCTGACTATTGTTAAATATAAAACCTATGACAAGATGTGCTAAAAAATAGATGTCTTAAAACTTTTGTGACTTTTATCTTTATAGTAGCCCTCTTCAGATATTATAAAATAATCCCTGTGGAAAGGAGACAATATTCTACCCTATCAGCTACTGACTTTCACAACTTCTATGTAAATATTTCTTGTCAATATGGGGATATTAAAACCGGTGGAATAAGAAAGATAGAAGAAAGTTCAAGAATAACATACATAAATTGCTGTAATGAGAGGGCAGACTCACATGGAGCAAATGGTAAGAAAATATTAGGAGAATCTGTCCATCCCCAAGATCTCTTTATGAATATAAAAGTTCAAAGATCATACAAATGATACCATCAGATGATGATGGTTTGATATTCTTACCAGTAGAATAAGAATAAATAATTGGCAGAAGATAGGGAGGGTCTAACAATGAGGAGACACAGTGTTGTGGGTTCTGGAAGTCATAAATCCAGCCCAAGGGCTCTAATTTTACATAGCTATTGTCCATTTTATATTCTATCCCCAAACGATGCTATATGAAGGAATTGTGAAAAATTGGTAGTGATTGGTGGTTCACCATTATCCACTTAAGATGATGGTGATGTTGATGCCAGCCACTGCCACTAAATCTTAAGTGGGAGGTGCTGATTGTGGAAAAAAGCACCCTGTGTATGTGGCCTAAATACAAGTCATAAAAATGCTTGTGTTAACTAGCCCCAATTCCAAATATAGAAACCTTTTTTTATCAATTTTTGCTTAAATTTCAAACAAGATAGGCATTGCTCAATGAATGGAAGCCATTCTATTACCTCCAGGGAACAGAAAAAAGTGATAGCTGATCTATGCTGTTACTCTTGTCTGTCTTGTAGTCTAAGGTCACCTTCTATTTGCAGGGCACTGAAAGTATTTTGATGGATATTTACGATGGCATCAAAAACAGAGCAGCTGCAAATTGTTCCAAACATTGTTTAAGAACAAGAAACACATTTCTGCTGTAATACAAATAAATCTCTTTGAACTGGGAGGAAACTGGAAACCCTCCTGGTTGAACTCAGCATCCTCTGGTTTTGAAAGCTGGAAAACTGTCAGATGTCTTCTACTTTTATGAAAGTAATAAAGTGATGCATAGAGGGTTTTAAAAAAAAAAAAAAAAAAAGCATATACAGTATGAGCTAAATGCCCCAATTTATAATATGAAAAATTATTCTGGAATAACAAGAATAAACAATAATCAGAGATTCAATTTAAATGGAATTATGTAAATATTTGTAATGCCCACTAGAGAATTATTTCAGCTTGTCCTTTGACTTTGCTATTCTCTCTCAGTACTTAGTCTTTTCTCCACCTATTGGACAAAGAAACAGGACAGCTGATATAGTCACTACAAACAATTGTTTGCCAGTGCAAAGTACCATTTCAATAACTTATATCTCCAAGAATCCTACCTGAACCTTGCAAGCTGCTCATATATGATAACTGAACTAGATGGGCTCACAGGATAATGTGGAACACGGCATTGTTCAAGAACTCTGTACTTTTACTATGTCATAGCTGGACTATCTTGCCCACTTCGGTGCTAATTAGCTTTAAAATTTTGGGTCTCACGTATCATTATCTGATCATAATTATTTGAGTAAGTTTTGTTCCCAAGTAAATTCTATAAAGGCCCAGACGTAGGACTTCTCTGAGGTGGCCTTTTTATATACCATCCATACAGGGAAAGCCTGTCAGTTAGCTCTGAGGACCTTCAAAGGACCATTCTTCCTCTCAGCTCAGTAACTGAGGGAGTTATGATTTAACTAGGCTGTGAGCTGCCTCTGTTTTGAAACTAAAATCTAAAATGTAAAAATGCAGCAGGAAAAATCATTCTTCCTTTCCTAATCTGGAAATTGATGAAGTTTAAATGCTTCTGGGTTGTTGTTGTTTTCTCTCCCTTGACTTTGGCTGTGGCAGGCAATTTCAGTTTAATAAACAGATGTTCCACTAAGCTATTTCTCCTTTATTTTCCTAATGAAACATGCACTTACATCCATGTGCAAAACCATAAGAACACTGTGGACTATTATGATCTGTATGTACAGGTTTTGAACCAATCACTGTATTAACACCCTTTCTCATAAGGTTTTTACATAATTTGTGAAGTGGCCAAATTAACACTCCCAAGAAGGACAGAAAGGATCTGAGTAAGTGATGAATGTAGGAGCTTCATAGAAATTATTTTTATATCAATAACTACAAAACCCATCATTGTGTTGTAGACAGATAGCCCAACTGTAATGTTAATTAATAACAGATTTTAAGAACTTCCTGTTGTCTGTTTCAAGGACTTTAAATCCCCCCAGTTCACTTCAATTTCATAGCTAGCTAATATGAGTAATAATTTGCAGCATGGGGTAAGGAAAGTCAAATGGAAAAAATAAAAATAAAATTATATTCTGCCAAACTAGGCAGAATGTGGTTTGGCAAATTAAGCTAAATAATAATTTTTATGGTATGCAGTTAAATCAAAGGAAAATGCAACTACGTTTCATAATTAGTGCATGTTTTTTTCATCAGGAGCTATTATTTCTAGATGGAAAGAGATGCACTTCCCTAGAAAATCATGTTCATAAGTAACTCTGTGTTACACTCATACAGAACAGTATCAACTAAGACTACTTTATAATATAGTAGCCTAATTTACAATACAATAAATAAACAGAGTTCTGCAAGGGTTCTCCAATCTCAGCATTTGGGTTGTATTTTTACCTATAAATGTCTTCTGATTGATTGATCAGAAGACATTTACAGATCATCTAAATTATCTGTAATTTTGGTTTTTGATTTGATTTACCATCAGATCTATGTAGATTCTTAGCAGCCACATAGATATCTTATACAAATAAATAAACAAACAAATTTTTCATCAATATCTTCTAATTATAGCTAAAGATGACAAGAAAAATATAAGCACTTTTTTGCTTCCTTGGAAAAAATAGATCTGAACTGAAAGAAGCTTACTTCTAAAATCTGAGCTGCTATTCTTAAATTGACAAATGTCTTCCTCAAGGGTATAGATACTGCCCATATTTACCATACAAAATTTGTACAAATATGCTTTGCCTTAAAAACAAAACAGCCCACTACCCTATACTTTTCTGTCTGTACCCAATTTAACATGGTTTGTCTTCACAGAAGGGGTGACTGCAATTGTCATTTAAAGGAAACTATGCATAACTACATGAAGTTATAAGCAGTTTTCTTTGAAAAACAATAAGGATTTAAAGGAATCTGCCTTAAAATCCATGGATTTATTTCTTTGAAATGTACAGATTTCACTCTTCCTGATCACTCTACTGTCCCTGCAGATTTCAAACAGTATTATTAAAGTATTTTTAAAGCAAAAAACATCTGTTTATTATATGTTTGCCATGAGAAGCACAAAGCTTTAGATTTTCATATCTTGTTTCTGCCTTTAGATTTCTAATGTTGTTTATGTCTTGGGGATCACGTCAAACTATACAGCATGTAATTCAGTCCAAGTTAAAACAGGCTGTTTTCTGTGTCCTAGATTCAGACTTAATCAAATCATGTGTTTGGTATTCATTCTTAAGACCTAAACTATTGAGCTTTAAAGAATAATGTCATTTTACGAACATTTCCATCCTGTCTTTCTAGTACCCATACACTGCTCAGAGTGACATATGACTCTAATTATAAATAATGTTTGTATGCAATGATCCATTCCATATATATGAAATCAAGAACTGGAAGAAAGAAGGTGGATAGCTGTTGTTGCTGCTGTGGTTATTGTTCTTATTCCTCTACCTGTGCAGTGGACAAACACTAAGGAGAAACTGTTGTTTGGCTTACTAATTGTATTCAAATCTTTGTTGATTCCATCAGAATGTCCTTGGGCAGATCTTAAGGGCTCTTTTTTAAGCCAGTATCTTGTGATACTTTTATTGAAGAGAAAGCAGAAGCTTACATGAAAATAGTATCAAAGGATCCTATTAGAAGAGAAAATACATCTCTAATTGATCTCTGAAAATAAACCTTTGGAGTTGCATTGTTAATTTGCCTCAGCTGTGCCTCAGATGTTCCTGGCAACTGAATAGTGTAAAAATGAAATGCTTTCGACCTTTTAAAAACAAGACCACATTTCCAAAACAGAAAAAGAACTGTCAATTACCTCACTTCTCCTTGTATGTTCGGGCATGAACCATTTTAGGATGTATTTGAAATCTATCTCTTTGTAACACTTCCTTCCAAAGAAAGCAAATATGAGATACCTCATTTTAATATTGCTAACTAACCAAGTGCAAAAACTGTACTAAGTCATCACATAAAAGTCTACAAAATGTGCTTAGAGAAGGTTTTGTTTTCCCCCCATCTGAAGCAGTTGGTGCAAAGCAATACCACTGAACTGCTAAAGGCATGGTTGTTTTAATGATAACACATACTGAGACACAGTTCCCCAGAGTTGTTTTAAGTTACGCAGTTATTATCAAACTATGAAACATGCTGATATTCCATCTAGATAAAACAATAGGGCATTTAAAAGAACAAATAACAACAATAACTTCTTACAATCCAGAAGTAGTTGTGAGTGGGCAAAAGTATGATACAGTCAAAATAAAGATTGCTTTCCTTTTTCTTTTTTCATTGAGGATAAAATGGTTAATGTTTTAAGGGGAATTAATGTGATACCATTAGCAGGATGGAAAAGAAAATGACAGTGGAAATTCATGGAATAAAGCTTTACCAACTTTATACATTGGTAGAGTTATTGTACCATAAAAATACCTGCTTATTAACTTAGAGACATAGGTGTTTGCTGTTAACAATGATGGTGAAGAAATAAGGACATCACATGCAAACCCCATCCTTCTGCATTTGTGATGTGATGTTGGTTGGAGTACATAAGACATGGAATTTGCCTTGTAATATCACAATGCATGTATCAACCCTTGTCCACCCACCGTATGGATGTGTATGCTTAGAGAAGACTGAAATGCTAGCCCTTCCCTTCTTATACTGCTACCAATTTGCATTCTCTGGAAAGGGCATCTTCCATTATTATTATTATTTTTTAATTATCGGCCACCCAACTCAACAATAGCAGCCAAAGATATATCATTGTACCTAACATTTTTTTTTCCTTTTGCCTTCTTAGAATTTTTATTCTATTTTAAGGTATTCTCTCTCTCTTTTTTAAACACAATTTGGAAGTACTTATATATTCAGTTTAAACTTTTTAAAAAATTATTCAAACCAAATAAATCTACTACAGCCAAAGACCAGCAACAAAACAGACAAATGCAAACAGGCATGTAATTAATATAGGAGGAACTTAATCTTCAATATGCATCATCTGTTGGATTTCTGAAACTAAATAACTAAATTTGGCAATGTTCTGTGTTCTGAAAGATTGTATCGGCTAGTAGGAAGAATACATAATAACCATCCCACTGCTATGGGATTATTACTTAAAAAGGAGATATTAAATTTTGACATAAAGCTAAAAAAAGTCTACAGTGTAAAAGCACATGTGTAATCTCTTTGACCACTTCCATTCCACAGGCAGGCAGCAAATTATAGGTGTGTTGTGATACCTGCCTTGCAGCAGTAAGGTCATCGTAACATGCTGTTGTATAGCCCCACCAGTATTTGACATAAATCAGCATATGAAGATAAGATGCCATGGCTCTCCTATCCAATATAGTTAGACTCCTACAGAAATTAGGTAACTGACCTAGATTAAACTGTAGTTCTAAATCCAGGAGGCTTGGTGTGATCAGTTATTTGGCTTGGTTCATATTTAATGGGGCTAGGTTATTTGCAGGACCCCCTCTCTCCAATCACAAAGCACAAGTCAGGACTATACTCCTTCCTCCAAGCTGCCAACTTAAATGTTCCTCTATCTTTTGCATCAAATACCAGATACAGGTTGTTATCATCTGCCCAGTTAACAAGCATCTTACCATTTTCGTCATTTTCACTGTACTTGCACTGAGTGTGATGGCTGTTAAAATCTCTAAGATATGCAGCCAGGTGTGGAGACAGCGGTATAACTTGTGGAGGCCAAACAGTGGCTGGGCTTATATATGTTAGTTATTGTTAATTTTCCTATTTTAACAGTTACCTCATGTATATTATTGAAATCGGAGGCTGAACACAGCTGTGCATTTTCAATTGTGGGCCGTATATACATTGCCACTCCATAAGCGTGATGGTATGTTGCTCCCATCAGGTCACAGCCAGGGATCCTACCTACCTGCTTAATCTGATCCTCATTATCAATGTGGGTCTCCTGGATTACAATGACATTGATATCATTGTCTGCTAAAATCCTTTGTAGAACCTGACACTTTGACCTATTTATTCCTTCTATATTTATTTGGCAAATCTTGATAACAGGGCCAAACGTCTTTGTCTTAGGGTCCTGAAAAGAACCATTTGTATTCATGCCTTCGGGCATATTTTAATGTGATGTGCTATAGCCAGGAGATCACTAGGATTAACTGGCTGCCATAACTTCTAGGCTTCAGGTGTTTTCCTCGAAGTGACTGTTCTTTAGCACCACCCAGGGGACATGTGTGACTTGAGGAATGTCACATATGTGAACAGTCATTGTCCCCCCTCTATCTATGCAAAAGATAGAGGAACATTTAAAGCAGCATCTTGGAGGAAGGAGTATAATCCTGACTTGTGCTTCGTGACCACCAATGAGAAAAAATTCCCAGTGAGAACTTCATAATTGATGCTAGCAGATTTTCCTCATAGCCAACATCACCCAATTTTGATTGAAATTGGCATAAGTATACCCTTGGTGTCATCCTTTCCCCATCCAAGATGGAATTTTAAGAAGGCAAAATGGGATGTATTTACTGAAAATTTAGATAAATGCCTGGGCTGGATTTCTAAAGCTAATAACTATGAGAGACTCCTGGGCACATTTATATGCACAGCAAGAAAGACTATTCCTAGAGGATATCGTAAACAATATATTCCAGGTTGGAATGATACCTGCAAGAACTTGTATCAAGAATTACTAAAAAATGGAGATCATGAAATTGCAGACAATTTATTACACAGTCTTGGTGTAACTCAACCAGAGAAATGGATGGAAACCGTTGAATTGCTTAACTTTAAGACATCTAGTAGACAAACGTGGCCGTTATTATGGAAATTAGGGGGAAGTAAGAAGAAAATAAATAATAAGAAACATATCTCAGCCAATAAGATTGTGATACATATATTGTCTACATCTAGAACACCAAGGGACAAACTAGACATAAACTTAGTGCTCTTAAGAAGGTTAGTACTGAAAAATTCATATATTCATGCCCTTTTTCCATTTTTGAAATCATAAATGCACTTAAAGATATAAAAGCTGGTAGGGCATCTGGATATGATGGTATACATCCTAAATTCCTTCTACATTGTGGAAAATATGTGAAAAGATGGCTAGCAGAATTATTTTCGGACATTATGGAAACAGGTAGAATACCACATAAGATGAAGCAAGCAAAAATTATTGCAATACTTAAACCGGGAAAAACAAACGACCAATCAAAAAATTATTGACCAGTAGCACTGCTAAGCACAATCTATAAGCTCCTTGAAAGACTCTTATGTAATAGAATTAGCCAGAAGATCTTCCAGATGATCCCAGTAGAACAAGCTAGATTCTGACCTGCCAGAAGTTATGTCGACCAAGTGCTCTCACTAACAACCTATATAGAAGCAGGATATCAGGCGAAGCAAAAAACATCAGCTGCCTTTATAGATCTGAGTGCAGCATATGACACAGTGTGGAGACATGGATTGCTATATAAATTAATACAAGTAATCCCATGTCGAAAAACTATTCAACTTATTGATAATATGCTTGCTGGAAGAACATTTTTTTTGTAGCAAAGGGAGATGATATTAGTGTCCCTAAAATACTAAATAATGGCTAACCACAAGGTTCAGGTTTTGCATCCCTTTTCTTTAACCTATACATAGCCAACATACCCTATACAATGACCAGGAAGTTTGGCTATGCGGATGACTGGGCTATAGCCACCCAACATAAATCTTTTGAGACAACTGAAGTTGTTCTGACTACTGACTTAGAAATATTGGATAAATATTTCCATAAGTGGAGGCTACAGCCCAACCCAACCAAGATGGAAGTAACATGCTTCCATCTCTGTAGTAGATCAGCAGGCAGAGAGCTTAATGTAAGATTTAAGGGAAATCGACTTAATCACAACATGCACCCCAAGTACTTAGGGGTTACTTAAGATAGGATGCTTTCCTATAAAGAACATCTGATGAAGACTGCCGCCAAACTGAGAAGCAGAAATAACATCTTACATAAATTATGCGGCACTAGTTGGGGTTCGGCAGTGGATACGCTGCGAGTGTCTGTACTCAGCTTGGTGTACTCAGCAGCAGAGTATTGTGCCCCAGTGTGGCTTAACAGTCCACACACAAGTAGGATTGATGCACAGTTCCATGAGTCAATGCGCATCGTCAGTGGGACAATACGATCTACTCCCACGTACTGGCTGCCTGTTCTGAGCCATATGCCACCCCCAGAGGTAAGATGGAAAAGTGCTATTGATAATCCCCAGCTGCCATTATTGAGTGACATAATCTGCCTGGAATGAAATAGGCTATGATCTAGACATCCAGCCATTCAACTGCTAAATCACTTGTAGAAGATGACTTCAACAGCCACAATATGTGGAAACAGTACTGGCTAGAAAATTATCCTCCACAATGTTGAAGCTTACCTTGCATCTCTGAGAAACCATCTAGATTTGATCAGCCCCATGCAATATGGACAACATTGAACAGAATCTGCACAGGCCATGGTAGATGTGCTGATGTCCTTTATAAGTGGGGCAAAATGACATCACCAAATTGTGACTGTGGGGCTGAAAAACAAACTATCCAACATATAGTGACAGAGTGCCAAAATAGTGCCTATAATGGAGATTTTGCTGATTTCCTGGCTGTGACAAATGAAGCAAAAAATTATATTTGTAATCTAGACATATGTCTATAATTTTATACTCTATGTTTTATATCTTGTATTTTATCTCCTGTGTTCTTATTTTATTGAACTGCAATGTGAATGTGCCGTACGATAAATAAAATAAATAAATCTCCAATCACATCTACCATCCCATCAACCCACGCTCTGGAACATCATCCTCCTGAGGCTAAGCTGGCCCCAACCTTGTTGGCCTTCAGGAAGGACCTGAAGACATGGCTTTGCCATCTGGCCTTGGCATCCAATGATGGTAGTATGGACCTTCAAAGTAGTTGTACTACTAGATTATGGTTTTATGGTTTTAACAGTGCTTATTGTTTTTAATTTTTAATGACTTTTCTTGCTAAGTTTTGGCTTCTTTTGTTGTATTGTTTTCATGTTTTAACTTTGTATACTGCCCAGAGTTACACAAGGTAGATTCTTTAAATATATATATATCTAATACTATCCACAAAAAGAAGTGTGACAAATGCTTCCGGTGGGAATATGGCAGACTGAGCAGCTTTGCCTGCAAGCCCCGTGGGCAGGACTGGCATCATGGCAGCTTTTCCAGGCACAGGCTGGTTTTTCCTGTAGTCCAGAGCATTTTTCTGGATCAATGAAAACGCTTTCGTCCTCCAGATGGCAAGTTGCAGCCAGGAGATCATGGACAGCATGAGTGATCGACCAGTAGGGCTTCTCCGGGAAGCTGGGATGTCACCATTTCTGAGCCCTAAAGCTGCAGCCCTTAAAGGGACAGTAAGTCCAGCCACCCCATTTCTTAAACACCCAATTTATTTATTTTTTTAAGTTTTTGTACCCCAAGAGAGGCTTTCTACAGAAAGACAAAGTGGATTCTCTTGGTGCTTATTGTTATTTCTAGATTTAATTTTTTAAATTTTTAATTTTTGGCTTGTTTTCCCACTTTAAGACGAAGGAGAACTGAAAATAAATAATTGCCTTCCTGTTAGCATGTTTGTACTGAATTTGAAAGATTGAGTATCTCCCTGCAGGTTGGATTTGTTCTTTTGAATCTTCAGCTTTCTGTTCAATTTCTTTGGGACCTGTTTGTTACCACACGTTCTCCTGCCAATTTCTTTTGGAAGTGTTTTATTAATTCATTAACTCCTATCTGCATGAGTCAAGTATCTAGGGGGCACCATAATCTACTGCCTGAAACCTGGAAGATTTCAAAAAGGACTTTTCAGAGTCCTGTTATGAGCCTGAGGAGACCTTCAAAGAGATCTTTTTGGAGTGCTGTCAACCTATTCTGCAGACTATTCAGGATTTTGGGGAAGAAATTATTTCTAAGCTGTGTCATCTGGCTGAAGATGTTGTGGAGGAAGATGAAGATTTTGATAAGGATGGAGATTTTCCTAGTGACAGCAAGACTGAAGTGAAGGGGTTAAAGCAACAGTCAGAGCTGCAGATTACAAGGATAGCTTTTCTGAGGGATTGTTATGGCTTTCTGGGAAACTGTTATGAGAGAGAAGAGAATCAGCTTTGTGGGAGTTTTTGGTTGAAAAGTTTGAGGTTTTAAGGGGGTCAGTTGGGCTGTTTGATTTTTGCAAGAAAAATGCCTTGGGTGTAATAGGAAGATATGTAAATGCTTTGGTATACTTTGAGGTGGGGTAAAATTAAGGATTTGTAATTGGATTGGTAATGAGGCTATTATGATTTCATTTCTCTTTAATGATTTGGACTAAGATTTATTGGTTTTTTAAAGGTTTGTTTGATTTGTAAGACTTATAAGGTATTCATAAAATATAATAATAATTCCTTAGTTTTTTAGGTTTAATAGGATTAAGATTGCAGTAATATTATTAATTATAAAAGTAGACAATTTATATGTTTTTACAATTTGATTTTTATTATAGTGGACAGAAAGATATAGAATAGTGGTGGGAAGAAACAATATAATATAAGGGGAAGGAGCAATTGTATTTGTGATTTGTATATGTGTTAATGGAAGGATTTATACAAATAATGTGATCTTGGTTTGATATAGAGTAAGGGATTGATTATGGAAATTGTTGTATATTCCTCCTATTGAAAGTTGGAAGTCACCTTTCTGTGTAATCTTCAAAAAAAAAATTCTTGTGTTTCACACTTTTTTAGTTTTTCTTTTTGTAGTTTTTTGTAGGGTTTTTTTTTTTTTGCTTTTTTGTAGTTTTTATCTTTGCTTTAAACTCAATAAAATTCTTTCAAAAAAAGAAGTGTGACAAATTATTATCTACATTTTTTTTTTGCATGTGAAAGATCCTCATTTCATGTTCTTCATTGACCCAAGACTTTTATGAGATTCAGAGGTCTATATTATTGGTTATGATCTATAGTTTATATCCCAATATTTTTCATGCTGGAGTATCAGAACTAAATCCAAAGTGTTGAAATGTGGACTTTAAAAAAGGAAAAGGATATAGTGACCATGTCACAATTTTGGCTTCACTTCTGTTTGTCATTTTAACATCTGTTGTCGTAGAGCTGAATTACAGTATATAAAGTAGTCTGAGTATCAATGAAAAGAGTGAGAAAAAAATTCTTCTGAAACAATTTTATTTTGCTGATTCTTTTAAAATCGAAGCAAAGTAAATTAAGTTCAGGAACAAAAGCAAATGGAGAAGAGAGGAAGAAAAGGAAACATGCTAGTCTCCTATTCCAATTAATGCATTGAAGAGCATTGAGAAGGAAATTGGCTTCCACTATGACTGAATTCATACTGAAAATAAAATTTATAGCCATTGTGGTTCTTTGTTAACATAAACAATCTGTATCAGCAGAGGAGTGAACTTCCAGATCTATATTCTACAGCTCTGAATGCAAAATCATGTGTCACATTTCAGATTTGCTACTGAAAATGGTCTACCTGTTGAGAAATTTAGAAATTCAGTTAACCATGCAAATGACTTTATCTATAGCTATCATGAAGTCCTTAAATTGTGAATTAAAAGAACTGATGCTTGGTGGGATTATAAACAGGTGGATTTATTTTTTACAGGTGGATGAAAACCTGTTCATCAATGAGTTTTATGAAATGATGGTCACTGACAGACCAGAAGAGGCACTAGATTGGGAAATATATTCCCATCCATTTTTTTTAAAGATATTTCTCGGATGATTGTTACAATGTGGATGCTGATGTCAATACAGATGGGCAGTTGTATCCATAAAAATTTGTACTCCCATCTCTATGTTACCTAGAACATAATTCTTAAATAACCATAATAATATTAATATTAATAATAATAATAATAATGACAACTACAAGATAAGTGGCAAAAGAACCTTCAACTGACAGAAATCTATTTTCCAGTCAATGCTGTTTAGATGGAAAAGGGAGACATAAGAATTTCTTAGGCTGTATTGCTTGCAGATTTTTTTCCAATATGAAAAGTTAAGGTTAGGATTCAAAACTGTCAGATTTATTTATTACTTACATCTGAAACTGCCTTTTAAGCTTCAAAATTCCACTTATATCTACAAAATAACTCGACATTCATTAGAATTACCTTTCTAGACTTGGTTCTATACATTCTACTCATATAATAATATAGTTAAGAGCAATGGCAGAAGAGCATATAAGAATATAGCCAAGATCAATGGCACTTTCTAAAAATGAATCCTAGTTTTGGTAAAAGGATTAGGTCAGGGTACCCTGGCTTTCCTGCTATTTTATTTTTCCCTTTGCTCGCCCCCCCCCTTTTTTTTTTTACAGGCATACATTACATATTTGAGCATTTTCCTTCCTGTTAAAACCTGTCAAAAAATTTTACTAATTTATTTAATTATTTATGTGCCTCCTGTTTTCAGAGACTCAAGCTAGCTTACAGTAGAAGCAACAGTAAAATAAATGAAACAATAATGGAACCTAATACATGGCAGCCTTTTTACCATCAGCTCTGAAACACCTGTGAAAATAGGATCATCAATGGCCCTTTAAAGGCTTAGGGGCAATCCTTGCAGGAAGAAGTGCATGAAGAAAAGTATTCCAAAGATTGTGAACAACTACTGGGAAGGCACATCATCAGTCTCCTATCCCCTTCATTTTACATGGAGTGGGGGCTCTCAGCATATTCTTCCTGAGGTACTGCATGGGGGTGGGGTGCTGAATCTAGATGGGAAAGATGTTCTTGTAAGTACCTGGATGTCAAATCATGTAGGGCTTTAAAGCTGAACATGAGCACTTTGAATTGGGCCTGGAAGCATACTGGTAACCATTGCCATGACCATAGCAGAGGTGTAACATTACAATATCTGATATCTCCTGCTGCATTTTGACCTTGAAATGTCAAATTTCCAATTTGACCTTAAAGGCAGCCAAAACTTGGCAAATCCCCCACCCCCATTGCATAGTGACTGTCTCCAGTTTCTGCTCTAGCACAAACTATAACTCCAGGAGGATCTCCAGATTGTCCAACCCCCACCAGAGTCAAAGTTGGAACTGAAACAAAGTCAGATCAATAATTGGCAAACAGGAGCTCTGTCTTTCAGATGTTTAATCTGACCCATTCATGTCATCACAGCCTGCAATCAATGGAATAAGATTTTGATGGCACCTGGTCTAGCCTGGGATGGAGATGTACAACTCAGTATCATCAGCATACTGATAATACCTTATCCCACACTACCATAACACATTATCCCACACTTGTCCTAGCAGTTTCATGTAGATATTAAATAACATGGGTGAGAGGCCAAGCTCCTTGATAAAACATCTACAGGGAAGGGTCTATATAAATAATCCTTCAGAAATTTGTTTGTGCCATACAGATACAGTCCATGAGCTGTTCTTCTGAATAGGTTATGATTTATATAGTATTCCTTCCAACTGTTTTTCACTGTATCTTTTTAACTTCTAGAGTTTTACAGGGATGGAAAATTGAGTACTGGGAATTTTCTAAAGGTAACGCTGTCTATCCTAGGCCAGAGGATGGAACTGTATATTCCAGCCTTTCTCTTTTGCAAACATTTTTGTATTCCTGGAATTACAGCATTAAAAGCAAACAAGATGTTGAAAATAAACAAAAGATTTGATAATTTTTTTATAACCAGCATGCTTAATACCAAGCTGAAACCAGCTTGGTGTGTCCTGGCAACGCAGAGTCATCACTTTGTTGTTACTTTTCATCTCCTTAACTGTTTTTGTATCTTTTTGGGGGGTGGGGGGATACTGTGCTTATGCTGACAAACAAGAAGGTATAAACATCTAACATAAGTATCTACCATGCATTTTGTTGTAATTTTTATTTGCAATGTCTATATCAGCCCCTGACAAGATTCAGAATAAATTGCTTTGATTTGAACACTTTCAAGATCCCTCCCTAGACTATGACATGGCAAGATAAACTGCTTAACTTTTGGAAGCATGAGAGAAAAAAAAGTAAGGATTGTCCATTAGAGGACACGAATCTTGCCAGGTTTCTGGTGGATATCTTCAAGGTTTGACCCCAATTTTATTTATATTTATATTTAATTTATATTTATATTTACAGTATGTGTATATATATATATACAGTACATACACACACACAGAGAGAGATACATTCACACTTCTTTTTTATATATTTTATTAAATATTTTATATAAATAAAAGATAAACATGAAAACAAAAAAAAAGTTGGAAAGAGAGAAAAGAGATAAAAGCAAAAGTACAGAAAACAAATCAAGTAGAAAAAGCAAAAAGCAAAAGATAATTAAATAAGTGACTTCTGATCTTCTTTACACCATTTACAAACAAACTGATTATCCCCCCTTTCTTTGAAATTACATTACAAGGTTCCCTTCTGTCCCATATTTAACACTTGTTACAATCAGCATATCCAGAAATTACCATTTCATTTTTTTTTCCATTTTCAGAAAAAAAGTCCATAAAAGGTTTCCAGTATTTTATAAAAGTACTTACTGTTTTATCCCTGATCAAATAGGTCAATTTTGCCATTTCTACAAATCCTGCCATCTTCACAATCCATTCCTCCATTGTTGATGTTTCAGTATTTCTCCATTGTTGTGCATATAGGAATCTTGCTGCAGTTACCATTTGCAAAACCAATCTTTCATGAGTCTTTTCAAATTGACTATCCATAAGTCCCAATATAAAAACATTCTGATTTCATCTCAATATTAATCTTTGAAATTCTTTGTATCATTATATGCATTTGTATACATTTTTTTTCTTTTTTCACAAGTCCACAATGCATGTCATTTTTCAAAACAGGTATCGTTTCAAATAAAAACATCATTCTAGGTATTACATTCATTTTTACCACTGAAATTCTTCCAAACAATGATAATTGTAACTTTCCCCATCTTAATAAATCTTTCTTAATTTCATTCCATACCTTGACATAATTATTCTGAAATAACATACAATTCATAATAGTCATAGTAATGCCAAGGTACTGTACTTTTTTTCGTCAATCTGAAAACCAGTTTTTACAATCAATTCTTTTTTATCTTCCATCCTCATTTTTTTGTTAACATCTTCATTTTCTTATTGTTAATTTTGTTAATTTTGAATCCAGCTAATGCACACAATGCCTTTAATTTTTCCATTAATATGTCTATTCCCTTCCATAGGATTTCCCAAAATTAAAACCAAATCATCTGCAAATGCCCTTAGTTTATATACTTCTTTTTTAGCCTTCATGCTGGCTATTATCTCATCTTGACTTACTGTTTATCTCTATGCAAAACATCATTGGTTAGAAATATATGTCCCTTCTTTGGCAGCTTGTGGCTTGAAAGGGAAAGACAAATTCAGACAAATTTAACAAATTCATGTTCAGGCAATTGCGTCGGTGGATGAGAATTTATAAGTAAGTAGAAAAATGGAGCTGTACATGCTGGCTATGTGTCTATATCCCTGAATCCCGCCTTTCTTCTTCCTTTGCCACCTCTACAATGCCACCTCTTAATTTGTGACCTAATAAACCTGGGTCCATAGTGTGCATTTAAGTTATTGCAAGTAGCCCTTCAACGTGAGCAACACTGACAATAACAAGAGGCAGGGGAGGTGGGATGCAAGGAGATAGCCGATAGGAGCAGTGTCCACGGCTTATCACGTATACAATTAAAAATCTCCATGTAGTCAGACAAATGCCTGAACAGCTTTGTGTATACTAATCAGGACAACAATATATTACATCATATATTAGAGACAGGAACAGTTGCTTGGAAACAGAAGAGCAGGCCTTATGGAGTCCCCATATCATCTCATCGCCACTGTGGGTGCAGAACGCTGAACTGATTGAACACAGCTCTGCTTATATGGATATGATAGCTCTGGTCTGAAAGATGACAGAGAAGAAAGATTGAAAACTATCATATTTTTGGTCCATTTAGCACAGTATTGAGTACCTGATGTGAAGTAGATCTCCAAGACTTTAGACAGGAATCTTTCCCAGCCCTACTTAAAAATGCTAGAGATTGAAGCATGCTCCTTTTGTATGCAAACCATAGGATTTTCCCCTGAGTGACAATCTTTTTTTAGCTTGATGATATCATTGTTTATAGTTAATCATTATTTTATTCTGTCCCTCTTACGAACAGCACTGCAAAGTGATATCCATAATTCCCCATAATAATCTTGAGAAGTTGTTTAGGCTGATGTGCAGTGAACAGCCCAAGTTCAATTAGTGAGCTTCGTGGCTTAGCGAAGATTACTTTACTCTCCTGATCTTAAGATGGACTTTCTGCAGGAGCAGGGGCATAAATGGAACTCTCTGGCCACAAGGCAAACTTCTCAGAGGTGCCCTCCCAACCGGGCATTAGTCATTAGTGAGTGTAAGAGCTAATTGCTATATTTGAGGAAGCAGACTTGTGCTGGTGCCCAGTGCTTACATCCACAAGCTGGTCTCAGGGAGAAATGGCAGCAACAGTGGCTCAGGGCCTAGATTAGGGCAGAGGGACACCAGCAGTTTGTATCAGTACTAGGTCTACTAGGCCTGGATTATAAGCACCCAGATGGAAGGATTTAATTAAATTTTCTCCATGCCAGCCTTTCTCAACCTTTTTACCTTGAAGGAATACTTGAAACAATATTCAGGTCTCAGGGAATCCTTGAAGAAAAATTATTTCTACAGATAACATAACGGGGGCATGTAAAGTTCAAAAAATGATTTTTTTCCCCCAATCACAATCTCTCACAGAACCCCCAGCAACCTCTCGGAGAACCCTAGGCTTCCACAGAACCCAGCTGAGAAAGGCTGCTCTATGCCATTGTTGTCAGCTAGTCAGTATGTTCAGAGGGTGTCTGCTATGCTCATCTGCAGCCCACTTACACCTGCCACCCCACCCATCATGCCTCTTTATGCCTCCTGTAATGGTTTGTGTCAGCCCTGCAGCAGACAGCAACCACTCTTAAAAAAAACAAAAAACTGGGGTCTGAACTGGGGCCCCCAAGGCAGCCACCACCTGTGCCTTGACTGTACTTAAGCCACTGTGCAGGGTATTTCTGGATGCATTAAATTCTTAGTGAAACCTCTACACTTCTACTGTGTCAATCTCATAAGGCGATTGGGCTTTAATGAAATAATTTCTCTATAAATTGCAAGGGGCTATCTAGAGTCACTGATAACACATTAAGGAAGACAAGTAAGTTTCTGCTCTAATGTTACAAGGATGCACAATTTCTTCAATCTGGTGCAGATCAGGTATGTTTAGGTCTCAGGGCAAGTGTTTTCTTCTCCAGTCAGCAGTACATGGCAATGGTTCTATTGACTTTGGAGAATGTGCTTGTATTCCAACACATCTGGAAAGCACCAGAGGGAAAAGTGGAGAAAACTTGCTATAGGTTCAACTGGAATTATTTATTTTATTTTATTTAGAAACGCATATGGCTGCCTATCTTATACAAAATAATCCTAGGCCACTCACAATAATATTCAATAAAAACAGAATGATAAAACCAACCAAGCCCCATGACAATACCATAGATCTCTACCACAGCACCACAACATTCCATGAACTCTACATTTACATTTACACTTGCATTTTCTGGGCTCACTTCTATCCTAGTCCTATGCCTGCTAGAAAATCCAGGTCTACACAGCAATTCAGAAAGCTAATAGGGTGGGAGCCTTCTGAATTTCAAGGGGGAGAGCATTCCAAAGTGTCAGAGCAGCCATGGAAAAGGCATCTCCTACATCCCACCAGAAGGCAACATTTAAGGGAAGGGACCTGAAGCATGCCCACCTTGTCTAACCAGGCCAGATACCCTGAAGAAGAGGCAGACCCATGAATAATCTCAAATAATTTACACAAACTGCTGCAAGGAAGGAAGGAAGGAAGGAAGGAAGGAAGGAAGGAAGGAAGGAAGCAAGGAAGGAAGGAAGGAAGGAAGGAAGGAAGGAAGGAAGGAAGGAAGGAAGGAAGGAAGGAAGAGAAAGATTAGTTGTCATGATAATCAGAGCAGTAAATACTACGTATTAATACCATGAATAGTAGTCAAGCTGCGAGTAATATTAGCAGTAGCAGTCCAAAATTGCAAACTGCCTAATTATGTTTTGTGTGAGGTTAAAGTATCTACTACTTTCTAAAAGCCATTTGGTTTCTTCCACTCATACCATGCCAAGATCATTAATGTTTTTTACATTCCTGAAGGTGTGCAAATGTTCTAAGCTTGAAATAATAATAAGATCGCTCATTATTTAATTTCCAGCCAATCTTCGTGTTAAAATGAAGATGACTGAGCCACATTGTTTAATTAATATTAAATCTGAGAGAGGAAGGAAGGAAGGAAGGAAGGAAGGAAGGAAGGAAGGAAGGAAGGAAGGAAGGAAGGAAGGAAGGAAGGATTGTGATAAAAACACCTCCATACCATATGCACACAAAATCAACGAGCATAAATAAGAGTGAAAAAAAGCTCAGAAAAGAAAGGCCATGGCTTGCATTTTGCACTGGATAGGTTCTGGTTGAATGAGATCTGGGATGTGTGCCAAATTAATAGGGAAAAAAGTCCCTTTCTTCCTCTTCAATAGCCACAATGTTCATTATTAAGGAAAGCATATGAACTGCAGGATTTGATTTTAATAACAGCATCGTCTTCATTAATCTGTACTTTCCATTTAGCCTCATTATGGAGAAAATGCTGAGTTAATGCAGCACCTATTATTGTTGGATTTCCTGAGGTGGGGTGAGGAGGGAAGTAGTATAAAAATAAAGAAACCCCCTTGTTTTCCTTCTTTTCTTTTGTCATGAATTCAAGGACTATCAGGTGTGTGTGTCATATTTTTAAACAAGCAGGTTGTTTGTCAAATACTGTTTTCTTACCTTGGGTCTACTTAGAAGTGTAGTCTCTCCAAGCTGGGGGTGGGGGGGAAGGATCAAAGGGAAACGTTCAGGCTTTTGCTAAGCATCCTATTTCTTTGGGGTCCGTGTTTTGGATGTTTGTCATGTCAAGCATCCGCTTGCCATCACCTGCAAGTGAGCTGATCTTTCCACCGAGGCCTCAGCTCCTTCTAAATCAAGAGTCCCTGATAGCCGCTGCCTCTTTGTATCTGCCCGGCAAATAGTGGCCTTTTGTCCTGCACAAGTTCCTAAACAAACTTAATCTCTCTAACACAGTGACAGATGACATTTAGATGTCCTTGTTTCCCTTAAAATGAGTTTTATTGACAATTGGAGAACAAAAAGAGGGCCCAGAGAAAGACCAATGTTTTATAGGCCCTGCTAAACAACATCTTCGCTCTCGGTGCAGAGGGTGCAGAAAAAGCCTGAAGTTGACCCCCCTTTTCCCATTTTCTCTCGCTTTGCAATATCACCATGACAACAGATATAGAAATCACTTAGTGACTCCTAGAAAGAAAACACAGTGACACAGTCCCCCTTGTATGGCGAATCAAACTAAAGCCTTCATTCAAATGGTTATTGAGCTGGGGCATTCATGTAGAGGATGGGGTGGATTTTACACAGGTAGCTACAACAGAAAGGCCAGCCTCGGCTTCAGCCACAGCATATGGTAAAGTCTCTCCTTAATTAATGCATCCTCAATAGAATTTCTCCATTTAAAATTTGTTTTCTTTTGACGGAAACATCATTAAGGTAAAGGCAACATTAATCAACAACTTGCAACTTAAAGGGCATTAAAGAAGGCTTTCTTTCCCCCCCTCTGTTCTTCCTCTCTTTCTTTCCCTGCCTTATGCAATGGAATATTTTAAGAGTTAAGCAAACAACCTATGATTTTCAGGCACCTTCATCATCAGGCACATCTGAAGAGGCCTCTACTGGCCAGACTCATGAGCTGCAGCAAAGCTCTTCTTTTAATTGATTTGGGCTGCAAATGCAATCAGGATTGCAAATTTGTATTGCAAAGCTCTTCACAGAGCAGATTCCTGCTTGTAATCTTGGTGCAAAATGTTTTATTTTTTGCTTGCTTGCTTAAAAAAGAGGCTATTGTGTCTGTTAGTATTTTACTTTCAAAATGCAGGAGAGGAAATGAATTAACGAAAACATGTTTATTTGCTTGTTAGCTCCATTGTAATTTTAAATAATTAAAGTTAATAAAAAGAGTTAGTTGTGTTAATGTTTGTATTGGTGGTGTGTGAGAAAGTGTGTTACACGGACCTCACTGTAACTTTCCACTTAAAATTAAATTATTCAATTTTGTTTTATTGGTATGACATTTTGTTTATGTTATGTCTCACCAACATTATTTAAAATCAGAAATAACCTATGTAATCTAAGTTACCAAAATGTAAATGGCCTTTCTTAATTGTATCAGAAGCCTATTTTTCCAGAAAAAAAAGACCATAATCCTGCCTTATTTTCCCTATACTGTGCCCAGCTTTATTAACTTTAACCAGGTATGTGAAATAATATATTTTTCTTTAACTTCATTTAGCTTCCTTTTCTGAAACAGAATTTAAATTTGACTTAAAATTGTATTTCCTTTTTCAAAAAAATTTCAAGTACAATAATATATGATCTTGCATACTATGAAGTCAATATAAATATAGGGCATCTTCAGAATTGCTAGTAGGTAACAATGGTGTAAAAATCAAGAGAGAAATCTGCTTTACCATGCATGTTTTCTTCAGCATTCTGCAATCAAGTATCATAGACAGTTTTCATTTAAATAGTACATGAAGAATGAATGTTGATGACTGGCCAAAGTTTAAGAAACAATCCTGAAAACTGCAGTTACAAAATAGATAGATAGATGATGGATAGATAGATAGTAAAATCAGAAAAAAAAATTAAGTAAATCATATTTATTGGGTGCTAGAATCTAACTTTCCCAAATCTGTTTCCAACTGTCATTCCCTTCCAAAGAATTATATAAAATGGAATAATATCTGACTGTTTTGTTTGAAGTTCAGATCTTGCATTGTTATATACATTGTCATTCCATTTTATCCTTGATTACCATAATGATTTTCATCTTTTTCAAAGTGCATAGATATGCATAAGGGTGGAGAATGGGTGTAGTAGTGGAATAACTCTAGTTTAGTATTCAAGTGCTAGTACACCCTTAAAAATTATGCACTATAGAGTATAAAATTGCCACTTGCAGTCGCAACAGTGACACCTCCTGGGGAGAACTGGAAATAGGAAAAAAAAAGGTTTCAAGGATTATGGAATCCCGTTTCTCTAGCTTGCATTTCTTTTTTAAAAATAACTAAACAACCCAAATATTTCAGAGTAGATTTCCCCCCAAAGCTATAAAGTAATGCATATACTTAGGTAAAATCTTCCAAATCCTTGGAGAATTTGCCATTTCGTGCTAAAGCAATTTTAATGCCAAGATAAGAGAGAAATATATAAAACATTCGATAAATTTCAAACTATTACTCTTAAGAATGGACATAAACTCTAGTATTGCCTATTGTAAACAAAAACATCAGAGAAAATTCTGAATGAATACAAATATTTTATATGTGCATGTTTGTGTGCATATTTATATGTCTGTATGCATATAGGCAATGCCATTTATCAAATATTTTTCATTGTCAGCATAGTTTTCACTTTGCTGAAATATTGTGTTCTGATATTTGATGAACTAATCAATGAATTAGATTATAATTAGTTCATGATTACTAATTTTGGTCCAAATAAACAGAGGCAAAGAGGTCACTTTCTCTCAGCATGTTTTTAGACTTTCCATATATAGTTTAGAAATTCACAATTCTGCCCTGATCATTTGCATTAAGACAGGAAAAACCTAAACAGGGAAAGAACAGGAGCATCTATATTTCCAAAGTAGTGCAATTTAATAAAAAGGCCAAGGCTGTGAAATAGAAAAATTAGAAGCAAAGAAATTGAAACACACCCAAATCTGTGTTTCAGGCAAACATGAAATTGAGTGATAAATAATGCCTGGCAAATATATCATTACAATTTCCACATCATAGAAATAATATATTTTGTAGCAGAAAGGGGCTTTAATAGTTGGGTGGGAAAAGAGAAAGATAAGATGCATGGTTTTATATATATATATATATATATACATGTTTCAATTTAACCATAATTTTACAATTTTTTTAAGAAAAAGGTAAATTATTTAAAATCATTTTTTCATATTATACTGTACATATCAATAGCCAATTAATTTCATTTAAATGCTCAGGAAATATTTTGCACAATATCAAAAACACAGTGTTATTAATGTTAAAGGAATCTTACAAGTGATCACAGACGTTTCTAATGTCTGTAGGGCTTGAAATTCTGTACAGTGTCCCATGAGAGAAATAATTAGATGCTGATGATGATGTGGTCTATATTTCTGTAATGGTAGCACCTATGTTATTTGTTTACTGTCCTAAAATACATGAATTAGAAAATGAAACTTCCAACCACAAAACGTCCATCATTATTGTTTGGGGTATTTGAAAACATGCAAGATACATTTTCTACAACATCACTGGAAATTATGTAGATTACATTGGCTTCATGAAGTAAAACTCTGTGAAAAATATGAAAAACCAAATTAAATCAAAATAATGACATTGAAAACAACCTGGGGAAAAGGGGGAAATAAATTATTGTCATTCTGTTTCATTTTCTTTTCTTTTGCTTTTTTAAATGGAAAATTATTTTAACTAAAAATATTTCATTTGCAAGAGAAGTGGATTCCAATCAAAAGGTGCAATTTAGTAAAAACGAACCAACCAACCCTAAAACTTTCACTGCTAAATTGTGTGAACCACTGACTGTCCCATTGGGAAAAAGAAAATAAAAACAGCTGATAGGTGGAAAGAGAAATATAATGTGCTAAAAATAGCTACTATTATGCTTAATTTTAAATTATTATGCAATACAAAACAAACTATTTTAGAGAATAGAACATCTGTATCAAGTTACAAACTTAAGAGGAAAAAAATATTTTCTCTCTCCATTACATTGTTTCAGAAAAAGCTAAACAAAGTTGTTAAACTGATTAATATTTTTGTGTGTGAGAGACAGAATGTGAGATTACCAGACGGTTCACTTTACATGCTCTGCATATCTTGGCAGATTGATAAATCTACTGTGAGTTGCAGTTAGGCTTGAAATATGTGTGGTCATATCTTTTGTATTCAGTGGCTCTGGCATTCATGAATCCTTTCTGTTGACAATGGCAGGCAAAAGTGGGTTTAATACAGTTAATTGAGACAATTATAAAAACAAAGGGGTTTCAGGCTAATATAATCCATAATATCATGCAATTATTATAATATAATATACATTTATTTAATCACAAACAAAAGTAAAGTATGATTGGCAAAAGGCAGTGCTTATGAATGACTAATGTGGAACAGTTTTGAAAAGCTCCCTAAAAGACAAGGAAAAGAAAATCAGGGCACTATGGATTTTGCGTGCCTGTGCTCCAATTTCTTCTGTAACATATAAAATAAGTCCCCAAAGCTAACAGAAACTTATTTGCTGAGCTAATAAACCTGAGTCTAGACTTTCTCTCAACTTTGTATCACAAAAAGTGGAGTTTATGGACCTGAATGCTTCTTCATACAAGGTATTCTCTCTGGTCAGAAAATTAGATAACAAAATGATTTTTTTCTAGCATATTTTCTCTCATATGTGGTTTTCTAAAGGGAACCCTCCCCATCTTCTCCACCTTCCTTTTTGTATACAAAGGAATGGTTTTAGGTGCTGTAACTAGCTGCAGTTTAAGTGGGATGAACAGTCCCTCAGAACATGAACAAAATGGTAGCAAGAGTACGGTAGCTTTCCAATTTTGTTCACAGAACATTCCATATACCCAGGAGGTGCCTATGCAACTAACTTCTACATACCTGTTGCCTATCAAGGTTCCATGAGAGTTATCCCAAACGGGCAGATTGGCAGAGTGACTTATCTAAAATGCACTGAACTAGACACATACGTACATTTCCCCTTGCCCAAGTAAATTGATATAGTCTTTTAATTTTGGCTCTCACCCTGACAGTTATAAGATTCTTTATTCTTATTTTAAAATTTTATACACCACTTCCGATTAAAATAAATCTCAAAGCAGTTTATATTTAAATTACAATTTCAGTTTACAACAATAGATTAAAAGCATTAAGGAAAAACATACACAATAAAATCAACCTGGGAAATACTGAAAAAGCAATGGAAAGCAAGAAGAATTTGAAAAGTTAAGAATCAGGGCAACATTCCTGCATTATGGAAAAGCCACAGAAAAGGAAAATGTCTCTGCCTAGCACCAGAGAGACAATAAGGAACTGCCAGGCATTGTTTACAATGGTGGTCCATTGCAAAGGATATTGCAGAGGTGTTGCAGGTGGGAGGGTATAATAAGTGGCTACCAGGAGCCTTTTCAGGCTACCACTGAAAAGGCCTGCTCCTGGTAGCCACTTACTATACAATGAGAGGGCACTCAGAGTAGGTTTTCCATCTATAACCAGAGGTGGTCCGTCAGATACTATAGAAGTTTTCATTTTACATACATTCTTCACGTTAATTTGCATATAGCATTGAAGATATGCACAGCTCTCCATAGGAATAGTAAAAAAAAATCAGTATAGGCAACCATGACAGTGCAATCAAAGCTCCTTCCATTTTTTATATACAATGCAGACAAAGCTTCAATTTCACCATTGTGACTGCCATTTTGACTTTTTTTTACCAGATCCTGCAGCACCCCTGAAGATTTACAGGCTGTACAGAATAGGTCTGTCTATTATTAACAATGCATGGATCAGTTACATATTAGTGTTGCAAGGGTTCTCAGGCTATCCTTTCCTGAGACATTTTTACAATTGGAAAGAAAACCTGCTGGACCCTGTACAGTCTGTTTCTTCCCAACGTTTTTGTGTACAACTTTCCTTAATGTATATATGTGTTCAGTTGATCCAGTTGAAATCTACAGTAGATATCTTTTACATACCTAGCCTGTACTAGATTGTTTTTTTAAAAAATATTGATATAGGATAATAAACAGATACACAAGCTCAACTTTTCACATGGTTTAATGGGAAAAGGAAACTGTTGCAACCATTCCCGTGTTACAAATTACATGCATCATTCTGTATTATAATAGACCTGCATATATTAAAACTTGACATAAGAAACAGGATTTATGGTCATTGATTTGTGATCCATGAGATTAAAGAAATCTTTATGTTAGTAAAGGCCAGCTTGAATATTTTTAATCTGGGAGATGGAGAGAATGAAATTCATAAACCATTTAAGCCTGTTATTTGCTGATGTTTAAAATATTGTAATGTTTTCCCACTTTTCTTTGCTGTTGATTAATGATGTGCATTTAAGACTTATGATTTGGTATATTAGATCATATTTATTTAGTATATAAACAATACCTATGTTCTCATCAGCCCGGCAATAATCAGGAACACTAAAAATTTGTCTCTCTCTCTGTGTGTGTGTATGTTTATTAAAAGACCTTCTTTTAGTAAAGCTACCAGGGCAACAAATAGCTAGGGTAATAAAATACCAAAGTAAAATATAGAAAATCACAGCACAAAGATCAGAGCAGAATATATTCCATGCACTGTTTTATAAAGCTTCCCATTGACATTAAATGTTTAGAGCTGTGTGTGTTTATGCAAAAATAATCTTTCAGTTGATGCCAGATTGGCATTTCAAAAATAGGGGCCACAACTAATGTAGGAACCTGCCTTGCCATAAGCCTTTTTCTACACTCTCTGGCAACAGCTCTGCATATTTTAGAAGGAATTGTTTCCTTTCTATTTAGAGATGCTAGAAACTGGTACCTTTATTTATTATTATTATTATTATTTTGCACCATGCAGAATATGTACCACAATATTGAATTATTGTCATGGCCAAGTTAAAGGCCTTCTTTCCCATGAAAAGATCTTCCTTCTAGTCACCACCCTTTATCTTCAGAAGCTTAATAGGGGAGGCATCAGGAGATGGACGCAGTGATTGGGCATCCAATCTGTCTGTCTATAAGGACTGTCTATAAGGACTGTAAATCCTTTGTGCAGAGAGATCTTTGCTGAGCTTTCTTGAGGGGACAATATTTATTGACGTATGCATGTGGATTTGCTACTTTCCCTAACAGAGGTAAATTGGATAGTTCTTGTATATAGAAAATGATAAACAATCTGTTTGCATTATATTGAACAGAAAAGAGTGAAAGCCTGCAGGTGTTTGCATCAGTTCTCTGAACATTATTAGCCAACTGTAATCAAGAAAATCTAGAAATGTCCTACTCCATGACTGTGTGCTCCCCTATGATGAAGAATAATTATAATAATGCAACAAGTTTAACATGTATTTCTTAATGAAAACATTTTTAAAAAGCAGAACCTAGAACACAACATTGCAGGGGGGAGTATTTCTGATTGTTGTGTCAGAGAGCCATTCCTCTTCCCCCCCCTTCTGTCCCCCCCCACTTTTCCATTCTCTAATGCTCAGCCAATATTCCAAGCTTTCTTATGCCTCCATTTGTTTTGTTTCTCCCTTTTCTTTCTTTCTTTTTCAAACTTTTTTTATTCTCTGTATTAAAGACTGTGCTGCATTTGATCACTCTGAGGACTGAGTTTGATACACACACACACACACACACATAAAATAACTTATGTACTACAATTTAGTAACAATGAACTTGGCATAATCAGTTTATAGATTGATGAGACAAAATATCAAGAGATGCTCTCATTTGAACAGCACGCGTGAGGATAATACACCTAGAGGAAATCCTCTGAAATCAATGGGGCAAGTTAGCCACTGCTAAGTTGTTAAATAGTGTCTTAGTATGCACATAATTAGGGAAAACTTTCCGGTGTTATTTACAGTATTTATATAGCATTATTATGTACATAGCACTGTATAAACTTTGCAAGCAAAACAAAACAAAACAAAAACAGCTAGCTGCTCATAAATAGCAGACAAACTAATTTTTTTGCTCATCAAGAACAGGAAGCAAAACAGAACTAAGGAAGTTATGACCATCCAGATGCTACTGAACTACAACTCTAAGTAAGCATGACCAGTGAAGAGAGATGCTGGGACATATAGTATGGCTGTGAGGTGGTTTGGATTGCTGGGACATATAGTATGGCTGTGAGGTGGTTTGGATTCAAAGGCAGAAAAGTGCTTTGGAGCACATGGGGTCACTCAAGGAACACCTGTCTACAGCTCCTTAAACCGGATACATCTTTTTCCAGAATCATGAAGCAGCTCAGGAGGGCAGCCATGAGATTCCAGGAAAAGACACAGCTACTTTAAGAAGCTGAAGAGCTGCTACATGAGCGCCCCTGAATGACTTTGCTGCCTTCAACTCCAAAACACTTTACTACCCCAATGTGTACTTCAGCGATATATGGAAGGCCACCAATTTTCCTCTCCTGGATTACAGCAAGCAAAACTGTAGTTTTGTTGTCTCTGAATCAACATTAATTAAGAGAAGGTAATCAAAATTACTCCCACTAATTATAACAATCTCTCTTAGCAGAATTTAGTCCATTTTGAAAAATCTGTGAGAAGAACCTGTGTGGGATCCAAAAAGAATGTTTGAATGGAAGGTAATTTTTAATTTTGAAAAAAGTTTCTTTTTGCTCAAGAAAGGCAATCCCTTTTCAAAAGCATTTTTAAGCACAGAATTTTTTTCTGAATCCATCATTTAGACTGGAGAAAGGTAGTAGCTTTTCATGCTTATGTATTTTTAAAGAAACGTAACCTGTGAAATACACATGGACCACAATTCTGTGCATAAAAGATATTTAGTAACTGGCAAGCCTCAATGTCTTAAAATGAAACATGCTATTTCTTCTTCTTCACCCTTGTAAAATAATTTTATACCACTGAGGAATAAGGAGCTTTTAGTAATTTAAGCAACACTGATAGGCATCTGTGGTCAGTATAATGGTCACAGCTAAGAGTATAACCAAAAAGAAAATATCCAAGAGAGGCTAACCAATAACATAAGAGAAACTGCATACTGAACTTCCTGGATAATAAACCAAGCAGTAGAGATCTGGAACTACATGCTGTTTTTCTTTCATTTATTAAAAAAATTATGCTCACTAACAGAAGTGACTTTGATTTCACTGATGGGCTTCAGTGTTGGAAAGGGAATTTCATAATGATTATTATTTCTGATCCTACATCAACAAATTCATTCCAAATGGACTTTAAATATATAGTTGAATTTATGCCAATGACAACAGGAATGGAAACATGTTTCAGTTCTTTTGCTTTATGTAAGATGGAGTCAAAATGTAAAGATAGCATGTTTCTAAATCCCACACGGTTTTGTTCTTTGGAAAAGTGACAGCAATTGTCAAATTTATAGAAGAAGATTATGTGTCAAAGAAAAGAAAAAGTATTTAGGAATTTTTAAAGGAAAATTATTTTCAGAAGCAATATGAATCATTGATTTAATGCAGTTTAATTTTCAGTTCAGTATAATGATGATGATGTTTAGTTTAGCTGGACGTGTAAACAAAAAAAACCCAATTCATGTAACAAAGAATCCCAAGTGATAATATGTAGGACTTTGTTTTCCATTAAACTGTAAAGCAGTCATATAAAATGAGCTGAGAAGATGAAAAATGAAAATAGACCAATAGACAGTTTATAGGAAAACTGTATTGCATATTACAGTTTCAGAACATCTTTTTATCTTTCAGAAAGTGTTGCAATATCATTTTATATTTCTATAGGTTGTATTTGCCCTTTTTAAAAATGTTGACAGTTTGGATTTATTTGCCGTAATGCCTTGACATAAACTTTTTAACATTTTTGTTGTCCTACCTCTTTGAAGTTTCAGTTTGAAAAATATGTATTCCAAACTTCAATTTGCTTTTGTTTTATTAGTTTTTCTTCTTTTTAAAAGAGAAATTATTTTTAACAATAAAGGGTTATTTAAAAATAAAATAAAATAAAATTGGAAGACTCACAAATGCTTGCTATGAGAAACATTGCCTAAATGTTAAATTGCAAGCCATGGTTTCTTTATAAAGAATGAACTTTATTTATTTATTTATCTATCAAATTCTATCACCGCCCATCTCCCCCTCAAAGGATTTTACAATAAAAATAATATTCATAAAACTTCATAAACATATTAATGGCTATTAATAAGGCTAATGAATTTTAATCTTGCAAGTCGATTTATCTGTATAGAAAGATCAATATCTTTCAGTATCCTTTTACCTTTAAAACAGGCTAGTTGAAGTAAACAGAAGTCTAGTTAGCTGAAGACCCTGTATTCCCTATATTATATATTTGAATTGTCCAAAATATATTGGGATTTGCTTATAATGATGTTATATGATATTGTGGTTGCTATATCTACATATGCAGAGAATTTAATATTGATTTACTGTACCTGCTTGCCGATCTTTGAGCACATAGATGGCCATTACAGCTGATGCTGGTATCTATTTTGTCTTTTCATAATTGTCATTTCTGGCTCTACTTAATATTAAAATATGAAAATTGTGTCACGTGCCCCCAAACATCACATTAGCCAGGTTATCGGCAATTTTGTGGCACAGCCATCATGTTTATTCTCATTCGTTCCCATTTTATTTATGAAACCTGCATACTATATTAGAAAGTGTCTTTTTTACTTAAATCATAATATTAAATAAGCTCCATTTACAGCAAGCTCTTCTACATGAAAAATTATTTTCCATCCAGCTTGTACGTATGTGTGCTTGGTGCACATACAATCTTATTCCAAAGAAAGAGTTTGACATCTTCAAGGACAGTGTGCTTGCTTTAGAGAAGTCAATATTGACTTGTTTCAGTGCAGTCCCAGGTAGATCTATGTTGAGTTAACTGGCTTGAGTGGGGCTTATACCCAGGTAAGTGTGTGTAGGACCGACAATGTGACAAGTGTGTGTAGCAGGTACTTTTCTGATATTCACATAAGGGATGAAATTATGTTCAGCCAGTTTGGATGTGTTCAGCAATTACTAAAGGGGTATGGCTCTGAAAGGAGTGGAACTATTTGATCTGAAATCATCTGGATACATTATGCAAATACTTCTGGCATATGCTGAAAAAAGTAATGCATATGTTTTTCCACTGTTCTGATGTTGTCTATTCATTTATTGCTACCAAAGACTCTGTGAGGAAGCAATGTGGGGGGGGGGGGGGCAAGGAGAAAGTCTCTGTCAGGGGTCAGTATTCCAGTTCTCTTTTGACAAGGCTATTCATGAACAAGTTACAGCTGAGAAAACAAAGAGTAAATATTGCATGAGAAAATTATCCTTAACACCATCTTCCTTATCTATCAGTTTTTCCAAGAAGCACTTCTCCCCTCCTCATAATTTCAATGAAATTAATTTTTTAAAAATACATTGTCTTAAAAGATATACTGGAGTGGATAGTAAAATGTTGCAGGCAACATTGTATTCTTCAACTGCTTATAAACTATATTTGAATAAGTTATGAATTCTTTACCATTTAGTAATATTCTTCATGAATGATTACCAACTAGTCCCAAAGAAAACCCAAATAACGTGTTTTCTTTATTAAAGATGAGGGTGGTATTTATTGTTGTTGTTGTTTTGCCATCTAGCTCAAAAAGGCCTCTCTCTCTCCCTCCCTCCCTCTTTTTATACAACGGGATTTTTGACAGGGTTGACTTCAGACAGCTTTCCAGCTGGGGTCGGGGGCCTGGGTGAACCCTTAAAAATTTTCCCATTTGAGCCTCATCAAAGTGAAGGAATTCAAGGATCACTAACGTCTCAGATGGTAGCACTTGCCCTAACAACCAAAGTTCAGGAATTCTTTGGAGCAGGCTGAGGTCATTTTTTCTCCTAATGCTTTTCTCTATTAATCAGAGCTCATAGCATAGATTGGTCTTCAACTTCCTTCCAATCCTTGCTAAGCCTGTCATTTCTAGCTATTATTTACTTTAATGGACTTTGGCTGATCCCTTATGAAGCTTTGGATCTGAGAATAATACGGTTGGAGAGGAATGGGCACAGGCCTGGGTGTGGGTTTGCCTGCAGATTAACCATGGCAGATGGGCTTTATCGCAGCTTCCTCTGTGCCGAGGGTTGATTGAGAGGGTATAATGAGAGAGGTGGTGTCAACACAATGGCAGCAGCCACTTCATTGCACCTTGCGTCTAAACAAATTCTTTTTTTCTAAATCTTAGGGTTGTGAAATTTTAGGAAGTCAGAACACAAGAACAAGCACAAAAACAACTGTAAATAACCATGAATGTTAATCCAATGCTAATTGGTCCCTTCTTTCATTATAGATACATTTTGCTCAGTTTTTTAAGGAAATTAATTATAAGGACAGTTATATATAATTGGACTTTTATAGTAGCTTGAATGCTAGTGCAACCAAGTAGCAAACTTAATTATTATTATCTCATTAATTTGCAGAACAAATGTATCCAATAAAAGCATATTCTTGATGCAGTCTGCATGTTTTTGATACATAGGGGATACATTCTTAAGTGGGGGAGATCAATTATCTGTTATGTAGAGAATATTAAAAAAAAAAAACAAATGACAGGAGAATTGCAACATATCCCATTAATTTCATTTTGTAAAAACAAGAAGCCAAGTGCATTTGTTTGCTAATACAATCATTAAATATATTAGTTTGCTAGTCTTAAAAATGCCTTTTTACACCACCCCCAATTTAAAGATTTCACTTAATTCCTCCTTTTCACTGATGGATTAAAATCAAAACTATTGATTCTTTTATTCCTTCAGGCTTTCCCCATCTGTCTTATCTCTTTCATCACAGCACCCCTTGGTCTGAGAGAGAGAAGTGTTGGACAGATGAATGGAGGAAAATCAGGAGAAGATTCTAGGTCAAGTTTGTGTACAAGAGTTGAAATTTTTAGTGACAGTCTCTTCTCTCTGCCAAGCTGAAGTTTCCACACAGAGTTGCACAAGCTCGCCCAATTATCCTCCTCTTTTGAAAACCATTATCAAGTTTTTCAAAACTTCTTTCATTTCACTGTTGTCATTCAATGAAAAGGAAACTAACCACCATGTCAAGACAACTCAGCTGCCTAGCAACCAAGGGCCACATTTTAATTCTGACTTGCTTCTGGTCTTGACTAATGGAAAGTGACTATGTTAAGCCAGTCAGAAAGGTTGTTTGTCACATATGAAATGCAAACAAAACAATATTGTTTTCTAAAGCACCAATGGATGTAAAGATTTACAGTAACATCATTCATTTTCTCTTGTGTTTTAGTGGGATAGATGTCATATATTTTCATGCTTTATTAAATGCATTATAAGACCCAACAAACATGATGCTTTTCCACCCTGGAAAAAGAAAAAAAAAACTAAAGTGGGGGAAGGTTGTTAGGGACCTAGAAGTTGTATGGATTTATGGAATGTGCCATTACTGCTTCAATAAATTATGTAATAATAAAAATAAAAACCCAGTCATGAATATGATAACACAACAAACACATCAAAATGGACAAAATAGAAGCAAACAAGAAAAACCAAAAATATTTTAAGCTGTTATAAGTAAGTTGTGAATTTAGCTCAAACCTTCCCACACTTGGTTGATTGTACACTTCTGAGATTAAAGAATGAGATGGATTGTGAGGGGGTCTGAGAGAGTAAAAGAGAAATATGCTGCCCTCTAAAGAGCTGTAATTAGAAAGCACCATTGACAGAAATCAAAAGCACCTCGCCTGTTGCAGAGTACTATAACTACTACTCCTGATACTATGATTAGTACTGAATGCAGTAGTATGTGAGATGCTAAAAATATCACCCTAACATAGTTAATACTTGCATTCCAAAATCTAATGGAACCATTTTTAAATAAGCTAGTCAAAGCTATTGTAAAGTCAACTAGTTTTATTTTTTTAAAATTAAACATAGGCTGTTTTTAACAGCATCATATATAGGGGTATACATTAACTTCTGTCAAACTTGGAGAGTAAGGAAAATTGTCTGTGTGTCTGTAGTTAAACATGAACTTTCATTTATCAAGGATAGAACTAAAAAAGGAATTCTGGGAGTTGTAATTCCAGCTCATCTAGAGGATGTCAGGTTGAGAACAGTTTAATATTGGTTCATTCATTAATTCATTTTACTTCAAACATTCTGCTTCATTTTTCCAGTGGATATTCCAAGCTAACCTATGAATTACATAAGGAAAATACATATCTAAACAAAAAGAGAGCAACTCTTAAAGGCTGCTTTCACCTGAACCTAACAGCGAACAGACCAAGCATCAGTTGGACTCTCTGAGAAAGACTGTTCAACAGAGTTCTCTGACTGAAAAGACTTATCTGTAGAGTGGCCACTTCTGGTGATACCAGCTTAAAAACAAGCAAACAAAAAAAGCAATACTTTGTACAAACACAATAAAGAATTTCACAAAGATTTGAATAAAATCTACATATGCTGAATTATAGATGCAGATGAACGTTCAAATAAAGGTACCATGCATCTCACCTTAGTGGAAAAAACTGTGTCCAAGTGTCCTGTGTGCATGTTCGGGTTGTATTGATAAGTGACTTCAAGATCTCTTACATTTTCCTTATGGTTCTTTAGGTATAAACTGAACTTAAATCCCCAATAGTGGATGCCTCATTATAGAGCACTGTATCTGTTAAAGACAAATGGTCACCTTCTGGCTATTATCCATCTAATCTGTGAACATGGGTTCATTCATAGAAAGCACCCTGATGAAGATCTCAGAAGAAGGAAATGGGAAGTGTAACAGTCATGAACAGAGACATAAAATTTGCAGAAATTCTGATGCAACAAACTCTCCCTCTCCCTCTCCCTCTCCCTCTCTGACACACACACACACATACACACACACACAAATACACAGGTTTTAAAGGGAAAAAGGAAATATGGAGAAACTTTGCAATGTATTCAATATCAAGACTGCAGCAGAAGTTAGAGAGATAAAGGCACTGTTGTGGTTTGCTCATAAATTGAAAAGTATAGTTTATTCAGTCATTAATTATGAATGTGTTGATTCAAATTTGCAACTTTTTTTGTTGCAAATGGAGCAGCAGACTGTTGAAATCTACAGAATGAAACCTCTGTTCATTTCTGCCTGTTTAGGAGGTGAAAACAGACAAAACTAAGAAACAACCATAATTTTAGTAAGTCAAAAAGTTATGTATTCTGAACTTTGTTCTCCATTATAATAATCTAATACAGAAAGCATTAATTTAGGAAAAAAAATGGAAGAAGCTTAGAATGCACATTATGTCACATAGAAGGTAACCTAACTGGTCCTATTTATGAATGCAAAATGCTAGCAGTAGTTTCTACTTCTCCAGATTTTTTTTATTCTTACTTTATTTTCATGGATTTATGAAAACTGAAGTCTGACAGTATTGAGATAAGTTTCTCTATGCTTTCATATTTTACGAAATTTTACTTCTTTTGTTCTGAGTACTTTCAGGCGTAACACAATTTATTTTACATTTTTAAAATTCTGTTCATATACTTTAAAAAGAAGACAAAAACGTATTTCATAAGCTATTTTTTCCAACTTCTCCAGTTGCAGGAAGAAATTCAGCACCAGAAACAACAAGAAAACATAAGGAAAAATGGGGGGGGGGGCTACCCAGATTTTCACATCTATAGGCATGAAATGCAAATACAATGGCATCTTGTTTTGTCAGAGATATGTGAGAATTTCTACTAAAGTAGAAATGTTGGTTTCAGTTATGAAACCCAGAACTGCTATTTTTTATTCCACAGTATGATTCTTAACTGAACTAACATATGATTTATCATACCTTTATAACAGCTGCCTACTTGTAATTTGTATGATGAAAATATATTTGTTCTCAACTATGTAAACTTTAATGTAATTCCAAATGAGAATGGATTGCTGGAAAAAGACATGATGTTTTCCTTCTGGAACCGCTGTGGGGTATTTTCCATAAAAAAATTCATGAGATTATAACCTTAGAATTTTTTCCCTAAAATATTATCTAAAGCTGCCATAACATAATGGTGTAGTTTGTACAATTATTATGTCTGTGTTCTAGATCTGGATAAAGCCAAAATTCTGGGGCACACCAGAGTAATTGAAGACAAATTGCCATTTGTACAATCTGGAGTGGATTTGCCCTATCCCAATTCACAACCATCTGCAAACCTCTGGCCCCCAATTATTGTCTTAACTACTCTGTGTTGCACGTATCAGCATAGTGCAAAATATAGACATATCTTCTTGCTTGTGTAAATGCCATGGTAGAAAAGGGAGATGAAGAAGAATTGAATTCCATGATTGAGGAATTTGGTTTCAATTCAGAACAATTATTGATGACCCAATCAGAGTGACACTTATAATCAGAGCATCATTAGTCACTCCAATCACAGCAATTTGAACAGGAAATGAGATGTAGGGATGAGAGAGAAGAGATCAGAGCAGGAGAGATCCCTGTCTTATTGTGGGTACTGTAGTCTACAGGGAGTTTGAGAGGAATACTATAGAAAATTCTGAACAAATGGTTTGTATTATTTGGATACAAAGAAAAACTAACAGTACAAATAGCTGTAGTAAGTCTTATCAGGTACAGACGAAGATTTGCAGCTTGGCTTGCAAGTCACCAGGATTGCTCTTACCAGAAGAAAAGGTTACTCTTGTCTCCCTCCTTCCATACAGAATAAGCTAGTTCCACCCTCCAGAAAGCCAAGACAGTAGGACCTGCATGGTTCTGTGGTTGGAAGATTCAGTCAGTCAGACACAGAATAATGCCCATGTATATAACTGATCATGGGATGCGGTGGTGCTGCGGGTTAAACCGCTGAGCTGTCGATCGGAAGGTCGGCGGTTCGAAACCGCGCGGCGGGGTGAGCTCCCGTTGTTAATCCCAGCTCCTGCTCACCTAGCAGTTCGAAAACATGCAAATGTGAGTAGATCAATAGGTACCGCTTCGGCGGGAAGGTAACGGCGTTCCGTGTCGTCATGCTGGCCACATGACCCGGAAGTATCCTATGGACAACGCCGGCTCCAAGGCTTAGAAACGGAGATGAGCACCGCCCCCTAGAGTCGGACTCGACTGGACTTTACGTCAAGGGAAAACCTTTACCTATATAACTGATCATAGAACATGGGGCTAAAGAGAGGGAATAATATATTTTCTTTTTTTTAAAGGAGACCTTGCTATATTGCAATCATTTCCAGTTGTCATAATAGGAAATGATGGCAATCAGTGGCCAGCTTCAATTTTTCTCAGTTAAAGAATAGAGGGTGAGAAGACATTTGGGTGACTTTAGGACAATTACTCAACCCTAGGAAGAAGGCAATGGCTTCAAAAGGCACCTCCAAAAATTATGCCAAATAAACTGCAGGGACTTGTACAGGCAGTTGCCAGGAGTCAAGGATGACATTGAGGCAAGAGGGAAGGGAAGGGAAGAATACACATTAAGGGGCTGAGTTATTTTAAACATATACTGTATCTTTTTAATCATTTTCATTCAATTTAATAAAAAGACAAAAACAATTCAGTGAAATTGTTATGAGTGGACTGCTGGTTTCTGGCTTTTATGAAGTGGCCATGGGTGTGTGCAAGTAATCTATTGTATTATCATCTCTCCAGCAATCTACAAACTTCCTGGCTTCCCAGGTATCACTTAAGGGAAAATAACACATGGAAACCTTTCCCATGAGCCTTTTTTTAGGTTAGGAAGTATAGGCAAATATAGAGGCTGCAGAATAGTGGAGAACTGCTCCACTATTAGACATCTATACTGGGAAAGACCTTCCAAAGGATGGTGAAGCAGCATTTTTGTAAGCATTTGAATACCATGCTACAGTCATGAGGTATCAGCATGGATTTATCACAAATTGGGCCACACTAACCTTATCATCTTCTTTGATAGAGTTAGTAGTACACTCAGTCAGATAGATCAGAATACCTCAGAAAATATATCTGGAACGCACAAAGTCTTCACCATAGTGATGATATTCACCATCATGAAGTGGTAAAATATGGGCTAGACCAGTGTTTCTCAACCTTGGCAACTTTAAGACGTGTAGACTTCAAATCCCAGAATTCCCCAGCCAGCATTGAAGCAGCAGTTGAAGTCCACACATCTTAAAGTTGCTGAGGCTGAGAAACACTGGGCTAGACAACACTACTGATATATGGACTCACACCTGGCTGAATGACCACATCCAAAAGAGTGTTAATTAATGTCTCCACTTCATCTTGGAGAGCAGACTCATTCTGAATATGAAAGGGCTTTGTTTTGGATGCAGAGCTGTCCAACAGTTTTGTAAATGACATGGATGAAGGAGCTTGTCCTTTGTAAGGACGCTTACAAAGTTTGCAGATGACACAAAAGGGGTAGCTAATACTTAAATGAAAGAGAGAAGATTCAGAAAGATCTAAGCAGGTTTGAATAGTGACCTGAAATGAATAGGATGGAATGTAAAGTTCTGCATCTCACTGGGAAAAATGAAAGGCACAAGTACAGGATATGGGAAACATGGCTTGGCAGTATTACATGTGAAAGGTATCTGGGTGTCTTTGTTGACCATCAGTTAAACATGAGCCAACAATGTAAAGCTGCAGTTAAAAAGGCAAGTCTTATCTTGGAATACATTAACAGAATATATTAAGTAATTGTGCCACTCTACTCCAGAAGAGACCTATTTGGAGGACAGTCCAGGTATAGAAACCAAACATCCTTTTATATTTCAAATTTAGAAAATCAGTAAATCAAAAAATGATCTTGGTGCATAACTAGTGCTCCAAATATATTTAACTTTAGCCCTCTTCTGTTGCTATTCTACACAAATGAAGAATGGAAGCAGGGACCAGACCATAGGATGCGGACTCCATATGTAGATGCTCAAAGTCCTTACTGATTCCACCCTTAGGTTCATTATGCATTTAGCTGAACATGAAGTACAGGATTCTAATCAAAGGGAAGATTCTAAACATATTCATCTAAATGAAGAATCCTACTTTGAACCTTTCATCTGAGTGTAGGAAGGTAAGGTTAGAGCTAGAATGTGTTGAGATGTTGGCATATGGCTATTATGTGCAAAGTTGATGATTCTTCCATGCTTGAAGCAATAACATCCGAATAAGACTATTGTATCAGTAACTGAATTCTAGGGTCTTTTTTTTTTCACTTCAAAACTAAAAAGTCAATAATTAATGCCCTGGAGATATACTCAACTCAGCTGATTCCATGGTGCATCCAGAGAACAGTACTGTATATGTGAATTTTCCTTTATACTTCACTTCTAGAGGAAAATGTATAACTTGCATATTTTATATATTATGCAAACTGAATAGGCTGTTTTTCTGTCAACAGACTTAAGTTTGGCTTATGTTGAAACGAGATACAATTTGTTGTTTTCAAATCACAAAATATGGTTTATGTGACTTGAAAATTTTAAAAAATCAGAAACCATATTGGTATTCATATGTAAAAGAATAAAAAGCACGAATAGCAAAGCAAGTTTTTAAAAAAGCATAGGTAAGTGTATTAAGTAAAATTAGTGGTGTCATGAGCAAAGTTTGGGATAAGAATTATTAACTTTACACCATGTTTTCAAAGCCCAGCAGGGATTGGGCTACTAAAGGGTCAGGCTTCAGTGACCAGGGGGAAGTAAAGACAAGCCCCATGGTTCAAGGCAGGTACAAGTTGAATTATAGAGGGAGCAGTTAAAGGTCAGAAGTGCCAAAACCAGATAATACAGTCTAAAACAAGAAAGAAGACAAATTCCAGATGTGGCATCTCAACATTCACAGACCTACATTGGGCCTTTTTAAAGGGGGGGTAATTGCCCTTAGCCCCACACATGGAGGGGATCCCACCCCAAAATAATTTAACATTTGAAATCATAAGAGGTTTAGGTTTTCATTCAAGAAAACAAAGTTCATCAGTTAAAATATACTAGAAAAAAACCTGTTTCAATATTTCAGATTTCCCCATGTTAAGGTGATGGCACTATTACTTTAATGGACAAAAACAATGGAGAAAAAGTATATTGAAATAGAAGGCAGTCAGAAGCAAGCATAGCTGCAATATCCAAATGTATATTCTAACCCCAGGCATCTCAGATTTCTATAAAGACTTTGGGCCAATAGCAAATAATATAAAGCAAGAAAGGCAGTAAGGCTTCAAAAAGCACCTGAAGGAAGTAGGAACTGGGCCATAAAAGGTCACTTCTGATGAGGCAGGTTCTGATGAGAAGATCAAATTCAGAACATAGGATTTATAAGATCTGATGAACAGGATTTTCCACTGGGATTGGCTGACAAGAATGGTCCTGATCCTTTATGGAAAATATTTCCAGTACCAGCTGAATTATTCTGGTAACACTAGCTGGATCCTCCTGTTAATACACTGTTATCTGTATTGAATAGAGCAAATATGTGTGAATAAAATAAAGCCCACTAGAGAATCTGGAGCAGATGCTTGAAGTCCAAAAGGGCAAGTTTATGAAGAAGTTACATGCTTCAACAGAAAGCCCATTTCTCTCAGCATTTTGTTCTCATACTGCAGAAAATGAGAATGAGGAAAGAAGTACTCTATACTAAGAAACAGGCAGAAGGAGACAGCCTAAGAGGATCAGTTTCCCTTCAGGAACAATTATAGAAGATACAAAAAGAGGAACAAAGTGATTCTCCCTTGCTTACTCACTCTATTTCTAATGCCCCTAGTTATCAGTAGGAGAAAGGTATAAAGAGTCAATGCTTTCTAAGCTTCATCTCCAACATTTCCTACAGCCCAGTTGGCAACCTAGAAACATAAGACAATTTGGCCATAATGTGGTTTGATTGTTATGTAAAAAGCTTTATGGATCCAGCTGTTATGGGTTATGGTTTAACATGTGTGAATGCAACTATCAAGTTAAGATGGCTCAAGAAATGCAGCCCAATAATCTACCTAAACCATGGATCTGAGGCCCTCTCAAGTGGTTGTCCTGACTTAATGCATCTCAACAGCCTTCTGGGATATATTATTACTTTTTTATAGCTTTTTTTTTATTAAGTAAGTACCATCTGATTCTTTCTAGCACAAATCCATCTGCCATCAATGAAGAATGCCTCTCTATCTTTTTTTTTCTTTTCTTACTACCCTTTATTTCACCTGTGCCAATCTTTAGCCTCTGGAACTAGATGGAAAGCATTAAACTCCTCTGCCTTCCTTTTGTTATTTGTTCCTCAAAATGTAGCTGTCAAACATACCAAAGGTGGTGTCTGAAAATTCCACACTCACTAGTTTTGAAATTTCTATCCTATCCTAAGCAGAAGGGATGCATAGCAGAAGGCAGCATAATGCCTTCCAATGTTGCCTCTTTAATATCTGTTTCCCTTTCTATCCAGAACTGTATCCAGTCTGGTCTGGTCCTAAGCATATTCTACCTCTTTTGCTGACAGAATGCCAGGTCTTATTAGATTATGAAATTTAACTTGGTATATCATGGATAGTCAGGAAAACAAACACATGGATAATAAAACAAATCAATACATTGTTCACACTTGAGGTACAAATGACCAGGCTAAAATTATCATATTTGGACACATTATATGAAGACCTTCATTTCTGGAGAAGTCTATAATGTGAGAAAAGTGGAATGAAAGGGAAAAAAAAAGAAGAGAACAATCAACATCAAGGTTGATTACAGCAAAAATGGGTGCATCATTGGAAAACCTGAAGGACCATACTGAGGACAGATCATCCTGGAGAAAATCTACCTATACAGGTGCTGAGACTCAACACTGAATTGATGGCATATAATCATCAGCAGTTCTGTTATGCATTATGTTTTTCAGCATCAGGTGTTGGAACGTTCAAATTCTTTCAATGTAAAATGCTAAACAATTTGCATTTCTAAATTATCTACACAGATTTTTATGACCTTTCTAATATTAATTTCAGAGCTCAAAAAGACTTCTAGCTACCAGTACCCCACAGAAAAATCTTTATGATGTTTGCCCATTCTGACCAAAAAGAAAAAAGAAAAGAAAAGCACATAACTCTTTTCTAAACTGTATTACTTTTAAAAAGCTAGTCACAAAATACTAAGATGTCAGGGAGAAATCTAGGTGAGTAGCCTTTTTGCTGGCAATCTAGTTTTTTCTGTATTTTTTTTTAAACAGGAGGAACAATGAAAGAGGAAGGCAGTCACTGAATCAAATAAGAGAATCCCAAGTGTCACTAAAAAGTTTTTATTTGGCCTTACAATTTTCAGAAAACGTAATTTTTTTGCAAGACATTGTACAAGTCAAAATAATAGAAAAAAATGGGAGGAGCATTTGATTATATTATACCTCTGAAAGAGAGACAAATTAAAACAGATTCCTGATGTCTATGTGTACTGATTATACTAGTTTTTATGGTTCCTCAGCATAGGAATATGCTATTAATCTGTTAATGCTAAGTAGCAGTTATGATTTTTGGTTGTTTTCATACTGTTTACAGATGGTCAGTTGGTCAACATATGGAGCAGTATAAAAGCCTAGTAAAATGCCCACAAAGATAAAATGCCCACATATTAAAGTGGCAGTTTAGAAGAAGTCACACCATTTTACTTTCTGATTGTGGAGCATATAAGTATTTCAAGAGTTTCCCTCATGTTCAGTACCTAGTAATTTTTTTTTAACTGATAGATGACAGTGAACCACACAAACGGTCCCTATTCTCATCTGTTGCATTCGCCTTACAAAATAGGCTGGCCTTGCCACAAAGCATCAGCTCACTTCCATTTTGAATTCTTACACTGACACCTTGGTTCAGAAATCTTTACTTTGTGTGGGAACATAATTTATTACCATTTATTTACTACAATTATTTCTATATTGTTCCATTCTAAAATGACTCCCAGCAATTTCCAATAGTGATTTTTTTTTTAAAAATGCCAGAATTAAAACACAATTAAAATATAAAATTAACAACAGCATTCCTATCCCAATGTCAGTGATAAACATCCCATCCCAAATGCTGTCTCAAATGGCACTATTTTCACGCTTTCCTAAATAAGGAAAAACTGGGTGCCAACCAAACCGCATTGCTGTGCTCACTAGCACCTAATCTCTTCTCTATTTCTGATTTAGTTAAAAAAAACCAGCTTGGTTGGTTTATACCCTGAACTAAGCTGAAATATTTGGGTTTGACTTAGCATGTTATATGAACCTAGCCAATTTTGATTTAGTACAGTAGAGCTTAAAAGGGACGCGGTGGCGCTGCGGGTTAAACCGCTGAGCTGCCGATCGGAAGGTCGGCGGTTCGAAACCACGCAGCGGGGTGAGCTCCCGTTGCTCGTCCCAGCTCTTGCACACCAAGCAGTTCGAAAACATGCAAATGTGAGTAGATTAATTGGTACCGCTTCGGTGGGAAGGTAACGGCGTTCCGTGCAGTCATGCTGGCCACATGACCCGGAAGTGTCTATGACAACGCCGGCTCCAAGGCTTTGAAACGGAGATGAGCACCGCCCCCTAGAGTCGGACTCGACTGGACTTTACGTCAAGGGAAACCTTTACCTTTACCTTACAGTAGAGCTTAACATACCATGGTTTTCTACAATGTGTGAACCTACCTAAAACCTAACAATTGGCTATTTAAACTGAATTTCCAAGTACGTCCTCAACATGCTCAAGAACAGACCAATGTAGGAAGCAGAATATCTGGGTTACAAATCAGAAACCAACCTTTAGAAATCCACAGCTCACTTTTTCACAGAAGGTAAGCTGGTAAAGTTCAGAAGAAAAAAGAAACAGGGTCTATGCAAAGCAATGGCAGGGTCTGAGTTATAAATGTTATATTTACCTCCACAAAGCACAGCAAAGACTCATCTTATGAACCTTCATTAAAGGGAAGCATTCCTCTGAAGCTTTGCACAGCACTAACATACACCTGTCAGAACCAGTTCCCCAGGCCAACACTGTGCTGTTTGCCATTTTACATGCCAACAACACCCATTCATTTAACCTGAACACCTAGATTTCTACTTTTCTATCTCCTATCATTTGGCCTCCACCATCAGATTTGTCAGACCGCTAAGCACTTGGGGCTAGATCCTACTTCACCTTGTATAGTCAAGTGGCAATAGACATACATTCCCTGAGTTACAGTGGTAATGATCATGCAGCCCAGCATACTAGATACATACATTTATCCTGCCTTCCCTTAAACCAATATCTATTGGCATATGTGGAACAGATTGTACAAATGTCAAAATGAGGATCACCTTTGCTGTATCAAAGGTGAATTTCATAAATTCGTTAAACAATAGCTCATAAAAAATAAAAGACACAGGATTCTGAGACACCTGAATAATTCTTTGTCTTGATATCTCATAATGCAAGATGTTTTGGTATGTAACATATATAAAGGAACAATTGCTCTTTAGTTTGGGCATTAGCAGTAATGGGAATTATATGCATGCAATAAGGGGAGACTATAGTCCATAATGGCTATTGTGCAATATTAGTTTTTCTTTACCCACAACCTAAAACCATGCAAAAACTGTTTTTTATTTATATGGTATGAGCTCAGTTTAAAAGGAGTAACGTCAGCATATGATCCAGAAAAAAATCTTTCATTTGAATTCAGTGCTCATTGTCTACAGCTCCCTCCTCCCTTTTTATTTATTTTTTTAAATACAATCTTAAAAATGAAATGTGGTTAGGAGTTTAAAATTAGCCAGAAATGACAGTGCCCAAAGACTGTTGACTTTTCAAACAAGGAGGCAATTTTACCAAACCCTATTTTGCTGTTATAACCACAAACATTGAACCTTGTAGAATTCTGAACTTCATTTCATTGTCAGTTTTCTGATTCAGCCAATGAAGTTCATTATCTATTAAATTGAAAACAAACCTCCCACAGAGGAATGCTATCTAAAGATGGATGTATTTGTATGGAGAAGGATAGCCTTTCTTCACCATTCATCAAAACGACATCCATAGGCTCAACCCAGATCCTTTACCGTAAATCAAAAATTGGAAACAAAACAAGCAGTCATATTTCAGTGCTTCTTCTTTATTTTCCTTGGGAGAAATACAATTGTGATAATTGTAAAATCATCACAAAATGACTGGTTAATTTCAGTTTGGCCTAAAATATTTTTTTTATCCTCTGTAGTAATACTGCTAGCAATATTATTGCCGTCTGTTTGTAAGAAATAGTTGGGGCCTGTTTTAAAAGGCTTGTTGTTTTCTTTATGATGTAAGCTATTTTCCTTAAGCTATTTGTGTAATTGCTTGAAGATTTTGCTGCAAATTAATAACCTTATTTTGAACAATGGAAGAAGGCTGGGCCCAGGAAGAGAAAGGATAAAATAAGGTGAAAAGCAAAATCAGTTTTTCCTTCTACCATAGAAACCTCATCAAGACTAGCATTATCTGGTAATCCACTTTTAAACTTTAACCTGTGGGGGCTCTTTGTGTTAGTTAATGTAAGCAGAAAAAGAGCTGGAACACTAATCAGATTAATCATATTTTGTGAGATACAAAGGCTTCATTAAAAGAACCTAGTTTCCAAGCTACACAATTCACCCTGAAAAAAAGTTTGCTACAAAAGGCCAGTAACAAATAAATATACAAAGAAACAAGTCCAATCCTTAAGAGACTGGAACAAAAGGCAAAATTCTACATAATAGCATCTTAAAATTAGACAAATAACTAAATATATATATATATCAGTTTTCCAAAAGTGCCTTCAATTTATACACTTAAATGTGTGTTTTTTTAAAAAAATCATATAAAATAATTGGTTTTCTCAAAGATAAAAAAGGCTGCTATATATGTGTTACACCAATAAGGTCCCACATTCCTTAAATTAAATTTAAGATTTATCTGCATTTAAATTCCCTTAAGCTCAATGACAGTAATAGCTGTTATGAATTTATCTATAACAAATATCATTTAAAATACTATTCAGTACTTTTTATACTATTTCAGTACAAAAGCTATAAACAACTGGCCATTTTTTACTTCTTTAAGTTTCATTTTTAGGTTGTAGTACCAGTAGATTTCATATTTAATTGCAGGAAGAATCAGCCTCATAATCTGACAAAGTGTTCTTTGTGACATGTTCATATTTTCTTCTATAGGTTCTAAATTTTTCTTGTAATTCTCATTCTGGATTTTTTCCACATTTCTTTAGTCAGTCCCATATTTGAATATGGAAACTATTTAGGCCTGTTAGAGATTGTCTAATATAGACTTTATTGTTTGTTCAAGCATTTCTGTACTGCTGAGAACAAAGCTTCCCAGTGGCATGAAGATCAGTAAGGGTTAGGGTTAGGGTCAATAAGGAACCTGCAACTGGTTGCCATCTGCAGTCTTAAAATCTGAAAGACTTTTAACCAAAAAGGTGGTGGTGGGGGGTTGAGATAGAGATGGAATTGAGAAAGGCAAATCTGGGCAATCTTATTATGGTCACAAAGCTCATATATGGATTATTTCAGACTGAAGCAGTTGAGGAACATTTAGAGCCCAATAGACCTGGTGTTTCAACTGATGCAGTTGGAACAGTCCTGCCCATTGTTTATGCAGGCAGGTGGAATGGCAGCTCCAAGGTAATAGCTGAAGAATAGGAAGGTTCATAGCGGGGTCAACCAAGTGGCTTTGCTTCTGTTCAGGCTGTTCTTCTGAATACCAAATGATTATTTATTTGGTGTATTTTTATGCTACCTGCTTCCTTAATGGCTCAGGAAGTACTATTCAAACAGTAAAAATACAATAAACATCTTTAAACTTTATTAAAGCAATAAAACAGGATGTTTCAAAATAATGAAAGCAAGTAAAATAATTGAAACAATTAAAAGCATTGGGTAAACAAGTATGCTATGAGCACCCTCCTACACTGTTATACAAGAGGCTTGCTTCAACTCCTGTGGCACTTTGTTCCACAACATGGGCTCTGAAGACAGAATTAACCATGAATGTTCAGTGTTGAATTTGCTCAGAAGGCAACCAGCAACCAGTGAAGTTTGCTTCTACCAATGTTTATGTGGGGCCTTGGGGAGACATTACCCTGTGCTGTTTTATTCGAGGCCAGCTACAATTTTCAAGCAATCTTCAAGATCTGCATTCCAAAGAGCTTGTTACAATAATGAATTATGGGCACATGAAATCACTACAGCTATATTTATTTCCAGATAGGAATACAGTTAGTTTTTTAGCTGAAACTGATAAAAAGGTCCTCCTGATTTTGGCTGTCCAGCATCAAGATCCAGGAGAATCCCCAGATTATAAGCCTTAAAAAAGAATCCTTACCAATCCACAACAGGAATTTTCCCAAATCCTAAAGTGTAGTGTCTGAACTCCTGTCTGGATGGAGCTTCAGTTTGTTCTCCCACATCCAGTCCTGTCTGAAAATACTGAGAGGATCTTAAGATGACCAACTGTGAGCTCACAGGAAATGAGAAATGTGGCAGAGAATCAGGAGCCTATTCATGACAGATATCCCCAAACTTATGTATTGTCCTTCCTAGTTATTTCATATAGAGATTAACAATAATAACAGGCTGCTTCTGGGTTCAATTCAAGGTGTTGGTTATCACCTTTAAAGCCCTACATGGCATGGGGCCAGGTTAACTGAGGGACCACCTCACCCCCATCACATCGACCCATCCCACCCGGTCAGGCAGAGAGGGCATGTTACAGACCCTGTCCATGAGAGATTGTTGATTGGCAGGGTCCAGGAGGAGGGCCTTCTCTGCCATAGCTCCCGCCCTTTGGAATAAGCTACCCCCAGAGATAAGGCAAGCCCCCACTCTCCTGGCCTTCTGAAAGGGCTCAAGACATGGCTGTGCCACCTCGCTTGGAGTGGAAGGGGGGATAGTTCATAGTGGGAGTGGCTGGCGCCTTGATGCAGCCCCAGGAAATGTTAACAAGACTATGATTTCACTATCTTGGGTTTTAGATTTTAGATTTTAGAGTTTTTATTATATTTGTATATTTATATTTTTATAATGTATCTTTTTAATTGATACTTAATTCCTACTGTTTTAATTGCTTTGTAAACCACCCAGACATTTTTGAGATGGGTGGTGTAAAAATATGACAAGTAAATAAATAAAATATAGGAGACAAGATAAAACTTTGCAGGACCCACAAATATATTTCCACAGACATATAACTTATTAGGAGAAATCATTCTGTGTATGAAATAAGAGGCAATATAACACTACATCTACCCTAGCCTATATACAAACATAGCCTAGACAAACAATCCAATTTCGGTGATGGAGCAACATCCTCCATAATTTTATTGTACACCACCCAGAGTCCCCCTTTTGGGGGGAGATGGGTGGTAATAGAAATGTGAATAATAAATAAATAAATACTTAAGGACAGCAGGCTGGCAGTGGGCAGGGAATGGTATATTGTAGGATAAGCTATAGTTGTGCTTGCTGTCTTGTATTTACATTTCTCTGCTGCTCCAGCATCTGCTGGTGAAGATAACTGCTTCACTTTGGTGGCTTTCACACAATACACTTACCATGATTACTGAATTAATTCATATGATAGGTTTGCACAATATGTTTAAACATAAATTAGCCAACTAATCCATAGTTAAGACTAACCAATCTTATCATATTTTTTTGTGTACAACCTTTAAGTGACTAGGTTAATGTTAAAAAGTTGAATGTGTACTGAGAGCCAGGCCTCCATGATCATGGAAGTCTGCAGCCCTGAGAAGCCCTTAAGTACAGTGCTAAAAAGGCACCTTGGGAGAACCTGTTTCCCCTCTTGCTGAGGACAAAAAGCTATGGACAATCACTTTCACCACCCATAGGAAGCAAAGCAAGGCAAGCCAGAACTTGGCAAGCCAGCTTTTCTGTACTTTTCATTCTTTGCTAGTACCATCCACCACTGAATCAGGAAACTGCATTGCTTCTCTTCTCCTCTCTTTCAACTAAGGGCTTGGAATAATTTTTCTCTAATAAAGAGGTGAATATTTATTCTTTTTTTTTTCCTACTAACTACTGGTAGTTTTTCAGATCGTTTTAAGCACACTCTTCTTAAGAAATCTTCCTTGGATCCTTCCTTGGATCCTCCTACTAGCCCTCCACTGTCCTCTCTATCTTCTTCCATTCTGCCTGTATTTTACTTATTCCAGACTTGGGGATAAATAACAAATTGTTGTGGTCTCTGCTTATAATTCTTCCCTGCTGATCCTTCCCTGCTGATCCCCCCTCCCCCTCCCCCTCCTCCTCCTTCTTTGTTCTTGATCTACTGGTAGTTTTTCAGATCCTTTTCTTCTTAAGAAACCTTCCTTGGATCTTTCTTTCTGTTCAGGATACTGGCCTGACTCTCTGCTTTCTTCTTCATCTAAAGTTCTTGAGATAATTGAGTCTTCATTTGTCTTCTAAGGGCCATCAGGATTTTGGGAAGGTAACTCAATTGAGACAACACTTAATCAAACCTATCAATGAATCAACTTTATTACACTCATGGACCAATGCAAAAAAAAAAAAAAAAGACAGAATGCACATTCTGAAAATGCAAATAAAATCCTAATCAGACTAAATAATTATAAAAATGATGTGGTCAAAGTATTACGTATTTTACAAATAATAAAGCAAAACGTATTTAGAGAAATAAAATCACATTGGTCAAAAAATAATAATTGTAAATAACATGAATCCAGGTGGCCTGAAAATGTGACTAGATGGAAAATTATTATCTGTAACTAGGCATTTCTGTAATAACAGCAATATAATAAAATATGGCTTAATGTTTCAATAACTGTTTCAGAAAGAAGCAAAGTCTTTGCTCAACAAATAGCATGAAATTTCTCCTCATGAACAGCTATTGGAAGTACATTAAATTTTGCCAAAGTTGGGGCTTTTCTGAATTTGGGAACTGTTATTTAACTGAAATATCTGAAAAAAAGGGGAGGACTACACAGGAACACATCTTTAAAGACAGCAGCCAGATCTAATCAGGTTTCCAGGTCCTGATTAATGGCTGCTACTGCACACACATGTTCAATCATCAGAACTGCATCAGGTGAGAAATCATGGCATTTCAATTTCTCATGCAATGTCCTACTCCATGATGAAACAAAGTCAACTAAAATTAGGGTATCCAAGCCCACTAGGAACATGTTCTTGAATTCTGGATGACAGTCTGATGGCACTTTATATTGGTATTGGTACTTTTGGAACTGACAGCAGCATTTGGCACCCCAGACCTAGATACTGCCTAGATTATGATCTTTGTGCATCATTGGCAATGAATTGGGTTTTTTGTGGGGTTATTTTGGTCTTATATTTTGTAGTGTAGCATGGTGGATTTCAGTCCCGGCAATTCCCTTCTTCCATTCATCTCCAGAAAATATGATGCCCTTTAAGGAGGGAGGGGTAGTGGTATTTGATTAAGGGGTTAGTGCAGGGTCTGGTTTTTCCATCCTACTCTTATTTATCTGAGGTTAACTGTTTTTATATTCTTAGTATATGCCACTTAGAGTCACTTTATTGTGAGATGGACAGCGATATAAATGTGAGAAATACATACAAACATACATACATACAGTACAAACACTAGGTCTTGTCTGTGAAGTTTTAAATGTATGGTTATTGTGCTGGTTGCTTTAATGTTACTATTTGTTTACTGTGTTGTTTTTAAATTCCAAGCTAATTGTATTGTATTGATTTGTAATTGTGGATTTTTTTATTTATTTTTTTTGGTATTGCCTCTTGGCAAATGTGTTACAATTATTATAAAAATTATTAATTGTATAAGACTTCCGGTGGGGACATGGTGGACTGAACAGCTGTGCCTGCGGGCTTAGCAGGCAGAACTGACAACACAGCAGTTTTTTCAGGCTTAGGCAGTTTTTTTCTGAAGCCCAGGAGTGCTTTTCTGGAAAAAGGAAAACACCTGGAATCCCCCATTTGTCCTCCGGACAGCTCCTTGCAACCAGAAGATTGCAAACAGTGTTTGTGTTAGACTGGTAAGAGCTAGCCGGGAGGCTGGGACCATTTCCAAGATGCACTGTAGCTTAAAGGGACACTAAGACTGGTCACCCCATTTCTAAATCACCCAATTTATATTTCTTTTAAGTATGCATACCCTAAGAGAGGCTTTCTGTCATGAGCACTGATGTTGAGCAGGAGGGGGGCCCTATCCAGGGGGGAAAACACATGAGTAGTAGCGAGAATTTGAGCAGTCATTCAAAGAGACACAGAACAGACCCGCCTTGACTTTTGGGGTTTATCTGTATGGGTTTCTCACGCTTCTTCAGTTTGTTAGGATTTTCTGTCTAATGTAGCAGTAGTAAAACACTAGAGACTTATTCCTCATCTCAGCATGGTTCCTGCTTGTTAGGACACTTTCTACAGCAAGGAGAAGTGGGTTCTCTTGGTGCTTATCATTATTTTTGGGATCATTTTTTTTTTTTTTTTAAGTTTTGGGCTTTGTTTTCCCTCCAAATATTAAGGAGGATTGAGAGTAAATAATTGTCTGTCTGTTATCATTTTTCTACTAAATTTGAAGATATTAGCCTTTTCCTACATGTTGAATCAATTGTTTTGAGCTTTCAGTTTTCTGCTTCTACTTTCCCTCGGGAAGTGTCTGCATAGCTCACTTTTGCTTATGTAAACACATTCTGGAATTCTTTCATATCTTCGACTTTCACTGGTTAAGCTCCTAGGGAGTGCCATAATCTAATGCATGAGACATAGAGGATTTTAAGTAGACTTTCTATGATTTCCAGCAAGATTTTAAACAGATTCTTTCTGATTCCTACCAAGGTTTTACACAAGGCATTCAGGACATTGTGGAAAATATGACGTCTAAAATGTGTCATCTGGTTGGGGATGTCCTGGATGATACTGAGGAATTTAAGAGCAACATAAATGTCTCTTCTAAGAGTGAGATTGGGATTTCTGTTGAAATGCTGGATGAAGATCGGATAGTTGAGTTGGAGAAATTTAAGGGAGAGATCGAGTTGCAAGCCACAAGTGAAATTGTTCTTCTGGTGGAACGTCATGGAAAAGAAGGGGTTATTATGTATGGGAGGTTTCCTGAAGAGAAGTCAGAGTTTTTGAGGGGGGCAGTTGGGCTGCTTGATCTTTTTAAGAAAACCCTCTGTGTAAATTGTGCAAATATGTAAATGCTCTGGTATTAAAAAATAATGTCTACTTGGAGGGTTTGGGGTTTATTAAGATTAAGATTATTAAAATTGTTGAATTACTAAGTATAATGGCAATTTATGTGCTTTTTAGTTTGATCTTTGTTATAGTAGACAGAAATGTACAGAATAGTGGTAGGAAGGAAATAATTAAATAAATGTTATCTTTGTGGGGAGGAGTTGATTAGGAGGTTTACATTTTTTTTTCTTTTAAGATAAGGGGAGGGAATAACTGTATTTAGTGATTTTTACAATGTGCCAATGGAATGATTTATAGAAATAATGTGATTTTGGTTTAATATGGAGTCAGGGATTGATTATGGAAATTTTTGTATATCCTTGCTGTTAAAAGTGGGAAGTTACCTCTTTTCGTAACTTTGAACATTTTTTCTCTTGTGTTTCTACACTTTTTTTAGTATTTTTCCTTTTTTTCCTTTGTAGTTTTTTTTTGTTTTTCTATAGCTTTTATCTTTACTTGAAACTTAATAAAATTCTTACTAAAAAAATTATTAACTGTATGTACAATGGTGGACATTATGAATTGAGAAGCATAGGACCAAACAGAAACCAACATCCATTAAAATAGCCTTCTCCCAACAAATTTTCTTCTAGATGTGTTGGGTTTCAATGTCCTAAATTCCCAAACAAGTTCAGATTGTCTGGGAATTATAGGAATAAGTCTTTAGAGAGTTGATAGATTAAGGAAGGTTGTTTGAATACAAATAATGAGACAATGACAGGGACATTATATTTTATTGGCATTCCAGAAACAGAGCAGCTGTGCAATTCATAGGTGATTCAGTGACCATAAATGAATGACAATGAATACATAATAAAAAATGTTCCTCATTTTATATATTACTATTTTAATGATTATTCCTTGTAGGAGAGTTAGCCAATTTACAAAGCGTACAGCAGCAGAATGCTACAAAATGGCTGTCTGCTGAGACACTAGAAGTAGCCCAAGAAAGAAGGAAAGCAAAAGGCAGCAGTGATACTGGGAGATATGCCCAATTAAATGCAAAATTCCAGAGGTTAGCCAGAAGAGATAAGGAATTATTTTTAAACAAGCAATGCGCGGAAGTGGAAGAAGACAATAGAATGGGAAGGACAAGAGACCTCTTCCAGAAAATTAGAAACATTGGAGGTAAATTCCAGGCAAAAATGGGTATGATCAAAAACAAAGATAGCAAGGACCTAACAGAAGAAGAAGAGATCAAGAAAAGGTGGCAAGAATATACAGAAGACCTGTATAGGAAGGATAACAATACTGGGGATAGCTTTGATGATGTGGTCAGTGAGCTAGAGCCAGACATCCTGAAGAGTGAGGTTGAATGGGCCTTCAGAAGCATTGCTAATAACAAGGCAGTAGGAGACGACAGCATCCCAGCTGAACTGTTCAAAATCTTGCAAGATGATGCTGTCAAGGTAATGCATGCTATATGCCAGCAAAATTGGAAAACACAAGAATGGCCATCAGATTGGAAAAAATCAATTTACATCCCCATACCAAAAAAGGGAAACACTAAAGAATGTTCAATCTATCGAACAGTGGCACTCATTTCACATGCCAGTAAGGTAATGCTCAAGAGGCTACAAGGTAGACTTCAGCAATTCATGGAGCGAGAATTGCCAGATGTACAAGCTGGGTTTAGAAAAGGCAGAGGAACACGGGACCAAATTGCCAATATCCGATGGATAATGGAAAAAGCCAGGGAGTTTCAGAAAACATCTATTTCTGTTTTATTGACTATTCTAAAGCCTTTGACTGTGTGGACCATAACACATTGTGGCAAGTTCTTAGTGGTATGGGGATACCAAGTCATCTTGTCTACCTCCTGAAGAATCTGTATAACGACCAAGTAGCAACAGTAAGAACAGAGCACGGAACAATGGACTGGTTTAAGATTGGGAAAGGAGTACGACCGGGCTGTATACTCTCACCCTACCTATTCAACTTGTGCGCAGAACACATCATGTGACATGCTGGGCTTGAGGAATCCAAGGCTGAAGTTAAAATCACTGGAAGAAACATCAACAATCTCAGATATGCAGATGATAACACTTTGATGGCTGAAAGCAAAGAGGAACTGAGGAGCCTTATGATGAAGGTGAAAGAAGAAAGTGCAAAAGCTGGCTTGCAGCTAAACCTCAAAAAAACCAAGATTATGGCAACCAGCTTGATTGATAACTGGCAAATAGAGGGAGAAAGCATAGAGGCAGTGAAAGACTTTGTATTTCTAGGTGCAAAGATTACTGCAGATGCTGACTGCAGTCAGGAAATCAGAAGGTGCTTAATCCTTGGGAGAAGAGCAATGACAAATCTCAATAAAATAGTTAAGAGCAGAGACATCGCACTGACAACAAAGGTCCACATAGTTAAAGCAATGGTGTTCCCTGTAGTAACATGGCTGTGAGAGCTGGACCATAAGGAAGGCTGAGAGAAGGAAAATAGATGCTTTTGAACTGTGGTGTTGGAGGAAAATTCTGAGAGTGCCTTGGACTGCAAGAAGATCAAACCAGTCCATACTCCAGAAAATAAAGCCAGACTGCTCACTTGAGGGAATGATATTAAAGGCAAAACTGAAATACTGTGGTCACATAATGAGAAGACAGGACACCCTGGAGAAAATGCTGATGCTAGGGAGAGTGGAGGGCAAAAGGAAGAGGGGCCGACCAAGGGCAAGATGGATAGATGATATTCTAGAGGTGATGGATTCGTCCCTGGGGGAGCTGGGGGTGTTGACGACTGACAGGAAGCTCTGGCATGGGCTGGTCCATGAAGTCATGAAGAGTCGGAAGCAACTAAACGAATAAACAACAACAACAGTAGCAGATCAGTAAACAAAAATCCTTCATGGTTGTAGCTCAGGACATGTTCAGTTTCAGATTCACTTTCAGTGATAGACGCGTTTATTAGCTGCTCCAAATTTTGAAAGAAATAAATACAACTGACTGAAGGCAGATAAAAGGAAGCACTTGTTCTTGTAATATATGATTAATATATGCAGTTCACTACTACAAGAAAGGTGAAAGGTGGGTAATTTAAATGACTTTTGAAAGATTAATCATATTTGAGGATTTCTGTCCATGACTATTATATATTATTATTGGAATTATATTACTGTTGGGTGGACTCAGTTGCAGCAGAAATTGAGGCACAATTGGAAGATCTGAAGGACCAGGTTGGGGACAGAGTGTCCTGGACAAAATCTATGTCGTCATTAAGTGTCAACACCAACTTGATGGCACATAATCAATTAATCAATTATCCAACATCCAAGTCCCTATATTAGAGTATTAGTATAGAGAACTGGGGAGGTGATCCTAAGATAAATAGGAAAAAACCATTATATAAGCAAAGAGGGCTGAAACTGTCCTAACAAGCAGGAACCACGTTGAGACGAGGAATAGGTCTCTAGTGTTTTATTACTGCTACATCATACAGAAAATCCTACCAAACTGAAGAAGCGTGGGAAGACCCAGACAGATAAACCCCAAAAGTCAAGGCAGGTCTGTTCTCTGTCTCTTTGAATGACAGCTCAAATTCTCTCTACTATGCATGTGTTGCTGCCCCTGGATAGTGGCCCCCTCCTGCTCACCATCAGTGCTCATGACAGAAACATTCCTTAAGTCCTGAGAAGCAAGATTTATTTATTTATTATTAAACAAATTTATATGGCCACCCAAGTCATACACAGTGACCCCAGGTGGCTTACAAAATTAAAATCCACAATATACTATAAAAACTCATCAATACATATAAACATACCCCATGACTGCTACAACACAATCGAGTCAACCACTTGATCGGCTCTGTCTCAGACTGGGGTCCCCAGGCCCACTGACAGAACCACTTCTTTAGTGCCTTTCAGAAAAGCATCAAGGTGGGGGCCAATCTAATCTCCGGGAGAATGATGTTCCACCAGGAGGGAGCCACCATGGAGAAGGCCCTTTTTCGTGGTCCCACTAGATCAACTTCCCTCATAGAAGGGACTCATAACACACCCTGCCTCCCTGCTCTGGTGGGCTGAGTAGATGTGACTGGGAAAAGGAGGTCCCAACAGTATGATTCCCATGATATTAACTATGTATCTTTCCTTTTACTATTGTTTCCATGTGTGAGATGCCCAATGTAACTACTATCAACCACTTATCCAGTACATGTTGCTATGAAAATGAGAGTGTTCCTCCAATGAAATGGAAGTGGAACACCTCTTCACTCCAGAGGTGAGGCAGCCCCCCTCTCTCCTGGCCTTCTGGAAAGACCTGGCTCTGCCATCTTGCTTGGGGCAGGAAGGGGGTAGTCAATACTGGGGGTGGCTGGTGCCTTAAAGTGGTTCCTGTGTACTTATGAATTTAAATCAGAACTTTTAATATTGCCATCCTGGATGCTATTTTATATTTATATTTTTATGTAAGATATCTTGTTTTTATTGTATCTTAATCTCTTTTTAGCTTTACTGTAAACCGCCCAGAGTCCCTCTTTTGAGGGATATGGGTGGTGATGAAATTAGATAGATGATAGATAGATAGATAGATAGATAGATAGATAGATAGATAGATAGATAGATAGATAGATAGATTGCTGTTCATGACACTGATTGAGCTATCTGGAGCCAAATACCAGCAATATATTGCTGTTCCTTGTAACTTTTGCTATCCAAGCAATCTATCCTTTGATTCTGCTCATCAGATATATAAATGCCTCTAGGTCAAGCCTTGGTCTTTATCTGTGCATCTACCAGATACAGATTGTCATTCTCTAGTCTGTTTCCATGTCTTCCAGAAAACCTGCCTTTAATTCCACTAACTGTTTTTCAGCTTGTTAACATCTCTTTGGCTGTGTTCATTCACCAGACCACTAACTAGCCCCGTATTTTATAACCTAGCATATTCTGTGACTCCATGTAGTTAATTTATGATTCAGTATGTCATGTAAACCCAGAAAATTGAGTTCGCTATTGGTAAATGTGTCATATGAACACAGGCACAATGATTGCTGATCTGTCTAATATTTTTCTGCATCTCCATTTTAATTCCCCCTTCAGTGAGCTTCCTAGTTCAGATCTTGCATCAATCAATTCTGCTTCTAAATCATGTAGATAATTAGGCTAGTGACATAACTGAAATTTTGAGAGCATTTTGTTTGTGCTCTCACAAATAACTGTATCCACCAAAGAATGTTCCAGTTATCTTTCCTGGGAAGCCAAACAAACTCTTTATATAAATCATTGGGTTGAAGCCATCTCCCATTTTTCTATTTTAAAAAATATAAATATTGTTGAAATATATTGTTGAAATAAAGATGACTCTAAAAGCTGGTGTTTTTCTTGCAGTATAACAGTTTCCTATCTACTTTTTAAAATAAAAGTAATAGTTTGAATATAACAATCAAGTGAGCTAAAGAATCTAAGGGACATTGTTTATCCCTATTCTAGATCCTTATGTAGATTTGTGTTAGTGAGGTCCATTTTGATCCTGATAGGTCTCATTCTCTAAGTCCCCATATTCTCACAACAGCAAACTACTACTACAACTCTAATAAACAAGGGAAAAAATAGCAGAGTATTGGCTTCTCTGTACACCTAAGCAAAAAATCTTACCTCTAGCTACCAAACAATGGGGAAATTTAGTTACTCTTTTGCCCTGCTTGACATTCTATGTTAAATCAGAATGCTGAGAAGTCTTTGTGGTGTCAGGAACATCTGGTTGATTAGTGTTGGAAAATGAATATTTCTTGGTTATAGCAAGACTGTTGTATGTTATTCTCAAAATTATTTCACCCATATTTGCATCTAAGCTTATTGCTGAATTTAATGACTGAATTGTATAAAAGCTGACATGGTAAATAAGACTTAATCTGGACTCTCAAGAAACTGTGAAATGTTAAAATTGGATGAGTATAATTAGCTTATTGATGGGGATACTTCAAACATTACTGAACAAGCCATTTTGTGATGTAGCAACATTAAATTGGAACATTATATGCTCTGACAATGACCCTACAGAATTGTTAATCCCATAAAGATAATAGTATAAAAGATAACAAGAAAAAAATCTATAGTATACTTTCATTTCAAGAAATTAAAGGTGACGTAGCCAGAAAGGAAACTGCCATTCTTTTCTATAAGAAATGAAATTACAAGTGAATAGTGCCAGAAGGATTGTGTTACAAAGGCTTTTATACCAATGTATCTTAGCCATGCAAATTATGCCTGCAATCCAGTGCACAATTATCCTACAGTAAATCCACAGGATCATGATACAGCTAGCCTGTCAAATAATTTGGACTACAATTCCTGTTAGCTGCAGCCTTAGCTACCAATGACAAGGGATTCCGGGAGTTGTAGCCCAAAATAAGTGCAAGAAACTGTGGTGGATGTAATCTAAAAACCTCCACAGGGAAATTTCACTGAGATTTGATGGTTTTTCTCAGAATTTCTCATATGATTTATCTTGGATCTTCCAAATTCTGTTTTCACTGTGGGGAAAAATCTAGTAAAATAGCAACTTACCCACTGGCAAATACAATTTGCAAAATAACAGAAAAAAAGACCCCCCAAATGCACATATAGCACAGTCTTGAAGTCTGTTTTTGTACTTATACCTCAAATTTTATCCTTTTCTTTTGCTTATGTATGGTTCTGGAATTGTGCTCATGCAGCTAAAGCTACATTTCCCAATACAGATGAGGGTTGAATGAAAAGTAATGCCTCCAATTTTATAAGTTGCCAACAGATGGTAGTAGGTGCTAGAAGCTATGATGTGTTCTTTAGCATTTGTTGTTTCACTTCAATTGGTGGGAAGTTGCTCTGAGGAAAGATGTTGCTGTGTTTCAAGAAATGGGAAACTGTGGTGAGTTCTTGTCAATGTGCTTTAAGCACCATGATTGAATGTTGACTGCTGAAGGAGTCCTTCCAATTAAAATTCACTGCTGAAGGCAGGTGGTTTATGGTGATGATGTGAATACTGTGAGTCGCTAGGCTGCTAAATGTAAAGATGGTGAACTGGGAAGAGCTAATTTGTGTGATCAAGAGCAAAGTTGACAATTTGTGACAGCATCCAACAAATCTCAGATGAGAAAGAATGATGAACTCATTAAGAATAATCACTGAGTCACTCAAAGGGAAATTGCTGCCAAGCTTGGTATTTCACAGTAACATGTGGGTCACGTTATTGATGTTCTTCAGTATTGGAGGGCTTGTGCAAAATGGGTTCCTTGCATGCTGACAACAGAAATGAAACCTTCAAGAGTGGAAATGTTCCAGCAATTGTTATCATGTTACAAGAATGAAGGTGAGATTTTTTTTTTCATGGCATCATGACAGCCAACAAAATGTGGGCTCAACATTTTGACCCAGAAATGAAATGCCAGTCCACAGAGTATCATCACAAAATTCACCTGCAGGAAAAAATAATCAAGTTTTGGGGGATACAGATGGTTATTCAAATGTATTTCCTTTAAGCTGGCAGTACTGTCAACTCAGAGTGCCACAATACAACAACCAAAACTTTGAAACAATGCTTAAGCAGGGTTCAGAAGCATGAGGACATTTTGCTGCAATATGACAACACTAAGCCTCAAACTCCACAAGACACCCAAGAGACAATTGTTAATTTGGAACTTGCCATCTTGCTCCATCTTCCATACAGTACAGACTTGGTGGCATCGGACTTCTACCGTTTCCCAAAATTGAAGGACTATTTTATAGGCATCTGTTTGACTCAAGTGAAGAGGTAGAAAGGACTGTCAAACCTGGTTGAAGAGACAAAGTGTGAAGTTCTTTTGGATGGCTTTAAGAAGCTTACCCACTGTTGGCAGAAGTGTGTAGCAAATGATGGTGATTATGTGAAGTAAATACAGGTAATAAAACAGCTCATTTCAAGGACTGGTTTCCCATTTCATCTATTAAAATATCCCTATTTAAACTAAAATTCTGGAGATAGAGGTATTACTTTTCATTCAACCCTGGTATAATCATCCTTCTGGCTTTCTTTTTAAGATAATGTAAGCAGATAGGGGATTACAGGATAGAGAAAGTGCAGCTTCTTGACTTCTTTCCAACCCTTACTTACAGCTTTGTCCTGGGTCACATGAGTGGAAAGGAAGGAGGAGGATGACTTAGAATGGTAGAATCAGATTCTGAGCTACTATGTGACTGCTTTCCCCATAGGGTGAACTTTTCTGGATTGTTTTCTATGCAATTCCCAGCCAGATCCAGCCCATTTTTACTTCAATTTATCTTTGTTGGTTCCTCCCACTGTACCACATTTAGTTCCTTTTCATTTGGTTTTTGGAATTACTCTGATAGACAGATGGACAGACAGAATCCCATGCCCCTGTACACAATTTCTGTATAATATTCCATTGTGTTGGAAACTACAGAAAAGGAACCAGCTGGTGCCTGCCTGTGGTGTTTCAAAACTAGCGTATTTCATGTTAAGGTGGCATTTGATAAATGAGTAGCTGGAGAGGAGGGGAAATGTGTTTACCTGTTTTCTATAAGAATTAGACTCCTCATGACTACACTGTCATAAATTAGGGATGTAAAAGAAATCCATGATGAATTTATTTTTAAGTCAACTAAGATGATCTGCCAAAACAGAATTGATTATGGCACAAATAGGCATGGAATTCATGGAGTCTGCTAGTGTCTGTCTCAAAATGTATTTTGGCTCAAAAATTTCAGACAAAAAAATGTGCATTTGGAGAAGTTATGAAAAAACGAAACCATATATTATGAAAAGTTTTATAACATGTGGTAGTAAAAGGTGCATATAAAATACAAATGTAGAAAAATGCATATATCATAGAAAGTTATATAAATCATGCCCATATCAGAAGATAGATGCATGAAAAGTAATATTGGGGGAAGTTATGGACTATAACAAGTGTGTATTTTTAACAAATTGCAGAATATTTGACAGAAGAGATTAAAATTTGAATGCTTACCGACGTAGCCCTTATTTGAGATCTACACATCCCTACCATAAATAAAAATCAGAAAGATAGTTATATACTCCATATTTAACATATTCTGCCATTCAGTCCATAATAATGTAGTCTTGCCAACATAACCTCCAAAGCTAAACAAAACTAAAAGGAATAAAAAAGTGCAATTTGGAAAATAAATCAACTGCAGAATATTTCTGGAATTTAGTTCTTTATGAAGTTTATCCATGTTATACAGGATTTTTTAAAATTTATTATTTTTTCTCCTTAAATATAATTCTAACTTTAACCATATTTGATATGTAGAGACTGTTTCCAAACATTTGCCACAAAATTCAGTAGCATAGCATCAATAAGTCATTCTACTGAATTTGATTAACAAATGTTGAGTCAAGGACCCCAGATTTACAAACTTGTGCCTTAAGTGTGTGATGAGGCCTCATAGAGAACAAGTGTTTTTCGTAAATCCTACAGTCCACTTCCTAGAATCAGAAACAATTCTATCTTGTCTGAATTCAATGTGAGCTTGTTGGAAACATAGAGGCACCCTCAAGATATCTAACCCTGAACTCACAGGATACATCAGCTTCAAATACTATAGATATTAAATAGAAAAATTCAGAAAAAATTCCCAAAGGATCCAACAGACATCTTCCAGTATAATTTTCTGATAGCACCTAGAAGGAGGCGTGGTGGCTCAGTGGTTAAGACACCAGACTTGTCAACCGGAAGGTTGCAAGTTTGGTGGTTTGAGACCTGAGCACCACATGACAGAGTAAGCTCCTGCACTTGCCCCAGCTCTTGTCAACCTAGCTATTTGAAAGCATGCAATGTGAGTAGACAAATAGGTACCACTTTGGCAGGAAGATAACAAAGTTCCGTGACTGTTATGCTTGCCATATGACGATGGAAGTGTCTTCGGACAACGCTGGCTCTTCGGTTATAAAATGGAGATGAGCACCAGCCCCTAGTGTCAGACAGGACTAAAAGGAAACCTTTACCTTTACCTAGAAGGATATGACAGAATCACTACAAAACTCCCAGGAGGAGACTAAAAGAATCCCACCCCCCTCTCTCTCGCTCGCTCTCTCTGCTAAGAGTGAACAAGACATATATATAGAAAGAGAGAGTGTGTGTATCTAGGTGATCTTGTTCCCTCTAACCACTGCCTTCTCTACCAGTTTAGCTAAATATGAAATGTTGAACATCAGCTATAAATTACTGAGATCAGTTCCATAGATGGCTTCCAAGCAAATACCTCACTTATGGGAACTCCACCTGCCAAAGAGAAGTTTTAATAAACCCATGGCAGATATATTACAAAAACTGTTCTTCCCAACAGTGTAAATGTCAAGGTGAAAAGGTTTCTTTTTTTTCTTGATGGACTAACACTCAAGGCACATAGGCAGTTGGGGGGGGGGGAATCCAAACTCCCTGGAGCACCTCCAAACTGGCATGTATGCTTTTTTGAGACAAAGTATGTAACAGCCAGAGTAGGCAGACAGTGGGAAGTGGATGATTCTTTCAGGTTCTAGAAGAGATGCTGGCAATAAAAGGAGTAACCAGACAAGTAGAGGACCAAGAGGATCCATGGCTACAGAGCAGAATATGATTGGGGGAATATCTGCAATAGACTGACAAAGATTCTAGGAGAACAGCAGGAAGGAGAGGCTGCTGGGTAAAGAAGTATATCAGTACTGGAAAAGAAAACCATATAAGTAGGCAGGCCTGGTGTAAGAACAATTGCAGAACAGAAAAGTTGGCTTAAGTGCTGGTGGTTTTCCATGGTACTTTGGCTTAGAAGGAACCTGTGAGCATGTTCTCTTTCTTTTCTCCTTTGGGTAGTGCAGGGTTTTTCTCTCTTGGAAGAGAAAGCAAAGCTAACTAAGAAGAAAATTAGCAGTCTGAATCCTGCAATTAGATAAGTAACTGTGGGAGAAGGGAGGAAGCAAATGCTGTATGCATTTTAAGCTTAAGAAACTTCAGGAACTTTTCAAGAGTCTTGATAAATTTTATTTATTTATTTATTTATTTATCAGATTTGTCACTGCCCATCTCCTCCCACCAGGAGGACTCTGGGCAGTTTACAACAATAATCAATAAACAATAAATATACAGTACAATATATAAAATACAGTATCTAAAAATACAGCTACAGGTAAATAATAATTATAGATAAAAATAGAGTCCAAATGGCAGATGACAACTCAGTCCTTGTATGCGCCGAGCACTCTAGGGCACTAGCCATCCCCAGCCATGATGACTCAAGGTATTTTTGTTAGGTTAAGTTTATGCTTAGGTATTCACATGTACACTCACTCCAAATAAGAACAAGACATTGTATGCAAACACAACCAAGTTCTTTACTGCAATCCTTTGTAAGTAGTAATAGATTTCACTTTAATTAATATCTCAGTTCCATGTATGTCTGGATTGGTTCCTATTATTGCCCACTGTCTGACAAATCCCCAAATTCAATGGTAGACCAAAAATCCTTGAAGGCCTTGGAGAGAACTAGCAGGCAAGTAGTGGGTGTGAATTGAACTAAGGATCTTATCTACTGTACCTCCTTAAGAAACAAGCAATAACACTGGCTGAGGTAGATGCTATTAAAAATTGAATTATATGGGTCAGGTATATTACTATTTAAAGTGGCATCATATCTGGTTCAGATCCAAACAAATTTATCCTGAATAACCATGCAAACTTGGATGGTGCTAGGGTGCACCTGAGGCCACTAAGGACTGCTAGGATTATAACTTTCTCTGTCTTGAGGGGTTTTATGTGACTTAGGCTTCATCCCACTTTCAGTTCTTCTCATTACAACTCCATGAGGTAGATTAGACTGAATGACTATCACAACACAGTGAGATTTCATAACTGAGCATGAACTTGGATCTGTTATTCCCTAACCATGATTCAACATGTCAACCACTACTCCACACTGGCTCTGACTTTAACATAAAATAGGAACAGTGTTGTAGTCTTTTTTGTTTATGCAGTTTGAAGTATCTGCTTTCATCTTACTGAAAGCAAAGGGACAGGCTACTCATTGCTAACTTGATTTCAATCAAACTAAAGCATTGTCAGTTTGACTAGGTTTAATCCATTGACTCTGAAAACCATGAGAAGATAAATAGCAAGGAATGGAAATGAGAGATAGAAAGAAGAGTTAATTTTTGTTATTGTCTAAGCTGCACAACTGAATTAAAACTCAACCATTGGCCAACATAGTCCCTCGGATGGGGAATACAATTATTTCAGGAAAGAGAAATGAATAAATAAGTAAAAGAACAGATGCAATTAGAATGACAAAATGTTCTGCATTCTTTAAAGAGTTTCTGCTGTTAATGTGTTTCTCATATACTCCTATAATCCTTGTACCACAAATTAAGCTACATCATTATAATTACATGTTAAAACCCAAGTAAGCACACAAGCACACTACCATTTTATGTCTTCCTTCCTGTGAGTATATAAATAAGTACTTCAAATGACTAAATTGCTCCCAAAGAAATAGGAATTATGTTGAAAGTACCCTAGTGCTGCTGGAAGGTGCCTACTGCAGTAGCTCCTGCTGTTTTATATGGCCTACAGAAATACCAGTCCTATTTCTGAACTTGTATTTCAAATTGTCCCCCAAGGAAGGAAGGAAAAAAACCACTTTCTTTCTGCAGTCAATACCTTTGTGTACTGATAATACTAGAAATACTAAAATGAAATTAAAAATAGTTCTTTCTGTATTTTTTACCAGCAATGGAAAATTTATTGCATATACAGTATTCTGATATCTTTCTTTCTCCTAAATAAGAGTTGAAAGTAAATTATAATTTATTATCACCTTGGGGGAAAGGGGGACATAGCACTTGTAGAATAATGTAACAATGGAGACAGAAAAGAAAAAGTAAATATACATACTCTGTTTCAGAGAAACTTTAAAGCAAGAAGGTACTCTACTAAAACTTAAGGGGATGTTTCCCTTTTATTGTACCTTATGGATATTACTTGGGGTAACCCAGCTCTGTTCCGTATGCCCCCCTCCACCACCACCCCACAGGTCATTCTGTTGAAGGAGATTTTGAAATTTGAATTTTTTTTCCCCCAGTAATAAGAAACCTTTTGCAATATTTTCATATGTGTTTAAATCAGTGGGGAGAGCTATGGGGCAGAAATGGCGGTCTGTCATTGATTACTAATATACTATCCAAACTTCATAACAATTTTATAATTTTAATGAAAATCAGTTTGATAAATTGTCCACCAATCTTAAAGTTGCCAAGGTTGAGAAACTCTGCATTAAACATTTCACTTCACCAGAAACATTGGGAGGGACTCTGCAGTCTGCAATGAAGGTCTTTTGAGCCTCAGATGTGCCTGGGCATTAGGGGGACTCAGGACTTGACAGAATCCAAAAGATTCTTTAACTTGAATATACCACAGTATTAGAAGCAAGCTCATTCTGACTCAGTACTGCAGCTAAGAATATAATGAAACTTACATGATACTTTTCTTGGTATAAATAATTTTTAAGATTGATGATAACAGATAATGAAAGACAGAAGTGTTTGATGCCTTCTTTCTAGGAAACTCCATACCCTGTGGGACCTGCATTGCCATACACATTTCACAGTTGCATAAATTTACGCGAAAGATACACAGTGCAAAGCAACTTTCAGAAGCCTCAAAACAGAGAACAAAAGTTGCTTTCTTTGCCATTAATCATCCTCCTTGTTTTGATGCCGTAGCCTTTGAAATAAGGGAATATATGCAGACAAGATTCATATATTTTTCTTCACTGAGTTGTCAGCAGAATTTTCCCTTCCTCTTAAATATTAAGAAAAAGGAAGGGAAGGGAAGGGAAGCAAGAAATTTTGGGAAATAAACTTATACTATATGTTTACAGATTGATTTTTAACTTTTTCATCACTATTTATCATCTTTATCACTGTCACTATTACATATATATGTATTCTATAAATATCTATATAAATATGTATATTGATGAATAAATATACATATTTAAATATGTATCTATTGAATACATATATATGTATTCAAAATATAACATTTTGAAAACAAGCACATATATTAAACCAAGGAACAAACTTTGAATACAACCTCAGAAATCTTATTCCTCTAAATTTTGATGAAGAATTTAGCATCTATTAATTTGGACACATATTTTTTTTCCCCAAACACATTCATTTATGTACAGCAGATTTCCAGAATGTTTTCTCTTCAAATGATTTCATGTATTTTAAAAAGTTGGAGATATATTCTCTGAAAAAGAATGTGATCAAACAACTTCCTGGGTAGCTCATCATTATCACCACCATCACCCTAATTTATTAAACTTGTATGCCACCCAACTCTCAATGACTCTGGGTGGCTCATGGTCTTGTGATCCCACCTTATATCTATATCTATTAGCAATAGATCAAATACTGTAATTTTTTCTTAAATGCATAGTAGAAGTATATCATATCCAGTAGTGTTTTGTAATTTTTAGCAGCTTAGTTCTGCAAGTTCTATTCTCAAGTCAAAGTGCAGAGTTTTTCATTCCAGAAAAATGAGAAAGAGAAAATAGGAGGACAGTGTAATAGAAATTCTTTTATGTGAATGGAAGGTCACATAGAAAAAACTGAAAGATGTGAACCCTCCTTTCTTATCTATTTTTTGTAGGAGAGTATGGCTGTGAAACCTTGGAAAATAGTAATAATTTTTCCTTCCTCTTCTGAGAGGTTGATTTTTTTTTTGGAAGCCAGTGTGGAGTTTCTAGAAGTTCCACATTTTCCTTCTGCTACTGTAAACACTAGAAGCAGCACAAATCTTTGTACTTTTTCAACCTCACAGCCAGCCAGCTAGTAATAAAAGGAGCTCTGACAGAAAAAGAAGTGTAGGAGCTGCTGCTGGTGCTGGCAAATGCACATGTGTCCGGAGGCTACAGTTTTCAGTGGAAGGCAGAAAGCAAGCTCAAATCCAGGGAAGAAGATGGTGCAAGACAGCAAAGAATGGCTAGAACATCAAGGGACCAAGAAGAAGACAGTTTCAGGCAGCTTGATTAAAAAGAGTGACTCATCCACTGGACACAGCTAGAAAATGAACTGGTGGGGAGAGAAGCAGTTTGAGAGCAAAATGCTGTGGAAAATAAGAGAGAGAAAGTTCAGGTTGATAGAGAGGGTGCAGTGAACCCAGAAGCTTTAGAGGGACATTTACTGATTTTGCAGAGACTGTATTACAGTCCCCCCTCCCCACAGGTTACTGTGTTCCCAAAATAAAAGCTGTGAAAAGGAAATATGGGAGACTTGTTATGTGAACTTGAATGAAATGTATTTGAGTACTTTCTAAATAAATAAATAAATAAATAGGAGAATAGAAATTAGCCCAGGGATTAAAGAGTAGGAATAAATGAGGCCAACAAGTAGGAAGGAGTTAAGATAAAGACTTTATGTTTGTAAAACTGAAGTTGTGAATTTATGTCAACATTCACAATAAAGCCACCTTTGTGTGGGTTAAACACAACCGTGCTCATCTAGCTGTTTGTGCCTGTACCAAAAATGAATCAATGACATTCTGTGTAGAAAAGAGCAGTGTAGGAAAAAAAGGAAACTACTAACAAAAAAATCCACTGCTGTGTAAAAGCATCATAACAAAATTTACAACTACATGGAAAAGACCAAGTAAAATAGCATCCATTCTGCATGCTAGTTTTCTTATAGAATGAACAGGATGATTCCTACACTTCAGAAAGCCACTGCCTACTATTGGTTTCCTTTGGTCTTTAAGAACTACAGTTTCCAAATTAGGCTAGGATTTTGCTTGGACCACAATAATATTCACCATGGCCCTTTAATCTTGATTCATGACATGCAGATGATGATTTCTGCTTGAGTGAGCAGAAACAGATAAATAAGAAAATATATCCATTGCCTAGGTTCATAGATTATGCTAAGCCAAAGTATTGTTTTTGATATAATCTAACATATGAACCCATCCATTTATGACTCAGTGTTATAGAAGAAACAGATAACTGTGATTTATTTTTTTAAGCTTAGTTTATAATGTAGCCTGTACTATACCATGTAGACAGATAAAGACATCCTGAGCATGAAGTGATTGCAATCTCAGATTTTGGTCTAGTGGATAAAGAGAATTAGCTATTAATTTAGAGTGGGAGTTAGGATGACAAGTGTATCTTAACATTATAAAGTGGTAAATAAGAACTAAGATTTTAACATCCTAAAGGGTTTTCTTAAAAATACAGGACAGAGAATGATCAGTTATTATTTTTCCTTATATTTAAATGATAAGGTCTCCAAATAGACTGATAATATGCTAAATCAGAATACCCCTTTCATAGCTGAATGGTAGCTATTTCTTGATAGTGTTATGCCTCATAGTTTTGTCTGATTACCAATGTCATGTTCACAAACACAAACTTGTTCACAAACTTGAACATCGACATTCTGGAAGTCAGTAAATTGGAATGGGCAGACAGGATCCATTTACTTCAGAGGAGCATCAGCTATTCTGCTGTGGACAAGAAAATCATAGAAGAAATGAAGAATGTAAAGTAATTTACAAAAGAGTGCTAAAGTCAACATTCAACACCCACCCCTCCCCATAAATGACAGGGGAATCTCAATTTGAGTTCAAGGAAAGTCTTGATTATGCTGATCCAAGTCTATTCTCCAACCACAAATAAGTAGGAAGCTGATACTGATTAATTCTATGCTGACTTCATACACCTTGTTAACATGATACCAAAAAAGACATCATATTCATCATAGAGGGCTAGGATGCTAGTCAGAAGGAAGATTCTGGAAAAATGGGGAAATCTGCCCATGAAACAGACTAATAGAGTTCTAGCCAAGATACATTAGTGTCTATAGCAAATATTTTTCTCCAACAACCCAGAGATGACTCTATACATAGACATGGCTAGATGGACAACATCAAAACAAAAGATGAAGGAGCTCTATTCAGTCAATAAAACAACAGCTGGTGCTGACAGCATCTCAGACAATACTAGCAGAATTCACCTTATAATAATAATAAAAAAAGTATCAAGCCAAGAAGATGCAATCTCAGCAATATATGAATAAATTTAAAATATGCTGCACTGTGAAAAGTAAAAAAAAGGTGAAAAGACTATCTAAAGATTGAAAATAGATGAAGAAAAGCAAATCTCCTCTTGGACTTTATATTTATTATCCTATTTATGTTTTTAGATTGTGATTGAGGCTTTGATGTTTTTATTATTGCTTTTATTGTAAACCACCCAGAGTCCCCCATTGGGGGAGATGGGCAGTAATATAAATTTAACTAATAAATAAATAAATGAATGAATCAACAAAAACACAAAAAAGGCAACAGTGGCAAGTAAAATTTACCCAATTAAAAGCTGAATCCAAAGAAGAGCAAAAAGAAATGAGATACAGTGTACCATCAAGCAGTGCAAAGAACTTGAGTCTTAGAATAGGATGAGAACAAGAATACAACAGAAATTAAAACCTTTATGCAAAGATGGGCACAAATTGATAATAAAGGCAAAAATCTAACTGAGAAAGAAGACATAAAGAAGAGATAAGTTAAAATATGTGCAAGGACTATATGAAAAGGACTACCAAATAGCAGATACATATAGACATTTTGGAACCTGAATTTAAATGGGCTCTAGCATTCAGCAATGCATGGAATGAGAACTAGCAAATGTGCAAGCCATTTTCAGAAGAGGCAGAGGCACCCAGGATCTGATTGCAGACATGTTATGTTTAGTGAAAAATACAAGAAAGTTCCAAAAAAACATGTAGTTTTGCTTTATTGATTATACTAGGGCTTTTGACTATGAAGGATACAACAGACAGTGGATAACTCTTAAAAATATGGATGTCCTGCACAACCTCATTTGCCTATTGAAAAATATGTATGATGACTAGAAAACAACAATCAGTTATAGAGCAACTAGTTTGTTCAAAATTGAGAAAGGAATATGCCAAGGTTGTATACTGTCCCCTTATTTATGTAACTTAGATGCAGAATATATAATGAGAAATGCTGAATTAGAAGAAACAGAAGTCGAAACTAAAATTGCTGAAAAAAGCTATGCTAGTGATGCATAACATTTGGTGTCTGTGAAGTTTGAGTCTGATCCTGACTCTGAAAACCAAACTTATCTTGAGCCAGAAGGGGAAAATGAAACTTATCCAGAGGGAATTGGGGAAATAGAAACCAGGAGTGACTCAGCAAAGCGGGAGAAATCGGAGATGCTGAATGGACAAACTTCAGATGGAGGTTTGAGTCCTCCAATCAGTGCTTGAGAGAGAACAGCAGAGAAGCGCATGAAGCAAAAGGCAGCCCAATTGGCTGCAGAGGAGAAATGGCACAAAAAGAATTGCTTAAAAAGGCACACGCACCAAGAGCAAGCTGCCAGAGACAACCGATCCTTTGAGCTCACAGCATTTGTGGAAGAGTGCTTACTGGAGTCCGGACCCTCACCTGTAGCTGACGCAAAATCAGAGCCAGTTCTTCATGCCATCATGCACCTGCTTCCTTTGCACGCCACTCCAGTGGAGCTTAGTCGTGCCATTCCAGCTGAGCACAGTCTTCCAGTTCCAAACCTTGCTTCGCTGTTCCAGCCCAGCCCAGCCCAGCCTTGCCTCCACATTTGAGCCTTATCTTGTCGCTCCAGCCAAGTCCAGCCTCACTTCCAGTTCCAAACTTTGCCTTGTCATTCCAGCCAAGTCCTGCCTTATCTCCAGATTTGAGCCTCACCTTGACTCTCCAGCCAAGTCCTGCTTTGCCTCAAGTTCTGAGCCTTGCCTTGATGCTCCAGTTGAGCTTTGCCTAGCCTCTGTTGTCAAGCCTAGTTTAGTCTCCATGCCAAGCCCTCCTCCTTGCCATGCGTCCTAGCTACACCAGGTCTTGCTGCCTCATTGAGAGGATTAGCTGAGCTCTGCCTTGCTGTCTTGCCACAATCTCCTTCTACTTCTGAGTCTGCAGCCTTGCCTTGCTATCCTCCATTGCCTGGGTGGACTTGATTGAACTGCACTGTCTAATCTATTTTGAGAACTTTCATTGTTGTAAATAGTTAATTGTAAATAAAGAATTTAATAGTAATTCTGCCTGGCCATCTCATAGTCTGAACAGGACACTGTCTGGAAGTGAAGAAAACTGAAGGAATCTATAGCTGGATTGAAGATGAGAAAGCAAAAGACAGTCTGATTCATTCTCTGTCTCTCTCCCTCTCTCCTAAAACTTTGTCAGATGCTAGTGCCAATCCAATGTAAATAGCTGGAGAATTAGTAATCACAAGCTTTATCTTCATAGGAATGGTGGCTACAGCCATGAAATAAAGAGATGGCTCTATTTGGGAGAAAGATTATGACAGATCTAGAGAAAATATTGACGTACAGAGACCTCACACTGGTACCAGAAATATGTGTGGTCAAGGCCATGGTTTTCCCATCCCCAGGCAGAATGAAGATAAATTGATGCCTTTGAACTATGCTGCTGAAGAAAATAGCTCAGAATACCTTATACGATTAGAAAAACAAACCATTCAATACTAATTGAAGTAAAACCAGACTGCTAAAGCTTAAATATTTTGGACCCATAATGCTGCAGCAAGCCTGGAGAAGACCCTGATGCTTGGAGATATCAAAGGCAATAGAAAAGAGGCTGGGAGAAACAAGATGGCTAAGATAGTATAACTGATATCATGGACCTGAGCTTACACAAACTAAAAGAAGCAGTTACTGGTTTCATCATCAGATCACAAAGAGTCAGAAGCAACTAAACAACAACAACATTCTAAAATGTCACCAAGATATCCTGAGCTCTGCCACCAAGATGGAACAGCCTGTAATTCTCCCTTAGTGCAATGCTTACATGTTAAAGGAGCCATAGTCTCTATTCCATAGTTTAGTTTTTAAGTATGTTGTTCAACTGGTGCCCAGAAGCTTCAATGAAGCCAGAATTCTGTAACTTTCTGAAAATGGAAGCATACAGCTATGATAAGCTAGAACTAGTTATTTCCATTTGCCTCAGAGAAAGAAAGAGAAGGAGAGAGATACAGCTGCAGTGTTGTTGCTTCTTCAAAAGGGAAGCGTTCTCAGCAATAGAAACATATTCACGCTTTCAGGCATAGTGAAATATTTTCTAATCTGAACATCCTTTAAAAAGAGGTAAAATCAATAAGCGCCATGAAAAAGAAAAAAAAAACTTCAAAGAGGGACCTCCTGTCAATGACAGAGGTTCTTTAGCAATGTAAAGTCTTTGAAGAAAGGTTCCCAGTGCTGGGAAGTCTTTGAAGTGACAGAAAGCAGGCATTGATAATTACAGAAAGGTGTGGTGTCCAGCAGAGATAGTAAAAAGATATAACAGAGGTATGTGTGGGGGAAGGTTGAGAAGTGGCACAGGCAGTGGCTGACCCTGTTCACCAGGACCCTTAAAGGAAAAAAAAGGACCTGCAAGGTCAACTCTGTATCACTCTGAAAGAAGCAATTTGCAAAACAGGAGCTCTGGATAAGGCTTAGGAACCAAGTAACATTTCCAACATGTGTTTATGAAGCAAGGTATTATCCTTTTCTCTAATGCTCTAAAGTTTCAAAACACAAGAAGTATTTTCCACACATTTTAATCTTCTAGTAGCTTTCTGAAAAATCGTCATCATCATCAACAATTATTTTATCACATCTCTTTTAGTTGGTTATTATTTACCTATCTCAATAGTGACAAGAAATGGGAGAGAATTCATTTTAGATAACAATGGTTTCAAAACTTTCTTTCAGGGAACAATGCACTCCTGTACATTTCCATTGTTCTTTTATATATTACTGAGGACATATTCAAGGCTTTTTGTGAAAAAGCAGAAACAGTGTGTAGGAGTATCGTTCCTTCTAATATAAATCTGAGTGGATTAGAGAGCAGAGTCTTGGCTGTTGTAGACTCCAAAACCTCTCCAAAAGTTGCTGCCAAATTGTAAATTGTAATATGACAAGATGGAAAAATTATTAATATAGGGACAGTCATCATGTTAACTGTGCCTTGCTCTTGAAAAACTTTGAAAGATTTGAAGAGAAGCTCCCTTAATTTGCTTGAACATGACTGTTTCCATTATTTGCCATAACTCTTTCTTGCTGTCATGCATTCCCTGAAAAGTGTGATAAGGGCCTGAGAAAGTAACAAATGTGTTATTACATAAGCTAAATCAAGATGATAGTGAAGGTTGACTCTCCCACTTAAAGGTCCTGCTCTTTAATGCTGGGTTAATTGCTAGTAAAACATTTTTTATCCAGGATTTAATCCTCAATGAAAGCAGAGCCTTTGCATGTATCACAGAGACCTGGCTGAAAAAGGAAGGGAGACTTAATCTTTCCCAATTCTGTCCACTGTGTGGTGCAGCATGCCAGGGATGGAGGACAGAGAAAGGTGTAGCCATACTTTATTAAAAATCCATCTCACTTACCAGAAGGCCCATCTGTTTGAAACATTGTTTTTGTTAGGCACAGGGGTTTTTAAAAGTCTTTAAAAGAAAATCTAACCTGGTCATGGTTTGCTGCAGGGCTGGCTCATGACCCCAGAGGAACCTAGGCATTTGCCTAAGGTGCCACAATTAGTGGACTTGGAACAAGGGGACAAAGGGTTCATGTGAGCATGGGAGACTGTCTGTTGGCTACTAGATGGCAGCAAAGAGGCACACAAAACTCTAACTCTAGTGGTAATCTTTAGTTTTGAAGTCCAATTTTAGTACTGATGCAACTTGCCAGCACTGCTCTGCCTCTGAAAGCACTGTGATTTATCACAGCTGCCTTTCCTCCATGAGACGGGCTTGTGTGTGTAAGGCAAGCCTTGAGCACCAGAATGTAGCTCCTAGGTCTTTAACTGATGACTAATGTTGAAAGGGAGGTCCCTTCAGGCCTTGGGGTTCCAAGAGTTCTACTTATATCCCCTGTTGTGGATGTCAAATAGCTATTGGGTTAGATGACTGAATAATCAGGCAAGTTGGTACTGAAGCCTAGATGGCAATTTCATGGGTAAACATTCAGGTTTATGATCAAAGTAGGTCATTGAGAGTGCAATTTCAGACACACATGCATATATGTCTTGCAGAAGTCATTATGGGAGAGTTATATGCATGAATATGCCACTGGGTATAAATCACTACTTTAAAGAACCTGTTTAAGCATTGGTTTGCACCTCATGCAGTTCCCTACATCAAAGAATCTGTTTAAGCATTGGTTTGCACCTTGTGCAATTCCCTAAGATTAGGCATTTCATATTAGCCACACATTTCACCACAGTTGGTAATACCTCTGCTTGGTAGCCACACATTTCACTTCAATTGCAGTACTAATACCAGTACTTTTAATCATGCAGGAAATAAACTATGAATTGTGGATCATAACACACTGATCATGTTTTATAGAAGCCTTTGTAGTAATCAAATTAGAGGTTTTCAAACATGAATAAATGTAAACAGATTATCCAGAAAAGGAAAGTAACATATAGCTAACACTAAGATGATACAATGGTAGGACAGAACAGCTAGAATAATTACAATATTGAAAATAAACTCTAATCTGTATTCAAAACAAACCTTTCTTCACATGGCCTCTGCTCTGAGGAAGAGAGTATTTGTGTACAAACATGTGAAATACATGAGTCATATCTGGATTTCACAAAGTGACCAAGATTTTGAATGTTAGTCCATTGCAAGGAACTCCCCAGAGCTTTCTAGAATACACTGGAATCTGCAGAGATTGATTATAATAATATGTAGAGGAAAAAATGCAACGATCTAAGTACGAATAAAAATTGATCTAACCATTACCCAGGGACTGATATTAATTTCCCACTTACAGAGAACCACCATTCTTACCCAGTCAAGATAACCAATTCAAGCACATGTTCCTCTTCATTTGAGGTCAATAAGATGCCGAGGACAAGTTTGTCATGGAAGTCTAACACCCAGATAAGCTTCATTTTCAGCACTCAAACTACTCTTGAATTCCTTTGGAGACATGGAAAGCCTAGGAGTATTATTTAGCAAAAAGCTGTTTATAAAAGAAACACTTGAAAGTGGTAAAGAATGAACCTTCTATAGAAGAAAAAATAAGAAGCTTTGACTAAGGAATAAATAGTTGTTTGTTTTATTGAGGTATTGCCACTTTGGAAGTTTCTCTCTGACAGTTCTTCCATCATCAAGAAGATTGTGAGGTCAAAACATTTGTTTTCAATTTAGTAATGACTCAACAGCTCAACATGGCTTCAATTAAAATAACAATTAAGTTTTATACTTACATAATGCTTTACACGCTCATAGCACTTTACAGCTACTAGCTAATGAATTTTCCCCATACCCCTTGTGAAGAGTTATCTTCACCTTAAGTACAATTAAAGTGGCCCATTAAGAGTTCAAGTTCAATGTATTCAAGTTTTCATCACATCAGAATGCAAAGATATGTCTATTAAATAAGAAGAGACTTATTACTAAGAGCTTTTGGATACTCAAATCCTCTGAAATTAAAAAACAAAACAAAACCTGACAATAGACATTTAAATCCAAAATTTTGGTCCTGTAAAGCAGTCAGACTTCCCATAGTTAGGACAAGAACTTTGCAAGGATACATGACAGACTGCTAGTTATAATACAATGAAGAAGGCATGAACAACCAATTAATATTATCATAAGAATTTCTAGTCTCTTGGCAAATACAACTATGTTCCAAAAGCCTAGCCAATTTTTCCCCCCTAAATCCCATTTCAGAATCCAGAGTTATCCATGCTTCTTATAATTTAACTGAAAGTGTGAAGGAATTCCCCAACTGTTACAAACCTTATAAACTAAATTTCTTCCCACACATCTGAAGATCTTTCTGGGAAAATTTCCTCACTTCCAGTGACACATTGACTTGAATGCTGCAGTAAGACCAACATCCCAAGTACCCAGGATGCTGGAAATGTAAAATAAGGCAAAATCATAGAATCACAAAGTTGGAATCTGGCATTAAGGCCAGCAAGTCCAACCCCTTGCAGAAATCTAAATTAGAATATCCCTGTCAGACAGTTCCCTGACTATCAGCTTATGCTTCAACATGTCCAGTGAAGTTCATTCAGCATCTGTCTTCTGTTAATTTAAGACCACTATTATATGTCCTATGATAAAGGATGATAAAGGATAAGCTCCAGGTAGGAGTGGGATGGGGGTTATGCATTTGTCCATGCTCTGCTTGACCTCCCAGTGGCCTTCAATAACATCAACCATGGTAACCTTCTGGACTGGCTCCAGGGATTGGGAGGGGGTGGCACTGCATTGTGCTGGTTTTCCTTCTTTCTCTTGGGGTCGGTACCAGTCAGTGGTGATGGGGAAAGGGAGATATCTCGCCCTCAGCCCCTACTATGTGGGGTGCCAGAGAGTTTGGTGCTCTCTCCACTTTTATTTAACATCTACATGAATCTGCTGGGTGAGCTTATCCATCACCATGGTGTGAGGTATCATCAGTATGCTGATGATACCCAATTCTACATCTCTGCCCCTGGCAAATTAAGTGATACTGCTGATGTCCTATCCCAGTGCCTGGAGGCTGTGGGGATCTGGATGGGGAACAACAGGCTTCAACTGAGTGGCTCTGGGTTTGGGGGCCTTACAGTTCTGGGATTATACCATTGCTGGTAATAAATGGGGTTGCACTGCCCCAAACCAACCCGGTGCACAACTTGGGGGGTCCTTCTGGACTTGCGACTCCTGCTTGAAGAGCAGGTGGCTGTAATAGTATGTGGGAAAGACCTTGGGAGACGGGGTGAAGAGATGCTGCTTAGAGAATGGTCAGATAAGAGACAGCATAGCTCACAGCTGGATAGTGGGCAGGGCAAGAGACTCAGAAGGGACACTCCCGAGTTTCTTGGGCTGTAAAGGAGATGGTGGGACAATGGTACTTTCAGACTTGCAAGATTCTATTAATGTAACTTTACAGTAAAGTGTAATTAGCTTATCTGGTCATGGTTCCTGTCTAGTCTACCTGGTAAGACTGACAGTGGCAATTGTGGCTAGGAGGGCCTTTGCACAGCTTCATGTGCTCCAGTTTCACCCATTCCTGGATCGGAAGACTCTGCTCATTGCCACTCATGCCCTGGTCACTTCCAGGGTGGACTACAGTAATGTGGTCTACATGGGGCTGCCCTTGAAGAGTATCCAGAAGCTTCAGCTGGTGCAAAATGCAGTGCCGCAGGTAGCTATGTGTTCCCAGAGAAAAGCACACATTACACTTCTGCTCCACAAGCTGCATTGGTTGCCAGTTTGCTTCTATATCTAATTAAAGGTGCCTTAAAATGTTTCATGGCATGGGTCTGGGTTATTTGAGGGACCCACACTTCCTGCTTCAGCAAAGGATCGTTACCTTGTCGTGGTGCTGGAGCTTGAGCACCTCAATGATGCCATGAGCTAAACCGTGAAGGGCCACCCAAGACGGGAAGGTCATGACAGAGAGGTCAGACTAAATGCGATCCCTGGGGAAGGTAATGGCAACCCACCCCAGTATTCTTGCCGTGAAAACTAAATGGATCAGTACAACCAGAGATATGTCAGTATACCATCGGAAGATGAGACCCCCAGGTCGGAAGATGGTCAAAATGCTACTGGGGAGGAACAGAGGATGAGCTCAACTAGCCCCAGACGTGATGACGCAGCTAGCTCAAAGCCGAAAGGACGGCTAGCGGCCAACGGTGCTGGTGGTGAACGGCGAATCCGATGTTCTAAGGATCAACACAACATTGGAACCTGGAATGTAAGATCTCTGAGCCAGGGCAAATTGGATGTGGTTATTGGTGAGATGTCAAGATTAAAGATAGACATTCTGGGCGTCAGTGAACTGAAATGGACTGGAATGGGCCACTTCACATCAAATGACCACCAGATCTACTACTGTGGACAAGAGGACCACAGAAGAAATGGAGTAGCCTTCATAATTAATAGTCAAGTGGCTAAAGCAGTGCTTGGATACAACCCAAAAAACGACAGAATGATCTCAATTCGAATTCAGGGCAAGCCATCTAACATCACAGTGATCCAAATATACGCCCCAACCACAAATGCTGAAGAAGCTGAAGTAGAGCAGTTCTATGAGGATCTGCAGCACCTACTGGACAACACGCCTAAAAGAGATGTTATTTTCACCATGGGAGACTGGAATGCTAAGGTGGGCAGTCAATTGACACCTGGAATTACAGATAAGCATGGCCTGGGAGAACAAAACGAAGCAGGACATAGGCTGATAGAATTTTGCCAAGACAATTCACTCTGCATAACAAACACTCTCTTCCAACAACCTAAGAGACAGCTTTATACATGGACTTCACCAGATGGACAACACCAAAATCAGATTGATTACATCCTTTGCAGCCAAAGGTGGCGGACATCTGTACAGTTGGTAAAAACAAAGCCTGGAGCTGACTGTAGTTCAGATCATCAACTTCTTCTTGCACAATTTAGGATCAGACTAAAGAGATTAGGGAAGACCCACAGATCAGCTAGATATGAGCTCACTAATATTCCTAAGGAATATGCAGTGGAGGTGAAGAATAGATTTAAGGGACTGGACTTAGTAGATAGGGTCCTGGAAGAACTCTGGACAGAAGTTGGCAGCATTGTTCAGGAGGCGGCAACAAAATACATCCCAAAGAAAGAGAAAACCAAGAAGGCAAAATGGCTGTCTGCTGAGACACTAGAAGTAGCCCAAGAAAGAAGGAAAGCAAAAGGCAACAGTGATAGGGGGAGATTAGCCCAATTAAATGCAAAATTCCAGAGGTTAGCCAGAAGAGATAAGGAATTATTTTTAAACAAGCAATGCGCGGAAGTGGAAGAAGACAATAGAATAGGAAGGACAAGAGACCTCTTCCAGAAAATTAGAAACATTGGAGGTAAATTCCAGGCAAAAATGGGTATGATCAAAAACAAAGATGGCAAGGACCTAACAGAAGAAGAAGAGATCAAGAAAAGGTGGCAAGAATATACAGAAGACCTTTATAGGAAGGATAACAATATCGGGGATAGCTTTGACGGTGTGGTCAGTGAGCTAGAGCCAGACATCCTGAAGAGTGAGGTTGAGTGGGCCTTAAGAAGCATTGCTAATAACAAGGCAGCAGGAGACGATGGCATCCCAGCTGAACTGTTCAAAATCTTGCAAGATGATGCTGTCAAGGTAATGCATGCTATATGCCAGCAAATTTGGAAAACACAAGAATGGCCATCAGATTGGAAAAAATCAACTTATATCCCCATACCAAAAAAGGGAAACACTAAAGAATGTTCAAACTATCGAACAGTGGCACTCATTTCACATGCCAGTAAGGTAATGCTCAAGATCCTGCAAGGTGGACTTCAGCAGTTCATGGAGCGAGAATTGCCAGATGTACAAGCTGGGTTTAGAAAAGGCAGAGGAACTAGAGACCAAATTGCCAATATCCGCTGGATAATGGAAAAAGCCAGGGAGTTTCAGAAAAACATCTATTTCTGTTTTATTGACTATTCTAAAGCCTTTGACTGTGTGGACCATAACAAATTGTGGCAAGTTCTTAGTGGTATTGTCATGTTACCCATTTCAATGTGCTGTTAACATTGTAACATTTCACATGTCATCTTCTGTTCCGTGTTCCTTCACCCGGGTTTTTCCATTCCTCCGCCCTCTGTTGTTTTGAGGGCTTGGAATGTATGTTTGGGTTTGCGCTCCTGCTCAAGGTTACTTTCCCAGGCGCGTCTAACGGTTCCTAGCACCTGGGAGGGGGAGCGCCCTGACGAGGGATGAGGGCGCAACTTGCTCACAGGCAATGCTTTAAGTTTGTATTTGGCGCGCTTTTGCTCATTCTCAGCTTTCTCTGTATTTGCATACTATTCCTTTAATAAATCAGTTATCCTTAAGCCCGAGTTTGTGAGACTGAGTATTTGGGATTAGGCAACCATTACATAAAGCTGAGAATCATTTCAACCATCTTCCGCTAGCCCCATCCAATCGCTGGATAAGAGGGAACGCTAGCGATGACCGAACATCAGCTTCGCGCAAGTGACGGGAGCGAGGAAGAGCAGGAGGCGGCAAGGATCCGGCCAGCTCTAACCTCGAGAGCGCAAAGAGCAGCACGTCGGGAGATGCGAGATGTCCAATTAGATGAGTTGCTGATATCCATGCAGGAGAGCCTCAGGAGTGAACATAAAACTGTAATGGAAAGAGCACCGGGGAGGGGGTCTCCACAACTATCCTGGGAGCCCGAAATTCCCGTCACCGAGGGTGGTGGTAACCAACCAACCCCTGGAAGAGCCGGTCACTCCTGCTCGTATGAGAGCATTAGAGGACAAAATGGATCTAATAGTGACAATCCTTAAGGATCTCCCCAGAGGTGCAGAGCCCACCCCGGAAGATTGGGAGGAAGAGCCGTCACAGTACCCCAGGCATAGCACCCTGCCACCCAGGGGGAGAAGCAAGACTCGATCAGCCCGTCAGGTGGGGGGGCAAGAGGCAAGACCTCCTAGGGATCGGCCACCCATGGGGGCTCGGCGTACGCTGACATTCGTGGAACCGCCACAGCCAGCTGAGCCGGCAAGAAACTTCCCACCCTTTGGAGTGAAGTTCGATGGGGATCCCACTACGCTCTCCTTCTTTATCACTAATGCTAAGCATTATATGGAGGATTGGGGCCGGAACTTTCGGTCAGAACATGGCAAAATCAATTTCATTGCCAACAAACTGAGAGGAAGGGCAGCTGATTGGTATGTGCAACTGTGCCAGACCGAGGCAACTGAGTTAGAGGACTTCGATGACTTTTTGTGGGCACTTAAACAGCATTTCGAAGACCCTCTAGCCCAAGAAACAGCTAAAAACGCCCTGAGGAAGCTCTACCAAGGGTCCCTCTCAGTTGCCAATTATGTGCTGGAATTTAAAGCTTTGTCAGGGAAAGTAGAAGACTGGTCTGAGCCAACTTTAATTGAAATGTTTAAGCAGGGGCTAGAACCAGAAATCCTTCGCTGGGCACTAGGAAGAGACGATCCTAAAATGCTGTACGGGTGGATTCAGTTGGCGGGCAGCGCAGAAAATGCCCTGCAAACCTATGCCCATACCAAAGAGCTTAGACAATCCCGTCTTGCTAGAGGAGCGCGCACAACTGGACTTGCCAGCCGCCCCAAACCGAAAACCTGGGAAGAAGAAAGGGAACGACGATTCTCCAAAGGTCAGTGCCTGAGATGTGGGAAAGAAGGGCATCGAGCCACGTCGTGCCCCAGACGCCGTCCAGAAGAACGACAGACGAAACCTGCAGTAAAGTCGCCTGCTCCTGCTCTACCGCGGAAACTGAAAGCTGCCGTCGCAGAACTGGACCCCTCGGAACTACCCTTCGGAGAAGAGGAAGAAGAGTTGCAATTCGAGCAGCCGGCGGGAAAAGCCTACCACCTGCCTTGAAGGGCGCCCTAGGGCAGGTGGAAGAGACCGGGCGTAACCACGATTCGGTGAGTGGAAACTTCCCCACACTGACTGTTAAAGTTAAACTGGGCTCAAAAACCAAAACTGTGGAAGTTTGGGCCATGCTAGACTCAGGCTGCTCCCGTTCCCTTATGCACCCTGATGTCGTAGCGGCTCTGGAACTGCCCACGTTTCCTTTGCCAAGACCTATGATCTTCACCCAATTGGATGGAACTATGGCGGGAGGGAAGGCAGTCAATCATTCCACGGGACTGGTCGCCTTGCAGATGGGCTCCCATCAGGAAAAGCTGCCATTTGTTGTAGCTCCAGTGGGGGGTCCTCTGGTTATCTTGGGGATGCCCTGGTTTGTGCAACAAAATCCTTTTATCAACTGGCTACATAGAACTGTGACTTTTGCGGATGGATTTTACAAAGTACCCGAAAAAGACCTACTGGAAGACATGGAGGGTGGAGGGGTAGCGTATACTACTGTGCAAACGCTTCAACCTCTTGAGGGACTACCCAATCAGTATCAGGATTTTGCTGAGGTATTTGGGGAAAAGGAAGCAGATCGCTTGCCACCCCACCGAAAAACGGACTGTGCCATTGAATTCTTACCAAACGTAAAATTGCCTCACCCAAAAATATACCCCATGTCTCCCAAAGAGCTCACTACGCTAAGGGAGTTCATTGACAAAAACCTGGCTAGGGGTTTCATTGAGCCTGCTAATTCCCCGGTAGGAGCCCCTGTCCTATTCAGGCCAAAAAAGGATGGGTCATTAAGGCTTTGTACCGATTTCCGCGGGCTCAATGCGGTCTCAATATTAAATAAATATCCTTTGCCCCTGATCAAAGATATGTTATCACATCTGGCCAGAGGCAAAATCTTCTCAAAACTGGATTTGAGAGAAGCCTATTTTCGTATTCGCATAAGGGAAGGGGATGAGTGGAAAACAGCATTTAACTGTCCTCTTGGGGCTTTCCAATATAAAGTCTTACCCTTTGGTTTGTCCGGAGCACCTGGGGTTTTTATGCAACTAATCAATGAGGTCTTGCATGACCACCTATTTAAGGGGGTACTGGTATATTTGGATGATGTATTGATTTATACTGAAACCATGTCAGAACATATCCACTTGGTGCGTCAGGTACTGGCTAAATTGAAGAAAGCAGAGTTGTACGCTAAACTGTCAAAATGTGCCTTTCATCAGTCACAAATTGATTACCTAGGCTATCGAATTTCAGCTAAGGGCATTGAAATGGACCCTGCAAAAGTAGAAGCTATTGTGGCATGGGAGCCTCCCTGTACCAGGAGACAATTACAAAGTTTCCTCGGATTCGCTAATTTTTATCGGGCATTCGCCCAAAATTTTGCTGAAATTGCCCTCCCCCTTACTGAACTGTTAAAAACCAAAGGACAGGGGGATACGCGACATTCAAAGAACCCAGGAGCGCTCCTTAAATGGACTCCAACCTGTCAGCAGGCGTTCGAAGCGCTCAAACAAATCTTTACCACAGAGCCAATTTTACAGCATCCAGACCCCTCTAAACCCTTCGTTGTACAAGTCGATGCTTCTGATTTCTCCATAGGAGCACTCTTGTTACAATCTGACCACGCTGGTGCCTTAAAACCCTGTGCTTACCTCTCTCGCAAATTCACTGAAACTGAGAGGAGATGGCACGTTTGGGAAAAAGAGGCTTTTGCTGTAAAAACGGCTTTAGAAACGTGGCGACACCTATTGGAAGGCACTTCCAACCCTTTTGAAGTCTGGACTGACCATAAAAACCTGGAGGCTCTAAGCACCAGCCGAAAACTCAGTCCCAAACAGCTGCGCTGGGCTGAGTTTTTCAGCCGCTTTGACTTCACCCTTAAATTCATACCAGGCAAGAAAAACTTTTTGGCTGATGCACTCTCCCGCAGACCCCAAGATGCTGGCCCAGGGCCAACGGTCCAAGGCACCGTCTGGACCGACAAACAATTAAGTTTGGCAGCGGTGACTCGCAGCCAGACCCGAGCGCAATCAACGCAACCTCCAGCCGCTCCGCCTCCCAGCCACTCGCCGCGCTTGTCAATTCCATCCGATTTGCAACAACAGTTGCTTCTCCACCTTAAAACAGATACTTGGTTACAAACCAATAGAAACAATCTCACTTTCACTGACGATCTTGCTTGGCACAACGATCGTCTCTATGTACCAGATGCTATGCGAAAAACCATACTCCAGCGCTGCCACGATGACAAGCTGGCTGGACATTTTGGCTATTTAAAAACTCTTCACCTTGTTCGCTGGCAATTCTGGTGGCCAACCTTACTTAAAGACCTTAAAGCATATGTCACTGCTTGCCCTGTTTGTGCAGCAACAAAGCGCAAAACAGGCAAACCCCAAGGTCTCCTTCAACCCGTCGCCACCCCATCTGTCCCCTGGCAGGACATATCCATGGACTTTATCGTTGATCTACCCCCTAGTCAACGGAAAACAGTCATTTGGGTGGTCAAAGACTTTTTCTCCAAGCAAGCTCACTTCATCCCATGCGCTTCTATCCCCACCGCACAACAGCTGGCCCGCCTCTTCCTCATCCACGTGTACCGCCTCCACGGTATCCCCGCCCGTTTGGTGAGTGACAGAGGCACACAATTTATGTCACAGTTCTGGCGGGCATTTTTGAAACTTCTGGGCACCAAACAGTCACTTTCCACCGCGTGGCATCCGGAAACGGACGGATCTACAGAGGCGGTTAACTCTACACTGGAACAATATCTCAGGGCTTTTGTTAATTACCAACAGGACAATTGGGTCGACCTACTCCCGTTTGCAGAGGTCGCCTATAACAATGCCGTTCATCAAAGAACTGGTCAAGTTCCTTTTAAAACAGTTTTTGGACGCGATTTCGTTCCTATTCCTGAACTTCCCCATCCACAACCGCTACCAGCTTCCCTTACTGACTGGGCTGACTCTCTCAAACACTCATGGCTTAACATTCAACAAGCTCTCCTCCATGCCCAGGCTACTTACAAATGCCATGCTGATGCAAGGCGTTCCCCAGAACCATCTTTTACTGTCGGGGATAAAGTCTACTTATCAACTAAATTTCTCAAATCCCCACAGCCCTCCAAGAAACTTGGCCCTAAGTTCGTGGGACCTTTTCCAATTATCGCCCAAATTAACCCTGTTACATTTAAACTTGATCTGCCTCACAACCTTAAACGTTTACATCCTGTTTTCCATTGTAGTTTACTCAAGCCCTACCTGCCGTCGGACCGCTGGCATCCCCAACCCATTCCACCACCTCCACTCATGATCGACAACCAGCAACACTTCGAGGTGACATCCATCCTGGACTCTCGACGCCAGCGCTCCACTTTGCAGTACCTCGTCCACTGGAAACATTTCCCTCATCCTGAATGGTTTGCTGCTCCAGACGTACTCTCCCCTCGTCTTGTAGCCCAATTTCACTCTGCCTATCCTGACAAACCTGCTCCATAACCTTCATTTAGGAGGGGCAATATCACTCTGCCTATCCTGACAAACCTGCTCCATAACCTTCATTTAGGAGGGGCAATATGTCATGTTACCCATTTCAATGTGCTGTTAACATTGTAACGTTTCACATGTCATCTTCTGTTCCGTGTTCCTTCACCCGGGTTTTTCCATTCCTCCGCCCTCCGTTGTTTTGAGGGCTTGGAATGTATGTTTGGGTTTGCGCTCCTGCTCAAGGTTACTTTCCCAGGCGCATCTAATGGTTCCTAGCACCTGGGAGGGGGAGCGCCCTGACGAGGGATGAGGGCGCAACTTGCTCACAGGGAATGCTTTAAGTTTGTATTTGGCGCACTTTTGCTCATTCTCAGCTTTCTCTGTATTTGCATACTATTCCTTTAATAAATCAGTTATCCTTAAGCCCGAGTTTGTGAGACTGAGTATTTGGGATTAGGCAACCATTACAGGTATGAGGATACCAAGTCATCTTGTCTGCCTCCTGAAGAATCTGTATAATGACCAAGTAGCAACAGTAAGAACAGACCATGGAACAACGGACTGGTTTAAGATTGGAAAAGGAGTACGGCAGGGCTGTATACTCTCACCCTACCTATTCAACTTGTATGCAGAACACATCATGCGACAAGCTGGCCTTGAGGAATCCAAGGCTGGAGTTAAAATCTCTGGAAGAAACATTAACAATCTCAGATATGCAGATGATACCACTTTGATGGCTGAAAGCGAAGAGGAACCGAGGAGCCTTATGATGAAGGTGAAAGAAGAAAGTGCAAAAGCTGGTTTGCAGCTAAACCTCAAAAAAACCAAGATTATGGCAACCAGCTTGATTGATAACTGGCAAATAGAGGGAGAAAATGTAGAAGCAGTGAAAGACTTTGTATTCCTAGGTGCAAAGATTACTGCAGATGCTGACTGCAGTCAGGAAATCAGAAGACGCTTAATCCTTGGGAGAAGAGCAATGACAAATCTCAATAAAATAGTGAAGAGCAGAGACATCACACTGACAACAAAGGCCCGCATAGTTAAAGCAATGGTGTTCCCTGTAGTAACATATGGCTATGAGAGCTGGACCATAAGGAAGGCTGAGCGAAGGAAGATCAATGCTTTTGAACTGTGGTGTTGGAGGAACATTCTGAGAGTGCCTTGGACTGCAAGAAGATCAAACCAGTCCATCCTCCAGGAAAGGATATCATTCCCTCAAGTGAGCAGTAAATCCAGACTGCTCACTTGAGGGAATGATATTAAAGGCAAAACTGAAATACTTTGGCCACATAATGAGAAGACAGGACACCCTGGAGAAGATGCTGATGCTAGGGAGAGTGGAAGGCAAAAGGAAGAGGGGCCGACCAAGGGCAAGATGGATGGATGATATTCTAAAGGTGACGGACTCGTCCCTGGGGGAGCTGGGGGTGTTGACGACCGACAGGAAGCTCTGGCGTGGGCTGGTCCATGAAGTCACGAAGAGTCGGAAGCGACTAAACGAATAAACAACAACAACACACTTCCTGATTACTTCTGCCCATCCCATCAGGTCCAGCAGAAGAGGTATACTCCAGGTCCTGTCTGATAAGGAACTACATCTAGCAGGACCCAGGAGACGGGCCTTTTCTGCCGTGGAAATGGGGATTTAATGAAGTGTCTACATTGCATGTAACTTCTAATGCTCTCCCCTAAGCCTTCAGTCTTTTATAATAATAATATTAATGTTTTAATTGTAGAGTGCTTTTTGTAATGACTGTTTTCTATGGTTTTGTGAGATGGGTGGCTTATACATATGATAAATAAATAAACAAATAATAATACAATACAATACAATACAATACAATACAATACAATACAATACAATACAATACAATACAATACAATACAATACAATAATAGAAATGTGATTTCTGTGACTTGTTAACTAAGAAGTCCTTAGCTTCCAAATATTTCAGTGTACATTTGTGTTTAAGCACATTTTAAATTCATTCTTCTGTCAGAATAATCAAAATAGGATAATACAGCTCTTCAAATTCTCAGTTCCAATATAATAATCTAATCTGAGACAAGTCAGTGCCGCAGATTTAAGAAGTTTTTATATCCACTGGGTTACAACAGTCTCTTGAAATTCTGAACTGCTTGTAAGTACTGCAAATGGGATTTTTCATGGAATTCCTCCCTACTCCCTCCCCTAAAACAAGTTCAGCATTAATGAATCATCTCTCGACCACTAAAAAAAATACCAAATACATACATTTGCACAAGTACACAATTTTTTTCCAATCTACTGCCCCCCAAATGAACATGTATGGTATCTCCTAGGATCCAATTTTCCCTAGGGATTCTGGAAGCTGTCATCCCTGCACAAATGGAGGACAATATAAGATTTGAGAAACTTATATTGATCTGAAACGTCACCTAAATCAAAATAATTGGAAAATTCTGGATGACAATTTGATGCATACATGTAAAATGGATAAGTACCAAAGAAAGTGTGCAAATGGTAATGCGGTTACCTCAGTGAATGCTTTGGGAATATGTATTCTAATTCACTTCACAAAAGAATTAAGGCACAAACTGTATATACCACATTAATTACTAAATCCTTCATATGCCTGAGATTGTTTTGGCTCCTTGTCTCAGACTGGGTAAGGAGGGGGAGGAGGAGGAGGAGGAGGAGGCAACTATCATAATAATTTAGGTATATAGGAGTATTTGTAAAAGCAGAAACACAAACCCTTTTACAATAGCATCAATGCTTAAAACATTTGTTGACATTAAAGAACTCAAAGCCTCACAAGACTTTTCATATTTCTTTTATGGTGAATTCAAACAACCCCTCCAGTAGCTGTGAAGATGTGATAAGATAATAATATACTTGCTTCTATCCACACACACTGATGGCACTTTGTTCCAATAATTAAAAGTCTCTATGTGTGATGAATAAAGATTCTGGGTAACATAGGAGTGCTATATGTTCACTATTAATATGAGAAATATGGCCATGTTAAAAAGCCTGTTTACTCAATACACCTTATCAACTGAAGATTCCATATTATGTATTTTTCCAGTTCTTTTGTATTGCATGTTAGCTTGGATCCTATTTGCTCATCCATAATACACAGTATCTGCTTTTAAAATTGTTCTCAGCCTACTGCAAAGCCAAAGGTCCTCTTTCAGAGTGCTAATCAAGTTGCTCTTGTTAGCTGTATTAATGCTGTCACTTTGAGCACAATTTCATGTGCACCATGGTCACAGGTGTCTCTTGAATTTGAGCAAGAATAAGTAACATTTGTGCACAAAATACATAAAATTTAGGCCTACTTTTGTCCCAATCATCTGTACTGTATTTACAAGGAAACCACAGATTTAGACTATTGCTGTCTTTCCAGGCATAGCAGATTTGCACCAGACTTAGCAATGCATTTTTTCTTCTCCTTTAAATTTCTTCTTTATTACTTTATATTGTAGACTAGCTGGTGGTAAATTGTAAATATGGCTATAACCTGTGGAGATCTTTTTAAAAGTGTTTAAAAAGCAATTTAAGATTCTAGTCAATGGATTATTAATTTACTTCAGAATCTGTGTCTTATAATGCTCTTCTAAATAACTGTGTCTCTGTGTTTTATTAAAGGAGGACAGCCGTGTTAGTCCATGGGAGCCCCATATCAGAAAGAATCTTTTCAGACTAACACATTTTGTGCCTTTTAATAAAATGTGTAAATCTGAAGAGGTACTGCCAGACTGTTTCTGATGTGTGTGCATGTGTGTGTGTGCGTGTGTGTGTGGTATGTATATACATATTTATAGTCATTCTGAGGAAAGTGGGCAAATTTTGTAAATAAAATATACATACATACACACTTATGGAGCTTGCTATATACTTCTTGTACTACATCCCCAACTTGTAAAAACACTTTGGTGACAACAAATGAGCAACAATTTGTCATTTCTTTGTGTTTCTTAAGATGTTTACTAGATGTTGTATATATGCTATGTATCATGCCTCAGTTGGAAAATTAGGAAAATGAAGGACAAATACATGGATGCTGACTTGCCCAGAATATACTCATTAACTCATGAGATTATCACCATAAATATGCATGTGCTGATCCACCCTGTGTGAGAACAGCTTTCTAGATAACACTTCTTTCAGGCTGTAATCAGGACAACCTACATTTGACATTCAGAAGTTCATACTAGATAAAGATAGATATAATATTTCTTCAGATGGATTTTTCATCATAGTTCCATCTACTATAAGTTGGCTATATAACTTAGAAGATATGTATGCCCAGTGTATAGACTCAGAGAAGATATACTTTATATTATTTGTTAAACTACAGCATTATATATTTTGATATCCCCAGTTCTCAGTTCAATATAGTTACAGTCAAGACTCCATTCATTTGTCATAATGTTCTTTCCTGAGAACTAGAAGCTTTTGCTAGAAGTGAATGGAGTCCAGAATCCACAAGTGCAAAAATGTACAGAAGATGGAGATTAGGGGATATATAAGAGGAAACACAGGAAAATTCAGTTCTGGATTTATTTAACCAGGTAACAGCATTTCCAGTCTTTTAGTAACTAGATACTAAAGAGTTTTCACAGTAACTGTCTCCATTCTAGTAAACTTTACACATACTCTCAAGATAATCAAGGGGGAGAAGAGTTTATATATAAGCCAGCTCTGGAATTATATCATATATTGACAGAGAGATAACCATTAGAAAATGTATATGTGAAATATTTTGTTGAAGAATGGAAAGTTTATTGTCTTCTTTCTTTCTTTATGAAATGTATACAGTAGCTCCGTCCAACTGGACTCTAGGCAGCTAACAGTATATATAAAAATACAACAATAATAATAATACAATAATAGAAAAAGTGAATGATGCCCCATAAGCAGGGTCAGCAACATTGGTCTAATTTTGCTTCAATGGATCTTTCTTGTGAACTTGTTTGTGGAATTTCTGACTTAAACTTTTCCTGCTTTCTCATTTGGAAAAGCCAAGACTGAATTTGGCATGTCAAAAATAATTCCTATAGTATTGAAATTGAGCTACTTTTGCTGTGGCCTATTAACATGCCAAAAGCCACTGCTCAAAGCTTTTCTGATTTTTTTTGCCTGCATCCAAAATGTGTGCTCTCTCACTACATCATTGGTTTAGGCAGGGATAGTTATGTCATCTACATTATTCTATGGGCAGGGTTATTATCCTGAATTCACATGCCCCTTTATGTAAGTGTTGAATCACAGGTAAATACACCCACATTGTTCTTGTTGTTGTTGTCTGATCATTTTCAAGTCAATGTTTCAATTTAGTAGAATATAGATGTCTGTTCCACAGGTAGAGGGCAATGTCCATGCCATTCTTTATACAGTCTACTAGGAGTTAATAAAACTTACAGTGAACCACTGGAATCTCTCCTTTGCTTTTTTTCTCATGTTAACTTTTGAGAACCAACTGATATAATCAATAAAATGACAGATTAAGGAGCTACAAAATCACTCATTGATATGAGTGATTTAATAATATTTAATAATATTATTCAGTTTATTCAATGTGTGAAATGTTATCAGTTGCTTTAAAAAGTATGAAAAGAAATGGACAAATCTGTCAAACTGACTTTCTCCAAGCCCCATTCAAGTGTTCAGAAATCAGAAAGATTCTTTAGTTCAATATTTCTCTTACATCCCACCCCATTACTAGGGTTACAAAAAAAAATATATTTTGCATGCATGATTATATGTGTGTTGGCTTCTATGGCAGCAATAACTCTGCATTTCTCTTTCTTTTTTAAATAAATTTTATTGAAGCAGTTTTTCAACAGAATTAAAAACAGTACAAATTTTGAATTAAAGAAGAAAAAAGAAAAGTAATGAGGGTGAAAAAGAAATATAGAAATGGAAGGGAAGGGAAGGGAAGCATCTAAAGAAGCAGCTTCCAGTCTTCTTGACAGCAGTTATAGATACATTTATATTTTACCCTCTCTCTCTAAGGTTACATCATAATTTCCTTCTTTTCTTAAGCTACTCTTTCTCATCTTCAAACCATAAATGAAACCCATAAGTTCATTCTCCTCTTTTTTCAGCAAAAGGTCCATAAGGGGTAACTGTCATGAGTGCCGTTGAGCTAAAGTCATCAGCGCAATGGCACTCATGACAATGACAAGGAAATAAGTGAAGGGGCACAAGTTAAGTAGCCATCAACCCACAATGACTAACGGCTAACAAACAATAGCTAAACGAATCACGGAGCCACCCAAGCCATCAGCGGCAATACAACGGGGATCGCCCAGCTGAAAGCAATCAGCAGAAGAATGGAAACCTGAGGATGGGCGATCCTGGAAACCCTCAACCAATGGCAGGGCAACGCATGGGACAAAGGGGGGTGACGTGACCGTGAGCGAGGGGGCGCTGACCGGCGCGGGGTATTTAAACCCCGCACCGGCGCGCTCCTGTCACTCTCAGCTTTTTTCTACCAACGTTGTACCTACCCTGAAATAAACCAGAACCTGCTTTGCAAACCAGCGTCTGAACGTTATTCAGAGGTAGGCAGCGCATGACATAAAGCTGAGAGTCATAAACTCAGCCTCGCCGAGCCCCACCGGACGACAACGAGCCGCGGGAGGAGTAGACGGCGAGAAGACCAGCAAGATGAGGCCGGAACGGCACGGGCAAGGAGGGCGAGCCGCGCGGCAAGAGACAGAGGAGGACCGACCGAGGCCAGAGGCACCGCGGACTCCCGGAGCCATGGACGCCCACCCCACCCGACCCGAGCCTCAGCTCCAACCCCAAGGGGAGATGGCGACGGAGGCAACCCGACCGCGGGAGGGAGCAGCACGACTTCCGAAACCAGCGGAGGACCCCGCGCCCCACATCGCACCCCAGCAACGGGCGTGGAGCGACAGCCCCACGGTGCTCAACACGGAGGAGGACGACGGAGACACCCATCAGAAGGAGGAGGAAGCGGACCCGCGGCGGAGGGACGATGAACCCCACCGGCAACCCACCCCCGAGGACGCGCCAACGGAACCGGCCCCAGCGGCGGCGCGGGCTGTGGACGAGGAGGCACGAGCTGAACTCGCGGCCATGCGGGATCAGCTGACGGAACTCCGGACCATGCTCCAGGCGCTTATGCCCCCCACGCCACCCAACGACGTCCCCGCACAAGCCCACACCCCGAGCGAAGCACCGAACCCACACGGGCCAGCGGAGAGCCAGCAGACGGCACAGGCGGCCGACACCACACCCCGGGAAGCGAGAGGCGGGGCCGCACAAAACGCCCGGGCCCCAAAGGACTTCCCCATCTTCTTCGATGGGACCCCCTCAAAACTCTCGTTTTTCATTACCAACACTAGGGAGTTCATGGGGAGGCACGGACACTCCTATGACTCCGAGGCCGACAAGATCGCCGCCGTGGCGATCAAACTCCAAGACAGGGCGGCGGACTGGTACGTCCAACTGTACGAGTCCAGCTCCCCCGCCCTCGCCACCTTCCCTGCTTTCATCAAAGAGATGAAAAACTACTTCGAAGACCCCCTAGCTAAAGTACGGGCGAAAAGCGCACTCCAGAGACTTAAACAGGGCACACGCACGGTCCCTGACTACGCCCTGGAGTTCAAAGCCCTCGCGGGAAAGGTCTGCGACTGGTCTGAGACCACCCTGCTGGAAATCTTCAAAAGGGGGCTCAACCGCGACGTTCTCCAATGGGCCCTCTACCGCGACGACCCAGAAACGTTACACGGGTGGATCCACCTCGCGGGGAGAGCCGAACACGCGCACCGCACCTTCCTTATGACAACCACGGAAGACACAAACTATGTCGGGAAAAAGGTACCCGCACCACACGGGGGGATGGCCGGCCCCATATACCCAAAAAAGAGGTTCAACCGGGAGCCCTGCGGGAGGTGTGGCAAATTAGGGCACAAGACGGCGGATTGCTTCGCCAACCAACCGCCGACCAGCGCGCCCAAGCCCGCCCCGAAAATTAGCCCCAAACCACCCAACCCGGGGCCGCCCCCTCACCGCCGAATGACCGTGGCCACAGCGACACCGGAAGAGGGCTGGGACGCGTACTGGGGGGAAGAGGACAATACCGACCCCGACCAGCCGGCGGGAAATGCTCCCCGCCTGCTCTGAGACGCGTGGCGAGGCAGGCGGTGGGACAGCAACGCGGACCACCTCAACGAAACGACAAAAGCTCCGTAATATTGGCAGCAATCCAACTCTCTGCCGGCAACGGAGCCACCACGGCCGCGGCACTAGTGGACTCGGGGTGCTCAAAAAACCTCATCCACCCCGACCTAGTCGCCAAACTCGACCTCCGCTGCTTCCCCCTCCCCACGCCGCTGGCATTCCACCAGCTGGACGGCTCTACAGCGGGAGGGAAACCAGCCACGCTACAAACCGAGCCGGTCACCCTGCAAATGGGCACTCACACCGAGCGCACATCGTTCGTAGTCACGCCCATCGGACGGCCCATTGCAGTCCTGGGGATGCCATGGCTCGCGAAAAACAACCCGCGGATCAACTGGGCGACCCGCACCTTCACATTCAGCGACGGCGAGTATCGAGCACCGGCACCAGCTGGCAAAAGCAACCCCACGGTAGGACGAGCGGAGGCGACCACACAAGACAACGCCGCTACCACAGCAGACCTACCAGAACAATACGCCGACTTCTCCGAGGTCTTCGGAGAGGCAGAGGCAGACCAACTACCCCCCCACCACAAGACGGATTGCCGGATCGACCTACTGCCCGACGTCCCCCTACCTAGACCAAAGATCTATTCGATGACCCCGAAGGAGATGGCAACCCTCCGGGAGTTCATCGATAAAAACCTAGACAGGGGATTCATAGAGCCAGCATGCTCACCGGTCGGAGCCCCCGTCTTATTCCGGGAGAAGAAAGACGGGACCCTACGGCTCTGCACCGACTACCGGGGCCTAAACGCGGCTTCCCTGTCCAACAAATACCCCTTACCCCTGGTAAAGGACATGCTCGCCCACCTCTCCACGGGCAAAGTCTTTTCCAAATTGGACCTTCGCGAGGCATACTATCGCATCCGAATCAGGGAGGGGGACGAATGGAAGACGGCGTTTAACTGCCCCCTAGGCGCCTTCCAGTACAAGGTACTGCCCTTCGGACTCGCGGGGGCCCCTGGGGTGTTCATGCAGCTCATCAATGAGGTACTGCATGAACATCTGTTTAAAGGGGTCCTGGTCTACATCGACGACGTCCTCATTTACACAAAAACACACGAGGAACACGTAACCTTAGTCAGGCAAGTCCTCGACAAGCTCAGAAGGGCGCAGCTCTATGCAAAGCCTACAAAGTGCGAGTTTCACAAAGAGCGCCTAGACTATTTGGGGTATCGAATCTCCGGGGACGGCATCGAAATGGACCCCGCAAAAGTCGAAGCGGTGCTAAACTGGGAGCGGCCCCGCAACAGACGGCAACTACAGAGCTTCCTGGGATTCGCGAATTTCTACAGGTCCTTCGCCCGGGGGTTCGCTGAGATAGCCCTCCCCTTAACGGACCTCCTCAAAACCAAAGGGGTGGGGGACACCCGACGCGCCAAGAACCCAGGCACAGTGCTGAATTGGACTCCCGCGTGCCAGACCGCATTCGACAAGCTGAAAGCGCTGTTCACGACGGAGCCAATCCTCGCACACCAGAACGGCCGTTCGTGGTCCAAGCCGACGCCTCAGACTTCTCCCTGGGAGCCATCCTGCTACAAAAAGACTCCACGGGGCTCCTGAAACCATGCGCCTACCTGTCAAGGAAGTTCTCCGAGACAGAGAGGCGATGGCACGTCTGGGAGAAAGAAGCCTTCGCGGTGAAATCGGCACTAGAGACATGGCGTCACCTACTCGAGGGAGCCACCCAACCATTCGAGGTCTGGACGGACCACCGGAACCTCGAGGCCCTACGAACGCCTAGACGCCTTAGCCCAAAACAGGTCCGATGGGCCCAATTCTTCAGCCGCTTTGATTTCCAGCTGAAGTTCATGCCGGGCAAGAAGAACTTCCTGGCCGACGCCCTCTCCCGGCTGCCCCAAGACGAAGAGCCCGCCCCAGACACCATTGGGACGGTCCTATCTGCCTCGCAACTGGGAATGGCCGTGACCACCCGAAGCGGCGCACGGAGGCAGCTCGACGCTACGGCGCAGCCGACGGCGGGACAACCGGCGACGGAAAGAAGCCAACCGCAACTACCAGGGGGAATGCGCACGGACCTCGCCGCCGCCCTCAAAACCGACCCCTGGTTCCTGGCAAACCCCGACAAGGTAATGATGGCGCAAGACCTGGCATGGGGGGAAGGCAGAATCTACGTCCCGGACTCGCAACGCCAGGCGATCTTGCATAGGTCACACGACGCCAAGCAAGCGGGACACTTTGGGTTCCTCAAGACCCTACACCTAACACGGCGCCAATTCTGGTGGCCCGCGCTCAGGCGAGACGTAAAAACCTACGTGGCGTCCTGCCCAACGTGCGCTAGGGCCAAACGGGCACCAGGCAAACCCGCGGGGCTATTGCAACGGGTGGCAGAACCCTCCCGCCCATGGGAGGAAATCTCTATGGATTTTATAGTGGACCTCCCACCCAGCCAGAAGAAAACGGCCATTTGGGTGGTGAAGGACTACTTCTCAAAGCAGGCCCACTTCATCCCCTGCACGTCGGTCCCATCCTCACAACAACTAGCCAAACTCTTCCTCATCCACGTGTACAGGCTACACGGATGTCCCGCACGTGTGGTGACCGACAGGGGCACACAGTTCACCTCCAAATTCTGGCGGGCCTTCCTGAAGCTGACGGGGACCCAACAGGCCCTATCTACGGCTTGGCATCCGCAGACGGACGGAGCCACTGAGGTTCTTAATGCCACCTTAGAGCAATTTATACGATCATATACAAACTACCACCAAGACGACTGGGCTGAACTGCTCCCGTTCGCCGAAGTCGCATACAACAACGCCGTCCACACGAGCACGGGGAAAACCCCGTTCGAAGTAGTCTCGGGGCGCGACTTCGTCCCCATACCGGAGCTACCTCAACCCCCGGAACCCCAGGTGGACGCCAGCGACTGGGGACGGAAGATCGCGGAAGCATGGCCAGTAATCACGGCGGCGCTGAAGGAGGCACAGGCTGCTTACAAAGAGCAGGCCGACAAGCACCGGCGCCAACAACCGCCGTTCCAGGCGGGGGATATGGCCTATCTCTCCACCAAGTTCCTAAAGTCAACCCAACCCTCGAAAAAACTGGGGCCTAAGTACATCGGGCCGTTCCGAGTCACGCAAATAGTGAACCCGGTAGCAATACGCCTGGACCTGCCACACAACCTCCGGAGACTCCACCCGGTGTTCCATACCAGCCTCCTAAAACCGGCAACCACCTCCCGATGGCACCCAAGCACGCCACAGCCCGCACCGCTAATGATCGACGGGCAACACCACTTCGAGATCAGGGACATCCTCGACTCCCGCAAGCAACAAGGAACTCTACACTATCTGGTCAGGTGGAAACACTTCCCCCACCCGGAATGGGTGGCGGCGCACAACGTTAACGCGCCTGACCTGACCAGAGCATTTCACCGGGCATACCCCGACAAACCGCAATCAAGGTCAGCAAAACCAACCCCCCCCCCGCAGGCCCCCCCCCGCCTCCCGTGCCCCAAGGGAAAGGGCCCCCCCCAAGCCCGCGACTTGGGTGGACCTTCCCCCCCCCGGGACTCACTCCCCCCGCCCCGGGCCCACGGGGTGGTGACAAACGATCGCCAGCACCCTCCCCCCGCCCCCCGGCCGCGGGGGAGTGGCAAGCAAGTCAACAGGGCAACCTGGGGGCAACGCCCAGGAGACACAACAAAGGCGACGCACTCTAAATAAGAAAAGAAGGGCCCTACCTGGAGCTGAGCAGCACCCGACCAGCCACGCCTCTCGCCTCGCCGAACTGAGCCAAACAAACAGGGTGTGGTTGGAGCATGCGCACGCCAGGTCAGAACCCGAGCATGCGCACCATGGACACACCCTGGGAAGGCACGTGGTAGAGGGAGGAGCAAAGGGAGGGGCGACAACTACTCCGGCGGGAACTTTGGAAAAAAAAAAAAAAATGTGGCGTTTTGACAGCTCCACGGGGAAAACCAAGAAAACCGGGGGAGAACACTATTCGAAAAGGGGGCAGTATGTCATGAGTGCCGTTGAGCTAAAGTCATCAGCGCAATGGCACTCATGACAATGACAAGGAAATAAGTGAAGGGGCACAAGTTAAGTAGCCATCAACCCACAACGACTAACGGCTAACAAACAATAGCTAAACGAATCACGGAGCCACCCAAGCCATCAGCGGCAATACAACGGGGATCGCCCAGCTGAAAGCAATCAGCAGAAGAATGGAAACCTGAGGATGGGCGATCCTGGAAACCCTCAACCAATGGCAGGGCAACGCATGGGACAAAGGGGGGTGACGTGACCGTGAGCGAGGGGGCGCTGACCGGCGCGGGGTATTTAAACCCCGCACCGGCGCGCTCCTGTCACTCTCAGCTTTTTTCTACCAACGTTGTACCTACCCTGAAATAAACCAGAACCTGCTTTGCAAACCAGCGTCTGAACGTTATTCAGAGGTAGGCAGCGCATGACAGTAACCCTGCAGTTCTCTCTTGACAGATAATTGTGCTGTGTCCATGCACATTCAGTGAATGCTGACATCGTTTGAGAAACCTTGCCAGGAAATTCATACATGGTGAGAAATCTTCTACCTGCACAAGGCTTTAGTGTTTTACTTCTCTATTTGTCTCATTTCCACATCAAGTAGGGAATCTGGGCACTTCCACACATGGTGCTTACACCAGTCCTGGATTGTTCCATGCTGCTGTGTTCCCACAACACTTCTGTTCAGCAACTAAGCCAATTTATTTCTGGCTCAGCTGCTGTTCAAAAAGAAACAGAGAATCTAGTGTTCCATATCTAGTTGAAGCTCTATGGAACTTGGAGGTAGCATATTTCCTCATTGGAACCCTTAACTAACCCCACTTCCACCTACATAATAATTGAGCTGCCATAGCACCAGACTGTCACTGATATGAGTTAATAAACTGAACAGACGAACGGTGCCTTGGTGGTGTGTGTCCTTGGCTGTCCTAACAGTCAGAAATCACGCTGAGACGAGGAGTAGGTCTCTAGTGTTTATTACTGCTACATTAAACAGAATCCTAACAAACCGAAGAAGCGTGGGAAAAACCCAGACAGATAAACCCCAAAAGTTAAGGCGGGTCTGATCTGTGTCTCTTTGAATGGCTGCTTAATTCCTCAGTACTACGCATGCGTTTTCCCCCCTGGATAGAGGCCCCTTCCAGCTCGCCATTAGTACTCATGACATCGGCACTATGGACTGTGAATGAGGAGCAGGCACTGGTCCTGGCACTGGATGCCCATTTCATTTTTGTTCCTCCTGTTCGTATCATCTGGAGGATGTACTGATTACCTTATGTGGATTCTCTGCATTTCATGGTCGGCAGCCCTAAGAATGACCAGTGCTTGGCTTAAAACTCTTGTAAGGTTTTGGAAGACAAAATTAGCAGTGAGGTAGAAGTGATCTCATGACAAGGTTTATGCAATTCCATGCAGCATTCCTTTGTTAATATAATCTACTTGCATGTAAGTTTGTCCTCTTTTGTACATTTTAGTATATAACGTGTTAAACTGATTTTTTTCTTCTCTCTTATCCAGTATACATAGGTGTGCATATGTAATATGTTTGGAATACTGAATTGCAAATTTGGAGAAATGCTCATTTGGAAGATAACTACTTCATTTCATGTATTGATTTGAAAGTGTAAAATGAGGAAAATTTACATTAAAATATGATTGTCCACCCCTAATATGGGAGATAGACAAGCATATTTCTTCTGCCTTTATTACTGACTTTATCTAAAGAATGTTGCCAGTATTATTTACTGTACTGTAGGCCTGACTGGCATAGATGGAACATTTCATAAAAGTATGGATGATTTTCTAGTTGCCATATTAGCATAGCTCCAACAGGAAATAAACATGCAGCCAATCGCTAAAAAGCAAATACCAGTTTTAAAGGTATTTAAATGATCAGTGTAAAGTATCATAATTCAGCAGCATGGAACAGGACCTCTTACTGGGAGAGTCTAAAGAGTATAACTGAACCAGTACAAAGGGAACCCCCTCCAGGGAAGAACTCCAACATTTGTTCCTGAATACCAGTTAGTGTAGGCCAAAACCTGATACTTTTATCTTCAACCTTTGACCCTAACATCTGGAAACATAGTTTGAGTCCAACAGAAGGAAGTTTTCTTTTCTATTTCCAGTGCTTTATTGGAGAACTCCAACTTATCTACAGTCAAGTGAGTTGGCTCAAACTGTATTTTGAATGCACTTATGATATATTTTGAAATGCACAATATTTGTGAAGGAAATCACAACTTTTTAAAGAGTGGGATAACAGAAAGAGGAAATGGGATCAATTAAAGTAGAATATGAATGATTTTATGCAGAATATAGAAAATAATTAGTTTAACAAATATTTCCAAGGAAGCGATGAAGAACATAGACATTTCAGGTCTTTAAAGTTTGCACTTGAGATGGATGGATGGATGGCTGGATGAAAATTTTTACATAGATAAAAGATAAAAATGAAGATATATAAAGAAACGTTAAAAAAGTAAAAGATAATTAAGGAAGCGACTTCAGATCTTCTTTGCAGCAGTTACAAATAAAATTATTATCCTTCCTCCCTCTTTCAAATTACATTACAAAAATCCCTTCTGTCCCCTATTCAATTCCTTTTTCAATCAGCAAATCCACAAATCACCATTTCACTTTTTTCCATTTTCAGCAAAAAGTCCATTAAAGGTTTCCAGTCTTTAATAAAAGTACTTATTGTTTTAACCCCTGAGCAAACAGGTCAGTTTTGCCATTTCTGCTATTTCTGTCATCTTTATAATCCATTCCTCCATTGTGAGCATTTCAGTATTTCTCCATCGTTGTGCATATAATAATAAACTCTTGTCCAAAATTTTTATATGCCAAATATTTTTTTATCTTTTTTCCCCTTATATGTGTTTCCTGTAGGCAAATTGCATCTTGTTTTAATTTTTTTCAAATAGTGAAATACCTTTGTTTCTTTTTTGGGGGGAGCATTATATTCCACGTTAGGCATTCAAGATCCATGTTTATGCTGTAAACTTAGAAAAATCTTTACCTGTAGTGCCTAACATAGTTGTGTCCTCCTGATCTTCTTGCTGGCAGTTGTTGTTGTTGTTTTCTTTAAAGGCATTGGACCTCTTGCCAGAAATAACAACATATTTAAACATCCTGACTGCACACACAAATTAAATGCATTTAGCTTAACTTGCATTTCCAACATCTACTGAAACATTAGATGTGATATAAGTCATGCTCTCTGTGGCACTTATTTTCACTGTTATGTTTATTACTAATTTAAGAAACTCTTCTTTGAGAAAGAAAGGGGGGATTACTGAATTTAGACTGCACATTATAACATCAAAACTGCTTGAACTGCAGAAGATCTTGCCTCCCTCTTATAGCACATTAAATGCCAGTATTGGACAAGTTTCTCATTTCAGATTTACATTGTCTTGTTTATGGAAGTCTTAAATTAAAAACCCATGTCACCCCTTTTCACAAATTACTTGTAGAAACATGGCATCATGGGAAAGAGATTTAAGCCAGCTCTCAAAATCACACTATTCCTTTTCCTCTGGATTAAATTATTGACTGCCCTGAGTTTAAACATTTCCCAAGGGCCTACAAAAAAGCTTTAGGCTCACCCAAATCTTAAATTTCATAGATATCGCTGAAAATGAGAAGAAATTAAGAATACACATCATACACAGCCTGTATCAAAGACATATAATCAAATATGTATAGTCATATACTGTACACAATGCAAATATTTATACATAGATATATTTTGGGGGACTAGGACAGGGCTGAAACTAAGCCCAATTGCACCCTTTTGTGATGCAAACTAATTCATTACACAAAGATCTAGGATTCATTCAATGTTAGATACTTCAAGATTTTTTTAAAAAAATATGGTAAACTAAAGGAAATATGATTGCCTTTTAATGGGGAAAAAACTTGTATTCCCGTGAATGTTTTAAAATAGTATTTAAATACTAGGTTATTCCACTCTTAATTTAACTGATACTGGATTGCATTCTATTTTTTTTTTACATTTTATGTTTTTATTTTATATTGGAACACTATTTTAATATTGTAGTTTAGGTCTATAAGTAATGTAGATGTATCTGTGATCTATTTCCTGATTTATTTTGAACACCATACTGAGATTTTCTATTAATCGAAGTGAATATTTGTAGCTCAGGGTTGAACTGGGGAGTCCACGGTGTTCTGTGAGCCTTGTTTTCTTGCAGACGTTTCATTGCCAGACCAGGCAACATCTTCAGTGATGTTGCCTAGTCTGGCAAAGAAACATCTTCAAGAAAACAACAAGGCTCAGAGAGCACCATTGACTCCACAGATTTTCTATTATTATAATTAGGAGCCTAAACACTGATAACGGTAACATTTGAAAATGGAGCACTTCAGCAGCTCTGTGTACCTTTCTGTAGGTTGTATATGTGTTTTGTGGTGCCAGGTACAAAGAGTGCAGTGTAGTTATACAATTCATGGCTGCACATCTCACAAATGTCTCAAAACAGTTTCACATTTTTTTTAATCTATTACATGAGGGTTAGTCCATATATGTAATGTAACAAAATATATATAGTTGGTGCTTTAAAAATCCACTGTACTTTCCACTTATTTTTTTAAAGCATTTAAATGTGAAAATAGAACACAGAAAATAGAACACACATAACCAACAAAAATGCATCATTTGAGGGTATAAATAATGGTATTCTGAATTTTAAAGATAAGATACAAAACTGTAAGCTAGCATATATAATATTTATATTATATAAAATGGAGCCAATCTACTAGGCATAATCTTAATTTTTCAGCATTGTTATTTTTCACATATTTCAATATTGCTGATCCAAAGAAAGATGCTCTTTAATTTTCCACTGTTTTGCAGTAATGGATTACTAATAACAAAGTTCCATCAATTTATTCTGTTGTGTAATTTAAAGGTCCTGAGAAAGATGGATAGGAAAGTTACTTTGCATTGATTTTCCCCAGTTATTCTCGTTTTATATTACCAAGAAAATCAGTGACAATCAGTTTTTTTCCCCCCTTTTGGCACAAACACTTTGGACTTGATCAGTGATAGACAGAATTTCATATGTTTTCTAAATAATTAAAAAAATGACAGTCAAATTTAGAAGTAAAAAATAACAGTTAATAATGCATTCATCCAATAGAAAAAGTCAATTGCTACAAGAGACTGGAAATTTCGATTAGTTTAAACAAAATGACCAAGGCAGCTATGAATCATTTAAAAGATGTAGATGTGAGTTAACATATGTATTGCGAGTGTTCAGTTATAAGATTTATTTTAAGCAGGACATTTCCCCAGGAACCAAATTAAGCCTAATGATACTTAATAAGAAGGACTGCTGCTTAATTGGGATGGTAATTCTGCCTAAATGGGATTCTTGCAGGTGAGAAATGGTACCCAAACAGGTACAAATTGTTTGGTCTTTCTGACTTTCTAATTCTAGTGATGCTTGATTTCTTTCACAGTAGCTTTGGCCAGTCCTTATTAACAGAAGCTGGTTCTGGAATGCTACACTTTGGAATAGCTTTCTTCACCTTGCTGCCTTCCAGATATATGGAGTCACCATTCCCAGGATTATGGCCCCAATTTATCTAGAGAGAATCAAATTGGGAAAAATCACTTTAAACTTTCTATTATTGGGGAAATCTAATGCTATTTCACCATTGTTTGTGCATGTGGATGGTCCTGATCAAAGTTAGTCACACATCCATGTAAATAAAATAATGAAACAAGCAAATAAAAACCTATAGCATTTTCCATCTGATCGGTGTCAACAAACCTGTGCCTAGGCTTCTGTTCTATACTATTTTATATACTAGTGTATAAGTTGATGATGTGCCTAAATCTCTATAGGAAAAAGTTGATGTCAAATCAGAAACTGTATTTTAATGAATTTGCCTTTGTATTTTCAAAAAGATATATTGGTTTATTTTCTCCAATGAATTTAGTCTACAAATAGATAAATGAGGGATGAATTCAGACATTTGGAATAGGTAAGGAGAAGAGAAGGCTGGGAGGCTGAACAGCACAGTCAACCATCTGCTTTGAAGGCCTTATCTCCTATGCTCCGGGCCTTTATATGTACTAACAGCCAGGTGTCCAACTGTTCTGTGTCAGCTTAAAGCTCTTGATTCAGCACTTGCTCTCTATTCTCTGTTCTGCTATTTCAGCTTTGATTATCTTCCTCTCCCTCCAACGTATCCCTTCCTGCACATCAGTACTGAATAATTCCATCCCAAGCCAACATGTTTCTTCTTCCACCATTATACAGTTAAAGATTGGGCATTAATTCTTCTACAATGGTCTAAAACTTGTTGTTGTTATGCAACTTTAATCCATCTGCAATACTCAGATTATGTCAGTTGGTTGCAGTCTTTAATCTGATTTTGCTGCTGGAAAGCTTTGCTCCCCAGTCAACTCCTATTTCAGTTCTCTATGGGTTTTTCAAGATTCAGGGCTCTCACCACTCCCCTTTAACATTTATGTGAAACCACTGGGCAAGGTCATTTGGTGGCACAGAGGGCAGTAACATCCGTATGATGATGATACCCAGTTATACACTGGGTATTCCACTCCTGGTTGGGCAGAAAATGCCATTCAGGTGTGAAGGTCTGGATAGCAAGGGGCTGGCTCCAATTCAACCCTAGAAAACAAAGTGGCTTTGGGTTTTTGCCCCCCTGGATCCAGAGAGCTGTCAACTTTGACTCTCTGTGAGTCAGAGCCCATGTGCATTGTGTCATCCTGGACTTGCACCTCCTGGACAAGTAGCCACTGTGGCTAGGGGGGCCTTCACACAGATCCATCTTGTGCACCAATTGCATCTATTCTTAGATTGGGAGGCCTTGCTCACAGTCACCCATGCCTTGGTCACTTCCCAGTTGCATTACTGCAGTGCATGGGGCTGTCCTTGAAGTCCATCTGGAAATTGCAACAGGTCCAGAATGCAGCAGCATCCTCAGCTTTGTCTGTATTATACCACTGCTGCACAAGCTGCACTGTCTTCCAGTATCTTTCCAGGTGCAATTCAAGTTATCACCTTTAAAGCCTGCATGGCAAAAGGCCAGATTAGTCTCTCCCTAAGGGTATCTGCCTGCTCCACCAGGCTGGGTAGGGTGGGTGCATTCCAGGTCCCTTCTCTCAAATATTGTCATCTAGCAGGACTTAGGCAGCATGCCTTCTCAGTGGCAGCCCCAGCCCTGTAGAACAGCCTCCCCTCTGAGACCTGGGAGGCCCCACCCTTACAGCCTTCCAGAAGGCTTTAAAAGGTGGCTTTTCCCCAGGCATTGGGACAACTGAGGTTGGAACCCAGTGATTGTGAGGTTTTTTGTGTATTAGGGAGTGTTAGTTTAGGATACCAGGAGCTCTCTCTCTCTCTCTGTGTATATATACACACCTACACACACACAGTTTTTTTTTTATTGTTTTTTGTGTTCTTATCACTGTTGTGAGGAGCCCAGAGTTGTGGCTCATAAGATGGATCACCACATAATCTCACAAGTAAGTAACTAAGTAAGTAAATATTTCTAATATTGGCCATTGACATAACTATCAGATGTTTTGTTTTATTCTGTTGAAAAGATTTATTCTTCTAGTATAAACCATACCCTGCTACAGATGTCTTAAGATTTTGACTCAGCAATGGCCACCAAACAGGTTATCTTGCACATTTTCTGTCTTGAATAAAGCCTAAGTGGTGTTCATGATTCCTCATTGCATCTCAGCCAGAATAACAAGTCTAGTTCTATCTAGTAGTAGTTCCTATGACATTGCATGTCTTCTCTCTGCAAAGGCTGGCAGAGATACATACATACAGCACATGCATAAAGTTCAGTACTGCCTGTAGCTCTGGATCAGAAGCATTTTTGTGGCACATCTGCTAAATAAACCAACCAGAAATAGGTTCTGAGGCATGCATCACTTCGTAAATCTCAGTGTCTTTAAAAAGTTTATCTGAGGCTAGATCAGAAGATTTTAAGTATATACTGGGAAAAAATAACTGCTACTAGAATTCTAAATGTAAGGTGGACAGCTTTTTCAAGATGAGAGCCACACTTGATCTTTCCATTTTAAGCTGGGGTAACACTCAAAACATAGGCTAATAAAGTTAAATGTATTAAATAAATACACAGTTAATATGATAACTTCCCATATACTTAATATTGTATATATTCAATACTTTTCCAGTCAGACATTCTCCCTCATACACACATACCCCAAGTATCATTGTAAAGTCTAATAGATTTACTGAAGGATAAATCTACCTAGACTATAATCTTTCGTGAAATGCTACTGGAACGGAAATCAATTATTTAATTAAAGCTGGAACAAATGGAGTTTCTATATGAAGTATCTATCTTGAAAGGTGGTCCCATTCTGTTGCTGGGTTTTGAATATTGTCATTTTATCATTGTAAATATTACTTTATTCATTTATGTATAGAATGAACTGTTTGTTCTAGATGGAGTACAGGTGGGCTTTCAAAATTCCCCACCAAATTTGTGAACAGAGTACACAATCAGAGGGCAGAGTGAGCAAAGAAATTGGATGAACAATTTCTCCAAATTTCTTCAGAGCAAGAAAAAATTCCCCAAGAATACTTCAAGAATAGAATTGCTTCCTTTGTGATGGAAGTTATTGAAAACAAAACAAAACAAAACAAAATCTATACTGAGAGCACTTCTCATATGAAGACTTCCAGTGGAATTTAATTGCAACATGGAAAGCCCAGAAAGGCTGCAGACAGCAGGAGAAATGATTATACATATAGTCCCTGATCACTTAAGAATTAAGTAAGTGCAAGAATATCATAAACAACCCATCATAATTTTTCTGAAATTCTCTGCTATCAAACTGAATGAAAACTGCTGGAAAAAAATCAGGCAAATTTCTCTGCCAGCACAATCATTAGATACTGTAATTATTTTATCAGAGCTGATACGTAGATTACTGTGCTATGTTTTTACTCTAGAAGGTGACACATAGGTGCTGGTGAATAGGTATTATAATCTAGGGAGAAATAAGTAAGGAGAGACCTACAACTCAAAGCTTTTGTTGGAGAAGTACCATTGTCAGTGAAAGATGTGAGATCAGTGATTATAAGTGCTGATGGATTTAGCTAAGGACAACTGGGTTAACCACTGTTTGCAATATTGCAATATATTTTCATTCTTATTTGTATTATTCTCTCTGTCATCCAATTTTCTTTCCCATTTTCTATTATTGTTTTTAATCTTAATGTTCTATTAATCTCTCTTTAAAAATTGTCATATTTTTGAAAAGTCACTTTCAGGATGTGCATCACCATTATTTTGCCATTGGTTCCTTTTTTTCAAATGTTATTCTTTGCCTTTTGATTTAAATGATTCTGGTGGATGCATCACTTTGGGCAATTGGGTCTAGTCTAGGGCCATGCGGTACAGCCATTCCACTTTGATCCAGATATTAAAAGGGCTTCTGCATATGTGCAAGAGCCCCTTTCCATTGCAGGGAACCAGTGAACCAAATTGAGTTGCCCATTTTAATGTTTCCATTGGAGGTACAAGGGCAGCACAACTTGAGTTTCAGAATCAAGGTGCTGTAACAAATCTGACTGCTGCAATGCTCTAAGTCAAGGTGATGCCTAGAGCTGGAATGATGCTACTTCACTCAGGTCTATAAAGTTGACTGAAAATTTCAGTATGTATTTTTTTTATCCCACCTTTATTATTTTTACTAATAACTCAAGGCAGGGACATGCCTAATACTCCTTCCTCCTCCTATTTTCCTCACAACAACCCTGTTTGGTGAGTTGGGCTGAGAGAGAGTGACTGACCCAAGGTCACCCAGCTGTATGCTGAACCATTCACAAAATAAGCTCTATGCTCTATGCATATGAACTCACAGTGAAAGCATTAAGACAAAAATCAAGTGGTTAAATATCTATTCAGTCAAGGTGAAATACTTGTAAAATCTCTCCATTATCCAACAGTTAATGGCTTTTATTTTTTGGCTGCATTACAAATTGAAACCCAACCTCTGCCAAGACCACTTCCTCAAAAAAAAAAAAAGTCTTGAATAATATTAAAAATGTAAAGCTAATTTTAATTCCATTCTCCCTCTGTAGACTCTAGTATAATGCACACTCTAAATTATCTGCTATTGAAAATTCAACAATGCTAAAAATGGCCATATTAGCTACAATTGTGGTTCAGTAGTAGGTCCTAACATTGTTATCATTCAGAAAATTTCAGCACAGAGTAGTTACATTTCTTGTTGGGGAGGGAGGACAGGCAGATATTTTCATATGCCATCCTCCAGCAAGAAATGGTACTATTCTGGTGAGTCGATCTCCAAGCAACAGGGTCATTCCAAACATTAGTTTTAGTCTTCCATGAAAAAATTCAGATGTATTCAACATCTAATTATTGTCTTTGAAGAGTTTTCCATCTTGCTTCTCAGAACAGCAGCCCCCACTCAAAAAAACCCCCTTCTCTTTGTCTTTTTTCCAGGGTTGAATGCTATGATAAATCAGACTGCACTGAAATTAATATCTATCAGGTGCAAAACGTTAGCATAGCAATTCAAAATGTAAAAGTCAACTGGCATGATGAATTATATTACTAATGAAGGCTGCAGTATAACTGAAGAGAAAATAGGGAAGCTCGTTGAGAGAATATTCAACTCAATTTTAGACTGTCATCATAAAAAAAAGTAACTCATCTTTCCTCAGGAAAAATATAAACAAATAAAAACTGGAAAATGTTTGTTTACCCAGGAGAAGATAGACAGACAGACAGACAGATATTACCTTTCCAACATTACCACTTTATTAGCTTTATCACAACTGAACATATCTGTAGTTCTGAAAAATAGTAGAAGTATTGCACATGAATTTATTTTATTTATTCATTTATTTATATTTCTCCTTTCCTTAACACACACACACACACACACACAGACACACACACACATCCCTGTATAAATTAAAAAAACAAAAATGGCTAAATTATTAAAAGCAAAAGTAATGAAATATTCAGCAAGGGAGGCCAGAATTGTAAACACCCCAAAGAATGCTCAGTAAAAGAATAATAGAAAGAGGGTGAGCTATACAGTTCATTTGCTTTTGTCTCTTGAGGAATTCTGTCCAGGAGTGCTCTGTACATCAACAGGCAAACGTAGGGAAATGAGGATTTGCATGATAACAAACTCACTTTAGTATCAGAAGCAGTGATATATTGACCATGAACCTTCTTCCATCTCTGAGCATTAAGCTATTGCTGAGACTATAGCCCAGTAAATCCTTCCTGTAGTAGAGCAGGACCACAACTGCACTGAAGTTTTAGAACTTAAGTACCATAAGCCCAACCACAACAGTTATCAAATATAATAATTATCAACCTTTTCTCACAACACAGTGAATTCTTCATAGGATCAACATGTTTTGTTCACATAAGAGTCTGGTTTCCACATGTCAGTGATTAAGAATTTAAACCTATGGAAGAAGCTGTGCATTCACTATCTGTCCACAAAAAAGATAAATACGGGTTTCAGAAACACCTTTTTTCCTTTGTGGTCTTGTTTCAGATTTTTATAGCAAACTATCTACAAACACACACACTCCTACACACTTTCTATGAAAATGGCATCCATCAAGGCTTCTGATATTGGCAATCTGCATATTATTTTCCTAGTCTGTCCAAACAATCCTACTTACCTTTTATATTTTTAATCCTTTCCGTAGTTGTACACTAAGGCAAAAGCCTTGGATACATTCCAATTTTGTAATGCTTGTCGTCTCTGAACACATTTCCAGATAATTATTTGACTTCTCATAAATCTACTAGCAGTTCTGGAAAGTTGCATTACCCCCCCCCAAAAAGCAACCCCCTAATTTCCTCTCATATCAAAGTGACTTGTTAATTATTAGCATGGAAAATGTTATTTAGTGACATAGGGTCTTACGCTTTCACCATTGAAATGAACTGCAAGATTCACAGTTACAAGAGGATAGACTAGGGCCTGGCCCTTAATTTCCTAAAGGCTTACTGTATCATTAGTAGAGCTTTGCAGCATTTTGGACTCCATCCCCCACAAAATGCTTCAGAGTGCACAGAATTACAAATACAGCACCTGTCTCCAGCACTTTAAAACAGCTGTGCCTTTTCCCAGGATCAGGCACTTTGAACCACCTTCTGAAGATCAAATGCAAAGTCTTACACAGTCCTAACATTTTTACATCTTTCAACTGTACTTTTGATGATGCTTCTTCACTCTTGCAGTGATGCATTAGTGGTCATTCTATCTGACTTTAACGGAGAGTACTGAGCCTCTCCGGCATTCACTGAAATTTCCATCCTCTGCTACTTTTTTCTTTTTCCCAAAACGAAGTTTTTTTTTCCCCCCCAAAGGAAAGGGGAGGGGAGATAAGCAAGAAGAGATGGGATGAAGTATAATGCAAGATAAATTCTTGCAATAGAGCTGTGTTCATATTAACTTGAAAGTTTCCCAACATCAGCCAACTGGACTATTGATTTTATGAGACAGTCCTTGTACAGAAATTGTTTGTTATTTGGAAGTCATACCTTTATATTACACGTTTTATGCTCTAACTTCAAAATCTCAGAAAAGAAGTATCCGTCTGCATGTTAATGATTGTTGCGATACTGTTAGCATGTTAAATCAGCTTCCTTTAAAAGTGCCACAGAACTTCAAAGCAACATACTAAGAATTCCAGTTTCCTTCAACTTGTTGCTAGACCTTCAGCATTAACTTTATTGCAGTAAGTGGCAATAAAACATCTATCTTAAAGCTATGAGTACTTTTGTCTTTAACTAGAGCCCTTGGGCCAAAGCTTGATGGATAAATCAATGATTCCTGATTACAGACCTGTAAAAATACAAAGTAGGAATGGGCTATTTCGTCCAAGTCCTTGCTCTAAGTAGGTAAAGGTAAAGGTAAAGGTTTCCCTTGACGTAAAGTCCAGTCGAGTCCGACTCTAGGGGGCGGTGCTCATCTCCGTTTCTAAGCCTTGGAGCCGGCGTTGTCCATAGGACACCTCCGGGTCATGTGGCCAGCATGACTCACGGAACGCCGTTACCTTCCCGCCGAAGCGGTACCAATTAATCTACTCACATTTGCATGTTTTCGAACTGCTTGGTGTGCAGGAGCTGGGATTAACAACGGGAGCTCACCCCGCCGCGCGGTTTCGAACCGCCGACCTTCCGATCGACAGCTCAGCGGTTTAACCCGCAGCGCCACCGCGTCCCTTGCTCTAAGCAGAAATCCTAATTAAAATATTCATAAAAATATGGCTGTCTCGCCTCCATTTGAGCATGTTCAGTGAAGGAAAGCTTGCCATCTGTCTATATAACTGTTTTTAGTATCCAACATTTTCTGAATGTTCAAAAAAAAATCACTTCTGTAACTGCTAAATGTGTCCTGCATTCTGGCATGATAGAGAGCTGTTGTTGGGCTTCTTATCTGTGGCATCCTTTCTGGTATTTGAAAAGTACTATCATATCTTCCCAAAGTTAATCCTACCCAACTCCTTTTATCTCTATTTCTAGACTTGGTTTCTAGTCCAATGATCATCCTTGTTGTCCTCCTGTGAACCTTTGCCATCTGTTTAATCTTTTTAAACTGTGGGCCCCAATATGGACACAAGTACCTGAGGAGAGATAAACCAGTACAGAATGAAGTCATGCAATTGCTTCCTGTGATTCAGAAACTATTCTGTTCAGAACTACTCAGAAAGTATTGAGAAACAATTCTGCCTAAATTTGCATTTGCATATTCGAAGCACTTAGTTCATGATCAACTATTCTTCCAAAATTTCTTGTACAAATGCTATTGCCAAACCACTTATCATTTAGCCAGGAACACACATATCCACACAAAAGAAAGACATAACAGAGGAAAACAAAGTCTAACAAAATTACAAGGCACCAGGGCTCAAATAATTTCCCATAAAATAACCACACTTCTAATCTATTTCTAGTTTCCACTAGTATCTTGATGCTATACTTTCTGGGGGTTTGGCTTCTGCTTACCTGACCTTGAGCCAGCCCAGGAGGAGGCGCTTTCACTGCTCCCAAGAGAAAAAAGATAAAATGGACCTGTCTTTTCCTCTTTTTAAAAACCAGCCCAAGAATAGAATCTTCCCGCTCCAATTTAGCAATTTGCTGTTTGACTTCCATAGGTTTTGACTGTCTTTGTGTCATGTTCATCGTTCCAATGGTTTGAATACATCGTAACGTTTCACATGTCACTCTCCTGTTCCGTGTCTGTCATTTGCGGGGAGGGGAATTTCAGCCGTGCCAGGCTGTAATCTCCTTGCTGTTCTGCAGGAATGTATGTTTGGGTTATGACATGTCTTCAAGGTTACTTTCCCAGGCCGATGTGTGACGGTTGCCAACACCTGGGAGGGGGTGGTTGCTATGGTGGGGCGAGGGGCGGGATTGGGTTTGAAGCGAGGGTATTTAGTTTGTATTTGGCGCGCTTTTGCTCATTCTCAGCTTTCTTCGTACTTTGCATACTATTCATTCAATAAATTAGTTTTCTCTAGTAACTACTGATGAGACTCCTTTTATTGGAATAGGCAATCATTACACTTTGTCTACTTCTGAAATTGACAAAGGTAGATTTGATTGACATATCAGATATAGGATTTTCTTGAAGTCTGAATTTTTTGGGATGAGATATCTCCCCATTTGCTACAGGAATACAGAAAAGTTGATTCTGCAAATTATTTTATATTTCTCATGGAGTTTGGTAATAACTTCATTCTGTACACACAGAAACAATTCCCAGGAATCTTCCAATTATAATCAGACTTGAACTTGCATCTGTACAGGTATATATGTATATGATCAGATGCTAGAGTGATTACATGGAGATGTGGCACACACACCACCTGTTTATGTGAGGGTTTTTTTTAACTAATTTGATAGTATGGAAATAATTTGGAACTAGTATAGCTAGTTCTATAGGTTAGGCCACCATGATTCGCCACCAGGTGATAAGCTAAGCACAGTTCACACCACACATTAAATTTTAAACCTTGAGTTAGCAAAATACAGTTCCTGCATTAACATAATACGCTATGACACAACCCAAAATAAATCTTATTATGGCTTAATGTACTGGCTAGATTCATACAACACGCTACGATAATATCCAAGTTCTCACAAGATTATCAACTATCCAACTGAATTTTAGGCTTACCTAGCATGTTGTACAAATTCAGCCATTAAATATCAACTTTTTCCTCATTTTTCTTATTCACATATGCTTCCCCTAAAAAAGAATAGGAAAAAAATGTTATACTGATTGAAAAAAGTAAAAGCAAAAATATTGAAGGTGGGACTGCTAAATAATTTATAAATTCCAATAAAATTGGATCATTTTCTCCAGCTTTACAAAGTAACAAACACAGTCCACTACCTAGATACCATTTTAGTCAAATATCAAGAGGGGAGGGGACGAATCTCTGACTTATCCCATACTAGATACATTTAAATTAGGAAGGGGGCTGTCCTAACAGCCAGGAACCACGCTGAGACAAGGAATAGGTCTCTAGTGTTTTATTACTGCTACATTAGACAGAAAATCCTAACAAACTGAAGAAGTGTGGGAAAAACCCAGACAGATAAACCCCAAAAGTTAAGGCAGGTCTAAGTTTGAATGGCTGCTTAACTCCTCAGTACTATGCATGCGTTTTCCCCCCTGGATAGGGGCCCCCTCCTACTCACCATCAGTACTCATGACAGGGCCATACTATTCGTTTGTTATTTTAAACCATTTTTTATTGTTGTTCTGATTGACTTCTAGATTAATACACTCTTTAGCATTCTCATTTTCAGATAACTGATAATGAAATGTAGCATTCCTTTTAGAATCTTTCAGTTTCTAACTGTATCTGAGCTTTAGCAAATTTCATTACTAGTACAATACTATACACCTTTACTTAGAAGTAAAGTTCCAGATTTTTATGTTAAAAATTTAGTAATAACAACTTCAACAACAATATTGTTTGAATTGATTTTATCTCATCCTGGATTTACTGATGTATAATGAATGCTCAATCAGTCCATGAGCAAATAAGCAAGATACATCCATCAGGGAAGAATAGAAGAAAAGGTCAATAGATATGAATAGTAAAAGATTCTAAAGGAATGCCACATATCAATTATCAATCTTCTAAAAATATCACACATGGGAATCAAGCAATAAAAACAGCTATCAACCTCATACCTTATTTGTATACTTTGCACAACTATCCAGATGTAAAGCCTGATGACACTTGGCTAATCAGACTTTTTATTTTAATTCAACAAAACAATATCCATGTTACGCTATAGCTCAGTCAGAAGTAAATTGTCCCAACTGCCCCAAAAATAATGATAGGGGCATGAAACTGATTTGGAAGGAGGATATATGCTGTGTCAGTGCTTTTTGTAAACATCAATAAGTAAATTAGATAAGAGCTTTATCACAATAACAGGAAACTCCCAACTCTAATATAGTCAATCAAATCCAGCGTTATTATTAATACAGTCAATCAAATCCAGCATTATGTTAATAATAGTAACATTAACTAACCTATTTAATAAAATTATCATTGTGTTAAGGCTCATTCATTGTTGGTCCTATTTTCACATTATAGCTGTTTCAGGATTTAGGATGGATGGATAAATATATGAATTTTGCTTTTTCTCAGTTTCGCATTTTTGCACATCTGTCAAAGTAGATTAGACAAACCTGAGATTAAAAAAATAAATTGCACTAAAATGTACATACTAATGCACATTTCTCTAAACTATGTTTTTCTGTGTACATTTTATATTGAATTTCCCTTAATATATTTTTTTAAAAAATTTAAAACAATGATTAATGTAATGATTTGAAAAAGTCTAAATTAAATTAAACTATGCAGTTTTGTATTACAATAACTACTGCTTATATTATTACATTATTATATTATATTATTATAACTTCCTGTGTTCAATGTGGCCAACGTGAGGATCTCTTTTCATTCATCCCCATAATATCCACCTTCTGAATGTCAGATTTTATTTTATTTTATTTATTTATTTATCTATCTAATTTATCCCCACCCATCTCCTCCCGTTGGAGGACTCTGGGAGGTTTACAACAATCGATTAAAACCATCACAATAAATAGAAAAAGTAAAATACAGTAAAAAATAATATAAATAGAAATAAAAAATTAAGATAGATTATCCCTGCCCACCAAATTGTATCCTTAATGATGAAGAAGAGAAGCAGAAACACTTGCTGTCCTACTTTTCACCTCTATTCTATTCTATATATATTACGTATATATGCTATATACAAAAAAAAATCGTTAAAGCTAGAATAACTAAAGGCCATGCCCTCTGGGACTATCCATGTTAATTATGCAGAATTTTATTTATTTATTTATTTATCAAATTAATATGGCCACCCATCTTACAAGAAGTGACTCCAGGTAGTGTACAGCAAAATATCATTTCCAGTGGCTCTGGAAAAGTCTGTGCCTTTTAATAGATATAGAGATAATGTAAATACTTGCCTCTCTCTTTCTCCCTCTTTTTGCCTTCCTTTGCCTTGTTTTGCCAGCTGTTTCTTGAGGCTTGTTGATGCATCAGGTCATATTTTTGGTAGCTATACTGAGTGGTATGTGTGCTTGGTGTGATCTGGACATAAGGACTGTCAATCCCTATATGCAAAATAAAATGGAAATTATCCACAGTAACAATGAGGAGGATTGAGCTAAAGATAGTGAGGGGCTCACAATTATCCAGGGAGCTCTGTGGTCAAGGAGAGAATTGATATAGGAGAATACAGGCCAGTTCTTAAATGCAATTCACAAATATAACAGTTCTCCTTTATTACAATTTATTTTTATAACAGAATTTGTAAAATACAGAAGGAGATGAAACAAAAATGTACATAATTTCAACCCTGAGTGACTTTCAATTCACTTAATTCAGATATAGACTTCCAACAGTAAAAGTCTTCAGAACTGTAATTTAACATAATTTAAATTTTGCCCAATTTTTATATAAACATATATGTAGCATGCTAAGTTATAATGCAAATCAGCTGTCAGATACCATCTGCTAATGCAAAATCTTTAAATGATAAATATAGACATTATATAAAAGAGCATGTTTTTGGCCACCAAAAATCTCAGAGGAAAATATTGTAGAAAATTTCTTGGACCAAGTTTCTTTCAGCTCTATGGCATAGCTATAGCCATCAGGGTGATGAGAACATTTGCAGACACCAGTTTTAATAAGTAATAAAGAACAGATGTGGTTTAGCAATCACCTCTGAAATCTCATGTATAAATGTGATGGATCTATAAAGAAAAAATCTGAATATATTTACCAATTTAAATATTGGCTAGATAACCCATTGGGTCTTTTACCACATTTTTCTGCTTACAGTGCCAGAAAAAGCTACCAATTAGACTTTCAGGAGAATATTTGCCAAATACTTGCTATCATCCATCATGGTCTTAGACTAAAATACTAAATAGTGTGCCTTGAGGTACTGAGGTTTATGATTGCTAGTTTTTCAGCCTGGCATATGCCAAGATAAACTAAACTCAAAGGCAACTGTACAAAACTGCAATTGTAAAAGGATTTAGAAAAAGTAGATACCTTACTGGCTTTCTGCTGAGAAAAGAGTTATAGTTGATCAAGGAATGGAAGATATATTTCTCCAACAGAAGTACACATGTGAAGTCCCAGAAAGAGGGCAGTGGGGATAGTTTATTAATGTGTTAGCACCAAATAAATAAAGTGTTAGCACCAAACTCAAGGTAGATGAGATCACAGTGATCCATAACACGATCACCTGTTTCAATTCATTTCTTTTAAAAGCAGCCAGATTGATTCCAATTTGGATTAGTTTTATGGCCTGATTCAAGGAGTCTGGTAATCCATGTTTGGATAATAGTGTACACTAATGTAGGGATAACAGGCGTTAGATAGCAGCCAAGGAAGATGCTCCCCAGGGACTATGAAACTGCAGCTTTCTGCATGACTACAGGAATGAAGCCCTTGAACTTGGAGGAGAGATAAAGAGTACTTTCTCTTCAATATTCAAGTTGATCCATGAATGAGTACTGCTGTGCAATCATTTTTAAATTTTCCTATTGCTGAATATCCTTGAAATTTGTTCTTAGGCTTCTAACTTAGTGACATTGTGGGATTTTGTGTCAAGAACACAAATTGCAGATCTATGACTTTATCTAAATTCTGTGCCATTTACCTGTAGACCTGTTCTGGTCTTCTTACAAGTGCTAAACTTTGAATGGGATACTGTACACAGTCACAGAAAGGGATTGTTATGCTACTCAGTTGGACGCCTCTTCCTAAACCCATTTTACTGTCTCACTCCTCTTTGTAATACCTTTCTCTTAGTTATAGCTAAGACTGGTGACTGGTTAAGTTACAGTGGATTCACATTCTGTTGTTGTATACAGGTACAATTGTACACATATTTTAATTTCCCATACTGTATTATAATTCATTTATTTGTCAAGAACAGGGAGAATGGAGAGAGTCAGTGACAATACTAACTTAAAATAAGCAGCTTTTTGAGTAGCCACATAAACAATATCTGTATTGTTGCAATATTAATGCTCAGTACTGAACATTGATTAATGTATTTATTCAGAGTTTCAGACTGTAACCTTTTTTTTAGGGGTGGACACACCTATCAGTTTTACTTTCTCTACAATTGAAATTTTGTGACATAAGTTCTCGAAATTCTTTCTCTTCAATTTACGAAAAAAATGCAATTTTTGATAATGTTTTGAAGGGAGGGAGGGAAAAAGAAAAGCTAAATGAAAATTTCACTCATCTATTCCAGCTATTAGGTACATTCTAATTCTAAGAACATTAAGGGCCACATTGTTCCTCCATGCTGTATACTGTAGAGTACTATTAAAGGGATTAAGCATTTTGGTAAGCTTACCTATTAAATAGCCAATCTCCCTGACAAATCTCCCTAAACCTATATAAACCTATATAAACAGTAGATGATAGCCATGTACGGTTTGTATATATCAGTCTTTGCACAAGTGCATGTTTGTGAACAATTGTGGTTTGTGAACACTTACTCTCTCACTCATAGGCATCTACAGCTAGCTGGGATGATAAAGAAAAATGATGCAAACTGTGTGAATTACATACTTGCAATGTACAGTAATGTATGTAAATCACATGGTTTGCATTGTTACATCACAATATATGTTTTGTCTCTTGCCCCTGGGCTTATCTGTGTTTCAGAGTGGGTTCTATTATGCAGCAAGTCAATTAAGGATTCAGTCTGTAGACTTTACATGGCATTTTTCTAAAAGCAAGGTTCAGAAAGAAACAGAAAAAACAGTATTCCATCCCTACCTGTATTTTTAAACTGTAACTAGGAAGTAGCTAACCACAAAAACTGACTAGGACCAACCTCAGCTTAATTATTTTGCTTATCTCACTATAAGCAGAACATTTAACCCATGTTATGATTGGCATTTGACATTATTATAGTCAGTGTTTATCAAACAACCTTCCTTCAGTGGGCAGTACCTCGTGGTCTGTCCCCAGAACTGTTCAAATAAACTTGGCTCAAGCAGATTGTGTGGTCTCCTCTCATAAATTGGGTCATTGGTGAACTTTTCTCCTATAGTGGCCATGCACTTAACTGATTTTAAAAGAGCATTAGACATGCAGATGGAAGATAAGGACTTTAACAGCTAATAATCATGGTAATGAGAGCCAGTTTGGTGTAGTGCTTAAGGCACAAGGCTAGAAACCGGGAGTCTGTGAGTTCTAGTCCTGCCTTAGGCATAAAGCCAGCTGGGTGACCTTGGGCCAGTCCTTCTCTCTCAGCCCTAGGAAGAAGGCAATGGCAAGCTACTTCCAAAAACCTTGCCAAGAAAACTGCAGGGACTTGTCCAGGCAGTCTCCAAGAATCAGACATGATTGAACAGATTTAAAAAAGAAATGATAATAATGGCTGTCCAGAGTCTTTTGGAGTAGGCAACCATAATACATAATAATAATAATAATAATAATAATAATAATAATAATAATAATAATAATAATAATTTGTACTTGTTTCTTCTTTGGAAAAAAATGCCTAATTTACCTATTTGCTGAACTGTTTAAAACTCTATCAGTGCAGCTAAGACACTTGATCCACTGGGTTCACCCTACCTTAGTTTTTACTTTTTCTTGCATAAGTTTTTGATCAGGAAAGTAGGCATGTCAAATAGAAGTTTATTCATGAAAGATGGCAGGAGATTAGCATTTTCTGAGAAAGTGTATCCAATTAGCATAAAACTGAGTATCACTTTGGAATAAAGTGGAGTACTTTATTTGGAGATGTTATTAATATATAGAATTATCCTATATATATCACATGGAAGCTGAGAAAGAAAATTTATATGTTACGAGTGATACCTTCAGCAAAGGATCATTACCTTGTCATTGTGCTGAGCTTGAGCACCTCAATGACACAATGAGCTAAACCGTGAAGGGCCACCCAAGCCGGGAAGGTCATGACAGAGAGGTCAGACTAAATGCGATCCCTGGGGAAGGTAATGGCAACCCACCCCAGTATTCTTGCTGTGAAAACTAAATGGATCAGTACAACCAGAGATATGTCGGTATACCATCGGAAGATGAGACCCCCAGGTAGGAAGATGGTCAAAATGCTACTGGGGAGGAACAGAGGATGAGTTCAACTAGCCCCAGACGTGATGACGCAGCTAGCTCAAAGCCGAAAGGACGGCTAGTGGCCGATGGTTCTGGTGGTGAACGGCGAATCCGATGTTCTAAGGATCAACACACCATTGGAACCTGGAATGTAAGATCTATGAGCCAGGGCAAATTGGATGTGGTTATTGGTGAGATGTCAAGATTAAAGATAGACATTCTGGGTGTCAGTGAACTGAAATGGACTGGAATGGGCCACTTCACATCAAATGACCACAGATCTACTACTGTGGACAAGAGGACCACAGAAGAAATGGAGTAGCCTTCATAATTAATAGTAAAGTGGCGAAAGCAGTGCTTGGATACAATCCAAAAAACGATAGAATGATCTCAATTCGAATTCAGGGCAAGCCATCTAACATCACAGTGATCCAAATATAGGCCCCAACCACAGACCCTGAAGAAGCTGAAGTAGAGCGGTTCTATGAGGATCTGGAGCACCTACTGGACAACACACCTAAAAGAGATGTTATTTTCACCATGGGAGACTGGAATGCTAAGGTAGGCAGTCAAATGACACCTGGAATTACAGGTAAGCATGGCCTGGGAGAACAAAATGAAGCAGGACATAGGCTGATAGAATTTTGCCAAGACAACTCACTCTGCATAACAAACACTCTCTTCCAACAACCTAAGAGATGGCTTTATACATGGACTTCACCAGATGGACAACACCGAAATCAGATTGACTATATCCTTTGCAGCCAAAGGTGGAAGCCATCTATAGAGTCGGTAAAAACAAGACCAAGAGCTGACTGTAGTTCAGATCATGAACTTCTTATTGCACAATTTAGGATCAGACTAAAGAGGTTAGGGAAGACCCACAGATCAGCTAGATATGAGCTCACTAATATTCCTAAGGAATATGCAGTGGAGGTGAAGAATATATTTAAGGGACTGGACTTAGTAGATAGGGTCCCGGAAGAACTATGGACAGAAGTTCGCAACATTGTTCAGGAGGCGGCAACAAAATACATCCCAAAGAAAGAGAAAACCAAGAAGGCAAAATGGCTGTCTGCTGAGACACTAGAAGTAGCCCAAGAAAGAAGGAAAGCAAAAGACAACAGCGATAGGGAGAGATATGCCCAATTAAATGCAAAATTCTAGGGGTTAGCCAGAAGAGATAAGGAATTATTTTTAAACAAGCAATGCGCGGAAGTGGAAGAAGACAAAAGAGTAGGAAGGACAAGAGACCTCTTCCAGAAAATTAGAAACATCGGAGGTTAATTCCAGGCAAAAATGGGTATCATCAAAACCAAAGATGGCAAGGACCTAACAGAAGAAGAAGAGATCAAGAAAAGGTGGCAAGAATATACAGAAGACCTGTATAGGAAGGATAACAATATTGGGGATAGCTTTGATGGTGTGGTCAGTGAGCTAGAGCCAGACATCCTGAAGAGTGAGGTTGAATGGGCCTTAAGAAGCATTGCTAACAACAAGGCAGCAGGAGACGACGGTATCCCAGCTGAACTGTTCAAAATCTTGCAAGATGATGCTGTCAAGGTAATGCATGCTATATGCCAGCAAATTTGGAAAACACAAGAATGGCCATCAGATTGGAAAAAATCAACTTATATCCCCATACCAAAAAAGGGAAATGCTAAAGAATGCTCAAACTATCGAACAGTGGGACTCATTTCACATGCCAGTAAGGTAATGCTCAAGATCCTGCAAGGTAGACTTCAGCAATTCATGGAGTGAGAATTGCCAGGTGTACAAGCTGGGTTTAGAAAAGGCAGAGGAACTAGGGACCAAATTGCCAATATCTGCTGGATAAAGGAAGAAGCCATGGAGTTTCAGAAAAACATCTATTTCTGTTTTATTGACTATTCTAAAGCCTTTGACTGTGTGGACCATAACAAATTGTGGCAAGCAGTGATATGGGGATACCAATTTATTTTCTCTGCCTCCTGAGGAATCTGTATAACAACGAAGTAGCAACGGTAAGAACAGGCCATGGAACAACGGACTGGTTTAAGATTGGGAAAGGAGTACTGGTTTAAGATTGGGAAAGGAGTATACAAAGTGTTGTATACTCTCACCCTACCTATTCAACTTGTACGCAGAACACATCATGCGACATGCTGGGCTTGAGGAATCCAAGGCTGGAGTTAAAATCGCTGGAAGAAACATTAACGATCTCAGATATGCAGATGATACCACTTTGATGGCTGAAAGCGAAGAGGAACTGAGGAGCCTTATGATGAAGGTGAAAGAAGAAAGTGCAAAAGCTGGCTTGCAGCTAAACCTCAAAAAACCCAAGATTATGGCAACCAGCTTGATTGAGAACTGGCAAATAGAGGGAGAAAATGTAGAAGCAGTGAAAGACTTTGTATTCCTAGGTGCAAAGATTACTGCAGATGCTGACTGCAGTCAGGAAATCAGAAGATGTTTAATCCTTGGGAGAAGAGCAATGACAAATCTCGATAAAATAGTGAAGAGCAGAGACATCACACTGACAACAAAGGTCTGCATAGTTAAAGCAATGGTATCCCCAGTGGTAACATATGGCTGCAAGAGCTGGACCATAAGGATGGCTGAGAGAAGGACCATAGATGCTTTTGAACTGTGGTGTTGGAGGAAAATTCTGAGAGTGCCTTGGACTGCAAGAAAATCAAACCAGTCCATACTCCAGGAAATAAAGCCAGACTGCTCACTTGAATGAATGATATTAAAGGCAAAACTGAAATACTTTGGCCACATCATGAGAAGACAGGACACCCTGGAGAAGACGCTGATGCTAGGGAAAGTGGAAGGCAAAAGGAAGAGGGGCCAACCATGGGCAAGGTGGATGGATGATATTCTAGAGGTGACGGACTTGTCCCTGGGGGATCTGGGGGTGTTGACGACCGACAGGAAGCTCTGCCGTGGGCTAGTCCATGAAGTCATGAAGAGTCAGAAGCGACTGAACAAATAAACAACAACAGCAAGTGATACAAGCAGTTACTAATGAAACACTTTTAATATTGTAATCACCAAACCCTGGGGAACAATTGAATTTTGTGAGTTAGCATGTAAGTGGATAACCAAATAATAAAAAAAAGATAATATATCACAAATTCTGTTCCTTTTTGTTCATTAATTTTCATTTAGACACTCTTGGCAAAGGTGAAGGCATAAAACATGCTACCCTTGATGTAGCTCCATGTGGCCTTAGGGCTAAGGCCCAGAGCATGCTCTTGAACATTCATGAAGAACAATAATTAGTGGCTGGTATTTTATTGGCAATTTTTAGTTTGAATTGAATCAGTCACTTAGTGGATCCAGGCTCTCGACTAAAAGAATTCAGCAGTCAAATATTGTGTTTGCTCATTAACCACTTATTGTTAACATCCACTGACCTGCCAACTGCATCCACACAGAAGATCCAGCTCTTGCAGTAAAGCAAAATGGCAGTCCCCTTAGGGGACTGAGCCATTATAAGCACAATGGACCATGGTGTTCAGTTGTGCTCATGCAAACAACAATTTCCCCACTTTTCTGCATCTGTTGATAATAAGACAGGTTTCTGATGATTGAGTTTGTTTTATCACAGCAGGCCTTTGACTTAGCTCAGAACTCTCTTGGTACTGTTCACATACAGTGCTCATGACAGCAAATTCACAGTGCTCAGACAGCAAATTCACAAATAGGGAGTTTTTGTTATTATTTTTCTTCATAATTCTCCATTACACATAGTTATTTTTGTATCATTGAATGTTACTTTTCAAATCTCGTATGTTACAAAGAAAGGTATGGCTAGTGTCAAGAAGGGAAAATAATTTGGTAATGTATTTGATAATGTATTATATATCTTGGTAATGTATTATTACTCAACTTTGATTCTAGATTACCCACATTAATGGCAGGGCAGTATCTATTTCAGATACACCCTTCCTGCAGTGCCCCCAAAGATTTTGGTATGACCTGGAGAGCACCTTCAGAAGCTTCCATCAAATTATAATTTTTAATGAAATGTAATGAACAAATGTAATGTAATGTAATGAAAAGTTAATAAATATGGGGGGGGGGGGAATTGCTTTAACTGATCATAGAGTATACTTTGAAGGGCTGACAAAAGTAGACCAGACTAGGAAACCAAATTATAGCTTAGACAACTTCACAAGTTCCAGAAGATCAGAGGTACACAAATGCTAATACTGCTTTTATTATAAGAATCTTGCAAGTCTGAATGCACTTCCTTCCTCCTTCCCTTCTACCCATCCAGCCCCTTACAGCCTCCAGGCACTGGGCAAACTTCTGAATAGCATCACATCTGAATATGGGGTACGGATGTATAATTGGGTATCATCAGCATACTGATGATATCAAAACTTATGCAACTGAATGACCTCACCCAGCAGCTTCATATAGATGTTAAATAGGAGTGGTGAGAGACCCAAGCTGTGAGTCACCCCAGGGTCTTAAAGTTAATTTAAAATTAATTTAAGTTAGATTTAATTTATGTCCTGGCCCCATCTACTTTAGTAGCATAGTCCCTGGCTTGCCACTCAGAGGCCAGGGATGGCTGTTAGCCCAAAGTTGTGTACCTCTGATCTGCTGGAATGTATGAAGTTGTCTAAGCTGTAATTTTTACTGTGCTTTCACAGATTCCAAAATATTATCAGCCATATATAAAAGGAAGTGATAAATAAGCTGGATCAATTTGACAGGACTTCAACTATCCAGATCAAAACAAGAAGCATCCTTTAAGCTTGCAACATTTTTGCTATTTGATAAAGAGGCTGGGTTTTGACAACGTTCAGGAAAATCTTTTATTACCATCATCCAAATTATTTCCCTAGGACGTCTTCAGTCAGTTCCACATACATCCCTTTTTAACACTAGAGTTTTCACTGCAATTCACAGGAGGGCAAACCTTTCTATCTGCTGTTGCTTTTCTCAGTCCTTATCTGATGCAGTATAGTATGGTATGAAAGCCTCCCTAATTTAAAGATAATCAAGAAGATCGTGTGCTAAGGGAATGAGCCAATGGATACAGATAGCAGATCCATCAACATCAGGTGTGTGTGTTCTCTATTGAAAGCATATAATCATACTGAAGTGTCTGTACTGTGAAAGGGTACATGTGTTGCGTGTTTCAAAGAATGTCAAAAAAGCAGAGTGTAATTTTATGTGCCTGGGAGTAACTATTTGAGCTTCAGGCAATACAAACGTTGCTATTACTGGGGAGTAAAAACTCTGCATAATTAAAAAACATCATCAGCCTTACAGTTCCTGTAGAATGTGGTAACTTCCTTGCCTGAAGGCTGCTCTTGTCTTACTAAGTCTGTTTACCCTGTCCAAGATTAGATTAGTTTAATTATTATGAAAAAGACTGCTCAGATCTTACAACCTAATTATGCAAATGTTTTTAAATGTTCACAAAAGTAATTTATTTATTTGGGAGATAAATGAATCTGTTTTGTCATAAAACAGATTGGAGTCCTGGCAATCTGCAGGCTAGGTTATATCCCCTAAGGCGGATTTTTTGCCATAGATATCTGTGGGATCCCTAGATTACAACATTTTCTAAAGGCATAAATGATCTCTTAAAAAATAAGAGGGTTTGTATTGCATATATTTCTTTGTTTTACAAATGATCATAATCCCAGAAAGAACTATTACAGGATTAATATACAACAAACCTTGTTATGAAAACAAGATTTCTCAGCCAGATTCATGTATAAAATGCTAACAGCTAAAACATTCCTAGCAGTCCTATTAAAATGCACCTGTTTTATGAAGCTTGGGATCAAATTTCTTTCAAAGAGTTCTGTTACATATACTGCTGTAAAAAAGAATTCTTCCAGAAATAGCCCTTTCTTCAAAAGAAAGCAGAAGTGTCCTTTCAGAAGTTTCTACAACTGATTTTGTTGCAAGCTATAAATTTGATCTCTTCTTCTGTTACATATAGTAACTATTAATTATAATGATGAAGCTTTTAGGCACCTATGTATCTTTTTATGGCGCCTTCAAATTGATTTTTCCAACATCAAGGGATATCTCATGACTGTCTTCAACAACTTTGTCTAATAGGCTTGCTCAAAGAATGGTGAATAGTCCAAATCTGTATACTCAGCCTAATGGCATAATGAGGAATTGAAAAGACAAAAGAACAGATGACTCTTTGGAGTGGAGTGGAATCTGGAAACTAGTTTGGAAAGTATATTTCAGTTACTGCTTTTGGTGGCAAGATCAGTCATATTTTACTGGCAGAGCCCTTGCTCTGGTGATGTTGATCACAAGTATCTTCTAGCAAACTCAGGTTTGAAATCTGAGAAACCTGCTGCCAAATACATACGCCAAATCCTGGCTTAGGGATAAGGCATCTTCTTTAAAAGGATATAAACAGTCCTTTCCTTAATTTGCCTTTACAGCATGGTCATAGTTTTAAGTTATCCAAAATGCATGTGATCAAAGGCTGGATGTAGAGCTAACCAGTCTCAGGTTCGTAGTTTAGAAACTTTAGAATCATAGATCATTAAACTCAATTCCCTGTTCAGCACAAGAATTCAGTTAAAACTTTCTTGACAAAAAGTTGTTCAGCATTGGCTTAGATCCATCCAATGAAGAGCAGCTCATAACCTCTTTTCCTTGGTCACTGATCCCATTATTAAAGCACACAACCAATTCATTGACAAAAATACCATGTGAAAGACAGGGAATGGCCAGAAAGTTTTGTTCCTTCTATTTTGATGGTGTAGTTGATGGCCATATTAAACATTAGATGTTAGCCACGCTCTGCATTGTATTATTTTAAATAACTACGTCTATAAATATTTGTTATATTGGCTGTCAGAAAAATAAATATAATTAAACAAGATTAGAGAGAAGCAAATTAGCAAATATATCTGGGAAAAATTAAAAATAAAAAGACGCCTGCATTAGGGTATAGACAAAGGATATACACTGTCCTCAATGTATATCCTCATTTAAGCTGATGCTCCCATTTTTTCTGTACAAGTTCTCCTCCAATGTGAATGTTCCAAGTTTACCTCCATCATTAATGTCACAATGATGCATTAAGGCCTTTTACATTCAATGTTTATTTCCCCATCTCAGATGATGTACTTCATTAGAAATATATTGCACTAAGAGCAATGCATACTGTCTCCTTGATTTGTATATAAATTAACTGCTATTTAAATAGGCAGGGCAATGGCTCTACATGGAGATTATATCTAGAGTTCTCTGGTGTATTAAATGGAGAATGTGAGCGATGATATTAAGTAGCTAGTATGACATCACCATTATCATGGATATTCAGGAGATTAGAAGCTGATGGCTGTCATTTAAATGAACACATCTCAAGTGCACCTGCTTTATAATTATTTGTTGGAGTAGGATCATTAACATATTCCTTAAGTCATTGTAATTTGCTAGCAATTTGGATCTACATTAATGAATACACACACACAGACACACAGACACACTTACAAAAATGCACAAACATATATACTCTAAGTACACACACATACCATTCTTATATGGATAGAATTAAAAAAAGCTTTTCAAAATGCACAGTACATACTTCAAATTATAAATCACATTCACATACCCGCATTTTGACCTTAGCAGCACGTGTCACAAACATTGGAATTTGTAACGTTTTGGCTTTTGCTGGAAATATTTGCCTAGCTTATGTTTCCCAAAGAAAAACTAGTTATTCTGTACTTCAGAAGGTTCATGCAGTTGCTAAGACAGTCAGAGGTGATACTTAGTCTTCTCCTTCAGTCTTCTTACCATGAGTTACTTTGCAAAACACAACAGACATGCTTTTTTTCATTAAGAAGGGTGTACTGGGAATTATGGTTTCAATAGGTTTTCTTATTGGTAGAGATTACAGTCTGTTCTGATGTTATCTTACCTATCTGATGTTATAACTGGTGATATGAAGAGAATAATAACATCTTAGAGTTGTGGAATTGGAAGAGACCATGATGATCATTTAGTCCAACCCTCTGCAAAGTACAAGAAAATCAGTTAAATCATCCTTGAGAAGTCCAGCCTCTTCTTAAAAATCACTAGATGTGGAGAATCCTAATTTCCATACTTATACTGTTCCACTGCCGTACAAATCTTCTTTATATTTAAATGAAACCCAGGTAGCTGCAACTTGCACCCATTATATCTGGTCCTAGTGTATGTGGCAATAAAAAAATAGTCCCTAATCATCTTCCCTTTAGTACTCTTTTAGGTACTGATATCTTGTCTATCCCCTTAGTCTTCTTTTCTCTAGATTGAACATCCCCATTTCTTCATACAGCACCTCCTCAAGTCCCTGAATCACATTTGTCACTCTCTTCTGAACCTGTTCTAACCTGTCAATATCCTTCTGGAAATGTATATGGTATTCCAGATGTGGCCTATCCACTGCAGAGTAAAGGAAATAAAAACCATGTGCACTTGACACAGTGCTTCTTCCAATGCTGCCTTTCTAGCATTTGTCTCACACCCAAGTCCTATTGTAATGCAGTGCTTCCATGAATCCAGTGCCAGCTCAAGGATATATGGCACCCTCAAGCCACATTGACTGATGGTACCAGCTCATGCCAATGTGAAGTTTTGCATTTTTAGAAGTATTCAGTATGAGATGTGACATTAGCACCCTCAGATCTTCCACAGCCTGGGCCAGTGCCTACTTAGCCTTAGCCTAAAGCTGGTCCTGCCACATTTTATATGTGCATCCTATATTTTTCCTCTCTAAATGTAATACCTTATATGCCTTGTTAGTGAAGAACACCTTCAAAACCCAGTCTTCCAGCCTGTGCAATCTCTTATGCCATCTCTTTCTCTTGCCTTTTTCCCCTTACTAATACATTCAATTTGTTGAAAGACCTTTTTAATTTCTTTCATTGAAGAAGAATTTGTGGTGAAATATTCATGGGTGGGATAGGATGCTCGTACATGTCAAGTGTATGTGGATCTCCTGCCTTTCATTTGTAATCATCTTTGCATCAGCTATCCTGGTTTCTTATGCAATATTGGTATGGGAAACAATTCTATTGTGGGCACCTCCCGTGTGGCCAAGGTGTTCCAGCATTATAGAGCACTGTGTGGGTAGGAAGAAGGCTTGATAGTTACTGCAACATTGAAAATACTATAAGCTTCACTCCCATAAAATGAAATGAGATTAAGTATTGTTGAATGAACCTGCCTAAAATTTAGCTGCAAGTATAGTTGGACATATATCTCATGGCCTACAGTATCTGAAAACATATATACTTAAATATGAAAATATTTAACAGTGGTTAACTCAATTCACCACTCATCTTGAAAGTAGCAAGTTGAAGGCAGCACATTTCACTCCTATTTGATAAGGATTATAATTCTTGCTCTTGCCACTTTTCCCCTTTTGTAAAACTCACAAGCCAACAAACAGACTTCCTTCTCAGTTTTTAAAATTGCTGGCTCTGAGTATGGCTTTAAAGTGCAGCTGCAGAAAAACACTCTGCAAAGACTGAGGAGGCTATCCAGAGGAAAGAAAAGAATGGTGATGGATCCAGGGCCCCTCTGCTATTGCTCTGCCCCATCCTATCAGCAAATTGAAGGCTTTAAAAAATAAAGAGAGGAAAAGCAACATTGGAAAGATGTTTCTCAAAAGAAGAAGAAAATGAATAGTGTCCATGGTAGTGGAGAATGGGGTTGATATTAAAATAATCCCCTTCCTCTTCCACAATTGAATGCACCTTTCCTGTTTTGATGTTCTTTTGTTCTCCACACTAAAGTCAGGTTGTCTTCCTCTTTCAACTTTATTCAGGGTAGGTGTGTACAAGTGGAGGTTCCAGGCATTGTGTGATCTTCATCACCCCTCCAAAATTTGCTGGAGAACTGTAATTTACAGTGTGACAGAAAAGGAAGATGGCAAAAAGTGAAATGTAGACCATTGATTTATTTAGGTTGTAACTGGATTTAAATAAAATCAGATCTCAATTTTGTCATGACCCTTCCTATGCCTCAGTGCAGCTCTAGGCCACAAAGCAGTTGCTAGATATTTTTACCCAAATTACTCTACAAATTTAAGCAAGGCAAAGGAGACACAGAAAGAGAGACAAAGACACACAAACTCTTCTTTAGGCATTCAAAATGTGTGAGCATCGGGAACTGCCCTTCCCTCAAAAAATCCTGGGAGGGACTTCAAAGCTTTACCCAAAGGATATGGAAGTCCTAAAATGGGCTGCTAGACTAACAGCCCTTAGGAACCCATTTACCTGAATTAGCTTTATTAAAATTGCCTCTGGGACAGACAATTCCCCTCTCAAAACAATATCACTTGTTATAAAATATTCAGCAAAGAACAATTGAAAATGCACACAAATACACATATTCATCATGCTGTTCTCTTTAACAATACTGTGAAAAGCTCAGAAAAAGAATAAGAAATATTGAGACCCAAAAAAATGAATATTGCTAAATCTAGTTTATCTAGTTTATCCTAGCACTATTTAATATACTTTTCCATACATTTCTCTCTTTGTTTCTATCACATTCATACACTTACTTCATATATTGCCTTTTGAGGTTTAAACTTTTTCTCGTCTCTCTTTTTCTGAAAATCTCACCAGCTCCATCCAACTATAATTTTGTCAATCTTCCATTTCCTTTCAACTTATTCACTCTTCCTTCATATGTTTATTTTGTATTTTGATCCTCATTTATTTATTTCTATATGACCAAACCATCCTTATTTTGTACTGATCAGCCACTCTTTGATTCAATCTGTATTCATTCAACATCCATTTGTTGTCTAATAGAATTTATTAAGTATTTGGAGAGGTAAATAAGTAAAAAATAGCAGCTGCATTAAAGAGAAGACCCAAGAAGATTCCCAGGGAATTCAACATAGTTGATGTTAAAAAACTAATGATCGTGCTGATTTAGATGCTATCTAAATAATTAAAATAAAGCTCATGACATAAGATGAAATAATTATGTAAGGAGTGCAGAGGTGTAGAACTATATTATTTAGGTTTAAATCTGTATATACAGCTAGTAAGCAAAATAAAATCATATAAATTAAAGACTAGAATTAAGAGGTAGATTTTAATTAATACATTTTGAGTTAAGTACTGTCAGTTCAGAAGTGTGATTGATTGTCTATCTTGAGAGAGAGAGAGAGAGTTGTTCTTTAAGTTTTAATGAGAAAGGTATACCTTTAGATTTAAGCTTGTAAGACCTTGTTTAAGGAGGAATTTATGGGATCAATATTAACTTATTTACAAAGGGACTTTTTTCCTGAAACTTCATATTTGGAACAAAAATGAAATTAAAGTAAAATGAAGTTTTCTTCATGTGGGCTCCTGAACACTTTATAGACACATTCCTCGGCAGCAGAATGGAGGGCTTCAAAAATAAGTAGAAAAATATGTGATGATGAATAGTTGCTCCACTAACTTTTTGGAAGAGATATTTCAAATGCCTTGCTCAAGTAATCTTCCATAGAATTCAACAATGAAGAGAACCATTAAGATTGGCATGTCAAACTAGAACCAAGGAGAAGATTCCCTAGTCATGAAGGCAATTGTATGGTCTTGAGCCAGTCACTATCTTTCAGCTTAGTCTTCCTCACAGATTAGATGATACACATCTATTTGAACTCAGTGGAAGAAATGTTGGATGTATATGTAATTTAAAAAATATAGTAATTTGAATGGCAAGTAGAAAGTAAATTAGAATACTTTTACTGGTATTCTCACTCATCCTTTTGTCATCACTTTTAATTATCTTTTTTCCCCTCTTCTAATATAATTAAAAAAAAATTAAATTATGCATTTAAGAAGTTTTATTCCAGCTGAAAGTATAATTTAAGTCAGAGAAAGAGTAAAAAGTAACAATATTGCCAATATTACAGCTGATTTCATTTTCAAATCAACATTATCACATCATTACAGATTTGTTAGTTTTATGGAACAATTATTCAGTTGGTTTATTTCAATTTCCAATTATTTCACATTCCACAATTCACTAAGAACACATTCTTGTTAACTTTCTTTAATTGAATGCTTTGTTCATAATAACTTGTTTTAATCACAAAGGAAGAGCACTTGGCCTGAAATGGTTAAAGTAAAGTTCATGTTTCATTATGAATGACAGTATTCATTAACATCAGTATTCCAAACTAAGATGTGCAAAGATAGAAGTAAAACTCAGATATATTATAGATAGGTCTACAAATTTATTAAAATATATATACATACTAAGGCTAAACTATGTTTCCCAAATTCTGATATGATTGAAATCTCAATGGAAGGGGTTCCTTTAAAGTAGTTGAGTCTTGGAATACAAGGAAATTTACACTTGCCAAATATATCTTTAAAAATTACATATATCTGATGAGTGATTTATCTTATGCCACTATATTATAATAAATAAATAAATAACTATTACATGTACATACTATTTCTTACTAAAGTTTATTATGATGTATTTTTTTTCTTTAACAATGCTTAGCTATTTTCATATGAACCACTAGATGGCAATAAATATAACCTGAATATCAGTAATCTTTAATAAGAGTTCAGCATTTTAAATTATAATTGTCACCAGTGGTTAGCCACCCACATAAGTCATCTCTCATCAGTGAAATGTAGAAGAGACAGACCACCTTCTAGCCTGATCAGTGGATGGTTTGTATTTCTAAGATCACTCTTAATCTCACAACGATATTTTCCCAAGAGTCATGCAGTTTGGCCATGACTCATCGCTAGCTGTAACTAGTTAACTAGTTAATGTAGTTAAATGTAATTAAAACAGAATTCTGCCATGGATTTTATTGGTAATAAATTTGCACATTTCACTGCCAGCAGATCCATGGTAGAAAGAATGTAATGATGCTGACAGAAGTTGCATTTTTAAAATCCACAACATGGTTTAGTCTCCTTCCTTCCTTCCTTCCTTCCTTCCTTCCTTCCTTCCTTCCTTCCTTCCTTCCTTCCTTCCTTCCTTCCTTCTTCTGAAGACACTTTCTCACATAGATTGTGGCAACTAGGAGAATGATGGGTACAACAAGTTTAGCAGATCACACATTTTTAACTCTCTAGAAGAAATAGAGACTCTATAGAAAACAATGTCTTGAGCGCACTATGCCCCAAAGGTACTCTAAGTCTTGGTTTATATAACACAGAGAACCCTAGCTCCAATTGCTCTGTTCACATACCATGCCATGCCCAAGCTAATAATAGGGCTCTGTGAAGCTTTGAAGGGGTGCTTCAATTTGAAGGAAACTTCACTTGAAACTGGATCTTTGAACTGAATCTTACAATCACTTTGAGACATCAAATCAAGTAGTTTTGAATCACTGCAGAGAGATTTCATAGGTGATATGAAATTCAGTGGACTATCTGGCTTCACAGTCTCAAACATCACAGTTTTCCTTCTATACACAAACAAAGCTCAGAAGAGATTGAGTTGGACAGTGATATGAACAAGCAGCCAATAACTTTTGTCATTTCCAAAGGATTTGATTCATTTGGATTTCCATGTGAACAGTTTGCCTTGAGGTTTCCATTGGGCTTTTCATGAATAAGAACCTGGGTATGACCAGATTTAAAACATTTTAGGTATTTAGTTAGATATTCTGCCTTCTTCCATGCACACATCTCAGGCAAATTTCTACTCAGGGGGAGGGGGCAGATAGTATCGATTGTGACATAATTATTGATGATTTTACTTCTAATTTGAAAAGCCCCCATACCACAGAAAGCTTCTTGGTACCATTTAGAATACAACCCCATTGACTGCTCCTTGCAATGTCCATTAGATTTTGTTTGCAACTTTCTTTAAAGTTTATGGCTAGCTGGGAATGATGGAAGTTGGGCCAATGCAACTGTAATGGGTAAGGCTAACTTACAAATCAAATCCAAGCTCTCCATTGATATATGATCTCATAGTGTGCTAAAATCTGCCTTGAAAGTTCACAAAACATTCATTTCCCTGTGAAACACTTTTGTTTTTCAACTTCATTCAGCTTTATTCTCCAGTTGTCTGAGATTTTATTTCTAATTTCTCCTGATGGCATTTTTGAACTTCACTTCACTTGAGGGATTGATGTACTGCTGATATTGTTTTCTGTGAGGCCTCTTTCACTCATTCCAAAGTCTCCTTTGCTGCCCACACTCTCCAGTTTGAAAAAGACCCATGGAAGGAGTTCCTTCAGGATGTCTTTCTTTGAGATTTAATGGAAACATGGAAAGTAAGGAAAGCTGGAACTCCTGGTGAGATGATTGTACAAGACACGACATTTTTACCCCTTTACCATCCCCTCATTAAGTTCTCATAAGAACACCTTATTCCACCTTTGAGAATTTCACTGAAATTCTCTTTTCCTTTAAAAAACATTTTAAAGTAAATTTTCTTTCATCAAATTGAATGAGGTCTGGTAGTTTTTAAAAAATACAGGCAATTTTTTTTCTCAATATCACTGTCCAAGTCATGTGACACTACTCTATGAAGCAGAGAGAAGAAGTGGCTGATGAGGTAGTACTTGATAACAATAGACAGGTGATGCTCCTTTCACATATCTAAGAGAGTTTAGGAAAATACTGAAGAAGGATTTTTGCACCGCAGTTAAACCTGTGTATGTGGAATGTGACAGACAGAGAGAAAGAGAGAGTTTAGGAAAATCTCATAAAGGAGACAATACATGTTCTGTCGTTATTACAATAAGACTCCTGCATTTATGTTATTTAATGTGTTGTGCTGCTGAAATCTAAAAATATGAAACTAACAAGATGGAGCTTCATTCCTCCTCTCCTTCTCAGATATCACTTTTCTTACCATTATTCCCCATCCCCACTCTTTCCCCCATCCATCTAAACCTTTTTCTGGATTAACAAAAGTACGAACCAATCAGGAAGGAAGATAAAGATGCCCATTTTGGAAAAGGCTGAGTGCTTCCAAATGGTAGAGGAAAGGTCAACCTAACAGCATTAGGGCAAGCATTTTGGTAGCCAGTTACCACCTACTGTGCTTATTACCCAGACTACAAATAGGGGAGATGTGTGGGATGATTATAGAACTTTCTGATAGTTATAACTCTAGTGCAGTGGCAGATCTGGAAAAAAAAATCCTCTTTTCCTGACATATGAACTCTTTGCAAATTATTAGCATCACCAGAAAACCTTTTAGAGCTTTCCAGCTTCCAAGCCCCCCATTTCCTTTTCTATATTGAATAAACAAGCACTATCTGTAAACAAAAAACAACAACAACAAAAACAGAGTGAACATGTTATCTTTGTCATAATTTTCAGTATTAAGTTTGGAAAATATTTTAAAACAAAATTACCTCGCTAAAGTTTCTTAATATATGCGCCCCTTGAACAATGCAGGATATTTTGGGGAGTATTTTTTTACTTAGATACATTTTACACAGTTTGTATTGGGTTGTTGTTTTTTAATGTTATTATTTATGAATTGCCCAAAGTCAGTTGGAGTCAGGTTGTGTCTAAATTGAAATAAATAAGTGAGTGAGTAATTCCAGGTTGCTGGTCTAAAGATTCCATTCACTAATTCATATTGATAGTAGTAAATAAATTTACTAAACTTTATTGTGATGGTTGTCAGGTTTCAGCCCTGTCCAGATTTGAAACTTGGGTTCTCCAAGGAGGAGGAGGGAAAGAAACCCTATGGAAGTCTTCAGTCACAGAATTAAAGAGAATTATTACCTGAGTATGACATCTTCTGAAGAAAAACTTCCAGAATACAGAGTTTTCACATTTGTGAAAGCAAGTAACCTGAAATCACTCCACAAGATACTTCTGATCACAAGTCAACAACATCTATGTTATCTGTCTGTCAATCTAGCTCAGTGTTTCTCAACCTTGGCAGTTGAGATGTGTGGCTGGGCAATTCTGAGAGTTGAAGTCCATACATCTTAAAGTTTATTTGTTTATTTATATTTTGAATTTAGGCACTGCCCATCTCACTCAAAGAATGACTGATGTTGAGAAACACTGATCTACCTATTTATCTACCAATCTCTGTCTATCCCTTCCTCTTTTCCTAGAAGCCTTCTGGAGAAATGAAGAGAACTGGGAATGGATAGGAACCCTCCCACACACACACACAAGCAACTAATGAGTGGAGATAGTGCTATTTATTACTATACAAACGTAGTGCAAAGACGTTATATGTTTTAGAATATCTATCATTTGTATATCTATCTATAGTGACCAAGCATAAATATGTACCTTAATACCTAATTTACTACTTAGAACATAACTAAATGAATTAAATTTCTATTATTTTGTTCATAATACAAACTGCTTCACTGCTAGTTTCTTCTCTCATGCTACCGTATCTGCAGGCTTAGAAACACTAACAGCTTCCCCTCTTAATATTTTCTTGCCCAGTTCTCCGGCACCGGAACCATGTGGAGGTCACCACACCACCATCTAGAATCCAAAGAGCTGCATTTTCTTTCTCCTGGCTCTTTTCTGTTGGTTCTTGGTTTTGGCTGCCTCAGGCTCCATCCTGGTTCTTCTCCCTGGCTGTGGTTCCTCTTCCAGCCATTGCATCCTCTGCTCCATGCCTTGTTCAGTTGCCTCTCATTCCAGCAGCACCTCCTGCCAAACCTAGAGAAAATCTCCTCTTTCTGTCTAGTGCTCTGGCTTCTTTTATACTTCTTTCTTTTGAAACCTACATGCCAGCCTGCAGGTCCTTCTAAATTATTTCAAACTTTTTTCCCCCTTTGACTGCAAGTGCTTATGTGCCTAAACTGGGCAGACCACTGCAGAGGAAAAGAGTTCTGACCTTGATAGCCACATGTAACATTTTTCTGCCTCAGGGCAGTTCATCCTTCCAGATGGAGGCCTGCTCAGGGGGAATAGGAACAGAAAAATGTGGAATGAGGATTTAGAAGTATATGAAAAGTATATGATGTCATGTTCTCATTCTAATGTATGGTTAACATTGTAACGTTTCACATGTCATTCTCTGTTCCGTGTTCTTTCACCCGGGGTTTTTCCATTCTTTCGCCCTCCCTTGTTTTGAGGGCTTGGAATGCATGTTTGGGTTTGCGCTCCTGTTCAAGGTTACTTTCCCAGGCGCGTCTAACGGCTTCCAGCACCTGGGAGGGGGAGCGTCCTGACGGGCGACGGGGCGGGACCTGCTCACAAGCAAGGCTTTTAAGTTTGTATTTGGCGCGCTTTTGCTCATTCTCAGCTTTCTCTGTATTTGCATACTATTCCTTTAATAAATCAGTTATCTTTAAGCCCGAGCTTGTGAGACTGAGTATTTGGGTTTAGGCAATCGTTACATAAAGCTGAGAATCATTCTACCCATTTTCCGCTAGCCCCATCCAATCATTGGATAAGAGGGAACGCTAGCGATGACAGAACCTCAACCTCAACTGCGCGCAAGTGAGGGAAGCGAAGAAGAGCGGGAGGCGGTCAAAAGCCGGCCAGTGCTAACTTCGAGAGCGCAAAGAGCAGCCCGTCGAGAGTTGCGAGATATCCAATTGGACGAGCTGCTGATATCCATGCAGGAGAGTCTCAGGAGTGAACATAGAACTGTCATGGAAAGAGCACAGGGGAGGGGGTCTCCACAATTGACCTGGGAGCACGAAGTCCCCTTATCACCGAGGGTGGTGGTAACCAACCAACCCTCGGAGGAGCCGGTCACTCCGGCCCGTATGAGGGCATTAGAAGATAAAATGGATTTAATTGTGACGATCCTCAAGGATCTACCCAAAGAGGATCTACCCGGAGAGGCAGAGCCCACCCCGGAGGATTGGGAGGAAGAGCCGTCACAGTACCCCAGGCATAGTACCATGGTGACCCGGGGGAGAAGCAAGACTCGATCAGCCCGTCAAGGGGGGGAGCGAGAGGCAAGACCCCCTAGGGATCGACCGCCCATGGGGGCTCGGCGCACGCTGACATTAGCGGCACCGCCACAGCCAGCTGAGCCGGCAAGATCCTTCCCACCATTTGGAGTGAAGTTCGATGGGGATCCCACCACGCTCTCCTTCTTTATTACTAATGCCAAGCACTACATAGAGGATTGGGGTCGAAATTTTCGGTCTGAACATGGCAAGGTCAATTTCATTGCCAACAAGCTGAGAGGAAAGGCAGCGGATTGGTATGTGCAACTATGCCAAGCTGAGGCAACTGAGTTAGAGGACTTCGATGACTTTTTGTGGGCACTTAAAGAGCATTTCGAAGACCCCCTAGCTCAGGAAACGGCCAAAAATGACCTGCGGAAACTTTACCAAGGGTCCCTCCCAGTTGCCAAATATGCGTTGGAGTTTAAAGCTTTGGCAGGAAAAGTGGAAGACTGGTCTGAGCCAACAATCATCGAATTGTTCAAGCAGGGGCTTGAACCCGAAATCCTTCGATGGGCTCTGGGTAGAGATGACCCTAAAACGCTATATGGGTGGATTCAGTTGGCGGGAAGCGCAGAAAATGCCCTACGAACCTATGCCCATACCAAGGAGCTTCGACAAACACGTCTCGCTAGAGGGGCGCGCACATCTGGACTTGCCAGCCGCCCCAAACCAAAAACCTGGGAAGAAGAGAGGGAGCAACGGTTCTCCAAGGGTCAGTGCCTCAGATGTGGGAAAGAAGGACATCGAGCCACTTCGTGCCCAAGACGCCGTCCAGAGGAACGACAGACGAAACCCACGGTAAAGACGCCTGCTCCTGCTCCACCGCGAAAACTGAAGGCAGCCCTGGCGGAACTGGACCCCCCAGACCTTCCCTTCGGTGAAGAGGAGGAAGAGTTGCAATTCGAGCAGCCGGCGGGAAAAGCCTACCACCTGCCCTGAAGGGCGCCCTAGGGCAGGTGGAAGAAACCGGGCGTAACCATGATTCGGTGAGTGGAAACTTCCCCACACTGACTGTTAAAGTTAAACTAAGCTCAAAAACCAAAACGGTGGAAGTGTGGGCCATGCTAGACTCGGGTTGCTCCCGTTCCCTGATGCACCCTGATGTCGTAGCGGCTCTGGAACTGCCCACGTTCCCTTTGCCAAGACCCATGATTTTCACCCAATTGGATGGAACTATGGCGGGAGGGAAAGCAGTAAATCTTTCCACGGGACTGGTCGCCTTGCAGATGGGCTCCCATCAGGAAAAGCTGCCATTTGTGGTAGCTCCAGTGGGGGGTCCTCTGGTAATCTTGGGGATGCCTTGGTTTGTGAAGCAAAACCCTTTTATCAACTGGCTGCATAGAACTGTGACGTTTGCAGATGGATTTTACAAAGTACCCGAAAAGGACCTACTGGAGGACATGGAGGGTGGTGGGGTAGCGTATACCACTGTGCAAACGCTTCAACCTCTTGAGGGGCTACCCAATCAGTACCAAGATTTTGCTGAAGTATTTGGGGAAACGGAAGCAGATCGCTTGCCACCCCACCGAAAAACGGACTGTGCCATTGAGTTTTTACCAAATGTAAAATTGCCTCACCCAAAAATATACCCCATGTCTCCCAAAGAGCTTACCACGCTAAGGGAGTTCATTGACAAAAATCTAGCTAGAGGTTTCATTGAGCCGGCAAATTCCCCGGTAGGAGCGCCTGTCCTATTCAGGCCAAAAAAGGATGGGTCATTAAGGCTTTGTACCGATTTCCGCGGGCTCAATGCGGTCTCAATATTAAATAAATATCCTTTGCCCCTGATCAAAGATATGTTATCACATCTGGCCAGAGGCAAAATCTTTTCAAAACTGGATTTGAGAGAAGCCTACTTTCGCATTCGCATAAGGGAAGGGGATGAGTGGAAGACAGCGTTCAACTGTCCTCTTGGGGCTTTCCAATATAAAGTCTTACCATTCGGGTTATCTGGAGCACCTGGGGTTTTTATGCAACTAATCAATGAGGTCTTGCATGACCACCTATTTAAGGGGGTACTGGTATATTTGGATGATGTATTGATTTATACTGAAACCATGTCAGAACATATCCACCTGGTGCGTCAGGTACTAGCTAAATTGAAAAAAGCACAGCTGTATGCAAAACTGTCAAAATGTGCCTTTCATCAGTCGCAAATTGATTACCTAGGATACCGGATTTCAGCTCAGGGCATTGAAATGGACCCTGCAAAAGTAGAAGCCATCGTGGCATGGGAACCTCCCCGTACCAGGAGACAATTACAAAGTTTCCTTGGATTCTCTAATTTCTATCGAACATTCGCCCAAAATTTTGCAGAAATCGCCCTCCCCCTTACTGAACTGTTAAAAACTAAAGGACAGGGGGATACGCGACGTTCAAAGAACCCAGGCGCGCTCCTTAAATGGACTCCCGCCTGTCAGCAAGCGTTTGAAGCGCTAAAACAAATCTTTACCACAGAACCGATTTTACAGCATCCAAACCCCTCTAAACCCTTCGTGGTACAAGTCGATGCTTCTGATTTTTCCATAGGAGCAATTCTATTACAAGCTGACCAATCTGGCGCTTTAAAACCCTGTGCCTACCTCTCTCGCAAATTCACGGAAACAGAGAGAAGGTGGCATGTTTGGGAAAAAGAGGCTTTTGCTGTAAAAACAGCGTTAGAGACGTGGCGACACCTATTGGAAGGCACTTCAAACCCTTTTGAAGTCTGGACTGACCATAAAAATCTGGAAGCTTTAAGCACCAGTCGAAAACTCAGTCCCAAACAGCTACGCTGGGCTGAGTTTTTCAACCGCTTTGACTTCACCCTTAAATTTATACCAGGCAAGAAAAATTTCTTAGCTGATGCACTCTCGCGCAGACCCCAAGATGCTGGCCCAGGGCCAACGGTCCAAGGCACCGTCTGGACCGACAAACAATTAGGTTTGGCAGCGGTGACTCGCAGCCAGACCCGAGCGCAATCAACTCCGCCTCCAGCCGCTCCGCCTTCCAGCCGCCCGCCTCCCTTGTCAATTCCCTCCGATTTGCAACAACAGTTGCTCTCCCACCTTAAAACGGATACTTGGTTGCAAACCAATAGACACATTTTAACTTTCACCGATGATCTTGCCTGGCGCAACGATCGTCTCTATGTACCCGAAGCAATGCGAAAAACCATACTCCAGCGCTGCCACGATGACAAGCTAGCTGGGCATTTTGGCTACGTGAAAACTTTGCACCTCGTTCGCCGCCAATTCTGGTGGCCAACTTTACTCAAAGACTTGAAGGAATATGTCACTGCGTGCCCTGTATGTGCGGCGATAAAGCGCAAACCGGGCAAGCCCCAAGGTCTCCTTCAACCTGTGGCCACTCCATCTGTCCCTTGGCAGGATATCTCCATGGATTTTATCGTTGATCTACCCCCTAGTCAACGCAAAACTGTCATTTGGGTCGTCAAAGATTTTTTCTCCAAACAAGCCCACTTTATCCCATGCGCTTCTATCCCCACCGCACAACAGCTGGCACGCCTCTTCCTCATCCACGTGTACCGCCTCCACGGTATCCCCGCCCGTTTGGTGAGTGACAGAGGCACACAATTTACGTCACAATTTTGGCGGGCATTTTTAAAACTTTTGGGTACAAAACAATCGCTTTCTACCGCCTGGCATCCGGAAACGGACGGATCTACAGAGGCGGTTAATTCTACATTGGAACAATACCTCAGAGCTTTTGTTAACTACCAGCAAGACAACTGGGTCGATTTACTCCCATTTGCTGAGGTCGCTTACAACAATTCCATTCATCAAACCACTGGTCAAGTTCCCTTTAAAACAGTTTTTGGACGTGAATTCGTTCCAATTCCTGAACTTCCTCATCCTCAACCGCTCCCAGCCACCCTCGCTGGCTGGGCTGACTCTCTTAAAGACTCATGGTCACATATTCTCCTCGCTCTCCACCATGCCCAGGCTACCTACAAACGCCATGCCGATGCAAAGCGTTCCCCGGAACCATCTTTTGCGGTCGGAGATAAAGTCTACTTGTCAACTAAGTTTATCAAGTCCCCACAACCCTCTAAAAAACTTGGTCCTAAATTTGTCGGTCCTTTTCCAATTGTTGCTCAAATCAACCCTGTTACGTTTAAACTTGATTTACCTCACAACCTTAAACGTTTGCATCCTGTTTTCCATTGTAGTTTACTCAAACCCTGCCTGTCGTCGGACCGTTGGCATCCACAACCCATTCCTCCACCTCCCCTCATGATTGACAACCAGCAACACTTCGAGGTCACATCTATCCTCGATTCCAGACGCCAGCGCTCCACTCTACAATACCTCATCCGCTGGAAACATTTCCCTCATCCTGAATGGGTTGCTGCTCCAGACGTGCATTCTCCTCGTCTCGTAGCCCACTTTCACTCTGCCTATCCTGACAAACCGGGTCCCTAATTTCTTTTGGGGGGGCAATATGTCATGTTCTCATTCTAATGTATGGTTAACATTGTAACGTTTCACATGTCATTCTCTGTTCCGTGTTCTTTCACCCGGGGTTTTTCCATTCTTTCGCCCTCCCTTGTTTTGAGGGCTTGGAATGCATGTTTGGGTTTGCGCTCCTGTTCAAGGTTACTTTCCCAGGCGCGTCTAACGGCTTCCAGCACCTGGGAGGGGGAGCGTCCTGACGGGCGACGGGGCGGGACCTGCTCACAAGCAAGGCTTTTAAGTTTGTATTTGGCGCGCTTTTGCTCATTCTCAGCTTTCTCTGTATTTGCATACTATTCCTTTAATAAATCAGTTATCTTTAAGCCCGAGCTTGTGAGACTGAGTATTTGGGTTTAGGCAATCGTTACATATGAGGGCAAAGAGAAGCTTACTTTCTCCCACTCATTCATACTGGAAAAACAGTATGGTTAAGACCTAAAATAATGCAGTATTGTATGTATATGTACTGTATATATGTATATAACTGAGACTTGGCTGGGCACTGAAGGTGTGTTCCCCTTTCAGAAATATGCCCACCTGGATTTCAGGTGTCAGCAAGAGCCCAGGGTAGAGGGTGTGTGTGTGCTTATTTTTAAGATCCACAGCATGAGTTAATATCTTGCATTGATCTCACCAACCAGAATCTTTGGAAGGAAATGCTACCAAGATAAATATTTTTTCCAGATCTGCCTCCTCAGGTAGTTCAGAAATACAAGCTATTTATTGGAGCTCATTTGGATGCAAGGTAAACTGGCCAGTCCAGTGAGTGGGGGTAGGGTATAAGTACTAAGATGCATATGACAAAACAGGGTTTTTTCCTGCAATTTATAAGTATATATTGGATTGATGTTCTCTTTTTTTTAATATTCATTTGGTTGTAAGCTGCCTAGAGTCATCTGATGAAGGAACACATAACTATGATAAAATAAATGATTTACAAGCATGAAATAATATTAGAGTATAACTCAACATTTTAGATATACATTCAGAAAAACTGGAATCAGCAAACATGGTCTTGTTAAATGCAGAAAAAAAGCCAAATATGGTGCAGTTTAAGTTTTGGAGAAATTAATAGCAGTTCTTAGCGGAAAAAAACTGCTGAGAATAATTTGGGTTCAGTATGAAGTCAGTCAGAAAATCAGGACAAACTTTTTTGCTGTAAATCCTCTTTCTTCCTTCTTTGCTATTTTCATGTGTATCATTTTTGTTTACCTTATCAGTCCTCATTATAATGCAGTACATAGATGCCTATTTATTATGGTCAGTGGATACTTCATTTTAATTACTTCAAAGCAAATGCATTTTGCAAGTATTTGATTCCAATTTCAGGCAAGGAAGAACAAATTATAACATCATTTGATGTAATGTAATCTTCAAACATGAGCAGCCTGCAGTTAATAAAGAATGATGTGTTTGCTTCTCATTTGCTTTTTTGTCTCTGATGATGACAATTTAACTTAATCAACATATCTAAATGATTTTCAAGTTATACAAAAATTTTCTGTTTAATATTGCTGAAGTATAATATTGTGAATGTAGCCTGTGTGCCACAGTGCAGACTGTAGGCTCAGATGTACAATATATATGTTTATTTATTTTATTTATTTATTACTCATATTTAGCCACCACCTATCTCCCCAGATTGTTACCAATCAAAGAGAATATCTGTAGCTCAGGGTTGAACTGTGGAGTCCTTGGTGCTCTCTGAGCTTTGTTGTTTTCTCAGCCATACTTTTAACTGGGAAACGGTAAGCATTCTCGACTAAGTCAGATCCAAAAACACTAGGAAATTCCTGGAAGCTTGGCACCCAGACAAGTCAGCCATCAACAGGCACATAGAGGTAAACAACATTTACATACCATTCAGAAGAGACAATAAAAAACTAAAAAGGAAACAAAAAGACCAGAACACCTTCTTGCCAGCAATCAACACCCAGATAAGCAAAGATTAACCCCAGGATTAATACCTGATGAACAACCAAGCAGTATATAATATCCTAATCAAGGAACTACCAACTCAGTCAAACAATCAAGCAGTAAACAACAGCCTAATCAAGGAACTACCAAGGAAAGAATGACACCCCCACCAATACTGTCAGGACAAACTAATGTATATAAAACCCACTCCCTTCTAGCACTGGAGATGTTGCCTAGCTGGGCAATGAAACATCTGCAAGAAAACAACCAAGCTCAGAGAGCACCAATACATATGTCTTTGTCACATACTGTACACACCCAACCCCACCTCCTACTAGATATAAAAAAAAGTTTAGCCCTTTTAAAACAAAGGGTAGAACTCCAGGGAGAGAAGCTGCTAAAAAGCGGGCAGTTTTAAAATCATCCCAGCAGTCTCCTATTAAGGTATTGCAATCTTCAAGAAACTGGAGAAGCCCATGTAATTGAAGCAGAAGAACATTTGCTTCAGGAGTCTTGTTTTTCCGTAGGAATGGATAAAATAGATAACCAGGAATTTGAACTACATTGTAGATTTTTGTTTTCTCTGTTGTGCTATGTCTCACATTTTTCACTTCTTTGGACACATTACTGCACTGCGTTTTCAGCAAAGGATCGTTACCTTGTCGTGGTGCTGGAGCTTGAGCACCTCAATGATGCCATGAGCTAAACCGTGAAGGGCCACCCAAGACGGGAAGGTCATGACAGAGAGGTCAGACTAAATGCGATCCCTGGGGAAGGTAATGGCAACCCACCCCAGTATTCTTGCCATGAAAACTCGGTGGAATAGTACAACCAGAGATATGTCGGTATACCACCGGAAGAGGAGACCCCCAGGTCGGAAGATAGTCAAAATGCTACTGGGGAGGAACAGAGGATGAGTTCAACTAGCCACAGATGTGATGACGCAGCTAGCTCAAAGCCGAAAGGACAGCTAGCGGCCGACGGTGCTGGTAGTGAATGGCGAATCTGATGTTCTAAGGATCAACACAACATTGGAACCTGGAATGTAGGATCTATGAGCCAGGGCAAATTGGATGTGGTTATTGGTGAGATGTCAAGATTAAAGATAGACATTTTGGGCGTCAATGAACTGAAATGGACTGGAATGGGACACTTCACATCAAATGACCACCAGATCTACTACAGTGGACAAGAGGACCACAGAAGAAATGGAGTAGCCTTCATAATTAATAGTCAAGTGGCTAAAGCAGTGCTTGGATACAATCCAAAAAACGATAGAATGATCTCAATTCGAATTCAGGGCAAGCCATCTAACATCACAGTGATCCAAATATATGCCCCAACCACAGACCCTGAAGAAGCTGAAGTAGAGCAGTTCTATGAGGATCTGGAGCACCTACTGGACAACACGCCTAAAAGAGATGTTATTTTCATCACAGGAGACTGGAATGCTAAGGTGGGCAGTCAAATGACACCTGGAATTACAGGTAAGCATGGCCTGGGAGAACAAAACGAAGCAGGACATAGGCTGATAGAATTTTGCCAAGACAACTCACTCTGCATAACAAACACTCTCTTCCAACAACCTAAGAGATGGCTTTATACATGGACTTCACCAGATGGACAACACCAAAATCAGATTGACTACATCCTTTGCAGCCAAAGGTGGCAGACATCTATACAGTCGGTAAAAACAAGACCTGGAGCTGACTGTAGTTCAGATCATCAACTTCTTCTTGCACAATTTAGGATCAGACTAAAGAGATTAGGGAAGACCCACAGATCAGCTAGGTATGAGCTCACTAATATTCGTAAGGAATATGCAGTGGAGTTGAAGAATAGATTTAAGGGACTGGACTTAGTAGATAGGGTCCCGGAAGAACTATGGACAGAAGTTCGCAGCATTGTTCAGGAGGCGGCAACAAAATACATCCCAAACAAAGAGAAAACCAAGAAGGCAAAATGGCTGTCTGCTGAGTCACTAGAAGTAGCCCAAGAAAGAAGGAGAGCAAAAGGCAACAGTGATAGGGGGAGATATGCCCAATTAAATGCAAAATTCCAGAGGTTAGCCAGAAGAGATAAGGAATTATTTTTAAACAAGCAATGCACAGAAGTGGAAGAAGACAATAGAATAGGAAGGACAAGGGATATCTTCCAGAAAATTAGAAACATCGGAGGTAAATTCCAGGCAAAAATGGGTATGATCAAAAACAAAGATAGCAAAGACGTAACAGAAGAAGAGGAGATCAAGAAAAGATGGTAAGAATATACAGAAGACCTGTATAGGAAGGATAACAATATTGGGGATAGCTTTGACGGTGTGGTCAGTGAGTTAGAGCCAGACATCCTGAAGAGTGAGGTTGAATGGGCCTTAAGAAGCATTGCTAATAACAAGGCAACAGGAGACAACGGCATCCCAGCTGAACTGTTCAAAATCTTGCAAGATGATGCTGTCAAGGTAATGCATGCTTGTTGTTGTTTATTCATTTAGTTGCTTCCGACTCTTCATGACTTCATGGACTAGCCCACGCAAGAGCTTCCTGTCGGTCGTCAACACCCCCAGCTCCCCCAGGGACGGGTCCGTCACCTCTAGAATATCATCCATCCACCTTGCCCTTGGTCGGCCCCTCTTCCTTTTGCCCTCCACACTCCCTAGCATCAGCATGTTCTCCAGGGTGTCCTGTCTTCTCATTATGTGGCCAAAGTATTTCAGTTTTGCCTTTAATATCATTCCCTCAAGTGAGCAGTCTGGCTTTATTTCCTGGAGGATGGACTGGTTTGATCTTCTTGCAGTCCAAGGCACTCTCAGAATTTTCCTCCAACACCACAGCTCAAAAGCATCTATCTTCCTTCTCTCAGCCTTCCTTATGGTCCAGCTCTCGCAGCCATATGTTACTATGGGGAACACCATTGCTTTAACTATGCGGACCTTTGTTGTCAGTGTGATGTCTCTGCTCTTCACTATTTTATCGAGATTTGTCATTGCTCTTCTCCCAAGGATTAAGCGTCTTCTGATTTCCTGACTGCAGTCAGCATTTGCAGTAATCTTCGCACCTAGAAATACAAAGTCTTTCACTGCTTCTACATTTTCTCCCTCTATTTGCCAGTTATCAATCAAGCTGGTTGCCATAGGTGTAGCTGCAAGCCAGCTTTTGCACTTTCTTCTTTCACCTTCATCATAAGGCTCCTCAGTTCCTCTTCGCTTTCAGCCATCAAAGTGGTATCATCTGCATATCTGAGATTGTTTATGTTTCTTCCAGCGATTTTAACTCCAGTCTTGGATTCCTCAAGCCCATCTTGTTGCATGATGTGTTCTGCGTACAAGTTGAATAGGTAGGGTTAGGGTTATATATACAATTCTTTGTATACTCCTTTCCCAATCTTAAACCAGTCCGTTGTTCCGTGGCCTGTTCTTACTGTTGCTACTTGGTTGTTATACAGATTCCTCAGGAGGGAGAGAAGATAAATTGGTATCCCCATATCACTACTTGCCACAATTTGTTATGGTCCACACAGTCAAAGTCTTTAGAATAGTCAATAAAACAGAAAAATTTGCTGGCATATAGCATGCATTACCTTGACCGCATCATCTCGCAAGATTTTGAACAGTTCAGCTGGGATGCCGTCGTCTCCTGCTGCCTTGTTATTAGCAATGCTTCTTAAGGCCCATTCAACCCACTCTTCAGGATGTCTGGCTCTAGCTCACTGACCACACCATCAAAGCTATCCCGAATATTGTTATCCTTCCTATACAAGTCTTTGTATATACTTGCCACCTTTTCTTGATCTCTTCTTCTTCTGTTAGGTCCTTGCCATCTTTGTTTTTGATTATACCCATTTTTGCCTGGAATTTACCTCTGATGTTTCTAATTTTCTGGAAGAGGTCTCTTGTCCTTCCTATTCTATTGTCTTCTTCCACTTCCGCGCATCGCTTCTTTAAAAATAATTCCTTATCTCTTCTGGCTAACCTCTGGAATTTTGCATTTAATTGGGCTAATCTCCCCCTATCACTGTTGCCTTTTGCTCTCCTTTCTTGGGCTACTTCTAGTGTCTCAGCAGACAGCCATTTTGCCTTCTTGGTTTTCTCTTTCTTTGGGATGTATTTTGTTGCCGCCTCTTGAACAATGTTGCGGACTTCTGTCCATTGTTCTTCTGGGACCCTATCTACTAAGTCCAGTGCCTTAAATCTATTCTTCACCTCCACTGCATATTCCTTAGGAATATTTGTAAACTCATATCTAGCTGATATGTGGGTCTTCCCTAATTTCTTTAGTCTGATCCTAAATTGTGCAAGAAGAAGTTGGTGATCTGAACTACAGTCAGCTCCAGGTCTTGTTTTTACCGACTGTATAGATGTCTGCCACCTTTGGCTGCAAAGAATGTAGTCAATCTGATTTCGGTGTTGTCCATCTGGGGAAGTCCATGTATAAAGCCGTCTCTTAGGTTGCTGGAAGAGAGTGTTTGTTATGCAGAGTGAGTTGTCTTGGCAAAATTCTATCAGCCTATGTCCTGCTTCGTTTTGTTCTCCCAGGCCTTGCTTATCTGTAATTCCAGGTGTCATTTGACTGCCCACCTTAGCATTCCAGTCTCCTGTGATGAAAATAACATCACTTTTAGGCTTGTTGTCCAGTAGGTGCTGCAGATCCTCATAGAACCGCTCTACTTCAGCTTCTTCAGCATCTGTGGTTGGGGCGTTCACCACCAGCACCGTCGGCCGCTAGCCGTCCTTTCGGCTTTGAGCTAGCTGCGTCATCACGTCTGGGGCTAGTTGAACTCATCCTCTGTTCCTCCCCAGTAGCATTTTGACCATCTTCCGACCTGGGGTCTCATCTTTCAATGGTATACCAACATATCTCTGGTTGTGCTGATCCATTTAGTTTTCACGGCAAGAATACTGGGGTGGGTTGCCATCACCTTCCCCAGGGATCGCATTTAGTCTGACCTCTCTGTCATGACCTTCCCGTCTTGGGTGGCCCTTCACGGTTTAGCTCATGGCATCATTGTGGTGCTCAAGCTCCAGCACCATGACAAGGTAACGATCCTTTGCTGAAGAATGCATGCTATATGCCAGCAAATTTGGAAAACACAAGAATGGCCATCAGATTGGAAAAAATCAACTTATATCCCCATTCCAAAAAAGGGAAACATGAAAGAATGTTCAAACTATCGAACAGTGGCACTCATTTCACATGCCAGTAAGGTAATGCTCAAGATCCTGCAAGGTAGACTTCAGCAGTTCATGGAGCGAGAATTGCCAGATGTACAAGCTGGGTTTAGAACAGGCAGAGGAACTCGGGACCAAATTGCCAATATCAGATGGATAATGGAAAAAGCCAGGGAGTTTCAGAAAAACATCTATTTCTGTTTTATTGACTATTCTAAAGCCTTTGACTGCGTGGACCATAACAAATTGTGGCAAGTTCTTAGCGGTATGGGGATACCAAGTCATCTTGTCTGCCTCCTGAAGAATCTGTATAATGACCAAGTAGCAACAGTAAGAACAGACCACGGTACAACGGACTGGTTTAAGATTGGGAAAGGAGTACGGCAGGGCTGTATACTCTCACCCTACCTATTCAACTTGTACGCAGAACACATCATGCAATATGCTGGGCTTGAAGAATCCAGGGCTGGAGTTAAAATCGCTGGAAGAAACATTAACAATCTCAGATATGCAGATGATACCACTTTGATGGCTGAAAGCGAAGAGGAACTGAGGAGCCTTATGATGAAGGTGAAAGAAGAAAGTGCAAAAGCTGGCTTGCAGCTAAACCTCAAAAAAAACAAAATTATGGCAACACTGTGGTGTTGTAGGAAAATTCTGAGAGTGCCTTGGACTGCAAGAAGATCAAACCAGTCCATACTCCAGGAAATAAAGCCAGACTGCTCACTGGAGGGAATGATATTAAAGGCAAAACTGAAAAACTTTGTCCACATAATGAGAAGACAGGACACCCTGGATAAGTTGCTGATGCTAGGGAGAGTGGAGGGCAAAAGGAAGAGGGACCAACCAAGGGCAAGGTGGATGGATGATATTCTAGAGGTGATGGACTCATCCCTGGGGGAGCTGGGGGTGTTGATGACCGACAGGAAGCTCTGGTGTGGGCTGGTCCATGAAGTCACGAAGAGTCAGAAGCGACTAAACGAATAAACAACAAAACTGCATTGAGTACTTAATGTCAGCTTTCAAATATACCTGAAGCTGTTTATGAAGGTAAAAATTCTTTTTCAAGATGTTCTGGTAGAGTGTTTCATTTTTAGCATATCAGTGTCTCTTTATTGTTTATCCAGGATAATATACTATCTTTTGGTTTTTTCTACTAATTTGCCATTGTTTTACTATCATCTAGACAATTCTGTAATTTATCTCCTTCCACAATGAATTCGTATAAGAAGTTTTAAAGGGTTCTTGTTTTTATAACTTTTTAACTTTTCTTTTTTTAAAAAATAAAGTTCAATTTTATCTCCTGTGAGATTGGAAAATATTCCAAAGGTGTTAAGAAGAGTTGAAGCCTGTAATCACCACATTTCAGTGCTATACAGTAAGGAGGTGGCTCTGTTGAAATGCTTTCAGTTTTTGCATGTTAAACTGTAATCACCAGAAAGGTAACACATAATATGAGAACCCCATTTGTCTTACCGATGGGGATTGGAGTGAATATCAGGCAAGGTGTCCTCTAGAAGATAGGTGGCAGCTTCCAGTGTTGGAGCATTCTTTAACTGAAGATGGGATTACTCAATTAGGGTTCATACACATGAGAAAGAATGAGTGGCTTACTATGTCAACAAGTGTGATAAACCGCTTTGCTATACATAAAACTTTAATTATGATGTACTGTTATTGTAAACCTGAGTCTGAGTTGCAGTTTTATTTCTCTTTCTTCCCTAGTCCTTTTCTGTATTAATTGTATGAAGGATTCTGTGTGTACAAAGCCACAGCAGGGTTACATTGCACCTCCATCTTTAATGTTACCTGTCTTCCCTACTACTTTGAGGTTGCTTACCAAAGTAGGTTCAGAATTCAAAATTGCTTAGGACTCTATATGTTTGGTCTTTACCAATAGAGACAGCCAAACTCAAGATGTTGATATCTCTATAGAGGACTGTATACTGCCAGAAATCATTTCATGCAAGTGAATACATGAAGATGATTTCTCAGGTTCTAGACACTAGACTTCTGTGACATACAGACCACCTCAGTCTGTAATGGTAATGAGAAAATGTACTGCTCATATTGAATTTCACCCAATTGTTTACTTTTAACACAAGGTCCTAAATCAGGGAGCTTCTTTTCAAGGACTGAAGGTCATCCATAGAACTCATCTGGACCATAATGAATGTTTTGGTTGAGAAAGATGGAAGTTATACTCAAAGAATCTCTAGGTACTAAGTTGGGGAAGATTGCTGGGGAGTTTCAGGTCCAGTTTATAGAGCCATCTGATAGCTCTATAAATTACATTAGATGGAAGATTCTGGAAGGTTAAATAATTTTTAAAAAACAATATTTTTCTATCTCATAGTGTACAACTGCAGAGCTGGTGCTTTTTCCTCTTCAGTTTGATCTTGTTCATGGGAAAGTGAAGAACATGTGTTTACATTTTCACTACAGTGCAGGGAATCATTGTCATGCTGACTGGGACTTCAATTATATTGAAATTGGTAGTAGCCAAAGAAAAAGAATGATAGGACTTTGGAAATTTTCAGGCAGAATAACACCTTGTCATTCTGTTTTGGTTATAGCAGGAAGAGACCTGGGCCTGAAAAGAGAATGCTAAAATTACTGATAATTTGCTTTGAATTCCTCTGAGTCTGCTTTCATATTATTCTTTCTGGTCTGTGCCACAGGAGAAAGAAAAAGAAAATTTAGTAATTCTGCAAATTGATCTTAATTGAATTAAGCAACAAATTAATATTAACCCCTTAATAATCTGGTTGTTCTGACAGACTACAGCCCAAATTAAAACATGTCATGAATGGGAGAAATCAGCCTTCTGTTTTTTATAAGTTCTTTCAAGCATGTATCTTTATATCCAATAGGTAAAAGTAACTGAGGCAATTTAAATATGCTCTGATCACAGGAAAGCATGCCCAAGCAATGCTGGCCTCTTTGTTGAAACCCATTCTTTCGGAAAATCATTTTCTTTACCCATTGGACAACAAGAATGCATTGTCAAGAAATTTTATAGCAATAATTATAAAAGATGTCCATTTGAACCCATTGAGGTCTCACTGATTTTATCACACCCAGCAGACCTCCCGGCAGGAGGACACTATATTTATGTTAGCAATATATGCGAGAATTGAGATCATAAAATTAAATGACCACATAGAACTGTCATTTGGGTGATGAGCGCCTACATATGTGCAGGCCGGTTTGTTTTGCAGCCAAGTATATACTAAATGGTCCACTCTCAGTGAATGTTCTTAATCACACATTTCTTCACTGTTTCTGCAATATTACACTTGAAGGACTGGTAAGCAGTTTGCTGCAAAATGGTAAATGGCTACTGGCAGGACACGGCTGATCGAAGAGCTCACTAAAATAGAAGTACAGTACATCTTGTATGCAATTGTTTTATGAGAAACATTATGGTTACTAGAATAACATTTCACCATTACCAACTGCTGAGAGAAAAGTCATTAAGATATTTGGCAAGCCCGTGTAATTTTTCAAGAGAGCTATACTATAAGACCTCAGAATAGCTTTTGCTGAAGGTGGAGGGCTGAGGAGGGGGGGTGGAGAGAGAGACTAGCTGTCGCAACGAAACAACTTAAGTCTTCTGTGTCATTTTATTCACAGGGGGTTATTTTCACATTCCAATGAGAGAAAGTTATTGCTTCTGGAGAATGAACAATTGAGCCTTAACCCTTATTATAACAGTGCGATTTCTGAGCAGCAATGATAAATCTTACAGCAGTCATTCCATTAAAAATCACACTTTTATAAGGCACTTTTATAGTCATTCAGATACTTTTTATGCTTGATTTCTAAATAGCAGCTTTAAAACAAAAAGGACTTTTAAAAAAAGAGAGAGAAAGAGACATTTAAGTACACTTCAGAAATTGAGAAGCAAGCAAACCCAAAATAATAATCCAAGTAAACACTTGTGATCCATTTCTTTTCTTTTCTTTTTCATTTGTTGATTCTGGGGAATACAGGAAGTGGAAAATATTTGAGGGGCAAGGGAATTACTGGTTCTCTTCAACCCTTTGTCAACAAAGCACTGGACAAATTCAGTTTCTATTTCTTTTATGCATCTCAACTTGCTTTATAATCCTGGTATTATTTAATCTCCCATTAACATATTGCAGTGCAAACCAGAGCCGTCAGCATATGTCATCCAACTCCTGTTGCTCTCAATAAATAGGGCTTTTTTCAATCTTCATAGGATCATACCCTGATGAAGTGACAAGGCATTGTAGCTTCAAGGTACAAACAGTAATCCTCTGGAAATAAGTTGCTGTGTATCACTTACCCAAATCCATTTCTCTGTCACAGGAACAGTAATGACCTATTACAGTAATTTCATGAGGTAAAAAATGCAGAATAATGAGGCCCAGTGCAACCTAACTCTTCCTATTGTCAACATTGCCAGAGGCAACAATGATTTCTGATTAATACTGTATGACAGAAGATTTCATAGAGGCATTGTAAATGAGGTGATCCAGCACTAAGTAAGATATTTCGTTTTGGTTTCTCATGTCAAGTCAAGGAAAAGAAGTTTTGAACTGTGCATAGGCTAACAGTAAAATTACTAGTTCCCCTCAATTTAAAAAACTCCTGATGTTTTCCACCTAAGGTAAACTGATCTTTTCTACAGCCTCAGAATAGCAAACTCAAATCTGTAATCATAGAAGAACTCAGTTTTCCTGAAAACATAAAATAAGATGATCAGTCATAATCCAATATGAAGGAGTGATTATAAACTTAATTTTAGGAGACCCTGTTGCCTATTCTTACTTAATCAAGAACTAATAGAGTTTTGGGCAGACTTAGTTCTACTTTTATGGAAAGGTCTGCTAAATAATTATTACTTTGAAGCTGAATGAGGTTATGTTTAAATTTTTCCATTATGGTTGCACACAGTAATCTCTAAACATGTAAACATGTTTTGGCTTGAAAAATACATCAGAAGATGCTCTGATGGCCAAACTAATGACTGCAAAAGATCCATTACTGATTGTTCTGCTGTTTCATAAATGTTTCATTGCAACTGGTGCTGTGCTGAAATTCTTTTGTATTTTTTACATTCTCATTCAAGTCTGATGAAAAAGTAATTGTGTTCATAAGCAGTTTTCCCCCTCAGTTAATTTAAAGATGGCAGAGAGTTGAGTCAGAAGTCCATCTTTCCTTATACCATCATCGTCTCTCTAGAAGACTGCAACCTCCTTGTTTTCTCATGCTTCAATTAAGGGAAAACTTTTTGACAAAATTCTTCCCTTGTGGTTTCTCTCCTCTCCTCTCCTCTCCTCTTTTCTCAAAAGGGAAAGAGTAGGCAGTCCAAAACTTCTAAACCTGCCATGAATGAGCTAGTAGAACAAACACCACTTTTGTAGGGCTTTCCCCCCTCCTCCCACTGAAAAAATTGGAAGACATATTTTGGCACAATAATAAATTGCAATCACTAAGAGAAACTGAGTGGGACTGTGACATCTGGGGTGATGGTTAACTCTTTATTTGTGCCATGTCCCTTATGGAAAACTGTCAACCACTATTTTGCTTGACAAATAAAGCATATATATACTGTCATTATATAAATTCATAATGTAAATGGCTGTGAGAAAAAGGGGCTGTTCAGAAGTGATCTCTCAGTTGTGGAACACACCCCTCACCCTGGAAAAAGTTGGATCCAGAGACATGTTCTTCTGGAGCCAGGTAAATATCTATATTTCCCCAGACAATTAAAATTATACTGTGGCTTTATATTAATATTTTTATCTCTGTGGAATTCATGTCATTTTAGTTGCCTCCCAAATGCAAGTTGCTCCAGTATATGATTTTCAGTGATAAAAAGTGATAATGGCCATGCAATGATTTCATTATAAATTTAGCTTTAATGAAGAATAGCATTCAGAATATTCCATATTTTTCTTCCAAATAATATGTAAACTATCAAGGCAGATTATGGTAAAGTTGAAATCCTGGGATAATCATTGATTACTAAAATAATAAAAATAGTGAGTACAACCCATTTGTAAATTCAGCACCAGTCTTATGGAAATTTCATGGAGGATGGATTGATGGAGACTGATCCTATCAGTCACTACCAATCATTATGAATATATCCAATCTCCAGAATCAGAAGAAATGCAACTCTGTATACCAGTGTGGGAAGAACAAAATAGAATACAATTATTGTGCTCCCATTTTGGAGCTTCCAAAAATATCTACTTGGCCTAAAAGAAAGCCACCGTCTTTTCTAATCGAATTGAATTATCCATTCAGTCGTATCTGACCCTTGGCAATTCCATAAGCCAGGTCTCTCCATGATTTCCAATCTTGTACAGCTTCTTTCAGTTCCTTTATATTTTGGCCTGTGTCTGCTTTGATTACATCCAACCAGTGCATTCTTTGGCATCCTCGTCATCTTTTGCCACTGACCGTTCCAATCTAGTATCAGGCTGTTTGTTTCTTCCCATATGAGAACAGGGTCTCAAAAACTGATGCATTTGATTTCACTTTGGGAGCCATGCTTCTGCAACAAACTACAAACTTAAAACAAATAAACCTTCTCCCATGTGCATTCCATTCCTAACAGCTGATGCCAGCCCAATAAAACTGTAATATATTTTATTGCAAGCTTTTGGCTCTCAAGTGTGCCTTTCAGAACTGGTATCATTTGTTAGAGGGGCACTCTGTGATGCAGAACTCAGGACTGACCACAAGAACTTAGAGCAGTGTTCCTGAAAGTGTAGTTTGCAAACTGTTACTAGTCCGTGATGAGATAAGTACTAGATCTGAGAGTACACATGTAGAAACTTTTATAGCAATTTGTCATTGTTGCAACATCCAAGTGTGTGAACCGCAGATGCATTACACAAGCTATAGACAAGCTATTGTCAAACTTGCACGGTGAATCATATGCAGTGCAAGCCATGTTCCAGTCATGCGCAGAAGAACCATGTTACAGTGTTTGATATTTTAATGTTAGTTTGTCAACTGTAAGCCAAAAGTATATAAAAATCTGGGAGGATATAAGCATTTATTTTTATAACTTGTGATTTTTACATTCATTTTAATTTTTAATTAAGCCTGATTTTTAATTTATAGTTTAACATTATTAGCTGAATTAGAGAAATAAAATTTGTAATATTTATTTTTAACCCTAAAATTTCCAAAATGCGGCAGTAGTAGTAAACCAAATGATGATGATGGAAGTGATTCTGAAGAAATGAAAACCAAAAGATTTCATACTAGTTTTATTTGGAAGTATGATCCATCATACAGTTTTGTACCCATAATTGATTAAGAACTGCTAAAACCAGAGTATGTTATTTGTGGAGATGTACTTGCTAATGAAACTATCAAGATCTAACTGACATTTACATAGAAAGCATACAGAAGTTCAAAACCGAAACAATTATTTGAAAGAAGAGTATTGGATTTAAAAAATTGACAGAAGCAGATGTTCAATATTTTACAAAATAAATATTAGCTCATTGCAGGCTTCTTATAAAGTAGCACTTTGAGTTGCTAAGACTAAAATATCTATACAATTGCTGAGACATTAGCTAAAAACTGCATCAAAGATGTTTGCTTGGGTGAACCTGTCACAAAGAAGATAGCTCAAGTACCACTTTCCAAGGACTCCATAGCTTGACATATTCAGGAACCTGCTAATGACAGAGAAGACCAACTCATAGAACAAATAAAGCTAACAATTATTTTTCATTGCAACTTGAATGCACAGATATTATGAACATGGCAATTCTTGAAGTATAGTGTGATTTAACATGATGGTGATATGAAGGAAGTTTTTTTTTTCCTGTTTCATTGCTGACAAACATAACTAGCTCTGAACTATATAAAACTATGAAGAATTAAATTGTCAAAAATGTGGTATGTTCTGATGGTGCAGCTGCAATGACAGAAAAACATTTTGGAGTGGTTACCTAAATTAAAGAGTTTGGGCCAGAATGTAAATGAATGCTCTGCTTCCTTCATCAAGAAAGTCTTACAAATAAAGAATAGAATAGAACAGAACAGAACAGAACAGAACAGATGAATAAAGTCACCTGAACTAAATAGTGTGCTTAGTTACATGGTAAAAACTGTGAATTACTGTATACAAAAGTGAATGTATTAAATTCAAGATTATTCTCTTCATGATGTTGTTTATGATCAGTTTCCATATTATCACATAATAAAGCAGTAAAGAGGAGGAGGAGGAGGAGAAGGAGGAGGAGGAGGAGGAGGAGCTGCATGCTGAGGTATGATGATTATTGTAGGGAGAAATTATGTTGAAAATATTTGAACTATGGAACAAACACTTAGAGTTTCTGTTAGATAAGAAACCAGCTTGTTCCCAGATGTGAATATGATAGCCAGACATGCTTATTTTTCTGATATCTTTGGTATTTTTATGATCTTAATACTTCCATGCAAGGAATGCAACATGTTTTTCAATGGCAGATAAGATGAAAGGGCAACAGTAAAATTTAGAAGCTTGGAAGGACAGTGTTTCTACACATTGTTATGACATGTTCCATAATTTAACAACGATTAGCAATGAAGTCTTACACATCTGTGAAAAGTTATCACCAAACACCTTATGAATTTGATAGAACATTTTGAATTATACAGCAAAAGAAGATCCACCCATAGGGAATTCATGGATCTAGAATCCATTTCTTTCAATAAAAGATAATTTAAATTAAACTGTAACTTTACAGGACAAAATATTGGAACTGGCCACTGATGAAGGATTGAAGATGATTTTTGAAAATACAGCATCACTTGCCTCATTTCGGATAAAAGTTAAAAATGAATATCCTGAGCTTGCTGAAATTGCTTTAAAATCTCTTCTTCCGTTCCAATTAACATAATTTTGTGAGACTGATTTCTCTACTATGAAAGTTATTAAAACAAAACATAGAAACAGTTTAGTTATACAGTACATTATCCCCTACAAGTAAGTTGTCATCAATCCAACCTAGGTTAGATAAATTAATAAGCAAGAAGCAAGCTCATTGGTCACATTAAAATGTTAATTCAATATTACATTATTAAATTATCGCATTGCATTAAATTATTACATTTAATATTGTTATTAATTATTAAATATTGATATACATAGTGTTCAATCAAAGTGTGCATATAGGCATTTAATATGGGGAATTGCTATTTCCCTCATAACATTCTGTTTAGTTGCAAATGCAAAACAATAAAAAGTTACAAGTGTAATAGTGATTTTCTATATTAATTACCTTGATGCACACTTTCGATGAATGTATATAGTTTTGGTAATTATTTTCTTTTTTCCTGTGTTATGCTTGCTCTAATTATATTCACTGAAATGTAATTTTATGTTTGTTGAAAATAATAATAAATTGTATTTTGTACACATTTTTTAAATTTCACTTTTCTAATAATTCATTTTTATTTCATGTTACAAAATATTAGTCTGCAACAGATTATAAAAAAAAATCCTTGTCCTTCACCACAGATTTGAGAAGCACTGACCTAGAGTATCTTCAGACTTCTAACAAGTAAATATCAGATCAAGTGTATACAATAATTATTGTTTTTTTATTTCATTTGATACATACCTGCTGCAATCTGACAAACTCTCAGCTGTTTACAGTACACCTATTTAAAAAGGCAATAAAATATCCATAGTACAGTAAATGAAACAGAGAATAAGAAATCAATACAATGCAATATAATAAAATATCTATGATAAACAAATGAAATAAAATAGATGTAAACTGGTCAACTATCCATAAAGCCAGCACATGGATATGAAAGATAAAAACAATCTAATGTATTATAATCTAGTTTGCTATGGCATGAGTCACACCCAAGAATGGTTGATGTCTCCTTTTAAGAATTAATAGTAGGGGTCTATCAGGGTGCAAAGTCAGTTAACAGCTTTGACTGCATGTTGCCAAGCAACAAGGTGAACCCAATGTAATTTGTTTCTTAGTCTACTTCACTTAAGTATAAGATTACTAATGTATTCAATGTACAGAATGTTGATTTTATTCTCTATAAAACCTGATCTATTCTTCAACTAAGCCAGAGGATTGTTTGCAAACTACTGTATTATAGGAGTTTTTTTTCTTTGCTAAGGTTTTAATATAGCTCATTTACTCAATAAAATTTGTGGGATTTAATTCATTTGCTGCTAATAATATTTGTACCCGCACAAGAGCTGCAGAGGCTCTGATGCAGTCTCACTGGATATGTGGAATTTTCCAAACAGTCCCCAAAGTATTATATTTGTGTATATATACTTAACAGAGATTATTTTTCTTAGTCAATCACTTACCCAGAAATAACTAATATTAAATGAACAATTCCCCAATAATGAAAGCACTTGTATATGCATTCAGTTAACTGTTGAAGGTTATCTCTGATTCAAGCACTCAAAATGCAGATGCAATACTTTCTTTGACCAGCTTAATACATGCACATATAGAGGCAAATAGGCAATTTGTTCTTAATAGTGAGCAGCTCCCGAAATATAGCACTGAACAGCAACATTTGTGAGCAAATTGCACAAAATACACTGAAATAAAAAGCTGATATATTTTGCAGAGTAAACAGATTTCCTTAAAAAATGAAAAAACCAAGTCTGCTAGTGGCCTCACTTTTGGTACACCCTGTATATTAACGGAGGCTGGATTGAAAGAAGTTGAGAGTGAAGTTAAAGCTAGAGGTAGAAGCTTCAATAACCTACACTATGTTGACACTACTCTAATAGATGAAAATGCAAATGATGTGTAAACTCTGTTAATGAAGGTCTAGGAACACAGTGAAAAAAATGGGACTAAGATTAAATGTAAAGAAGACCAAGCTAATGACAACAGGTACAGCAACCAGCCTTAGAAACTACAACGAAGATTTTGAAATGGTGGATAGCTTTTGCCTTTTTAAGATCAACTATCAACAGTAAAGAAGCCAGCAGTCAAGAAATACAGCACAGACTAGCACTTAGTAGGATAGTAATGAAGGCCTTGGAAAACATATTCAGATGCTGTGGCATGTCTGTACCTACAAAGATCAGAATCATGCAGATACTAATTTTTCCTGTGACATTCTATGGAAATGAAAGTTGGCACTGAAGAAGCAGGACAGAAAGAGTATTAACAGTTCTGAATTTTGGTGCTGCAGATGACTCCTGAGATAACCAAGAAAATAGCAAATGGCTCATAGAGGAATTTAGTTGAGAGCTCTTACCTGAGACATATATGCAGGCTCAAATTATCATATTTTGGACCATTTATGCAAAGACGTAGCTCCCTTCAGAAGTCCATAATGCAGGGGATGGGGGAGGAAAAAGAAGATGAGAATGATTAATAGCAAAGTGAATAGATTGAATTACAACAGTACACCACTAGATGATGTGAAGGTCAAGCTGGGAACAGATCATCCAGGACAAGGTCTACCTTTATGTTTGTTAAGAGTCAACACCAACCTGATGCCACATAATCAATCAATCAATCTGGCAGTCATACTTACTAGGTCTAACAGCATCAGAAACAGTAGCACTAGTGAGTCTAATCCAGTGCAAGTCCCTTGAAACAGTCCTAATCTCCCTTTTTTTGGTCTTTCATCAACTGTAATGATCAGAATGGCTCCTCACTTAGCCAACTGGAGGTCAAATTCCTGTCCACTGCTTTGCTTAAGCACTCTGGCTCCCAGATCATACCACCTGAGTGCCAATGGCAACATGGATTTTTTTTTTAAGTGAGAAAAATAGCAAGGCAGTGTTCCAATCAGGTTGACTGGAACACATTTGTCTCAAGAACAGAATATTCAGAGTACATGATCTGAGCTCAAAATAGCTGTCACTATAGAAAGAGAGAGAGAATAAATAAATAAAATGTATTGGCATGCACTGGGGTCCCAGCCAAAAGAATGCAAAAGAGCCCCAAACTAACTAAGGTTATGGTTGTATGCACTTAGAAATGTTAAATAGGAATGATAAAGAAAGCAATGTCAATCATACTGTGATTTTACAACTGGAATGTAGCGTCTGATAACACTGTAGGCTGCCCAAGCACTTCGAAATTTCATTTTACTAAAGGGACTCTATAGCCTTTCCCACCCATCTATCTATCTATCTATCTATCTATCTATCTATCTATCTATCTATCTATCTATCTATTTAATTTATATTACCGCCCATCTCCCCTGATGGGGGACTCTATACTATAAAAGCTTTATAGTACCCATGATGCTATGACTCTACACATGGTACACAGCATTAAAATCCCAGTGCAGGTATTATCTTGAAGAACAGCTTTTACAATTGCAGCAGGGGAGGAAAAGGTTCAAAACTTTTCCTCCCTGATGCGATCATGATAATTATCAACAGCCTTCTGTCCATTCCAATTGCTTCTCTTTGCACTACAAAAGAATCGTGTTAAATAATATAAATTTGTGTTTGTCCTGTTTGGCTCAAATCTTTAGGCACCATTTTTCCCTTCAGGTTGTTGCTGTTGTTGTTGTTATTAATTTTAGAAATGGAGGAAGAGCAGCAACAATAATAATTTAAAAACTAGAGGGGATATGAATAAAGATAAGGAGAGGCATATGGTTGATGCCTTATAGCGGGGACAATAAAGAGGCATTTGCTGTGCAAGTTGATTATCCAGGTTGTGCAAAGAAGATGGGATTTTTGACTTGCTGAGCAAGTACAGTTTTCTTTTGAGCTTGACTCTTACATCCATTGAGTTTTCTTGGCAAACATGTCATCTATCTATACATTCAACTGCCTTTAGATGTGACACCCTACCTGCCTTCAACACTAATCAGAATGAGAGGTTATCAGAAATATGGAACTTGTAGTGTAGCATTCTATCTTACTTCTCATCTCATCTCTCCCTTTATCTTTTATTTCACCCTTTACATTTCTTAAGCAATTGGTAGAAATATAAAAAAGATCAAAGTCTTCTTCCGCCTTCTGCAGATATTTTGGAACTAGCTGCTAACTGTCTGGAAGCTGTAGTCCCAACCTGTCCGCAGGCCACCAGTTTAGAGAAAGCCTATCTAGTTCAAAGCAATGGTCTGAATTAGGACACTGCTATAAAATATTGATAAAACCATCTTACAGAGATTAATTTGTGGAGGGCTAATGCTATATATATGGCATAGAAACAAACAAAGGGGGGGGAGAAAAGGAGTAAGCAAAGCACCTGATAGCCCTGGAGGGGCAGGAGACAGGTAAGAGGAATTAGACCACTGTCTTTTCTCTGGTGTGAAGGGAGTCTGTCAGAGGCACTATGAAAAGTAATTGTTTATGGGAACCTGGTGCAACACTTCCTCCATTTCTAAAATTAATAACAACAACAACAACAACCACCTGAAGGGAAAAATGGTGCCTAAAGATTTGAGCCAAACAGGACAAACACAAATTTATATTATTTAACATGATTCTTTTATAGTGCAAAGAGAAGCAATTGGAACAGACAGAAGGCTGTTGATAATTATCATAATCGCATCAGGGAGGAAAAGTTTTGAACCTTTTCCTCCCCTGCTGCAATTGTAAAAGCTGTTCTTCAAGATAATAGTTGCACTGGGATTTTAATGCTGGGTACCATGGGTAGAGTCATAGCATCATGGGTACTATAAAGCTTTTTGGGAACTCAGCAGCATATTAGTCACAGAAATATATACAGTAAATAAACCCACTGTACCAACTATGTCGGAGGAGGAATTTTCCTCAGAAATGCAGGAATATAACAGCAAAAGTTAAAATACCCCCTCCCATATACTATATACTCAATAATGACAGTTATTAAGAACAGCTAAACTCAATAATGCATGCCAAAGAAAGAATGCATTTCCTGTCATGACTTGTTGCTTGATCCGAATCTGAGAAGGAAACATCATCATCTGCAACTATTTAAATTGTGCATTTTTTATAGTACAAAAGAATTGCTACTGGAGCTGATGAAAGGTGATCCAGTTTAGAGGAGATTTGATCAATCCTCTCCTGGAATCAGTCCCTGAATTAAATCTTCACATCAGTTTGAGGTGTTAAGGGGAATCATGTGCCTTGAACTCCTGCAGAAAGATTCAAATGCCACTTGGAGATTCAGGGGAGTTTCTGGGTTTGCAAAGTTTTAAACACAGTGGCAGATTGGTTTTCATAAACCTGCTTTGCTCCTTTTGCAGGAGGTGGTGGTTGTGGTGTTGATCTTCTACCTTTCCTTTTATCTGCTTTTAACTTTCAGTCTATTTTTCTGAACTACAGTATAGTTCTTACTAGTCTCCATTCTGTCTGCAGTTCCTAAGGTCATTATCCCCATTTTTATTACTTTTCATTCCCCCCAAAAAAACTAATTTTAAAATTCTGTTTTATTTCTGCTATTTATCTGCATCTGTCCATCATGAGAGAATGTATTTATTATATTTTAGACCATCCATATCCCTCTAGACTGATGTTTTTAATTTTTTTTCTCTCAGGACCCCTTCCCAATTTTAAAAAAATATGGAGGACCCAAAAGAGCTTTTGTTTGAATGGGTTATATTTATTGATATTTACCATATTAAAATTTAAAATTGACCCATTCATAGAATATTTATTTATTGAATCATATAAAAATAATATTAATAAAATCGCTCAGATCCATTCTAAGTTGGACTCCAAGCATGAGGCAGGGTCTGTGGAGATGCCGAGGGAACGGACTTACCCTGTTATCTGGGAGCTGTTTGATCCTGTTGGGCCCAAAGAAGTGGACAGGATCCTCTGGACTGTAAACACCACCACTTGTCAACTAGACCCTTGCCCCTCCTGGCTAGTGAAAGCAGCTTGGGAGATGACATGCGGTTGGGTCCAAGCAAAGGGAAATGCATCATTGAGAGAGGGGGTGGTTCCAGTGGCCTTTAAGGAGGTGCTGGTGCACCCCCTCCTCAAAAAACCATTGCTGGACCCTACTGTACTGGACAATTTTCATCCAGTCTCCCACCTCTCCTTTGGTTGAGAAAGTGATGGTGCTGCAGCTCCAGAGGCTTCTGGATGAAATGGATTATCTAGACCCCTTTCAGTCAGGTTTCAAGCCAGGATATGGAATGGAAATGGCATTGGTCACTCTTATGGATGATCTCTGGTGGGGGCAGGATGGAAGCAGTATATCCATCCTGGCCCTTCTTGACCTCTCAGCGGTTGTCGATACCATTAACCATGGTATCCTTTTGGGTTGGCTCAGGGAGTTGGGGTTGGGTGGTGTAGATCTGCACTGGTACACCTCCTTCCTCCAGGGCAAGTTCCAATTGGTGTTGATAGGGAGCAAGAGATCCGGCCCGCGGCCCCTCCTATGTGGAATGCCACAGAGTTTGGTACTCTCTCTGCTCCTTTTTAACATCTACATGAAACTGCTGGGCAAGATCATCCATCATCACAGGATGAAGTATCATCAATATGGTGATGATAGTCAGTTATACATCTCCATCCTGGGTGAAGCAAGTGATGCTGTGACCATCCTCTCTCGGTGCCTGGGGGCTGTTGGGGTTTGGATGGGGAACAACAGGCTTCAGCTGAACCCTGGTAAGACAGAGTGGCTGTCATGAGTAAGGATGGCGAGCAGGGGGCTCCCATCCAGGCTGTAAAGCGCATGCATAGTACTGAGGAATTAGGTAGCCATTCAAAGAGACACAGATCGGGCCCGCCTTAGCCTTTGGGGTTTATATGGCTGGGTTTTTCCCACGCTTATTCAGTTTGTTAGGATTTTCTGTCATGTAGCAGTAATAAAACACTAGAGACCTATTCTTGTCTCAGCATGGTTCCTGGCTGTTAGGACAGTGGCTGTGGATGGGGACTCCTCAGTATCCAAGAATTTAACATCCTTAGTGCTGGATGGGGTTGCACTGCCCCAGACAGACCCAGTGCAATCTGGGGGTCCTGCTGGACTCACAACTCCTGCTCAAAGAGCAGGTAACAGTCATGGCCAGGAGGGCCTTTGCACAAGTTCATGTTGTGCGCCAGTTATGCCCTTTCCTGGACCGGGAGGTGTAATGAATGCCTATTCTAAAACAATATCAGACTCATGAGCAGGAATTCAAAGATATCTGATTTATTAAAGAGTAGTATGCAGGATCACAGAGAAAGCTGAGAATGGAAAAAGCACGCCAAATGCAACTTAAAAACCCTCGGTACAAACAAGATCCCTCCCCCCGTAGAATCTTCCCAGGCTCACAATCCCAGGTGCTCCTAACGGCTTCTGATGGTCCGTGGGAAAAGTCCTTGAACAGAGAACATAACCCAAACACATTCCATTGTAATGAACACAGATACAGAGTGTGGTACAAGGTTTCACAGCAGCTCCCTCCCAAACAGAAACGCGTGTTAGCGCCATGGCATGTGAAATGTTACGATGTACAGTGTACATTGAAACAGTGAACATGACAGGACCGGGAGGCCCTTCACATGGTCACTCATGACCTAGTCATCTCCCATATAGACTACTGCCATGCGCTCTACATGGGGCTACTCTTGAAGAGTATCTGGAAGCTACAGCTGGTTCAATATGTGGCCACGTGGGCAATTCTTGGTGCCCCTAGATTGGCACATATTACACCATTGCTTTGCAAGCTACATTGGGTACCAGTCTGCTTTCAGGTGCAATTCAAGGTGCTGGTTATTACCTTTAAAGCCCTTCATGGCATGGGCCCAGGGTACCTGAGGAACAGTCTCATCCCTATTGCATCAACCCGTCCCACCCGATCATGCAGAGACGGCATGTTACAGACCCATCTGTAAGAGAATTCCATCTGGCGGGGTCCAGGAAGTGCACCTTCTCTGCAGTGGCTCCCACCCTCTGGAACATCTTTCCCCCAGAGATAAGACAGATTCCATCTCTTGTGGCCTTCCAAAAACAACTGAAGACCTGGTTTTGCCACCTTGCTTGGAGCGGGAAGGGAAGTACTCACTCGTGGAGATGGCTAGTGCCCTAAAATGGCCCTTTAGATATACATGAGTGGTACCACAACTATCATCATCATCTGGATTTTATACTGTATTAATGCTTACGTTATATTTGTATCTGATGTTTTTTTATGTTTATGGTATTTCAATGTTTTTATCTTTATTGTAAACTGCCCAGAGTCCCCCTTTGGGAGGATATGGGTGGTGGCAAAATTTAATAAATAAAATAAATAAATAAATAAATAAAATCCATTAGATATTAACATAAATATTTTTCAGGAAAAACTATATTTTTAAAAAAAATCAAAAATAATGAGAAGAGTGATATTGTTTTAAAAGTTTGTAAATATCTTCAATATCTGGTAAATAATTTTGATTTTGTGAATCCCTAAGAGGGTCTTGAAGGACCCCCAGGGGTCCTCAGACCACACTTTAAGAAACACTGCTCTAGACTAATAATATACATGAATGGGTGCTTGCGGTTAGACTATTCCCAATATAATCTACAGGTAGTCCTCACTTAATGTTTCTGTTGTTAAGCACAATATCACATGACCGCACCCTTTAGCAATGGAAATTCTGACACTTCTCGTTGCCATTGTTAAGTGAATCACCATGGGTCATTAAGTGAGGACAGCACGTGGTCACCACTTGTGACCTCCTGCCGGCTTCCCCATTGACTATGCTTGTAGGAAGTCACAAAGCAGGTTGCAAATGGCAATCACATGACCGCAGGACACTGCAACATCATAATTGTGTGCTGGACACCTAGCACCCAGATCGCATGACCACGAGGATGCTGTGACTGAGGTCCAATCATAACTACCACTCACTGAGAACCATTGTAAGTTCAAATGGTTGCTGAATGAGTAGTCATTAAGCAAGATCACCTGTAATGTCTTTATATCTTTATATCTTAGTATAATATATGCACAATGCTAAAAAATACACACTTCCTAGACTTTAAGAAATGTTGCACAAACAAGAAATAATTCCTAGAAGGGTCTAACCTTGACAATGAATTTTGCTAACAAGCTGCCTGTTCAGAAACACCATTACTTGAAGGGCGATGAAATCTCAGTCTTCAACAAACCCTTACTTTTTAAACAGTTTTTGAAAGTGTTTATTTTTATGTTTGAGTAGGGCTGTTTTTGTTTTGGTTCAGCATAACTTCTCCATAGACTCACTGCTCAACAATCTGAAGATTGTCCTAACATCATTTCCTTATCTTATTCTGCCAAAAACAAAGCAGCTGTAGAGATTTTTATGTTTTCCCATTATAGCTTATTTTCAGTGCCATTTAACATCTTGCTTCCTATTTCTGGAAACACATGATCCCATGCCACTGAAATTGGTAGATTCCCTACATGCAAATAGTTCAGTGAAGAGAATGGAAGAAAGCCAGGCATACGATTCACAATGAAAATGGGAAGAAAATGGCAAATTCAGCAAAAAGACAACTCATCAGCTTTCAGTCCAAGGCTAAGCATGGCTACTGAGAAATTAATTGATTATACTTTTAAGTTATTTTCAGGCAATTATTCTTATCTCTTCAAATTATCAGCTTGACTTTTAGAGCTATTTTACTGCTATTCTAATATTTTGAATGGACTGGAGATCATCATCATTATTATCATCTTCTTCAAATAATTAAATATATTTAGATTCATTTTCAGCTCAGTCTGTAAGCCACTTAACCATAGTGCTTGGATTTATGACATTTTAAGCCTCTATAGAATGCAATTCTAGCCATTTCTCCTTGGAAGTAAGTTCTACTGCTTTCTATCTGGCTTTTTTCCTAATGCACAGGATTGTGTTGTTGCTCAATAATGTACTATTTAAACAAGAATAAAAGCATTCCTTCCATTCTTCCTAATTGCAAATTGTCTATCTCTGGTTATTTTGGCTAAGTTGGAGAGATGTACCCGTTTACATTGTCTTCCACCATTGGCACTATTTAAATTTATTAAACTTGTGGAGATGTTTATTAAGTATCACCATTATAAGGTCATTAAAACCAATGAAATTAGTTAAGGGTAATCATAAAATATCTGGTTTAATTGTTCTTCTTCACCCATTTTTCATCTTCCCCAAATATTACTTATTCATAATACAGACTTTTCATATCTAGCCTTATGGCACTGAATAAACTTCAGGTACTTGCTTTAGTCTAAATCGATTTCAACTTAACTGATGCACAACAGCCTTGGCAGTGCCATATAAGTTCCCATGATGGAGAATTCATTTCTATTTGTTACACTTTTTAGTAATTCTTGTGGGCCTCCAGGTCCTACTGAATGCATTTCACATTGACACACAGATATAAATGTTGAATACAAAATCTGCACTCCTGAGCAATTACAGAGCAATGGAGAGGGAGGAGATGAGCAGGATTTATCAGGGCCAGGTGAGATCATGCAAGTAGGACACAAGATTAACAGTACAAATTCCCCTCCCTCCCTCCCTCCCTCCCTCCTTCCTCTTCTTTTTCTTTGATCTTAGTAGCAGCAGGCATATTATATGGAGGGATAGGATGGCTTTCAAAACCATCAGTCTAACATCAGTCCTAGTTTTATGATCTCTGATGTCAGATTTCTAATGTTAGTCATGCACCAGCTGCAGATCTTTCCTCTTCAGACTTTCATAGCAGCCACTTAGGAAGCTCAATTTTTTTTTTCTATAAATTGACTTCTTTCTCTGTGTGTTCTCTGAAAAATCTGATGGCCTCAGACAACCTAGTTACAACTTTTACTTCATAAATTCTGGGATTAAGTCCTACTTAAAACAGTGGGATTCACTTTAGGATAAACAGCACCTATTCAATATGCCTACCCTGGCAAAATACTTCTATAGACTCTGAACACTTTAACATCCTGTTTCATTGTCTGTCCCCACGGTTTCCTCCCTCCCTCCCTCCCTCCCTCCCTCCCTCCCTTCCTGGACTTTCTTTTTACATGTGCACAAAGGGAGAAAGAGAAGGAGAATGACATCCAGAAACTATATGCCATTATATTTTAGGTAAAAAACTTATTTAATCATGGTCTTCACTGTAAGATAGATAGATAGACAGACAGACAGATGACAGATAGATGGATGAGAGATATCAGTTCAATCATGTTCGATTCTTGGAGACTGGACAAGTCCCTGCAGTTTTCTTGGCAATATTTTTGGTTTGCCATTGCCTCCTTCCTAGGGCTGAGAGAAAGTAACTGGCCCAAGGTCACCCAGCTGGCTTTGTGCTTAAGGCAGGACTAGAACTCACAGTCTCCCCGTTTCTAGCCTGGTGCCTTAAATACTACACCAAACTGGCTCTCATAAGTTATATAGTTGAACTTAAATTCTTATCAGTGCTGCATTGGCCAGAATTAATTTGACTCTTCATCCTAATTTACTTTCTCTGCCTATTTATTATGTGGCCGCCATCCTTATGCAGCTTCTGTCCCAGGAATTGCTCACATTAGGATTGTCTCCATGCAGCTCCCTTGTCTATAGCTGGCCCTCCTGTACCACACCAGCATGGGGTCTGCCTTTGATGCCTGATTGACAAGTCATGTTAACTCTCAAAGTATGTGTCCATTGTCTTCAAGATAATCATAAGCTTGTTGTTTTCTTCCCTCTGAATCAACCATTCTTTTAAACCATTATCTGTAATCTCTATGATAGATACTATGTGCTGTTTAGATACTTTCCCAAAGCTAAAACTCACAAATTGTGCAACAAAAAAAAAAGGGGGGGGGGGGGAGATACTAACCAGCCTCAGAGAAGAATTGTTTCAAAGATTTAGCTGAAAAAATAAAATGAGTACTAACATACATATGTGGGGGGCCAAAGCAAGGGAAGTGAGTGAAAAGCTCTTAAGTATCAGTGATTGAAAAACAGAGAAAAACATCATTTAAAGGCCTGTTAAATTGTCATTCTTTTCTTTTGATACTAAATTTCTTTTTGTTTTGTTGTGTGCAGCTGGTAGAATGATGACAAAGCGGCTTGCAATTATCTGAGTGACATTAGAAACCATCTGAAATGGACACTAAAGGAAGAACTCAGCGTCCCCCATCTGCAATTCCAGCTTTGCTTGGCACCAAACCAACTTCACAAATATACATTCCTTTTTTCTTCCCAGTAAATCCCATGGCCAATAAATGCTGCTATGGCAACGAAAGCCTGGAAAGCCAGGGGGGCTTGGATATAAACAGAGTTTAAAAAAAATGTTCTGGAAGAATTGTGTTGTAGAATCACATAATACTGCAGGCCTCATGACATCCTACAGGTTTAGAACAGCTCATTTATTTCCCCATCTCTCTTTCTCTCTTGCCCTCTCTCTCTCTCTCTCTCACACACACACAAACACACAAACATATAGAACTCCATCATGCTATGTGCATCATGCTATGGAATCAGGCTTCTGATGTGTCAGTTTCTAATTACTGTGTTAAGATTTTATAATCAATTATTGTATAATTCATTCATGCAGGTACATTTGTTCCTAGTCATGCAGGGCTTCCTAAAAATAGTTTCTGAAAGAGAAGGCAAGAGTCATAATAAATGTTAATGTTCCTGCCGTTCTCCCCAATCACCCCCAAATCATTTTTCCCCTCAAAACAGCTCTATGCAAGAAATGTAAAAGTTATATTCTTAGATTAGTGCATTAAATAGTTCATACTCGTTTAGTAAATCATATATTCCATACTGCTAGCTTAATAAGATGGGAAGCCATGCATGAAATGACTGCCAGGTTAATGACACAGACAGGCATGGGTGGCATATATTTGCATAAAAAAGCACCGAGTATGCTCCTAAATCCTTTAAATTAGTCATCAGTTCTTAAATAGCCATTTAACTAAGTCTTTGCTGAAAATCAGAAAAAATAAGTAAAGTCCTTTTCCATTAAAGAGATGAAGTGATGTAGGAGCAGACTGTTGTCTGTTTCCCATTTACAAAGCTAGACGTGGCATCAGGAGCAACTTAGCACAACATTAATGAACAAAGATGTGATGTGTACATAGAAGTTGCATATACTGTATATGAAGTGGACTAGTCTACCTCTACCATTATTCTTCTTAATTAAATCTGAATAGATTTTTTTAAAGATACAGATCAGATCAGGGGAACTGAAATGAAGCAGCAGAAATTTTATTTTTATCCTGCCCTTCCTTCAACAACTCCCAGAGGGCAGAGTAGAAAATGAATTGGATAGAGAAATTGTGAATGTCCCAAGGACATCCAGTTCACTTTATAGTTATGCAGAGTGTTGAATCCTGGTTTAACAGTCCTCATTCAGCCCTCTGACTGAAAGAGACTTTCTACAGCTTTTACAAAAGTGGTTGGTAACTTTTCAATATATTTTTTTTTTCCTTTTGACATATTATGATACAAATAAGCTATAAGCTATAGCTTATCTATTTATTGCAGTATTTGTATACTACTGACTCTGACTGGACTCCTGGTGGTTTACAGACAGCTACATTACACCATAAAATCTAAACAGAAACAATTGTCTAAATCATAACAAAGTATTATCGCCCAGGTGTTTATCCTTAGCAACATCACAGATAGAATGCTCTGTAGAACAGCTCTGTTTGACTATCTTTCTAAAACTCATTAGGGAGGGTACCATCCAAATTTCTGAGGGTAGTCTAATTCATGGTAAAGGATCAGACAATGAAGACCATTACTTTCAAGGCCTTTCTCCCAGATACATACATGGGGGAACCCATAACATTCTTATATAGGAAATTTATGGTGGATCAATTGGCACTACACAAAGCAGGCAATCCTGAAGATAACAAGGTGCCAAGCCATGTAGGATTTTATAGCTAATAGCCAACACTCTGAATTATACTCAGAAGCCTATTGGCAACCAAGCAGTGCTGCAGCTCTGGCACAATTCTGGCAGCTCTCCCCTACCAGAACACAGGCTGCTGTATCTGTACTAACTCTTCAAAGGCAATCCCATGTAGATTGTATGTGTGAGGTTCCAGCCAACCTCTGACTCAGAAAACAAAACTCTTTCTGAATCAGAGGGAGAAAATTGTTGCAAGTGGAAGGGGCCTATACCATATGGGAGAAGGAGCTGTTGGCAATCAAGGTTGCATTTGAAGTCTGGCGGCACCACCTAGAGAGAGCTCAGCACATGGTAGAGGTGAGAACTGATCACCAAAACTTAGAGCATTTAAAGACACCCTGGAACTTGAACCAGCTCCAGATTCTTTGGTCTATCTAGAAAACCCAAGTATGAGAAGGGTGCTCTCCCCCTGCCTCCTAGTCCAGTAATTCCTGTAGAGAAATTCGCAGCAACCCAAGCTGGTGATTTGCTCCAACAACTCCAGAAACAACAGCAAAACGACACATGCACCAAAAAGCACGCGAAAGAGAAGGAAGCCTGATCGGCTGCAGAAGGGAATAGGCACACAAAGGATCAGCATAAAAGGCAGATGTGCGAAGAGCAAGCTGCTGGAGACAATCAATCCTTTGAGCCTGCAGTTCCAGCAGAAGAGTCCTTACCCGCATTGGAAACCTTGTCTGTAGCCAGAGGGGAATCAGTGCCAGTGTTTCCTATCAGAGAGGACTTGGATCCTGCAACTGCTGCCACAGAGGATCTTCTCCCTGCCTTACCCAGTAACCTCAGCCTCACGTCCAGCTTCGGACCTCTTCATCACCATTGTGTGCATTCCAGTCATGCTTCCAGCCTTGCTTCAAGTTTCCAGCCATGTCTGGAGTCTCCAGTCCAGCTTCATCATGCTTCAAGTCCTCAGCCTTGCCTTGGATCTCCAGTTCAGCCCATCATGTTTCCAGCTCCCACCTTATCTGAAGTCTCCAGTACAGAGTCGTCGGGCTTTCGACCTTCAGCCTTGCCTTGGATCTCCAGCCCAGCCTAGCCGTGCCCTGGTTGCCCAACATTGTTCAGGAACTTCACATACATCTTGTTGTTAATCAGGTTTTCAACCTTATCTAGAACCTGTGGTCCAGCCCAGTCATGTTTCAAGCCCTTCACCTAGTCCAGAACCTCCATTCCAGCCTAGTAGTGTGCCTAGTCTCCAGCCCAGTCCAGAATCTTCAGCCGAGTTCAGCCTTGCTTTGAGTTCTCAGCCTTGTTCTGAGTCTCTAGTCCTGAGCACCCAGCCCAGCCCAGTATCTCCAGCCGAGGCTAGCCTTGCTTCGAGTTCTCAGCCTTGTTCCAGGTCTTCAGTCCAGAGTATCCAGTCCAGCCTGAGTCACTGAGCCCAGTCCAGTCCTGCCGCTAAAGCCAAAACTTGTCCAGTGGGACTAGTTCGGTCTCGCCCAGCTTCCCAGTGCCAGCCTAGTTCGAGTGGTGTTCCAGATTGTGGATGTTCATCCATAGTTTCAGTAGTGCCACGTGCCCTAGTTTCTCCCAGTCTTCCAACTCCCATCAGCGTATCCTGCTCCGCTGTTTTACTACAGTCTCCTCCTGCAACCTTGCCGGTTTCCTCATTGTTACCCAATTGGTCTTGATTAGAACCAGCCTACCTCTTGACCTTAAGGACTTATTTATTGTAAATAGTTATTTAATAAAGAGTGTTTTTGATGATAAATTTGCCTGGCCGCCTCATAGTCTGAACAGGACAGTATGCAGTTGGCAATCCTAGAGACACCTCAACTGGTGCACCAGCTCAGTTTCAACATCTGTCAAAATAAATTTCCTTTTCCCACTCTGTAGTCAAAATTCATAATTTAGTCATTCCCTGGTTGGAACATTGCTCAACTTTTTCTTGAAACATGGTTGTTTGGGGCTATTGCCTAATGTATACTTTTTGCTCTGCCTTTAGACCCTGAATTCCCTATTCACTGTCTTGAACTGGTTAAACATTCAGAAAAATGGAATACCTCTATACAAGGAGCTGTTTGTACATTGTAGATTCACACAATCATGCTGGTATCTCTCTCCAATGGAGACCCTACACATAATCTTGGCTATTTCAGATATCAGTGCTCAACACTACAAGTTGAGGGTGAGTCTTGCTCAGGATTTAATATTGAAAGGGACACTGGCTGTGTAATACCATTTCTGTGTTAACATAATTGTCACACTGATTAATAATATATGAAATAGAGTATAATAATGGTAATATAATTAAAGAGAGCCAGTTTGGAGTAGTGGTTAAAGGCACAGGAATAGAAGTCAGAAGAACTGTGAGTTGTAGTCCTGCCTTAGGTACAAAACCATCTGTATGACTTTGGGCCAATCACTCTCTCTCAGCCCTAGGAACAAGGCAATGGCAACCACTTCCAAAAAATGTTGCCAACGAAACTGCAGTGATTTGTCCATGTGATCATCAGGAGTCAAGCCTGAGTCAAAGGTACCAAACAGTACAATTAAAAGTTTAGAAGAAATGAGTGCAGGTGAATCACATCTCATCCACGGATATAAGTATGCTGAATCTGCATACCAACAGCTATTATATTAACTATTGTGTAATGTTATATATGCATTTCTTTATAGTTATTTTAAACATGTGTATACTGTTGTCCCTTAAAAATAAGTTCACTGCCTTTCTCTTAAATTATATCTGATTTTAAACTTTGCTCTGCATTGAGTGTTCTCTATGTCCTATATTTGTATTCTAAACTTATGATACTTTATATTCTTAAATACTGTGTTTCTCAATATTACTTCATATATTATTGTGAGAAGCACTGATTTTAGATAAAAAGAATAATGATACAGCTTGAAGAAAAGAAGAACAGCAGCTTTTGAAAATACAGTATTTGTCATATTGTATTAATATTTTTCTGAAATATGACATATTAGATATAGTTTAATAGTTACATTACTAGAACAGTATTAATGTTTGACTTATACAATATATTTTGTTGTTGAATTATGAGGATTTGAAATGGTTATTAACTGATTTTTTAGGACTTGCATCTTATAGGGTTTTTTTTTAATGATATTGCATTTTGTGCATTGCCCATGTCATAACTGTGATACCACAGGATTCTTTACTGATTTTGCCATTTGGGATGGGATAGTTGTAAGCATTCAAACCCTTCAGATGATCTAACTCCATTGATTCTCACCATGATATAACTAAAATATTGCATTCTGTGAACTGTCCCTTCCCCTTCATACAATAATGGAGATCTTTCTGTCTCAGAACTGATTCTCTGATTCTCATCAAGTCACAAAAAGTGAATCAATTGAAGTCAGTAGGAACTTTTCCTTAATGGCTGCAGCATATTAGAAAATCCTTACTGAGATACAAGGTTTTTATCAGATGTTAATCACAGGTGCAGCAAGCAAGCTGTCTGAACTTACAAGTGCCAGGAACATCACTTTCTTTCTTGGCCATCACTAATGCTATTGGACCACAACTTCTTTATTCACTATAACACCAAGACTGATTCAAGAACTCTATTGTTCTTATTCTATAGAACAAAGATGGCCTTCAAGAGAATGGGATCACTTGTTTTAGCAAATCATTGAATAGAGAACTATAAAATTATAACAGCCACACAAGTATATATTTTGAATTCCCTCTTTTCAGGTAATGGAAAAATTCCTAAAATGTTCTTCTAGATACTATTCATTTACTAATGGCCAAGTAGAGAAGCAATGTAGGAGTACCAGCATCTTTGTTTTCAAGTCTCGGGATCCAGTTATTCAGGGATAAATTCACTGCTTCATCCAGCATACTTTTTAGGTTCTATCCTTTTTTATAACATGGAAGTAGATATGATGTCCATGATCCATTCCATGAGATTTGTGATTCAACAAAGCTGTGGAGTATTTCAACCACACTACTAACTTTCAGTAGAGAGAGTGATAATTTCCCGCAAACTTTAATTATCTTCTGATTATGTTTGATGGAATTATGTACTGTAAAACACAGAAGTAAATATTTTATAGGAATAAGAGGTACAACTACAATATCCTTCTTCAAGTTCTCCATCCAAAGACTTCAGTAATTCTGCACAATACTGTAGTTATCCATTTAATGACAGAGTACAAAATGTCTCACATTGATTTAAATAGACCTGTTGACCTATATTCATCTTATATAGAAAAGGCAGTAAGGGAGAACTTGGTACAACTCTTCCAAATATCTGCTTTAAATCTATGGTGCTTGACACTGTCAGCTGATCAAGGTGAGAGTAACTCATAATGAAGCAAAATGGGCAATTGATATACTACCATAGTAGCAGTCAACAGTCTGAACAAACCATTTCAGGTCATCAAATGTTCTTAGCATGGAATGGAAAGAATACTTGAGACACAGCATTGAAAGAAAAAGAAAAAGATGACAGGAAGGAAGGAAGGAAGGAAGGAAGGAAGGAAGGAAGGAAGGAAGGAAGGAAGGAAGGAAGGAAGGAAGGAAGGAGTAAGTGAGTGGGGGGTAAAAAAACTGTAACTGCTTTCCCAAATAGTTTTGGTTTTTTACATTTAAATATTGTATTGGCAAAGTATAACACTTCAGCAAAGGATCGTTACCTTGTCGTGGTGCTGGAGCTTGAGCACCTCAATGATGCCATGATCTAAACCGTGAAGGGCCATCCAAGACAGGAAGGTCATGACAGAGAGGTCAGACTAAATGCGATCCCTGGGGAAGGTAATGGCAACCCACCCCAGTATTCTTGCCGTGAAAACTAAATGGATCAGCACAACCAGAGATATGTGGGTATACCATTGGAAGATGAGACCCCCAGGTCAGAAGATGGTCAAAATGCTACTGGGGAGGAACAGAGGATGAGTTCAACTAGCCCCAGATGTGATGACGCAGCTAGCTCAAAGCCGAAAGGACGGCTAGCGGCCGACGATGCTCGTGGTGAACGGCAAATCCGATGTTCTAAGGATCAACACACCATTGGAACCTGGAATGTAAGATCTATGAGCCAGGGCAAATTCGATGTGGTTATTGGTGAGATGTCAAGATTAAAGATAGACATTCTGGGCGTCAGTGAACTGAAATGGACTGGAATGGGCCAGTTCACATCAAATGACCACCAGATCTACTACTGTGGACAAGAGGACCACAGAAGAAATGGAGTAGCCTTCCTAATTAATAGTAAAGTGGTTAAAGCAGTGCTTGGATACAATCCAAAAAACGATAGAATGATCTCAATTTGAATTCAGGGCAAGCCATCTAACATCACAGTGATCCAAATATACGCCCCAACCACAGATGCTGAAGAAGCTGAAGTAGAGCAGTTCTATGAGGATCTGCAGCACCTACTGGACAACACGCCTAAAAGAGATGTTATTTTCACCATGGGAGACTGGAATGCTAAGGTAGGCAGTCAAATGACACCTGGAATTACAGGTAAGCATGGCCTGGGAGAACAAAATGAAGCAGGACACAGGCTGATAGAATTTTGCCAAGACAACTCACTCTGCATAACAAACACTCTCTTCCAGCAACCTAAGAGATGGCTTTATACATGGACTTCACCAGATGGACAACACCAAAATCAGATTGACTACATCCTTTGCAGCCAAAGGTGGCAGACATCTATACAGTCGGTAAAAACAAGACCTGGAGCTGACTGTAGTTCAGATCACCAACTTCTTCTTGCACAATTTAGGATCAGACTAAAGAGATTAGGGAAGACCCACAGATCAGCTAGATATGAGCTCATGAATATTCCTAAGGAATATGCAGTGGAGGTGAAGAATAGATTTAAGGGACTGGACTTAGTAGATAGGGTCCCAGAAGAACTATGGACAGTAGTCCGCAACATTGTTCAAGAGGCGGCAACAAAATACATCCCAAAGAAAGAGAAAACCAAGAAGGCAAAATGGCTGTCTGCTGAGACACTAGAAGTAGCCCAAGAAAGAAGGAAAGCAAAAGGCAACAGTGATAGGGGGAGATATGCCCAATTAAATGAAAAATTCCAGAGGTTAGCCAGAAGAGATAAGGAATTATTTTTAAACAAGCAATGCACAGAAGTGGAAGAAGACAATAGATTAGGAAGGACACGAGACCTCTTCCAGAAAATTAGAAACATTGGAGGTAAATTCCAGGCCAAAATGGGTATGATCAAAACAAAGATGGCAAGGACATAAGAGAAGAAGAAGAGATCAAGAAAAGGTGGCAAGAATATACGGAAGACCTGTATAGGAAGGATAACAATATTGGGGATAGCTTTGATGGTGTGGTCAGTGAGCTAGAGCCAGACATCCTGAAGAGTGAGCTTGAATGGGCCTTAAGAAGCATTGCTAATAACAAGGCAGCATGAGATGACAGCATCCCAGCTGAACTGTTCAAAATCTTGCAAGATGATGCTGTCAAAGTAATGCATGCTATATGCCAGCAAATTTGGAAAACACAAGAATGGCCATCAGACTGGAAAAAATCAACTTATATCCCCATTCCAAAAAAGGGAAACACGAAAGAATGTTCAAACTATCGAACAGTGGCACTCATTTCACATGCCAGTAAGGTAACGCTCAAGATCCTGCAAGGTAGACTTCAGCAATTCATGGAGCGAGAATTGCCAGATGTACAAGCTGGGTTTAGAAAAGGCAGAGGAACTAGGGACCAAATTGCCAATATCCACTGGATAATGGAAAAAGCCAGGGAGTTTCAGAAAAACATCTATTTCTGTTTTATTGACTATTCTAAAGCCTTTGACTGTGTGGACCATAACAAATTGTGGCAAGTTCTTAGTGGTATGGGGATACCAAGTCATCTTGTCTGCCTCCTGAGGAATCTGTATAACGACCAAGTAGCAACAGTAAGAACAGACCACGGAAAAACAGACTGGTTTAAGATTGGGAAAGGAGTATGGCAGGGCTGTATACTCTCACCCTACCTATTCAACTTGTATGCAGAATACATCATGCGACATGCTGGACTTGAGGAATCCAAGGCTGGAGATAAAATCGCTGGAGGAAACATTAACAATCTCAGATATGCAGATGATACCACTTTGATGGCTGAAAGCGAAGTGAACTGAGGAGCCTTATGATGAAGGTGAAAGAAGAAAGTGCAAAAGCTGGCTTGCAGCTAAACCTCAAAAAAACCAAGATTATGGCGACCAGCTTGATTGATAACTGGCAAATAGAGGGAGAAAATGTAGAAGCAGTGAAAGACTTTGAATTCCTAGGTGCAAAGATTACTGCAGATGCTGACTGCAGTCAGGAAATCAGAAGACACTTAATCCTTGGGAGAAGAGCAATGACAAATCTCGATAAAATAGTGAAGAGCAGAGACATCACACTGACAACAAAGGTCCGCAGAGTTAAAGCAATGGTGTTCCCCGTAGTAACATATGGCTGCGAGAGCTGGACCATAAGGAAGGCTGAGAGAAGGAAGATCGATGCTTTTGAACTGTGGTGTTGGAGGACAATTCTGAGAGTGCCTTGGACTGCAAGAAGATCAAACCAGTCCATCCTCCAGGAAGTAAAGCCAGACTGCTCACTTGAGGGAATATCAAAGGCAAAACTGAAATATTTTGGCCACATCATGAGAAGACAGGACACCCTGGAGAAGATGCTGATGCTAGAGAGAGTGGAGGGCAAAAGGAAGAGGGGCCGACCAAGGGCAAAGTGGATGGATGATATTCTAGAGGTGACAGACTCATCCCTGGGGGAGCTGGGGGTGTTGACGACCGACAGGAAGCTCTGGCGTGGGCTGGTCCATGAAGTCACGAAGAGTCGGAAGCGACTAAATGAATAAACAACAACAAAAAGTATAACAACTAGAAGATAATGATGAAGTACCACCAAAAATATAACATTGCTAATATAATCAGAAAAGAATATACAAAATAATAATTAAATGAGTGACATTTGAAGAAACTAAAGATATATCCCTGAAGTGTTAATATAAAACCAGCTCAACCCTTTAACATATTATTAAATCTAGCTATATAGACCATCTATTGCTCCATTGGTTTTAACACAATATATTATTTCAGTACAATGATATTTATATAATATACTTAGATTCTTAATATTCTATTATTTAGGTTCCTTAGAGTAATGAATATAGATAAGGGGGAATGGATATTCTATCAATATTAATTAAAGTTTCCAATATTAATGTTATAAGCATTATGATTATTGACTTTTCCCAGAATAGTTTTCATCTTATAGTTGCTTGCCTCAGCTGTAGGAGAAAAGTTTGATCAGAAGAAACCTGAAGTCAACCTATGCACTCAGGAATTTTGGTTGTTTTGGTTGTTTTCCTCTGTTTGTTTTTAAAAATTTGCATTTGCCTTGCTGATACAAAGGATGAGTTACAGCAAATTGCATTCTTATTTTGTATTCGGGGTTTTAAAATTACTTCCCTTAAATGAACTTTCTGAAGTGGTGCTGCATTGCTAGAACAGAAGAGGGTCATCCAGAGGATAAGCTGTATAATTTTTCCTTTTCCTCTTCTACTGCATACTCAGGATCCCAAAGCTGCTTGGCCCAATTTATTTGTATCCAATATGGTTAGCATCACTCAATTGCTAAAGACAAAAATTGTGACTTGCTAGATTACTTTTTCATGCGTGGATCACACTCCAAGTGATGCTTGCCTCTTTCTGCATATGGTACAGTAGACTGCCCGCTTTATGCACTCCTTTCAAAATCTCTCCCCCTGCCCCTCCATTTTGCTCCAGACACTTTTCAAAATCTGTTTATCTATTTATTTTATTATTATATAACATATATTAAATGTTTATCTATTTATTTTTATTATTGTTTATTGTGAATGGTTTATCCCATCCATTGCAAAAAAAAAAAAAGATTACCAAAGTTGCTTAGAATATCAATGGTAATATCAGTTTTATAATCCATTGTTTCTCTACTGCGCTTTTTTTGTTGCTTATATGTCTGCCTTTTTGCTGTGAGCCAACTAGAGCTGTGGAGAATATTTATTGTTTTATATAGACGTATGCCCCACCTTTTTGTTTCTTCAACAGACAAGGCAGTTTGCAGTATTAGAAGAACATAAGCATTTTAAAGAATGGAATGGAATGGAATCTCTTTTAGATTTGAGATTCTATGACAGGGTGATAAAAAGGAATACTGAAGGAGTAGAGTACAGCTTATTCTGTTATCAAACCATGAAGGAGTTCTAACAAGTTGGACTACTCCACTGTGGTTTTGGATTCAGTTTAGTTATATTCTATGTAATTGTACTTATGATCTTGGGATCTGAAAAGAGAAGAAGATAAGGAAAAAAATAAAAATAGGAAAAAACTAAATATAATTGGCTCCACCTACTGCACTTTCATTCACATATAATTACCTCTCTATATTTGATTATTCTTCCCCTTTTACTGAATATGGGTGCTGAGCAGGAATAAAGTCCAGGTAACATAAACATACACTATTGTCACTTATGAATGAATCCATCTAACACCTACAGATAGATCCTATATCACTAACTATGCACTATTTATTGAGTGATGGCTGTTGATATCTTCCATTTAAATTCTGTTAAACTAGAATGGAGAATTATTAGAAACAGCACCTTCAGATATGATTACCATTTTGCTTTAAAAAAAGGTATTTCAACACTAACATAGTTATACAGTTTTCTTACATTCCATTTTGTCTTCCCTATAATCTCTATGAAAGGGGCGCGGTGGCGCTGTGGGTTAAACCGCTGAGCTGCTGAGCTTGCCGAGCGGAAGGTCGGCGGTTCGAATCTGCGTGACGGGGTGAGCTCCCGTTGCTAGTCCCAGCTCCTGCCAACCTAGCAGTTCAAAAACATGCAAATGTGAGTAGATTAATAGGTACTGCTTCGGCAGGCAGGTAATGGTGTTCCGTGTAGTCATGCTGGCCACATGACCACGGAAGTGTCTACGGACAAACACCGGCTCTTCGGCTTTGAAACGGAGATGAGCACCACCCTCTAGAGTCGGACACGACTTGACTTAATGTCAAGGGAAACCTTTACCTTTACTATAATCTCTATGATGGCTAAAACTGCCATTTCACAATATGAGAATATCTATTCTAGTACAGGGATTTTGATGGAATCAAATGATGTAAACAATTTTTTGCTGCCATCTAGACTTTGTCCAATTTTTTGCAGCCCTGATATAATAATCCTAAATAAACTCATTTGTGTTTGAGCTCTTTTTTCATGAATGCTACCCAAAACTTTTTTCTATGTGAAGTGATGCAAAAGAAGGTACCCCCATTTTACTTATAGAAGCCCACCAGACTGAAAGTTGAATTTTACCATGATTATTAACAGGACAACTCCCAATATGATTCTGAAGATCACAGAGCAGCCTATGTTCCCCAAAATGTCACTGCTGTTATGCAATTATGTCACTCTGCTTAATGATAAGTTTAGCCTAGATTCCAATGCTTTTACCATTTTTCAGACTTGAGAACTTCATTACAAAACATAATTTCACAACCACATAATTTAAAATCTAAAGTTGTTTGATGGACATCATTTTTTTTTCTTCCAAAACAGGCATAAAATTCTTCAAAGAAGTCACTTCAAGGAAAGTTTGGGTTGCAGAGGATAAATTTAAAAATAATTTGAAACACACTGGAAGACCATGTCCTGTTCTTCAGAATCTGTAAGATTAGGTGATGATTTATTCACAAAGATTTTTTTTTCATATATTTAAAGGGATAAATCTGTCCAGGATAACCCTATCAGATGAAAAACCTCAGATATTTTCCTAGTGGAAAAGCATCTATTAGAAATGCTATGATGTAGCTATTTCCAATAGCTATGTATGGTTGTGAAACATGGACTTTGAGGAAGGCAGATAGGAGAAAGATAGATGCATTCGAATTGTGGTGCTGGAGACAACTACTATGCATCTCATGGACAGCAAAGATTACCAACAAGGAAGTCCTAGACCAGGGCTGTAACTAAGGGGGGGGCAAGCGGGGCATGTGCCCCGGGTGCCGTGCTGGGGGGGGGGCAAAATGAGTGCTGGGGGGTGCCAAAATGGGCACGTAACCCATGTTTGCCCCAGGTGACACAGACCCAAGTTGCGGCCCTGTCTTAGACAGAGTCAAACCAAAAATATCCCTGGAAGCCAAGATCACCAAACAAAAATTGTCATGCCTCAGTCATGTTATGCGAGCTGACTCACTAGAAAAGACAATTATGCTGGTCAGTGGTAAAAGACGAAGGGGCTGCCCTACAACTCACTTGCTTGACACCATCAGAAGGGACAGTGGAATGACTTTGATGGAACTAAAGGAAGCTGTAAGAGATACTAGAAAGGCATGGAGAGCATTGATCCACAAAGTGACCGAGAGTCGGACATGACTGAACAGACAGACAAAGACAAATAATGGGGTGGGGGAGGGGGAGAGAGAGAGAGAAAGAAAGAGAAAGAGAATCCTTATCTTTCTACATTTTCTAAGGCACAGCATGTTTTAGCAAGGTAAAGGAAGTTAGATGGAACTGAGCCAATCTGTATGCAGAAATGTTTTTAATTCATTACTCTCAATTAAAATGAATGAAGGTAAAGATTGCCCCCAAGTACATCAATCAGAGAAAGTACTTGCAGCGGGAAAACAAGAGGCAAGATGTACACACTGGAGAACTGGTTTATGTATTAGCAAAATGTGCAAGATAATCTACATAATAGATGTCTTATTACTCATCATGCATGTGAATAGTTACAAATACTAACAACTGTTCTCAACAAAGCAATGTTTAAAAGTACTGTTTTGTTTATAACATCTTGAAGTATTGCTACCATTTCAGACCTTTCTGTATCTGACAATGAAATTTGTAGGAAAAAAAAGTTACACTGATTTAAAATGAATTATGTTGAAGGTTTTGGTGATGTTTATTAACCTTGTGGGTAATAATAATAATCCTTTTGGGTAAAAAATGGGGAATTTACAAGGCATCCTCAACCCTTTTAAGAATTATTAATAAGAATTAAGAAGTATATTTGACAATTTCCAAGTTTTATTTCCCTGAAAGAGATTTTTTAATTCTTTTATTATTTCATTTTTAGAATGCTTTTGTACTGCTTTTGATGGAGCTTTATAAGCTTATTTTGTTACAAGTTTGTGAAGAATGCTGTTGTTATCTGTTGCCCATCTCCCTGTCACTCTGTATTTTTCCTTGACAGCCCATGTTTTCCAACTTGGAGTGGGGGGGGATAGTGGTAGAAACCACCATAATGGAAGAGTCACTTCATAATTTCCTTGGAACACAGGGTCCACATTTCATTCCATGGTCATCCTGTAACTAAAGTAAGTATAAGAATTTCATACCTGCTCCCCCACTGGAAATCTGGCCAAAATAATCTCCAAATAGTCCAAAGCAATTATTTTTTCATCAAATTGAAGGAAGATGTTGTAAAAATACAGAATAAATCTTAGGTTCACTATTAATGTAATTCACATAAAGAGCAAAAGTGCCTAAGAAAAGATAGGAAGTGTAATGATTGCCTATCCCAATAGACTCAGACTCACAAGCAGGTACTTAATGATATCTGATTCATTAGAAGAATAGTATGCAAATACAGAGAAAGCTGAGAATGAGCAAAAGCGCGCCAAATACAAACTAAAAACCCTCGGCTCAAAACGTAATCCCTCCCCTCGCCCTGCCGTTGCACCCCCACCCCCCACCCCCAGGTGCTGTTAACCGTTTCTGCTGATGTCCTGGGAAAGCAACCTTGAACACAGAAGATAACCCAAACACATTCCAATCCAGCTGCTAACATATAACAATCCCACGAGATGGAATCGTCATCCCCTCCCAGACGAAACACGCATCAGCCAAATGACATGCAAAACGTTACAATGTACCAGCAACATTGGAACGGCGAACATGACAGGAAGATAGTTCTCCATTCCCATTATAACCATACAGAAACTCCACCTGGCACACTTTTTCTACATGTTATGTTAGGTGAAGAACTGTTCATAAATATGCATCATCAAGTCAGTTTCATCTCCTACTTCTTGCATGGACAAATGCCTTCCATCTTGACCTATCCCCAGTGACAATCCCCAGTTCTTCCAAGGATAGGCATCTGCTACTAATTGCAATGATGAAAAGTTATGAAATATGTGTTGTGACATCAAGATGCAAACATTATCACATGTACATAAGTTTGGGGGTGTCATGTTCACTGTTTCAATGTGCACTGTACATCGTAACGTTTCACATGCCATGGTGCTGACACGTGTTTCTGTTGGGAGGGAGCTGCTGTGAAACCTTGTGCCAAGCTCTGTATCTATGTTCATTTCAATGGAATGTGTTTGGGTTATGTGCTCTGCTCAAGGACTTTTCCCATGGACCATCAGAAGCCGTTAGGAGCACCTGGGAGTGTGAGCCTGGGAAGATTCTACGGGGGGAGGGATCTACGGCGGTTTTGAACTCTGCCCTTGAACAATTCCTTAGAGCATACATAAATTACCATCAGGACAATTGGGTGGGCTTGTTGCCCTTTGCTGAGGTGGCTTACAACAATGCTGTCCATCAGAGCACGGGGCAAACCCCTTTTCGTGTGGTTTCTGGTCACGACTTTGTTCCCATCCCTGAGCTGCCACAAACCCCTCCCCAGTCCTGTTCTGCCTCTGACTGGGCTGTTAAGCTGGCTGATTCCTGGCCAGTGATTCAACAGGCTTTGGCTGATGCCCAGGCTGCTTACAAGTTTCAAGCCAATAAACGTCGTTCTTTGCAACACGATTTCAGAATTGGGGATCAGGTTTATCTTTCTACCAAATTCATCAAGTCTCCACAGCCCTTGAAAAAGCTTTGCTCCCAAGTTCATTGGTCCTTTCCCTATTGTTGCTCTTATCAATCCAGTTACTGTTAAGTTGGACCTGCCTCACAATTTGAAACGCTTGCACCCTGTTTTCCATTGCAGCCTGCTCAAGCCTGTCCACCATTCTTCCCACTGGCATCCCCAACCTCCTCCTCCTGCTCCGATCATGATTGATAGGCAACAGCACTTTGAAGTCAAGGAGGTCATTGATTCTCGCAAGCTTCGGGGCACCCTCCAGTACCTGATCCGCTGGAAACACTTTCCTCATCCTGAATGGGTGCCTGCTCGCCACGTTAATGCTCCTGATTTAGTTAACCATTTCCATTTGGGTTACCCATTAAAACTTCTGCTTAATGCTTTCTTTCTTTTGGGGGGCAGTATGTCATGTTCACTGTTTCAATGTGCACTGTACATCGTAATGTTTCACATGCCATGGTGCTGACGCGCGTTTCTGTTTGGGAGGGAGCTGCTGTGAAACCTTGTACCACGCTCTGTATCTGTGTTCATTACAATGGAATGTGTTTGGGTTATGTTCCCTGTTCAAGGACTTTCACATGCCATGGCGCTGACACGCGTTTATGTTTGGGAGTGTCCTAACAGCCAGGAAACACACTGGTCTCTAATATTTATTGCTAGTACTTAACAGGAATCCTAACAAACTGAAGAAGCGTGGGAAAACCCAGATATATAAACCCCAAGGTTTAAGGCGGTCCTGATCTGTGTCTCTTTGAATGGCTGACCAATTCCTCAGCGCTACGTATGCGCTTGACAGTCTGGATGGGAGCCCCCTGCTCGCCATCCTTACTCATGACAGGGAGGGAGCTGCTGTGAAACCTTGTACCACGCTCTGTATCTGTGTTCATTTCAATGGAATGTGTTTGGGTTATGTTCTCTGTTCAAGGACTTTTCCCTCGGACCATCAGAAGCCGTTAGGAGCACCTGGGATTGTGAGCCTGGGAAGATTCTACGGGGGGAGGGATCTTGTTTGTACCGAGGGTTTTTTAGTTTGCATTTGGCGTGCTTTTTCCATTCTCAGCTTTCTTTGTGATCCTGCATACTATTCTTTAATAAATCAGATATCTTTATGAACCTGTTCATGAGTCTGATAGTGTTTTAGGATAGGCAATCATTACAGGGGGTTGCATTATAACAATATATCCATGGAAGTACTCTGTATTTTCCCCGACAGTCCCTTCGTAAAAACCTCCAGAGATGGAAAACACACAACCTCCATAGCTAAACTTATTGCTTATATAAAAATGAAATCTAAGTAGCTACATTATATATCCATTATTTCTGGTCCTGGTTTCTGTGGCCATGGAACATAGGTCATGACTATCTTCTCCAACACCAAAGTTCAAAAATGTCAATACTCTTCCTATCCTGCTTTTTCAAAGTCCAACTTTCACTTCCATAGAGTGCTGCAGAGAAAACCTTGGCTTGCACTGTTCTGAACTTCGTAGGCATGGACACATCATGGCATTTGAATATTCTTTCCAAGGCCTTCATGACTGCTCTACCAAGTGCTAGTCTGCAGCATATTTCTTGACTGGTTGTTCCTTGATCCTGTAGATGATTGATCCCAAAAGGCAGAAGCTATCTACCACTTTAATATCTTCATCTTCTCTGTAGCTTCCTTGTATGTACCTGAACACAGCTGTCATGACTTCCCTAACTCATTTTTATTTCAAACTGAACATCCTACTTTTTTTCAGCCTATACTCAGAACATGTCCTCCAAGGATATTCCCATGCTATCCCTCATATTGCCCATCCACTTTATCCAATATCTTTTACTTCTTTTACTTCCTTCAGTCTTGTCAAGAATAGTCTTTCTTCTAGTCCATTATCTGCTCACATCATGTACCTGAAGTATATAAAGTTTTGTTTGCTAATCATTGTCTCAAGGGAATAGTCAGTCTGTATTTCTGTATTTCTTTTAGGTCCAACTGATTGGTTCTTCTTGCAACCATGAAATGCTTTGATGGCCTTTAGCAGCGCTGCCCCAGATATAGCCAGATGTGAGACCCTCTTTGTGAAATTGGGCTTGCTATTCACCTACCTTCCTCCTGCATTATGGGAGCAGCCCTGCCCAAGCTCCTTGCCTTTGTGGCTGAGTTGGTGGTAGAGGTCATACTGTAACTAAATAAATACAAGAGTGTCCCATCTCACCTACTGTATGAGAATTTTGTGAACATTTCTCTTCTCCTTTGAAAAACCTCTAAAGCAAATTGATTTCATTACTTTGAATGAAATCTGACAGGGAAAACATGCAAGAAAATTTCTATTTAGTTAGGAGGTGGCATATGACTGGATGTGAATGTTCTGTCAGTCATCTCTCCAGCTGTCAGAAAAAAAGATAGAAAATCAAATGGTCTTTCTCTGAATAAGAAAACTCTGGCAAAGAAATGTTAAGGCAGATTTTAACACAATATAAGAGTAACTGAAAGGTGATGAGTAGGAAATTGCACTGTTTCAGCAGGAAGGGAAGAGTTGTTTTATTTGGATTACGATTCAAAGTGGAAGAAGTACTCTGGACTTTTAAGACTTGTCCTAGACTGGAAGTGAGCCTTGTAAGTTTGAATTCTGAACAGAAATTTCAGAAAACTTTGATGACATCACTCTCCTCCACTGGAAAAAGCCATTGTCTAAATGTAGGAAAATATTCTGAAGTATTTTATAAATGTAACAGTTCCAAAGGAAAACACATCATATATCTTCATCAAATTACATGAAACAATATTTGGACCATGGCAATTCTTCTCACATCAGAATCTTACATTCTCCCGTTCCTCATCCTGTTAAAGTTATAAACCCTGACTTCATAGCAATTGTAAGTAATCTCTTAGGAGAATAGCTACCAATTTTTCCTTCATTGTGGTTTGGCATCTTTCCAGTAATTGCATTGTAAACACAATATTCTCTGCTGATGGGTCAACAGGGAAAATAAAAATGGTCACTGGGAATACAACAGCTTGACCTTATATAAAATGTGCACGCACTATAATATATCCTTCATGTATACCTTTGTATTTCCTGCAGGCCATGCTACAGTCAATCAGAGTGTGAAGCTGAATTGCAGCTAAATTCTAATAAACAATCTGTATCCATGACATATGGTTCAGACTGAATACAAGACTATGTTTCAATTATCAGGTTATCATAGCTGAACGTTTGTATGTATACGTGTGTGTGTGTGTGTACACACACACACACACACATATATAGCTAAATAATTTGGAAAAAGCCTAGATTTGTGATCCCCCATCAAAGTAAAAAAGAGATACAATGTAAACAAAGCCCAAACAATTTCCAAGCATTTTTTTCCCTTAATATGGCACAAGTGGATGAGAATGATCCATTCTCATCCACACTGCAACTGGTTTAGAATGATCCATTCTCATCAACCAGTGTGACTGGTTTAGAATGTCAGACATAGCATGGGGAAGTGGGGGTAAGTCTGATATGGAGCAATTGGTAGTCAGGCGACTTGTAGAGAGACATCCAGGGCCCTGGGAGGAGAGGCAGTGTACAAATGGAGCTTTGCTCCTACCCAGGGCCGCAACTGGGGAGGCAAGTGGGGCATGTGCCCTGGGCACCATGCTAAAATGATCACTGGGGGGGGCACAAAAATGGGCATGAAATCCATGTTTGCCCCAGGTGACACAGACCCTAGTTGCAGCCCTGCTCCTACCTGACCAGGCAGTGGCAAGGCGAAAGGACAGATTTGAACTCAGATGAGAAGGTTGACCTGTTGTGCATTACTGAAACCTGGCTGGGCACAGAGGGATGTGTTCCTGCACTAGCCATGACTCCAGGGCTGGGATGGGGGTGTGGCTGTTGTCATCCTGGGTTCTCTAGCAACCTTTAGGGATGCTGCCCCAGATATAGTCAGATATGAGCCCTCTTTGTGAAATTGGGCCATGGAGGTCAGTTGGGCTTGTTTTTCACCTACCTTCCTCCCTGAAGTATAGCAGCAGCCTTGCCTGAGCTCCTGGACTCCATGGCTGAGTTGGCAGTGGAGTTTCCAGATTGACGGTGCTGGGCAACTTTGATCTGCCTTCTCTGAAGCAGGAGTCAGAGATGGTTGGGAGATTCAATAAGCTCACAAGCTTATTGATGGCCTGACTCACCAGGGTGTGTGTGTGTCACACATTGGATCTGGTGTTTGTCTCAGGGCAGTGGCAAGGTGATCTGGGGCTGGGAGACATTAGCATCAGTCTCTTGCCATGGACAGATTACTCCCTATTGGTCCTAGAGTTCCCTGTAGCTGCCTTTCACTGCAGGGAGGATATGCCTATTCAATCAGCCTGCCTCAGAGGACTGATAGACCCACTAGGGTTCCAGAGGGAGCTTGAGGTTATTCTTGATGCTTGGGTGCATGGTTTGGCTGAGGCCTTAATCACAACTTGCAACAAGGACATGATGAGGCTTTGGATCATATCACACCTGTGCAGGATCTGTGACTGTGGATCTCATAGGGTTATCTGGTTTATGGATGAGCTCCAGGAGATGAAACAACACAAGAAACTGTGTTTCTAGAGCACTGCTGGAGGAAGATGAAGGATAAAGCCAACCAGGCATAGGTAAGAGCCTTTATTAATACTTACCTTGTGGTAGTAAGAGCAGTGAAGCATGCTTACTTCTCCACACTTATTGCATCCACAGATAGCCAGCCAGCAGCCCTGTTTCAAGTGACCAGGGCCCTCTGGGAAGCAGGGGCTGGGTGAATCTTTGCAGGGTTGCTATGAGGACTTTTCCAGGTGCAATTCAAGGTGTTGGTGATCACCTTTAAAGCTCTATATGGCACACAGCCAGGTTATTTGCAGGAGATCTACCCACCCCACTAGGTCAGATAGGCTAGGCATGCTCCAAGTCCCTTCCCTTAAATTATGTCATCTGATGAAACCTTGGAGGTGAACCTTCTCTGTAGCTGTCTCAGCCTTTTGGAATAATCTCCCACCTGAGATTCAAGGGGCCCCAAACCTTTTAACCTTCTGGAAAGCTGTGAAGACCTGGCTCTTTCCTCAAGATTTGGCAAGTATAGGGGTTGAGTCCATAGTTGTTTTGGTGCCTGGTGGGAAGAGTTGTTCTGTTCTTGTTTTTATTGGTTGTTCTGAGCCACCTAGGATCACTATGTGAGATAGGCAGCCATATAAGTTCAATAAATCAATAATATTTTGTAAGTTATCACTGCTTGAAGGACATTCCTGGACAGTTTTGTATGATATGGGGAAATTCCCAGGCATTTTAAAAAAACTAGTAGACAAGAGGGTATGCAGCCAGTATTTAAACAATGTTGTCTAAGATAAACAGCCCTTCATGAGAAAGAATTTTAGATCATGTACAAAATAATATTCCTAATAGAGTTGACACCATCTATATTGGTAAACTAAGAAAGCTCATGTGCATAGAAAATGTAAACAGTGCATAGGGGTATAGTAAGTCTCACAAAATGTACATTTTTAAATGCATTTTCATAAAAACAAATATGAATTTGTAAATGCAACATAATTCATAGAGAATTCCAACATCTGAAGAACAGCTAAATTTACTTTTTGCACTATATTCTAGGACAGTGTTTCTTAAACTTTTTTCTCTCAGGATCCCTTCCAACTTTTAAAAATTATGGAGGACCCCAAAAGAGCTTTTGTTTGTATGGGTTACATTTATCAACATTTACCATATTAAAAATTAAAATTGATGCATCCGCTGCCATTACCACTTCTCACAATTGTTTGATGGGATTTTAATATTGTATTATTTTTCAACATACCATAGGCTGGCAAAGAATTTTGATTTTGCAGATCCTGAGAGGGGGGTCTTAGGACCACACTTTAAGAAACATTGTTCTAGGAGATATAAATAAAGTTAGTACAATCCTATTTGATTCATTATATATTCCTATTTGAAACACACAGAGAGTAGCAATGCTATGCTGATGCAGCTAACTACTCTTTGAGTTCTTCCATGATTACAGTTGATCTGCCCATTGTGTGCCACCTCAAGACAGCTATAGAAATAATGCTAACCCATTTTCTGTGTCTATGCCATCTTCTTTGTTGGTATACCTGCTTTCTTCCACAACAGCAGGGTAGTTAGTTAGCAATGTTTCCCTAGTAGCAGATGTTTATACTGCCATGTGTTTCTTTTCATTCTTCTGCAAAACTGAATTTCTTCATTTTAAACTTCTCAAAAAATCTTCCAGGCCATCAGGCCTTAAAAATTATGGCAAAGTTGGTGAAAAAGCTCACCCTTAATAGTCCTAGCACTGTCCCTTGTCTACAGCAGACATTGTTTGCCTATTTCTAAAGAGTAAGGACTTCTTATTAGCCATACATTTTATTTTCCTGATATTTTTGTTTTCAGGAATAGCCAGAGTATTTGTGGACATTGAGATATCACAGCAACTCATGCAATGCTACTGTATGAGAATATTTCTTCACTTTATCACAAAGTGTTCTTGTGTATATAAGGTAGGAAGAATACTGTAGTGGCATGAAAGTATGCCTGTTAACAGATAGCTCTTATATTGTAGCTGTAATCTGTAAAATGATCTCAGACTATTACCCTGCTGGCTTATTGGTGATAATGAGAAATTTTGCTCACACTGAATTAATTGAGAGGCTAATTGAAGGATCTTTGTCATTGGTGTATACATTTGTTGTGCAGTTTATTTTTAGCAGAAGTCAGGCTAGCCGTCTAATGCTGGGTGAAGAATACACCCTGCATCTTGTGTAAAGGCATAATGAAGACACTTAGCCATTAGAAGATTTAATTATTGTTGTCCATATTCATATTACAGGTCCCTAGACAATACTGTTACTGTCTCTTGCAAAAACATTACAGTGCTGTCAAAGCAGGGAACAGTTAATTATCTGAATGTTGGCAATGTGGTGAGCCTACATCCCATCCAAATGGCTCTCATTTCAAGGATCAGAAGCTGCCACTCCCTGCAGCCCGATGGGCAAGGTACTTCACGCTGCAGAGTTAATAGCCAGCAGCATGCCAGACAGCTGATAATGACTTTTTAACCAAATTAGTTTCAGCTTTGTATAGGAAAACTGAGTTCTGGAATCAGAACTGCAGCTAGGCAATTGTAGACCTTGGACTTAATGAACTTAGGGGGCCCTCTTTAGAAGGCCATGTGTATCTGTGGTGAGGAACAGCACTAAAATTTGTTTTCTCTCTCCTTCCCCCACTGTGGCCTCTACATTCCTGATACATTAAAATAAACAGGTTTTAATCCTGAAGAAAGAAAGACTTAGAAGCATGTGCAGTTCCTACTTAGTACTATCATCATATTTCCTGAAGTAAATGGGATTTTGCTTCTGCTGTTCTGTAGCTAAATTCATTTAGTTGAAAATAAGTACCAATACCATTTCTTAGTAGGAAAAGATTAGATAGATAGATAGATAGATAGATAGATAGATAGATAGATAGATAGATAGATAGATAGATAGATAGGGGAAAATGCATTTAAAAGCAAAGATAATAAAATGGCTGTCCCTGATTACTGTTTGTTTGTTTATTTGTTTGTTTAATATAGCCATCCATCTCAGACCAGTGACAGTACTGTGGTTATTGTTGTTTTTGTTAAAATAGAATATTTTTCAGTGACAATATGAACTTTGAGGACATACAGTAAGTATTAATGCAGGGCATCCTGTCCCATCAATTGGAATTTTAATATACAGTAGTTGATCAAGTATCCGACTGGAGCTGGGGAAACCCCAATTCAAGTCCTTCTCTAACCTCAGAGCTCATTGAATAATTTATGGTCAGTCATTCTTTCTCAGCCCAAGCTAACTTTCAGGGTTCTTGTGTGGACAATAAAAGGGGACACCTCCATGTAAGCAGCTTTATGATCCCAGAGGAAAGGGGAAAATAAATGTAATGTGATAACAATCATTTGCCTATCCTTGTCAGGCTGAATAGCCTTGGGTTAGCTAAAGCAAACCAATTCACTCTGGCGATTTTTAGTACTTAGCGCAGGGAGCATGCAAACATGTGGAAAATGTTTCCCAAGTTGGTCTTAAGTCCTCTACAGGAAGGGAAAATGGCAGAATGCCTTTCAGACCATTTTGGTGGAAAGATCACCAAAATAGATGGATCTTAAATGGGAAAGTAAAGCAAAGCTAAAAGGAAAATAAAAGAAAACCTTAAAATGGCTATAAAAATGAAGACAACTAAAATGAAAGTTAAACTAAAGAAAGGTGGGCACTTCTGAAAAGCAAAGAAATTTTCTGTGAAACATCTCCAAGTCCTTACTAAAACATCAGTCAAAATAAATCAGATCAATGGCTGATATGTCTCTTCTCCTTGTAACATAGCTCACTTCCATTGTCAAACATTCTTATTTTAAGGGTAATCTATCAGAATTCCAATCTTAATTTCAGAACTATGTCCAAATATACCCTCTATTTTGCCATCCCATTTGAAGCCATGGATGTCTACGGCAGATGGGGGAACAAATGACAAAATGCACATCATGACATAACAACACTCTGCCTCTTATGTTTTTGAGTTGTAACATTGCATACAAATATATAAGGGACAGAGCTTGTATCTGGATGTCACAATGCATGTTTCATCATTATGGCAAAATCTTGGCTTGCTGCAGATGTCCTATTTGAAACCTTCAAGTCAGAAGGTATTTTGCTGATGTGAAGTGATGCAAAAGTATGTTGGGAGGACCAAAGCTAGTTGTAATTTAATGCAGGCAAAGATAGTGCTTCCATCAATCTTTAAGTACAGTTGATGGCCACTATTATCTGCAGTGCATGCATGCACACACACACATTCTAATTTTAGTGAGGAGAGGAAGCATTGCTATTTCATTGATGGTCTTCCTGATAATCCTAAAACATCTTTGCCAAAGGCATAAAGCAGGCAAAGCTATATAAAGGGTGCACACTAGAGAGTGAGTTCACAAAAGGTATTGATCTCTGGACTTCTAAAGAGTAAAGCCTCCTTCAAACCAAACTTGGCTCCTGGTGACTTCATGGACACAACCATACAGTTTCCTTGGACTTCTGGTCTCCCCAGATTTTGAGCCTAATAGTAATTTAAGAGATTCAGGGGCTTGTTTTTAAGTGACATATCCATGGAAACATCCATTCAAACCTTGGTAATCAAGGCCATAGGTTTTACCAGGATATTCTGGTTACTACTGGTTTTGCTTTAGCATCCTTGACCAGGGCATTTTCTCTTACAGTAGCAAGCATGTAATTGCATTTACTGTTCCAAGTTACCAAGATTAATGCACTTTGACATGAAAGAGCGCCTGGGAAATTTGAAAAGCATGCTGTCTTACCTCAGAGATGGTAGAAACTACAGCTTTAAAAAGAAAAAGATACAAAGATTCATGTTATACTTTACCACCTGCAGTACAGATTCTCAAGATTTCAGCTGGATATTTCATATAGAAACTCATGTTTTTGGTTTGCTTGTCTGTTTGTTTTTCAAAATCCAGACCTACCGCAACTGCAAAACTTTGTACCTTGTTATAAGCCTCATTAGTAAACAATGTGAGATTGAATCTACTTCAGTGTTACTGCCCATATCATTAAAACACAATTGCACTGATCCTAGAAGTGGGAAGGTAATATATCCATAAGGCCTATTTCTACACAGCTGTGAAGGGAACACACAAAGGATGTACATTGCTTATTTGGATTTCTTTTCTTCATACTGAATTGTAAGTAGTTTATATACTGGGCTTTCTTTCCCAGAGCCCCTATTACAGATTTTAACAGCCCTTGATTTTAGCCTGTCCATGATGTTTGAGGGCAACAACAACAACAACAACAACAACAAAAAGCCAGTTTGGTCTAGTGGTTAAGGCAATGGGCTAGAAACCAGCAGACTGAGAGTTCTAGTCCCACCTTAGGCATGAAAGCCGGCAGGGTGACCTTGGGCCAGTCACTCTCTCTCAGCCCAACCCACCTTACAGGGTTGTTGTTGTGGGGAAAAGAGGAGGAGGGAGGAGTATTTGGTATGTTCCCCGCCTTGAGTTATTTGTAAAAATAATAAAGGTGGGTTGGAAAATATTTTTTTTAAAAAAGGGAGAACACAAGCTATTATCCTCAAACAGCATATTTTCATTTTAATTGTCCTTCACTGATTCTAGTCAAACAGGAAATCTAAGTTATTGTATGAAAGGGAGACAATATGTTTTTGATCCAGGCAACTGGGCTGCACCCTGAGCTATATCCAGTGTTTTAAATGATAACCAGGCTCCCACAGTAATCATGTTGCAAAGCATTGAGAGTGTGGGCCACTGTACTTTGTGCTGACTGAAGTTTCTGGGAGGTCTTTAAGGGCAGACCCAAGTAAGGTAAACCTTGTAAGAGATGCCAGTGGTGTGAGTGAGCATCTTCAGAATTCCTTGCTTTTGGTAAGGCCACAATTGGTGCACCAGCAGAAGCCAAGCAAAGGGCCCTCCTGGCTCTTCCCAGGTTTCATTATGAGCCTATTTAATAGAACCCATATCAGAAAATATGTCTGTAAATATGTCCCCTTCTCAAAACTTTCACCTTGAATATTCTGGAAAAAACAAGAAGTACTCCAAGGAAATCAGATAGATTTAGTTTTGGACTTCTGTTTTTTACTTTGAATATAATGGCCATCCAAAATAATTACACCAGGATTATTTCCCTTTCCCTTGTGCAATATCTGGTGCACAGTGTACTTGATAAACCATTGTCCTCATGCTATTAAAGTAGCTTTTTCCCCAAGCCACCTTAATGGATTAAAAACAATCATGTTTCTCTGTGGATTTACTTTTTTCCTTAATTCATGCCACCTTCAGTTGATTATAACTTGTCCTGATGGGAGTGGGTTTTCTTTCTTCTTTGTAGCTTTTATTCTGTCTCCTTTTTACACTTTTGATTAGGTCTGTACTCTCCATGTAATATTGTAGCTAATAGGGCTGTATATAGCAATGATTCACCCATTTGAATCAAATCTTGGATTCAACACCTCACATTAGGTGCCTTCAAACTGACTTAGCAATTTTATTAACTTTTATGGAAGCACACAGAGACCTTTACCAATCATATATATTAATATAATCATCTTAAACCTGGCTCCCCAGCTGAAACTCAGCAGAAGCTTCCTAGACAGTCAACCCAGCAAGAGTAGACAAGAATTTTTTATTTTATACCAAGATGAAGTCGCTGTAAATAGTTGATTTCCTTCTGTCAGTATAGAGTGTAGTCCCATATTATACCAATTCAGTTTAAATGTGAAGCTTTTTGACTGTTCAAATTATAATTACCTGGTTGTACATTTTCTGCCTAGTAATTTGTAGTTGTCCTCAGTTTCATATCTCAATTTGATAGGGCTGGTTGAAAGAACATTCTCATAGGCTGAATTCACACTTAACTTAGTTATTGAATTAACCCCTTTGTGAGTTCACATTGTACATTGAAAAATAAATAAATAACAAACCAGACATACTACACATAGTATGCTATGTGTAGGCAGATACTAACCTTTTGACTTAGATAAACATGTGTGAATCTAGTTTACACATGTGTTTCTTGAGGGTGTGCTTAACTCCCCAATAACATTGGATAACTATGCAACCATCATTTACATTAGTCTTTATTCTTGTGCTTCTGTGAAACTATTTTTAATTTCCTGTAAGTTTTGTTTTAAAAATGCAAAGTAAAAGAAATAACCAAAAGTGTAAATTGTACTTAATGTTGGGAGAAAGCAACAATAGCAAAGGGATGTGAATCTTCTGAAGAGTATACTTCTTCATATTTCAGGGAAGAACAAAAACTTCAGGTGGAACTATATTCTAATCTAATAATTCCTAATCTGTGATCAGAGGCCAAAAAGGTCCACAAAGTTATTGTGGATGTTCCCTAGTGTGGATGCTCAAATAAAAACATGTTACTAAACATGCTAAACATTTCAGATGATAGCTACACTTTGCAAAAATATGTTGTTCTTATTGGAAATACTGTAACATTTTGGGTGAGAGCAATACAAAATTGCAAAATTCAGAAAAATCTCATCAATCTTTGGTGAGTTGGTATATATGTTATGGTGCCACAGAGTTTCAACCCATAAATGTTGTAGTCACCCTTAAACACTTCAAATGATGATGTAATAAATTGCATATAGGAAAAAGTTGGTAGCCATCATTCTAATCACTGCAAAATTGACAGATCAGAGATTATAGTTTGTGAAACATCCAGCCATGGATACACTATACTGAAGTATAATGACACTCTAAAGCAAAGTGTATGCATTTGGGAATATTGTAGAACTCTGAACAACCTGTGAAATTTGGCAGTTTGTTTTCCAAATCATCACCTTTTTTCTCAGTTGGTGGGTAGGAGTTCTGAGACCAAGGAAATATATTCAACATTTTAATGATCACCAGAGCAGTACAGTTTTACACACTTGTATATATTTATTGAGCAACATTTCCTTTAATTAAAAAATGTAATCCTATGTTGGTATGTAGCTGTGCAAGCATTATGTGCTGTATAGCTCTACGTGATAAACCAAAATGACAATATAGTACATTTGTGACCTTCAGGGTTTTTCCCAGTTCACCTGTACTTGCAACATTATACCTCATCTTTTGGAATTGGACCTCTTTATAAATAAAGCCATATTTTCCACTATATTCCTTAATGTGTGTTCACAGAGCAGCAATTTCATGTTGGAAAAAAAAAAATTACAGCAGTATCCCATAAGTTTAGAAAAAAAAAAGTTACCAATGCTGAATGTCCACATTTGTTAGAAATATCACTAAATGGGAGCAATGATTGTATGAAGGAGAAACTCCTATCTATCTATCTATCTATCTATCTATCTATCTATCTATCTATCTATCTATCTATCATCCAGTAGTGAAGACAAAGGACTGTGTTTATTATTCAGTTACAGATTACAACCAGATACTTTTTAGCAAACAAAAGCTCTATTATTAGTATTCTGTATCCTCCAAGTACAACTAAAGGAACAGGACATTTCCAACCAAAAGTTATAATGCTATCCACATGTTGCATTTCAGCAAAAATGTTCTGGCATACTGTGAATGATCATCTTCTTTGTACAGTAAGCTGCAACAATATTTTGTTCAGAGTAGGTAAACAATATTTTTACCTTGCCAAACAACATTAAATTGATACACTATTGGTTCTGCTCACTTGCAAAAAGGAATGTCAGATTCCAATAGACAGAATACATCAAGATATATTTCACCAGACTCAAGAATTATTGCCTTATAGAGACATCTGCTGGTAAGAAGAATATTATGAAGCGTGAATATTTCCTCTCTCCAGTTAATACAGAAATTCCCACTACCCTTTTTACTCCAGTCTTTCTGATGGTCACATCTCTGTATATAGTCTTAAGAAGACCAATCTTTATAAGACTCACAAAAGCTATCTCCTTGGTTTCATTATCTGCCTAATTTACTATTTTTATATTATTAGTAGTAGCAGCAATAGTAGTAGTAATAAAGCAAAATATGCTATGTTGATTCATCAGAAAAATTCCGAAATCAACACTCAGTAAATACTTTTACAAGGATCAACCAAACATACACAACACTGCAGACACACCTTTCATTTCATTAACTTATATGTTACCTATCACCGAAGGTTCTGAGGAACTTACAATATAAATATATATAAACATTAAAATCTATCCATCTAAACATTTTAAAAAGAGCAGCATAAACCTCCTAAGACCCCAAAAGGCCAGAAGAAAAACATTAATCCTCCTAAACTGTAATAAGAAGGGGTCTTTTCAACTCCAGCAGCATTTCACTGCACCATGAAAGCCCCATGTTTTGAAATCTGCAGATTGATTAACCAGGCAGTGTTATAAAAAGCAGGTGGGAGGAGAAGGAAGAAAGAGAAAAAGCTTACTTGATGGTGACATTATAAGGTCTGCATAATTTCTTTTTGTTGCCTTTTTAAAAACCATTTAACCACTCAAAATCAGTTTCCAGCTTTCCTAATATCAAAGCTGCTGCTATATTTCGCTTTCCTTTTGTTCTCTTTTTATCAGCAGAACTTGTTTGTTTCAGATGAAGCAGGAGACAAATTCCAGGGACACCACGGTTTTGTTTTTCAAAACTGGAGGGTTGAGCCCTTAGATGTTTGTTTATACTCCTGAGCAGGCTCCCCGTGCTGAATCTTTTTCATGGATTAGGTAGGTAGGGTTCAGGTCTTAAAATACTTTTTTTTTAAAAAAAATCTCTTTCTAATCTCAAGCCTAGAGGAAGAGCCAGAGAGGAGTAATCTGGCCTGAGAGGATAAAAGGCAGCATTTGGATTCCAGACATGATGAATGAATCTGTCAGTTTTCCTTTCTTTTTCCCAGGCTGCTGCTGAAACAGAATATTGGACAAGAAGAACAGTTTAGCCTGATTCATTAGAATTCGTAGCATGATCTTTTGGAAGAGAACCCATGTTGCCACCAGTATGTGAGGGTGAGAAATGTTTTGTGTTGGTTGTCTTCCATCTTTGTTACAACATATGTTGGTAGGCAGGCACTGGAAGATTGAATATTTTGCTTGGATATATGTAGCTTCATTTCAGAATTACACAGTAAGCAGAAGAATCAATGGTGTGTCTGAGTGAGGGAGAGAAAGATCTTTCTTCTCTTGGACAATAACCTCTCTAACAGCCTTCACCCTGTCTTGCTTCAGTTTCAATTAATTCTTAAGGGAGGATATCAAGAAGAAACTCCTTTGATTGGGTGTTTTCAGAAGGGGACATGTGATTACCTAGAGTTCTTTCAAACTGCTGGGAGAGAGGTGTAACAGAAGATAATGACAAAAGGACCAACAACCTCATCTACTTCCAAAATTAATGTAAGCTCTAGAACACCACGTGGGGAAATCCTTAAGGCATTCTCAAGCAGGATAAGATTAAAAAAAAAACAGAAGCCTCTTTCATAGGTAAATAAAACTTTTAAGAAATTGATTGGCTTGTTTCAGCATAATAGGGAATTGGGTGGCATATAAATTTAATAAATTATTAATAATGATTATTATTACTTCTATTTGTCCTCCAAACTATTTGTCTGGATTATTTCTATAATCCAGAACTGCAGACAATCATATAAAACATTTCAAACAATCTTTTTCTTCCGCAGTAGGGGTAAACCAGCTTTATCCTCAGAAAGTTGTCTACCTTGTTCTAGATTCTATCTTTTTTAAATGAGGGAGGATATACATTTTTGCCCAATGAAATTCCTGTAGTGTGACCATTTTTTCCTCATGATAGGTCCAATGGCTAATACTTTGGGGTCCATTAGTTCTCTCCTAATGTCTTTCAACATTTTGGAGCTTTTCTTTTTTTCTTTCTTTCTCTCTCTCTCTTTCTGTTTTTATGTTCTTTTTTTTTTTTTTTTGTTATGACAAACATAACATTTCTCAGATCTGTGGGGAAAAAAATCTGCTTCCCTGTTCTCAACTTTTTTAAAAGTAATTTTCAATAGCTAAGCTATGTACGGAATGCAAGGAATTCAAATGTGTCAGTTCTTTTGACAGTATACATGTCATTTGGAAACAAAAGCTTTCTCACTTTTGCAATGACATGCATGTAAGAATATGTGCAATCAGGCACACCTCCCCATTGTGCCTCTTTCTAGCTTTTCTTTCTTTACATAACATCCATTATGAGAGATCAGATGGGGAGGAAATAGCAGCCTCTCCATTTTGCTTAGACCCTGTTCTGTGAACTGCTAATTTTATAATCAAGAATCTTAAATCTAAATTTGCTTTCTCTCTCTCTCTCTCTCTTTCTCCCCTCTATAACCCTTTCCCTTTTTTATGGTGCTCTTGAGAATGTAAGGTTGAAGGTATAAACTATATTATTTCTGATCTTTGCAAGCTACATTGGGAGATTCTTCATTGGAAGAATGGGATAAAAATCTTACATATCGCAAAAATATGATAAATGAACAGAAATAAATAAAAGGCTCTTGGTCTGTTCATAAACAGGTCAATTATTTTGTACGCAGGATGAAGGCGGTTCCATTTCCTCCAGTATTGTCTTTTCATGGCCTAACCAATTGTTGGAACATGAAATGTACTGACTCTGAATCTGAAAATGTATTGCTACTGAAAAGCCCTGTGCTCCATTTCCCCCCCTAAATCCTTTAAAATCATCCATAATAAAGTAACACAATAACTTTTGAAAGCTCTGTGCTCCAAAACTTTTTCCTAAATTCCTTTAACTCATCCATATTCAAGTAACACAGTATCCTTTGACAATATTTTGTCATTTTATCTGATTATTGAAAAAGTTATTCTTTCTTTATAAATTAATGGAATTTATTCTTTTTTCCCTCTCTGTTTTCAGATTAAAATGTAATGGAAGAGTTTACTTTATTGGAATTGCTAAAGTGGCTTCTGAAAAGACAAACTTGCCTCCTCCAAAATGTTACAAACTTTCAAGAGCCATTGGAAATAAACTAAGATATAGCAAAGAATTTGGAGATCTGGACAAGTAAATTTATATAAAGGACATACATGGGACATTCGAAATGAATTCTGGCTAATTTATATGACCCAGTTCAAAGGTGGAATGATTTTTCAAAAATGGTATGTTGCTTAACTTTTTATCTTGTTGTGAATAACTATTGAAGGAATAAATGGCTATACATCTGGTTATTACATTTAGAATTTAGAAAAGCCAGCTGGGGGACCTTGGGCTAGTCCCTCTTTCTCAGCCCTAGGAAGCAGGCAATGGCAAACCACTTCTGAGATCTTGCCAAGAAAACTGCAGGAACTTGTCCAGACAGTCACCAGGAGTCTACACTGACTCAAAGGCACAAAAAAGGGAAAAATAAAAAAAGAGGTACTATTTGCTTGCCATCATTTAGAAATTAATGGAAAATTCTCATGTTACCAAGGTCCTCCAAATTAGTTTTCCATTTATTTCTTTTTTTTCTATGTAATCCAAATTTTGGGTGCCATAACAGTTTACCACTGAAAGCATGAGAAATGCATGATGTTGATTTCATGATTTGTATGTTGAAGCCATTTTGATTCCGTTGATAGTACTCACATACTAAAACTAACCAGGAATGTGGTTTTCCTTTCTTATCTTTTATGACAGCAGTTTTTGTTCCATATTCAAATTAAGTTGTTATAAGTTTTGAAAACAGAGTACTAGTTTATAGAGGCTGATAGATAAAGGCCCACTTATGGTGAATAACACCATAAAACTTGATGTATGTGATATGACTATAGTGTTTTCATTGACATTAGTAATACAAACTCCCAACAAAAGATTTTAAATTATTTACCTTTCTAGTTCAGCACATGTGTCCTGAGCCAATTATCATGAGATACTGCCTGGAAATTAACCAGTCACATTGTGCTCCTCTCTTTCGATTTACAATTAGTAATGCTATTAATGTTGTTCCTGTACTTAGTGTTACTAATTATATTGCTATGAACTAATGGAGTTAAAAATAGCAATAGGCATCAACTACCAATTAATGCTTAATGAGAACACATAAAGTCTGGCATTGTAATGAATATACAGATTATTGTTCCTTTGGAATAGTACAAAAAACAGGTATACCCAGGAAACAGTGATGGAAGGCAGTGGTTTATCTTAGACCAGCCTGTTCCAATCTAGCACATTCCAGATATGTCGGAATTGCAACTCCTAGAATTCTGAACCAATGTAGATGCGGCAGGGAATTCCAGAAGCTACAATCATAAAATATGTGGTGGGCTCTAAAACAGAGAAAGGTATTTTAGATAAAGAAAATAGGGTAGAAGTATTTAAGGCCTGTCTGTTGCATAATGCTGACTGGCATTAAGTCCAACGTTTTTTCACACCATGCATAATTAACATCTAACTTAAGAGGTATTGATATTGATCGCCTAAGATGGCTTTTCAAGGGGATTAGACAACTGCATAGAGGATATATTCATTTCATACTCTTATGCATGATATTTAAATAGAATCCAAACACACGAGAGAAGTCTGTTCCTGAATCCTAATGTATGGATGAGCATAAATGGTTTACCATCCCTATTAGTTGGACTGATTCCTTACATCAGGATTTTTAATACAATTTTATGGGGGAAAAAACCACTTTAAAATATCAGCATTCATTTTGATTTGCAATGCTCCCTATCATACAGAATTTTGTCTGCAACTTCCCAACTGTTGGACATGAAAGTTCTACAAGTAACTATTTTTTTCTTAGCAATTTCCTGATGTTTTATATTGTACTTTGTTACATTTCCTTATACAGGCTTTTATGCATAAATTTATCGGACAGAAGTAAGCTCACTCTCTCGCTCTCTTTGCCATGTACAACATTCAGAAGCATGCATTCTTTTTCAAAGCAATCTCTCCCAAATAATTTTTTAAGAGATGCTCAACACTCAAACATGCTGGTCAGAATGCCTATTTCCCTAGCAAAATAAAGACTTAAATCTATTTCACTGATGGTAAGATGATCTATCACATGTTGAAGACCCTGAATAAATTTAATTGCCTGAAAAATAGATTTTTGATGCATTTATCCATTTAAGTGTCTTACATTAAAAAGAAAAAGTAAAGAAAAAAGAAAAGGTAAAGTCTTTGTACTTATAGAAACTTGTGAAGTTACCTTATGCTGAACCATCTGGTCTTCCAACTCAGCATTGCTCACCAACTAGCAGTTTTTAAGGTAACCTTGAATATCATTTATGATCAAAAGATAGAGCCCAAGTCCAAAAATTAATAAAGAAGCAGTGATTTTTCATAGCAGAAGTTGAACTTGGAACTTTTATGCAAAATAAGAATTGATAATCTGACAGGCCCCAGCTGTTGTTACTCTCCAATGAGCCCTAACCAGCATAGTGAATAGTCATGGATAGTGGGAATTATAATATATGGTATAATCTATCACTGATTGCTTGTAGAAGGCAAGGATCAGCTGTATTGGCACCATGAAAGACTGGCAAGGAAATAGTGATGTGGACTCCTTTTTTCTCCTTACACATATACGAAATACCTCTGTAAAAAGGGTTATTTAGGTAATATGTGCCTAAACTGGCAAGTTCAGAAAAGGTTGCCTAGGAAGATTTGTGTGTTGTGTATTGTAAAGTTCTCTCATCTGTGAGCCTTGGATGTGTACCCCAACCTGTAACAATCTGTACCCCTACATATAACAAGTAAGTTTAAGAAAACAACACAAGCCCCCTAATCTAACACCTGCCAAGGCGGGGGTGCAATGGTTGCACAGAAGAAACAAAGTTTCTGATAAGTGACTTTTTGCTAAGAGTATTTTTATCTGGGTTCCCAAGTTATTGACCAGATATTACATCAGACCATCCTCAGTTGTTGTCATATAGGAACCCTGGCTGATTTTAAAATATGTCTGGCTGAGGGTTTACTGTAAGAGGTTATGACCAAGTCCCTGATAAGTTTGCTCCCAAACTATCTATATTCATTCCTTACTGAGAAAAGTGTAAGTAGGTGGCAAAAGCCATAGGGAGTTCTGAACTTCAGCGTAGACCTTAAGCCAAAGGAAGAAGAGGTACTGCTGGCTCCTGGGGTGTGTGTCTGCTAACGTTTTGGGGGTTCCTGCTAAGCTAAAGAGACACCATTGGTATACCTTTCCTTCTGTGTAATTCTATTAATATTTAATAAAATTGTTTGGGGCATTTCACTCTGCTCTGAGCTTATTGTCTGTGTAAAAGAACCTGCTGTCTCCCAGCTGGCCAGTGGGGTGGCAGCACACAGGCAACCCATGGTCTTTAAGCTGCAAATACCCTCAGCCCAACCACCAATCACACCACCAAATTTTAACAACATTGTTTTGTATGATTTGTCCTCAAGGGTTTTTGTTGTGATTGTTGTAGTTGTTAAAGATGGGACAGGGAACAAGAGGACTTTGGGAGGCTTCCTCTTCCCATTCCTGCCCTTAAAAATCTACTCCTTTAACCATCTACCCATGTGTAAAGGCTGAGACAAGAATCAAGTTCCCAGGATACAAATGGCTGTTAGGCAAACACACTACAGTGTCCCAGTCTCAAGGCTACCAATTCCCATCCTTTTTTTTAAATAAGAATTTTATTAAGTTTGAAACAAAGATAAAAACTGCAAAAAGCAAAGAACTACAAAAAGAAAATAAAAAACTAAAAAAGTATAAAACACAAGAAAAAAGAATTTTGAAGATTACATAAAGAGGTGACTTCTGACTTTCAACAAGCAATTTCCATAATCAATCCCTTATTCTATATCAAACTAAGATCACATTATTTCTATAAATCATTCTATTAACACATAAAAATCACTAAACACAATTGCTCCTTCCCCTTATATTAAAAGCAAAAGAAATATATAAACCTCCAAATCAACTTCCCCCACAAAACATTTATTTAATTTTTTCCTTCCTACCAGTATTCTGTATATTTCTGTCCACTAAGTTGTTGTTTATTCGTTTAGTCATTTCCGACTCTTCCTGACTTCATGGACCAGCCCACGCCAGAGCTTCCTGTCGGTCATCAACACCCCCAGCTCCCCCAGGGACAAGTCCGTCACCTCTAGAATATCATCCATCCACCTTGCCCTTGGTTGGCCCCTCTTCCTTTTGCCCTCCACTCTCCCTAGCATCAGCATCTTCTCTAGGGTGTCCTGTCTTCTCATGATGTGGCCAAAGTATTTCGGTTTTGCCTTTGATATCATTCCCTCAAGTGAGCAGTCTGGCTTTATTTCCTGGAGGATGGACTGGTTTGATCTTCTTGCAGTCCAAGGCACTCTCAGAATGTTCCTCCAACACCACAGTTCAAAAGCATCTATCTTCCTTGTCTCAGCCTTCCTTATGGTCCAGCTCTCACAGCCATATGTTACTACAGCGAACACCATTGCTTTAACTATGCGGACCTTTGTTGTCAGTGTGATGTCTCTGCTCTTCACTATTTTATCGAGATTTGTCATTGCTCTTCTCCCAAGGATTAAGCGTCTTCTGATTTCCTGACTGCAGTCAGCATCTGCAGTAATCTTTGCACCTAGAATTACAAAGTCTTTCACTGCTTCTACATTTTCTCCCTCTATTTGCCACTTATCAATCAAGCTGGTTGCCATAATCTTGGTCTTTTTGAGGTTTAGCTGCAAGCCAGCTTTTGCACTTTCTTCTTTCCCCTTCATCATAAGGCTCCTCAGTTCCTCTTCGCTTTCAGCCATCAAAGTGGTATCATCTGCATATCTGCGATTGTTAATGTTTCTTCCAGCGATTTTAACTCCAGCCTTGGATTCCTCAAGCCCAGCATGTCGCATGATGTGTTCTGCGTACAAGTTGAATAGGTAGGGTGAGAGTATACAGCCCTGCCGTACTCCTTTCCCAATCTTAAACCAGTCCGTTGTTCCGTGGTCTGTTCTTACTGTTGCTACTTGGTCGTTATACAGATTCTTCAGGAGGCAGACAAGATGACTTGGTATCCCCATACCACTAAGAACTTGCCACAATTTGTTATGGTCCACACAGTCAAAGGCTTTAGAATAGTCAATAAAACAGAAATAGATGTTTTTCTGAAACTCCCTGGCTTTTTCCATTATCCAGCGGATATTGGCAATTTGGTCCCTAGTTCCTCTGCCTTTTCTAAACCCAGCTTGTACATCTGGCAATTCTCGCTCCACTATAATAGAAATCAAATTATAAAAACATTTAAATTGTTTACTTTTATACTTAATAATACTATAACAATCTTAAACCTATTAAACCTAAAACCAAGCAAATATTATATCTTAAAAATCTTAAAAATCAAATCTAAATCGAAAAGCAATCCAGTAAATCTTAATCCAAATAAAGAAAGGTAAAATCATATGAGCCTTAATATCAATCCAAATAAACATTCTTAATTCTCTATCCCACCTCAAAATAAACCAAAACATTTACATATTTCCATAGTACAGACAAGGCATTTTTCATACAGAAATCTAACAGCCCAACTGCCCCCCTTGGAAACTCAGACTTCTCAGTAAAAGAAAAAAACCTCCCACAGAACAGAGTCTCTTCCTTCCTATAACATCCCATCAAAAGAACAACTGCATTTGTGATTTGAAACTCAGTCTGTTCTTTTAACTCCTTCAACACCAAAATCTGGTCATCTGGCACAACAAGAGCTTCAATGTCACTGTCAGTAGAAACATCTCCTTCTTCATTAGAATTAACTTCTTCCACAATCTCCTCAGCCAGATGAAACTTTTTTAAGCTGATATGTTCTGCAATGTCCCAAATATCTTGCAAAATAGCTTGACAGGTATCATGAAATATCTGTTTAAAAATCTGTTTAAACTCACCACAAAGCTCACAATGAAACTCTGAGAAAGTCTCCTTGAAATCCTCCATATTTCAGGCAGTAGATTTTGGCACCCCCTAGATACTTCACTGGCAAAATGTAGGAATTAATGAGTTAACAGAAGATCTCTGAAAGTTGTTGACACAGGAGAAAGTATGCTAACAAGCAGCTCTCAGAGAAAGTGAACAGAAAACAAGTTTCAAAACAGCAGATTCCACTTGTAGGAAAATGTCAAATCCTTCAAATTCAATACAAAAATAGCAGGGAAGCAATTATTTATTTTCAATCCTCTTCAATATCCAAATGGGAAAACAAGCCAAAGTTTAAAAAGATTTTTGAAAATTAATCCCAGAAATAACAACAAGCACCAAGAGAGATCATTTCTCCTTGCTATAGAAAGTCTCTCTTAGGGTACATAACTTAAAAAGAAAATATAAATTGGGTGATTTAGAAATGGGGTGGCTCGACCTAGTGTCCTTTAAGGCTACAGCATGGCCTGGAAATGATGATGTCCCAGCCTCCTGGCAACTCTTACCAAATCGGTGTGAACGCTGTTTGTGATTCTCAGACTGCAAGTCGCCATTCCAGAGGATAGATGGGATGATTCTGAGCATTTTCTTTGTCTGTGAAGATACTCCAGGCCTTGGGAAAAAACCTGCCTGTGCCCCAGAAAAAAAAATGCACTGCTGTCAGTTCTGTCCACGGACTCACAGACACAGCTGTTCAGTCAGCCATATTCCCACCAGAAGTCCACTACCAAGTACCATCCTAAGCATCTGTTAATTCAGAAGGATGGGAAAAAGAAATCTTGACTTTAATCCTTGAAAACATATAAAGGTCTGACATCTTGCCAATGGGGTGGGAAATCAATTGTTGTGTTTGAGGGTTTATTCATGTCTGCAATAATGATTCTAGAGATGATTCTAGAGATTCTGAGATGTATCTGTAAGTCGTCTGCCAAATCAGTGGTTTGCCACTGCCTCCTTCCTAGGGCTAATAGAGAGGGACTGGCTCAGCCACCCAGCTGGCTTTGTGCCTAAGGCAGGACTAGAACTCACAGTCTCCTGGTTTCTAGCCTGATGCCTTCATCACTGCACCAAACTGGGTGTCATGATTGCCTATTCTGACATACTCAGTCTCACAAGGGGATTCTTTATGAAAACTGATTTATTGACAGAATAGTATGCAAATATGAAGAAAGCTGAGAATGAGCAAAAGCGCGCCAAATACAAACTAAAAACCCTCGCTTCAAAACCAGCCCCGCCCTTCCTCCCTCCTAGCAACCACCCCTCCCAGGTGTTAGCAACCGTTACCCACATCGGCCTGAGAAAGTAACCTTGAACAGAGTCACTAACCCAAACATACATTCCACAGTTGCAGCAAGAAGATTACAGCCCGGCACGGCTGGAAATTTCCACCCCGCAAACACGGGGTAGAAAAGTGACATGCGAAACGTTACGATGTATACGGAACATTGAAACGATGAACATGGCATATTGCCCCCCCTAAAAATGCAAAATTAAGGAGCAGGCTTATCAGGATAGGCAGTATGAAAACGGGTAACTAAAACAGGTGAGCGAACATGGTGGGCAGCAACCCACTCAGGATGCGGGAAATGCTTCCACCGAACCAGGTATTGTAAGGTAGAACGAAGGCGTCGAGAATCTAAAATTTCTTGTACTTCGAAATGCTGCTGTCCATCAATCATGATAGGAGCAGGCGGGGAGGGGTGTGGATGCCAGCGGTCCGACTGGTGGCAGGGTTTGAGCAAGCTGCAATGAAAAACAGGGTGCAAACGTTTCAGATTGTGAGGCAAATCCAACTTAAAAGTAACAGGATTGATTTGGGCAACAATAGGAAAAGGGCCCACGAACTTAGGTGCGAGTTTCTTAGAAGGTTGGGGTGACTTAATAAATTTTGTGGAGAGATAGACTTTATCTCCAAGTTGGAAAGGTGGTTGAGGTGCCCGTTTGGTGTCAGCATAGCATTTATAAGTGGCTTGGGCATCAGCAAGAGCTTGCTTTATTTTTGGCCAGGAGTCTCCCAGATGTGCTGCCCAGTCTGCAGGGGACGAAGGAGAAGTTGGTTGAGGCAGCTCAGGAATGGGTACAAAGTCACAGCCGAAGACAGTGCGAAATGGCACCTGACCAGTACTCTGATGCACTGCATTGTTATAAGCGACTTCAGCAAAGGGGAGAAGATCGACCCAATTATCCTGCTGATAATTAACAAAAGCACGTAAATATTGCTCCAATGTAGAATTAAGAGCCTCCGTGGCTCCGTCAGTCTCAGGATGCGACGCAGTGGATAGGGCTTGTTTAGTGCCCACCAATTTCATAAAAGCCTGCCAAAAATGTGAAGTAAATTGTGTGCCTCTGTCAGTCACCAAACGGGAGGGGCATCCATGGAGCCTGTACACGTGTACAAAGAAAAGCTGGGCAAGCTGCTGTGCTGAGGGAATGGAAGCACATGGAATGAAATGAGCTTGCTTTGAGAAAAAGTCTTTGACAACCCAAATCACAGTTTTCCTCTGACTTGGAGGCAGATCTACGATAAAATCCACAGAGATTTCCTCCCAGGGTTGAGAGGGACTGGCCACTGGTTGGAGCAAACCTTGAGGCTTGCCCACCTTCCGTTTGGAAGCAGCGCAAACAGGGCAGGAGGCAACATAGTCCTTAACATCCCGCCTTATTGTGGGCCACCAAAATTGGCGTCTAACCAAATGAAGTGTTTTAACAAACCCAAAATGCCCCGCTAGTTTGTCATCATGGCAACGGAGCAAAATGTCTTTGCGCAAAATTTCAGGTACATAGAGGCGATCATTCTTCCAAGCAAAATCCTTGTCAAAAGTAACATTGTGTACATTTGCTTGTAACCAAGTGTCAGATTTCAGCTGGGAAAGAAACTGTTGTTGCAAATCTGAGGGAACTGGCAACCGTCCCAGACGGGGTGCACCTGAAGCGTCTGAGCGCTGTGCACGAGTCTGGCTGCGAGTGACCGCTGCCAGACTCAATTGAGGTTCTGTCCGGAGAGTTCCTATTACATCCAGCACAGTGCTGGAGTCCTGGGGTCTGCGGGACAGCGCATCAGCCAGAAAGTTTTTCTTCCCTGGAATAAATTTCAACTTGAAATTAAAACGGCTGAAGAATTGCGCCCATCTGATTTGCTTTGGGTTGAGCTTGCGAGGAGCACTGAGTGCTTCAAGGTTTTTGTGATCAGTCCAAACCTTGAACGGATGGGTAGCTCCCTCCAACAGATAGCGCCAAGTGTCTAAAGCAGCCTTAACAGCAAAAGCTTCTTTTTCCCAAACGTGCCAGCGCCTTTCAGTCTCAGTGAATTTACGAGAGAGATAAGCACAAGGCTTCAGGCACCCGGATTCATCTGCTTGCAGCAGGAGAGCTCCAATGGAAAAATCAGAGGCATCCACTTGCACCACAAATGGTTTGTTTGGATCTGGATGTTGCAAAATGGGTTCTGCTGTGAACAGATTTTTTAGCTTGTCAAAAGCCAGCTGGCATGCAGGCCTCCATTTCAATAACGCCCCCGGATTCTTTGATCTCCGGGTGTCCCCCTGCCCCTTAGTTTTAAGCAACTCAGTGAGGGGGAGGGCGGTGTCCGCGAACCCCTCGATGAAGGACCTATAGAAATTCGTGAAGCCCAGAAAACTTTAGAGTTGTCTCCGTGTACATGGTGCCTTCCATGCCAAAATGGCCTCAATCTTAGCTGGATCCATTTCAATACCTTTGTCTGAAATTCTATACCCCAAATAGTCAATTTGAGATTTATGAAAAGCACATTTAGGCAATTTCGCATATAATTCAGCTTTTCTCAGTTTGCTGAGCACCTGTCTGACCAGCTTTACATGCTCTTCCATTGTTTCAGTATAGATTAATACATCATCCAAATATACTAATACACCTTTGAACAAATGGTCATGCAAGACCTCATTAATCAATTGCATAAAAACCCCTGGCACTCCCGCCAACCCAAAAGGTAACACCTTATATTGAAAAGAGCCTAGGGGGCAATTGAAAGCAGTTTTCCATTCATCCCCCTCCCTAATGCGAATGCGGAAATATGCCTCCCTCAGATCCAACTTAGAGAATATTTTCCCCTTTGACAGGTGTGATAACATATCTTTGATTAATGGGACTGGATATTTATTTAATATTGGTACTGCATTCAGCCCACGGAAATCCGTACATAGTCTCAAAGTTCCATCCTTCTTTGGTCTGAATAGGACAGGTGCCCCCACTGGGGAATTTGCTGGTTCTATAAAACCTCTAGCCAGATTTTTATCCACAAACTCCCTTAGCATTTCCAGCTCTTTCTGGGTCATAGCATAAATTTTTGGCTTAGGCAACTTTGCATTAGGGAGAAAGTCTATGGCACAGTCAGTCTTTCGATGTGGCGGTAGCTGATCCGCTTCCTTTTCACCAAATACATCCACAAAGTCCTGATATTGCTCCGGCAACCCTTCTAACAGAGCGGTAGGGCAGTGCGGAGCGGCCACTGCCACCCTCCCCACGTCCCCGCTGTCCAATTCATCCCCCTCCGGGGCTTTATAAAATCCATCTGCAAAAGTCACAGTCCTGTGCACCCAGTTTATATGCGGGTTCTGTTGCACAAACCAAGGCATCCCCAAAATAACAAACGGGCCCCCCACAGGCGCCACCACAAAAGGCAGCTTTTCCCAGTGACTTCCCATTTGCAATGCCACCATCCCTGTGGAGTGAGTTGCCGGTTCTCCGTAGACTCATCCAATTGGGTAAAGATCATGGGGCGTTTCAACGGAAATGTGGGAAGCTCTAAGGCAGCCACCACGTCGGGGTGCATTAAACACCGCGAACACCCTGAATCCATCATCGCCCACAGTTCAACAGTTCGTGTGCGGGACCCCAATTTCACCTTCACTGTCAGCGTAGGGAAATTTCCACTCACCGAAGCGTGATCACGCCCCTCCTCTACCACCTGCCCAGTGGCGCCTCTTAGGGCAGGTGGCTGGCGTTTCCTGCCGGCTGAGACGGCTTGAGGTCCCCTTCGTCCTCATAGAAAGGAATGCTCTCCGGCTCCGTTTCAGCCATCGCTGCCTTCATCTTCCTGTGCACAGAGGGGGATTTTCCCGACGGCTTTGCCGGGCGCTCTTCAGTCTTCTTCTGCGGGCACGTCGCTGCTCAGTGTCCCTCTTTCCCACATCGCAGGCATTGCCCTTTCGCAAACCGGCTCTCTTTTTCCTCCTGCCAGGTCATCCTTCCCGCTCTGCCAGTGGTCCCAGGTGCCTTGCCCATCCTTGTCATGGCCATCTGCTTAGGGCCCCTCCTGGTTTGCGTGAACTTAGCCTGGGCTTGCTCGACATTTGCTGCCAGTTGTATCCAGTCGTATAGCGTGCCCGGGTCCGCCCTTCCTAACGCCCATCTCAGTAACTCCGGTCTCAGTCCATCTTTGAACATCTCTATTAGCGTAGTTGGTGACCAATCATCCACTTTCGCCGCTAGGGCTTGGAATTCGAGGGCATAATCAGCCACGGACTTCGACCCCTGGAATAGCTCCCGCAGGGCCACCTTGCTTTCTCCTTTGCTAACGGATCAGCAAAGTGCATTTTTAGCGCCCATAAAAAGTCTCTGAAATCATCCAACTCCAGGGCATCCATCTCGGCTAATTGGATAAACCAATCAGCTGCCCTCCCCTCCAGTTGGGTAGCTACAGCGTTTATCTTCGCCCTCTCCGAAGGGAACAGCCTCCCAAATTCCTCCATAGAGCTTTTTGCATTAGTCAGGAAGAAGGACAGTTTTGTGGGATCCCCATCAAACTTAACCTTGAAATCCCTATACCTGGCTCTTCATGGGCTGCTCCTCCTCTCTCTCCTCCTGGGCTCTGGAGACCTCTTCTCTCGAGGGGGAGGGGGACTCGCAACTCCAACCTTAGGACTTTTCTTCCGATCCCTGCTTCGTCCCCTCCCTGCATTTTCCGCCCGCCACGGGGCGATGGGGACGCCCGCCTGGGACTGCGCGGCGGCGATCCCCCCCAGTACCTCCTCCAGTCTTTCCTCCTCACGCTCGAGGAGGAGGAGGGAGAGACAGATGGGGATGACCATCTGTAGCAATGTTCCCTTCTTCCTCTGTCCTGACTGCCCCTTGCAAATGACATCCCTTCCATCTTCTCTTCCAACGACTTTACTCTGGCTTCTAGCCTCTGGGATTTCCCACTGGCCTTGGAGCCGTCTGAATCACTCCTCCCCCTTATGGCCATGTCTGGGGACAGCGGATACTTTGCCTTCACATGTGCCTGGGGTGCTCCGGACAGGGTTCCCTCATCCTTTCTGACCACCTTGGACTTTACCGCTTTCGCCGTGGCTGAGCTGGCATCTGAGGCTTCCGACAGTTCCTCTGATTCAGGGGTGAGGGTCCTTTCCCTTCTTTGCCTCATGGAATCCATCTCCCCCACACTGGAATCCTCACTCTCTCCCGAGCGGGAAGTAGTTTCAGTCATCACTAACTTTATTTCCTCACAGTAGCACTGGAAGGAGGTTAGTGGTAAGGGTTTTATGATTCTCAGCTTTATGTAATGATTGCCTATTCTGACATACTCAGTCTCACAAGGGGATTCTTTATGAAAACTGATTTATTGACAGAATAGTATGCAAATACAAAGAAAGCTGAGAATGAGCAAAAGCACGCCAAATACAAACTAAAAACCCTCGCTTCAAAACCAGCCCCGCCTCCCTCCCTCCTAGCAACCACCCCTCCCAGGTGTTAGCAACCATTACCCACATCGGCCTGAGAAAGTAACCTTGATCAGAGTCACTAACCCAAACATACATTCCACAGTTGCAGCAAGAAGATTACAGCCCGGCACGGCTGGAAATTTCCACCCCGCAAACACGGGGTAGAAAAGTGACATGCGAAACGTTACGATGTATACAGAACATTGAAACGATGAACATGACACTGGGTTTATGTATTTATATTTGTTTTGAGCCTTCTCGATTGCATGGCATATTTGTTTTGTAACATATCTGAGAACTTTATAGGAGAGCTCAACTTCTCTATTGAAAGTGAATGGGAATATATAACAGATTTAACTATAATTACTGTATATTATGTTATGGAACAACTGTTAGGTTGTATTTTTGATAAGCCCTTGACTCTCTGTCAACTCCTAATAAAAACTTGCCCAAAGGTAGCTGTTTTCTCTCTTTCTCTCCCCCACCCCCTTTTTCCCCTTCCAAATGAGTTTTAAAGAGCTGTTTGACATCATCATAAATGTCAAACTCAGAGAGCAGGGAGCTTACCAGAGAAATCCAACCCAATGTCTGTCAGCCAAAACCTCTCAAAAATAAGTTGTGGGATAAGGGAGGGAGAGGGGTTAAAAGAATCTATTTAAACTATGAAAGCACACTCAGATGACATGGGTGTAGCATTTGGCTACTGATAGACACAACAGTAAGGAAGCACTTGAAGCAGCTGTGCCAAGACTACAAGAGAATGTGGCACTTCAGTGCTTCATAAAGTACCCACCCAAATGTGTCTGGGTAGCGTTTATTTTACTGTGAAAAGAAGTTCCTAAATAATAGTTGTAGACATGGTTCCATAACATGGTATGGTACTGATGAGCAGAGAAGGCAGCTGAAAGTCTAAAAGATATCAAGAGGAGGAGGAGGAGGGGGCTAAATCAGCAAACACATTCAGACATGTTTCTTATATAACTAGGACTCTTGATGTTTGACCAGGAAGACAGATCTTCAGCATGCTTGGAAGCAAAAGAAAAGCCCTTTAGCAGCACAGTCCACTGGGGGTAGAGGGGAAGAGGGAGGAGGGTGGAGGGCAGGCAAGATGGCAGACAGAACATCACAATGCAGGTGCTCCCCCTTGGGGGGGCGGGGGCTTGCATCACAATGCTACTGTATGTCTGCCATCTTGTGACATGTTGGGGGGAAGTCTTACTCAGAAACATAAAATGGATCAGAACTGTGATGTTGCCAAGGCTTCAGTTTATATATTTAGAGGCAGGTTATTCAACTAGCTTTTATTAGTTAGGGTTTTTCAATTTTTAATATTATTAATTTATTTTTATTATTATTATTATTATTTTTATAGCTTTCGTGTTGCAAAACAGCATCCAGAATGGCTATGTTTGAACTGGAACTGATTTCCTAGCACTATCAGTCTTACATGTATTTATTTATTTATGAGTCATTGGTGATGCTTATATATCACCAATGACTCATAATAGTATATAAGCACAGTAAAAAATAAACAAACAAATATACAAATGGACTCAAGCAATCTTATTCAGGGCATTAAATTTTATTTAATCTTGTATGTTAAAAATAAATAGAATTGTTTTTAAGTTGTCTTTCCAGAAAGCTTAATAAAATGCATGAAAATACTTGTCTTTTATCAATATTGATTTAGATTTAGATTAGTTTAGACTCAGACTTACTATACTTTGAGGAAACTTACTGAAATCAGGAAATTTATTATAGGAGTGACTAAATCTGGATCAAGTATTTATAAGCTTGTTTGTTTTCTATCCCACCTTTATTATTTTTATAAATAATTCAAGGCAGCGAACATATATAATACTCCTTCCTCCTCCTATTTCCCCCTCAACAACAACCCTGGGAGGTGAATTAGGCTGAGAGAGAGTGACTGGCCCAAGGTCACCCAGCCGGCTTTCATGCCTAAAGTGGGACTAGAACTCATGGTTTCCAAGTTTCTAATTCTGTTACCTTAACCACTAGACCAAACTGGCTCTATCCAATGGGGTAGGGAAGAAGTATTTTAACATGAAAACTAATGTAAAATGCTAAGTATCCTCAAGATAATCTATAAAATAAATGTACATTTCAGTGCATAAAAATTAGGTATATACTTAAGTCAATATGTGTCATTAGGATTTTATTAATATTTTAAAATTCAAGACAGAAGTATAACACTGCTGATTTCATAGCTATTATTTATAGTAAATGCTTTCAAATCATATGGACAGAAGATACAGGTGGTAATATTTATGGTAATTAGGATTTAGAGAAACAAAAATGGGTAAATTTCATAAAATTATAATTCTCTACAAGTACCTTCATTTTCAGTAATAGTTTACCCTATATCTCATTAGCAAAATAAGCTGAATATATTCTCTCATTTTATATCCCTTTCTTCGCTTTGGCTTCAACAAATCTGATTGGGTGAAGAATGCCATGAGGCCTTATCATTATACGGACTACTTGATATTGGATTGGCTGAATCATATTTCCCCAAAGAAGAATCCACTATAAAATAACAGCAACACCATGTATCAAAGCAGCTACAGAAAAAGGAAGCCAATAGGAGTAAAATATTGTTGTTCTCTTTCTTTGTGAACCAAAATATTGCTCAGATCATAGTTATGCGATAATATATGCCCTATATTCAAAGCTAATATGTGTTCTTTATTAAAGATAATTCTAGAAAGAGGTTTTCTAAACAGATCAAGTCTGGCATTTCTCCTATCAAAGTGTAGCCAGAAAAACTTCAAACACAGTAATTACTATATCTTATTTTATTCTTGTTCACTCATATGTCCAATCTTTCACCAGTGACATTTAGATGGTTTCCCCCTGTCATTTGGTAAACCCAGTAATACTATTGGCAGAGTAAACTTCAATCTCTCTTTAGAGCCAGTTACATGGGATGCTCTTGAGCAAAAGGGTTTCCCAAGGTGTAGTTACTTATCAACACAAGATGGTGCTCTATTCTTATGAAACTGCTGGTAAAAGCAAAGGTCAAACATTTCCAGAACTCTGACCATTTTAGAAACGGAATTTCTACTTCAGAAACCCCAAGACTACTGCGGCAATAACTTGGGAAACACCAATGACTTTTTTCCTAGATAACTTTCTTCCCTTACTGTATTTGTCAGCAATTTTTTTGACAGCAGTTGGATCTGGATTCCTTATTGATGGCTCCTACCTATTCTCTCAGGGTGAGCTGCCTTTTGATACATTTGTCTCCTCCCTACCAGCTGGATGTCAGCAGAACCCTGGTGTCCAGCTGGAAGAGAACAACACACATCTCTCTCCAAGGCTGCCAAAAATCTATTTAGATGATGGGTATCGAGGGATAACTGAAAAACACATTCAAGAATCCTTCCTTCTCCTCCTCCTCATCCTGCTCCAACTCCTCCCAGAAGGGATGCACATTATATCTTTGCAGCACCTTGTCTCAACTAGTGGAAATCTACAGCTTTTTTGAGCAATAGTAAGTCAGAACATAAAGAAAACAGTCTTCTTCAGCCAGGCTATTGCATTATTGAAAACCTCATACATTTCTTTCCAGAACAAAAGAGAAGGCAATATAGTAAAATATGTCTCTGGAAAATAGGTATGCATTTGTCAATTTTTTTATAAGGAGGACATCATTTTGCATATACAGAACTGGAGAAGAGGAGGCCCCTCTTTTTTTGTGTGGAAATCAAATACTGTAATTCAGGCAGTAGTAGCAGATGCCACAATGAAAGATCAAAAGTCTCTCCCTAGAACAGACTTGAAATCCATTTGTAAATATTACTGTAAATTTTAAAATATTATTTAATAGGTATTATTTGTGTATTTCTCATGCTTATTTCAGTCAACTTGAGAAACATTTTGTAAGTTCATATTTTCATATATAATATATTTGGAAATACATCACAATAATTAAGCCAATACAGCCTCATGTGGCGCAGAGTGGTAGGCAGCAGTAATTGCAACAAAAACTCTCCCCATGACCCAAGTTCGATCCCAGCGGAAGCTGGATTCTCAGGTAACCGGCTCAGGTCATCTCAGCCTTCCATCCTTCTGAGGTTGGTACAAGGAATACCCAGCTTGCTGGGGAAGGTGACGACTGGGGAAGGCAATGGCAAACCACCCCACTATAGTCTGCCAAGAAAATGTCGCAAAAGCAGCATCCCCCCAAAGACATGACTCGGTGCTTGCACAGGGCACCTTTCACCTTTTTTCAAAATTAAGCCAATGAAAAACTATCCAAACTTTCTCTTATAAAATCTCCTCCAAAATGATGATTGATGTCATGCAATTGACATATTTCATCTTTAAAAAACAAACAAACATGTTTCCTCATTATTATAACACCTCTATCAGGATTAATTAGAATCAGAAATGTGAATAAAATTAAATTCAAAAAAGAATGAGTTTGATATTAAACTGAAAATGATTTGCCTGGCTTCTGAAACCAATAAACAAATAAATAAACAAACCTAGTCTCTTGCAATTAAATGGAATAATATTGTGCATTCTTCGAGCTTCATAAATACTGGAAACAGCCACTTTCTGCTTCCTAACCTGTTATTTAGAAGTTTTATTATTCTTATTCTAATTAGACATTGCAGAACTGTTGATGTGTACATTTGTACATTGCATATAATTCCACTGGCCAAATAATTCACTTTTTTCTTTTTGTTTCCTGCCTACACATATTTTTTTTTTCAATGACTCATGCCTTGGTCCATCTACAGGTTTTATAGTCTTCTCCTGAATGAGTTCAAATGGGCAGTTTATAAAGCCATATATTGTAAAGCTGTATCATAACATAGAACAAAATTATTTTTTTTATTCTGTTTAGAAATGTTACCTTATAACATGTGCATATTCTGCCTTTAGAAAATATCAGTGTTTACACTGTTTGCAAGATTTAATGTACCAAAGGTTTAGTTTTTCCTGGGCTTGGTATAATGAGTTCCATAGATTTTTTCATTAGACTGGATATATAAGCAGAAACAGAATCTTTGATAAATGTCCAAGCCTCCTTTCCAACTGTTAGGACTGTTTGAGAGTTTTGGATAGCATGAAAGGAAGGAGTTTGGTCAGCAATTTTATCTGCAATTTTCAGAACATGGCTGTTCCTCCAAGAGTATATAAAATAAATATTGAACAAGTATCCCCAGAATCTAATTATGCACCCACATCTCCAAGAATGTGAAAGAAGGTGAGAATAAATACTTCAGGCATTCTGTTGATAATATTACTTTTGGGGTTGGGAAATAATCCTCAAGGATGTCCAAGAGATAATTTTTTAGCCCAGTACAATAAGATCTTCAGCAAAGGATCATTACCTTGTCGTGGTGCTGGAGCTTGAGCACCTCAATGACGCCATGAGCTAAACCATGAAGGGCCTCCCAAGACGGGAAGGTCATGACAGAGAGGTCAGACTAAATGTAATTCCTGGGGAAGGTAATGGCAACCCACCCCAGTATTCTTGCTGTGAAAACTAAATGGATCAGTACAACCAGAGTATACCATCGGAAGATGAAACTCCCAGGTCAGAAGATGGTCAAAACGCTACTGGGGAGGAACAGAGGATGAGTTCAACTAGCCCCAGATGTGATAACGCAACTAGCTCAAAGCCGAAAGGATGGCTAGTAGCCGATGGTGCTGGTGGTGAATGGCGAATCCGATGTTCTAAGGATCAACACACCATTGGAACCTGAAATGTAAGATCTCTGAGCCAGGGCAAATTGGATGTGGTTATTGGTGAGATGTCAAGATTAAAGATAGACATTCTGGGCGTCAGTGAACTGAAATGGACTGGAATGGGCCACTTCACATCAAATGACCACCAGATCTACTACTGTGGACAAGAGGACCACAGAAGAAATGGAGTAGCCTTCATAATTAATAGTCAAGTGGCTAAAGCAGTGCTTGGATACAATCCAAAAAAATAAAAATAGAATGATCTCAATTCAAATTCAGGGCAAGCCATCTAACATCACAGTGATCCAAATATATGCCCCAACCACAGATGCTGAAGAAGCTGAAGTAAAGCAGTTCTATGAGGAACTGCAGCACCTACTGGACAATACACCTAAAAGAGATGTTATTTTCATCACAGGAGACTGGAATGCTAAGGTAGGCAGTCAAATGACACCTGGAATTACAGGTAAGCATGACCTGGGAGAACAAAACGAAGCAGGACATAGGCTGATAGAATTTTGCCAAGACAACTCACTCTGCATAACACTCTCTTCCAACAGCCTAAGAGACGGCTTTATACATGGACTTCACCAGATGGACAACACCGAAATCAGATTGACTACATTCTTTGCAGCCAAAGGTGGCAGACATCTATACAATCAGTAAAAACGAGACCCGTGGCTGACTGTAGTTCAGATCACCAACTTCTTCTTGCACAAGTTAGGATCAGACTAAAGAGATTAGGGAAGACCCACAGATCAGCTAGATATGAGCTCACTAATATTCCTAAGGAATATGCAGTGGAGGTAAAGAATTGATTTAAGGGACTGAACTTAGTATATAGGGTCCAGGAAGAACTAGAGACAGAAGTTCGCAACATTGTTCAGGAGGCAGCAACAAAATACATCCCAAAGAAAGAGAAAACCAAGAAGGCAAAATGGCTGTCTGCTGAGACACTAGAAGTAGCCCAAGAAAGAAGGGAAGCAAAGGCAAAAGCGATAGGGGGAGATATGCTCAATTAAATTCAAAATTCCAGAGGTTAGCCAGAAGAGACAAGGAATTATTTTTAAACAAGCAATGCGCAGAAGCGGAAGAAGACAATAGAATAGGAAGGACAAGAGACCTCTTCCAGAAAATTAGAAACATTGGAGGTAAATTCCAGGCAAAAATGGGTATGATCAAAAACAAAGATGGCAAGGACCTAACAGAAGAAGAAGAGATCAAGAAAAGGTGGCAAGTATATATGGAAGACTTGTATAGGAAGGATAACAATATCGGGGATAGCGCTGATGGTGTGGTCAGTAAGCTAGAGCCAGACATCCTGAAGAGTGAGGTTGAATGGGCCTTAAGAAGCATTGCTAACAACAAGGCAGCAGGAGATGATGGTATCCCAGCTGAACTGTTCAAAATCTTGCAAGATGATGCTGTCAAGGTAATGCATGCTATATGCCAGCAAATTTGGAAAACACAAGAATGGCCATCAGATTGGAAAAAAATCAACTTATATCCCCATACCAAAAAAGGGAAACATGAAAGAATGTTCAAACTATCGAACAGTGGCACTCATTTCACATGCCAGTAAGGTAATGCTCAAGAGGCTACAAGGTAGACTTCAGCAATTCATGGAGTGAGAATTGCCAGATGCACAAGCTGGGTTTAGAAAAGGCAGAGGAACTAGGGACCAAATTGCCAATATCCTCTGGATAATGGAAAAAGCCAGGGAGTTTCAGAAAAACACCTATTTCTGTTTTATTGACTATTCTAAAGCCTTTGACTGTGTGGACCATAACAAATTGTGGCAAGTTCTTAGTGGTATGGGGATACCAAGTCATCTTGTCTGCCTCCTGAAGAATCTGTATAACGACCAAGTGGTTTAAGATTGGGAAAGGAGTACGGCAGGGCTGTATACTCCCACCCACCTATTCAACTTGTATGCAGAACACATCATGCGACATGCTGGGCTTGAGGAATCCAAGGCTGGAGTTAAAATCGCTGGAGGAAACATTAACAGTCTCAGATATGCAGATGATACCACTTTGATGGCTGAAAGCGAAGAGGAACTGAGCAGCCTTATGATGAAGGTGAAAGAAGAAAGTGCAAACGCTGGCGTGCAGCTAAACCTCAAAAAACCCAAGATTATGGCAACCAGCTTGATTGATAAATGGCAAATAGAGGGAGAAAATGTAGAAGCAGTGAAAGACTTTGTATTTCTAGGTGCGAAGATGACTGCAGATGCTGACTGCAGTCAGGAAATCAGAAGACGCTTAATCCTGGGGAGAAGAGCAATGACAAATCTCGATAAAATAGTGAAGAGCAGAGACATCACACTGACAACAAAGGTCCGCATAGTTAAAGCAATGGTGTTCCCCGTAGTAACATATGGCTGCGAGAGCTGGACCATAAGGAAGGCTGAGACAAGGAAGATCGATGCCTTTGAACTGTGGTGTTGGATGAGAATTCTGAGAGTGCCTTGGACTGCAAGAAGATCAAACCAGTCCATACTCCAGGAAATCAAGCCAGACTGCTCACTTGAGGGAATGATATCAAAGGCAAAACTGAAATACTTTGGCCACATAATGAGAAGACAGGACACCCTGGAGCAGATGCTGATGCTAGGGAGAGTGGAGGGCAAAAGGCCAACCAAGGGCAAGGTGGATGGATGATATTCTAGAGGTGACGCACTCGTCCCTGGGGGAGCTGGAGGTGTTGACGACCGACAGGAAGCTCTGGCGTGGGCTGGTCCATAAAGTCAGGAAGAGTCGGAAGCGACTAAATGAATAAACAATGACAAAAATAATAAGCCTAGTGGCCATTCAGACCCCTGAAAAGGTACCAGCTGGCTTAGGATTCCTTGGTTTGAAGAAATACAAAAATATCTGGTGGATACAATCCCCACCTGATATTCATATGCTGCTTGTATTGCAAAGGTTTTGGCCTCGTGCACTTATTTAGTTGGTATATATTTCTAACTAAGAATAGTGGAGAAATACAACATGAATTTAAAAATCCAAAGAATTGTTTTTGAGATAGAGATTTCCAGTGTCTGATAATTAGAAGTGTCTTAATCCACTTATGTGCATCGTCGAAGGCTTAGTACACAGTAAACATATTTTGCCTCATCCTTGTTTTTCTGCCTCCTTGCCTTTCCCATTGTCATATTTTATTCTTAGATATTAACCATGTGGCCAAGGAAGTTGTACAAGGGTTGCTAGTTTATGAAAACCTAGAGGTTTCATGAGATTATTAAACTTTAATTATAAATCATTTCGTTTTGTTGTATATTGGATGAAAATGTATTTCCATAGTATCTGAAAAATTCCCTACAACGCTTTCCTCCCACTCTCACTCATGTATTCCAAATGTAACAGTTAAAGACACTGAGGAATAAAAATCAGTTTTTTTAGAGCAGCTTTTTCCAACCTGGAATAATCCTAATGTTATGGACTACAGCTCCCATAAATCCTACCTAAAATGGCCATTGTCAGAAATAATGAGAACTATAGTCTTTTATCTATTGATCTAGGGCAGTGTTTCTCAACCTTGACAACTTTAAGATGTGTGGACTTTAACTCCCAGAGTTCCCCAGCCAGCTATTCTATGCTGGCCAGGGAATTCTGGGAGTTGAGGTCCACACATCTTAAAGTTGCCAAGGTTGAGAAATACTGCTCTAGAGGTTATATTGATTGCTGTTGATGTTTTCTTACACCTCAGCTGCTGATTGTACTGTATGGTTTGTTTCTATCTATCTATCTATCTATCTATCTATCTATCTATCTATCTATCTATCTATCTATCTTTGCTTTTCATATATAACCCTTTAATTGTTGTAAGGTGCCCAGAGTTATGTATTTGAGATGGGCAGCCATATAAACTGAATTAATTAATTAATTAATTAATTAATTAATCTCTGTACAACACAACATTGGGAAATATTGTTTTAGGGGATTATAGTACAAACCAAGCCCTGTGAATTAATTATAATATTATGATTCTGAATCAAAAGGAAAAATAAAAAATAACCCATGACAGGGACAAATCAGCAATTCCAAATGTCACTTTTATGTATGCATAATCTGTGGAAACTGAGCCACCTCCTTCTGTTTCATTTATACAAGAAGTGGTCATTATTAGGTCATCTTAGATACTAAGTATTTTGAGCTACCTCCACCTGGGATACTTTCATTCAAAACAAAGAATCAGGTAATTAGAGAACAATCAAACTAGGTAAACCCTTTGGGTAAATGCTGCAGATCCTTTTCCACTGACTTCTATGTTTGTCTTTCAGGGAAAGATTGGAAATTATCTTTGTATCATGCTGCTCTTGATCCAGGATGTCAACTCTACTACAAGGGAAAGGGAGCTAGCAGCATCTTCAACATGCTGTGAGACTAACCTCCTTAGGTTATCAATTATATCAAGAAAATCTTTTTACCAGGAAGAATGTTAGAATGTTTTTCATCCTGGGTCAGACATGTGCTGGGTCCTGAGTTGGCCAGTTTCCTTCCCCTGCATGACTTAAAGTTGTGCATTCCTTCCTGTTATTTGCTACAAATCTGATTGTGTCTGCTCTTCTTCCTCTATTTCCATGTCACAAAGTTCTTTAAAAAGGTTCCATCTTCCTTTCTCATTATTTCCCACGGTTCATCTCCATGGGCCATTTCTTATGGCTTCTCTGACCCAGCTCTTATTGAGAACCTAAACCAATCTCTATAGCTCTCAATGTAGCAAATTTTCATCCAGGTTCCTTGTTTTTGTTTTTTTTTAATTTTAATGCTATATTTAAAAGGGTAGCAAGCATTTTAGGATTAATTGTAAAAAGGTTATTGAACTGTTTAGTTCTTAGACTAATCCTGACTGGCAGGCATTCATCCCTGTGGTCAAGACAAAGATTGCTGTGCTGTCACTCTAAAGGGCTTCATTTTCTTTTAATAACACAAGTACAAAGTTGAATCTGACAGTGTAGATACCTTTTACTGGTAGTCCTCACTTAATGACCATTCATTTAACAATGGTTTGGAGATATGATGGGGCTAAAAAAAGTTATAACCTGTCCTCAAGTTACAACTGTTTTACCACCCCCACAGTCATGTGATCACAATTTAGGCACTTGGCAACCAATTCACATTTATGACTGGTTGCACTTTCCTGTGGTCATGTGATCACAATTTGCGACCTTCCCAGCCATCTTCCGACAAGCCAAATCAATAGGGAACCATTGATTGATTTAACAACCACATGATTTGCTTAACAAGTGCAGTAAAAATGATCATAAAATCAGGTCCGGTCATGTGTTGCCTCACTTAATGACCACTCACTTAGGGACCAACTTTCTGGTCCCAGTTGCAGTCATTAAGCAAGGACTTCCTGTAGTTAAAACATCCACTACCTGATCCTTAATAAACTGGAATTATTTAAGTAAGATGAAACAAAGAGAAAGCACAGGTGCTGAAGCAGCCTGGCTGGGACAAGAGAAGTGGAAATATAGTAGTACATACACACAGAGAGACAGAAAGATGGATAATAATCTGGAGAATGAACTGCTTCAAATTTACACAACTTTTGACGCAAGTAATCATTCTACTGCTTCGCTATTTATTCCTCTTCTCTTTGTTTAAGCAGCACAGATGTACATCCTGGCAGACCACTGGTGTGTAAACCAAACATTGCCTTTAACAGGAAAAAAGTGGAAGGACATGCATTTTCTGTTTTAGAATTTAGGTCTATGGCAGATAATTTGCAATAATTATGTAGATTATTTCTCTGGGTAATCATTTTTATTTTAAAGTTATATCTATAATGAATAAAATAATAAATTCCTATTATCTATCCTCCATATACTATTTAACTGTTCTCCTAATTCCATGGTCTTAGTTAAGCAATTAGTCTAACTAGACATAATTACATATTTGAGACATGTAATTATGATGTGCAAAGCAATTCAATATTCAAGAGTATATAAATACAAAGGGCTATATTGTGTAAATGAATTTAAGTAGAATTAGTAGAAATATGAAGTTATGTTTGAAACTTTATCCTGTAATATAGCTCATAAGACATATTCAGAAAGACTTTGTAGGTCATATTATATTTATTAGTGATTCATGATGTGTCTTTTCCTGGGAAGTTTAAACCTTCCCTAAATGTGTTTGAAACTGAGTTTCCAAGATCTGCTGAGTAAAGATAAAGATCAGGAAGAATCTATCCTATCCTGCAGTTTGAAGGCTCAGCAAATGAAAGGAAAAGACAGAAAAGCTAATTCATTTCAGGGTATTCAGAATATGCTGTAAGAAATACAAAACATAAAAACAGAGTATATTTAAATGAATTGAATTAACATTAAAACACATTAAATCTGTCCGTTATCAAGAGCATTCTTCCCTCTCTTAAGTGAGCTGATCAAAAAGCTAATTTTCCTAATGTAGCATCAGCCCTTATTTAAGAAATGGAATTTCTTATTTGCCTACGTATCTCTAATTATTTATTACTGAAGTGTCCATCAGTGCATGCTAAGAGTTCATTTATAAGTATCAAAAGAAAAAATTCAGCAATCTTCCTTTATGCCTTAGCTTTTGATTGTACAAAAGCAAGCTGCTTTTAGTTCTAGGAAATATTTATCTTGATGTCTTTGACATAAAGATCACATTCGTTGTCTTTTTTTGTTTTGAGTTGTTAAAGCCACAAAATAGAAAATGACCTGTAAAAGTTTCATCACACAGATTTGACATTTGATGCTTATCTCAATTAGCACATTTTCCCTCAAATGAGGGATTTAAATGGACAGAAAACTGGATGCCCGCTTTTTCTGAACTCCCATTGCAATTGACAATCATAATTAATCCTGAAGCTCTGTTTTATCATGTCTGCTCTGATCAATTGTCTCAGAGGTAGTATTGACATGGTTCCTATGGGATAGACTCTAAAGAATTTTAAAACTTGTTATGGGAACAGAAAGAAGTTTAAAAAATTGGTTATGACTGAACAGCAACTTCCTCCTTATGCCACATGGCACTCTGACAAGATCTGCAAGAGCCATTTCTGACCTATTATTGGGTCAGAAATCCATTAGAATAATACAACCACAACTATATGTGTCACAATTGCAGACTTTGACTCTGATGAAAAAGATGATGCTGTCACATTCACGGCCAGATTGCCAGAAATGGGAAAAGAAGAGAAGGTGATGAACTTCCCACAGTGCAGAAGGAAATTCTGATATAAACACTATGATACAGCCCTTTAAGGCAACACTTTCAGGAAAAGAGGATGGACAACAAGAGATACTTTCTTGGTTCTAGGTTTATTAAAGACTACATAGTAATGATTTACAGACCTTTGCTGAAATAACACCTGTAGATATAAAGAAATATCTATTGATACATCCAGGCTCTGGTATTTATTCCAGAGGCAGTTGCCAAGGCTCTAACTTAATGCTATTTAATGCCATCAGTACTACTGGACATTCTTCAGCAAAGGATCGTTACCTTGTTGTGGTGCTGGAGCTGGAGCACCTCAATGATGCCATGAGCTAAACTGTGAAGGGCCACCCAAGACAGGAAGGTCATGACAGAGAGCGATCCCTGGGGAAGGTAATGGCAACCCACCCCAGTATTCTTGCTGTGAAAACTAAATGGATCAGTACAACCAGAGATATGTCGGTATACCATTGGAAGATGAGACCCCCAGGTCAGAAGATGGTCAAAATGCTACTGGGGAGGAACAGAGGATGAGTTCAACTAGCCCCAGATGTGATGACGCAGCTAGCTCAAAGCCGAAAGGACAGCTAGCGGCCGACGGTGCTCGTGGTGAACGGCAAATCCGATGTTCTAAGGATCAACACACCATTGGAACCTGGAATGTAAGATCTCTGAGCCAGGGCAAATTGGATGTGGTTATTGGTGAGATGTCAAGATTAAGATAGACATTCTGGGTGTCAGTGAACTGAAATGGACTGGAATGGGCCACTTCACATCAAATGACCACCAGATCTACTACTGTGGACAAGAGGACCACAGAAGAAATGGAGTAGCCTTCATAATTAATAGTAAAGTGGCTAAAGCAGTGCTTGGATACAATCCAAAAAACGATAGAAGGATCTCAATTCGAATTCAGGGCAAGTCATCTAACATCACAGTGATCCAAATATACACCCCAACCACAGATGCTGAAGAAGCTGAAGTAGAGCAGTTCTATGAGGATCTGCAGCACCTACTGTACAACACACCTAAAAGAGATGTTATTTTCATCACGGGAGACTGGAATGCTCAGATGGGCAGTCAAATGACACCTGGAATTACAGGTAAGCATGGCCTGGGAGAACAAAACGAAGCAGGACATAGGCTGATAGAATTTTGCCAAGACAACTCACTCTGCATAACAAACACTCTCTTCCAACAGCCTAAGAGACGGCTTTATACATGGACTTCACCAGATGGACAACACCGAAATCAGATTGACTACATTCTTTGCAGCCAAAGGTGGCGGACATCTATACAGTCGGTAAAAACAAGACCTGGAGCTGACTGTAGTTCAGATCACCAACAATTTAGGATCAGACTAAAGAGATTAGGGAAGACCCACAGATCAGCTAGATATGAGCTCACTAATATTCCTAAGGAATATGCAGTGGAGGTGAAGAATATATTTAAGGGACTGGACTTAGTAGATAGGGTCCCAGAAGAACTATGGACTGAAGTCCGCAACATTGTTCAAGAGGCGGCAACAAAATACATCCCAAAGAAAGAGAAAACCAAGAAGGCAAAATGGCTGTCTGCTGAGACACTAAAAGTAGCCCAAGAAAGAAGGAAAGCAAAAGGCAACAGTGACAGGGGGAGATATACCCAATTAAATGCAAAATTCCAGAGGTTAGCCAGAAGAGATAAGAAATTATTTTTAAACAAGCAATGCGCAGAAGTGGAAGAAGACAATAGAATAGGAAGGACAAGAGACCTCTTCCAGAAAATTAGAAACATCGGAGGTAAATTACAAGCAAAAATGGGTATGATCAAAAACAAAGATGGCAAGGACCTAACAGAAGAAGAAGAGATCAAGAAAAGGTGGCAAGAATATACAGAAGACCTGTATAGGAAGGATAACAATATTGGGGATAGCTTTGACGGTGTGGTCAGTGAGCTAGAGCCAGACATCCTGAAGAGTGAGGATGAATGGGCCTTAAGAAGCATTGCTAATAACAAGGCAGCAGGAGACAATGTCATCCCAGCTGAACTGTTCAAAATCTTGCAAGATGATGCTGTCAAGGTAATGCATGCTATATGCCAGCAAATTTGGAAAACACAAGAATGGCCATCAGATTGGAAAAAATCAAGGCAAGAAGGTCAAACCAGTCCATCCTCCAGGAAATAAAGCCAGACTGCTCACTTGAATGATATCAAAGGCAAAACTGAAATACTTTGGCCACATAATGAGAAGACAGGACACCCTGGAGAAGATGCTGATGCTAGGGAGAGTGGAAGGCAAAAGGAAGAGGGGCCGACCAAGGGCAAGATGGATGGATGATATTCTAGAGGTGATGGACTCGTCCCTGGGGGAGCTGGGGGTGTTGACAACCAACAGGAAGCTCTGGCATGGGCTGGTCCATGAAGTCAGGAAGAGTCGGAAGCGACTAAATGAATAAACAACAACACTACTGGACATTAGAACATGACCCATCCTGGATTTGCCCAGAGGTCAATCTAATCAAGCATTCTGTTCCTGATGTCTATGGGAATCCCATCAGCAGGACACAAGGGTTCTTCACACATTGCCCAGCAACTGGTATAGAGGAGCATCTACCTCTCATACCACTGCAAATCATAATATCTAATCATTAACAACTGGCATTGCTATTTCAGCACTGAAATACTGTCGACTTACAGAAGTATGACTTAAATATTCTTTGCCTTACTGTTTTAAATAATTATTGGAATGTTTCCCTCTTCCAATCTCTTTATATTTTGCTCTGGTGCTTACACTCTCCCTAAATTAAATATTGTGAAAATTCTACTACTAACTTAATTGGGGAGTAGTTAGAGAATTCCCCAAATTTAAGCCTTTTTCATTCATAATAATGAAAAAGTATCTTTTTCCAATTTTATTTAGGTTGCCTTATAACAATCACTAAGACTGTATATATTTATGCTAAGGTGTAAGATGAACCCTGACTTTGTGAACAAATTGCATTATTTAAAAAATATTTCAATGGTAGTAGTTTCACCATCATTCATATTTTCTACTAATTTGTTCACTGCAGTTAAGAATCAATTGAAATCAATAAATAAAATAAAAATAAAACTTAAGTATACCCATACAAAGACAGGGAATATTAACAGACAATTGAAATAACAAGTTCTTGAAACAATATCTAGAAGTTTTGAAAGAGGGAGTTTAACAAGTTTCCTTGTCATAAAGCAGGGTTTTCAAACATTTTTAGGCTACATAACCTGTTCTTGTTGTTTATTCATTTAGTCGCTTTCAACTCTTCCTGACTTCATGGACCAGCCCACGCCAGAGCTTCCTGTCGGTCATCAACACCCCCAGTTCCCCCAGGGACGAGTCCATCACCTCTAGAATACCATCCATCCACCTTGCCCTTGGTCGGCCCCTCTTCCTTTTGCCTTCCACTCTCCCTAGCATCAGCATCTTCTCCAGGGTGTCCTGTCTTCTCATTATGTGGCCAAAGTATTTCAGTTTTGCCTTTAATATCATTCCCTCAAGTGAGCAGTCTGGCTTTATTTCCTGGAGGATGGACTGGTTTGACCTTCTTGCAGTCCAAGGCACTCTCAGAATTTTCCTCCAACACCACAGTTCAAAAGCATCGATCTTCCTTGTCTCAGCCTTCCTTATGGTCCAGCTCTCGCAGCCATATGTTACTACAGGGAACACCATTGCTTTAACTATGCGGACCTTTGTTGTCAGTGTGATGTCTCTGCTCTTCACTATTTTATCGAGATTTGTCATTGCTCTTCTCACATAACCTATTGGTTAAAAACAAATTCCCAGAACCCCTGATCAAGACTCTTTGTTGTTTATTCGTTTAGTCGCTTCCGAATCTTCGTGACTTCATGGACCAGCCCACGCCAGAGCTTCCTGTCGGTCGTCAACACCCCCAGCTCCCCCAGGGACGAGTCCGTCACCTCTAGAATACCATCCATCCACCTTGCCCTTGGTCGGCCCCTCTTCCTTTTGCCTTCCACTCTCCCTAGCATCAGCATCTTCTCCAGGGTGTCCTGTCTTCTCATTATGTGGCCAAAGTATTTCAGTTTTGCCTTTAATATCATTCCCTCAAGTGAGCAGTCTGGCTTTATTTCCTGGAGGATGGACTGGTTGGATCTTCTTGCAGTCCAAGGCACTCTCAGAATTTTCCTCCAACACCACAGTTCAAAAGCATCGATCTTCCTTCGCTCAGCCTTCCTTATGGTCCAGCTCTCGCAGCCATATGTTACTACAGGGAACACCATTGCTTTAACTATGCGGGCCTTTGTTGTCAGTGTGATGTCTCTGCTCTTAACTATTTTATCGAGATTTGTCATTGCTCTTCTTCCAAGGATTAAGCATCTTCTGATTTCCTGACTGCAGTCAGCATCTGCAGTAATCTTTGCACCTAGGAATACAAAGTCTTTCACTGCTTCTACATTTTCTCCCTCTATTTGCCAGTTATCAATCAAGCTGGTTGCCATAATCTTGGTTTTTTTGAGGTTTAGCTGCAAACCAGCTTTTGCACTTTCTTCTTTCACCTTCATCATAAGGCTCCTCAGTTCCTCTTCATTTTCAGCCATCAAAGTGGTATCATCTGCATATCTGAGATTGTTAATGTTTCTTCCAGAGATTTTAACTCCAGCCTTGGATTCCTCAAGGCCAGCTTGTCGCATGATGTGTTCTGCATACAAGTTGAATAGGTAGGGTGAGAGTATACAGCCCTGCCGTACTGCTTTCCCAATCTTAAACCAGTCTGTTGTTCCGTGGTCTGTTCTTACTGTTGCTACTTGGTCGTTATACAGATTCCTCAGGAGGCATACAAGATGACTTGGTATCCCCATACCACTAAGAACTTGCCACAATTTGTTATGGTCCACACAGTCAAAGGCTTTAGAATAGTCAATAAAACAGAAATAGATGTTTTTCTGAAACTCCCTGGCTTTTTCCATTATCCAGCGGATATTGGCAATTTGGTCTCTAGTTCCTCTGCCTTTTCTAAACCCAGCTTGTACATCTGGCAATTCTCGCTCCATGAACTGCTGAAGTCTACCTTGCAGGATCTTGAGCATTACCTTACTGGCATGTGAAATGAGTGCCACTGTTCAATAGTTTGAACATTCTTTAGTGTTTCCCTTTTTTGGTATGGGGATATAAGTTGATTTTTTCCAGTCTGATGGCCATTCTTGTGTTTTCCAAATTTGCTGGCATATAGCATGCATTACCTTGACAGCATCATCTTGCAAGATTTTGAACAGTTCAGCTGGGATGCCGTCGTCTCCTGTTGCCTTGTTATTAGCAATGCTTCTTAAGGCCCACTCAACCTCACTCTTCAGGATGTCTGGCTCTAGCTCACCGACCACACCGTCAAAGCTATCCCCGATATTGTTATCCTTCCTATACAGGTTTTCTGTATATTCCTGCCACCTTTTCTTGATCTCTTCTTCTTCTGTTAGGTCCTTGCCATCTTTGTTTTTGATCATACCCATTTTTGCCTGGAATTTACCTCCAATGTTTCTAATTTTCTGGAAGAGGTCTCTTGTCCTTCCTCTTCTATTGTCTTCTTCCACTTCCGCGCATTGCTTGTTTAAAAATAATTCCTTATCTCTTCTGGCTAACCTCTGGAATTTTGCATTTAATTGGGCATATCTCCCCCTATCACTGTTGCCTTTTGCTTTCCTTCTTTCTTGGGCTACTTCTAGTGTCTCAGCAGACAGCCATTTTGCCTTCTTGGTTTTCTCTTTCTTTGGGATGTATTTTGTTGCCGCCTCCTGAACAATGCTGCCAACTTCTGTCCAGAGTTCTTCCGGGACCCTATCTACTAAATCCAGTCCCTTAAATCTATTCTTCACCTCCACTGCATATTCCTTAGGAATATTAGTGAGCTCATATCTAGCTGATCTGTGGGTCTTCCCTAATCTCTTTAGTCTGATCCTAAATTGTGCAAGAAGAAGTTCGTGATCTGAACTACAGTCAGCTCCAGGCCTTGTTTTTACCGACTGTACAGATGTCCGCCACCTTTGGCTGCAAAGGATGTAATCAATCTGATTTCGGTGTTGTCCATCTGGTGAAGTCCATGTATAAAGCCGTCTCTTAGGTTGTTGGAAGAGAGTGTTTGTTATGCAGAGTGAATTGTCTTGGCAAAACTCTATCAGCCTGTGTCCTGCTTCGTTTTGTTCTCCCAGGCCATACTTACCTGTAATTCGAGGTGTCATTTGACTGCCCACCTTAGCATTCCAGTCTCCTGTGATGAAAATAACATCTCTTTTAGGCGTGTTGTCCAGTAGGTGCTGCAGATCCTCATAGAACTGCTCTACTTCAGCTTCTTCAGCATTTGTGGTTGGGGCGTATATTTGGATCACTGTGATGTTAGATGGCTTGCCCTGAATTCGAATTGAGATCATTCTGTCGTTTTTTGGGTTGTATCCAAGCACTGCTTTAGCCACTTTACTATTAATTATGAAGGCTACTCCATTTCTTCTGTGGTCCTCTTGTCCGCAGTAGTAGATCTGGTGGTCATTTGATGTGAAGTGGCCCATTCCAGTCCATTTCAGTTCACTGATGCCCAGAATGTCTATCTTTAATCTTGACATCTCACCAATAACCACATCCAATTTGCCCTGGCTCATAGATCTTACATTCCAGGTTCCGATGGTGTGTTGATCCTTAGAACATTGGATTCGCCGTTTACCACCAGCACCGTCGGCCGCTAGCCGTCCTTTCGGCTTTGAGCTAGCTGCGTCATCACGTCTGGGGCTAGTTGAGCTCATCCTCTGTTCCTCCCCAGTAGCATTTTGACCATCTTCCGACCTGGGGGTCTCATCTTCCGATGGTATACTGACATATCTCTGGTTGTACTGATCCATTTAGTTTTCACGGCAAGAATACTGAGGTGGGTTGCCATTACCTTCCCCAGGGATCGCATTTAGTCTGACCTCTCTGTCATGACCTTCCCGTCTTGGGTGGCCCTTCACGGTTTAGCTCATGGCATCATTGAGGTGCTCAAGCTCCAGCACCACGACAAGGTAACGATCCTTTGCTGAAGGATCAAGACTCTAATAATAGAAAATTGGAGATATATATATGTAGATGATAGATAGATAGATAGATAGATGGATGGATGGATGGATGGACGGACGGACGGACGGACGGACGGACAGACAGACAGACAGACAGACAGACATTTGCCTTTGCTTTCTTGCCTTAGTAGACAAGGACCAGAAGACAGCAGTGGTGATAGATGTAGCAGATGTAACAGATCCCAGGAACAACATCAGAGCTCTCTGTTCAGAAGAGTGCAGTGCTAGGAACGGATAAGATACTGTGCAGAACCCTCAAACTCCCAGGCCTCTGGTAGAGGATCCAAGGTGGAAGAAGACAATCTCACCCATAGGGATGAGAAGGGATATACACACACACACACATACATAAAGACACATACATACATACACACACACACCCATACACACACACCCATACACACACACACACACACATACACACATGTTGTTGTTTATTTGTTTAGTCACTTCCGACTCTTCGTGACTTCATGGACCAGCCCACGCCAAAGCTTCCTGTCGGTTGTCAACACCCCCAGCTCCCCCAGGGACGAGTCTGTTACCTGTAGAATATCATCCATCCACCGTGCCCTTGGTCGGCCCCTCTTACATACATACACACATACAAACACATATGTACATGCATACACATAAACATACATATATATTTGCCTTTGCTTTCATGGGGCCCTATCAAGTTCTTGGAGAACTGTAGGGTTCCAGAGAACATCATTTGAAAAGCCCTGTGTTAGAGCATTGTAGAACTTAGGCATCACTACTGTGAAGGTCTACTTGCATATCTCTTTTTTATAAGAACTTTATTAATTGTCAAAGTATAATTAAAATACAAAATATAGAATATAGAAAACCTAGAGTATAGGACTAAAAAAAAAAGAAAAACTATAAAAGTGCAAAACAGACAGAAAACAGAAACAGTGTCATGTTCCCGTTCCGATGTTTATGGTTCCTCGTAACGTTTCACATGTCATATCTGCAGTTGCGTGCCTGCCTGGCCACGCTGGTAAATTTCCTTTGTGCTGACTTGTGATCTTCTGGAATGTATGTTTGGGTTATCTCTGCTGTTCAAGGTTACTTTCTCAGGCCGATTCTAACGGTTGCTAGCATCTGGGGTGGGTGGTTGCTATGCTAGCCTGAGGGGAGGGTTCGCAATGGGAGCAAGGCTTTTTAAGTTTGTATTTGGCGCGCTTTTGCTCATTCTCAGCTTTCTTCGTACTTTGCATACTATTCATTCAATAAATTAGTTTTCTCTAGTAATTACTGATGAGACTCCTTTTATTGGAATAGGCAATCATTACATAAAGCTGAGAATCTTTAATATCAGTCTGCTAGCATCCATCCAGTTTCCTGTGAGGAGTTTAATTAGCGATGACTGAAACTGCCCCAACCTCAACCACCGGCTCGGGGGAAAGTCAGCTCTCCAGAGGTGGGGAACAAGAGCCCATGGGACCGCGGAGAGAGGGGACTCTCACGCCAGGGTCGGATGACCTCTCCGAGGCAATGGATTCCAGTTGCGATACGGAGAAGGCAGTGAAGTCAGTGGTAGTCAAGAAGACGGAGGGACCCTTGTATGGGTCGCCACCAGCCCCAGCCAAGCCGGTGTATTCCTCGCTGTTTCCGACCGTGCAGATCACCAAAAGGACAAGAGCAGTGACACCAACGGAGATTGAGACGGAGAAATCCCAGCAGCTGGAGGCGAGGATGAAATCCATAGAGGATTTGTTGGCAAAGTTAACCTTTACCAGGGACACTCAGAAAAAGGAAAAGACGGGAGGTGAAGAAGGTAGTGACTCTCCTGACACCTCCGCGTCCCCAACCCCCCCTCCCCCAGTAGACAAACAGGGAAAGCAACGGAAATATTGGGGGGGAGGGCCCCCACCGAGCAGGCCTCCAAAGAAAGCCTCCTTACCTTCCCCAAGTAGGGAGCAGAAGGAGAGAGGACGGAGCCGGGAGGGGGGGAGACGTGTGAAACTTCGACTGGCAGAGGCTCAAGAAATAGCGCCAGAGGTGCAGGAGGAAGAGCCACCACAGCCACGAAAGGCTAAGCACAAAAAGAGACACGATAGCCCAACCCGGGTCCGATATCAAGACTTTAATGTGAAGTTTAATGGGAATCCTACAAAGCTGTCATTTTTTTTGACTAATGCACACAGCTATATGGAAGAGTTTGGGAGCGTGTTTCGTTCTGAGCGGGCTAAGATTAATGCTGTCGCGACCCAACTAGAGGAGAGGGCAGCAGACTGGTTCGTGAGACTGGTTGACATGGACGCTTTGGAGTTGGATTGCTTTGATGATTTCATGTGGGCAATGAAAATGCATTTTGGTGATCCTCTAGCTGAGGAAAAAGCAAAGGTAGCCCTAAGGGAGTTGGTTCAAGGCTCCAGATCAGTGTCGGATTATGCGCTGGAGTTTCAAGCACTCTCCGGCAAAGTAGAGGATTGGTCTGCCACCACCCTTGTAGAGATGTTCAAAGATGGACTAAGACCAGATATACTACAATGGGCAGTTGTATGGGACGACCCAGCAACGCTGTATGAGTGGATACAATTGGCTGCGAAGGTTGAGCAAGCCCAAGCTAAGTATACTCAAACTAAAAGAGGACCCAAACAACAAGCGATGGGGAAACCTACAAGGCCAGCAGCTACTGCTAGCAAACCAGTGAGACGGTCGTGGCAAGAAGAAAAAGAAAGCCGTTTTGCCAGAGGATTGTGCCTGCGGTGTGGTAAGGAGGGGCACCTGGCAGCTGCATGTCCCCGCAGGAAACCAGAGGAACGGAGAGACAGATCGGGGGGGAAATCACCAGTGGCACCGAGGAAGCTGAAAGCGACAGTAGCAGAGCTGGTGGAGGATGTGGACTTGTTTTATGGTGGGCAAGACGAAAAAGAAGCCTCCCAACCGGCGTAAAACTCCAGCCACCTGCTCTAAAAAGCGCCAAAGAGCAGGTGGAAGAAGAGGGGCACGATCATGTCTCGGTGAGTGGAAATTTCCCAATGTTAACCGTGAGACTTAAGCTCGGTTCCCCTACAAAAACTGTGGAACTATGGGCTATGATTGATTCTGGATGCTCACGTTCCTTAATGCATCCTGATGTAGTAGCTGCTTTGGAGTTACCCACCTTCCCGTTGAAACGTCCCATGATTTTCACCCAATTGGATGGATCTATATCGGGGGGAAAACCAGTCACCCAGTCTACAGCGTTAGTGGCTTTGCAACTGGGTAGCCACTGGGAAAAGTTGCCCTTTGTAGTTGCACCGGTGGGTGGTCCCTTGGTCATTCTGGGGATGCCTTGGTTTGTTCAACAGAACCCTAGTATAAACTGGGTACACCAAACTGTTACTTTTGCAGATGGGTTCTATAAAGCCCCTCCTGGGGATGATGAGGAGGAGGATACCAATGTGGGGAGGGCAGCAGTGTCAACGCTGCATACCCTCGCTGTACCATTGGAAGGGCTACCAGACCAATACCAGGACTTTGCCGATGTGTTTGGGGAGAAGGAGGCAGATCGGCTGCCGCCTCATCGGAAAACTGACTGTGCCATTGAAATTCTTCCCAATGCCAAGTTGCCCAGACCAAAGGTATATGCAATGACCCCAAAGGAATTGGCTACTCTTCGTGAATTCATAGACAAAAACTTACAGCGGGGCTTCATAGAACCAGCCAATTCACCAATGGGTGCTCCAGTACTCTTTAGATCAAAGAAAGACGGAACTTTAAGACTATGCATGGATTTCCGTGGGTTAAACGCAGTCTCCCTATTAAACAAATCTCCCCTCCCGGTCATCAAGGAAATGTTAGCCCACTTGGCGGGGGGGGAAATCTTCTCTAAATTGGACTTAAGGGAGGCGTATTATCGCATTCACATTCGGGAGGGGGATGAATGGAAAACAGCTTTTAATTGTGCATTTGGGGCTTTTCAGTATAAAGTGTTACCGTTTGGATTGGCTGGGGCACCTGGGGTTTTTATGCAATTGATAAATGAGGTCTTGCACGACCACTTGTTCAATGGGGTTTTGGTTTATTTAGATGATGTGTTAATATATTCAAAAACCATGAGGGAACATGTGCAATTGGTTAGGCAAGTGTTAACCAAATTGAGAAATGCTGAATTGTATGCCAAGCTATCCAAATGTGCATTTCATCAAACACAAATTGATTATTTGGGGTATAGGATTTCAGATAAAGGCATTGAAATGGATCCTGCCAAAATTGAGGCTATTTTAGTATGGGAGCCCCCACACACACGCAAACAACTACAATCGTTCCTTGGATTTGCGAATTTCTATCGTCCATTTTTAGAAAAATTTGCTGAGATTGCCTTACCCCTAACTGAATTACTCAAAACAAAGGGTGTGGGAGACACCCGCAAATCAAAGAATCCAGGGGCACTCCTAAAATGGACGCCTGCTTGTCAACAGGCGTTTGACCAACTCAAGCGACTGTTTACCTCTGAATCAATCTTGCAACACCCTGATCCTGACAGACCATTTGTGGTGCAAGTTGATGCCTCAGACTTTTCTATTGGTGCCGTCTTATTGCAAGGCAATGAGCAAGGACAATTAAAGCCTTGTGCTTATCTGTCACGTAAATTCTCTGAGACAGAGAGACACTGGCATGTTTGGGAGAAGGAGGCTTTTGCGGTGAAAGCCGCTTTGGAGAATTGGAGGCATCTATTGGAGGGGGCGGCACACCCTTTTGAAGTGTGGACTGATCATAAAAACTTGGAGTCCCTTACTGCCTCTCGTAAGCTCAGCCCTAAGCAAGTGCGATGGGCTCAGTACTTCAGCCGCTTTGATTTTAAACTCAGATTCATTCCGGGAAAGAAAAACTTTTTAGCTGATGCACTGTCGCGCCAACCCCAGGATTCAGGAACAGCCCCAGATGTGGTGGGAACCCTCTGGACAGATTCCCAAATGGCACTAGCAGCAGTCACTCGCAGTCAGACGCGAGCGCAGCAACCTGACACCCCTGCCAGTCCTAGCGCGATACATGTATCCGTTCCTGCAGATTTGCAACAAAGGTTTCTGGCAGAGTTGAAATCGGATACTTGGTCGCAAAACAATCAGAGCGAGGTTACTTTGAAGCAAGGTTTGGCATGGAAAGATGATCGCCTCTATGTGCCTGTAACCTTGCGCAAAACCGTGCTATTCAGGTCTCATGACGATAAAACAGCTGGGCATTTTGGCTTTACAAAAACTATTCATCTAGTGCGTCAACAGTTCTGGTGGCCAACCCTCCGGCGAGATGTAAAAGCCTATGTCAAGTCTTGCCCTGTCTGTGCTACTGCAAAACGAAAAGGGGGGAAACCCCAGGGCTTTGTGCAGCCAGTGGCCAATCCCTCCCACCCCTGGGAGGAAATCTCTATGGATTTTATTGTGGATCTACCTCCTAGCCAGAGAAAGACTGTCATTTGGGTTGTTAAGGATTTTTTCTCGAAGCAAGCTCATTTCGTCCCTTGTGCGTCTCCACCATCTGCACAACAGCTGGCACGCCTCTTTCTAGTTCATGTGTACAGATTACACGGTAGCCCCGCCCGCTTGGTGACCGACAGAGGAACACAATGTACTTCACGCTTTTGGCGGGAATTTATGAAACTATTGGGCACTAAACAGGCGCTATCCACGGCTTTTCATTCCCAAACGGATGGAAATACTGAGGCGGTTAATGCCACGTTGGAGCAATATTTATGTGCTTTTGTTCATTATCAACAAGACAACTGGGTAGACCTCCTGCCATTTGCTGAAGTTGCTTACAATAATGCTGTGCATCAAAGTACTGGGGCGGTGCCCTTTCGTACTGTATTCGGCCATGACTTTGTCCCTATTCCTGAATTGCCTCCACCGTCTACTTCGCCCACCTCCCCGACCGATTGGGCCTCACAACTGGCAGATTCCTGGCCAAAACTACAGCAAGCTTTAGCCGATGCTCAAGCCACTTATCAACGACATGCCAACGAAAAAAGGGCACCACAACCTCTTTTTCAAATAGGGGATAGAGTATACCTTTCCACCAAATACATCAAATCCCCTCAACCATCCAAAAAACTGGCGCCCAAGTTCATAGGTCCATTTCCTATTGTTGCTCAGATTAATCCTGTTACCTTTAAGTTGGACTTACCTCACAATCTCAAGCGCTTACACCCTGTTTTTCATTGCAGTTTGCTTAAACCATTCGTGGAGTCTACCCATTGGCATCCTGAGCCGCCTGCACCTCCCCCCATAATGATTGATGGTCAACAACATTTCGAAGTCAAGGAAATACTAGACTCTAGACGTTTCCATTCCACTCTGCAATATCTGATTCGCTGGAAGCATTTCTCTCATCCAGAGTGGGTCCCTGCACAACATGTGTGCTCTCCCCACTTGGTTGCTCAGTTTCATGCTGCTTACCCTGATAAACCTGCGCCTTAACAATTAAGTTTTTTTCTTTGTGGGGGGGCGGTATGTCATGTTCCCGTTCCGATGTTTATGGTTCCTCGTAACGTTTCACATGTCATATCTGCAGTTGCATGCCTGCCTGGCCACGCTGGTAAATTTCCTTTGTGCTGACTTGTGATCTTCTGGAATGTATGTTTGGGTTATCTCTGCTGTTCAAGGTTACTTTCTCAGGCCGATTCTAACGGTTGCTAGCATCTGAGGTGGGTGGTTGCTATGCTAGCCTGAGGGGAGGGTTCTCAACGGGAGCAAGGCTTTTTAAGTTTGTATTTGGCGCGCTTTTGCTCATTCTCAGCTTTCTTCGTACTTTGCATACTATTCATTCAATAAATTAGTTTTCTCTAGTAATTACTGATGAGACTCCTTTTATTGGAATAGGCAATCATTACAAACAGTGACTTCCAACTTTCTCCAATACAGATATGAATAAGTTTACAAATATAATCTCTTGCAATTAGTTAAACCTTAGTAACATTATTTCTATCAAAACAAACCATTTAATCACTAAAACCCAAAATCAAAGCTTCATTTTTTTCTGACACAACCAAGTAGTCTAAAAGTGGTTACCAAGTAAAATTAAATCCAGAAACAGTATTTTCTCTTATTAACGCTGTTAACTTGGCCATTTGGGCCAGCTCCATCAGTTCAATAATCCAAACTCCCACTGTAGGTATTTGTGGATCTTTCCATCGTTGTGCATATAAAAGTCTTGCTGCTGTAATCATATATAAAAGCAAAGTCCCATGTTGTTTCTCAAGCTGCTTCCTACTTGCATATCTCATAGCAGTGAGATAAAAGGCAAAACCTTTAACCTTACTCTTAGTGGCCAGGAAATTTCATGAAAAAGTAGATGGTTCACAAAGCAAGCTGGTGCTGGGCCTTTTAAGACTTTAAAGGTTTGCCACCACACTTTTAAACTGAACCTAGAAACAAATAAATAGCCAATAAAGCTGAAACAGCATGGACATAAGTTCAGTTGCTGGGCACCAGCCCATTTCTGAGATCAAATGCAGCTTTCAGAGAATTATCTTTAAAGATAACTTCTAGCTGATAAAATAAAATTGGGCAAATTTCATCAATTTGGAAAGCCTGGTGGTCCACAGAGAATGATGGAATAGATATAATGATGCTGAATGATAGGGCTAAAACCATGAACAAAGTTATACCTTTTGGGGAAAATCTAATACGAGAATGATTTAATTATATTATAAAGAGGCTCTTTCTTAAGAATACAGATTATATTCCATGCTATAATTAACATGGAAAATAACTTTTTGCAGATTTAGAATACGAAACCAGGATGATCGATGGTAGCAATGTTTTTGTCTAGAAAGGTGCAAAAAGGCAGGGCTTAGGTATGCATTTTAGGAAGCAGTACCTTCGTTCTGTCTTGTCTGTCTCAGCTACAATATGATTCAGTAATATCACAGTAACAGCTTCAAAAATGATCTGCTGGAAAATACCAATGCATTTAGCACACGAAGCTAATACATGTCCCAGGGAGATTTGATAGTGAATTTCAAAAATCTAAATATAAGTCCTATTGCTACTAAGTTCCTAGCTTAGCTAAACAGTCACATTAAGAGGTTTTTGCTCTTTCCAACTTAAGGGGCTCAAGAGTCAGAGGCTCAGCAAGACTTCAGGGGCTTAGCAAGTCATGCTGTCTGTCAAAAACATAACTTTCTAAACCCTGAACAAAATGGGACCAAATTTTCTGTAAAGGGAGAAGCTGGCACATGGAAGACTGAGTTTAAAGATGGAGTATATCAGGCCAGAGGCAATGGAGAAAATAGATTCAGAAAACAAAATCCCCAATCATTCATATGGGACAGGCAGTTGCTGTTGCTGATTTTTCCTCCCTTTTCTTTTCCATCATTGGAAGCTTTTTCTCTGCTTCCCACTACATACAGTATGTATACAATACAGAGAGACTCAGTATAAGAGCTGAGCAGAAACACAGAGAGATAGGCACAACACATTATTTCATCACAAAGAATATATATATATATGCGCCTTTATGGCCCCAGCTGGTAAGGGGTTGGAAAGAATTGCAGAAATCATCTTCTCCATGCTTTTCCTACCTTGATTGAATTTAAAGAACAGAATAAATACTGTAGCTATATAAAAGAAAAAAAAAGGTGGAATGAAGATTGATTGAATTTATCTCTCTCACACACACGTGTGTGTAGGCTATTGGCTCAGAGCAACTTGGGGGGGGGGGCGAGTATACAGCATAAAAACATAAAAAGTCAATGAAACAATCCAAACCATAAAAAGAAGAAGAAAAGTATGGCCCAACAGGGAAACAGCAGAAATAATGACAACAAAGCAACCCATCATGAGCCCACACCATAGGCCAATGCCTGAGGAAACAGCCAGCTTTTTAAGATTTATCTAAGAAAGCAGGGCTGGGGCTGTTTGGATCTTTGGGTGAATGCAGTTCTAGAAGGAAAGTGCTGCAACAGAGAAGACATGCTTCTTGGCTCTCATGAGATGGCATTGCTTAATACTGTAGATGGGACCTGAAGCATACCAACTCTCTCAGATCTTACAGAATGGGCAGACACTACAGGATAAAGATGGTTTCTCAAGTAACAAGGTTTTTTATAGGTGGCAGCCATGAAGTGTTTTATAGGTGGCAGCCATGGCGGGGGTGTTTTATAGGTGGCAGCCATGGCAGGGGTGGGAAGAGCACTAGCAAGCCAAAAAGCAATCAGAAAGTGATCTGGCCATAACAAAAAACTTGTGGTACAGTCCTCCATCTTCAGATCATGTCGCAGCTTCCCAAAGACATCAGCCAGATGCAGCATATGGCCACCAGTGTGAGTCAGACATTTGATTATCTGAGTCAGGTCCATGGTTGCCATAGTGGACATGAATTCCCAACTACATCTGACTCAATGCCACATGTGGCACACTGAAGTTTCCCAGAAATAATAGCCATGACGTTTAGCAGTTCAGAGTGGAATGTTGCCACACAGCTGAGGTCAGTATAACAATAAGAAATCCATCTGCTCCCTTAGAGCCCAACTCCAACCACAAGGCCTTGCATCCAGTTATCTACAGTGCAGTGCCTCTGAAAGCCATTAGGGCTTTCCAGATGACAAATGCTCCCCCTGCTATGGAGTCATGTCTTGTGCCACACTCAAAACCCAGGGGTTCTTCCCCTCCCATTCTGGGCTCACCCAAGTCTTGGTTATGCATGCCAGGTCAGCTGTTTTAGTCACAGTCAAATCACAGATGACAGCTTTGCTATAAACTGACTGGGCATTTAGCAGGAATAGCTAGACACCAGGGTAACTGAGGATCTAATGACTAAGTACCACGGTTGAATGCTGGGGGCTAGCAGTTAGAAATCTCAGACTTTCTGTCTGCCTGTGAGCAACCTGTCCCTGGATTCCCATCATATCTCCCTCTGCCAATCACAACTCTTATGTTACCCCCTGCCCTCATTCCCCTAGTCATAACATAACTCCTCACAGATCATAGGCCCCACACAATCAACTCCCAAGCAACTAAGCACTTCCACCCCACATCAGCCTCTCTAGCAACTCCAGAATTGTTCCTGCTCTCAAGCACTGAACAATACTGTCAAAGCACTTTGACAGTAAACAGGGTCAAAGGGCTCCCATGAGGGGGAAACTCTATATACAGTAGACTCTCAGTTAACCAGCACCCATGGGGATTGGTAGATGTCAGATAAATGTAGTTTCTGGTTGCTTTATTAAACCCTAATAGCCACTAGATGGCAGCAGAGAGATAAAAAAAAATTTCCCAGTTGCCTGAGAGTGCCATTTTTTTTTCTGGCTGCTTGAGCATGCTGGTTGCTTGAGAATGCCAGTTGTTTGAGTTCCGGTTAACTGAGAGTCTACTGTACAATCATCTCATGTATCTACACCAACCCCCCTCATTCCAATACACTACACCTGCAAGCCCTGGACCACCAGAGCCTGATATTAGTAAATTGACCAACAGCACCAGCCCAGGGCCAAGGGAGACATACATACTGTATTACCGACTCTGTCCAAGCCGCTCTGCTCTATGCAAAAGGAGAAACATTTGTAAAAGAGAAACATTTGCTGTGGCACCAGCAGGCAGAGACTAAGATCAGGCAAGGATACTTACGTGAGAGACAATCAAGATCTTTTGGAGGAGACCAGCTCAACAACAATTTCTTGCTGCCTCCATGGAGTAGACATCTCCATGCCAATCTCCAAACCAATATTGAAGCCATTCAAATTCCAATAAAGCCAACACTGACTTCAAAAACACCATATCAGATAACAACACTCTGACAACCAAAATCATCCTCCTCCACCTTGACCCCCCAAAACACTTGCAAAGAAACCTCTTCTTGGGCCCAGACCAACACTCAAACTTTCTAGGACACCAGCTTGGAAAAAAAATGAATATAGAGGTATAGCTCGCATTTTCCAGGTCAGCTTTCAAGTGTAGCATACATCCCAACACATTACAATCATAGAGAGTCAAATTAATAAATCAATAGCATAAAGTGAAATTGTCTATGCTGAATATGATAGGAGGGCACCTGCAGATGTTTGGCATCCTGGGAAGAAGTCAATGTACCCCAAGCTCTTTTCTCTAGAAGGTAAAGAGATTTGTCAACTAATACCAGCATGGGTGAAGAACCTCTTTTTTTCTTATCAAGGACTGCATTTCCTCAGAAGTTGAAAGCCACTCATCTGTGGTGGATGAGATTAAAGCCATTAGGAGAAAGAGCCAATAGTCCAGTGGCAGCTCTTTCTTTTTGTCACCCTCTTCTCATTCCCTTTGTTTTCTTCCTTGTCTAGTAAATGAGCAGGGGAGGGATAGATGGCTCTTTATCCATATATGGAAATAAGAAAAATTACATACATATTAACTGTAATAGCTTTTATAGTGGTATAATTAATTATCGCTGCCTTGTTCAATCACATATGGAAGTAAGAAATCTTCAGTTTGGCTACATACTTGAAGCAAAACAGTCCTCTCACACTGTGTCTTCTAAAAAGGATGACAGTGATCTTAATATGAAGGGTATTGGCAGGAGATAATTAAGTTTGGATAAAAGGATCCTAAATACTTACATAAATGAGTATTTCTAAGATTTTTATCATAGGTCATGCTCAAGAAAGTGTTGCAAATAGCCAGCTTATATTCACAATACTCTAGTTCAGTATATGTGCATTAAATTATACTTTAAATTTTTAACAGATTTTTAAAAAGCTAAAGATACAAAAGACAGATACATGCACACACACACACACATACACACACATGTATGTATGTATCTATGTATGTATATTTAAATATATATAAATACTTTTTAGTGATGCTTTCTTCTCTTCCCTTCCATTTGTTTGCCTAACTTCTAACATATTTACACTTGTACTTTGCACTGAACATTGAGTGTTATTGCTAGTATCTGTTTAAGTCATTTTGATTAGTACATGTAGTTTTAAAGACTATGGTTTCCTGTTGTCAGTGGCCTATGAAGTGGCTTGGAGTAATATGAAGAACTATATACTATTCAAGAACTTGGTGAAGTCCCAGTTAGGACAGACAGCAGAAAGTGCCAAAAGAAACTTCAGACCTTTGCTCAGACATGAAAAAGATCATATGATACCAGTGTGAATGTGCAGCAGCCAACATAGTTAAGGAAGTCAAGAACCTGATGCAGTTTGAAAAATTTGGGCCCAAATACTTGACCAGATCTATGATTCCAATGAAACTTATGACCATAAAGGCAGCAGAGCAGATGGCCTAGAATCTGGCAGACCCAAGATAATGTACCAACATGACCACCCCAAGATATCTGTAAGGCAGGAAAAACTCTGGCCAGTCAGAGTTAACTCAGGGACAAAACTACATCTAGTGCCAGATATGCCAGATCAAATACCAGCTATACCAGATCAAGCAGCACTCAACCTGCCACCAAGGAGCAAAATTCCTGGCAGACTTCCAAATGCTCCAAAGATGGAAAGGCAGAACATCTCAAGAAAGACTGTCCAAAATGAAGGCCCAAGTAAACTAAGTTGAGTCTAAAAGTCATGGGCTGGAGGAACCCCCAAGTAAAAGGTTTCCTAAATTTAGTGTGGATGCTTTTCCACCTTAGGTGAATGAATGTGATAGTAGATAGACATCCACTAGCCGCCTGGAGAGATACTAGACCCATTAACTCCACCAAAGACATCTCACTTATCAAGGACCAACATTTGGTCCAGGCATGATGATAGCAACACAAGGATTACTCACTCCTCCATGTTTAAAAAACAGTAACTTCCAGCTTAAGTGTTTGGATACTGCCATGAAAAATACATTACATAAATCATTCAAGTCTCCTATGAGAACAAAGTACTTCCTTATAAAAGAAGATGCTTTTTGTATCTCTACATTAACTCATTCTTTGCTCGTCTGCCTTCTAAGGTCAGTCCTAAGCTTGAAGGTCATAGCAGAAGAACATAGCAGCCTCTACAGCTCTTTCAATCAACACAGCCAGGTGACAGCCATTTGAAGCTTCCTCAGTGCATTAGTTGTAAGTGGAGACTAAGTAATTAACTAGTGACTCCATTCCACAGGAAAAGTGGAATTCCTTGAATCCTAATCTATTGTTTTTCTCTCTCAATTTTCTGAGAGAGAAAAATCTCACATCCATGTCAGCTGAGCAATTTGAATGGAGAAACTTTGTGGAATTTGTGGACATTATATAGAATATAGAAGTGGAATGTTGTTTTATATTTTAGCCAGCCAGGAAATATTGTGGAAATGAATTAGAATGAAATATTTCACTCATTTCACCACACAATAGCTCTGCTTTCTTTGTTTTCCTTGTAACCACTGAAATTAGTGTTCTTACCACAGATACTGTAGATGTCTCAGTCACTGGGCTGGTCTTAGATACTTTTAGAACAGTTCACCAGAACTCGGTGGGAGAAAGGAGGGAAGCATTTTTGTCTGGTTTAAACCTGACACCGCCATCAAGATCTATTCAATTAAGGTGTCATGTCTCATCTCAACTGAAAAAACAAAGGTAAAAAGCCAACTGGTTCAATAGCATTTAACAGCTGATAATAGTGTTTCTGCCTGATTTAGTCTAATTACACAGATTGCCATGCTCTGTGTTACAGGCAACCATGAATTATCTGTTCCCTAACTCAAATGTATATTTTTCCTCAGATTTTTGTGGTTAAGGTCCAAATAAAATTGCTGCACACAAAAGTTAACCTCCTCAAAAGCGAACAACTAATTGTTGCTTTTTCTTGGATTCTGCATCACTAAAGGTTAAGGTCTGCCCGCCATCTCCATCATACATGAAATACAAAGTCATAAAAGGTGAGCGAAAATAATATAGCGATTGCCTCCTAGTATATTAGATTGCTTTGAGTATTAGAAATATATTCTAATACAACATATACCAGAAATATAACATGTACCAGTTCTGATTATTACAAAGACCTCCTAAGTTTAAGGAACAATTTACTTCCCCAAAATAATTCCAGATCATAAATTCAGTGTAACTAAACTGGGCAATTATTAAATACATGACTGGCGAAATAATCATATTACAGATATTTAATGTTAAGATAATGAAATGAAATCAGATCACTTTTTTTCTTACCAACTACTATAGCTCCTGGCATGCCACAGGAAGGCCAAATATAGTCCCTGCCCAGAAAACATTGAAGGAAGTCATTATAGCAGCCACTGTTGCCTCCTCGGAATCTGCTGCTGGAGGCAGTTTTAGTAGTCTGATTAATAGTAGGGCTTTGAGAAACATTTCAGGAGACTCATCAAGAAAAGCATTAAAGGGAAAATCCAAGAAAGAAAGAAAACATCTCCTACAACTCACCTCAATTTGAGCCCATCATGGCCTGAGGGAATATGGCTTGATCCCGCCAGTCTTCCACAGTTTCCCCAAAAGTGATCAATTCACAACCACTTATCAAGATGAATACACAATTCTGTTTCAGAGGTTAACATGTTGCACCAGTTAAATCCAACAGCATATGCAATCCTCTTCTTCTGTTATTGTTGGCTCACATCTACCCAATATTGCTCTATCCCCCACCCCACAACAAAGTCTGTTATTTTTAATTGTTATTCTGCATGCATATGCCTTTTACAAACACATTCATTCAGAGTAAACACTTTAGATGAATCATAACTCTAGTTTATAGTCAAGGGAATTTCTTGGCCTTGGTGAATACAGATCTTTCACTTCTTCTGCCTATTATGTTTCACCTCCACACAGCAAGAAATTCCCATCAATATTATTTGTCTGTGTATCCTCCAGAGGCTCCCTATGTGAATTTGCTCCTGCTGATTTATTCCCATATAGATTTAACGGGAGATGTGGAAAGATCTCAGGGGCTCAGTCACAGCAATATTTAAATAGACCTCTGGGTATAGAAGTATTGCTGATCTGTTTAGTTTTGTAATGATCCACTATGGAAAAAAAGTCCTTGGGGAAGCCCAGGTTGCTGTAGTTTTCAAATCTCGTATTGTATTGAAATTTTGTATCTCCTCTCTCTAGAGAATGGTGATTATTACCATGCTAGTTACAAACCCTGCATTTATAAAACAAGCACCAAAACACACATGCATCAATACTTTTTTCAGGTTGACTTATTTAAAAAATCTTCAACAAAATATAGGTTATTCCACACACTGTTATGACATTTCGAACAAACTATGCCATGAATTAATTTTCATAACACACAACGTGGTACATGAGTGCCATGTTTGGACTCGCAGAAGAAGTTAAGGCTTCTGAACATGCATAAGGGCCAATGCAAATGCTGCCAGCTCTGCTTCAGATCTTTAGCTACCATAAAAATGTTAGGTGCAGTCAGACTGACATACCATATCATCAGCTTGGCCAGAAAGCATAGTCCTGCTTTGTTTCTTTGCTTTAGACTTTCACATATTGGGATAATGTTTCAAAAGAGCTCTTTTATTCTAAGCTGAGCTAAAACAGGAGAATCCCACAGGTCTGCTTTAAAGTATGTATTTTCCAAGACAAAAATATTCTGGCAAATCTATTGCAGGAGACTGAGGGCATGTAGAAGATTTCTTCAGGGTTTACTCCAGGGAAATCCACCTGTTTCAAGTAAAGCAAAGTATATCCTTTGCAATGGTGATTGTAAAGCAGGAGGAAAGCAAATCAAAGCCCCAGAGAGGGAACACTATAGTCCTAAGATACTTTATGAAAGAAGATCAAACCAGGGTTCTGTCTTCTGTGGTGCTGAAGAAAGAGAGAGACCCATAGGATGCAGCAAGTTGGGTTACACAAATAGCTTTTTTCTGTTTCAGAAACTGTTCCTGGTTGTACAATAAAAATACATATTTATTACCAGATTTATGTTGGTATAGGTAAAGGTAAAGGTAAAGGTTTCCCTTGACGTAAAGTCCAGTCGAGTCCGACTCTAGGGGGCGGTGCTCATCTCCGTTTCAAAGCCTTGGAGCCAGCGTTGTCCATAGGACACTTCCGGGTCATGTGGCCAGTATGACTCACGGAACGCCGTTACCTTCCCGCCGAAGCGGTACCAATTAATCTACTCACATTTGCATGTTTTCGAACTGCTTGGTGTGCAGAAGCTGGGACGAGCAACGGGAGCTCACCCCGCCGCGCGGTTTCGAACCGCCGACCTTCCGATCGACAGCTCAGCGGTTTAACCCGCAGCGCCACCGCGTCCCAATGTTGGTATACCCTTTGAAAAAAATAATCAATATCTGGTAATTTATCATGCTAATTAAAACTTTTAAAAAACTAGATGTGGTATGAGAGAGGCTGATTGTTTAAATGCAACCTTTGTTAACTTGGTAAGTAAGTCAAACAGTTTACTCCACCAGCTTCAGTCTGTCTCCCCCATCTCAAATATAAGGACAATATTTTATCATCATCCTTTAACAACACTCATAAAAACAACAGTCCACTATGGGGGGGGGGGGTTGGGGGGGAGGGAAGGGTTGTGTCCTAAAAAGTAGCAGAATTACTAGGTTTCATTCAGCTTCGTGATTTGCAGTTTGTAAAGGCCACTCTTCAATGAACTACAGCTAGTGAGGAAGTCTAGAATTTTTATCAGGCTTTTAGTTTGCTAATCCCCTGAAATGGGCTTCTGATTAACTAGTAATGGAATATATGGTGGGTTGGGGAAGGGATGCATCAATATCCTAGCAACCAATTAGAACAATTGCAGGATCTCTCTCCTGTGGGGAAAAACATATCAGAAGCACTTCCTGGAAATTGAAATAAATGGACTTCTTAAAACAAGTTTTACAGTTAATGAAAAGGGACAAACAACATGTTCCTGTATTTAGAGTATATCTCCCTTCTATAAAGTAAAAATATATAATAGTAAATGGGCAAGAAATGTCTATTCCTAGCAGAGTCTTCTACAAACAAAAAGAATTCCTCCTGGAGAAAGAAAATGCCTTTAATAAATTCTGTGTGTGCATGCACATGTATACATGCACACAGATACATGGAATCACATGTGCACGCAAGCAGAAATATAAACACACTCATTTAAATGTACAGCACAACTGGGTTTGCATTCATTTCCATTGTTGTGGGAGTACACTGTAGCTTTTTTGTGTGTGTATTCCTGATATTCCCTTGAAATAGTTTGCTTGAAGGAAGGAAGGAAGGAAGGAAGGAAGGAAGGAAGGAAGGAAGGAAGGGTTTGTAATGCTGTACCCTGATTATCAAATAAAAGTAAGGGATTTTTTTTAATCTCACTTTGAATGGGCCTTGCTGAACAGTAATGTAATTGATTAGCTGTCCAGCAAGAAAGTGGAATAATTTCTTTAAAATATCTGCCAAGATCGCAAATAAACAGATGTGGGAAAGTGAGCACAGAAAGAAAAGAAATCAACGAACATTTTGATCCCTTTGAAAGTTTCTCTGCTTTCAAAATTCCAAAATAGTTATAACAGTTTCTTTTTTCCCCTCTCTCCCTTTTTCTTTCTTTAGGTAGTGGTTCAGATAGGTAACTTTTGGGAACCTAAAGCATGAAAAATGTCAGAGTTCGTCATACTGGTGCAGCCCTGAATGATAGTTTCTTTCTTTTTAAAATAAAAAAATAGTATCTTCATATTGATATATTCTGCTAAATTATGGAATTAATTATGTAGAAAATGATGCAATGTGCATGTTACAAATTTCACAAAACAGAGGCTCAGCAGTTCCCAACTTTAATTCATAAAGTGAACCAGCTTTTCCTCACTCCTGTCACTCACTGCTCAACTCTATTCATTTTTTAAACTTGTTTGGTGAATACCAAAGCTTATATTTAAATATATGTTTGTACACATTGTAACATTGTGTCTAACTAAATCATTAGAATAAGGTGTAAAAACTAATACAAATTATTTCATAAGGTTCCAGAATAAAGTAATACAAGAACAGCTAGAGTCCTCTGAGTTTCCATCTTTCAGAAGTGCAGCTCAACAGAATACATCTAAGTAAATCTCCTTTTTACAAAGCTTTCTGCATATAGCTCACATGAAATTTTTATATATCCCTTGATGCATACAGTAAACAAAACTCCAAGGGAACTGTTTTATAGTATGTGATGTTGGCATCATAAAACAATGGAAAAGAATCACAAAATTGCCATCATATTGCATGGAGACATTATGGATACTTCTTAAAATGCTCATTCACTTATTGCTATGATAGAGTCAAGTGTTCTACCATCAAGCTGCATTTTAATAAGCCAAGAACATAAACAGAGGCTATGTTACTGAAAATGACTTCCTTTAGCCATTTTAATAGGATGTAGCAGAAAAAGATAGGAAGCAAGGCCACTTAATCAACTCAGTTAGAAACTCTTCTTTTATTGAACATTTCCATTCCAGTGAATTATAACAAAATGCCATGGCAGCAGCAGCATTATCAGATCCATAACATATTAAGAAATGGTACTTACTTGAGTATTTTTTATTGATAATTTGGAAATCAAGTTAAGTCATTTTTTATGGATTATGAAAGACATTCTAGGATTCTATATACATTTTTATGGCTGCTAATTGGAATTTCACTGATATGAATGTAATCAAATTAAGCACACTTATTGGAAGTGAAGGGAAGGCCTGATAAATTATTGCCTTCCAGATTGAAGCAGTATCAACCAAATAATATTATTCTTACAATAAAGGATTTTAAGGTAAACTACATAAGATTTGAAGTCGATAAACCAGCAAGTTATCAATTTTTGTTCTTCATAATATAATTTAGATTCAGGGATTTGTGATGATCAAATTATTTGGGAGGGGATGAAATAAATCTTTTGAGGATTACCCATGCTCAAACTGCTTATTTAGTTACACCATTATCTCTTTAATTGTTGATGCTATTAAACAGTAAAAAGTGATAAGGTCCAATTGGTTTATGGTACATCAGTCAGTTGCACTCAGTTAAATGGAGTCAGTGTAATTTACCTCTGTTAGGATCTAAATATCTGTGGAAAGGTGTACATATTGGAGTCTTACATATCGCTTGAATTCTTTTAATATCTTGACATAAAATCTCCAGGTTGGTAAAGGCAAGTAGTTCAAGTTACTTATCTCAGATGATTATGTTATCAATAGATAGTTAAGAATGCCTATGAGGATGTTGAAGTATAAATGTGATTATAATGAATATCCAAGACTGATAGAGATATCTCTTAGAGAAATTTCTGTGTTAATATCTGTAAGGAATGTTCAACAGATTGATAAAATGTTGAAAATGTTGAAAACGTTCTTATGGGATGGACAGACTCCTAGATTTTCTTTATCAAACTACAACTTCTTAATGAAGGGGGGGGTTGTAATTTTCTAGATTTAAAGCTTTACCAATCAGTTTATATTCTGGCATCTACGTATATCTTTCTCAAAATTTAAGTGATTCTTTTCAAAAGCTTTATAGGTGCAGCATAAGGGTTATTTGTCCCTCTTGATATCTTGGCAATGCTTAGTTCGCTTTTTCCTGCATTAAAAGTTGTAAACTACATTTAGATTATTTTGGGAAGTAATTTGATCTATTTTTCTATGAGAAATTGATACTTTGGGACAATCCCTGCTTGACAGTTGCAGGAAAAGCTTTAGTTTGAAGTTAATGGACAAAAAAACTATCAGTAACTTAAATCCTCAATTACCTTTTTAAAATATTTCCTACCGAAGGTACACATTATGTATACACCTCCAACATGTGTAAGCAGTGTACAAATATGACCCTGAAACATATGAAGGCAGACATGGAAAAGAACTTCAACTAGCTGATACAATCCAGATGTTCTCTTACCAATATCTGTGCATGCATTCATGTGGTACACAAATGCTGCTTTTTTTCAGGCTACTTTTTTTCAGGCTGAATGTAGACTGACAGCTCCTTCATATCTACTTCTTGCAATATAGCCAAAGTGGTACTACAGACATGTGATCTCAGACTGTCATGTCTGTTTGACACTTGAGCTGATTTATTTCCAAGTCAGCTGTAGTACTGAAATCAGTTTTCCACTGCATGCACTGAAGCTCTGCAGAGCTTGAGAATGCTCATTTTCCCATTGCTGGGAACATTTATTTCTGAGGGACAGTTTATTATGCTACAGGGAGAATGAGACAGAAAGAAAGAACATCTGCTAGAATCAATTCTGCTGCCAGCCCCCCCCCCCTCCCCGCACTTTCCCTCCCCATATTTTTTAATCTGGTGCAGCCAATAGACTGTGCTATATTTGTTTAAGTGATAAGGTCTAAAAGATCCAGATGCTTCATGTGCTCACTTGTTTAGTTTTCACACCTTCCAAACTGTTTTGCTTGTTTCTGTATTGATGGACATCTTAATTATTCTGCAGCTGGAAGTGTTAATTATGCTAAAGAACTAGGTGATAATTCTCATGTACTAAAAGTTCCCACCGTGGTTTTGCCAAGGTAAGTTGAACACCCTTTATGGTATAACACACAAACCTTTTGTGTTATATTGGTATAACACACAAACCTTTTGCAAATGTTCCTGGAAGCAAAATTATCAGCCTGAATTTGGACCAGATACCAGCTGTTTTTACAGGAATGAATTAAACAAATTTGATACCACCATTGGCATCTCAAAATCATTGCCTCTGAACTATTCACATAATATTAAAGGAGCAGTCTGTCTGGGCATTCAAACTTTTATCCCATCAAGAGTATTTCATTTGATAAAGTTACACCGTGACGTGTGTATGAATTCTGTCCTGCTTTCTTGAAACAGATAATGCATATTAGGTGACAGACTAATTGCATTATACCCAATTTTTATTCATTTCATGTACAGTACCATATCCTGTTTTGTCACCTTTCTCTGGCTGGACCAGGAGCTCCTGAAATTTCACTGAGTTCTTTTACTGGTAAGAATTTACCAAAATTCAACTTTTTCTTCATAAACAAGATAGAAGTGAAATTGATATGGCTAGATTTATCTGTCTAAATATGTGGCATAAACACAAAAGCTTTGGACAAGATCCTTGGAGACATCCACAAGTTGTTACTAACTTTTAATTTTTAATATGGAAAAGGGGTAAATTATTATTAATTACTACATTATTGATAAGTAGTCATCTTAATTATAGTCAATTATAGACATTTACTAAAATGCATTCATTTCTTCATAAAATGGGTTGAATAATTTAAAATAACATGAATGTTGGAGAAAGCAAAACCTGCAGACTTTTCTCTCTGACGGGCTGTTCAGGCATTCAGAATAAGGAGTATTGACCATTCAAGCACTCCCAATAAGCATCCACTCCATCCACAGTTAATGGCATCCCTTTAGAACAATGCTTCTCAAACTTGGGAACTTTAATATGGGTGGACTTGAACTCTCAGATTCCCCAGCCAGCATGCTGGCTGGGGAATTCTGGGAGTTCAAGTCCACCCATCTTAAAGTTGCCAGGTTTGAGAAACACTGCTTTAGAATATCTAGGCCTATAGCTCAGATGTCTTCAGGGAGAGAACCTTTGCACTGGTCCTCAAGTGAGAAAGAGCTATGCACTATCAAGTTCCCTGCTCATATGGAAGCCAAGATATGTACAAATATATATACAGAAGCTTTCCTCCTTTAGACATCCATAGTATACATGTTGTTGATGGTCTCCATGACAGCTGCACAATTCAGGCTGCGCCCCCAACACATTTCTATTCCCACTGCTGCTTACCATCAGCACCTGGGTATCCAAGCACTCTGAAATACTAAGGCCAGGTGTCCTTGGTTCATCGCTACCATCACCACCAAGCAGATACCACTGCCACTGGATGTTTGATCGCACCTGAACTTACTGTCAGTTGCTGCTAGACCAAGGGTCACCACCAGTTCCACTGTCATCACTTTGCTCCTGAACCTACAACAGCTGATCTTCCCAGCAGAGACCCTCTGATTATATATTGAAGGCTGTCCCAAGGTATCCATTGCTAGTCCAACAAATCTCACAAAAATATGGAGCATTACTGTGGGAGATGTAGACTGACTTTTACAATTTATAATCTAACTGGAGAGTTTCATAAAACACATACAGTATTATCATTTAAATACTCTGAAAATTTAAAAAAAATGGCACTGGAATAACTATCAAAAGCTATAGTTTCCAACAAAACAACCTCAATTCCAGGGAAAAGTGTGAAAAAAATCCATCAGGAATCATAAACTAAATATTTTACTGAACCAACCTTCCTTCCTTCCTTCCTTATACCAAATCATCCTATCTTTTTTATCTAAGTACTAAGTGGTTTAATCAAGGCCACTTAGTATAGCTGAGATTTAAAAGCTGTGGTAAAATGCCTTATATAATTATAATAAACCCAGTTAGAAACAACATGATATTAAAAGTGGTTAGAATAAATTAAAGGTGAAATATGACAAAAATGTGATTCCTATACAGTATCATTATTTTTTTATCAATAACATTGAACAATAAGGGATCTATATGGATTTTGCATTTCACATGTAACAATAGCTCATGAGTTAAATGAGATGAATCCAAACTCTGAAACTGGAAGGCTTGAAAAATATAATTCATCAGTTAAACATCTGGTGTAAAGGAAGTCAGTCACTCTGCTTTCCTCCCTTCAGTCTTGCTCCAACAAATTTTAGAAACATCAGAACAAATCTTCAGACCAGTAATAAATTAATTAGGTTCCTATTCACAAAAGAACAGGACAAAAAAAGACAATAAATGTCTAGAGGGTAGAAAAGCAGTTTTCAAGCAGCAGAAATCAAAAAAGACAGAATGTACAAAAGAAGAAGAAGAAAAGGATAACACAAAGAAAACATGCGGCGTACCTTAGAGGGAGGTAGAGAAATAGAAGCTTTAAAATAATAACACAAAGGACACACTGGAAAAAGAATTTGGAACTTTAAAGGTTCAGAAGAAAAAGAATTAAAACAAGGAGAAAGCTACAGAAATTTTCAGAGGGTATAAAGGGAACTTTAAAAGGTGCAGAATTTTGACTGTTAACCCTGATCTTTGACTTAGGAAGACTTTGAAGACATAAAGCATCAAAGCATTTGACAGAAGCATAGTATATATAAATAATGCCTCTGAAATTTAAGCCCATCTGTGCCTCAAAAGGATTAATAATTTAAAATACAGTTAATTAATTCCATTTACCTGATTTTATAGATAATGTTCTGCATTCTCTGCTCTTCCAAAATGTGTACTACTTTATAAACCAGTTTATCTATGAGATTGTATGCAGTCTTACATAGGTTTATCCAAGAATAACCCTATACAATACAGTACTGTAAAAACAGAATCTTGATTGTTTTAGCCTGAGTGTGTGTGTGTATGTGTGATGGCACAGTAACCTGTTGCAGAATATGGTTCATGTAAAACTTATCATTAGATAAAATATAGCATGACTTGCTTCCTGAAGAGAGTTTTGTTACCTGTAGCATATTTTACATTATCAGTTGCTATTGGTTCTGGAATTTTTAGGAGAAAGATGAATTCTCAATATACTCAAGGATCATTCCTTGAGATCAATGGACATACAGTACAGTACATACAAACATATAAGTTTCTGCTTTTTCCATTGATAAACAAAAATAGTATCTTGCTGAAGAGGGATTAAAAATAATATTTATAGTAGCTGAGAAATCGTGTGTATGTAGTTTGAAAAACACACACACATACAAGCACAGTAATATACACATACACTTGCGCATACACACAAACACACACACATACCTTTGATATGAAAAAAGACTACCTGAGCATTACTTTGGTAACTGGCTTATATCTATCAACTGAGCTAATTATAGCTGAAGTCATAGTTATCATTCAACCAGTGTTAGGCAGTTTTTAATATCATTGATTTTCGGGGAAAGAATACAGGAACTGTGGATTTCATCTGAAAAACAGGATTTAAATTTGCATGGATCCTGTTCTATAGTCATACTATGTAAGGGCCAGCATGATGTGGCTTCATATGATTTTGAGTTTCATTCATTTGTATTGCTGTAGCCCGCTTGTTGACAACTGTGGAGAATTTTTTTTCCCCACCTCTGGTTTTTTTCCCAGCTTTGGTTAAAAATTGCTTGTTATTATATCTCTGTGGTGTACAGATAGAAAATGCTCATCAGGTAGTACCCTCAGTCCAGAGATACTCTTCTTGAGAAGATTCAAGATGAGGATTTGTAAGACAGCTCCATATCTAGGTTGATGGGGCATGGTGAAAAAAATATCCCACATTATCACTTGTTACTGCCGAGGTGATAGTGAAGCATTATCAGCAACATCAGTGGTGCCCATGCCCATATAGCACTAAAGTATTGAAAGCCAGTACCAAACACCCCCACAAATGTTGTGATCCTTTCAGAATTTTGCCCATTCCTTCCATCTCCTACTTGCTTTCTTTTCTCCACTGCAAGCAAAAAATTAAAAACTGCATTTCACTGTGTAGGTCATTATCATTTCAGCTTTGTATGGCTCTTGGCATTCCAGATGATAATGCTGGGCAGACTGTGTAATCCAAAATATTATTTTTGCACTGGCATTGCTGAAAAATAATAAGCAAAGTAGTTTTCCCTTAGGGAAGAATGGTAATGAAGTTTGAAACCATCTCATGACTAACATTTCCTTGCAATTTATGGTCAATATCTGACCCTATTGCAATAAATCATTCCTAGAATCCAGCTATAGGGAAATGTTCCTAAGAAAGCTTAATACAGGTCAAAGTGTTTGTGCACTTGCAAAAAACACAACACTTTTGCTTTCTATGGATTCTGAATAACAAAATAAATAATTAGGAAACTGAGGTGGAAAAGTCTATCATTGTCACTTTGCCATTTAATTCAGGAAATACACATCTTGCTAACTCATGGACAAGCACTGGAGGATTTAATATCTCTCTCAGTGTTATGGTTTTGGAAACTGATCCAGCAATAGTGTGTTCCAGGCCACAAGACTGTAGGATACAAATACTTAGAAGATTATGAGCAATTCCCTTCTTAGGTGTTTGGGCTGAAAACCAAATGCTTCCAAGAAAACCATGCATGGTAGACATATCGAGCTCCATTTAAGCATTCACAGAAGTGTTTGTTTCATGACCAAACAGGCAAAGTTACACTGATGGATATTTTACCCATAATTCTGTTCATGCATTGAATCAGTGTATTTTTGCTACTTCATCCAGGTTGGCTTTAGGATTACTTAGATTGTTTGTATACAAACAATAATGAAATAATAATATCTAAGCATCCCAACATATGCTTTATGCAAAGTAGCCCCAGCTAGATCTAGATTAGAAAGCCCCCTTGACAAGGACAATCTCGAAGAGCAGGTGGGAGCCATGGCTAGGAGGGCCTTTGCACACCGTCAGGTTGTGCGCAAGCTGCCCCCATTCCTAGACCGAGAAGCTTTGCTCACAGTCACTCATGCCCTCGTGACCTCCCATCTGGACTACTGTAAAGCGTTTTACATGGGGCTGCCCTTGAAGAGCATTTGGAAGCTTCAACCGGTGCAGAATGCAGCTGCACAGATAGTAAATGGTGTTGGGTACTCAACACATGTAACACCATTGTTACATGAGCTGCATTGGTTGCCAGTGTGCTTCTGGGTGCAATTCAAGGTGCTGGTTGTCACCTTTAAAGCCCTTCATGGCTTGGGACCGGGTTACCTAAGGGACCGCCTTCTCCCAGTTGTTTCTGCCTGTCCAATTTGATCTAGTAGGTTGGATATGCTGCAGGTCCCGTCAGCCTGGAAGTGTCAGTTGGCGGGAACTAGAAGGTGTGCCTTGTCTTCCATAGCACCTGCCCTCTGGAACATCCTCCCTCCAGAAATTAGGATGTCACCGACCCTGCTGGCCTTTCGTAAGGCCATGAAGACCTGGCTTTGTGCCCAGGCCTGGGGCCTCAAGCGTGTGGATGGTCCTGCCTCTTGGCTGTATTAACATCCATACATTGTTTACTTGGCAGCCATGTATATTTATTTTGTATGTATTTTACATTTTAATTGTTTTAATTGTAATTGTTTTAACTGTTTTATAGTTTTATTGTTGTAAGCCGCCCAGAGTCACTTGCTGAGATGGACGGCTATAGAAATCAAATAAATAAATAAATAAATTTATCTCTAAGTTTATTGATTAAGGATGAATTGATTCTAAATGGATCTCCTTTGTATACCTACTTGCTGAAATAAACATAAAACATAAAATCTGTGGACATTTACAAAGAAACATCAGTTACCACATTTATCAGATGCTTATCAATCCAATATGACTAGTAAGATTGTGTTCCTATTTCTGGGCTTCATTACAATACCTGTATTGGATTTCAATAAATTAACAAACAATAATATAATTTATTTAACTTGCATCCTGCCCAACTCTCAACGACTCTCAACAATTAATTAAATTGACTATAATTATAAACACCACCAATTTAGCCTGTTAATTATTAAAATTGTCACCTTCACTGACTCATGTCATTATTCCAAAGGTTCTCATGCAAACATAGTAACATTTTTAAAAGCAAAATCTATTTGTTAATTTTTCAAGCTATAGCAGATCCTTTAAAAAAATAATAGTATCAGGAAATGCTACTAACAAAGCCACAATGAAATCAGCATGCTTGACCTTCTGTTTAGTTTTAAGAAGATTGTTTAGGAAATATTAGGACTAAAGGTTGCAATCTTCATAAATTCAGTTTAACTCTATAATAAATGGAGCTTGCTTAGAAAGAAAATTTGGTCTCCCCCCCACCTTTAAAGGAAAAATAGATGTTTTTGAAGAGAATAAAGCATTGACAATAAAGACATCACTTTGGTTTTCTACTCTTTTCCTAGAAAAACCAAGAAGACCATATGTTTATTCTTTTCTGTCATCTGCTGTAGTTCAGTTGCTGAAGATAATTTCACATCTGAAATTATGTGGATAGATCAGTCATTGTGACACTTTTCTGTTAAACAGGTAGAGGTATTCTATCAGATTTATCCTCAAAATTAAGACAGATGGAATAAATAGCTTAAGTCAAATCAGGCATTACATTCTTAAATATGTACACAGCTGGCTGCCTGAGGCTGCAAAGCCTCACAAAGGGCCAGGCTGGGCGGGGGTGCAGGGCAGGGCACAGGGCAGCAGGACCACAGGGGCAGTGAAGCACAGGGCATCAAAAGGGCAGAGATGGGGGAAGATAGGTGGGTGGGGGGAGTTGAAGTGGAGGCGAGCGTGGCAGGGCAGGAGAAGCATGAGTTCTGTAGTCATAAATGTGGGCAGGCTGCCAAGCACATGACTTTTGATCACATGACTGCGGGGGTGCTGCAATGGCCATAACTTCAAAGACCAGTCATAAGTACCATTCATTCAGCACTGTTGTAATTTTGAATGGTCACTGAACAAATGTTCATTAAGTGAGGACTACCTGTTAGTTTTCAAAGTATAACTAAAATACAAAATAGAAAAGTTAGAAAAGTTAGAAAATAGAACTAAAGAAAAAAGAAAAAACTATAAAGGTGAAAATGGACCAAAAACAGAAATGGAAAGGTGACCTCGGACTTTCTCCAATATAGCCATTTGGGCCAAATCCATTAATTTAATAGTTCAATCCTCCACTGTAAGTATTTGTGAATCTTTCCATTGTCATGCATATAAAAGTCTTGCTGCTGTAATCATATATAAAAGCAAAGTCCCTTGCTGGTTCTGCAGCTCCTTCTCCATCAAACCCAAGAGAAACAGTTCTGGGTTTTTTTTGTAAGTTCACTTTGAGGATCTTTTGAAAAATAGTACATATTTGGTCCCAAAACTTTTTAACCTTCTCATAGGTCCACCAAAGATGATAAAAAGTTCCTTCACCCTATAAATATTTCCAACATTCATTACACCATTATACATTTTTGACAACTTCTCAGGGGTTAAATACCAACAGTAAATCATTTTATAAAAATTCTCTTTTAAGTTGTAATTCAAAGTAAATTTCAAACCTTTGTTCCACATATTTTCCCACTGCTTCAACATAATATTATATCCAAAATTCTTAGCCCATTTAATCATACATCCTTTAACATGTTCATCTTCCAATTTTATCTGTAACAACATTTTATACATCTTTGTAATAACATGTTCATCATTCGTACAAAGTTCCATTTTGAATTGAGTTGTTTCATTAACAAATTTAAAGTTCTTTTTATCTGCTTTAAAAGGTTCTAACAATTGCACATAAGTAAACCAATGACATGTAAAACCTTCCAACTCTAACATTTCCCTTGATTTAAGTTTTGGTTCATCCTCTTCAAAATTTAACAAATCTTTATACTTTAACCAACTTGTTCCTCCCACATTTTCTCTTTTAACAAATGCTTCTTGAGGTGACAACCATAATGGTACACTGGGAGACAATCTTACCTTGTATTTGTTCCAGACCCTCAGTATGGCACTCCTGACAAAATGATTTTTAAAATCCTTATTAACTTTAACTTTATCATACCACAAGTAGGCATGCTACCGGAATCTCAATTCATGTCCTTCAAGCTGTAATAATTTCTTGTTCTTCAAAATTACCCATTCCTTCATCCAAAGCAAACAACAGGCATCAAAGTACAATTTTAAATTAGGCAAACCCAAAACCTCCTCGTTCTATATTTTCTATTTTTGTTGTACTTTGAAAACTAATAAAGCTTTTAAATACCAAAAAAGTGAGGACTGCCTGTACTGCACTCAGACTAGTTATACCTGAAATCTGACTACTGAAACTGAAACGGAGACAACTGTAGCTCTCTTCTTTCCATCCAGTAATCCTGGGCACCACCACCAGCGTAACATACTTCAGCAATGGTATCTTGAGGCTACCTCAGATCTCAAAGATATTGAAGGAAATGAAACTATTGGCATCCATAACCCCTGACCTATTTGTCAGAAACTTTTCTCTTTGTCAAATACTTAATTGGTGATGTCATATTTTGTCGTCACTAAAATATACAGCCTAAAACAGACCTGTATAAGTGTGGCATGCACTCAAGTACTCCATCAAATATTTTGTGAATTATTTTAAATCATTGTTACCGTACTCATGCAATTATTTCCTCATAGGTTTTTATCTAAGAATCTTTAAACATATGCTTTGTTGTACTCATCTTTCTCAAATACTTGCCTGAAAAGTTTGCAAAGATGTGGGGGGGAGAGGTTTATAGCTTTCACAAAGTTGTAGTCCAATTTTTGAGCAGAGTTATATGTTAATTTTTAAAATATTTATTTAATTAATTAATTTTTATCCCACCTTTATTATTTTTATGAATATCTCAAGGCAGCGAACATACCTAATACTACCTCCTCCTCCTATTTTCCCCACAACAACAACCCTGTGAGGTGGGTTGGGGTGAGAGAGAGTGACTGGCCCAAGGTCCCCCAGCCAGTTTTCATGCCTCAGGTCCAACTAGAACTTGCAGTCTCCTGGTTTCTAGCCCAGCACCTTAACAACTAGACCAAACTGGCTGTCTTAAGATGTACAATAGCAGTCTCCATGAATTAAATGTCCATTTCTGCCAACATGGATTAAATTTTTGATGATTATTACATTTTGGTTTTTTAAAAAAAATATGAAGTAGTGAAATTTTTATCATGATTGCTGATAGTTTGCTGCCACTATTGGCTTGACAGAGAATGTATCATATTGTGCAAGAATATCCTTCCAAGGGTCTAACAGTCTGTTGAAAGAAATTTAAAAAAAACCTAGCCAATTAAAATACTGGCAGTGACCATGTGCAAATATATATTTTCATGACTTCTTTTAATTAAATCATGGAGCCAAAACAAAACATAACTGTTCCTGACAGCCCAGTACAAATGCTTTAGAACTTGTTTCCAAATACTGTATACAGCAAGTCAAACAAGGTTGATAAGAAGCAAATATTCCGGTAGTTATTAAACCATAAGGCAGCAAAATGAATCACCAAGATCTAGAGTCAATGAAGTATGAACACAAACTGTCCTGCATGTGAATTGCTGTGGTTCCATTTATGCTACAGATTTTGAAAGGCTGAATCTGAATGTTGATTTTGATCAGCTCTTTAAATCTGTTTCTTGTCAGAAGAAACATCAAGGTTTACACGTTGGTATAAATTACATTAATTCAGTGGTACTGCCAATGATTTCTGTGTCAGCCTGCTCATTTCCTAGGTTTTTATAGATGCAGCTCTCTAGGTAGCATCTTTAAGGGACCTATAACATATGCATATAAAGAGGTTTTCTTCTTTTCTGTATCAAGCAACAGTTTCACAGCTCAGTTCTGGATTAGCTAAAGTGCCTCATCCATTTTCATGGACAGCTCCATGCATTGCAATAATCTAATCAAAGTGTTATCAAAGCACTGCCTGTGTTTCGAGCACCTGTGTTTGACATTAACAGTTTGTCCCACACAATTATAGGTAAGCTATGTGTCTGTCAGAAGTGATCAAAAAAGACTAATAAAAGAGTGTACAGGCAAATGATAAGAAGTTTGAATCTTTCATATTACTACATGTGGGAAAACAGAAAATAGAAAAAATAAAACTCACTTTCCATTTAACCAGCTACAAAGGCAATGCAGGAAGAGCAAAAACTGATTCCAATATGATACAAATAAAAATATGGGATTTTCTGTTAATTCATTGCTTCAATATCCATAGCAAGTAAAGAGGATAAGCAGAAAACTAGATCTAGTCTTCTGCACTTACTGCACTGGCAAGGACCTGTAGCCTTCCAGTTGTTGGTGAATGTTGGTAAGTCACAACATTCTTCACCTTTGCATATGCAGCTGTTGGACTTGCAATATATGGAGGAACATGGGTTTCCCATCTTAGAAGCCACATCTACCTGCATTACTATCACCCCACTTCATAGCAAAAGCATGTTGTACAATGAATGATTACAATCTTCTTTAGAGACAGAAGATCTTCAGTTTACAAGGTCTTGAAATGATTATTGAAAGAAAGATGTTAACAGCACGTCATAATGTTAAGCAATGTTTATAAATAAACAACACAATAGGCTACCATCACATAAACTTTATCTGACATTGGTTATCATGATCGGAACAGTATTACAGTCAATCAGTTCAAAAATCCCTGTTGTGTTGACTCAACAGATGGTGGTGGGACATTCCACTGTTTGTGAAAGCAATATGTCATGTTTTTGAATGGAAGTGAGAAGATCATGACAAAGATATTACAGCAGAATAAAACAATAGCGAAGCATCAATGTTGCTAGTAGTTTGTCATAGAATATCACAGAAGAGTAAAAATGAGAGCGAGTAACTGACCAAAAGTTTCTCAATCCAGCTAATGACTACCTCTCTATTTTTTCTCCAGGGTGGGAGGTGGGAACTTGATGACTGTATTGGTTTCTCCAAAAACAATAAGGCCCTGCCATCCTATCTCTCTGGATAACTTCTCATGTATTTCATATACCTTGCAACATAACTGATAAACACAGAAATTTTTGTTTGCTGAGACAAAGTAGGGAAGGTTACTGTAGATGGATGGTTGCATTGGAAGTCAAGTAGCAGGAGAATTAAAGGCACTTTTTTATAGTCAAATTACAGGTACTTCTCACTAATATTCACAACTAAGTAGAGGGACAATACTTGTGTAGGATCTGGATGCATCAAACCAGCAGTTGCCCAAGAGAGCCATCCTTGCATTTTTTTAATTTGGGGGTGGGAGTGGGGGGAAGGTTACTGACATAGTTTGAACATGACAAAATTCTGATTTGATTTATATGGAAATGACATATGGCTGACCACTGTTGAAAAAGAATTCTAACCCTTTTTTTCCTAGAAATATATGTCTGGATATAACAAAATGGCCTTTTTCTTTCAAAATGAGAATATTCCAAATACATTTTGATTTTAAGAAATACAGTATATAGGCAGAGAGAGGCTTTTGCATATGTGTGTTTTCACGTGCATCCATCATTTCAAAAGTCACAGCAAAATGTTGATGGCAGGGGGTGGGGTAGGGTGGGAATAACGCTAAGTCATTCATCCATGCTTAGTTTTAGTCTTTAAAATTGTGAATAATGCCCATGAGTATAGAATGAAATCCTTATTTGGTTTTTTGGGGGGAGGGGGTTGGTTTTGGTTTTTGGTTTGTCAACTGCATCTTCCAGATAGACATGGGGAAAATGGGATTGTTTGGCAGAAGTCTTAGTCTCATCATGGCTTCTTTTGTACTGAATATTTTACAACATATAAAACTAAAAATATTCCATATCATAACACAGTATTTATTCAAGTTCATTTTTCACATTTCAGCTATTCCCTACTGTTAAATGTATCACACACACTGAGAGCTGCCCAGTCTGGAAATCCTAGGCACGTTCACTAAGACATACTAGTGAATTCATTTCTGAAAGAACTTGGCAAAATAAAATCTCAAGCTCTGAGGGTTTTTTTGTTCTTCTTCTTCTTTTTTTCTTTTGGGGGAATTATAGGGTAGGAAAACATTTTACACACATGGTAAAGCTTAGTTCTGATGACAGCACATATGAAATCTGGGCTCACAACGCCAAGATGAAGAAACACCAAAGTGTATCAAAGGTTATGTTTGCAAGACAAGAATCAGTAACGAAGCCGAGATATCATCTGTTCCACTTTAGATTTCCATAAATTATTGTAGAATGTGATCTGGGAACGCATTTGTGACAATTTAATGTGCTTCTAATCCTCTGCAAAAGTGAAATCTGAGAACATAGCTCTTGTTCTTCTGTAATACTGATTTAACACTAGTTATGTCTACTGATACCAATAAAGCTGCCCCTCGTTTCCATCAGCAAATACCATACAATTCTGATAATATGTTTAACAGTATTCCCAATAGGAAGCTGATTTACAAAGAATCCTATATCCTGCCTCCAGCAGTTGAAACTAGATCTTGGCAAAATTAATGCTCTGTTGTGTTTTCTCCAGATGTTGATGAATACTTACAGTACAGTTTAGTAAGTATAGTACAGTACAGTAAGAAAAGGTATTCATTTGTCACTGTAGAACTGCCTTTTGTATCTCCCATATCACCTAAAAGAATGGAATGGAAACTTTCCAGTTTTAGACAACTGTGGGCACAAAAATGGAAAGGGGCAAGGACAGTATGTGGTTCTGAAGTCACAATTACCCACCTCTGGGCTAGAGAAAGGAGAACAGGATCACAATTTGGAAAATAACTGACTCCCCTAAGAAGGACCTATACAGAGATGCTGGGGCAGGTCCTTATTGGCACTTATATACAGAATTCAACTTGCCTACCCAATCCAAACATTCAGAGTAGGTCTGCTGGGAAACCCTCCTCTTAAGAAGTACATAGGGAGTGGAGTCACAACTGGCCTTTTCGGTGGTAGTCCCCATGCTGTGAATTATGCCTCTCCCAAAGTGACATATGGTTACAGCCTTTTTTCATTTCACAAGCTTCTGAGAATTATTTTATTCCAACATGCCTCTGGCTCTAATTGATTGTGGGGGTCCATCATGGTTTGTTTGTTTTTACTATGTAATTTGTTATTTTTATTCTTTTCATACTATGCTGTCTTGTGCTTTGCTGTTCACCACCCAGCGTCCACTTGCAAATATTGTGAATTAATTGATTAATGAATTAATTAAGTGGGGAAGAATCATAGCTGGAAGAAAGGCTGAGCAAGGACTTTCAACCAACAGAATTCACACTGGAAAGGGATATTTCCAGCAGCACTCCTTTCTTCAGCCTGTTAGGGGTTTTTATTACTTAGCATGTTGAATGTCAAGATGCAGATGGCAGCCATAAATACTGATGCTGATTTGAAACCCTCCCAAACGTTGCCTCTTGCTGCTGGTGTGTTTCCAAATAGGGAAGCTTTAAGTGGCTGCTAATGAACTAAGACACAGTACAACTTTCCATTTAATTTTGTGCATGTTTGTGTGAGAGCAAAATTCATCTGGTAACCTTTGCTGTGCCCTGTTGCCCCATGAGATTTCCATTTTCCAGAGGAATTGGGCTATGCGCAGAAGCAAACCAATTCTGTCCCTTATTTTTCTGAGGAGAACATTTGTCTGTGACAACTTGTTTTTGTATAGCATTACAGTCAAGGAACATAGAGTTCTGGGGAAAGGCAGAACAAGGGAGACAAGAAAGTCTGAATGGAGTCTTTAAAAGAGGAGAAAAACAATCATTCAGAGAAAACGAAGCTAAAAAAAGTACATTCAGACAAGGCATGCACCTGTAACTGTTCTTCCAATTTTTCATATTTCATAGTTGCTATGAAAGGGATTACTCAGAGTATAAGGCAACATGTCGTTCTTTGGACAATTTTGTTATTTGGAGTCTGTGCTCAGTAAAGTTCATATGGAAGCAAAGAGGCAAGAGAGATCAATTTATTGCCCTTAGACAGGATCTATTTAGTAAACTATTTATGACTATCTCAATAAAGCAAGTTGCTGCTCCCTTCTCAGTCAATTTAGACAGCTGCTTTTTTTATTACACTTCATGTGATAATTAAGCTACATTTCCAGCTCTGAGGCTCCATATTCAATACAAAAATAATGATACTGATCTGCCTTAGAAGGCTATTGCAGTAATTCCTGCAAAGTGCCTGAAATGTTCAAAAGCTCTGGAGTTCACACACTGCACTAAGCCATGGTTTCTTTAACCATTGTCGATTGACCACAATTATAAACCACAATGGTCGAGTTTGTGCACAACACTAAACCAAACCTAAAGAAAATACTTTATAGCAGAGTCTTCACAATACTATCATAGACATTCTTTACAAGCCACAATGATGTTAAGTGGGTCATGATGTTATTATGAGAATAATGGGGATGTCACTTGCCCATGGATGCTATCAGGTGTTTGCAGGAGTGGAAACCACAAGCCTGGCTGGTACAGAAGGTAGAGTAACTACCCTCAGCAAGCTTTGCTAAGATGGAGAAAGGTAACAAGAAAGTCTGTTTTATATCCATTGGTAGCACTAAAGAAATCTTTGACTTCTATAGGAAATTCCCAGGGGGAATGACCCAAGTTTGAATTATTCATCCCAGTCACCATTAAAATATTATTTATTATTTATTCAAATTTATTGGCCACCCATTTCCAGTGGACTCTGGGCAGTGCACAAAACTAGACTTTGTATTGCCTCTTTTGAATGGTGTGTAAATGTGGTCTATTTATTTATTTAGGGAGAAAATTGTGTTCCTGTGTCATTTTTCTCCCCTCTCATCAATTCATAGATGCAACTGTTTTGGATACTGTTGGAAAAATAACTGAAATTCAGTTTCATTTCAGGAATAGAACTGGTGTTGCCTCCATATAATTCTGGCAAATGTTACAACCCAATTATTTACAATTATAATCAGAGTAGAAGTGGCAACACCTTGCTGAGCTTGAGGATCTCAAAAAAATGAGCAAGGTCAAATCTGGTTAGTACTGGAATGGGAAACCACCAAGAAACACTATGTCTATAGACTAGACTGGGGAGTTTAAAAAAAGGAGGAGGAAGTGTTGACATGTCGCACCCATGTTTAAATAACATGGTCATGACCATGTAGTCACAAAGAGTCTAGCTCAATTCATAATCATAGACAGATTGTGTAACTGCAGAACATCATTGAGCTACATTAGCCTTCAGCAGCCTGGTTCCCTCCAGATGTGTTAGGTCTAGAATTCAAGTAGAAGAACAGTGCTGTTGGTTTATAATCCTAGGACTGACAACTCAACCCATCTGGAAGGCACTAAAATGGAGAAGTCTAAGCTATGTCCTCTTCCCTGTATATGCCATTTCAGCAGTGAACAAGGCTTCCATCAGTAAACTGCTATAGCCTTTAGCTGCTCTTCCCTCCTCTTTATCAATAATAAATAACTACCCCATTTTATAACCAATTTTTCAAACAAATTAACTGCATGGAAGTCCAAATGACAGATCTCATTGCAAACACTTTATGTTCTCTTTTTAGATGCAACACATAGATGAGTCATGTCTAAATGCCTATTTCCACTTTGAAAATTATGCAGGTGTATCACTTTTTTGAGCTGATTATTAACAGCGGTGCCCAATTAGTGTCCATGAAAGCTGAGTGTTCACCACCTACAAAGTCTCCATAAATCATCAGATTAACCCTTCAATAAACAGGGGGTATACGGTTTTGTTTTCAGGTAGCAAGATCCATGTATTTAAAAACTTGGATATTAAACACTAGAAAAATCATCTAGCCATATCGTTGTCAATTGATGATTTAAAAAAAAAAAAATTAAGAATTCTTAAGTTGCAAAATACATGCTCAGATTAAAAAAAAAAACATTCAACAGATCCATGGAGGATAAAGCTATTAGTGCTTACCAGTAAGGATGGCTATATATTACTAAGGCAAAATGCACATGCTGGGGGTAGGGGGTGGGAGAGCAATTAATTCCAGCAAGTATAAAGATGAGTAAAATGAACATATTGGTAACTTTAAAATTTCCATGAATGGTTCCATACACATTTTCTGGAAGACAGAATTAAGGCACATTGCTGAAAATGTTCTGTTTCTAGCACTAACCTATCTTATCAAAAAATTAGATTAGTTAAGAGTGTTATGTATTTCTTTCCTGCCATATAGTGGCCATTCTGATTTTTGCAGACCAGAATAGGATACTGAATAAAGACTAAAGCCTGGACAGGACCCTGCAGATGTAGTGAGGAGTGTCAGGGAGTGCCAAAAAAGGCAAGGTGCTGGTTATAATTCTATGACCAAAGCCCCACCTCTTTGTGAGCAGTGCTCTTGCAAATACCATGGGGACAGGGCTTGATTTTTTTGACCCCTCCCCGGGTATGCCACTGCCTCTTATATTACTTGGCTCCAAGCTCAACAAGGAAGGGATGGGCCACCAATAAGCCACAGCTCTCACAGAGGCATTTTATTCTTTCCAACTCAATGGAATCTTAGAAAAAAACACATAAAGAGTTTCAGGTGTTTATCAGTTGGTCCATCTGTGTGAAAACTCTCTGAAAACTGACAGAACACGAGCAGCTCTGGTGTGGGGAAGTTAGCAAAAGAAATGGTCTTGACCTGGCTGGGTAGTGTGAAGAAAATTAATGTCCCTGGCTTAAGGCTTTGACAGATAAAACCAGCACTTTAAATTGGGTCTAGAAACCAAGAAGGACCCCATTATAAATGGCTTGGAATTGGTGGTATGTTCTGAAGACTCAGCTCTACTACTATTCATACAGTTGCATTTTTTTTTAATCAGTTGAAGTTTTGGAATGTACACAGAGTACATTACAGTAATCCATCCTGGATTTAACTAAGGCACATGTCACAATGGTGAGTTCATTATTTTCTGCTATTCCCTCTCCCTCCACTTTTCCCTTTATTATCTTTTTCCTCTTTTATATTTATTTTCTCTTTATTTTTTAAAAAATTATTATTTCTTTAAAATACTCCCAGATATGCATAATATTAATATTAATAGCATACTGTTAATATACATAATAGTATATTATGTATAGATATATTGTATATTGTGTACAAATGTAGATACAAGTACAAAACATAATGCACATAGTACAATGTTTCAAATTCTGGAGCCAGCAACATGAAGATTGAGACAATGAAGGAACTGAAAAGTCTATAACCTAAGTAAATTTTTGAAAAATACTGAAAATTACATTCTGAAATAAATATTTTTTTAACTGCAACTAATGGGCAAAGCAAACAAGGGAGCATGAAAATTCTGATCATTATATCTGGAAGCTTTGGCTTCTGGGTAGATTTGGGAATGGGAAGACACTGTTTTGTTATCAGGGTTATCTGTTCAGATAACATATGACAACACCATGACATCACAACGTTACAATATCATGGCTATGTCATCAGCATCATCTCTAAACTGGCCATGACTATCACTCTCTCAGAGGGTAGGTGGGGGTCCTGCTGTTAATCTGTCCTTTGTGTTTTCATTCTCTTTCTCTAATGTGGGCAAGTCTTGGATACAGCTGCTCTTGAGGGGGCAGAGTGGTAGGATGTCTTCAGGTATGTGTATTGAAGTACACAATTGTTTCCCCTGGTTGTAGTCCTATATCCATTTGGTAGGAAGAAGCCCTACTGAACTCTACAAGATCTATTTACATGAACATAACTATGCTTTAAACCATTTATACTAGTCCAAAAGTAAAATAGAAGAGTTTTTCTAAGCCCTCACATTCTAATCTACCATATGTGCATTTAAATTTATAAAAATTCTGATACTAGCAGATGAATACTTTCCACTTTCCTTTCTATTTAACCTGTGCCTGCTGAAAGTATAATTAAACAAGATCCCTTCATGAAGTAGTTCACAATCAGTAAAACTCAGAACATAAAATTCTGCAAGTTTTTGCTGCCCTTTCCTTAAGGACCCACTAACATGCAGGACAGATTCATACGTTCATTAAAATCCTTGTTTCAAATATAAGATGGACTTGTATATTAAAATAAAAATATGGCATAGAATAACACTACAGTGGTGAAGCAGGAAGTACTTGGATTATCTTGTCTGGGCTCATTGCTGGGCCTAGTTAGGACTTTGATGGGAGACCATCACAGAACAGCAAACCTGTGGGCTAGACCAGGATATTAATAAAATATCTTAGAAGAAGGCAGTGCAACTAATAAGGCTGCATAGATGTGTCCATAAAGTCAACAGGAGTCAAGCCCCACTCAAAGGAGACTTTACCTTAATGAACAAGAGTTATCAAAGAGGCACTTTGCTTCATTTGTGAGACTCCTCTTTGAAGTACCTCTAGGAAATGAAGAAGAATTGTGCTTATAAATAGCCGAGCAGCCAATTCATTCATCTGGAACAGCAGATCCTTAACCAAAGCAAAGGAACACACCTCCACAAGTTATTTCACTTTGTCAAGGCAGGGCATCAAGTAGGTAACTGGCTATCTGCACCATTGTGATTTTTTTTCTTATTTGCTAAAAGGGGACAAAGGAGTAACTAGTCATATAACAGAAGATAAAATTAAACATGTTTAATACCACTGAGAGCATTTGTTTGTTTGTTTGTTTGGCTAAATGATGTGCCAAGTGAAATGAACCCTAAGCAGTTAACAGAAATACAATACAGTGACAGGGTTAAAACATAAATCAAACAAAACCCACATCATAAAAAAAAAGTCCAAATGCCAAGAACAGCACAATCCAGTTCAGGTCCATTTCACATGTGTGACCCCAAAAACTTACTGAAAATTAAATAAATATATGATAACTTTTTGAATAGAAAAGGATTTAAAATATTTTAAGTAAAGTAATATGTCCAGCTGTGTCATAGAACTTAGTCTGTAATATGTTTAGAATTGCAGCTTTAATTCTATTATCATGTGTGGTTTGTTAGCATAAAAATTAGAAGACATTAACTCATTAATTAATATTTAGAGATGGCTGACATCTTAATTTTATACAAATCTAATCATTTCAAATTGGATTGCATGCACAAACCGAAATGTCCATATTTCAGAATTCAACTATTTATTTTTCCTCTAAAAATATACAAAATGAACATATCATGGAAAGTTACTTATAAATGTACAAATATTAGAAGGAAATGAAGACAAATCACGTTATATATATTTTTAAAATATGGCCCTAAAATGTGTAAAAATGGTTATATTAAGAGAACTACATGTAATCATATATATAGATATTTGACTAACCTTTTCTTGCTGAATTTTCAGACAGATGGACAAGTCTGCTGAAACAAATCTATGTTTGGGAAAATGAAAAACTAGGTGAACTTAAAATGAAAGTGATGATTCTGCTCACTTCTTAAATTAAGGAATTTATTAAATTAGGACAAAAGTGGAGTTTGCCAAAACAGAAACAGAAACTTTTATTCTATGTTCTACTCCATTGGAATATACTATTCAGTCCTAGCATGCTATAGTGCCAGGCAGAAGTTCTGCAAATATGCCTATAGATTAGCACAATGGTAAAACATTAAGTAAACTGTGTATATTCCTTAGATGAATAATTGTTTCTATAATTAAGTAGATTCAGGTAGAATACAGTGATCAGAGATTTTTTTTTTCTGCGAAAAAGCTATGTATATGATCCTGAACTATTCTGCAATACATTGGGTTAAGTCTTTTTTTTTTCCTATAGAATTTTCTTCACTCTTGAGACACAGTTGAAACAATTTTACAAGTTACATTTCATTTCCTAGTATCTGGTTTCAGTCACGTAACTCTGAGACAGATGGTATTCATTATGTTATTGAGGAAATATTAATGAATGGGACAGCCTTACCAAAAGAAAAGCCGCAATGCCTTGTAGCATCACATGCTTGTTCTATATACTAATTGCAGGTTCATTCTTTGAATGCCTGTCCTGATGTAGGCAAGGTGGCATCATTCAAACATAAGAGAGAGGTCTCAGAGGTCTTGGGAAAAGTCCAGCCTTTACAAATTTATGCCCAAACCTTTTGGGGGGAAAGGAGAAAGGACCAAACCAGCAAGGAGTTAGCATGTTCAGAGGGCTCAGATTGATTGCTGAAGGAACAGGGAAATTGAGGAGAAGAAAGAAACAATTGAAGAGAGCATCCTGGAAGAAGAATGGCTGGCTGGCTGGAATCCTCAACTGGAATACTTCATTTGTAAGTATTGCAGGTCCCACTTATATTATTGAAAGATGAAATATTGAATAATCAGAGTGCCTAAGAAAAAAAGTATTTTTATACCTACCTTTTAAATATTTCTTATCACTCCTAAAGGCAATATGGGACCTAAGTATGAAACTTTATTGAAAACAATAAAGACAAAGCTCTACACAGCCCTATCACTATGGCCAAGCTGTCTGGAGTTTTTCCAGAGTTGACACCCAACACATCTGTATTGTACTAGGTTAGAGATGCTAAAGGCCCTCTGTGAGAAGTTTAGCCAAGATTCTAGCCCCCATTCCCAAGTCTTATGCTATTTCTCTTTTCCACATCTGCCGTTTCTTTCCCAATTCTCTGGAATACAGGGGGATGCTGCTTAAGCGAGTGTCATAACACTTGCAGTGTATTACAGGTAGTCTCATTTAACAATGCTAATTGGGACCAGAAACTCTGTCATAAAGTGACGTGATTGTAAGTTGAAAAACCATATGACCATACCACTTAGTGATGGCAGTTCCAGCAGTCCCAGTTGCTGTTGTTAAGTGAGGACCATGCAGGTTGTTAAGCAAGGACCTCATGTGACCACAGCTTCTGACTTCCTGCCAGCCTCCCCATTGACTTTGCTTCTGGGAAGCTGGTAGGGAAGGTCACAAATTGTGATCATATGACCACAAGGACACTGTGCCTGCTGAAAGTATGAGGTCCAGTCATAACTACCACTCATTCAGCGTCATTATAAGTTTGCTGGTCACTGAACGAGTGGTTGTTAAACAAGGATCAATGGCATATGCAATTTTTAATCATAAGGCCCCTTTGGGGGCAATCAGGCCAATTTCCCCAGATCCTGTACAAAGTTACATTCAGTATTTGAAAGGATCACATTTATATATACTTTTCATTTCAGGCAATAGAACTAACTACTTAAAATATAAACCCCAAGAATTCTTTCAATACTTTGAATTTTTCCACCTCCTACTATGTAATCTTCTTGGATAGAAGCTCAAATCCCAATGACAATGAAGTGATTTGCCATGGCCTTCTTCGGGAGTATTTTTTTCACTTCCAAATCTAGCCTACAGCCCTGGTATTTCCTGCAATACTAAAAAACTTACCATTTTTAAAAAACATCTCTCAAGTCACCTTACTGACATTACAGTACAAGGACAGTGGATATGTCCCTTGCAAACATTTTATAAGTCCCAAAGGATGTCTTGTTGGCTGCTTCACCCATTTCAGAACCTCATTCCCACTACTTCAGTACTTAATTTCATCTAAGCAAATAAGCTAATAAAAGAGCTACAACAACATATAGATTCATTCAGTTGAGAAAATGCACAAGTTTGAACATGCAGGTATTTCCTGTTTCGTAATATAAAAAATATGACTTACAAGAAAACAATCAACACACTGTCCTGTACTGTACTTGGTATATTTCCAAATGAATGTCTTGTACTTTGTACTTTTAAATATTGAAATTGAGTGAGCCCCTGAGATTCATACACTCTTTGCATAATGAATCTTTCATGGATATTTATAAATCCCTAGACAGTCTATTTCTTCTGACAATCTTCCTTAGAAACAGTTTGTATTTCACTCATTCAAAGGATTGTGTATGAGTGTGTACTGTAAGCTTCCCTGTCATAGCTGAGCTAACCTTACAGGAATAAAATTCAACCCAGGAAAACAGCATTCTTCAGTTCTGGCTAAAAAAAATGCTGTTGTGGAAGAGATGTAGTTTTTCCATATCCTTCCTTTGGCACTCCATTCATGTCTTCTGTCTGTCAGAGATAGAAGATGTTGGAGTTTGACTCAGCCTGGCTCAGATTTAAGCAAAAGAATTCAGATAACCTAAACACATACTGAGTGAACAGCGGTTCCTGCACCCACCTCTGTCTCTGCTGCAGGTATTTGATTGGTATGTTCCTAAGAGGTACCACAGAGGTATCTCATCATTTTTTCCAGAGCATGATCTCAACGGTCCAGCTTTATTGGGAAATATTCTATTTTTAAAAAAATAACCACTGCCAAAATAGAGTGGAGTTTCTTATTCATAATAAATTCAGATATTTCTGACTGGATTCTTCCCGATATGTGGCAGAACAAGAGGCAGACAATGCCTTGGTTTCTGACTGGGACTTGGGGTTTATTCTAAACCTGGCTTATGTCAGCACCATAGACTTTCATGTAATCTATCCGTATCTATCTATCCGTATCTATCTATCTATCTATCTAATTTTTAAAGAATTAATGGATGAGTTTATATTCACAGTTTTCCTTAACTTAAACAATGTTACAGGCAATTTCTCTTTCTTTATATGATTGGCTTCTGAAAAGGAATGAAAGTGTTTTGCTTTCTGTATCTGCCTTTGTTACAGTCAGAGGGAATTGCTGATAGGTGATAATTAGAGAACAGGCAAAGCCTTCCTGGTGGACCCAAGGTGTGCAAGGGGTTTGGCTGCAATTTTATTGGGGAGAAAAAATATCTTTGCCTAACAAAGTGTAGATACAGGAAGGCAAAGATTAAGTTCTCCGACCTACATGTTCCCTCAAGCCTCCAGTGAGTGGCAGCTCTTAGCTGGCCTTGTCTGATCTCCAAAAGCTATGTAGGGTCAGATTTCAACCATACTTAGATGAGAAAACACTAGCAACCCCAGGGCTGTAGTCTAGACCTGGAGGTTGATAAAAGTATACTGGTAGAACACAATGGCTAACCACTTCTGTATTGTTGCTGAGAAAAGTACATGGGCATGGAGCTTGACTGTAATGGATGCCTATTCTAAAACACCATCGGACTCATGAGCAGGAACTCAAAGATATCTGATTTATTAAAGAATAGTATGCAGGATCACAGAGAAAGCTGAGAATGATGAAAGCGCGCCAAATTCAAACTAAAAACCCTTGGTGCAAATGAAATCCCTCCCCTGTAGAATCTTCTCAAGTTCACAATCCCAGGTGCTCCTAACGGTTTCTGATGGTCTGCGGGAAAAGGCCTTGAACAGATAACAACCCAAACACATTCCATTGTACTGATTTCACATACAGAGCTTGGTACAAGGTCTCACAGCAGCTCCCTCCCAAACAGAAACATGCGTCAGTGCCATGGCATGTGAAACATTACGATGTATAAACTACATTGAATCAGTGAACATGACATACTGTCCCCACCAAAATAAAGAATACATTAAGCAGCAGGCTTCAAAGGGTAAGCAAGGTGGAAACAGTTAACTAAATCAGGAGCGTTAACATGGTGTGCAGACACCCATTCAGGATGAGGAAAGTGTTTCCATTGGACCAGATACTGCAGGGTGCCTCAAAGCTTGCGAGAATCAACCATGTCCTTGACTTCAAAGTGTTGTTGGCCGTCAATCATAATTGGAGCAGGAGGAGGAGGTTGAGGGTGCCAATGCGGTGAGTGGTGCACAGGCTTAAGCAAGCTGCAATGGAAAACAGGGTGCAAGTGTTTCAAATTGTGAGGCAGTTCCAATTGAACAGTAACTGGATTGACAAGACGAACAATAGGAAAAGGACCAATGAATTTGGGAGCAATTTTTTAGATAGTTGTGGTGATTTGATAAATTTAGTAGATAAATACACCTGATCCCCAACTTTGAAGTCGTGTTGTAAAGAGCGATGCTTATCAGCTTGAGACTTGTAAGCAGCCTGGGCATCAGTTAAAGCTTGTTGAATTGCTGGCCAGGAATTAGACAGTTTATCAGCCCAGTCAGACACAGAACAGGTGTGGGAAGGGGGCTGTGGCAGTTCAGGGATGGGAACAAAGTTGTGACCAGAAACTACACGAAAAGGGGTTTGTCCAGTACTTTGATGCACAGCATTGTTGTAAGCAACTTCAGCAAAAGGTAATAACTCAACCCAATCATCCTGATGGTAGTTAATGTATGCTCTAAGAAACTGTTCAAGAGTGGAGTTTAAAATCTCAGTAGAACTGTCAGTTTGTGGATGGGACGATGTGGACAGTTCTTGTTTGATGCCAATCAATTTTAGAAATGATTTCCAAAATTGGGAAGTAAACTGTGTGCTGCGGTCAGAGATCAAATGGGAGGGGCTACCATGGAGGCGGTAGATGTGGTGGAGAAACAGGTGTGCCAATTGTGGGGCTGATGGGATGAATGCACATAGAATGAAATGAGCTTGTTTAGAGAAAAAATCTTTTACAACCCAAATGACAGTTTTCTTCTGACTGGGAGGTAGGTCCACAATGAAATCCATAGAAATCTCATCCCAGGGGCAGGATGGGCTGGCTACTGGCTGTAGAAGCCCCTGTGGTTTCCCCCCTTTTGGTTTTGACATGGCACAAACAGGACAGGAAGCAACAATTTTGTACTGTCTCCCCCAAGCCCTTGGTACAGAGTAAATCAGTGAGGGGCAGAGCAATCTCAGTGAACCCCTGGATAAATTGGCGATAGAAATTGCTGAAACCTAGACAACTTTGTAATTGCCTCTGGGTGCGGGGACGTTTCCAACTTAGAATCGCCTGAATTTTTGCAGGGTCCATTTCTATCCCCTGGGCAGACACTCAATAGCCCAGATAGTCAAGTTGGGTTTTGTGAAACTCACATTTGGAAAGTTTGGCATAGAGTCTGGCATCTCTAAGTTTGCATAACACCTGTCTGAAGAGGCGATCGTGTTCCTCCTCGGTTTCAGTATAAATGAGAACATCAGAACCCCTTTAAACAAATAATCATGTAATACTTCATTAATCAATTGCATGAAGACCCCAGGTGCCCCTGCCAACCCAAAAGGAAGGACTTTGTATTGAAATGATCCTAGTGGGCAATTAAAAGCAGTTTTCCACTCATCCCCAGCTTTTATGCAAATGCGGAAGTAGGCTTCGCGAAGATCGAGCTTGGAGAAAATCTTGCCCTTTGACAAATGAGCTAACATGTCCTTCATGCGGGGTAGAGGGTACTTGTTGACAATAGAGACAGAATTTAACCCATGATAGTCCGTACAGAGTCGAAGCGTGTCATCCTTCTTTTCCCGGAATAACACAGGGGCTCCAACTGGGGAATTAGCAGGTTCAGTAAACCCCCATGACAGATTTTTGTCAATGAAGTCCCGTAATGCCTCAAGTTCCTTCTGAGTCATCGGGTAAATTTTTGGCTTGGGCAATTGAGCATTGGGGACCAACTCTATTGCACAGTCAGTTTTCCAGTGGGGGGGGGGGTAACTGATCTGCCTCCATCTCCCCAAATACGTCAGCAAATTTTTGGTATTGAGCAGGCAAGCCTTCTAAATGTGGCAAGTCAGGGTGCGGCGTGGTGAGCGCTGCCCTTCCAACCCCCGCACGTGCAACTATCTCAGCTGTAGGAGCTTGGTAAAATCCATCTGTAAAAGTCACAGTTCTATGCTCCCAGTTTATATAGGGGCTTCGATAGGTCAACCATGGGATCCCCAGGATTACCAAGGGACTGCCAACAGGTGCTACAATGAATTTCAAAGTCTCATGGTGGCTGCCCATTTGCATTGCCACAGTTCCAGTAAAATGGGTTGCCGCCGCCCCCCCACCACCACCATTGAACCATACAACTGTGTGAAGATTAAAGGCTGCTGGAGGGGGAAACTAGGCAGGTCCAAAGCAGCAACCAGATCAGGGTAAATTAAACACCTGGAACACCCAGAGTCAACTAAAGCCCATACCTCTGTAGTCTTTGTGCAGGAACCCAATTTCACTTTTACTGCTAAAGTGGGACAGTCAGCACTCACCATAGCATCTTCGTGCCCATCCTCTTCCACCTGCCCACTGGCGCACTTCATGGCACATGGCTGGCGTTTCCTGCCGGCTCCTTAGAGTCACCTTCAGCCTCTCCCGAGAAGTAGATTACTTCCTCAGTGTCGGCTGTCCCTTTGGCTGCTGTCATTCGCCGCAAGGGCGGGGGGGGGTGATTTGGCCAGCAGCTTCCCCGTTCAATTTCAAGCCTTGGCTTTTGGGCAATCAGCTGCTCGATGGCCCTCCTTTCCGCATTGGAGACACTGACCCCTCGCATAGCACCGATCTCTCTCCTCATCCCAGGGTCTATAGCTTGGCCAGACAGATCCAGTCGTACAATGATTTGGGGTCATCTCTACACAATGCCCACATGAAATCATCAAAATAATCAAGTGCAGGGGAGTCAGCATCACTTAATTGAACATACCAGTCAGCTGCTTGACCCTTCAATTTGGTGGCCATGGCAGTTATTTTAGCCTCTTTGGAAGGGAAGCATGCCCCAAACTGCCTCATATAACTCTTAGCATTAGTTAAAAAGAAATATAACTTTGTTGGATCTCTATCAAACTTGACAGAAAAGTCTCTCACTCTGCCTCCAGTTGGAGTGGAACCAGCAGTCACTTGAGTGGTTGGGCCCGAGGTTACAGTAGCTTTCCCTTTTTGGGGTGGGAATACTGATAGCTGGGTTCTGCGGGGTGGAGATTCATCCTGGAGCCGTCTCCAGCCGTGCTCCGCCGGCGCCCTGGATGGGAGGATGGGGGATGGTTGTGGGAAGCTGGGATCTCCTCCGCGCCTCCCCTGCCACTCCAGTGACAAAGACAGGTTTCTCAACACGTATTCCATTGATTCTATTTTGGCTTCCACCACTCTTAGTCTCTCAGGGGTTCGAGAGTCCCCTCTCCTTCGCATGCCTGGTTTCCTCTCAGTTGACACCTTAGTAGATTCTTTGTCTGGGGTTAGCGGGAACCGATACTTCCAGGATGTCCCCGACGTCCCTGGTTGGGGTTCCCCCACTTCATCCAAGGTGATCAACTCTGCAAGAAATTCGTTGGGTGCCGGTTGCTTTGGCTCTTCCCCATTGTCAGATTCCTCTGCATCAGAATTGGAACTCAATTCCTCCCTTGACAGGTCTCGGGATTCTGAAGGTTCTGGAGTGAGATCCAGTTCTCCGCTCTTGACCATCGACTCAGGCATCAAGCTAGCCGTCTCCTCGAGTCCCCCGGTCATGGATTTTGACTCAGCCATCGTTAACTATTTTCCCTCACAAGAGACTGGTCTTGGTAGGAGCTAACGGTACAATTTTGGGCTTCTCAGCTTTACGTAATGGTTGCCTATTCTAAAACACCATCAGACTCATGAGCAGGAATTCAAAGATATCTGATTTATTAAAGAATAGTATGCAGGATCACAGAGAAAGCTGAGAATGATGAAAGCGCGCCAAATTCAAACTAAAAACCCTCGGTGCAAATGAAATCCCTCCACCCATAGAATCTTCTCAAGTTCACAATCCCAGGTGCTCCTAACGGTTTCTGATGGTCTGCGGGAAAAGGCCTTGAACAGATAACATAACCCAAACACATTCCATTGTACTGATTTCACATACAGAGCTTGGTACAAGGTCTCACAGCAGCTCCCTCCCAAACAGAAACACGCGTCAGCGCCATGGCATGTAAAACGTTACGATGTATAAACTACATTGAATCAGTGAACATGACATAGACAAGAGCAACTTTACCTTGTCTTCTCCCTTTACATTAGTATTGTGCCATTAGGAATCAAAATACAGACCAAATCCTCCATACTTAGTTCTGAGTTAGAGAACAGCATTGTTTATAGCTAGTATGAAAGATAATGTATAGTTTGGGTGTAAGAATGCACATCTAGGATTTACCCCAAAAGCTTTGAATGTATCATCCCTAAGCCTTCTAAAAGTGGTAATCAGACTACAATTTTGACATGATAGTGACAGATTATGAAAATTATTAAATGCATGGAACAATATTCAATAGGATATGCAAATTAAAGTCATTTAATTTTTATCCTGGCCATACCCTTAATTGGACTGCAATCCTTGGCAGACCATTCAGATATCATAGTCTAGCTTAAATGCATAAGAGTTGCCTGAAAAGAAAGAAAAAAAGAAGGAAAAAATAACAGTATTCAGTTTGATTAACTATGTGGAATTTTAAAAATGAAGAGTTATAAGAAATTAAGGAATTTCTAAGCTTTATATATTCACCCCAGAGTTCAATAAACAGAGTTTGTCCAAATGGCTAAGAGGAAGTTGATAACCCTGAGTTCTAATCAGTGAAGCAGAGGCTTATTCTAATCTTGTTTATATTTTACAGAGTTATGTTGTACAGCATGGAAAGGAGAGCAGTTACTATACCATACTTTGGAAGGGATGCGCTTGTATAAAAATTAAAAGGCAGGAACCCTTTCTTTGTATCATTTCTATATTGCTATTTATTTTTATAATTGTATTGTTGCTGATGCTGTTACTGTTGCTACCAAAAAAAAAAAGATTTTTGTCCTAAGGTATAGTGGAATCAAAGAACTGTGGTAAAGCTTTCATAGGCAAATGGGTATTATACTTACTCTGAGCTCCAGGACAGCTAGAGTTCAGCCATGCTTAATGATACCTCGTGAAAATCAGGATAAACTAAGGGAACACTTCACAATCTCAGCACAAATTGCATGAACTCAGATATATACACACACAAGCGTGTGACTGCCAATGGAGAAATGGCCATTATGAGAGAGAGTTATGTCTAGGAAATATGTGACAAAGGCCTCAGTAAATTAAAGAACAATATTTAATACATGTACACACACAGGCAGACACAGAAACAAATACTGTGGAATTGGATATGCTGCTCATTTGCTCAGAGAAGTCAGAAGGAAAAAGAGAAGACTCAGTAAATTATATAGCAAATATTCAGCAAAGTTGACAAATAGTGACAAATTAGTTCCAGTGAAAGTAATGAACTAAAAGTTACAACTGTGTAAACCCTGGAAACTCCATTTACTGAATCAGTCTATCTGCCTGACATTGCTGGCATGATTGGTCACTAGGTTTTTGCAGCTGTAATATAATATCCCTGCCCTTGCAAACACTGACAAGCAGAAGCTCTCCAGTTTTCGAAAAGGATATATCTAGTCCTATGTAAAGTTGCCAGAGATTTACCTTGGGACTTTTACATTCACAGCATGTGCTCTCCAACTCATCTTTAGCCCTTTCAGTGGCAGGATTAAAAGTAAACATGCTCCCCTTTTCATCCATGACCCTCTGCGTGGAGACTTGCCTGGAACAGTTGCAGATATAAAGTTTCCAGCTTCTAAGAGAGAAGGGCTAGGACCTCAGCTAAGCAGCTACAATGCTGTCCCCAAGCCACTGTTGCCTGAGATACCTACTTCACTCTGAATAATGATAGGGTTAGCCTTGACCCCACCTCATTTTCCATGACTAAATATATCTCACTGCTCCTTTGTGTCCAACAGTTTCATGGTTTTCTTTGAAGTGCAAGATTACAATGAACTCTTGTCTTTTCTGTTAAATTAAATATTTATGTTGCATTGTTATAATATATTGCATAAGCAAATCACTTGCCCTGGCAGATGCTGCGGTGTGCTGGGCTGTTCTCCATGGATACCTCACAGACAAACCTATTATGTACCCTTATGAAAAAAGCAGTAAGTACCAACAGAAATGGGTTTGGAGGCAACCAAGCATCAAGTATGAGGGCAACTGGGCAGGATGCTGATTTGCTGCTTTAAAATCTTAGAAAAACTGTGTACGTGTGTGTGCGTGTGTGTATGTATGTATAGACAGACAGACAGACAGATAGATAGTGATATACATATACATATACACAGATAAAAATACAGATGCACACACACTCACAAACACACAGAGTTTACTGTATATTCCATACAATATATTGCAGCACACATGGTCAAGGAATTTTCATAAGGCAAAGTTTGCATACTGAATCAGAGAACAAGAGGAAACAAAATGAAAATAGAAATCATCAACATCCTTTTCAATGTGTATTGGTTTCATCTAGGAGAAAGAGAAGCACCTTACTGAAAGGTCAGGTAAAAGAAAATATAAGCAGATCATTCTCTTCTAATTTTCTTTTACTTGACCTTGCAATATAGTCCTTCTCTTTCTCCTAGATGTTTTCCATCCTTTATTTTTCTGATATTTCCTTCTCTTTTGTTGTGTTTGTTTATTGATTATTGTCTTATCACTGAAAATACCAGAGAAAGAAAAGAGGGACATAACCTATTTTTCTTTGTACAGCAGGTACATACTATACATACCTCATCTGCAAATGAAACCTAATCGCCTGCTTTATATAAGTCAAATCATTTTACTATCTAGCCAGACAGCTGTGATACATAGACAACTGCAGGCTGTCTTACAGATATACATACATCACAGCAGCAATTCTCCATTTTGTAGGCCTGCCTGAAGATGTTAGGAATCTTCTGTACACAAACCATGCGTGCTACCACTAAGCTTCGTCATTCCCGATGATATGTTTATGTTTTTGCCATGTTCACAGATAATTACTAAGCTGCTCATGCTTCAAAAATAATTCAGAAAAAGGGCTTTGGATTTCAAGTGAGCTCAGCACCTTTCTGCTATTCATTAAAGATCTTGACTACCAGACCTGGGCAGTCAAGATCCAGATTTCTTAGAATTTTGACTAAAGCAGCCTGTCCTATTTCAAGCTTCCAATGAGCCGAAAAAGTTGTTGGGGGTGCTTTAAGAAATCTACTCATTACAGTTAGTGCAGAATTTAAAGCAGCTTGCATGGAAGCCAGAAAAGGGAATGACTGCTTTATCGAATAGCAGAGATGTGTTCAGCTCATGTGTAGTTCAAAGCACATTTTCTGAATTATTTTCACTGCATCCACAGCCTACTATTTGGGGGGCATATCTGAGCTACATAAATCCAGATGCCCAACAGATGGCAAATAAGAACCAGCAGTTTCTTCAAATGGCATTTGCTACCATTTAGTTGTTGTCTTCAGTTCTGCAGACTAGATTTGGTAACCCTTCCTAATAATTACTTTACATCTTAAAATAAAAAGGAATCCAATGGGTAAGGAAGGGCAAAAAGTTATTGTTAGTAGGATTCTGGCACTCTATCTGTATCCTGTTTTCTTCTTTGCTATTTCTGCTGGAAAAAGAAAGACTGTGTACTTAACATGTCTCTGTATAAAAATGTTTTATATATCAAATGGAGTAAAGTTAGTATATTTAAATGGAGGGTCATTTTCCTCAATGGAGTTTCATATTTAAAATAAACACTCCCTTGAGCTGAACTTGACTTGTGGTTTCTTGGCAATGAAATGGAAGTGAATTCCTTCTTCTGGGATATTTTTTCAGAATATTTTGTAGTGTGTAAATGGTCTCAATTTTGTTTCCTTCCTTCTTGCTCCCTTCAAGCACACCTATTGAAATAAATGGCATTTCAGTGTCCTCTTGATTTCAATATCTCTACTCTAAATCTAAATATAAGCCTGACTTCAACCCACTACACATTTTTTTAAGAAATCATTTTTTTTCTTCTTAATACAGTGTTTATCAAGCCCTGCAAGACTGGCAAGTCCAAGAAACAAGAACAATGTGGACCTCTGGGAAGATCTTTATTGCTAGAAAGATAATATAACAGAATGTTGAAAGCCTACCAAAATCATTCTCCTGCACAACATATACCTAGAGCAGGGGTCCCCAAACTCTTCAGCTCATTGACCCCATCATGAAGTTTCAGATTGTTCATCGACCCCCAAACATTTATTATATGAAAATAATTTAATAAACACTACTTTAACTAATAGTACTACTGATAATAAGAATAAGAATAATAGATAGTCCCATCGCTGCTTGGGGGGGGTCAATACTGACCACTTTAGAGAACCCAGTCCTAGAGTGATGAAGATGGAGTTATGTTTAGTCTCTCTTTTTCACAGTTCCATCCTCCCTGGACCCAAAAATCTCTTTTCTAACAGACTTGTTTCCTCCCTTAAATGTCTTGCTGCCTCCTCTGTGTTCTCAAAGTCTATTAAGCAATCCATCACATTACCTTCCTCTTCAGACTTTGTCCCTGCTATGGAATGCATGGAGACACCCCCTTCCCAGTCCATGAAAATGGGCCAGGATTCTCCTCAAGAAGTAGCTAATGATAAATCTGAAATGGAAGAACACTCCCTCTCCTGTTCAACACCTGAGTCTCAAAGAGCAGCTTGCAAGGCAAGCAGAGCAGAGAGCAGAAAGCATTCTTCTTCCTGGTGATCAAACTGTGGTGTGGCAGGAAGGAGTTCAGGGGATGAGGCTTGTGTGAAATTTTCAGATGAAACTGGCAAGTAATATAGGGTGTGTAAACATCTACCATTTCTTATCATAATCTTTCTGTGTCAGAGTATCCTTTCCAGAGAATTAAATATTCTAAACTTCCAGTCCAGAATCCAAAATATACTACATCCCATATTCTTCTTCCATGTCAACCAGAACCAGGAGGAAGGGAAAGTTTCAGAACACAAGGGACATGAAGGCCTCTCCCACACAAGGAGAGAGCATTGAAACACCATGTGTTTTTCACAGTAGCAGGCAATTGCAAACAAAAGGCCACTGAGCTAATATCAGCTATCACAGGGAAGGGGGCAATAAACACTGAATCTAGTTTCTTGGACAACTGGAGGAATGGAGAAACTTAGTGGAAAGCCATACCAAATCTGCAATAGCAATCCTGGCACTCTCTTGCCTTTGAGCGTTAACTAGCCATTGATACCCAGCTTTGGCCAAAGATGAGCTGTGCCTCTGTTTCTCTTGGAAAAAGTCAGAGGCTCAAGTTACCATAAATACAGGAGTCCTGAATGGAAAATGACACAGATGATAGCCATAATTTTCTCAGAAGGGAAACATACCAATAAGAGGAATGCAGAGAGTTGTTATACACAAATTCTGCACATTGTCAGGTTAATTGTCCTGTTGATATGCTACATAGTAAAGCAAATAGTAGTAGTAGTATGCTAATGATACTCAACTGTGCCATTCTGCCCCTGGTGACCTAAGCGATGCTGTTGATGTCCTGTTCCAGTGCGTGGAGACTGTAGGGGTCTAGATGGGAAACAACAGGCTTCAACAGAACCCTGGCTTTGGCTTTGGCTTTGGGACTTTACTATCTTTGATAGCATATGGAGTGGCACTGCCCCAAACAGATCGCAACTTGGGGGTTCTTCTGGACTCATGAATCCTGCTCAAGGAGCAGGGTGGCAGCAGTGGCCAGGAGGGCCTTTGCACAAATTTGTGTCATGAACCAGTTGTGCCCATTCCTGGATCATGAGGCTCTGCTCACAGTTACATCATGGTCGTCTTCTGAATGGATTGCCATAACTCACTCTACATGGGGCTGCCCTTGAACAGTATCTGGAAGCTTCAGCTGGTGCAAAATGCAGTGACACGGGCAGTTATGGGTGCCTCTAGAAGGACATACAGTATGTTACACCTTTGCTCTGTGAGCTGCATCAGTTACCAGTTTGCTTCCAGATCCAATTCAAGGTGCTGGTTTTGACCTTTAAAGCCCTACATGGCAGGGGCCAGGTTATCTGAGGGACTGCCTTTCCCTGATTATGTTTACCCATCTCATCAGGTCTGACAGCAGAGGCATGCTGTGGGTCCCATCTGCCAAAGAATTCCATCTGATGGGACCCAGGAGATGAGCCTTTTCTGTTGTGGTGCTCACCTTCTGGAACATCATCCCGCCGGGGTAAGGTTAGCCTCAACCATTATGGCCTTCCAGAAACTCTCAAAACATGTGTGTTGTTGTTGTTTTTTTCCCAGCAGGCAATTGCTTTCTTTAATTATTCCCACCAGTTTCTTGGAAAGGAAGCCTGGAAAGTTTTCTGAAATCAAGGCTTTGGAGCAATCCTGGCATTTACTTGTGAAGTGTCATACAGTAAATCTGCACAGATGTGCCACTTTCCAACTGATTTAGAGTAAGGAAACATAGCAGGGCATGCCTCCACTAAGTAACCAAGTATACTGCAATAAAAAGATAATCTGAGGTCTCGTCATTTTTCCATTGCAGACAGGATATCTTCACTGCCCCTATTTGCATGGGCTTCACACCATTGGAGTCTGAGGAAGCATCTAGAGGTGTGTATGGGAGAAAGGAAGAAGAAAATCTGTGAAACTGCCTCTCTTTGTTATTTCCTCCATGACTCAACTCCTCTAGCCTGTCATCAGTCACCACTCAATGTTGAAATAACTTCTTCCAAGGTGTCTGGTGTGCCTTGAGACTATTAGTATGAATACTGATTCATCCCTCAGTTCATCAGAGAGGCCTTCCCAAAACTGATTGATCAAGGCAAAATCATTTTAGTGCATGAAAATGAAAATCTACTATTATGCACATACTCAGCATCCTCCTTGCTGAAATTTTCAAATCTCCTGATTAATGGCTGGTCTCCTGGTAGTGTCATCAAAAGCATTTTTGAATTTCTGCATAAAAAACAGTAGCTGTGTTATAGGTGTCATTGCTTTTAGTGAGTGGTACTGCCCATCTGCTGCTCCTTCTTTCAAAAGGCTGACAACAAATGCTGCCTTGGTCTGATCCATAGGGAATTCTGCCAGCTTGCCCACCAAGCACAATTTACACTGACCAGTGAAAGTTAGAACCACCACCACCCCCAGTTCTCCTGCTGGTTTCCAGGGGAAGATAATATTGCCAGCTGTGCAGCAGCCTGCAGGACCAGTCCTGGTTGAGGTAAACTGTGATCCAAATACTGAGTTAACTGCCACATGGCATATGCAAACTTAAGCAAATTTTGTGTCTCTACCTGCTGCCAATACTGCTATAACACCTCTGCCAATTGCTCTACCTACAGTGGGGTATCTCAAGGATCAGAAACCATGTTAGGTCCAGAATGCAAGATCTGGTGCCTATCTAATGAGAGAGTAAGGAGGCTTTCAAGACTGATGTGAAGTCCTATGAGGCTGTCAGACTCAGGAAACAAGAACCACTTGGATTTCTGGAAATATCTTTATTGCTAACAAGGAAGTGCAGCAGAATCTTGAAAGTCTACCAGAGTAATTCTCCTGTACAACCTAGATCCAGTATAATTAAGGCAGAGTTATGCTGTCTCTTTCTAACACTTCCCCCTTCCCCTAGACTCAAGAATCTCTTCTGTACTAGCCCTGTTTTCTCCCTTGTCTCACTGCCTCCTCTGTGTTCTCAATGTCTGTTAGGCGTTCCATCACAGTATTATTTACTACACTAAATTAAAATTCCCTTCATGGCTGTCTTTTTTTCTTTAATTTGCCTAATAAACAGAACACCTGGTTGTTGGAGTTATCTACCCACAGACTATTTTATCTATCAAAAACTTAAGTTCAGACCCACCAATAGAAACTAATTATGTAATTACTTTTTTTATTCCAAAAAGTATTTGTCTCACCAGAACAGATAGATCTGTAGAAATCGTACTTGGATTATTCTATAGGTTTTAATCTGACATCCGGTAAGTATTTTGGAATTTTTTTTATATACATGTGGCATTAGCAGTAGAAATCAGTAAATAAGCAAAATAATTGTCTGTTGCTGTCTTTTACCTTGTTGTTTATTCGTTTAGTCGCTTCCGACTCTTCGTGACTTCATGGACCAGCCCACGCCAGAGCTTCCTGTCAGTCGTCAACACCCCCAGCTCCCCCAGGGACGAGTCCGTCTTTTACCTAGTCAAGTGTTAAACCCAGAAGGAATCTTATTATGTGTTCTGTTTTCACAATCCCAAATAATTGATGATTGCAGGATATCTCTCAACTGACTCAAAATGTAAACACTTCTATAATCTGTTGTTTTGTGAATGGAGGTGGGGATGGTATGCCAACATGCTGTTTGAAATCTTATAGCATTGCACTAAACAATAACGTGACTTGTTTGATGTTTAATGTATTGTGTGAACATAGCTAATTGCTATGGTACAGCTAATAGTGATTTATTTTATTTGGTACATATATTCAATATGATTAATGAACCCAATTAATGTTTCAGGATTTCTGTGATTAAAAATAAAGTGAATATTTTAGTATGCAAAGCTGCTAAAAAGCTTATCCAGTAATCCTCGACATGTATATATGAGAAAAGAACTACGCTTCACAAGTAAACCCAATAGTCAGACAGCAATTCGGTATGTGCATATGCACTTACAGAAAGTGGTGTGATCATACTCAGTTACTTCTGCTGTCCCTAATCAAGAGATATGAACATTAAAATGGCCAATAGTGAATTTGATTGATTTCTAATATCTAGAACTATACCTTAGTATTGATTTCATGTACGTTTTCTTCAAATTGCTTAACGGTGATGAGAGATACTAAGAAACTCTATTTCTTTGGAAACTAATCCTTCAGGGCACTGCTGACTCATTGCTTGTGATTATTGGCTGATACTTCCTGTGAAATGCTATGATTGAAGCCAAAACACCCTTTGGGATGCTGCTTCCAAAGGAGAAGAGGGACAGCTATACATGTTTATACACCTTTGGGGAAATACCCAGGCCCAGGAAAGTAGCTGCAGGTGAATCTTGGGCATATGATCTCTTTCTCATTCTCTCAAGATTAATAGTAGATATGAAAGGACTGGTTTACTGCCTGCCAGGAACATTACAGTGCTTGCTTCCCCCTGCTCTAAAGAGGTGTACAATTTGTAGCCCTAGATCTCTTTCTAAAGGTGCCATAAAATTGCTGTAGGTCATAGGATGGAAGGAAAAAACCAGGATATAGATGGCAAGTAAATGTATTTAATTTTATTTTTCCCTGGCCTCACCTATTTCTTTGTCTCACTTTCATCCACTTTTGGTGCTGTCTTCCTTGTGTGTGTGCCTTCAAGTCAGTGTTGACTCCTGGTAACTGCCTGGACAAGCCCTGCAGGTTTCTGGGAAAGATTTCAGTAGTAGTTTGCCTTCCAAGGGCTGAGAGAGAGGGACTGGCCCAAGGTCACCAAGCTGGCTTCATGCCTAAGGTGGGACTAGAACTCATGGTCTCCTGGTTTCTAGCCTTGTGCAACCACTACACCAAAGTGGCTCTCTGCTGTCTCCCCTAGCATACTATTTAAATGCCAAGCATGGCTCTCAGCCTCAAAAAGTTATGCACCATAGTTCTCTTTGTAGATCTGTAATATTACAGAATTACAATATGACCAAAAAATCTCCAATAACCATTCTTTATATGGAAATCCTTGTAAATCTTTCTCAAATATATCACAATACTGTAGTGGATTTTAGTAGTTCCTCACCATAATTGACATTTCTTTTTCTGCTTTTCTCAGCCTGGAGCTCTCCAGACTGATGGATTATAATCCCAGGGATTCTTTACTAGTCTTGATAAAGCCACCATTAGCCATGCTGTTTGAGATTTTTGTAATTCCTAATCCCAACTTTTCTAGAGGGCCCAAGATTCAAAAAATCTGCTTTATTTGAACACCTTCCAGGTAATTATAGTGAAGTAAACATAAAATTGATACATCTTCTGAAACAGAACACTAGAACTTCCAAGAATTACTAATACAGGTATATAATTATTTTATTTCGTCCAGTAATCAATCATAGTGAACACTGATGACATCTTTGATGCCAGTTCTGTGACTTTGTAATGTTTACTATGCTATATGTTGTTGTTTTTCCTCTCTGAAAACAGTTTGGCATGTTTTACTAGCCCCACTGAACTTCTGTTTTCATCAGTTTAGACCATATCCCTGACCTTTAATGCTTTTGGGAGATGAAAGAAGGAAGTTGTCCATCAGCTGTCTGGAAACCAGAAGCTTCATTTTATATATTTATAATTTATTTCCTGTTCACTGTGGGAAATATAATTATGGGCGACAATATATATATATATATTCCAGCACTAAGGATTTATTTCCTGTTCACTGTGAGAAATATAATTATAGGTGACATGTTAACCTTAGTTTATTTCTATTTGCTTTTTTTTAATCATTAAATATAGTTTTGCAATGTTACATTTTTTATACCTGACAATTTAAACTTTTCAGTCAATGTCCTCCCCCACTGCTTGAAAAGAAGAATTCAGCATATTATGGGATGTTAAAATCCCTGTTGCTGAAGGAAAATCAGCAGAAGATAGAAGAGCTGTACACTGCATGTACCCCTGCTTATTCTTCAGTGGTCAGATAGTGTGCTGGCCCTCAGGCAAAAAGCCAAGCTTAAGAATTGTCAGATGAAAACCATGGATTTGCACCCTGAAGGAAGAAAATAGTAAATAAGGAAGAAGAGAGTGTTAAAGAGATGAATGGGTGATAAGCCAAAGAACAAGTGGAAACAACAAAGCTGCTGTGTCTAGAAACAGCATTGCCAACAGCTCACTGGGAGCCAGAAAATAAATGATTGTCTATCTCACCCTTCTGGAGGGAGACCAACAAAAGAACAGAAACTTAAAAGGCGAATCACAGCAATGATTGCTGTAGAAAGCAGGTCCTGGGTTGGGTGTGTATGTGTGTGTCTGTGTGTCTGTGTGTGTGTGTCTATGTGTGTGTGTGTGTGTATATATGTATGTGTGTGTGTGTGTATGTGTCTGTGTCTGTGTGTCTGTGTGTGTGTGTGTGTGTGTGTGTGTGTGTGTGTGTGTGTGGATTTAAAGGAAGGTTAAGGGGGCTGTATAAAAATAGGGTGCTGGGAACACATGTGTATTCCACATTAAATCCCCATATAGAGGTTTTTAAACCTATAATGCTTTCAGCAAAGCCACACTGCTTGCTTTATAAATATGTGCTTTAGAGACCAGTAGTCAGCCCCACTTGGTAGGTCAGATCAGAAAATCAACTCAACAGGAAGGCTAAAACTACTTTTATTGAGAATGGATATAATAACAGCATCTTGCAGGTCTGATTGTGCTGTACCTCCTCCCCCTTCTTACACTCCAGCGAAGTAGGGGAGACGTCTGTCTGAGCCACATCCAAACGTTATCTTGTTGTTCTGGACTTTACAGAAAGTCCAGGTAAAGTTACCTAAACTTTACCTTTTGTCTAGGTAACGGTTCCTATGGATTTCCATCAAGGTCCTTTTTTACTCTTCACAGCAGCATCGGTCTCTATATTCCAATAATTCTTAATTATAAACCAGTGTACCTTTCACTGAGGATACTGCAAATGGTACTTTCAGTCTCTAAAAATTAATCCAGATGTTTGGTCAAATCATGATAAAGGAAGCTTTATCGAGGATTAATTTGATATTTGCAAATGTTAAAGTAGGATTTGCAACCAGCTGGCAAACAAAACCAGTATCTATAATTTGAAGTGAATTTTCAAATCACATTTTAAGATTTGTTTCTTGGTTTTATTTTTCAATGCAAAAAGGTTCAAGGCAGTCCCTGGCTATCTGCATATAGGATAAAAAGGAGCATGCGCACACACACACACCCCAAATGGAAAGAAAAGAAGAAAAAGCCAAGATCAAATACCAATTCTTAAAATTAAATACCATTTATGAGATGATGATCAGCTGCATACAATTGGAAGACATTCTCAGTGGAGCTAGAACTGATGGAATTACTTTGGTTCCCATCCAACAGTTTATTTTGTCTGAATTATGTCTGAATATCTAAATTAACAAGGCACAGTCATATCTAAGGCTCCAATTCCAGATCAGAAATCCATATGAAAAAGGTGAGCACTTGAAACATTTGATTGATCTGAAATTGAACTGTAACCCCAAAACAGCACCAAAATGTTTGCCCTATTTTACTAGCTGTGAATGGATGGCATCTCCCAGACAGAAAATTATAATTAGGCTTATATTTCACCATCATTTATTGTACAACTCTGGAAAAGCATGTAACTTCAATGCTCCATCTGTAGACTGGCAGTTAGTATTCACCTTCATTATAGGATTGGTAGAAATGAAATAGTTACTGTATGTGAGGCAAGCTGGACATCCAAAAAGGATATAGAAAATTAATTTCATAAAAGAAGAGAGGATGGGACAGAGGGAAAGGAAGGGAAGGGAAGGGAAATTCTTTCACATCTACTTTGGATAAATTAGCTTTTGATCCAGTTCCTAAATACACTTCATCTGGACATATCCAAATCTTACCATATGTAATACAGTAACATTGCTGATAATGGAATGGACAAAGCCAGAGTTGCTATGCTCAGACAGAAAAATGCACAGCCCATCCAGATCACTGAAAAGGAAAACAAAACAAATCTAAAGCAAAACAATTACTGGAAAAAGCAAGAGGTTATCAAAGTGAAGGATACTGCAGGCTGCAATTCAAGGGGTAGAGGGCATTCATCGCCATTACATGTCTACAGTGTTGGCTTTGATGAATCTGAATTTAAACAGAAAAGTGTTTCCACAGAGATGAATCTTCTCTCACATTTTTTGAAATAATTGATTAGGATACGTGTTTGAAGAACATTGAAAGTTTGTGTCTGGAAGGGCTGATATCTAGGAATGAAGATATTAGTGCCTTTCTTTTCCTACTCAAGAAGCTTAGTGATTCCAGAGCATCACGAACAATTTACTGACATTGCCCTCAAGAGAGTATATATTTGTGTGCATATTTGTGTGTATGTGTACAAACACAAATACCCAGCTGTTCTATTATATATTCGGGGTATCTGTGTGTGTGTTATATATGATTAATGTAAAAATTGAAAGTCCTTTCTGCAGTTTTAATGAAGTTCTGTTTGGCAGGAACAGCTTGCTGCAGCTCTGCAGCTGTTTACATACTCATTACCCTGAGGTAACTGTAGACTCAAAAATTAAACTTCCTTTCACCTTCAGTTATGCTTCTGTAACCCCAATAAAATTACTTAGGCAACATGCATTTCCCACACAGCCCTGACTGGGACTTGGAGAATAGTTCTTCTGTTTCTTTCCCTTGAAAAAATTGTTCTAGTGACTAAGGCATCAGCTTAGTGTCATGTTTTATTTCCCTGAATTGTTTGTATCTTGCCCAATCTCAGAAATCAAGTCATACATAAGAAAAGTGCTGTTGGGTTAGTTCAAAACCTGGCCTATCCAACACTCAGCTTCCATGTGTTCAATAAAATGGTTTAGGGAAATCCACAAATATGAAGTGAATGTAACAGCAACTAGTACTGACACAAGGAAAGCCAGAAGGGGAGAAGAGGAGAGGAGAAGTCAATTCTTAAAGTTACAAAATTCTTAACAATGCCAAAAAGAAGGGAGGCAAGACAGACACCTGGATCAAACAGCAGCACAAGATAACTGTTGGGGAGCATCAAAAACATTTGATCTCTCAGGAGAGGTGATGAAATAGCTTGGATTCTTTTCTCTTCTCTTGCCCTGCAGCCTAATGCAATTACTATCTCAGGGAGCAGTTGGGGAAACCCAACTTTTACTCCCCTTATTGGTAATAATTAATTTTGCTGATTGAGAGGAATTATAGTAAACATTCAAAATCCATAGGTTCCTCATCCCTGACATTGAAGGTGAGGGAAATAAATTACACATATCAGAGAAATTCTAGATCTGAATGATCGTCAAACAAAATGCTGTGGTTCACCAGCATGGATTCCATCACAGTGTAAATGGACATTTAATTCACAGAGTCTGCTAGGATCTACAACCAAATTTTTATTGGCTCAAAAATTACATATAAAATACATAGAGTTATATACAAATGTTTATATTTGGGGAAATATATTCAGTGGGCAAAAATGCATTCAGTTTAGAAAAGCTGTATACCAAAAACTATTTATCTGGGAAAGATGCATCCAAGGTATATCCAAAATGTGTATGAAATAGAAACTTACAAAGGAAAATAAATATTCCCCCGGAGATTAGATTGGCTCTCACCTTGATGCTTTTCAGAAAGGCCCTAAAGACGTGGCTCTGTTACCAGGACTGGAGACCCCAGGCTGAGACAGAACTGATCAAGTGGTTGATTTGTTGTAGCAGCTGCAGGGGGTAGGGGTTGGGGGGTTTATACTGTGGATTTTAATTTTGTAATCTACCTGGAGTCACTGTGTGTGAGTTGGGTGGCCATATAAATTTATTAAATAAATAAATAAAAAGTATGTGCAGATTTTGTTGCTTAACATTCGCATAATAATATGGAGCTTTAATGGAAAGGACATACAATTTATTACATGTGATATTGCCATGGCTCTCATATACATGATTCCACACATAGTTAAAGCAAGTACAATGTGGGTCAAGATAAATTAGAAACTTCTGTTTTATAAACTTAATCTGAATTATTGTCTACAGAAGCTTGCATGAGGGTTTCTTCCCCTGTAAGCTTTGCCCGCTCCCCTGCAGCCTACTCAATGACAAAAAGCATGGGCTAGCAAAAATAAGGTGATTCTTCACCCATCCTTTGCTTCCTTAGTGGAAGAAGGTATGGGCGGGTGAGAGACTGAGGTTTGTCTATGGAGGACATAAAAATGCATTGCTGGCATGGGCAAAAAGGCCATCCACAGAGCAAAGCAGGAAGCATTGATTCCCATAAATCCTCCATATATTGCTTTTGCCAGTTAGTGAAAGAAAGGGGCTAGCCCTCCCTATTTTGTTTGGCATGGACAAATTAATGATTTCAGTTTGGTGGGACTTTGCTAGAAATGGTTGGGTTTTACCCCGATGAAGCCCTGCTGCTACCTGCTGCCACTTGGCTCACCAAGTCAGTTGAGGAACTGGATCTAATATTCGGACCAGATTTAGTTCCCCACTTCTGAAACAATAAATACATAACATAAAATTGATCAGACTTAGCCGCTACATAAATTAGCACAGTAATTCTAACTTCTCCAACAGGTCTAAAGACCACTGATGGACTGCTAATTCTATTTAAATAGCCTGCAGAATGGGGCAAAACAGTCACAAATGTCAGTATCTGACCCCACACCCTGCATTATCATCATTTTTGTTGCTGTTACTGATTTTAACTCCATAACTGATCACTTTCATCTAATTCTTATAACATTGGTACTATGCAGCTCCTTCTGAGATTATTGGTAGTGATTTTAAAATCTATTAAAATATGGCATACGTGAATGCTTGATTTGTCAAGCGAACAAAAATAGATTAAATGGTCTGTAGGAGAACAAAGTTTGAGAAATGCAGTTCTAGAAGATCTTTATCCTTACATTGACAGCAATTGTTTATAAAGGTTTTGCCCTTTTCATGAAATCCACAATGAATAGGGTTGCTATAGCATAGGCTATATTTCTACCACTAAATGGCTCACTGAATATACAGCATCAAAAGTTGCTTTGCCCTTTCTCCTCTTATGTTGTTCATTCTCTTAGCTCCATGCAAACTTCCTTTTCCTGCGTTTTCCAAACAGAATTGTGATTGCATAGTGTCACTCTACAGTGCTTTGTAGATGAGAGCAAACATCATGAATTGTAGAATAAATGTAGCAGAAATGTGACAGAGGTTGCTTCACTCCTAATGGTTGCTTGGAAATAAAAATATGGGCATGCAACACAAAAGTAATATTTTATTCCAAAGGAAATTTCTTTCCACATGAAAGAAAAATCACATTGTTTATCTAACAAACAATTTAGAAAAAAGAGAAATAAATCTCTATTCTTAGTGTCCATTGAAAAATACCCTAGCAAATAGACATCTTAAAAGACCAAAACATTTGATACGTTCAACATTGCATGGTAAAGGCTTTTTGCTTTCTTATATTAAAGAGTCCCCCTTTTGGGGGAAATGGGTGGTAGCAACATTTGAATAATCAATCAATAAATAAATAAATTACGCTTAAAGTATTAGTGTTAATAATCCTAATACTTTAGGGACATCAAATACTTTATCATGAGAAGTAACTCCCCCAAATGACTGAACCATAAGAAACAAAGAAATGCTATCACTTTCGTAAGGATCTTGATTACTGACCTCAACATAACAGAATTAGTAGAACATTTGAGACCAGGTATTACTAGTCTAGTATTTAGAAATAAAGTGAAGCAAAAGAAAAAAGTTCCAATATTAAGATAAAATCGTGTTTCCATCTTCATTTCAAAAATAGCAGTTGCAGAGAGAAGTTTACACTGAGATAGTTCACTTGTTTCTGTACCTGAGGGCTGCTTTGATGTCATTATTTATCATACTCATATTCTTATTTTTCCTTATCCTGGATTAGTCAGCATAGACTGCCATGGCCCACATAGTCACTGGAACTTTAATGAACTAATCAACATGCTACAATGTGACCCAATCACTGAGGGAAACTGGTAAAGAATCTCAGCCAACCAAGTTTGTACAGCAAACAAAATGCCACCACCATTACAGTAGAACAGTGTTTCTCAACCTCAGCAGCTTCCTCAACCTCAGCAACTGGCTGGGGAATTCTGGAAATTGAAGTCCACACATCTTAACGTTGCTGAGGTTGAGAAACACTGCAGTAGAGAGCCAATCCCGATGTCACTGAGGAGTTTTTCAGGATTACCAAAAATGCTTCTAAAAACAGAGAGCATTTTGGCATAGACCTAAATTACACTTCTGCCTCCTCTATTAATAAAAGTATATCTAGTTTAAATAATGGTTTTGGAGTGAAAAAAGCACTTTATCTCAATATTGCTTATTGACATAAACCTTACAACTATTGACATAATATTTACAGCAATTCTGCAGGTAATACAATAGAATACATCCAAAATACAGACAGATGAGCAGATTGAGCTAAAAGTCCCTTGTGGGGGCCATCCAGTGAGATTATGGCTGAGCTGATATTTATTCTAGATATTAATTAAGAATATTATGTATTTATTTATTTTCTATCCAGCCTTTATTATTTTATCTAGAACATTAACTAACTTTTATCTCTAACCCCTCAGCCAAAATGTGCTCTATGGCAGGGTTTTTCAAATGGTGTTCCACAGAACCTTGGAGTTCTGTGATAATCTGATGGAGTTCCATGAAAGACTAAAGGCAAAAAAAAAGTCTCCTCTAATGCTGCCAGGGGCATCCACAGCAATTTTTCTAAGGTACAGTAGAAAGGGTGAGGCTTCTCAGTGGCTCCATACCCCTCCCCCGGTGGTGTTTGTGCTCATGATTTATTGCTTTGCATCTTTATCAAGAGTCCCAGGATTTTATTTTTTTAACCAGGTATTTTCTACACCCTGAAAAAGTTTGAAAACTCCTTCTCTACAATAATGCACTGTTAATGTAATCCTTACCATGGGAGAAGTGAGGATGCTATTCCTAAAGACCTTTACTGTTGAAAAGACAGATAAGGAACAAAATGCAAATAACTCTATAATTTTTTTTTCTGAAAGAAAACAGTGATAGTTCAGGTATATGGGAATATACTTCAACCAGGTTGTTTATGGATCAATAACATACATATTTAAAGTCTGTTAAAAATAAGAAAAGTCACTGTACTAAGGATTATGCTTTGAACATCAAGGCTTCCCATTGTTCAGCCAGGAATTCTCTCCTTCAGTCTGCATTAATGTTTTGTTGTTATTTTTCAAACTATTAAAAAAAAACCTCATGAAGTTGTTCTCTTCCAGGCTGCCTCTTAAAAAAGCAAACAATATTAGCAGCAGCAGCAGAAATTAGTCCTTTTCAAATATTCATACTGGAGGGTTCTTCGGAATGAATTAATGAATGAATGCAGTAAATTATGAAGGCCTTAATGTTTTTGTTTTGCTTGCTTTTCTTTTTGCTAATAAGATCTAATCCAATAAGCAGTTCCACTATCCACAATGTTTAATTCATTTAAGAGCTAACTATCATGTTGACTATATCTTTCATAAAATCTGTATTTTAGTTTAATTTTGGAAATGCAGACAAGTACACATACATTTCTTGTCTGAACATCAAATCAGATTTTGTTCCAAGTTGCTTAAAGAAACTTTCCCATACACTCACATTCTCCAGGCAGCTCCTTCCATTTTCCAATTAGTGTGTGGTCTAAGTTAACACTTTTTCCAATATATTAGTATTATATACAGCTTCTGGAAAGGATCTTGTACAAGAGTAGCCATTACTGCATTAGAAAGCATGTGATTTATACTACAAATCCTAATGTACAGCATATATGTTATGCTGTAGTTCTTGGGAGACACTCCAGAAATACCAATCAACATATAATAGAGTAAGACATTGTCCATACCTCAGTGAGATCATAGAGGACATATGGAATCACTAGCAGATCCAGGATTTAGCTTTCTGGGATGTTCAGCTTTGGAGATCTAGTTGCTAATCCTCACAGAAACAAGGAGAAATAGTAGAAAACAAGTTGGCCAAGGCCATGAAAAACCTAACATAGCTTTGGGTCAATGTTCAAACCTGATAATGAGGTCTTCCTAATTCCACCAAAGTTACTCATACTTCTATTCTCCTTCTTGACTCATTCAAAACTCCAAGGAAGCTTGACATTATGCATTAATATATAGTCCAAGCAAAGTCAATAAAATAAGCTACTGTCTGATAATCAGCCATCTCAGGAAAATAGGCATGCTTGAGTCAGTGCTATTAAAAAGGGGCTTCAGAATCAAACTTCTGCTGGTGAACAACTTTCCAGCCCTGGCCCTGGCTTTCTGAATGTGTGCTGTTTCAGATTCTCTGACTGACCTTTGGACTGGTACAAGTTACACTCTGCTCTGATTCTTGGATTTGTTTGCATAGAACCATGGCTTCTGAAGTCAGCTTGTTTGGTTTTCCTAAATTCTTGTATTCCTGCACTTTGGTGAGATTTATAGCCACTATAAAGAGCTCTGACTGCCTGTACTTGTAATTGCTGGCACAGGACAACTTAACTGTTTTGCACTATAATAATAAATTTAAGATCCATGTTCGATACACAACTCAAACGTTTATGGCAACACACCTACCTTGTGATTTTCTTTCAGCTTTATGTTGTCACTTGATTCCCCCTTAAATCTTAAGGGTGTACTGCAATATCAGGATGATGGGTAATTTATTCTTTATTCCTCTTGGCATAAATAAAATGCTAACACTGCACATATAGTTTGCTGAAAAGTTGCATACATTCTATAACAATCTAATTGTCACCCTTCTGCTAATATGGGAGTCTCCTGGTTTGTGTCTCAACCTCAGAAATTTTAAGATGTGGGGATTGGGGAATTCTGGGAGTTGAAGTCCACACTTCTTAACATTGCTGAGGTTGAGAAACAGTAGGCTAGCCTATTCCAAAGACCCTTCTGGGATTTACTACACTTGATCTTAGCCAAAAGGCCAAGAAAGGATTTCTTCAACTTCTAGCAAGTTCTTTAAAGAAATTAGCATTGTGGACATCTCTCTCCAGAATCAAGACTTGGCAAAAATGAGATAAATTCCCTCTAAACCTTCTTTTGGAAACACAAACCAGTGAAAGAAAACTGCCACATGATGGTGAACAGAAAGAGGTTTACTACTAATTTGACTCTGGTTATATTACAGAAATTGAACAGTTGAAACAGTAATAGTTAAAACAGTATCACATTAGTTCAGTTCCCACTAAGTTATTTTGCTACTGAAACAAAAATAATGTTAGCAATTCTGTTCAATCTATACAGATTACTCTCTGATTCAACCATTTGGGAGATTAACATGGCTTTGTTTTTAGTAGAGAAAAACTGTGTTTTCAGGACCCTCATATTTGGCTGTTCAGAGCAATGCCTGAATGGTACCCCATAACCACAACTTCCTACTTGTCTTATGTTGAATATTCTCCTGAACTTCTTTATTTTTCCCCCTCTTGCTTGTCTTTTTAATCTGAACCATATTTGCTCTCTCTCATTCTCTCTCTCTCCCCTTGCTCTCTCCTTGTAGCTGTTCTATTTGGCTTCCTCGCTTCCTGATCTGTCCTTGCCCTTCTTTCTATTTCTCTCTGCCACTCTCACCTGTTTCAGCTCCTTTCTCAAATGCTTGGCACTCCTATTGACCTATCTCTAGATACTGCTTCTTTTGTAATCTCATCCTGCCAAAAGTCTTTGAAACAAACTCTTCCTTGCAACATCCCTATTAGGGGTCGCAAAATATTATCTAGGCTTGATCTACATTTCGATTTGCCCCTTTTTGATCACATTGGCTAATATAGATGCTTCAGTATCAATTTTGTTACTTTTTTCTAACTTTGGTTTTACTTGTTTAGCTGTGCAAGATATTTCTCAACAGATCGAAAAAGAAAATGAGAATCCCTTATCTTTTGCTCTTAAAATACTGTAAGCCAATATTCCAGCATTTGAAGTCATCCATAATTTTGTGACTTTTTTTTATTCCCACTGACATATCTTATTTTTGTCTCTTGGAGAATTACCTGAGTGCCCTTGGGTTTGTCTTTCCTTATCCACCCTTATTCTGATTGGATATATTTTTAGTATGACTTAAAGCTGTTGTGGATATTGGCATAAAATATAAGGTCACCAACTGAAATTATGATTAGGCCCACATATAATGGAATGATGGTCCATAGTCTTCTAGTGGTTTTATCCCATTACATAAAAGGATATTCAATGCATTATACATAATAAACAGAAACAGAAAGATAGTTAAAAAGCATACTGCTGCAAGACTAAGTGCAAGCAATGAGGATGAGAAGATGAGACATGAGGTTCTGTTTGTCATGGAAAAAAACGGAATATTTGGTAGTAGTACAGAAAAGTGGTTATATGTAAGGAAAAGCTATTTTATTTGGGAGGTCTAATGGGGGATTTAATTTAGGAATTAAAGTATATAATAACACTGTCATACAGATCAAAGATTTGATTTCTCCAACACCATTAAAAAGAACTTTCTGGACATACAAAGGTAGACTAATAGCACAATCCAAAGCATATTCATTTGGAAAAAAACTGGAATGGTATTCAGTAATGTTTTCAAATCTACTCTGAATGTATTAACTGTGTAGCCATGGGCTTTATGTAACATTTACTCCAAACCAGATGCAAAATAATCAATTTGGTAACGAAGAGAGTTAATACAGTGTTTTTACCATATTAAATTAGGGAATTGCCTTTACACTCAGTTGCCATGATCTTACAAGCAGTTCTGTTCAGCAGCAGAAAGTTTAATATGGACACAAACACATATGTGGAAAGTCAGCTACAGTGTTCACTGGGTTCGCCATCAACAGAATGCAAAGCAGCTCCAAACTAGGCAAGGTTATGGGTTATATTTCCCAAGAAATGTTACATGGGAATGATAAAGAAGACAATGTATATTAAACTGTGACCTTTACAGCAGAAACGTAACATCTAATAATACAATGGGATGACTTCACTATGGCTATACCCAGTGCCTCTACATTTTGTCTACTAACACAACTCTATCCCACCCTATTGACAGATAGTAACACAGTGTACCATAAACAATGGCATTTATTATGCCCATAAACTGCCTCCCTTCACACCAAAGAAAAGACATCAGTCTGGTTTCTGTTATCTGTCTTCTTTTTTCTCTGCAGGCTCAGTGAGTGGCTCTGGTGTGCCTACTCCTTTGTATTTTTGCACCTCTCCTCAGGCTTATGCCATGTATAGGTCATCATACATGGCAACCTTCCACAAGTTGAAATATTAAGGTTTTGGTGACAGAAGAAGCCACACATTGAGAGATTGGCCAATGTGATTTAGCAACAAAAACACCACTAATGACTGTTGATTATTTAGATTCTAATGACTGTATTCTCATTAGAATCTAAATAATAACCCAGTAGCCTATTTTTTTTCTATAAATAGATATAAGAAACAGCAAAGCAAATACTGAAGCAATCTAAAATTGGACTACACAAGAGCTTTGTGCCAGCAGAATTTGAAAACATCTCCCTTTGGTTACTGTTGTTGGCATAGATTGAAATCTTAGGGCGGTAAAAGTCTAGCACAGTTTATATAAAATTATATTAATTGGGTACCCAATTTATTGGTCTTTATCATATCTGGGTGGCTCAACACATGCATATCTATGAATAGAAGAGGATATCATCAGAGTAAGTTGTCAATTTCCATGTCTTCTCATGTTTCAGCACTTCAAAGCATTGATTAGCCAGGAACCTTCTATCCAGCAGCAAGGTACACATACGTATATTAACCACTTTTATTTCACTAAAGGTGGGCCAAGTCCTGCATAATGAAGTTTCTAGTGGAAGCTCCAACAGATATTTTTTTTAAAAAAACGATTCTATATAGCTTCTTTGGTTTGAATAAATTATTATTCTGACTCTTGATATCAAACCCATATGCATATGGAATAAGATCTTACTCTGTTTTTAAGAAAGGTTGGCAAGTTCTCCCTCTTTTGTACAGTACAATTTTAAAATAAGCCATATTGTCTTTGATACTGCCATTTAACGTAATTTGAATGAGTATACCAAAATATCATCTAACTAAAATGAGTTTATTTTTATGACAGTTCCTTGGATGGAGCAATTCAATTTGCTGTAGGATTTTTTTTCCTTTGGAATACTGGTCAGATTTAGATGACATTTTCTTCAGTCCAATGTTTGTTAATGAAAAAATATTACATTAACTGCACAAAGTAGAACCCAAACTTTTTATAGCCCAATGAAAGGAGGAAAAAATTATGAAGAGGGCAAACAGGGAAACTTATTAATATATTAATGAAAAAATAAATATAGACAAAGACATCTTTGTTTCCTCTCATGGTGCCCTAGGATACCATTAATTTAAAGGTAAAATAAACCTGATCATATTTTTCTATAAGTGCTTAGTGAAGCTGTTGCATGAGAAGCAGATACTTGTCTATATTAGTTGCTTCTAATTTGTCTCAATCTCTCCCTATTCACACAGTTAAAAGCAGCTTCCAAGTCTTTTTTGAGCATATCTGAAAAAGGTAAAATATTAAACAAAATACTTTATGCTTATAACAATTACTTCATACTTCATAGTTTACACAGTTATTTTTAGGCTTTAAAGCAGTGTTTCTCAGAAATCAAAATCTGTCGATTTCAACTCCCAGAATTCCCCAGCCAGCATGGGAGGTGAAGTCCACAAATCTTAAAGTTGCCAAGGTTGAGAAACACTGCTTTAAAATATTAGTCTTCCTAAATCATGAGGACAATGTGGCAAATCTGATCAACAAATTGTGATTTCTGTTTTTATCAAAACTGTGACAATCTGATCAAAACTATGTCTAAATTTGACTTCTTCTGTTTATATCTACAGATTCATCTCTAATTCTTTTTTTTAATGGTCTTTATTAAATTATTTACACAAATAATACAAACATAAAATGACAAATCAACAATAAACATAAAATGCAAAAACAAGAGAAAGAAAAAAGGAAAGGAGAAAGAAGAGAAGAGGTTTAAAAGAAAGGAAATGGATTTCCAACTCCCTAGGTAATACAATTTTATACCTTAACTAAATAATTTCTTCTCACAATTCACTAATTTGGTTACAATAATTCTACAGTTCTATTGAGATTATATAAGTCAAATACATAATATTTACATCTTGTATAATATTCATATGTTTTACACATTTACGTTAATTTTGGGGTCGATTCTACATAGTTGAAGAAAGGGGTCCAGTCATTTTGAAAATCTTCCACATTTTTATCATTTAGCTGGTCCGTAAGTTTTGCCATCTGTGCCAGATCCAGGGATTTAAATGTCCATTCTTCCATTGAGGGGGTCAGTTCTTCCTTCCACTTTGATGCATATGTAATTCTAGCTGTGGTGATCAAATATCGTAAAAGTTTTCCATGTTCATGTTCCAAATCCTTGTCCATGATGCCCAATAAATAGAGTTCCGGTGTTCAATTAATTTCTTTAGTCAACATTTTACAAATTATATTGTGTATAGATGTCCAAAATTTTTTCGCCTTCTTATAAGTCCACCACATATGATAAAATGTTCCTGTTTCTTTTTTACACTTCCAGCAGACATTTGAAGTATTCTGAAACATTTTGGATATTTTGTCCGGAGTAATGTACCACATGTACATCATTTTGTAAAAATTTTCTTTTAAATTATAATTTAAAGTAAATTTCAGCCCTTTGGTCCACATTCTTCCCCAAACAGCATAGTCAATGTGATGTCCAAGATTCCTCTCCCATTTAATCATACATTGTTTAATTTGTACATTTGCCATTCTTATTTGTAATAACATTTTATATATTTTGGAAATCATGTGGTCATTGTTGGCATAAACTAAATTATCCCACCAGGTTAAATCTTTTGTGAATTTGTAACTTTGGGCATCAATTTTAAATTGTTCCTTTAATTGAAAATACAAAAACCATTGGCATGGATGTCCTTCATTTTCCAATTCATCTCTTCTTTTCATTTTATATATAGCCCCTTCAAATTTTATTAGGTCCAAATAGCTTAGCCATTTGCAAATTCCTGTTTTTTCTCTCCTACTATACGCTTCTTGCGGGGACATCCATAATGGTAGAGTGGGTGTTAGAGTAGATTTATATTTTTCCCAAATTCTAAGAAGGGACTTTCTAATACAATGATTATTAAATACTTTATTTACTTTCAATTTGTTATACCATAGGAATCCATGCCAACCAAATTTCAGGTCGTGGCCTTCTAGATTTAATAATCTATAATTTTGTAAAGTATTCCACTCTTTTACCCATAATAATCCACATGCTTCATAATATAATTTAAAATCTGGAAGACCTCAGCCTCCTCATTCTTTAGCATCCTGCATTAATTTAAGTCTAATCCTTGGTCTTTTCCTTTGCCAAATGAACTTTGATAGGTCTTTTTGCCATAATTTAAAAGTTTTGTCAGTTAATAATATTGGAATATTTTGAAATAAAAATAACATCCTTGGCAAGATATTCATTTTGATTACAGAGATTCACCCCATAAGTGATAAATTTAGTTTTTCCCACTTCCCTAAGTCTTGTTGAATTTCCTTCCATATTTTTGCCTAGTTGTTTTGGTATAGATCGTTAGTTTTAGCTGTAATCTCTATCCCTAAATATCTGACTTTTCTAACACTAGAGAATCCTGGTTTATTTTCTAATATATTCTGAATATTTTGTGATGTATTTAAGTTTATCATTTTTGTTTTTTGTTTATTTATTTTGAAACCAGCTAATTCTCCATATTCTTGTAGCATTTTTAATAAGTAGTCAAGAGATGTTAGTGGATTTTGTAGGGTAATAACTAAATCATCTGCGAACGCTCTTAATTTATATATTTCTTGTTTTACCTTTATTCCCTCAATCTGATTTTCCTTTCTAATATTCTCTGTTAAGACTTCCAAAACCAATATGAATAGTAAGGGGGAGAGTGGACAACCTTGCCTGGTACCTTTTTCCATTACACATTCCTGTGTTGTATCTTCGTTTATCACAATTTTGGCTTTTTGGAATGTATAGATTGCTTTGACTGCCTTTATAAATGTGTCGCCAAAATCCATAAATTCCAAGGTTTTAAGCATAAAATTCCAGTTTAAATTGTCAAAGGCTTTTTCTGTGTCTAAAAAGAGTAGCATAATCTGTTTTTCATTATGAATTTGGGCATACTCTATTATATTTATGATAGTCCTTATGTTACCTTTTGTGTGTCTTCGGGGTAGGAATCCACTTTGGTCATGATCAATTATTTCTTGTAATATAATTTTTAATCTTTCAGTTAGAATTAATGTAAAAATTTTGTAGTCATTATTCAGTAGCGAAATAGGCCTATAATTTTTACATAGTGTCGGATCCTGTTTCTCTTTCAGAATTAATATAATATTCGCCTCAGACCAAGATTGAGGTATTGGATTTCCTGATACAATCATATTCAATAAATCCTTAAATGGTAGTAGTATTTGATCTTGGAAATATTTATAGTATCCTGCAGAAAAACCATCTGGTCCTGGGGCTTTGCCTGTTTTCAGTTTTCTAATAGCATCTATAATTTCCTGTGTTGTAATGGGGTTGTTAATTGTTGCTTTTTGATCTTTAGTTAGTTTCTTTAAATTGTGTTTTAGCAAATAGTTTTCAATTTTGTCAATTGATATTTCTTGTTTCTTATATAAATTTGTAAAAAAGATAAAATGCCTTCTTAATTTTTTCATTGTCAACTAATTCTTCCTCATTTTCTCGAATTTTGGCAATGTTTTTTTTTTCCTTATCTTTTCTTAATTTATATGCCAACCATTTACCCACTTTATTAGCATGTTCGAAGTTTCTTTGTTTTATATATCTCAGTTTTCTTTCAATGTCATCTGTTGTAAGTATTTTTAATTGTTGTCGCAAAATTTTTATTTGGCGATTTATTTCCTCATCAGATGGCTTTAATTGGAGCTCTTTTTCTTTTAACTTAATTTGATCTAAAATTATTTGAGTTTTTTGTTGTGCTTTCCTTCTCAAATACCTATTTTGATACATAAAGAATCCTCTCATATAGGCCTTACTAGTATCCCACACAGTACCAATACTTACTTTTTTATTTAGATTCCATTCAAAGAATTCCTTTAGTTTCTTTTTTGCAATCTTCTACAAATTCTTTATTTCTCAGCAAAGTTTCATTTAATCTCCACCTATAATTTTTTGGGTGGAGTTTTATGCTCAATTGAATTGGGTTATGGTCTGAGAAGGATCTGGGGAGGGTTGTTATATCAGAGATTTTATTTGCCAGATTTTTAGATAGCCATATCATATCAATCCTGGAGAATGATTTGAATCTATCTGAGTAGAAGGTATAATCTCTGGCCAAGCCATTTTTATGTCTTCAGGCATCTACAACAACCAAATTTTTGGTCATATCAAAAAAAGACTGAGGTAATTTTCCTTGATTTTTTAAAATTTGTTTTTCAGACTTTCTATCAATGATAGTTAAAGTAACCCCATTCCAATCTCCCATCATAATCCAATTATTATAGGGTAGTTCAGAAAGTACATATTAGGTAAATTTTGATAAAAAAATTTCTGATTATCATTCGGGGCATATACTCCAACCACTAATACTTTAAGGCTTGGCAGTTCCACTTCTATTATTATATATCTTCCATTTTTGTCAGCACTTATCAGTTTAGAGTTTAAATGAGACTTTGCATATATTACAATTCCATTTGGGGTTTTTTTTCACTTGCTGCTATAAATTCATTTCCTAATTTCTTGTTTATCAAATATTTATCATCTTTTTTAGCAATGTGCATTTCCTGAAGACATATAATATCTTGTTTCAATTTATATAAATAATGAAAAACTTTTTTCCTTTTAACTGGGGAGTTGACTCCATTTATGTTCCAGGAGAAGCATTTTAGTTCATTCATTTGAGAGAAGTATTGTAAACTCTTTAGAGCTAGAAGCTAATTCTTCTACACTGGGGTCTTCAGAATCTAGACACTTTCCTTTCCTTTCTTTCCTTTTAAATCTGTCACTCCCCTCTGCATCTGTTTCCAGATCTTTCTTACGTTTTTTAAGAAATTCCTGCGCTTTTGAGATAGTATTCAATTTGTATCTTCATTGTTTAAACATAAAATTAACTCCCTCCAGAATTTCCCATCTGAAGGGAATTTTATTTCTTTTTAAGAAATCAGTAAGAAAAAAGTATTCTCTTCTCTTTTTAAGTATTTTCAGTGGTATGTCCTTCAGTATCATGATTTCCTCTCCTTCAATGTTAATTTTTTTACCATAAGAGGCCTGTATTATCAATTCTTTTGTCTTCTTTCTTGCAAATTCAATTATTATGTCTCTTGGTTTCCTATGAACCTTTGCATATTTTGAGTTAACTCTATATATTTTTTCTATATTTTCTTCTAATTTTTCTTCATCCCAGTCAATTAAATTGGCAAGCATTTGAATCACTATTTCTCTAATTTCTGGCTCTTTTTTTTTCTGGTACTCCTCTAAGCCTAATACAGTATTCTTTTACTTTTAACTCTAACCCAGTTAAACGGTCTAATTCAGTGTCCTTTTCCCATTCTAATTTCTCCACTCTTTCTCTTACTTCTTGGATATCTGCTTTTATTATTTTGTCCATTGTCTCTAACTTATGGTCTAATCTTTTGTCAAAGCCATCAATTTTCTCTTCCAATAAATGAGTTAAATTTTGAGGGATGTTTTGAATTGTTTTCTGTGTAAAGGCTTCAAACATGGCTTTCAACCATTCACCTTCCCCCACTTCTGAGCCTCTCCTAATCTGTCTTCTTGTATTCATTTTGTTTTGTAAATATCCTTCTTAATTTTAGCTTATCATCTTAGCTTATCTTAACTATTAATCCTAATACACTATGTGTTTATATGTTACAATATACAATATACAATATCTATTTCTACTTATACAGTACAAAATATGCTTAAGTATTTATATAAAGCTATAGTATATTACAATATGGCGAGAGGAATTAATTAAATAAATCAGTGTTTCCCTTATCGCAGCAAGGACTTATAATAAAGATTTTTCCCCCCAATCATAAAGTTGTTTTTTTCCCCCCTACTTAGGAAGTTTCTTCTTTTTTCTTTATTTAGTCAGTAATTATTGTTCCTTTCATCGAAGTGAAGGGGGCAGCAGAATTGCCTAGAAAGCTAGGCTACTCACGCAGGCTCTACGGTTCTTGCTTCCTGGCTTCCCGGCTGCTCTTTTACGGCGAAAGTGAAAGTGACAAGAAGAAAGTCAAAGCTTCCGCCTGCCGCTCCAAGGCCGCTGAAGCTCTTCCTCGGCAGAGCTCTTCTTCCAGTGCTGCCTCCATGGTTTGCCTGTCTCTCCGACTCCGCAAAGCCACCTTCGTCCTGCGTTGTAGATGAGAATGTTCTCGAGCTCTCACATTGCTCGTCCTGCCGCCATACTCCTTCACCAGATTCATCTCTAATTCTTGAATGTGGTGTGACTAAATTACTATATACCATTTCCACATGATTAAGACTTGGATGATGGTATTTGGATAATAGGGGATTTATATACTATTTAAAAGTAGAAGGAATACCAAAATAATTGCTTTCATCCTCGTGGGCTCAACATTAAGAGAACTAACTAAAGGCATTTTTAGCTGAAAATATCTAAATCAATTATTTCCTAGTATAGCCTGCCTCAAAGGTATCATTTTAATTAGGATACAAACATTAGAAGAGATTGCAGATTATATTTCATGTGAACTTTTTAACTTTATAAATCCCCTTTGGACATTATCCTTATTTTGTATTTTTATTCCCCCCACCTCCAATTTGTATTTTTGGATATTAGGCGTGTTAAATGTACAGTATTCAACACTGATTACAGCACATGTAATACTCTCACAATGTCAGTGTTAATGAAGAACATCTGTTTAAAATCTTTAAGTACATTAATTGTGTTTGCCACTATGGCAATGCATATTCATTCAAAACTACTTTGGGGCTATTCCACTGAGTTTTCAGTGTGAATTAGGGGCTACTGGAATCTAAAGATAACTGCAAGTTGTATGTATATTTATATGTATATAATACATATAAATCTTAATACATTGAATAGGCATGTACACATATGATTCTTATATATATATAAGTACATGGATAGTTTTTTTTTAAAAAAATCCATTTAAATAAAAAGTAAAGAAAATTCTGCTTTGGGAGAGAGGAACATCAGAACCCTCAGGAGCAAAGGTGAGGGTAAGGGGAGCTTTATTTCTTTGTATCTAAGAAAAGTAAGGAGGAAAAAGAATTTGATGCTACAAGAAAACCAGACAAATAGGGGAGAAATGCAATGGAAAAATTTAGCAATTCTAGGATGGGAGCAAATTTGGGTGTTTTGCTCTTAGTGGATTCATGAAGCAGTATGGCAGGCATTCATCTTCCACTTTTAAAATAATCTGACTTATTATTTAAAATGAATGACCTGGCTGGAGATTCTGCTCTTTTTACCTTTTACTGTACAGGTAGTCCTAGTTTAGCAACCATAACTTGGACTGGCAAATCAGTTGTTAAGCAAAGCAGTCACTACATGAAACATCACGATTTTACAATCTTACTTCAGCTTTCCTTTGCTTTACAGGCCATAAATGTGAGGATTGGTCGTAAAGTTACTTTTTTATCACCATCATAACTGCAAACAGTCACTAAATGAGGCAGTCACTAAATGAGGACTACCTGTAAAAGCTTCCCACTTATATCAGTATAGTGCTGGAGGTTGCATCTTCTGAATGTTCATAAGACCATGGCAATAGCGAAGAACCTTTTTTAAGATTGACTCCATTAGATACCATACCCTATTTTTGCTACTTCATGACATCCTTCCCTTCAAGACAAGGTAGATAAAAGGAAATCAACATTCCTAGCCTCCAACTCCATATTTAATGTCAGAGGAGTGCATAGGGATGTAGCTGCATGGTCCCACATGGTTTTCATTCATTTCTCCTGGATCTAGTAGATAACACTTCAGTGACAGGCATGACATGCATTAAAAGTTAATGGTGATTTTCTCTGCCTCCAATCAGGTGGTTGGAGAGATCCTGAGATAAGGTTTGCACCTCTGCCATTCCTGATCTCCAGCCCAGTAGGAATACAGGCAGATAAACTGTCTTCAGGAAGAGACAGTCACTGCCTTTTCTCTTTTAGCCTTTTCTAAGGGGGCAAAGGAGGAATGAAACAACAATGACACTTCCACATACGAAGTTCTTTAGGCAGTAACACTCACTGCTGTAAAGCTACCTAATCTTTCCAACTGAAAGTGCAGGATGAAGTGATTGTGCTAAGTGTGGGATACCTGAAGCCAGACAGGGCCCATGGGCCAGCAATAGATGAATAATTATATGATTCAAGACATAGGAGTCCTCAGGAAAGTGGGGAGCAAGTAACAAAATGCATTGCAACACCTCAGCACACCTTCCATTCCTTACGTACTTGCATGCAACATGGGAATGCAAATATGAAACGATGGCGCTTTTATTATAATATTACAATGCACATTTAGTCATTCTGTCATCATTCTCAGCAAACTACTATGGATAACATCCAGTTCAGTTTTCATCTAGCCCATTCCTAGTCAGTCCTTATATCCAGATCAGAGCAAGCCCTAACACTGCTCCATTTAGCTAGCAAAAAAATACAGCTTGATGTTTATTTATGAAGCATCAGCAAACAGCTAAACCAGCTAACCTGCAAAATGGAACAAAAGGCAGGTAAAAGCAGGGAGAGGAACACATAGACAATAGGCAAGATATAAAAAGGTCAATGAGTTAACAACAATCTACATTATCTATCTATCTATCTATCTATCTGTCTGTCTGTCTGTCTGTCTGTCTATCTGTCTATCTATCAAACTATAGCAAAAGGAACTGTGAGTTCTAGTCCCACCTTAGGCATGAAAGCCAGCTAAGTGACTTTGGGCCAGTCACTGTCTCTCAACCCACCTCACAGGGTTGTTGTTGTGGGGAGAATAGGAGGAAGAAGGAGTATTAGGTATGTTCCCCGCCATGATGGCGGGGATTAAAAAAATCATATATATATGATATATATATATAATAATGGTGGGATTAAAAAATCATTATATATATAGGGTAATTAGCATGGACAGACCCAAAGAGAGAGGATTTTAGTTATTCTAGCTTTAACCTGTTTATGTACATAACAGTAATAAAATAGAGATGGAAAGTAGGACTTAGCTGATCCCTCCTCTATTCTGCATCATGAAAGAACAATATGGTGGACAGGGATGACATACTCAAGAGTCAACACAGTTAAGAATGGACCCCTATGATCCAATGGTTAGAAAAAGATAAAACTGTATGTTCTCTGCTTCAAGATAAATATTGCAGGATGCATCATTAAGTTCCTTCATTACAATCACCATTGTATAGCTTAGCCTAGATTACAGCAAGTATCTTTTTCAAGAATTTAGTCTGGAAGTTCTTAGTATACTACAACCAAGAAGTTGCTTGGTCTGTTTTTATAGAAGCATAGAGTTGGAAGAGGCATTTGAACTACCAAGTCAATCCCTACTCATAGTTAAAACATCCCTAATAGATATTTATCAAGTGTCTCTTGAAAACATTCAAGAGGAAGAGTCCACCACTTGGTTTGGTGGTTGGTTTCTCCAAAGCTGTTCCCCATAACACTCAACTGAAATTTGCCTCCCTGTAATTTAAACCATTATTCTATGTCCTGCAATCTGGAGTAAAAATGCACCATTTACTTTCCTTCAAAAACCTTAGTAAGGTTTTAGAAGGAGCAGAGGAAACCTAAAGAGAAAGAGGTTCTATATTCTTCTCTTGAACCTGATGAAATCACTGCAACTCAGATATTAACTGCTCAGTTTTGTTCTATTTGCAATCATTCCTGTAACACAAGGCAGAGTTGCTAGGCAAGATGTTTGCCTTAAGCCAGCAGTATTTCTTTTTTATATATATGTATATGTATAATCAGATAATTTTATAACAGGATAGTTTAATCTCATTCTGGTTTTCAAATCCAGTGGCTGTGTTTATTGCCACCAGCTATCTGGCATTTAGAAAGCACACCTATAATTACATCTCAGGATCAGTTAATAGCACAATTTGTTAATAACTTTAAAGCCAAAATGCTTCACTGTTTCCATTTTCTTCTTCTTCAGGTAGCTCATCCACTACATCAGAATATATGTGTATAGATGTCCACTAGGGAAGAAGAAGAACCACTACAACACAAAGCCTCCAGTCCCCAACCATCACCAGCTGTCCAGAAGGATACCAGGATGAATGATACTGAAGACCACTGAGAGTTTCAATACAACCAGGGGAGGCCCACTTCCCTTTTAGGTCCTACAGTAAAATAGGTCATCAGCTAGAGCAACCAATGCCACCTCTGTCCCGTGCCCAGGCCTGAACTCTGACTGAAAATTGTCCAGACAATCTACTTCTTCTAGGATGTTCCATAATTGATCTCCAGGTTGGGAAAAGGACAAACATTGTCCAAAGTAATTGGATCTAGGGAGGTCCTGTTAAGGAGAAGGCACACCCCAGCTTTTTTAAAGGCCACTGTCAACATCCTTTCTATTGATAACTTCCTGGATCCAAAAAACTATGTCCCCTCTTAAGGGTCCTTCCAAAGGAGGCAAGAAAGGCATGAATCATTCTATTAACCCCCTACCCACTTTATTAGAGTTCACAGTTCAAAACGAGTCCCAAATAACATGGCTAGGTATTGCCTCAGACACCACTCTAAAGCCTGGCCATGAAGAGTCAAATCTCTGGAAATCTGAGTGATTTTAGCAGCAAAGTACTGTATACATGGGCCACAGCAGTCAGATGGGAGGTCTTGATGTTGGCCCCTTCCTAACAAGGAATGGGGCCACTGGATGGTAGCTTGCCACCACAATAAGAGATGCTTCACCTCTCTATTGCCATAGATATGGGTTCATACCTGTATTTGGTCAGGTACAATTTTCTTCTTCCTTCACTTGTGCTCCAAGTACTTCTGGCATTTTGCCTCCTAGAGATCTTCAGTAAAGCTAGGGGACATCTGGGATCAGCTTCCAGATACAGACTGCTTGGGAACAATCTTATAAAGTTCTCAGGTCATCTCTGTTGCCAGGAGCTAATCAGGCACTTTACAGAAAGGCTTGCTATATTCCTGGAAAACCCTCCAAGCTCTCCTTCAGATTCATCATATGCGTGGGGTAGACGTCTAAATGGGACAATTCATTCTACAGAGATTATGGGTGACAGTCAGTCTCATCTGGAATAGAAAATGATCTGACCATGGGAAAGAATGATGATAAACCCTCTATTTCCAGGTCATGAAACAACTGCTCTAAGGCAAAGGAAAGGTCTCTAACATATCTCTGCCTAGTAATGTCAAGCTACAGTGACAACTACATGATTACCCTGGAAGCCACAAATTCCCAGCCCTTCCCAGATCCAGGTCCTGTGAATTTTGAAATTTCCTGTCACAAGTAGGTGAGGGGTTTTCATTACCAACCCAGAAACCAAGGAAGTGATCTTGCTAGGCAGCAAAATGGCCAGTATACTAGCTGGATGCATAGTTTGCTCCAGTGGTCTAATTTAACACAGAGATACTTACAGAGATCCTTGTCACACGTAAGGGGTCATTAAAGACCAATGCTACAACATAACACAGATATATTTATACCCTGCCCCCTCAAGAGCAAAGACCTTGCTCACAGGTAAGCCCCAGTATGAAGGCTGTAGGCCAATGTCTGAGGGGTGATATCTCTGCCCTCATGCAGCCAGGTCTTGGTAACACACTGGTCTGCTACTTCATCTACCACAAGGTCATAGATAAGTGAAATCATGTTACAGACAGATCCAGCATTTACCATCAGCACCTTGAGGCCAAGATCACCAGTGATCCAGCCACCTAATCCCCAGGTTGAAGTTACCAGGTCTGGCATCTCCCAACACATCATCCTCAGCTTAACCAGAATATAGCTACCTCTTTCCCTACTTTCCTGGCCTAGATTCCCCCATCTTACAAACATCCATTCCCCAGACTACAAACATCCATTCCTTCCAACTTTCCTAACAGTTACACAGTTATACTGGCAATGCCACTCTGGCTGAACCAGACTTATACTTTCCCATTCAACACCCCAACCAACTGTCATATAACCATTGAAGAAGCCTGGTGTACCCTAACAACTCCTCAGTGCCATCCCATTAATCCCTGGATTTGTGAGATTCACTCCCCATTTATTCTTTCACCACAGGTAAGGCCCATGACCCACTGCTTTCCCATATACTCAAGCTGTCTGAACATATCTGGTATAACAGTCAAGCTCCTCTGAACTAACTCCACCATGAGGTGCTAACAATGACCCAGACTCAAAGTCCCAATTGTTGCCAAGGCCATCCAGTAGGCAGAGCAAGGCCTTCTAATATCTAGTCATCTGGTCTATCCTTTCCTGCATAGTGGCCACCCCAACCTGACCAGATGGGCCTCTCCACTGGGCAACTCACCACTGCAGCCAAGCCTCTCTCTGGAACTTCTACCCATGCCATGGGTTCTGGAAGCCTCCACCCTCAGCTCTCCACATCTCCATCAAGTCTAGAGTCTAAGGCAGGCATCCATACTGTCAGGACCAGGCCTGCCTCTGGCTCAGATTTAGTTTCACTTTCTGAGTCAGAGGAGGAACTCCAACTTGTGCTGGAGTTGGAGAAATGAAACTCCAGCACGACTCAGCAGAGCGGGAAGAATCCACAACACTGATTGGGCGAGATCCGGAGGGAGATTTGAATACGCCAATCAGTGTGTGCCAGAGACATGCTCAAAAGTGCATGAAGGAGAAGGCAGCCCGATTGGCTGCAGGAGATTCCAAGTGTGCCAAGGAACAGGATAAAAGGCAGCAGCGCAGACAGCATACTGCCAGAGACAACCAATCCTCTAGACCTGCAGCTTCAGAAGAAGATTCCCTACCGACATCAGAAGTGGTGTCTGTGATCAAAGAAGAAGCAGTGCCAGACTTGAGTTCTGAGGAACAGATTTTCACGCCCACTGCATTTGAGAAACTAGCGTCACCCAAGCCCAGCAGCCAGCGCCTTGCCTCCAGCTGCAAGAGCTCGCGTTGCTCTCAGCAGCGCAACCAAGCCAAGGCTTTTTCACACCACTGCCTGTCAGCAGTTTACTGCAACTGTTCTTGGCAAACCCCTGCAGATTTCAGGGGTTGTTGCTCGCCTTGCTCAGGAGCTGTGTTCGTGGTGCACATGGTGGTTCCGGCCAAACCCAGCCTAGTTCCGAGTTCCAAGCCTTTGTCCAAGTCTCCTGCCCAGTGAATCCAGCCTAGTCCAGGGCTTCCAGCCAAGTCCAGCTAGTTCCGAGTTCCAAGCCCTGTTCCAAGCCTCCTGCCCAGTGAATCCAGTCGAGTCTGGGGATTCCAGCCAAGTCAAGCAGTATTCCAAGTTCCAAGCCTTGTTCCAGGTCTCCTGTCCAGCAAATCCAGTCCAGTCTGGGGATTCCAGCCAAGTTAAACTGAATCCCAAGCTCCAAGCCTTGTTCCAGGTCTCCTGTCCAGTGAATCCAGTCCTGCCCAGGGTTTCCAGCCGAGTCAAGTCGAATTCTGAGTTCCAAGCCTTGCTTTGAGTCTCTTGCCCAGAGCATCCAGCCCAGTCCAGGGCTCCCAGCCGAGTCTAGCCCAGTGCTAAGTTCCAAGTCTCACTCCAATTTGTCTTCTTCAGAGGTCCAGTCCAGTCCAGTGATTCCAGCCGAGTCCAGCCTTGCTCTGAGTTTGAGTCCTGTGCCCAAGATTCCGTGTATTTCAGTTTGCTGATCGTATTCCAAGGACTTATTGATTGTAAATAGTTCTTAATAAAGAGTTTTACTGAGAATTGGTTTGGTGCATGGTCTGAACAGGACACGTACCACATCTTAATTGCTGGCCAGGTAACATAATAGTCCTTTCTTCTTTACTAAACATTTTATGTTATCTGCCGGGGTGGTAGCCAGAAAAGTCCTCACTCAGGGCTTCAGTCATCTGCAGGCTTCTGATCACATACTTTTCACCTTGATGGCAATGTTGACTACCACATTGGAGACACAGGCTCCAGAAGCCATGGCTCCACTGCATCACACAGCTTTCACTGTTCCTACTGGATCTGTTTCTCTGCCAACACTAATACCCTGCAAAGCCCCACCAAATGGAGGAAAGACCTTGTGAGCCACTGATGAAGATCCACAAGTGTCCTCTGTCACCAGAAAGATTTTAAAACCCTCTTCCAAGTGGGTGGATTTGCTCTGTAGACACAGTATAAACAAATTGCCTTCTAGGCCTGCCATAAGCAAAAAAAATATTCATTTTATATGTATTTATAAATATTTGCAATTCTGTTTCTATCCCATTCTTCTCCAAGGACTTTAGAGTGACAAAAAATTCAGAAATTCCTTCCACTTGTGTAGGAGTTTTAAACAAAACATCTATTTAACAAAATCATGTATTAACCTTTCCTAACCTGCTGTTCTCCAGATGTGCTGCAAGTGTAATTTCCAGGTTTCCTAGCCAGTAGCTTCTTTGGCCACATTGGCTGGAAATTCTGAGAGCTGTATCCCAGCAGATCTAAAAGATTGTACTGTACAGTGAAGGGATGATTTAACTACCATAAACTGAGCTAATGGATAGATGTGACAGTCAGAATAACACATGCCTCACTTATTTAACTATCACAGCTGTCATAGTACTTGAAGTGGGAAAGGGCAACACAACTCTCAGTGACAATACGGAGAGGTAGAGATGTAAAAGTTTTACAAAATTTTGAAGTCATGCACAAACAGCTGCCACTTGAGTAATAGCCCCGACCCAAGACCTATGAATCCCACATCTTGCCATTAAAAAAATAAAGGTGGAAAAATTCAAGACATTTTTGGTTCTTTTCTCTTTAAGGCCTTTGTAAAAATTTAGATGGGAAAATTAGGAGAATACTGGAAAACTCTTCAATGAAAAGTCACTATCCTGTAGGAGCTATTGTGTTAGAGGGGACAGTGAAGATCCCTGAGATCCTCACTCAAACACAGAGCTCCCTAAGTGACTAAGAAGCATTCCCAGTCAACCTAACCTACAACACAGGGTTATTATTGTGGAAATAGAACTACAAAAGAACCTCCACCCCCACCCCCATGTAAGCCATATTAAGCTCTAGTGAAAAGATAAAAAGTAAAAGTAAATACAATGTAATCAATCAATAAAATCATGATTCTATTTGGGTATACCATGGAAGAAGTGCATCACTAAAAGAACAACAAAAGAGGATATTGCAGTATATCTGCATATGCTCCTTTCTCTGCATAGAAAATCCAGCATGAATTCCTCTGAAGAACAACAAAATACATCTAACAATCATGGGGAAGACCTTGACTAGGGGTTTTATCTGGTGTGCTGTCCATTGCATATGTGGATGGACAAATGCAAGATGCTTATTCTGTCTTAAATTGGGCATCCCTCCCAAACAAGGGACTGTCTTCTATTTAAGTCAGAGTCTTTCTGTATCAGTGATTCTCAGCAGAACTTAGCCTCTACTGTGGCATTGTGCTGCCATTTTGGGACAGGGTTGGCATGTTCTAACTCTCATCCAATCACATGTCTTCCCTACATAGATGGACATGTGAGTATTTTGAGGGCACCAATCAGCTAATAAATAGCCAACAATACTTGGACAGAGAAATTTACTCTTAAGGTTGGTCTGGAAACATTAAAAAAATATCTGAAAAAAAAGCAGGGAGGAAGGCTATTATTTTATATTATTTATTAAATTTATATGATTGTCTACTCACAAAGCAAATGTTAACTTTTTAAAGCATGGCAATGTGGCAGTTTAAGAAAGTAAGTTTAAGTATTTTGAAGAGTACAAATTAGTTGGATAATAAGGTTTAAAGTATGGACTAGGGACACAATAAGGTAATTGTTGTGGGAGTAAAATTAGAGTTGTTAGGTCATTCAGGTGTTGTTGTAAATTGCAAGTGAAGAGGGCTGTCTTAATGATAGCCATACAATTGCAAAAAGTACCTGGCATTCTTTAAAGAAGAACTACACAAGTTAAATGTGAGTTTGTGCATGTATGTGTGTTTATCCCTGTCTTACAGCAAGCCAATTTTATACATGCACAGATATACAAGGCATTATTTTTAGAGCGGCTTTCTCTAGCTGTTTTAATTAGAAGCTTATCACTTTCCTGGAATGGATTTATCAAAGGACAAAAAGTTCTAAGTCTTGCTCTTTTCAGGGCTTCTAAGACTCCATAGAAACATCTCAGAAAAGCAAAACCTAACTTAGCTTCCCATACTTTTCTTCTTAGTTTGGTTGTTTGCCACCCTTTGCATTTAATTGGTTGTTAATAACAGAGCTGGTGGTGGGTAATGAACCGAATGTTATTGTGGATGGACTGAGAGCATTTAAAGTGAGCAAATTCCCAGTTCTCATTGCTCAGATTCTGGTTCTGCCTGTTTCTTTTTTAATCACATTTCATGTCATTTTGCATTTTGAAGAGAGAAAAGTACAAAAATATTGTAACCGCTTTAATGATCAGTATGCATTAACAGTAGCATTCATAAGGGTTCAGGAACTTGGGGGATCTATAAAACTAGCAGGAATGTTTCCATACTCACAACCCTTTGCCAGCAGCTGTGGCAACTGCTTTTCTTCCATCTGCCACTACAGCTGGGGATATGCCCTTGATATTTATTTATTTATTTATGCATGCATGCATGCATGCATGCATGCAACCAAGGACCATACAGAGAAGACAGTAGCATAATGATAATTATGCTCAGAGAGAGTGTGGTGAGAACTTGGGGTTGTTTTTTCCTTCCATGGAATGTGATTTTTAAAAAATGTTTTCGGATCCTTTTGTAATAAGACCACTTAAGTAAGGAAGCGAGGGCACACCTGAGATGTATTACTAACACCTGGTTGGGGAAGGACAGGTCCTCCCATCAGAAACTTGTCCAAAATAGATTTTGGGTGCTACAATGGCCACAGTTACAAGGCCAGAAAAGGGAGGGGGCAATGAGCTTTCAAGAAACTTTAGTGATGAACAGACGAGCAGAATATGATTCCCTGCATTTCAAGCTGGGTATGTTTTTAATGTACCACCTAGTTGCCCAGCTACTCTCAATGAAACATATAACTCACATTGGGTGATGAAACCTTTGAATATCTCTGGACTGTCATCATATTTATCAGGCAAGAAGCAGGAAGAACAGGAAAATAGTGACAACACAGGTGACAGATTAATTTGTTCCAGTTGTATCATTAATTTGTTCCAGCTGAATCAAATGGATAGATTATCTGGACATCCATCTTGTTCTGGTGGAGGTCCACTAGATTCTTATACTGGAACAAAGCATTGGCAACTTATTCAGCAATCAGTCATGTCTGGGAGAAAATATGATTAAAATCAATCAATTCAGAGTTCTCACTTCAGTGCTTTGAAGCAATGAAACTTCAGATAACAAGCAATCTACTCCAATCTTTTTATCTCCCACTCATGAATATAGCTGTGTTGAGTTATGCTAAAGAACTGACAGGTAGGTCACCACAGTTACAGATTTTCTGAAAAAAAGACCATCAGAAAGTTGGTTACCTGGTTAATATAATTTTACATAAATTGTGCCCTATGATTTCAAAGTTATATCAAGAACTATGATCAATGGAAGGTAACATCACATTCACTGGCACTGATTTGCTATTTCCAGATTGAAGACTGACCTCACTACTTGCTTCATTATTTTATTTATTTATTTATCAAATGTCTACCTTGCTGCAGTTAAATGACTCTTGGCATCTTACACAGTGTATCAAAAACTAAAACATCCACTGATTAAAACCAATCACAATCACAATAATAATAGCATAAAAACCTTGTCAGAAACCATAAAAAACAGATAAACAACAGATAACAATAAAGTGTGATAAGTCAAAAATAAGGAAAAAGGACAGAATGACATCAGATATAATCATAAGAAAAAGCCCTCCAAAATAATTCACTTTTTACAATTTACCTTAAAAACAGAAGGGAAAGAGTTAGCCTAATCTCAGTTGGGAGGTGGTTATAGTTCCCCTGAACCTCTCAGTAATGTGGGACTATAAGTATTTTTTCCCTAGAAGTACCCTAGCTAGGTCAGGCCAACCCAGATGGGAGAAGATAATCCTGTAGGTACCCTGGAAAAATGACAAAAAAATATTTAGGTATTGGATTCCTCTAATCTAGATTCTGATTATGACATGATGCTTTTGCTATCCTATTTTATTGCCAAAAAAAAATCCCATTGTCTCTTAATGAGTTACTTCTGTTTGCATAGTAGTGTCAGTGTTTCAGGATAACTAGGTGAAGATCATGGCAATTAATAGCAAAGGAGATCCTTTCACTTAACGTGGTGAACATAGCGTATGAACTTAAAGAAAACTAGCGTGCTTGTTTGCACCTTGCTTTGTGTGGATGTCATGTACTAGTTGACCAGATTTCCAAGAATAAAAATTGGGACACATTAATATATGTCTTTCAGTCAGTCTTAACTTCTGGCAACTGCTTGGACAAGTTCCTGCAGGTATTTTTGGCAGCATTTTTGAGAATGCTTTGCCCTTGCCTTCTTCCTAGAGCTGAGAGACAGGGACTGGTCCAAAGTCACCCAGCTGGCTTCAAGCCTAAGGCAGGACTAGAACTCAAAATCTCTCAGTTTCTATCCTAACGCCCTTACCTACTACATCAAGCTGTCTCTCTCTATAAACATATTTATTTATTAATGTGCTCAAGTGCTCAGGCAGGCAGAATTTATCTGGGTTGTAAAACTGTGAATGTTCATTATATGGCAGCAAACAGATACAGCAAATGCTAACTCTTTCCTACCATCTAGTGGCCAACTGGAGTTTTACAATCCCAATATACTAGCCCTATACACAATGAACTTGCTTGAGCCTGCTAATGTTGCTACTACCAGCCAGCTGGGGATCTTGAAGTCTGGGAAATTTTCCTGATTTGAGAATATGCTTATCATCTAAGATGCCTCCTCCAAAAGCTGGACTGTCTGATCATGTAAATTTTACGATCGTATACTTAATACATGTGATGGCTTTACATTACCATTTAAGGTAATTTGCACCAACACAGCAGAGTTGTTTTAAGATACATTGATAGGAAAGACCACACAAGGCAGCATATCCTACTAAGACTGTGATGCTTTGTAATAGAGAGATGAGAGAAGCTGCAAATTGCAAAGCATGGTGATAACCATAAGCATTTGTGGGGCGGGGGGAACCAACTGTTTGGTTTGGTGACTCTGCTAAATTACCTAGTAGTAATTTAGTCAATGACCATACTGGGTGTTTTAAAATTAGCACAGAGTAGGATATAACCATATTTTAGTATACATCTATGGAAGCTTCCAAAGCCTGCTCATCTCTAAGAAATATCATTGGAAGCCCTGGCAGGAAAATGTACTTAGGACATTTAGAACCAGTACCATTGTGAATTTAAAGTATGCATTCTCTTGGACAAATAAACATTCTTCTTGGATAACAGGCAACTCTAACAATAGATCTAATGTGCCATGTGGAATAATTCTCCATGTAGCCCAACAAAGAAACAGGAGCCTTAATGTTTCTTCTAATAAAGACGTGGCTTAAGAAGGAATGATTGATTATTGATTATGTGCCATCAAGTCATTGTCAACTCATAGCGACCACATAGGTAGATTTCCTCCATGATGATCTGTTCTTAATCTGCTTTTTCAAGTCTTCCAATAGTGTACTTATCACCACTGTAGCTGAGTCTATCCACCTTGCTGCTGGTTGTCCTCTTCTTCTTTTTTCTTCCACCTTTCCCAGCATTAGAGCCTTTTCTAGAGAGCTGGGTCTTCACATAATGTGTCTGAAAGAGTACAATTGGAGCTTGATCATATGTGACTCAAGTGAGAACTGTGAGTTGATTTGTTCAATAATCCATTTGTCTGTTTTCTTGGCTGTAAACGGTATTCTCAGGAGTCTTCTCCAACACCAAAGTTCAAAAGTGTCAATACTCTTCCTAGCCTACTTGGTATATAGTTCATACAGTTCATAAAGTTAGGATGATATCAGTCTCAGAGTAAAAGAATTTCAGAATATAGTCCCATATGAAATGATTGAAACAATCAGTGAACCAGAAGACTAGTCACACTAATATTCCCAGTGCCCAAGAAAAGTAAAACAATTCATTCATGTGAAAACTTGAAACAAAGGTATGAAAAGGGGGAGATACTTCCTTCCTACTATAGATGGTATTCTTTGGTGACTTGCATGTGCCCTAGTATTCTTACTGCCTGATTAAGCCACTATATTTTAGACAATCTAGTTATATCCAGATTGTGCCAGCTATATTTACTACACAATTTGGTACATTTTTTCTGTAAAAGAATACAATTTAGGATGTCTAGTGCTCCCAAGATGTTCCAAAGGAAGATGTCCACAGCTGGTGAGCATTTATGTTTTCATGGCTAATTTAAGATGAACCTGTCCAAAGACTACCTAAAATTCTAGCAATTTTAAAGGCTTCAGACTGAAAATTAAACACAAGAAAATGCCTCCTATCCCTAAAAAAGCTCACATATCTGGGTCATTGCATAAATTAATATGGAGTGAGTCCTTATCCAAAGAAAGTTGAAGTATTTTAGGAATTAACATCTCCCACCATCTGTTGTTGATTTAAACAAATTCAAGGGTATGGTGCAATACTTTGGAAGATCTTGTAGGAGGTCCTTCATCCTTTAAATGAACTGTTCAGAACAATAGTATTGAGCAATGAGGACTATTTGGCAATGAGGAGAAGATGAAGTTTCCATGAAGTCAAATAATTCTTAATGAAAGCCCTGATGCTGTCACCCTTTATGAGTATGATGTTGTCAGTTCTGACAGAAGCACCTATAAAATAGTTAAAATACAACTTCAAATTCAGAGAAGACTGCTAAAGCTAATAGAACATTTAAAGATCCAGAAATACCATATGCCCAAATTGGATAGTGCAGCCATATGAACAATTTTCTGAGCTTCTTGTTATTGTACCTGAGATACTGCAAAAGTACTAGAGGACTTGATGGCCATGATTGAATCAAAGTCTTAAACTGCCAAGACCAAGAGTGTACCATTAGGAGGAACAGAAGACTCTTATAGGTAATTCTAGCAGCATTCCTCATAATCACAGGGATTTCCAATAGTGTCACACAAAGTCAGTGTTCAGCATCCAGCATCCAACACCCAGCTACTATCACCTAACCAGGTTTTGCTTTACTTCTAGAGGCACAGCAATCTGGAAACCCGTGCATATACAGAGTAGTTTGTGTAGCTAGAAATATCAAACATTAATTGGGGGAAAATAGTCGTTATTGTTATTGTTATTTTAAATTTATTGACTACCCAACTCCAGTGGACTCTGGAAGGTGTACAAAACTAGAAAAAACATAGAAACAGCTAAAAACTGAGAGCCAGTTTGGTGCAGTGGTTAAGACACCAGGCTAGAAATCAGGAGACTGTGAGTTCTAGTCCTGCCTTAGGCATGAAAGGTGTCTGGGTGACTTTGGGCCAGCCTCTCTCTCTCAGCCCAACTCACCGCACAGGCTTGTTGTTGTGGTTGTTGCTGTAGGGAAAATAGGATGGAGAAGTGTTAGGTATATTCCCCACCTTGAGTTATTTATAAGAATAATACAGATGGGACTTTAAAAGATCTAAAAAAAAAACATTAAATCAAACATTCAACCCAGAATAATCACCAGGTGCTATTAGAAAATCAAAACGTTTAACATTGCTAAATCATATTTGGAAATGTTACAGTTTATCACTCAGAGCAGATAAAGTATAGTAAAGTGTGATCCCAATCTATGGATAGAAAAGAAGCTAAAATCTTACATGGCAAGGAAGTTTATATATTTAGTTTATGTAATTGTAAATAAACTAAATTTAGTTGTTAAGTGAATGTTTCAGGCTATCTTATAAAGAACAAACTTGTGACTCCAAGGCACGTCATAATCATATTATCAAAATTTCCAAGAATAGGGTCCATGCCCAATACCACATATAGCACAATCGCTGTCACATATTTCAAGCAACACTTGGTTGCCCTACAACTGAACCACATCATGACATACTTGATATGTGTGTCACGTTTTCCCTAGTGTGGGCCACTTCATATAAAAGGATTTCCTTTATGACTTTACCAGGCTACACTTTATACCATCACCAGCCCCTGCTTTTGATTTTAAAACTTTGGGATGCTGGTATCTTACTAAGTGTAATAGCAACTATCTGCAAATAGTAAATAATACCTTTAGATGCACAAAGAACTGATATAGTCATATATATTTAGGGATATACACTGCTATCATGAACTGTTATTTAGTTTTTTAAAAAATCTATAATCTATTTAGTTTAGAGATTGAATTTGGAATTACTGGATATATAATGTAAACTTTATCAGTTACTATTTTGTACCTTTTTACATTTCCATGAATTTTATATGACTCGAAATTATGAAATATGACCCAAATACTTATATATTTTTCTAATTTTCTATGAAACAATATAAGCCATCAAGGTGAAAGCTGGTTATTGAACAATGCATAGATTCCAATCTGATTCCTTATATTTTGAGAGCTCTACCTCCCCTTTCACATCCTTTTGTTACTGACAAGTATAGATACAGCAACTGTATCTTGGCAAAAATAGGGGAACTAAATAACTCAGCATGGATTAAGGAACATAAATAACTCAGCATGGATTAAGGAACAGATGGTCCATTTCAAATTCTTTGTCCAAAAGAAAACTAAAGATAAAGAACAATATTATTATTAGGGGTCTACTAATATGACTACTACTTACATGGTAAAATTACTCATGGACAGGGAGATCTGGAATGAAGAATTGGTAGATGGGAGTGAAAGGGCCTATAATCCATTTTCTCCCAACCATTTATCTGTTCCTATTCTCCTCCCCAACTCCTTTTTGCCCAGAATTTCAGCGATATCAGTGTGAATCTTGAATTCACCAAGAGACAACAGCTGAGGGAGATGCAACAGAAAAATGACAGGCAGGGAAAAACTTTAAGCACACACTGTTCTCCTCCTCCTTGGCAACATCTTGGCCCTAAATCACTCCTCTTGAAACAGAAGCATATGCCAAGAATTTTGTTACATGTTCTCTTGGATAACATTCAGTTTAAGTTCTCTCAGCACAGAAAAGATGTATGTGTATTATCATACACGTATTTAAAGGTGCTTTAAAATGAGCTGTAAAATAATCTTTTTCAAATATGGTAATTTTAGTTGTCTTCAGAGTCCTTATTATAAGAGACTCAGCTTCAGAAGAAATGGTCAAAAAATTATCTAAACTAATAAAAAAATCTTCAGTTGTTCTTGCAATATGCAAATTTCACTTTGTGGGAGAGTGAATTCTATTTTTGTATTTTGCTTGGTTTCCTTACACTACTTCACTGAAAATTTTATAAATAAAGCATTATTGTTGTTATTAGGGTCCATTTATCCTGTTAGGTCACAGTCTGATGGGGATAATACAAGAAACATTGGAATGATTGGCACATGGAGTTATTGGTAGCTCTGAGTGATTTATTTACTTACTTACCCCGCATTCACAGCAGCTTCAAGATGGCTTATATAAAATACTGAAGCACAGTAAAAGATAAAAAGCATAGAATGCAAACAAAATATAAATTAAAAATAAAATAGCAGATCAAGCAGATAAAAGAGATCTCTCATGCTGAAATCCAAGAAGATGACCCCTCGGCTAAAAGTTAGTAATAAAGTCACCATATATGGAGTCTACCATAGAAATGTCATTATCTCTGATAGCCATCCATCTATTCTCCAATTAAAATGTGTAAGGAGAGATATGTCTGAACATCTTAAACTTGCACCTTGTAAATGCATGATTCATATGCCTAACTAGAGCATGCAAAGCAAAGATCCTGAAAAAAAAAAGGCTGTGTCTATGATTTTAAACCATTTTGCTCTTGACAAAATGTTTTCTGTAGCCTTTTCAAGCATCAGATGTCATTGTGCAAATTTCTGCAAGAGTGTGTCTCCTCTCAAAATTAAAAATAACTGAAACCTTGTGAAATCACCACAGCTTGTGAAATTTCAAAGATTTTATCCCTGAGATATTATGAGGTCTCATGTGAGAATGCCAAAACCTTGCAAGATTTGATAATTATTCCATGTTCTACATCCTTGTACAGGCCCTTTTCAATATAACTGGCCTTCAAGTACTTGATGAAGGCTATCATATCCCCACCTTATACCAGAGTTTCTTCAATTTCTCCTTTAGGACTTCGTTTCCGGTTTCCTGATTATCCATGGTGCTCTTCTTTAAACTGATTCTAGGTTGTCTGACTACTTTTTTAAATGTGATGCCTAGAACTAGACATGATATTCAAGCAGAGATCTAACAAAAGCAGAATTAGGTTAACTATTATGAAAAAAAAAATGGGAGTCCTGTGCATGGCTCCGATATCATCATAGAGACATCCATCTTACTGGGATATGTTCCTCAATTCATTTTGATATTACTGTTCTTTATACAATATAATTGTGGGTTTGCATCAAGAGCAGAAGCAAATAGATCTTTGCTCCAAGGAGCTTATTGTCTTAACTTTGACAAAAAAGGAAAGAGAAGGGAAGGAAAAAGAAAAGGAAAAGGAAGCGGAGTACTGGAAGCAATATGTTGGCCTTTCTGTCCCATCAGCTTAATATGCAAGGCAAAGGAAGCTCGGGAGCTTAATAGAAAATTGTGAAATTCAGTCTTGTAAATTGATTTATAATATACTGAACATTGATTTAATATCAGTAAAATACTTTCTAGAAATTATCGTTAAGAGGAAAAGGAATGGCATGAAATACTTTATCTATCCATCTATCTATCTGCATAACTATGTGATAGATATATCTCTCACATTTTCTCTAGAAGCTCAAAGCAGGATACATAGCAACCTGTCCTCCATTTTTTCTCTACAGTAACAATCCTATGAGGTACTGTAAATGAACAGGCCCAAAGTTATACTATGAGTTTCATGGCTAAGAGCGGACAAACTGGGTCTCCCCAGTCTCAATCCAACATCTACTATGCTACACTAACTGGTTTATATTCTTATATTTTTGCATTGCACTACTAATCCAAATAAAAAGCACATGTATAAGAAAGTCTCACCTAAAGCCTTTGAATGCATTACTTGTTACCATTATGTTCTTTTATTAATCTCTAACAAACACACATTGCAAAAAAAAAAAATCTTTAAAAAATGCACTTTAATTTCTGCCAGTCAGCAGCTGCTATTTCAATGGCCATTGTTTTATTTAGCTTCTTCAGAATATCCAGGGATGGATCATTTTAGGGCATTCTGAAAAAGAAGGCAGCTAATACAAAAAGTAACCATCCCTGTTGGCTGTGTAGTCAGAGGAGTCTGCAGAGTATGGTAAAAAAACCACAAGACGGGGGCCACAATGATGTGATTGAAGGTCTGCCTGCTTTTTGTGTGCAATGTGGCCCCCATCTTAACTTTTTTTTTTTTACCATACCCTGCAGACACCCCTTTCTAGTATTAAGGAATTTTTTTTAAAAAAGAAATATCTCCTATATATTTTTCCACATATCCATATTTGGTGAGTTGCTGAGATGACTCCAGTGTTGTTAATATCTGTTGCTCTCTCCTTGTCTTTTAATCATAATATTAATATTTTTAATGTATTGTTTTTTATATTACTGTTTTATAGTTTTTATTGTACACCACCTAGAGTCAGGTTTTGTGAGATTGGAAGCCATATAAATATGATGAATCAATCAATCAATCAATATTGCTTTGCAACTTTATGTTTGTGTATCCATTGCACACTTACTCAAGAGAAAACCCATTGAAAATTTGAGAACAGCCTTGCTGGATCTGACCTAGGCCTATCTAGGCAGCCCTCTGTCTCACATGGTAGACCACCAGATGCATCTAGGAAGCCCACAAATAGCAGATTAAGAAATGTTCTTGTTCACCACCAAATATGCAGAAACCTGCAATTGAGTAAACATGCACAGCTTGTGCAGCTTGTATTTACTTTATATACTAAGGTGTCTTAGCTTGTTTCTCATAGAAAAGATGTTCTAATCCCTTGAAACTTGTCTTGTTTTTTGTGTGTTTGTGCATAAGTACATGTATACTTTTCCCCGCTGTAACCTCCAGTAAAAGCAGGGGCAATTACAAGCTTTTCATTTGGGGGGTTTTAAATTTATTTATTTATTGCACTTGGATTCTGCCATTTCCCCAGAAATACAGAATGACAGATACCTGGCTTTACAATAGCACTTGTTGAAAAGATCTGGGAACAGTAGGTGGTTGTTAACTGAATATGTGTCAGCAGTATTACGTGGCTGAAAGAAAACAGGCAAATGAAATATTGGGCTGCATCAATGGAGATGCAATTTCTAAATAACTGGAAAAATAACCATTCGATTTTATTCTGCATAGCTCAGACCTCACTTGGAGTAGTGTTCCTTTTCTGGACATCACACTTCAATAGGACAACCACGTCCGGGCTGCTAAAATCCAGCCAACCACTAAATGGCAGTAAAGAGGGCTTTTTTCTGTAAATCTTTGCTACTGTCTAGTGGTCTTTATCTTTTTTGCAGCCCAAATATTGTAAATCTAGTTTACAAAACATTTAGATAAACTGTAGTTTTGATGCTTACTGATGTTTAATAAATAAGCATCAAGTTAAAGTTTTTTCTAACTGTATTGAGTAATGTGTATATGCTTGCTCTGATCTGGATATAGGGTTAAACTGAAAATGTCCTGGATGCAAACTAAACTTGAAATTATCCAAAATAATTTTCCAACAGGAAGAAGACTAAGTCTTCTTCTTTATCACCCCAGAGTTCAAGACACACAATAAAGATTTAATGCTACAGGAAGGCAGATTCAAACTGAATATTAGAAAGTTGTACCTAACAGTGAAAGCAGTTTGACAGAGGAACCAAACAGCAAGAAAGATGACAGACTCCCTTCAACTGGATGTGTTCAAGCAGAAGCTGGACTGCCAAGTGTGGTTTAATTGGGATTACTACAGTACACTGACCTAAATGTCCCTGTCTGACTTTATGATTCTAAAATAAAATACAGAAATTGATTTCACATTTAGTCCAGTCTCTATGTTCAACATACCTCATATGTTATCTGCTTATTCTTCAATCAAAATATAAGCCCCAAAGCTTATTTTTAAATAACACAGGGAAACAGAAGGACATGTAGATACAGGTAGAGGCTAGGCAGATATATACTATGGAGATATAGCATCCTTAAAGTGGGGAGAACGTTCAGATGCTTATACTAGCCTTGTCCCCACCTACTCAGTTGCTGATTCTCTCATGTTGAACATAGAACTCTTAAGAGGAGAAGGCTATTTGGGATTGTACATCCAGAAAGAGGACAATGGGTAGAAACGGAGACATTGGAAGTAAAGAATGCTTTAAGGTCTCCTTTCACCCTCAGCTCTCACTTGGCCAGAATTCTCTCTGTGATGGAAGATCAAAGATCCAGTAATTTACCAAACCAATAAATAAATAAATAAGAACGAATATGGGTCTCTATGGCCCAAGTTCAGATGTAATGTTAACCACTACATTACATAAAACCGTCATAGTGTTTAAACCATCTATTTTCAGATAAGAAGTTCTGGGGAGTGACAAAAAGGGGAGGGGAGTTTGGGATTGCAAGTTGTACATCCCAAATTTAAAGTGAGGGAATATAGGAAAATTGACTTATAGAAACAATTGCCCATCAAAGAACAGTTTCATTTCTCATGAATGACCTGAAATGACGGGAAGAAAAAGTTAACTGCATATTGCTGGTTATCAGTTTAATTAGAGGATCTTTGGGGTCATTTAAAAGAAAATACAAGTTAACTGTGAGAAATCTACATACTCTGTGTGTGTGTGTGTGTGTGTGATCAGCATTGTTTCAATGAGCAATTTGACAAAAAGGACAGATTAGAGACAGAATGGCAGTAACTCCATTTTCTCCAACAGACTTTCATCCAGGAAATTTAGCCCACTATTATTTACAAATAATGGATGCCCTATTTAATTCAGAATCAACATAAAAATAACAGAGTGAACTAGACCAACCACAGTGAGGTGCAAAGAAATAATTATGGCAATCATTTCCATCCTCAAGATGTGATAAAATAAAGGTTGAAGAAATTATCAACAACTTTGGTTAATACCAGCACTGGAGAAAAATACTTAGATAATAATCAGAAAATCAGTCCAGAATAAAATATAAGAGAACATACTAATTAACTGGAAACAGCACAAGTGTACTTCAGAAAAGAAATATGTCAGAAGTATTCCTGCTGAAGTTGACCACATCACATTGACTGCAGTGCGAGAGTTAAACAAATGTCTAGTTCTTTCTTGTTCAAGTCAATGGAACCTGTAAATGCTTAACTATGTTTGGAATGTGTCCTTTGTGTTTTTAATATAAATTTGATGGAAGTTTTGGTCTTACGATTCTGAACAAAGATGTAAGAGGAATGCCTGTCTGAGAAAGCTGCTTAGCTTTCTTTATGCCAAGTTACCAAGGGATCTAAGAACAGTAACAGAACACGTGGTTTTTATTAAAGAGATCCCAGATTCAGGAATAAGGATTTCTTCCATGAAAGTGCTGACCACTGGAACTGACCACAGTGGACTAGTTAGACAAATAGTGTTACCTGGTTAGTAGCAGCTTCCTATATTCTTAAAATTAATGCAAAAGAATTATGATTTCAGAGGGTCTGCCTTTCCCCCCACCCATTCTTCTTGGGAATGTTTTTGTTAGTTTTAATAAAATGCATAGGGATCTGTCTCACTGTTTCCATTAAAAAAAAAACCTGACACTCATATCGTTCTGGATCCAGTCAGTGAAAAACAGGTAAACAAGGGACTTCAAAACATTTCCTAATAATTCTTATGGTTAGTATTATTCATATTTGCATGACATGTTGAACTACAAGTTAGCCAGCTACATTTTAGTCTAGGATGCTACATGACCCCATCTTATATGGGGAGTTTATGGTCCAATGTATTGTGCATATCTAGGAAACTGTTTTCCTTCCAAGAACCATGATTAAGTTGATATGAATAAACATGTCATCTGAACATAGTCTGTGTCTTACATAGAAGAACATTGTAGAAAATGTGTCTATGACTTTAGACTCTTTTCTGTGATTGTGTGATTTTTTTAAAAAAAAATTAAGCATTATAAGCCAATTTGAAACAACCATGACATGTTATGGCACTCATATAGTTTTCTCATTTTATAGATAAGAAATTAAGGTGGAAAGAAGGTTAGACAGTGAGTCTGGAGATGTGCTCATGATTTAAGGTCAAGCCTGTGCATATTATGTTTAGAACACAGTTGGTATTGCCTTGTTCCTTTAAAATGTTTAAATAGCAGCTGGAGGGAGGGGAATCCAGACTCAGGCTATAGTAAGAAGGGGAGGTATTCTCTTATGGCCCTGTTATACTGTGAGTATGGAGTGTTCTCCCCTACGCTTAACAGCAGCGTAGGAGGGAAGGGGCATCATCACAGAGAACAATGTCAGTTATTCCTCTCCGTACTGCAATTCCTATTGTCCTTTTAAATGTTTCTTAAAATTTAGAAGGAAACATGCAGAAACATCATTGTCATGCTTTAATGTATAGTTTATCTAGGGGCCGCAGTGTTTCTAATATTTCTGGTTTCTGTTTCTAGAAATACTTCTCTTTTACCAATGAGGGCTTTTTTAAAAAAAAATTTAAAAGGGGTATGTGTGAGAATCCAGTTCCTTGTTATAAAAATGATTGCTAAAACTTCCTGAGAGACTGGAAGAGTATTCTTTTCTTCAGAATGAAAAAAAAGGTGAAAGGTCCCCTGTGAAAGCACCGAGTCACGTCTGACCTTTGGGGGGGGGGCGCCGCTTTCATGACGTTTTCTTGGCAGACTATAGAGTGGGGTGTTTTGCCATTGCCTTCCCCAGTCGTCACTTCCCCAGCAAGCTGGGTGCTCATTTTACTGACCTCGGAAGGATGGAAGGCTGAGTCGACCTGAGCCTTTATTTCTTATTTCTTCAGAATACCAATACCTAATATGGTTTGATCTTTGCCCATATAAAATTAATCCTTAGGCATACACAGAAACCTATGGCATAGCCAGGGTTTGCTCCTTACCTACACTGATTTCATGAAGGACATATGTGCTGTCCACAGGGAATTTGTGCAAGAAACAGTTGCCAGTCACAAACCACATGAGCTCATACCATATAATGAAGGTCAAAACTTGTTGCTTTAGAATCTACAAATTTTAAAATTCCAACAAATTCTATATTAAATCTTTCCCGAATACATAAATCTATTTTAGTGTTGATAAAATTCACACCATCTTTTACACATTACAGGGCACCTGTAATTTCTCACTATATATTTGACTTGAAAGATGTCTGGATATTCCTATGATTTACAGAAATTATCAAGAGGGATTTTCTTGAACAGCGGAAGCTCTTATTTTCTTATCTAACATTATATAATAACTTTAAGCCCTCATATTTTATTTTAAGACATATTCTATCAAGAAAAACTGAATTATTTCTCCTCAAAACTGAAAATATGCCAAATTCAGTCCAGATCATAGTTTGAAGTTGTATCAGAAACCCTTCTTGCATGCTTTCTTGAAAAACTGAGATTGCAGATAGCTATCATGCCAAAACCATTATCTCTATACAGAGGCACAGAACAATATTATATTTAACCAGAAGGACTGAATACTGTATTTAAATTAAACTACCCCCTGCTTCTCAGGAAAGAATAAGAAAAAAAGCAGAAGCACAGAGAAAATCCCTGTCCCATCTTGTCAACCTAGAGTTGTCAGTCTCAGCTGAAACCAGTCCTAAGATTCTTCACTCCATTAGATGTTCCATGTGAAAGCCTACTAAAGGTCTAAGTATGTGTTTGTATACAAAGTTCATTGACCCTCCATCTGCATGTGACAACTTCTTTCTCATATACAACTTATTCCCTCACATAGAAATATATAAGCATACACACACACAAACAAACACACACACAGAGTTCTCCCTTCTTCAGCAAAGGAGGAAAGCAAGGTAAGGGAAAGGGGTAGGGGATGCATGGGAATGCATCCAATGCATGGGAAGGTTAGGGGGAAGCAAAACTAGATGGAAATGAGTCATGGGAGATAACAAAGCAGACTTGGAAGGAAACAAAAGAGAGGAAATATCTTTTTATGTGTTATACAAAAGATTAGCTTTAGCAGGTAAGTTGCTAACACCAAGCAACTGCTAATCTTCCAAGGTTTCCATGCTTTTCAGCAGCAACAAACCAGCCATTGAACTGCCACCCATCCCCTTGTTTTTAGCAGCTCTTTTCTTCTGGTCATTGGATAACAGACTTCCTCTCTCTTCCCATTCACTGATAATTATTGCTTTCTATCAGATAAAAGGAGCAATGTGCATTTCTCAATAATAAATAAAAATATTTCACAAGGTATAGCCATGGATAACTGGACATGTAAAATTCTCTAGTACTACTCAGAAATCACAGAGAAATCCATTCCTGAAAATCTGGAAAAAGATGGCAAACATGGAATGTGAAGGAGACAGAGAATGAGGAGAGGAGGATCTAGAAGACCATCAACAGAACCAGAGTGGTAGGCAGAGACATCTAATTCATAGGGACACAGTTCATTCAAAGAGCTTCCTTCCACTACTCTTTAATTCAATAAACACATTTCTTCTGGCTCAAGAGAACTTCCCAATTAATTGTATCTCATATTGTTTGGGTTTCAATCTTCTGCCTGAGGCATTAAACTGTCTTAGACAGAAACCATTTTTTCCATTGCATTGGAAAGTACTGCAGCTCAATATAGACCTGACTATTCAGCTCCATTTCTAAAATCCAGCTGTTAAAAAATACACAATATTGCTTTAGATTCAATGGTAGTATTGAGTTGGGATCAACAGCTACAGTTAAGAATAGATAAACAACGTGAAACCCTCACACCACCAGCTTAATGACAAAAATTCCAGACATGCAGATTTTGATGCATCCTCCCTTTCTCTCTTCTCCTACATGCACCAAGCATGGCTTTAGTCAGAAAATGCTGATCATGCAGAGGCAGCAAAGAAAACAATGTTGGCACATTCCTTTTTCATACCAGTGATATCGCTAACAAGAAATTCAGCCACATCTGCAACTTTGGATAAACATTTTCTCCTTTAATAAATACAAATTACTTCTGCGCTGAGCTAGTTAAATTACTAAAAAGACGGAGCTTCCAACACTGACATATTTTAAAGAAGAGGTCCTTCTGTTGATGTTGTTGTTTTTGCCCCAAATCTCACACCAGTATAATTCCAGTCAAAATAAGATGCTTTTTTTCTCACACACGAAATTAGAATATTACATCATCATTATATAATATTGCACATAGTTGTGAATAGCACACCAACCAGCCACTTCTGCTTTCTGGAATTCATCATGTGAAAAGATATCCTTAATTTGGTCCAGTTTTCTAGCGCACCATAGGGTTAGTTTTGAAGAATGGGGTAACAGTGCTTTAAATAAATAGAATCTAAACAAAATGAGACTAACAATACCTACAGTTATGGCTTGAAGTAGTATGTATACTGTTAAGGGGAAGGGGGGAAAAAACCCTCATGATGTTCCTTGGAAGTCATTCTGAAATGCCTTTGAATTTCTGACTTAGTAAACAGATGTGCAAGCACACAACTGCCAGACTCCTCTCCATCGAATATACATGAACAGCTGCTGAGGAACATATGTCACTCCTGTTTCAACATTAAGAAGAAGCTGAAAAGGTACACTTGCAAGTGCATAATAGCAGACATCCATCATCACTACAACCACCACCATCATCATAATTATTAAGTTTAGAAATAATTTAAGTGTTCATTAAAGAAACTTTATCTAATATAGCATCGAGTGGGGACTAATCAGATTTCTTTTAAGTATCTCTCTCTACTATATATCTGCCCCTTATGTATCACACACAACATTGTAACACAAATACAAAACGGCAGTGGCTTGCATGTCAAAGCATGTGTCTTTATTTTGGCATCATTATGTTTAGGAACACCTACGATTAGGAATACCGATGATACTGAGACAACATCTGAAGGTTGTTGTTTTTTTAAAAAAAACTGGGGTTGAATGAATCTACCCATTTAAGGATTTTTTTTCTATTTAATTATATGATCCATACCAGAGGCAACATCTGTATTACATTGACTGAAGGTTTACAAATAGCATTCACATTACTGAGCTTTCAAGAACATGTCACCAAGCAAAATTTTAAAAATGTAAGGGACAAATGAAAAAGGGGGAGGGACAAGATTGATGTTCAAGCCATGGTACAGCACGTTATGATCTTAATATTCCAAAAGTATTCTTAATATAGATGTGGAATTTCCCATAAGATTCTTATTGTTGCTTCTTTCAATGCAACTCTGTATTTTTCTAAAGCAAGGCTGGCTGAGGAATTCTGGGAGCTGAAGTCCACACATCTTCAAGTTGCCATGGTTGAGAAACACTGTTCTAGAGTATATTTTTTTCTCATTTTCTCTTTCTATTTTATTTACACATTGTAGTAGATACTGGAGCTAGTGCTTTGATTTAGACCATATCATCCTTTAATAACTGTAATTTATTGATATTATTATTTGTACTTGTGTTTCTTTTGGTGTTCAGCTTGAAATTTGACAATTTCATTAAATAATAAAGAAGTCACATCTCTCAACATCTGATTTTTCCTACTCAAAGGTTAGTTCAATAGAGCGTTGCATAAATTCAAGAATTGGAGTTCAGAAGATGGAAATTACACAAACATACTATTTTAATCCATATTTCTTCTTATATGTGAATGTTTGTAGACAACATTACCAAATACAACTTTTTGGCAAGTGATCCTTCACTATATTACATTTTGCCAGTTACTGTATTTTGGCTATGTTTTCTTCTATGTACTTTTCTTTCACTGATGAATTATATCATGACATTTGAAGAAATATGAATTTCAAAGAATTGTGTTCTGGCTTGCATTCTCATTTGTTACAATGCATTGTTTTAATAGTTTCCAGAAGGAGAATTCAAGTTAGCCGATTACAACAATAACACCAAAGAGTCTTGTGCAGCCTTAAAGACTAGCATACTTTATAACATAGGTTTTTGTGGACTACAGTTCACATTTCATCCAATGCACGTGGAGCATAAAACATGAATGTTTATTGCATCACTTTGTTGGCCTGAATGCCGTAAGACTCTGATTTTCTTGCTAGATCAGTCATCAAACCATTTGAGATGCACCCAATCATTTAGCAACCAGCCAACTACTTTTGAAAGGATCTTCTACAACCCTACTGTTTCTTCACTGCAACTGAGATACAAGTTGTGTCAAATGGAGGGTCTGTTTGTCACCCACAGCAGATCCACATGTCAATCTCTCATGCTTCCAGTGATGATAAATCATGTCACCTTTCACCTTTCACCTTGCTGGCCATCAGGCCTTTACTGCATGTTCACTTTCCTATTATCTATTTGTATCATTTCTCTCATCCACCACACCACTGTAAGAACCCTGCTTGGTCCTCTTTCACTGGCAACCCTTCTCCCTGGACACAGTTCTAGTACCTCTGACTGTTGTATAACCAGTGTGCAACCTTTTTTTAAACCTCTGTTTTAATGTGCACTTAATTGCTCATTTAGAGGTTTGATGCATTTATTCTTGCATTTAGAATATGCATATACATATATTAGTGTCAGTTTTCCACATCATAATCAAGTTGTTCATTTCATGAATATTCACAGTTGCATGCTCAAGCCAGAAGGAATGCCCTTACCGTCATTGTTGACACTTTCCAATGCTCAATCAGCATGATGTCTCCCTTTTCTTCTTTTTTCTATCCTGTGTCATTGTCTGGTTGAGTTAACAATGCTGTATGAACATCTTTCTTTCCATTTACACATAACTATATATACTCCCATATACTGTATCACACTCAAGGATCCAGTGGGACTGTTTCTTAACTCCATCAGCCTTAGAAATCCACTGCCCTTATCAACGTATCCACCCATGAACTATCCAGTTGCTGGGAACCCTGTCCTCTGTTTTCCAGTCACATTGTCGACTACCCAGTCATTGACATGCTGTTACAAAAAGATTTCTATAGAGGTTGTGCCCCTCTGTCATGTTCTTGCCAATTTCCAGAGGGCAATTGTCTTCTCACTCTGGACTTCTGATGTACCACAGCTGGTAAGGCTGGGGTACATTGGTGGGCTGAGGAAATCAAGGTCCTCTTATGGTTAGTCAAGCTGAAAGATGTTGCTTCTTGCCAGCCACCATCTACTCTTTCTAGCTGCAGTCTGGCACGTTGTGCATTATCTGGAGAGGGAAGTCTTTGAGAAGACATCTCTGCAAGTCTGGATGAAATTTACAAAGCTAAAGGCAGAGTTGTACAGGCTCCTCTGTAGGAGGCGAAGCCACTGTGTGAAGAGGAGGGCATGGCAACTGACAAATGGCCACACTGTTGCTTCCAGACTTCTGTGACAGTGGTCAACTGCTGTCTGAGGAAACCTTGTCCACCTTCTGTTCCACACTGCAAGCAGCTCTACTTTTCCTTACAGTCATTCCCTGTCCCCAGTCAGGGATTTTACCCCACAGACTGGTCCCTGACTGCTGGTGTTCCTGGGGGTGGTTAGCATGTGTTGTTGTAATCAAGCAAAGTACTTTAAGCCGCCCAGATAAAACTCCAGACTTTCCTAGTCTGTTTTTTCAATCCAAGCCAAGGGGTATGGTGTAGCAGCAGCTAGGTGCCCAATGCTGAACCCAAGATAAGAAGACTGGGAAAGGAGGATCTAAAGCAACCACATGAGAAAAGTTCCAAAGGACCAAGTATGGGTAAGCTGTAGGGTAAAAGTTCCAAGGCTTTGGTGTTTCACAGAAGCAATGAATAATTGACTGTGTGGCCCATTTTCCCTTTTTCAAAAAAGGGAATAAAAATACAAAGAGACATGCACAAAACAGGAACTGCCCTGGAGTGAAGAGCTTCCCTCAGCTGTACAATCATGGGAACACCAAGGGGCAGACAGAGCAGCAAAGGACCAGGGTGTACCATGGCATATGGCAGGACCAGGGGGAGATATGTAAGAAGTGCCTTCTTGAGATACTTCCCTAACACTCCTCAATGCAGTATTCATTGCCTGCATAGTGACTTGAAACAGGATGCATGGAGGGGGACACCACTGCTATGGAGCACAAGAACCCATCCTATGGATGACTCTGCAGTGGGATTGCAGAGGTTTGTGGACACATGTCCTGAAATGAAGGATGAGGCATGCTTGCAGTAGAGCAAGGCACTGTATAGATTAGGCCTCAGTGTATTCCGGTAAGAGATTTAGGTTCAAATCTCAAATGAAATCCCCACAAAGTGCAAAACAAAACTAAACTAACATGTCAAAAGAAATGTCCAGTTAAGTTGTTCACTTTGCCCACTTGTCTGCTGTTTGCATTTGATTTGAAAATGATGTTGAGACAGGGAAGGCAACCTGGTATTCTCCAGATGTTTTGGATCACAGCTGTCACCATCCCTTTACATTGATTCCTGCCAGTAGCAGTGAACGGGTGTTTAAGTCCCAGACATCTAGAAGTTAGGGAGTCCAGATTTGAGAACTACCAAGACCTTGTAGAAAAGTTTTGAGCACAGTATAAAAGGCAAAACGTTAGAGAAGGTGCTGAGCTGTTATCCCGACCCTACTCCCAGACAAACACACACACACAATGTAAGAATTTCGGAAACCAATGAGTGAGGCTGTGTGTGAAATGCTCTACAACTCATACACTTCAGGCACAGCGCCCAGACCATACTGAGCTGTGCCTCAAGTCATTGCTCTCAAGGGGACCCGCTGGAGGCCCTTGAAAATGTGAACAAGCTGCTCGCTTTGTGTCGGCGGGCGGCTCTTTGGAAATCCGTGCGTGTCGTCCGAGTAGAAAGCGCTGCCGTTTCAGCCTTTCTTCTCCCTCGGATAAAGGCAAAACACCCAGAAACTTCAGTTCCCCCACCGATAGAAGAACGCAAAACTTTGCAAAGGACTCTCTTCAAACCAAGGGATCGTTCCCAGCTTTATTTCCATCTCTCCTCTCTAAGTTCTGAAGAAACAGGGCGAAAAGTTTGCTTGACCCAAAGGCAGAGGATCAAAAGAGAAGCGAAGTAGCGTCGGGTGAGGGGAAGCGCTCTGATCGATACCTTCTCCTCAGGCGCTGGGAAGGCGAAGCGGAGGCACGCGCGTGTCAGTCAACGCCGCAATTTCATCTCGGGAGCCTGGTGGACGACGAGGGCGGGGAGGAAGATCGTGGAGGTTGGAAGGCAGGCTGAACCACGCGCTGGGAGGGGCAACGGGGCGGGGGAAGAAAGAGAGATGGCCAGAAGGGGGTCTCCCGGGAGGGAATGGGGCGGGTGGAGTGAGCTAGATGGGAAACAAGCTGGCAGCGTCCCTCGCTATAAATCCAGAACTAACACCGGACAGGTCCAAGCCTCACGACCCTCCCTTCGAGTTACCCAGGGGACTGGGTTGAGCTGAGCCTCCGCCTTCGAGCAGTAGTAGCACCAGCACGCTCAGAAGGCGAAGAGAAGGGCTTGTAGCGGGCAGAGAGACTGAACTAAGCGAGAAGAGGGGACGCTCCACCAGTCCGTAGGGGTACCACCGCGGCCGCCTCCTCGCCCTACGAGACACGCGCAGAGGCCCTCCTGTAAGTTTCGTTCCGCTCCGCTCTTTTTAGCGCAACTCCAACTTCCTTAATAACTACCGTGCATTTGGTTTTATGTCCCCCGGGCCCACATCTGTAGGATCAGGTAAAATGGAAAGGTCGGAGTAACTATGCCTTGAAGTTACTGATGTTGCAGCAGCGATGAGCGCTGGCTGCTCCTGCGAGGGGCAGTTGCGTTAGTAATAGTGGGGGCGGGGGCGGGAGAGATTATTTCCTCCTCTCCCTTCTTTGCTTAAAAGATGGGCAGTTCCAGCTAAATTACAGCAACTTGATTTCTGAATCTCATAGAACTCGGGTAAACATTGAATGGGCTACAGAACTTTAGTTAAGTATTACAATTCTGGAATATTTAACTCCCTCCATTAAAATATTTAGAATTTGGAGGTATTTAACTTGCTAAGATATTTATAGATATTTAATTGCTGCTAGGATAAAGTATTATTATGCTCTTGTTTTTCCAAATTATTAAGCTTTATTATTATTTACTATGCTACAAAGATAGCAAGTGGAATTGCATTAATCAGTTCACGATAATAGTTTAGTGACTGGGCCCGACAATGAAGAGAGTTCTGTTGTTCCAAAACTAGCTCCTTGAAACAATGCCACAGATTTAGCAGCATGCGGAAGATAGAGAGTTTGCACACTTCTAGCCACATCATATGAATCCTCTTGTATTTCTTATCAGCACCTCCAGACCATCCCATAAGAGGGTAGGGTGCAAGCCCATTACAAGTGGCAAATTTTCCAACTCATCACAGCAGCCAATGGAAGAGGTGACTTTCTCAGCCATAATTTGGATCTAGAAAACAAACAATTGATTTCAAGATCTATTCCCTTCTGAACATCTGAAATTATTTTCCTGCCAGTATTGTATCTTAACTATCTCCTTGTTTTTCTAGATTTTCTTTCACAAGATAATGTTTATGGATACTGTTTTCTGGGGGCTTCAGTGCATTGGCTCTGTGCATTGGCTCTATGCTGGATTGCAGCTAAACTGCAATTCTGGAGAGGCTCTTTAGGTTTGGCTAGGCTGTTTAAAGAGAGCCTCGTGTGGCGCAGAATGGTAGGCAGCAGTATTGCAACCAAAACTCTCCCCATGACCCGAGTTCAATCCCAGCGGAAGCTGGATTCTTGGGTAGCCGGCTCAGGTCGACTCAGCTTTCCATCCTTCCAAGGTCAGTAAAATGAGTACCCAGCTTGCTGGGGAAGGTGATGACTGGGGAAGGCAATGGCAAACCACCCTGCTCTATAGTCTGCCAAGAAAACGTCACAAAAGTGGCATCCCCCCAAAGGGTCAGACGTGACTCGATGCTTGCACAGGGGACCTTTCACATAGGCTGTCTAAAGTCCATTGAATTCAGTGGCATTTAAATAGCCAAACTATCTACAGGATCACAGTCACATGTTCTGGTTAGGAAAGAGTCTCACTCAATTCTATGACCTACAGTGCCTTCTCATGTCCCCCTGATTCCATTTGGAAAGCTCCATGGACATGTTTAATTTAGTTACCCATTATTACTTCTGACTGTTCCAAACCTGTTCATTCTCTTGGCATTTGGCTGATATATATTTGTATCCTGTATTGTGGAACACAGAAGCTGCCTTATGTTGGTAAAATGAGGGATAATTTCTTAACAGTCCAATCTTGCTAGGCAGATCAGACTTTATAGTCTTTGGAGTCATAATGATTGAAAGAATCTGTCATTTATTGCAAGTACAGTACATGATTAATCACCAATAAATATTTAAACTCTGATTAATAAAAACTGAGGATTATACTAACCTTGGGTCCCACAACAATATTTGAGGCCATGTGGAAGAAAAATTGTAAAACATCACCAGTATGGGACCTGTCTATATGGACATTTCCATTGCTATACAAAAGTAAAGGGTGAATTGCACCTAGATAAAGTCTGTCTAATACATCAAAATGAACACAGATTCTTTGCTATGTGTAAAATAATCAGAATAAACATTGCTTGGGTTGTATGTACAGATAAAGATTAAAAGCCATGTCTTTTTGTCTTACCTTTAAACTGCAATTAGTGGTATTACTTGAGTAGAGTTGGAAAGATTTGCTCCCTGACCTTTGGTGTATAATTATGAGACCCTACCAGAAACTGACATTTGAAAAGGGAGAAAAATGCTTGGGAAACCAAGACATAGAAAATGGTGGGAATTCCCCAAATGGAATGTTGATCACTTTTTCATCCATGGAAAGCATGCATGTGAACATCCCAGGAGTCTAGACTGGGAAAGGACTGTGTAAGATTGGATGGGGCTATATCAGAGACACCTTAGCTTGCTTAATGGAGACACAAAAGAAACTTCAAACAGGAACAAGGAACAGCTCTGGCATTTGAAGAGCAGAGGTGTGCTAGGCCTCAGACACTGAGGAGAAAGGAAATTGAATAGGAAGTAAGCACAATCAACCCAGTTCTCATCTCCTTCTGCAATTTGTTTGGATACAAAACAAACTTGATCCCTTTTGTTATTTCTTAAGGAGTCATGAGTTGGAGAGAAACAGGTGCCTCACAAAGACAGTCTTGGCATATTAATGGTGTCCCTGAACATAGTCACTTCCCAGGTGGGGTTTTGGTTTTTTTTTTTTTTCCCCAGACTATGGTCTTTGGGCTCACTAGCTCTGTCAGCTACTTTAAAGAGGATACATTTTTGTCCACTGGCTTTTTCCCTCCCACTGGGTGTTCCAGGGCTAAGAATTGTTTGATGCTTCCTTTTATTGTCCTAGTTACTTCATAGCAAATATGACCTGATTCACAAGCTTAAATTTAGCAATGGATTCTTGCTTTTCTATTTCATTGCCCTGGCTAAGCATTGCAATGGTTAAGACTGTAGACCCTCAGGCCAATGTGATGCACTGGGTAAGGTGTGGAACAGGACGGGGGAGAGTTGGGTTCAACTCCATTCACAGCCATAGGAATGGATTTAAAAGTAACCTGGGGCCAGTTACTCTTCCTTAGCTCAACTTACTTCACAGTGTTGCTGTTCCCCATGAAAGCTGTCTTGAGCACCTGGAAAAAGAACGGTTATAAAGCTGATGATACCAAGCTTTTCCCATCCTATTCTTAATCCACAGGCAGTATATCTATGGACTTGGTTGACTGGGGACTGTAGTCCTACACTTCCAAAAGATGCCAGGTAAGGGAAGTATGGTATAACTCTAAACTATTGACCTCATTAGGACTTCTTTCACAATAATCATGGATAAAACTGAACTGTCAGAATGAGGTCTGAGTCTGTCTTTCAGAGCAAAACATGCTGTAACCTGAGCCCATGTAGAAATTTATTTGGGGCTTCAGAAATCAATAAATCAGAATGGTTAATGATGGGTTTCATTATGGGGAAGAGAAGATCAGTAGTAGAGCACATGTCATATATACACAAAAAATCTCAAGTTCAGCCCTTTGAAGTGGTTGGGGAAGACCTCTTTTTAAGAATTGCTACCAGTGAAGTACACAGAATTGAGTTAGTAGTCTGTATGATCTCATAAATTGGCTTCTTAAAGAACTATAGTAATGTCTCTCCTATCAACATCAGGAGAGACAGAAACAACATCAAGCCTTCCACACATTGCACTGCATTATTGACTGACATTGTTCCTACCTTTTTTTTCCAAATCCAACTTTTACCAATAAAAAGAGAAGGACTAGCTCATTTGTATGCAGAACATACCATGCATTTTCACCAACTAAAAGCATCAGGTAGAATTAGACAATTGGAAAGACCTCTGCCTAAGATTTAGGAAACTGATGCAAGTTGAGCAATATTGTGTTATCTCTTCAGACAACATTGGACTACTTAGAAGGCTTGCTGCATTTACTCTAAAAATCTTCCATTTCCAAGAGGAAAAAAAAATATTTTCTCATGCCTTTTAAACTCACTCTGATTTTATACTATTTTAGTTCTCTGGATTATTTTTCTGCCCTGAGTTTTAGGCTGACTTGTTATTGCAAAGTTCTTTTCATTGCCCTGTGTTTAAAACTGGTATGCAGATTTTATAGGAGCATTACTATGAATTGGTTTATCTTATGGCTCTTCCTGACAGCTGAACTAAAGTGCTACCCACCTGTCCTTGATTTTTAAAAAAACTATAACTTGCTGTGTCTATTGACAATCCTATTCTGCCACAGGCATGATGCCAGCAAATGGTGCTGTCTTTATTTAAGGTATATGGTGCACATTAACGACAGAGATTGATGGATTCCCCAGCTATATTTTCCTCCATTCACACCAAATGTTACCATCCGATGGGAAAATAACCACCAATATTAACATATTAATTAATGGTAGGAAAAAAAGTTGTCAGACCATGTCCATGTCAAGGTACAAGTGGGGAATGGCCCTTAATCACTGCAGAGAAAGGGAGAAGGAAAATGAAAATTCTTTACTGTTCTTATGAGATTTGTAGTCCAACACATCCAAACAACACCAAGTTGAAAAGATACGAGATGGCCAGATAAATAGGCAGATGATAAGTCTTTACAGTTGTTTTCTAATAGCTATAGTTTTGTGCTAAACCAGTTATATCCATAAAGTAAGGCATAACCCAGGAAGAATTATTAGTGGCATAAGATTTTTGTCAACATAGCCTTGTTAATCTCTCACTATTATCATAGCAGTGTTCTAGAGAAGCAAATCCCATGGAGATCTGACTAGCTCTCTAGTGAATGTCTGTAAGAATTTGTCTTTCTGTTTTTGGAAATAATATTGCTAAGTACACCTGATTAAACACTCATTTCTTGTTTTAGATGGATATATTCCATTGCTAGCCTACTTGCATATTTTATAATCAGAATTGCTGTGAGATATTTCTCTTAAATGATCTCTGAACATCTGGGCTTCCTCTAGATGACAACAAAGAGTCAGAACTTTATGTATCTTTTTCTTTTCATCAGGATGTTTATAACCCAGATTTCATAACCTTGTTTTAAACCAGCAATATTATCTCCTCATAAATTGTCCTGGTAAGATAACACCAATCACATATTAGCATAGACTTATCACATCTTAACTGAATTTGAATGATAATTCTATTGTCGTCTACAATGGTAGGGCCACTATGCATATCATGAACCACTTTTAGTCTTTACACTTTTCAGAACACAGGGATTTCATAAATTCCCCAGTCTATTTTTCTCGCCATGTCAGGGCATTAGATTGGCTAAAACAGATGATGCCTGATAATACACAGTGGTACAAAAATAAGACAATCGTCAGGATAAGTTTTCTTAGAAGAATGTCCTACCCTCTATTTTTTGCCAAAATCCTTTTGGTTTTGTGGAAACCAGTTTGGTCTAGTGGTTAAGGCAATGGGCTAGAAACCAGGAGACTGAGAGTTCTAGTCCCTCCTTAGGCATGAAAGCCAGCTGGGTGACCTTGGGCCAGTCACACTCTCTCAGCCCAACTCACCTCACAGGGTTGTTGTTCTGGGGAAAATAGGAGGAGGAGGAGTATGTTAGCCACCTTGAGCTATTTAGAAAAATAATAAAATAAAATAATGACAACTCAAATAATTACACTGAAAAATAGCTTCCTGTATCATCATCTGATTATCTTGGAAGAGATCTATGTAGTGGATAAGAATCAACACCGATCTGATGATACATAACCAATCAATATTATCACCCCAGCCAAGATTACCAGTGGTACACAATTCAGAATTTAGGTTAAAAAAATGTAGAGAAGGAAATCATGTCAGGTTTTTTAAAAATCCTCACTTTTTTGGTAGTTTTCACATAATTTCCTTAAAAATAAAAGAAGAATGCTTTATTGATGGGCTTCAGTAAGTATATCTAGTGTGTATATTTTATTTATTTGTTAGATTTATATCCCCCCTCTCCTCCCAATGTGTACATCGAGATCTCCATTCATTTTATCTCCACAACAGCAGCTCTGTCTCCTTTTGCACTGTTTCCAAGAAGACTACATGGGTGTCTTTGTGTAGTTATTAGAAACTGAACTCAGCTCAGAAAAGATTTTGTTCTTTTGCTCATTCGATCAGCTGTATCCAACAGTGCATATTGCCCTCCCACTCAATATAAAAGAAAGAAAATGTTAGGAGCTCTGCTTAAAGATTCAGAAGGCTATGCCAAATACTGTACATGCTCCACCAGTATTTTTCTTGGGATGGGGGAAAAGAAGTGGAGTGAGCATCAACTTCTGAGGTACATGAGACAAGCTTGGGTAGTAATTACCAAACAGCTGACCGTGTTTCTCCAGTTTTCTCCTTGTGAGAGAAGATAATTCCTTTGGAAAAAGAAAATAATTGCTAAACCTCTGACCCCTAGTGTGCGGCATGATAACTATTTAATGTATGTTAACATTTCATTTATTTATAAGGGATGAATGGAATGTGACAGTGAGTTTGAAGAAAGGAAACAGTTCCTCATGAAATAAGGGTCTCTTGACTCAGCTTTCTGTTATCTCACAATAATAGATCAGGTTAATAAGAGGGCTGCTTTGCAAGATGGAGTGCATAGACCTTTACAAAAAATACCAGACAACATTTAGTTGGTTCATTTATATATCTGTAAGTCAATCAGCACAAATCAAAGCAATAAAACCTACAACTCAAAAACAGTTATAAAACTCCCACACAGCCTAAGCATTTCCCCACTAGGATTAAATCTAAACTGGAGAAGAAAGAAAATAGATCTTTCATTCAGAGTGGCAAAGAGTAGATGCGTGAGTAAAGTATCTAGTGGAAGGGCATTTGGAAAACACCTTGAAATTAAATATAATCTCTAGACTCCATTCACAACATTTTCCCCAATTGGACAACAACATACATCATCCCAGCCAAGTTTACCAGTGGAATCTTACACAATTCAGAATTTAGGTTAAAAAAAATGTAGAGAAGGAAATCGTATGAGGTTTGTCAATCACAATGTTGTTCAAACTGAGTTTAAAAAACCTGTTCATGAATGTCACAGATATGAAGTTCTTTCACTACAATTTTTATCTTCTTGGGGGGAAAAAATTGCAGGGTTGATCTTCTGAGACTTTTTCTGTCATTTGGAAAACTAGTCAAAACAAAAGTTTGAATTCTCTTTTATTATTTTAATAAATTATATTGTACAGTTATCCAGTGTCTCCTCCCCAATTATCATTATTTTAATAAAAATCATTTGTGGCAATTCACTGCTTTTCTGCTTTTCAGAAAATGTTCTGCTTTTCAAGAAATGGGGAGAGTGCTTTATGACTCAGAGGCAGAATAGATTACCCCTATATACATTTTGGTTTAAATTATAAACTTTTTAGAATCCACATGAGGTAGGACTTGAATCTGAGTAGTGATACTGGAAAGTTCAAAAATTCCTTGCTACTAGTTTTTGTGGCAATTAAAATTTGTATTCTGTCTTTATAAACATCACACTTTCCTTTCAGCCAGAAACAAAATTATTGTAATTTGCAAGAAATACATTTTTTTCATGATCCATTTCTCTAGTTGTCATTACAGTATAAATTTGAATATATGGGTATTCGACCTGTGATTGCAAGACTGTAAGCAGTCCTCCCAAAAATTTTGAGTGCAGTCCTCAAATCCCTTCCAGAACTTGCCACTGATTTCTAATGTCTGTGTGATAGAAGGAATATATTATTAAACATATAGAGTAGTGTTTCTCAACCTTAAGCATTGCTGGCTGGAGAATTCTGGGAGTTGAAGTCCACACATCTCAAAGTTGATTGAGGTTAAGACACACTGATATAGAGAATAAATATACTACTATTTAACAATTCAGTTTAAAGTGAATGAAATTTAAATGAAGTAAAACCAATGAAATCTTTCTCCTGGGCAAGGTTACTTGTTGGAGTGACCTCCCTGTAATCCATTCAAAACCCATATGTTACTTTTAGTTTGAGAAAATGGATCCTTCTGCTGTAGACTGTAAGCCAGGCTGCTTCACGTTGACAAAAATCAAGAAATTCCTGATAATTGTTGCAACAAAGCTGAAAATATAAAGTGAATCTCAAATCTGAGATCTAGATAGACAGACAGACAGCCATATATTATAAAAAGAAAGCTATGTGTTCTTTGTAATTTTAAGTACTATGTCAGAATTGCTGACTACTCTGCATGCTGGAGAGTGAAGACATTATGCATTATTCATCATCTCAAGCTTCATGAGTGGGGCAACATCTCGATGGGAAGCTAAGGTGGACTGGGAATGTCTGAATGAGAAGCCAAGGTGGACTGGGATTCTGTGAACATGTACCATGCCAGGAAAAGCTTAGGGATAGGTAAGAGAGAAGTTCCCTAACTGACATTTCATTTCAATGTGAAATATTAGCTATGCTTGAATGGGAAGATGTATTTGATTAAACAGTTGGTCAAATAATTTACTGATTATCTGGTCAGGTGAAATGTTTGCCATGACAGTGAGCCTTTAGGAGGAAAAGGTTTACTCTCCATTTTCACACTTTTCATACTCTGACACCTACATTTATCCATTTGTTTTGCATGGTACAAGGATGCTAAATTGCAATAAAATAGAGGCTCTCTTGTTTGCATAAAGACAGATGTTAGGATAATATGTGGTGTTATCTTAACATCTGGTAGGGATATAGATTTTCATAGATCCTAAGGTTTACTGTAGACTACACAGTCTGTCCACATAAGACAATACCTTATATTATCCAAACATCTGGTATCCAACATCTGTGAAATATTCCTTAGACTTCCAACCTTTCTTAAAGTGTATCCTTGTTTGCACACTCTTGTTGTCAGAGTTATTGATTGATGATTTTCCACATTTCTACCCCACCACAATCTAGAGACTGTTGGTGATTTACATAAAGTATAAAAACCAGATTAAACACCCACAATGTAACAACTATAAAAACAGTAAAACATCTCCACCCAAACAGAAAACAGAGTTGCATATGAAACTGGAATAGGGCTGGGTGGGAGGTTCCATTCTGATGACACGTGCCTAGCCAGTCCATCCTGAAAAAAACAATACATTCAGCATAAACATCTGAAAGCACATCTCTGTGTGATTGCCTGTTTAACATTAGGGTCTTATGTAATCCAGAGTCCTAAAACCTTTCCAGATGACTGCATTCTGGGACAGGGCAAAACTGGGCATATACCATTGGAAGCCGAACCAGCAACTTTACTCCTGATTCAACACATGAATGCTCTATTCCCTCTCTGAATTGGATTTTAGTTAAATTGTTCTAATACAACATCTGGAAGAAAGCCATCACTCTCCCATCCCTGCTGTATTTGAAATATTCTTCAGTCAATGTTTGGCTAAAAGATGAACCATAAGAAGAGAGGGCAAGGCTTTAACACAGCAAATTTAATCTGGGATATGGTAAAATGAATACTGAGATTGTAGTCATTACTGACATAAATTTTATTCAGGTCTGTTCCCTGCTTTGTTCTCATTTGGTAATGAAATTCCTCCTTTATGTTGACATGGGTGACTATACTCTTCAACACTGTTTTTAGTTTAGCAAATTCCAAATCTGGAATGTTATAATGTGCAATTTATTGCTGATCATTTATTAGCGTTATTATTTATAATTTGCATTTAGTCATATTCTATTTCAATATATAAGGAACTAGAATTTTGTACTGTACCCCTGGGATTGTAAAATGATAAATTACAAAAGGCTTCATTATCAATAGCAAATTATGACTGAAGTAAATTAGTCAAAATAAGCTAAAGTTGTTAAGAATGCTTAACGGAAGAACATTAAATATTCAGTATATGTCAATGGTAATGATGAATGATCTAATTTGGTTTGATGGAGTGGCTGCAGCAGAAATCCAAGGGTGTTGTGGTACCAGAGATGATGGGCCCAATTTTATAAACTATAATTTTTAAAATGTGATCATTTGAGGTTTCATGCGTGTATTGGGGCTCCAGTTTTCTTGGGAAAGACTGAAAAGCTTTCAATTTCTGCATTTTTCTTCCTTCCCAATCTGAGTTAGGCTTTCTGTCAGCCTCAGAGAGAAGGAACAATATCAACATATTCACAGTGCCTGTATTTCTAAGTGAAATATTTTTCAAATCATTCACACGTCAGTTTAATAAATTCTTTTTTGCTCCATGTGGTTAATAAGGAAGGTTCAATTTCAAGGAAAATATTTAATCAAAGGGCCACATTATTGGGGGGGGGGGGTGTTAACAATGCTCATATTTTCCAAACTGCACTCAAGTAAAGAGAAAAGCAAGCTAATGTCACTAGCCATCAATGGCTTTTTTTGCAGAAAGCATTTTTGGCCCCAACTGATTCATTATTAGACTACAATAAATTTATCTTTAAAAAGTCCCATGAATGTTGGTATTTGTGTTTGTTTATTAATTTCAATAGAAAATTATTCCAACTTTAATAGCAGCCAAGGCAATTTTGTAGCAATAAAGCAAGTTGAAATGTTTTCTTTTGCTTATCATCCTTGGGAAAGAATTACTGGATCCTTATATAGTCAACAGAATAGCATCATCCATGCAGAAGTTCAGTAGGTTTCAGGATAGCTAAAAGCATTTCAGCAGAGAGAGGAAGCATCCTAAAACAAGTAAGATACCTGTCACTTATGATCCCCATTTGACTTCTTGCTTCATTTGTGCCAGTCCTGAAGCCTCTCAAGCTTGTAGTGCTGCAACTTGGTGGCAAAATAACACTGGATTCTACAATTTTGGGCAGGTTTATGTGTTAAACCAGAGCAACATGCATTAAATAACCACTAGGCCTAACACACCCATATTCTATTAAATTACTGTAATTCCCTACAAGTTACATCACTGTTTCATTAAACTTAAAAGTAATGTAGAAGAAAAAGATAGAAGAAAGCACAGAGCCAGATGGAAAAAATGCCAGGAGAAGTTCAAGAATTGACTGTGCTGAATGACCATCAAATGTTGGTGGACTGATGGAGGAGGATGGAAGATAGAATGTAGTATCTTGAATAAACATTTTTACACATTCAACTTGTTCTCTCTTAATTTCAACAGGAATTAGTGTCATTAACATTTTTGGGGAGTGGAGCCAAGATCTACAATCCATATCATCTCAACCAGTGGCATGCATGGGAAAAATGTGGTGGCATTCAATCTTGTTCTCATAATTCTTGAAGGGTTGGATCTGTAATTACTATGAAGGGAAGCATGCTTCAAAGACATTTGCTCTTTATTTCTTTGCTGCTGCAATATGAGATGATAGGGTGGAGCATGGAAAGCTGCAGGATGAGGAAGGCTTGGTCCAAAATCAGGTGAAAAAGAAATTTCATCAGATGCTTTCTCCCAATCTGGAAGGATTTCTTCATCTTCCAGCACCTTCACACCATGATTGATTGATTGATTGATTGATTGATTGATTGATTGATTATATGCCATCAAGTCATTTTTGACTCTTAGTGACCACGTAGATGGTCTTCTTGATGATATGTCCCTAATCTGGTCTTTCAGCTCTTCCTGTTCCTTGCCACTGTAACTGAATCCATCCACTTTGCTGCTGGTTGTCATCTTCTTCTCTTTCCTTCTACTTTTCCCAGCATTGTGCCTTCTCCACAGAGCTAGGTCTTCACATAATGTGTCCAAAGTAGGATAATTTGAGCTTGGTCATTTGTGTCTCAAGTGAGAACTCTGGGTTGATTTGTACAATGATCTATTTGTGTGTGTGTGTGTGTGTGTGTGCACGCCTGTCCACAGTATTCTCAGGACTCTTCTACAATACCAAAGTTCAAAAGCATCAATACTCTTCCTATCCTGCTTCTTCAAGGTCCAACTTTTGCTTCCATAGAGTGTCATTGGGAATACCATGGCTTGCACTATTTTGATCTTTGTAGTTATAGACACATCATGGCATCTGAATATCTTTTCCAAGATCTTCATGGCCGCCCTACCAAGGGCTAGTCTGCAGCGTATTTCTTGACTGCTTGTTCCCTTGCTTTAATGCAAATGTCTTAAATTTATTTTTAGAAAAACAATTTATCTAATCACAGTAGGCAGAGAGCAGAAAGTCTTCAGAGAGATGTAGGTAAAAGTTAAAAGAATTTGAACAAGTCAAAAGCAATAAAGTTGGCCATTAAAAGCCTCTGAGAACAAAAGCAGAACAAAGTGACTAAATGTAATCTATTTTCAGAGTTATAAATGCATCAGTGTTACCCTCATCTCTCTGACAAGGCTACTCCATAAAAGATGAGGCACCACCACTGAGCCAACCTTGTCCTTCGCTGCCACACCCCTGCCCTCTGCTGGTGTAGACCTCTGGAGGTTTGTCTCCAGCTAGTTCACCTAAACCTATTTATATTTGTATATAACCTGAATGTTTCCCCCACCTTCTAATTTTTGACCTAATTCTAGGACCATAACAAAGGAGCCATTAAGAAGCCCCATGCTGATTCTGTTGCTCTTAATTTTTTTATCTCTCTGCTTCAGATACTTTTAAAGAGCCTTTTTTATCATTTTTAGAAAGTAATTTTAAGTAAGGTCCTTCCAGCAGTGTAGTTGTCATATATAATAATGCCTAAGTTACTAGGAAGTTCAACTGGCATGTACATCTTATCCATCTCTTTTTATTCAGGACCTGGTGGGAGAAAGAATGTCAAAGGATTGTTTTGCGATATTATAAATACCTTCTAATGTTAGAATTTTATCTGTAACTGCTTTAGCTTATTTTTCATTAAAAGTGATCCCAAAGTGGGGCATGATAACACAAACTAAAAAAACTATATGAAATTCAAAAGTTTAAAGTATACCAAATTATATAGCTACAATTTAGCTGTGTATAATATCAGTTCTCTTTCCTACAGTGTAATCGATCTTGGGGGAGAAAAATTACACAACAGATTACACAGTTTCATTCAGTTAATCATGTATGATTTATTGCATCAGAAAGTATAACAGTTTTTTTTTTCTTTGAAATCTTTATTAATTTATTTAATAAACATAGAATTACATACAAACAATAATATCTTACAATATAAAAAGGGAAAGAAGAGAGAAGAAAAAGAAAAAAGAAGTGGAGAGAGGGAAAAAGAAAGAAAAAAGGGAATATATATATATATATATATATATATATATATATATATATATATATAAATAAAAATAAAAAAGAGGGGGGAGGGGATAAGATGAAAAATAAATAAATAGAAAGATTAGGGTTTCCAACTTTCTTGACAGTACAACTTAGTATCCTAGCATGTTGTTATTAATTTTTCCTTAATTCTTTAAATTGCCTTCATTAATTCTAATAAGAGATTAAACAATTAAGTAATTTGCTATTTATATACTATATATACATATTAACTTTTTGAGTCCATTCCACATATTTGAAAAAAGGTGTCCAGTCCTTTTGAAAATCTTCCATATTTTTATCATTTAGTTAGTCTGTCAGTTTTGCCATTTGCACCAAATTTTGGGATCTAAGTATCCATTCCTCCACAGATGGGATTAATTCTTCTTTCCACTTTGCAGCGTAGAGAATTCGGGCCAAAGTAATCAAATACAATAGAAGTTTTCCGTAGTTTTTTTCCAAATCTTTGTTCATAAAGCCCAATAAATAAAGTTCCGGTAATTTATCAATATTAACTGCCAGCATTTTACAAATTATATTATGTATAGATGACCAAATTTTTTTCGCTTTTTTACAGGTCCACCGCATATGGTATAAAGTTCCAATTTCTTTTTTACATTTCCAACAGACATTTGACGTATTTCGAAACATTTTCAATAATTTTTCTGGGGTGGTATACCACATGTACATCATTTTATAAAAAATTTCTTTTAAATTATAATTTGATGTAAATTTTAATCCCTTAGTCCACATTCTTTCCCAAACATCATATTCAATATTATATCCAAAAAATTTTTTCCCATTTATTCATACATTGCTTAATTTGTACATTTGGTATTCTCATTTGTAATAACATTTTATATATTTTAGAGATCATGTGGTCATTATTAGCATAGATTTGTTCATCCCACCAAGATAGTTTTTTGTAAATTTGTAACTTTTAGCATCTATTTTGAATTGTTCTTTTAATTGAATATATGTAAACCAATGACATAAATATCCTTCATTTTCCAATTCTTCTCTTGTTTTCATTGTAAATTTAGTCCCTTCAAATTTTATTAGATCTGAATATTTTAGCCACTTATAATTTCCTATTGTTTCTTGCCTTACAAAAGCTTCTTGTGGGGAAATCCATAGTGGTATTGTCGATGTTAGAATAGATTTACATTTTTCCCAAATTTTAAGAATAGATGATCTAATACAATGATTATTAAATATTTTATTTACTTTCAATTTGTTATACCATAAGAAGCCATGCCATCCAAATTTTAAATCATGACCTTCTAAATTAGTAATTTATAATCTTGTAGGGTGATACATTCTTTTAACCATAATAAACCACATGCCTCATAATATAGCCTGAAATCAGGAAGACCCGAGCCTCCTCTTTCCTTGTCTTCTTGTAGTAATTTAAACTTAATTCTTGGTCTTTTCCCTTGCCAAATGAATTTTAAAAGATCTTTTTGCCATAATTTAAAAGTTTTATCAGTTATAAATATTGGAATAGTTAGAAATAAAAATAGCATCTTCGACAGAATATTCATCTTAATTGCATAGATTCGTCCCATAAGTGATAAATTTAATTTTTCCCACCTCAGTAAATCTTGTTTAATTTCCTTCCATATTTTAACATAATTATTTTGGAATAAATCACTAGTATTGGTTGAAATCTCTATCCCTAGATATCTAACTTTTTTGACACTATTAAATCCTGATTTAATTTCTAATACATTCTGATTATTTTGTGGCATATTTAAATTTATCATTTTCATTTTTTAATTATTTATTTTAAAACCAGCTAATTCTCCATATTCCTGTAGTGTCTTTAATAAGTAATCAATTCATATTAACGGATTTTGTAAAATAATAACTAAGTCATCCGCAAAGGCTCTTAATTTATATGTTTCTTGTTTAATCTTTATCCCTTCAATTCAATGATCCTTTCTAATAGCTTCTGTTAGAGCCTCCAATATCAATATAAATAATAAAGGAGATAGTGGACAGCCTTGCCTTGTTCCTTTTTCTATTTGACATTCTTGTGTTATCTCTTCATTGATCACAATTCTGGCTTTTTGAAATGTATAAATTGATTTTATTGCTTTTATAAATATATCGCCGAAATCCATCAGTTCTAAAGTCTTAAACATGAAGCTCCAATTTAGATTGTCAGAAGCTTTTTCAGCATCTAAAAATAACAACATAATCTGTTTTTCATTATGAAATTGAGCATATTCTATTATATTTAAGACCATCCTTATATTGTTTTTTATGTATCTTTGGGGTAAAAACCATTTTGGTCATAATTAATTATTTCTTGAAAAATTGTTTTTAGTCTTTCAGTTAAAATTAAAGTAAATATTTTATAGTCATTGTTTAATAATGAAATAGGTCTATAATTTTTGCATAGTGACGGGTCTTGTTTTTCTTTTGGGATTAGTATGATATTTGCCTCTGACCAAGATTTTGGTATTGGATTTCCTAACAAAATCGCATTCAATAAATCTTTAAGTGGTAACAAAATTTGATCTTGAAAATATTTATAATAACCTGCTGAAAATCCGTCTGGACCTGGAACTTTGCCTATTTTCAATTTTCTAATTGCCTCTATAATTTCCTGGGTTGTGATGGGATTATTAATTAATGCTTTTTGGTCTTTAGTTAATTTCTTTAAATTTTGTTTTAATAAATAGTTCTCAATTTTATCAGTTGAAATTTCTTGTTTCTTATATAAATTTGTAAAGAAATTATGAAATGCCTTTTTAATTTTTTCATTGTCAACTAATTCCCATTTTCTCAAATTTTAGTAATATTTTTTTTTCCTTTTCTTTTCTTAATTTATATGCTAGCCATTTTCCAGGTTTATTAGCATATTCAAAGTTTCTTTGTTTAATATATCTCAATTTTCTTTCAATTTCATCTGTTGTAAGTATTTTTAATTGCTGCTGTAAAATTTTTATTTGATGGTTTATACCTTCATCTGATGGTCATTTGAAGATTTTTTTCTTTTATCTTAATTTGGTCAAGAACTGTTTGAATTTTTTGTTGTGTTTTCCTCTTTAGGCAGCTATTTTAATACATAAAATATCCTCTCATATATGCCTTGCTAGTATCCCATACTGTCCCAATACTCACTTCATTATTTAAGTTACATTCAAAGAATTCTTTCAATTTCTTTTGGCAATCTTCTACAAGTTCTTTATTTCTCAACAAAGTTTCATTTAATCTCCACCTATAGCTTTTTGGGTGGAGTTTTATAGCCAGTTGAACTGGATTATGGTCTGAGAAGGATCGGGGAAGAATTGATACATTTTAAATTTTATTTGCCCAATTTTTAGATACCCATATCATATTGATCCTGGAGAACGATTTGAATCTGTCTGAATAAAATGTATAATCTCTAAACGCACCATTTTTATATCTCCAGGAATCTACAATAGCCAAATTTTCTGACATATCAAAAAAAGATTGGGGCAATTTTCCTTTGTTTTTTTTAATTTGTTGTTCAGATTTTCTGTCAATAATTGGTAAGGTAACTCCGTTCCAATCTCCCATCATAATCCAATTATTATAAGATAATTCGGAAAGTTCATTTAATAAATTTGATAGAATTTATTCTGATTATCATTAGGGGCATTGCTTTGGAGTTTTGTAATTCTAATTCTATTATTAAATATCTCCCATTTTTATCAACACTTATTAATTTAGGATTTAGATGGGGTTTTACATATATTGCAATTCCATTTTTTTTCATTTGCTGCTATAAATTCGTTTCCTAATTTGTTATTTACCAGATATTTACTATCTTTTTTTGCAATATGAGTTTCTTGAAGACATATTATACCTTGTTTTAATTTGTATAAATAGTGAAAGACTTTTTTTCTTTTAGCTGGGGTGTTGGCTCCATTTATTTTCCAGGAAAGGCATTTTAATTCACTCATTGGAAAGGAGTATTGCAAATTCTTTAGAACTTGAAGCTGGTTCCTCTGCACTTTGTTCCTCTGTATTTAAACATTTCACTTTACTTTCTTTACTTTTTGGCATTTCCCTTCTATGTTTCTGATTCTAAATCTTTCTTATATTTTCTGAGAAATTCCTGAGCCTTAAAAATAGTATTTAATTTGTATCTTTGTTGTTGGAATGTGACATTCACTCCTTCCAGTACTTCCCACCTAAAGGGGATTTTATTTCATTTAAGGACTTCAGTAAGAAAGAAATAATCTCTTCTTTTTTTTAGTATTCTCAGTGGTATGTCTTTCAATATCATAAACTCCTCTCCTTCAATATTAATTTTTTTCCCCCAGGATGCCTGTATTATCAAATCTTTGGTCTTCTTCCTCACAAATTCAATTATTATATCTCTTGGTTTCCAATTAATTTTTGCATATTTCGAATTGACTCTAAATATTTTTTCTATATCTTCTTCTAGCCTTTCTTCCTCCCATTCAATTAAACTTGCAAGCATTTGAACCACTATTTGTCTTATTTCTGCCTCTTTTTTTTCAGGTACACCTCTAAGTCTAACACAATGTTCTTTTTCTTTTAACTCTAACACAGTTAATCGGTCTAATTCTATATCATTTTCTACTTCTAATTTCTCCACTCTTTCTCTTACCTCTTGAATATCTGCTTTTATTCTTTTGTCCATAGTCTCTAACTTATGATCTAACCCTTTTTCAAAGCCATCTATTTTCTCCTCTAATAGTTGCGTTAAATTCTGAGTAATATTTTGAATTGTTTTTTGCGTAAAATCTTCAAACATAGCTTTCAACCATTCTCCTTCCCCAGTTTCTGAACCTCTCCTGTTCTGTCTCCTTGTGTTCATTTATAAAAATCTTTATTTACCTATCTTAATCACTACACCTAATGTTATATTTATCTATATAAAGCAGTGTATAATATTTATATCCAAACATACAAAGCATACAATTTAAGATAATCTTATAAACATCTGCAATATAGTCCAATATGGCGTTAGAAATTAATTAATTAATTCAGTGCCTTTTGAGTGAGGACTGGCAGTAAAGTTTTTTAGTCTCCAAAGTATAGAAAAGTTTTTTTTTCCCCTCCGCTTAGAAAGTTTCTTCTTTTTCACTTTTGTAGTCAAAAGTTGTTGCTTCTTTTACTAGAGGTGAAGGGGGCTGCAGAGTTGCCTAGATGCTACTCACGCGGGTTCTACTGATGTACCTCCAGGCTTCCTGGCTGCTTTGTTATTGCGGCGAAAGTGAAACATTGAAAAAGAAAACAAAGCTTTCGCCTGCCGCTCCGAAGCCGCTGGAGTCTTTCATCGGCAGTGCTCCTTTTCTCGCTCTGCCTACAAGGTCTGCCCATCTCTCTCCAACTCCGCAGAACTCTCAAACTCCGCATGGTAGGTATCAATTTTTCCGAGTTGTTACAAGGCTCGACCAGCCGCCATACTCCTTCCCCCTAACAGGTTTTTAATTGTTGAGTGTTGAGTGCCATTGCAGCATGAATGCTTTCTTGCTTTATGAATTTGCCTTCTCTGGCTAGGGAATTCTGGGAGTTGAAATCCACACATCTTAAAGTTGCCAAGGCTGAGAAACGCTGTTCTACAGAGAGAACTGGAGTCCTTCTGAAATGTGATTATATTGTTTGCTTGAATAAACATATATGCAGCCTATCCTATGCATTTGAGTTCAATGATAAGTACCTCTCAAAACGTATTGCTTGACTTCTTAAAGAAGTCCAGTGATGTACAAAACAATACCTATTTTAAAAACATGTTATATGTTCAGGTATACAACAATAAAAATACTATCAACCAGGAGCAGCCATGGGGGGTGGGTCAAAAAGTCAAGAAAGGGTGCATAACTGTGTAATTGAAGCCCCACCCCCTTTTAATGTGTGTAATGTGTTATGCACATGAAAAGAGGTGAGGTTTCATTCACTCAATGGCACATATCACTTTGACTTTTTTGACCCACCCTGCAGATGTCCCTGCTATGAGCACTAAAGGATGATGTAGGTATTACTTATGTACCATCTTGTTTTCTCAAGTGCCATGTTTCCTTAAACACCCCTCTGTTTTCTGTGCAGGGCATAGTAGCATATTTTGCTGCACAAAATGTTCCTACCCTATTACAGAGCATTCCATAATGAAATCATCATGCCTATCAGCCTTAGAAAATATTGGGGATGATTGGAGTCATCGTCCAATAATTTCTGGAGAGGCACATGCTGACTATTCCTGCATTAGCAGCTCCATGAGAATGGACAATATGCATAACCATATATAGAGTATCATGTGGAAAAACTGAAATATAAATGTTGCATTAATGTGTGGAATAAATTAGGGAGCAGTCTTTTTAGACATTTTATTTTTATCCTGTCCTCTCTCCAAACATCCAAGAGGCAGAATTCTGTCCTTTTATCTAAAGTGATATTACAGCTCACTATGGTCACTGGGAGACTTGAAATGTGTTCTATTAGCTAAGCAACCATGATTAATGTCCATTTGCTCCAATTACTTTTGGCTCAGTTTGGATGGCATGCCTAATCCGATCTGTTGCTTTAAAAGACTTGTCTAGTAAAGCAGTGACACAGAATCAGGGAAACAGAAAGCTGCCCTTATTATACCAGAAACAACCATTTTCACTGGTATCTGGCCTCTTTTGTGAAAGCTGACTGGCTGTCATTTTTAATATGTAAAATACAAAATAAGAATGTACAGAGGCTTGATAGGGTTAAAGCCACCATGGCTGGGTTTCAGAGGAGACTTATGCTCCTTCCATCTCTTTTCTGCTCCATTTTTCACTTTTTCTACATTTTTGTGGGCTTGGGATTCTGTGTCCAACAGCCAGATAACAGGTTAATCCTATGAGAACATCATTTCTTGTTCAGATAATATTACTGTTTAAGGAAGGACAATTTAACTCAAACACAGGGTAAAATTGTCCCTTTTCTGTCCTAGTGCTGATTGGGTTTTTGGGTTTCCAAGAGCTGCTAACCTCACTTTTGACTTGCTTAAGCACGTCAGACAAAATGGGCCATAAGTAGTGCCACATTGGGGATCTTCTTCACATAAGAAGTCTAATTTTCCTTATCCACTGCTTCTATTTCTACAGATTCTTCTCAGATCAATTCTTTCTCATACTAGAACCAAACTAGAGGAAAGGCAGCAGAGGAAAGAGAATGAATCTGTGGCTTTTTCCTCCATGCTCCATTTATGCAAAGGGTAAATCACTCCATTCTTAGTTCATGTGTGAAGGGACAAACATACTTGCCAGCAGCCCTGTTGGGATAACACACATCACTGAAGCAAGCAGGGAGTATATCATGTGAACACCATAACTCCATCAGCACTTATGGCGGAGAGTCATTTTAGCTTAAAATATTTGCAGCAGGGGCATTAAAGTAACTCTTCCAGGAACAACATCAGAGCTGTCTGTCCAGAAGAGTGCAGTGCTAGGAACAGCTAAGATACTGCACAGAACCCTCAAACTCCCAGGCCTCTGGTCTAGGACCTGAGGTTGAAGAAGACACATACCACTTGGAGGAGTAAGAAGGGAATGTTTTTAGGATGGATGGATGGATGGATGGATGGATGGATGGATGGATGGATAGATAGAAAAAAAAGAAAGAAAGAAAGAAAGAAAGAGAACTGGAAAGAGAGGAGCCTTTCTTTCTGCTGCAGGAAAGTATCTCTGTTTTCATTTGATCCCCTGCCTCATAGCCACACAATGGAGTAGAACTTGTGCACATTGCACATGCCAAGAAGCCTCTTTTAGCTATTTGAAATGCAGGGACAATGCTGTGAGACAACATTTACTGAGACAGATTGTGTCCCTTGTTGGGGATAACTGTGTTGGCTTCACAGTGTAAAGCACCACATTGAAGCAACACAAGCCATTTCACATAGACCTACGGAACATCTAACATGTGTGCATGTTTTCTTTATCAGTCATTTTCTCTACCTGGTGCCATTTTTAAAATGTTTTGAGCTTAGTGTTCACATAGTGCTGGTTATGAAGCATGGATGCTCATTACGTTGTCTTGACTTTTGTTTTTACTGAAGCTCTCTCATCATGAAAGCTCAGTATTTACTCAGTTCTCCAGTGGTCATCAGTGATTATAGATGAAAATACAGTTCTTAGAAAAGTATTTTAATACAGTATATTAATTTTATAGTACATTTGACTTACTGTAAAATATGTAATTGCCCCCCACTCTGGAGTTTATAAACACTTTTTATGTCCCATCCTTTGCCAAAATTCACAGCTCATATTCATGCCAGTCCATTTCCAAGCTCATAAAAAATGTGTGGCTAGTAAAGGAGGTCGAGTGGAAGAATAATATTCTGCGGTAATGGTCTGCTTTTCCTGACTTTTGCCTTTTTGTGATTTGTTTGTGTTTAATAAATTCTCCCCCTCTGAAATCAGGGAAGAAACTAATTTATCTCAACTATAGGGTAGTTTTGGGGGGAAGAGAAGCATGTTTCAGTCTAATGTATCCAAAAACATTTTGTGTGTGCAACATACTTATTTCCCCTAGTGATGATGCTACCGCTTACCACAATATGCGGGGGAAGACCTGACCTGAACTTTCCCATCCTAAAGACTGACAGGAGAAATTAAGATGTTGGATTGCAGTTTTATTCCGCAGTGCCTCCAACCCTTTTATATGTCAAAGAACAAGAAAGAAAAGTCATCAGTTCATGTTAAGGAGTACAGGAGAGAAATAACAAAGTGACACATGCAGTATATCAAGGGAGGAGGGAGAGAAAAATGGAGGGGAGTACCAGGTGTGTGAGAAGGCCTGGAGTCTTTTGTCCAGAGCCTTCTCAACCTTGGTAGTGTCATTACTTTCCTCCTCCTGCTCCAGTTTTGGAGCTCCAACACTGGAAAGGTTCTGGGTGCAGAAGATTCCACAATGGCTGAAGATGTTCCCCTTCAAGGTTGGAGCATCATTGTCCAGGAACAAGTATAAGCAAAACAGTGGGATATGAATTTAAAAATAAAAATTCTAACCTTGATCTATGTATATTTTGCCCAAACTTCACACTTCCCCTGACGTAGGGCTGCCATAATCTCATACTAACTACATTTACTTCAGTAGGACTTACACCTAGGTATATGAATGTAGCATTTACAACCTTATTAGAATATTTTTATATGTTTGGAAGGCCATATGCAAGGAAAGAAATACGAAATTTCAACACTTCATGTAAGTTTTATAATTGTTCAGTTTAACTCAATTTTCAATAGAATTGCACACAACTCATATCACTGTAGATGAGATCAGAAAAAGTATTTATGCTTGTGCTTTCTTCTGGCCTTTAAGCTGATTCAGAAGAATTGTTTTATATTTTTTCTAGTAAAATTAAATAACTTTAGGGAAATGGGTCTTGATAGTGCAATTATAAAAAGGAAGAAGGTTTTGAACAACATATTTAAACCAGCTGCATGAAAGAAGGAGAAACTGAAAGAATGAAAAAACTAGTTTGATCAAAGATCTATGAAATATGGTGCTTGTTTATCTAGGATACTTGAAAATCAAGAGTGGTATTTTCATATGGTATATTAATTGTAATTTCATCCTGCAACAGGGAACTATTAACAAGCGTAGGAGAAAATCAAGTTCTATAGAAGTACAAAAAAATCTTTAACTAGAAAAAAAGGATGTGTGCATTTCAGTGCAGAATGTTAATAATTCTTTTTAATTTCCACTTTATAAAATAAAGCTTTAAAAACCACTAAGATTCTAGCCATAATAGTTACAAAGATGTACTTCAAAGTGTGTGGGCAATGGACTTCATTTTTTAAGTATGCTTGCTTAAGTCTTCAGAAAATTGGCTGAATTCATTACAACATAACTGGAAGAAATTATGTACATTAAGATAATGTATGCAGATGATTATTTTGCCTAATTCAGGGAACTGAAATTCATTATAGAACTAAATAATGTCTCTCTTTCTTTGCTGTAGCAAGGACCTTTAATGCTGACTCTGTAAATCTCTGCTTTCTTTGCTGCAACCAGATGGCTTTATTGCCCTAAAACTTTTATGCTTCTTCACTGTGGCAAGAAACCTTAATGCCATTTATTTGTATTTCTATTTTTCTACTGCACATTGTATGCTGCACTAAAGTGAATCAGATTTGAAAATCCCTTCTCTACCTTTCTTTGAACTTGCCCTTTTTTTTCCTCTTGACTAAATGAATTGAATTTCACATAGATTGTAAACTGCTTAAGATGCTTCTGGGAAGAATTGGTTGATTGGTGGTTGGGAATTATGTTAGCTTTATTCTGCTTGGTCCACCCCATCAGTCTGCTGTGTATGGTTTGAAGTAGGCACCTGATGAAAAGGTAAATCATATCTAGTTCTATCAATCTGTTGATGGCTCATTTATTTGGATGCCAGGCTTCTAGAAATTCTCTGACTTTTCTGCTAATTACACAGTCAATTATTTCTGTATTTTCCAGTGACAATATGGGTCCATTCTGAGAGCAAGAGTGGCTGTTGGGTACATCTGGTCTTGGTTCAGTGTTGCAATTTTGTGTTCTTGGATTCTTTGGAGTAGTTAATGTCCTGCAGTTATGGCTGCAACCTGAAGAGATGATTCTGAATATGAAATTGGTTCTTTCTTCCTGGGATGTATAGTTTTTGGTTTACACAAGTGGCTGGTGTAATCTGCTAACATGTTCTGATGTATTCCGTATGCATAGGAGTGTTAGTGTGGTGGTTCTTAGGGTGTCTTTCAGTGTCTTTTGTTTCTTAATGCAGTTTTTGATGAAATGGTTGGAGGAATTTTTGTTTTTCTTGAATATGCTGTGGAGGTAGTTGAGGTCTGGCTTTACAGTTGATTAAGGGTCTTGGCAGCTGAAGTTATATGTTGCTGTTAAAGTTTCAAGTTTGGTCCATGTGGATGGATTTTCTATAAACTTGGATTTGCAGGCTACATCATTCAGTTTAGTGATGAGGATATTTAAGAATGGGAGTTTTTTCACTTTTTCTATTTCTGTAGTGAATTTGATCCCTGGGCTCTTGATCCCCAGAATTAAGACTTTAAGGAGCATTTTCAATTCAGGTTTTTTTTTTTAGGATGACAAATGTGTCATTGACATAGCACATCTGTGTTTTGGGTTTGATCTTAGGAAGGGCAATGTTTTCTAAGTGTTACATACCTGTTTCCACTACATATCCTGACATTAGGGACCCATAGGCATTCCCGTGATTTATTTGTAAATGCAAATGTTGAATTCAAAGTGGTGAAGCTAATAATTCCATGGCATTAGGTATTGAGATTTGGGATTGTTGTTCCCATCCTTTATTTTTGTGTAGCAATTTGTGGATAGTTCACCATGTCATGTTCTATTGGCATGAATAGAGCAGTGACATCAAAGGATACCATTGTTTCATTTTTCTCTGTGGCAATGTTTTTGATCTTGTTCAGGAATTGATTGGGTGATGTGATGGATTGTTCTGAGCTTTGTGTTGTGTGATGAAGTATCCTGTGGCATTCTTTAGAAATTCCATAAGTTGGGAAATTTGGCAATGCTGTGAAAGGCAGAAGGTTGCCTTTCTTAGGATTTTGAGGAGTCCGTAGAATTTAATTATATTAGAGTTTCTGGGTGTCATTCTTTGTAGTTCCTGGGAAGTGATTTGATGTTCTTTGAGGAGATGATGGAGACAATTATTATTTTTTCTGTGTAGTTTAGGAAAGGGTTTTTTATGGATTTCTTGGTATGCATTAGTGTCTCCAGTAAGGCTTCTGCTTTGTGAATTTAGTCAGTTTTGTTCATGATAACAAATTTAGAAAGTGATAAAAATTTCTCATCTTGGGACATAGGAAGAAAATAAATTCTACTCTAATCTAATAATACATTTTGCAAGTTTATGGTGGAAGAAGAAGACATTTGTATGATAGTAGATAGAGATATATGTATATCAGACGATCTCCCTTAGAGCATGTAAGGTAAAAATGGAGATCTGTATTGTCTGTTAATGTAAAACATACTCTAAAATTTAAGAATACAGTTTATGAGATTCCACAGAACATCTCATTTGTAATCACAACCAGAGCACTGTAGTTCAGTTTTGTGTAAGTTTAATTGACATAAATTGGTGGATTCACAGAACTGCTAAATCTAAACTCAAATTAACTAAACACAGTTGTGCTCACAACATGTACCCAAACAAGCCATATTGTGGCTTAAGATAATATGCTGTCTCACACAACTTCTTCAGACAATGGCTACCTCACAAGCTACTCTGTCCCACTTTAGCTAGGCTAGTATGTTGGGCCCACTTGGTCTTTATGACACTAAAGAGTCCATTATACAATGAAGGCTGGAAAGGGATCTTAGGTCCATGTAGCACGGTCTCTTCAGATGGGCTAACTATATTCTCAGCACTGGATTGTGAATATAATATGTGAATCCCTTTAGGGGTAAATTCCTTACATTAATCACAATTGATTGTTCTACAGCATGAGTGGCAGCGTTGGACAGAATTAATATAAATCCCTCCTTGACCAAAAATCCACAAGCACTTGTGCACATAAATCCAGATCTAATATTTGTTTGTGATGTTTAGCTGAAAAGAACATACGTTTCTGAAGATTATGCATAAAACAGTATTTCACATAAGAAAAAATATGTTTTAAAAAAACATTGATCAGAAAAATTTCATGTAACAAAATAATATCAGGAAATATGTTCTTGAAAGCAGTTTCCAGAGAATACATGTGAACAACATTAATGAAATTGCTATAAAGACTTCAGTATAATTTAAGATTTAATGTTATAGTATGAGATTCTTTTTACCTGATCATTTCCTTTGCATAGTGTTTATGCGTGTGTTTCACGACCCAGAGTCCATTTGGACTGGTTTGGGTTTAACATTTTGTTCAGTAAATAAAAGTTAGGAAAAGCTGGATATAAAAACAGACATTTTAATGGATTTAAGAATATACTGTATGTTAAGAAAACAGCTAAAGGTTGTCTTAATATGAATAATAAAATGAGCCAGTTTTCCACTGATCCATGCAACCTTTCTTTATGCACATACATCTCCATTTTTACTGCCACCCAATTAGTAAAGGTCATTATGTGAGCTCCAAATCAGACAGAGCTATACATGCAATTCCGTAAGGTTTTATTTCAATGTACAAAGGACATTGAGTTACTGCTACTTCTGCAATATGTTTTGTTTTGTCTAATTTTCCAGAAAACCTCTCCAAGATATTGTTAGTGGACAAAGGAGCTTTTGGGTTGTTTTTTTTAAAAATCCCTTATTTATGCTGAGAATTTATGCCGAGAATTTTTTCTCTAAGTCTGGTGCAACATTTTTGGCACTTTTTAATACTGCTTGATGTCCTGGTGAACAGGATACACCCCCCCCCCCCACACACACACAACCCTTTATATTCAGCTAATATTCCCAATTTGTAAACAAACATGCTACAATTTATTTATTTATCATTTAATTAATTAATTTGTCCCTGCCCATCTCCTCCCATCGGGGGACTCTGGGCAGTTTGCAATAAAATAATCAATTAAAACAACAAACATGCAATATAAATACAATACGTAAATATAAAATTACTCATAATAAATAAATATAAAAATAAGGGTAAAAAGTAAAAAAGTCCAAGTGGCAGAAGAATCTGATACAGCCAGTATGTGGGAGGAGTGATCTAAGATACCAGCCATTCCCATGTAGAAGTATTCCCCTCTCCACCCCAAATGAAGCGGCAGAGCCAGGTCTTCAGACTCCTCCGGAAGGCCAGCAGTGATGGGCCAATCTCACCTCCAGGGGCAGCATGTTCCACAGGACGGGAGCCACTGCAGAGAAGGCCTGCTTCCTAGACCCTGCCAAACAGAGTTCTCTTACAGACGGGGTCCACAGCATGCCCTATCTATATGATCGGGTGGGATGGGCTGATGCAATGGGGAAGAGGCGGTTCCTCAGGTAACCTGGCCCATGCCATATTTATATAGCTACTCATCTCACAGACCATGACTCTGGGCAGCTGCAATGTAGAGAATTTCTATTTTATGACATGTCATGGTCAGAACAAACTCTAAAAATATGAAGGATACAATCAGTTTGCTTTAGTCCCATATGATGCATTTAATTTAACTTAATTGGATCTAATCAAAATGCTCTGTGTTGATTAATGAATACTTAGTAAGATTGGTCTATTTGTTGTTAGCAACCCCAAAAATATTTCCTCATCCTATAATTTGACCACGTACAAACAGAATACATCACAGCTATGCTTTAAAAAAAACATGCTTTCGCCTGTTCTCTCATTTGGCATTTTAAACATCTTTCACAATAGTAATTCCAATTTAGGACAGAGTGAAATTTTCAAGTGAGAACTTTCAGCTGATTTGTAGCATGGGATCCAGTGTGGTTTTGGTCACCAGTTTAGAGAGTTTCAATAAAAACTAGACATCTTCATGGAAAATAGGAATATTAGTGACTGTAGTGACTAATATAGTAAGTCACTATAATAGATAGTGACTATCTATCTATTATCTATCTGATTTATATGTCTGCCCATCTCACCATAGTGACTCTGGGTGGCTAACAGTAATTAAAAACATAATATAATAATATAACATGTAAACATGCATGTAAAAAGGGGCAGAGCTTTGATTGTACAGTCACACCCACTATGTTGACTGCCCCTGCTGACACTTCTGTTCAAGGGAGATTTTTCCATTTTTAAAAGCATCTGGTCATCATTTACCTTTTCCCCTTTCTTTCTTTTTTCTTCCTTTTTTCTCATTTTCATCAGTAGAGTTCCTCCCATCAGCTGCTGGCTGACCATTGCCCTATTTTTCTTCCTCCAAAATGTCCATGACATTGGGGGTGAGTAGCCATCCCCATGCAGGAGCTGCTAATACTGCCAGTAGAAGTGGAATTAAAAGGCATTGCAAGGGGAAGGGAGGGAGAAATTGCTTGCATAGTGTGCTATTCCTAAAACCTCTGAGAAATGTTCTCTGCCCACCACAAATACTGAAATGGCCATTTCAGAATGTTGGCAAATGGCCCATTTGAAATGGAAGAGTACAGGCAATTTCTTATTACTCAGGAGGGACATCTCCCAAAGCAAAGTAAGCCAATTATGTCATGCTTGCACCTGCAATGTCCAGTTGTTTTTCATCTGAGGTGCCTAAAATGCTCTTTCTCCCATTGACTGATTTCTTTTGCTGACCATCAGCTATAGTCCAGACTATGCATGTTCAAGGTTCATTTCCTCTTGAAATCTTTGAGAAACACTGGGCAAGGTTCCCATGGCTTCATTGTGAACACATTGTTTATGCAGATAATCTGAAAATTGAAAAAGGGTTCAGTTGGCAAGACAGGAAGAAAAGGGATGAGCAGGGGAGCAAGATGAAATATATCTGATTTATTTACCTTAAAAATATCCAGAATTTAAGATGAATCTATCCTGCCAAAAGAAAGATAAGACAGAAAAAACTCCTCTGTCTTCTATACGGTTTTTCAGTAAGTCTAAGGCTATTCTCTCATAGTAAAGGGAAATACAGTATTTTGGTGGGGAAAATCTAGTGTTCCTTTGAGATAAATGTAGTAGATTCAAGGATGCCTGTGCTGGTGATAATGTGGCTGGAAACGACTGAACGCTGCAGTCAAATGTTTGGAAGTATCTTGTTATATATTACTAAACCTGATTAGAGGTAGCATGCTCACTTTTTGCTCTCTTCCATGTACCTTATTAATTTTATTGAATTTTATTAAATTTTTACATTGACAAACTCCTCGTAACTCTTGAGAAGCAATTTTGGGTTCTTGACTATATGGTATTTTACTGAATTATTACATTCATATCCCATCTCTCCTTAAATGTAGAGATGGCATGCTAGGTTCTTCACAATATCATAGACTTGGAAGGGACTATTCAGCCCTTGCTCAGTGTAGAAATGCAAATTAAAGCATCCCAGACAGATAGCTGCCTAGCCTATGCTTGAATACATCAGTAGAGGAGACAAACACATATAAAAATTCACACACAAACACCGCTCCTGTTTGGCAATCATTCCACTATCAGACTCTTACCATTTTTTCTAACATTCAATCAGAAGCCACTGAATTATGTGCCATCAAGCTGGTGTCAACTCTTAGTGACCACATAGTTTTTCTCCATGACCATCTGCACCTAACCTTTGAATATATTCATACAAACAAAATCCTAAAGAAATATGACTAATTTATGTTCGTGGGAAAATTAAGCCCTTCTAATACTGAAGCCCCAATCAAGTTCAGGTCTTTCTCCTCCCTGACTGCTTTTAACTTTTTAAAAAAGCAATAAAAACCTGGTCACAGATTTCCTCCTTACCTTTTTGCTTCCCTGGGAATGTTGTGTTTCAACAGTCCATCAGCATTTCAGCCAGTACATAGACTAAACTCCTGACCACATGTTTCAAAGTCAAATGTTAAAACTGCAGTCAAGTTCAAATTTCTCTGGAGGTTAGTCCAGGAAATAGTGGGACATATTTTCAGATAACCCTGCATAGAATTGCTTACTCTTTCTCTCCCTCTCTCTCTCTCAACAGTATTCTTAGTTTATATTATATTTAGGACAATATTCTAAACCAGCTCAATCACATTCTCCCAAGTTTAGGCACCCTGGTTCCTTCCAGATATCTTGGACTGCATTTCTTATATTTTTTTTCTTATTGGCCATGCTAGCTGTGGCTGATAGATAGAAGCTGAAGTCCAAAACATCTGGATGGCAGAATGTCATCTATTGCTACATACAATTTTGGAGTGGGTGTGGCAGTGTTGTTACACATGAATGCAGCTTCATGAAAAAATACACATCATGAGTATTGGCAAAAATGCAATTTAAAAATGGGATTTTTCCATTCATGACTTTACATCTTGACTGCAATGCTCAAAACAAACCAAAACAGGCATAGGCGTGGGGTTGGATGGACATACATGATTTTTTTTTTTCTAATTCTTACTGGTGACATAATTTTTACTTATAAAATCCCCATATTTGAATGGTGTCAGAAACTTGGCACACTGTTGTTCTTAATACACCAAGGCATCATTAAATTGCTATTCTGATTGATTGTAACAAGATGTTCAGTCACCCAAGATGAAAATCATTCTTGGATAGTCTTCCATTAAGAGCCCTTGGTAGGAAAAGTGCTATCAGAGAGGAGCATAGGAAGGAATGATGAATCACAAGGCTGGATGTACTTTTAACTATTATAAATAGGAGCACAATTTCTAGGAACACTTTTTCACCATAATCACTAAATCCTCACACATTGCCTTGCCCTAAGCCCATGCTAACCTCTTTTCTGTCTACTTTATAGCAGAACAAAAATATAACATAAAAGAATCTGGATTAGGACAAATTTGCTGATACATTTTTGGAATTTAATTGAAATCAGAACAAAGAGAGGTGCAAGCTACTCTAATTGGTAATGTTTAAAAATCTCAGTGCACTTGGTGAAGATGGTAAGAAGCACTTCTTCATCAAGTTCATTGAGATCCTTATAGTCTGTTTGCAAGTCTATAATTGGCAAGATCATCTGTTGCCTTTTTGAAAAATAGGGACAACGATGATAAGCAATTGTTTGTATCCCTCATTTTGCCCATATTCCAGATAATTGGGATGTTGTTATTGTTGATGAACAGGGAAGTTTCACAAAGATCTACCACAGCTCACTTCTTGATTTTGCAGCAGTATTTTCAGTTGTTGGCTGTATTTGTGGTCTTTAAGGTGGCCTTTGACTCGATCTCAAGATAACTTTTATGGAAAAAGCTTAAGAAGTCTACTATCAATAAGCGAGGCTGTTGATATACAAACTTTATAGGAACACAAGACTTAAAATAAGATGTTGGCTGGGTCAGCTCTTTAATCCAATTACAGTACAACAGTTAAGGGGCTACAGTAAGGTTATATCTGGTCTCTTTTTTATTTAATATCTGTGTAAATTCCCATATTAAACATAAGCAGAAGTTAGATTTACATGTCTGAAACTGGTGAATAAATCCAAAATTTTCTGCTTTATACTGATGATGCTGTTAGTTGGCTATTGACTCAGATGGTCATAGGAGAGCACTCAGTACCATAAAGAGAAACATTTGTCATTATAGTGAATGACAATTAGTCATTCACTATAAAAAAGCCCAAAATTAACGATCTTTTCTTTTTTTATATAAGAATTTTATTAAGTTTAAAGCAAAGATAAAAACTACAAAAAAGCAAAAGCTACAAAAATTTTAAAGTGAGAAACACAAGAAAAATTTTTTTTAAAGATTACATAAGTGACTACAAGTAAAGATTACTTCTGACTTTCAACAAGAATATATAGCAATTTCCAACAGTAACCAAGATCCACAAGTAGCATATAGGCAACCAGGACTTAGAGTAAGTGAAATGTTTTAGGAGTTGTTTTTCAAGCTACTAAGAAAGAAAACTGTCCATGTTAATTATGCTTCCTCTGTGGCTCAAAAAAATACTGTAGCAATTTTAAGAATTCATCAGCTGCAGGAAGGGAATTTTATTCCAGCTGCCATCAAATCATTTGTTGTGAAATCAGTCACACATTTACTATATGGAGCACAATTTGGCTTATTCCAACTTTGGGTCCTTTGAAAAAGCACAGTCAGATTTTTATTTTTTTGTTGTTTTTAAGTCCAAAAATTGGTGGAAATGCAACAATCAAGTTTCATCATTTTTCCATATTTGTGACAATGCTATAAAGCCCCAAAATTCTGGAAGACCATTGAAACAAATGAGAATTAAACAAATCTTAAAGGTTGAATTCTCTTTTCTGTTAACTGTTTTTTGCAAGATATCACTAAACATGATATCCCTCCAACTATACAGAGTTGACTTTTAAGTAATTAACAGCTGCCAGGATACTTAACATTTCTTAATAGAAATCACACACAAACTCTTCTTTATAAGAATGGCAGACTAAATTATAGGAATACATCTCCATGTCAAAAATAAGTTTGTATTTCAAAAAAAAGGTCTGATGCAGAATTTAATTTAACCTGGAAATCATGTAGCACTGATTTAATGTTATTTTGAAAATTCTTACTCAGCTTTCTAGTTCTTTTTATTCCTTTAATTTATTCCTTTTTTCTACACGGTTGTCTATTAAATATATATTTTAAAAGAAAAGAAAAAGTACAATCAGATTTTTAAAAACCATTTCTCTTTCTGACTGCTAAATATGTGGTACCAATCAAAGCGAATATGCTAAATATGTCTCTAATTTGGCTTTAAGACTAGGGGTTAGATTACCAAGAATTGAAGTCAATGTTTGGTTAGTCACTTTATTTGCCTGGATAAGGATGAACTTAGATACGACTGGGCTGCTTTCATACATCTTGATAATTATATGTCAAAGTGATAAAAGAACATTATAAGTAAACTGGTTTCATGCTGCCTCTTGCCCAAGTATGTATTCTTTTAGGATTAAAAAATGCTAACATTCTTATCAAACAGCAAATTTGATGAGCATTTTCTAGAGCCTGCATGAATGTGCTCCCCTTGGCATTTCTAGAGGTTATGCCTGTCCTGACTAAGCAAAGACCACACCAAGACAAGGACAAAATCTCTAGTGTTTTATTTACTGTTATTGTAGACAGAAAATCCTACCAAACTGAAGAAGAGTGGGAAAACCCAGACAGATAAACCCCAAAACTCAAGGCAGGTCTGTTCTGGGTTTCTTCGAATGACAGCTCAAAGTCTCTAAACTACACATGCATTTTCCCCCATGGATAGGGGCCTCCTCCTGCTCACCATCCATATTCATGACAATGCCCATGTGAATCAGGCAAGATTGAGTCAATTGTTCATGTTCTTCAACAGGAATTTAGTCTGACTCTTGGCTAAGGTTAATTGAGCCTCTATTCAAAAATTTTCCACCCTGATGAACTTCATATTCAGTATATAGTAATGAACCAAACTTTAAAGTTACATACTTAGTTGCCAAATTTTATATTTTAGCTGCTGAGTCTTGCTGCATTCTTGTTGCTCATACAGGATCAATTTGAAATAATTTGAACATTTTTGAAGACGAAGCATATTGATTCCTTTATCATTTTTATTGTTTTTTTATTTATTAACTTGTGATTTATTACTGTATTTTACTTGGTAGATTCTTGGTAGAGAATTTGTAGATGCAAAAGCAAGTAGAGATTTTCTTAGACTGCTATGCTCCGCACAGGGAAGTCTCACAATGAGGAGAAGGAAAGGCATTCACCTCTCCCTAAACAGTCTGGCTGCCATGTGCTCTTCAGGAGAAGACTTGGAGAAGGTCAGAGACTGGCAGCTTGGTGTCCTCCAGATGTTTTGAACTACAACTCCCATCAGTGAAACCATCATGGCAAATGGCAAGGTTTGGTAGCAGCTTTAGTTCAAAACAGTGGGAAAACCCTTGTTGTACCTGGTATTAGTACCTGACATTCCATTTACTAAATTCTGTTTCTAATATCAAAACAACATTGATCCAATGGTAGCTTTTTTGTTTAACAGTTCCTTCATTATTCATGTCTCCAAGTTTATCTATCTATTTTTATTCATTTTTTATTTATTGAGAAATCTTATAGTGCTTCTGCTTTCAGAGCTGACTTTGCATTGACAAATAGCACTTTTGTTCTAGGCCAACGTTACAGACCATGTTTTTTAAGTAGCAAATGAAACCCTTTTGGTGGTTAAGTTCTCTTGTTACCGCTGTTTTGTTTTCTCTTGTTTTTGAAGTAGGCTTGCCAGGAAACTAATGATTCTACTTGCTTGCTTTTTGCTTGGCAAAGGGATTATGCTGTTATAATAATTTTTACATAGAAAAGATACAAAAAAGATCATTCTGTTGGTGTTAGGTCAGGTAATCATTATCTAGAATGTTGACAAAGCTTACACAGTTATGTTTGTCACTCATGCAAACATAAAATAATGAATTTAATGTGTCTGGGTGCAATCCCAAATCTAACACTAAAAATAGAACTTTGATACTGTATGATATCACCTCAAAACTGTGCTCCTCGGTACAGTAACACTGAGCAGTGAGTTATCAGTTATACTGCAATCAAGAAAAGTAGAATTGCATGATTGGCATGCTATCCTACATCTCACTGAAGCATGATTTTATTTTTCAATGGGATCATTACTACATGATCCACTACCACTATGTTCTATTACTCTATAAACCATCTATTCCATAACAATTTGCTGTTAACTCAAGAACTTAATACAGCAACTTGCCTTACATCAAGCTATCATACTATTAATCCATCTTTCTCAGTAGTATCTATACTGATTGGCTGCAGCTCTCTAATGCTTCAGGGTTCTATTTGGTGCTGGTGAAATCTGGGGATTTAGGCCTGTTGAGCATGTGGTCTCCCACTGAACTGTGTCCACTCCTGTAATAAGAGTTCAGTTGGGACTTCCTTTAAAGCCTGGTTTCTTCATACTATATCCAGTAAGTAGGCTGTTTCCATCAGTAGGTTATTAATCCCTGCCAGATGGAAACCTAGGTAATTTATATGCTAGTGTCCCCTCTCTGGAACTATCAGGGTGCTGTTAAAATTGTCCTTAATTTGATCACTCAAATCCTCTTTCTAAAATCAGATTATATAATCTATGATTGAAGGAGAGCCAGTTTGGTGTACCGGTTAAAGGCACTGGACTAGAAATCAGGAGACCATGAGGTCTAGTCCTGCCTGAGGCTCAAGCCAGCTGGGTGATCTTGGGCCAGTCACTGTCAGCTCTAGGAAGAAGACAATGGCAAACTACTTCTGAAAAATGTTGCCAAGAAAACTTCATGGACTTGTCCATGTAGTCACCAGGATCCAAGACTGACTCACTGGCACCCCCCACCCAAGAAAGTAGAGTTGAAACAGTCAGTGTTAAGGGGTGTCACACTAGAATTTTAATATATTTTGCATAGGATGGGTCCCAGTGCCTTTGAGCTTAGTAAACTTGTCATGTTGCCATCACGTCTTAATAAAAAAAATTCCATTCTACACCATTCTTCCTTCCTAGTTGCGATCTTTATACTGAATATTTTCTAGTGTGGAAAGATTGGAGGATGAGTAAAGGAAAAATAATCCTTATGGCTTTCAATTTCTAAAGATGGACAAAAATATCTGTTGTCATCTTTGGAACAGTGAGTACAACATCTCTGCTGCCATATGTCAAATAATGATAACATGTTCCGGCATTTCAGGAAATCTCTGTTTTCCTTCTCTCACCATCATTTTCTCATTAGAAACTGGGGAAGTGTCCATATTTGATTGTCAAATTCTTCTCTTCTTTTTTTTTTTCCCCAGACACTAGTTACACTCATTCACTTCTTAGACCACAGATGTACCATTTCCACTATTTTTCACTCTTTTTTCCAAACATTCCTGTTTTTATCGACCCTGGGGAAAACTCTGGCTTTTTTTTTTCTGAGAACAAATTCCCTGTTGGAAGACAAAGCATAGGTTCCATAATTAATATAAATATGAGAGATTGTGATGAAAAGTTAGAAGAATAACTCATTTCTGTTCTTTTGGCATGGCATAATGATGTTTGTTTATGATTCATTATTTTTCTCCTAGCACATAGGTTAGGCACCCTTCCAGTTTCTATAACAGTCATAACTATCATAATAATACTCTTTGTAACATGGGTATTTCCTATCCCTCAGTTGAAGGGGTGGAGGTAGTTTGAGGCTGAGTTGTGGTTTTTTAAAGTATATTTTGGGAAGCAATTATTCTAGTGGATGCACTTCTGCAGAGAGCACTAGGATTCAGCCGTTATTCTTACTTTCTAAGAATGTCTTTGTCTGGTGTATTTGGAAATAAATATGAGGACAGAGTTGGCACTTCAAATTGAAGTATTCCACTTTCCCATTTTTTAAATTATCTTTCTGTCTACCTATCTTAGATAGAGTTTGGAGAAGCTCAGTATGATGGTTTATTGTCACACATAATGCCCACTGTGGCTTAACTGTTTTGTTGAGCCATTACTGTACTAAAGTATGGGGTACAATGTGGGAAATAATATTAGAGAGATAAATGAGAGAAGATATTTCTAAACAAATAAATCATAGTATGAGTTAGTGTGACCTCCCTTGGTCAAGCAATATATGAAGACCACAGCTGGACTCCTTTAACACGCTGAACTTCAAAATACCTAACCCAATTTTAACGTATTATCTAGTTGTGTGACACAGCCTTTGTGTAAGACATGGCCTAAACCGTAATGACATTACTTATACTGTGTGTTCGTACACACATTTTCTTTTCACACTAAGAAAAGTGATATAAAAGGAGCTTTTTGATAATCAAAAGCAATTGAAACATGACAAGGTGAAGATTTAGGTTAGGAATGTAATAAATAAATAAGAAAAAAATTAAAATATAAGTCTCTTATAAAGAAGAAGAGGAGGAACAGCAACAGCTACTATCTGGTAGCCTGTGTGTAAATCCTCCTTCTCCAATTTGAGAGTCAGTACCATGGATTAATAAGTGGCCTGAAAGGAATGCTATCCTTTCTACTACTACAAGTCTTTACATAAAAAAATGAAAGTGCAAATTCAAAGTGTAGTTAGCTAAAAATTGTATTCTGTACTGTATCCGTGGGAAGAATCAAAATGTTGTAATGGGCAGTGGCCAAGGCCATTGATGTGATGACTGCCTACTCAGCTTACCATTAAGTTCAATTAATATGTGGTTAAGTAGAAATCTCTTTAATGGAGTGTAGTGTGCAGTACAGTGAAAAAGTTGCAAATAGAAGTTCCTGCACTTTCTCCAAGTTAAACAGCCCAGTGAACTCAACCCCCTCCCCCTTCTTCGGTATGCAGCCCCCCTTTTCATGCCAGTCTGTTCAGTTCTGTGCAGATGTCTCCCAACAGCTCTGCCTGTTGACCTTGGATGCCAGAGAGAGTCCAAACAAGATGCTTTCACACTCCTGGCTTGTCCCCCCTCCCACTTCTACCAACCCACAAGTCCCAACACATGTTGACTCCATTCATGCATGCGAGTTGGATCAGATGTTCTGGGAATGTTTGATGTGGGAGCATGACAATTGGCTTGCTTAGGCCAAAGGGGACCCACCTACTTATCAGATTAAGGGGTGGAGGGGGCTACCTTATTATAAGATTAATTCAAGCTAATAAAACTAATAAGGTCACTATAAGCAAAAGAGTTATTTCAGTTTCGGGGTTTTCCTACATACTCGTATTTTCTGGACCAATAACTTCAGTGGACAAAGGAAACAGAAATGATGACACTGATAGAATGTGCATGGGAAGAAAGAATCAGGAAGAAGAGTCAAACTGTATATCCTCGGATTTCTCAGAATCTAAAAAATGCTGTGGAAGAACTCTGCTGTATATCTGGAAAGCATAGAGAATTATTTCTTTGACAATGTTGCTCATTTTGCCATACAAGTGAGTTCTTCCTTTTTCCTTAGGTTTTTATTATGGCAAATATACACTTTTTTCATAACTAGACTCAGTTATGGACTGCAAGCTGTATGTGACCTTATAGCAACAGATGTCAAAATCTCAGTCCATGATTTACTACAGCAGGATGTTAGGTTAAATGTGAGCAAGTCAAAAATATACTAAAATAGCAGCAATTAAGAATGGAAAAGATCTATTATTATCCTCTAATCTGCACAAGAAATAAAGTTTATCCTCCCTAATGTTATTAATTTTGAAGCATGAAGAGATTCTTTAAAAGTACAGATACTACTGAGTAATGATAAATTCTTTTTTTTTTTAAGTTATACAGACCTCTAGTGGTCAAACCCTGTATTTGTGGGGAAATAAATTTTGAACCAAATGAAAACCATTTCATTCTGAGTAATATAATTACCTTTATTTTCTACTGAAATCATCCTCAGAAAAAAGAAAAATAGAAGAATCTAGCTGAAAATAGCTTTATTTTTTCAGCTCTGTCTAGCCATGCTTTCAGCAGATATTTTCACACAAAGCAGTCAAAATTGCATTTATTTGAAGGTGTCACAAGCATTATTTTTTTTTCATACTTGCACAAAGGTTTTTAAATAGTCTTCTTTGTCCCTCCAACAGCACCCCACACACAACAGTCAGAGGCCTTTTCAAAGGCACCCCATGATGGCTGGTGGCAAAAATGAAACAATCTGCCTCCCCTGAGAGCTTCAAACAGTTACTTACATTTAAGCTATTTTGCTTCTCAGACAGGTTAAATGTTTAAAAAAAAACCTTAAAATTCTGCTTTCTTAACTTAGTTCTTCTATTCTCTTTTATGCTAATAGCATGGGAGGAAGAAAAGGATATATGATATTGCTTACATACAGTGCTGCTGTTCAGCAGTTAGCAATTTGATAAAAGGCCATTTTAAAAAAGTACATTACAAGAACAAGGTTAGAACCTTGGCATGGAGCGGGGGGGGGGGGGTCATCCTTTGCCCCAAACAGGAATCCCAACACAGAATATTTCCTCTCTCTCAAATGAACCTGCTATTTGCCCTGAGGGAAAAGTTTCCATAGAAGCTAAATTAAACTTCCCACCCCTCCCAGTGTAAAGGTACATGTGGGAGCCAATGTGAATCAGAACAGCTGTGATGGCAAAGGAAGGGAAATCCCCATCACAGACCTTTCTCACCATTTAGGTCCCAATTCTTTGTAGATCTCCCCAATCAGGAAGGATGCCATTATGTCAGCCCTTCAAGGCAGACCAGACTAGGAAACCAAAGTGATAAATGCTGTTACTTTTATTATAAGGTTACAGTAACAGAATCCTGCAACTCTGAATGCCCCCTACCTTTATCTTCAAGAGAACTAGGGAGGGTCAATGCTGAGACACTTTCTCCATCCCCATTCCTGCTTTGGACTCAAATTTCTCTTATCAGGCCATTGTCTTGGTTGTGGCTTTTCCTCCTATTCGTCAAGGTTATTCTTACTGCCCATTACACATTAGGGCTGAGCATTGCTTCAGATCTGATTCCAAGGTGGTGCTTCAGACCACACAGAATGTAGCATTTCTCCGCAACTCTTTAAAGCAGGCATGCGTTTTCCCAAGATGATGTGGCAGGGCAGACGTGTCATCCCAAGAAAAGATTTAGCTGCTTTAAAGAGTTGCAGATGGGTACTACATTCATGCTTAGAAACACTTTTTAGAATCAAATTCAGAAGTGCTGCAAATCCCTAGAACCCATGCCCTTTTCTTTTATAAATACTTTCACACAGTTGCAGGAATGGCATCATATCTAGTTTCATCCTCAGAGAAAAGACTAAATGGACAGAAAGAGCGAGAGAGGCAGTGAGATAATTTTTTCACATTAATGCATTCTCAGTCATGACAAGGTAAGTCCCCCACCCCACTCTAGTTGGGCTCAAAGTTGGTCTTAAAATACAGAATAGTCTCTTCTCTTGCTGAGTCCAGCTGGACTTCATTCATACCCACCAATGATGTCAATGGTGTTTAATCTGTCCTGCAGCTTCCTAGTGGGCTTTTATGTCTCTCTGCCATTTCATCTATGTACAGTGCCTCATACACTATAAGGCAGAGCGGAAGAGCAGCTAAGTTGGTGACTGAGAAGAAAATGAAGGTATGAAGAATTTCATGTGGATGAAAGAAGCAACAGTTAGCATTTCTGAATGTAAAAGTGAAATGAGTTAATTCTTCTCTAAACCAAAAACTGGTCTTCTAGTTCACTTCTTATCCAAATTACACCTAATCCTCCTCATGGGGTGCTTTGTTTTACAGAGCTGAAGCAATGAAGTGAAGATGATCCAAATCAGTCAGCACATCAGTTCAGTAAGGATGATATGAGCAGAAGCTACTCTTAGAGCAAACTGGGGCAGCCACTGTATTCTAACCTTTAGAAACAGAGCACTACTTTGTGGATATCAACAAAAAAACCTCTTTAGAGATTTGTAGAACCTTAATGAAGGACTCCCAAGACTCAAATTTCTGAAATAAAAAGCATACATTTTGTAATTAATTACCATGCAGATCACAATCTTGTTCACAATCTTGGCACCAATGTTTCTTGCAGAAATTAGGATAAACCTAGGCTCAAAAATGATGGGGAAATAGCAAAATGTATTAAGCCTGTTGACTGTGATGGGAAGAAATCAATTGAATAAATAATTGTGAATGTAAAGATTTTGATTCTGGTGTAATACTGCTACTGGCAGAGAAAGGCAATTGTAGTAAGGAAATTAGAATCTTCCCTCCCCCACTCCCTCTTTTAAACTAAAACAGTTAAGTGGAGCACCATGAGAAATGGATGAAACAAAGTGAATAATTGGTTAAGATGAAGACTTAAAACTATGTCTATCATAAATTATATTGTTCCAAACTAATGCTGAGCCAAATTAACTTTAAAGTCATTCTTTACTCTGAAAGTAATGATTGGACATAACTGCACCCAAATCTAAACCTTGATCCCATATGTGAGGTGACAGAGGAACAGGGGAAGCTATTCACTTCCTTACTGTTTTGTTAGTTGTTAGGCATTCCCCACTTTCCCCACCCTTTTTCTACAAACAGTGCTGACCGATCAGGGATTACACACTGCACATAATAATGTCACAATATTCTCTAGCTAGCTAGAATTGAATTTCTGCTGAAATCTAAAATGAAGCCATTGGAGTGAATCCAGTTTTCTCTCCTGGTCACATGGAAAAACCCAAGCAGCTATTATTTAATTGCAAAAATGAACAGCTTCATAACTTTTATATGATGGTCCAAAAAATTGCTGGAGGAAAGTGGTGATTGACTTTTTTATCAAACTATACTCAAGTTTTATTTTGCTTAAAATCATATTCCCAGATATTTTCCATTCTCCTTAAGGAAGTTGTAAAAGAAGAATACAAGTCGTATGTGATAATTATTTTGTGCCAAAAAAGAATCATTTTAGCCATATAAAAAATTAAGGCTATATTTTCATTCCATTTGCACAAGAGCAAATATCTAGAGATTAGGCAATGAAATAGTCCTTCACATAAGATGTTCAGGTGACCTTTTTACAGAGCATATCCACTTACTGTCAAGAAGGCCCTTGTTGGAAGGCAAATGCTGAAAATTTATTTTTCCTTGAAATCTGGCTTGCAGTCCTTGCTTACGTGATTGCTGTTAATGAAGTTGTCACAGGAAGCTGCAGCCACCAGTATTTCATCTTGTTTTTCATTTCAGCAAAGTGCTGTTTACCTTGTAGAGAGGCCCAGCATCCTTCTCCGTTATCTCAGGCAGTTTAATTAGAAGGTATGATCATCCAACATAGGAAATGAGCATAGTGCTAAATAATAGTTGGTGGAACAGTATGAAGCAACAGCACATTCTCATCAGTGACTTATTATAATCATTGTAATTAAAAAAGAAAATAAAAGGTCAACCAGGACAGTCATATACAACAGGGATTAGCAGCTCTCCATATAATTTGATGAAAGACTGAGCCTTCAGTGATCATCACAACATTTGCTGCTGCTTGAATGTGGGCCTGTTGACAAAGACTACTTTGACCTCTCAGTGGTAGTGAGGTCAGTCCATAATCTAACACTGTTGCCAAGTTTCCAGTTGGCATTTATGGAAAAATCTGCAGCAATAACACATGCAAGTTGCAATAGTACAGAAACAGCAATTTGCTGCTATAATTGTGACATTTTTCACAATAAAAATGCAGCTTAAAAAGTAGACATTTCACAGGAATTGTATTACACCTGAACATGATATTGGAAGCTTCCTTATGTTGGCTGAGCTCTCAAGTCATACATGTGGTTTGTTTGGTTTTGGCTAAGTAGGGTGTGTAAACCCAGCCATTGTGGTTTGAAAACAATGATTTGTTGCTCAGTGTGTTATGTGATATTCAGACCACAATGGCTTGCTCACTAAACTATGTTTAAAACATAGTGTTACTTAGGACAGTATAAATTCAAACTGATTCAGACGATTGGTTTGTCAAACTGTTGTCCTTGGATTCCAGACAGGGGTTCTTCCTACCCTCCCCAGTGATGCCTAAGCTTGACCAAGGGATCTGTCATGAGCACTGATGGTGAGCAGGAGGGGGCCCCTATCCAGGGGGGAAAACACATGCGTAGTAGTGAGGAGTTGAGCGGCCATTCAAAGAGACACAGAACAGACCTGCCTTGACTTTTGGGGTTTATCTGTCTGGGTTTTCCCACGCTTCTTCAGTTTGTTAGGATTTTCTGCCTAATGTAGCAGTAATAAACACTAGAGACCTATTCCTCGTCTCAGCGTGGTTCCTGACTGTTAGGACAGGATCCTTCTTTATGGAAGTCTATGTCTTACATCAGTGTTTCTCAACCTTAGCAACTTTAAGATATATGGACTTCAACTCCCAGAATTCCCCAGCCAGCATGTTGAGAAATATTATCTTCTACCATTAAGCTATGGATCAGCAATCTCTACGGGAGGACCAAGATCATGTGTAACACTCATGATCTTCCTGCACTGAGTTGGAAGCATTGCAAAGAATTTTTCCACGCATTCCCTTCAGTGCAAATGGAAGACTCTTCACAGTCAAAAATGCTAATTTGTCAAACTTTCATACATCACTGTTTGAGTATACAGGGGTGGATAATGACGAGCATCACCTGCCAGAATTTACAGAACTAGTGATTTCTAATACTGTTAATTCCAACACAAACTTTTGTTCTTTTCAACTGCTAGTGCACTGTCATATCATTTCATAGGTCCAGATGTATTCTCTGCCTATTTGATGTAAACATTACATAACACTAATTCACTGGAACTTTTGGAAGGAAGGAAGGAAAGAAGGCGGGCAGGCTTGAATAATTCCTGTCTTGCTTTTTTTTATTAAATCTGTTTGTTACAGGCAATCAGCAAAATGGCAGCATAATATGAAATCTGATCAAAGAAGGCACAAATAAACTAAGTGTCCTTTCTTAATTGCATTAGGTTAATTAAATATTCAGCTTTGCAAGGTTCTTTACATTGATTCCCTGATAATAATTAATTATATTGTTATATATCAAACAGAGTTTTTTTAAGTGTTATATATTGTTAAAAGAAAAAGGTCAAGGCCAAATTGTATTATTTCCTTTTTTCTATAGCTAGTAAAAATCAAAAGAAGGTAACAAATTTTCACAATGCATTTTCTGATGAAAATAGAACCTCTACTGATTGCTTTACTTGAGCCAGGTTTAATCCCAATTGTATTTTGATTAGCTAAAATCAATGCTGCTAAATAATCTGCCCCTGCAAATGACATTCTAAATACAGCCGAGAATCATTTACAATAATGTGAAATTCTCCACTTTTAAACATATTTCATACATTATTTAGGGATTTTTTACATTTTTTCCTGATCAGTGATAGGTAAATTAAATGTATCTTAAGTAGAAATTGCTATTTTTAAATGGGGGGAGCATTGTAATTTTTATTATTTTTAGTAAGGAAAAGGGATAACTTAATGCAAGGCAAAAGTATTTTCAGAGCCGTCATGTACCATCCTATTTCTGCTATCTTGTCTTTCCAGTTTAGCAACAATGTATATTGTTTAGTTCTTAAACTTTCTACTTGCTATTCAATTATCTTTACTAGTGCCATTGCTGTGAATTTCTGAGCAACAAATTTCTTTGGGGATAGCTTTGGAAGTGTTAGCAGCTCCCTTGGTATAAAAATCCAACTTGGATTTTAGCAACTTATATTTAAGCAGCTTAAATACCAGCCTGTTTTATCTGAAAGATATGTAAAATGTCAACTAAATAACTGCCAAGGTCAGACAGATAAGGTTATGAATATATCTCACTGTTACCTTATCATGAGAAAGTTATACAGGTGTTACTTTTTAGGTCTCCGTGGTATGAAATAAAAATTCTTAAATAATAAACAGTAGCAATCATTATAAATTACTGGGGGCAACATGATGTCCTCCATGTGTTGGAGCCACAACTGACTATCTTAAGAGTTGTGTCCTAAAACTGTTGGGAGTTGTAGTCAAAAATATTTTGAAGACATCAGGTTGAGTTGAAGGCTCAGGCATTTAAAGCTCACTCAGAAAGCATCCATAATTATGTAAAATGAAAAAAAGTTCCCATTGTCTCTATTTAAGTACAAGCATGTATATGTTTTCAAGCCATTTCCAAATAAAATGGTTAAAATATAGTACAAGAATGTACATGTTTTCAAACCATTTCCAAAATCTTTAGCATTAATTTTCAATTATTTTGAGAGTCTATCTGTGTTCGAATTGTGTATGTCAATTTTCCTCCACCAGCAAACTTCCATATGTGCTGGTTGAGGATTCTTTGAGCTGTAGCACAGGATAGCAGAGAGCAATATGGGAAAGGCTACCTTATGACATGCCACATTCAAAGGTTTGCATTTTATTAAATGCATTTTATTAACATTTATTAACAGTTACAGTATTTATTAACATTTTATTAACATTTCTCCTGTTTCATATGTAATAAGTGATTACTTATTTTCCAACTACACGTAAAGTTCACTTAAAAAGAAATCAGTGTCTGCCATAAAATCCATGAACAATCTTTACTGCAAATATTTTAGTTAAACTCTAATGTGAGGGTGTTTTTATCTCAGCTGGCCACAAAAACCACAAAAGGTGGCATCCTTTTCACCACTACCCATTACATCTCAATATGCTTGAACTTCAGAAATCTGACCCAGTGCCAGCCTTCCACTTGCTAATAATTCTCAATGCATTCTAAATTTCACAATTTCTCTACAGTGTCTTTACTATCTGTAGATGTCAAAGCTTTACAACATGGCATTGTGAATCTGAAGCTCACAGAGACAGAACTAAGTATTGTTCATTTTAAGGTAGCCAGTAACTGAGAGTACATTGGAAAATTGTTCAAATCTTCCAGTGTTTTGTGAATTAAGAAACCATTTCCCACCTTTCCTTCATTAAAAAAAAAAAAGGAAATATGTTTCTAGTATCCACTCACAATGTCCCTTTTTTGCCAGCCAGTAGATCAGCTGACAGTTGGGACCAGGTGGCTGGCTTCACTCTATTAATGAGTGAAGTGAGCAGTTTTACTGCCAATATCGATTTTTGCCAGAGATCCAGCTCAGGATTTTTGGTTAAAATTAATCACATCACTAATTACTGGGTGGCACACATGATATGGTGCATGCAAAAAATGTGCAAAGTTGCCATGTTCACACAACATATTTAATCTTGTCTCTGCCTTACCCATTTTTGGATTCATGTAGTATATTGGATTCACCAGTCAATCTGGGTTTGCAAAAGTGGCTACATCTTAAAAACCCTAACAAAGTTTAACACTAATCACATTATACAAACACAGTCACTAGGTCTTTAACTGACTTGGATAAGCATGCTGTGTGAACACAAGCAGGGAAGAATAATATCCATGGGCCCTTCCAAATTTATATTCATTTAATACACCTTTTCTGTAGGCCTAGACACCTTCAGATTCACAGAGAAAGGTTACCCACACAGAACCCAGGATCTTTTATTAAGTACTTTTGGCTCGATAGATGAACACTTACTGTAATAAACTTTTTTAAAACTGCTACTCTTTTGCCACTGTCAGCAGACCAGAAATACAGAATTGTTTCAAATATTTTAATTTTTTTTATAATCAGCATTAAAACATTGGTTTTGAGTCCTATTTATTCAAACAGGTTGATTTTAGCATATGCAGTGTGAATTTAAGGATAAAGCCAACGCTTCTTAATCATACCTAAATCAGTATTTGGCAAGGGATCTACATCAATTCAGAGAAACAAGTTCCTAAATGTTCTCTTTTGCTTTCCTTAATGTCTCCTAAACCTGTGTGATCTCAGACAACATCTTTAGAGAGCCATTAAAACATATATTTAATTGTGTTGTTTGTATTCCAAGAGCAGCCAGAGAAACTTACTCAGATACTTACCAAATCTATTCCTAATGTAACAGATACAGAACTCTAAGGTATTTGGAATCTAGCAGTTGTGCTATATTTAGTTTTTGCATTGATAAGATAACACTGGGGAAAGAACAACATTTCATTTATTTACAGTGCTGTAATATCCAGGTTACAAGGTCACCTTTTGTCCTAGTGAAGTCTAAAAACAACCTGGTTATACTTAATTAAAGAAATATTTAAACTATTACTTAGGTCACAGAGTCTAATCTGAGGCTTAGGCCTGAAACCGTGTATGCTATTTAGTCTGATACACCAACTTAATAAAACTCATACCTCGTACCAAGTGGATGAATGGGAGGAAACCATAAAGTACGTCAGGAGTATCACAGGCACACCCAGACAGCTTGTTTAATATGGTCCTTGTCCCAATGACAACTTATATTCCAAAGAAACCAAACTACTGGATAAAGTATCTGAGCCATCATAGAGAACTCATAGAGAACTGATAGTATTTTAAACATCTAACAAAATGAGTGTTAAGGAGCTGTCAAATGAGTGCTCTTAATACACTGAAACAGAAAGCAATAACCCTTTCATTTTTCCTTCTCAGGTGCTGTTGGTATCTATTTCCCACATAGCTTCTAGTAGAACTGATCACAATGATCCTAAACATCTCTACAGAAGAGACCGATAAGAAAAACCCCATTGACTGTCCCTCTTTGGGAAGGCACAACTACTACATTTTTGTACTGGTTCCGACTGTTTACACCATCATCTTCATCATTGGTATATTTGGAAACAGCTTGGTTGTGATTATCATTTTCTTCTACGTGAAGCTGAAAACTGTGGCCAGTGTATTTCTGCTTAATTTAGCCCTGGCAGATCTGTGTTTCCTAGTAACTCTGCCATTATGGGCAGCTACAACAGCCATGAAGTATCATTGGCCTTTTGGCAACTGCTTGTGTAAGATCACTTCAGCTGCAGCAACCTTCAATCTTTATGCCAGTGTGTTTCTCCTGACATGCCTCAGCATAGATCGTTACTTAACAATAGTACATCCGATGAAGGCCCGCCTTCGACGCACAATGCTCGTTGCCCGGGTAACTTGTATCATCATCTGGCTGTTGGCAGCCCTTGCCAGCTTGCCTGTTGTGATTCACCGTCGCGCATACGTCCTTGAAAATGAAAATATCACAGTATGTGCTTTTTGGTATAGCACACGGAGGAATTCAACCAAAAACACAACCATCAAAATTGGATTAGGCATATCCAAAAATATTCTGGGGTTCTTCATCCCCTTTGTGATCATTTTAATAAGCTACATATTAATCTGGAAAACTCTGAAAAGGGCTTACCAGTTTCAGAAGAATAATGGCAGAGGTGATGACATTTTTAAGTTGATTGTTGCAATAGTTCTTTTTTTCTTTTTTTCTTGGATTCCTCATCAAATATTTACGTTTATAGATGTGCTGATTCAGCTTGATGTGATTAAGGACTGTGATGTTGAGGGTATTGTGGATACAGCTATGCCCTTCACAATCTGCTTAGCTTACTTTAACAACTGCTTGAATCCTGTCTTTTATGGCTTTTGGGGAAAAAACTTTAGAAAATACTTCCTTCAGCTACTCAAATACATCCCTCCAAATGTCAGGCATTCCAGTCTGTCGACAAAGATGACCTCCCTTTCATATCGACCTTCAGACGACTTAATCGTCACCATCAGAAAAAAAGAATCCCTGGTTGCTGAATGATAGTATGGCAGCACATTTTTGGCTGTTGGTTGGTCAGAGTGACAATGCTCATCTTTTGATCTGAGATATTTCATCCTTGTGAAAATTGAGCACTACCTTCATTTCATGTTATGAAGAGGAACATCTTAACCAAAGAATGTAGGCATTCTGCCTTCTGATGTCAGAGCTTGGTGGGAAATAATATGTGGTAGAACATCTAATCCAACTGCAAGTAGAAAAGTCTCTGAAATTACCTTGTGTTGCCTTATACATAGGTGTTATATAGAAGGCTTATTTCCAGAGTCCTGAAAGGAAAGCAAACATCCTGGTGTGTTTCAAGAATGTGAAAGAACTCCCTATTTAACTATAATCAGACCCTACATACACTGCATTTAATTACATACAACCATCTTCTCCAGAAACTGAAAAGTGGTAGAACTGAACTATTGTATATCAGGATACTATGAGGTTTTGAAATAAGAGTAAAAGTGTAATATAATATAGAATGAATCCATATTTAGATGAACTGTTTTTCATTGTTCAAGTAACATTTGCTACATATACAGCTAAATGTACCACATTCAAATATAGCACTGTTTCTAAATGCAGTTGAAAAAAGGTTCATTCTGGAGATATTTCCCTCTCTTTGAGCTCTTGGCAAATATGTCTGTGGAAAGTTTCTGTTTACTTTCACACAACTTCAACTGCCTTATAGAAGTACAGAGCTACTACTGTTTATTTAATGCAGTTCCTTTCAAAATGGGAAATGGGCCTTATGGTACAGAAAAGTGTTGATAATACAGCCTTTCCTAAACCAGTGTCTTCTAGATGTACTGGATTACAACTCCAGTGATTGCTGTACTGACAGCTTAGTGTAATATATCTGGAGGACACTATGTGGAGGAAGTTCATTTGTACAAGGAAAAGTGAGCACATTTCAGTCATTTTTCAAGTCTCCCAAAGTGTTGATCCACTTCAGTGGCAGCCAATCACTTGCCCACTTGGAATTTTACCTCATAAAGTGTCCTTTTGTATCTGTGGGATTGGTCCAAGAATCATATTGATGTATGTAAATCTCCTCTGTGAAAATGATTCATGCCAAAAACAATAATAATAATAATAAAAGCCAGTTTTCATTAGAAGCACCATTTAACTACTTTACATTCATTTATTCTGCTATCCATGTAAATATCCTTCTACAAAAAGTTAAAAAAATATTGTGTTTTAAATCAATATACAGTCATTCTTTGTCAAGTGTGAGGGTCCCATTAAAAAAAAATCCCTAGGGTTAGATAATTCCCAATTGGTAAATTTAAGGCCTTGTGGAAAAAATAGGGTTAGAACTAAGTCATGATTCAACCTACTAAAATCCCTCATTTTTTACCCCATAATAAAATAAAACAACATCAAAGGAAAGAAATAAAAGGAAACAATATGAAAGAAAAAATGAAAGCTGACTGAGAAGGAATGACAGCAGAAAATATAGCTTCTGTCCTTTTATCTCTCATGAGAAGAAAATGTCAGCCAGCGCATACCCGTCCACCCCCATTACTGATCTTACACAACCTTGTGGATTCAATTCAATTCAATTTCATTCAATTTATATAGCTCCCCATCTCACTTACACGACCCTGGGTGGCTTACAAGTTAAAACAGCAAAAACCAAATTTATATAAATAAAATTAAAAACAATTTCAACAATAAATCACAAACATAAAAGCATGGAAGAATGCTAATCAAAGCTCGCATACAAAGCAGCCATCTTGCAGACTCCCCACATCCACAGGATCCACAGGCCTGAAAGCACAGTCACGTCTTCAGGGACTTCCTAAAGGCCAACAAGGTTGGAGCCAATCTGACCTTGGGGGATGATGTTCCAGAGGGCAGGCACCACGAAAAAGGCTCTCTTCCTGGGCCCTGTCAGATGAAACTCTTTTGTAGACATGACCTCCAATACGCCCCTTCTGCCATATCTGATGGGACGGGTAAATGTAACCGGGGGGAGGCAGTCCCTCAAATAACCCAATATATGAACAAGACAGTGCCATTAAAGTATACCAGAAAATGAACCAAAAGGATACTCAGAGTCTATGTGAAACAAGCTTGCACAGCAATAATTAGGAATGCATGATGTCTTGAGGAAGTTTGGTACAAGATAGGCTATGTCAGTAATAAAAGGAAAGACGTATAGTATAGAACCTCTGGTAGGATCAGTAGGTATTAAAATCAGATGGATTTATTTTCTCATTGCAAACTAAGCACATGTGCTCTGTATTCTTTCGGCAGCTGTTATCAATCCCCAGAGCTCTTAATCACTATATCTGTGTGTATATACTTTGCATACTTTTAAATCTGTAGAACAGACTTATGTGTGCAAAGAAAATCATGCATACACGAACACACACATAAACACACAATCTAATTAAAAGTACCCTTGATATCACAGTGAGGATTTATATCCAGTATTTCAACTCAGTATCCAATAATGGTCAAATAACTGCAAGCAAAGAAGACAGATTAATAACCATACCAGAACCTAGGATTGGTGCTTCTAAGTCTGTGTAAAACTGGCTATCTTAGTCTCCAGGTGGCCAATCCTACATTGCCAAACAGTGGAAGGAAATGCATTACTTGTTTAACATTATTGTAATAGTATATGACAACTTTCCTTTAAGAAAAATATATATTCTGATACCATCTGCTTTGAAGATAGTAGAAGGATCCTGCATCTCCATTAACATCTCTGTGGGTGCACTGGCTACCAAAGCATTAATTAAATGTAAGACCTTTAATTAAAACATTACTTTAAGGCCTTTAATTAAAACATTGTGTTCCTCCACCTGCTACTGTACCAACTCTTCACTATTGGCAATGTTGACTAGGGCTATTAGGAGTCATAGCTTAGCAGCATCTTTTAAGAAAATGATATATTACACTGCCATAAGTCATTAAGGTACAGGTAGCAAAGGAGAATTGTGGCTGGTCCAAAGCATTCTCTTGCATAAAGATTCTCCAAGTATGGAGGACTCAAACTGCATAGGGAATAAGGTGGAATATGATGTCCACATACTCTGCTGGGAAGTCTGAAGGACAGCAGGATCCATGTATGCATCAATGCAAGTACAACTATTTGCAAGAGCTGAGACAAAATTTTATTAAAATCTTAGATCATATGGCAAGATGAACTCAAGGTCAAACGTGAGTGCAGCTGTCCTTTATAGTTCCAGCTGAATGTCTGCATTTTGTTCTTAAAGGAGCAATATAAAATTATGCATTTACTTTGTCATCTTCATTTCAGAGTGTCATCTTGAAAATAAATCAGATTGCTTACTTGTTAAACAAAAAACATACATTTAACACAGGAATTTTTTTTTCAATTATTGCCACATCTAAAAAAAAACACTTTTTTTTTTCTGCTGGCAGAATTCTTTTTAAATGTTGGCTTGCTGAACTTGTAAATGAAACTATATTTATTTCTATTTATAAATAACAGAGCTTTATTTTACTCATTTCCTCCCATCATGGATATAATGCTCTTTCTTGGAAATATAGTATAAAATGTAAACATCCACAGAATGAATTAACTTGCAGAAAGGTAACAATCAGTCGGTGGTACACAAAACATGCCAAAAGAAATGTCTTTTTGATGATGTTTTGTTAGTGATTCCACAATAGTATGTGCTTGGAAGGACTGATATTAGAAGTCTGTTGAAAGTGTCTATGAATTTCCTGTGGATTTAATTTCTTTTAATAGTCTCATCATTGCATACATACCAAATATACATTGTATCTGAAGTTCAGTTCATGTTTGATAAGTCTAATATCAAAACCAAACAAAATGGTAATGTATACAGTTTCTTTGTTGGCTCAGTATGTTGTAGCTAATGTTCAAATGCATAGCAGAAAAACCATCTATATCATATAGATTCTATATCTTATGAAAGCTGTGAAAAACAAAGTTCATATATATTAGTATTTCAAAATATCGTAATTGTTCTCACATTTGTGTTATTATGGATGATGTCACCAGTTAATCCCAGACCCAGCCAATGCTATTTCTTAAAAAGAAGCAAATGTGGTCATTCCTTTCAGCAACCTAATTAAAAGGACTCATGATAAAGCAGAGATCCATGTACATTGGAATGCTTACATGGCAGTCTTCCATTTGCTGGCCCACTCACTTTAGTGGAAGTGGCTATTTCATTTAAAAAGACTGTCCTTGGATTTGTTACCACTATCTTAGCAACTAAGTGCCTTGGGGCCAGGTTTCTGAAAAACCAGTTTCTCCCATGTGAACTCAGACTTTCTGCTAAACAAGCCCACTCTTCAAGTGTCAAATAAAGGATGAACTACCCCAGTATACTAGGATCCAAGATACAGGAAGACCTTCAAGGAAGGCATATTCAGAACTATATTTGCTTTCTTCAGTGCCAGGAGAAGACCTTTCTCTTTACCCCAGCTTTTTAAATAACTCATGTGGTCTGGTCTGTTTGGGTTTTCTTTTAAATTTTTTAAATTGCTGTATACTTGTTTTTTACTGTGTTCATTTGGTTCTGAATTTTTAATGTTACTTGTTTAACCATTATCTCTCTGTAATAGGGAGGCATTCAAACATCATCCGTAAATAAAACAGTTGCTGAAATCAATCAACAGTTGCAGAATATAAAGTTATTTGAATTTTAAAATTTATACAGAGACAGATTAGTACAGAATGGAAGCTGGTGCAAAGGTTTATTAATAAGTCAAATGGAAAATCTCAGGTTTAAAAAAACAGTACTCAAATATGTTTTAGAAAACTGAACTCTATATTGACTTCTATCTTTTTTTTTTCCACTAAAGCAACATATTTCACCTGACCATTTATAATACACTTTTCTTCATTATTTGAAAGATAATGAACAATAATACCTGAATCTGAACTTTTACAGCATTGACCATACAGATTAGACTATTTTGTTTTTATTAAGTATATATGATCACAATGTGTGCTAAATGTAAGGAGTATTCTGCAGTTCATTTGCTGCATATGCAGTTTGCAGATTCCAGCCAAGTGGAAACATCTAATCAACCTCAGCTGCTCTGAAGAAAAGCTAAGCAGGGTAAGAGTTGGTAGGTACTTGGATGAAAGACCACAAGCAAATTCTAGGGATACAGGCTATACTGGGAAGTAAAGCATCAACAACAACCTCAAAGAAAATTGTTGAATTATTTCTGTTTCATGCATGGATGTGCCCATGGGAGACACCAGGAACTGAATTCAGAGGAAAAATCTGTTGATATGAGGCTGCATCTGTGACATATTTGATGCTACTCTTTGTACTATCCACATAAAAGACATTGTGCTCATAAAAACAAAAGTCCTAAACAAGAAACAAAAATGGGAAGCCATACTTCATGCAAAGAAACTTAGAACAGTCTGTTGTCCACATATACTGTATAGTTTATGCTTTTCTTGTTTCACCTTTGAAAATTAAGTAATCTTATTTTGTTCTGTGAAAAGCCATGACTTCAAAAGGCTCAAAGACTTCCATGAGGGAGAAGGGGTTGAATAAATAGAGAATGTGTACAGTGATTATAGCAGAATATGATTTTACTGATAGTACTTCTTTAAAATATTTCTATAGAACCTCGGGGAAAACCTCTGGAAAACCACTGATTTTAGTTTTTATAGGACCTGAAGTACTTTTAAATTAATCAGGAGCCTTGATAGAAAACAGAGTCCAGTCCTACAGCATCTCAGTTCCAAAACAGACCATCCATTTAAATAATCAACTGGGAACTTTTCAGGTTATTCATTCATTCATCATGGGTGTTTGCAACTACTACTGCTTTTGAGAAAGTGATGAAAGCAGCACCACACTATCACATCACTCCCCACCTTTTGGACAATTACACAAAGTCACAATGTGTATAAAAGGGGCTAGGCTCATGTCACACCAGCACAATGCAGCTTTTGTCAGATTGACCCGTTTCACACACACACCCCAGATGCCACTTATGCCGTTCTGCATATTTTTACTTAACTTTCTAATAGCATGATTCATATTCTTTCTAATCCAGTTGAACGTTGGAAATAAATTATGGAAAGGAGCTTGAGATTCTGTCTGTGAGCTGACTAACTTTCTGAAAAGTGAACAAAACAAGACCAAATTTGGTGTAGGTGTCTGGCCAGCAAAAGAGCATATGCACTCAATCTTGTGCGTCCCAGTGTGCACATACACACAGAGGCAACACAAGGAGAGAGCAGAAACACTCTCACATTATGTCTACTGCTGATAAAAGGGACAGAAGAACATCCAGCACACATGCTCTGTGCACTTTCCCTGCCTTTTTATCTTTTCCAATCCCACTGAATGTTGGAAAGAGATTATGTAAAGAGCTTCATAAAATCATAGAGTCGGAAGGGACCTTGTAGTCCAATTCCTTCCCCAGGCAAAGAGCTGTCTAGCCTTTGTTTGAAAACCTCCAGTGATGGAGCACCCAAGACAGTAGGAGGCAGGCTGTTCCACTGCTTAATGGATCTCAGAGTCTGGAAATTCCCCTTTATTTTGAGTTTGGATCTATCTCTGTAGACCTTTCACTTGTGGTTCTTGTCCTACCCTTGGGCTCAGGATTCTGTCTGCCTCACAAATGTTGGAAGAGCAGAATGGGACCAAATCTGATGTGGGGAAGAAGCAAGCAAAAGAAAGATTGAGTTAAAATGGTTTTGATCCAGAAAAATACTCCCAGTACAGACTTCCCTCACTTAATGCTAGGGTTCTGTCCTCAAAAACCTTGCATATAGTGAAACACTGAATCAGTGGAATGAGTATATTGGGGGATATGGTGTCAACTTTGGTAACCCAAATGCACTGACAAATGTGTTCATACAACTTTAGAGACATCATTCAAAAATGTTTGTGTCTCCCCTTGTCTCATCTTCTATTTACAGTGAAAGCATTTTCTCCATCTTTTCTTCAGCGGGATTCCTAATGTGCATAGTTATTATGGCAGACAAAGAAGTAGAATATAGCATGGCACTACAAATTTTCAATAGCATTTTTGTTATGTTTCACACAGTAGATTCACCCAGGTTAGGGTGAATCTACTGTGACCTAGGGCTGAGGATCCTTTACTAGCATTGGAGTGACATAATATGTCCAACTTGTTTCTAGTCTCAGAGAGATCCTTTTCATTTTGGATAAGGGGGTTAGACAAGATGCTGATGGCTATTTTGACCCCATAGTAACAATAGTAGCTATTACATATACAGAAATAAGTGGGAGACAGGATGCACAAGAAGAACTACACAGTACAATTCGAAAGGCATGATTGAAGGGAGAAATGGGATTTGGGAGAAAAATGTTCAAGCAGTTTTGATGAGAAGTCTTGGCATGTTTCCAGACCGTTGGTGCGAATTGACTATGCTGCCACAAATTGCATAATAGCTTTTTTCTTTTCTTTTTTTAATGAAACACATTCTTGGATGAAAATTATCAATTGCGTAATAGCAAATTTGTATAAAATGAAGGAAATTTGTATATCCCTATAGGAAAGGTGGTTGGGTAGTGGCTTAGAATGCTACCAACTGCTCCTTTCTAAGCCTCCCTTCCTCTTCCTTCCCAATCACATGACCCAGAGTGAAGCTACTATTCATTGGAAAGAATTCCAGAAGTCATTGTCTTCATGTTTTCCTTGTTAAAATTATACTTTTGCAATCAAGTATTCAGGAAATACCGTAAGATCTATTTTCATCCCTTATCCAATCTATTGAACCTTTTGTTCTGCCCATCCTAATACATTATTTATATTAATGTCTGTAATTGCCCATGACTTTGGACACCCAGTTGTTGTTTTTTTCTTATAAATTAGGGCACAGCACAGTGTCAATATAGCACAGCCTAGGACTTATTGTCTCTAAGATAATTTCCTTATATTTTCCATGGTAGACTATGCTTACTGGATCAAGAGTTGTGCAGGACTGCCATAAGGCAAGCCACAAAGTCATTTCAGGGCTGGGCAGAATTCTAGGCCAGCATATAAAACTAGTATTTTGTGGACTGGTCTCCATCACACAGTTCAATACATTGCTGGATATTGCAAAGAAATATTGTCTGGGGACATGAAGATTTAATCTCCTTTGCTAGATTGGTTAGACACTTAGTGGCTGCATTTACACAAGATGCTGAGCTTGGTTAGTTTTAATCTTTGTTACTTTTTTGTGGCTTGCTATATTGTGTATTTATTGCTATATTGTTTAAACCCAAGAGACTGGATAATTCAGTAAAGAAATTAAGCTGTGATGCACACCCAACCATGTTTGATGGCAGTTGATCTCCTAAAGTGCTGCAGTTGATTTGGCTTCCCAGTACATAGAGCAGCTACCATATGGGTTTAAGTTCATGCATTTCACTTCATGTGTCTACCATTTAACATAATCAGGCCTAAAAGATTCTATCTTTGGGTCTATTGTTTTCTCCACCTGTCTTTTATATTAGTTTCCAACTCCTGTATTTCAGAGCATTCTTTTAATGTACAAAGAAATGAGCTTCCTCTTTAGACCTACTTTTTTTCTAGTCATTATAAAAGAATAAATATATCCAGTTTATAGTAAATATTCTCAATATGAACAAGGCTGTGCATTTTCCTAAAAGATAATGCATATGTTATTTTTTACCTTTTTCTTAAATGCAAATGGTATAAGGCAGCATTCTACCATTCAGTGCTCTTCAGATCTCTTGGACTACGTCTGTCATCACCATCCAAAAACATGATGCAGTGTAGTCCAACATATATAGAAAGCAACACTCCAAGGGCATAAGAGATTTCAACAAAACAATATCTTTGATTCTTATTGTTTATATCAGAAAGTATTGTGAAACTGGTTTTTAAAGTTCTAGCATATAACTCTTTTCTTGTTGTTCAGATGATACATGTCCATGTTGAAGTTAACATATAAGCAGTCTTCCCCACTCCAAATCACTGAAAATACAATGCAGTTGTGTACATTATGAAGACTTTGCCTGTACATAAACACTTCCATATGAGCTACGGTTTTGATAGATCAGGGTTCCAGTTCATGTGAACAGGGCCGCAACTAGGGTCTGTGTCATCCGGGGCAAACATGGATTCCGTGCCCATTTTGGTGCCCTCCAGCACTCATTTTGGCACCCAACCAGTGTGGCGCCCGGGGCACATGCCCTGATTGCCCCCCCCCCCCGCTAGTTGCGGCCCTGCACATGGAAGCCTTGTAGGTCTGTGAACTCTCTCCAGTTCAGACAATTGCCCCATACACACAGAGACCAGCTCTTCATTTATGCCATTTCAACTTGCAACTTGCAATCTACCATAAATATTTATCAAAGTAACAAAACTCATTATGGAAGTCCAGGCTGGCTATTGAAAGAGTGTATATTGCTTGCATAGAACTTTTCAATGGTGCAGTGTAAGCATTATTTTATTTAAGTTGTTCATTTATTGAGCACTTTTAGTTTTAAGCTAAGCAAGTCTTTTGCAAATAAAGTTGTATGACTTTGCCTGAAAATCAAGATCACTGTAATATTATGCATAGCATTTAGAACAACTTATCTTTGTTGAATCCAGTAGTGACCCAGATAATTATTGGCTAAATTTAGAAGAAAGAATAGCATCACATGCCCAAGATAAAAGTTTTTTTCTCTTTTCTTTTTAAACTTGCACCCTCCCTTTTAATGAAACATTTTCATGTTTAAGTGTACATCTTCATTAAAGATACTACAGTAGTTAAGAATATGTAATTTGGCAGAAAAAATAAAATTAGATTAGAAAAGGTGGCAATTTATTCTGGTTCCTTCTTTGGGACAAAGCTACATTAATTGTTTCACTCATCATTTTTATGGTTCTAAACACATATGTGTTACAAAAGCAGGAAAGATACAGAAAGGCCTTTGACTCAAGGCAAAGCACAAATATGAGGTTAAGGAATTCTTGGCAGATTTTAAGTTTCAGGTGTGATGTCTTGCCAAGGACCATATTAACATGATCTTGTTGATTATCATATTTGTATCATGGCTTAAACAAACCTAGAATCCATTTGGCCAAATCCAATAAGCCATATAATATCCTATTCCAGTTGCTGAAAAAAAGATTCCCAACCTGGTGCTTTCCAGATGCAAGTCCCAGAATTCCCAGCCAACATGCTTGCTAGATTGTTCAGTCCATCTGGAGGGCATCAGGTCACTGAAGACTCTATATAGTATGCCTATATAGGGAAAGTGTATTTAAAAAGTGTTCTCCCCACCCTCCAGTGGAGAAATGTGTTTTTCCCTCCCCAGTGGAAAAATTATACTAGATTTAAAACTTTTTTTATTGGCACTTAAGCATATTTTTCCCTGATTGAAGCAGAATTTGTGAAATAATTATATGCCCATGACAAAGGCTGCTAATGATTAGCCTTCAAGAACTGCTGTTGTTTTCTGACAGTTCAGAAGCTGTTTTTGTTTATTTCAGGAAAAGGAAGCATCAAATCTTTTATGGACTATCCAAACTGAACAGACAGAATAGCGGCTGCTAATTATCCATTTCCATCATTTCACTAAAGCTCTCACTGTAGAATAGAAGACTTCTGTAACAATTTAGAATTCTAATTAATTCTTGTCAGCAAGTAATGCTTCTTTGAAGTAATAACATTCACTTTACTGCTCAGCACTAATATTGTGTCATACAAAGGTGGCAAACGCATAACCCAAGTAAAGAGAAAAGATTATATGGGCAGCAAAAATGGAAACATTATCAACTAAAGCAAAGAGATGTGTTGGCAAAGAAGAAAAATGTGAAAGAAATAAAGGTCAGTATATCATAAATTCTGTTTCATGTTTTTTTGTTTTTGTTTTTTGCTATTTGAGATGTCCATGGCTCTCACAAATGATTTTGCAGAGTTATTATTACCTATAGAAATTCAATCTAAGTGAATATTTTATTTATACTCTTATTTAAGAAATTTCTGAGCCGAAGTGGTGATGGTAGATATGTCGCAACAATATGTTTATCTTAGTAAGTTGTCACTTACTAAGATAAGTTGTCATTTTCCCTAACGTTCAGAAATATTGGAGGCAGTTTCCCTAAGGTGAATGTAGCGCATCATACCAAAGAATGTCAGTGTATCTACGCTCTTTGTAAACAGCTTTCAGAAACTAATTTTCTAGATATATATTATACAAACAAATGCTGGCAGGGATGTTTATCTCCCCACCCCCAGCAAATGAATTTAGCTCGTTCCTGTCATTCATTTAGCACTGAAATCAGGTTGCACCCATAGAATCTGTGGAGGATTTCTTTGACATCCCTGCCTCTAGATATTTAGGACTATTTCCTCTGCCCTTGGTCAGACTGGCTGGGGCTAACAGAGTCCAAAGCTTCTGGGCTTTTTTTTTGGTACTTTTTGTAGTTCTGGGCTACAAAAGTCCAGATCATCAATAAATGACAGCAATCTCTGTGCTGCCATCTAGTACTTGTCTCAATTTTTGCAGCTTAGATCTGGTAGCCCCGTAAGACACCAAGTAGCCTTACCCATGAGCGACATATTCATATGTTACTAACAAGGCTAAGAAGAAAATCTTTTTCTTTCTTATGAAAACATGTTTGCTGCAATGACCACAACTTGTTAATAGCGTATTGACAATGATGTGAAGTTTTGCCTAATTTGTTGCAGTGCAGAATCATGTACAGAAGATTTAAAAAGCTAAATACCCATTTTATTGGTCAACACAGTTTCACAAGCAGAAAGCTAGCTGCACTGCATGACTGTCATATGGATGAAATAAGTGTCATGAGATTGTCCCCACAAGATGCAATACCTAAGGTGATCATTAAAACCAATGGGAGATTTGTTATTCAAGATAAAAGGACATAGATGGCAGCTGTAATTTGACAAATCCATTCCTGCCTACAATATCATCTTACTCTATGAACAACCATGACAAAAATAGCAAGATTTTAATACCAGTATTTTAAGCTGTTTGATAAAGGGTTGCCATCTCCCAGCCAATGAACAGCTGCAAGAAAAGAATGGTCACACCAGTTGCTACAGCCCCACGGAACTGATCTGGAGAAAATTACGGATTTTGAGCATTTCAGTTTCTTTGTGCTATGCTGATGGACAAATTTATATGATGATTACACTGACACAAACATCATGAGATGATGAGCTGAAGTACATATTCAAAGAAATACAGATAACTAGGACAGCATACACTTGTCAAGGATATATTATTTAAAAGCACATTTTATCATGGAAGGCGGAAATGTGCACGTTCTGTGTACAAAGTTGAGAGTGTGAATATCTCCCTCCCCATCAATTTTTATCCATTGTTATTGCTTTAAAAAATCTTTACATGTTTCATTCAAAATGGCAAGTATGCAAATTTAAGTGTACATTTTATCATGATAAAACAGCAAATAAACAAGAGAAATAGCAGCCATTTTACATGTGAAACAGCAGTAGAATAGAAGATAAAAATAAAATCAACATTCAGCCACTATCCAAGGTCTTAGGAGAGTTATGATATTCAACCTGGTGGTCCAATGTGTACCTTTCTCTCTTCCTTCTTGAATTTAAGTCAGCAGAGTTTTACTTCACAGAAAAAAAAAATTACCCTGCAAGGCTGCAATCCTATATAGATTTATGAATATAAATTCATAAGATTTCACTGTAAATAGCATGAACTAGTAATCTTCAGAAAGGAAGTATGAGAATTTTTAAAATTATGTCATTGTAGTTTTAAACAGAAGTTTGATGAGGCATCCCATTCTCATCTTTACACCTCCTGAAATTCTAGAATTTTCATAACATCTTAAAATTTTATCTTTTTTCCCAAAGGAAATCCCCCCATCTCCCTATCAGATCTCTACCCTGCTTTCCATCATAAATATATGGTAGCATTGCTCTATTAAACTAGCATTTTATATACTTATTTTGCTGTCTTTGGAACTCCCTAACGTTTTCAGAACATTTAACTGCGTTATTACTTAGAAAAAAAAAAGCAACCAACCTGCAGCTAAATGTATCCTTTTTTTTTTTGCAATTTTTTTTCTTCAACTCAAAAATTATCCTACATATTACAGAGATAACCTTCTTATAGTTTCCGTCTAAATAAATGGATGCAGGAGAAGTCCCACTGAATGAAGCAGGACTGGCTTCTGAGCCATTTACCTCAAAAATAGGACTCTTGCCCTTTAAGGCCAAAGAGAAACTATCAGTCAAGGAAAAAAAAATGTTCAGCTCTAGAGGAAAACCAGATGCTTTCATTAAGAACACAGGGTTCAAACACTTGCACTGTTTGCCTGTCTCTGGTATCATGTCTGTTGTATTTGTGTTCATGTAAAAGCTCATTTTTATATTCAATAAGATGAGCTCTGCTTAACACTTCACTAACACAGCTCCAATGAACCGGAATAAATTACCAATTCACATCAGAGTCTGGTAAACTGTGTTCCTTCATCAATCTGGATTTATGCACCATCTTTTCATAAATGCAAGATCACATTTAACTTTACTTTGCCAAGGCTTTCTTTGATTATATGATTTAAAGCTTGAGAAAGCAGACATAGTGAATCAGGTGCAGAAAGGCCACAGCTGAGTGGCATGCTCATGAGTAATATAGAGGAGTCCAGATTCAGTCTTCTTCATCTCCAAGAAGGAAGATAAATGTCCCATTTAAAACCCTTTTAAAACTGGAGAGAACTAGTATCAATCAGTACCTAAAATACTGAGCTGAGTGTATCAAGGAACTCACCCAGTTTGGGATTGCTTCCTGTATTCGAAGTAGAGCACTGCAGCTTTTAAAATTACGATTTTGCTATACTGGTCTGTTCTTGTGTTTGGCAGGAAAATGCCAAGTTTTCAGTTAGCATCTTCTACTTCCACTGGTATGATAGTACAACCAAATATCATGCATATTCATTAAAGAATATGAGCACGATGTGCCCAGTTTCACAACCAAATAAGACCCTGGATGCTGATGTAAAAATAAAAGCAAATATATACTTGTTGTTCAGTTGTTTAACCCCTTCCAACAATTTGTGACCTGATGGACATCATTTTGCCAAGATAATTTGTTCGTAGCTTTTCTGATTTCTTGTAAGCGTATGCTTGTGTCAGCAGTGATTGTATTTAGCCACCTTGTCTTTTGCCAGCCTCTCTTCCCTTTGCATCATGTGTCCAAAATATCTAAATTTTAGCCTCATTGTTAGTGCTTCATGCAAGCAGTCTGCTTTCCCTTCATTTAGTATTGGATGATTTGTTATTCTTATACTCCAGTGTTTTCTCAACATTCTTCCCGATACCACAATTCAAAGGCATCCATTTTTCATTGTTCCACCTTTCTGAAGATCCATATGTTACAACTGAGAAAACCACAACTTTGATAATATATACCTTCATTGTTAGCATAATATCTCTGAACTTTAATACGTTGTCTAAACTTGTCAAATCAGACATCTTTATTTTGTGGCTAAAGTCACAATTCTGTGAATTCTTGAGCCTAGAAAGATTAGGAAAACTGTTACTCTTCAAATTCATTTCTGCCTATTTGCATTGGATTGGTGTTCACTGCTGGCATATTTTTTAAAAAATTATTGAGCAGCATACCAGCTTTTGAATTTTCTTTTTTCACTTTCATCAATAAATTCCTTAACATTCCTCACTTTGAGCCATCAACAACCTATCATTTAACTTTGATAATAGTAAAATTAATGGAACTGCAATAATCTATACATTTACTTTTTTAACAGTAATTAATAGCTGGTTCCCAACTTAAAAAGAAAAAAAAACAGACATAACTTCACATTAAATCAAATTACTTTAAATTGCTTATGCAAAGCAAACAAAAAACATATACTGGATCCAATAATAATGTGTGGAGGGAGAACTTGGGGATGGGAGAAAAGAGAAAACTATTTTTTAAAAAATGCTTGCAACTTATGCAACAATGTATAAAATATAAAAGAAGGAAACCGAAGATGTCAACATATATTGCATTTCAGTTAGCATATTGGTTTTTAAAATATCTTTGTGTTAAATGCAAACTGGACTATTTCTTACTTCACTTGAGTACACGAAGTTCTGTGAAAAGCCCTGGCAGGAAGGGTTCCCACAGTGGATATCCAAACATTTTATTGTGAAAAGAAGCTTTTTCCCATATTATTCTTCTGTGTAAAGATTTCCCTGTCTGGAATCCCAGGAAAAAGGAACTGTAGTAAGTAGGTCAGAGACCACTAATGTTTATTTCATATTTCAGAAGAAAGATGGACTTTAACTGCCCAAAGTCAGATATGATGGGGTGGGGGAGGGCAGAAGGGAAATATGTATTTAGCAAGATTAATCCCTCTAGATTTAAGCACAAATTGGAACATTGTAACTGCCAGTTAAATTATCTGTGCTATGCTTTTTTTCTTTTTAAGGTCAAGAATGTGGCATTTGGAAAACAAGTTACTCAATATATGATTAGGCAGAAGAAAGGAAGTCATTCCCTGGAGATATGAAGAGAGGTTATGGCTCCATCGTGTCAACTGAATATTGCTTTGAGTTTATGGAAGCAAGAGGAAATATTTAATTACAAAGACACAGTTTGGATTACAATACCATTGAAGTGAACCATGAAATAAATAAATCCACAACCAATGTAACAAATAACTTTGCAAGATTCATATTTGTTTCTGCATATTTTATTTATTTATTTATTTATATTTCAAATTTCATCACCACCCTTCTCGCATGAAGCGACCCTGGGTAGTTTGCAGTAAAGCTAAAAATAAATACAGATTAAAATACACTATATGTTGTATATGGCAGGGCTTATACAGATTTCTAGTAGGTTCATCATACTGAATTTGGTTCCGCCTATGTAAAAGGGAATGTTATACAGCTGATACCCCAACAGAGTGCCTGATTGCCTGGATAGCATGGTTTAGACCATGGTGGAAGCTGAAGTCCCTAAGCATATAGAAGGCACCAGTTTGAGGAAACCTGGTATAGGATTAAACATCTGCATGCTATAAAGGCTGGGGTCATCTGCCCCCAAACCTATTCTCTGCATTTGTCCCTTAACTGTTTGTCTTACTTGGTGTGATCTGCAATCAACCCTCTATAAGGTTTAACAGAGGGTGGATTATGCATGACTCCAAACATGATATACCAATGCAGTTAATTAGTGGCATCAGATATTATGGGTACTGATTGATTGAGTTAAGCTGCTGGTTGGCTAACAATCCAAGATGACAGTTGATACTTCATTTGTTGAAAAAAATGATTTACAACTTTTATACATATCATCTTCATTCAAAAAACGCAATCAACTTTTAAACAGATATTTAATCTGGGACTGACTTTTCTTTACTTGAATAGGTTATAAAGTAGGGCCCTGGCAGCACAGGATTCCAGGGAAACTCTATGATTCTTTCAAGAGTTCCAATATTGCTAGAGAGATTATTACTGTCATTGTTCCAAGGTCATTCAGCTTCCGCATGCAAAGCAGCATAGCTTCATTGGAAGGGAAGAAAAAATGAGTCTGAGGAAGAACATCTAAGGAAAAAACATAAATGACATCAGCCCCTATTGTACCGAAGTACCAAATCTGTGACCCTCCAAATGTTCTTGCTCTGAGATTGTTCTATCATCTGATCAGAGGCCATGCTAGCAAGGACTAATGAAAGCTGAACAACATCTGCCACGCTATAGGCTCTCCTTTTCTGCATTTCATAATTTCTGTTCCTTTGCAATTGCTACTCATCATCTATTACTTCAATTGGATATAATGTGTTTCAAAATCTAAACAAACTTGAACATAATTTTAAAAACTTCACTTTGGAGCAAAATAAGTGACCTGTAACATTTTGCCACAATAGTTCGTTCCTGATGGTGACTTTGTATTGAGGATCCTAGGCTTTATAGGAACTCTTTAAAAATTACATGTACTTTTCATTTCAAGGTTAAAGGTAACTGAATTTTCAGTGCTTTTATTTGAGTTCAAACTCTTATATATCTAGGGAAAATTCTTAATGATAATATGATAGAAGTATTTGTGATCAACTTTGGGCCTGTAAAACAGTAAGATGATCCTTTAGAGTTCACATCTTCTAACCATCACCTCAAATCAGTTGGTCATATTTGCCAGTAATTAATCTGTGGTTGTAGCCATACGTCTCACTAAGCCATTGTAGAGCCCTGACGCATCAAAACAGTATCTCAATTAATCTTGCACTCTGTATAGTGCAGTGGCCAACCAGTTGCATTCAAAAAGCTCACAAACGTGGATTGGAGAGTGATATTCCTCCTGTCACAACTGGCATTTAAGTTCTGCTGCTTGTTGATAATAAACAGGCATCAAGAGTAGTAGCCAAATCTTCCATGAATTTGTCCAATCTCATTTTTATCTCAATTGATAGTTATTACCATATCTGATGGAACCATATTCTATATTTTAACTATCTACTATGAAAATAAGTATTTCATTTTATCAATCATATTTCCCCATTTAGCTTCAGTTACAACAAAATGAGAGGAGAAATAAATTTTCTCCCTATCCATATTTTTGATAGTATGCATGATTTTATTGCTCTGTCATGTTTCCCCTTGCCTGCTTTAATTCCAAACTAAAAAAGCCCCAAATACCACTGATTGACCTCCACCATTTTTTACACCTTTTCCAGCATGACATCCTTGCTGGGATGTGGATACTAGAACTATATATAGTATTCCAAACACAATCTCACCATAGATCCATATAAGGGCATGACTACATTGGTTACTTTATTTTCAATTCCCTAATGATTCTAAGCATGGAACTTGATTTTTTTTTTTAGAGCAGCCACATACTGTACTGACATTTCATTGAGCTATCCACCATAATCTCAAAATCCCTTTCTGAGAGTCTAAAAATTAGCAGTTTCTTACCTTGGCTTAACCCCAAATCTACACTGACTTGCTTGTCAGCTATGCTCCATCACCTAGGATAGCTATGAGAGATTGTATTTTATTATTCTTCTGCTTGTCTATTTTTCATACACATTTAAATACAATGTTACTTGCTTGTTTTATCTATCCAATAGGAACAGCTCTATGGCCTGGTTGCAGCCCTATTACTAATGGGCAATGCAGGCACACAGGGAGAACAGAGGAACAGAAATTATCATAAGCCAGTCTGGAGAATAAACATTGGCATCCCACTCAGAATGCAGACTGTCCCAGTTCCCATCATATTATGCAGACTGTTTTCATTATTTCCATACTAGAGTCTGCTCTTAGAAACCCTGAGGTATGAGTCCAGTCATATTCCTGTTTAAATGTCTTCCCAACCTTATCAACCAGCAACTGTTGATAGCAATAGAGTAATGACTGTATTACTCAACTTGCCATCAAATTTGATTCATACATGGTTATAGCAGAAATCGCTTTAATGGAGCGTAGTATACAGAACAGTGAAAACGTTGCAAATGAAAGTTCCTGCATTTTCCCCAAGTTAAACAACCCAATGAATTCAAGCCCCCTCCCTTTCTCAGGCATGGAGCCCCCCTCTTTGTGCCAGTCAGTTCAGTTCCATGCAGATGTCTCCAACAGCTCACCTTGGATACCAGAGATCGTCCAAACAAGATGCTTTCACACTGCTGGCATGTTCCCCCTCCCAATTCTACTGACCTGCAAGTCCCAACATGTGTTAACTCCATTCATGCATGTGAATCCAATCAGATGATCTGGGAACATTTAATCGGGGAGAATGACAAATAGTAATGCAAACAGAGAGAAGGAAATTGGGAATGACCAAAGCACCATCAGGGGGCATCATAGAGGCCCCAATTTTATTTTTTCCTGTTAAACCAGTTATAAAATTTTGACTCTCTGATCCACTTCCCTTAATCTTGGTCTCAAGATGATAACCAGGGCCATAGTTGGCTCCTGCCATCCATATCCCTCCAGCCCAACTATACATCCCATATGGGGTTGACAGTACACCAAAAGGGGTGGAAATTACTTCTCTCTTATTTTTTTGTTTAATCTGCCCAATTCCATCACAACTCTTGCTATGCAAGAAAGGTCTGCAGAGATGATGCCCAACTAAGTACAATTAAAATTTGTAAAACTAAAAGCAATTACTCTCTCCTTCCCTTGCTACCTTAATGACACTAATTGGTCAATTGGTACTAATTGGTTTATTTCAGTCAAAAAGAGAAGTTAAAGCTATTGTGGTCATGAGGCTGGTTGAATTCTAAACAGTTTTTATTCTCTGATCAGAATTGCTGCCAACAAAGTTCCTCCAAACTATCAAAGAAATGTGGAGTCCTTTGTGATCTCTGAGCTTTGTTGTTATCGAAGTGAAAATTTGTAGCTCAGGGTTGAACCTGAGCTTCAATTGGTATCAAAGAAATGTTTCTTTAAATTTCTGGCTACTGGGGCCTGAGCTTGCATTGTTGGATTAAAGAAAAACTTAAGCACCTTAAGAACTTTCCAACAGGAAGCTTCAACATACATTTCTCTTCACTGATCATATCCTTTATCAGTACTCAGTGGAACAATATGGTATAACGTATTTCATCTTGAGACTTCTGGAGGATTTTTGCTGGGGACAGAACAGGAAGTGGAACTCTGAATTTATTTTCTTGCAGTAGGTCCCATGTGACTCTTTTTTCAGTTAATTTAAGTTCCAACACAATTTGTGTGTGAATGAAACAATATAATTGCAAACAGAGCTAGCTCCCACTTAAGTTCTGGGCAAAATCACTCATGATGGGTCCCTTCCTCTTACAGTGTAAGATTGTCTTGTCACTACTCCAAATATCAGTAGGCAGTAGTGTCTATCACCCAACAGATTTCCCACATAACACAATGCTGCCTGGTGCCGGCCCCGGTCCTGAATAAAATGCAAAACACAAATTCCTAACGCTATTCTGTATTCTGATGACAACTGCTTTAAATGGTGTTTTATATTGAATATCATGTATTTATTTTACTATATTGTGCTGGCCTTGAAACAATTTAATGAATATCTTTTACTCATTAAAGAACAGAATATTACATCATTGGATTAACACTTATAATTAATATATCTTAAGGCTAATTTGAATTTGGGATGGATTTGAAGGACATCTTACTTGATACTAGATTTTATGTAAAGTGTTCTGATGGGTTTTTTAAAAAAATACTCCATGTATCAAATGTAGATTCTGCAAGTTCTAAAGCAAAGCATGTAGCTATTTATTTCTTGGATTCTGCCTTTTGCTAGTTAGCTAGGTATGTCAATAATGTACCCTAGTTCTTAGTATTTATCTTGCATGGGGAGGGAGAATATAGAGCAAGAATTCTGTGCATTTGCAGAATTCTGTTTGGTTTTATACAGCATGTCTGTAAGGAAGTTAAAAAAAACAAAACAGGATGAGAGGTACACCTGCCTGAACAAAACTCTGTGCCTTTTATAGGCATGTTACAACACACATTGAATGGGGTGGCCCTTTGATCACATAGCCATGCCCACCACCTTTATTGTCCTCCCTGCAGATGCCACTGGTTTTATGCAAGAGTTTGAGCCTATATTCATTTCCTTCATCAAAGACAGGAACGCAATGTAGGAGGAACTTTCTCCACACATACCTTCTGTTGATGATGATCTGACTCATTTCAATAAGACTTCAAGCCTTCTTACAGGCAGTGCTGGTTGCCTTTTTACTTGTCTTTAAAATGGAATTCTCTGATCAAGAGCCTGCAGTGCTGGCTGACCCACTGTTCCAGCTAGCTTGAAAACTGCCTCCAGCAAAAGGTCACCTATCACATGTTGAAAGTATCTGGAGTTGAAGGTACTCCTCTTGCAGTCAATGTTATCATGCCGCCAGATCACAAACAACAGACAGCAAAGAGGCCTTTTGTAATTTACATCATCTGTGAAGGCCAGCTAGCACAGAAAACAAAACAGGATTGTAAATTACAATGAACTAGGTAGAGAAATTTCAACTCAGGACAAAAGGAGTCATCCTGTTCCTTTCCTCTTGAAGGAGCTTTTAGAAGCCTAGTTCTGAAAAATGTGAAAAGCTTATTGATACGAGTCCAGGAAAAAATATTTTTTTTAAAAAATATTTTTTTATTATTAATTGTTCAAGATATAATTAAGGCACATAATGCAGAATATAAGACCGATAGAATACAAGTCTACACTGCAATATTAAACCAATTTTTCTGGAGTAACTCCCACTGTAGTTCAGTGGAACATGCAATATAAACAAAAATTTACAGCACCAAGCAAAGTGTAGTAGTTATCAAGAAATTTGGGTCAATACATTTCAGCTCACTTTCAGTTGGTAAGTCTTGCATACAGTTCATAAGAAAGATCAGTCTGATTGGGGGTAAACAAATAATATTTCACCGTAGCCAATTTCATAGCAATCAGTTTTTTCTGGTAAAGAAGGCCAATATATGCCCGTTGCCATATGCTGAAAGAAAGCATAAATTCAATTAATCACAGTCAATCACAAATCTCACAGTCCTGCAACATCCATAAATGTCTACAAGAGCTGCAAAGCAGCCTTTTGATTACAATAACACTTAGTGAGAGAACTAAAGAGGGGATTCAAACACCAAGTCAAGAGTCCCAAGGACATGATCAACTGTTCACTCCTACTCCTCAAACCTAACACAGTTATGTTGAATCCCTTCCCTTCTGAAGGAATTCATCCTTAATGCACAATGACCTGACACAACCCAGACACACAACTCAGAAAAGACTAACTTGTTTCAGTGTGTCCTGAAAGTCAAAACCCTGAAAACCAGTCAAATTATAATTTTAAAAAATCGGAACCATAAAGTGACCAACCAAATGTTAGCTTAGCATGTTATCCAAACTTGATAAATCTCAATTAATCTCCAAATTTTTGCAAATCTGGAATGGGATATGAATTTTCTTGCTTGTTGGTCACTGTAAGAAACAAAATGCCAGGCTAAAATTGTCCATGGCCTGATCCAGCAGGGCTATTCTTATGTTTATTCAGAGTAAACCTATTGAGTAAATGGGACTTACACTTGGATACTTGTATCTACAATTACAGCCTTAGCCTCCTCACTAAAATCAGCTCAGAGATCAGATTTTTAAAACAATTCCATAGATTAGGACAGAGTTAACAGGGCTGTAAATATCATGTACTGTATACAGGTCCTTTATCTTCCCAAAAGACTCAAGGTAATTATTAGTGACAGGGTAATAAACTGTGCCAGATGCTAGGTTAGTTTTAACAGTATTTTGCACAGCATTATTTGTTCATGAAAAAGCTTCTTTTCATTTGGAGCTAATTTCAGATTTCTCCTCCCCCTCCCCTGTATATCCTGGGGGAAATACTTGACATTGCCCTTCCCTCCAACTGTAGTCCCTGGTGATTTCTTAGAATCTATTTGGTGTTTGTTACAGTTTCTTTAGGACTTCCAAAGAGACACAAGGGAAGCTCTGGAATGATTTTGCCATTTCTTTCCTGGAAGCTCTGGAATGATTTTGCTACAGTTAATTAATTTTTTGCAAGTATTAAACATAATATTTTTACCTTTGACTATTCCCAGGCTTCCCAGAGCCAATAAGAAAGCAATAGTTACTACTTTTTCTCACAAGGTGAAGTCCATGCTACTCACCACTTAATTTGTTAACTCTTAGACTCCAGCTGAAGGCTATGAAATCAGATATTCAACAATTTCTTTGTACTAGATCCACAAAAGTAGCAAATGATAGTTTAAGAAGATGTAGCAATGCCATTTACTCTGCAAGAAGCTGTGGAATACATACAGAGAAATATAGCCATGTGCAATTGTATGTGTTTGCATGCTTATGGGGATCTGTCTTTATCTGTTCCATAGCAGATGAGGTTGTGAGCTTTAAACAATGATAGGGGTAAACAAGTCATCCCTAGCTCTTCTGTGTGGATCAAATGGGTTAATAAAGCCTACCTAGAGTATACATAAATTTGTAGTAATTTGGTAAGTATAGGAATGCATGCTAGATTGGCTCTACATTTTAGGCAGTAGCATTCCCCATTACCAGTAAATGGCCCACAGCCTCTCAGTCTATGATCAGTCTGGTCCTTAGGCTGACAATGGGAATTGTCATGTTTCCATCTCCCAATTCTTCTGATTCTATTTTAAATGCACCTGGGACTTACTGTATCTAGACTGTTTTACCAATTGCAGACTTCATGATGCTGTGAGCATGGACTGTTTATAAGTTTACGAGTTTATACAGCTCATATAAAATTGATAACCAATCAGGACTTGCCTTTGTTGCCTACAGCTGAGCATAGAAAGCAGACAGTTTATCATTGCTGGCTGACTAATTACCAAGAACCCTTTCTTTCTTCCTTTTCCCCTTTATAAAAAATAATGAAAGTGAATTGGCAGTATTTCTGTGACAAAATCTCCTTCCCATTCTATGGTACTTATGCTGACATGAAGGTAAATTCTTAAGTGCTACACCACCATACAGCATCACTAAAGGTTAGAGGTTGGATAAGCCAATAATATGCTCCAGTGAGATCCACAGGCTGCCTCTTGAAAAAATTGTACAGTAGCAATTCCTGCTTAAAAACCCAGTGTCTTTGTTGCCTTGTGGAAAATCAGTGAGATATTGATGATTTGGTAATTACCATGATGGTAAGAATTTAATTACAATATTGTGTGATCTGTGGAAAGCTCACATTGTCCCATTATTGGAATTGCACCTCCACCTGGAAGAGCCCAAAAGTTATTCAGCCTTGTGTTAGATGCATCTCTTTGGGTGGGATTATCAATTATATGTTCCTAGAGTTCTTCTGGTCTTCTCCAGTGCGGGCTAGGGATTGTTGGAATTGAAGTACATCTGGAGGGCACCTAGTTTGGAAAGATTGCTTTAGTGAATTTAGGAATATCCAAAGTTCATACTGATTAAATAGCTTCTAGAATAACCAGGACTTTGAGAAAATTTAGCTTACACAGTCATGAGGAAGAGCTTCATTCTATCTTCAAAATCTTAAAACATAATAATTATTATGAAAAGTCAATAGTTGCGGTTTATGAAACCGCAATATGGTTTTTGTCTGGCTTTAGCTTAAAACAGCAATGGTGAAACTTTTGGACTTGGCATGTCAAAAATTTGGAAAATGCCTAACTTGACTCTGCTGGCATATTACCTCCCCCCTCCCCAAACAAAAGAAAAACAATTATTTACATATTCATTTATTTTTTAAAAAATACAATCTAATTTTGGGTGGCCAAAAAGGCAGACAAGGGGGGAGATGGGTGGGGGGAGTTGCAGCGTCTTTTGTTCAGTTTCTTTCATAACTCAAACAGGGTGAATAGCTGATGTCAGGTCTTGGTGAATGCTGGCATGTCACCCAAAATGTTGTGGCGTGTCACCTTTGACATGCATGTCATAGGTTCACCATTACTGGCTTAAAAGGTTATATGAGCTTGGTTGCTGTAAGTTTAGGACTGAGTTTAGCAAATGGTGTTTTTTTCAATAAACCATGGATAACTAAAATTTGAAAACAACTTTTAATTTGAGTAACTAGTGACATGTTTCAAATAGTCCCAGGTGGTAAAGAGTGAGAAAGATTTCAGATTCAACATACTTCATCCTCCTTACAACCTTTAGGTTTTTAGGATGTGGAATGTAGCTATTAGGATCATGTAAGCTGCACAAAGCATCAAAGCCAATGTTCCTCAGAGATGGTAAACACACATCCCATTTTATATTGTTACTAAAATATTTACAAAGTGATGTGGGACCCAGTGATGGGCCCAGTTCTTGCTTATATGATTTATGTATAATTCTTTGAAAATAAAGTCTTGATAGCAACTCCATAATTCTGTAACTCCAACTCTCAGCAGTTCACCAATTAGATCATTAGTCATGGAAATATTCTAATGTTCTTATGTGGGCAGGCATTTTGGAAATAGGTCTTAATTGTATTGCAGAATGCTTTTTTAAAACATGATTTTAAATGTTTTGTTGACATTAGCTTGGAGGGGGTGTATGTATGTGTATATAGAGTGACTGAGCCCCTAGGATTGGGCAAGCTGCAAAAGAACCCCTAATTAATCATAAAATAAGTGAAGTACCTGAAGTGTGAGCAAAATGCATATGTGGAATCTTAATATAGGAAGTCTTAAAAGGAAGGCGTTCTTACAGCCTTGTCCAGTCAGAACAAAACAGACACAATGGCACCAATTGCCATAAGGGTACTATTAGTGCAGAATGCTATATTGATACACAGTGAGTCAGAGAGGAGAAAGTACTCAGGCCATCTTGGTCTCCAAACACTGAAGTTGGAGAGATTTAAAAAAGTGTCCTTTGAGCTGAATTAAAAGGAGATGGTATTAATAATACAAAAGTAGAGAGAAGGTCTCCCCTCAACAACATGCAGCCTCTTCAAAGAACTCTCAAAGGCCTCTGGAGTGTATTCAAGAGCAATGTTTTACAAAGGAAAATAAGCTGCTGTTTCTTATCTTATCAGTGATGCGTTTTGACAATTCAGCGGACTGAAAACCTCTCCTTCACCAAATGCAAAACAGCAGGTTATGGCGTGGGTCAAGGTTCTGTACTTGTAGTGAAGTGTTTTCCTACACCCTCTGAAAACTGAAAGGTACCTCTCCCTTCTTTTTTCTTTCTGAAATGGAATTAGAAACATGACACTCTGCTATCTGAAAATAATTCCTCTTGGGTAGTGTTTCTCAGTCTTGGCAACTTTAAGATGTGTTGTCTGGGGAATTCCGAGAGTTGAAGCCCACACATCTTAAAGTTGCCAAGGTTGAGAAACCCTGCTCTAGGGATATGTGATGTCAGTTGGCAAATAATCATGAGGGCAAGTAATTCTGTTCCACCTATGTTTTGGATGGTTGAATAATCCAACTCTACAGTACATCCTCCAAACTTTCAACAGAATTAGCCCATGCTCCATACCATAGAGAATGAAAGGAAGGAAGGAATAATAAAACAGTGATGATATGGAAGTGTAAATCTCCTGTGAGGAGTGTGAGTGACTTCTTCAGAGCCATGTATCCTACTTGAGGGTAATAGTCTTCTCTCTAAAGGCATCCCCTATTTTGAGGGCTTTCAAGTCCAAATCCAATATTTCTAGGAAGAAAAGTTAATCCATCAACATGTAGACTGGTAAGTCATCATCATCACCATACAGCAAGTACTGTATTGAATTGCTACTTGAATGATAGAAAGTATTTCTAAATTTATATGTAAATTAGTATATCCTCATTTTAGAAGAATATAAGAAGAAAACTGTTGGAAATTTAACACTGTAGAAGAGTTAAAAACTTTCTGTCATGTCTTCCCAATCAAGTATGATTTTACATCCTTGGTTACATCATCACTTATTCAGTTTTGCTCTGAATGGATTATATGCCATCAAGACAAAGTTGATTCTTAGTGACCACATACAGTAGATAGATTTTCTTCATGCTCTTAACTAAACAGCTACAAACCCCATCATCTCTCTTCATAGGCAAGCTCTTCTAGCCCCTGTTTGGAATTGACATTTTCTGTGACTTTTTCTAACTTTATAGCATATTTTAGCAGCACAATGACCAGAACTATGCAGTTTTGTGACCTGTATTTCCTCCATGTGTGTGTGTGTGTGTGTATGAGAGAGTGATGCAAATGTGAGGTTTATAGAGGCCTCATTTGCCTCTTTGTTTGCTTTCTTTCTTTCTTAGTTGCAGCATTAAGTGATGGCATATACTTCAGAATTCCTAATCTAAAGAGCACCATCCCAAATCTGGCATAAATATTCATGCTGGGTACAATTTCAAACTAATATTTCATTTCAGCATTTTTACATCCATAAACATATACATGGATACATACCTATTGCACTGTTCCCTTTTGAGCCAAAATGCAAAAAAGAAGTAACAAATAGTAAGCTGAAGAAAATAAAGGCATGAGATAAAAGATAAGGACATTTATCCAAACCTAGTTTTCACCAACAGCCGTTTATTATCCCTCTCTATATCTTTCTATCTTTACAAACCATCCTTGCTTCTACCACTTCCTACCACTACCTCATACATTAATTTGGGGCCTTCAAACTTCTTTCCACTTTCTTTTTGAAGATTTCATCAAGTCCAACCAAAACTTTCTTGGTCTTCCCTCTCCTCTCAGTCTCTTCATTCTTTCTTCATATATTCGTTTTGTGATTCATTCTCTCTATATGACAAAACCATCTCAACATACTTCTTTTGTACTTACCATTTTGCATTCAATCCACATTCATTCATCACCCATTTATTCCTGACTCTATATCTTGTTTTACTATACACACTTCTTAAGTAACCCATCCCCACTGTGTTCAACTCATATTTATGTTTCTCCATACATACCCAGCTCTCATTTCCATTATGACAAACTAGACAGAAGCAAGTTTTTATACACAGCATCTTTTGACAAACATGAATTGCTTGCAACAGATTACTTACTATTCACTACTTTTCTATCACCATTAGTAGAAAATTTCTTCATCCATTTTCCTATCTTTAATAAACATTCTACTAAAATATGTTAATTCATCTACTTACTCTATTTTTCTCCATTTAGTTGTATCTTGCAGCCATTCACTCTATTTCCCTATCAGACTTAACTATTTTGATCTTTAATACACTAATTTTCAGATTCACGTTCCTTGTTTTCACATGCAGCCTAAAATTCACTGCAAATCATTCCTCAGCCAACAACAGAGCATTGTCTGCATATAAAAGTGCATACATTCAAATCCCCAAACACACACCTCTAATATCACCATAAGCATTTCTTCTACACTTATCATCAATACACTATCAACCAAAAGGACATTACACATCTTACTCCCTGCTCAGTGTTGAACTATTTGCTAAGCATTCCATTTATTCTCATTCATGCTTTATTTCCAGCATATACCATTTGAAGATGCCACATATTATGGAAGCATGGTTTCTGAACAATATAAATATGATGCTAGGCTCCTATTTCTGTTGGGTATATATGATATTTGAAATTGTTATTATTGAGAATATGATGCAACAGGGTTTTTTGCTTGGTTTTAGATACATGATAATTTTTGTATAAAATAGTTTCTAGCATAAAGTGCATAAATTCTTGCATCATATTCTCAATAATAACAATTTCAAATATCATATATACCCAACAGAAATAGGAGCCTAGCATCATATTTATATTGTTCAGAAACCATGCTTCCATACCTCAAGTTAACTGCCTAGTTGCCATAGGTGTAACTAAAGCCCAGTTTTACCCCAATTATACCCGGCTCTTCTATGCAAGCTAGAATCTCTAATCTTGAGATTCCATATCCCATCAACTAAGAAGGATATACAGTATACTAACAAACACTCAGGAAGCTGGAAATACGACTATGCTTGTTAACCTTTGTTTTCATAGCAACACAATTGCCAATATGACACATGATTGTTGACTCCACTGTCTGTACACTGTATTTATTTACTTTGCAACAGACTCTCTCCTGCTGACTGAAAAGCAAAACTCTTCTTTGTGAGTTAAAGATAGAACTAGTACAGCTTTTGCCAGTGCCTTGCTTTTGAGATATCCTGTATTACAACTCTTATCACTCCCAGCTAGAATGAGGCTGATGGAAAACTTCTGAAGCACAATATGTTGGTAAAGGCTTTTACTAAAAAAAAAAAATTCTAAAGTATGTCAACAGATAAAAACATTTCTGTAGCTACTAGTGAAATGGCTGACTGTATGTTATATGGTGCTTTAGTGTTGATGTTTATGCATTTTAAATATATGCCTATTTCAGATTTTGTTATTTATTCGTTTAGTCGCTTCCGACTCTTCGTGACTTCATGGACCAGCCCACGCCAGAGCTTCCTGTCGGTCGTCAACACCCCCAGCTCCCCCAGGGATGAGTCCATCACCTCTAGAATATCATCCATCCATCTTGCCCTTGGTCGGCCCCTCTTCCTTTTGCCCTCCACTCTCCCTAGCACCAGCATCTTCTCCAGGGTGTCCTGTCTTCTCATTATGTGGCCACAGTATTTCAGTTTTGCCTTTAATATCATTCCCTCAAGTGAGCAGTCTGGCTTTATTTCCTGGAGGATGGACTGGTTTGATCTTCTTGCAGTCCAAGGCACTCTCAGAATTTTCCTCCAACACCACAGTTCCAAAGCATCGATCTTCCTTCTCTCAGCCTTCCTTATGGTCCAGCTATTTCAGATAACAGGTCCCAAATTTAAATTTTACAGACTCTAGAGATTGTTATGAATGCTGGAAAATAATAACTATAGCATCCCTCACTTAAATCTCCATAAACATTAACAGAATTTATAAGTAATTACATGAATCAGCAGCAAACTCATGTATAGCCAGTAAGAGGAATTCTTCTAACTAGCCATCTAAACAGCTGTGGGTTGAAAACATTTGGGCAGCCATGATGTTTTATGACTAAACTAGAGCTGAGCAAGTATTAAAATATGTGGTCTGATATTTCCTTGAGTGAAGGTGAAGCAATCATCCCCAAGAATTTCGAGTAGAGAAGAAATTTCTCTAACATTTCCAGTAGAGTGGGATTGCAAGTCAGTGTTGCGAGTTTAAAAAAGCAAAAAATAAAAAAGTATTGACCTCTTGATTAAGTGCCCTCCACCAGTTATAGTAACACAAGGCTCTTTCCATAGTTTTTTTTTTTCCCCACCACATCTCATTGCTCCTTAGGCACCTTAGGCACTCCAGGAAATATCTGATGCTTTTCCAAAGTTTTCTGCAGTTGGACTACCTTGGGAAGAATGCAACATCATTTCACATCATGGCACTCTCAAATCATTCTGGGAAATGTGGTTGGCATGAAGCAGCATGAGACCTTCTCCATAGGATCCACCAGCTCCAATTCCTCGAAACTTTGGGAGTGATACAACATTACTTCATATTGTTATATTCTCAAAAAAAAACTTCAAGACAAGAAAAAGCTTCAGCTGCAGTGAGCAGTTAATGTTGGAGCAAGAGAGTTAAATTTGGTCCCATTATGTTTATGACAGCCCTTCAGCTAATTCAGACAGCTACTGTATGAGAAAGCCCTAACCCAGTGCCTGAAGGCTGTCAGGGTCTGGATAGGGAAAAACAGGCTTAGACTGAACCCCAGAAAGATGGAGCAGCTGTGGATTTAAAAGCCAAATGAGTTCAGAGATAGTCCATCTTTGATTCTGACAGAGCTCCACTCCCCTGATTGGAGCTGGCTTGTGATCTGGGGTCCTCTTGGATTTGTGGCTCCTGCTGAACAGCAGGTGGAGGCTGCAGCAGAAAGGGATGTTGCACAATTACATCTTGTGAGCCCAGTTGCAGAGATGTCTGGAAGAGGAGGCTTTGCGCAGTCACTCATGCCTTGGTTACATCACATCTGGATAACTGCAATTTGATCTGTAGGAGGCTGTCTTTAAAATCACTTGGAAGCATTTGGCTCAACAGAAAGTAACCCAGCTAGTTATGGGTTCACTACATTTCATCTATGTAATATTACTATTATAAGAGCTATTTTGACTGCTAGTTAACTTTCAGGTGCAATTCAAGAGGTTGGTTGTCACTTTTAAAGCCTTACAAGGTATGGACCTAGATATCTCTGCCTTCTCTAGGTTGAATTGGCCCTCCACCTCCAGTGAGATCAGAGAGATAAGACTTGTTTAGGGTTCTACCACTGAAGGAATCCAATCTTCAGACACCCTGTGATCAACACTTCTCAGTGATGACTTCCTCTTCTGGAACAGCCTACCACCAGATATCTGACCTACCACCTCCCCATTAGGTTTCTGAAGAACAGTGAAAAGATGATTCTTCTGGAGGGCTTGTAGAGGTTATTAAGACCATAGTATCCCCAAATGGTGGCACATCTGACCAATTGCAGTTCTATTATGCAGTTTATTATAATTTTAATTCTATTTGTCAGTGTATTATAAGTCTCTTAGAGTCTCTGGAAATGCAGTGTCATATAAACCAAAGTAAATAAATGAATAAAAATATTGACACATTACAAATATTGTATTAACTGGATTCGCACACTGCATAAAGCTACAAGTACAATGACTGGATTCACTCACACTGTACTCAAGAATGGTTGAGCATGAGATATGATCCTAGCTATTGCCTCTTATTTACATATTTCAAGGGAAAAAACACACTCTACTTCAACCTATTCCCCAAAGATTTAATCTCTAGACTGATGGCTCTCACCCACCAGCATGTTTAATATTTTACTAGCCTCCACTGCAAATATTTCAGTGGCAAGGTCCAGTAACTGGGGAGCCCATTGTCCTGGAAGCTTTACTTGATCTTCCCCTATATTCTGAATATTTATATTACAAAAAGAAAAAATCAAAATTCCCATGCTTTTTCATTCCATTTATTTTATGAATTATTTGACAGAAAGCAAACACTTTATGCTAGAAACTATTTTATACAAAAATTATCATGTATCTAAAACCAAGCAAAAAACCCTGTTGCATCATATTCTCAATAATAACAATTTCAAATATCATATATACCCAACAGAAATAGGAGCCTGCATTTAAGGTGATCTCCCTCCCAAAAGGAAGAGTAGACAGAGAAAAAGTTATAAATGGAGAAAAAAGAAATCTGTGTAGTGATTAGCTTTCCCACCTTGTCAGTCTAAGGCTGCCGACTTCAACTGAAACCAACTCTAAAGATTTGTTCTCTCCCCCAGTAAATGTATACATGTCTCACACACATTTGCATGTGTGTGTATGTGTACATATATACATACATATATACATACATACCTTCCAAAAGCCACATTCTAAAAATGGGCAGGAGTAAGACATAAAAAGTATATAAACTGAATTACTGGCTACTGATTAAAATTAATTGCTTATGCAATATGGTACCCCATTTATAGAATTAATTAATCATCTACCTGTACTCTGTCTCATAACCCTGAGAAATAAATACATGTGCACACATCCCCTCTCTCCCTATAACAAAAATGAAAAGAATAATAATACAGGATAGAATCGGATAAGAGGATGGATTGATTGAAATTTATGTGGTGATTGAACTACAAAGGGAAGAGAAGTGGAAGAGAAAGAAATCTGGATGAAGCTGAGGCAAAGGACAGAGAAGGGAAAAAATGAGAAGCCCTGGGTAGGCATTACAAAAAGGACCAAAACCAGAAAGCAAACAAAAAGATGGGCCCCACACTTTTAAGTTGCACTAGTAACAACTCATCTTTAAAGGCATCCATGCTTTCAGACTGCAGTTGTCTGCAGTCAACTCCACATCCCACCCTTTTTCTCTCCTCCCTTTCAACAGCATTTTGCATTCTCAGTGAATTAACATGATCCCCACTCCTTTTTGGGGAGGAAATGCCTTACCTTCTGATTGAGTAAAAATGGTATACAGAAGCAACAAGGTATGCAGTCTTGATTGGAGCTGGGCTACAGACTGCCAATTATTGAACAGATAGATGGCCCTTCCAATTTTTCTGTTGGTCCTTTATCAAAGCTATATGAAACATTATTTATTACAGACATGGGGGAACCAAAATCCATTTAGAACTACTTTCTGAGGTGATTTGACAAATAGCCATACATCCTTGGATATAAAATGATCAACTTCAATGGCATCCACGCCAGGAAGTGTTTCTGATCTAATCTTCGATGACAAGGTGTCTGTCATCAAAAATTACAATATCCCATATAGTGTGGCAGCTTCATAGCTACCAGGGCTAACGAAGTGTTATAGGTTTTTTTCAAAAATGGTCTCCAGCTGCTTATAAAAGCACAAGGAATCCCCTAAAATTGCATTCAGATTCAGGAAAACCTGACAGTCTTACATTTCTGAGTCTCTTGCTGCTGTTCAACAGGGAACAATGACATCTACAATTTGTTTGATTACTTCTTTTCATCATTTATTTATTGTAAGTTCTGGGCTCTTGATCATTCTGCATTGTTATCTCTTCACTGTGTTCGTGAGCCTGAAACAATTGCATTAAATGATATGGATTTTATTATTTTCACATTAAACGTTTTCAGGTCTCAGGGATACCACGCTGGCAGTTTATTGTAGTTCATAGAGTTTCCAGGTTTAGTTAGTCAGACTCCAAGTAAGAGACAGTTGACAAACTGCATGTTATGCTATAAAATTAGGTCTTTTTGACTGTAAATTAATATTTATTTGGGGAATAAATGTTTATTTAAATAATGACAAGCATCCATGAGGGCTGAATTGACAAACGCTAGACAATAGTAATATCTGCAGCACCCCACAAGTGATTGGTCACCTGTATGACCCCTCCCCCCCCATTGTAATTCTCTGATAGCACCCATTTAGGGAGAAACTCTGTTTCTTAATTCATCTGGATCCATTAAACACCTACAGTAGATAACCTTAACTGGTCTTCCCTCCTTGCAGAGATTACCAATGGTATGAAATTCAAGGAGAACAGTAATCTGACCAAAACAAAGATTTGGATTACCAGGAGGTAAGAAGTAGATCCAAAATGTAGCTATCTGTATGAGTTGGGTTCAAGATAGTCTGAGACAAGCCCATGGTTGCCATGATATCCATAAACCCCCAAGCCTTTCCCAGGTTTCCCCAGACCATGACAGCTGAAGTCTTCCAGCACTAAAGGCCAGAGGAACTCTACCACTAACCCTGAGATAAGGCTCAGATGCTCAGGAAGGTACCTGCTGTGCAGGAAGATGTGCAGTACACTGTCACGTTCCCTAAGTTGTATTTAGCGCCCAACATCACAAACATGAAGATTTAACACATTGTGTGAGTGTATCCATTGTGGTTTGTAGACTATAAATTATGGCTTATATGTGAACCCAATCTGCTGTGGTTTATTTAAGAAAGCATGGTTAAGCAAACTGTGGCTTAGTACCATATATGAACCCAGGATGTGTGTTTTGCTTGAGAAAAGTTAATAAAAATAAATCCATTTATATTTTATATAAATTTCTATTTTCAAAAGGAAGGGGAATAATCCACTTCAATAACCATGAAAATTGCATGACAACTAATAAAATGTAATCCATTGCGATCCATGCTTATTCTCTCACATAAACTGTGCAAACTTCTCTTCACGTCAGTTTTCTCTCTCCCAACTCCCACTTTCAGCACTCAGTCTTTCTGCTGAAGAAATCCTGAGATCTTTAAATTTGTGTATATCTTTGATTAGTTCAAAAGATCCCTGCTCGTATTTTTAATTTTCAGTTAGAACAGCGTGGTTTACTTTTTTTGGATGAAAATAACCCTATAACCTCTTAGCTTGTGAGATTTTCTTGTCTATTTCCACATGTGAGCCTTATCTTAAGAAATAGTCTATCAAATAAAACAAGGGCAGGAAAGTAATCAATTAATGGAAAAAATGATCTGGTTTTAACAGCTTTCGGAAAGATAAGAGACACGATATTATAAAAGCAAGCAACGGCTCCACTGCCACCTTGCCATTTCACAGGAGAACCAAAATGTGGCCTTTACTGCTTCTTGTAGGTGCCACCTTAGCTTTTGCTGAAGCAACCGTTCACAGATTTGATGGGTAAGAACACGGAATATTATTTTAGAACATTTCAGAATATCTCAATGACTTTTATGTTACAAGTAGTGTCTTTCTGCTGTTTTCTCTAGGGAAAAGGTTTACCGTGTAACACCTCAAAATGAAGATGAAGTAAACGTTCTCATTTACTTAGCCAATAATATGCAGGTAAATTCCAATACGGAATATGGTGGGGAAAATCATACTGCTTAAAATAATGTTCATTTTATAGTATGTCATACTAATAAATGATGAGGTGAGCCATTCTTTGTTCTCAGAATATAGATGGCTGAGCTGGAAAAAGCAGCACATAGTGACATCTGAAACTTAAGTAATGGAATATAGTGGCATTGCCAAATTTGTGGGGGCTTTGAACATGATGTCCTTTGAGAGATTCACCAGCCCAGCAGCTCTACAACCCCATATGGTCTCTTCCCTCTGGTTTACCAGCCATCGGAAAGGAACAAACAGGTTCAATTTTAATTTTGGCAAACTATGTTGCCTTTACCCAGTATGTCTGCTAGCCTGTGGAAAAGGCTTTGAAAGGAAGAAAGGAAGGAATGTTTGTTTCTTTGTTTGTTGTTTTGGGTTTTTTCCCTAGATTGTGGAAAACTGAGTGGAAGTCAAGTAACTAACAGACCCCCTGTAATTCCCCCTTCTTCTTTTTAAAGAGTTATAGCAGCTCAACCCTTGCTGCTTGGCTTGGTAGCTTGAAACTACCAAAACTTTTCAGAGAGATTTGTCTCTCCAAATCCTGATACAAGATTAGTCTCTATACTTTACAAAATAGTGAAGAAATTATTATTATGGTCACTGACCATAATCACAAAGGAGAGGCAAGTAGCTAATCCATTCTCCTTTCAAAAGAAAAACACTATTTACAATACCTGTAATCATTCTGAGTCTAAGGGACGCGGTGGCGCTGTGGGTTAAACTGCTGAGCTGCTGAGCTTGCCGATCGCAAGGTCGGCGGTTCGAATCCACATGACAGGGTGAGCTCCCGTTGCTAGTCCCAGCTCCTGCCACCCTTGCAGTTCGAAAACATGCAAATGTGAGTAGATTAATAGGTACCGCTTCGGCGGGCAGGTAACGGCATTCCGTGTAGTCATGCTGGCCACATGACCATGGAAGTGTCTACCGACAAACCCCAGCTCTTTGGCTTTGAAACAGAGATGAGCGCCGCCGCCTAGAGTCGGACATGACTGGACTTAATGTCAAGGGAAACCTTTACCTTTACTAATCACTCTGAGCCCTATGGGGCTGAATAGCAATATCAGAATTGTAAAAGGAAGGTGGTGGTTCAACTGTTTGGAGCTTCTCAATATATCCAACTAGATCAGTGTTTCTCAACCTTGGCAACTTTAAGATGTCTGGACTTCAACTCCCAGAATTCCCCAGCCAGCCATGTTGGCTGGGGTATTCTGGGAGTTGAAGTCCAGACACCTTAAAGTTGCCAAGGCTGAGAAACACTGAACTAGATTATCAAAGAAATTGCTAAACTTGTGATCCTATACTAATCTGGGTATATTCCACTGTAATCAGTGACACCTATTCTTGAATAATTATGCATAGGTCTGAGCTGTAGGAATAATCCAGGATCCTTTTCCTTTCAAGAGCTTCAAATGATGACTTGAATAAGGAGATATTGATAGTTACCATTGTAGAACTGGATTGTTTTTGAGGTTTCTTGAAAGGAATTCAGGCAGTCACTGTGAACAGTTATGAAGCTATAACTATTTTCATGATAATAACAACATGGGTTATCATATTCTTGTGAATCCTGAAATTTAGGAAATACAACCAGTCTTAATTTTTACAGAGGCAACCCTCTGAAAAAATATATAATAATATTTAATAATAACAGCCATGGGATGTTGACTAAGTACATTCATAAACAAACTGGGCGTGTTGTTTAATAACCATCTGATGAGAGAAAGGGAGATATTGGTAAAATCATAATGATCCAGTTGCTAAGTAGCTACTGTGGTCCTTATACCACACCTGAGTCCTACTAGAAGATGATAGTGCATGCAAGATTTTATTGCAGGTGCTATGAATAGTGCTGTTTTGAAAAATCATAAAGATAATATTTCCACTTCCCCTGAATATTTTGAACATGCTTCTTTCCCCAAACTGAAACAAAGCCCAAGAACACATAGCTGCAGTGCACAAATATTCTTCTTTTGTGCAGTTCCTTCCCTTCATCTCCCCTTAGTGTTATACCCCATACACAAGTGGGATTATACATTTCTACAGGCTATCTGATTTATTTCCATTCATTGCTTTGAAAATGCCATGTATGTTCATGATGCTGTATAAACAATCTTTAAAACACTGAAGAATACACTATCAAAAATGATTAGGTACAAAATCTGTCTGTATGTTTCCTTTCATTACTTTAAAAATTAAAATAAAAATAATCTCTCTCTCAAAAAAAATGATGGGCTGAACAAGGAAATTACACCATAATGGAAAGAACTGCTGTCCTCAGTGGCTCCCTTAAGAAGCTGCTTGCTAAAGTCTTAGCTCATTATCAAATTCTCCTCCTGTTCATGTTTTTTTCCCATAAATGTTCAGTGAACCTCTTGTCCATTCCAAATTTGTGTTTTGTGACCTTGTTGTAAACAGATTATGGCATGAGAAAAAACCATCAGAGATAGCAGATCTATTTTCAATATTTACATTTAGCTTTGATGTTAAGAAATAGCTGCAAAGAAGTGGGGGGACAGTATAATCTGCCATGAGACGTGGCACTTAGCAATGATATACAGATGTTTAAAGGGCTTTTCATTGACCACAGGGCAGTTCAGGCTTTCTCCCACACCTAGTTCAACATTATAGTTTGAAAATTCTGAGTTTTGCTTTTCATGTCTCCAAGGCCAATGGTTCAGGCATATGCAATGTTACGTTGTAAGTATGTTCATAAACAAACTGGATGCATTGTTTGATAACCATCTGATGAGAGAAAGAGAGAGATTGGTAGAAATCGTAATGACCCAGTTGCTAAGTAACTACTGTGGTCCTTATGCCACACAATTATGAGGCTCACCTGAATCCTAGGAAAAAAGTATACTTGGCCAGCTACAAGTTACAGGTGTCCCATCTCTGGTCCAAGAAACAATTGGAACTGACATATTGGAGTAGGACCAGTTTGCTTCTGGTACATAAATCTTTTATCAGAAAAATTGGTATAATTAGAGATCCAACTCAGCTGGGAAACAATTTTGGAAAAGTAGACAATAATTGGAATTATAGGCAACAATCTATAATTAATCTGTGTACATTTAAGTCCCAATAATTTCAAAGGGGCTACCACAATTATAACAAAACTAGGTCCAGTTCATATATTAGAATCCATTTTAAGCAAAATGAACATCATGGATTCCAATAGCCTTAAATAAATCATTTAGGATTGGGATTGGGACTCTAAATTAAATAAAATTACTGAAATCAATGTATTGTAAAGATACCTATCAATCTGCTTTAGAAAATGAAGGATGTCGAATTGGAATTGTGGAATTATTACTGGGGCTTTTTCTTTTTCTTTTTCTTTTCCTTTTTCTTTTTCCTTTCCTATGAGTTCTTGGTTTCCTAGTATGAAGTGAGAAATCAGCTAACATTCATAGCACTTAATTAAAACTCAAGGAAAGAAAAAGGAAAGAAAGAGGAGGATTGTTTCACACACAGAAGCCTGAAAAAAAGGTCACGCTTTTTAATTAATAGCTGACAGGTGTTCACCCAGGGTCCAAAATGCTTCCTCCAACTCATTTTTGAAAACATGCACAGCTCTACTAAATGGTGTCAAATAATATTTCTGCACTAACAGTTCATAAAATTTTGTTTATCCATACAACACTGGCATATGCACATCTATTTCATACCTATCCATTCAACCATTAAATAATAGTCTTTAACACCAAGGAACTGCAATCCCGTGTATGCTTTCTTTGGAATAAAATGCCATTACATCATCTCTGAGCAAACATTTAGAATTAAGCTATTCTTCATTCTTTCCAGACCATAGTGAAAAACTGTAATGGAATAGGTCTCATGTTCTACTGAATCTGACTCTCAAAGTCTTAAGCTTTCTAAAAAATTTTCTGTAAATTCTGGATAAACAAATTTCACCTTGTGTTATACTTGTGACTCAGCTGCACCAAAAGCCCATAATGAAAAGCACCCATTTAAGGAAGGATATGATACAATCATGTGAGTGAAGTAAAAGAGAAAAGGTTAAATAAATAGTGAAGCCACAACAAAAGCAAGGATGGAGGTGCAGTTATTTTTAATTGTTAGGTCAGACAACTATATATGATCTAAGGAGATAATTCATATTTGTCATGATATATTTAGATGATAGCTGTCCTTGTTTATGGATTATAATCCCAGAAGTAATAATATTTGTTCACTGCTTAGATACCAGGCACCTTTTGGAAATGCTTAAGTCACAAGAAATCTCTACAGGACCATTCAGAGCATCCAAATGAAAGGAGGCTACAAGTCTCTAATTTAAAAAGAATACATATGTCACAATGAGGCTTTACATTCATAGGGCTTTGTTTGCTTCGCAGTGCTAAAACCACTTCTACATTTTAGTTCCCATTGGAAGGCATTTTAAAGATTGTCACATGTGTTCCATTTGTTCTGAGACTTTAATCTGCAGACATAATATTTTTCAACAAATGTAAAAATGGCCCTTCTAATGGCCAAAAATAGTGTTTCGTATTAATTCCAGATAGGATATTTATAGAACTGTATTTTCTCATGTGGACAGTCCTCCTCTATGTCCCAGTATGTAAATTAGGTTGGATTGGGAACAGTATAACATAATTATGGCTTGTATATAGCCATAATTATGTTATAGCATTACCTACCTAGAGAGCCTCGTGTGGTGCAGAGTGGTAGGCGGCAGTATTGCAACCGAAAACTCTCCCCATGACCCGAGTTCGATCCCAGCAGAAGCTGGATTCTCGGGTAGCCGGCTCAGGTTGACTCAGCCTTCCATCCTTCCGAGGTTGGTACAAGGAATACCCAGCTTGCTGGGGAAGGTGACGACTGGGGAAGGCAATGGCAAACCACCCCGCTATAGTCTGCCAAGAAAACATTGCAAAAGTGGCGTCCCCCCAAAGGGTCAGACATGACTCGGTGCTTGCACAGGGGACCTTTCACATAGGCTGTTTAAAGTCCATTGAATTCAGTGGCATTTAAATAGCCAAACTAGGCTAGGTAGGCTGACCATACGTCCCATTTTGAATAGGACAGTCCCATTTTTTTAACATTTCCCAACTGTCCTGTCATTTTAATATAAATGTCAATTTTGTCCCGTTTTTTAAAAAACGTTGGACCTGTTATTGGGAAAAGCAGGAAAAAATTGAAATTGAAATTGAAAAGGAAGCTGACTTGACAGTAGTTCTCAATCCGGTGGGAAACCTAGAACGAGAACTGCAGGAACAGCTGATCGGCAATGAGGAAGAGAAGAGTTGCTGCCACAAATCAGTGCAGTGGAAGATGGTCGGAAAAGCACGCCCATCAGAAAAGAAGCCAGTTGGCTCTCAGGCCAAAACAGCAGGAAGCAAATAAAATAAAAGGGCATGCCAGAGAGGAACAGATTGTCAGGGACAACTGTTCACTAGACTCCTCCATTCCTGTCTTCCTGTCCCAGCTCGCCCCCACCTTCAGCCTCCTGCAACCTCTCTGCCCAACGCCACCCCTGCACCAGCCTCTCCAGACCCAACCACTGCCACACCTCCCCCTCTTGCACCTTCCCAGCAAGGACCAGCAAAAACTCTTTAAAAAAATGTATCATCTTTTTCATGAATGCGGAATATTACATAATATTACATAAATTTAACCCTGTCCCATTTTACCATCCCAATGTCCGGTTTTTGTCTCAAGGAAATATGGTCAGCCTATGCACAGGGGACCTTTCACCTAGAATTTAAAGGTTGTTCATACAGCACCATGAACATACATGACACTTTACAGAGAATGTATGGAAACAAATCAGATGCCAATCTGCAGACATGTATAATCTCACTTGTATAGGTGGTGTAACTATGTTATAGCATTATCTACCTAGGAAGAGTAGGTAGGAGAGAAGAGGAGAGCTGATGAGTTTGAAGCACATTAAGGAGAGATAGTGAAAGTCTAGAGAGTGATGCGCTGGACTAGGACAAAAACAACCTAGAATCCAATCTATCCCCACCCATGGAATCTTGCAGATTATTTTGTACCAGTCATCCCAGCTTAATTCTCAAGACTGTTGTTGTTGGGATATATCTGGAGGAAGGAGTGCTATGTTCAATAGGCCTGTGCATACTTTGTAAATGATTTGGAAGAAATACTCCAATCTGAGAAATATCAATGCTCTAGACTAGATTAAGATGTCAGAAAAAAATCCAGAAAAAGGCTATGAGAAGCCACTTTCACATTGTTGCTAAGAAAACTTCAGAGACTGTCTCTGAGATCTACTTAGAGAAGACTTCTCTGTCTTTACTAATATGTTATCGGGCATTTTTGTCCAAATTATCTTACAAGGCAACTTAAGCCTGTTTTGATTCTCACATTCAATAAAGATCCTTGCACTGCCATTTTTCTTTTTAAAAAAGAAAATGGTAGCAGCAGGCAAATAAAATTCATATCAGGCAAGCTAACACATTTGATTTTGGCCATTTTCACATATATATTTAATAAATAACTTATAAACTATATTGTTGTACCCAATTGCAACCATCATTTACCCCATTTAAAAAAAAATTAACCCATAACCCCAAAAGACACTATGAAAAGGACATTGATGGAAATGATTGAGCCAGCCTGAAATCATGCATCCTTTTTTGCCATGGGTTTGCAGGTTGATTTCTGGCAACCAGATTCTGTTGCACAAGTGAAAGCAGAAATGACTGTTGATTTCCGAATTGAAGCAGACAAGTGTTCTGAAGTTGAGAGCGTTCTGCAGCATCATGGACTGAACTATGAGTATGTTTTTTTTTTACAATGTTTACTACATATAGTACATATAAGTGGTTCAGTAGTACACAAATCTCCATGTAGACTGTTCCATGGATAAAACAAAATTATAGATTAGAGTTGGGTGCGTCTATAAGTTCTGGTTCTTCTCTAGTTCTTATTTTTTTTCCTTGATCTTAAATTTGATTTGTTTTGTTTTCACATCAGTTTCAAACTGTTGGGATTTTTTAACATTCTCATGAAAATTAATCTATTTTTACCACATATATATACTAACAAACATTATAGTATGTAATATTGCCTCATGTATGATTTTTGTAAATATTTTTTCTAATATAACACATGTCTGCATGCTACTTCCATTAGTATATACATTTAGTGTGCAAGCCTCTTTACTACATGTCTTTTGAATTTATGTTCTAAAAACTCTAAGGCATAGCAAAATTGAGAGAAATACTGTACACATTTCAAGGAATCCTTTAGTTTCAGTTTTAGTATTGACTCAGAAGTGTGTGAAAGGGGGCAAGTTGGCACTAACTGAATATAAAATATGTGTCTTGCTCATCTGTAGTCTTAATACAATGGTGCTTGATTAGAGATAAATTGTGATCAATCATAAATACTGGGAATATGTATGTCTAAGCCTGTTGTAAGTAGTGCCATCCTGTGGATCCTGTGAAACCTTGATTTGGTTACAACCTTGCAGAGACCTCTGCACAGTTAGGTCTTTTTAAACTGACAAGTCAATATGTCTGAGATTTAGCATAGAACAGTCAACCAGAAACAAGAGTGATGGCTAGTTCCAGGATGCAATCAAAAAAGCGGGATTAGGAAAAAGAAAAAATAGATAGCAAGACTAGCACCTTAGAGAACATCAGATCCAAGGGGATGGAGAAACATAGCAACAAAATAGAGTCCTCAAGTTTCACACAAAGCCATCTTAATTCAGCACTTAATTACATTTTTTTCAACATTGCAAACATATAGTTGACAGAAAATGGAAAGTACACTGTGGAAGGTGGGATTCATCCATTAGTTATGCACTGATGAATTATCTTTTTGGTCTCAGTTGGTAATCTGATAGTACTGTAGTCCTTCACAATGTAGGATTGTCATGATGTCAAGGGAAGAGTTATTTCACCATGTGCTGAGATGCTACCTCCTCCAAAGATGAATGTACACAATTCAGCCTGCACCACAGAGCTCTTTCAAAGATTGTCCCTGACAAACTTCAGAGAAGTGTCCTTGCTATAGCAATTCAAGATAGCAGCCTTTGATATGCATCTGAAATGCCCTGACATCATGTCAGTATAACTAGATCAATTGTTAATTACAGTATTATGAAGGCTGGGATGCATTGCAAACTGTGCCTCTCATACTCTCCAAATGTAAATTACAGTGAACAAGGATAAGATGTTGCACATTTCCCAGCCTTTCCCATTCTCATGTCCTCCAGATATATTGAGATTGCAACTCCCAACATATGCTAACAACCATTAAGGTTAGGAGTTCCTAAATATATTGGTTCCTCTACATATCTGGAGAGTGCTTGGTTGGGAATATTTCTATCAAAACTAAATTGGACTTTCAAATCAAATCAATCCACTTCATAAGTTGGAATTGGAAATTCAAATCAAACAACTTGGGCCAGACTTACATAGACCTAATGGTTAGCATGGGGAGGAAGATCAGACCCTAACAAATCTGGAGAGCCCAATAGGAATAGGAATTGAAATAACCCATTTTAACCAATCTGTATTATTGCTTCATTGCAGAATTTTAATTGATAATCTTCAGGCTGCCCTTGATACCCAACTGGACAATCGTGCTCGGACCACTGGATACCAGTATGAAAAATATAACAAGTGGGAAACGGTAAAGAAGATTCACATGTGAAAATCCTGCTTCACTTTCCACTTGGCAGTTTTGCTTTGAAATATTACTCTGCTCCTCAAGGTCCTCTCTCAGGCATAGAGCCCATGCAGTTTAGGAGCAGCACACATGCTTTCTACATCAATTCCAGGCTCAACTCTAGAATCATCAGTTAAAACTTTCCTAGTTGAGAAAGGTCACTCTCCTTCTCCCAGACCTGGGAAGCTCCAACCAGTTAATACAGAACAGGATTGGAAAACCAAAAATGGATTTCTAGACATGACAATCCAGGACTCCAGATTCTCATGATGCACACTAATTATTGACTCTCTTCTGAGCTACTGATACCATTTATACCAGGAGTGCACATTTCTTCTTCAGGTGAAGGCCACATTTGGCCTTTGAGCCAGGACAAATCCTCAATTTATTTAATTTAATTAGCCTTTCTATTGAATCAAAATTATGTCTTGTTAATCTTATTGTCTCTAGTCATGTATTTAATAATTTCCTGGTTCTGTCTCACTGAAGTGTTAAATGTGCTGCTTCTGGAAGTTCTCAATGCTATGAGGCAATCCTTTGGCCTCAGTTTGTGCACTTCTAACTTACACTATCCCACTTGTCCCCAAGTTACTTCCCCTGGTAAAGGGGAAGATAGTAAAGTGAAATGTCTAGTTCTTTTTTCTCTTTTAGCTGTGCACAAAACATACGTAAGCATATAACTCAGCCTCCTTGGGTTGAGGAGGCTGACCACTCCTACTGCATTGGTCTGCATTCCTCAAGGAAAGAAAAAAAATGTTTTCCACCTCTTATGTAGGTAACACTAATCTGCATGAACTATTAGTCTAAGTCATTCCTTACATCATTTCTTTATGACATTAAATGAACTGATTTATTTTTTACTTGACAGATAAATGCTTGGACAGCTAATATTGCCAGTCAAAATCCAGGTCTTGTTTCCCGATCACAGATAGGAACAACTTTTGAGGGACGTCCAATGCACCTCCTGAAGGTATTCATTTTTTTATTCTAAAGCCAATCTATAAAATTTCCTCTTGGCAAGTAGCAAACAGCAACATTTATTAAGCTCTCGCGAACTCTGGATTTGTATTTGCATTTTTTAATTTAAAAAACTGCTTTAGGAAACCAACATAGATTTTATAAATTCCTTTATGAAAATATTTTTCATCCATTTGGAATGATAGTAAAGTCTTTCTGAATAGCACAGCCTGTGATAAAAGCATTTGACAGTTTGCGCATAAAAATTCAACCGTATTCCTATAAGCAAGGTAAATGGTAATTTACTTTTGTTTAATTGTGTACTCCATCTGTTATTTGTAAACATATTTGCTGTAAAGTGATCTATAAACTTCAGTCCCTTCTCTCTCTCTCTCTCTTTTTTTTTCCTTGACAATGAGATGCAAACAATTAATCAGTTTGCCCTCTTAACACAAAAACAAAACAAAATCTTGTTATTTCACCATGCTGGAAGGAAGGCACAAGTCTTTCCTTAGCCACCATGTAGTAATTTTGATCTGTGTTGGCAGTAGTACACTAAATGTTACGCGGGAAGGAGGGGAATCCCATAAGGACATCTGTACAATATCCAATTAATTAACTAGTAGAGTCTACCTTTTAAAATGAACAAAAATGCATGTAGTGAAAATAATAAAAGGAGATGTCCCCCATTTCTGAGATGCTAAGATTGAATTGGCTCTATTCACCTGATTGCAAGGAAGCATTCTGATTCAACTGGAGTAACCCTCTCTGGCATTCCCCCAAAGGGCCAGACATGACTCAGTGCTTGCACAGGAGACCTTTCACCTTTCACCAACCCTCTTTGCAGCTGGACCTGAGTTTCATCAGATTCTGATGTACACTTTATGTTAATCATCCAGAAACAGAAGTACAAAGAAAGTTTCCCCAGTAATAGGAGAACTTCCTGTAAATCCATTGTAAAAGATGTAACTGAGAAGGCTTAAAATTTGCATCCTTGTTAGGAAGAAAAAGCTACTATACTCAAATCCCAAAGTGACTATTTCCTAGTCATGATCCAATTTGTGGGATAATTTCAGTATATGGCAGTATTATACTAATTTCCTACCACTTCAGGCCAAGCTGAGCTTTTTGCACTATTACATGCCAAATTCAGGTCAGATTCCTCCTTTGTTCCACCAGCCCCATTGCTAGGCCACATTTCAGAAGGCTCCAGTCAGTTCATGGCATGCAAGATGCATGCATGCTCCATTGCTCAATACAGATTAACTAGCTAAAAGTTGGTGATATAGATATTAGTCAAGCCATGCCAGCAACTCCCTTTGTTAGAAGACTGGCATGTTAATGGACCTGGACTTCAGACAAGGTCTCTTTATGGCAAGGGTGAGCAATTAGCAGTCAGCCAGCATCCCATCTGGGGATCCCAAAGAAGCGGAAGACTGCATCATTCATAACTGAGCTCAAAATGGCTAATTTTGAAAGCAAGCACACTAAAGTCAGAGGAGAAATGGGTATGCAAAGCCTTTTCCAGCTTTAAACATTTTCTTCTCTGAAATCTGAAAAATTGGCCTTGACTCCCCTCCAAAAGTCTTCCTGCAGCCAGGCAATCAGTCTAGAGCAGTGTTTCTCGACATGTGGCAACTTTAAGATGTGTGGACTTCAACTCCCAGGATTCCTCAGAAAACACTGCTCTAGAGGATGACTTGCAGGCCCTAGACTGAAAAAAAGCTGAGACTTACTCATTAGAGGACTTTGCAAAGGTGATTCACCATTTTCTCTCACCACCACCACCACCACGAAGGGGGACTTGAAGTCATTGTGTTAAAGTGCAGTTTGAAACAGGGGTGCACACTGAATAGTAGAGTTCAGTTGTAACCTGCAGATTGAAACACTTCTTGGGGATGCAGGTATCTCTTTCTATGGATCATATGTGGGACAGTAAACCTCCTGCATGCTAAGACTGCTTATACTTTGTCTCCAGTTTTGTTCTACTTGTATATTTGTGGATAAATGTTGTAGAACACTATAGGTCTCCAGTGATCCTCCCTGCAAAAGGAAGCCAAACTCTGGTCATACTGGCTGGAACTTCTCTCCATTCAGGGAAGTGAGGAGCTGATAAGATCAGCATGGGATACACTTTTCTTCTTACTGACATTTGCTTTTAAAGGTCATGAGAATAGGCCCTACATCATTATTAGAGAACCACAGGGTTGACTTGCAAGAGCTTTTCCTAAGGGTGCAATAAACCAAGCACTACAGCTGCATTTCCTCCTTTCATTTCTGTTTGGCTTCTACGCAGCTGTGACCCAGCTGCTCTGCACAACTGAATGAAAGGTTCACAGTACCAGGACTTGCAGAATTTTGCCTTTGGTTTGCAGAGTTATTTCTTTGATCGCTCTCATTAAACCATATCAAAGCAACACCTAGCCCTGTTCAGCTGATATATTTGCACATAGAATTGAACATGCAACAGTGGTAAGCAGCTCTTCCTGCTTCAAATAACATTGGCTGCAACCTTGGAAAGCTACTTGTCTGTTGAGATGCAGCAGGATTGCCTTTATATACATGTAAACACCTCCATGTGAGCTGGAACCCTGCACTACCAGACTTCCAGATATATTGAGCAACAAACTCCCCCATCACTAAAATATGCCAGCTGAGGATAATGAAAATTGTAGTGCAACATCTGGAAGGTGTTAGGGAAAAGAAGGCTAGTATAAATAATAGTACACAAGAGGCTGCATATTCACATAAGAAAAATCAGACTGGATCTTAAGCAACAAGCTGCTATCAAAATTATCACCTTTACCCAATTTATTGCAAAAAGATATCCCCGCCCAAAATTCACTGCCCCATTAAAAGGCAATGAATTGTGGCGTATATTTCATTCCTTTTCAGAGCCAGAGTGAAATATTTCAAACATATTTTGACAGCAAGAGATGAGTCCCAGAAGTGGTACCTGTGGCAAGGACAAATTTGCTTCCTGTTGAACTTTAGATAGTTGCAGCACATTCCCCTCTCCAGGGGCAAGGACCAGTTCATGGTCCACCCACAGAGCTTAATGAAGCTGATCAGATTCCAGATAGTTAATTGGATTCCAGTGACCTGTTTGAGTACTCTCCTGAGCACTTGGTACAGGAGCTTCTTCTAAACGCTCCCTTCCCCATCTCAGAATCCCCTGGCATACTGAACTGTTGCAGCCAATGACGCATAGGGCAAAGCAGCTTGAGTGATTATGAGACAAGCCTAAAGATGCAATCATATGGTCATGGTTCAGGCGTCATTACAAATCCTATGCTCTTGTGATCATTGTCCTTGGAGATGAGGCAAGCGCCCTCCTTGGTACCACTTAGAGGGAGGCTTAAAGCATACTTATTTATCCAAGCCTTTGAATGTTCCTATTTTAGTTTGTGTTTCGTATCTGTTATTCTTTTAACACTATTTTCATGGATATTTTTATTGTATCTTTGTCAACTGCCCAGTGCAGTTAAGGGACAGGCAGCATATACATTTCTTAATAAACAAATATGTGTTTTTTTTAACTTTTCAAAGTTGTTTTTAAAAACTGTCTTGTAAATGCATAAGCAGAATTGCCCTTAGCATTTTCCAGCTCCTGGCTACTATTTCCCTTCATCCTCAGTATGTCCATGGAATTAAGCTGTGATGCAACTGGAGGTGGGTGATGAGAACTGTGCTATTGCCAATGCCCACATTTCAAAAATAAATAAAGCTTTCCAGCATGGAAAACGCAAGAACTCCAAACCTAATCAAATCAAATCTTTATTACAGTCATAGACCAGCATAAGGAGCATGGGGTACAGTCTTTTAAAAAGCATGAAGGATATATAAGAATAAAAATCTAAAAAAAATTATGAAAAGACAGAAAATATAAAAGATACAGAATGAAAAACTAAAAGTATATATAAAGAGCCAGAATCTAAAAGAAGGGGTAGAAACATTAGATGGGTGAGCATAAAAGGTTAGTATGTGGAAGACTATATCTATCAAGTTACAAAGCACTCTGATACGGTGAACTAGGTGCTGGTTAAATCTAGTTTATAGCACAGGTCATCATCCAAAAAATTTTGAGTGCTGCGGCACAGAAGCTGGCAACACTGTATGTTGTAGGAGGGTTGGTATCTGAAAGCAAAACGCTGGTGTCCTGTGCACCCTAGGTATTTATGCAGTAATGGTGAGATGAGGCTGGTATGAATGTTTCTGTAGTACAGACACTGGAGAAGCACATGCTCTGTTGTTACTGTGTGTCCAGAGTCACAGGGGCATTGTCTCTCTGGGTAAGAAATCTTCCTGTATGAGTCTTCAAGAACAGCTGAGGGGAGGGCATGACATCGTGCCAGAGTACAGGCTCTTCTCTGTTTACCTACTTTGAATTTAGTTAGGTATGCCATAGAGGAGGCAGAGTACCTGTTGGATTCACTAGCAGTAAAGTCTGGGGGCCTGTCTAGACCCAGTTGGTGCTCTGTGTCTGCTACTCGCTGTTCAATAAGTGCTTTGGCCTGATCATATCCCATGCTGTCTAGAAGATCTGGACAGAAGCCCAAGGATGAAATTTTAGTTGCCACTACCTGCTTCAAGCCAAACCTATTTTTAATCTACAGTATCTCACACCCCAAATTGTCCTTTATATAGTACATCCCAACAAACAATTACAGTGAATTCTTGTTACTCCTGTTGTTGTTATTTTGCTCTTCTCCCAAGATTTGGAAGATAAAACATCGAGCATTAGAAAAAAGAAAATATGGAATAAGTATCAGTATACAGTAATATAAGTATTATTATATACAGTACATGCAGATGAGATCTTAAGGAAAATATAAAATCTCTAAGTCACTTCCAAAATCTTGTTAAGAAAACTGCAGGGACTTACCCAGGCAGTCACAGGGAGTCAAGACTGACTCGAAGTCACCAAATATATATATTCATAGTCAATATTTCTACACTAGCCTAGCCAAAGATATGTTAAGAAGCTTTACTAATTTAAACAAATACTATCTAATACTTTATTAGCATAAGAAATGGTGACCAGATTTGAATAAAACAGTCCTTAATTATAGAGTTCTTCAAAGCTCTGTGCTCTTTATGCACTTTTCTCAGCCAGTGTTGTCCTTTTGTCTTCCATTGTTTTGTGATCTGATGTTTAATTTGCTAAAATTAAAAATTGTGATCTAGTCTGAGTACATGAATAATGCTGCAAACATGAGGCTTTTCTGTGTGAACTGACTTCTGAGTTTTGTAACATGTAAAAAAAAAAAAACCCAACGTTGACAGAAACTGCATTACTAGAAAGATTAGCTGGCAAAAAAACAGTGCCCTTGCGCTTTTAATGGTTGGGAATTTCACCAGATGGAGCTTGTCATAGTTCTGCACAATAAACATCCCTCTTGTGAACTACATTTAAAGATAAGGGAGCCATGTCTTCCTTTGCATCTGGATACTTTATACCTTACTATATATGTAAGAGGCAGAGTTATATACAAGCAATATAGTATAGGTAGGCAGACTCTAAAGATACACTATAATCAGCCAGGATAAAATATGGCCACTTTGAACATGTCGGTTTTGTAGAGATGAGAAAATATACTTATTTTCCAGCCAAAGAAATAAAAGGGGGAGGGGTGACCTCTCTCCAGATGAACTCAAGTGAGATTAGAACTACTATTAGAAGAGGTAACATTGAGCATTTGTGTCCAATAGAATTCACTTGTTCTTTCTTTTATTCATTTATGTATTCATTCATTCATTTGTTCTTTCTTTTTCTTTTATAGGTGGGAAAGCCTGGTCCAAATAAAAAAGCTATCTTTATAGATTGTGGCTTCCATGCCAGAGAATGGATCTCGCCTGCTTTCTGCCAGTGGTTTGTCCGAGAGGTTGGTGAGAAAATATCTATGGCAGAAATCATTGACCAACTGAAAATGGAATTGGGAGGGTTTGTGAAATTAAAGAAAAATTATTTACAATAATATTCCTCAGCATATTCTTATTGTTATTCCAAAGTTCCTGTCTTTCCTATAAAATAATATTTGACTTTGATTTTTCATTGGATTTCCAGTGTGCATTTTGGAGCAGTTTTTTTAATTGCCATGAAGAATGCATTGTAATGCATTATAATAGCATGATGAGGCTGAGTGTGACATTGGGCTAAATCCCTGGAAATTGCTATTGCCAAAAAAAAAAAAAAGTTGTGATTACCGCCTTTGCAAAGTTTATCCTAATCATTGTTAAGAGAAAATCTGTTGCAATTACAGAAAGGGATGTACACAGTCCAGTGGGGGCAGGGAAGTTCAAATAGAATAACAAATGGGGAATCTTGTAGAAATATATCATTAGATTATAATTAGAATATAATGAACAGACTGTTCCATATGAAATGTATTTAATAATTAATGTACACTTCTAACATAAGCTTAAAGAAGCTGCACATTCTCCAGAGTATGTTAAAACTGTTAAGTAGCAGCCTCTTCTGTTCTTGATTTCCATAGCTGGTTTTTAATGTCACTATTTAGTTTATTGCCTCCTTAGGCTTTTTAAGGAATTGGATAGTTTTTTAAACCTTAGTGCTGCCCACGCATGCTGAAATATTTGTCTTTTAAATCTGGTGACACTAAGCACAGTTGGACCTGGTTAGTACCTCAGTAAAAGATTACTGGAAGATATCAATGCTCTAGACTAGGCTAAGGAGTCAGAAAAAAACCCAGAAAAGGCTATGAGTAGCCACTTTCATACCGTTGCTAAGAAAACTACATAGACTGTCCATGAGATCAACTTAGAGAAGACTTTTCTGTCTTTACTAAAATTTCACTGAGGATTTCTGTCCAAATAATCTTACAATGCAACTTCTGCCTGTTTTGATTCTCACATTCAGCTAAGAACCTTTCACTGCATTTTTTTTTTTAAAGGGAGTGGTAGCAACAGTAGTCAAATAAAATTCACACCAGGCAAGCTAACACATTTGACTTTGGCCATCTTCAAAACATAATGACCAAGTCATTCCCAGAAAACTGATTCATTCCCATGTGTCAGCAACACCCAATCACTAATGACTCATAGGGGAAGCAGCCATCCCCTTCTTCTTTCCAGAAACTGCAGAAGTGTAAAAGTACACAGCGATCCAGTTGGAGTCAATGCCATGCAAATAGTGTTAGGAAATCCTTACCCTTACCCAACCTTGCCCTTTTCTGTGCTGTGGCCATTCCTAAATACTGCATCAGAATCTCATCCACTCCCAGGATCACTTGTGGATGTAATCTCTTGTGCCACTTCACAGAAATCAGCTGACCAGGAGCAATTAGTTTTGCTCCATAAGAGCTCCCTCTAACTTCCTTCTCCCACTGACTGTTTTAACTCTGTGCATGACCTGCTAAAGTGCAGAATGTAAACAGGATCTAGAGCACTGACAGATTTGCAGTGGTGACAGGATACAAATTCTTTTCCTGTCCATTTAAATTTGCAGAAGCAGCTTGGAAAGTGAAAATCACATCTTTGGCAATGCAATTGCTATTCAAATTCATGTGTTTAGAAATATTATTTCTTTATCTCTTCCAGTAATGCAGCAGAGAACAAAAGTTTACCTTATTTACAATATTGTAGTTATCAAACTTAACATTTGTAACAGTCCATCAGGACTTTTTTACCTCACTGGATGAAGTCAGAGGCTCCATCATTAACGTCTATCAAATACTTAACGTGTTTATGAATTATTTTGAATATATTTTGAATATTGGGAAAAACCATACAATGAATTTCTATCATAGTCAAAGTTACCATTATAATCAGTTCATCCTTTTATATTGCTATCTATTCAGAACCTTAATCCATCAATTACTATTGCAGATAGATAGACATAAAATACTAAAAGGATCTCTTTATAGTCTTTCAGGGATATCCTAATTCCAAAAGAATATCAATTCCAGGGCTCTTCATCAATCTTCTCTAACATTCACATTCATTTAGCAATTGGTATGCTCAGTATTGCCAAACATGTTAATTGGCAAGCAGGTGAAATTTGTACTAGTGCCCTTAGCTAGTACTTACTAGCTGCTGCTCTTACTTCTTGACATATTGTCTTCTTCATGTTCCTATTCCTGTGCCAAAAACATGTAGTACTATTTGGTAATCATGCAGATGAAAACAAAGTAAGGTCAGTCATTTAGGTCTGCCCTAACCAGCTATCTCTTTGGTCTGTATGTAGGCTGTCCGGACCTATGGTAAAGAAACCCTTATGACTCAGCTTTTGGACAACTTAGACTTCTATGTCTTGCCTGTCTTGAATATTGATGGTTATGTCTACACTTGGACAAAGGTAAATAATACAAAAATGTATAATCAGCTCATAATTATTATATCAATTATCTTTCAAAAGGTACATTTACAAATCTGTTCCATTTCAGTCTCGCATGTGGAGAAAGACTCGTTCTGTAAATGCTGGCACTAGTTGTATTGGTACTGATCCCAACAGAAATTTTAATGCTCAATGGTGCAGTAAGTATCCTGTTCTCTAAGAAGGAAAAAAATGCTTAATTTTAAGTGGCTCATGCTGAATTCTTAGAGTTTAGAAACGTCAGCCCTAGCTGAGTTCCAAATCCTTAACACAGTCTCATGAAAATAAAGAATATTTTACCAATTGAATCCACAAACATAAGTTTTCAGAGCAATGAGACTGAGAATATAAGATCAAATTCTGCTGTGGAAATATGCTGAAAAATAAATAAATGTTTTAGAGGAATATTAAATATCTCTAAGAAGGAAGTGCTCTGTGGTTTGGAGCTCAGCCCTATTCAGTTTCTTCTATCTACGTTACATGTTCTTTCTCTCTGTCAGCAAGAAGCAAAAAGTTTCTTCCTCTTTTCAGAGAGAACAACTTATTAGTTACCAAAAATATACACATGTACAGATGAAATAAAATTTGTGTCTGTGAGTATAATCCTATGTACTATTTACTTTGAATTCAGGGTGGCTTCCTCTGTATTTCTGGAAAACAGTGAGCAAAGTAATTTTTGCCAGTTACTTTTGCTAAACTATTACAGGTCTGAACAAATTTCTGCTCACATCAAGCATTTTCACACTGCAGGTAATGTGGCAAAGCAATATGGAATAGACTCAGTCATGCATATATTGAGACAACAAAAATAGTGGCCCATGGTAAAGTGTTGTTAAATAATAATGCTTTGCAAATCCCTCAAAAGAGGTGCTTCAAAATGCACAGGAGCAGATACTAAGTTCTGCTTTTGGAATTATTAAAGCAATTATTAAAGCTTTCACAAAGCCAAATGGCTGTGCAGTCACACTCATGTGGAGGCAGCTGGAAGCAACTTCCAGAGTGGCCTTGAACCTGCAAAAAGACATAGCTGCTTTAAAGGTTCAAAAAGTAGTGCTGTATGCACTCCAATGAATTACAAAGCACATTCTTCAAGGGACTGTCACAGCCTTATGAAATACTGCCCAGTAAAAATATATAATTCACAGTGCTGTATGGCATTGGTCTATCTCAGCCTTCACTAACTGGTACCCTCCAGAGTGGTTGTATTTTCAGGCCTTGCAACTTATACAAATATTAAACAGGAAGGAAGCCAAAATACTGTACAACCTGAGGTTGGTGTTTCTATATGATCTTGACATCACAGGGCACCAAGTTGGTCAACTGAGTATGATCTACTCTGGCAGGTTCCATTCCAAGAACTTAGAAGATGCCTTTCTCACACCTGACATTTGAAATTGTTTTAATTGGAGATTGTAGGGATTAAACCCAGAGCTATAGTATATATATATACGTAAAGATGTACTCTCATTGTTAAGCTATAAGGTATTAAGCTATAAGGCAGTAATGACAAGTAACATTATACAGCAATAAAACTGGCAGAAGATAGTTCTTCCTCCTGCTGTTGTATACATGGGAGATGGGAAGAAATCAATATATAAAATATTTTGAACTACTGATGACAATTTTTCTTTACAGTAGATGCCTATTCCTAAGAATTGCATGTCAAACAAACAAAGAAACATTGTAAATTATCATTCACAATAGGATGGAAGAAGAGTTCAGTTACACCTACCCCCACAGTCAATGTTGGGGGATGCAGAACTGTGCAGGCTAGTTTTCCACTCAGTGTCCACATCTTCATCAGTGAATGCTGATTAGGAAGGTGTCAAGCTCTTCCATGCAAGAGGGGGGTTCTAATTAGACCAAACTAGCCCCTCACATTGATGAGTTAAATTAATATACATTAGTATGTCCATAGAATCCCCTTTTACGTGCTCCAAACATAGATTGCAAGGTGTGTGGCTGTTGGGTGTCTCACTGGAGGTAAGCCCATAATTCATATAGCCCCTTTCACAATTCATGTATCCTATCACACGGAGATACCATTTTGTAACAACAATGGCCTCTATCCATTTTCCTACATCCATCTGGCCATCTCAGAAAAACTAACTGCTCAGTTAGCTAACTGCACTGCTTCAGAGTAATGCCAGTTTTTTCCACAATCAAAAAATGAAAATAGCTTTTGGAGAATGAGTTTGACTGTAGAAGTAGAAGAAAGAAAACACATTTGGTTGTAAGGAGGAAAACTTCTGGAGGTGCTATTTAGAATGGTGAAGTACTGAACACAAAAGGGTGGTAAAATAAATATTACTTCCAAAGCTGCTTTTAAACATAACTTGTGACTCCATTACATGAGACTGAGACTTTGCATGATATATAGTGTAGTGACTAAAAAGGTCAGGTCATTCCCAGTTTGAATCTTCCTTCTGCCTTGATGCCATGACATGTCTTTGTGCAGCCCACTATCTGTCACCCTTCTTCCATCTACTGCCATCTACTTCATACATCATGCTGAGCTGTAACATTCTTAGTATGTTCTGTGCACCCAGCCATTATAGCATTGCAACAAGCCATAGCTAAAACAACTATGACTTAGCATAATGTGTGAATCCAGTCACTGATAGACCTACAGACACATGAAAGGCTCTGAAAATTTGAAAATGCTATGCAAATGTTCCATCCTGTTATTAGCCAGTTCAATGACACTTAGTCTTACTCCAAATCATGAGGAAGCCTGAAACGTACACTTCTTCTGCCTTTTAGACCAACATTCCATCATGTGTCATTTCTTTTCCTGCTGCATTCAGGCGTTGGTGCTTCAAAAAGACCCTGTGATGATACCTATTGTGGTAGTAAACCTGAATCGGAAAAGGAGACCAAAGCTTTGGCTGACTTCATTCGTAGAAACCGCTCAACTATCAAGGCTTACTTGACCATTCACTCTTACTCCCAGATGCTGCTCTATCCATATTCTTATACTTATAATCTAACGCCAAACAATGTAGAACTGGTAAGTAGAACTCGGTGAGAGTAAAGTTGAAAGTTGTGAGTCTTTCATCAAATAATTTATCCTGGGCTACAATTTGGGAGGATTCAGTTTTGCAATATATGTGTTTCCTCTCTGTTGCTGAATCAGCTTAGAACAAGTGTCTTCCCCCCTGAGTTTCTTGCATTTCAAATGCCAAGATATTTTTTAAATGGAGTGTTTTAATTAAACAAGGTATTGTTTTCCCTTGGCCTTAAGTCCAGTCGTGTCTGACTCTAGGGGGTGGTGCTCATCTCCGTTTCAAAGCCGAAGAGCTGGCGTTTGTCCGTAGACACTTCCGTGGTCATGTGGCTGGCATGACTAAATAGAACACTGTTACCTGCCCGCCGAAGCGGTACCTATTAATCTACTCACATTTGCATGTTTTCGAACTGCTAGGTTGGCAGGAGCTGGGACTAGCAACGGGAGCTCACCCCGTCACGCAGATTCGAACCGCCAGCCTTCCGCTCGGCAAGCTCAGCAGCTCAGCGGGACTGAATTAAAGTAGATTATGAAAGAAATCCAGTCCATTAGAGTTAAGACTGGGGCCTTTCTATAGGATATAGAGGAACTGGATTGATTCATTAACTCTCAAATTTGCATGCCAGCTATAATACAGCCCGCAAGCTATGCTTCTCTGTTGCACTTCTTTTTATAGCCATTTTCCCCTTTAAAACAATTCATTTGCTAGATCTTTTAAAGGCCAAAGATCACCAAATAATTTCCCTTCCTAGAAGACAGTCTTGTTAGCTGTCCAGTGAATCATGCTTTCCCTCACCTTCCAACTTGTTCCACAACTCTGCAGCATCTCAGCTTAATTTTTATAACAATTAGTTTGCTCTATTTTTCCAGACAGGCAGTCTTCCTTCTTCCCACCTGACCTCCATTCCTTTGAAAGATCAAAAGTAAACATTAAACCAGGCTCCAAGGGATGTGTAGTCTCCTTCCCACTTCCACCCAGACAGATTGCTTTGACTATAAAGGACTATTCTTAAATTTACAATAGACATACTGATGTATCGTGAATGGATTGAGGAAGCATTAGCTGCTACTGTCTTAGAGGAGGAGTGGTTGCCTAGGTATCTATTTCTCAACATTTTTTCTAATAACTTTCTTTGCCCATGACTAGCTGTGTCTCCACACATTCTCACCTTGTTTAAATAGCAAAGGGAATGTACCATAGAGGGAAGACAGGGAACAGTAATGAAGATACAGGCAAATCAACCCAAAAATGCTTCCTGTTTAATTAGCAACAGACAGGGTTAGAGACATTGATCCAGAAATGGCCTGAGCTTGTATGCTCAGATATACGCAGATGTATCACTGAACCCTTTTCTTCTGAACAAATAATATTTTCTTATGTGAAGTTCTTCTTTTATGTTACATTCATTTTTAACTTAACTTTAATAGTACCAGTAGACAAAAATCAGTTTCCTATCATGGGACCCAAACTTAAATATTAATTCTGATGTCAAACTCTGTGAGGCTGACCTGCATAGACCATGACTAGGCTGCTGAAGAAGCAAATAGTGACCCAAGTCAGTAATGCAGAAACACACCAGGTTTCATATATGGGTTAAAATAAGAGAGGAGGTGAGGTACCACACAAAATCACAGTCCAAAGGTGAATTCATATTCAAGAATGAGATTTTAGCAAAGTGGAGTTAGGCCGGGAATGTATAAGGTTATTAGTTGGAAGTGAGACACTAGATTGGATCATTCATTCATTCATTTATTATTCAAATTTTGCTACCACCCATCTCCCCCAAAAGAGGGACTCTGGGCAGTTTACAATAAAATTAAGACTATAATAATAGACAATTAAGATCTTATAAAAACAATTTACAAATATAAAATACAATATAAATAAGTATAAAATCCAAGAGGTTAAAAATGCAGCACATTAAGCCATAATGTAGTTTGCTTTTGGCATAATGGATTGAGAGAGAATGAGAGAGAGAGAGAGAGAATGAGAGTATACCTACTATATATATATATATATATATATATATATATATATATATATATATATGGTGGGTCAATCTGTGGGTCACAGTCTCTAATAATTTGTACTGTTCAGCACATATTTAAGTCAAATTCAGAACTAAATATTACATGGAAAAGGAACAAAAACAGAACAAAGTGATAATTTAATTTACACTTACTGCTTTCACTGATGTCTTCTGATGTAAAGGACACTCTGAGAAACTTCTTTTTTTCTTCATTCATGCACAGGAATAGCAATGGACATGTATTCCTTGTCCAAGATAATTCGTAAACTCAGTGGCTTAGAACATTATACATTTCTTTATGTTTTTCTTTAATTTTTCTTTCTTTTTTTCTCAAAGCAACAATAATATTCACATAAGAAAATTACTTTAGTACTGTGGAATATTTAAAAAGCAGATGTTTCTGGCACTAAAATACAATATGATAAATAGATTATTAGAAAAATCAAGAGGATTTTAATTTTCAGTTGCCAGAAAAACAAAAGTGGTCATGTACTGCTGCAGAATCCAGATAGATTTATAATCTTTCCCAAGTAGAAATATCAGGATTTTGGGCAGAGACAGAGAGTAAGAACAGATTTATAGTTTTGCCTTGGAGGCCTGGGACAATTTTATTTGATGCTAGATTACATACATTTTTCTCCTTAAACCACAATGTTTTAACAAGGACCATTCCAAAGACCTGGATCCATTTTCCCCTCTTTCTGCCTTTCATTTGACAAAACATTTTTTAATTGCAAATATTCTTGCTTGGTCTATATTAAAATAGAAATATAGAACAGGTTCCAAAAGTTATGTTGAGTGAACCCTAGGATTTGAGCACAACTAGTGGTAATTTTAACATTTTTTCACTATCTTTTTGAACAGCAAATTCCCTTCCCATTTTATAAACTTGAAATCTATTGAAAAGCCAAAATTTCCAAAACTGTTTTCAGTGTGGACTGATACCTGATAAAACACAATTCCAAAGTCTCCCAGTGGTCAGTGGATTTGATTAGTTAATTCTTAGAGGGGGCTGTCAACCAAACCAAGGCCACAGACTGCATTTCAGTTTAGAAATGTTTTAATATTCTTTTTTACAATGTGTTGGATCATGTCAATACATGACCTAATATATTCTTTTGGGAGCAACCTTAGGCTGTTTATATTGTTAGTTATTAAGTGCAGGTTTTCTAAATTCACACTTAAAGTAGGCTGTATCTGTGTGTCTGATAAAATTGATTTTAAAAAAAAAGATAAATATTAATTTTCTTTCTGGCCTCTATCCATAATAAATTGATAATCTAAAACTATAGGTTATTTACACATAAGAGAAACTCCTGAAGGAAAAACCTTTTATCCTTTCAAACATTATAAAAAGAATAGCTTTCTGGAGTGTTGTTGTGTTTTGTTTTAAGGGGCAAGATGTAAATTTACTTCCATTTTACTTATTTTTGTTATTTATTTTTGTATTTGTTTGTTATTTTGACTTAGATGCCATCCAACTCCAATCAGCTCTGGGCAGCTGGCAGCATAAACAGTTATTTGATCATTAAAAGCTAGCTAGCTAAACCTTTAAAATGTGACCAGCTAACTGAAATGCAAGAACAGAAAACTGATACAGTTCATAATTACAGTAGGATTCTCTTGTCACTGGTTTCAACAGCATACAGATTCTCTTAGAATTTCTGTTGTTTTATTTTAGTGATCTCCCTTTAGTATGGAAAAGGGGAAATATGTATGGTGATTCTGTTCCCATAATGTACTTAACCAGATCAGTTAAGATTAGTGTATTATGGTAACAAAGGGGCCAACTAACCAGTTAACTCACATCCAGTGGGATTAATTATACAAAATAAACTGCTGTGATGCCAAAATGATGGCATATATGCAGTGTCTTTGTCACACAAGTGGCGCCTTTTCATACTGGGATTGCAAGAGCCAAGACAAGTGCATAAGGTGAAGAATTTGTGTGATGATGTCATCAGGAATTTTTCATCACTTGCCACCCTGTAGACACCCCTAATCTAGTCATGTCCAGGACTAGATCAATTTCCACTCAGTTAGATGCACTGTAGGCACACCTAAATCCAGTCAGTTGACATAACTTATACCTAGTTCTCAAAAAAAAAAAGCTGGAGAGAAAGAGTGGCTGAAAAACCAAAACTGTCCCTCACTGCCTAAGCCTCAAAGCACAGAATGCAGTTCACACTGGCTGCAGAGGCCAAGCCACACCCATTGCTACCTGCCTATCCAATGGGGAAGGGACTAGTGATGTCACAAGGCTTTGCCAGTACGTCTCTGGATAAAGTGAGCAAGGACTCCTTCTTCCCAAGTGGTGGGTTTTGACCCAGGTAGTATGATTTGTATGCTATCAGAACCAGTGGTAAAGAGGTTTAACTGGGTTAGTAGCTGGCTGGATCAAGCTTGTTGGAGAGACATGTATGTTTATCCAGAAGGAAGCCCTACTTGGTTTATTTAGACTTAGTTGCAAAGTGTGCAGAATAGTACAGTTCCACTGAATAAATTAAAATGTATTTCCAATGATATAAGCATTAGAGAGGAGACTGTGAGTTCAGCTTGTGTTCAAAATTCTTACTAGAACCTGACAAGAGCCATTTAGCTTATTTCTGAATACTCTGTTAAACTAAAATGATTATAACCCATTTAAAAATGATAAAGTAAATTTATCAGAATGTTATCCTATTTCATTTCTGTTCTGACATGAAATACGATAAAGAAAACTGGCAGATGTCTGATAAAGTAAGTGGTCAAACCACAATCTTTGACATGTCTCTTTATGAACTTCCCCTTCCATACTGATCTTTTTAGAACTTGGCCTTTATATTTCTGAAGGATACTTTTTCAATGGTTTATTGAATGAATGGAGATGGAGTGATGGGTAAATCAAGCCCCTATCTTCTCTCCCTATTTACACCTTCCATGAGTTTATCTGAAGGCCTGAACAGAGCCCACAGAGACCAGTTTGGATTCACATCACTTGCCACAGATAGTTTTTCAGGGTTCAGTGAATGAATAGAGATCAAGATCAGGAAAGAAGGAAAAATCCAATTCTTTAGCTGCTCTGAAAAGATCTGCAGTGCTGAGAATATGCCTTTTTGGTAGAGTAAGAATTAATTTCTGTATAACGAAGTTCTCCACATCTGCAATACAGTGACCCCTAAAGTGATAAATGCATTTTCCCCCCTCCTTCCATGAATAACTTATTTAAAACAAAACTATTGCAGTGTCAAAATCAAAATCCCTGGGCTTAATTCAACATTTTTAAATAGTGGAATCCAGAAGCATAGGCATCCATTCTTAGCTATGTTGATGCCAAAATCATGAAATGTGTGATGTTGCACACAAGTATGTAAAAGGTAGAGTCAGTGTCACAACATTGCAATACAGATTTTGTTATTTACCCCCTTTTGCCTCCCTGTGGATGCTTATGCCCAGAACTAGTTTTATTTCTAGAACAAAAAACATAAAATTGAGGGGAAATTAAATTGGGGACAGGATTTGCAAAAATGCACATTAAAAAATGAGGGAAAATGCAGATAAAACTGAGTACAAATTTTGGGTACAGATTTTTTTAGAAAGTTGATGCAGAAAGAGTGGAACGAACTTAACACTGGAAAAATTAGAAACTGAGTAACGCTGTCTTGACCAATTCTCCTGTCCCTTTCTGTGGTCCTTGTTTATTACAGACTAGAATGACTTGCATAATCTAAATTCCACCAAGCACCAGCTGCTTTTAGAAAAGAAGTAACTAATGAGAATCTGCTATTTGCAATATATCTTCAGATGCTCTCAACTGAACCATGAACCATTCTAACATTTATATTGGGCTACTTAAAACCTTTGTCAATTTAATCACTTTTTTCTCAGAAATATTTCAAGTTTTATTCAGAATGTGCTCATGCTTTGGCTTAGGTTCCAGTGTAGATCATCCTATGGTCCATCAGTTCCAGCAAATATGAAACAAAATACATTTAACTCTCCTTGTACTTGAACAGGAAAATGCTTAGAAATTCATAGAGGGATAAAAACTAGTTATATATTAAAAACTGTAAAAATAAAATCCCTGAATCCTCTGTAGAAAAGCAAGCAATGATGAAATAATTTCCAAACCTAAGAAAATACCTAATTACCTTCTTCTAGATCCAAAAAATCTGCTCTATCTTTTCTCTCCTAATTGTTTGAGTTTGTGTTTGAGTTTGTACAGTACATCCATGTGTATTACACAGTATCAGCTATGATTATATGGTTATTATTTGAAAACAGTTTTCAAATATGATCATTCTACAATCCCCATCAGAAATGAGGATGTGTTTTGGGAGAGAGATTCTGGGGTCAGCCCCCAATGAAAAATGGACCCTAAGTGTTCACGCAAGAGCCAAATGAGAACCTTGGCAAATTAGAGTCCAAGTATTGAACCAATTAATATAACTTTTGGTAAAGAGAGACATGGTTAATCATCTCTATATTGTTACCAAAGTGCATGGACATATTCATGTAGTCATGTTGACTTGAAAGAAATTTTACTTTGAAAGGTAAATAAATAAATAAATGACAGATATCCTGTTGGATTTAGGGAGTGCATTTTTCCCATAATCAAGATAAAATGCTTCAATTGTTTCAGATATTTAGTTCACCTGCCTAGTATTAGCAGAGAAGAGGCAGCTATTCTCAAGGATTTCAGGCAAGATCCTCTCTAGCTGTACCCAGAGAAGCCAGGGATTGAATGTGGGACCTTCTGCTTGCCTCCTTTCACAGTGCTCCTTTCCAAATCTTACCTGACCCAAACTGAACACCCTCTGAAAGATCTAAACTAGCTCTTTGGCCACGTTCAACCCATAGTTTACTGAAGCAAAGCTGACCATTTGAGCAACAGTAACGAAGGTGTTTCATGAATTAACATTCAGAAGCTACTATACTGTAACTGCTTAAGATACATGAAATAAAAGGTTAAGAAGCAACTTGTGAAAAATTATCAAGGAGTATAAGTGTCATAGCAAGCTCATATTTTTGTTTTAATAGGAATGGGGCCACACCATATAGAACTTCCTCCCAAAGTCATGTCTATGCTATAGCCCTCCCCTGAATGTCTTCATGTGTAGGACAAATGTATATAGGGACATCTGTATAAATAAGCATTATTTAAAGAAATGCTTGAGGAGGTATGGAACTGTCACATATAGCATCATTCCCATCACTGTGCAGATGATGCAGTCCTTCCTTTGACATCTGCCTATGTAATGCAAACATCCATGGAGAAGAGACATAAAGGCTTCCATACAAGCAGGAATTCTACATTACCCTGATTTCTTGTTGCTTGAAACTTCGCTTTATGACTTGTATTTGCTAAATGTCTATCTCTAGATATATCAATACTGCATATGGAGACATCACTGAAATCTTTGTGACATCAGGGAAGGTCTCTCAGCATAATCCCATCCTGCTTGAATATTGCTTTAGAATAATTTAATAATGTCTGAATCATGCTTGGGAATGTTCATTCAGTCATATACCTGTGCATGTAAATGCATGCTAGGTACCCAGATTAGATTGCTACTGCTATTATTACTGTGGAAAACAACTAATTAATATGACTGATATGCTGTTTGAATCATAGCAGATATAGACAGACCTGTCATAACAATAAAATTTTCAGAGATAAACCTTCTGTCACAACCACTAATGCTTATGTGAGAATAAATTACTTTGTGTTTGAAGTGCCACAAGCATCTTCGTTGTTTGACATTCTCTCTGAATCTCTGGAATTAAGGGCTGAGTATAGTAATAAAAAATATGATACCTAGTTCCCAAAATAAGTCTTTTTCCCATGTTGGCTTCCATTCTGAACAAGACACCTGAATGTCTAACTCAATGTATCTTTTCTCTAAAGAATTCTATTGCTAAAGCAGCCATTCGAGAACTAGCAACACTGTATGGCACCCAATATACGTATGGGCCAGGAGCTTCAACAATTTGTAAGTGTTACGCTAACAGTAACTATGGGAATGATATGCTTATTGTTCATAAAAAGCTGGAATTAGAATACTACAGAGAATGCATATACAGTAGACAGCAATTCCCCCATTTTTCAGGCACCAGCTACCCAACAAATTTAAAAATGAGTCATTTGAAAACTCAAAGTTTTCTGCAATCTCATCCTTGAGTTCTTGCCTGATTTTGCTTAAAGACAACTGAGCTCTCATAAGATCTCACAAGATTCAGTGATCTCATGAGACTTCAGCCATTTTAATTAGTCACTGTATTGTTATTCCTGCTCTTTACAATTGCTTCCTAACTTTCTAAATCAGTCCCTTACTATTAAACAGAAAGAATGGGAAGTAAAATATGGCATGATGCTGTATTTCTCATATTAATGTTACTATTTTGCCTGATCCTGTTGGTTCACCAATATTTCCCCAATTATACTATACTGCTAAAGCATCATTTGTGGTTCAGGCCTGTTGAGTAGTGTGTCAGTACAGTATATGTGATCTGTAGAGGTGTTACCAAAGAAAGACTTCCCCCATATTTCATAATATGATGCACTGACTGTGATATATATGAAAGCAAGTAGGACTATACTGTTTTAATTTATTAGCTTTGAAGTTCCATGGCTGATTAAAAAGCAAAGGAATCAAGCATAGTAAAATTATCTATTGAGTGTGGAAAATATCACAATTGGTGTGTCACATATACTGCATAATGATGTTGGAAGAAATACAGCCTTCCCCAATCTCATGCTCTCCAGGTGAATAGTAGACATCTAGCATAGCCATAGGTACTGGAGTTTATGGGTATTAAAGACCAACTACATCTTGGAGGATGCCAAGTCACTGATACCATACGTTAAACTTATGAAAATCAGTTCTATTTGCCTGTCCTCTATTTTTTAGCAAATGTATCCCATTCCTTCTGATTTACAGATCCTGCTGCTGGTGGCTCTGATGATTGGGCTTATGATGAGGGTATAAAATATTCCTTCACCTTTGAACTTCGTGACACAGGACGATATGGTTTCGCTCTTCCTGAATCTCAAATAAAGCCAACCTGTGAAGAAACCCTGATTGCTGTTAAATATATCGCTCGCTATGTCCTTAATCATCTGTACTAAAAAAGGCTTTCCAGGCTGATTAAAGAAAACTTAATTCACAATTGCTTTTGTACACTTTCTGTCTTTTTTGTGCCATCATAATTTGTTCTGGGGTCTTCAAAAAATTGTAGCTGTATGTCTGCCAGCCTACCTAGTATGCTATTGTTTTAAAAAAATCATTGTTGTAAGGACACTAGAGTTCACATGGGTGGATGAGTAGATGCATGCAGAGCCAGCTTTAGGCTAAGGCTGCTTTAGCTGGCAATATAACTTTAGTAAATGGAATTCTGTCCTGGAATGGCCTTTTTGCATCTTCCTTTCGGCACAGTTCTCTGCAGCTACAGGGAGGAACACACTCAAGAATGGAATGGAATGGAATGGAATGGAATGGAATGGAATGGAATGGAATGGAATGGAATGGAATGGAATGGAATGGAATGGGACAAAGCAGCCTTCCTCAGCCAGCACACCCATCATATGATAGAATTCAATTCCTAGAATTCCATAGCTAGGTCAGGAAAGGCTAACCAAAAGGGTTGTTGCAGGAGGCAAAAATTAGACTTTGGAAATTCCTACTTGTACAAGAGCGACTCTAGATCACAGAAGACTTCTGAGTTGGCCCTAGTCAAACTCTTATGCAATTGACACATGTTCTATGATCTAATCTCAATTTCCTGGATGGCTGGTCATTTCTTACTCTTCCCAGGGTTTATCTATTTCTGATGTTCTTGAGATATGAAACTCAACCAAAAGATAGTGTACATTAATAAAAAAGACAAGATCTATGGAGAACTTTGAGACAAAACATTAAGCACCCAGAAAAGCTGATTTTCCAATAATTGTGGGTATGCTCAAAGTAATATGAAGAAAGTTTGGTGTTCCTCAACTGAACAAACTAGACTTGTAAGGAAAGAATCAAAGGGTGAATGAAGGATGGAGCAGACAGACTAGAAAGAAAGAAATAGACAACCAGTCAAGAAGGAATATAAACCATATCTGCTGAAGTTCTTCAAATCTTCCTGTTTAGATGAATAGAGCAGATATTTTTTAAGTCAACAGCCCTTTTAAAAGCACAGTGGGAGACTGGTTGTCCCTCCCACACATTTTTCTATATGTGAAAAGGGGAAAGCAAAGTAGCCCTTTTTTTCTGCAGACATTCTTTGGATATTAATACTGTGTGTGTGTGTGTGTTTGCATGTTTATTTGTAGAGGATATATGGTATGTACACCCCATTCTTGACCTCTTTTCATGTGGCCAACAATCTGTTAATTATACAAAGCACTGTGACAGTAGAATTTCTCCAAAACTGTCCAATATGAGTCCACATGTTGTTGTTTATTCATTTAGTCTCTTCCGACTCTTTGTGACTTCATGGACCAGCCCACGCCAGAGCTTTCTGTCGGTCGTCAACACCCCCAGCTCCCCCAAGGACGAGTCCGTCACCTCTAGAATATCATCTATCCATCTTGCCCTTGGTCGGCCCCTCTTCCTTTTGCCTTCCACTCTCCCTAGCACCAGCATCTTCTCCAGGGTTTTTTGGATTGTATCCAAGCACTGCTTTAGCCACTTGACTATTAATTATGAAGGCTACTCCATTTCTTCTGTGGTCCTCTTGTTCACAGTAGTAGATCTGGTGGTCATTTGATGTGAAGTGGCCCATTCCAGTCCATTTCAGTTCACTGACGCCCAGAATGTCTATCTTTAATCTTGACATCTCACCAATAACCACATCCAATTTGCCCTGGTTCATAGATCTTACATTCCAGGTTCCAATGGTGTGTTGATCCTTAGAACATCGGATTCGCCGTTCACCACCAGCACTGTCGGCCGCTAGCCATCCTTTCAGCTTTGAGCTAGCTGCGTCATCATGTCTGGGGCTAGTTGAACTCATCCTCTGTTCCTCCCCAGTAGCATTTAGACCATCTTCCAACCTGGGGGTCTCATCTTCCGATGGTATACCGACATATCTCTGGTTGTACTGATCCATTGAGTTTTCACGGCAAGAATACTGGGGTGGGTTGCCATTACCTTCCCCAGGGATCGCATTTAGTCTGACCTCTCTGTCATGACCTTCCCGTCTTGGGTGGCCCTTCATGGTTTAGCTCATGGCATCACTGAGGTGCTCAAGCTCCAGCACCATGACAAGGTAACGATCCTTTGCTGAACATGAGTCCACATACCAATTTATAAATGCCTGCTTAAGACCTGATTCAATACCTATTTAATGTTGTAGCTGTATGCTTTAGTTCAAAAGCAGCTGATGCTCTGATTTGCCATATTGCCATATATATAAGGTCTGTTTTTCCAAATCTCACTCCAGATCCTGGCATCAGATTGGACCAAATTACATTCACAGAAATCCAGACAGGATTGGGACATTACTGGATCAAAGTCCCAGGATTAAATCAAACAGTCTCCATGCAGCCACAAGGGGTTGGCTTACCTTCATTCAGAGGGAGCACATGCTAGGATAAAGTGGCCAGCAAATGGAGCAAGAATAAACTGAAAACTAACTAACTTACTTACTTATTTGGCAAATTTATATAGCTGTCCATCTCACATATGTGACTCTGAACAGCTTAAAAACACCAAAACATTACAACAAAATTGTTCTGAGTCACACCAATCTAGGTTTGTATGTACTGAAGTATCCTACAAAGCTGTTTATCTCCCTCCGTACAGCTTCATTTCCACATGACACTTAATGGTATTCTTCATCTGTTTGAGTTTTGGTTTTTCTTGTTACCTTTATTGCTCAGATTTTGTAATAATGAGTTTGAACTGGCAAATTCAAAACCCATAATATACTAGCCAATGAAAGCTTCAGAGGAAGTCACCTGATTGCTTGTGGTGCTCATAGAAAGGCATATATAAGAAGTAGGGATCTAGCTTTACAGCCAAAGCAGAATCATGAGGTTCATTCTTTCATTTTTAGGGCTCCTTTTAATTCCTCAGGTGGTTGTTCTCACACGTCGCTTTGACAGGTAGACATTTCTCATTGTGGTTATTTCCTGAAAGCAAACTTATTCGTTTTACTAGCTTTTACTATGTAGGCATATAAGCAGCTATTAGATGCAATCTGGCACAGCCCTATATGCGTCATGGAATGATCTACAACCATACAGCTCATCGCAATGAAGAGAGGAAGGAAGTGGGACAGAATGTAACTTAGTTTGATGGTATGGTTCATGTTTTTTAATTATGCTTTACTTTTATTGAAGTGAGAAAGTATTTCGAGTGAAACTTCAGAATGAAAACCAACTAAATGTGTTGAAGGACTTGGCCTCTATAATACAGGTGAGGGTTTGTTTGTTTTTTTACTATATGTACCATCTCTTTTTTTATATCATTCTACACAGCTTTTGCAAATAATTGTTTCAATTATGCAAATATGCTCTCAATGCATAATGAAAGCTGCAAATGAAGAGAAACTGTTTCTGGTAGTTTAGCTTATACAATCTCTTTACATATGTGCAGATGTGCCAGAAGTCTATTTTAGCTTAAACAAATACCCAAATCTTTACACACTGATTTTAAATGTAAATCTTGCAGTGAAACTATACCTCAAAATATAAACTGCATAAAGCCCTTTGGCATTTTTGATTGTTCTGATCTTAGTGATGATGATTGTCGGATATTAAGTAACATTATATGTCAAGCATTAATATACTGTAAAATATTTACATCAAATATTGGAAGACTAATGAAGCTACATTGTGAGGGATAAATATTCAAATATGTGGTGATTATTTGACTTTTTATTATTTCAGAAGATATGCTAAGATATAGAAAGTAGAAAACAACATATGAAGGAATTCCCTTAATACAATTTTATTGGTAACTTCATACTGGTCATCCAATGGCCTCATATTATCAATTGGCACTTCTTTTCTCCCAAAGCTATCTGTTTCCTACAGGTAGTTCTTGGTTAATGATGGTAATCGTTACTTCGAGGACCGGTCATAAGTACTACTTGTTCAGTGTCACCGTAACCTCAAACAGTAGCTGAACGAATGGTCATTAAATGAGACAACCTCTAGTTAGTTTTGCTGTCCTCAGGTAGGCATAGAGATAATGAATTCATTTGTGAAGGAAAGAAATCAGGATGACCCTATTATTGGGTATAGTGACGTGTCTACACTGAGCAGCTAATGCTGCGGGTTGTGCCAGTAAAATTTTGGAGCTCTATATCTCCTGGTACTGGAAGATGGAAGATGCTGTATCACTAATGCTAAAGTTAGATTCAACTAATCCAGTTAGGGCCAGTTGGTAGAACACAGTATCCTATTCTGTCTCATGTAACAAAATATCTTCTACCTTGGTAGAGAAAGAAAGTTGTTTTTCTCTAACAGCTAGAAATATATTTACAACATGATTCCTCTTTTGTGTTCCCATTCTTAAAAATGAACTCACCACATTCTTTTTGCCCAGCTTGACTTTTGGCATCCTCATTCAATTCATCATGTTCTCATTGGAAAAGAAGTGGATTTCCGAGTCAGCTCAGACCAGGCAAACTTTGTGCAAAAGATCCTGGAGCAAAGTCAAATGCAGTACAAGTATGTGGTTCACAATTCAAATTCATGAGATTGTATGTTACATTTATGTTACATTTATGACAATGATTACAAATAAATTAACAGCAATTTAATTAAAAATGTAAATGCAATCCAAACAGAATTAAACAAAAGTCTTTAGGAGACAGACAGGAGGGAGGGAGATGAAGAGTAAGAACATGCCAATAAATTGAAGACAATTTAAACCAAATGAACCACTCTTTAATCCAGAGCACCCAACATATCAAGGGCCACACTTTAAAAGTAGATGGGGCCAAGACCCATTTTTGAATAGGTTTTGGGGGCTTTGAAGGGAAGAAGAGATGCCTTAAACCTCTTCAAAGCTTAAGGCATCCATTTTGCCCTTTAACATTCCTCTCAAACTTTGAAATTACAAACAAAACAAAACAAAAGACTGAGATGTGAGGGAAACAGGATTAATGGTGGGCTATACTTTTGCATACATAATGAGAAGATACATAATGAGAAGACAGGACACCCTGGAGAAGATGCTGATGCTAGGGAGAGTGGAAAGCAAAAGGAAGAGGGGCCGACCAAGGGCAAGATGGATAGATGATATTCTAGAGGTGACGGACTCGTCCCTGGGGGGGCTGGGGGTGTTGACGACTGACAGGAAGCTCTGGCGTGGGCTGGTCCATGAAGCCACGAAGAGTCGGAAGCAACTGAACTAATAAACAACAAAATACTTTTGCACCCTTAGTTTAATCCAATTTTTTAAAAATTGTATATTGTTCTACATCTACACATATGACAGCATGAATGTACATATGTACAACCTAATTCCCTTTCAAGTCAATGCTTATTCCTGAGTAAAGGGTAATCAGTTTAATATTTTATGTCTCCATTCTTTCTGCTTGATTTTTAATCTATCTTTTCTCTATATAAACATAAAGGCTTGACATGCCTTCTTTTTTAAACAAGCATATCCCTCTTCTCTTACTACTGCTCTTTGAATAATATATCAATTCAACTTCGTGACTGTCTCTTGTGATGTAGTATTGCAATAACTACAGATTTTAAAATCCAGAGACATTAGAAGCAGTGGGAGTTCTGCCACTGATTTCATCTAAATATCATTTCTATTTAATGAGGGCAATTTAGTACAAACCAGAAAAATAGGAAGTTAGCAAACAGTAAATGATACTTAAACAGGCATTCATTTTTCAGTTATTTCGCTGAACTGAATAGTACATTTATAATAGAAATAGCTAATTTATGTCATCATCATAGTCATGGGACCTTTCTGGATATCACAGGATCAGATATTGATTTCTGCCTCTACCAAGCTACTCTACTTCCTGTCTTAACTAGAAGTAACATGATGTTGTTTTTCTGATTGTTGTTGATTATTCATTTAGTCGCTTCCGACTCTTCGTGACATCATGGACCAGCCCACGCCAGAGCTTCCTGTCAGTTGTCAACACCCCCAGCTCCCCCAGGGAGGAGTCCGTCACCTCTAGAATGTCATCCATCCATCTTGCCCTTGGTCGGCCCTTCTTCCTTTTGCCTTCCACTCTCCCTAGCATCAGCATCTTCTCCAGGGTGTCCTGTCTTCTTCTCATGATGTGGCCAAAGTATTTCAGTTTTGCCTTTAATATCATTCCCTCAAGTGAGCAGTCTGGCTTTATTTCCTGGAGGATGGACTGGTTTGATCTTCTTGCAGTCCCTCAGAATTTTCCTCCAGCACCACAGTTCAAAAGCATCGATCTTCCTTCTCTCAGCCTTCCTTATGGTCCAGCTCTCACAGCCATATGTTACTACGGGGAACACCATTGCTTTAACTATGCGGACCTTTGTTGTCAGTGTGATGTCTCTGCTCTTAACTATTTTATCGAGATTTGTCATTGCTCTTCTCCCAAGGATTAAGCGTCTTCTGATTTCCTGATTGCAGTCAGCATCTGCAGTAATCTTCACACCTAGCAATACAAAGTCTTTCACTGCTTCTACATTTTCTCCCTCTATTTGTCAGTTTTTCTGATGCACTTACTAATATGACTGCCCAGGACAAATCCATATTAAACAATTTCCCCACCATTCTCAGTTTAAAAACATATTTCAGAAAGGCTCACCATATTACTTTAAACCCTGTGTTTTCCTTTCATCTGTATATAGAAAAGAACCTGTTCACCAAGATTCACTAACCATCTATGATCCATCTATTTATTTCAAGAATTTATAAACTGAAGCAGTGATGAGCTTTTGTGCTGAATGGCCATGGTCTAGTTTTCTTTTGTTCTAATGTTTTGCCAGCAGCTGTAGCTGGCATCTTCAGAGGCAGAATGAGCTGCATTGTGGTGTACCTCTCTGCAGTGCACAGACAATTGAACTGGGCTGACTGGACTCTTATATATAAACCTGGTAAGCTGATCTCTAATTGGTCCATGTCTTGGGCGTCCAAGAAAGTTGATTCTTGATTGAGTCCTCACCTGATTGATCCATTCTGAAGAAATTCCAAGACTACTGATTGGTCTGTCTTCAGCCCAAAAGCTCATCACTGCTTCATTGATGCCAGCCATGAAAGGCTACACCAGTAAATTTATAAATTGCACAGTCATACAAAAATGGATTTCAAAAAGGGCTATCTAAACTGAGAAAACATTCAGTGGACTAAATTTGAGAAAAAATAAACCATTAAGCTGGAAATATAAACATTTCAAATGTAGACAAAAGGTGACCCAGTGCTTCCCAAGAGGTGCTAAAAAGACTTCAGGCAAAAGCTCCTAGGGAAAAGCTACTTCCAAGTGCCTTGAAGCAACTGCCCAGGAGCTTGGGATTTGCCTCCAACAACACACAGGTGGTGAGAACAATACAGCCCTTACCAGCCATTGAGCCCAATCCTGTCCTCGGGGCAATCTTCCAAAAAAAAAAAAAAGGTTGGCAACCACAACTATGCAATCAAAGCTTCATCCCTTTTTAAAAAGGGGTAAGGCTTTCATCATCTAGTTGTGGGTGCTATGTTTACTTTTTGGACACCCTACACAGATTCCCTTGGCTGTCTGTACTCCTTCTATAAATTTACAGATTAATGTAAGCAAAACACATAGGGGTCCCAATCCGCTGTCTTTTTAATGTAAGTTTTAACAAAGAGAAAGGGAGAGAAGGAAGGAATACTTTTTAATGTATGTATGTCAGCCTGTAGGATAGACTTGGTCCAAAGAAATCCTGAAAAAAAAATTGTAGGGAGAGCAAAGCTACGTATTTAATCTAATTATGCTTCCTGTCACAGAATTTTATTCCACAATCTGCAAGAAGAAATTGAAAAACAGTTTGATGCAGGAGAACTTTTCCGTGAAAAGTACTACTACACACGATATAATGAATGGGAAAAGGTATTATGTACTGGAAGAAGGTTTTTGTAAGCTACTTAGGTAATTTAAAGTTACAAAACATTCTATTCTTTTAATATTGTCTTTATTTTATTATGATGTGGTCCACTTAGATTGCCGCATGGAGTAAAAGAATGGCCAACAAAAATCCCAAACTGATCTCCAGGATCGAGATTGGAAAGACTTATGAGAAACGGCCTATGTATGTCCTTAAGGTAAAAGTTTTCGTCTGATCCAAGTACTTAAGTAATAAGTGCACATCTACAACTAATGCATAATGAGAAAGTAGCTTAACAAATAGTTGTAGTATTGAGCTGCATTAGGTGACACCAGGATAAACTGATCTACAATGGAAAGTATGATTTAACCTACCTCTAGTTCATTCAGTTTCATATGTTTTTCATTAAAAACTCTATCAAATGTGTAAAAATGTAAGAAAATGTACATGTATTTTGGTACACAGCTTTCTCAGTATATGATTTTACATGTGTAGTTCCCTAAAATAAGCAATTTTAAACTGAGAATTTCATTAAAAGCTTGGAGAAGTAGGCAAATAAAAGGAAATGTAAATTAATCCTAGCATCAGAAACAAATCAATTACTATGCAAAGTGAACATAATGTTATAAAAACTCATCTTCCCTGGAAACAGGTTGGGAAACAGAGTGGCCAAAAGAAAGTTATATTTATGGACTGTGGTATTCATGCACGGGAGTGGATCTCACCAGCCTTCTGCCAATGGTTTATAAAGGAGGTTAGTTAAATATGCTTAAACAACACCATCCATGAACTCACCAATTTATTCATCCTAGACTAAATGTTTAGGATAGGATAGGACAGGCACTGCAGCATCAGTTTTCATGTGAGCATATTCAGCAAGAAGGCAGCTCCAATAGAAGAGAATATCTGTAGCTCAGGGTTGAACTGTGGAATCCTTGGTGCTCTCAGAAATTGGTTGTTTGCTTGCGGACGTTTCATTACCTGACTAGGTAACATCATCAGTGCGAGTAAGGGCAGGATTTGCTCCCTGTTTATCTGCAGCAGCTTACCCCACCAGTTTTGATGGGAGTGTGGTTTTCTCCTTGGTAGTTCCTTGATTAGGGTATTGTTTTCTGTGTGATTGTTTGTCTGGTTATCTCTGCTTCTATGGGTGTTGGCTGCTGGACAGGATGTGTTCTGATCTTTTTGTCTGCTTCTTAGCTTTTTAGAAAGCTGCTATTTGAGGGTAGGTACAAGTTATAAGAAATCTGCTGATTTAGCCCTCATGTTAAAAAGTATGCTTTCTACCCCTGCTTATAAGTTTCCTGCAGGCCTCTGGCTGGTCAAAGGTTAGACACAGAATGTTGGACTAGAAAGATTCTTGATCTGATTCCCCAAGCCTTGTTTTAGATTCTTCCATACCAATCTCTCCAGGCCCCAAATAATCTTGGAAGTTTCCCATCTAAGGTGAAACAGGAGAGGGCATTCAAGAAAGAATGTTCTTTGCTTTCTTCCCAGAAGAAATTTGCCCACGACTAATTTTGACATCATTTACTGTAGGTACCAGGGGGGAAAAAATTACATAATATAATACTGTAAAATAAAAGCTACTATGGATAGATGGGGGAGGGCAGAATTACAGTAGAATATATGTTAAAAGGTAACTATTGTAATGGTACCAAACTCATCAGCTTGTTGAGAATTTTTTTTTAACATGAACGTATTTTTCTGTTACAGGCTGTCAGGACGTATGGAATAGACCAGGACATGACAAAACTCTTAGACAACATGAACTTCTATGTTCTTCCAGTGTTCAACATTGATGGTTATGTCTGGACATGGACCAAAGTACTGTTCATATTTCTTTCCTTTCTAGAAAACACTATATTTTTTTTCTAAAATGAATTATGGTGACAGCAGAAAGTTTCAAAGGATGGTTGGTGACTGTAGTGTATTAGAATATAATCTTCATTTGTAAAGGTTATTTGTGTTCTAACACACACAAAAATTCAAATTAATCACAGAGAAAGAGGTCTATCCTTCTCTGGTGTTCTTTTCTATATCATGTATACTATTGAAAGCATATCTGGTTCCTCATATAATCCTTTCTTTAACTGAAAAATAGCAAAAAGCCATAAGTTAGGGGTTCATTAGTCTTCATATCAGTTACTTCCAAGGGTTTTTAAAATGCAACATGCAAATTAAAGCAAATGAGTATATTGTTATCTAATCTTTTGCAGATTATAGCTCCCTTCCTCATTCAGAACAGGAAGAAATCCATAAGAAATTACACTGCATAATAAGCAGAGTATAGGAGCTTATTAGTCTTCTCTTATATGAGTACATCTTTGAATTACTCAGATGTCATCCTATGAAGATGCCAGCACAGCAGGACAGTTGGATTATACTTATCCAGACCACTGACAAACAACATCTCCAGATTTGAAATGTAATAAATGTAATGTGTAAGCAGTCCCAAGAGTTAATGTATATACATTTATTTTTATTCAGAGATAAAAATTAAAGATTTGCAAACCATATATGTCACTTGTATGTTGTAGCATTGGCAAATAATACAAAAGAGAACATGCTTGGAAGCAGTGAATGGCCACAGTCCTTCTACCCCAGTTACATTAGTTGTAGATAGTTTGCAAATAAGTAGATAATACTTTCAGAATTAAGACATAAAAAAATAAGAAATAACAGACTTCAGTTGTTTTTGCCTTACAGGATCGCATGTGGAGAAAGAATCGTTCCAATAACTCCAACAGTGATTGTATTGGCACTGACCTGAACAGGAATTTCAGAGCTTCTTGGGGCTGTAAGTAGAATGTATGATATGTAAGAAGAGGGAGTGATGTGATTTCCTTGCATCCCACAAACAAATATCAACCTCAGAATAAGTTGAAGGAAGCAATAACATCTGCAGAGGGGTCAAGGGGAAACAAATGATGAAAGCAGCATCATGCTGATGCAACAGGAGCTCTGGCACTTTTATATGTGCATCATGATGTCACATGTACATACAAATGGGGTGGAGCTTGGGTCACAATAACAGTCATTTTGGAATACAGTTCCATTTTGGGATACATACAGATACATTTTGGGATACACAGTCATTTTGGGATAAAACTGGTGGACTCCGAGGTTGCTTCTGGATGGAAGTTAATCAGTTTTCTCTAGAATATATTAATGTATAGGATGCATAGTAGAATCAGGGGCAAACTCTAAGTTAGACAACAATCAATGTCAATAATAATTTGTCCTGTTAGCCCTACATGATGGGAAATTTCAAAGTAGTTAATAATCAGGATGTGCCAATCCATCTTTCAAAAAGCTGTTTTTTTATCAGTGCTTCTATGCCTATGAGACTGGGGTTCTCAAACTATGTGGTTCCATAAATAACCAACATCTCAAGGTTCTTATTACCTTGACATCACAAACTCAATTCTTAGTAATTGTTACACAAATTATGAAAACCCATCCCATGAACCAGAATTGGGAAGAAATACAAATAGCTTTGATATAAGCATCTCTTCTTAACATTTCCTTGCAGCAATCACAAAAGATGGATCACATGACCCTTGTAAGCCAGTATACCGTGGTTCCTCAGCAGAATCTGAGCCAGAAACAAAGGCAGTTGCAAGCTTTATTCGGGCACACCTTGCCTATATCAAAGGATATATAACCATCCATGCCTACTCTCAGATGCTGTTGTTTCCTTATGGCTACACGATGGAAAAAGCACCTAACCATAAAAAACTGGTATGTAGAAAAAGTGATGTTGTCATCAGTCTACAACAAAAATGGGCAGCGCTAGGACCATATGCAGTCTCCTGAACTCTTCTGGCAGCTAACAAATAACTAATGGGCTAGATAGTCACAGTGAATATCAGCTGGACATTTCCTTGCTATTTTGAGATTAGAAGTAAATGAAAACTGCTGTGGAAGCCCTAAAACAGGCTCAATGTCATGTTTTAAAAATGAAGGAAAAAAGAAAATGTTGGCATCTCCCACAGTCCTTGCCTCCTGTCAAACTTTAATATGGCTCCTGGCCATCCCAAAAGTTGTTACTTACCTTGTAAGTAATAAGAAATAGTGTCATGGTTTTCAAACCAAGAGAAACTCATACTTTGGGGAGCAGAAGGCTATTTTTGCTATCTTCTCCCTTTCCCGGTCACCTGAAATCTGCTTCAGAATAGAGTCAACCAACATCCAAAACAACTTAAATATGATATAGGGAGCTATGAGGAGCAGGAGAATGAAGAAAATCACCATCTTACTTTGGTAGTGGCAGCCCCTGTCTGAATAAAATCCTATCCTGATGGGGGGGAAAAAAACCAACAACAACCATCTGGACAACCCCCCTTTCTTTAAAACAAAGGAACAGGGCTATGCAAAGCATTCAAAAGAGGTGCTTTTAAAAAGCATTTTAGTGCAAACACAGCATCTCTCTCTACAGAGTGTTAGAGCAGCCACCTCCTTCACTCAGGTGCTTCAAAAACTCTCCTTGGTTCTCTCTCTGGGCGTTATCTGAATTGCACAGCCCTACAAAGATATCAGCACAAAGACAGGAAGTAGAAGTTCCCCAGCCAGCCTACAAGCTTTTTCAGAAAGTCTGCCCCCTCCCCAGACTCCAGCCCACAAACAAACTGTCTTAATGTATGTCTACTTTGGATCTCAGCTCTAGCCCCTATCATGTTTAAATAACCACGAAAGCAGATTGGTCCAGGCTATTTGGTTTTCGTTCCCAAAGGCTCATATGAAAGAACTGTAAAGAGAACATAAGGAGAGGGTTGCATGATCTTGCATAGTCAGAAATGTTCTCCCCTTTCCAAAAGTACTGTATCAGCAATTCTAGTAACTGCTTTGTTTACTAAGAATAACTTGACCCCTGCCAGCATCATCCATGAAAGAAATCTAAGGAGGGAAGGAGGTCAACAGAAATGTATAGAAGGCTGCCCTTTTGTGCCTTACTGATTGTTTGATTGGTGATGATGTGCCATCAGGTTGGTGTGGACTGTTAGCAACCATATAGATAGACTTTCTCCAGGATGATCTCATGCCTTATTTTCAAATACAGTGTTGGGTTTCATTACCCCTAGGTACTAGTTTTTGATCTGTGGCCTCTGAGAAGGAAGATGTGAATCCATTTATATCCAGTGTCAATACAACATCACTCTTTTAAGTATTTGCAAAAAATCCTGTTATTCTAGTATTTAAAACTCTACATACTTATATTCAACTGTCCCTAATTTATGCATTTGGGTTGTAAATATATCAAAGATAGGCTTTTCACGTGCAACCTTCCCTAATACAGACTGATTTAGAATGCAGCTGGGAGACTTCATCCTACTTTGTCTGGTGCAGCGATTGGTTTTGGAGCTAAGGGCCATGGCAATAGAAACTCATGTTTTTATTACCTCCAGACTAGTTTACTGCAATTCCCCTGCTGGCTGGGGAATTCTGGGAATTGAAGTCCATACATCTTAAAGTTGCCAACTTTGAAAAACAGTGCTCTAGTTCTATGGAACAGCTTTCCACCTGACATTCAGTTGCCTCTCCCTGCCTTCAGGAAAATTAAGAAAACTGAATTTTTTTCATTGCACCTTTGGGATCCAAAGTTTCTGCTGCCCTTTTTAATTTTTTAATTTAATTTTAAGTGTTTAAACCATGTTTTCCAAAATTTGAGTCCAAAATGCATCAGTTAGGGAGAGTTAACTATAAGCGTGTAGATAGATGTATTTAGAGTTTTAAATAATTTGTTTTTATTGTCAAGTGTTTTATTGTTTCATACTGTTGTAAGCCACCTAGAGTTTTTTGATTTGGCAAAAACTCTAGGTGGCTTAGGAATAAAACAGACTTTCCCCAAGAGACTTTTTTCTTCTTTACACAGTTTCCCTAAATGCATGAATCTTAATGCAATTTTTGAGCTGAGTGCTATTTCAAGACAGACATTGGCGGGCTCTGGGAATTACTACAGCAGATTCCATTCTGGCAGATCATATCATTTTGTAGTTCCTTCTCCATCCTTCTCTGCCTGCCCACTTGCTTGCTTGCTTGCTTGGTGAGAGAAAACATGTAGAGGAAAATCAAGAAGGAGGAGAGGCAGCAGCAGCTGCTGCTGCAGGGCCAAGAAGCTCTGAGGTTGGCCAGGGGCCCATTCTGAAGCATGGGCCTTGGCAGGTGCTCAACAATGCCGGTCGACACCAGCCAGCCCAAGAAAAAAGTCTTGCAAAAGCTACTGCTCCAGCTTCCCAACAAGTATACTTTATCACAAAGTACATGCTAGTTTTTAAAATAGTCTGTACTTTGGCAATCAGGTCACTTCTCACATTCAAAATGGGATGTTTTTCTTTGCAGAAACAATTTTGAAAGGTTCTCCTATCCAATACAAACAGATGCCAACAGCAATCATTTTCCATTAGTGGTGTCTGGTGAGAGATTATGAAAGTATGGAAAGCTCAGACTAAGAAACAATTTCCTTTTATAGTCTGAAGCACTGTGTTGCTCAAGGATTATCAAAAGTCCACATTCTAAATTAATAGACCAAAATGACATTTTGGTCTATTGTATTCAGATTGGCTCACTGAATTCACGCGTAGCAAAAAACAGAAGGTACAGATGAGAGGTGATCTGGGGGTGGGGGGGTGATATCTGTCTATAAATAAAAATGCCCTCTTGGCCATAGCTCTTAAGAAGAGAAGCAATAGGATGCAAATAAACCAACAAGAACATGGAACAAAACTGTTTGTTCTCACTCGCTGGGATGAAGCATAGCCACCTCCTGAAGGCAGCAAGCACCAGTCAAAGGCATCTTCAACAGTTTGCAAAAGTCAATGACTAATATAACTAAGAGGAATGGAACGGAACAGAACAGAACAGAAGAGTAATTGAGCCAGACTCATATCACACAAATAGCCTACATCTGTTTAAACTCCACAAATTAATGGATCAAAAAATATACAGTATAGCTGATCTGCTCCAAGGGTAAAAGTTTTAAAGATCTGTGGAGTCCTTGGTGCTGTCTGAGCTTGGTTGTTTGCTTGCAAGCAAACAACCAAGCTCAGACAGCACCAAGGACTCCACAGTTTAACCCTGAACTACATATATTGTCTTCTATTGTGATTCTATGTTCAAGCTTTCTCTTACAAGTTGCCTTCCAATGAGATTGATTTCTGGGATTTGCTATCCCAACATATCTGGAGGGTATCAAGTTGGAGAGGACTGCTAAGACTGCAAGTTGTTATAAATGTTAATTGTCTAAAATTAGGATTTAGTTTCCCATCTCTGAATTTCATTTTTCTCCAAGGTAGAAAAGATGCAGTGTCATCTGTCAACATATACATAATAATATTAATATTCTTGTAAAGAATTTAGGTAGGTTTTTATACAGCTTTTCATCATATCAGATTTCAAAGGATAAAACAATTACAAAAATGGCAGAGAAGATATTCAAGCAGGGGGAAACTTAATTCAGTGAAATATGTCTAAATGTGTCGGTATATAAAAATGTTTTCTCTTGGCACTGAAAAAGTTGGCACCAGGCTAAGTTCTTTAGGGAGGGCTTTGCATAATGGGAATGTAACTGCTGAGAAAGCCCCATCTTTGTAGATTATCTTTGTATTTCTGACAGAACAAAACAGGCAGAAAAAAGCAAAGGCAGATTATCTTAAAGAACTGCCTTGGACAGATACAACAAAGAAAAGTGTATTACATACCTTTCATCTAAATAGACATAGAAGTTGGCACTCCTTCAAATGAAAGGTCCTAGGCCTTTTATTATCAAGGATTAAAAATGCATTTACATGCACACTCCAATACACAAATGGAGAGCTATATTCAGAACCTGGCTTGCATATAGACCATCGTTGCAGACTCAGCAGGAGATATGGGGCATATTAGCCATACATCTGTATGACAACACATCTCTAGAGGCAGCACAAACCATTCAGCACATTTCCTGTCCAAATTATACAGCTTCACTTCCCAACAGAAGTGGGAATCCAAATTCATTGCCTGTGGCCTCTAGTCACATCAATGTTCCATTATCTGTAATTACCTCTGGACTAGGGCCCAAATCTAGGACTGTCCAAGAGCTTTAAAATCAACCAAAATTTAATTCACTTGTGACAATACATAGGGATCAGATAGCAGGTGTTAAGTAGGACCTCAGATGCTTGTCATACTGGGCTAGATGAACAAATAACCATTCCTGGCTGAAGGCAAGATCCTATGTTAATATAAAGCCTCTGAAAGTGACTGGGATATCATTGGATTTGTATATAGTTGAATTTGCCAGGAAAGAAAGGAGAATCTGGATTATTGATCTAATAGTTCTTCTTTTCAAATACAGAATGAATTGGCTAAGGAAGCCGTGGATGCCTTATATAGCCTCTATCATACACACTATGTATATGGACCAATTGCAACCACAATTTGTAAGTATTGACAAATTCTTTAGATGCTACTGAGAAGTCTGCAAATCTTTTGAGGGAGATGGGTGGTGACCAAATTTAAAATATAAATAAATAAGTAAATAAATAGTCTGCTTTGACATGTTGGGATATTTTATTCTGTAACTTATAAATATGTAAGAGAGAATGCTACTACTGTAGGATGATACAAACATCATTCACCTTCGGCAGAGGAGGAGATCAATGGCATAGACTTCCCCAGTGTGACTGTGGAAAGTTTTTTCAGCCTAATCTCACATAGCCGGTCTTCCTATTTCACCATTCCCTTTGTGTCCCAGTTGTTTTTAACGTTGTCTGTTTTTCAGACCCTTGTTCTGGATCTTCCATAGACTGGGCTTACAATGAAGGCATAAAGTATTCATATGGCTTTGAGCTTCGTGACCGTGGCCAATACAGTTTCCTCCTGCCTGAAAGTCAGATAAAACCTACCTGTGAGGAAACCATGCTGGCAATCAAAGTAATTGCCAATCACATTGTCAGTACCACTCAGTGAAGACTTACTCACACTTGCTTACAAAAGAAATTCTCTCTTCCTTGGCTGCCATTTTCTCTTTGGGCTCTGAAATACCTGTAATTATAGATTATTTTTTCTGATTTTTCTATTCCACTGATATTTTGTTGCCTTTTCCTTTCCATGGTTTTCAATAATAATTAAACTTTGAAAATGCAGTTTTAAATATTATAGGGACAAATCTCCTGATAGATTCATATCATTCAAGCATATGGTATTTGCTGAGCAACTCTTGAACTCACTTCTTTGCCCTTTAATGAAGACATCTCTGACAACTCTGATGATTATTCTTCCATTGCTCTGTTTGAATATTTGTGGCTTATTTCATGTGGTGGAAATATACATATAGAAATATCATAAACAAAGAAATGGAACTGATTGTATGGATCTTTCTCACCCTGTCCACCAGTCACTTAGCAAAGTGACTTCCCTGCAAGTAGAGTGTCAATCAGATGAAGATCAAAAGTAGCACACTCCCATCATGGTTCAATGGAAGGTTGTGAAGAAAGGAGGACTCAGTTCCCAACAACTTGGTATGTGTGGGTACGGCCTTATGATCCTGTCCTAAAATATCTGAAATTAGCTTCTATATATCTGTCCCAAAATCACCTTTGCTGCTGGGTTCTTTCTGAGAGCAAGTCTTGCCACTGCCAATCAGAAGGCACCATCTCCTGATTGGTAGTGGCAAGACTTCCGTCTTTTTCTCCTGAACTGTTTGTTTTATGCTAAGAAAAAAGATGGGAAAATATGTGACAGTTATAAAGGGAAGACAGTGATGTTTGGACTCTCCCCCTCAATACAGTTCTGGGAATGAGGCAAGATAATTGCACAATAAAAGGATTGTCTCAAAGCATCTAATATTGCAATTTAGTAATTCAGTATTAATGGGTTCACTGCATTCTCATGTTCAGTTCATCACTTAATGTGCCACCATTCATCCACTTTGCAAGAGCTAATCTACATTTCATACACAATCCAGCAAAACAGCTACCTAAATTAGATCCAATTTGTTGTTAAAAGGAGGGATAAAATTCATTTTGGCTCCAATAAACGAACCTATAGTCCTATTTTAACCAAAGCAGCAAAAGTAAATTTGAATGAAAGCATATTTTATTCTCTATCTGCCTGATTACGGTTATTTCTTCCTTTTACAAAATGTTTGCTCTTGATATTACTTGCTTAGCAGTAGTTTTCTTAATAAATCCTGTGCATCAAGCTAAAGACTTTTTCTGAAAAGTATATTCCTGAATCAAAGTGCTATTATTGTTGTTCTGCTGCATGGACAATTCAACCATGATTGAAATACTGTGTAACATCAGCATCCTTCATATTCATCAGGGCAATATTTTTTATTTGGGCAACTATGTCACCAAACGTGCAAGTTTAGTCACTCTTCATCAGACAACAGCGGACATTTTACATTTTTTAAAAACCATCAGGTGAATTTGATCAGAGGTCTCCCATTTTCCCTTTCTAGCCGAAATGACAGGAAGGTAAAGTTGAGGTGGGTGTTTGTTTGTTTGATTACCAGTTAATGGGTAGATGTACAATATGGGAGGTGTGAATTATGAGGGGGAGTCAACAGAGGGAGGCTCATATAAAATGTCTATCATTGCACATCCAGAGAGAGCACCTGTCTTTTAGCTGAAGAATAGATTGAAATCTGGGAAGCAAATTTTTAAGACGTCTTCATTTACAGACAGTTTCAGCACGGGAGACAAGCAATTTATGGCTGTCTTATGTGCATAGTGAGATGGTTGCCTCAGGGGCAAATGCGGAGTGGCACAAAGTGGTAGCAAGATGCTGAAAAAAATCTACCTTCTAAATTATCTGCTAAACACATTACTAAGGATAGTAGAAGATGTTTTCCCATTTTCAATATTGAAATAAGCTTGAACTGCCAGCCATGCAGAATCTAATCAGAGGCCACTCTTTTACTTTGCCCCTTTCAGCAAAATATCATGGTCTGGCCACATAATTTAATGCATTAAGGTAATTTTGTAATATTCTGCAAAGTATCTGACCACATTGCTTCTGATCAATTATGCAACAATGGTAGAATTTCTGTCAGAATGAGAGAGAGTGCAGGCTTATCTAATAGATACCTATTCTGCTAGAGTCAGCAATCTACTGGGAGGATGAGTGAAGGAGCTTCCTACAGAATGTTGGGAAAGCATTCTTCAGTTACTATGACACACAAATATACAAGCACTAATTTAAAGGAAAATGGCCTTTAGACATTCTTCCTGTACAGGTACACCACTATCCAAATCATTCTGAAGGGGTAGAGTTAATTTCTTACTCAAATTTCATACCTTTTGGTTGGGACGGGATAATTGAGTACATAGTACAAGAATTCTAAGACCATATTCTTCCTCTCATTCTGACCTTGTCTTCTTGAGAAATCATTTCTACAGTGTAGTCTCTGAAGATATTTAGGATAAACAGGAAGAGAACTAGAGGGTACCTGCTCAAATTTATACAAAGGGTCCAACTGCATACAATATTTACTTGAAAAGGTTAAAAGATCTGAAGGAAAGCAGTAGTGTCTGGAAAGAGAAAAAATCAGGACAGATAGATTTTTAAATGATTCCAACTGTATCAACACTGTCCTCATAGGGTATTTTCAGCCATCATCCTTATCTCATGCAACAACTGTGGTCAATGTTAATCACCTCGCCTATTTTAGCTAAAAGATGGGTTTCTTTAGAGAAGGATCAGTGCTTGATTGATTTTTAATTAGTTGGATTAATCATTTCTTGAAAAAGGTAATCTAAGATGAGGTGGCTAAGTGTTCTTAGACAAAAGCTGATTACCAGCATTTGCTTTATTCAGACCTGTTTTAATACAGAAACAGCCTTAGCTGCTCAGAGGGATAACCTACGCTAGGATGCCATTTCTCACCAAAGGCTCGATTGGGATCGATGCCAACTTTTATCAGCTTATGCACCTGCAGCTGCTCCAACATAGGGAATGTCTGATCACAGTTAACTGAGAAGTAGAGAAGTACATGGAGAAGGTACTGAAGATACCACTAAATTGAAGTATGGTCAGACTTGCCTAGTTTCCTAGAACACTTATGAATATTATTAAAAGAATTTAATTGGCTTCTGGTCTATCTCCAAGCACATGGGAGAGTACAGGTGATCCTTTTTAAAGCAGTACATAACTTAAAATCCAAGAATAGGAAGAATACCTGCTGCCATGTCACTCTGTCTTCTGGTCCCCTGGCCATCTAAAGTAAAGCAAATTGTAAAGACAGTGGAGAGCATTCCATTTATGGAATTTCTGATATCATCCCTGTTACCTTTTCAACACTAGACAAACATGTTTTTTAGGTGCCCATCCAGGCCTTTTAATGGAGGTTAATGAATTTATTATTCTGTTTGGAAATGTAGTTTACATTTATTTGTATTTTTCTTTTCTCTTGGTTTGAAAAACCATCCTGGAAATGCTGCTAAATGGAATATGGAAATGAAAATAAAAATAAAAATGTTTAAAAATGGAAAATAAGAATCTTTAAATGGTTAAGGTGCTGGGCTAGAAACCAGGAGGCTGTGAGTTCTAGTCCCGCCTTAGGCATGGAAGCCGGCTGGGTGACCTTGGGCCAGTCACTCTCTCTCAGCCCAACTCACCTCACAGGGTTTCTGCTGTGGGGAAAATAGGAGGAGGAAGGAGTACTAGCTATGTTTGCCACCTTGAGTTATTTATAAAAATAATAAGGACAGGATAAAAACAAATAAATAAATAAATTTTATATGACAGTTAGCAGGAATACTTAACAGCTACTGAATACTCTTACTGGCTTAAGTGAGGATTTCTTCTGAAAGCAAAGAATAGTTTGAAAGGGGCTGATTTCATCATAACCCCACCAGTAAAACAAAAGACCAAGCCTCACCCCACTTCTTGAGATCCCAGGGACAGTCAGACATACTGTGACTGCTATTTATATTCATATAAATGTGTATTAACTGCAAGGGATACTTAATGTTGTATCTGGTTTAATACTTATAGAAGACATAATTCTTCCTTGGCTATGCACTTGGAATTGCCTTAGAAGACACTGGCTTCTCTGCATCCTTCAACACATGCCAAAAAGCATATCAACTTTTTAAAAACTTGTTCCCCATGGATATTTCGAAGTACGTCTCCCAGCATCCCTGATTACTGCTCTTATTGGCTAAGGCAGAGTCATTGGTTTGAATAAATAAATAAATAAATAAATAAATAAATAAAATAAAGGCTACTGGGAATTGTCATTCAAAACATCTGAACTTCTCTTTTATTTGTTTGTTTGTTTAAAAGTTCACCCACTTCTCATCATTAAAAACAACCCCAAAGCAAAAAAACCCAATTAAAACTGTTTTCAATGCATTGAAAACCATTAAAACAAGAGCAATTCAGTAAAAGCCTGTAAAAGTAGCTGCTTAAAGTTATAAACAGTTCAAAAACTATGAAACAGAACAGGACTATGCTGAATCAGGTCAAAAGGCACAGCAGGTGCGTAGTCAAAAGACAACTCTTTCTGCATCCAATTCCTATACGCTGAGTAGGAAGTCATAACTAAAGGCATCCTGAAGCTGAGAACCCTTCACTGTGAGTTAAGGCTATCAGAAACTGCCCAGCAAACATGTCAGTTCAAAAATATGTGGATAAGGGCTGATAACCACCAGTTAAAAATAAAATATATCTTTAAAAAATTCTAAGTCAGTCTGCTTGTATATGATAACAAATACTTCATTACACAGTGTTGATCCTAAACATATATAAAATAAAAAAAGCACCATGAGGTCATGTTCCATGCCATGGCTAGTTCACCCAGGAGAATTAAATTCTTCCTGGCCTGTACTCTGAACAACTGCCGCCCAGAGGCAAGAAACCTAGATGGGAGAAGGGAATTAAGGTGAAGGAAAGTTATCCTAAAAAGCAAGGAACAGGCAGGGAATTAAAAGTTTAGCAGTTTAAACTCTAACTTCATTTAGCTACATTCTCAAGAGAACAAATTAAAACTTGATTTTCTTGAATTCACTTAGAAAGAAGAAAAACAGATTTTTTAGTCAACATTCTCTCGTTTTCTCTCTCTCTCTCTCAAGATGTCACTCCCAATTAAGCATGGGCTATTGTCCTCAAAAGACAGCTTCTCGCAAAATTTTCCCTGTACTCTAAAGTGGAAGTCAAACCATGGATTATACAGTCCATTGTTTATCTTATAAAAGTCAACATAATTGGCATTGACCAATGGCATCTAGTGAGCTATACTATATTTGGCTGGCCTTTGATCTAGATGGATGTGTTCCAGGTATCTCCATTAACTTAAAGGTTGTCTATGATTTTAGTATATTTTAACCTAAAACACACGGGTTCTTCTGGCACTTATCTCAGGTGCAATGTGGTCCAGAAGTATGATGACGTGGCCTGTTTTACACTGAACAAGGAACCTTCTAATGGCCTGCACCTCCCTAATTTCTCAAGTTTCCATTAAATCTGAATAGAATATCTCTTACTCTTTCTCGGCCCAACCTACCTCACAAGAGTTGTTGTTGTGAGGAAAATTAGGTGGAAAGAGTGCTGTGTATAGTATCTTGAGCAACTGTACAAAGGCAAGATGTAAATCTAACAAATAAAATTTGGTTGGGGGGAAGTTCAAATCAGGGATGGGACAGCCATAGGGTCTGCAGAAAGATGGAGAGATGTGAAAGTACAGCAGTACTTACTGTTGCTTTATAATAACAAAGTCAGGGCAAAAATACAATAAAATGAATGCCTAAATATATTCAAAAGCACTTGAGAATGAGACCAAAAGTCTTCCCCAAACTGTGATGTCCTCTATATGTATTGGGGCTACCTAGATGAGAATTCTCAGAGTTGCAATCTCAATATACACAAGTACAAATCCATTCTGTGTCCATGGGGATGTTTTCTCATTGATCATATACATCTTTGTGAGAGCCATTTTCCCAATTTTTTAAAGGTGCTAATAAGTATTACAAAAGATTCCAATACCCATGGTAAAATTGCTTGAAATCTAAACATAGACATAACAACAGAACCTCAAGCCATCCAATGACTGCCTCTGTGGATCACCAAACAGAAGAATAAAAATGCCAGAGATGAACAGCAGCAAAGAGAAAGGACCATGATGTCCCTGTTGGCTCTGGGCTTGATGACCATTACTTGTGTTTTCACTTCTGCTCTGCGTTTTGACAGGTAGAGCTTTTTCACATCATTAAGGGGGTTTTGTGGGTTTTTTGTTTATTTGCTTCCATGCCTTGATATGCTACTCATTCCTCAACTTTCTGTTCTAAAGTGCAAAGGTGTTTCGTGTGAAACCTCAAAATGAAAAGCAAGCAAGCTTCATGAAATCCTTGGCAAGCCTCATAAAGGTGAGAAAAATTTGCAACTCATATGCTTTGTACTGCTTTATCTTAAGGAATTTAGTAAAAAGTATACTTATTCAAAAATATGTGAACGTTTTCTACTTACCAAAGTATTATGTGTGTGTGTGTGTGTGTGTGTGTGTGTGTACAGAAACCTCGATATATATACATATAGTGCAGATTCTTTGCCTAATACAAGAAAATGAATTGTTTTGGATGCTTCCATTTTTTTATATATTCAAAAGTTTGTTAAAATGCCAGTATATATCCACAACAGAAATTTAATTAAAGCAGGAATGGCTCCCTTATACACAATATATCACAGAGTAAGGCAGATTTAGACATCTGGAATATGTTTTTTGGGACTCAAAGAGAAACTAACAACAATTACTAATGTTTAACACAACGTTTAAATATCTAAACTGTGGTTAGTGGTTGGGGATACAAATGGATATATCAATAAAAAATAATTTACTTTAGTTTCACTATTTTTTTCATTCAAATGTAGCAGAGGTTTTTTTTTTGTATCATCTTGTTTTTCAACTTTGTATTTCAATATTTGATTTTTTCTACTTTCTTTATATTTATAAACATATGGATAAATGAACAAGGAAAAAAGATTGCCTAGTAGACCCAGTTAAAAAACCTGTCCTTTATTCCAAAGCCTTTGTGATACTTTGCAATATCCTTCCAATTAATCTTGCACAGCTTTTCTTTTCTGGAGCAAAGATTTTATTCATGATACATTTCAAACATCTAGATGATGCAACAATAAAATTCTGGCCCAGAAATGTAAAATCTCAGTAAGATAATTTCTAAAATCAGAGAAACAGGGGAAGACTATATAGCACAGCTGATCTTACCGTTATCCACTAAATGTTAGATCTCACTTTAGTTAAGGGTGGTAAAACACATATTTTCAAAATGAGCATCAATAAACGTACTTGAGAAGTCTATCTGAAAGTTATTGTGAAAGAATGAAGATGCAAACATTAACAATTGCCCATATGAATATCCTCACAGTTTCCTGTGGGTTTTTTTCTCCCTTATACTGTGCTTAAGAGAATTAAATTCATGCCAGGGTGGCCTTAGAAGCCAATCTGAAAGATTCACATTGTCTTTAATAAAGTCTCTTTCAAGTTTAGTTCGATTCCTGGTGATTTCATGGACATGCAGTTTTCTTGGCAGCAGTACCAATGTGGTTTCACATTGACTTCTAATAGGATGTTTTTATTTATTTAGAAAACTTACATGGCTGTCTATTTTATACCTGATAATCCTAGGCAGCATATCAGGCCAGTTTACAGGCCTGATATTGTTTAGAGGTCTCTGACCCGAGTACTAAACAGGCCTGACTCTGCTTACAGTAAGTTCCAGACTCCAGCAATATCAGCCACACAATGATAGTGAGACTTTCATTCACATACCCAAACTTTGCTCAGCCTAATATGGCTTTTATAAATCACAAGGGGGAAATGGTCAAAACTTATAAAATGATCTCATATATGTCATAAGAAAATAGGTGTTTGTCTGGCTTTAGACCTTTTCCGTGTTCTTTTTATAGCTCGGTAAACCCTGATTTTACTTCTGGCCAAAGAATGCTTTATAAGTAGAATATAAACATGACTAAATAGCCTTGACATTTTCATGAGTTTTCTCATTGCCTGTGTACAATGTAGATTTTTTTTTCAAGGTCTTTAACGTGCAATGTCAAATGAAAACTAAATAAGAGCAACCAAAAGGTCCAAATCTATCATCCCAGTCCAATTGCATTACATACAGATTCTCGCTATCATTTCATTACCAAGGGCTGAATCTGTGGCAGAACTTGGCCATAGAATGTATTTTCAAAGAAAAGTTTCCTTCCAAGAAATACACAAAAACATAATGCTGTTTGCAAAGTTCTCTTCTTGGTTTAATTTAACCATTAATTGTCATTGGGAATCTGAGCTGATTTTCAGAGGGACTGAGGAAGCTGTAAGCTCTAACGCCCCAGAAGCCTTCAACACCACCGTTTTTTAGCTTTCAATCATGGTAAAACTGCAGTTTCTAGAGGCGACAGACTCATCCTTGGGGGAGCTGGGGGTGGTGATGACTGACAGGAAGCTCTGGCATGGGCTGGTCCATGAAGTCATGAAGAGTCGGAAGCGACTGAACGAATAAACAGCAAAACTGCAGTAGAACAAAAATAAAAGAACAGAAAATACCAGCCATGTCCATAAGCATGACCCAACCACTTTGCATCTCCATGCCAACCACTAGCCATTGGCCTTCCATGAAATCTGCCATGGATCCAATGGGATCCTCTGGCATTTTAGTCCAGACTCTCAAATTCTGCCCAAACTACTATTCAGTCTGACTGCACAGCAGATAATAAAGGATCCAAACAGCAAATTTTAAGACATTTCCTTGGTAAAGGCAACTTTGTCAGGCATAACATGCACACAAGCATAGAAGAAGCAGGGTGGGTTTTTTTTGTTTGTTCCCTCTGCATTTCTGGGATAATACTTCCATCTAGTGGCCTTACTAGGTTATGGGACTTTCACCGTAACTGTTGCATATTCCAGCTGTTGCTACAGACTCTCACCAGCCCCATCCTAAGTTATTGTTTATTTCTTCTTGCACTGTCCCACAACTTCATAACTGGTCGAATGAACCTTTGATAAGGTGGGGAAAGAGAATGCTAGGATGGAAATGAGTTTTTTGAAACTGCACACTTTTAGCTCTGGTCCTGCCTATTTTTGGCTCTGACATGTTTAACACTGGAAAATGGACCCAAATAGGTTTCAGCTGGCTTTACAATGAAAAGGTATCCCAAACCTGGCATAGTAGTAGGAACTATGATTACAAGTCATAGTTTGATTTTTTATTGTTTAATGAAAACATTACTTACATTCAGGAGGGTTTGTCTTAGATGTGAAACCAAAACATGATTAGATTAAAATGAGAAATGAAAACATCACAATGCTAGGAATGTTTGAGCATTTGACTGGATCTGCATTTTTAAGTGATGCAGACTGATTCCCAATTCAGGGAGTAATAGATCAGAATGCAGTTCTTCAGTTTTCAATTTCTAAAAATGTGGGCTTCAGAATTTAAAAATAATAATAAATGTATATTTTATAGTGAACTATATTTTTAAAATATATTAGCATACCATTGAATTTTCATGCTGTTTTAACAGACAGATGCCCAAACAGGACACAATGAATTTATATAAAACTAAAATTGATTAGTATGTGGTTGCTAGGAGTCAAAAACCACTTGATGGCACATAATCAAGCAATCAATCAAAATTGATTAGGAATAGATTTACCTTTCTATCTTCACAAAGCATTCAACTTGTCATAGTTTATGTCTTCACACCTCTCCATATCAGATAAGAGCGTTGCTTATTTAACAAATGAATTATTTCCCCAAATTCAGCCTAAGCTTACACCAATCAACAATTAATAGTTCAGAGTAATTGCACAAATCTGAATTTAGTTCTACTCTCAGAAATAAATCTGAAGGGGAATAAACTTCCCAAGAAGTAGAACAGCAGCAGTTCTTCTGGATAAAAATTTCATTTCCACGTTGACCTCAGTAACAAATCTTTTTGAATTTCTTTCTGTGCAGATTGATTTTTGGTACCCAGATTCAGCACGGCATATAGTCAGACATATGGAAGTGGATTTCCATGTCAGTGCTGAACAAAGTAATACTGTTGAGAATCTCTTGAAGCAGAATGGCATACATTATGAGTAGGTGAAACCAATCTATTTCACAGGTCTGTGACTACGCACCTTTGAAATTGTGTAGAGATTGCACATGGGACTCATATATCAAAGATATCTTTATGTATCAATGTGTTTCAATTAATTAATTCTCCCTTATTATAAAATGGTGTTCTTGGCTGGGAATGCTAAAATGCTCTTCTTCATTGTAGAAGACTCATTCAAGTCTCCTGGATTGTGCAAAAAATTCCTTCCCAGATAGAGTGGAGCATGGCTGCAGGATGTGCAAAATTCCCTGTGAAGTCAATACAACATTTATCTAAAAAGAAGACTGGCTTTTAAAAAGAAAAATTAATCTTTATGATAAATTGGCCTGCTCTAACAAATATGAATGACTGAAATATCACTGAAAGCAATGGAACAGCATTGTCCCATCTAAGCCTATTGCCAATTTGGGAATCAAAGTTAATTTTAGTTGGATGAGCCCCATGATATTCAAACTGAAATTTATAAAAAATATGCAAACCATATACATTAAATAAATAACATACATTTATGAATATACAATGAATCAATGTAAAATAAATCAAAATTTATAGGTGACATTTTTGTTAGAGAAAGAGGATTTGTCTGAATGCACAAGATTTCTTGCTGTTTTTCATTGTTTTCTTTATTGTTTTTACTTGATGTAAGTCACCCAAGGTCGTTTTGGAGTCATGTGGCTTCTAAATCTCAGAAATAAAATTTATTTATTTATTTATCCCGCCTTTATTGCTTTTATAAATAATGAGCTCAGAGAGAGTGTAATTTTCTTGTTACTTTTATCATGTAGAGTATTATTTCAAAATCTGCAAGAAGACATTGAAAAGCAACTTGATGGTGACAAGAATCTTTCCCATGGACACAGCTACGAAAAATATAATGAATGGGGCAAGGTACAGGACCTATGTGATACTCTAAAAAGGAAGTATTCTTCAGCAGAAAGAATCCCCATTTATCAGAGAGACACTGGACCATTTTCACTTGTTGGTAATTGTATTTGCATTTGCCACTTGGATGTACGTGCATCTTCTGAAGCATGAAGGGTGCAGTTGGTGGCTAAAACCAGGCCTAGTTTAGACTATCACCTAATTGGAAAGTAATCCACCAAAAATGCATGCAAACATTTTTCACACTGGATGGGAAATGTGTTTATTTAGTACTTGACACATCTCATAGTGGTAACCATGCAAGGACAAAGCTACAGCCACAACTACATGAACTGAGGAATTAGCCCTGTAAGATTATTATCCTATAGTCCACTTCTTCAAAGGGTTGCCAAATGTTTTTATAGTTTCTACTCTTCTGCGTTTAGCAGAAGCTTAATCTTAAGCAGTGGTTTTTCAACCTGGGCCACTTTAAGATGTGTGGACTTCAACTCCCAGAATTCCCCAGCCAGCATTCTGGGAGTTGAAGTCCACACATCTTAAAGTTGCCAAGTTTGAAGAACACTGCTCTAAAGCAATAGATGACTTTTTTTTTATTATGTCTATGCTTTCAAAAGTATTACTTACATATTTCTAGAGATCACCCTGTTGTTAAAGATCAGACCAGGCATATTTTCTGATCTTAGCAACTTAAATGGATGATTGGAAGCTAATGAAGATGACATCCTTCAGCAGATGCTAGATTAGTCTTCCTTATTTCAGGGCCCCTCAGATGAATTAAAGCCACAATTCCCCAAATTCTAGCCAGTATATCGCTGGGAATTTCAAGAGTTGCAGTACCACAAACCTGGAAGACATTAGAATGGGGAGAGCTGTGGTAACAAGTATGGGACCAGTGGTTCTTTAATAGCCTGATATTGCATACCTTATCTACAGTCAGAAAATCATCTTACTGAACCTGTAGGAAGATTGCTGTGTAAATCTATGGTAGCAAAAAAACACAGAAGTCTGGTGGCACATTGTCCAACTAAAAAAAAATTATTTAATGGCATAAAATATCATGAGCTGCAGGTCATTTCATCAGAGGTTTTTCAAGCAACTCTTACCATTCTTTTACCCAGATTTCTGACTGGACTGCCAGAATTGCAAAAAGGAACTCAACACTGATTTCCCGTATCCAGATTGGAAACACTTTTGAAAATCGACCCATATTCCTTCTTCAGGTATGAAAACCTTTTCAGGCAAATAAGCAAAGAACAGCTGAAATTGTGGTGAAAAACTCACCCTTCCAAACTCAACACCCCCATCTGGAGGGGGTTCAAACAATTGTTTTATTAGTTCCAAAGCTAGCAGGTTACCGTGAGTCACTGGTCTCTTGCATTCAGATGAGCCAACGGCAAGAGCCTCAAAGTTACATTGATCTTATACAAAATGTTGGCAGCAGAAGATCCCAAATGCAGAAACGATTTCTTTACAGCTAATAAAGTAATAAGATAACCAGAAAGGAGAAAGTGGGTATCCTTCATGTTGTGAAAACAGTACAGACACATTCTTTGAAAGGCTACATAGAAGCTTTATGACTTACCCCAAAGCTTTAATTGTTACTAGAAGAGAGATAAGGAAATGCCTTGAATCTACTGTACTGCCTCCTCTAAGGGCATTAGCTCTATAATCAATTAATCAATAACAGGCACAAATTAACACAGTACTATAAAGAAAATTCCATTCTTGAAGGTGCTGCAAGAGAGATACAGCAAAATACATATATGTAATAATATATTTGTATTAGTAAGCACAACTGATTCAATATGAGTTCTTCTTCCAGTTCTCTATGAGATGAAGTTATAGATCATACTGAGCAACCATGCAATTTGTTCCATTTTGACTTAATATATTGCATTAGTCCTGCCATTGTGGTTAGCAAATCATAGATGGTTTATGGCCAAGAGTATAACTTTTTTCTGAACTGAGGAACAAACGAATACTCCATACTTCATTATAATTTACATAGCAGATGGGGTCATATGGGGTCAGAATGTGACTGTTGTCAAGACAAAAATTAAATTTGCTTTCATTTCATTTACAACACATACGATTGAAATTAACTACATGTAGGTAATACAATTGCTTCCATGTATAGAAGAACGTTCCCCTTCTGTCACATTGAACATTACAGTCTGGGGGACCTCTAAGTCTCACAACCAAGACTTTCAGAGCCGCTGCTGCCCTGGGACTTCAGGTTATGCATCTTTGGCTTATTATGTTGTTTTGTATGATACAATAAGCATGATGTGGCAATCCGACAATATAGTCACCCTGCTCTTTAAATGAGAACAACAATGGAATAAAAGACTTGCATGTATGTTTCTTCATACATGAATTGGAATTAGAGTCTTAGAAGCTAATTTTTTTTCTCATTGGCAAAGCTATTTAAATTGCAGAATGGAGTGGATGCATGGGTAAGGAACAGTTTTGTATTGAAGTGTACTTTCTTAAAACTTTTTTTTTTTTTACTTTGGAAAAATGTTTTCAAAGCAGATTGGAAAGAAAAGCGGAGAGGGGAAGGCCATCTTCATGGATTGTGGTATTCACGCACGAGAGTGGATTTCTCCCGCCTTTTGTCAGTGGTTTGTGAAAGAGGTTAATTAACTAGTATTTCTTTTTTCTTAAATTTGTTAGAGCAGCCTTCCCTAACTGGGGCTCTCCGAAAGTGCTGAACTAAACTTCTAATACCCCGAGCCAGCAAATACTCCTTCATGACTATCCTTGCCTGCTACAGATCAGTTGGTAACTCCAAAAATCAAAGTCCTTGTATCCCACCAAATGAACAGGAATGTGAATCATGTTCCTGTATTCTCAGAGAGGTCCACGGTGATTAATATGGAAAATAGATTCTAAGTATATAGTATGATGAAGAATGCTGCAATTCTAGGTACACTTTATTTGTAAGACCAACTGAGCCTAACTTTTGAATATATAGGATCACAGAGTAATTTACTTTTTTTTTTTTAAAAGTATTTTTTTCTAAATCATCAGGCCATCAGAACCTATGGAAAAGACAGCATCATGACATACATACTGGATAATATGAATTTCTACATCATTCCTGTAGTCAATATAGATGGCTATATCTGGAGCTGGACTCAGGTACTGTCCATACTTTTTAACAGCACAATCTACATCTAGAACTTAAGCTACATTCCTATGATCCTTGAGGCAGCATCCCATGATGTATACAATACCATCAATTAAAGATCAACTTTTATTTTGGAAGGGGGAAAAAAAGCATACATCAGAAGTCCCCTCTTTCTGGCCTGCTGTTTCAAAGGCTGATAATCCATAATTTCACAAAGCATTGGGAGGGGGGAAAAGGTTTGAAAATCTTTTAGATCTGAAGTCCTGCTGGACTTCTGACCCATTTGGAATGCCCTAGATCAGTAGATCTCCAGTTTTGTGTCATATATCAGTCCTGGGCTCCTGTGACCCCAGAGCTTCATAGGACCCTCATCCCCATTTTATCACTTTGGAGACCACTTTGACTATGAATGCAGAATTTTCTGTCATTCTGAAGTGGGGAGCACATCAAAATGAAACATCCTTTGATGATATTTCAATTCTGAATAGAGTATACACACACACACACACACACACTAAAACATATTCTACTTTTAGCCAAAAGTAGAACAGACCACTGAAATGAGTTGGAAAAAGTTAGTTATAACTAATTCATCTCACTCATTTTTGTAAACTACTCTGAGTCTATATCCAGTCCAACTGAAAGTATCACCTTACATTCTCTGATAATAGAAGTAGCTCTTAAAAGCAAAAAAAAATGAGTAGAAGGCAGAAATCTCTGCTGCAAGGCACAGAGAGGCATAACCTAAGATATACAGTATATAATAAATTACAATAGATCAAAAATTACCAGACATATCAATAATAATATTATCAATATATATTAATATCTTCATAAAACTGTGACATAACACCAAGCCACCAGATTCATCTCAATTCAATATCTCTTTTCAATTATACTTATTTGTTGCAGATATTTCTAATTAACTTCTACCCGAAATCAAAGAGACGGTGAAGAAAAATAATCATATGCAGTGGCACAAGCAGTTATGGGTGTTTGTAGAAGGACACATGTTAAACCTCTGCTCCATGAGCTGCACTGGTTGCCAGTTTGCTTCCAGGTGCAATTCAAGGTGCTGGTTTTGACCTTTAAAGCCCTACTTGGCATGGGGCTGGCTATCTGAGGGACCTCCTATCCCTGATTACTTCTACCCATCCCACCAAGTTCAGCAGGAGAGGCATGTTGCGCGTCCTGTCAGCTAAGGAGTTCCATCTGATGGGACCCAGGAAATAAGCCTTTTCTGCTATGGTGCCCACCCTCTGGAACATCATCCCCCTGAAGTGAGGTTAGCTCCAACCCTTATGGCCTTTCAGAAAGCCCTCAACACATGGTTCATTTCATCAGGCCTGGGGATCCCCTGACAGCAGAGATCCTGCGCATTGGTTGTGCCACATGTGACATCTTAATTAACCCTTTCACAATCTTGTTTTTACTTATGTTGATGATTTAATTAGTTGGTTTAGTTGGTTTTCATATTTGATTTTAATGGTTGGTTTTGTTGTATGCCACCCAGAATCACCTTGTGTGAGATGGGCAACCATATAAACTCAATTTTACACACACACACACACACACACACTTCTTCAGGACTCTAAAAAGAATGCATGAAGGTTGAGGGTAGGGGGACTATTGCTTGGGTCTTGGTCCCTTTAATTAGTGAGAAAAGTCTGCAGAGAATTTGCAGTGGAACAAATCTAAATGCACTTAGGTTTCACTGAATGTGGTTACAGTTACCAAGCCACAGAATGTTTCTATCAATATGATATTAATAATGAAGGGCAGGGATGGATAATCATTAAGATCAATGACCCACTAAAAGGAAATGTGTGAAGAAACAATTATTGGGAATATATTTTAATGACTTAGTTTTATTGCCATGAATGAAACATATTAAGATATCTAACCATCTTAAATACCAACCTTGTAAGGATGGATCCTGCTAAGGCAAGAACCAGACTGACTGTAAGGCCACCAAGGACTGCATCAAGAAGCAATAAATTCAGAAGGGCAAAAATAAGGCATTCTTGGATGTAAAACCTCTTGAACATACAAAAGCTCCTAATATTTTTTCTAATATAGTGGGAAATCAGTTGTTCTATATGCCTTATTTTGGGTTTGAAATGCATTCTAATCTAGTCAAGCCATATCTTTAAACTTTCTACCAAGTCAAATTCAAAAAGTCAAAATAAGCTGTGAAGTGTTGGAGATCAATCTTGTCAGGGCAGCTTGACAGAACCAAAGTCTGGATACGGCTTTTTCCATTTGTGGGGTCTTCATTAGGGACATTTGCCTAATGGATCAGAGGATGCCTCACTTCTCCCTGCCTGCAATATTTTACAGAACACTTGAAGAAACCTTTTATCTGAACTGCATAGCAAGGAGTTACAGCTAAGCAAGGGAGTCAGGCTATCAAAGGAAAGCTCACTCAACTCACTGCCCTATTTTTAATTATATTGTCTTTCTGCAGTGAACACTATAGCCAAATTAATGTATTCCATTCATATTTAGTATAAACAAACAAAAAAGTACAGCAATGTCTATGGATCAGATTGAAGTCCCGAAATGGTTTTTGTCAAGCAGGATCGCTTCTGGAGAAAGAATCGTTCCAATACATCCCACAGTAACTGCATTGGTGTTGACATCAATAGGAATTTTGATGTTGCATGGGGCAGTAAGTAGACTTTGTAACACTATGTGTACCTACAGACTATTAGTTTTCATATGACTAATCCAGAGGGTGTTTCGGTAAGATTGCTACTAGACTTTTGAAGTAAATAGAAAAGGGTTGGGTTGAAAATAGAATGTTTAATGAATTTAGGAACTAAGATTGAGGAAAAATCATGGATCTCGCTATGCTTCATTTTCATTATCAGCAAAAATATAAGTAATGCTCCTTAAAATATTTTGTAGATGGTATCTTACCACAGTTGTACTTTCTCATATGATAAACAGTCAATTTTATGTTGGAGATAAAAGGATTAAAGAACAGGCCTTCATTTTTGTTACTCTTATAATGTAGTACATACATTTTGGATAGAAATCTCCACAGAAATAGGACAGTTAACAAAAGCACAATATTAAGCAAATACTACAAGTGAAACTTCTAAATATATTTAGTGTGGAAAATAAATTGTAAACAGTAAAACATTAACTCTTCGCTCTTAATAGCGGTAAGACAAGTTATAAGACAACACTGAAATTCTATAAAGGGTTAGGGTCATGGTAGAGTTTTGGACCTTGATCTTTATGGAAAAGATAAGCTTATAAACCTAAATCATTAGAAAAAGATGATGGAGAGAGTTTATTTTATGCAGATAGGAATGACTCTATCTCAGGTATAAGATATGTACCACCTAAAGAATTTAGAAGCTTTGGGGAAAATGAAAAGTGTTATAAAGTGTCATACCTTCTGTTTTACTGTGTAACTGAAATGTCTAGACCTCAGGGTTTCTCAACCTGGGCCACTTTAAGATGTGTGGACTTCAACTCCCAGAATTCCCCATTCTGCTGGCTGGGGAATTCTGGGAGTTGAAGTCCACACATCTTAAAGTGGCCCAGGTTGAAAAACCCTGCTATAACTGTTCTGACCTCTATATCAAGCCCTAAGGGATGGAAGAAACCCTTTTAATATTTGTTACCATAGCACCATGCCTAGAAAGGTTGTACTAGTGTTGACAATCTTGTCTTAATTACTGTGAAAAATACAGATCTCTGATCCTTTATTCTTCCATTTTACCTTATTTATCTAGAGTAAGAGAGATAGCTCATATGCCACATGCACTCCCATGATTCCACTGTACACTCCCCAGAGCCCTATTATGGTTTGTCACCAAAAATTAGTGATGTAATGTGCCACCAAAACTGTAGTGTCAGACTTCCAATTAAGAAGGAGGAAATCCTCTCTTTCCTTTTGTTTATTTTTGCATGCTTTTTTCTTGTGTTTGTATGTGTGTTTTTAATCTTTTCTGGCTGATGAAGATAGTGTTTTATTTTTATACTACAGTAGCTATTTCTCTGGATGCAGTTTGCATTTTCTAAAAAAGTTATTTTACCTCCATTGATACAGGGCATCAAATTTCAATTACTAGATTTCCTTGAAGACTAAAAGTAGTCCACATTTAATAAAGCATTGTTTCATATTGAAGCATTCCTGTACATAATGACTGAGCACTATAAAAATCCAGCTAGGCCTCAGGAACTGACTTTTTTCAAGTTGATTATTGCTACGAAGTATTTAGATGTGTGTATATGCATGTGCACCCACAGAGATAAGCCTCTATCTATTATATACAGAATAAAGTATGGAAATTGTATCTATTGAGTTGCCATATGTTAAAATACTTTCAAGTATTCTAATAAAATAATTTTCAAGTGATACATTTTTAGTATAATATTTAAACTATCTCTAGAGTGTAATTCTATGGATATTTACTGGGAGTAATCCCTACTGAATACTTTGGGACTTACTTTTGAATAAACTTGCAAAAAAATTGCACAAATCGTATGAGTTATTTGAACATATTTGAATAGTTCTGTTAATTATCTATTAATCAAATTAAGATACTAAGTCATATCCCCATCAGTGTAGGTAGGTTGAAAATGTTCTGATTCAAAGCAAACAAACAAACCTTTATCTCTATTCTCTGTGCTAGCCAGAATCAGCTTAAATGTGTAATAAACTGAATGAAAGTGTCCTTTCCACCAACAGCTGTTGATGCTTCCAAAAATCCCTGTGAAGAAATATATTGTGGATCTGCACCAGAATCTGAACCAGAAACTAAAGCAGTTGCATCATTCATCCGTAGCCACCTTTCTTCAATTAAGGCCTATCTGACCATGCATTCCTACTCTCAGATGATATTGTTCCCTTTTGGATATACCTATGAGAAGACAGCTAATTATAAGGAATTGGTATGAAGGCATTGCAATTGTCCAATTGCTAACATTTCTAATCTGATTCTATCTGCTTTGCACTCAAACAACACATCTCTTTAGTAATCTAGAGATGGAATCCTATCATCATCTTTTTCACACATCATCAAAGAGATGCACATCCAGACATCCTAGGACTACATGTGGCTTCTCTTCCCCACCAAAAATTACACCAAATTGTTAAATTTAATGTGATGAAAGAGGAGTATTTTTAAATGAATGGCAAGTAATTATATGAACATAATTTTAATTACATATTATTAAATAAAATCAAAGTTGGTTTTTTTTTCTGCCCCCCACCTACTTCTTTGTCCTAGGCACTCAAAAGCTAAGTGTGACCCGCAATCTGAAAGAAAAAAAAATCAGCACTCCTGATACAGACATCAGCTTATGTAGGACCTTAATTTTTGAAAAGAAAGATGGCAAAAGCCCATCAGAATGTTCAAACAAATATGGCACTTCTAGATCTGCCAAATATATAACACAATCCAGAATGTACAAGCATTCTCAGAATTTTGATATAATTCAAAAATGTGTACAAAAATGTATAAGAAAAATGCCTTCAAATATGCATTTTATTATAGAAAAATTTGCTTGTGAAAAGTGCACACTAGGAACATTAGAACTGCACATTACTAGAACAGGCTAAAATTAGGACAATTAATATAAATATTTGTGTGAACTTTTTTTTTTTGCTGAATTCGTAAGCAGTGAAGTTGAAAAGAATATGAGGTCAATAAGATGAGAAACTCAGTGAAACAGAATTGAGGTAAGCAAAAATCATCCAGGTATGATAGATTCTGTGGCTAAAAAAAGAATACAGAAAACTTACTTTTAAAATATATGTATTTTGCTCCAACCAATGCTGGTTTCTTCTTTGTTTGATACTAGAATGAACTTGCAAAAATTGCTGTCAAATCTATAGCCAGCCTATATGGTAAAGTGTATAACTATGGGACGTCAGCATCTACTATCTGTACGTATTTTACACATCCTTATAAAGACATTTTATATCACTTTATAAGTAGTGCTGGACAGTGTTAGGGCTTTCTTCTATATGTGGAAGAGAAAACTGTAGCATGAGATGCAGCACATGTGGAAAATACAGGTAGTCCTCGGTTCATGACCATTCGTTCAGCAACCGTTCGAAGTTATGACAGTGCTGAATGAGGAAACTTACAGCCAGTCCTCAAAGTTGCAGCCATTGCAGCGTTCCCCACAGTCATGTGATCGCCATTTGCCACCTTCACTGCCAACTTCCAACAAGCAAAGTCAATGCAGAAGCCGGCAGGAAGTTGCAAGTGGCAGTCACATGACATTGTGCTTAATGACCACACACAATGCGCTTAATGACCACAACTGGAACTGCCAGAACTGCTGTTGTAAGTCGGTGTGGTCATGTGATTTTTCACTTTACAACTGCATCCCTTAGTGATGGAGTTCCAGGTTTCAATTATGGTAGTTTACTGAGGACTAACTGTACCATCTACAGTACAGAATGTATTTTTTCAAGGAGCTGTTGAGAGTTCACATATCCCCATAAATCAAATGCAATCTATCTTATAACTTACATTATGTGTGAATCAAGCCACCAAAAGAGTGACAAATGGGACGAGGATCCGGAGGGGTAGATCAAAAAACAATATGAATAAATCAAAGTAACAAAGGTAGCCTGAAAAGAGGTCATCTGTGACATTTTGTGAGGGCAGTGTATATGGAATGCAGTGGTGAAAGACAGATCAAAACCATCAGAACAGATCTGGATGAAAATTGAGATAACCAGTGGAAGCAGGAGTTTAAATGGAGTACTGAGAGGGGGAGGATAGATAAAAGGGATTAATGATAGATCAATCCCACATCATTGAGTTCAGGAATACATTTATTTGTTTCTCTCCTTTTAGAGAAGAACCAGGCCATTGAGCCATAGAATTCCTTTTCCTGGAAATGAATTATAGGTTCCTATAGAACTCTACATAAACTGTTTTTCCATCTACACCATTTTTTATTGCTGTGGCTGGTAGCAGCTTTCCAAGTTGTCAGAGGGCTTTCATAATTTCCGATACCTGATACTGTTTTTTAAAATGGAAGTATCTGATCTTAAATGTGTGACTTTCCTCATGGACTCTGCAACTGAACAACAGTCTCCTCCTCTTACAGTTATTCAAACACCAGTATCTTACCTTCATTTTTATTATTCTATTTTTCTTTCCCTCTTTTTTTCCCTGCCATGTTTCCTGTCATTCCATTTGTTGTGCTTGCTTTACAGATCCTTCCTCCGGTTGTTCCGATGACTGGGCATTCAAGCAGGGGATCAAATACTCCTTCACCTTTGAGCTTCGTGATAAGGGCAAATATGGATTTCTTCTCCCAGAATCTCAGATCAAGCCAACTTGCCAAGAGATAATGCTAGCAGTCAGGTTGATGGCCAGTTACATCCTCAACAAGGCTTCATAATTTGGACTAGCCCTTTTGGATGCATTACAGATGTTTGGAAAGTAATAAATCATCCTTTATTACTTGAGAAATATGTGTTTTGAATATGAAACCTCTTTGGGATCTGCATTCACAGGTCAAGGCAAAGCAAGGCATTTAAGCTTCTTCAGTTTCAAGCATAAACTATAATCTCACAAATAATGCTGCAAACTTTATTCTAATTATGAGACAGCATAGGGATATTCCAGGAAAGAGATCATGTCTTTATACTTATCTTCAATTTCTTTACAGATTCTAAGTTAAGGGAAATATATGGTTTCAGTTATTGAAAGATGTACCAGCTAAGACAACTTGGGTTAAATTAGCTATGGTATATATTTTCTTTAGCATTAAATAGAAATTTAATGGGATTTTGTTTTGCTTTTGTGGTTGTTTTGAGTGGAAATCAAATGGAACACCAAGTTCCTCATTAGAAATCAAAATGAAGTGAGGTTACAATGCAACTCTTTCTAAGATGCACACAGCCAAATAATACTGTGGTGCCTTGTGCATCATTTCAATTGAGTGGGTATTTTTACAACTACAAATCACAGCTGAAGCGTAAGAAACTAGGACTGGACCATTTTGCCCTGGATAAGATATACTGTATAACCCTTTCTTCTAACACTATGATAACGCTGAAAATTGATCCTTCTACCTAAGCTTTTCTTATTGTTGCAAGAAGTTCCACTGGTGTAAATCAGAGTTTTTCTCATAATGCAAATAACATCTCGCAGAGGTGATTTTCATTGTCAACATGTCATGAGAGAAAAAGATTAAACTCATCGTCCCAAATTCCTGTTGCCTCAATAATGGTTCTCCTTCTCATGAGAGCTATTTGCAGGTGTAAAAACAGTCACACAAAATTAACATTATTTAGAATTATTGCAGCTGTCTGCTACATTAAGCCATAGTGTAGTTTGCCTCATTATGACTTAGTGTGTGGGTGAGTCCAGCCAATCTTTCCTTATTCAAGAAAGCTTGTTAAGAAATTCATGACTTATTATGATGTGTGAATCTGGCCACTGAATTTGATACAGTTTGGCTCTCAAAGATGCAAGTGGCAGAAAGGGCAGAGGCTTTTTGCAGTCCCCAAACTTCTGAGCATGTGATGCTGTTTCGAAGGAATTCAGATATGCTGGGTACATGAGTTTATGTTTTGTATTATCCTGGAACCTTGGTTCCAGAAAAAGATACAGATACAGAAGCTTGAACTCTACCAAAACTTAGAAGAATATGGGGATGGCTGTAAAGTACAACTAGTTATCTGTATGTTTTCTCCACTGGTTAAATTATTAAAAAGTCATGTACTCATAGAGTTGTACTTACTCAGTGTAGGAATTAAATTAAAGCATCACAGACAGATGACTGTCTAGCCTCTGTTTGAATACATTCAATTAAGTGAAACCCACCACCTCTTTGATTAACTTGTTCCATTGCCAAGCTACTCTTACTGTTACAATTTTTTTTAACAGTAAGTTGGAATCTAGCTTCCTGTGACTCAAATCCATTCTGTGTCCTCATCATGAAACAAAAGAGAATAGGTCTTAATCTTCTTTTATGTGACATCCTTTCAGATATTTGAAGAATGCTATCATATCCCCTTCAGCTGTCTTTTTTCAAACCCAGCTCTTTTTATCTCTCTTTATACAATTTAGCTTTGTGGTCCCTTGATCATCTTCTTTGCCATTATCTGAACCTGTCCCAGTTTCTCTGAATTCATTTTAAAGTGAGGTATCCAGAATCAGACACCATACTTGTGATGAGGTCTGACCTCAGTAAAATTATTACTTTCTGTAGTTTAGAAATTATGCTTTTGTTGATGCAACCTAAAAATGCAATGGTATATAAGGCCAAGTAAATGTCGGTGAGTCATATTCAACATGCAATTTCTCAAAGTCTTTTTAAAAACCATAAGAAATCAACCAATTTAAAATATTGATCCCTTGCTTAGCTCAAGCATTCCAACAAAAGATCTTCCCCACTATTTTCAAATTTAGGTTATTCCACAAAGTCAATTTCTCCTGTGGTTCAGGATCAAAATGTTACTGCTTACCTATTAATGAGAGCCAGTTTGGTCTAGTGGTCAAGGCAACGGGCTAGAAACTAGGAGACTGAGAGTTCTAGTCCCGCCTTAGGCATGAAAGCCAGCTGGGTGACCTTGGGCCAGTCACTCTCTCTCAGCCCAACTCACCTCACAGGGTGGTTGTTGTAGGGTAAATAGGAGGAGGAAGGGGCATTAGGAATGTTCAGCACCTTGAGTTATTTTTAAAACTAATAAAGGCAGGATAAAAATAAATTAAATAAATAAAATGACCAAAATGTGCCTGGCAGCTTTCAAGGCTGGAAATGAAGATGCCTATTTAATATACCTAGACCCTAAAACTTACCATGATTTCAGAGGTATTACACACTTACTCTCCAAATAGACACCAAAAGGGGAATATTCATGAAAGTTGTCATGGACCTAATAAGTCTTCGAAGTTATTCTGTCACATCCCTGATCCATGCTTTTGCCAGATGCACATTCCACAAGCCAATGAAATTGGCCAGCATATATTTGTTTCAGTTTTTCAAAGTTGTGATTCACCAACTACCATGACTCTTCTCTTTGTCTTCTTATAAAACACAATTGCATCCGTTGTCTTTTGGAGATGCTGTGGCATTTTACATTGTCTCTTTTTTTCCCCTGAATCCTCAGATTATTGTCAAATTTTGCAGGGTTGCAATTCATGATATGGTTTTGAGAAAGGCACATGACATGTCTTCACTGAAATTTAAAGGCCATAAAATTCAAATCTTCCCCAACCTTCCACCTGCTGCGATCTCTTTCAAAAAGGACTTTTCCTTGGCTGAGCCCTTGACTAAAGGAAATCAATTAATTTTTTTTTCTTGTTTTGTGCAATTTTCTGTCTGACCATCTCTAATCAGATCAAGCACTTTATGGATCCTGACCAGCACCCACATTTTTAACTGGGCATTGACTGAATATTGCCATCTTGAAATGATCACACTTTCTTAGGTAGAGTTTCCTTGTCTTGTTTTGAGTTAGTCAGCATTGCCCTCTGCAGGGCCTTGTTCTAAGTGCACTGATGTTAATTTTAATTTTTATTAACAAGGGTGGGTAGGAGGAAGGGGGTTGAGGGGGTTGAGGGGGTGAACTTGTTCTCCATAGAAGTCATTGTTTTTGTTTATTTTGTTGGTTTAATTTCTTTTTGTGCAAGTATTTTTGTTTTATGTTTTTAATTCTAGGTGCAGCTTCTTTTGTTCCTGGTTGGATTATTTTCTTAATAATTCTTTGTAGCCATATATTATTTATCCATATCTCTATAATGCTACTATTTAATGCTTTCAAGGGTGGCTTATTTTCTATGGTTTCTATGTATAATTATACTGTATTTAAATTTTTCATATGCTGAATTTAAGGATATTGCGTCGGAATATGAGAGGGATGTGAAATACCCTTAAACTTAGAAAGATTCTATTCAATACTTTAAATATCTGATGTTATATTTTTGCAAGAATCCCACATCAGAGAAGATGAAACATCTTTTTTGTCTGAAACTGGATGATCAGGTATTTCACAACCGTGACAGTATTTTCAACTTAAGCATGTTTTAATAGCTCAATATAGACCAGATGCCATTTCAAAGGCACCCATGATGCTGTGGTTGATGGAATCCATGACAGAAGTTAAACCCATAACATCACTTTATCAAAAGTTGAAGAATATTTTCAAAGTGGATACTACTGGGATATATCAAACATGGGCCAAAGAATTAGAAACTGCAATAATGCCTCGTCAATGGCTTCATGTTCTTAAAGATGTTAAAATGGTATTGACTGATTTCAAAGCTGATTCATCAAAAAAATGTACTTACAGTGCATTGGACTCCCCAAAGGATGTACTCAAGATTTTCTCTGTTGCAGATGCAAAAACTGTAAAGGTTTATTGACTCATATAATATGGGTCCTGTGAATTCTTAACATTTTTCTGTGGCAGTATTTTAATATATATTAGTAGATTTGTGGGGATATTTTTAGTTGTAAAAGATGTTAAAATGTGTTGAATTATACACCAAAGCTCTGGAATCTGGCTATTTGGAATTATGGTTGTGCAATGTGGGAATGGGGGTAACTAAAAGGATAATATTGAGAAATTGGAACAGTGATATTACTCCAGATATTAAGGATTGGCTTTTGGAATTGTGTAACTCATCTGTCCTAGAAAAGGCAGTATTTTCTACTAATCAAAGGATGAAGTAATATCTTCTTCTGTGGCATAAATGTTATGATATTTTACAATAATATTATGTATCTGATTGTAATATATTTTTGTACTGCACTGATCAATTTTAAGTTTAATATATAAGTTAGATTTTTTGTTTATTTGTTCCCTTTTTTGTCTTTCCTTTTTTTTCTTTTTCTTGTTTTTTTATCATTTTTATTTTTATGGATTGTTTAGTTTAATTTTGTTATTGTTCTGTATCTTGGTACTTTGCTTTATATTCTGTGCTCTTTTAAAAGAAAGAAAAAATAAAATAAAAATAAAAACACAGCATCACTCTGGAGCATTTTGGTAAATTTAAATGATGGTTCGCAAACATAATATGTAGAGTGAAAGGCTCTTGGGCCCAGGTTGCTGCACTTGGATGCCAGCAAAATAGCTCCATACACATAGCCTTTCTTAGAAGGTAAGTAACTCCACTCCACAGATCATCCCAGTTGCTTAATTTTGTATTTTTTACAGCTTTGCAGTATGAGGTGCAATGACCATGTATATACCAGTTTTCCAAATGTGGCCACATCATACATTTATATTATCTATAATTTCTTTGCTATCATGTGTAGTGTAGCTTCAGAGATCAGCACATCCAGTAAGCAAAATGTTACCATCAATTATGACTTGTGAAAAAATAATGTATTTATAATGGGACTATCAACTTATATATTATTTCTAATTCTTCGTCCATAACCATTAATTCAATAACTAAATCAACAGTGACATCTTGTGGCAAAACTTTATATCTTGCTTTAAAAATGATATAATCTTAAAGTATGGGATAAGGTAGTCCTCGTTTAGTGACCATAATTGGGACTGGCAACTTGTCATTAAGCGAAGTGGTCACTAAGTTAAACAGTGACTCTGTTTATGATCTTACTTCACCTTTCCTTTGCTTTACAGACCTATGAAGGCCATAAATGTGAGAATTGGTCTTAAAGTTACTTTTTCATCACAGTCATAACTGTGGTCACTAAACAAGGCAGCTGCTAAATGAAGACTAGCTCTATTTACTAAAAAGGAAGATGAGCTTGAATTTAAGATTATCCTGCCCCCCAAAAGGAAGAGTGGATAGAGTGTGTGCGTATGGAAAGAGAGAGAGAATATCTTTATCTATATCTATATCTATATCATCTATATCTATATCTGTATCATATATATCTATATCTATATCTACTGTATATCACCAATATCTATCTGTGTGTATCTGCAGGCCCAGGTGATAATCCAGGAGACTTTTTATCCCAAATAAATTTGTGTATGAGACAGAACTTGTATATCGGTGTGAATATATTTATTCCAAAATATTCACACTTCCAACAAGGCAATGAGATGGATGGATGGATGGATGGATGGATGGATGGATGGATGGGTTTGGAGAAGACTCCTGAGAATACCATGGATAGCTGAGAAAAAAAAACAGTAGATCATAGAACAAATCAATCCAGAGTTCTCAAGGCACAAATGACCAGCCTCAAGTTATTCTATTTTGGAACCATTATACAAAGAAAGTCCTTGAGAAGTCTGTAATGCTGGGAAAGCTGAAAGGAAAAAGAAGATGACCAGCAGCAAGATGGATGGACTCTATCACAGCAATGATGGGTGCATGCTTGGAAAACCTGGAGGACCAGACTGAAGACACGTCATCCTGGAGAAGGTGTATCTATGTGGTCACTAAGAGTTGACACCGACTTGAGAGCACATAATCAATCAATCAATCAATCAATCTCTATATAATTGATTAAAATGAACTGCCTTTAAAATAATGTTCCATTTGTACAATTAGTTGATCCCCCTTTTGCATTTACACATGCAAACCACAATCTCTCACACATATGTCTACATATTGTCATGAGTAATGATGGCGAGCAGGAAGGGGCTCCCATCCAGGGTGGAAAACGCATGCATAGTACTGAGGAATTTAGCAGCCATTCAAAGAGACACAGATCAGGCCCGCCTTAACTTTTGGGGTTTATCTGTCTGGGTTTTTCCCACGCTTCTTCAGTTTGTTAGTATTCTGTTTATGTAGCAGTAATAAACACTAGAGAACTACTCCTCGTCTCAGTGTGATTCTCACTGTTAGGACACATATGCTCACAATCAGGACAATTTGGCTAGATTTGCAAGTAGACTTAAGTGAGGCTCCTCTGAAGCAGACTGAATCTGAACTCTTTCAAAGTTTCATTAATGGTTTGGAATTTGGAAAGGAACTGAGAAATAAATATTATATTTACAAAAGCTTGTTCCCTAAACTCCTCATATAAGGAATTATCAGGATAGGGACAGGAAGTAAGGAACTTGGGGGGAGGGGGAGAGGTGTAGTTTAGTGATTGGCAGTTCTCACTGTGCTAAGCATCAATGTGGTTGCTTTATTGTGCATTGGATGAACTCATAATAGCTGTCTGTAAGTATCTGAAGGGCTGTTGTGCAGAAATTGAAGCAGAATTGTTCAGACTTGTTCCAGAAGATAGTATGAAAAACAATGGGATTAGATTGCAAGGAATTAGATTTGTCTTGGATATCATGAAAGAGTTGTTCAATAAGGGAACGAATTGCCTTGGGAAGTGCAAGGATAGTGCATATCCTTTACTTGTGGTGTTTGAACAGAGGCTAGATGACTATCTGCACCAAACAGAGGAACTAGATGATCTCTAGGGTCCTCTCCAAGTTCTAGCCTTTACATGATCCTATGAATTGTTTATTCCGCAAACCATAGTTAAACAAGTTATAGCTTTTGTGGTCCATCAATCAGATCATAACAGATAACTTCAGCCATAGTCTTTGGATGAAGCATGTTGAAATAATAGTTCATATGTCAACCTTTCAGTGTTCAGTGCTTTGTCCTAGTTTTGCCTCTCAAGAGAAAGATATACAGAGAAGAGGAAGAAGCAGCAGCAGTAGTAGTTTCGGTGGAGTTTGTGAATTTGGGAGAATTAGCATTAACTGCTTGCTGAAGAATTCTTCATGTTCAAGTCCTTCTGCCACTGCCTCTACCCCAATGTGGGTATTTACCTGCTGCACGTTGATACAAGAAACTGTGCTGAGGGAATCTGGTACTCACACACACAAGTCTCATTTTCAAATATCAGATTTTCATCAGGTATGTGGGAAGAAATGGGCTTTCCATGGGCATCTGCACTCCCCAGGATGGTTCACTTTATCTATGCACAGGCAGATAGTTGCTATTCATTTGTTACCCACTTTAATCCAGTTGGCCTTTCTGCAAACCTGCTCACTGACATTTTAGCATAAAACATGGTTAGAGAAAAATAGGAGTTGGGGCTTTAAAAATTCTCTTCAAGGATCATATTAGTATCTAAGTACAAGTCTTTCTTTTTTAAAAAGTTAGTTTTATTTTGAATTTTAATAGTTGAATTTTAAAAATGGTCTTTCATTTAATTCCATTTTTCAAACCCACCAAATCCTTAATCCAAAGAATTCTATGCCTCCCCAAAAGGCCTAATAATCTCTCAACACTCCAGCCCCAGAAAACTCAAACCAGATTAGACCTAGACTTGCTTTATTAATTTACTTAATAATTCTATTCTACTATTTTTCATTTCTGATATTAAACCAGCAGAGGGCATTATTACCTCAGATTGATGTTCTGGCTGTGAATGAATAATATACATAAGAAAACAGGAAATCTCTTCATAGCTCTTGATGAACATATCCAGATGGAGTAAGTTAGCTCTGGTATTCACAACTCATCACTTAGTCTAACTTGGGGTATTTAACATAGCACCCTGGGCAGTGTCATACTTTCAGAATTATCTATTGCTGTCTATCAGGCTCCCTGATTTTTAAAAAATAAAACAAAACAAAACAAAACAAAATAAAATAAAATAAAAATTTGGAAGCATACCAGGGAGTTTCTTCAAAAATGAAAATGGTAGATAGAAGCACTCCACTGATTTGCTTTAGAGTGTACCCACCTACCCCCCAAAAAAATTGAAAGCAAGATAAATGGTGATGGTAGAGAATGTCCATAATGGTATGTGAAAAAGACCCTGAGAGATGGGGCAAAGAGATGCTGCCTAGGGAATGGCCTAATAAAAGAGGGCATAACCCACAGCTGCATAATGGGCAGAGAAAGAGGCTCCCTAACTTTTTACGCTGTAAGAGATGGCGGGAGATTTGTCCTTTCAGACTTGCAAGATTCTGTTAATGTAGCCTTACAATAAAGTAGAATTAGCTCATCTGGTCATGTTAACTGTCTGGTCTACCCTGGAAGGCTGACAATGTCCTGGAGGATAGAAGAGGTGACAGAAAGCCCTGTAGGGCTAGAACAGGAGAAAGCAAAGGAGGTGTTTTGCATGTGGGTGTATGCATATTTTATCTGTTTTTCAAAATCTGGAATATGTAATATACAGTTTGTTTTGCTATGTGTGCATTATACTTAATTTTTTGTGGACAGTTTGTGTCAGATCCCCCTGATCAAAGGATTCACAGAACCCCTTATTGGAGAATCTGCCATCATTCCTTGTCAATGGTGTAGACTCTGTGTCGCCAGATGGGAGGGGGTGTGAGGTTGGAGTGTGAAGTGGATTATTATGGCTATGGCAGACATCAAGGACAATGGGTTGAGAACAAAAACACCACCTGGATGGGGGGGTGACATGCTTTCATGGGAAAGGGAACAAACTAAGGGAATGTAGTTTTAAATCTAGGTTTGAGCAGGAACTCTCCATTCTCAGCTTTACTTCTGTACCTTTCATTTCGCTTCATTAAACAGTTAAAGGAATCCCAGCTTCTTGACTGTGATTGTGTGAATGCTCGAATGACCAGGTGCTGACATTAAGCTGCGAATCTCGTTTTGTTCGAAAACTCTTCCTGAGAAAGTACTCAGCTGAGAGTTAACAAATCATGCCTAAACACGGAAAATCCCAAGCCAAGCAGCCATCACCTCTACCGTCATCAGAGAGGACAGTGTTGTACACCAAGGTGGAAGAGGAAAAAGTTGAGTCAGAGGAGAGCTCCGGAAGCAGGGACAGCGAGTGTGAGATGGACCCCAGCTCAACACTACAGAGTTGGAAAGTGCTCTTCTTTCCCTCAATTTCGAGAGAGAGCCTCAGAAACCAAGCATGATCATAGAAGAGCCACTGACAGGACCTTTGCAGTCTGGTGCCAGGGAAAAGGGAGGAAGAACCCCTCCATCTGTAGAGGCACAAGTAAGAGTGTGGAGCCCAGGATCTCATGGGACTATCTCAGACCATAACGGAACTCCACAAGAAATGCAAGGTTTGGAGGCAAGGATGTCTGCATCAAGTATCAAAAACCGTTGAAACCATGGCATACCCCTTAGCAGAGATCTCAACCCAGCTCTCCAGAGTGGCATTGCTGGACTTGCGGGGAAGGTGACGCACCCTAACACTGACCAGAGATTTCGAATCCCCAGTGAGGCGCTGGAGGAGAGGAGGCCACCAGGAGAGACAAGGCGAGTGGGGGAAAACTGTACCCAGCGAGGTGACGCTGGCAGTGACCCAGAAAGAGATACAAGTTAAATTCAGTGGCAATCCATGACAGCTGGCATTCTTCTTGACCATGTCCATTTACATGAAAGAATATGGGTCCTGCTTTCCCACCAAGTACAAGAAAGTGAGCCAGGTGGGTGCCAGGCTTCAGGGAACTGCAGCAGAGTGGTTTGTGCAACTGCACGATGCCATGGCCCCAGAGCTGAACAACCTGCGAGACTTCATGAGGGCATTGAGACAGTGGTTTGAAGACCCACTCGACAAGATGAAAGTGAAGGCAGCCATCCAGCAACTTAGGCAAGGAGGGAGGACCATGGCCATGGAGTTCAAAGCCCTTGCCGGGAAAGTTATGGACTGGTCGGAAACCACCAAAATTGACTATTTCAAGTGGGGCTTGCAGACAGAGATCCTGAGGTGGGCACTATGCCGCGGAGACCCCCCTACCTTAAAAGAATGGATTTGCCTAGCAGGGGAGGTCAAGAACACTCAATACCAATTCCATAGGCAAATCCGAGCTCAGGCAACAGGGAAGAATACCGGAGCCCCTGGGCAGTTTCCCTTTGCCCAGCAAAAGCTATTTCATGACAAAGAAGACTTAAAGGACAGCACCTGGAAGAGAGGCAGTTGTTTCAAGTGCGGTAAAGACACCCACCGAGCAGCAGAATGTCCCCACGGAGAGCCTGATGCACCCAAAGGAGGAACCAAGCTGACTAAGACCCCACCAACCAGGCGCAAGGTGACTGCTGCATCAGCGCTGGCAAGCCAAGACCCAGATGTGAAGCCCCTAATGGAGTCAACAAAGACTCCGACCAGGAGGAGCAGAAACCAGCAGGAAACTACTTTCACCTGTTCTAGATTGCACCCGCGAGCAGGTGGAAACTTCTAGGTGCAACACGCCTACTTGGGAAGAGGAAGACAAAGAAGACCCTTTGGTGAGTGATGAGTGCCCCACCTTGTTGGTCAAAGTAGAGATAAAAACCTTAAGAACCCAACACAAAGCCAATCTGACAGCGATGTTAGACTCAGGGTGTACAAAATGCTTAATACACCCCACTTTAATTGACACGCTGAGCCTCAAAACTAAGAGACTTAAGCAACCAACTCAGATGGATGGTTCTATTGCCCATGGGGGTCCTGTTGAATTCTGAACTGAGACTGTAGCCATGAGGTTGGGGGGGGGGGGCATAAAGAAACCTTGCAATTCATTGTTGCCCCTATTGCCAACTATTCCATCATCCTGGGACTCCCATGGCTAAAGAGTAGGAAACCACATATAGACTGGGAGTCTGGTGCCTTATTGTTTAAAGAAGGCACCAGCATCCTTTTCGCTGTGCCACAAAACTGATGGAATGTTGCAGGGATTCTCCTCAACCAAATTCCAACAGGGACACCTGATGCCCCCTTAAATATTCCATCCGATTATTCCGATTTCCTTGATGTGTTTGACGAAAAAGAATGTGACCAACTACCTCCTCACAGGAAAACCGATTGTGCCATTGAAATTGACCCGAAAGCTAAGCTACTCAAACCAAAGATGTATGCAATGACAGAGACTGAGAAAAAGGTTCTCAGAGAATTTATAGACAAAAACTTGGAGAGAGGTTTCATTAAGCCTGCTAACTCCCCCTTAGCTGCCCCAGTACTTTTCTAGGTGAAGAAAGATGGTTCTCTTAGACTTTGTACCGATTACTGCAGAATAAATGCAATCTCAATAAGCAATCAATACCCTCTCCCTTTAATACAAGACATGCTAGCACATCTATCGGAGGGAAGGGTGTTCACCAAATTTGATCTCAGAGAAGCCTACTTTAGAATCCGACTTCGGGAGGGGGATGAATGGAAAGCTGCTTTTAACTGCCCTTTGGGTTCCTACCAATAAAAAGTGCTCCCATTTGGATTGGCTGGGGCCCCTGAAGTATTTATGCAATATATTAATGAAGTCCTCCATGAGCATTTGTACAAAGGAGTCTTAGTTTATTTGGATGACATCTTAATCTATTCTGCCAGCTTGGAGGAACACATTCCTCTTGTTAGGAAAGTCTTGCAAAAGCTGAGAAATGCCAAACTATATGCTACGTTCTCTAAATGTGAGTTTCACAGGTCCCAGTTGGACTATTTGGGCTATCGTATTTCTTCAAATGGCATCGAAATGGACCCTGCCAAAATACAAGACATAGTTGGGTGGGAACCCCCTCGTACAAGGAGACAACTTCAACGTTTCCTAGGTTTTGCCAATTTCTACAGAAATTTTATTTCCCAATTTGCGCAAATTGCTTTGCCCCTTACAGGCTTGCTTAAAACCAGAGGGAGGGGGAAAACACAGAAAGTCACCTCCTCAGGGGCTAAACTTGCTTGGACTCCTGATTGTCAAACTGCTTTCGACCATTTAAAGCTCCTTTTCACCAGATAACCTATTCTAGCCCACCCAGACCCAAGCCGCCCCTTCATTGTTCAGGCTGATGCCTTTGACTCCGCTGTTGGGGCCGTCTTGGTTCAAAAAGATGAGACTGGCTTCCCCCACGCATGTGCATACCTCTCCTGCAAGTTCTCCGATTCTGAGCGCAACTGGCCTATTTGAGAAAAGGAAGCTTTTGCTGTAAAAACTGCTCTTACACAGTGGAGGCATTTGCTAGAGGGAGCTAAGCACCCCTTTGAAGTTTGGACTGATCATAAAAACCTGCAGGCTTTACAAACTCCTAGAAAATTAAATGGCAAACAAATTTGCTGGGCTCAATTTTTTAGCCGTTTTAATTTCACCCTAAATTTCCTTCCTGGGAAGAGGAACTTCCTTGCTGATGCACTTTCTCGCCTTCCACAATATAATGCTGTACAGACTGAAATTATAGACACAGTCTTTTCTCAGAAACACCTTGGACTGGCTTGCGTAACGCGCAAACAAGCAGTAGCTGAGAAAGTGAAAGTGCAGACAGGCCTGAAAGAGCAACTGCTTCAGGCGCCCCCTAACGATCCCTGGCTACAATGTAACAAAGCCCAATTGACTGAAATTGACAACGTCTGGTATTGCAACGGTAAAATCTACGTGCCTGAGTCTCTTCGCCAGACTATTTTACAACATTCCCATGATGTTAAATCTGTAGGTCATTTTGCCTTCACAAAAACTCTACACCCGGTGAGGCACCAGTTTTGGTGGCCCTCCCTCCACTCTGATGTACAATCCTACATCACCTCATGTCTGTGCCCAGGCAAGAAGAAAGGGGGGGAAACCACAAGGACTGTTACAAACTGTCACCTCCCCCAAAGCCCCATGGAAAGAAATTGCCATGGATTTCATCGTGGATTTATCTGAGAGTAAAAATAAAGCAGTTATTTGGACTGTGATTGATTTATTTTCCAAACAGGCTCATTTTATACCTTGTGCCAGGATCCCAACTGCTCAACAGTTAGCAAAATTGTTTCTCACTCACATCTACCAGATCCATGAGTGTCCCACGCATGTAATTTCAGATAGAGGCATCCAATGTACTTCAAAATTTTGGTGCGCATTTTTTAAATTAATTGGAAGCCAACAATCCCTCAGCTCATCGAACCATCCAGAAATGGACGGAGTGACTGAATGAGCTCAGTCTACTCTAGAGCAATTTTTACATTGTTACATCAGCTTTCAACAGGACGATTGGGTTGACCTCCTCCCATTTGCTGAAGTTGCTTATAATAATGCTGTACATTAAAGCACTGGCTTTTCCCCATTTCATATTGTGTATGGCCAGGACTTTGTTCCCATTCCAGAACTTCAACTGCATTCTTTGCCTGCTTCCTCCGTGGCTGACTGAGCTGCCCCTGGGTAGGATTGCCATGAACTGGCCTGTCATTCGCAGTGCTTTAGATCATGCACACAACACCCACAGAAAATTTGCTGATTGCCATACGCGCCCAGAAAATAAATTTAAAGTTGAGGACTTGGTTTTATTTGTCCACTAATTTTTTACACTCCCAACAACCTTCTAAGAAGCTTGCCCCTAAATCTGTTGGACTGTTTCCCATTACCAAAATCATTAATCCTATGACTGTACAATTACAATTACCTCCCACTCTTAAGCGACTTCATCCTGTTTTCATTGCAGCTTGCTTAAACCTGCCCCAAAATGTTCTAAGTGGCACCAGCTTGCAGCAACCCCTCCACCCATCATGATCGATGGCCATCAACACTTCGAAGTTAAAGACATTCTGGACTCTCGTTTTTTTTCACAAATCTCTACAGTATTTAATTCAATGGAAACATTTTCCAGATCCTAAGTAGGTTGATGCATGTCATGTTAATGCTCCTATTTTAACAAGAAAATTTCATTCCAGATATCCTGCAAAGCCCTCACCTTACTAAACCTGTTCTTATTTTGCCTCCATTTATTGCTATTTTATTGCTTTCTATTGTTTCTCTTTACCTTTCTTGGGGGGGCAATATGTCAGATCCCCCCAATCAAAGGATTGACAGAACCCCTTATCAGAGAATCTGCCATCATTTCCTTGTCAATGGTGTAGACTCTGTGTCGCCAGATGGGAGGGGGTGTGAGGTTGGAGTGTGAAGTGGATTATTATGGCTATGGCAGACATCAAGGACAATGGGTTGAGAACAAAAACACCACCTGGATGGGGGGGTGACATGCTTTCATGGGAAAGGGAACAAACTAAGGGAATGTAGTTTTAAATCTAGGTTTGAGCAGGAACTCTCCATTCTCAGCTTTACTTCTGTACCATTCATTTCGCTTCATTAAACAGTTAAAGGAATCCCAGCCGCTTGACTGTGATTGTGTGAATGCTTGAATGACCAGGTGCTGACAGTTTGGGATTTAATGTACATGTAGTCTGCATGTTGCCTATGAGTTTGCCTGCCTCTTTTACTGTCACTAATTAACCTTTTCCATAAATGTGACTCTTCAGAGTATTTTGTGTGCATTGTGGAGAAAAATATACAGTTTGGGTCTTGGATGCTTCATTACCACCAGCACCATTACTAGTTTATGGATCAACTTACTTGTCTCAAGGACTCATCAGTCTGCCTTCTAGGTATGAGAGCAGAAAAATATAGGATCAAAACAGTGTTTTTGTCTTTCAGAACTCAGACCCTGTGTGTACCTTAAACTGTGGTTCTCAATTTTTTTTTTTTCATTGTGGCATTCTTCATGGAAAATTGATGTCTTGTGATAGATCATACCCATTTTGTGAGTCCATCAAGAGTAGTCTCTCAAAATTCAAAATTGGCCTTTAGGCCAAAAACTACTATGCAACCCCTTGTCCAAATTACTGATTAAAATCTTCTGCACTGGGATTTCTCAAAATCTCAGTGAAAATATCTTTAATGTACATTGCATGCATCACATACACATTTTAACACTCACAAACACACATGCTGATGCCCCTGCTTGGTCACCTAATACATCTGCATTAGCTGTCATCAAACAAATACTGCAATATTAGCATTTCTATCTGGTTAAGATTTCATATATGGCTTCAGTTCTTAGCAGCTCTGTTTCATGCTAGAAGAATCTATGGCATAAAACAATTTAGGAAAAGGTTTCAAACATTTCACTTTACAAAGTCATTGATCCAAAAATCACCTTGCTTTCAAGAAAACTTGGAATTTACAATTTTATTAGCCAAGTTCCTTGAAATTCATATCGTATCAATTCTTGAAAAAGATTTATGTCTCTCAGAGTAAAAGGTATAGTCTCTTGCCAAACCACTTTTATATTGCCAGGAATCCACCAACGCCAAATTATCCATCAAGTCAAAAAGAGATGTTGGAAGTTTTCCTTGTTTAATTTCTTTCTCAGATGTCCTGTCAATCAATGGGGAAGTTACTCCATTCCAATCACCGAATGGGCACCAATTTTGATATGAAAAAGATGACAATTCATTCAAAAGATCTCTAAAAATTTCACTTTTGCCTTTATTTGGTACATATACTCCCACAATAATAGATTGAAGTCTGTAAAGTTCCACTTCAACTACTACATATCTACCATAAAGACAGTTTTCTGATGAAATACGCCAAGGGATATTGATGGGTTTTTCTACACTTGTGTAGTTTTTATTCATAAATGTCATTTTGCCATTTAATCTGGATTGATCATAGTATTTGGATTTTTAAAGCCAAGATATGCTCAGGTAATATAAAGACGATAGAGATTTACATTTAAGATCTTCTCTTATATGAGCTGGTTGTTCTGCCCAAAGTACCTTGTGTTGCTCTGCAGGCCACTCCAGCCCTCTGAATCTATCCTGAATGTCTTGTTCATGTTAATAGCTGTGATAGAAAATTTTAAATATACAATACTTAAATATACAATACTTAAATACAAATATATTTCATATTCGTATATTTTATATTTAGTAGTAACATATGAGAAACATTTGCACTTTTATTATGGCTCTGAAACCATGTTTTATTTCCTTGAAGAGTTTTGTTGATTGTACATTCCAAGGATAGCTTGGAACGGTATCGTTTAATAATGGGCAAGGGGTCCTAGCAAGGATGGAAGGAAGTCCCTTATATGGAATGATGTTAAGGTAGAGGGAAGGAAGGAAATTCCTAATATGGAATGATGGTAAGGTGGAGTATGGGTAACTGAGTAAGGGGTGGTATTCGAAAGGAGGAGTTGAATGGAATGTATATAATGTGCTGTAAGGAAGGGATCCTGCACAATTGCCCACCTAACAGCTTGCTGTCATTGCTTTTGCTCTTGGGTGAAAAATAAAGAACTTAATTTCATGCAACTGCCTGTTTCTTTGGTCCCAGCTCAGAAACGAACCTGGTGAGGAAATTTAAAAAAATTCTAACAGCTGTAACATTCACTTCATACCCATTTAAATCCTAAAATCCCCTGGAGCCTAGCCAACCCTGGCTGCAACCTGAAAAATACAGAAAAATACAGGAATTCCCTGCTGAGACTATATATCTTGTGGCTCCTCTATTAAAATATGTAACCATCAGGAATCAATAGTCTGTTAGAGCAGCTGAAAATCACAGCTCTTTTTATTTTACCATACTATCCATTGCTTACCATTTAACTACCCTTTCGCCATCTCATCATTCTCAGCAATGCAGGAACTTCACTACATTTCTGCTGTACATATGTCTACCACTGCTTGGCTGGGCCTTGCTATAAAATAATAAAACTTATTTTGAACCGTAAGAAAACATTGGGTGGTGTGAGTTAAGCTCTCTGTTAAGTAGGATTTAAATATATATTTCTTATGGAAACAGATCACTGGACCCAAGCAATTTATGGCCTTAAAATACAGTACTTGAATAGTTCAGCTATATTTCCACAAAAATATGTCCTTTTTCTTTGTCATGGGGACACAAGTGGCATGTACATTCATGCCATCATAAATTTATTTTTAAAATGCTATAAGACACATCCACATTTTTGTCAACAAGCTGACACAACCACCACTTATAAAACCTTGTTTGTTATGTAATACTCCAATCATTCCTGTAAGAAAACGCATTCAATAACTGAGTATCCATTACTATATCTGAGCTCACCTTTATTGTACAAACTGATCACCTGTGAGGGATAAATTTATGTGACCTAATGCATTTCTAGGGTAGGGTAGTGGTTCCTGATGGAGAAGCTGGTCATTCCCTTGTAACCTTGGCAGGGCAATTGAAACGACCATCTCAAAATATTTCTGCTCGGGAACTCTGAGTGGAGCCAGCAAGCAGAGTCAAAAGTAAAGAGAGAGAGAGAGATGTTTGCAGCTGTTCATCATTTTGGAACCAAAGGATTCTGAATGCTCTTGATTCTCTGCCACTATCACGGAAATATGAGAGACATATTGTTACTTTCCATTGTAAGCAATATTCTTATTTGGGAGTGTGAGTTGCAGAAGTCTTAGGATCCTTTGACTTCAAAGTCACTCATACTCAACTCCCAGCCAAAAGCACTGCCACTTTCGCCTTGGACTCTTTTTTATGTCACTTGAACACTTAAACCGTTTAGGTCAGTTAAGACCTTTGTCCATTACTGAATTGGAGTGCTATCCGCCCATCTTTGAGTCAACAGGAAATTATACCACATGAGTTTTGCTGCCCCCGCTGCCAGTCTCTGCATTAACTCTGTTCTGAGTCATTGCAAAATGGGTGGTTCAAATTAGGTATGTGCAATGTATGGAGGGGAAAATGGCTGAGTCCTTCAGCTTCCCCCCCCCCCCTCCAACACACACACACACTTTAGCAAGTCACAAGCCGGTGGGGAAAATATCCAGCAATCACTTCCTTGCAGCAGAAAGGGAAGAGGTTCAGAATCTGACAGGTTTGTTAGAATGATGAAATTAGCCTCACAATATCACAACACTTGTTTGTCTTTCGTCTCTCCCCTCCCCATTTCCCCACTGTGGACGCCCATCAATGGGTTGGACGTGAGGACTCTCTCAGGCATCTCTCAACTGTTTGGTCTGTAAGAGGCCATTCAATTGTAACAAAAGCTGAATATAGTATGAAAAATAAGAATCACAGCTAGAGCTAAGTTGTTGGCTGCACTTCTTGAGGGAGAGCACTTTGATTTAAGATTTCATTTCCCTTCCTTTCCTTTATATACTGTACATATATTTACCAGTTGCCAACTGGAAGTTTCCTCTATGATGTTTTCTGGAGGCAAAAGTGTGGGGTGGACCCAACATGCCATTGTTATGTTATTTCAGATCCCAGCAACATTATAACTCAAATCATTTTCTTAATGTCTTATGCACTAGTGTCTAGCTGTTTAAAGAGCAAGTACTAAAATGGCGATAAATGAGACTGATCAGATACCAGAGTTGTGCCCAGATCAGCCTAAAACATCTAACGGTATCTCTCAGATCACTCCCATTACTAGTTGCTTGATTTCATCATGGAGTTGATGCATTACAGATTTTTTTTCAATTCAAATTGGTGTTGGAACAGTACAAATAGGACAATAAAAACAATAAAAATAATGGATCCCATTTGCCCACCAGGTCAGAGTTAAAATGCATTAAAAGTACCTGGCCTGTATATTCAACTGTGGGCTAAAATACAGGTAGCAATAAGAAAAAATCAAGAACTGGGTGGGGTCTATCAAAATTAAAAGACAATGAGGCTAAAATCAATACAGCGGCATGAGAGAGAAGCAAGTATAAAGCCAATGCATTTAATTGGTGTTATGCTTAGTATGTGCCTGTTAAATTTTACAAGCAGCTGCACAAAAGATTGCAGTGTTCGCTGTGATGCAGGGACTATCATCCTCTAACAGAAACACAGCCTGTGCACAGGCTGAGTCTGGTCTATGAAGGTACCCACCAATCAGGGGAAGAATAAGCCTAGCCCTTAGATCTCTATAGAATGGACAACGGAGGATGACCTGTTCTCCCTTGTCACAGGGACAAAGCCTTTCAACCACTGGGTGCTTGTTATACTTGCCCTCTGGGACAGTGGAGGCTAGGTTTGTCAACTTGCCAGTGTAAAAGTTTTCTGTTGCTCAGTGTTTCCAGTTGTGAGTGGTACCCCATGGGAGCCAGTGAATATTTGAGCCACTCCGAGGCCAAAAGAATTGGTACCCTCCCAATATCTTCCTGACATTCTACATCAAGGATTGTTTGTTTAATGGCTAGCTTAATCCTATCATGGCCCATTGCTAGGGGAAAAGCCCAAGAGGCTCAATTTCAGTCTAATCGCCTTAACCCAGGTAGGTGTTGTGGAGGACTGGGGGCCAATCTTCTAAGATTATATACTAATTTCAGCCACAGATTTAGGGAGGCAAGATATACCCTAGCCTCCTCTTTAATCATGCCCATCTTCAGCTGAAGAGTGGCATTTGGGACACATCAAGGGAGTTATAAATCTGCTCTAAGAAACTTGGACTGTGCTCGTTCTAAAGGGGCAAAACAGGGGGAGGCGGGTCCTGCCTGCATCCCATACAGTAACTGCACTGTCAATTTCATGTGAAAGAGCTTTACCACAGCCATTATGAAATACCGCCATCACTGCAACCCCACTACCCCAGTACAGAGAACCTTCAGGAGGCATTTGAGGACCTCTGTGCTATTGTGGCTTCATACTCAACATGGGTCTTTGAAGAGCTAGAGGTATGGAATACTGCTCCCATGTATTTAAAGCAAGTAACCTGATCAATTTGGTGTCCTTCTATATGCCACAAGGGCCACTTGAGCCTCTTGGCAAAAGACATGTCCTTGGTTTTTTGATAATTTATGACAAGGTGTTCTCACCTACAGTATTGTCAGCCTTACCAGATATGCCCATTAATGTGCCCATAAACCATACTCAAATGACCGAACAACCTTTGCTAAAGCTGCAAGACCAGAGGCTGGTTCTATTGTTTGAGTATGGTTTATGGGCACGTTCCAGATAATGCTGTGGTGGTGGAGGTTTGGTGCCCACTCTCATTTCCACCTCTTCAGTGTATTTGTGAACAAACTCTAGATGTAGTTTGGGTCAATGCACACTGAAGAGGTGGAAATGAGAGTGGGCACCAAATCTCCACTACCATAGCATCAGTTGTGTCAGATCCTTACACCAGGTAGACCAGACAAGAAACAGGACCAGATGAGCTAATTCTACTTAGGCTACATTAACAGAATCTTGCAAGTCTGAAAGTACAGATCTCCCACCATCTCTTACAGCCTGAGAAGTTAGGTAGGGTCCCTTCTGAGCCTCTTTCTCTTCCCATTATGCAGCTGCGGGCTATGCCCTCTCTTATCTGACCATTCCCTGGGCAGTATCTCCTCACCCCAAGGTCTTTCTCACATACCATTACAAGTATTCTGACAGCTCTCTCCATGCCCTTTTCAAATCCACTGGCATCTGAGAAAGAACCACAGCACCATATGGCGGCCTCCCAATCATAACAAATTGTGTACACCTTGAGGATGCTGTTGTATAATGATGAAAGATTGACTTACGCCTGTCCCATTCATAGGCTGGGAACAAGATTGTCTTCATTGTATGGACAAGGGTGAAAATTGCTGTTGACTAGGAATGATTACGCCATGACTAAGTGCAAGAGCAACATGCCAGGGATTCAGAAAGGGAATCCAGTATCAGGTTTCCCCCTCTGGGCCTTCTCTCGAGCCTCACAAGGGGAAATCTAACTAGTCCTATGTCTCTGCAGTAGGCTTGCCTCTTAAGCTCCCTGTTTCAGATTTCAGTAAAACTATTTGTTCCAGATTATATTGCAATAGTTCCAACTAATGGACCAAGTCCAGTTTCCATCACTGGATACAGGAAAGTAGAGCATTTAGAATATAGCCTAATGAGTATGGTCTGTCTCCAGAATGACTGAATGAGTACATGACGGCAAGATTGTGGCTGTTAGAAGTTTTTTAAAAGCACATGGATTCTTAAAAGCAAAACAACTCTGCAAGCACCGCCATAATGTTCAGCAACTTTGGGGAGAACAATTAAAGTGTCTCCCATTATTATTAATTGATATTAATTTGAGCCCTTCCAAATGCCTATGATGTGCATAATACCATTCAAGCTCCAGCTCAAAGCATTTGCATAGTCAAAAGTTATATTGAATCAGAGGCTTTAACTCCCACCACGAATTCCTGACCCTGAAATGCTGATTTATATTTCAATTTGTGGCTTTTCCCCCAAGTCTACTGCTAGTATAGAGGGAACATATTCAGCAAGCTCATTTGCAAAGCAAAATAAAAGAGTCTTCATCCAGGATACCTCATTCCCTCACCTCTTTCTAGTTTTCCATTCAGATATCCAGCAGGTAGATTCCAAGGTTTCTAAACGTGTTTATTTCTCGATGGGCTGATCTGAGGGTTTAGACATTTCTTTCTCACTTGCCTATTTCTGCCAGACTTGGGAATCCTACCTTCTTGGCTTCTCCCTTTTGATTCTCAATACCAACCCGCTTTTGGGTGGGGGCTCCATAGCCATCAAGAACATGGGTCCTATCATCTAATGATAACATCAGTCTTTCCCTCTACCTAGTGCTCTCCAGATGTGCTAGGACTTCAACTTCCAGAATTTCCATCCAGGGAATTCTTAGATTTGTCATCCAAACTCTTCTGGAAAGTGCCAGGCTGGGAAAGGCTGAATTACTTCCTTTATCTACATATAATCAGCAAGCATACTGTACTGATTTTATATCACATCATCCTTACCCAAATCTCACTGTGGCACTGTGAGATGGAGAAAAGAATTGCATTCAAATTTTCTCTTCAATCAACTATTTGCCAGACCCAAAACAATGGAGAAATGTGTGGAAATGTAGTAGGAAACCCCATGAATTTTCTACCTTTGAAAGAAATCAGCATATTTCTCAGTAACACCTTAACAGCTTGGGCCCAGTATATCTCAGGCTTTATTCCTTCATTATTGCTTAGATTTACCATCTGTGTATGAACCACTAATAACCCTAAAGTCACATAAGAAGGCTTTTGTAGTAGCTGTTTGCTAATTGCAGAATTCACTTGACAAAAAGAAATCTAGGCTTATTTCACCTAGAACTAGGCTTTAAAAAAATATATACATTTACTATGTACTACTCACATATATGCACCAACTGCTCAATATAGATACATACAGACTTGCTCAACTATTCTCCTTTAACTATTTTAATTTGTACTGTAATACGCTGTTACCTGTCTTCAGATTTTGTGCAAAATTACTTGCCCCACAATACTGAAAATTTTGAAATGTAATTAAAACTCATTTATCTCTCTGAAATATTTCTTATAAGAGTGTCAAAAGAGTCTCAAAAAAATGCAGTCCCTTAATAATAAGCCCTCAGTAATTCAAAACCAAAGTTCATTTCCCCACAAGATTGCTTGACAATACTTCGCAGTAATATTTAGCCATGACCATAGCAGAGTTTCTTTACTTAGATCAGAGGTTCATACATGCAGCAAAGCATTACAGTTCTCTCCCTTGTTGCTGATCTGCACAGATGATTAAAAAAATATTCTACGGTCATTTTTGGTGGAATAAGAACACTTCTGTCCCAAACACCCCAAACCAATCCTCAGTTAGGGATGTCTTTTTAAAAGAAAAAGAAAGACCCCATTCATCATCCACAACTTGCTAGATGAAGTTGATGAGATCTAATCTGGGCTTAAAATCAGGAAGTTGTGAGAAGCAGTGTTATTTCAGTTTTTACTCAAATTAACCATAGAGCAGTTCAGAGAAAAGTAGAATAGCCTTTCCCCTGCCTCCAGATGCATGAGTCTTCAAGTCCCACCCCCTCAGGTCAACATTTAGAAAATGAAACCACCTATTTACATTCTTACTGCATCTTGTTTGCATTGTCTAGGTGTCTGTTTTTTAAAAAATCTAAGTAACTTCAATGAGGGGGAGCTGCAAAGCCATCAAACAACCTTTCCCCTTGAAAACCTGGCTAAGGGGTTCAGAACTGGAATCTGAATTCTGTGATAAGGCAAATAGGGAAACAGACTTCACACAACATCTGCAGAACCACAAGATTTCAAATAAAACATTGATTTTTCTAAACAGAGATCACACAGATAGAGAACTGATTCTGGAACAGTACACACCCTATGTGAAAGTGCCTTAAGAAAGCAACTGGATGACTATCTGGACAAGAAGCCTGCAAAAGTGAATTCCATGCAGTTCTCAGTATTTTCTTCCTCTCTGCAGCTTGCAAAGACCCACAAGATCCATATACTTTTCCCTACCATTCAGCTGTATAGCCTTCTATTGTGTGGTCCTTCCAAGAAATTCCTGAGATGTCTTGCTGACAACATCCTCCTTCAGAAGGTGGAGAAAAGTTGAATGGGATCAACTGCACTTGACTTGATACAAATCAATAAGGAAGACTTAGCTGAAGTAGTAGATGTGAGGTTTCGGCCAACCTCTGACTCAGAAAACAAAACTCTTTATGAATCAGAAGGGGAAACAGAAACTTATCAGGCAGAAACTCGGAAAGCAAAACCCAGAGATGACTCAGCAGTGCAGGAAAAGACACAGACTCTGATTGACCAGTCTTCGGAGGAGGATTTGAATCCTCCAATCAGCACACGTGAACGACGTTCTGAAAAGTGCACGAAGGAGAAGGCAGCCCGATTGGCTGCAGAAGGGAATAGGCATGCAAACAATTGGCATAAAAGGCAGATGCACAAAGAGCAAGCTGCCAGAGACAAACAATCCTTCGAGCTCACCGTTCCAGCAGAAGAGTCCTTACCCGCATTGGAAACCTTGTCTGTAGCCAGAGGGGAATCAGTGCCAGTGTTTCCTATCAGAGAGGACTTGGATCCTGCAACTGCTGCCACAGAGGATCTTCTCCCTGCTGAACCCAGCAACATCAGCCTTGCGTCCAGCTTCAGACCTCTTCGTCGTCATTGTGCGTGCTCCAGACACACTTCCAGGCTTGCTTTGAGCTTCCAGCCATGTTCAGAATTTTCAGCTCAGCTTCGTCATGCTTCAGGTCCTCAGCCTTGCCCTGGATCTCCAGTTCAGCCTTATTGCTCTTCCAGCTCCCAGCCTTGTCCAGAGTCTCCAGTACAGTTTCATCGTGCTTTTTACTTCCACCTTGCCTTGGATCTCCAGCCTAGCTGTGTCCAGGTTGCCCAACATTGTTCAGGAACTTCAGATCTATCTTGTGAATCATGTTTTCAACCTAGTTTAGAACCTGTGGTCCAGCCCAGCCATGTTTCAAGCTCTTCGCCTAGTCGAACCTCCCGTCCAGCCTAGTCATGTGCCAAGCTTTCAGCCCAGCCCAGAATCTCCAGCCAAGTCCAGCCTTGCTTCAAGTTATCAGCCTTGTTCCAAGTCTCCAGCCCAGCATATCAAGTCCAGCCTGAGTCACCTAGTTCAGTCCAATCTTTCCTCAAGAGCCAAGCTTTGCCCAGTGGTTTCAGTTAAGTCTCACACAGTTCTCCGGTGCCAGCCTAGTTCGAGTGGTGTACCAGATCACGAATGATCATCTTCAGTTCCAGTGGTGCCATGTGCCCTAGCTTCTTCCAGTTTTCCAGCGCCCATCAGCGAATCCCACTCTGCTGTTTTACCAGCCTCCTCCTGCAACCTTGCCGGTTCCCCTGTTGTTACCCAAGTGGTCTTGATAGGAACATTTGATTATAAGGCCTTATTTATTGTAAAAAGTTATTTAATAAAGAGTGGTTTTGTCATGAGTACTGATGGCGAGCAGGAAGGGGCCTCTATCCAGGGAGGAAAACGCATGCATAGTACTGAGGAATTAAGTAGCCATTCAAAGAGACACGGATCAGACCCGCCTTAACTTTTGGGGTTTATCTGTCTGGGTTTTTCCCATGCTTCTTCAGTTTGTTAGGATTCTGTCTTATGTAGCAGTAATAAACACTAGAGACCTATTCCTTGTCTCAGCATGATTTCTGACTGTTAGGACAGGTTTTGATAATAAACCTGCCTGGCCGCCTCATAGTCTGAACATGACAGTAGAAACATGGGGGAAAGTGACCATAAAATGCTGGCATCATGAAAGTGAAAATTCAGAATGAGCAGATGCTAAGAATAACAAGACAGAGAAAGCACACAGAACTTGGCTTCTGGAATTCTTTCCAACTCCTTTACCAACAATGGTCTTATATATGTGTGCACTGGGAAGCATGAAGCAAGATATATACACTTTGCTCTGGGTCTTCTGACCAGGAGAGAGGAGAGCTTATAATGGAGCAATCACCACCATTCCAAACAGCTGCCCAACTGTCTCTCTCAAACATTGGGAATCCACTGGAGGAATTTAGGGATTTTTTTTCCTCCAGATTGCTGGCCTGACCCAATGCATTTTTCAACCCAATCTTTCTTTAGCAAGCTTCTCCCTCAACACAAAATATAGTTGTTTTCTATTCAGTTTTAGAAGAGTCATCCTGTCAACAGATAGAGCTCTAAGCCCTTTACGTAATTCCTTTCCAGCATTCTCTTAAGTTGGAAAGAATACAAAGAATTTTAAATATGTTCCAAAGAAAAGGAGAAGCAGAATACCAGATGCTCACTGAAGAGAGCAAAATATGAGCAGGTAATAAAGAAAAAGCAGAGCTATCCAACTCTATTTAGTTTCAGTCTCCAACAAAAAAGGAATGTGTTCCACCCAAAAATTGAGAAGAGTAGAATGTAGGGGCTTCATAGAACTGACATAAACTTGGCTAGGGAATACCTTTTAGTTGTGAATGAGTTTAAATCTCCAGGGACAGATATATTGCATCCCAGAGTACTGAAGGAATTGGTTGATTGTTTGATAGAACTTTTATTTATTACCCTTGAGAATTTCTGGAGAACTGGTGAAGATCCAAATGACGAAAGGAAGCAAAAGATGTCCCTGTCTTTAAAAATAAGATGTAAAGGAAGATTCCACAAGCTACAGATATGTGATATCAGTACCAGGGAACAGTCTACAGCAATTCAAAAGTAATCTGAAAGCACCCTGAAAACAAAGTGGCAATTCCCAGGTCAGCATGGAATTATCAAGAGCAAACCTTGCTACACTAATCTTACTCCACTGACAGGTTTCTTTGACAAAGAAAGGAGGTGCCTATGTTCAAGCAGAGGCTTGTTTGGGATGGTTGCATTGGATTTCTGCCCTGTACAGGGGTTGGGTTTGATGGCCTAAATGCTTCTTCTATCTGTATAACACAAAACTGAGTTTGTCTTAATTTATGTAACACTGCAATGTGAATCTGATAATGGGGGGAGGAGGTTGGATCATTATAGCTGTTACTGTTTTTGTTCATTTAATAAACCACATAAAATGGATTTGTGTATTGTATGTATGTGTGAGAGAAAATATATGTGCATATCATGTTATGGACTCACCTATCCACCCTACCCACATGTACAGCTCCTGAGGGTTTCCATGAGGTCTAATGTAAGCATTCCACTATTGCACTATAAGCTCTGCTCCTTTTCTACATATATCACGATATTGCTTGCACATATGAAAGATGCACAACTTGCAGCGTGATGCCAGGACACTGCTTTTGTCATGTTATTGAAAGTCTTCCATCCTGTGGATGCCTCTGTAAAAAGGCTTCTTTGTCAGCTCCTGATGCATAAATTATGATGTGGAGTCAGTACAGTAATGGGAGGGTAGCACATTAACTTGACTCTGAGAAAGAGCTCAAGGTAACTATTTAATGATGGAGCATTGTTTCCTGAAAACTTTTTTGAATTACATTTAGATGTAGCTTGGACTAGCTTGATAAAGTCCCTTTTGCCCCATTACATTTTCTTGCATTGTGGTCTGAGCCTTCTTCTGTCTATGAATATTGATAATACGTGGGGTTTAAATTAATAAAGACTCCATTGAGAGCTTAGGCACCAGGATCAAGCTAGATAAATTTCTTATAGATGAGCCACTTCAATCATCTACAAAAAAGGTAAAAAATGCATCACTTTTATCAAGCTTTTAACTATTAATTGATTTCAAGTTAGATTTTAACTGAATCAGTTTTAGTATTTATTTTTATTATTATGCATTGTCTTTTTTTGGTATTTTATTATTGCAAGATGCCTTGATGGTTTATACTGTAAGAAGAAACATGGGGTATAAATGCAGAAGCTATGATAAATCTGTTATGGTGTCCCCAAGTTGGGCTGTTAAGGTGTTGTCCTTGGACTACCCATCAAAAGATTAAAAGTGGTGGGAAAATTCAAGTGCGTTTTATGATGACTTAACCCCCCCCCCCTAAAATTCTTTAAATGATATAGGGCAATAGCACAATTCATGGAGAAAATCTATCTATGTGGTTGCTAGGAGTCAAAAACAACATGATGGCACATAATCAATAGCACAATACAAAGTATTGTCTTAAATCCCATTGTCTTTACTAAAACACAAGACTAGTTTATTTTTTCTGTAATACAGTACCTTTCTTGGAATTTGGTGGAGCTGTATCTGAAAGCATGTCCTGCACTGTACAATCAAAAAAGGGATCTAACTATTATAGTCATAGTGATTTTTGTTTTAATTTGATATGTCTTTAGGGGAAAATCAGTTTTTTAATAATCTCTAATAGAAATTGCTTGACCTTGTTAGGTGTCCATTTATTAAATTACTTTCCATTTTTATACTTTGTTAAACCTTCATATTGCCCCTTTTGGGAAAATGTTTGCTCTGAAATTCGCATGTCACTCTGTCCTAACATGTAGTCCTTTTTCTCCTGGAAAGTAGCCTGATCCATTCTGAAGGCTCAGATTATATAACAGTGACCTCAGACAAGAAAGGAAACAAATGTATGAACATGCTAACAGCCCCAGGAATTAAAAAATCAGAGAAGAGAAGGCAGGAGAAAGCAAGTCATACCATCTTGCGCTGTTAAGGAAGCCTAAAGCTCACTTACACTGATGTTCTGAAGACACAGAAGCACAGAATCACTGAGCTGCTGCATCATCCAGAGCAACAGGATTCTCTAGAATGATGCAATACTATCCTGAGGGTCTGGCTGACAAAGATCCTTAAACGTGAACATAAGTTATTAATAAGGAAGGAAAAGTGTGCTGAAGTTAGGAATGCTGCTGGTGGACAGAATATTGTTTTTGTGAGAAGCAAGTCCTTGTTTGCTTGAGGCTTCCACTCACATATAGATTATAGGCGTACATTGTCAAATAATGATTCAGGATCTGCAAATAAATTCTTGAAAACCTAATGGTCTCCCAGTTTTCCTGCAAAGCAGATGTGCTTTAGGCTGTACTGCCACACAGCAAAAGCATCTCAGACAGTGGACAGGAACAAATTGTGACCTTCTGGTAAGAGCTGGATGGTCAAAGACCAACTGGAATTGTATCCCTTTAATGGAGCTTGTGGCGCACCAAAGTCCAAGTATGGCCTTTGTCTCCCTCCAAAAGTTGCCCTAGTGGGGTTTTACTGGAATCATTATAATAAACTGAGTGATACAGCTTCCTGTAGATCATAGTGCCTGGCCAGAGAAATCTGGAACAGGATCCTGAAGTACGATTCTGCAGTGGAATCTGGCAGTTGCCCAACAATGCCAGATGTTGGTGCCAGCTCTGTTATAGATATACAGTGGATGTCTCTATTGCACAGCCAGCAAAATTCTCATCTTAATTTGAGATGAAGAATATATTTTGCCCCACTGCAGATCTGTTGGAGACTGCAGGCTACTTATTACCTAGAAGCAAGGTGAGCCATTCGGAACTGGTCTACAATTACCAACATTTGTTTCTTTCTTCATATACTAAATCATCCTGTCCCAGCTCCCATTTCTTGTACAAATAAACAAACTTTGGTTTATTAATATAGAGAAAAGAAATGTATGCCTATTAGATACTCACTAGAAAATTGAAATAAACGTTGAATGACAACTTTCTATAACCTGCTGGGCTTCAGATGTACGAGGGCTATATTTCACAGCATTCCCAGTCAGCAGAACATTGGCCGTACTATTAAGAATTGGGGAATTGTAGACCTAACTCTTCAGGAAGGCTGCTATAGGAAAAAACTATTACTACAGTATTTGAACTGTAGTATTCCCAAATGCCAGCATATGATGACTTCCCCCTGGTCCTTGCTGCAATTTCCTTACACCTTTGTTAATACACTCCTTTCTCCTTTTCTCCATCCCCTTTTTTCTTCACCTATGTTGTCCCTCTTTACAGCTCTGGAATGCTTATATGTGGTCTCTCTGCCCACTCTCCTCCTCCCCTCCTCTCATTTAGTAGAGGTGTGCAAAACACCCAAAATCTGATTTGACAAATGAGTTAATCCAATATGTTCAGTCAAATTGATTTGCCGACTCACAGCAATTCCAATTTTCAGTTTTATTGGATAAAAGGGGTATGTGCTCATAGATTAAAAAAAAATCAAATCATCAAATCAGCTTCAAAAGCAGTGATTGGGCACAGTAACGCCAAAGATTTGATTTGCAGATTCAGTTTTGACAGAATGATTCAATAAAGTTCCCTGCCAACTGAAACTTAATTTGATATTTAAGGTGTTAAATAGGTAATCCCTTTGTATTACAGAGATCTTTTCCACAGCAAAGCTACAGGTATCTCTCACTCCCTGCATTGTGCAAGGATGCTCTGTGTGTACATGTGTGTGTGCATACATGCATATGTGTATCCAAAAATCAGAAAGAGTCTGGCAGCACCTTTTAAGATTGACAAATTTTATTATAGTATTATAATAAAGCAGATTATACATTATAAAGTGTAAGATTCCATGAGCCACAACTCACTTCATCAGATCCATGGAGTACCTTAAATTAAATACATTTAAACACATAGGGATGAGGTAGTAGAGGTAAAAGAAAAGAGAAACAGATTAGTTATTGAAAAAGGAAAGCTACCTAAATGAACACCAAAGGATTAACAGATATTTTCAAATCTTTGACATGCACATAACCTGTGTAAATTCAAGCAATGTCCATCTACCTAGAAACACAAACTTCTGAACGTTGACTAAGTATTCAGGCTTCACACAGGTATTATTATTGCCAAACAATCATGAAAGCTTCTGTCACAGGATGTTTATGATTAGGCATAACATATCTTGGTTGAAGTATCTTGGATAACCACTAGATGGCATCAAAGAGCTACACCTTCCCATAGGTCTTTGGTGTCATCTTGTGGTTTTCCAGATTGTTGCAGTATTTGCATTTCTTTATGGATACACAAGTGAAATATTGAAATAGCTTCAGTTTAAAACTCCATCAGATATCCAAGTCACCAAGTTCATTGATCCTACATTAGGGAGCTGTTAGCTTTTGAAAGTCTAAAAAATAAGCTTTTTGACAGGTTCAAATGCTATATCCTTGTTTATTTTTCTGTCTCACACACTGTGTTTATGGTGACACACTGAACCACAAACTAGCCAACTATACTTGTGTAAACCTAGTTCATTTTATTACTTTATGTTTTAGTGTCTTTCACAAACCCAGAAAATAGGCCGACTAAATCATGGTTCAATTAGCTCTCGGTGTTTTTTGTAAACACAGGTAGAAATGTCTTGCTTTTCCCAGTTAGAAATGATTGTGCAGTGAAGTGGTGATGAAGATAATAATACATTTTAGGCAATCATCTGTGTCTTCTTATTTTCCATGACAACTTAATACAACTTATTATTTGCCCAAAGAAAGATGTTTTGTCACATCTGGCCAGGGCTATTAAGGTCATTTCCATTGCAAACCTTAACATTAGCATCACAGAAGTTAGACAGGAGCATGGAGGACACCTAAACAAAACTACATGAGCCCATAGCAGTATTTTAATGAGTTTTTAGCCAAGGTCTTTAACATGCTCTTAATGCAGGATGTAGATAAGCTTGACCTTTAAAAGTGAAGAAAGAGAGGAAAACTCTGGACTGCATTAAAGAAGCTGGTTCACAGTTAATTTACTGTATCTAAACATAACACAGCATCCACTGGTGTCTACAGAGGGACTCAAAAACATCAAGATGGCAGTTGCAGCAGTGCCATCAAAGCCATGCCCCTTTTGTAACTGTGTTGACATTGCACACATCTACAAAATGGCAGGGCTTTGATTTACTGAAGCTGCCATCTTGACTTTTTTGACACCTCCCCGTTAAGGAGGCCCCTGACAGATCTTAAAATGAAATGTGTTCCTAACAAATGGAATTAATTTCACAATCCATATTCGCAGATCTCTGTACCTAAACTTTTTTTTTCTGTTCAATCATGTCCGATTCTCAGAGACTGCCTGGACAAGTCCCTGCAGTTTTCTTGCCAAGGCTTTTTTCAAAACTAGTTTGCCGTTGCCTCCTTCCTAGGGCTGAGAGAAAGTGACCTGCTCAAGTGACCAGCTGGCTTCGTGCCTAAGGCAGGATTAGAACTCACAGTCTCCTGGTTTCCAGCCCGATGCCTTAACCACTATACCAAACTGGCTCTACCTAACCACAAGGACACCAAAATGACAAATTATGCATCATGACATCACAGTGCAAGCTCCACCCTTTTATATTTGTGTCGTGGCATCCCACTCAAGTAAGTAAAGGACAGCATTTGCACCACAATGTCAGAATGTGCGTTACATCACTTGTCTCCCTTCCTTGGACACCCATTACTATGTTATTATTTCTGCCAAAATCCTACTAATTCACATACAGCTTGGATCAGAAAATCAGTGAATTTATAAATATATTTTTGGACACAAAACCAAATTCATTCCTGAACTGACATAAACAGCAAGTCCCCAAGGAAATATAAACATCTCCTTCATAAAAATAAAAACTTGGCACCACCAAGAACCGCAACTCAAGAAACACTTTCTATAAACTCCACAAATATACACCACAACCACAGCATCAATGACATCCTTAAGGTCTCCAAGAAAAACATTCTTCAGGTAAAAATATCTACTTATATTGATATTTTCTGAGAGGACAGAGAAGCACTGAGTTAAGCTCTTGGGAAGAATACACCTTGTTGCTCCACCCTTCAGTGAAGAACGAATGCTTTCTTCTCAACATTGCATGAAGAAGTTGTGTCTCTGTCTTACACTACAGTTTGTGTGCATTGCAGATATTTTCAGTACATGACTCCTCCTAATGTATTACGGTAGTGTGCTTTTAACAAATCCTTTATATTGGACGACCGTGCTGAAATAATAAATCTTGCTATTTCCAGGCATATAAAGAAATTACGATTTCACAATGTGCTATCCGATAAACAGTTTCACAAGATGTAGTGGTGACCACCAACATGAATGCTGTTAAAAGAGAATAGATCAGGGTAGCCCATATTTGGGGGCCAGGGGTCCTTTTGAAATTTGAAAGACTGATCCTGCTCTGAGATACTTGTCTATTTACAAAATGGTGCTAAAGTAGTCACTGAAAGAATCAAAGCCCCCTCAGAATACTTGACATCATCCCAGTGGGATACTATAGAGCAAGAGAGAGAGAGAGATGTGTCTTTGTGTGCACACATGTATATGCATGCAGAACAAAAGAGAGAAAGGAAAAGAAGCCTATAAAAACATACATCTTTGATATAGTAAAGAAAAACTGGTCCAGTATATTTATTCATATCCTATTATACATTTTATAACATTTTCAATCAGTTCACTTAACAACTGGAAAAAAGGAAATTACGGCATATAAACTAACAGAGACGTTCCAAATTTCTCAGTAATGGGAGTTTTGGTGGTAGCAGTAGGACCATCATGGGAGCCAAAGGAACTACTGCAGATAAATATGATGCTGGAGACTGGCGCTCTGTTTTGCAGCATGCCTGCTTCCTTTTATTTTATTACTATTATCATTTTTAAAGCAGTGGTTCTCACCCTTTATGGGGCTGTGAATCTCTATAGCAGTGTTTTTCAAACTTGGCAACTTTAAGGTATATGGATTTCAGCTTCCAGAATTCTGGGAGTTGAAGTCCACACACTTTAAAGTTGCCAATTTTGAAAAACACTGCACTATAATATTTAATGAATTGTGTGATTCCCCACCCCCACTCCCATGAATAAAACTATCAGACCAGTTGGCGACAGAGCTTGGCTTCTGCCACTGATCCAGCTGTGCAAGAGCAAAACAGGCTTCTGTAGCTGAAGCTGGATCCCTGCCAGGGCTGCCCTTTGATGGCCTTTACAGCTGCAGCAATGGCTCCTGCAACAGCCCCAGTCCTCTCCTGAGTGCCATCCAAGCCAAGACTGAGGGACTCTTGCATATCCTCACCTTCCCTGTCTTCCAAGGTTTCTTCTGGAGGGGATCCATCACACTGGGTCCTTGTGATGAATCTACATGACTGTTCCAGGTAGCCCGCACACCTCTTCTATTTCTTGAAAAGGATGATGCCTCACAATGGGCCCCTCCAAGGGGTTATGACTCACAATTTGTAGACCCTCACTTAAAAAAAAAAGGTGGCAGATGTGGCAGGAAGGCTGGTGTGTAACAAGGGAGGTGCCTAAGGACATATTAGTGCTCACCCTCACCACATCACCAATTCCTAAGTAGACAAATCAGTGGGGGACAAGCTAATCAATGTTTACTTCTCAGGATGTCAAAATTACTTCCAGCATTGGAGACAGTCAATTTCTTGATATCAGTTGCTGGGAAACATGAGTGAGAGGGTACTATCTTTTCAATCTGATGCACACCCATGTGCCATCAACAGCCCTCTGGGGTTGTTGAACTAGATATTCCTTGGTCTCAGTTACAGAACTTTTATTACATTCTTATATAATGTTAGAATTCCCCCTGCTAAAGAAATTAAGAAAGACGTTACTTTCAGTAATATCTTTTTTCATATCTTCAGAAATAAGGGGAGTGAGATCAAATCCACTAACCGAGTATGATGGAAATACGTGATTTGATTACAAGGAGATTCAGTTTGGTGTGCTCGCTGCTAGACTACGTGTATAGGACAGATACTTCTCAAACATTTTTCTAAAATTGTTGCACAAACAGTACATAACAGAACATTGCCAGGAAAGGCTATCTTTTCCAACTCCAACAAGCTGCCAGCTCAGAAAAGCAAGTGGTCAGAGGGAGTGGTCTCTTTGATCTTTAATAAGACCTTATTTTTAGACAGTTTTGGAACAACTTTATTTTTTAACCTGGAATAAGACACTTTCACCTTTGGTTCTCTGTGGACTCTTATTAACTTGAAGTGTGCTGTGTTGTTGTTGCCTTTTCTTCATTTCTGCTCTCTCTGCCTTAAAATAGGTGCACAGAAAATATTTCAAAAATTTATTGTGATGAAACCCTTGAAATTACCTGGCAGAAACTCTAAAGGGTTTGTCATATCTATTTTCAACTTATTCTGTGAATCTCAAAATGCTTCAAATTTTATTCTGAGAATCTCAAATTGGTTTAAATCGAATCATGTTGCCTTCAGAATTTAAATTTGAAACTATTTATTTATGTATAGGCATATATGGCTGCCCATCTCAACATATGATTCCAGGTGGCTAACAACAATCAAAAACAAGAACAGTAATGCTACAAATAAACTAAGCAACAATCAGTACAGTGCCAAGGTCTGATTCAGAACCCCCCAAGACATTCAAACCATCCCATAAACCAGGGTCATCAAACATCCTGGTCCAAGACTTGGGGGAATAGCCACATCTTTAAGTCTTTACAGAAGGCCAATAGAGTAAGGGGTGTCTGGATCTTGGGAGGGAACATTTTTCCACTGCAACAGAGAAGGCATGCCTCTTGAATCCCATTAGGTGGATACTGTTTCACAGTTAGGACCCAGAGTATGCCGACTCTGCTTGCCCACTGGTGTTGGAATAGAAACAATTAGAGACAGGTGATCCTTTAAGTAACCTGGTCCTGGGCCATGAAGGTGATAACCAGCACCTGGAATTGCACCAAGAAGCCTACTGGGAGTCAATGCAGCTCACAAAGCAGTGACATTACGTAAGTATACTACAGTGCTTCCCAAACTGCTTGTGCCACTGCATTCTAGACCAGCTGAAGTTTCTGAATATTATTCAGGGGCTGCCCCACATACAGCACACTGCAATAGTCCAAACTGGAGGTGATTAAGGCATAAATGACCATCAGCAGGGCCTCTTGATCTATAAACAGGTGCCATTGGCACACAAGATAGATTTGTGCGAAGACCCTCTTGACCACAGCTACCACCTACTCTTTGAGTAGAAGCAATGACTCCAAGAAATCCCCAAATTGTGCACCAACTCTGTCTGGGGAAGTGCAACCCCATTCAGAGTTAAAGAAAATTTCCAGATTTGGAAGGCCTCAAAACCCAGTTTTGCCTGGGTTGAGTCAAAGCCTGTTCTTCCCCATTCAGACTTATATAGCCTCCAGACTCTGAGAAAGAACCTTGATGACAACTCCTGGTTAGTCCAGAACACAGATGTACAGTTGGGTATCATTGACATACTGATCATACTTCATCTTGTGTTGATGGGTGACGTCACCCACTGCTCCAGTAGATGCTGAATAGGAGTAGGAGAGAGCAGAGCCCTAAGGTACCCTATAAAGCAGAGATCTAGAGCTGTATCTCTTTCTCCCACACTAACACTAAATGGAACCAGCCCTGGAGAAAAGAGTACCACTATGTCTTCCACTCCAAACCTCCTGCACCAGCCCAGAAGGATACCATGGTCAATGGCATCAAAAACCACAGAGAGATCAAGAAAAACTGGGATGGATGCATTATCCCCATCCTGGTCCTGCCAAAGGTTATCAGTAAATGTGAGCAATGATGTCTTGGTACTCTAACAAATCCTGAAACCCAACAGAAAAGGGTCCAGATAATCCATTTCCTCCCAAGCCCTTTGCCTTTTAATACTTCCTCAATTCTTTCCCCCCCATTCACTCGTGTCCAATTCTCAGAGACTACCTGGACAAGTCCCTGCAGTTTTCTTGGCAAGGTTTTTCGAAAGTGGTTTACAATTGCCTCCTCCTAGGGCTGAGAGAAACTGACTGGCCAAAGGTCACCCAGCTAGCTTTGTGCCTCAGGTGGGACTAGAACCCATGGTCTCCCAGTTTCTAGCCTGATGCCTTAACCACTACACCAAACTGGCTCTATTTTCCAATAACCTTCCCTAAAAAGGGAAGCTTGGAGACTGGATGAAAATTGTCCAGTTCTGATGGATCTGGTGATGGTTTCTCAAGATACCCCCTCATTCAGAGCCAGAGGAACCACCCCCTCCCTCAAGAAGCATTCACCACTACATGGACCCAACTACATGTCTCCTGAAGGCCTGAACCAGCAGGGAGGGCCATGGATATAAAACAAAAGGGGTCAAGCTAACAGCTCCAAGGGCCTTGTCCACTTCATCAGGACCAACTGACTCCAACTCTTCACAGATTACTTGGCAAGACTACACCTCAGGCAGCTCCATAGGACCTGCACAACTAGAGTTGAACTTTATCAAATCCAAGCAACTTTATCTGACAGCTACCAAGAACCATCTTCACAGCGGCTCTGTAAATATATCTCCAGCTCCTCCTTATCCAGAAGCAACTGGGCCACCTCAAATAAGTTGGCTCTCCACAAATGCAATGAGGGCATGAAATAATTACATTTTGTCACCCTTATCACCCTTAAGCAAGGCTCTTATCCTTGCTTAGTCAAGTTCACGCTTCGTCTTCTTCTAGTGGCACTCTAGGTATCTCTCATACTGCTTCATTGTCTGGAGTTCCTGTGAAAATCAGGGAGCCCTGCAGGATCCATGCACATAGAGATTATGCTAACTTTTGATCTCAGATTTGAATATGATTGACAGTAGATGACCCTGCTGGGAGTATTTATTTTATTTTATTTATTATTCAAATTTTGTTACTGCCCATCTTCCCAAAAAGATACACTTTTGGCACACCCAATGTGCTCGTTCATCCTTCCCAGGAACACCCGGCATACCAGGTCTGGAGTTGGGAAAACATGTATTAAAGACTAACGATAACTGAGTTCTGTGTATTTTCAAAACAAGTTTCTTGATTCATGCATAACAACACTCATACCATCTTCATATAATGGGAGCAACTACAGTATGTATATTGAGCTTATCTTAAATACTGTAAGGTTGTATGGCAGGATTCAAAACAAGTGACTCTGGTGACATGTGCTGTAAGTTAAAAATAAATAAATTTGCAAAACATGCAAAATTTAAACTATTAGATGCTGATCTGGCCCAAAAGCCAAATGCAATATTTTGAGCAATCTATGCTTGTCAATATTTCAAACAAAGAACCAAAGTGCAAAGGTAAAGATAAGAATCTTCTTTATGTGGACTTTAGTAAGCACATAAAGGACAGTGAGCCTCCAGAGATTACTTATATTCAGCTCTGTTTCTTTTGCATCTGTCCTATAAAAATAAGTGGCTCCAAACTATTGTTTTGTTTTCAGAAACTATTTTACTAATGACCGGTACTAAAAGAAATATTGAGAGCAAGTTCTTGCCAAGTACAAATCTGTATAGTTCCATTAGTGGCGGTAGAATTGTGCTGTCATACTCCATCAGAGCATTTGAATCATCCTGAATTCAGTTATGTGCACACACACACAAAGCAGCAGCCTTGATTTTATATAGTTAAACACAGAACAGTCTCCTACCTACTGAAAATACAACAGATTTGTTGTATTATTCACACTAAAATGAACATCTTATTGCTTCCCAGATTATAGTTGTTGGGTTTAATTAGGCTGAGCATATTTCCTTGAGACAAAAACGGGACATTGGGATGGCAAAATGGGGCAGGGCTGGGCGACGGGCTGGATCAGCAGGCAGGAATTTCTCCGGTTTTCTTGGGCTGGGAATCTTCGGAATCCTTCGTTTGCAAGAGGCAAGGCTGGGCTGGAGAGTCTAGTGAATGGTTGTCCCCGACAAGCTGTTCCTCCTCTGGCTGTGCTTTTACGTTCTTTTCTTCTTGCCATTTCAAGGCAGGAGCCAATCGGCTTACCCTTTGATCACCGCCTATCAGCCGATCCTGTTTTTTTTTTCTTTTTAGGTTCTCGCCCCCACCCCCGGGTTGAGCTCTGCAGATTCCCCCCCTCCCCCATTTCTGCTGAGCTCCCCCTCCTTCCACTCAAAGTCAGACTGCATTCTGACAGGTATGCGGGAACTTTGAAATTTTTAAGTAAGGTTTTTAAGAAAATGGGACAAAATGGACATTCTATATTAAAATGATGGGACAGTCTGGAAATGTTAAAAAAAACAGGACTGTCCCATTCAAAATGGGATGTATGGTCAGCCTAGGTTTAATGTAATTGACAAATGAAAGATAATTTTGTCTGACTTCAGTTTTTTCTCTGCAAGGAAAATGAAGGTAGATCTATTATTTTATTACCACTGATATGATATTGTTGAATTGTATAGGCAATGATTTAGGCAGAATGAAGAATACACTTTCCATATCTAAAAGACTTATTCTGTCTTTTCATTACAAGATTTTTTGTTGAAAGATAAATGGCAGTAAAAATATGTCATGTTAGGAATGGAGACAATATTGTGAAAATGGCACATGAATATCAGAAAAACTTAAAATGTAAGTAGTACCTGCTGTTTACTAAATCATGCTGAGGATGATTTTGCTGAGTAATAAAATCCTGATTTTTAACACTGCAATTTTACACATGTCACAGAACCTACTCCAAGTAAACAAGTATATATCTGCATCCTAGATTCTATCCTCAGGATTGGAAATTAAGAATGGTAACTGAAATTACTGAAATGGGCAAATCTGTTCTCTCTTGCAGTCTATTCTCAAAAATAATAGAGAGACAATAAGAGAAGTAACTTTTCCTAAAGAAGAGCTCCAATTCAACTTTGTATGCCCACTTAAAAGGACTGAGGGATGTGATGATTCAATTTCTCACTTTTGGTTTCAATAAATTGGCATTATCAGCTTAGTTCTTTAAAGTAAGCATGGTAAATGCTGCCTCCTAGGTTTCTCTACCCATACTAATTTTAAGTTCTCATCAAAAGGTTAGTTAAACTTCCCCAGACCATCCCACACACACACATACACACAAACACAAGATAAATTTTCAGGCTGCCTACAGGGCTGTAAATAAGTATGGATATTTCCTCAAAATAGATGTCTCCTAATTAGTCAATCTTTGCAAGCAACTTGAGTTATTTATAAAAATAATAAAGGTGGGATAATAAATAAATAAATAAATAAACATTCATTTGGTGCCATTACTCTTTAAAAGGCATTTTGTACGCATTTAGGGAGAAGCTCCAGGTCAGTTCAGTATAGATTGTTTCACCCCTAGTTTCTTAAATAAAGACCATGCTGTAGTTCAACATATAAACCCAACAGTGACATTTGCAAGGCCATTAATTAACTACTCTGTTAATCAGGAATTTTTCAGCTGGGTTTCTCATCCCTTTGCAACTCCAGGAGGCGGCAACAAAATACATCCCAAAGAAAGAGAAAACCAAGAAGGCAAAGTGGCTGTCTGCTGAGACACTAAAAGTAGCCCAAGGAAGAAGGAAAGCAAAAGGCAACAGTGATAGGGGGAGATATGCCCAATTAAATGCAAAATTCCAGAGGTTAGCCAGAAGAGATAAGGAATTATTTTTAAACAAGCAATGCGCGGAAGTGGAAGAAGACAATAGAATAGGAAGGACAAGAGACCTCTTCCAGAAAACTAGAAACATTGGAGGTAAATTCCAGGCAAAAATGGGTATGATCAAAAACAAAGATGGCAAGGACCTAACAGAAGAAGAAGAGATCAAGAAAAGGTGGCAAGAATATATGGAAGACCTGTATAGGAAGGATAACAATATTGGGGATAGCTCTGACGGTGTGGTCAGTGAGCTAGAGCCAGACATCCTGAAGAGTGAGGTTGAATGGGCCTTAAGAAGCATTGCTAATAACAAGGCAGTAGGAGACGACGGCATCCCAGCTGAACTGTTCAAAGTCTTGCAAGATGATGCTGTCAAGGTACTGCATGCTATATGCCAGCAAATTTGGAAAACACAAGAATGGCCATCAGATTGGAAAAAATCAACTTATAACCCCATACCAAAAAAGGGAAACACTAAAGAATGTTCAAACTATCAAACAGTGGCACGCATTTCACGTGCCAGTAAGGTAATGCTCAAGATCCTGCAAGGTAGACTTCAACAATTCATAGAGCGAGAATTGCCAGATGTACAAGCTGGGTTTAGAAAAGGCAGAGGAACTAGGGACCAAATTGCCAATATCCACTGGATAATGGAGAGAGTGCCTTGGATTGCAAGAAGATCAAACCAGTCCATCCTCCAGGAAATAAAGCCAGACTGCTCACTTGAGGGAATGATATTCAAGGCAAAACTGAAATACTTTGGCCACATCATGAGAAGACAGGACACCCTGGAGAAGATGCTGATGCTAGGGAGAGTGGAAGGCAAAAGGAAGAGGGGCCGACCAAGGGCAAGATGAATAGATGATATTCTAGAAGTGATGGATTCGTCCCTGGGGGAGCTGGGGGTGTTGATGACTGACAGGAAGCTCTGGCGTGGGCTGGTCCATGAAGTCACGAAGAGTCAGAAGCGACTAAATGAATAAACAACAACAACAACATGAAGACAGAATGCAAGCATGATAAATATTAATAAGTCAGAGGTCCATCCGTCCAAAGTTCACACCAAAGATAACCTCTGTTTCTTCAGGGCTGGACAATCTCTCCCCCACTCATCCCCATCCCTTCTTCAATGAAAGCACAAAAAGCTTCCCTGCTTGATGGTCATGTAAGTAAGGCTCTTGAGTAGCACTATATGCTCAAATAGCCTTCCTGACTGGAAGCCATATTGATCTTAAGTGCTGAATACAATACAGGCTGGAACCTATGCTCTCTTAACAGGACTATTACATTCATTAACATTTCATGAATTACCTTTAGCGTTACCTTTAAGTGTTTGCTATCTTGCTTTTGAAACTACAACCATGATATGCATCATCTTAAAAACTATAGAACACATTTCATACCAAAAGAATTTTCATTTAATGTCTCTGAGACCTTTCTGAGCAGGGCATCAAAGTCCAAGGTTTGCTAAGGAGTCTGTGTGACTTCAAGATAAATTATCATATTGGCTTCGTTTGCATAGCTCATAAGTAAGGCTAGTCCAAGGTCCTACAGAAACCTTTACAAATATAATCATTATTGGAATTTTGCACAATTAGAACCACAAGAATATTAAGAAAGTTTAAAGCTGGAGACTATTTTTAAGGGAACTGAAGCTAGCTGATAGGTGCATTTTTTTCTATAACATACAACCAAATATCTTTGGTCCTACAGGTATTTCTCATCAAGCAAGTTTCTTAAACTTTTAAAGTGTTATGCAAGTGTGTGAAAGATAAGTAGAAGCAACTGAAAAGCATGCAAAATTGCCTCTATTGTCTCTTTTACGATGCATATTCCCATATTTCATATATTAATGTGCAGTAGTGGGGAATTTTCTATTGCCATGGTTAATGAAAGTTGATTCCTATGTTAGTGTGAAGACTGGAAGGAATCCACATTCCACTTCCAGGTTGAACTATCATAAATTATTTAGGAGAGGCCTTTGGGGCAGAGGGTTCCAATCAGCAGACCTGACACAAAGGACCCCAAATACAACAATGCTGATTTAATACATTTGATAATGGAATAGTACCCATTGCAACTTAAAAGTGCCAATGCATTTATTCCTGATATTGCTAGTGTGTATATCAGTCTTATATTCAAATCTGGGAAGTCCTTGCTGAATTTTGTTGTTTATTCATTCAGTCGCTTCCGACTCTTCGTGACTTCATGGACCAGCCCACGCCAGAGCTTCCTGTCAGTCATCAACACCCCCAGCTCCCCCAGGGACGAGTCCGTCACCTCTAGAATATCATCCATCCACCTTGCCCTTGGTCGGCCCCTCTTCCTTTTGCCCTCCACTCTTCCCAGCATCAGCATCTTCTCCAGGCTGTCCTGTCTTCTCATTGTGTGGCCAAAGTATTTCAGTTTTGCCTTGAATATCATTCCCTCAAGTGAGCAGTCTGGCTTTATTTCCTGGAGGATGGACTGGTTTGATCTTCTGGCAGTCCAAGGCACTCTCAGAATTTTCCTCCAACACCACAGCTCAAAAGCATCGATCTTCCTTCTCTCAGCCTTCCTTATGGTCCAGCTCTCGCAGCCATATGTTACTACAGGGAACACCATTGCTTTAACAATGCGGACCTTTGTTGTCAGTGTGATGTCTCTGCTCTTAACTATTTTATCGAGATTTGTCATTGCTCTTCTCCCAAGGATTAAGCGTCTTCTGATTTCCTGACTGCAGTCAGCATCTGCAGTCATCTTCGCACCTAGAAATACAAAGTCTTTCACTGCTTCTACATTTTCTCCCTCTATTTGCCAGTTATCGATCAAGCTGGTTGCCATAATCTTGGTTTTTTTGAGGTTTAGTTGCAAGCCAGCTTTTGCACTTTCTTCTTTCACCTTCATCATAAGGCTCCTCAGTTCCTCTGCGCTTTCAGACATCAAAGTGGTATCATCTGCATATCTGAGATTGTTAATGTTTCTTCCAGCAATTTTAACTCCAGCCTTGGATTCCTCAAGCCCAGCATGTTGCATGATGTGTTCTGCGTACAAGTTGAATAGGTAGGGTGAGAGGATACAGCCCTGCCGTACTCCTTTCCCAATCTTAAACCAGTCCGTTGTTCCGTGGTCTGTTCTTACTGTTGCTACTTGGTCGTTATACAGATTCTTCAGGAGGCAGACAAGATGACTTGTTATCCCCGTACCGCTAAGAACTTGCCACAATTTGTTATGGTCCACACAGTCAAAGGCTTTAGAATAGTCAATAAAACAGAAATAGATGTTTTTCTGAAACTCCCTGGCTTTTTCCATTATCCAGCGGATATTGGCAATTTGGTCCCTAGTTCCTCTGCCTTTTCTAAACCCAGCTTGTACATCTGGCAATTCTCGCTCCATGAATTGCTGAAGTCTACCTTGCAGGACCTTGAGCATTATCTTACTGGCATGTGAAATGAGTGCCACTGTTAGATAGTTTGAACATTCTTTAGTGTTTCCCTTTTTTGGTATGGGGATGTAAGTTGATTTTTTTCCAATCTGATGGCCATTCCTGTGTTTTCCAAATTTGCTGGCATATAGCATGCATTACCTTGACAGCATCATCTCGCAAGACTTTGAACAGTTCAGCTGGGATGCTGTCGTCTCCTGCTGCCTTGTTATTAGCAATGCTTCTTAAGGCCCATTCAACCTCACTCTTCAGGATGTCTGGCTCTAGCTCACTGACCACACCGTCAGAGCTATCCCCGATATTGTTATCCTTCCTATACAGATCTTCCATATATTCTTGCCACCTTTTCTTGATCTCTTCTTCTTCTGTTAGGTCCTTGCCATCTTTGTTTTTGATCATACCCATTTTTGCCTGGAATTTACCTCCAATGTTTCTAGTTTTCTGGAAGAGGTCTCTTGTCCTTCCTATTCTATTGTCTTCTTCCACTTCCACACATTGCTTGTTTAAAAATAATTCCTTATCTCTTCTGGCTAACCTCTGGAATTTTGCATTTAATTGGGCATATCTCCCCCTATCACTGTTGCCTTTTGCTTTCCTTCTTTCTTGGGCTACTTCTAGTGTCTCAGCAGACAGCCACTTTGCCTTCTTGGTTTTCTCTTTCTTTGGGATGTATTTTGTTGCCGCCTCCTGAACAATGTTGCGAACTTCTGTCCAGAGTTCTTCCGGGACCCTATCTACTAAGTCCAGTCCCTTAAATCGATTCTTTACCTCCACTGCATATTCCTGAGGGATATTAGTGAGCTCATATCTAGCTGATCTGTGGGTCTTCCCTAATCTCTTGAGTCTGATCCTAAATTGTGCAAGAAGAAGTTTGTGATCAGAACTACAGTCAGCTCCAGGTCTTGTTTTTACCGACTGTATAGATGACCACCACCTTTGGCTGCAAAGGATGTAGTCAATCTGATTTCGGTGTTGTCCATCTGGTGAAGTCCATGTATAAAGCCGTCTCTTAGGTTGTTGGAAGAGAGTGTTCGTTATGCAGAGTGAGTTGTCTTGGCAAAATTCTATCAGCCTATGTCCTGCTTCATTTTGTTCTCCCAGGCCATGCTTATCTGTAATTCCAGGTGTCATTTGACTGCCCACCTTAGCATTCCAGTCTCCCGTGATGAAAATAACATCTCTTTTAGGCCTGTTGTCCAGTAGGTGCTGCAGATCCTCATAGAACTGCTCTACTTCAGCTTCTTCAGCATCTGTGGTTGGGGCGTATATTTGGATCACTGTGATGTTAGATGGCTTGCCCTGAATTTGAATTGAGATCATTCTATCGTTTTTTGGAATGTATCCAAGCACTGCTTTAGCCACTTTACTATTAATTATGAAGGCTACTCCATTTCTTCTGTGGTCCTCTTGTCCACAGTAGTAGATCTGGTGGTCATTTGATGTGAAGTGGCCCATTCCAGTCCATTTCAGTTCGCTGATGCCCAAAATGTCTATCTTTAATCTTGACATCTCACCAATAACCACATCCAATTTGCTCTGGCTCATAGATCTTACATTCCAGGTTCCAATGGCGTGTTGACCCTTAGAACATCGGATTCGCCGTTCACCACCAGAACCGTTGGCCACTAACCGTCCTTTCGGCTTTGAGCTAGCTGCATCATCACATCTGGGGCTAGTTGAACTCATCCTCTGTTCCTCCCCAGTAGCATTTTGACCATCTTCCGACCTGGGGGTCTCATCTTCCGATGGTATACCGACATATCTCTGGTTGTACTGATCCATTGAGTTTTCATGGCAAGAATACTGGGGTGGGTTGCCATTACCTTCCCCAGGGATCGCATTTAGTCTGACCTCTCTGTCATGACCTTCCCGTCTTGGATGGCCCTTCACGGTTTAGCTCATGGCATCATTGAGGTGCTCAAGCTCCAGCACCACGACAAGGTAACGATCCTTTGCTGAAGCCTTGCTGAATTAAGTTCATCCATTCATGAAAAGAGCCAGCAAATGACTAATAGCAGGAAAGGGGCAGAAATTTGATACAGCAATTTTGCTGAACCTTGATTTATGTTTATATGGAAGATCTGTGTTTTCTGATTTGTGGTTGTATGATTGAATATCTGAGAATGTTTATTATGACAAACACAAGAAATAAAATTCAAATTCAAATCCCCCACTTCAAAGCAGCCCATTTAGAAATCAGTAAACTACAAGTAAACACGCAGTGTCATAATGCACTTTATGCTTGTATGTGTGTCTATCAAGTTGCAGGTCTTAAAGCCATTCCACAACTAATTTTTTTTCTCTGAGAAAATAGCTCAGTGGGATTTTCACTGTCATAATACCATGAGGAAGTTATATTTTGATGCTTTCAGCAATGTAGTGTTAGGCTACCAGCTCTCCATCACTTTTCTCCTTTGTAATGACATACAGTATGAGAAAATCTGTAATATGTTGATTATTACATTTTACCTGCAATACGTTCACTTGAAACAAATAGCAAACAAAGCTGTGGTTTATTCAATCAACTGTTGTTAAATAAACCATGGCTTAGAGAGCCAGTTTGGTGTAGTGGTTAGGGTGCTGGCCTAGAAACCAGGAGACTGAGAGTTCTAGTCCCACCTCAGGCATGAAAGCCGGCTGGGTGACCTTGGGCAGTCACTCTCTCTCAGCCCAACCCACCTCACAGGGTTGTTGTTGTGGGGAAAATAGGAGGAGGAAGGAGTATTAGGTATGTTCGCCGCCTTGAGTTATATATTTCTTTTAAAAGATGGGATAATAATAATAATAATGTGAACCAATTCACTAAGCTATTATAATAAAAATTATCCCAAAACAAAAAGGAGTTAATTTTTACTCCTTCTTCTTTTAAATATAGCAAAGCACACACTACCAGAAGCAGTATTCATTCTTTACTCTACCTGCACAGTCAAGTTTTTTTTTAAAAAAAATCCTTGGTATTCTTTTCTGGTCCATAATTATGGTTCCTAAAGAAAGTTCATAGAGTCTCATGTGGTGCAGAGTGGTAGGCGGCAGTATTGCAATCGAAACTCTCCCCATGACTCGAGTTTGATCCCAGCGGAAGCTGGATTCTCGGGTAGCCGGCTCAGGTTGACTCAGCCTTCCATCCTTCTGAGGTTGGTAAAATGAGTACCCAGCTTGCTGGGGAAAGTGACAACTGGAGAAGGCAATGGCAAACCACCCCACTATAGTCTGCCAAGAAAACATCACGAAAGTGGCGTCCCTCCAAAGGGTCAGACATGACTTGGTGCTTGCACAGGGGACCTTTCACCTTACACCAAAGAAAGTTCATATCATTAACTATTAACCTGCAATGATTCCAGACACATGGTTTGTAGCACAAGCAATCAAAAGTCACTGTGAAACTTCACCATCTCAATGTATTTTCTGTAGAAAGAGACAAAAATGATAATGGCATATTATAGGATGCTTACATGTGAGAAAGATACTGAGGCCACACTGTAAAATCCCACGAATTAGGCCATGAACACACAATACAGTAGGAAACATTCTTTATTTGCCCTTTTCCAATATATTTGTATAAATCATAAAGAGTCGTAGACGTAAATAGTGACAATTGGAATCCTTGAAGGGACTTCTGTTTGATGCAGGAAACAACTTTAGTCCCTTACTTTAAAAAAGAGAAAGGGAAAAGGAATTTTGGTAGTAATGTAAGAGGTATTTAAAATGATAGAGCAAAGGTACAAGATATTTAGCTTGACTGGGAGAAGCTATGAAGTTTAACGCGCTAGCCAGTTGCTTTCTACACTATCCACATCAAAGCAGGAATGACACCTTGCACCTTGCAAAAATCCAATTTAAGTCCTCAGTAGTTTCAGAACCAAAACTTTTATTTTTTCTTATCTTCCAACATGCATTTTCCTCCTCCTTCCAACATGCATTGTAGTTACTTTTAGATCAAACACTCAGAACACTGGAAAGGTTTCTGTCTGCCAGTATAAAAGCAGGTTGTATAACCGGCTTTAATTTACACACTTCTATGCCAAGTTATCGTGGTGACAACAAAGATTCCTCTGCTTTCGAGTCATCCACTATGATTAACAGCTGCAGTCACACAAGTCTGGAGTTCAGTATAGAATTGGCTTCTGAAAAGAAATCTTTGAAAGCATATGTAAGCTGGCAGAAGCAGAAGGCAAACCAAAAAAAAAGTGGGGATCAACCCACATTTCTGTAAAGAATCAAGAGAGCCATTTTGGCTGGACTATATTTACTGTGGCCCAGGAAAAACAGAATGCCCTTTCTTATGTATGCATCGTTCAGGGTAGCTTACTGTTTTTAAAATCAATGCCAAATTTAAATGAAACTAAACACCATTAGAAAGAAATAGAAGTTATAAAACAAGCAGAGGCAAGCCATTGCACCTTCTGAAATTTAAATTTCCTGCGGAAGGAATGTCTTGAGGAAGAGGAGGAGGAGGAGTTTGGCTTCTCTGGGCAAAGAGCTCCATAGTTAGGGGTACCCATTGAAGAAGACCCTTCTCTTATTAGATGTGCCTCCACCACAGTTCAGATCTAGAAAAGGACATTTATAAGCAAACTGAGAGAGTAGGCAAGCTGGTACATGAAGAGAAGTAGCACTGTTTTTGGAACATCGTATCTCAAACTTCTGAATGAATCTAAATACTGTAGCCCAGCATTTCTCAACCTTGGCAACTTTAAGATGTGTGGACTTCAACTTCCAGGATTCCTCAGCCAGCATGGTTGACACATCTTAAAGTTGCCATGGTTGAGAAACGCTGCTGTAGACCAAATATTCTGGTCCACCACCTTTTGAAAACGTCCCCCCTTAATATACAAAAAAGGTTACTAATGAAATTGTTTCCCATACAGTACCTGAGCTCTTCCAATACAATGCACATCCCATTAAGCTCATTTATAATATGTACAGCCTTGGAAAGAGGTATTCTTAAATTCCAGTTCTGGGTGTGTCACTATCAGGCACCCTACACTGGATGAGATCAATGATCCATTAATCTGAAGTAGGAATAAGGCCGGTGGAGTTGCTTAGCACTGGATAGGAATCAAAGACCCAATGCAACTAATTTTTCATATCCAAGGGGTAAGAATTATGTTGTGTTTCTGAAGCAATAACCACTCCTCCACCCACTCCCCTAACACCAATATAGCCTTAGACCCATAAATCAGAACCCAGAATGAAAACACTACTTCCTTGTTGTCCTTATGTATAGCACAGCAGCTGTGGTAGTTGCCGTTTAGTAAGAAGCATTTGCTAAGCTTTATTGATGGCAAGGGCTAAACAGAATAGTGTTTTAGCATTTCTCCCCCTCTTTCCCATTGCCCACTCCTCCTTATCAATGGTGAAAATTAAAAAAAACAATATTCTTGTAAACAGTTGTTAATCATAGGTGGCAATTGGAATGTAAAGGATATTATGAAATACATTCAGGAAGTCAAGAACAGGAAATCACTCTTAATAATAAGTTTTAAGTAATCCAACAAAGTAGACTTTAAAAAATACAGAGAAGCACAAAAAACTAAACAGAAATACAGCCATGTCCAGAATCCTTTAGGTCTTTTTTAAAAAAGCATGCTCAAACAAAAATCTCTACATTTGAAAATTCATTTTTATTTATCTAGCTCTTAAGAAGCTCAGAGTGGTATACTTGGTTGTCCTCCAATCTTCTAGGCAGATGAAACTGTAAGATAAACCATCTAGTCAGCTTATACTTCAGCCTGGATGTTCTTGTTCTCATTCCAGCATTGTGATACCTACCCTAATATAGTGTGGTATAATAGTGAGGGTATCAGGCCACTGACCACTTCAGACCACTCACTCTTTCTCAGCCCAACCTACCCCATAAGATTGATGCTGTGAGGATGACATGAATAGTAACCCAATATACAGGGCATTGAGCTCAATGAAAGGAGAGATATGAACACATTTCAATAAATTATATTGCATAGGCCATGTTCAGTCAGGTAGCAACATCAACTTACATGGCTGATTTTGAAAATCTAAACAGGGTCAGACCAGATTAGGACTTGGATCACTACTAGGAAATTTCAGGGTTGTAAGCTAAACTATGAAGTCAAAAAGCTATACTAGAAGGCAACAGCATATCACATATGCATTCTTGCCAAGAAAATTATATGGACATATCCTGGAGTTGAGTTTGACACAAAGGAGTCTTTACACCACTACAGACTGTAGTCCCAGGTATCAGACATGAGATAGAACAGTTTATCCAGGGCTGGAAGGGGTAGAGAACCCAACCTGAATTGCTATCCCTTTACTAAGAAGGAAAAAAAAGTAAACTTTAAGCATGGCTAAACAGGCTTATGCCTTTTCATTGTTTTCTGATAATTTGAATTGAGGCCATTTTGATCAGAACATGTCCATGCAATATAGGGTTTTCATTTTTTTTAAATTATAGAATCAGGAGGAATGTTGGTTCCAAAATATGAGAAACATTTCCTAGATGTTTGATCATAAAAACAAGTACATCCATGGCAGTATAAAGGCAAGTCTTCAGTTGTTTATACTGTATATGATGATTATGTGTCAAATAGTGTCAACTCTTAGCAACCACATAGGTAGATTTTCTCCATGATGATCTGTCCCCAGCCTGGTCTTTCAGCTCTTCCAACAGTGCACCCATCATTGTTGTAACTGAGTCATCCACCTTGCTGCTAGTTGTCATCTTCTCGTTTGTTTCCTTAGCTATCCATGGTATTCTCAGGTGTCTTCTCCAATACCAAAGTTCAAAAGCATCAATTTTCTTTCTATCCTGCTTCTTCAAACTCCAACATTCACTATATACATATGTATGTATGTGTATGTAATGAAATATTTTTGTACAGTGATGCATAGAACAAGAAATTATCATTATGAGGTGGTCCAGCAAGACTTCTAACACTTTTCAAGTTGTCTCCAGATTAAAAAAAAAAAAAGGTGAGAACTGCTGCTTTAAAACAGCCCTCTGTCATTACTTGTTTCATCCATCTTAGCCTCAACAATCTCATATTGTAATTCCCACCTCTCAACCAGCATAGCTATCTTGCCTTTTTAAAAAGTCAATCTTGTCACCTTGACCTTGAACTTTATCCACATCACCAGGGCTGGGTTCATACATCAGAATAAACTATGGTACAGTATGTACAATTACAGGTCATGGAATAAACCACTTGGGCTTCGGTTCACACAACAGGCTTAAACTAAACTCAGATTACATGATGGTTTCATACAATGTGTAAACCAAAGAGGTGTGACCCTTTGTTCATCTAGGAAAGTTGCATTGTGTCTTCTTTAACCAAACTGCAACAGTAGATTCCTTTCCAAACTAGTATCTTCTGTGGCTCTGGACAACTCTCAGTTTACATGGTAACTGGGAATCATGGGAGCTGTGGTCAAACACGTCTGGTAGGTCCCAGATTAGAGAAAATTGTGCACATCATACAGTTGTCAGTCCACAAGGCTTTACAGGAGGGCTTGTCTGCCAATACAGGCTTGCTTTCACTGGCCAAAGCTTTTCAGAGCAGTTACTGTAGTTTGTTTTTTACAGCAGATACCATTCAATCCTGCAAGCTCCTGGGATACATCCTTTCTCCAGCGATTTCGGATCTTCCCTACCAGCCTAAGATGCCCTTATTCTAAAATGATGCAGCCTTCGCTTTCCCTTTCCGTTTAAGCTAGCAAGCCACCGTATCTTCCACCGCAGCTCTCTCTGCACGGCTTGCACGCCCTTAAAGCGCCACATCCCGTCCCTCGCCCGATAAATGGAAATATCTCCGCGCCCGTCCGCGGCCTTCCAAAGTGCACCACAGACAGCACGCCCGCCCCCGAGAAGCCATTCCCTTTTTGGCCCCTTCTTGGCGCTCCGCCCCTTCTGCTGGGCTCCGCCTGCCCCATATAAGAGGCGGAGCTCCGGAAAGGCAGCGAGAGTGCCTGGAGAGGGTTCTTGCGAGGTGGGTGGCAGGGCTAAGATCGGCACCATGGCAGGTAAGCACGAGTGACGCTTTTTCCCGGAAGGAGGCTGGCGGCGCGTCCTTTTCGCGGCGGCTTCGTCGTCAGTTGCGGAGAATGCGTGATGCATCCGCCCGAGCTTCCTCTCCGGGTTCTTCCCCCGCCCAGTTGCCGCGAGTCCACCGTTACCTTCCAGCCACAAGTGACTGGCGAGCCGGAGCAGCGGCGGGACTTTCCTCCCGCTTCCCGGAGGGAGGAAGCGAAAGCCGCGCTCGCTGGGCCAGCCGGCGTGTGGGAGCGCTCGTCCTCGGGAGACCTCGGCTGCCCAGTTTTACGCATGGCGGCTCCTATTTTTAGGCTGGCGCGTGAGCCTGTCCCTGGGGGTGGCGTGCTGGGTAGAGCGAGCCCGCGTACGCCTTCTCCTCGCTTTTGGGGTCTTTGGAGCAACGCCTGGGGCACGTGCGGGTGAGAGGCATGGGTGGTCCCATGAGAGAGAGAAGTCCGCTACTTTGTATATGATGTGCGCATATCCCTGTGCCCTTGGGCATCTCCCCTTAAAGCGGCAGCCTTGTTTGTGTGGCTCGTGCAGATGCGTGCGGCACAGAGGGACTTGCTAATATTACTGTTATGTGCGGTAGGTCGATGATGTACCAATTTTTATCTTTCTCATCTCTGGGCTGATAAAAGATACACTTAATTATACAAATGCACCATTTTTGATATAGTATGCCAATTAGCTGTGTTTCTTATCTAGCACTGCAGATCCTGCAACCTCTGTTTGTAGTCTGCTCCTATCCCATCCAACCACAATGAAGTTATGTAGGGGGTATTCTCAGGCAGCAATGGGATAATAATGCATTCCCAAAGATTTGAGAATTTGGGATCCATGGTGTGACACCCCACCATGCCAGTGTGCCCAGAGACACTCTTCAGGCCCCTGTTCTCTCTGCATTTTTATAAATTGTTTTTTTAATTGGAAACAATAAGATGATGTACTGCAAGCAGAGCTCCAGAACGTCTCTGGACTCTAAATTAGCTGCATAAACTTTATCAAGAAATAAGTTTGGTGCTTGTCCACCTGCTCCCCAAAAATGACAAAAGTAAGTAGTGATAATAAGGAACATTCTGTCTGTTGACTGCCATGGGGACATAACCAGTTACAGAACATTAATTTTTAAGTTTGTTACTTTAACACTACCACTACCTCGATTTAGCACAAGACCAATTTGAAGGAGCCTACAGCCTGGACGTATTTTCAAAATTTGAAGTGTGTCCATTGGCCCAAAAATGTTGGAAACCCCACCATAGAGCCCTGGTGAATTCTTAATACACATTTAAGTCTTTGGCGTATTCATTGTCAAGTTGACAATGGTACAAGTGGGTTGCTGTGGAGCCCTAACAACTGAATGGGAAGTAGGAATCTACTGTTGCAAATTAAATATTTAGTCAGAAGAACCCTCTGCTCCTATCCCATCCAAGCACAATGAAGTTATGTAGGGGGTATTCTCAGGCAGCAATGGGATAATGCATTCCCAAAGATTTGAGAACTGCTCACTGCAGTGCTTGGGTTTCTTTCCACCTAGTGTCACCCTTTCTTTTTTGTTCTTGTGATTGTTCTGCAAAGGCTTAGCCTTTACCTTCTCTGCTATCTCTTTGGGGAGAACCACAATTCAGAACCTTGGGTAGGTACACATTGCCATATCACGTAGTTGGCTAAATGCTTACATGTACCTTTGTTCTGCCACATGTAGCCCTGCCTTGAGACTTCAGCCTTTTGACCAGTGCAAGCTGTAAAGATTTCCACCTATCTGTTCACTACCATAAGCATTCAATAAGTGAAGGGCTAGCTATTTCTCATTTTACTTGCTTTGTTTTCATGAATGAGGCCTTGCCTTCTGCATGAGTGTGTTCTGTAATATCAACCCTAACTTGCCCCGGCCATAAGCCAATTGAAGCAACTCTGGGATGCCTTGATAACACTGGATGCATAAATTATATGATTTCAGGCATACAAGCTATCCTGTGCTGAGTCAGGATTCTGGTTCATCCAATCTTGTATTGGGTGCTTTGGGTAGCAGACTTTGTCAAGAATTTTTGCAGTGGCCTTTTCGTTATTGTACCCAATCCATTTAACTGCAGGTGCCAGGGATTAAACCTTTTTAAAGCCCTTTGATCATTTTCTGAATTGCAACATAATTTTAAGAGTGCTTTATTAAACAAAGCCTCCATCAGGTTGAGCTTCTGGTGACTTCATGGACATGTCCATGTAGTTTTCATCGTACATCAGTGGTTGACATTGCCCTTTTCTCTTGATTTTTCCAAAATGCATATGGATATAGCAATAAATGGAAATTAGACTTAAAAATAAACCTATTATTATGGTAAGGTGATGTAAGCAATGAACATTCTTGGTAATATTCTTATGTTTATATTGATAAGCTTGCTATAACCCACTCACACATTTCCTCAAAAGGAAAACTGATTCTACCAATGACCTTTGGGGTAAAAAAAAAAACCTTGGGAATAAAACAGCTTTAGAAACATTAAATTGGAAAAATACTTTGGATTATGTGTAATCCTCAATAATATTAAATGGTCTGATAGGTCAGGTTTAGTATTTATTAATTCAGAAATATAAGAGCTTGCTGGATTACATCTGGTCTTATGTCCTGTTTCCTATTGTGATAAAGTTGTGAACTTGTTGTATGCTGATAAATTCATCTAAGCAATTGACCATTACCCAATTTATGCCAGTAAATTTCATAAAATGTGTGTTTGCACCAAATTTTCTGCAAAAATACGTTAGTGATCTGTAGTTGTATTGCATTACTTTATTGGTTTGTTATTTTAACATAATCATATATTACTTTTAATCCATATTCATCCTGTAGAGGAATACCAGTTTAGTTAAAAACATGGCATTAGTAGAACAACCATTTTCATATCTTATGCTTATAAAAATTATTTTTAGAAGTAGTAATCAAAATCAATATTTTTTGTATGGTGATGCTGTTAGATTGTTTTGCTTTGTTTTCGTTCTTGTTTTTATGCTGGTCCTTGACCAAAATAAAAGATTGATTGATTCTACAAAATCATTTTATAAACTTTATTTATACAGCTGCATGAAGCTGTTGAGCAGCATCGGTCTTGAATAATTTTTAAAAAAACTCTGGCTAGGTTTTCAGGTTGAAAGGACAAGAATTACAATACCAAAAAAGCATCTAGTAATACCACTGAATCAACTAGTTTGAACCTCCTGTCTATATTTCAGTTACTAGCTACTGATAGAGCAGAAATCTCCAAGTTAAATATGCTGCCTACATTGTTCTTAATAATAATTACCAGATGTAACATGGCTTGCTCACTAGGTAGACAACTGTCAGCCTTACCAGGTAGACCAGACAGGAAACATGATCAGATAAGCTAGTTCTACTTTATTATAAAGCTACTTTAACAAAATCTTGCAAGTCTGAAAGTACAGTTTTTCCCACCATCTCCTTTACAGCCCAGGAAACTAGAGAGGAACTTGCCCTGTCCACTATGCAGCTGCAGGCTATGCTGTCTCTTATCTGATCATTCCCTAGGCAGCATCCCTTCGCCCCATCTCCCGAGGTCTTTCCCACATGCCATTACAACAGGCCTGTACGGCTTTGCCTCAAATAGATTAGCTGTTTACAGTGAGAAAGTATTACTGAGACATGTAAAAAGTATTTTTCCTCTACCGCCATTGTATCATCTTCAAGTATTCTTCTGTTCAGCCAACAGAGCAATTAATTATGGAAGCTTATAATGGGAAAAAAGGCTCTACACACCAAACCCATTCCTGGGCACACAACTACTACAGTTCGATGGGCAGAGTGATAGTAGTAATGTATTCAAGTAATACACTGTTGAGTTTATCAGTCTGCTCACTGTAGACATCTCAGGACACACACTTTGATCACACTTGGAGGTGATCAAAAAGCAAGTGTCAATACTACATAGCAGAATTGCATATGTATAAATACGTTGGCATTATCTAAGGAGGACGCAGTGTAAATTAGGCCAGGCTTCTCTAACTTGGTTGTAAACATTTAGACAATATGTTCAGTGGTGAGACATTAAGGGATTTGTAGAAACTTTATTTCAAGAACTACATGTATAGATAGATCTGAGCCATTTGTACTACAACCCACTAATGCAAGAATACAAAAGCAGTTAACAACACACTTACTTAGAAATACACTTGATATATATCGTTTAAACTTGTGGTAGCTAGTGCATCTTGCACAATTTGAATTGCTAAACATATTTCCTTGTAATCTCACTGAAACAGAAGTTCCCCATTTCCAGGTGATTTCTAAGCTTGATAATTTCAGCCACACAAAAGTATAACCCTGCAACAGCATAAAATGGGACATTGTATCCAATAGCGTAGTGGTGAGCATGTTCCCTTGAATATTTTCTGTTCAAGGTTATGTATTTTGTTGTTTATTCCTATATTGGGAATATTGTTGGATATTCCTATATTAATATCAGGAAAGACAGGGAAGTGTTCTTTGTTTGGTAGGATTAAATTACTAGCAGTGGGTTTAAAAAGTGAAATTTGGTCCTTCTCTGCAGGAAGAACTTTCCAGCATGTATGGTCTAACGCTATTGGTTAGGTAATTGTAGATATTTATTGCATCAAGATACACATGAGTTTTAATATCAGTTAAACATCGCAGGTGAATGAAATAAAACTATTAGAATTATGTACTATCAAAGATTAATACTACTGCATTTGGGCAATGATCTATCATTCAGAATCTGGTGTATAACTACAATTTTAACAGTGGGAATATTATCATATGCTTGCCACCTTTAGCAATTCTAGTACTGGTTTTCTAATTTGTAGTTGAGTGGCATAAATAAGCATTTAGGATGCCTCAAGCAACTTGACTGGAATTTAAGATTTCCAGTTTGCAGGATAATAATATAAATGCTGCAAATTACAAACAGTCCTTGCTGTCTGTAGAAGATACCACTGTGAAACGTTAATGTTTTATCTGGTCTGGTCTAGCAGTGATCATCATCAGCCCCAGCAAGTATTGGCAAAGCTAAAAGATGGTGGGAGAATGCCAGGTTACTTTCTCCTTCCCTAATCCAGTATTATGTTCCTATACTGGCCAGCCAGAGGCTTCTTGGAAGCCCATAGAAAGGCAATATACTATATATTTATTTTGTGATCTCTCACAAAATGTTATTTGGATATATAAATACAGTAATTCTTTTTAGCCTAAAAATTAAATCCTACATTTCTGGCACTACTGCCAGAGTAAAATGGATTGACAGTTCCTAAGAATGCACTACAGGCAATGGCAGGTCTTTTCCATATTAATGAAATTTATGTCTCTTTTCCTTAAGACCAGTCTTTTGTGACACTAGCCACAAATGATTCCTATGTAAAAGGAGCACTTGTACTGGGATCATCACTACGGAATTACAGAACGACGAGGAAGTTGACAGTACTGATCACTCCCCATGTATCAGATGCAATGAGGTAAGTTTTCTGATGCATTATGGTGATCCAGCCCCAATGAAAAAGTGCAACTGAAGGTCCGGTGGGAGCCTAGTAGAAGAAAATACAGCTGAGTGGACTTTCTCTTAAGAGCACAGCTAGGGCATAATCTTTTATTAAGACAAGTTTGAATAGTTATTTCATAGTTGAACTAATGTTTTCCTTTTCACTTAATGGAAAAAGCAATGCCTTTATAATTCCTATTGAAAAAGCTGATCAGCAGTTTATTTCTAAAGTAATAAACCTGAACCTGCCTGGAACCATTTACTTCTTTCTAGCTATCCTTAAGTAGGTGAATTCATGTGTATATTTATGGCTTTTTACTCCTGGCTCTTATTTCTACATTCACTGGAAATTGCCACTGAAGGCCCTGTGGCCTTAGGTTTGTCTAGTGACTGCTTCAGCATTCTGGGGTAAAGAGAAGGAGTCTTGTGCTGGGGGAAGAGCAGAGAAGTTGATTATATGCAAACAATCAGTATACTGGCATTGGTGTTGCCTTTTAATGTTTTCACTGAATGTGGCTGGAAGATTTTTGCTTCACAAGAATGGTTGCTGGAAATAATGCAGGACCAAGATTTAAGTGGCTAGGGGATGATTGTAAAGACAAGACAATAGGCTGTTTGCTTTTAGTGTAAAAAAGAAAGACAAGTCTATATATAGATAACTAAGGTGGTATTAGTGAGTCAGTGGATTTAATTATAGTATTTTCCTGTAAAGTTGTAGCCTGAATTCTAAATGTTATGCTAAAGATGTGAGAAACTTCACAGAATTTTCCAGCTTGCTCAAATATTTGCTTAGTGGGATTTGTGGCTTGGTGTGCTAAACCTCTCGTAGCTGTATCGAATGCTATGCAAGACAGCTCTTCTTGATGGGGGGCAGGGGTGTTTAAATATGTTTAAAATTTTACATAAATAGGACTTGTACAGAGAACTTACTGTTCTTTCCCAGTCTAAAGAAATAACTGTAGTAGAAATATCTTCAATTCTAAGAGAAGCTTCAAAGTCAAAAATTATGCTAGAATTTCAAGAATTAAGCATTTTAAGCATCTTCAGCATGTTCTTCATGGACAGACTGTTGGACAAAAGTCAGCTATCAAGCTACAAAGGAAGCAGCAGAGATCTAGAGCTATGTGACAGGTGCCCTTCTAGCTCCTTCCCGCACAAGCATCAATCTTCCTAGAATCTGGGGTAAAGCTGGTACAGAGAAGAAGTACTTCAGTATTGCCTGTTGCTCAGGACATCTGCTTTTGCAATGGGTAACAGAGAAGAGAGCAGTAGTATAAAAAGATCTCTATTCATGATACTACTACACTGTTAGGGCTTTTTAGACCTTCTAAATTCTAAGAGGTGATTTAATAATTCAATATTTTAGATTTAAAACTTCAAAAACACTATTAGAATGCTTAGACATTAGTTAGCTTAGGCTAACTAGAGACTTCAGAATAAGATTTTCTTGGTAGAATTTAGAGTCACCACCACTACTTCCTGCTCTGTGGTTGCATCTCTATTCTGGAACTCAGTTTATCTGGATTTTTTTCTTTTTTCAATAAGCCTCTTTTCTACTTTTGTGAATGTCACTTTTGTCCATTATAAGATGTTATATATTATTATTGATTTGTTATTGTCAATATTTTGACAGTTTTTAAACCTAATCAGTTTTCTGTGGGTATGTTCTGCAACCTTAGTATACTCTTGGCTACTGCCCAGAAGTCATCAAATTATTGCAAAACGCTTGTTCATCTGTAATTCTTTAGTTTAAAATAGCCAGTTGACTTATCAAGAGTGCAGGTCTTTCTTAACCATCTGTTTGTATAGCTCTGAGAGCCTGTCAGTGCTACTAATCTACCACCTTTCAAGTGCATTATCTCAATTCTGCATTCCTGTACACGTTAAGTTTGAAACGTACTACAGGGGATAAACAGTTGCTGTCAGGAGAATCTATTTCAAGCAAATTCCTATAGGCTCTTGCAGAAATATGATATAGGAATCTGCTTTCTCACTGGTTCCAGGGACGGTGTAGACAGTTATTGAATGAGTGTGAGTGGTATTGAGTATTGATGTAAACCATGACCATTCTTTTCAATAGGAAAGTCTTAGAAAAGGTCTTTGATGAAGTGAAACTGGTGGATGTTTTGGACAGTGGTGATTCAGCCCATCTTGCACTATTGAAAAGGCCTGAACTTGGTGTTACTTTGACAAAACTCCATTGCTGGGAACTCACACAGTATTCAAAGTGTGTGTTTATGGATGCAGACACAATGGTATGTCTTTCTTGCTGTTGATAATCCTTTTTAGTTGTGTTAGTTCAAAGATTTCAGTTCATGTTAGAGAATAGTAATTTATATGCCTCATAGTGAGTCAATGAGATGCTTTTGATTTGCACCACTTCAAACTTGTGTAGCAGATGCATGCTTTGCTAGAGCAAATTATGTCTTAGTCTGTTGCATTAAATGCATCTACTTTTCTACACTAGTAGCATCTAATTGCTCTGTCAATGAATAGGCAGTAATTTAAGGAGAAAGTCAGATTGCACCAGAATTTTTGGGTGTCTGATATAGTGCAGACTACAAGGGTATCCTAGAAATATATCCATTATCTAGAGTGCCTAGTCTCTTATCTTTGCCATATAGACAGGATTCTTCAGAACAACTTTAAACTGGGAAAGGAAAGTGTTTGGGGCACGGGTTATGAATTGAAATGCACCTTTAGCTTTATTTCCAGAAAAACTGTATCCACATTAGTAGGTTCTAAACCATGTAATACCCTTGAGAAAATTACCACTGTTTTTGCTGATGAATAATAAACTTGTACCTGCAAACCATTTCTTCCATACTAGGTCTTGTCAAACATTGATGAACTTTTTGAAAGAGAAGAACTTTCTGCAGCACCAGATCCAGGCTGGCCTGACTGTTTCAATTCAGGCGTTTTTGTCTATAGGCCTTCCATTGAAACATTCAATCAACTGTTACAACTTGCCACAGAGAAAGGCAGCTTTGATGGTATGTGTCTCATTTTATGTGGACAGTGATGGGAAAAGCTTTTTTTTAAAGGCTGGGTAAATGTTAAATCAGATAACTCAAAACAAATCTGCAGGAAATGTGTAATGCTTGTGGAGCTCTGTACTTCTGAAGCTTTCAGTAGATGGGGTGTTATTTCAATGGACTTGAATATATGAAACTTTAATAAGTCAATAAATCAGCTCTGTGTATATGATTACAATGAGTATATCAAACCTTAATAAAACTGTCTTTCAAAAGGCCAAGAGTTGTTACCCAATGGTATATTGAATAGGGCAGTGTGTTCTCCTTCTTCTCCCCTTTGCTTCTAGCTATTGCTCAAACACAACCCAAAAAAGGGAGCTCCCAGCCACATCTCTATGTAATTAGATCAGTTATTTTGCTAGTTGTCCTGTCATTCAGAATTTGCTTTCTTGTAACTTAAGCCCATATCTGTTCAGACTCTGATTTCTTGTAGCTTAAGCCCACCAATTCTGTGTCCTGAATTTTAGAATGAAAGAGTCTCAAGGGTATGTGCTAGAGCTCCATATGAGTTGTCCCGACCTTCCAGAAATGTTCCAGCTACTCCAGAAGTGTTTCCAATTTCAGACAACCCCAGTTTCAAGATCTGAACACTTCCAAAATGGTTGTGTTCAGGATTGGACTACTTTCAGTCAGGACAAAGCAACTACTTTAGATTCAAACTTGGACATTTCAAACTTAAATCATTTTGAATTTGGAACATTTTGCAAGGAACAGGTCTTGGTTTTCCATGTACTCTTTCAAAAGAGTATCATCTCATCCCCAATCAATCTTTCTGGCTAACACAAGGACAAATGGCTGAACAGGGAGGGCAGGTTACTGGTTTGATAGCATCTATGTGTGCACCTGGGGTGGTTTGGTCATCTTAGTCTTCCTAGCTTTCAAGTACAGGTGTCCAGCATTCAAGGAAAGATGACTACTTATCATTTTTGCCAGAGCATGGTGGCATATTTACCATTGAAAGCAAAGTGTTTGAAACTTTTCAAGAGTGTCCTTGCTGAAATGATTAAATGCAACAGAAATAAAAATCATAGTTTTTAAAAAGACAGTTTCTCTCCTCCCCCCTTCCCCTAAATTCCAATGAAGATTGGTCTGGGCTCACTAGAAAAGGCTCACTTAAGGAACAATAGCCTACAGTCCTTGATCCTTTGCAGCTAACCTTGCCTTAGAGAAGGGCATGGCCAGCTGGAATCCAGAACAAGATCATTGCAGATAAAAAGTGAAAATGTACTGCAACATTTTGCCCTGTTTCTCCATTTGTTTAAGTTAACCCTCTGCCTAAAGGAGAATGATTCTTTAGGCTCTTAATCTGCAAAACGAGGCCACAATCTTTTACATAGAGAAAGCAAAAGCATTATAGGAAAAAGGCTACAGTAGTATTTTCCCAGTGTTGACTCTATTACGGCTCCCATCACCCCCAACCACGTTGTTTGGGGCTGATGAGAGCAGTAGGTACAGATTGCAGAAAATTAATCTGTACAATATTGGCTCAAGGGGGACATTGAGCTTGTTTCTCCTTGCAGAGAAGTGGGATGCTGTTTTTCTGAATAAAAAAGGTAGACCTTTTTCAGTGCAAAGGCAGAATGATCACCGTATGCATTTTTGCTGCATTTTGGAAGTGATCCGTAACTGGGCCTTGAGACAAAGGCTTGTTATGTGTGTAGCACAGGATCTTTATTTGTTGCTTGCTTGGCTATTATTGCTGCTAATGAGGAAATGCCTTCTGGGTGAAGTCTCTCGTAGATCGACTGTGTGTTTGTGCTGAAAAAGATGTGGAAGATAGTTTTTAGAGGAACTATATTGAATTGTACAAGGGGATGAAAACATTGCCTAGGTGTACAATTTATGGGCAGATTTTTGGCATTGTGCATGCCTGTGCTGTTAAGTTGGCTCCCCTCTGCTAAAATACACATGAAAACTAGGTTACGCTACTGCAGACAGTTTACCACAGGAAAATTGTTTCTTTTTCCCCCCTGCTCTGTAAGGGCAGCCACATTCTAAAGCTTCATTCATGTGGACTAAGCCTGCTCCTTTCTGACTTTGGGAGTTGCTTGTGTTAGTTGGTAGACACTAAGAGAAATTTCCAAAGAAGCTGTTCTTGGTTGCCTAAATGTTGTTGCTTTTCAGTAGATTTATTTGTGCCTCTTTTAGCTTGGAATGCAAAATAAGATGGAAAACAAAGTCCCCATATGAAACAGCAAGAGTTATTTAGGACTCTACTTTTGAACTACTTTTTTTGTCATTCAAAAGTTGAGTCCTAAATAACTCCTGCTTTTTCATATGGCTTTATTAATGAGCATTGGCACAAGTTAAACTGGCAAAGATACTAGATGGCTTACATCAACAATTAAGATTGCATGTTTCTTGTCTCAGGCAAAACACAAATAGAAGCCTTATGTTCCCTCTCATTACATTATCTTAATATTACCTTCCCTGGCTATGCCCTAATAAAATAGTTTTGAAACTTATCCCAGAATGCAAGCATGTCGAATTTCACTTAAAAATATTATCAAGGGGTATGTTTTGGCAATAACTATGGTACATCTGAGAACAAATTTCAGACAACAACTCTTTCTACTGTGGGAAATTGAAACAGAGCTGCTGTTTCCTTAGAAATATGTACAGTGTCTGGGTCTTTTCCATCCCATGTTCAATACACTCTGAATCTTAAATTGGTACAGCGACTGGAATTGCCAGACTTGAAATTACAGACAGCTTCACATGCACTCAGGGTTGCTATTGTAGTGTGCTCCAGCTGTCTGCATAGGACTGTGGAAAGAATATTCCCATTCTTACTCTGACTTGTGAAATGAATAAGATACGTCTTTTTCTTTTAAAAACAAAAAAGATATAAATCAAGTGTACCTGCTTTCAAATGTGACTCAGATTCTATCTTGACTCTCTAACAGAGCCAACCAAAACTTCTTTGGCCTGCTGTGCCAGTAGCAGTAGCACAATCCTTAATCCTTACGAAATAACTATGTAAAATATTTAAATTAAAAGCTCTCACTCTTAATTCTTTTAGATCAACCCAAGGAGCTAGGCTGCTTCTGAAATGCTGTTGTTACTTTGTTGTTCACCATTCTCTTTGCTAAACTTTGCTGGGCAATATAAATGGTTCCCTGGCCTGAATTATTATTGTTACTTGACATCTATAGCCTTACAAAATAATTTGAAAGAATGTAGATTGATATGTGCAATCCCATCTGGGCTCCCTGAAGCTAGTGTTCTGGATAAGATGCCAAGAGCTTGAAAGCCTTAAATATTCATTCATGATGAGTCATGGATGCTTGCAGAAAAAGTCAGTGCATGGATGACCAGGTTCTCCATTGAGAAAAACTGATAAATAGATGTGGTCAGTAAAGATTTGATTTAACTCACTCCTCAGGGACATTCAGTTTTAATCACTTATATCACCATTGGGCATATTCATCACTTTTAATAGATAGTTTCATTTTTAGAATTAAGGAGGTTTTAAAAAATAGTATCTTTTATTTGAAAAAGTAGGTATACACACCATAATGCAATTTTTACATTGATTTGCACCAACAAGAACTTTATTTGGCATGAAAACAGATTCATACTTCTGAAATAATTAGATGACCCAGCTTCATTTCAGTTAATCACGAATGTTTGGAGAGTCATCACATCCATCACCAAACAGGATTTTAAATTGTATTTTATAACTTGTTTGTCCTAGTTAGTTTTCATTCAACAAAACTACCAAATATTTCAGATGAAATACACATATTTCTGATTTTCTGGGTTCATTTTATATACAGAATATGTGAAACTGATTTTTTAAAGGCTTTTTAAGCCATTGCTTTTTACTTGACTCCTCTCTCTCCCTCTCTCCCTCTCCCTCTCTCTCTGTTTTAGGTGGGGACCAGGGACTGTTGAACACTTTCTTCAGCAGTTGGGCAACTACAGATATTAGCAAGCATCTCCCATTTATTTATAACTTAAGCAGTATTTCTATTTACTCCTACCTCCCAGCATTTAAAGCGTAAGTGGATGAGTATGCACACAGACACCGTAGGCTTAACTGTCTATAAAGTATGCATGATTTGATATTCATTCTGTCACTACTGCTTCCAGACTGAAATAGTGTCAGAGGAATTACACTATTTGCTCTTGATGGCAGGGCAAGGACTGCTGCAGCCAAAATGAGAATAAAGCAATTGACATGTTCATACTATGTCCTATAGTAGGTAATACTTATCAGTATCCAACTGTAGTTGGTATCACTTTTTTCAGAATGAATAATCGGAATTACATGGTTATGTTGGAATGTGTTAGCACTCCTTTGTTCCACATCAGCAGTAAAAACCAGCAAAATTTAAAAGGACTAGTTAGTTACCACTGCAAAGGACCCCATTAGAATTGTCTGAATTCGCAAATGACTATTCAAAGAATTGCAGTTACAGCTAAGAAATCAGTTCTTTATGATGTTCTCAGTGATTCACATAAGGAAGAATAGCAAGCTTTTAAGCTGGAGGAAGACCTGATTATCATAAGGTGATCAAGGCAGATGGCCCTTCCAAAAGTTGTAACTTTTGGTAATGCTGTGTAAAAATGAAGGGCTAAATTTATGTGGTTGTCTAGCACAACATCAGTAAAACAATATCCCAAAGGAAGACTGCTTGTATTGTGAGCGTGGATCAGAAGGAGGCATGGTTGTGTAGATTGGACAGTACTAATGGAAGCCTAACAATCATGGAATTGGTAAAAGTGGATATTATGGAGAACTCAGAGCAGCTGGAGTCTGAATCATAAAGGTAGTAGAACCTTTTGTTTTGCTTTGGTTGGAAGGTTAAGTTGCAGGGCAAATCTCTTGGAAGGCTTTGAACCCTTAGTGGGCAAATTTGGTGCTGATGGTGGTAGATAAGCATCAGTGGAACTTCTGGGACTGATGGATTTGTTCAATTTATCAAAAAAAAAAAAAAAGATGAACCAAGAGACAGTTCCTGGGATATGGTGGAGGGCTTGGAAGATGTCTAGCCTTATAAGACCAGAAAATCCACAGTGTATATGCCTATTTAAGGAGAGAAGTTTGCTTCCATAGTGCTTACATTTATGAAAAGAGTTCCTTAAGACCAAAGGTCAAATGCTTTCTTATTCCCATTTTTGTCCCACTTTTTAGCTAAAACTTCGACCATTGAAGAGGCTTTTTTATCTTTGAATTTCAATGGGGCAATCTCAGGGTATTCTTGGTGTCACAAAATGGAGACTATGACCACATTTAACTTTCTTCCCTGATATAACCTACCTTGGTAGCATGTTCATTTCTGGAGTGCTTATGTTTCCTACTAAACTGCCATTAATTGCTGGCATTAGGTCATCTTATATCTCAGGGAAAGCCAAACAAATCTATCTAAATGCTACCACTTGGTACATCCAGAAGCATGTGTGCAGTTGTATGAACAAGTCTCTAGGCAACATTGAATGATGACGAGTTTAATAGAGCAGCTGACGTAAGCACTGTTTTCATTGGTTAAGGTTCAACTGTGTCTTATGATCTGAGCATCATATGAGATACTGTTAAGTTAAAATTAGAACCCTTATTTTGGGATGTTAATGCAAACTGGAATGAATACATAGTACTAAGCGGCTGGTGGAGAGAGTATCTGGCTTGGTGAATGGAATTGTGATGTAATTGTGATTGCAAGCAGCTCCTCTTGCAACATGAGGTATACTACAAAGAATCCTATATTCCTGTTTGGACTACATGGAGTCCTTAAGTTCCCTTCTTGTAGCCCTTGGTGGCATTCTGGCCATAATTGCTGAAATTTTACAGCAGGATTTTTTACCATTTTGAAGTAGGGAACAGAGAACAACTATAAGATAAGCCCTGAAATAGGCGTATCATCGTTTTAAAAAACACAAAAATCTGCCCAAATTCCTTCCCCAAAGCCACTTCCATGGACGTGTATGATGTTTCTCTGTCCTACCAAAATGTTAAGCATGGCCATGTCTGATACTAGCATGCCATTAGAGCAGGGTAATCAACTGTGGCAAATGCAACAGCCCCTGAAATGGGCTTAAATTTTGTTATGGTCACACCTAATGCTTTTTAAAAGTGGAAAATATATTTTACAAAAAATAGGTGTGAACTCCAAGTTAAAAAAATATTTTTGTAAAATCCCAAAGAGGTTAAAATAGCTCATTTAGGGTTTTTTGTTTTTGCTCTGTGAAAAAAGATGGTGAGTGTGGAACAAATAGAGTCAATTAACAATGTTTAGAATATTTATTAACTTACTAAATAACACACCAAATCAACTTGTTTTTCCCATACAATACTTAAAGACACCTTGTAGAACTGGTTTCATGTTCAGTATCACTCTTTGCTCTAATATGCTGTCTATCCAATTAATAAAGAGACCCAGGATCATGTTATTACAGCTACATACTAAGACTTGTTGACAGTGTATATCCAAACCTTCTATAATATAAATGAGGAAAGGTGAATGTCTAGAGTCTGGCAGGTAGGTGGTAGGCATTTGGTTGTAAAAAGTAAGAAATACATCAATACCAATTTACAATATCAAGACTAGTGAAAATTGGAAGTCAGGGTGGGGCTTAATGAGCACGTCTCAGGAATGAACTTCAGTGATGTTCAGTGTTCTTGCTGTTCACATGACAAATACAAGCTGTATTAATTATGCCTTATATGCATGATATAAGATTTCAGATACAAGAATCCAGATCCAGATAAAACGTTGGGTTTAAATATATTTGACTTTAAAAGAAGACTGAAAAGAAACTTAAGCCATTATTCTTTCAGGCTATACACAAAGAATATCTACGCTTGCATTAAGGTGCTGTGACTTTACCCACACATGAAGATGTCCTCTTCTTTTGGCAGGTTTGGGATGAATGCTAAAGTTGTGCACTTTCTGGGCAGAGTGAAACCATGGAATTATACATATGACTCCAAAGCAAAAAGTGTCAAAGAAGACACTCAAGATCCCACTATGATTCATCCAGAGTTCCTCAATATGTGGTGGGACACTTTTGTCACAAATATCTTACCATTACTTCAACAGCATGGTGTAATCAAAGATACAGCTACTGGTATAAAGGCGGTATGTTTCATAAATGGACACATACTACTTTGACATGGGATGTGGGAAAAGGATGATTTTTTTTTTTGGCTTGGAATTGAGTTGGTCTGAAGCTAGCATGATTGCTACAAAAACAGCTTGCAACTGTGCATTAGCTAGTGAGCTGACCAGTCATAAGGACTGCAACACTTCCTTTTCTGCTCCCTACAAATGCAGCACATTGGTCTGCATCTCTTATTAGAGTACCAAATAATAGTTGAAGTTCTAGACTGTCCTTAAGGGGCTAAGGGGTAGCCAAAACACAAACAGTGACAAGCCTACATATACAGCTTCAGCAGTAATTGTTAAAAAAAATTCAACAATTTTTAAAGTGAGTGTTTGGAGAATGGGGATATGAGCAGTATTTAACCTAGAGCAGAGAAAGATTGAGCAGGGTCAAAGGTATAGACTCCAGAGATCAACATTCAGGGGAAAAGAAATCCCTGAAATAAATTTACAACCCCTTATTTCCTGAATCTCTCCAGTTTAGTTAAATCATCCTAAATGCAGTTAGCAGTGACTTCTTTGAAACACTGCTGAAATGTGTCCCTAAAAACTACTATTTCTTCCAGAGCTTATGGGAAATGCTATAGAACAAGGAAAGAATGCAGACAAATATATTTTTTCCATCTTTATTGTCCAGCCACCTTTTAAAATTGTATCTTCCAATACAATTTTGGTATAGACCACCTTTCAATGCTAGAGTATGAAGAAATGAATGCCAAATGGAATTTCAAGGCACTTCAGGAGGGGAAGTACAGATTAAAATAGGGTCAGATGTTTTGTGGAAGTTCAGAATCTTCAAAACCAGTGGTGTTTTGCACCCCCACCCCCATATTTTGGACAGTACCTCAGATAGAATGGTTGCATATTTACCTGCACCCAGCAGAACTTTGAAGGATGTGATTTGCATTAATGTCAAGTTCATTACAATGGATTGGCATTCACTTTGAAAATGTTTGGAGAATTTCCTCTAAGCATTCATGATTCCTCTACATTTTCTTGACAGGTTAGGTACAGTCCAGAGCTCTGTTAAATGCCAGCAGGCATCATTTAAGTTGAATATCAGGGATTTTTTTTAGTATCAGATCTACTTGGCAAACCTAGTTGTGCATTTTTAAAGCAACCTTCCAATGACACCATCCCATTAATTAATTGTCATTAAATGTTGGTTCAGATTGGAGTATGCACCGAGACCTCTCAAGGCTTCATACTATGCACTGTGCTTGGCATCAAGTTACTTAAGAGAAAATTTCTAGTAAATTTCAGTCAGGAAACAGACCATGGAGAGATGCTTGCAGGGGCTCATCCGCTCTCTATAATGAACTGGTGTGTCTGATAAGTTGAGAATGAACGAAGGGCAGTATTGTGCCAACTGTCTTAAAATTTGTGTAACAGCAATCTTACAATACTGTGCCAACAGAATTTGTGTGGTTTTTACTTACCTTACATTTTTATGTGTCTTGCCAGTTAAAAAAAACTTGATTCTGGCTTCTCATGCATGCAGACTAGTAATGCAGCATTGACTACTTAAGCTTGATATACAGAAAACACAATAATTAAAATCTTAGCCCTGAGACTAAACATACTGATCTATTCTTCAGCTGTGCTTTCTGTTGTCTGTATTTCAACTTTCTAATGAACTATTTGCAGCTATCGGGCTTGGTCTATACACTGGCTTTCTCTTGTGGCTTCTGTAGAGAGGTATGAAGAACTTAAACCTACCTGTCTGCTATCTCATTAACTTAGATGTTATTTTTATTTATATATTCACAGCTCTTTAAATTGTGTAAATGGTGCTTGCTGCTTTGCATGGGATCTCATTGGTTTTCCTACCTTCTGCTTGGTTACTTTATGCTTAAGCTTTTTTGTAGTGGTGCAATTGTACCTCTCCAACGTATCTTTCATTTCATTTTAGGAGGAGGTAACAGAGGCAGTGTCCCACCTGTCACTTTCAGCAGCAGTGTCCCATTTGCCACCATCACCACCAGCTATGTCCTCAGAAGAACGTAAAGAAAGATGGGAGCAAGGCCAGGCTGACTACATGGGAGCAGACAGCTTTGACAACATCAAGAGAAAACTTGACACCTACCTCCAGTAAAAGCACTTGTATTTGCTCCCCGAAATATCAGCAATACAAGGACTTGTTTCAGAGCTGTAGCAACTAGAAAAGTCAGCTAGGGTCAGTTAAGTTTGCCAGCAGCTTTGCCACTGCTCAGCTGAAGGCCGTTGGTAATACTGCAGGTAAGAACTGAGCAAAAGCTGTTTTAAATATGAATTCTTGTGCCAGTTGTGTCCAGCAGTCAGATCTTTTTCTTTGCTCAAAAACTCGTGAATAGAACAGGACACTGGCCTGGCCTGAAACATAGTATTTAGACCTAGAAGACTGTGCATTACCTCTCCTTCCTCTCACACACATACACACCAACATGTTCTGCTTGCTACATTAAAATAATGGCTAGAGATTCAGGCAGCTATAATGGAAGAGCCTTACAACAATAGCAGACATACATGCAACTTGGTAACTCTAATGTTACTTTTCTGCCAGTTCCAGCCATTCTGACCAGATTTCTATGCACAAACCTACAGCATGGCAAATGCTTTTGTTCAGTTCTCTGTATTACTGGGACTAGTAAATCTTTGAACTGTAATGGCACTCAAAGTACAAAATAAAAACATTGATGAAACTTATCAACTTATCAAGTGGCAGTAAAATCTGTGACCCTCTGACATGTCTTACTTAGCACTTGTAGTCTGTATCATTAACACACTTCTCAAATCAATCCCACTGAGGATTTTATTAAAAGTTGTTCAGGCATAAGTTTGTATTCTACTTAAAGGACAAAGAGGATGTATATATTAGTTGAAAGATCACCAGGATGGCACTTCTGGATGGGAAAAGAATAAGAGAGAAGATAATGCTGTCATAAGGTTGTGTCAGTTCTCACTGTATAGACTGGGCATTTCTATATAGCTTTTAAAGCATACCACTTTAACTGCCCAGAGTCCCCCCATGTGGGGGAGATGGGCGGTGATAGTTTGATTGATAAATAAATAAACAAACTAAAACACCAGCCCTTGCTATAATTATCATCTTAAGTAATTAGAATATTTGACAGAAATTCAAATGATCCTTTTATTACACATCTGCCACTAGAATGGCTAAAACTATGTTGCACAGTGTGGTGACAATGTTTAATAGGAAATATTGCTATTATTGAATAGTGTTATATCAATTATAAATACCTACTTGTAAGATACATGTGCAGAACAGCACTAAACCTCTAGATAGGAGACTTGTACTACCTGTTCTCTTATAAGCTGGAGGAAATCAAAGGCAAGTTACTAACCTAGATGAAATTTGTTTCCTTTCACTATAGTAATAATATAGTCAATTACCAAATTATCTTAGATTTGCTAAGTACCAATAAGCAAAATATCCCCTTAAGCGTTAAGCAGGCAAAATTCTGGGGGCTTTCTAAAGTGTTTTGAAAGGGAGGAGTTTTTGAAAAAATAAAAGTGCAATCCAATGAAAGCTGAATATGCTTTGCTATCAAAGTCACTGACTGAAGATGGAAGAAATACAGAGTTTGCTATATCACTGTTTTGATACAGCTTTTACCAATTTTACTATTTTGAGGGGGGGGGAAGTATCCAGCATAGATTGTAATGCTAAAAGAATTTGGTGGGTTACTAATTGTTTTTAAAGATGGAAATATTGGTGCACTCTTCAGGCCTAAGAAAATGGGCAAAGCTATCTGCTTCTAGGGATAGTGAGTTAAGTGAGGTGGTGCCCACTCATTCGAGTCACTGCAATTAGTGTCCATAGAGAGCCCTTTTATCCATGGAGGTCTTCTCCATGGATAAAAAGAGGGACTTTGGAGTGTCAGAATTTTCAATTGTGTGGAAAAAATCCACAGATAGAAGAAAACTTCTATCTTCAACATTAGTCCTATATAAATGAATGGTGGTGAGAGGGGAATTTTAAATCCTTCTGAACTCTAGTAAAATCTTACCATTTTCAAAAGCCTGAATAATCCTAAAATTTAGCACTTATGCCCAGAAATACAGAAAAACATAAGCTTCTAGTTAATAGAGCAGCCCAAAGTCTCAATAAACAATTTTATTTGCCTAGAAATTCACAGTAATAGTTTTATGCTACTCCTGACAGTGGAAACTCAGTTCAAATGATTACTTATTTTCCAGTAAACACAAACCTAATGCAGGCATAAAGGAGGTTTACAAGCCTGATACTTTTACTTAACTCTCTCTGTTCAGTTGAACACACCTTGACTCCCTTTTCAGATGCTTCCACTAACTTGGGGAAGTATGGGGTAGAGTTGGCAGGGATGCCACTGCTAGCATATGCATCTCTTCTTTATTTTATGCTAATACACATTATTTGTATGCCTTGTTCTATTCAGTTGCTAATATATAGTCTAATACAAAACGCAATACACAGAAACATTAAACTCCAGAGTGCAAAGCTTCAGCATTTACAAAGTAAACTTGCAACAGATGTAGATATACTCCTAGCAAAAATTTTACAACTTAGGTGTTTACATAAAAATTAGTCAGAATCAAGAACATCATTTTGATTATATACTATATATGTTCAACTCTAACGAAGCTTTGCTGTCAATATAGAAACGTAAAATTTAGACTGAGTTCACTACATGAGAGTTTGTTACTGCTCTGGACCATTTGCCTAGTATGAGTTAAATATACTAATGATTCTTCCTCATTTGCTGTTTGGAACAAAAGTTTTAAAAAACTCAAAATTATTACACACATTTTTAACCATCATGCTGTTTGAACATGTAACATCACCCTTATTTATACAGATGAATTTGTTCCAATATTTTAAATTACATATCCATCAGAGTCCTGATTTCACTCATTTTTGTTTCACTAGCAGAAGGTTTTTTGGTTCCAAAGGCTCCAACTGCAAGTTCCCTCTTCTTCTTCTGGATTTTAAGCATATTTTCTTCCACAGAATTCTTCACAATGAACTAGGGCAATTTTAAAAAAAGGTAAAGCAAAAAATAAAAAAAATAAACCACCACTACAAAGCTACTTATCTCAAGCAACTTGAAAAACAATTATAAAATATAGCTGTGTTATCGCATGAAACAGCAAGTAAACAAATACTAGAAGTTACTGAGAAAATGCTATAATGAGTTTTCAAAAGAACAAGTTATTTTGGAACTGCAGATACAACTTTATACCCCCTTGCAGCAATGTAGCAAATGTATTTTGAAATAGATTGTTTCAAAATCTGAAAAAAAAAGTCAGATTTCAACATTTATATTTCTAACTGGATGGAGAAGTGAACTTTTACTTCTCATTTTTCCATCCAATCTTATAAAACAAAAGATACTTTGCTAATGAAAACTGTCCATTCAGCTGTAACTATTTCTTGTGTGCTCTATTTGATGGGACACCACATTCCCCTTAGGAAGAACTAAGTGGACAGATGGTAGTTACTTCTCTGTTAGTTTCCTCCTATTACAATTATACAGAATTCTCTGGCTTAGAGTTGTATGTATTTCTACGGTAGAGTTTTAAATAATAATTAAGGGTTTCTTATTACAGATGGTTAAAATAATGATCAACTCACCTTGGTGATGGTAACATCCTGCTTCTGCCCAAGTCTGTGACATCTGTCAAAGCACTGGTCCTCTGCAGCAGGATTCCAAGCCTAAGTTGTACCCAAAGGAATATGTATTCATATCTAAGATTTCCAAAACTTATTACTATAGTCCTGAAAAAAGGATTTTACTCCACCTCGTTTCAGAATACTGTTAGAAATTGCTTGTTGATGGAAAATTAATTTTTATAGCAATTTTTATTAAAAATTAGTTTCAACAATAAAACTAAAAAAAAAGAAAAAGAAAAAATAGAATGTGCAGAAAAGAAAAAAATAGAAAGAAAAATAGAAAAGAAAAATAAGAATATAGTATAGTAAAGAAAAAGAAAAGAAATACATACATGACTTCCCCCTTCATCACAACGAGTATAAACTATTTTAGTAACTTATCACCTTCTCTTAAAATACAATAAATGATCTCTTCTTCCCATATCCCATCTCTTACCTATAAACAAATCCTCATCCTTTCAGTCCTGATGTCCATTAAGGGCTACCAGAGATAATAACTTACCTATTTTAAAGTTGATCACATAAACCAACTTTATATTTCTTCCTTTTACTTTTAATAATCTTAATCTTTGGTCCCTTCAAATAATGTCCTAGAACTTGATTTCTTTTCTTTTTTTTTTGTCCCTTCTCACAAAATTCTTCAAGGCTTTAACAAGCCTCTTTTGTAAATCCAATACAGAAAAATTATCCAGGTCACTCTTTTGGTTTATTACTTGTATATCCCTTTTAATGATTAACACATCAGCCAGTTTCTTTTGTATGTCTAGTGTAGCATCTTTTTCCATATTCTTGTAGCCTGTCATTTTAAAATCCACTTTCAGATCAGTCTCACTCGTCAGGTGAAACTTGTTCCTCTTCCATAACACCTTTTAAACACCCATCGTTCAAAAATGTCTTTCAATATGTCCAATGTTACAATATTTTGCTTCATCCTGTATTTATAAGTTGAAATTAAGCATTCTTCTCCTTTAGTTGTAATCTTTATTTTCTTCTAGTTCCCCCTAGTGTCTAACCCTCAAAGTCCCATCATATCGTTTTTTTAAAAAAGAATTCAAAAGAACAGCATTTTTCCACAGGAAGGATTCTTATAATTAATTCCAAAATCATTGCCCTTTTGCTGTTTATTAAAAAAAAAAAATTAAGTCCTTAAACTTGTATTTAAAACTTCTTTTGTTAAGGATTGAAGGAAACTCACCCGGTGTTTTCAGACTTGTCAATCCAAACGTTCCTAATAGGTGAAAAGCAGTTAACAAGCAGTTAACTAACTATTTCCGAAAGTGATTAAAAAAGGAAAGTCAGTGTCTTTCAAAGGCACCAACTGTGGTTTGAGCAAGATAGCTATTCCCTTGTTTCCCAGAGCTCTACAGCCACCAGAGACCACTGTCTTGCAGTCTCCTCGTGAGTAGCAGCTGTCTGGATCAGCTGTGAGGGATCTCAAGTCCTCTCCTTGTCCAGAAAGGAATTCCAAAGAGCCGCTCTACCCACTGGCTCTTCATTCTGCCATGGTCATCGGCTGTCATGAGTGAGGATGGCGAGCAGGGGGCTCCCATCCAGACTGTCAAGCGCATGCGTAGCACTGATAAATTGTTCAGCCATTCAAAGAGACACAGATCAGGACCGCCTTAACCCTTGGGGGTTATATGTCTGGGTTTTCCCCACGCTTCTTCAGTTTGTTAGGATTCCTGTTAAGTACTAGCAATAAATATTAGAGACCAGTTCCTTGTCTCAGCGTGTTTCCTGGTTGTTAGGACATCGGCTCTGCTTTTAGCAGAGCTATCTTCAGTTCACCATTTCTTCCTCAGAAGTCCAGAAAACTTTTTTTGTATTTTTTTTAAAAAACAGCCTCATTTGCTATTTATGCTTTGTTACATGCAGCGCAAAACCTATTCTTGTGAATATTACATCTTGCTACATTTCAGTTCCAAGTAATTAACAGTGTGTGTTGGTGGCAAGCATTCCATTTGAAAAAGTTGAACCAGTCAAAGAATTAACGTGAAGAGCACACATATATCATCCAGATAATAGTTTAGGTTTTAATCCTACCACAGTCAATGTGGTGAAAAGTTGCTTTTCCCCTATTAGAAAGAAATTCCTCATTCATTCTTAAGTATAGGTTGCATGGAATACTAAATGCCAGATGGACTAAGCAGGGAGTTTATACTTACAGGATCCATTAAAAATACCCGGGAAGCTGCTGTTAGATTCAGACCAACTCCACCGGCTTTCAGTGATAACAGCATTAAAGTTGGAGACCCAGTTTCATTGCTTTGGAACTGCCGAATTGCTTCTACTCTTTGTTTCTGAGTCATAGACCCATCTAAACGAACGAAGGCAAACCCAGATTCCCTGAGAAACAAGACCAGCATGTTGAACAACAGTCAATCTATTTATATCCAGACCTTTGGAATGAAGTTTTGATTTTAAAGTTTTCTCCAAATCTCCTCCTCCTCCTCCTCCTCATCATCATCACTAAAATGATGCTTAATTGCCAGTGACTCTGGGTGGGTTTTTTTAAATTATTTTTTCAGAATTATTTTATTCAAGGGTATTTCTTACTTACGTTAGTGGAGTTTCTATTACAGACAGAAATTTTGTGAACTGTGAAACAATTAAACTCTTAATAGCTGGATTTTGGTTTCTTAGTTCAATCAAAGCATGCATCAGTGCATTGACCTGAAAGACAAAATAATTCCTTTTTAATTTTTAAAAATAAAAGCTTTTTTCTGGCTTTTTCATTATTACAAGGAGGTCCATGTACATTTTCAGAGTCTTGTGTGCCAGACTAACATAATTTCATTTTCTGCACCTCAATATGCAATATCCTTCCACTTAGGCAAGTAACAGAAAATTAGCTATCTCAAATTAATAGTGAAATGTTATAAAGACTGGAGAGAAAGCTAGTTTCTTTTATGGAAAGTTGTATTTCCGAGATCTAGATTCTTAAACCTGAGAGATAGCTAATTCATAGTGCTAATTTAGTGCTGTATAGAATGGTTTTTGAAAAGTAGTAGTAATCATAGACTCAAATCAGGCAATTTTCAGCTCTGAAAACATACTGATTTTTATTCTTGTTATAATAATATGCCTTATTATAGAATCATAGAGTTGGAAGGTGCCATTTACACTATTAAGACTAATATCTTACCGAATGGAAAAATCCAAATCCTACCCCTTAACATAGAGAAACACATACAGACTTGCTGATGCAGGTCTTCTATAGTTTTCATATCATTTTTGTAAGGAATACTACTGTTTTTATATCATGACTGAGGTTAAGGAAGAATGAACACTCTAAAAATCCCAGCCTTCCTGCAGCCATCATTGCCACCAATGTCCCAATATGGCATATACTACCTACTTATCCTAATCTTCCCAGTAGCTTCCTTCCCTCCCTCCTCTCAGGTGCTGCCATGCCAAATATCCCAATACAACGTCTCTCACTGTCCCACCCATCCCATATCTTCCTAGTGCCTTTTCTCCCCTCCCTCACCATAGATGATGGTGATGATGATGATGATGATGATGATATCCGTTCGTTCATGTCCAATTTTCAGCAATGCTATGGACCAGCTCTCTCCACAGTTTCCGATCTTGTACAGCTTCTTTTGGCTCCCCAGAGCTACCATTGCCAGTGTCTATGGTTTTTTCCCATTCTTATACCCATCTCCTGAACCACTCTTGCCTGGAACAGCTACATTTTGTTCTATATCCCAGTGTAGACCAAAACATATTAAACACACCTTTTCATTTTGCGTATGACCTACCTAAAGCAACCTGTTCCATGTACAGAACATTTTGTACATCATTAATTGATAGATAACTGATTGCCTCTTTTGAATTTTAATTAAAATTCAGTCAAGAGAATCCAGATATCAAAATTCTAAAGTCAGTTTAGTTGTGGCTGCAACTAAAAACAAGTTTGCAACCACATACCAGCGTAGGAGACAAAGTAACAACAAGGCAAAGATAGGGAATTGGCAAGACTGGCTGCCTGGATGCCAACAACCTTTGTGCCACATTGAACAGGAGCTGGCTTATGCAGCAGAGTTCTTCTACATTCATCTGGGAACTGTTTATGGTCACTGATGAAGATTGATTACTTAGCATTTTTCTTTCAAAGCATATCTACAAGACTGACAATTCAAATTTCTTCCAATACTGAAAGGGCTTTTTTCCCCCCTGTCGTAAACGCTCTCTAGCTGCTTCTTTAACCATTGCTCAAAAGAAAATACCTCAAAGTGCTCATTTAACAGACTGGGTTCAAAATGTGCAGTTCTAAACAATTTATCCAAATATTGCACTATTTGTAATGCAACACTTTGATGTATTTTAATACATGTTTTTATGAAGCAGCAAATATATATATATATATAAAATTCAAATGTAGAATTTACCTTTGAACTAGATACCCATTCCTGTTTAGTGTTTTTTTCATTATGAGTTTCCTCCAAAGGGCATTCTATTAAATGTTCTGATGAAACTTCCTTCCTACAAAGAGGACATTTGGCATTTGCCTGAAAAACAAAATTATTTATTTCTTCTTAAAATGCATACCTGCTTATTTGGAAGCCATGATTAAATTTAAAAATTGCTTGTTTGCATACACTTTTTAAAAATGTGAATATTTTAACATGCAGTTTGTCCCAAAAGATGCATAATCAAGTTGACCAAGTATTTTACCTGGAATCTAGTTTTATCCTACTGAAACAGAAACTTAGAACAAAAGTCAAAAACACAGCATTCATGGGTATTTGTCACCCTACCGCTCTCCAAAAAATCCTTGATGCTCCCCAATTTGAGCTAAAATGAAATGTTTTTAAAAATAAAAAATGGCCAAACTTTTAAAAGATTTAGGACAATTTTAAATCACATTAGGCCTGAAAAAATTGCTGATCCCTACTTTAGGACATATACAGCCTATACATATAATCTCTGTAAGAACAAGTACGTTGCATTAAGACATCCTTCTAGGTGTAGTTAACTGGGTGACAAGATTGAGGGCATTCATGAAATCTTTGCCCCCTCTCCTCATTGCCCTCCACTTGTTGAGGGATAATTTTTGCAGCAAGGAACTTTTTCTACTCATAGATTTCCCTGCATGATACAGAATTCTGATCTTCCATATTACATGGGTAGAAAAAGTACCTAAGGGATGGCAACAGAGTTGACAAGCACAGCTTCAATCCTTTTCCCTCCTTGTGTGTTTTTCTGAAAACAATGTCTACATAGCTAGAGGTTCAAATCGTGCTACAAAAAAGCTTAATGTAAAAATATGTATTCATCAAACTAGAAAGAGCAGAGCCAATATATAATTGTGCTGCCCCAGTAGGCAACTATTCCAAGAGATTATATGAACTTTCAACCTGAAGTATAGAGATTTTAGAACCTTTTTTTCCTAAGAAAATTTGGCTCAGTGGCAACATTTAGTTGCTTTGTTTTACAGCGCCTTTGTGCAGAGATTCAGTAATTTCTCTAGTAGTGAATACTTTTTTTTCCCAAATTCCCATATAATTGATAATCTGTACAGAATGAACTGTAGTTCTTTAACAGAGCTGTAAATAAATCACCTAAATAAAATCTAAAAACAGCTGATATCTCATTAATTCAACTTGTTTCATTTTAAAATAAATATGCAAAATGTTACCGGAGACATTAAGTTCAGTGCGAAAGTACCATAGGACATCAGGGAAAGTTTACACTAATGCAAGCAGAACAAAATAAAAGAATGAAGCACTGTCCACTCACCCAGTACTAATGCACATAACTCTGAAATAATTCATTACAGTTGACTGAAGGCGATAACTGACCTTCTCTCTTTGGATGACCTCACAGATGCATGGCTTACAAAACACATGGGCACAGTGTGTTATCACAGGAAAAGCCAGTGAATCTAAGCAAATAGCACATTCTTCATCTGATCCAGAGCTTAGAACTAACTTCATCTTTTGTATTAATCTGTCACGGAGTTCTTCAGAATTACCTATGTATTAAAAAGAAATACTACAGATAGGGTTTGTTAATTGTGCATATAATAGGACTGTGCATCGCTTCAGATTTGATTCCAAAAAAGTGCTTTGGAACTGTCATTTTTCAGCAGTCTAACCTGATTCCCAAACCAGAGCTTCCTTTTCTGAACTGAAACTGAAGCAATGCACAGACCTAACATATATGGTGTTACAAAGTACCAATCTATTATATAATAGTTAAATAAAAAAATATCCAGGTTACGTATCTACTGAATTGTTAAAAAGTACTCACTTTCTACAGAACTGGATGGAGATACATTGGGACAGAGCCAAGGGTGACAACACAATTGTCTCAATCTGAGCAAAGCACCAAGAACATCTGCATAGTGGGCCAAGATGCTCCCCTCAGTAAAATACCTAAAGAATAATTTTGACATTAAAACAAAAGTATTATAATAGAATTCTACAAATTCTAACACAATTCCAATGCAAAAATTTTGATCCAGTGAACCATGCACTCTTCCATTTCTTCCACCTGCTCTCATGTCTTAAAACAAGCTCTTTCCCATTACATTCATATTAAGAAACTTGTGATTTTATCTCTGAGAACAAATCAATCTAAGTCACTCAATATAAACTATGCTTCATTTTTTAGATTCCATTTCGCTTTACCATTCATAATGGATGTAATTGTAATAGAAGTTACAGTTTTGCTTTGGCACCAGCAAAGAGCAGAAATACATGGGCAAGTGCATGCCAGTTTTGGACAGTAGAGAAGATTGTAAAATAGAAATATTAGTATGCAATATTCACTCACACACAGAACTGCAACACAGCACAATAAATATACTGAGTGCAATTTATTTTATGTTTTGAACAATTGTTCTTAGTGTTTGTCCCACTGGATTGCAGGGTCCACTTATTTTGCAGTGTGCTTACTTAGTTCACGCAGCAAAGCTATCAGTGCATGATGAGATGAGGGGTTTGCTTTTCAGCCAGCTTATCACAGGAGCTGGATGCTGATTTGGGCAGAGAAGAACTGACTGGGCCACAGTCACCCAACTTGCCTCCATGCCTAAGGGAGGACTAGAACCTGGGTCTCCCCACTCCTAGTCCAGTACCTTAACCATTACACCATACTGGTTCTCACGCATGCATAATGGCAACTATATTTCTATTCTAACCAATAATTGCAACTAAAACAAGATACTGTTAATTGTATTAATAAATGGAAATTGTCCTGAATGAGTGATAGCCTGTATTCCTGGAAACCAACAACCCTAATTTCACATGCAACTGAAATCCTCTAGCGCTCAACCACATCTGTATGAACAATTATATCCTATCAGGAACTACCTGGCTAAACCTACTGTCATATTTTGAGAATACCCTACTTTGTATTAAAACTACAATCATGCAACAGATTAGAATGAATGGATGTTGCTATATTCTCCATAATTTATTTTAATCTGGTCATCATTTATTAATCATATTAGCACTGTTTCTCATAATAGATTACCTCTTATACAAATGTCATTCTTGATAAAATCCACTTTTTTCATAAATCAGAATTTAATGCAGCTAATGGAATGTATTTTTTTCCATTTAACAGCTGGCACTATTTACCTGCTTATAGCAGCTTTACTCTCATTTTTCACAGACTGATAGATAACACTTTCTTCGTCTGTAAGTGTAATATGCTGAATAAATACTTTGCGTTCTGGGAGCTTCAAAACTGGATTCCCATTAACTTTGCTTGTTTTAGTTCTTCGAAGAGTAATGCTCTTAATTAGGGATTGTAAACGTCTAGAAAAATATGGAAATATTCACAAAACAATCTATAATATCAGACATAAAAATACAGAGATATTCACAAAACAATCTATAATATTGGACATATTATACATATAATTGCAAAGCTAACTCTTGTGCACAAGATAAAGTTGCATATTTTCTAAATGTTATCTAATATTGAAGATTTCAATACTTAAAGGACTTTTAAAGAATATTTTAAATGATGAAGGTACTAGTTTATATATGTACTGTACTGATCTTTATAGAATATCCAGAACGTATTTGATGCAGTTTATACTTAAGCCCTCTTTCATCTCCCATAGTGACAGGCCGCTGGATTGTTCTGTGCCACCATGCTCTGTCTGTAAAAGGCTTCAACTTCAGGAAGGAAAGGAGAGACCACAAGTCCTTTAAAGAATTCTGAATAGGTGTGCCTAAAACAAGGACAGGTACAAAATAGAACAAAATACACTGTACATCACGCTTACTCAGTTTAGGTAAAATACGCGTTTGGCAAAAAAAAAGTATCTCATACAGCCACTCCTCACTTAGTGACCTAGTTATGTTCCAACAACTAGGTCATTAAGCAAAATGGTTGCTAAGTGAACATGTGACAGAGAGAGGGAGAGAGAGAGAGACGCTGTAAAGATTACTGTTTGCTTCCATCTCATTCTGTAATGGTATGTGGGAATAACTTTGAGACAGGGGGAAGAGCTGCAGCCAGGGCAACAGCCAGATAAGAGGCAGCTTAGCCCTCAGCAGGAATGTGGGTGTGGGAGACATCTCAGAAGGGACCCTCCCTAGTTACTTGGGCTGTAAAGTCGACAGGGGAGAAATGGACTTTCAGACTTGCAAGATCTGTTAATGTAACCTTACAATAAAGCAGAGCTAGTACTTCTGGGTGTGCTTCTTGTCTGGACTACCTCACAAGGCTGACACATTCAGATAAAGTTCTTTCTTACAGCTACGCCAGTGTTACTCTCACTCCGGTGTGCGTTGTTGTCAGGCTCACAAAATTTGGCTCTAAATGCATGCAGTAGTCAGAAAATGATTTTTTAATTACCATTTCTTCCCATCGTATTTGTGAATGGTCATTAACTGAGGTAGTTGCTAAACAAGGAGTGGGTATATATCTAAAACAGACACAGTTTGCCATAGTAGCACTTAAAGACATACGGAAGGCTGAGAAAGACTGGCAGGCAAATGGAAGCTCCTATGGTTACAAAGTAGTACATCAATATTGGTTGCATCAACAAAGTCTGACAATGGATCCTGGCAATCTTATTTCATCAATTAGAAATTTATTTTTAAAGGCAGCAACTGCTATGAAATACAGTAATCTTGTTATTTTCTTTACTTCACTTATTAAACATCCATAACCAGGTGTAGGATATTCAAAGTAGAATAATTTTAAACCAAAAATAAATCTTAAGATTTTTTTACTTAAAATGCATTAGTAATTTGCTCATGTAGTTGTACTGTCCTTTTCAAATTAATGTGAATTTTAATAAGGTCCTTATCCATTCATTAATTATTATGACAGTCCTAAATCAAACAAGCAAGAGCATTTAAATACAAGACTGAACTGAAGGACTACTGAGTCTTGTCATTCATATTTGTACATATGGATGACATTTCAAATCCTCAAAAAGAAGGACAATGAGCAATGTTTAGGAAGATGCAGCATTCTGTTAAGGCGACTGACCCCAACTTGGTACGTGATGCAATATTGGATTTACAGCATAAATACCTGTCAAAATCCATCTTCTTTGTGCATTTAGATCTAGAACAGCTTTTGTCTGTTGAGCATTTGGATTTCGTACTGTATGTCCTTCATCCAACACAACTCTCAGCCACTTTAATTTATGCAAAGGACTATTACTTCTGCTCTGAAAAAAATGTATTAGCCATTTTAGTATCTGAAATAAATAAAATGTTGAACAAGCATTTTGGGGTGAGTCTTTTTGTTCAAAAACACGCGCATGCGCACAGACAAGAAACTATTTTGCCTTTGACCACTTCATCAGAAGAACGTTTATGATTTTACAAAGCGGAATAGGCGAACCTGGCATATTTAAAGATCGTTTCACTGCTATACAAAGCATTCTCACAGCAGAGTGTTAGCATCTGGATTCATGTTTAGATTAGCAGTTCTGTGCCATCCCTATAATTGTCAATACCAGTAGACAGTAGCTGTTGACTGACCATGCCTGGGCCCAGAGGGTAAATAGGGTCAGGCCTGATTAATACTTGAATGGGCAAACTCCAGGGAATACATGAAAGAAGGCAATGGCAAATCAATACTGCTGCCAAAACATCATGAAGTCAGATGGAATCAAGCTCTATATGAAGAAGACTACTTCTTTTATAATTGTCAGCTCTTCCAGGTTATCTTCAGCCCTTTAAAGGAGGTAGGATCAACACAGAGAATGTTAGATGAAATCTGGTAGTCAAGTATGAAACAGCCATATTAAAAAGAAGGCTATAACCTACTTCTTAATGCCAAACAAAACACATGAAGGATACAAAGAATAAAGCAGCACTATGAAACTTCTCAGAGTGGTTTAAAAAAGCACTAAACTAGATTCAGCATGAACACATTCATAATTTGTATGAATTTTACATTATTCCTTTCTTCTTCCTAAAGAAAAAGCTGTTAGAATTTTTCACCATACTTACCCCATAGTCAGTAGCTAAAACGTTGTATGTTGTTAAGACAATATGCTGCTTGGAAAGTACTGTCGTATCTTTGCTGCGTTCTGAGCCATAGTAAACATAACTGTCCAGTTGAATATTTGGATCAACATGTTGTTCAAGCTGGTCCTATGATGAGAATTGACCAAAAAGTACAATTAACTGATTGAGCCCTAAATCTTACAGTATGCAAATTCTGCCCTAATCCTTGCTACATTAAGTTTCCTGGTACAGAAAAATAGGTTATAAAAGGGTAACTATTCACCTAACACAGATTTATTTCCTGTCAGTTGTTTCTTCAGTTATGATGCCACAGGAAATGCAATTAGTTTTAAGATATGTGAAGTTTGTGATTATCCCTCTGGCCTTGTACTGAAGAAAAGACTTAAAAAATGCCTTTTCCTCATCTTTCAGGTATAGGGATTAAGAACTTTAGTTGCTTTGGTAGAAGTGAAAACTGCATCATCATTTTATCCCACCTTTTTTACATATAACTAAAGGCAGTGAACATGCCTAATATCCTGCCTCCTATTTTCCCCACAACAACCCTGTGAGGTAGGTTGGGCTGAGAGAGAGTGACTGGCCCAAAGTCACCCAGATGGCTTTCATGCCTAAGGGAGGCCTAGAACTCACAGTCTCCTGGTTCCTAGGCCAGCACCTTAACCCACTATACCAAACTGGAAAGCACGTGAACTCAAAAAACTACAATGTGTCCTTTGCAGTTGACCAAGGACTCACTACATTACAACCAGAGTATAAAGGCAGGATAGAAAATAAACAAGTAAATAGATTTGGTAAATAAATACATTTAACTTGGCCCTGTAAACCAATACCCACTCACAAATAATCTCACACCATGGTAGCATGTGGTTAGCCTTGTCTGGATTTGGAAACTAAGCATGGTTGGGCTTATTACTTGAATGAGAGACCACCAGGGAATTCCAGAGTCATGGGCTGCACTAGGAAGCTAAAAACTTCCCAGAAAAAGGAAATGGGAAACCATTTCTGAACCACTTAAGAAAACTATTTGGTGGTGTCCATGTAGGTACCAGGAATCAGGCTTGTCTGAATAGTATCTTTACCCTTTTAGCTAAAAAAACCTTAATAAATGAACTTAATAAAACAATGATAGAGTTATAAGTCATCTATTCCAGCACTAATGCTTCATCATGTACTATTTTGCACCTCTACATCAAGATATTCTGTGTATGAGTTCTGCTCTGAGCTGTTCATCTTTCCAGTATTTTCTCCATTGGTTGAGGCTGTTAACAGGAGTGCTGAAAATGATTATATGCCCTAAATTATAAGGGCATAAATTCCTTCCCAACTGTCAGATGTAGAAATATGCTGAAACCATGACTGTGTATACTCTGGTCATTATTTTACTGGGCCACGTCTTTATATTTTGTATAAAGCTGAATGTCTGATGAAGCTAAAAGTTCTGTTTTCATTGATTTCTGCTACCCACTGCAACCCTCCATTTCTTCCAAAATGCTGTCCCAAGGACCGGTGTACTTTACGGTATAGCATGAGGGGCTGTAATGGGTATATTACCTTGTCGAAGCAAAATCCTGGATGAAAAAGAATTTAAAGGGAAAAAAAACAGTGTTCTACTTAATTCAAAGTAGAAAAAAATTATTCATTTCAGAGTTACAGTCTTACAAACATTAAGAAGTACACAGCATGTATATTATAAACCTACAATCCAGTTACTTAGGACAGAAAGCGGGCAAATGATCAGTGTTCCTCTAACATTCTTATCAACTTCATTTCTCTTTGGTTGTACAGAAGCATCATCTTGGAGAGAAGGAAAACACACAATTACCAACTTGACTATGTTACAGTACTTATATATAGTCCATTTAGTGTTATTCAACTAAGGAACAATTACATGCCAGTAAGAAGGTATTCCTACTCCAGGCATATCATCTATAATTCTATCCAGTTTAAATACCTGATACCTGTTTTCCTACCTATTGGGATTCTACAGAAATATAAAATGAAGCCATTCACTCTGAGCTATACCCTATGAAAATAATTTAGTAGTTTTCAGATTTGGATATGTTTTTGCTTAGTCTTCAATATCAGAAGAAAGATAAATTTACATGCACTTATGAAAAAGTGTCTCTGAGAACTTTAGTTTTGTTTAAACTAGTAATTCAAACAAATAGTTTAAACAAAAGACAACTTGAAAATTTTTCAGGACATTACTGGTATAAATACAATAAAAGAGAACTAGAAGTTTAATCATTGCAATTTACACATGAAAAAATATCATTTATAGCTTATTCAGCCTAGCTAAAGACCCTTCCTGTTTCAATGGCTAAATAAGCTAGTTAATTCACATACCTTATCAGTCTACCCAGAAATATTAGGGCTGTGTTTTAAAGAAGCTATATCCAATCTATACGTCATTTATATAGACAGCTACAGCTATAACACACAGTAGCTAGATTCACACATTGCACTAAGCCATGGTTTTCTTTTATCATATTTTGATGAATAAGTTAGAATAGGTACATCCACAACAGATCCATCAAAGATTTAGGCTAACAATCAATTAGTCACTGTTATGGGGAGCCCAGATGTATGCTCCAGCTGTCTCCCTGGACCCTTACTCCCCAGCCAATGAGGTCCAAAATCACTATATATGAGATGGGAGAAAGCAAAGGACGCCTTCTATAGAATGCAATTTTGCTATGAGCAGTCAGATACTGGGGTACAAATGGATATATGTCTGAAAATTGATAGAAGGAATTAATCTGTAGTTAACTCCTCTGTCTGACTGAGCATGCAGAATCATAGCTGAAGTAATTACGGGTAAAGCTGTTAATTGATTAAATGATTACTGAATTAAATTCAACAAATCCACTGGAGTAAACCTATCACTTTGTAAGTACACAGTTAGCAAGACCTTCAGGCTGGCCATGCGTACTATTTAATCTAATGTTAAAGTCACTTATATCTACCTAATTTAAGACTACAATCCCACCACAATGATCAGTTCAGTTTTTAAAAGTATCTTAGGATAGTATTACCAGATCGTTGTTTTCTAAGGAATTGGGAGAGAAGAAACAGAATTAAATATCATTACCTAGTTTTCTTTTCTTTGCTGCTGGATTCATTTTTTTTCCTTTATCTGGGAAACAAAAAGCATTATCACAGTAAGCAAATTTTAAAAGATACTAAGAAAATAATACAATCAAAAATAACTGTAGCTCACTTTTTTTGTGTGCAATTTGCTGCTCAGGTTCTATGTCACTGCTTAGTGTGTACTTTGGTTTCTTGCTCATACCTCTAAAGCACCGAGGGGTGGGGGAGGGAGAAAAGAAAAAGAAATATTCTGCATGTTCATATTCAATCATTTAAGCCAGCAATTTTACTTGTTCAATCTATAAAGCAATGTTGACTACAACAATCTTGCCAACCACTCTGGGTTCAGAATCGAGATAGTTGTGGATCTCACCCTCCCCAAAATTGGACATTTCCCCCCATTTTACAACAAAAAGTCTCTGTAGTATGTGACTGCCAGATGTTGCTGAACTTTAAACACCAGTAGTTCTAATAGTATAAAACAATGGAAAGGATGCTGTGAGTTGTAATTCACCAGTACGCAGAAGGCAACAAGTTGCCCAGACTAACATATTTGAGGTAAAGTCATGGTCCATGGATTTGTATGAATCCACTGAGTATGTTTGCACTATACACTTACTAATGATTAAGTTAAACCATGGGTTACACCATTAATCCAATTCCCTGAATGAACATATCACACTGAACCATAAACTAATCATATAGGACAGATTTGCACAACATATTGTTGGTTCAGTGTGCCATGAAACACAGCAAAGTGTTTTTGTGTGCATGTTTGAGAAGGAGATAATTCACAAGTAATTTTCACAGAGAAAAGAGAACTCAAGTGCTAAGGAATTCTTCAAAACTGTTTTAGTTCAAGATTTAAAACGTAAGCAGTGTGAGGACTCCTGGCACTGTTGCAGCATCTACCCTCTGGAACAGCATTTCTCTAGAGCAGTGTTTCTCAACCTTGGCAACTTTAAGATGTGTGGACTTCAACTCCCAGAATTCCCCAGCCAGCATCTTAAAGTTGCCAAGGTTGAGAAACATTGCTTAGAGATACATACAGTTCCCACCCTTTAAATGTCTCTCAAGAGCTGGCTCTGTTCCCAGGCTGGGGTTAGAGTATTTGTGGAGCCCCTGACAATTTTTTTCTGCATGTTATTTATGTGGTATTGTCCAGGCAGTCATCTTCCTTTTTAAATTCTGCATTCTTTTAAACGTTGTAAGCTGCCCAGAGTCTTTTTGGAGTCAGGCTGCCTGAAAATCCAATATATTAAATACATAAACAAACACATAAATGTATAACCAGAGTCTTCAGTTCAAAAATTAGAGGGAAATATGAAAGTAGAAGAATGTTCTTGGAAGAATTCTAATTTAAAAAAATAAATATTGTAATCCTGGATGCCATATTTTTAAGATAAGCTAAAATTTTCATTTCAGTTGATTGACATCCAAATACCTGCCTGAATAAGTAAGAGCTTATTGTGCTGGTTCACAGGGCAAACTATTGATTCCTTAACTCTGAACAAGCTGGCCAGGATGTTTCACCATGAGTACATTGCATCTTCTAAAATAAAGATATTTAACTTATTTCATATTTACTAGTTCTTTTTTTGTACCATATTCCTACTTCAGTGATTCAGGATAAATGTAGAGGTTGTCCACATTAGTATAATATCAGTATAATAATTAGGATTATATACAAAATATAGCTGCGTGTTCTTCAAAATTATTCTAAAGAAGTGCTCTGGGCTCTGTATGGACCTCTATGCTATTCATTAAAGGAACCCAAATTTTCAGGCTTCTGGGCAAGCCTGAGGGGGGGAAACATGCTGCTGCTTTTAGAGTCACCTGGACTTTAAGGAATTAGTTCTTCAAAAGAACAGCAACTCTTCTTCAGGCTTTCACAGAACCCTGCAAAAATCAGGTCCCTTCAGTGCAGTTTCCCAACATTGGCATTTTCCATTGTGTGAACTTCAAATCCCAGAATTCCACAGCCAACATGGCCATTGATGAGAATTCCAGAAGCTGAAGTCGACACACCTGGAAGGTGTCAAGGTTAGTAAATACTACTTTAATGAGTAACAGAGAGGGGTGCTTATGCAATATCCAAAGCACTTTTGAACACTTTTCAAAGCATGCACGTTCCTTAATAGAAAGGAAAGAGTTCTACCTTTCTGAACAGGACCTGGAAGATTGCGAGGGAAGAGAGTCACTTTCCTCTTTTGAATCAGAAGCATTCAGCTGCAAGTCACACTTGGGTGCTTCTGAGAAAATTTTAAAAAAAACATTGTCTTAGAAAAAGAGCTATTGGAGAACAACAAAAGTATTTAATGTAAAAAAGAATTTCTCTAATTAATTGCTATGGAATTCGAACCAGACTAGGTCATGCTTTAATCTCACTGATTTTAATGAGACTTAATCCACATGTTAATTTCACATGGGTCTACTGAGGTGGATCTGAAATAAATTTTCTCAAATCAGTATAGTATATATTTTAACCAAATTACCTTTGAAGTCATTTTTTGTAGTAGGGATGTATTTCTAAAAGATGAAACAGAAGCAAATATTAATTGTAGGTAAAACCAATTAATATACCTTAAATTCTACATATAATTATTAGTTATTACTAAAAATATTTGAAATGTATTTAAAAGAAGTGGCGCATAGCACAAAATCTTCACAGGATATAAGTTCTCTTAACTTGGGCAGAAGAGATTCTATCTATGAAAATGCTTCACACTAAAAAACTGCCAAATATTTTGCTAACCAAGGTCACATTTCTGCACCGATTTATTTGTTTTTACTCTGTCATACCGTGTGTGTTAAAATGTCAGCCACCAAAACATTAAGGGAAGACCTAAAAAAAAGTCCAAGCAGCTCACAGAAGTCAAATAAGTTAAATTCTTACTGCCAATATCTTGTTACTAAAAATGAAAAATGTCACACATTTGATGTAAGAAGATTGTTCTGTTTGTCTTGCTTTAAATATCTGGATTAATTTTGACTTAAATTCTTAACAGAATGATAAAAAAATAAGTATCTTACTTCTTCCAGTTGATCAATTCTCTTTTCAAGAGGTAGAGGTTTCCCGTTATGAAAGTTGGTAAGAATTACTGCAATCATGGTAAGTGTTTTGCCCTAAAATACATTAAACAATTGGTTAGCATTTTTTTCACAGAATCACAGAGTTGGAAGCGACTGTTCAAGCCTCTGAGTCCAACCCCTGCATAGCAGAAGAATCCAGATTAAAGTATCCTTAACAGATTACTAGCCACACTTCCATGCAAAATAGTTACCAGTCCCATATCATCTGCCAATATTCCTCCGAGAACATTCTCTGGCCTATTTTTTTCAGCAAAATTTGTAATTGTATTGTAGAAGTAGTTATCTCGCTCTTCCCAAAATGGAGGCAGATCCTTATTGTTCTCTCTCAAGATCATCCAAGCTAAAGCTTGCTTCTGATGTGGTAGTAATGGAGTTAAAACAGCCTAGAAAATCAAGATTCCATGTAAATATTTCTTCAGAGCAAAGTTGCAGCTGTTCATTTTTTCACTGTTATTTTCTACCTTTTTCACCTGACTTTAACTTATATACAGTATTTACAACTAATTATTAATAAATAGTTTCATTCATTCAATAAGGTAATGGGACAGTCACTCTCTCTCAGCCTGAGGAAGAAAGCAGTGGCAAACCACTTCCAAAAATCTTGCCAAGAGAACTGCAGGGACTAGTCAAGGCAGTCACTAGGAGTCAAGATTGACCTGAAGGCACCAAAAAACCCAAAGTGGCTTATTCAATATAACATGAACCACTGTGACTTATTCAAAATACATACTTTTGCTGCTTCTGTTTCACAGGTCTTATCATCTTCTTTCAGATCTTCAAAAAGTTTGTCAAATTCAGTTTTAAGCTACAATGTAGGACAATATACAAATAAATTTATTATATCTATCTTATTACTTGACACAATAGAATGCACATGTCAAAGACATTCTTCAATATCTTTATATTTTAAAGTTGGCAAAAGAAGCATCTAAATTACAAATTAATATTCTTGTATTATACAGCGCTATTTCACTTTACATGTTAAAGTGTGACCAAGGTAAGGAAAACAATAAATTAAAATGGGCAGTTTTCTCATACTAGAGATTGTAATTTAAAATCTACTGGGAAAATTTTTCCAGGCCAAAGGCAAGACGGACAGAAATTACCATTACTGGGAGTCACAATGTTCCTGATCAGAGCAAGCAAGACCCCACCACCCTGGACCTAACTCTATTCACTTGATGACTGACTGCCAACATTGCTTTCTCCATATACAGGCAGGCACAGAGCAATTTGGTGTGACCATTCCATGCGTTTCATTGCTCAAAGAAAGAAAGGGAGATGATGAGACAGAGAGGTTGCAGCCAGCAGACTTGATATGCCCTGTCTTACTCCTTCTAACACAGAGATCTACAAAGCCACACACCGCAACTCAGATTCATACAACAAATACGAGCAGTGATACCTGTTCAGTTGTCATTTGGATAGCACCATGGCTTGGAGCACTGTAACTTGTTCTACCTTTGCCAGATGTCCAGCCAGTCCCAAAACCAAACTCAGAAGCTAAATGCCATTTTAAAAAAAAAGAGGACTAATAAATGTTTGGACATTATCTTCAGCTTCTTTCTATCTTCATGAGAAAGTACTTTAGACTGTGATTAACGATAAAATAAGTTTTAACTTACACTTTCCTGGAGGAGCTAATTTTAGTCCATGCATTTTTAGTCTTTCTAGAAGTACTTGCTTATTCTCTTCTTTTCCCCAAAAACTCAACTGCACTGGCATAGTGAAAGCATTATTTGCTCCATGAGGAACAACCCTAAGAGGAAAACAAAGCAGTGGCATTATATTACACGTATGCTTTTCCCTTTGTAGGAAGAGCTCAGTAAAACACATATTAGGGCTGTGCTAATCATTCAGAGGAGACGCTACAGGTATGTGGGAGCATGTACAAAACACTTTGCAAACTATGAAAGCAGCATGTTTCTTTCCAGATTTCCACAACAACTTTATTGTGCATATACAAACATTCAGAAGCAACTGGGCCTGCTTTAACACTTTGAAAAGAGATGCTTTGTGCATGTGCCTGCATGTTCCAAAAGACTTCTTTCAAAGGATTTGCACAGCTCTAGTACCCATAGTTATTTCTCCTCATGCTCCTCTATTATTTTCTCAAGCATAATGGAATAGGCTAAGAAACAGGGACTATCACAAAGTTATCAGCAAGCTTCATTCCTGACTGGCTATTGGAATCCAGATTACACAATTCTAGTTTGATATTTAAGGCTATTCCCCAAAAATAAATGTTGTACAATTCCAGCAAGTATTCCCAGGGTAGCGTAAAAAAAACCTTAGTAATAATTAATTACTACTATTTTATTATTATTATTATTATTAAATAATTAAGGAATTAACTGGCAAATTGACATTTTAAAAATTGAGAGAATTTTAAAAGTAGGATGTGCCTACAGGTAACAAACTTCCATGCGAAATGGAAAAATGGAGGAAGGAATGCTATTTACATCATCTTGAACTCCTGAACAAGATAGGATATAAACTAATAAATCAATTTAATTAATGCAGAATTATGTTTCTATACAACTTCAAAGTACTCAACTCATGCCTGTACAATACTTCAAAAGGGCATAGAATTCAGTGACAAAATCAATGAAATGCAAAAGTAAACAAATGACAGCACAAACATTAAAAGGAAAGATACCTTGTCTTTAATCCCTAACATTAATTGTGCAATGTTTAATAGGTAGAATTTATAAAGTATTTTAATATATAATCACAAATTTCATTGATGTGATCACATTTTATTATGCCACATGATCACATTTTGTGGAGTCCTTGATGCTCTCTGAGCTTGGTGGTTTGCTTGCAGATGTTTTGTTGCCCAACTAGGCAACATCTTCAGTGCTGGAAGGAAGCAGGGTTTTCCTTCTGCTTATATACAGTAGCTTGCCCTGACTGGGTTGGTGGGGTGTTGTTCTCTCCTTGGTAGTCCCTTGATTAGGCTGTTGTTTACCACTTGATAGTTTGTCTGCGTTGATAGTTCCTTGATAGTTGGCAGCTGACACCAGACAAACAATCAAGCAGTAAACAATTCCCAGGGGCTCCACAATTCAACCCTGAGCTACATATATTATCTTCGATTGATCACATTTCATCATGAGACCCTCCACAAGGCTGAAAAGCTGTATATACATTCTTAGGAGTACAATGCTCAACAAAATCAATCAGACTTCCAAGTAAACATATACAGAATGATACTATAAACCAACAGCTAGCATAAACTGAAATTTTATCATTCATTTAGAAAGTACACTGCTGACCATAAATATCCAAGTTTAAACCAGTAATTAGTTTAAAGATGCAATAAGGATTCCATTACTGAAACAATAGCAAACTTCTTTTCTGTTTTATCAAGTTTAACTGCTTGACTGCTGACCAAGAACTTTATTTTATTTATGGGGAAAATGGTATTTGGAGCAAATACTTACCCTTCCACCATTGCCAACTTATTGTCCATGATATATGCCAAGCAAGCTGCCAGTTCTTTTTTTATATGGCCTACCTGATCACCATTCACATTGTTTACTCTTACAGCATTCTTATCATATGGATTACTAGGTTCTCGCTGGAGAGCCACCATTTCATTATTATTGACCTGCAAAATTAACATTTGCAATTAAACCATTCACAAAGGCCTGCTAAACAAGTTTAAGCAAAATTGTGTTATCTTTAAATAATGGATTCTATTGAAAAGGACCTATTTTTGGCCAGTCTCTGTCAGCCAACCTAATTTGTGGGATCAAGTTCATCTTACTTCATGAGCTGATGGTACTAGGGAAGCAATGTTTTATTTACTTAGGCTTTATAGACTACTGTCAACATCTGAAGTGACAGATGTTGCATGCTAAAATGGGAATTATGTCAACATTTTATCAGACAATTACTGATAATAAGCACACAAATTTGGTTCACACATAACACTAACCTATAGCTTAATCACCATCTATTGACTTGCATGGCATACTATGCCATAAATTACAAGCCATATTTGCTGGCTTCATACAAAACACTAAACCCAAATCAAACAAACTATACCATAGCTTTGTATGGTCCATGAACTGATACAGTGTTTCAAGATATTAAGAATTTCTAAAACATAGCAATATTTACATCTCAGCAAGCTAGATCTTAGTATCACCAGTTCTCATCCCCTGAACTTACCACACCAGTATAATACCGTAAACCAACTACACTTCCTCGCAAAGTTCCAAATAATATAGCTGAATCTATATCATCATCAGTCCCTGAAGAAACAACAGTTCCCATAAGATCTTCTAAGCTGGGATAAAATTCACGGGTAAAAACATTGTAATGTCTGTCTCCATACAAAGCAGGATCCAGTTCCCACGAGAAGTCTCTACAAAAACAAAAAACAAAAAAAGGGGGAGGATAATTTCTAAGCAGGAAGTTATTTCAGATCTTCAGTGTTTGAATTTGAGAACGTTTTAAAAGCAAATGCAATAACTGTGCTATCTTATTAATCAAGCAGTCCATTACCAAGCAACCCTCCCGAAACTAATCAACCTTGTTATTAGTTAATTAAATTAGTAGTTAGATTTATAACATATCTTTCTTCTAGTGTCTCATCAGGTGGCTGGTCTTGCCTGGTTTTAGCTGCTAAGCAAAGTTAGGCCACGTCACTGCTTGGATGGGAGACCACCTGGACTTCCAGAAGAGGAAGAAGAGGAAGTGTGTGTGTGTATATATATATAATATTATTATTATATTATTAAAGAAATTTTTAAGAGAATAAAAACAATACAAATTTTGAAAAAAGTAAAGAAACTAAAGAAAAATAATGTGAAAAAAGGTGCAAAGAAAGAGAGAGAAAAGAAAAAAGTTATAATGAAAAGGTTATAAAGAAGCAGCTTCTGATCTTCTTAACAGCAGTTGCAAGTACATTTACATTTTATCCTCTCTCACTAAGGTTACAGTACAACATAATTTCCTTCTTTCCATAATCTACTCTTTCTAATCATCAATCCCATGGACCACAGGTTCACTTTTTCTTTCTTTTTTCAGTGAAAAGTCCATAAGGGGGACAAGAGGAAGTTAAAAAACACTTTACACTTTAAATCATCTAGAGATTCTACTGTGATTAAGGCAGCCTTCAGGTGAAATAATAACTAAAGGCATAGAAATCGATTTTATATAAAACTGGACTAACACTGCACTGAATAAATGGATCTGTCATCACCATGTTTATTTAGTCCTAAAAAAGACTGGACAGCCCTATATATCATGGCTGAGTTCATATAACATTCTTAATTTGATTGCTGGGGTAATTCTTTTTCTTGGTTTTTACTACATATTAAATCGTAAACTGAGCAAGCAGGCTAAAACAGTACACTAGGTCCCAAAAATCCTAATTAAGATTAAAACTAAGACAATTTAACATGCTGCACTAATACAACTGCTAGATCTTTAATGACACAATTAAGTTTCAGCCCTTTTCTATAAACGCAAGAGGGAAAAATACAGAAATTGTTAAGAGCTAGGCAGGAGAATGTGCACCATTTGCTCAATCTCCACTTTCAAAACAAAGGGAAAGCAAAAAGTCCTTGTTCCTACATTAAAATTCCAGCGAAAAAGCCAGCATTCTAAAATCGTATTAGCAACTCTGTTACTTGTCTCCCAGTCAGTTTGGGGAGCTGCAAGCATCTGGATGGGGAGAAAGAAGTTGAACACAGGCAAAATGGAATTGCTGTTTGTCCAGACGCCATCCGCTTCTGTCTGCTTTGGTGCCAATTCTAGACAAGATGACATACCTCCTGACCAGCAAGTCCATGGCTTAGGGGTGTCTAGACTCCCAGACACCGCTACATAGGCAGGTGGAGACTGTGGCTGGGCAGAACCAGCTTCAAAGCCCCAACTGAAGAGAGAAGCTCCAACAACAGTCATTCCCACCTTCCCATGTTAATAGCATGTTTAGTCATGATTTACTGAATCAACCACAAATGGCTGAGTTCACAAATCCGAACAAAGCGAAATAGCCCAAAACCAGAGCGCAAGACCAAGAACACCGCTACTCCCGGACTTCGGTTCTAGGCCTCACCGGAAACTCATTCACCACGGAAGAGCCAACCCAGATAAATTACATGCTTGGTAACCCATCTCCGGATATCAGGCTCCATACCCACCTCAGGAACCTCCAAGCCATCACGATACCCCGGGCTCCGGCCGCCGCAGCCCCGCTCGTCTCCTTAAAGCCGCCGCGACTGCAGTCAGAGAGCGGCAAAATCCGCCCGCCACCTTCGCTTTGCAGAGAGCATTGGCGCATCCTCATTGGCCGAACGCAGGCCGCAGCCTCCAATCCCCGAGATCTTCTCCAGAGGCTGGAACCAATAAAAAGCGAAGAGACAGTTCCGACAGTTCGACCTACATAAGGTACTTCGTAGCGGGTTCTCTGAACTCCGTATGCCTCCGCTTCTATTGGTTGCTTTAACACTCATTAATGTACGGGGGGCCAATGTGCTTCATGGACGTGGCGGTTGTTATTGTTAATTAACAAATGAGAAGTTCGAATTTCTGATACAGCAGAGCAGGCGTGCAACCGTTAAGTGCCCGCAGTGCTCCCCTTTTCCGGGGAGATGGGCGGTGACAAATTTGATAAATAAATAAATGAAATATAAAAATGCACGTGTCTTGACTGTTCGTTTGTCAGATGGCGATATGTATTTATCACATTTATATCCCGGCCTCTCAGCGGCTCACAAAATAAGGAAAAGCAAGAACACTGTAAATATAACACAACTAAAATTCTGATGCGATACAGCCCAACACAAGGCGTCAGGCCCCCAAAGCCCTCTGGAAAAGCTGTATTCGGGACGAACGGATGTGGTTTCTTAGCCCTATAAAATGAGAAAAAAAATCTCTCATTTTTATATCTGTATGCAATCTACTCCCATTTCCTGAAGCAGGAACCGCTGTGTATAGCGACTTTCTATATTTTATCACGAGTTGGAGGTACATCATGTGCGGTTAAATCTTGATGTTTGCAGACAACAATAATAATAATAGGAAAGTAGACAAATTCTAGAAAAAGAAGCTGCTTATTCGTGTTACCATGATTATTCTGACATTGAATTGTTCCACGGCAATTTATGAAAACCTAATTACGACCGTAGAATCAATTACCCAAAGAGATGGTGGGCTCCCCTTACTGGGATGCAACGATCCCACTGAATTGTGACTTCTATGCAAACACATGTTCCACAGATACTTTAACAATCCCTCCAGAGTGCATGAATATGAATCCTCTTTGCACGTCTAAAGTGCCTTTCCCTTCACTGTTAAATCAGCGGCGTCTCGATCCAAAGTAAAATAACCGTAGGTACAGGGACAATGATTTCCCGGGCAGACAGCAAGACTGGGCTGGCAACTCCTCAGTCTTGCAGAGCGGATGGCGCGCAATCCTGTCCCAGTCTACTTAGAAGTGGATCACGGTGGTTTACCTTCATGGCAGGAGGTAAACCACTGCAGGCTGCAGCCTTAATCCCCGTCACCCGCTATAAATGATTCCAAGCAGGGCCACAGCCGTCTCCGACAAAGACGCTGCCCTTGTGGGAAGCTGTGGCTGCGATTGGGGGCTCGACTGATGCCTCCTTCCAGCTGACCGGCGTGGGGCGGTGCCCTTTGCGGAAGCGGCAATCTTTGCAGCAGAGACGGCGGCGGGAATTGCGCAGAAGGCGCTTGAGTTTGGATCCGGAGCCAGGGCGAGCTGCGGCCATGGTGCAGGTCTACAACTTGCATCCGTTCGGCTCGCAGCAAGTTGTTCCTCTAAAGCAGGAACCGGCGCTCTTCTGCTGCGGGCGCGACGTGCTGCTGGTGGCCTGCGGCCCTGGCGCCTGCAAAGTGGAAGTGTTTGCGGAACTCGGCGAGCCGCTCGGCTCGTTCGGTACCCTGGGCCGAGTGCTGTGCATGGCGTATGGCCAAGTGGGTAAGCGCAAACGGGGCTTGGGGATCCAGAGCTGAGTCCGACAGAAGGAAGGCAGTTCACTGAATATGCCTCCTTTTCGAAAGAACGGAGATTTCCCTCGGAAACGAAGATTGGGCTCATACATAATGCGAAGCCAGGCTTTTGTCCTGGTGGGCACCTTCGGAATTTTGTGACCATTTTTGCGAACGTTTTGGCCTGTTGGGCACTCTTATCAAACGATTGCTCAGGGCCCTTGGTCCTTTCTAGCAGTGTTTCTCAACCTTGACATGTGTGGACTTCAACTCCCAGAATTCCCCAGCCAGTTGTACTATCAGGGGAATTCTGGGAGTTGAAATCCCTACATCTTCAAGTCACCAACATTGAGAAACACTGCTTTATAGAATAAAGTGCCACTGTTATACTGATTTCCAGTACAGGTAGTCCTCACTTAATGACCATTCATTCAGTGATGGTTCAAACTTTCAACGGTGCTGAAAAAAACAACTTACAACTGGTGCTCACACCTACGACCATTGCAGCGTCCCTGCAGTCATGTGATCATGATTTGGGCACTTGGCAACCAGTTCGCATTTATGACCATCACAGCATCCTGTGGTCACGTGATTGCCATTTTCAACCTTCCTGGCCAGCTTCTGGCAAGCAAAATTAATGGAGAACTATGTGATTCACTTAACAACCACACAGTTTGCTTAATGACTGTAAAAATTGGGTCAAATTCACTTAATGAGTACTTAGCAACCAAAATTCCAGTCTCATGGTGGTCATTAAGTGAGGACTACCTGTATGTTAATTGCCCCCCCCCTTCTTATTCCCCTCTAACCTTGGTACTTTTTCTGGGAAGGTGGAGACCCTTATAAACAAAGCTTCTGGGGCTCATTGGGAGTTCAGAGGCAGGCCTGGAAACAAAGATGATGCTAGAGGCTGGCATTTTGCTTTGCCCCATTCCAGATTCCCAGTGCATTAAAAAAGGTATCAGCGAGGGAAGGAGGCCAGCTGGTCACCAAATATGCGCTCATTGGTGTCCCCAGACAGCATATGGAGGACCCCAAATGTAAGCCATAAAATCATGCTTTCAAAAAGCAATGGTGTGGTTTGTCCAACGTCAAACCTAATGAATAGTGCTTAGTTTGAAGGCAACATTATACAGTAAGATAATCACAAGTTTATCTTCCCAGTAGCTCTGTCAGCTTCATAACTGAGCTGAAGCATTCTTTGTCTCTCTAAGAATGTTGTTCCTTCTTATTCTATCATCAAACTTTGATCAGAATCCCTGTTAACAAAATAAAATCAATCAGCACACTGAAATGCCACACAAATTGCCTACATGGAAATTAAACTGTAGGTATCTAAGGTTTTCCTATTAACTGTTTTTAAGAGGTTTGCAATTCTAGGCTTCTTATTCTGGTTTTCTAGGAGGTATAAATATTTGTTTATTAGCGGTTCACAAACGCTCTTTTATGGTATTGTAGCATATGTGTTTAAGTCCACTGAAGTTGGTGGGACTTCTAAATCAAACATACTTTAGAATTACTGTGCAGGCCACTTCAACAGAAAAAGATTAGGAACATTGCAGTTCTAAGGTCAGTTCCTAGGGATTAGATATGTTTCGGAGCCTCCTACAGAATATTTTAAGTTAGGTTGTCAGAACATTGGTTTTACAGCAAATTGTTTGTTTTTCCATTTTTAGTCAGTTGATTGTGTTGCAGAAAAGGTTTCAGGGAACACAAGCAGCAAGTAGATTAGGACAGGAATCCCTGCCCTTCTTTAGCAAAGAGCCTCATTGTTTATGCCAGTTGTAAGCAGAATATGTATGTATTTTACAATAATGGATGCCTTTTATCAGAATTATAAATATATTCACATCTATTTCATCATATAGCTTTTAATTGTCCATATGTTTGCATGTTAACATATCAACATTTGTGTGCAAAATGGATCCTGGCTGTGCTTACATGACAAGCTAAACCAAAAAGCCTGATTAGAGTGTGTCACTGTTTTATCCACATTGCAGTTCTTTAATCAGAGTTTAAGGCTTACTGTGTGTGGGACGCGGTGGCGCTGCGGGTTAAACCGCTGAGCTGTCGATCGGAAGGTCGGCGGTTCGAAACCGCACGGCGGGGTGAGCTCCCGTTGCTAGTCCCAGCTCCTGCTCACCTAGCAGTTCGAAAACATGCAAATGTGAGTAGATCAATAGGTACCGCTTCGGCGGGAAGGTAACGGCGTCATGCTGGCCACATGACCCGGAAGTGTCCTATGGACAACGCCGGCTCCAAGGCTTAGAAACGGAGATGAGCACCGCCCCCTAGAGTCGGACACGACTGGACTTCACGTCAAGGGAAACCTTTACCTTTACCCTAAGGCTTACTGTACTATCTAACAGCCACCATTTTCAGTTTGTAGAAAACAGAATTTAAACTCTGAAAATCCTTTAATTACTATTACTAGTTCCCATAAAACCCATTTGGCCAAGGCCTTCCTGGAGGTGATATGTGGTTGGATCCTGGTGGTTGTTAATTCTTCCTTGAGAGATGGGGTTGTCCTGCTGTCTTGTTAAAGAGGCAGTGATTCACCCCCTCCTCAAGCCATTGCTGGACCATACAGTACTGGACAATTTTCATCCAGTTTTCCATCTTTCCATTTTGGGAAAGGTTGCAGAGATGGTGGTCATGCAGCAATTCTAGATAACCTTGGAGGAAACAGATTATCTGGACCCTTTTAAATCAGGATTCAGACCTGTTATGGGACCAAAATGGCATTGATTACGATGACCTCTGGCTGGAGTGGTATGGGGGTGGTGCATCCATCCTTACACTTCCTGACTTCTCGGCTGCTTTTAATCATGGTATCCTTCTGGATTGGCTCTAGGGATTGGGAGTGGGCATACTGTATTGTGCTGATTTTCTTCCTTTCTCTGGGCCCGGTTCCAATCAGTTTTGAAAGGGGAAGGGAGGTCCCACAAGGCTCAGTTTTCTCTCTTCTCCCGTTTAACATCTACCTGAGGCCGCTGGGTGAGGCCGTAAGGCATGGGGTAAGGTATCATCAGTGCACTGGTGGCTGCTCTGGGTTTAGACAACACAATACTGTATATCTAAGGATCTAGTTAAAGAGCCATGTAGCAATAAAATAATTAAACAGGCTTTTTAAAATGTGATAGCTCTTCAGCATTCTAACCCTAATCTGTGTCTGCTGGACTACAGTTCTCTGAATTCCAGTAGCCTCAGCTGGTTGGGAAAGAGTATACGGATGTGTTCCTATTTATATGAAATCATGACAGGCTGTGATGATTATGAATTCAAGGAACCCGGGGTGACTTTGAATACTTTTCTATTAATGCAAGATTAAGTCTCTGTAATAAATAAAGAATCTCCTTAAATTTTGACCAGCTAAATACTGGTTTGAAATATTTAAATATAGATGTTAATTGCAACTGCAAAAAGACACATAAAATGCAAGTCTTTCCTAGTCTGATATCACACAATCCCCATGTGGTAAATCAGGGGATTGTAACATTAAGTTTGCTAATTATGATAAACACGAAATGCAAGTCTTATGGCCCTGTTATTTATTTGATGTGATCTTCTAATGGAATTTCCAGCTGATTCAAGAGCTAAACTTTGTTCACATTAAATTATAGTTTAATTGTACACATTCCTTTGTTTCAGTATGGCATTTGCTTTTTTGCCCTGTTTTTTCAGAATCCACTTTTGCTTTTCAGGAGATTATGTGGCCACTATTGAGGAGAAAAACAACACCCTCTTCTTACGCGTTTACATAAACTGGAGATGCATGTCCTCTGGCAGCTCACGTGTTTGTGTGCGGATGCAGGGTCATAACCCAGAAGCTTCCTATACTAAGACTTCTAAAGACCAAATGTCAATCATAGAAATTCCTCTTTCTGATCCTCCCACATGTTTTTCCTGTTGCCCTTTATCAGGAGACCTACTGGTTGGCTGCAAGAATAAGCTGATATTATTCCACTTGAAGCATTTAGTTGTGAGTAAGGATGTGAAAGTGCTGGACTTTGAACGTTACTTAATTTTGCACATGGAGAAGTTCACCCCAACAGAAGTTGCATTTTGTACAGGGTATGTTGCTGTAACAGCAGAACTGGAAGTCCTTGTCTTCAAGCTTCCAACTGGGGAGAAAGTAACTTTGGCTGATAATAGCAAACAGCATACCTGTGAATCTGTACAGCCTGAAATATTCATTAATGAAGGTCAGTATGCAATTTAAAATACCCAGATCAAGGCTGTGGCACCCAAGATCAGTTTTGGGGAAAGCAGCATACAGTTAGTCCTCATTCAACAATCACTCATTCAGTGACTGTTCAAAGTTACAACAGCACTGAATGAAGGGGACTTATAGTCCTCATAGTTGTGCCCATTGCAGCATCCTCATAGTCACATGATCATGATTCAGATGCTTGGTAATAGGCTCACAATTATGATGTCACAGCATCCCGCATTCACTGCTGGCTTCCAAGAAGCAAAGTCAATGGGAAAGTTGGTGGGAGGACGCAAATGGCGATGACCATGGAACTCTGCGACCATGTGAGATTCGCCTAACAACAGCAACTGGGACTGCCAGAACTGCCATTGTAAGTTGGCATGGTCACGTGATGTTGCGCTTTTGGACTGCATCGCTTAGCGTCCGAGTTCCCAGTCCCAATTACCATTGGTAAGTGAGGACTACCTGTAGAAGGTTCAAGCTGATAATGTTTCTTCTCCTAAGTTCTAGTTGTCTTAAGAGTTGAAGGCATTGTATACTGACATCCTGTTCCACTTACTAAAGGTATAACAGAGGAAGTTGATCAAGCTCAGTCCGAGTCAGATGGGTTTGTTTTCTGTCAGCAGCCTGTGGAACTTCTTGGGGAAGAAAGTAGCAAGTGTGAGATATCTGTTATTCCAGAGTCAATTGGTTTAGCTGATGAAGATCCAAATTTCCAAGTGCAATATGTCTTGTACAGGTAATAAAATACACTCTTTATCACTAACCAATATTAGATTTTATAGATGTGTATTGTGCATACAGTGTGCAGAATATTAACAGTGGTTCCCCTCTGGAATGGAAGTTTTCACTTGGCCCTTAGTATCCAGATCAAAGCAACAAGTATCATCATCTGATATTACCAGGTGGCTGGATCCACACATCTGCTTTGTTTTAACAATAATTTGTCAAGCAAATCGTAGCAACCTGGCTCGCATAACATGCTCAGCTGCAAAACACTGTGGCTGAGTTGACAGCTTACAGTAAGCTAAAACTAAACAAACTATCCTTACTACCATGCGGGAATATTTGCCTCTAATTTCTACCTGCTACAATGAAATTACTGTCAGCAGCCTACATAAGATATAAAACAAAACATCCATGGTCCAATTAAAATCCCAGAAGGGGCCATCCAAAACAACATAAACAAAATATCCTTTCACCAAGCTATGGATAAATTTGCTATGTTAGAATCATCTGTCTGTATTAACCTGTCTCTCCCATCAGACATCTACAGCTGTTAGAGCAGGATCCACCGTGTATACTGCTTTCCACCTCGTAATGATGAAACAGCAAGCATTCCCTACAAACTGGTTATCCTGGTGGCATGATTTCCTCTCTGCTACATAGTGTTACTGTGTTTTACACATGCTTTGAAAATGTAGCATTTTATGTATCTTTCTCCAGCAGCTAATACTGGCTAATACAGCGATTTTTTATTTATTTATATTGATTGTGTTGTTGCAAATAGCTTCATAATTTACATAACGTAGCAGCACCCAACATTTTCTGAAATAGATTGGTTGTTTAGCACTATATTGATGACCCATATGAGATGCTGCCTTGTGTATTCTACCCTTCCCTGTTTGCCTATTCAACAGTGAGTAGAAGTTACTTTTCAGTTTCTTAACAGAAGGGACCTATTTGTGACAGATGTAATTAATGAAAGCTAACATTTTAAAACACTTTCTCATTGCTGAAGAGCAGAAACTTAAGATCCACTCTGTTCAGCATGCTAAATTATAATGTGGGTATTGTATCCAAGTCAACTGTTTTTTTTCCACTTCTCATAAATTACAAGCAGTAGATTCATTATTAGATTATTAAAGGTGTTACAAAATGAATTTTCCTTCTAATCCTTCTGTTTTCCTCGCTGCCCAGGACATAACTGGGGAAGAAATGCCAGGGCTATAGGCTAGGCTGATTAGACACCTCATCAAACTATGGAGTGGTCCTGTGGAGAAACTTCATGACACTGCAGAAAAAGGATTGAGTATGCAGCATCTATAAAGAATCAAAATATATACAACTGTATAGGCTATGGCCTCAGCAGGTGGAAGCACCAGGCTGATGTTGTCTGGGCTCAGAAGCTTAGCAGGATCAGATCTGGTCAGTACTTGAATGGGAGATCCTCCTGGCGTACTAGGGCTGTATGTTAGACTGGGGAATAGAACAAACAATAGAAGAGAATATATGTAGCTCAGGGTTGAATTGTGGAGTTCTTGGTGCTCTCTGAGCTTGGTTGTTTGCTTGCAGATGTTGCATTACCTAGCAAGGTAATATCATCAGCACTGGTGATGTTATCTAGTTGCGTAATGAAATGTCTAAAAGCAAACAACCAAGCTCAGAGCACCAAAATCTCCATAGAACAGACATCCCAGAAGGCTTCGCTGGCAATCAGCTTCCGTACAATTGCCAAGAAACATGCATGGCTCTGTCTGTCAAGTCAGTAGCAGTCAAGATTAAATTTACTTTTTGAATAGATTGTTAGAACAAAAGCTGCATGACTAGCTCATTCTTATGTACATAAAATTATTTTAATTTTATATTAATAAAATAAATTTTTATTTTAATTTTTATTTATTCAGACATATTCTGCAATCCTCTGCATAATCCAGATGCAACTACAGTGTCAGAGTTACGGGTATGAATGCACCTAGAGCTAGCCATTTTAAGGACTGGCACAGAAGCTTCTGTTATGTCAAAGCCTGCCACAAAGGAAGCACACCATAACCAAGTCATTTGATTTCAGAAATGCACAAACATGAGCTTAACTTAACATTTTTGTGAAGATAACAATTTAGTACCTTAATAATTGGACAAATATATTATCCATGGATAATATATTACCTTTCTTCCTTCCCCTATCTTCAAAGAGCTAAAAGTTCATCAAAGTTCCCCAAAGCAGCATTTGCTGAGTTGTCAATTGTAACTAATGTATCTTTCTGATTGGGTAAAAAAGCTGTAATAAGTAAGTATTATTTACTAGTATTTATTTTGGACCTTTTTACCTGTAGAAGTTATGTAAGCCATTCATTTGGTTTCCATGTTAAGTAATTCACAAAGAAACAGCAGGAAGACTTACAATGTGTTATGCGCCAGTTTTAGGAGGTTATTTTACCCCAAAAATGCAAATTGTTAGAACTGTTGAGGAATGCTCATATTGCAAGACTGGTGAGTTTTACATACATGTTTGCTAGTGCACAGAGATCTTAACTACTTCTACTGCACCCTGCTTAAATTGGATGCTGCTTCTGACTTGACATCCTCAGATCTTGCCATAAAAGTAGAGAACAGGTTGCTGGCTTAGCATCTTTTCATTTGTCCCTTTTCTTTGTAGGCGTTTTGCTCTTGATGTGTCCTCGTTTCCTTTCTCTGCTGAAGATGCCAAACTGCACTCTCTTCAGCTGCTACCAATATATGAAGCAGGTACATTTATGAATGTACAATATCATAATGGAAGATGTGGAGAAAAACATCCTGTTTCCAATATTAGATTACTGCGTGAAAGACAAAGCTTGAGTTTATAATAGGGAAATGTTTTGAATATATTTATTAAAACCATATATTGATAGCAGACTTTAATTCCAGTGACCTAAGAATTTGGGTCAGAATCATATTACTTTTAAATAGCTTTAATTGTTCTTGTGAGAATTTCAGAATCATAGATCTTTGGAATACTGTGGCAATTTAGAGATTTATATAAATTCAGTGGAAAGCTTTTAGGGGTTACAGTACTTTTTAAAAAAAAATAACAGGTCTGTTTTGAATTACATTTTTCAATGATTTTTTTTAAAAATTGGGTTCTTTGAGTTATAGCTGTAACATGATGTAAGAAGTTGGAAAGGAATGAGAGAAGGATCTATTAATTATGAGAACAGACTTTGTAGGAACAGTCTGTGTTATATTCTAGCTGATATCAATTTTGTCCACCCTTTGCATCCTAATTAGAGGCAAATTCTAGTGATCAGAACTCCAGTTCCTGTTGAACTTCTGAGTTTACTGCCAAGTTCATTAGTATAAGATCAGCTGGATTTGATCAACTGATTTTCAACTGGGCTGAAAATCTCTGCCCTGACACTTTGTTATTTTGTAATGGGATCTCAAATATGGTCTTTTCAAAAAATATCTTCATTATATGCCATGCACACATTAGCCTTCCAGGATATGCTGAGGTTTTGCACTGTACTTACAGTTTCTGGATGATTTTTTTTTCAAGTATTAAAATTGCAGGGCTCTTGTACTCAGCCCACAAAACATCTCCTGCTTCATATGGTACAAATGTTAATCTAGTTTTAGGTGTCCTAATGTTATTAGTTGTAATTTTGCTCCAGTTCAGTTGGAGTTTGGAGCATATAAGAAAGCTCTGCAACAGATGGTTGCACCATGAAGTGTGTGAAGAAGCTGGCCAGTCAGTCATTACTTCTTCTTCCAGAATGCTCCTATTATGCTTCCTCTTGCCTTTATTTTCTCCCCATTAGAATGTCAGAATTCTGTGCCCACCAAACATGCTCAATCTTCATTAAGTTGTATGCAGAGGAGTTTTTTTTCCCCTCCCTTTGGGGTTTTCCCAAAGGTATGTTTGGCTTTTGGATTTCTGTAAACTTCAGATTTCTTAAGCCTGCTGATACTTCTCTTCAGTGTGTGGATGGGACCATTTTTGCTATAGATGAATTGGCTCTTACAGAAAGCTTGTTGTTAGCGTATAACTTCCTTCTCCAGTTTGATGCTTTCTTTGTGTGTTGAACTATAATGCATCATCCAGACTTGCTTGGATGAGATGGGTGGCCATACAAATTGAATAAATCATCATCATCATCATCCCAAGTTAGATCAGCCAGACTTCTGTAGTTTATGTAATTCAAAACTTGTAAAGGTGTCAGATTGAGAGAAGGGCTTAAAGGTTGGGGCTTTTACCTAATATCTGGTGCTAGATGGTCTTTTCTTTCATCTAGAGACTTCTGTCACAGCCAAGAAAGAAGATACAGCTAAACAAGAATTGCTGAGTTTGTTTTGCTTTTTCTCCCTGCCGCATGTGGCATACCTCTACACGATCAATAACTTAGTGGAGCTGATTTCTACATACAGCTATTCAGAAAGATGCCAGCAGGCAGTTCTTACACCCCAGTTCCTGCATGTCATTACAAGGTATCACATTTTATTGTCCATTGTCCTTCATTAAGGTCCAAAATATTCCACCAGTGGTTCAAACCCTGTGTGGAGGAATGAGCTGCAAAGTTTGAACATAGCTGGCTAAGGAGGTGTATTGATAACAAAGCAAACTTTATTTTTGGTTCTACCAGATATACAGAACAAAATTTCACACAGTGTAGCATGAGATGGGGCAGGAATTTGCTGTTGAAAAGGAAATCCTTCTCTCTATAGCCAGCAGCAAAGGTTTAATAGGTTAAGTCTTTTGTTTTTTAAGAATTATACTACAGTATAATTTCTGGCTAAGCCATTATTTAATTGTAATTTGTTGAACAAACTGCATTGGCTGGATGGCACTAAGCTATATACTATTGTTTGCAAACCATAGGAACCAGATTGGCAGTTTGACAAAACTAACAGGATTATTTATGGTTACATTTAAATTAACCAAGCCTATGCATCACATTTCATAGCTTCCATATAGAACGTTTTGTAGCAACACAGATGTTTTAGCCACTATTGTTATTCACTGGAGATCCTAATTAACTCCTCTTTATTGACAAGAGCACTTACGATTTGCAGATCCAAGATAGGATTGTTGAAGTGGTTCTCCTGGCCATATCTGAAGGAGTTTAGCTGGAATCTGGCACCCTCCCTAGCTGATTGGTTCAAATGATAGTCCTGTATATTTCACAGTGTATTTTTTTTTTTACATCGATACATACTAATAACCGAGGTGTAGTTTTCTTCAACCTGATTTCTGTAAACTTCAGTGTTTACAGAACACTGTAATAGTGTTCTGTATTTCTCTTCAGTGTGTGGATGGCACCATTTTTGCTATAGATGAATTGGCTCTTACAGAAAGCTTGTTGTTAGCATATAATTTCCTTCTCCAGTTTGATGCTTTCTTTGTGCGTTGAGCTGCAATGCATCATCCAGAGAAGCTACAGTACATCATCCATACATCTCTGTAAGTGTTGGAACTCAGCTCTTAGAATTCTGCTGCTCACATAGTCTTTCAGGAGTTGTAATTCCAACACATCTGGAAGGTAACACATTGGCGAAGGGCTGATGGATGTATGCCAGCCTAATTCCTCTTTATTTTTTCCCCTTAGCAACAACCTGCAGTGCTTTACAGTAAGATGCAGTGCAGCAGCAGCTCGGGACCAAGACCCCTACATTGATACAGCGTTAAAGGTGCTCTGATTCACTTCTGAGATTAGCTTTGTTTGTTTCCAAAGTCCACACGTCCTTAACTGTGACGCAGGGGTAGACAACCTTTTGGGAGCTATCAGACTCATTTAACATTTCTTTGGAAGGGCAAGAGCCATGGTGATCAGGGCAAGGATCCAAAGAGAAGCTATGCCATACCTCTGGACAAAGCCAGGACGGTTCTGGTTTACTGAACTTGGAAAGAGGTTTTTGGTTTAGGTACAGGTTTTATGTGTTTTATGATGGGAAAAAGAGCTGCTGATTTTCAGCCATTGTATTGGAGGAGTCTCTAGGGGCTGTTAAAACAACAGTGGTTCAGGGTTTCAGGCAGCCATAGGGCCTCAGATGGCTTACCCGTGTGGTTCAGCTGGAGCTTTCATTGGCTGGCATAATTTGGAGTGCTGCAGAGCAGATGGTTGTGGCAAACGAGCCAGTGGGAAATCCTAAACTGAGTGTGGCAATACTTGTACAAGCATATAAAACAGGAGACTCCCACATGTTTTGGGGAGGCGTGCAGGGGGCTGTGCCCCAGAGTGGGCAGTGTCACCTAGCAAGGTGGATGGGAACATCCAAGGTAGTTCATTGCACATTCATGTTTAGTCACAGACATTCAACACATGTATAAAAACAAATCCCAAACACTCAACAGAAACAAACGCTCGTGCACATATCTGCATACATGCATGTGCTCAGTTAAACACTGATGCAGATACACAGACAGTGGGGAGCAAAAGAACACAGGGGATGGGGGAGTGAATGGAGAAAGAGCCAGGGAGCACTGCTCAGTGGCATAGCACAGATTTGTTTGTTTTATTTATCTATGTAGAAAGCTATAAGGCTCTGTAAAAAACTCTGAGTGGCATACAATAAAAGCAGTCATAAAATACAATTTTAAAAAACCCAAATGCCAGAAGAAACACAACAATTAAAAAACAAACATACAGGATCTGCCACCCACTCTGACCCAAGGCCTGGGGAAATAGCCAGGTTTTCAAGGCTATTTTAAACATGGGCAGAATGGGGACCAGATATCTATTGGGGGAGGGGGGTGCCAGGGAGCAGTAGGGAGAAAAGTGACATGGAGATAGTGTGACTTCCAGAAGACTGGGTGACTTAAATACACATAAAAAATGCCAAACAATAAAAAAACAAGTGTCACGTTCCAGGGTCATTAACCCAGAGAGGACAGTCAAGCAGAAGGAATATAGCAAGGACTGTCAAAATACACTCCAGAGTTGAAAATAGCAAAAACACTACTATTAAGCCCAAAGGGTTAGTTGTGGTTGTATAGTTTAGGATCGGGGCAAGGTGCAGAGATCCAGATGAGGTAGTTGTGAAAGGGAAGAGCGAGACTGTAAAAAAATGTTTTTGTCATTAGGCTGTTTCAGTGAAGAACTCAGGCCTCCATCCCAACCCAGTTGGCATGCTCCAGATGTCCAAGGAGAGAGGCTTTGGAGGCAGCATTGGCCAGCTGTGGGGTGGCCTAGTGCACTGATGATATAAAAGTATTTCATGGTTAAGATGAAAACAGATTGTGAAGAGTTCTAAAATGGGCACAAAAGTAGCAAAGCTAACATAAATTGATACGCATTTCAGCAGAAAAATTCTAACTTCACCAGCTTATTTGAGAAATTTGAGCTGCCAGTATCTGATCAAGGAAGTTATCTTGAGTAGCTAGTTCAGTGAAAAGTAACTTAAGCCCTATTAGGAGTTTTCTCCAGTAGGCATCTCTGGGAACATAGATATCTGGATATCATTCCAGCTACATTGGATGGTATTTTAGTGGGAGTGTTCAGGAGTACTCCTAATTAATGATGCCTGAATAATGTTCAAAAATGCAAGTTCCAAATTGTGAATTATTAGGAAAATGAAATGAACCAAAGTGTCTTTGTAAATAAGAGTTGTACCATCATCACACCTGATAAAGCTATTATTAGAAGCCTGCAGAGGTTTAGGATACCTTAAAATAATGAACCTCAGGCTGATTTTATTACTTGGTTTGGGGAGAATTTTTTATTCATTTATTTAGTATACCACCTGATTCCCAATGATTCTTGGAGCAAATTTTAAGGATCAGATGGATAGATTAAGCTTCTGGCCAACTTGGGAGGCCTCTGGGGACACAAATGGGTGCTGGTGGGTGCCAAGTGATCCACTGTCTGCTCTAGAGAGTTTGAAGATACAATAATGTAAGGATACACTATCTCTTCACAGGCTTGTCCACCTGTGTCTCTCAATGTCTGTACCTTGAGGATGCAGCTTTTTATAGGGTTGAAAGCCATCTCTCACTTCAAACATCATATCATAATTTTGACAAAAGCAGATTCTGAGGACATTCTAGAGAAAAAAACACTTTCACGAAGACTCCTGTAAGTATAAAGGTTTCAAGATTTGGGTGGAGGCAAGTTTTTGATGTTTCTGGGCCAAAGAGAAGTCACTCAGTGACAGATCATCTGGAACATGTGCGCTTGCTTTTCCATTGCTATTGAAAGAATTCTGAAATAGCTGGGGGGGTGGGGGATTTATTTATTTGTTCGTTTGTTTGTTTTCTATCCCGCCTTTATTATTTTTATAAATAACTCAAGGCGGTGAACATACCTGATACTCCTTCCTTCTCCTCTTTTCCCACAACAACCCTGTGAGGTAAGTTGGGCCCAAGGTCACCCAATTGGCTTTCGTGTCTAAGGCAGGACTAGAACTGACAGTCTCCTGGTTTCTAGCCCGTTGCCTTAACCGCAAGACCAAACTGGCAACATTATAGTTGTAAATTAGAGATTCACAAGAGTATATGTATCCTTTTAGTTACCGAAAGGTTGATAACATCAGACCCAAGGGTCCCCCAGAATCTGAACCTGGATGGAATTTGTATATTGTGAACACAACTTCAACTCTCCAACTCTACAGAGAAATGGTACTGTACTATTCTGCATTTATTTTATTGACATACAGGAATAGGGTAGTTTACTGTGGCCTGACAAACTTGAAAGTGACCCCTTTTTCTGCTTTAGGTAGAATACAGCAAGACCTACGAAGATGTTAGAACAGAGAGTTGTATACATCTTTTAAGTGAGGCTCACTTACTAGTCAGAACAGCTTTGATGGATCCTGATCTGAAAGACTTGGAGGAGAAGGAAGATCTCCTAGCAGCATTTCATGAAAGTTGTGCTCTTCTTGGAGACTGTTTCAGCAGGTTTGGATCTCTTGTGCAAGAAGAATCTTTACTCAGATCTTATCACAGGGAGGGAATCATGCTGGAAACTTCACTGGGGACATGTCTTCGTGAAGACCATGCACGTGCCTTACAGGCCAGTTTTGAATCAGATGGCATTACTGTGCTCTTGTATTAAGGAAGATAAAGTAACCCCCTGTATGCTTTCAGCTTAGCCAAAAGAAATAAGGGACAGTAGGTGAGCCCAGGATATGTACATATTATCACAAATATATCCATGGTATATATATCAATATGGAGGACTCCAGCTGGTTTAGATTGCAAGTCCCATAATCCTTAATGATAGCAGAAAATGGGAGTTGTAGTCAATTCATTTGGAGAACGCAGAACATCTTGAAAAATAAAGGGCTTTCCAATCAGTCTTCTATCTCCACATTTTGGTCTGCTTTATATAGGATATGAGGAAGAAGCTGCTTCGACTTCTACTTTCAGCTGCCCACATCCTTGTTCAAAGGAGTCTTCTCTAACATGTCAAAACAACATACACAGAACTTACGGAGTTTCATAGTTAAACTAGCATGGATCTTGCCTTCATCCCCTTCCCTGGTTCTCTTCTCCTGGCTCTCTCTCTCTTATTTTGTACTTTGGTCTGTATCTTGTCTAGCTTAAGGGCACGTGCTGAGTTTTGGGAGAAGGAGTATGATGTCTGAAATTTGCCAGTCTAATAGTTGAACTGAATATTTTGTAAGCTGTTATCTGTAACCTGGTATCCTCCAGAGGTATCTGACTTAGTTTCCAGAATTTCCAGCTAGCATGGCTACTTTATCAATTGTGGAGGGGGATGAGCAGGTTGGAAAAGACTAAAGTAACTTTTAAATTACCTCAGGAAATTATTTTTGTAGGAATTAATGGCCCTTCCTGTTTTTTGAGTTCATCTCCAATTAGAGCCACATTTATGAAAGAGATCGTGTTCTCTTCTTGCAAAATAAGTGTGCATTGTGTTGGCAGTGTGTCTGTAGTTCCAGCGCAAGAGTACTGTAAGACAAACTCTAGTTTTATATACCCATGCATAGAGACGCTTATTTTACTAAAGTACTGTGTAATTAAATAGGATTTTAATTCTTTCTTTTTTTGATGACTTCTATGATTACAGGTTTGACACCAAAGACTTCCATCTTGCACTGCCTTACTATAAGATGTCTGGCCTTTCCATATCTGACGTTCTGAAGAGAGTAATATTTGAAGATAAAACACAGAAGTATGAAAAAGGCTTTATATTCTACTTGCACCATTGCTTTTATGAAGACATAGATGAAGAACTAAGTGAAGTAAGATGATGGATTTCTTTTGTTGTCCTTTCTCAGTAGGAAAGCTGATGTCTTGTGTTGAACCTTTTCCTGCATTCACAACAATAAACAGAGTCAACTGTAAATCAAGCACCTACAGCCAGGACCAGAAATATTGGAACAAGGATAACAGTTTTGACATTTGGCCTCTGTATACCACCACACTGAAGTTGAAGGGAAACATAGCCAGATGGGAGCAAAGTCAGGACTTTCAGCTGTAATTCAAGGGGTTTGACAAAAGTGGGGCACTAACCATTCAGGAAGTACAGCCAGTGGCATACACACACACCCATCATTGGTGGCTCATAAGTAATGGAATGAATGGCTGACAAGCAACTGCATGGCTAGGAATGGCCTGTTTCCTGGGTACCCCATGACCAATCAAGCAGATAAAACACCTGGAGGTGGTTCTGAGTGTCACATTTGCATTTGGTAGCTGTTCACTGGAACTCTCAACATGAGGTCCAAAGACGTGTCCATGTGAGTGAAGGAGGCCATCATTAGGCTGAGAAAAGAAAATAAACCCATCAGAGAGATAGCAGAAACGTTGGGAGTGGCCAATACAACAGTTTGGAACATCCTGAAAAAGGAGGAATTAACTGGCAAGCTGAGCAACAGCAAAAGGCCTGGAAGACCACGGAAGACAGCTAAAGTGGACAACTGCAGAATTCTGCTCATTGTGAAGAGGAACACTTTCACAACATCCAGCCAGGTCAAGAACACTCTTGAGGAGGTAGGCATGTCATTGTCAACATCTACAGTTAAGAGATGGCTTTATGAATGTAAATACAGAGGCTTCACAACAAGGTGCAAACCACTGGTAACATTCAAAAACAGAAAGGCCAGATTAGACTTTGCCAGCAAACACCTAAAAAAGCCTGCCCACTTCTGGAATAAGATTCTTTGGACTGATGAAACCAAGATTAACTTGCACCAGAATGATGGGAAGAGAAAAGTATGGAGAAGGAAAGGAACAGCTCATGATCCAAAGCATACCACATCATCTGTCAAACATGGAGGCAGTGTTATGGCATGGGCATGTATGGCTGCCAATGGAACCGGGTCACTGGTGTTTCTTGATGACTTGACTGCTGATGAAAGCAGCAGGATGAATTCTGAAGTGTATAGGGCTATACTTTCTGCTCAGATTCAGCCAAATGCTGCCAAACTGATAAGACCCCACTTCATATTGCAGATGGATAATGACCCAAAACATACAGCAAAAGCTACCCAATTGTTTCTCAAGGCAAAGAAGTGGTATGTTCTTCAATGGCCAAGTCAGTCACCTGATCTCAACCCAATAGAGCATGCTGTTCACTTACTGAACACAAGACTGAAGGCAGAAAGACCCACAAACAAGCAGCAGCTGAAGGCAGCTGCAGTAAAGGCCTGGCAAAGTATCTCGAGGGAGGAAACTTAGCATTTGGTCATGTCCATGGGTTCCAGACTTCAGACAGTCATTGACTGCAAAGGATTTTCATCCAGATATTAAAGGCAATCCTTAGGTTTGTAATGATGTTGGTTTGTTCCATTACTTATGAGCCACCAATGATGGAGGTGGGGTGGTGTATGCCACTGGCTGTACTTCCTGAATGGTTAGTGCCCCACTTTTGTCAAACCCCTTGAATTACAGCTGAAAGTCCTGACTTTGCTCCCATCTGGGTGTGTTTCCTTTCAACTTCAATGTGGAGGTATACAGAGGCCAAATGCTGAAACAGTTATCCTTGTTCCAATATTTCTGGTCCTAACTGTAAGAAAATTAGTGGGACCAGCTTCTGTTACTGTCAACCACCAGAATGTTAAATAAATTTGGCAGGGAAACTGTAACTGCAACATTTCCTCAGAAATAAGTCCTGTTGAACTTAATATTTGGTAAGTGGATGTAGGATTGCAGCCTTAATCAGTGAATAGGTTTGCTGTTATAAACTGAGAAGTTTTAGTTCCCCTGTTCCACATATACAAGAGAGCCAGTTTGGTGTAATGGTTAAGGCACTGGGCTAGAAACTGGGAGACACTGAGTTCTAGTCCGGCTTAGGCACAAAAGCCAGCTTGGCAACCTTGGGCCAGTCATACACTCTCAGCCCTAGGAAGGAGGCAAGGGCAAACCACTTCCGAAATCTTGCCAAGAAAACTGCAGGAACTAGTCCAGGCAGTCACCAGGAGTCAGGATGGACTTCAAAGCACCAAAAATAAATAAATAATCCATATATAAAACAGAAATCACATAAGCCAGCTGGGAGGATTATTGAGGAAACCCTGAGGAGTGGATGAATATGAACCTTAAGAAGTGAATAAATATTAAATATCTAAAAGTCTGAAGACTTAGCACACCACTGTCTACTGTATCACTGAAAGAATAATGTATGGTAGGAAGTGTAATGTCCATAGTCACTAAGGTACCCCTGATCCATCTCTGTGGGGGCACATCTAATCCCCTGCGCCACCTGACCTTTTATAATATTCTTTCAGTACAAAACATTCAGCAGGAAACTGTAATGCTATGTACAGTACAGCTCCAGCCTCTAGCATTTATTTGTAAGGAACCATGGAGATGACCCTGGAGAAACTAGGCAACAGCAGTTACAAAAACATGATTTAAGCCCAGGACAAAAAGGAAACCTGAAAAAAAAACTTTAACTGACTCTGCCTTAATTCTCTTGAGTATAAGAGAGGGAAAACATTGTCAAGCTTTCAAGATTCTGTTATCAGAATCCCTTGATAGAGGGATAGATCCCTCTATCAATAAAGCAGAGTTTCAGTTATTCTTGAGCAGTCTATTTCCTGATCGCTTGACTTCCCTCGAAGGGCTGACAATTGTCGGGTATGCCTTTGAGAGCATTTACCCCTCCCACCCTGGCAAGAGATTCCACTGGGGTAGTAGTAGATTTCCCAGGAGGCTAGTTTACAGTCTGGTAAGTGGCTGTAATTGGCCAAGCCTAGCATGGTAGCCATTCTGTGAATCCACAAGTCTCCTTTGACAATTATTTTGTGACTGTAACCACCACATGCTCTCAAATTCCTAATAGGTTCCCCCAAAGACTACCTATTTTGCCCCAGTAAGTACATGGGAAAAGTTGGATCTTGAAAGAACTGTTGCAAATTATGAGCATTTCATGATTTGGGGACATACTATCCAATTCTCTCATGAGCAATTTCAGATCATTTTTGTTGCTTTATTATGACTTTTTAGGGATTTTGATAACAGCTGATTATATTTATGCCTTGTATTATGAATAAGAACATGGTTGTTTAATATATCTTTTCTCATTATTAGGACTTGGCTGCAAAAGTGCTTCAGGTATTCCACCTTGCTGAGCCAAACCAGATACCCCATATCCTCTGCAGTCCTTGTATGAAAAATGTGTGCCCTGAAATGGCAATGGAATATCTAGCATTGATAGAAAAGGTGGTGCCATCTTTTCTGGTGACATTGGCCAAGGCTTCTGTGGCTCTGAAAATGCAGGATCAGGATGGATGTAAAAAGGAGCTGGACAGCCAAGCAGAGGTACAGATCATTGGTGGATACTTATCATTACAGTTTTTGTTGTTTATTCGTTCAGTCATTTCCGACTCTTCGTGACTTCATGAACCAGCCCACGCTAGAGCTTCCTGTCGGTCGTCGCCACCCCCAGCTCCCCCAGGGACGAGTCTGTCACCTCTAGAATATCATCCATCCACCTTGCCCTTGGTCGGCCCCTCTTCCTTTTGCCCTCCACTCTCCCTAGCATCAGCATCTTCTCCAGGGTGTCCTGACTTCTCATTATGTGGCCAAAGTATTTCAGTTTTGCCTTTAATATCATTCCAGCAAGTGAGCAGTCTGGCTTGATTTCCTGGAGGATTGACTGGTTTGATCTTCTTGCAGTCCAAGGCACTCTCAGAATTTTCCTCCAACACCACAGTTCCAAAGCATCGATCTTCCTTCTCTCAGCCTTCCTTATGGTCCAGCTCTCGCTGGATGGGAATACCATTGCTTTACAGCAATGGGATGGGAATACCATTGCTTGCTCGCTGGATGGGAATACCATTGCTTTACAGTAGAGGTAATTGGTGAGCCAACATTCTTCAAAAAATAATGTTTGCCAGTTGCAACTAGATCTTCCCTGAAGCTTTCCCCCCCTGCAGACGTTTCAGTCTGTTCACTGCTTTGGAGAAGAACAGAGGTACAGGAGCCGAGCTCCCATCTGCAGACTGGAGGTTCTAGTCCCCAGTATCTCAGATGATAGGAAAAGATCACTATTGCAGCTAATTCCTGTATAACTGATGCCAGTCAGAGCACACCATTCTAGGTGGGCCAGATTCTCTTAGCATGGGGTAGGTTTCCATTATCCTGCCTGTGACAAACAGGAAGGGGAGAGAAAGGATTTTCTTGGCTTTCTGTCCTAAGCTTGAATGAATGATGCCTCTTTTCAAGAGGAGAGGGTAAATGGCTGTTTTATTTATTTATATTTCAAATTTCGTCATCACACATCCCCCTCATCTTGTTTTAATTCCTTTTAGATCTATTCTTTTTTGCAATTCATATTGTTAACGAATAAGGATAGTAGTTACCTTGCAGAACCAAAAAATTGATAGATGAGTTTATGCTCTAGTTATAGCGTCTTTCAGATGAATACAAAATGTCTTTCCCCTGTTTTGCATTTCTCGCATTTATTTTAGCTTTCCCCATTCTAATGACCTCCAGATGTCCTGGACTGTAAATCCTATAACTGTAGACCAGAATTGCCTTTATGGTTGTGATCCACCACCCCAGGAGAGTACCAGGACGTGTATGGATGCTTTAAGTGTCAGAAGGCAATTGTGTGCTCCCCACATATCTCATCACGCTGACAACAAAGGTCCGCATAGTTAAAGCAATGGTGTTCCCTGTAGTAACATATGGCTGCAAGAGCTGGACCATAAGGAAGGCTGAGCGAAGGAAGATCGATGCTTTTGAACTGTGGTGTTGGAGGAATATTCTGAGAGTGCCTTGGACTGCAAGAAGATCCAACCAGTCCATCCTCCAGGAAATAAAGCCAGACTGCTCACTTGAGGGAATGATATTAAAGGCAAAACTGAAATACTTTGGCCACATAATGAGAAGACAGGACACCCTGGAGAAGATGCTGATGCTAGGGAGAGTGGAGGGCAAAAGGAAGAGGGGCCGACCAAGGGCAAGGTGGATGGATGATATTCTAGAGGTGACGGACTCGTCCCTGGGGGAGCTGGGGGTGTTGACGACCGACAGGAAGCTCTGGCGTGGGCTGGTCCATGAAGTCACGAAGAGTCGGAAGCGACTAAACGAATAAACAACAGCAACAACCCCACTCGTGGAACAGCATCTTTTTACTACAATCTCATTGGCATTCTTTCTCAAGGCAGCTTGTGCTGCACTGCTGTGCATAATATTGTCTACATTTTCTTGGCAAAACCTGGTCTGTGGGATTGAACATGTTTCTGTCTCATCACACAGCGCTGAGGCTTAGATAGGTGGTACGTGTATTTCTAGAGTTAAGGGAAAACACTAGGTCCTGTTCAACCATGGCTAGTAATGAGGAGCAGGAACCGAGAACAGTCATTCTTCACCTCCTTTCCAGTAAGAACTATTCCTAGTGGAGATATTTGCAGATAATTATTATATTATTTGCAGATCAGTTTTTAATTCTTCAATTTTTCAGGTCCTGGACTGAGGATGAACTTGATAGCCATATTTACAGCTATTGCCAGTGATTGAGTTAACCTTAAGCCAAAATGCATTTAATCTGCTTTCATCTTTGTGTGTAAGTCCAGTCAGTCGTGGCTTACTCAGTAAACCATGGTTAAAACATCATCACTTAGTACAGAGTGTGAGTGTGAACCAGAGCAATGAATGTATCTTGGTTTGATCTGTTGGAAAAACTTGTGCTGCAAAGAAGGAGAGCAACAAAACATTAAATCCCATAGCTTGTTTAGTGTGTAATATCCATTAACATTAGAAAAAACATCTGCATCCTGATCTTTAGAAATAAATAAGATCTAGGCATATATTTCTGCTGGGTTTTTTTTTTTCAAAACTTAAAAAAATTGAATTAGCTACCATTCAAAATATAGAGTGGAATCCACCAACTAGATCTTGTCTTTTGTCTGCAGATGAAGTTGGTATGTGGTTTTATTGGGGAGCCAAGACTTCTAAAACAGCACAGTAAAGGACAAATGGTCCCAACTGAACTTGCTTTGTACCTCAGAGAGACCAGACCTGGATTTCTCCTAGCTTCACTATTGGCTTTACATGAAAACAATAAAATGGAACTTGAAGAAGCAGGCTCTTATATCAAGGTTTGTTGCCCAGCATTTTTGCCCATTTTATAATTAAGTTCTACCAAAATAGTTCTGTTTCCAGTCTCTAGACTTCACAATTAAAGAATATATAAAAGTTGGAGCTATTTTTCTCCTAAACTGAAAGAGAAGTATAAAGAATGCAATAGCCTAATTCATTTAATAGGTAATGAATATAACCGAAGGTTGATCTGAATTGCTGTCACTGAAAAGCATGGCTTTCAAGCAATTTATATCATGGCTTTTTATGGGGAAAATGGCATAGAATCAGAGATGCTGACGCAATATTAATTCTAAGTGTGGATTTTTTTTCTGGCAAACAATATCTGTTCTTTCCTAGTTTTGTGTTTATAGTTGAATGTAATAGTTTGATTCATGTATGAACCCACCAATTGCATCTTAGTCATATCTAAACCAAACTGTGATTGAATGCTGGAGTGAGCATCCTTTGATGGCCAGTGAGTTCACCAGCTTTTGAAAGGAGAAGAGCCACAGTGGTAGACAGTGTAAAGTGTGCATGATCACTTCACATTTATAGAAGGGCTGGGATTTTTCATCACTTCCCAGATTCATTCTTTTAATACTCTTAAGGCTCTTGAAGAACTTGCACTTCATTTTTTTCATATGCCTCCTGGTGGGAAACTGTGTCTCTGATTTTCAGCAGTTGCACCAAATGGTGTGGTTGGAGAAGGCTCCACAGAGTCACAGAAAATGGGTTTAGTTGTCACATGCAACCCTGGTGCTGCAGGTTGCCAGTGCTAATGTAGCTCCATATGTAAACCCAGCCATTGGAAAAATGGATGATGACTAACTGGTTAGAAAAAATGACTGCAGTCTGGGTGATCCTTTTCAGATGCATAATTGATCTAATTGGTACATAAAATTTATTTCTTGTACAGAAAAGTACATTTTATAAACTACTATAGTTCCAGGGCCCACTTAGCTTTGCTCTACCTTGTGTCTAGTAAACATGGACCTGGAGCTATCACCATGTTTCCAGACAACCAAAGGTACATTGATACCTTTAAAGGAGAACACGTACACCTCAGAGGACTGGTAGCTTCAACACAGAGAGTATTCTGTGATCTTGCTAATTTAGCAAGGGGAAATTGTTAATTTTTAACAGCTAAATCTTCTTTTGCAAGTGATTCCCTCTTTTTATATTTTTGGAATGCAGATGCTGAGTGGTAAAGATGAAGATGCTGTTCCCCAGCTCTTGGTAGACTTCTGGGAAGCTCTGCTTGTAGCATGTACTCAGGAAGAAGTTGTGCAGAAGTTGCATTTTAAACTTGCTACACAGTATATTTGGAGACTATCCAGGAAACAGCTTCCTGATACTGAGCCTCTAAAAACCACTGAAGATTTGGTAAAGTGCTGTGGGAAATGGGTAGGGAAGAGAGAGACTTGATTTATACATCATGCTAAGCCAAGGCTTGAAATTATATTATGGAATAAGCTACAGTTGGTAGAATTCATATTACAAGCCAAATCAAACCAGGTTAGAGTTACCAGATCTAGCCTGCAAAATCTATATAACCACTAGCTGGGAGTAGAGAATTATAATAAAATTACTCTGCTGCTATCTATTGATGGTCCAAATTTTTGCAGCCCAGATGTACTAATCCTGACTTAATGAACTATGTGAACTTTGCACAAATGTATAAAGTAGAACATAAAGAGCTCTTCATCAATGTCTTGTGTTAGTGCTTAACTAGCCCTCTGTATACCAAAAGGATCATTCCAGTTGCTATTAATGATGGTCATTTTCTTCAAGCTTAGTTTTGTGTTTTGTACAGTAAAGTCCACAGTGCTTCAACTCTTAATAGTGAATTAAACCTATTTGTGAAGAACACTTTATATAAATTATACCTATTAAAATCAAATTCATTTTTTTATTGTGCCCTACAGAAATGGAAAAAAAATAAAAATATTTTAAAAATAAAAACTACAGTCTTGAGTTCTGGTACACTGCATGATAATTGTCTTGCTTCCATGGTTTGTAGTCATGTGGCCTTATAAACTACCCACTTCTCCAAAAAAACCTATGTACCAAGTTAATTTTGCATAGTTTGGAGAGAAGATTGGAACCAGATTTTGACAGGAATTTTTTTTAAAAAGCTGCTAGAGGTTACATGAATTGCTGGTTTGGATTTTCCTGTTTTCCTATCATCTGTTCCCAGCAGTATTGGTGATATCTGTGTAGCATGGGCAACACAGAGAGTATTCTGTATCTTGCTAATTTAGCAACGGGAAATTGGATTGTGTAACTCTTTGCACAGTTTAATTTGAGAAAAATTATATTAAATCCATAAACACTGACTGGCGATAAAGGATACCCAGAGAGCTGAAACTGTAGTGAAACTATTATTTACCTATCTAAATCCACAATTAAAAAATGTCTAATTAGCAAAGGCTTTGCATTTCTTAAGAAAATGGGCTGACTGTGCAGCATCAAAAGGTAGGTCATTATGACTATTTTTAAACTAAGTAAAGGTGACTACCTTTGCAGTAAATGTTAAATGGGACTAGAAAACTGAAAAGAAACATGCTTGCGATGCAAATGACTTTGTTTTTTAAAATACCTTTTATTTTGTTCTTTCAGATAAATTCCTGCAGTGATTATGGACTTATTTTTTCTTGGATTATATTCATGATGTCATTAGTACCTCCTCATGATCAGAATTTATGTGATGACCTTTCAAAATTACAAGTATGAGTCTCTCTCTTTCTTTCTCTCTCTGATACTTCGAATCAAATTATCCATCCAGTCGTATCCGACCCTTGGCGATTCCATAAGCCAGCTCTCTCCATGATTTCCGATCTTGGAGAGAGCTGGCTTGTGGAATCGCCAAGGGTCAGATACTTGGGATTATGCAAATAGTCTTGGAAGCCCTCTAACGTCTGGGCAAGCATAGGCCAATTGCACTCATATAGTAGGCAAACTTCTTCATCTGGAATGAAGAGGGATGGAGCTACCAGTGATGTTTAAGTGATAATAAGCTTCCTCTATTCTTTCATAAATAGGGATATGCCAAACATTTCATGCATTCTGTGCACAAAACAGCTGGTTTTGGATGGTCCTTGCCTAAACTGAAATGTGTGTTTGGATGTTTTGTTTCACACATCAACCAAAATGGGAGTGTTCTACTTCAGACACAGACCAAAACAGTTGTTCTGGGTAGACATGTTTCAAATGTTGGATTCTGTTTTAGCCAGATGATTGGAAGATGTGTTGTCTTTTGAAATAGGTTATCTTTGGAATTTTTTTGTGTCTGGCCAGTACAGACTGGGTAAGGCAGGATGCGTGGATGACCTGAGTGGAGTTTGGGAGCCAAACAGCAAGTGTTCATGGTGCGCTTGGCACAGAGGTTGCCATTCTGAATTTACCTGTTCTTGACTCAGAGAGGAAGAAATTGCTCTGATAAAAATCCCAGTGAATAAGGCATGGCTAGAAAAGCTAGACTGGATAGAGGGAGGGTAGTGCCAAGACATACACTTCAGGGGAAGGGAGCTACTGTAACACTTGATTTTAGTGCCATGCCCATTCCTCCTGAAGCAGCCACGGTGCACTAGCTAGCTCCATAGTGGGTCAGGATGAGAAAGGAGGAACTCTTCTCCCTACAAGCAGAGGGACAGGTGTTACATTTACATCATTCGGACACTCACAGCCTTTAGCAATCCTGGGCTGAAGGTGAAACTCAGCAAGCGATCGTCGGCAAAAAAAATTTCCCCTGAAAAGTTCTTATGGCTTGTATTGGTCTGACTGTCTCTTTTGGAGATATTTTTCCCCTATTATTTGGTATTTGTTTTCATTCATCATTGTACTCCGTTGGGTCTTATGTTTGTGGAGACTTCTGAGTGCATTGAAAAATGCAAAGACCTCCATGCCGGTTGGCCTGCTAAGCTTAGCAAGATGGGCAGACACTTTTCATGGTTGTATCCACTCTTTTCATGTTCTTGGACTTTGTTGATGCAGTTCACCAAACATTTTGCTTCATGTCTGAACTTGCTGGCTTGACCAGTTTGCTGCAGCTCTTCTGTCTCTTTAGGACTTCAAATATAAAATAAGAGTTGTTTTGCTGACCAAAAATGTGCATAAGTCATGATTACTCTTTTGTTCTGGGTGCTACCAAGGATGTAAATGCTGGCAATCAGGCAAAGATGGATTTTTTGTGTGTGTGTTTTCCAGAGTGGGGCTGACCCCTGGGAAGAACCTTAGTCTTTCCTACACTGATGTTCATTATACCAGGAAAAAAATGGCAGCTGCTTTCTTTGTTTTTAGGCAGCCAGTCAGGGAATAAGGGGATAAAGCAGTAGGTGAACCTTTAAATATTGGGATGGTGGAAATCCATGTTCCTGAGTGTCTAAGTGTTCAGTTTCAGTATAGGCATACTAGATTTAGAAGTTTATTTTTAAACTTTTAAAAAATGTTCCCTTAATGGACTGTTAGGGTGTCCTCCTGCCCTGGAGGAGGTGGTTGACTGCAAGTGTTGTGTCTTGTGCAAGAGATAAAACCCACAGCCTCTTTCTCCTCACATTCCTTGCAATTAAAATGCCTACATCCCAAGGACGAATGATTGTCCTAAATTGAAAGAAGTCTAAGGCTACCAGGTCTGGGCTGCAAAAATCTAAATGACTCCTAGATGGCAGTGGAGAATTAACTTTTTTTTTTATCCCTTTGCTGCTGTCTAGCGGTTGCCCAGATCTTTGTAACCCAAAGGGCTTATTTTGAATTGCATTAGTTCTGGTTTGTGCACATCCATGTTAAACAGTACTTGATCAGAGAGACTGGGTTTATAGCAATGTTTCCACTTTTCAGAGGTATACAGGGATGCTGAAATATCTACCATTGTTATGAGCCTTTAAAGAAATGTTTGACTGACTGAGAGCTATCCTGCTTTCTCACATATGGCTGTCATTCCTTCTGTGATTGTTTAAAAATAAGTCTGTCATATAGAATTTATTTGAAAGAATGTCTGTGTTCCAAATATGCAAGTCGTTGTATAATAACTCACTTGGAAAGTTAATTAAATTTCTTCTGGAGCTCTGACAAGGAGAGAAAGAGAGAGATGAATGAAGCTAGGGGCAGTAGCTGCAGTACAAGGACTCTCTAGAAGTTTTCTGACCATAGGACACCTGAGTGGCAGGGACTCTTGAAGGCAGAGAGGTGAGGAGCTGACTAGCAAATAAGAGAAAATGAACACTGGACTCTCTGCGTTGTAGAGAACTTGCTGAAGTTTATTCTCCCCGGTCTCTTTAGCATTCAGAGATGGGTTGAAAACAAAAACAGACTCTTTGGAGCCTCAGCAGTCCAGATCAAGAAATAAAAATAAAAATCAGAATAAAATAACCAAGGACATAAATGGATCTGGCAGCAGCGATTTGAGGCTTGTTCTCCTGCAGTCACACCAACAGTCTCGAAAAGTCTTCCAGCCTCAGTGGTGGGCGTATAACCAACTCCTTACTTGAGTAGTCTCTGGCCCCTTCCCTCCCTCTGAGCAAGGCTTCCTAGTGTAAGGAACCAGCTCTGTTCTCAGCCAGGCAGCCCAGAAGGGTGGGGGAGTTGTTTATACAGGCCTGGTAAGGGCAATCCAGCAGGTGCTTTCTCTGCAGGCTTCTCTTTGTCCTCCTCTGGCATCTGCTGATTCCCTCAACCTTCTCCAACCCCCACATCTACCCTTTTTTCAGAGTAGCACTGAACCTGCAGACATTCAAAGTCTGGTGCTATGGCTTACTCACAAGGAGGCTGGTGTTTTCACTTCACCACAGCCCCCTTCAAAAACTTCTGTCTTAAAGCGCTCTGTCCTGAAAGTGTGACATCCTCCCTCCACCCACTGGGATCACTTGGAGGATGTAATACTTCGGATCAATATGAAAATATCCTAGTATTAAACAAGGAGAATTGTTCTAGAGTGGACGAAGTAGTTAATGCTGGCTGTACTTTTACAGACTAGCATCAAATAGCAAAGCCAAATGAAGGCTTAACATAAGTCAAATTCAAATTTGCAATTGCTTCAATATTCTGTGCTGTTTTGGTCAATTATGCAGTTCTTAAAAGTGAAAACCCTACCTCAGTGAGAGCTGTAACTTTTTAAATGCTAAGCTGGTTCAAAAAATTCATATCAAGATATATGGCTCAAATGTTCTCCATTTTGGTGTCACATTCCAAACCTAATATGTCTGTCCTTCCTGTTCTTTCTTTCAGTCTCTCCTATGCAGTCCATCCTTCAGAATATCTTCCATTCTCCCATTTGTGAAAAATATTCCAGAAAATTCTATTTCTGGTCTGAGCATACATATTCTTTGTGATACATGTTTAGGACAGTATGAAACAGCTATTGACAAACTTCTGGACAGGTGCCCTGAAGCAGTCATACCTTATGCCCAGCATGAGCTGAAGGATGAACATCAGGTGAGCGTTCATAATCATAGCTATCTGTCGCTTTTTTTTTTCCATTCTAAAACCCAAAACACTGCGGTTTCATACAGGATAATTTTAGTACATCAGTTCCTCATATGTACCTCCTCATTTACTGTACCATATCTAGTCAATGATTTTAAAACTCTGAGCAAAGTTAGCCCATTATATTGAACATCTGAAGTGCTTAAGGTCTGTTTTGTTACAGAGATAAAATTGGCATACTTACCAGAACACATGGGGCAAAATCTTGAAGACAATAAAGTATTTTTTTATTGTTTTCTCAGTGCAGTTTCCCCAGCCAGACATTTGCTTGCCTTATCATATTTTGTACTATAAAATAATCATGTTCTCCTGGAATATAATGTATATCCTGATACTTGCTGGCTGTATCAGTAGTGCAACAATATCTTAACAGTAACCCCATATGTAGGTTATGCTGAAGATAGGTCGTACAAGTATGTGCTTGGAAGTATATTGGACTACTAATCCTGTGTGTGTGTTTTAAGAATCAGCAGGAAGACTTGTATGGTCCAGCCTTGTCCAACCTCAGTTGTTCTGAGTCCATAGTTAAGTTTTCTAGCAGCAGAACCAACAGGCCATCACATTGGAAAAAGCTAGTCTTGGCTATGCTCGCTGACATTTTTAGCTCTGGAATGAAAGTGGGGCAATATAATTTTATTTAGTCCGTTTAGATAGACACTGTCTTTTCAGGACCTCAGAATAACTACCCTGATTTCACACAGTGAGTTTCATACTTAGCAGGGATTTGAATCTGTGTCTCCACAATCCTAGTTTAACCACTATGCTGCCTTGCTTATCACATCCTGCATAACTCACATTTTATGTAGCATGTTTCTTTGGCTTTTGTTCTCCTTTATTATTTCTATTTTGCTGTTTTTAATATGTAAGCCACCTAGCATTACTCCAACCACTGGGGCAGGATACAAGTTGATAAATAATATTCAGAAACTGAATCTGCAGGAGTTATCCCAGGCCATTGGATGAAGCTCTCCTTGACCTTTGGTCTTTGGCACAGCCTTTGAATGGCACTAGAGGGAGCTCACACCCCATTACATTGGTTGATAGAACTTGAACTTCTCCTGAACAAATCACATCTTGAAAACGGGAACAGCAAGTCTGGCATATTTAAAGGTTTGCTATTTAATATGCCTACTGCCTTGCTTTTATAAGTAACTATAAGCAGCAGAAGAAGAAGGGTTAGATTCCTTCATCCATAACTCTCTTGATTTTCTCTCTGGATCTTGTTTTCTGACTGGCTTAGGCTTTATGGTGGAATAAACTTCTTCCTGAACTCTGTAAACGAACCAGATATGTTGGTGATAACTACCCTGTATTTCTGTCATCTCTGCAAGGTAAGAAAACGAGTTTTTATAGCATAGCAGAAATGTAGAGGTTTTGCAATACATAGAATAGCCTTTTGCTCTCAAGTGGATGTTGTAGAGTTTTTACACTTTAGTAACTTAATTGAAGAACTGGATTCAGTGCAGATCACACATTTTTGTTAGATACACAGTTTTTTGCACAAAGCAACTCTCTTCAAGGAGCAATGTTTTAAGAATTGGTGGAGATTCTCAGGAATTTTAAACACAGTGTTTCTATCTTTTTTATCCAGAAACATTATCTGTCATTGCCACGGCACTGGAATTGAGAGACTTCCTTAATGTTTTACCTGAAGATGGGAACGCAGCATTCTTCTTGCCATACTTGCTTCAGTGCAGCAAAAGATTGGCAACCTAAGCCTAAGGAGAAGAATCCGCTATCTTGGATTAGTCTTGTGGGAGCAAAGTACTCAAATGAACACAACCTCAAAATGCAACTATCAACTTAAAGCTTTAAATGCTGTGTATTCCTGGCATATTCCCATGTATGTGGGAAGAATAGGGTTTAATTGTTTTCCAAAAGCTGTCATCTGATCTGTGGTAGCAGTACAGCTAAACAGATAGAGGAAACATTGGTAATCTGCGCACGCACGCTCAGACACACCCGCCTCTTCCTTACTATCTTTGAAACATCCCAAACAGCACCGCAAAAAAGCAGCAATGATTCTAGATTGTTTTGGTGAAAGACAAGGTGCATTAAGCCTGTATAAAAGTAAATCTTGCCCCTCAAACAAGCAATAACTGGGCCAAAGCTTTCATCCCTGCCCACCCCTGTCATAACACCTTTGATAACGGTCATCCTCTTATCCCTGCTGCTTGTGATAGGTTTTAGAAAAGTCTCACCATTCTAAACTGCTGGTGGTGCATTTGAGCTGAACATAAATCACATCAAGTTGCGATGGGACCTAGATATTTTTTCCAAGTAAATATTTAATGTGATTATCATTCACATTTTTTTTCTAAGCATGATTTGTAGGTGTAATGTTTAACTTACTAGAATTCAGCAGGAATAATGATGCTGAGGCAGAGAAACAAGAACAATTCTACAAGAACTATAACAAGAGCCAGAAGTTTCAGCAGGTTGGCTCCATACCACCTATTTGTGCTTTTAAACAATGAGTTGAGTTTCTTTGGGTAATTTTATAACTGAATTAGATCTAAAACCAGGTTATGGAGGCAATTTATAAAGTTGGCCTAGCAAGTTTCACAAAGTCCCACCATTCATCATTACAAAGGTTGTTACTTTATCTGCCTTTCATTTCTCCCATTTCTGCAGTTATAACTCAGATCTCATTTTGTCATACTCATATTAGCGTTTGAAGAATCTTCAAGACTAGTTTAATTTTTTCTAAAGAAGACACTTAAAAATGCTAACAGAAAAGTTGTGAAATTAGAAATAGAAAAGAATAGTCTTTTCTAGGAAATTAAAATCCCTGTCAATCATAATTAAGATAGACCTTGCATACAAAAGCATTCTACTAGTTTTATTATTTTATTATTATAGGTCAGTAGGGTTTTTAAAAATCTGTCAATACTTGGAATCACGTAGCTCATCTCATCACAGTAGAATCCTTTTTCCAATTTGATATTTCAGCTGAAGCTCATACTGTTGTTTGTCTGATGTCACTGCTGTAAATAATAGAAAGTGAAGTTTAATGGACTTTCAAAAGAACATTCAGTTTTAGTTAATACATACTTTAATATACTTAATATACTGTAGTTACAAAGCAGGTATGGTTCATATTTTTTTTTCCTCTTTCATATTGCAAGGGCTAGAATTCTAAGAAACTAGTACTCTAAAAGCAATTGTCTATGCTAAAACTAAGCAGACTGGTATATTCCAAATATTTTAACTACAGCTCCCACAAAACCCAGAGGACATGGCTAAGAACCATAAGAGCTGTAGTCCAAAACTCCTGGTGAATACCAGGTTTCATACATATGGAGTAGTCTCTGAAACCTGGTTTTGTGGATAAGTCCAGAGAGAAGACATTTGTTTGCAGGCACCAATTTAACAAGCAAGTTTCATCCAAGGCTGCTTTTCCAAGACATGGGATATTAGATTTGTATTGCTTATTTTCACAGTTACACTCCATTCCAGAATACCAATGGAAATAAACTTAGGATGCTGTGTGTGTGTGTGTGAGAGAGAGAGAGAGATTGTAGATTGAGAAAAGCATATATTTATATGGATCCAAATTTCTTCTGATAGAATATTAAGTACAAACATTAAAGAGGTACAGCTCATATCCGCTATGAGACTAAAAACTACCGGTTTACTTGAACAAGCATACACTGTGCCTTCATTAGAGAGGTGAGGGTTGCAGTGGTTAAAGTGTTGGATTTGGACTGGAGACCCCCAAGTTAAAGCCCCCATTTGATTCCATAGCTTGGCATGGGGGATAAAATTCAGGGAGTCCAGAAAAATGGGATAAATAAAATTACACTTCCGTTCACTGGCCATCTTATGAATCAACTTTTCGTAGCCGCCTTGATGTCTTAGACCAACCCTCAAAATACCTGTCTGGCACAACATTGGCTGTACTGCATATAGACTCTAAGAGATGAATTTCAAAGCCTGAATAGCGTCATGGTGGGAAAAGATGTTGCATGTCAAAAGTTTTTTCTCCTTCCTTTCAAGCAAATCAATATTTACCTTTGGTTTGGGAGGACAGTGTAAGTAGTTTCCATGCCAGCATGGATGTGGTCAGTCACGTGGCAGTGCAGTAGCCAGGTGCCAGGGTATTTTGGTAACATCTCAACAGTTTGAAATGTCCCAGGGAACAGGTCATAGACATCTCCTCGGAAGGTTCTATTGTACTTTTGGAGAGAAAAAACAATAGCCGTATATTTGAGTAGTTCTAATACTAATTAATTCACTGGAAGAGTGCAATAAATTAAATAGAAAGCATCGTAACATTTTAAATATCTTAACATATAAGTACTTTCTAACTTAAGAAAACTAAAAACAAACTTGAACTAAACAATTATGATTATGGACCTTCAATTACAACTTAAATCCAATTAATGTTAGACAGTAGAAAGTGAACCAAAGTGAAACCTGTTCCGTGCTCAAGGGAAAAATAGCACTGCCGATGCGCCGTTGGATTGTTGGGAGAATATTAGAGTGGACTGTGGCACTGTTGCTATTTTTCATCCATTTGTCAAAAGTTGTTTTCAACTGCATCAGTATACAAAGGCCTGGCCTGTAACAATTTCCAGATTTACAAGGATGTAAACCTATGAATGTTAGGGCACTTACTGGAATCACACATCCTTTCCAGGCAAATGAAATAGACTATGTTTTGCTCCACTGCTAAAATCACTAAGGTAATAGAGAGAAGGAAATGTATAATTGAGGGATAAAGTCCTGGCTTCAATTCCCAGTCGGTTCCCAAGCTGGAAACTCTAAAGCTATGGCCAGCCAAAATGGGCAGACTTAGGCTAATTGAGTTAGTTATATGACTTAACAAAGTTTTGTGTGTTCAGTTGAACTTGCAAACTGTTTTTTCTCTTAACTAAATATGTGTTGGCAGATTGCTGGGAAAGCCTTTAGCCCAGGAGAGATCAGAAAAGTCACACACACCAGGCATTTCTATAAAAATAATTTATTTACAGAAAGCAAACCAAAAGCAAAACATATTTAAAGGATGTGGCTCTCATTGAGAGCTACCTGGCTTGCTACATGCCAGCACAAAAAGAAAAGAGGAACTGAAACAAGTCCGGGCAGGTTTCTCCCCCCAGGTGCAATAATTAACATTCGAAAAGGGGGCAGTTGAATTCAACCTCTGCACCCGGCCAAAATGATTAGATACAATAGCAACCTTAATCTGTAGGAGGAAACATTAACAATATGTACGTTCTTTTTAGTTCTATATTTTAAAATAAGACAATTTTTTTTTACCTTGTAACTGAAGCTATGGCCATGGAAATGAGCGGTGTGCATGTCAACTTCATTCCCCATTCCTGACAAGAACCAGTTTACTTTATCTCCAACGTGCATTGTAAGACCATTCAAGTTTCCAAACACTCTTCCGTTAATGGCTAAGGAAAGAAATACTTGTTATAAAAGTACTGTTTATTGTCCAGTTATTCAGCTTCATATCTCATAAATTTAGTACAAACACCAAAACTTAACAGAAACTTAACAGAGATAATTGCCCAAGAGAATTACAGGTGGTCCATTAACTCAAATTGAGCTAAAGATCAGAGCAATCTAAGGTAGCCCCTGAAACTGGCCTTGGACAGTCCACATGATGTGCATTCATTACTGTATTAAATTGCACAATTATGCCTCTGATGCCAATAGGTTGAGCTTAGTATAGTCGGAACCAAAATGCTTATCTGCAGCTCAGTTGCCAATGGAACAAAGTTGGCAGGACCTGTTTGTTAAGCTGCTTTTTGTAGGAGAAAGGAAACCACTACCTTATATTCATTCATTCATTCAATTTGCATGGCTGCCTAGCTCACCAAGTGACTGGGCAGCAAACAAAAATTTAAAAATAAGAACAATTACAATAATAAAAAAAATTAAAATACATAGCAGCTGAGAATAAATCACACATCATAATCATTAAATTAACCAAGAAAATGGGTCACACACTTGGGGCCTCAGGTCCAGGCACAGAGCTGGGTCTCTAAGAATTTAGGAAAAGCCAGCAGAATCAGACCGTCCTGACCTCCAGAGGGTGAAAGTTCCATGGGTGCTATGGCAAAAAAGACATTTTCTAGGCCCTGCCAACCAGCATTCCTTAGCAATTTGGACCCAAAGTATGCCCATCCTGCCTGACCAGATTGGACAGGTAGAAACTACTGGGGAGAGACAGTTCCTCAAGTAACCCAGTCCCAAGCCATGAAGGGCTTTAAAGGTGACAACCAGCACCTTGAATTGCACCTGGAAGCACACTGGGAACAAACACAGCTCAAAGACTAGAGGTGTTACATGCACCAAATAACTGGCACCATTTTCTACTGATGCTGCTGCATTTTGCACCAGTTGAAGCTTCCAAATGCTCTTCAAGGGCAGCCTCAGGTAGAGCACATTGCAGTAGTCCAGATGGGAGGTCACAAGGGCATGAATGACAGTGAGCAGGGTCTCCCAGTCAAGGAACGGGTGCAACAGGCACACAACCCAAAGATGTGCAAAGGCCCTCCTAGCCATGGCTGCCACCTGCTCTTCAAAGGAGCCATGAGTCCAGGAGGACCCCCAGATTGCACACTGGGTCTGTCTGAGGCAGTGCCACCTGATGCAACTCCCCAGCACCAGAAGGTCCAAACAACCAAAGCCACTAAGTCTTGCTTGGGTTGAGCTGAAGCCTGTTGCATCCCACCCAGGCTTCCACAGCCTCCAGACCAGGGACAGGACATCCATAGCATCACTCCGGCTGCCTGGGGTAGAGATATAAAGCTGAGTATGATCAGCATACTGATGATACCTCACCCCAAACCCTCATATAATCTCACCCAGCAGCCTCATGTAGATGAGGGGAGAAACATGAGAAAGGACTGAGCCTTGAGGCACCCCACAAAGTAGGGGCCATGACTGGACCTCCCTCCTCCTATTAACACCAACTGGAACTCGCCCCAGAGGAGGAGGAGAACAAATACAGCACCATGCTGCTCACCCCCAACTTCTGGAGCCAGTCCAGAAGGATACCAGGATCAATGGTATTGAAAGCCGCTGAGAGGTTGAAAAGAGCTAGGATGGAGGCACTACCCCCATCCTGCCAGAGATCATCCAAGAATATAATCAATGCTGTCTCCATCCCATACCCTGACCTGACTCCTGACTGAAAGGGGTCCAGATAATCCATTTAATCCAGAATCCTTTGAAGCTGCAGCACAACCATCATCTCCGCAACCTTCCCTAAAAAGGGAAGGTTGGAAATTGGGTGAAAACTGTCCAGACTGGTTGGTCGAGTGATGACCCCTTGAAAAGGAGGCACACCATCCCCTCCTTCAAGGAAGAATTAGCCACCACCCAGACCCAATCACATGTCCCTTCCCAGGCAGCCATGACCAGCCAGGAGGGGCATGGATCCATTACAGAGGTGGCTGAATTAACAGCAACAAGAACCCTGTCCACTTCCTCAGGCTCAGCAGGATTGATCTATCTGTTCTATATCTGTTCTATATCACAATCTTATAAATACTGCAGCTTTCTTCTGTTAAAGGTATATATATATATATGTGAAGCAGTACATGAAAAAGTATTTCTGCCCATTCATACATTATGCAGTGCCACTTTAACTTATGTGAAACCATTGTCATTCCAAAATGCTGGAATTCCATATACAAGCATACCATGCATTTTATTGCTTTCAATGAATTCCTCATCTTCCTTGTTTACATCTCCTGGATTGGCAGAATACAATTTGATATTTTCATCCACGTACCAAGATTCGTTCTCATCAAACACCATAAAAAGAAGAGCAAACTGCAGAGTTTTGGGATGTGGATTTACAGCAAAAACTTCCTTGCAACAGACAACAAGTGTCCCTATTAATCCACTATAGATGTCCTGGAATCAGAAATAAAAATAATCACCTAGTATCATCTCTAGGACAGTATGCATGAAGGGAAGTGGTTAATATCTGAGGAAGCATTGGTCCTTTATGAAGTGCCTAAGGCAAACCATAAAACTTTGTACCTGAGAAAAGGACAGTGATTAAATAGTCATTCATAAAAAAAAAAAATCCCTTCTCACCCCTACGGGTGGTATGTGTCTTCTTCAACCTCGGGTCCTCTACCAGAGGCCTGGGAGTTTGAAGGTTCTGCACAGTATCTTAGCTGTTCCTATTAGTGCACTGAACTCTTCTGGACAGAGAGCTCTGATGTTGTTCCTGGGATCTGTTGGAGCCACTCTCCCAGCTTGGGGGTCACAGCCCCAAGTGCCCCTACCACCACTGGGACCACTTTGGCCTTCACCTTCCACGTCATCTCTAGTTCCTCCTTCAGGCCCTGGTACTTCTCCAGCTTCTCATACTCCTTCCTGATGTTCTTCCTGATGTTGCTGTCACTTGGTACTGCTACATCTATCACCACTGCTGTCTTCTGGTCATTGTCTACTACCATGATGTCTGGTTGATGGGCCAGTACCTGCCTGTCTATCTGGATCTGGAAGTCACACAGGATCTTAGACTTGTCACTCTCCACAACCTTCTGTAGAATCTCCCATCTGGACTTGGCAGGGTCTAGCCCATACATTGTGCAGATGTTCCTGTATACAATGCCAGCTACTTGGTTGTGCCATTCAGTGTATGCTGTTCCTGCCTGCATCATACACACAAACACACACACTGTACATAAAAAGGTAAAGGTAAAGGTTTCCCTTGACGTAAAGTCCAGTCGAATCCGACTCTAGGGGGCGGTGCTCATCTCCGTTTCTAAGCCTTGGAGCCGGCGTTGTCATAGACACTTCCGGGTCATGTGGCCAGCATGACAACTCGGAACGCCGTTACCTTCCCGCTGAAGCGGTACCTATTGATCTACTCACATTTGCATGTTTTCGAACTGCTAGGTGAGCAGGAGCTGGGATTAACAATGGGAGCTCACCCCGCCGCGTGGTTTCGAACCGCCGACCTTCCGATCAACAGCTCAGCGGTTTAACCCGCAGCACCACCGCGTCCCTGTACATACTCATTGATTTTATGGAACCTATATGTGACTGACTTTGGATCCAACCTTTTATAGTAAAATCTGTTTTAAATATAAATGAATGTTGCTTTCTGCCAACATAGCTTGTGACAGTTCATTCTGTGACAGTTCATTCTGAAGAGTTCAAGTATGTTACAACATTTCCAGATGTAGATTCCAAAATCACATTTCTTCTCACAAACAACAGAACCAGTATTTCCCTAGACACTCAGTAAACTCTGGTTGTGATCAGTCCCAGCAACCATGGCTAATGGTGAAGAATGAGGCAGTCCAACAATTTCTACACACCCACAGTATCCCTGACTGATTATGTGCCATCAATGGGTGTCAATTATCCCCAGCCATGCCTTTCAGGTGTCCTAATGATGTACCTATTACCACTATAATTGAGTCCATCCACCTTGCCATTGGTTGTCCTCTTTCCTTCCACTTTTCTCAGCATAAAGGACTTTTCAAGGGAGCTAGATATGACAATTTGAGCCTAGTCATTGTACCTTGGGTGAGCACTCTGGATTTATTTGTTTCTAAGGTTGGTTACTATACCTGATGTCACTAGTTTGATCTCTATATCTAACTGTAGTCCTATTTTTTCACTGTCCTCCTTGGCTTGCATTACTAGAGGTTGCATATCATTTGCATTTTCAGCTATCAGAATAGAGTCATCAGGATAGAGTCCCTATCTCTCCTTTTAGGAAAACATGTCCATTCCAGAATCAGTGAGATATACAAGGCCAGTCCAGCTGCCTTTGTCAATCTTCCAGATATTACAAAATTACAGAATGTTGTATTTGTGTCAGAGTTCAGCATTCAGGCACAAAAGATGTCTGAACGCAAAAACTCCAACATGCAGAACTAGAAGTAGAGAGAGTAGTGTTTAGAAAAGAAACATGAAACTGAAGCAGCCAGCAAAGAACAGACCACATTCCAAAGACACTTTGGTTGTTTGGGAAGACATCTTATCAAAGGAAAACAAATTGAGGCCATTTGAGAACCCTTGTAAATCTTCAAAGGAAGGAAGGGAGAGAGAAGGGATATCAGGCTGTGATGTGCAGCCCAAAGGGGGGCTGAGGGGGAAAAGACCATTTGAATAGGCTGTTCAGGCATGAACTGTTTATTGAAGGCTTTGACTGGCTTGTTGTTACCTATCCTAATATTATCCTAATACCAGCTTTTAGCATATACTTGATGGAGTGTGGGAAAAGTTCTTAGGCATTAGGATTGAGGCACTACAAAGATCACAATTTGTTAATATACCTAATATTTTGAGTTACTTTAGAAATATTATCTGCCCAGAAAAGAGAACAGCTTTGACCATAGTCACATGAGTTTACCTTGACTTTATCCACAGTGGAATAATACGCCCAGGGAATGCAGGCAGAATCCCCTTCCTTAGGACCAGATCTCGTTGGGATTTTCCAGATATATTCCTGTGTTGCACCTGAATGAAACATACATTGTAGACATGGGTTTGTTTTTGTAGCATTTTTTCCCCTTTCTAATCAATTTTTTTTTAAAGGAAGTGGCTTTTAGGATGGATTTTGCAATCTTATGCTAGTGGAAAAAAGAAGCTTTGCAATATAAACAAAATAAAAGAAGCAGGTGCTTTCTGTTTTATGAGAGAGAGAGAGAGAGAGAGAGAGAGGGAGAGAATCCTCTCTCATGCAAAACAGGATGGACTGGCTACTGTTTCCCTTTCTCTTCCTGTGCTGTCCTATTTGCTATCACAAATTTTAAAGTACTTATTCAAAAGTAAGTTTCTTAAAATCAAGCCAAATCCTTTGATTTAATAATTTTAAGACAATTGTACATCAAAGGTGTACTGTTTTTCATTTATTTTTATCATAAGTGTGTGGTCCTGCAGTCCTAGCTGGGATGAAATCCCACTGAATTCATGTGGCAATTTCTCCTGTATAGACAGATAGATGGAATTGTATTGCAATATAGATATGGTACATCAAAAAATGATATGAATGTGGATACTATTTTTCCCTTTCAAATAGCAACAATGACAAAAGAATCAGATCCATGCTTTTGAGAAGACATCAAGGAAAAGCTCCATGGAATATCATTAACATTTGGCTCATACTTTTTGTATTTTGATATGCAAATAGAATGCAAAAAAGTATGATTTCTGTTTCCTGGAAACTTGTTAAACTCCAAATCCAAGCTTTTTATAAACCATTACAACTGATGCTCAAATGGAATTGGCAGAATTATATAATTATAGTCTTTCAATTGAATATAAGTTCAGTTATAACTAACCAAGGGTTGAACTTGGTTAGTTCTTTGATTACAGACCATTAAAAAACATAGGCTACAGTGAGGAGTTTTAAAAAAAACACTCTGGAAGAAGGCAATGGCAAACTATTTTATACTGTTGTCCAGGAAATAATATGGACATATGGACAAAGTCACAAGGAGCCTAGGTTAATTTAAAGGTGATTTAACTTTTTCAATATCTATTTCTTCTTTTCTATTACCAACTCAGGACTAACATAATGAATTACCTGGACTTGTTTCTGTTACAACTGGAGAATCAGTTTTTACTCCGTGTGCATGGATAGAATAAGGCCTAGAGGCCATGTTCTTGAAAACAATTCTAATTGTATCTTCAGCATATGTAAAAAGCAGAGGACCTTCAGAGAGGTAAAAATAAACATGTAATACAATGTAATACAAAAGTAAAAGGAAAGTATAAAGCTATAAAAATATTTAAGACATCATGCAATCAGGCAAGACACATGCAGACACAACATAGCAATAAACTAAGACTTAATCTGGTTTCTCATAGTGCAAAACAACTGGATTAGTTTGAGGCTCACTTACTTCCCATTCTGTGTTGACCTTCCTAGTTAAATTTAACCATAGTTATACATTACATTCCAAAGCACAAGTTATGGTTACTAAAAACTACTGTGTGCCATATTGAAACCAGCCATTGGAAATGTCATTTGGACCTTAATTTGCTTTGGATTAGTGAGTACCTTTGGAATTTTGAGAGCATGTGGGCACTGTTGGAGAGACATAAAATGTCTGCCATGAACAATCACCAAAGAAATCTAAAGTGGCAAGAAGCCTTCCAAGTTTGAAGGTAAATATCCATAGGCACCACAAACAGCATAATTTAAATTAACCAGCAACTGGATGTTCTTGGGCCATAAGGAAGAACTGTACTTAGTTGAAACTACATAGAGCACCTGGTTTCTTCAGAACACCGGAGCCTGACTTGGTTATGGTTTAGCATTATATGCAAACTGAGCAACTGTTTTTGCAGGACTTAGATGAACTATGCTCAGCTTCAAGTGAAGCGGGTCTGCCTTGTTCACTTCAGTAACAGCCTTGGTTGACATGAAATTTAATCAAGACTTTCATCCATACTAGTAGTGCTTGCTGAGGCCATCTATGTGTTTGGAATTTACACAAAGCTCACAAAAGGATATTTGTTCATAATTATATCAGCATAGATAAGCAAACAGATACAAATGGAGAAGTCTTTGCAGATATGACAACAGCACACTGCTGTCATTCATTGCATTACTGACTTTGTAAGCTGATCAGAGTCTACGAGATGCAACACAGAAGGTGCCATGATACACAAACAAATACGTTAAGTAAAAAGGTTCCATGTAGAAATTGCAAAGCTTCTGGCTTGATCCATTGGTTCAATCCTGAAATCACTGCCTAAATCTGTGCTTCAGTCAGGGCAAGATATTCCCATGAATGGGTGTTTTGAAGATTGCACCGTAAAATATGATACATTCAAATGTAAAGGTCCAGATCTTTACTGAACTCTTGAAGCCAATACCTAGTATTGCCAAATGTTCTTCCTCTTCATTCCGTTCTTTAAGGGTGCTGAATGTTTGGTCAGTATATTCCCGATAAGCCACTTTCTTGTATTTTGACCCAATGAATTTATCTCCCTTGTTTAAGAATGGATTTCCTGGACTAGAGACAAAAATGAAGTCAAGATTCACATACCCACACACAGGGTTGTGTGCCCAACAAAATTTTATGAATGAGGCAGGGTTACCACTCCACAGTAAAAGCCTCATACAGAAGGATGAGAAATGTTAAAAGTGCTGCCATTGTACCACACAGTGGCAATAGACACAACTCACTGTTCCCAAAGAAGTTTGGATACATCATACATTACCTTTCATCATGAAACTGATGCCTCTCTTGCTCCCATGTCCTGTTAGGGGAATAGTCCCATTCAAGCTCTATGGCTGCAATGTAGTAGGTCTTCTGATGAGGGTATTGCTCATCTTTTGCTGAAGAACCACACCTCTTCACTTGATATGTTTGTCTCATACCACCTTTGTAATGATCTGTTGTGAGGCAGGCCACTTCAAAAACACCTGGAGAAAGAAACAGAAAGCAACTAGATGAAACAAACAAATAAGAAAAAAGAAATCTTAGGCACATCTAAAAGGTGCAATGGCTAACCTGCATTCGAATACCATTTCCTAAACAACTGATCGGTCTTCACCATCTAGCACCTATGTTAGCTGAGAATTTTGCAACTTGCATCTCTCATACCCCCAGAGGATGGCAGACTGATGCAGTACCAAGACATAAGTGAGGTAGTGGAATGTCATTCTGTAGTTCTAAGGCCATTTGACTCACAACAAAATAGCTGTCTCTTTCTCATGTTTGGCAAAGAAAGAATCAGAATAATATTTCCTCATAACACACTTGAAGTTTCTCAAGAAAACAATTCCAAATCAGCTCAGTTGGGTCCTAGTGTGCATCAAACTACTTCCTGGATTTCTTCTGCTGCTTTAACAACAAAATAAAAGAGGTTATATTTTCTAAAAGATTTAAGTGGGATGGTACCCCTCCCCCAACCCATTAATTCATATTTTAAGAAGACACTGCGCATAACCTCAAATATGTTATTTTTTTCAGCTATGTAGTAGACTCCCTTAAGAGCACATAGGGCTTGTGGCTATGCAATATACCAGGGGATCTCCGAAAAAAGATCATGAAAATAATCTTTTCAATAGGAAATACAATCTTGGATTATAGATTAGGAGTGGAAGAGGACAGAATAATAGAATCAAACTTATGATTTGGAAATAGCACATTCCACATTTGAAAAAAACCCTAGTAAAATATGTATATTTGGACCCACCACTGCAATAATATCTAGAGAGGTTTTTATAAATAGTAAATGTGATTTTGTTGTTCACCTTCTGAGTCAGGCTTCATAACAGCTGTGACAGAGATATGTGGGAAAAGATTAGCCGTATCCTTCCTAGTCCCTTTAATTTCTAAAGTATTTCCTGAAAAATGTATTCCATGAATGTCAACCTCAGATCCCAAGCCCATCAAATTCCAGGAAACGATCTCTCCACGACACATCTCAAGGCCTTTCTGATTCCCATACATATATCCATTTATAGCTGCAAAATAAACGTGCAAATTAACTAAAGATTACACATGTTATCCAACTAACAAAACAGACAACATCTATATGATGCTCTATCATCAGGGTCCCCAGTAGGAAATAAAATTGCAGGTAGCTGCAGTCAGTATTTTCTGTCTGTCTGTCTGTCTTCTGGTATAGGGATGTTTTCTGATTGGCCACGCCCACCATGGGAACCCTTCTGAGTGCCCATAACATGCTGTCAAATGTTCAGATACATCTAATGACCCGAAAAAGGTTGGGGGTACCTGGTGTTTTGTTTTAGAAACATACAGAAGCCATCCAAAAGAAAATCATTTCTTAAATCTATGTATCAGGGACATTTAATAACATACGTTGCTCAGGTTTATGCAACTTTATCCCAGAATGAGGTGCCCTTTGTTGGGGGTGGGGGGCTAAGCAAGATATGAATCTATACTATTTTATGGGGCTTACCATATCTAGGCTTCAAAAATCTGGAGAATCCCTATTTGACAATAAAGAGATTCAGCAAACCTTAACACATTGCTGCTATCTAATAGTCACCTGGATTTTTACAGCCCACATACGGAGATTTTAGTTTTATTTGTAACAAGCCTGCAAAATCTTTCCCCAGTGAAACATTCAGGCCTTTGTCTGAGAAAGGAAAATGTAATAACACCCAACTATATGCAAAACCTCTGAGTTTCCTGGAAAATGTCCAAACTGTCAATTAAAGAATAACATAATAATGCTGTGATACTAAAAATGACTTAAAATCTGGTCCATAGAAGAGTTAAACCTTTCTTTCTACTTTTTTAAAAAAATAATTATTTATTTATTTTCTATCCCACCTTTATTATTTTTACAAATAACTCAAGGCGATTAATATACCTAATTCTCCTTCCTCCTCCTATTTACCCCACAACAACAACCCTGTGAGGTGAGTTGGGCTAAGAGAGAGGGACTGGCCCAAGGTCACTCAGCTGGCTTTCATGCCTACAGCAGGACTAGAACTCCCAGTCTCCTGGTTTCTAGCCTGTTGCCTTAACCATTAGACCAAAATGCTGTATCAGACAGGGCCCTACAGTTTTGTTTTGTTTTTATTGTATGGCATAGCAGTTCGGTGTTCATGCTGCATTTTCTTGCTGGGAAATCCTTGTGAAGTCCAGCAGCCAGATGTGTAGACTATTTAGCTGTGACAAGTCTCGCTGTGTGGAGTGCACCACAAGGGGGCTAGTCTACATTGCACCAAGTGGGGCTGAGAGAAGGTGACTGGCCCAAGGTCACCCAGCCAGCTTTCATGCCTAAGGCAGGACTAGAACTCACAGACTCCTGGTTTCTAGCCCAGAACCTTAACCACTAGACCAAACTGGCTCTCTGGCCATGCAGTAAAAGGCTACCAATTAAAATACTCCTGTTCAAAATTCCAGCTATTAAATTCTATACTCATTGCTCACATTTCATTTTTTTCTTCCTGTTTCTTGAACAATCAGCCTGCATCTTGTGCCCATTAGGAACATTCAATCCTCATAGAGCTTCTTCATGATTTTGGAGTTGGGGTTTTGTGTAGGATAGGATCTTGTGACCAAATCTTAACTAGGGCTTCTATGCAAGCACTCATTTTTGTTATGTTGTTTTAGAATATCTTTTCAGTGCAAACCATGAAATGATCTACCTAGGCAGTGAGATGATTTAATTAGATATTTTCCATTATATTTTATATACATCTATATATCTTCTCCATTTATCAGACCTTCCAGTCTTACCACTTGCAAAACCAGTGGGAAGTCTTCTAGGGAAATAAATGCCATTGTATGTGCATTCCTCCATTCTTTCAGCTCATTGTGAGAATACAGTTAAAAACAAAGGTAACTAATTTATTATATTCAACCAATATGACAAAACAAAACTCTTACAATGCATCTTATTGGACTCTTGAAAATCCTCATCTTCTTTATCAACCTCTTCAGGATGTTCTATATATTTATTAATATTATCATCTAAATACCAGCTCAGATTTTCATCAAATACTGTTGCAAGAAGGAAGAATTCTTTGTCTACATTGAGCTATGGGGAATAGAAAATAGAAAAAGAAGAAAATACAAGAATCAGTAAAATGGGGTTATCTGTTATAACAATATTATGTTTATTATTTAACCAATCAGACATTTTTGCATATAATTATAAATACTTCGAAGTTTCTTGGATGATTAACAACCTCATGTGGTATAATTTATATGATAAATGGGGACAGCTCAGCTTCAATAAGAACAGTTTTATGGTAGGGATTGCTATAGCTGATCTTAGCATCTTTAAAAATAATCAGCCAAGAATTATTTTAGTAGGTTAGAAAATCTTCAAATGTATATTTCAAAAATAATATTGAGAAAGTTGGGAGAAAGCCAAATTATTTATTTGAAACAGATTAGGGTACTGCTACAGTGAAAGAATCAATCAGGGTTCATTTCAAGATTTGAATGGGTTTTCCTATCCAGGAAGAGACACAGTAAGAAAATGGATAATTATTTTATTCTGTTTTTGAGCTGTTTGGGTGTTCTGTTCCTAATGAAAAGAGGCCTTTGCCTGCATGTTGGAAAAGTAGTGATTGTCCAGCTTTATCCTTTTTGGAGATACTTTATTGAAGACACATTTTGGGGTCTTTATTAACTTATAATTGTTCTGAAATATGCCATTTTCTTCTAGACACCAGAAAGTTGGTTTGAATAATTAAAAACAATGCTGCCTTTGTCAGTAACATGTCAAGTAGAGAATTTGACACATGTATAAGCTAATTTTAAAGTATATAATTTCTAATCTAAAAAGTTTTAAACTTTTTAGAAGGCCAACAAAGGGCAATTTCATAAGAATAACACTGCCTGGTTCTACTATTAGGGCCTCTTTCTGGCCCAATGTTTGCTATATCCACTGGATGATTTTAATGGCATTCCTGTGGCTGCAAACCAATTACTTGGACTATTCCAGACATTTTACTGATGATTAACTTCTACAAATGAACTTATTAGGCAAACTCAACAAGAGGTTAAGGTCAATTTTACCAATGGGATTCAATTATGTGGATCGAACAGCAAAAATTCCATTAGTGCAATAAATACACCAACATGGGACAACTTCAGAAAGTCATCCTGGGATGGAAATAGTGCAAAGCCTATGTAACATTTTCCCCACTGTGCAGAAAAGAGAACATCGTGCTGGGTGCGTGGTGAGCCTCTTGTTCTTGCAGTTTCAAGAGGAATATAAACCAAGAGGTTTGATTAAAATTCTTTTGGGCCACTAGCTGGATGTTTATGTGACATGCATGCCTGCTCTATTCTGAAATTGTCCAACAAATTATCCCACGTTAGCCAGATAAAGCATGCCAGAAGATGGAAGTCATAGTGATGAAGAAGTGCCTCAGTAATATACACTTTTAAAATGATTGTAAGTTGCTTGGTGAAGAACATTTGTTTAGCAAGACAGCATGCACAATTTACAATATAAATAAATGTATACAGTAAATAGGTCCTATAAAATACAACTCTTTTACCAGTGCCCTTTTTGTTCGCATGCTTCAGGAAGGGGAGGAGGATAGTTGGAATGGGCTGGTGATGTTAGTTCTGTCATTACCGGTTTCCATGGAGCAGGCATTTTGCCTTTCCTGCACACCAAGAGTGGGCCCACCAGGCCAGAACTGGTGTCCCTAACTGGATCTGAAGCTGAATAATACAGCAGAGCTAGGCAATCTGGATCTTCTGGAGTAGGGCCCACAGTTTCTGGCACTGCCCACTCATAGATGAATTTCTCTCCAGGATTCACATGTGAAGCTGGACTTGGAGTACCTGCAATATGTTCATAAGTGAAATGGTAAGAAGTCACCAATTCTCCACAAATTGAATATGCCAAGACATTTGGTTGATTTCTTTTAATTAACATCACACTTACAGAGATATATTAACATACATGCTTTTACCTCCAGATAGAGTGTTGTAGAAAGAGCCCTCATTGCTCTTGCTATAGCTCAAGCCATGGGGTTGAATGCTGAAGGGGTGACTTGCATTGTTGAAGAAGACTACCCGAATATTGTCACCAACTTCTGCTCTGATTACAGGCCCTAATTAAAAGAGAGATAATCAACCTTCATTCTTGTTGTTGTGACTGGTCCTAGCTGATCATGACTCATCTCAAAAAGCTAAACAGGGTTGGATCTGGTAGTAGTTCAGTGGGAGACTCCTGAGAAATCTCTGGGCTGTAGCCGAAACTGAAGTTTTAAAAAAAACCATTCTGGAAGAAGATAAGACAAAACACTTTGGGACTGTTGCCAAATAAATTACATGGCACATCTGTAGAGTCACCAGAAAACTAGATGAACCCAAAGGACACTATATACAGTGTCTATCCATCTACCTGTTAAGCTAGCCACCTAGCTAGCTGGCTTCCTAATTTTTTTTTAAAAGGTTAACTTTAGGTGAGAATATTAAGCATGTTCCATTTTCTACTTGTGCTTCAAACACCCAGCATATTGGCAATGATGCACTTAATACCAGTGCAACATAACCTATAAAGATTTTGCTCAGCTTTGCATGTTGTTATGAATTTAGAAGTCTTGGTTCCAGCATGATCTATATTGACATAATTCCTACTATTTTAACAGCTCCTTCTCTCATAGCATTTGTGCAGGTCCACCCTGCATCCTTGATCATTTTCAAAAGATAAACTTCATAGATTTCTGACAGATGCATATTGTCATAATTCACAGTATTGTTATACAGCTCATGTAAATTGCAAATTGCAAAATTATAAGGTAGACTTACCGCAAAGTCCAAGATGCTTTTCAGTATGAGACCTGAAATGGCGTGTAGTAAAGCTATCACTGGTATACTCAAAAAACCGAGCTTTTTTATAAGTTCCACCAATTCTGTTTTTGCCTTTTTCAAAAAATGCCTTGGAATCCCTAAGTAACAAAACAAAGCATTTCAAAATTTGCATTCAGATAGCAAAAGAAAGAAAGGTATTTCATATGTCAGTAAATAGATAATTTGGCAAACCCCCCTCCCCTTTATTTGTGTTTTTCCTTAAGAAGTTTTTTTCTTTTTTTATGAATGTTAATATTCAAACTCGTGTTTGAATATGAAGAGTCTCATGTGGCACAGAGTGGTAGGTGGTGGTATTGCAACCAAAACTCTCCCTGCGACCCAAATTCGATCCCAGTGGAAGCTGGATTCTCGGGTAGCCGGCTCAGGTCAACTCAGCCTTCCATCCTTCCAAGGTTGGCAAAATGAGCACCCAGCTTGCTGGGGAAGGTGTCGACTGGGGAAAGCAATGGCAAACCACCCTGATATAGTCTGCCAAGAAAACGTTGCGAAAGCAGCATCCCCTCAAAGGGTCAGTCATGACTCAGTGCTTGCACAGGGGACCTTTCACCTTTCACACAATATTCAAACTAATAAAAAAGTACAGATATACAAAACAGCATGAAAGGGTGAATACTATCATAAAACTGATATGCATAGCAATAGTAGAAAAAACAGGCCTGGAAATTATGTCATAAATAGATCAACTCAACTTTTACCATCTATTTCTTTTTCTTTTCCCCTTTCTCAAACAAAACAAAACAAAACAAAACAACCCTAATCCAGATAATGATAGCATATATCACCACCAGCAATTCTGATATAGGTTTCTCCTTTGAGTGTTGTACATAATAAATCTTTAGCTAAGCCCTGTACGCCAAAAATCCACACTTCTTGAAATTTTAATACATGCCAAATACTGGAAATACAGCCAAGAAGAACATAGCCTATTTAAAATGCAGCCAGAGAAAAATTAACAATCCTATTCATATCAGACTAAATGCAACAATAGGACAAGACCAAACTTTGTGGATTAATGTTCCAACTCTTATGTTGCACCTCCAACAGGAAATTGATGTAACCATCACTTACTGAAGATTATCTGAGGCATCCAGTCTATATGAGACAATGTTGTTGTTGCTGTTGTTGTTATTGTTGTATTAACTTCAATTTAAGCTCACAGGGAACTAACTGGACATTGTTTTATGTATCCTTTCACTTGTGTACTATAACAGGGCATCAAGCTCGTTATTCTAAAGGTCATATTAATAATTAATATCAATTTCATCAACTTCCTTCAATTTCCTATAAAGAAGGGATACTGGCTTAAAAATCACAAAGAATTCCCAAGTGTCCTGTTACAACATAACTTCAGAAACAGCATTTGCATTTGTACCAAATGAACCCTATAATAAATGCTTAAGTTGAATATATTACCAAGAAACATAGTGAGCTAAATCAAGTAGATTTTTTTAAATTCTGCAGATACTTTAAAACAGCGGCCTTAGAATTGAGATGATCCATTTTTCCCCAGGAATATACAATTTCTGTCAGCATTAAACGCTATATCAAACAGAACTAAAATAGGTTTCAATTTTGTTATTGTTTTATTTCTTCATTTTTAATTTTTTTTAATGGGGGGATGAAGTTGATGATAGCAATATTCTATCTCTACACCAAATAAGCCACAGATTTTTTTCTTCATCAGTAGAGGGCACTAGGACATTGAGCCTCCTTTTAGGTGTTTTAGCTCCCTCTGTTGATAAAGAATAACACACTGTATAGCATGGCTTCTAGAATTCTTTCTTTGAGTAAAAAGTGGCCATAGGTAAGAACTTTATTTTCTTGTGTGTAACACTTGCATCTGTCTTTCTGTGTTTCTGCTACTTCCTTGTCTTGTCTGTGTGTATTTGTGTATTTGTGAGTATGTGTACAATAGGAAGCACAGGGAGAAGGGCTGAATATGCTCTGCTCTGGGTTACATGACCAAGAATGACAGTTTGGCTGAGGACTGTGGGATGGGAAGATTAAAAAAGATACTGTCAGCTAGATTAAATAACTATATATGGGGAATGGACTTTAATCCTTTGCTCCAAACCAGAATTGCATTTCCTCTCTTTTTTGTCATGTTTGCTATTTCAAATGGGTAAAAAAGGCTTCCATTCCATTACCTTACTACACCATACCACACCACACCACACCTATGCATTCACCAATGCACAGATGGTCTTCCCTTCTCCTTCCAGATCTGCCGCCCCTTTCCCTTTCCAAAAAGAGCAACTGAATATTTGAGGTATCTCTGCTGAGGTACCTGGGCCATAGCTATGGTGACCATATTTTCTTGGAAAAAATAAAGGACAAACCTGAAAATCTATTTATTTAATTATTTATTTGTTTGTTTGTTTGTTTGTTCATTCATTCATTCATTCAATTTGTATAACTGCCCATCTCAAACCAGTGACTTTGGGCGGCGAAAAAGGGGCAAATCTGAAAGAGGTTCGTAAGGATTATATGAATGTATGTATGTATGTATGTATGTATGTATTGTTTACGTTTATAACTTTGCTTTACAAAGGAAAATTCAAGAGCAAAGCCAAGAAAAACTTTACAAAAACGCATATTCTAATGAAAATATCTAAAATCAAATGGTATATGTAAATTTATTTTAAAAAGACAATTTAGTTTCCATATTTTTCACATGAATGTGAAAGACGGTGCATTAAGTGGTACCATTTGTACCGTAAAAGTTAAATGACCAAAATAAAGGACAGAAGTGTGTTTCTGAAAAATAAATAAATCCAAAGAACAGCTTTCTGAAATAAAGGACTACCATTTATAATAAAGGACATGTGGTCACTGCAGCCATGGCAGAACTGGCAGTAACAGCATTCCAAAAGTAGTTAAGAACTGCCATTCTAATTTTGCACAATTCAGGAGAACCTATCAGGGAGTCTTCATCCATTACAGAATCACTGAAGCCACTTGGCAATCCCAGTATTATCTCTGTTCCAGGATTCTGAACTTGCCTTATCCACAGGCCATGATTTATGAAGCACCGTCCCATAGTTTATTCCAGCAAAACACCAGCCAGCCCCAAAACACTTAATACAGCCAGGCCTATCCTCAATATATTGGCAGTCCCATGGCCACATAGCAAAGGCCACATTCTACTAAGGTCTGACAGCATCACTGCAATCATTACAGGAAAATAAAAAGAGGCTCATAATGCCAGTTCAAGCACAAGGCTCCCTCTGCTACCTAGTATACCAGGAGCTGATGCCAGGACTTCTGCACTGCAGCAAGAATTTGTACCAGCTTGGACCTCTTCATATCCAGTCCTACAACAGGATGTTAAGTGCTGGCAACACCTTTTATACGAAATGGTTTGGCTGCCAGCTCACTTGTTTAAAAATCAGCACTTACTCATCTTGAATTAAGGGTTTTCCTGTGAAATAATTTATTCCAGATGGGGCATAGTTCCATTCCTCTTCCTCTGCTGCAATGAAATAATGTCTTGTGATAATGATGTCCTCGACAGATGGAGAATGGCCATTACAGTTTTTCACCTTAAAAATGGCCTGCATGCCACCTGAAGAAAAGGAAGAAAAAGATCACTGATTGTGTAAACTCTCTCCCATCAAGAAGTCCATAGACTAAAAAACTTAACCAACAAAAAATACATACCAACAAGCAACTCACAAACCAAGCAGGTATAAAACAGGAATAATTTTCACTACATAACACTAGACAATGAAACCCTTAGGCAGAGTTTGAAGAACATCTCAGGCAGGAAATAATTCACTAACAGAAGGTTCTTTGATCAAAGGCACCCATAGAAGGGATAAGAGGGCAATGTTGCAACACAGCTCCACCTCTTACCTACTTGCATGTGATGCATGACACAAGTATGAATGGGAGGAACTTACACTGTGATGACATGACATATGTTTCATCATTGTGGCCTTATTGTGATTAGGAAGTGACATCTATGAGTTTGAATCATCTATTTATACTGCAGAAAACCAGTTCAGATATAATCTGTGTATATCTGTGTATCTGTTTATCTGTTTTTCTATCTATTTATCCATCTCTGTGTGGTTCAGTCCCTGGATTCTTTGGATCAGGAACAGAAAAAGCTCCAATAAGTCCAGAAGCAATATCCTTTGGAGTATCTATATGAGAATGATAGATCCTTGTCAAGCAGTTATTATCTCCTTCTGCTGGACCATGAGCTTCAGTTACATCCCACTTATAAACATACTGCTAATATTTGCTGTCGATTATATATCCTCTCCATAAACAGGTCTAATTTATTTAGAACCTTTAAAGTTGGACTCAGACTAAGCTCTCTGGTGAGTCTGAAGTCCATGGGGTTTATGCCAGTCATATACTAACTTGTTCATTGTTATGAACTGGCTAAAAAGTGGCATCCTACCATATATCCTTGCCTTCATGGATAGTGGTCTTGCAGAAGAACATGTATGGTAAACTGGAGTAAAATACTTAATTATGTTGGTAATTTATGATAATTATTGGATATAGGGTATTTCCATACCACAAGCACACTTCCACTTCCCAATCCCTCAAAAGCAGTTTGAAGATGATTTACAGTCATCTTTAAATCTGACTTGAAAATGCTGTGAACAAGTAACAAAAATCCCCAATGAAGCTGCCTCAGATTCTGCAATAACAAAAACCTCCTTGTACTCCATGCAAAAGGAGAATAAAATAAATAGCTTTCATCCCATCACCATCTTCACCCTTACATTATTAAATCTACATTCATCCTAGCAACTACTACAAAGAGGAGCTGAAAACCAGGAGACAGTGAGTCCTAGACCTCCTGTAGGCATGAAAACTGGCTGGGTGACTTTGGGCCAGTCAATCTGTCTCAGCCCAACCCACCTCACAGGGTTGTTGTTGTGAGGAACATAGGAGGCAGGAATATTAGGTATGTTCACTGCCTTGAGTTGACCAAAATATAGAAAAGAAGGGATGATGATGATGATGATGATGATGATGATGATGATGATGATAGCTGTCACTGCACTCCACCTTTCCAATTTGAAAGACCAGGAGATGAGGCAAAAAGGGAAACACTACAGAAAGGATCCAGAAATAAATGTGTCAGCTGTTGAACCCAGTGAGATCACAGAAGTCTGAAGCGGCTTTCAAACTAACTCAGAGCTGTGTGGAAGTCTCCACCAGGAAAACAGAAGGCAGCCATTTATTTTATACCTTCTATATGATCATTGACTTGGCAGCTGAGCAACCATTCACCATCATTCTTGGGCACCATAAGAGCATCCACAAAGGTAGCTGGGAAGAGGCTGACTGTGTTCACACGATGCTTCCTTTCTGTCAATATTTGCCCATGAAAATAGACGGAATGGATATCAGCTTCATTACCAATGCCAAAAAGATACCATTTCACTTTCTCTTCTGCACACATCGTGATATTGGGAAGATACCCATACATATATCCATTGATTGCTTTAAGAGAGAGAATGAGAGAAATTTAAAAGATCACTGGTATTGGCTCTAACAAACCTTTAATATCAGTCATGGTTGGTGAAATTAAACAAAATTTTGTGCCTGAAAAGCTTTCACTGGATAGAAATTATATCTTAAATTTGTTTTTATCAATGGTGGTGATGATAATGTGCATCTTGTATTTATATTTTATAACTTACAAAAGCGGCATTTCAACAGCCTCCCATTTACCCACCAATCAGAGCTATACCTGCTTAGCTTTAAGAGATATCATAAAAGAAATGTCTGCAAAAATGAAGGCTGTTTACAAGTCTCAGTGGAGACATTGTACAAAAATTTGTGGAGCAATGCAAAATTATTAACTATCATAAAAGTAAGGCTCCATGTTCATGAATTGGATGGTGTTGTGGAAAAACTGCAGAAACCTGACCAAATTTCTCTATTACCCATCAGCTTTGTGAATATTCATGCAAACAAAATTCTTAAAAGCAGGGGTCCCCAACCCCTGGGCTGCAGACTGGTACCAGGCCATGGCCTGTTAGGAACCCGGCTGCACAGCAGGATGTGAGTGGTGGGTGAGTGAGTGAAATTACAGCCTGAGTATTTGCAGCCGCTCCCCATCACTTGCATTACCACCTGAGCTCCGCCTCCTGTCAGAGAAAGCAAGCCCATTGGCTGCTATCTCCAAACGGCATGAAGAAAAAAGAATGAAACGTTGGGAAAAAGAGGAAGCACTTGAATCATCCCAAAACCTTCCCACCCACCCCCCAGTCCGTGGAAAAATTGTCTTCCACGAAACCAGTCCCTGGTGCCAAAAAGGTTGGAACTGCTGCTTAAAAGGACAAAATTTGTTCTGGAAGATGCTCTTACAGTGCATTTTATTGCTTTCTTGGAAGTCTTCATTCTCTTTGTCAACTTTGTCAGGTTCAGAGCAGTATTTCTTAATATTCGCATCTAAGTACCAGCTGAAGTTTTCATCCATCACAGAGAACATCAAGACAAATTCACGATCAACATCTTTATCTTTTCCATTCTGCAGGGTGCCTTAAGAGAAAATGACACTTTTTAAAGGCTAGTTGCCAACTAACATTATGAATTCAACATCTTTCTTCAACCTGATGCCATCTGCACATCTTGAAAATAACTCCTAGAATCCCCCAACCAGCATCATCACTGTCAGTTGTACTCCTGACATATCTAGAAGGCATAAGGTAACAGAAAGCTACATTTAAAAAAATGTCCATCATTGTGCTAGATGAGGTAGGTATATGGGGAAAGGCCAGTGACTGCCATTTATAAAGCGTCCAACCTTTTGAATTCCATTTCTTGGTCATGAGTGAGTAGGATATAGAAAGTTAATGCAGTTCAAAGAATTCCTGAATTCTTATACCTTTAATCATTACACACAATGAAAAATGAAAAGAATATAGTTATTCTTTACAGTTTATGTATTTTACAAAAACTCCATTTGAAACTTCAAAGCAATTTTAAGCAGCACACTCTAGGTGAACAAAGAATGCCTTGCCTCTCATTTGTTGCAATCAAAATGGCAATAGCTCTCATCAGTTAGCAAGAGAGTTGAGCAACTCATCATTAGCTGTGTTCAAGCAGAGGCTAGCCAGCCCCCTGTCTGGGATATTTAATTTGGAGTCTTGCACCGAACAGGAGAATGGATTGAAACGCCCAACTCTACGATTCTGTGGCTCTATTGTCATATCCTTTACCTTTTCTGCAAGTGACCAAAGCTCCAATAAGTCCAGAAGCAACATCCTTTGGAGCATCTATATGAGAGTGATAGATCCTTGTCACACAGTTATTATCTCCTTCTGCTGGACCATGATCTTCAGTTATATCCCACTTATAAACATACTGCTCTCCTGGCTGCACAGCATCATCTTTCTTTTGTGAATGTTTGGTATTATCAGGGTAGAAAGCTCCTAGGAAGTATAAGAAATATTATACATGTTATATAGCTATTTCTTTTTATTACACTTTTTTGTGCTGTGTCTTAGTTTGTCCTACAGTAATTGTGATTTTAAATAATACTTGGAACATCTCAGAAAGAATTTTTATATGCATTTGCATGTACATCAAATATATGCACTCATATATCTATATATGAATGTTTGTAGGTATAGAAAGACATATTTAAATCAAGTAAAAGTATTCGGTATGATTCTCCTCTCCTTCCAAGTTGGCCATAGATGGAAACATAAAAGCAAAAATTACCTATAAACAACTAAATATTATTTATACCTACACTGTACACAACTGACATGCGATCATGGGAATAGGTCCACCCCTGACTTATTTATGAATAAACATTAGAATGGGTTGACACATTCCTCTCATGGATTATGTATGAACATTAGAACATTAACAATATTAAAATGTACTAAAGAAAACTCTGTTTTGGATTACAATGAAAGCGCTACACTCATACAGTTATAAGGAGAGAATTTTAAGATCAAATCCCAGGGCTGAAGTGAAGCTGGCTATCTCAATCTTACTTACTCCACCATATACATTCAGTTGAACATCCAAAGTTGTCATATAAATCCAACTGATGTAAATGTGGAGGTCTGCTGAATAGTGTGACTAAAAATAAGTACATTCCTCACCGGATACAACACATAATTTGTGCTATTTTTTTCAAAAGAAATTATGAATTCAGCTGCCTGAAGTCTTGTTAAAAGAACGCATAAATCTTACCTTCGTTTTCTTTTGTGTATTTGACACCATGGGGATGGAGAGTGAATTCTCTCATAGCAAGATTTTTTAAGTGGATGACAAAGGAGTCCCCAACTTCTCCTTTGATAGTCGGCCCCAGGAAGCCCAGCCAAGGTGGTTTTTCCATAGCATGACTGTATGAGTTATCTGTGTACTGCATGTACACAGCTTTTTTATATGTGCTTCCTATCCGGTCTGGGCCTTGCTGTAGAAAGACACTAGCTTCCCTGAAAGGGAAACATACAAACAATTATATCAACAGAAGTCTTTTAAAATAGTGTATTATTTACAATAGTTATCTACAACTTGCTGGATGGAATTTTGAGAGTTGTGATCCAACACATCAGGCGATCTTCTGAGGGGGTACTAGGCAATTGATAATAATGATTGCTATGAATAAGCTAACAGAGCAAACATTATTGTCTTAAATCATGTATGGTTGCATAAATAGTTGCTTTTGCTATTTTTTCCCCAAAGGCTACAAAGCAACCCAAACAGACGGAGAGGTTGTCAGAACATGACTGCCAATTTGCTCTTTGTCCATATATTGTCTTGCATCACCATGTTCATCTAACTGAGCAACAATGAATGCTGCAGCTTCCAATCCATCCATCAGCTGTGAAGAATCATCACTATTGCTTGCTCTGGCTGAATTTTCTCGAGCAGAAATTTTTTTTGCAGGTTCTCTGGAATATCAACATGATGCCTTGAAAGAGGCAATACAGGAAAGATGGCCCCAAATGGTTTGCATAATTCCCTCTATTCTGATTCTTTACTTCTTCCCAACCACTGTAACCACTGTATATAAACACATACCCACACATATAGACCAATTGTACTGTTCCCTTTAGAATAAGTAATGATATGCTAATACAGAGTAAGCAATAGTAAGAGAAAGGAATTAAAACAGTGTTTTTCAAACTTGGCAACTTTAAGATCAATTCCCAGAATTCCCCAGCCAGTATTTTTCATTCTTCCCCTTTCTCTTGATTCTTTCATTTGTGTGTTTTGCAACTTGATCCTCATTCATTCTCTCTATATGCCTGAACCACCTTGATGATAATCTTCCATACTGATCACTCACTTTTGCATACCCACATTCATTCCAAACTCACTCATTTGGCTATCTCTTCTTCCTTCATGTCATAAACTTCTCTTTTTTTATTAACTAAATACAAAAAACAAAGAAAAAGAATATACAAAATTATAAAAGAAGGAAAAAAGCTTTAAAAAGAAACAAAAACTTATAGGGCATATATCCACAAGTACATCAATAAAAGGAAGCCATGATTCATTCAATCATCCATAGTTAATTTATATTAATTAATTCTGCAGACCACTGAATGGCTGGAGCTGTATATTTGTCTTTCCAATGCTGAACAGCAAGTTTTTTGGTCATAAGTAAGGTACAGAAAATAAATGTTCTTTGTCCAGGTCAACTCCCATGTGATAGAGATAAACTTCAAAAGAATATAAACATCTGAAAATATTAAATCTCAAAGCTGAGTTAATTCATGTACTAACCTCTTTCACAAATGGAACAATATATTTAAATAAAGCATTAATTTCACTGCATCCCCAACAATATGAATGGAATGAGATCATTTCTCAAATATTATTTCTTGTTGCAAAAGATGTCATCTAAAAAATCTATTGATATTTTTGAGGTTTTCTTAACATCTCTTCTATTTATTGCTTAAGTAAAACAGGCAAAAAAAATAAAGTAAAAACAAAGAGAAAGGAAAAAGATGCATCAACATAGATAAAAGGTTTTGGAAAAAAAGTTTTTTTAAAAACAAAACAAACTAGAAAGATTTTTAAAAATACAAAAAGGATATTTTGGTAGCACCCCTTTTTTCCTTTCTTCCCTCTCTTACTGGGTACTTCTGAAACACGCAGCTCCTCACTCTTCACAAGGTGACCAGAATTGCACACTTGTGCACAGCTATTTTTGCTTCTTTTGACAGAGTCATTTCTCACAATAGACTATATAGTACCCACATCGTACCAGCATTTGCATGTCTTAAAAATGTCTCCATCTAAAGTATTTGAAGAAGTGATTATAGTGCTCTCTGTATATCAGAACAGTAAAGATTACCTTTACTGTAAGTATAAAGTTTACTCTGGGGATATCATATCTAGCCTGCAAAAATCTAAGCGACTGTTAGCCTTTTGCAAGACACTGAAGACCTCGCTGTTTCCCCAGGCATTTGAGTCAGGTGGGTCGACAAGGTCTGTTGTTATTGCTGTGTTTTTGGCTGGGTGGAATTTTTATTTATCCTTGGGGGGCAGGGGTTTTGTGTGGTAGGTTTTTTGGGTTTCAATGTTTGTAAGCTCTGGAAACGCTTGTGTGAGATGGGCAGCTATATAATCAAATAAATAAACAAGCAGCAGGAAACAGAGGTTTCTGTGTCTCTTTGCTGCCATTTTCAGAACAGATATGACAGCCATATACAGTAACTGCCTGAACTAAAATAGGGTTTTTTTTGTTGTTTTTTCCAAGCATGGTTCTCAGAGTTCTCTTTGGTAAAGTTTATTAAGATGAGAAAAGATAGGAGTGCAAATATATTAGCAAATCAGCTATTTTCAGACTAGAATGAATATATCTGTCAGCCCTCCCAGGTAAACCAGACAAGAAACACGATGAGATAAGCTTCTTCTACTTTACTTAAGGCTACATTAACCAAATCTTAAAAGTCTGAAAGTACAAATCTCCCACCCTCCCTGTTTACCTCCTGAGTCGTTAGGGCAGGTCCTTCCTAAGTTTATTTCTCTGGCCATTACTCCGTTGCAGGCTCCTTTGTCCTTTATCTGATCGTTCCCTGGGCAGCATCTCTTCCCCCATCTTCCAAGGTCACCCTCATTTTCCATCACAATATGTCCATATACTATAGGACTACCATATACTTTAGGAATTTTCTGATTCTCTGTTTTACAGTCTTCCTATGCATCAACAAGGAGGCTCTCTGTTCACAGATAACAGGGAAGTCTGCTGGTAGTTGTTTAGATAATAGTCTCTTTTAAGTCTGAAAACCAACTCTTAGACTATGTTGCTACAGTGAAACCTCAATTTAATGGATTATTTGACAAAAGGGATATGTCTGTTATATTTTAATGTCTCGATAAATCCAAATGTACAACATATGCACCAATGTACACCTTTTCTGAGATAAGTTGACACTAAGGAAGTTACTGTATGTGGATTGTCTGAAGTATTTTGGATAAAAGATTTTGCTACTTTGGGATGATGCCCATACTCAAGTTTTGTCATATCTGAAATCTGTTAAAGTGGGGAAGGGGTGTCTGTTAAATTGAGGATTTAATATATATTACTATAATGAGACCAACTCATTGGATCATCACCTTGTTGTGGTGAGTGGGCTTGTATGTTCTCAATGAACCCTGTGAGCGAAGCCATCAGGAGTCATGTACACCTGTTAGGGTCACCCATGGTGGTAAGGTCCAGGGGGAGGAACCAGAAAAAGAACGATCCAAGAAAGTCCTCAATGGCAGAACAGGCAGAAGATAGCAAGGTTTATTGTTACAATGGCTGTGAAGGCGGATGAAGGCTGCAGCAGATAAAAGGTCACCAATCGTCATGGTATCCATGCCATTGCATTAGCGCCTTTTTCTGTGAAGATTGTGTGCTGATCATTGTGCACTGATCTCCTCACATAAAACAAATTCATGCACAGGCATCTTCCAACCACACATAAAACAAAGTCACGCATAGGCGTCTTCCAACTACACTAAACCCAACCCATAATTAAAAGTCCCATGGCGATTAGCAAATGGCAACAGGGACAGGACTGTGAAATCCGGAAGCCCCTAGTCATGGACCAGCACATGGGTGGTGGATTACGGGTTCAGTCGTCCTGACTCAAGGTCTGAGGCAGTTGAGTAGTTCAGCAGCCATATCCACGACTGAGCAGTCCTATTTAGGATCCACTCTGCTCACCCCATATGGGGAAGGGGCTAGAAAATGTGGTCTAAACATAGTCTGCCTCATTTTTCTCCCTGATTGGATTACCACATCCAATGGGGTCACCTTATAGCAGTCGTAAAAGACATACGAATTTTGGAATGTGGAATATACGGACACTGCAGGACAATATGGATAGTGAATGCCCTGAACACAGGACTGCCATTATTGCAAGGGAGCTCAGACGTTTTAATATAGATATAGCAGCACTTCAAGAAACCCAAAGAGCAGGAGAGGGACAGCTGAAGGAAGAAAAAGAAGGTTATACCTTCTTTTGGAAAGGACTGCCTGAACAAGAATGACAAATTTATGGGGTAGGCTTTGCTATTAAAAACAACCTCATGAAGCTCCTGTCAGAAGTTCCCATTGGCATTAATGAACGTTTATCAACTCTCCGAACAAAACTCGCCAAAAACCAACAGGCAACTATTCTAAGTGCTTATGCACCAACACTAGATGCAGATGAGGATCTCAAGGAAAAATTCTATACCCAGCTGGACACCATCTTATCAGAGATACCAAAGGAGGATAAAATTATCCTCCTGGGTGATTTCAATGCAAGAGTTGGGCGTGACTTTGATTTGTAGCCGGGAATTATTGGGAAAGAAGGAGTTGACAATAGCAATACAAATGGAATCTTACTTTTGACCAAATGTGCAGAGCATAACCTTGTCATTACTAACACACTTTTTCACCAGAACAATACATTTAAAACATCATGGAAGCACCCACAGTCGAAACACTGGCATCTTCTAGATTATGTACTATAATTGTCCGTGCTAGATTGGCTGTGATATACTTCTCACTAGAGCCATGATGAGTGCCGATGACTGTTGGACAGACCATTGATTAATTCGATCTACAATGGCCATAAAGATTGTCCCTCATTGTAGGCTCCAAGGAAGAAAACCAAGGCATAAAATGAACATACTGGCCCTTCAGGATTCTACTAAACGAGTTTGCTTTCAATCAACACTTAAGGAACACCTGCCTTTGGAACTTCCTGAAAATGTTGAGGAACACTGGATTCAATTGAAGACCTCTATTATTTCAGCCTGTGAACAAACTATAGGATATCAACTAAGAGACATAAGGACTGGTTTGACGAGAATGATAGTGAGATTGAATACATTATTGACAAGAAAAGAAAAGCCTTCCAGATATGGCAAAAAGATATTAACTGTGCCATTAAGAAAAAAATCTACGCCAGTACAAAGGCAGAAGTCCAAAGAAAAACTAGAGAACTTAAGAACACATGGTAGATAAAAAAAGCCCAAGAAATCCAACAATTTGCAGATGTTCATGATGCACAGGATTTTTTTAATGCCACAAAGGCCATCTATGGACCAACAAATTATGGTACAAATCCCTTACGTTCAACAGATGGTGTCCAACTTCTTAAGGACAATCTATCGCACTGCACTGGAAAGAGCATTACTACAATCTCCTAAATCATCACTCTACTGTGGCTGATGAAGTCTTCTTGCAAATCCCACAAAAACAAATAAGAAACGAGCTTGCAGTACCCCTTAGTTTGGAGGAAGTTAGTAAAGCCACTAATCAAATGAAAAATAGCAAAGCTAGCAGACCTGATGGGATTCCTGCTGATGTTTTTAAAGAAGGCGGGCTTGAACTTACACAACAACTTCACAAGCTCATCGATAAAATCTGGATGAGGGAGGAGATTCCAGCAGATTTTAAGGATGCCATAATTATCACTCTTAAAAAAAGGTGATAGGACAGACTGCAGAAACGATTGAGGCATCTCCCTTCTAGCTAAGGCAGGTAAAATCCTTGCAAGGATTCTTGCAAATCATCTCCTATCTATATCAGAAGACATCCTCCCTGAAGTCAAAATGGCTTCCGCCCTTCCAGGGGGACAGTGCATATGATTTTCACTGTGCAACAGGTCCAAGAAAAGTGCAAGGAGCAAAACTGCCCTCCGTACATGGCGTTTATTGATCTGACTAAGGCTTTTGATACTATACTGTGAATTGTACTGCTCTCTGGACCATCCTTTTGAAAATCAGATGTCCTGATAAATTTGTGAAAATCTTGTGGCTACTCCATGATGATATGATGGCAACAATCCTGAATAATGATGGCTCCCAAAGCGATCCATTTAAAGTGGGACCCGGCGTTAAACAGGGAAGTATTATTGTTCCAACCTTATTCTCTATTTTCATTGCTATGATTCTACACCTTGTTGAAGGGAAACTTCCTACTGGTATAGAAATTATATATCAAACAGATGGAAAGCTTTTTAATCTTAGTAGGCTGAAGGCAAAAAATAAGGCAACTACAACCTCTGTTATAGAACTCCAATATGCTGATGATAATGTAGTTTGCGGACACTCAGAGGAAGAACTTCAAACTATTCTAAACATCTTTGCAGAAGCATAGGATAAGTTCGACCTTTCACATAATATTTTTAAAAAAAACAAAGTACTTTACCAGCAAGTTCGAATTAATCCCTTCGCAGCGCCATCAATTCAGCTTGAAGCTGTGTCACTGGAAAATGTCGACCACTTTCCTTATCTTGGCAGCCATCTACCTATAAAAGCCAGTATCAACGCTGAAACCCAGCATCGTCTAAGTTCTGTGAGTGTAGCTTACTCCCGAATGAAGCATAGAGTGTTTGAGGATTGGGACATTCACAGGGAGACTAAAGTGCTTGTTTACAAAGCCATTGTACTACTGACTCTATTGTATGCCTGTGAAACATGGACTTTCTACAAATGCCACTTCCAACTTCTTGAAAGATTCCATCAACACTGCCTCTGTAGAATTCTGCAAAGTACTTGGGAAGATAGGCAGACTAATGTTAACATATTGGAAGATGCAAAGACCACCTGTGTTGAGACAATGATCATCCAACATCAATGTCACTAGACTGGCCATGTTGTTCGAATGTCTGATCATCGTCTTCCAAAGCAGCTACTTTACTCCCAACTTAAGAATGGAAAACGGAATATTGGTGGACAGCAAAAGAGATTCAAAGATGTTCTCAAAGCTAGTTTTAAAAAGTTTAATATCAGCACTGAGAACTGGGAAGTCCTAATTCATGAGCATTTAAATTGGAGGTCAGTCCTTATTAAAGGTGCTATGGATTTTGAAGAAGCACGGGTACAAGGCGAAAGGGAGAAGCAAGCTAAGAGGAAGGCATGTCAAGCAAATCCTCATTGTGACTGTCTTCCACCTGGAAACCTATGCCCTCAGTGTTGGAAGTTGTGCAGATCCAGAATTGGCCTTTACAGCCATTTACGGATCCACCGTTTTAATCCTGGAAGACAATCATACTCGGCTACGAGTGATTGCCAATGAACGAACGAACCAACTATAATGAGAGAGCCAGTTTGGTGTAGTGGTTAAGGCATCAGGCTAGAAACCGGGAGTTCTAGTCCCGCCTTAGGCACAAAGCCAACTGGGTGACCTTGGGCCTGTCATTTTCTCTCAGCCCTAGGAAGAATGGCAAACCACTTCTGAAATCTTGCCAAGAAAACTGCAAGGCCTTGTCCAGGCAATCTCTGAGAATCGGACACAACTGAATGGGGGGAAAAATTACTCTAACAACCAGGAGCTAATTGCTCTCTGATGCTGGCTCACCACAACATTGCTCATTCTTTTATAATAGGTTCCACTGAAGAAGGAGTTGCCTACACCACTACTGCTAATAATGGGGGAGAGAATGAGGAATGAGGAGGAAGAAGGAGAAGGAGGAGAAGAGGAAGAGGAAGGAGGAGAAGGAGAAGGAGAAGGAGAAGGTCCTGTCTTATGTAGCACACAATAGGTTGGTCCTGGGAAATAGTTACAGAAGTATTGCAATACAACAGTTATTTTCACTTGCCTTTTGATCACAGTTGTGCAAATAATTGGACAGCATTCATTGTTCAAGTTCTTTTTGAGAAGACAAAATTCAAATTAAATAGCACTTCTGGCTATTTAACAGCAAAAGTTAGCAGCCAATTCTAAATAGCCTCTGTAGTGTACAGTTTGAAGAATAAAAATTGCAGCAGGTCAATGCTGGATCAATGTTTCTGAAGTGGCTTTTGTTTATGCCTGACTGATTAACCATGCATTTGGGAATCCTGATTTTTTTCTTCAGAATCTGACCTGATTACTTTGTCTGGCCTACAACTTCCATTATTGTTCTTAGACATTGGTCTGTTTTTTAACTGCATTGCATCAACATTTTAGAAGTTATCTTGCCACCCAAAAAACACAACAAGGCAGAGATGAGGGTCCCCCGAGTTGAGAGAACAATGAACAGTGTACTATTCAGTCATCTTGATCACTAGACTTGCCTTTCAGAGTCATCTTGTTTCCTGTAGGGCCTCCCAAAGATGACTTCTTAGCCCTATCAAAGTCAGTAACTTCTCCCTCTGTTCAACAAATCCTCACCTCACAGCATTTAGGTTTTATTTCATTTCAATGTTTGATTCCCAGCAAGCTTGGGAATGCCTGGCAGGCTTGATTTGCTCATAGTTAACCGATGAGTTGCTTTGAAGTCTTGATGGATTCAGAGAACTGTACAATTTCAAAGGCAAACCAATATTGTTACAAACAATCATTTACAAGTTTGTTTTTCAGGAAGCTTTGTAGGACACAAATTAAATTGAAGATGCATGTATGGACTTTCTAGAACTGTACGAATAATTGATATTTAATTGTATGGTTTCCTGTTGACATGGGCACTGTGTCCTTTTCCTTCTTTTTCTCTGCAAAGATAATGGCTTTCATTTAAAAATAAACCTACATTATTACTAAGATTCCTGAGGGCTGAAGCATTTAAATAGAGGTTAAACATGAAATACAAAACATAGCATGCCAAGCCTGTAATTTATCATGTAATTTAACCATCCTCAATGAATTTTCAACAACAAGGGATTTGACCCAGCAGTTCTAACTTTTTTCAGAGACTGAATACAACAGGCCACAGACAATAGCACTAAAAGTCTGGTTTATATTCCAGTCACTGTTGCCTAACTTTTTGTTACATTATGTTTTTCAGGCATTCTTCATACAAGTATTGATCTTGCTAGGACTACAGATCTGAGCTATAAAAATCTGGACAATCACTAGATGATAGTAAAAGGAACTCTGAATTCCCATTTCCTTCTTGCCTGTCTTTTTTTACAGAAAAAAATAAGGCTGATTAATACAGTCCTCAAGTTACGCAAAGGTTGAATGCCAGGATCAGTTTGACTGATTCAGAAATGCTTAAAGGAGTTGTTACCTGCTATTATTGATGCATTCAACCTGAGATGAACTATAAGAAATGCATTAAGAAAATTCAAACACAACGATTTTCTCTCCATTTCATCATATCCAATACAACTTCGGTAACTTCACTCTAATGTATCAGAAACGTCTTGCTCGCCCTAAGAATAGCTGTGGTATGCTGGCTCTTTTCTGATTCTCACAACCAAAGGAAAGGGTTCAGGTTTCAGAGAGGTGGAGCCTACAAGGTGGTGACAGACCATTCACTGCAGTCATGACATCTACCTTCTCTTCTGTCTATGCCAAGACAGAAGAAATATATCCTTGGGCTTTTTGAAGGGGGTATATTAATAAAGGTAATCACTCCAGGATTCACTCATGGAAGGGTTCCATCCAAACTATTTGAAATGACCAGATGTATATTTTTCTTCATTCAAACAGCAAAGCTAATCAGTTAAAATATAATAGCAAGATTTATTTTAGCACTTCAACTTTCTCCACACAGCCACCATTATGGGGTTATTGACTTCAATGCAGAAAAGGCAGTGGAGAAAACAAAACATATATTAATGTAGGAAGGGGGCAGGGAGTGTGCACATACACATACTGTCCCCAGGTTCTCGGGGTCTTAAAAAGACCCTGCTTGCAGGCTGCCTCTCAGTTCCTTTTGGGAAGAGGAAGGGAAACGTACTAAGGAAGAAGAAACCACCAGGGGAAGCAAGCCCAATATTAAGGCCACATGACAACGCCTGGGGGGCATCTTCCTCTGGAATATTGCAAATATTTGCCTGAATGTTTTCCATCCATATTCCTCCTGTGTTTTCCTACCACTCTGTCTATTTATTAAGAACACTGAGGAATGAAAGGTTGAATAGTTTCACCGCAGCTGTTAACTGCTACCACTAGAACCTCTCCAGGTGAAAACCCTAGAACAATGTTTCTCAACCTTGGCAACTTTCAGATGTGTGGACTTCAACTCCCAGAATTCCCAGTTCTGGGAGTTGAAGTCCACACATCTGAAAGTTGCCAAGGTTGAGAAACACTGCCCTAGAATCAAGGATTGGCAGTGCCATGACCATGGGTCCTAGAATACCCATGACCTTGGGAGAAAGCACTTGCAGAACCCCAAAAATGAAATTAAAAAGATAATAATAAAATGGCTGAATCTTGGTGTTTTCAAGTGATATCTCATAAAAGAACATTCCAATAAATGCATTGCAATGCCTGAAAAGGTTACTGATTCATCTCCTAAGCAATAAAATGAAATACCTCTAAATAGATTAGGACAATCATATTTACACTGTTATTGGATAACTTCCTTTCTCTTATGCCACCTCCTGTGTGAAATATTTGGGCTGATCTAGTTTCAGTTTTTGATCCAGTTAGCAGAAAGCACTTCTTCCTCCCACCCCAAAACATGAACATTAATCTATAACTAGGTCATCTTCTGCTTTGTAGAAGTAAATCTGCATCATATACAATACAAACAAAAGTAAAGGTCAGTTTATAATTATATACATCCTACAAAGAAAAAAGGTGGCATGAACAACAGGCGCAAAGAGAGGCAAGGTCCCAATTCCTTATTGTTGTGTGAAGTAACATTTTGGCAGGCGAAACTTATTCTGCAAGTTCAGGTTATGTTCTCTGGATGAAATGTCCTCCTCTGCATGGCTGGCATAAATATTGGGCACTTAGCCTTCTCTGCATCCAGTCATATCAGAATATTGCTTATTAGAAATAACAGAAGTAAACAGTTCATACTAACAAAGAGAAAACTTAATATGAGCCCAATTAATACAAGGTGAGACTTACTCTTCTTCTGAAAAGGGCTTCCCAGATAGGATGTTCTTTGTGCCTGGTGCATAATTCCAATCAACTTCTATAATTCCAATGTAGTATTCTCTGGTTATTGCAGAGACTTGGAATAAATAATAAGCCAGCAAGTGGCATAGCACAGACAGCTTCATGTTCTAAGCTGTTTAGTCCAATGGACTTACCCAGGAACACCTTCTTTATATATCTTCAGTATTTCCTCTTTGCAAGCTTTTACTTAGTTCAACAGCCTGGAAAATTGCACAATTCTTGTCTAAACAAAGACTGCCAGATTTGGTGGCAATAATTCTTAGGCAGCTCAGGGATTTTTGAAACAAAAGGAAAAAAACATTTGTATCACAGTTAATCTTGTTCAAAGGCAAATCAGGTTTGAGAACTCAATATGTGAATTTGGAAAATGTTCTTAATCAAAAGAATGTTAAAAGATTAGAAAGAGTCCCTGCTATGGTGAAATGCTTTGGAGTTTCCCAACAGGACAGCAATCTTCTTCTGCTCCTTCTATTTGATATAGCTGAAATTTCCTGCATTTCACAACATGGGGAATGTTATATTTCAGCTTTAAACTGGAGGACAATGTCCAAAATTCTATGCAGTTAATCATGTATCAGTGCAGTATTATCAAAATTCAGACAAGACTGGCATTACTTGTGAATATTATTGTTTAATATACTTTTGCTTGAATTCTTGGTTGTTTGTGATGCATGACTTAATTGATAATTGGGACAAATTTGGCAACATTATATTAAAAGCTCTACAATGCACTTTGAAGATTTGTTTTAATTTGTTTGTTTTACTAATCCCAATTATACACCTGTTCAGTTTCTTCTGCCATTTTCTTCAAAAGCTGACATTTACAAGGCTGATGATTTGCAGAAACCAAAAATTAACTTCAGCGCAATCACAATTATTACTTGTTAATACATGTAGATTTTTATTAGAAGTAAAAGGGTTCCTGAGCAACTTTATCAATTTTTTATTTTCTGACCCAATTATTGCACAACAGCAATAATTTCCTTGGAGCAGGTAAAAAGGCAAGCTATCACCAATGGGGAGATGATCTGCTCAGTAAGTTCTGCAGAGCTTCAGTACAACAAATGCAAGGGGCATGTTTTCAGTGATTCCAGAAACATTGCAACTGAGCCAGAAATAAAATGGCTGTTGAAAATAAAAGACAGTATGAGATCACAAGTATGTGAAGAGGTGCAAAGTATTTTCAGTTAGGACTGAGTGTGTTTTTTAATTAAGGATACTCCCTGTGGGGAATTATCCAAAGTAAATATAACTGTATTTCATTAAGGAAAATTAGGAAACCCTCAAGTCTTCTCGCTCAATGGGTGAACTTACCCAATGGGTAAGACTGTTCTTACGGGTTTCTGCATGCAAAAGACATTCCCCAAATCTCCTCTCACACTATGACATTTCTCCCAGCATCTGTGCGGAGGGAAGTTTTTATTCAGTTGTGAATAAAATCATGCAAGATCCCATTTCTGATCCAAAATGGTGTAGTCCAGATATATGTTTATCACCGAAGAATGTTCCTGTTGCCATTTCACAATAATGTGATTGCTCAATCAACTAAATATTTATTCATGATATGCAAGTGCTTTACATTATGTAAAAACAAAAGATCCATCATTTTTCAAGGAGCTCACAACTTAAAGATATAACAAATGCAATGGAGGGAAAAGGTATGCAAACGGGCAACAAGAAAAATGGACTTTCCAAAAACTGTACACTTGAGCTGAAGCGTGTGGAGCATCATAAATAATATGTTGGAAGAACATTGGCTTTCCTTCTTGTGTAACACAGAAACAGAGGAACCTGCTTTAAAAATTAGTATCAAAATGTATGCTCAGGAATATGATGGAGTCATGTTGGAGTCATCCCCCAAGACTTTAGATCAGTGCAGGCTGTGAAAAGAACAGAAAGATACAAGATTTTAATGAACATGGTTCTAGGACGTCTTGCAGAGCCTGTGGGATGATTGTGCTGACAGCTGTGTTATTTTTTTTACCTCTGCTGCTGATTTGTATTTATTGTGAGATTGTTGCAATATTGTGTGTTTTTTAACTGTCGTTAGCTGCCCAGAGTCATGATGTTCATATGGGCATGCCATATACATTGAAATAAACAAACAAACAAACAAACAAAGTTATATCCAAACTACTGCAGTCACGATAACTGATTCCAATAGGCACATCAAGATCTCCCTGTGAGTTCAGATTGGCCCACAACACAAAAGCCTCAGATGATCACTGACTGAATCAACATTTTTTAAAATCAGTGGATGTAGCAGTATATGAATACTGGGTCAAAAGTCATCATTTTGAGAATACAGAGTCCACACCTGCTTTCTCCATGAAGTGCCTGACACCCCATAGCAGTGTAATATCACATCACTACTCCTTTTTTTTTTAATTGGGCAGCAAAAGATACCCCAAACTGTCTTTACTGCCATCTAGAGGCTGTTTAGAGCTTTGCAGCCCACTGTTAGCTCTCTTCTTAATTGGTCAGCAAAAAGTCCTAAGTGTGAGCCAGAATAGTGATTAAGACAGTAGAAAAGGGATGAGGAGACACAGGCTCAAGTTATGCACATTTGGGCCCACTCTTAACTATGCACATTTGGGCCACAAACTGTTTTTCAGCCATTGGGTTGCTGCTGTGAGGTTAAATAAAGGGAGATTCCCTGTGTTCTCTTAAAGGAAAGATAAATCTAATAAATAAATAATTATGGCTTGGCATCTGCAGTCAGGCAAGGCTGCAGAAATGGTGGTCTTTGGGCCAGGCCTTGGTTTTGATAACGGAGAGGCTTCCTGTTTCTTCAGCTGCTCTTTCTGGCTACCCTTTTGCCTTGGAGGCAAAGTGGGGTAATCAGTAAGGACTTTAGTATTCTCACAATCTGGTTGTCTGGGTAGAATTGATTTAACCCTTTGCTAATCTGGGTTTGGGAGTGAATTTACCACCTGGGGATTCGTTGACAAGGTGCAAGGGACTTTTTTGGGGGGTGTATCTACAACAAATTAACTCCTCTCCCATTGATCCAGTTGAATCTGTGAGAGGATCATTACTGCTGTATGTGGATTATGGACCCTTCCAGATTAAGCTTTTATTGCACAATTATCCTGCCTTGTTCACAGAATTTTACAGGCATTTCATTGAACTCCCATTTGTAATCCTTCCAATTTTTTCCCAGTACCTTTTCCATCTTTTAAAATTGTCCAAAAATTGCATGTGTACATCAGTATAGACCAGAAGTATTATATAGCAATACTAATTTATTATAAAGAGTGGTGCTTACTAACTCCTGCTCTGTTTGCCAGCAGGAATGGGTAAACAGACCATGAAAGCTCCTTCTGTACTTTGCTTACCAAGTAATGTGATCTGGAAACTCAAACCTGAGTCAGAAACCATGAATTGTTCTGGTCTTCTAACTTCTGGCTAATTAGGAGAGGCAAACCAGAGATTCAGACTAGTATGTCATGATGAAGGTACTATGGAAGGAAATTCCATAGGGTTTGTTTGTTTTTTTAGCTTTTCTCTCTCTCTCTCTCTCTCTCTCTCTCTCTCTCTCTCTCTCTCAGCCAGGGCCGCAACTGGGGGGGGCACCAAAATGAGCGCTGGGGGGGCGCCAAAATGGGTTCGGAATCCATGTTTGCCCCGTGTGACACAGACCCTAGCTGCAGCCCTGCTCTCAGCACTAAGCAGTTCATTCACAGTAAGCTACAATTATGAAGCATATTGCCTTACCTTTGGTTTGGCTCACATAAAATAATAAACCATAACTGGTTTATTTGTTTTTGGTTTAGCATATAATTCTACCCATTATGGATTAGTATGTGTGTACCAAGTCACTATGGTTTGTTCAGCTAGTCTCAGTGGGGGAAAAAAGGCACTTGTGTGAACTTAGCTAATGCCTTTTGTTAGTTAATAGAATGAATTTTATGTATGGCAGGATCCTATGTATGCTACCTTCTATATTTTCTGTAGGACATCTTCCATAAACTGGATCCTCTCAGGTGTATAGATGTCAAGCCCTAGAATTCTCTGCAATATACATGCTAACTAGGAATACTGAGAGTTGAAGTCCACACATCTGAAGATGCCAAGGCTGGGAAGGCTGTGTTAGAATGCAAAGTGTAGGGAGGCAAAGCTGAAGATGCTGGTCCTCTTAGCTATCTATAGACTCTATTAGAGCCTATGTAGAAGAAGATACAGCCTTATATGGAGGAGCAAAAATAGCATAAGCAGTTATGGTAGGTAAAAAGAAATGTTTGTGGAAATTGTTCTCTTACCTCAACATAGATGGGATAATTTCCACACAGGATTTGCTTTAGTTCTGCAATTACTTTCAGAAAGCAGATCAAGATTTGAAGGCCACTAAGAACTATCAGAATAGAAAACAAAATGATGTTCCACTCCACTACATAAGCAGGCTCAGTGCATTGGGACCAGGAAGTATGATCCGTGAGGTAGCTATCAGGGGAAACAGTAGCATAAAGAAAATGGAAGCATATTATTACCATGAATGTAGGTAAAAGGCCTGTCAGGTGGTCCTACCACACAGTTATCAGCCCAAGGACTCTTTGTCCATCCATCAGAATTCCAGAGATGAATGCCGGGTGGGCTCAAGAATCTGGAAATGGGCTTGGCTGAACGAAGCAGTTTTGAAAATAGAAAGGAGGCACAGTCCCAAGGCCAGCACCTTGCAAGGTCAGAGGGCCACACCAGCTGGCCATGGGAGGGTGTCATTTTAATATTTGGTCTAGGACATGAATGCATCTAAAGTTGGCCCTGCAGATAAGCCTGCTTCTTACCTGCCTGCAGTGTCTTTGAAGGCATATTCCCAGCCAGCTGGGGTTTTGCAGTACGGGCCTTGCACTAAGCCCAAAGCAGATATGATCAGACTGTAGCCAGAGAATGCAATCCCTAGTAGGGAAAGCACAACAGAAATGAAACGCTGCATTAAAAGAAAAAGAAGAAGCACAGTGAGAGGGAGTGAAAGGATTCCATCATTACAGGGAACGAACTATCTACACCAGTGTTTCTCAACCTTGGCAACTTTAAGATGTGTGGACTTCAACTCCCAGAATTTCTCAGCTATCATGGCTGGCTGGGGAATTCTGGAAGTCCACACATCTGAAAGTTGCCAAGGTTGAGAAACACTGATCTACTTCCGTAGATATATCTTATCCTTTTCTCAACTTAAGTATACAAGGAAGTATAGCTACTGCTGGTATATGCATGCTGCATCTCTCCTGATCTAATCAGAGAACATTGCTGATGGATTTATGATTGTGACTTGTGATTAGGCAAGGCTGGAAGTCATGAGTATCCTGCCTGAGAGCCGCAAAATGGTACATGTGCTCCCAGCAGCCTCCCTTGTGCTGACCAGTCTCCCTTTACCACTGGCTCTATATTTTTTTTAAAAAGCCATTTGATTTTTTTAAAGGAGGAGAAGCTGTCATGCTACAAAGCAGAATGCCTTAAAAAATAACAGTTTAAAAAAAACATGATGGGCAGTTGCAGCTTTTTGTTTGGAAATACACCCTATACATAAAGAAGGCAAAAGTAAACAGAACTAGGACAGGATGTGCTTTGCAACTGATTCTGTCCATGTGGCATTTTGTGAGTCTCATCATACCATTTTGCAAATGCCAGATGTACCCTTCAGGCCCAAAAGCTTGGACTCCTGGCCAAACTTAGAAGCAAAGCTCTTTTCTAGCTGTGTTTGGGATGATATGCAAATGCAGTCCTAAAATGTCATGAATTAATGTAAGGTTACTTTATTACTATAACTCTTAGCAAAGAGTAGGGTGAGTGTAGACTGGTAGGCAATAATATTTGCTTCTTCAAATGGTATCTTCTCTGCTGAAAGTAAGCTAGTCCAAACTACTTTTCTACCTGAGAAACAGAACCAAATGGAACATACTTCTCTCCTCTAAATTATTGGGAAGTTTAGCAAACATTATTTTGGCTATGAGCAAGAAAATTCCACAAGCACCTCTCCCTGTTGCTACCAGTCAAGAAACACAGCCATTCAGTATTTGCTCTTGTTTATTATACTGAAAATCATGACATTTGGTTGCCACCTATGTTGCCCAGTGATATGGGCAAATATGACCTATAGCCATGTAGGTGAGTTTGTAGCAGTTTTGAATCAGTCTCTCAGAATAAGTTCCTAGTCACTGCAAGGCATCCGTTCTCTTTTTAAAAATTAACTGTTGTTCATGTACTTATATTTACAAAATCTTATTCTCCCAGCTTACTTTGCATGTCATTAAGCAAATATGTCACTCCATATGAGGTAGGCTGACTTATTTTTAAATGGGATATGCCAAAGCTGACCTCTCATAACACACCCAAACAGATCCCTAAACTGTCAAGACCACGTAGATCTCACTGAGCTAAGCTCTTCATGTGATCAAAGGTGACAGAAAGGGCAACATTAAATCATGCTTCTTGGCAGGAAGGCAGTGTGATTGTTGTAGGGATAGCTTTAGGGAACTTGCACTGCTAAGGCTGAGCGAAAATATGGAATTAAGGAAAAGATTAATTGTTCATTTAAAATATGATGACAGGCCAAACAGAGGTCTTTGTGTTGCTTCCTGCTTGAGACTGTGGTGCACCCTATTTTAATCTTAACTAATCTGGACTAAGAATTACACTAATTGGTCTAATTGATTTGGAGAACATAAGGCTGCAAACAGCAGTTAACAGATGGAAGTCTAGGGCAGAAATTTTTGGCAACAATTCTAAAGCTATCTCTATTGATAGTGGTATAAAAAACACTGGGGGAAGTCCATCTATTCCAGAATAGTGGCCAGCTATTTTTCCTGTTCTTGTTTGTTTGCCTTTGCAGATTTGCTGCAGAAATAAAAAGAAAGGAGAGAGGCCCTTTATTTCTTATTTACATCACAGAATAAGGAAGGAAGCATCAGCCAGTGGGTCAGAAGAGTCAGAGCAGGAAGGAAGGTCTTTTTAAGCAAAAATGCTACATTTGCAAACCAGATACTCACCCTATATGTTCTGGTGCAACTTTCACTTTGGAAGCATTTATAAAAGGTATCCCGGTCCAGAATTACCAAAAGTGCTGCCAGCATAAGAATCTGGAAGACAGTAGGGAAAGCACAGAAGATATCAAGTCCGATAACATTAAACTCACAAAATCCAGAAACTGATATAATTCTGATTAGATAATGCATGATGTTGAGTAGCTACTTTGCACCAAATTTGACTGAAAGCACAGAACCAAGGCATGTCAGAAATACATGATTCAGAAATAAACAGAAGGAAAATATATGCAACTTATGGTTGTCTTCGTGTTCCTCACAGTCATGGATGATTATACAGGTAGAATGTATGCACAAACATTCAACTTATGCTGAACACTGCCAATAGTTTTATCTTTTGAATATGGCATAGTTTGCTGGTGCTCCCCTTACCATATGATGAAAAGTGTTTTAAAATATAGAACGTATAACATTAGCTTTTGAAAGACACCTATAAAAATAGCAAGACAGAGACACAAAAAGATGGATAATTCCCAACAGGAAATACTCTAATTTGCACTGGTGCTCTAGATGTAATAGAATTGGTACCAATGGGGCTTTTTTTCCCCCTATGTTTCCTGTACAGTGGAGGAAAAGCTTGGTCTTTGTTCCAGTCATGCTTGCCAAGGAAAAGGATAAACCACCCTTCCTGATATCAGAACTATCAGATACTTTGCATTTGTATTATATTTAAAGAAAAAAATCCTAAATGTATCTGTATCAGTTTAGAATCTATAGGGAATCTCTAGCTGTAAAGTTGTTGCTGAACTACAAATCCAAGCTCTCTCCACCATTTCATGTACTGGCTGGGATGCTGGGAGTTGTAGTCTGGATACCTGGAAGATCACAGGTTCTAGGATGGTATGTTCAAAGAAGAAACTGGCATATCCCAAAGGATCATCCTGCACCTAAGAAAAATTATTTTATAACTTACTTTAGACAGACCAAAGAGCAAATAAAGTAATCTCTTGCATTGTTTTTTTTTAGTAAAGTAAGTTGGGAAGCCCACATGGTAAGATCTTCATGGGTGCTCAAAAGCATACTGTATATAGAAGCATTAGACTGGAGCGAATGGCTATGTAACATACCATCTTAACCATGTGCTAGTTACAAGTTAATAGATTGTCTTGGAACTCTACCAGTGGCAGGTGAGTCACTTTTTAAGAAATATTCATATTTCTTTTTTCTGTGCATTACTTATTTTCACTTAGAAAATAGTTGTGGAACCCACATGAATGTCAGGACTCAGCACCATGTGAAGAAATACTAAGGAAGGGTTTTTTAGGCAAGATCTTTATTGTGCAATCGCTTTGCTTAAACGTGGATTTTATGGAAGAGCCAACCAGGGTCTCTTTCATTTATAATGCACACATGTTTTCCTAAGACTTCCTCAATCTTTTTTTTTTCTTGTTAAGGCTCACAACTGCATTCATACAACTAAAAATTAGAAGTGAGGGAATTTTATTTCTTAGATATCAAGCACAGACATTCTTGAGAATGTCCTGAGTATCCAATCAGTCCTGCAGCTGACTTAAAGGAAACTAATTGTGGATAGCAGATTCTAGTATATTAATTTTGAAAGCAAGCCAAAAGTTGGTTACCACAAACTCCCATTACAACCAATTAGACACAGAGCCAATTTTTGTATTTTTTTAATCAAAAGTCAGGCATCTTACCAAATTCAATAGTTTTGGAATATCATTATTGTGAAACACAAACATATACATAATAGGAAATTTGGATAGAAGCTTTTTGAAATAAAAGAATGAGTGAAGGAATAATGTTAGCAGGACTCCATCCCAACTAAATTTCACTTGTTTTGCATGTCTACATTAGTAAGAATTATTGTTAATCCAAGTCCAAACCATTATTAGATCAATCATACAAATCTATATAATGACCTACAGTAAATATGATGCTTAAACCATCTGTGAGGAAAAAAAATAACCAAGTTACGTTAAAAAATACCTCTACCAACTTTAAAAGACTCAGCTACTGACTTGTTGTGTTTGGCTCTAGACTAAATTTACTGCTTCTAAAATAAAGTTATTACTTTGATTTTGTTCTTTCCTGGATGCCCTCCTGGACCATCTACCATCTCAAGATCAAACCGTCCTGTGGAGAAAAGGAAAGATGCCTTTAGCAAACCAGAGACGCCATACTTACCATAATACCTGAGAAACAGATTCCTTCAAAATACCACACATAGTTGGTGAGATTATTGCTGGAGGCGTATGAAGATTTCCCATCAGGAAAATATAGAAGAATATTTACAACAATACTCCACAGTGCCAGGGGGATCAACAGGCAACTCAAACAGCCGCTGCAATTTTGTAAGCCCATGTCAAAAGAGCAGAGAAAGCAGTGGATAAATTCTTTCCCAAGTGTTCAAAAGCTCTTGCTTTCTTGGTTGAATGGAGTCATTTTGCATTTACAAGAATCGGTTGCTGGGATATGTTTCTTGTCTGACAAGTCCAGTGCCTGGCAAATAAAAGTATTGCTGTTGGTAGAACAATAGACAAATAGCACTGACTGGATTCTTGTCTTATCCTGAGAAGTTGGGGGTGGTGTGGGCGTTCCTCTGAAGAACTTTGCTTCTAAAGGGAATTCCTTATGGTTCTACTCAGACACCTCAATCAATCTTAGGAAGACAGCATTCATCTGAAAGGAAAAAGTAAGAATGGATTCTGTGTGTAATCAGGAAATAGTGACTAACTGCTTTTTGTCTACATAGCAGCATGTAATCTAGTTAGCATTTAATTGAGATGTACCCATCCAACCTTAGGGTTTGAACCTTACTTGGAAATTTATACACTGGCACTAGGTGAGAAAGGAACCCAAACACAACATGTACTATGCTCATGAGAATGTATTTCAATCTCATTTAAAAGGATGCTTCCCTTGGTACTATTCCAGGGTTTCACATAGCCCAGAATAAGATTATTGTTTCATAGGCTGAAGAAACTTGGGATGTTCAGTCTGGAGACAAAAACACACAGGGCAGGCATGTTACCCATGTTCAGATATATAAAGGAAGCTACAGGGAAGATGGTCAAGACCTATTTTCCATGACCACAGAAACCAGGACCAGAAATAATGGATATAAATTGCAGCTACCTAGATTTTGTTTAAATATAAGGAAAATCTTCCTGGCAATAAGATTGGCATAACAATGGACAGTCTACATATGGAGGTTGAGGGTTCTTCATCTCTACAGGTTTTTAAAAGATTCTGATGGATGGCTTAATTGGCTTTTCTGTAAATTGTGGGTAAATAAATAAATTATAGGTAAATAATCCTTGTGGTCTCTTCCAACTCTACAGTTCCATGATTCAATGATATTAAGAACAAACTGAAGGGGATTAGCTCATGGGATAGTAGAAATGCAAACAATCTTTTCAGCTCAAACAAATAATGGTTATGGTGAACGATGATGAGAAATAGTCGTGTTTTAGTTGCTCTCACAGACTGCTGATGCTTCGTGGTCACACTTTCCATTGGAGGAATTCTGGGATGACTGGTCTGTACAGAGTTTCTGGGATCTCTTTAGATCTGGTAGCATCTAGGCTAGGCTATGAACGAAAAGATTTTAGGATTTAAGTGACTGTATTGTAGACAATCACAGCCATTAAAATGAATGGAGTGATTAATGCTAGGCAAGCAAGGAGAGGTTAAAAGGGCTAGAGTGACTTCCGTAGCATAATAAGAAAGCACTTGAGGCAGAAGAGCATGACTTCTTTATCTGGAGGCAGTGATATAAAAATAAAATTAAAATATATCCAAGTTTCCAGAGGACTAAAGTTTATACATATTTGCACCAGAAGTATACTTTTTGTCATCCCAATTCTTCCCCCAATGATCATGAGATTGCCTCTTCCAAATGCCCCAGCATTGTCTTTGGCAGCTTTCAGACAGTGCACAGTGCACAGTCAACCAGACACTGTGTATTTGTTTTTGCATTTTACGTTGTGATGGATGGATGGATGGATGGATGGATGGAAGGAAGGAAGGAAGGAAGGAAGGAAGGAAGGAAGGAAGGAAGGAAGGAAACCAAACCAAACCAAACCAAACCAAACCAAACCAAACCAAACCATATGAGGGTTATAAATAAATGTATCTTCTTCATTGCACAACAAAAGTCTCATTTAGAAGCATCCTTCAGCTCAAAAGACAGTATGTTTTAATGTACATTATTGATACTGCTATACCACTGAATCCTAGACTCATAGAACTGTAGAGTTGGAAGGCATCACAAGGATCATCAGATCCCACCCCCTGCAATGTGCAGGAAAATCAACTAAACCATCCATGAAAGGTAGTTGTCCAGCTTCTTTAAGAGTCTAAAGATGGACAAGTCATATGTGTACAATTCCGCCATTATACAAATCTTGCTCCAAGGAACTTGTTCCATATTGTGGAAAGTTGGAAGAGGAACTCAGTTGAGGAGACTTGGAAGAAGAACTCAGATTGAATAAATAATCATGTTTACATATACAAATATATTAATACAGTTGTGTATTTTTGTTGTATCTCTCTTGTACCACCTTCAAGAATGAAATTTTCTTTACTGTGCCAGTTTGTGCTTGCTAGAGATTAATCAATTATAGAATTAATGCCTTAAGAGGAGGTGGTAGATTTGAGGCATATTCTTATCTCTCTTCCTTCCGCAGTAAAGTGCAGGAACAGCTTTTAGAATAACAATTAGACCTTTGGCATAAGCTGTATGTGGCCTTTCAAGGAATGTGTCTACAATGTTTTCACACCATGAAGGATACCCACATCTCCCTTTGGGCTTATCAAGTGATTCTTTCTTTATCTGGGATCTCCTTTTAATGTATAAGCATGCTCTAACTGTTTTGGATTAACATTCTGCAGTACCGTATATTAAATCTACATAATATTATGATGGTCTTGCTCTCCCATTTATGTACCTGAAAATGGCTATCATGTCTCTCCTAAATTTTCTTTTCTTCAGACTAAACATCTCAAGTTTCTTCAGCCTGTTCTCATAGAGAATGTCTTCAAGCTCCTGTATCATCTACCATGCTCAGGACAACAAAGTGAAAACAAAAACAAAAAAACCAAGTCCACCTTAATCATGGATCAAAAACAAAATATGAAACTGGAACCTAGAAATTGAAATTAAATCCTACTTCAGTTTTGTAACAAGCAAAGACTGATAAGGAACAAAGTAAGGCTGAAGCCTCATCTGGGATTCCTGCCACCTGATCCATCATCATATAATCAAAAATGTCATAGCACAATGTGAATAATCCATTGAATAACGCTGGGCCAAATTGCTGTGCAATTTCTGACATTATCTTCTCTGCAAAATAAATTTCTCTTTTCTGCCTTCTTCTCCAAGTGTTTGAGAATTTCTTTTGAATTTCTCTTGGTGGTATTTTTTTTTAAGATTATTTTGTTAAAGACTGGGGGTACTGCTGCTGGTGATTGCTTCCTGTGATACAATTATTTTTACCAGTCTGAAGCCTGCATGGCTAGCCACATTTCTTAATCTGGAAAAGGCCTATGGGAGAGCTTCCTCTTGAATAATTTCCTTGGGATTTAAGTGAAGTTTGAGAAGCCAGGAAGGATGCTTACCCTCTAAAGGTCTCCATGGAGACAGATTAAAGCTTAATGTTGCAGATTGGTTCAGGCAAAACCCTTGACATCTCCAGTTAAAGGGATCACATAACAGGCAATGGGAAATTTTCTAAAATTCTACAATTGGAAAAATTCTAAAATTCAAGCTTGTCAACATTGGACTAGGTGAACAAGCAAGCTGCTCAGATCACCTTATCAAGAAGAGCACTTCCTATTTCCTTCCCTCATTCAATTTATGAAAAAAAAAAGTTATTTCAAAGTTGAAGAACATTTCAGTGAACGGAAATGGGGTATGTATGCATATATTTAATTACAAGATAGCCAAGAGGTCAGGGTCATTGTGGGAGCAGCACTACTCCAGAGCGTTAGTTAAGATTTCAGTGCATTTCAGTTCCAAGATACTGGGTGGAATCATTCTGTACTAGTACGGTACTATCTTACAATTTGGAGCACTGAATTTTCTTTTGTAAATTTTGTAAATTTTCTTTTCTAACCAAGCTGCTAATTGTGAGCTGGCTAGCACATAATATCTTTGGAGTCCTTGGTGCTCTCTGAGCCTTGTTGTTTTCTTGCAGATGTTTCATTGCCAGACTAGGCAACATCTTCAGTGCAAAGAGGGAGTGGGCCTTGCTCTCAGTTTATATGCTGTGGCTTCAGCCCTGAGCTACAAATATTTGCTTCGATTGGTACATAATATCTTGCAACAGGGAATGTTTGCAAGTTAGAATTAAAAATGGATGTTTATAGTTTTTTTTAAAAAATCCACAGTATATATTTGGGGTATAAGTGGGAGAAAAAATGTTTCTCCCACCCCCTTGCAATATATATATATAACAAATATATACATAAAACACAGAACTGCAGCACCTCTGTTTGGGGACTAGAAGTAAGGGATAACCTCAGATTAATTTTCCCACCTAGATCTGAGCAACAGGTCAAGACTATGTGAAAGCAAAATGTCCAATAATTAACCTTGGTGACATGGAAGGAAGGTAAATGACCTCCTGTCTTGCAATGCCTTAGGTCTCAGATTTTTTTGGACATGTTGAGGCTGGTTAAATATTTAATATTCAGTTAAATATATCTGGTAAAAGAAGCCAGTACCTAAGTACAACACAGGTTCTATGCTGATTTTTCACAGCATAAAATGGAATGTAATAGGTAAAAGTGATCAGAGAATGTACATGTTAAAGAGGAGAAACTTCTTTCCTGGTATAATAATAATTTATTAAACTTGTATGCCTCCCAACTGTCAGTGGCTCTGGGCACCTCACAACATTCAAACAAAGAAAATACAATAAAATCAATAAAAGATAAAAGATAAAGATAAAAGATGGCAAGAGTGATGAAGCAAGGAATCTTTCTCTCGCTGAGGAGATAGGTAGATAATTATAAATGAATAATACTGGATTATTTGATGGACATCTAGCAAATAATAATGTCAGTTACTCAAATATATGTATTTGAAAGTTGCAAGGATTTCAGCATATTCCTGTAAACTACTACTTTCCCAGAGGACTTTGTTTACCAAGTAGGTTGATTAACCTTTCAGCTAACTAAAACAGATTTAAGCAACTTCAGTTCATTTGCCAGATTAAAATTCTTATTTTGAAATATTCTAGAAGTAATTAGCCTGAATAATACTAATATTAAATGAAAAACAGGACTCTGTTCATGCAGGAATCAAAAAGAAATTTCTCACAACGAAAATACTATTTCAGACTTGGTGCTAAGTACAAATACCTTATCTTAGTGATAATATTAAGCTCCAATGAAAGACGAAGGGCAGGTATACAGGAGAAATATACTGGTTTTATACTTGTTTAAATTAAATTGCTTACCCAAAGAATACCATGATTAGTAGTTTATTGGATATATTTGGTCCAACATATATAAAAGGTGCACATTAGGATAACATATATTGATGAAATGGATACATTAAGAGAAAATACATTTAAAATGTATTTTGCTTAAAATTATGCTTGCCTGAGATATTTTATTTTTAAATTGCAGATACAGAAATAGGACAGAGTTGACTTGTGAATTAACATTTGTGAAATTAACATGAACCAACAATAAACTGATTGAGTTTAAAGGGGCTTTTTTCTAACTAATTAGGTATGGAATTGTAGCCTAGGAATAAAGAATATGTGCTGGCTTACACATCTGACAAAAACCATGGCTTGCTTAATTATAATTTGCTAAATAAACCAAAATTGGCAAGGTTCTTTGAGAGTGATCACCTATAAACCCTTCTTGAAAGACCAAAGTGGTTGGATTAATACAATAAGTTAAGTCAAGGCTGAAGGAATCCAGCCAGTGCACAATAATTGTATCTTCCGAATTTTCTTAAATAGAAGGAACAGAAATACTTTTAATAAATAGATAAAAATGAAGGTTCCATAAAGTTTAGGTCTGAGGTATAAAAGCTAAAGAACAAAAAAGTGTATGAGTCAGTGTCTGAATGTAATAGAAGCAAGGACAGTTTGCAGGAATACAAAGATATGTACAGGGAAGGGTGTTGATGCAAACTAAATTTACTTAGAATTTATCTTCTGGCCCTAATTTCTTTGACTTAGTATTTCTTGCTATGTTTCTGTACTCTACATACCATTGCTTACCCTAAAAGGCAACAGGATGATTGGTGCATATGGAACTAGATAGGTATAAAGAGTCTGAAGATTTTTGGTGGGGAATGCCTTGTTGATCACCAGTCTTGATTCCTGGTGACTGCCTCAACAAGTCCCTGCAGTTTTCTTGGCAAGATTTTTGGAAGTGATTTGCCACTGCCTCTTTCCTAGGGCTGAGAGAGAGTGACTGGCCCAAGGTCTCCTGGTTTCTAACCTGGTGCCTACACCAAACTGGCTCTCTGAATAAATTAAGAATCCTAAAAACACATGATTGTGACTTAGGCAACAGACTTACAGTGATGTTTAGAGACATGCAGCCATCACCAAACCAATATATTAATAATCAGGAGAGGTTTTATATTACCTCCATGATGGCTGGATTGTATTACAAGATGCTACAAGTCACTAGGGAGGAAATGTTCTAAATTAAATTCCTGCTTTTTAAAAAAAATCTTAATTCATTTGGACAGTCACTTGTAACATCCTTTCAAGGCATGTGGGAGACCAGTGAGCACTTACAGAATGAATGTGGTTGGAGGGACCTTGCACACTGGTTACATTAATTGTGGTTTGGTTTTGAAAGGAAAAGGAATTTGTGAGAAAGACTTCCAAAGAAACAAAGAATACCAAATGGAGGTCTTCAATAAATTGTAGTTGCATTTGGGTGCCACCCCCATAATTTATCCACCCATTTCCTTTCATGTGTCTCTCACACCTTCAGTCCTTCTCTTCTGCACTCTTTCTTGATCATTCTTATACAGGAAGAACCAGTATCATTTCTGGGCCTTTGATGTATGCAGTAGAAGTACTGCTACCCATTATGAACTGGAGCTACAACTTACTGAAGAAGGGGATGCAGGCAGGGAGAAAAGCATCAGGTATAGGGCACCACTTCACATGTGTATCTGGGGCCAGAATTTCCCATATTTTCCTGCACACATATCCCCCAAGAAGGGATTGAAAAAGTCAAGAAGTTGGCCACAACCATAAGATCTGAGTCTTACCCTTTCTTACATGTGTCATGATGCACACTAGAAGAGGCAGGGCTTTGACTGTATGATTGTGGCTACCATCTTGACTTTTTTGACATCCCCTGTGGACACCTCTGCTTTTCTGGGTGTTTGGGGGTATATTTTGGAGGTTTTGTTTCTTTTTACATCTATTTTAGGGTTTATGCTATAGTTTTCATATATCCTTTATCTCAAAATGGTGGGAAACTGTGCCATCAGTGTTTAGCAATCATGATTAGGGTAGGGAGATGCACAAAGGGGCTTGTGGGCCATCCAGTCTTAGTAACTAAAACCTTGGGACAACAGGGAAAGTTGTATCACTGACAATTACCAGACCAGCTATAAACATCTGAATTATAGTAATTGTATCAAGGCAATCCTATACTTATTCATTCAAAAGTTAGTTACATTGATTCATAGTTTCATTGATTTCCATAACGATTATTCCTCAAGTTGATATAGGATTTGTGCTAAATGAAACACTGCTATATTATATTAGATTACTAACTATATTGATAAATTCCTGCATGTATGTAACAAGATCTTGTATGAGACTTTTATAACAAAATCTCTGTTAAACTTTAAACAAACAATTAAACAGGAACAATGTTTGTAATATGAGCCAATGTGGTCCTAAATATCCTAAAAATAATATTCGCTATATAAAATAAATCACAAGTCAGCTTAGGAATGCAGCCATTGTTACAGTGACTAATGAATTGATCTCTAAACATTTTCAAGTCCCAACACTCTAGCACAGCCCTTTTATAAAAAAAACAAAAATACATTCACACATGATCAATATAAAACAGCAATATACTTGAATCAGATATTCTTTTCAATTTCTACATAATGAATTGACCAATTCAGATCCCACTGATTTCTAAGTCCAGTTCAAATGAGCATGTCTTGTTTTAGAGCTGATGCACGTACATGAATGGAGACAGTTCTCTGTCCTATATATTCCCTTTGATGGCAGCATTTATATCACGCAATTCTGTACAATTTGGAAAAATGTTGGATTGATCTGCTGAGTGCGTGGCCCCCCAATTTTTTTCTGAAAGTTGCTGCCAAAGGTGACAGGAGGAGGAAATCAATAAATACAAGGGGATAATCACATAGACTATTACTTAAACCGAATCAAATAGAATTTAGTCCTAAACCTATCTAGGATATAGAAAATAAAGTTTTACAGAGAACTTCTTTGGCACTATCAATTTAAAATAATGAATCATCTTCCACTGTTGACCTTTCCTATTCCTACTTAGATGCCAGTCCAGTCATTATCACTGATTTCATCAAACGAAAACAAAATCTGGTTCAGGGCTGTAATATTCTTCATAAAGAGGAAAACAAATTCCTTACGATACTTTTTGTTTTATTTCTCCGTTTACATGAGAAATCTTTGTGTATTCACTGCTGAAATACGAGCTTCTAAAGATGCAGACATGGTAGCCCTACTTTACTTGCTGAGTCAGTGTATAAAACATAATAAGCAGTTTTGTTGTGATCAGATAATCCTAGAACACATTTTGGAAAACCTTTTAACCATGCCCACCCTCCAGTTCAGGCAATTATTGCTTGAATGGTGCAAAGAATTAATACAAACCCCCTTAAGATAAGTAGATTAGGGAAAAGGGTCACATTCCATTTAACAATATTTTTGGGTTCTAGGCACAGAGGCAAACATGGCCACTCAAGGATGTAAAGTACTTATAGAAACCAACTGCAAGTTATTGTGTAGCTGTGAAAGAAAAAAACTGGCTTGTTGTTCTACTAAACTGAAAGCTAATCTTTCTTGACCCTCTGCCAGAGCTAATATATACAGGTAGTCCTCACTTAACGACTGCCCTGTTTAGCAACAGTTTGAAGTTATAAGGGCACTGAAAAAGTAATTTGGCATGTACAACCATCAGTGTTCCCATGGTCACTTAATTGCCATTTCCGTGATTCACAGCTGGCTTCTGACAAGCAGGGTCAATGGAGAAGCCAGCAGTAAAATTGCAAGTGGCGGACATGTGATGTCTCACTTAACAACCATGGGACGCTGTGTGAAAAAACACCTTTATTTGCTAAAATGTAAACATATTTAATGGAATCTGCTCCTTTCCGTCCACTAATGACCGCATTAGTTTGGAAGGCACTGATTTTAAGGAGGCTAAGCAATACTTGATCTTTCACCTAAGACTACAATAATACCGGGCAGGGGGGGAACATTCCTCCCAAGTTATGTAGATGTTGGCCTTCACAATTTCCTCCAAAACACAACAATATCCTTCCCTTTCCAATCTTATCAGATTAAGCAGGATTTTAAGTGATAGCATTTTGGCTTTGATGCAGTTAGAAGTAAAAATTCCTGTTTTTACTCTAAAGAAGGGGAAGTTTGCATCTTATCCAGCTGAATATGGAACTGGTGAGAACTTCCTTCATTAGCTCTGTTCGGTAACATCCTCTTTCAGTATACACTAATGTCTAGACTTTAGAACTGGTTTTATTTAATTACATAAAGCAAAGTTACATACATGAAGTAACTAGTTATCATCAGAACAATTGACCAGGACATCCTACTGCAAAAGTATCCTTGGCCCTGTTTAATAATAATAAACTTGTGCTTTTCATCTCACCTGCACCAGTAGTCCATTCCCTTGTCCTAGATATTTTAGTTTTAAAACTACAGCTGAAACAATAATTCTCTCCAAAAGGGATTAAATAAAATAGGAAATCAGAATTCTTAAAATCTTGCCTTGGGTGGTACATTCTTCTTAAGCTGCATTGCTCTAAGTTATGATCTGTTTAACATAATTTATTAATTTCACTATAATTGGCTGGATTTGCCCCCCAAAATTAAATCCTAAACAAATGGTTTGTGGATAACAGTAGTTGGATTCATATAACATGTTAACCCCAAAACCAAATAAAGTAGATTTTAGAGTAATTTTGTGATATGAACAAAGATTTAGCTTTCATTTTAATCCAATTCTTGGCTTATAGCTCTTCTGAGAAGCCAGGATCTATAAACCAAACTGCAGCTACAAACTGGTTTGTTAACATATAGATAAGTCTGGAATCCATGATCAGAAACAATTCAAAGCTTTTCTATCTTGAGATGTTAGTTTAGCTGTTCCTGCTTAACAAAGGAGTCATGTAGAAGCCATTGGGCCAGAATTTCTAGTTCTGCATTTCATGTGTGAACACATGGAGCATTTTAAATAAAATTAAATGAAAATTAAATTATAATTATAATTATAAAGGCTAATGCGATTAAATAGTTAATAAACCTGTAAGGAAGGTCAGGTATGATTCAATACCACCTAAGCAAAGGAGAACTAGAGACCCAATCAACACTTTACATGCAAATAAAGGATTCTCCTCTTTTGACAGGGAATTATAATTTTAAAAAAAATACATACATCCAATTTGTATTCATTTACAGAATAGCATGATATACAGAAGTTGTAGACTCCAGCACATTTTACTGATGAGTTTAGGAGCTACTATACGAATTACGCTATTGTGCTTTTTTATCTCCATTCTCTTGGAACAATTAAAAACTAAAAATTATGTAAACACGAGCAGTGACATCCCCAGAATTGCAGACTAATTCTATCTGTCTGAAATCAGACTCTTAAATGATTCTTTTGACTTTTAAATGAAATGCACAATTCTCACTAGAACTTCCAAGATTTTTGTCTCCTGAAACCATGGATCTGTGCTGAAATTGAGCATATTGTTGCAGACACAGCAACAGCTTCCTGTTTTGTAAAGCTCACTCTGTCTTTCTGACAACAGAGGGCACCCAGCCTGTTTTACAACTGAAATATTCTGATTGTGACTGCAACACTGCCAAATAAGAGCATAAGCCAAGAAAAGGCACCTATTAGTGATGATAGTAATAGTGTTTGAGGTTTACATATTTACAGATTAATAACCTCACTGGTATGAACATGCATTTTTACTGAGTGTGAGTTGATTTAGAGAAAGTGTATAATAATATGACCGGGTTTGAATTATGGGAATGTTCTATATGGAGTTGAAGGTTGATTGCTGAGTGCAGTAAGGGTAGGTAAGTAAATAAAACATGTATGAGAACATATAGAATGCTACTTATGGATAAATGTATAAGGAATGGCCGTGTTACAGTAGAATTGTGATGGCTGAGGGCGTGAATACTCATATATTGTTGTATGCCAGTGATGGGTGGTTGGTTAATGACCTGAATGATTTGCAGCAAATGTTAGATACATTATATGATCAAATGTAGAGCAGGGGAGAAGGCCAGATAAAATCCACCCAGTAAATCTATGGGGATGAGAAAGATGCCCAGGCTTGGGCATGGCAAAGATGGAAGATCAACTAATTACTAACAAATTTAGCACATAAAAACAAACCAAGCCAATGGATCATTAAACAAATTGTGCCCAGAGTTCTCACTTGAGGCACAAATGACTAAGCTCAAATTATCCTACTTCGGACACATTATGCAAAGACCCAGATCTCTGGAAAAGGCTCTAATGCTGGGAAAGGTGGAAGGAAAGTGAAGAAGAGGATGACCAGCAGCAAGATGGACAGAATCAGTTACAGTGGCAATGAGTGTACCATTGGGAGACTTGAAAGAGAAAATCTATCTATGTGGTCTCTAAGAGTCAAAAACAATTTGATAGCACATAATCAATCAATCAATCAATCAAAAGAAACACACAAGTGGCACATCATGGGAACAGAAGCCCATAATGCCATATTCTCCTTAAAGTGAAATATAATTCCACATAAATAAACCTAATCTAAGACTTCACATGTGCCTTTTAACTGGAGCTCAGACATTTGTTCTGATCAACCCCACATACACATACCCCAGTAACATTCTTACAATGATTGTTAACTTCCTGTACACAGAAATGAAATCATTTTCATTTAGAATGTAGAATGTTATAAAATCCTTACTGGACCCATATACTGAAACATTATCCTTTAGAGAACAACAAAGTTAGGGTATAAAATGTGAATTAAATTTCTGGATCCAAGCTTGGACTTGCAATATCCATTGGTGACTTGAAGGGCAAATGGCCATATCATCTCAGACTACTGATTGTCAGTTTGTATAAACCAAGTCATGGGCATTTCTTGTTCTTTTTTTATTTGTGGCTCATAAACCAACTACAGGAGGCTAACCTTACTGAAAAAAATGTAGCCTACTCTGCCCTCTTCTCTGTGGCATGAAGATCACTTCAAAAAATTTCAGGAGATCACTTCAGTGGGACATGGACATGGAGCAAAAGGAAGAGTAGTCTTACAATATTTATTCAGAAACAGTGAAATTAAATGTGCAGTGTTGCTTCAAGGAGTAAAGTTTGGCAAAATCATGACATGGAACACTTGACCACAAAGATTTCAGATTTGCCAGTACTGGCACCCATCATTTCATCAAACAGGTCAACTTTCAGTACAGGACAGTAGAATAAAAATTTGCTAAGCTGTCCTGAATTTGGGTGTATGTTCTTTATCTGTAAATGAGTATTTTATTTTTTTACCTTATGCAAATTCCACATTTGCCTGGTTTACTGTTAATGATTCTGCAACTGAAATGAGTAAGAATTAAATTTTATTTGTATCATAACACTTACACTGCTGTGTGAGCTGCACTGGGTCCCAGGAAGTACAATTCTGGGTGCAATTTAAGATGCTAGTTGTCACTTTTAACGCCCTAGATGGCAAGTTGCCAGGTTACTTGCAGGACTGCTTACCCCTGATGGTTTCTGCCCTTCCTACTAGATCTGGCAGGGTGGGCATGTCTTGGGTCCCCTTGGTGAGGCAGTGTTGTTTGGTGGGCCTTGGAAGCATCCTTTATGGAACAGCCTCCCCCCAGAGATGAACGTGGCCCCAACCCTGTCGGCCTTCAGGAAAGCCGTGAAGGCCCGGCTTTTCCCTTGGCACTGAAGCCAGGATGCTGATAGAGCTGGCACTGGGGGTGGGGGGGTGGGGCTTGACAGACAGATATAACTTTTTATTGGGGCGTTAACACAGTTTATTGTTTTAAATTGTTATTCTTAATGTATTGTGTTTTGATTTCGTTCACCACTCCTAGAGTTTCTTTTGGTAGATGGGTGGCTATAGAAGTTGGTTCAATAAATATAATAAAAATAAAATAATAGCTTATTTTCCTATTTAACACCTTCTTGCTTCAATATTTGCAAGAACTGCATCAGAGCAAGCCCAGTATTATAAAAATAAGTTAAGTATGACTGTTATAGATCCAAAACTTCTATTCACTATAGGATTTCTGCCAATTCCCCTGCCCCATCCTCCCCTTCTGCAGTCTAGCACACTGTTTCTAAATATCACCCATCCTCCAGGAGATCAACAGAGCAGAGTGACAGGAAAGCCCTGTTCTATGAACTCTGCTCTGCTCACCAAAGTGAACTTAAAACTAAAGCCAACTTTTTAAATTAGCCTTCCTGCATGACAGCAGAACTCTAATAAATGTGATTCAATATGAAATGCATATTATATGCAGTAATAAACATTGCAGAGACTGGGATTTGAGATTTACAGATACCCATGAGAATTTAGCATTTCTCTCACTTTCAATAATAAATTTTCCTTATCAGAAAAGAGCTAAAGAAAAATCTTTTTTTTTTAAAAAGGCACATTCCTGTAGATACTAAGCAAAAAGTGAAATATAAGACCGCTTCCTGTCTGTTAACTCTTTAAATGTTTGTGTCTTTCTTACATAACACGTCATACTAGAACATTCATTAAAATGAATTCAGAAATATTATTCTGAGAAACAAATCCTTTTTGTGCATATCTCTTTTTGCTGATTAAATAATTTATATTTATTTTATAAAGAAGTGTTGCATAAAAATCCAAATAATACCAACATTGTCTCCAAATGCAGTAACAGTAGTTGGTAAGACTTACATATAACATGCACTGTACAAATTATTTCCGAAAAGGCTAGGGAAGGAATGACCTGTGCTCGCAGTTGTTCAAAAATTTATATATTTGTCATAAAGGACAAACACAGTGTCAACAAAAATATTTTATATTATTGTGACTAAAAAATAGTTCATAAGTATGTAATCACATGCTTTGCAGTTACTCAGTTTATACAAAACACTAAATCATAATATGTTTTTAAAATGACAAATAATATGCAAACACATCTCAAAAAACAAAAAAATAAATGATTTTTGCAACAAACTATAATTGGATAACATGATTTACTGATTTACAGGTCTTGATTTTAAGCCAGGCCTTTTCCTTTTAAACTTGGAATCCTGACTTACATTTGGTTTTGGTTTTGTGTTGCACTTATTTCTCTTGGTATTGGCAGAAAAAACATGGAGGAAACAAACCAAGAAATGGTCGAACAAATCAGGATTACTTTTCTCCTAATATCTGGCTTGTTTAATAAACCATGATTAAGCATTACGAGAAAAAAGCAGCCAAGTGTATTGTCTAACCTCATCTGAGTGGCAGATGAGTCTCACTTTCCTAAATCACAGGCAAATAAATGAAATGATTGAACTTGGGATTTCTCCATGCAAAGCATGGACTGTTATTATCAAATCATGGTAATAGATCAAACAGATTTTGACCCCCCTCCTTTTTTTAGTACATCATCATGTTGTGTCACTTTGGAATTTGATTTTATTCACTTAACCTAGCCATCTTTTCCTCCACACTAGTATCCCAATGCACAACCATCAGCTCGAGGATCAGATCCAGCCCAGAGAACACTGTAAGAAGAAGAGAGGGCTTTTTGTCTCCACCATTCTCCTTTGGTGATAATTTGACCACGTCCAAACATGCTCCTGGCATAGCCAAGTACAGGTTCCATGACATTATGACCCATGGCTTTCAAATCATCTGTTACGTTTTGAGGAATGCCATCTTCCAAGAACACCTGCCACGCATCTAATGATTAAAAGAACAGCATTCAAGATTTTATTTGCAGATTTGCAATGCTAAACAAATGTACAATTATGTTATAAATAGCACCTGACCCCAAGTCCAAAATACTACTTTTCAGGACTTAAGCATGATCCCACAAAAGAGAGATAAAATATTCTCACCCATCCTCACAGGAATAGGGAGGGAAGTCTGAATAGGGACACTTTTAAAGTAACTCCTTTAAAGTTATTGAATGACAGCTATAACTCTGCAGCTAAGAAGCAACCATCCTACATACCCTGCATCCTCTTGAGAACTGGGGGAGGAAAACAAAGTACCAATGCTGGGCATCCTGTACAGCTTCTCTGTATGATTGCAATTCTATATAGCAGGGTTCTTCAACCCTGGCAACTCTAAGCTTTGCTGGCTGGGGAATTCTGGGATTGAAGTCCGCACAGCTTAGAGTTGCCAGGGTTGAAGAACCCTGCTATATACAATATGTGGCCCTAGGGCTACACATGACCACACACTTTAACATATTGGATGCATGCTCCTTGCTAAACTGTAATGTTTAATGCAGCATCAGAAAAACATGATGAAATACACCAAAATAATACTTACTGCATTTAATTAATTGAATTAAACTAGAATATATATTCCATTCTGGGAACCAGTTTGGTGTAGTGGTTAAGGCACCAAGCTAGAAACCAGGAAGCCATGAGTTCTAGTCCTGCGTCAGGCACAAAGCCAACTGGGTGAGCTTGGGCCAGTCACTCTCTCTCAGCCCTAGGAAGGAGGCAATGGCAAACCACTTCTGAAAGACTTTGCCAGGAAAACTGCAGGGACTTGTCCAGGCACTCACCAGGAGTCAACACTGAGTCAAAGTTGTGCATGCGTGTGTGTATTCATTCATTCATTCATTCATTCATTCCATTACTATTAAATAGCTTTTTTTGTGACACCAGCCACACCTTTGCACTGAATGTTTGGAGCATTAAAGAGGAATAGATTTTTATTTTATTTATTGCTTTTCCTGCAATTTTTCTGCATACACTATACTAAATCCTGGTAGAATGGCCAAGATGTTCAGGGTAAGAACAGGGTGGGATTAGAGAAAGAAAGGCTGTCTCTGCTAATTTTGCCCCTATAAAAACAAACCTGTGAGGTGGGATGGGTTGAGAGAGAGTGACAGGTCCAAAATCGCCCAGTGAGTTTCAGGGCCAGGTGGGGACTTGAACTGGGATATCCCTGATCCAAGCACAACACTTAACTGCTACACTGCACATGTGTATGACCTTCCTTCCTATTCATTTTCACTGCTTCAGTCTAGCAGATGAGGAAGACTAGAGAAATGCTGAGGTTATGTTTTAAGAACTTCCTACTAAAAGTGCAATTCAGCAACAGAGATCTTTGTCCAGGCTGGTTCTGAAGAAGTTGTTGGATGAAAAGAGATCCTTTCAAGCAGCCTTCACAAACCTAGCATCAATGCGGGATCAAGAAAGTCAACATCCCCAAGGCCACCAGGTTACAGAAGGCTGTTTTAACGCTGCAATCCTGTGCAATTAGCTGTTAATACTTGTTTCAAGGACTACTGAAACTTGCTGCTAAGTAAACCTGTGTCTCACTCTGCCTTAGGGCAATAGGTCTAAGTAGATGAGTACCTTTCAACTAAGACATTGGTCCTGTGGCATCTTAAAATTATGTACCTATATTGCATATTGTAGATACAGAAAGATATATGAATGAACATATACATATACATGTGAGGGGTGTGTATGTGTGCTGGAGCCAGCTTGTACTGGCTTATGAGAAGTGACTGTTAAATTTTCTGACAATTTGTGAGCTGGTTAAGAGCAGAGCTGAGCTGCTATGCCTAATGTGCCGAAAATCTGTTCTGTGGCTAGAGATTCAGCACAGTGGCAGCAATGGAGCAGTTTCTCAAATATTTATCAGCACACTGCTATGCATGTGTACACACACACACACACACACGCAACACACACACCTCTATACATACATATGTGTGTGTATGAAATTTATATTCCACCTTTCCTTCAGGATGGGCTCTCCTTTTCTGGATACAGTCAAGGGGAGCTTAGACAGCCATGTGTCTGAAATGCTATATTTTGGACTTTTCCTCTGAGTGGGGGATTGGATTCCATGATCTAAATGACTCTTCCAACTCTGTGATTTGCTGCAACAAACAACCTTGTATTTATATATTTAATACAACTGGGATCTATAGGGGAATGGAACTTTTGAGCAATTTCTGCTCATTGTTGGAAGTAGCTTTTTTGTGTGTGTGCGCCTTCAGTCAGTTTTTGACTCCTGGTGACTGCCTGGACAAGTCCCTGCAGTTTTCTTGGCAAGATTTCAGAAGTGGTTTGCCATTGCCTCCTTCCTAGAGCTGAGAGAAACTGACTGGCCCAAGGTCACCCAGCTGGCCTCATGTTGAAGGCAGGACTAGAACTCAGTGTCCCAGTTTCTAGCCTGGTGCCTTAACCACTACACCAAACTGGCTCTCTGGAAGTACCGTACAGAGACTAAAATACATCATCAGATGTAAACCTATTTGTGAGGGGGGAACATCAGAAATTCCAGCTTTCCATTTGCCACTTTTTGCATGCCTGTTCCTTTGTGTAAGGTGCATCTACTGCAACCATTTGCCCAAGAACAACAGCAAAACAAAATCAGGCAAAAGAAATAAACCAAAGGGGAAAACAAAGTAATAAAAAGAAACCAAATGCAATATAGGGTACGAAATACCATTATGTAAACTGTACTAATTTTAACATACAGCAGACTGTATGGGCCTTATTTCATTGCTGATTTAACTGGGAGAAAAAGAATGAATTGAATTCATCTCTGAACTTAATTACAGTAGAATTCTTATTACTATCCAAACCTGGGCTATTAAATCTCAATCAACAAGATTTTCTCTGCATCTGTAGCACTGTGTCAATATAATCAGCACTCCTTTTTAAACGAGCACCTGACAACTACTTTAGCTTTCTTCCAGCCTATTGAGATACATGGAACATAAACTCCATTTTAGAGTCTTACTTTTTTTGCTATACTCCATATAAAAACGAGATGCATCCAAAGCCTCTTGTGGATTCTTTCCAAATTCTAACATATTCAGTAGTACCTATAGGAACATACACAAGAGGGAAATGCAAACCTGGATTATCATGAGGAAGTTATCCATTCATACAATACCAACAATCTGGGCAATATTGTTGCATAATACCAGAGCCAGTTTAGTCTAGTGGTTAAGGCAACGGGCTAGAAACCAGGAGACTGAGAGTTCTAGTCCTGCCTGAGGCATGAAAACCGGCAGGGTGACCTTGGGCCAGAGCCCAACTCACCTCACAGGGTTGTTATTGTGGGGAAAACAGGAGGAGGAAGGAGTATTAGGTATGTGCGTCCCCTTGAGTTATTTATAAAAATAATAAAGGCAGGATAGAAAATAAAATAAATAAATAATAAAAAAAATTTCTATGTTGCTATATACATTTTTACTATGTTCACAAAATCACCATCAAGGTAATTGGATGCTTATTTCAGGCATACTAGATCCTGCCTAAACATTAGATCCAGTAAAAGATATGCTGCATGCTCACCTGATTTTATTTTTTAGATTCTTTTAATTAAAGAATAAACAGAAAGCCAGTATGTAACAAGGTGGAATCTCAAACATCACATTAAATAAATAAACACACATACAGTCATTTCATGAATGCCTCTGGATCTGATATAGACCCCCTCCAAGCATTATTTTTAAATAAAAATAGTAGGCAGCTGCAGCATTTTTTTGGATGTACACCCACCTTCCAAGAAAAAAAGGTAAGATGTAAATGGAAGTGGAGGTAGAAGAAACCATCTTGGGAAAGTTAGGACGGTGGGGACCAATCTCACCTATTCGCCAATTTTGTTGTTTTGTGACTGATCTTGATTTTCACAGCAGTCATTTTGTGAGAATGCCCATGAAATGTTCCCCCAATTTCAGATTTGCTCAAAAGCATATACTATATTCAATCATGTAAGCTTTGAACTGCAAAAGATCTCCTGAGGACTAATAAATTACGCCCAGAGAGAACAGATACTTACTTGCACCTGACCTTGTGGTTGCATGAATCCTCCCATCACTCCAAAGCAGCACAAAAGTTCTCCTGAATCAGCAGCAGTGGCCAGAGCTGGTATAATTGTATGATAGGGGCGCTTCCTAGGGGCCAGGCAGTTTGGATGATCAGGCTGTAGTGAAAAACTGGCTCCTCTGTTCTAGAGATAAATCAGTGCAGTAAGTCACAGACAGATAAAGCTACTCATGGAGTTGAATCCTACATTATCCTATCACATTATTCAAGAATGCTGGTAATAAAAAAAAATCAAAGCAAAACCACAGATCAGTGTTTCTCAACCTTGACAACTTTAAGATGTGTGGACTTCAACTCCCAGAATTCCCTAGCCAGCCATGTTGGCTAGAGAATTCTGGGAGTTGAAGCCCACATATCTTAAAGTTGTCAAGGTTGAGATACACTGTCATAGATACTACAAAAAGAGCAGTAATCAATTGACTTGCAATAATAAAAATATTTGTATAAAATATATGGTATGAAAATGAAGATGAAAAAATCCCTATCTGTCCTGAGTCATTGGACCGAGGACATTACACGTTCTTATCTCTGATAATATTTCAACACATTTTAAAAAAAGATTTCAGTGGGTAAGAGAAATTTAAAATGGAGAAGGAAGCCTTCCAGATCTGCCATTTCTCTACTTCAAATAATTTTCTTGCAGCTTCAAAACAGGTGTTGAGTAAGATGCAGAGATGGGGAATTATTTCCATTTTACACATCACAAATGTTACAAAATTGTAACCTCTCCTGTTTTCTTAATGCTGTCCTGCATAACCCATTAACTGTTATTTAGAGATGCCACACTAACCATTGTTAAAGGACATGTACTCATGATGCAGTCTTTGTCTCATCCCCAGTCCACCATGAAAGCAGCCTAAATTCATCCTTGACTATTCCGATTTGCAAGTAGTAATTTTTGTCTTTTCCCAACAGACATCTTAGCATGCAATCTACAGTGCCTCAATCATGTCCTTAGTGATGACATGGTGAGGGGATGGCATCCTATTGGGCAGTTCAGGCTGCTGAGGTTATGCCCCTACTCTCTGGTTACTATCACTGCCCTCTATGGAAGTTTTGGCTTAGGTTGCAGGAGAAACCAGATACTTGCTTTCCATGGAAACATCTGCCTGCATAATGCCTGACTCACGCTTCATTCAGCATTACATGGGCTCCTTACAGGCACTGATACATTGGTCTCCCAGAAGATATTTAAACTGTTATTAAACACATCTGCAGTGGTCAAAGGACAAAGGGTTACTGGTCAATTAAACTTGGAAGAGATGTATTTCTGATTCTGCCCCAGTTAAGTGCATTAAAGGTTTTCTGCTACTTCTGCTGCCAAACAGTTTTACGTGGCCATGTTTTCAACTGTTTTTATTCCTTTGGAAGGGAGGCAGTGCTACTTTGCTTACTTTTAACGACATCTGGGTATCCAATAGGATATTTCTAGGTGCTGCTGACTGTAGCTCCTTGGTGTCAGCACTGCCATTCCTTGAATCACCTATCCATTGAGGATATTTGATTAATGGGGGTGAAATTGACAAGAGTTCTATCAGTTTTCTTTTCTAGCCCAAGTAACAGGAAGACCACTAAACCATTCCACCAGTCTGTCAAATTTCTGGAATAATGGTAAACCTCTGTCCAAAAATAGCCCAGCTGACAGGTTGATGGGATAGAGGACTGCCCCCTTCTACTGTAGCAACCTTTCAGCAGATGCTATTTTTTTGGACACAGGTCTACCAGTCTTCCAGAAGACCAATAAATCTGTGTTCACAAATAGCTCTCATGTAGAAGAGGGCTGATATCAAGTGGCAGGTTACTGGCACGGAGTGTTTCCTTATAGGTAACCGTTCACTTGGGCAACCCAAAAGGTGTCTACAGCTTCCATACCATCCACTCTTGCCCATGCCTTCCCCATCACACTTTTAAGGATGGTAATCAAAGGTGGTTTTTCCTGTCATCTGCTGATATTGGGTGGGAGGAGATATAAACTGCAGGAATCTACCAACTGTTCGCCTTAAATTGTCCTGCTGTAAAATTCTAGGGACAGGACCACTCTCAAGCCTTGTTACTGAGACAGGGTAGAACTTGGCCATTGGGCAGCATAAATTATCCCATTTTTCTGCCTACTGAAGGGTTGGAGGACATGTGAACGTATCCATGAAGAAAAGCCCTTACACACAGGCCCTTCCTTGTTACGTGAGATTCAGCGAATGTGCTACCAAAATGTGGGCTTTTTCTGTGAAAATATCCATACTGTGAAACCAGTCACTGGGTTATGTTTGGCAGGCCCATCATAATTTTATATCAGACTGGCCTATTCTCTTGAGCTTTTAACTTTTGCTTTTACTGTTGGTTTTCCCTTGCTACCCAATGTCAGCTGCATTTAATTCCCAGGATGCAACTGAGATATCTTTAATTCCTAAAAAAACATGCCTTCTGAAACTATTCTATCAGCCTCCACAGAATAGTAGGAAACACTCTTCCTAGAATTCAACTGGCACAAAAACCATAAATTTTTCGCAGTCTCAGGGGTAGACTACACCGTGGGGCTTAAAGGTATATTTAGAATTTTGAGAATATATCATTGGCATACTCACAGTATGGCAACCACGGGGAAGAAGCTTAATGGGTGCCAAGTTGGATATGGCCAAGTATAAAGCACTCCTTTGCCTACTACCTTACTTTGGTTTTTGTTTTGGTTTGTTTTCTTGGCAGATGAATATATTTCCAGGCAAAGCACTGGTTTACATTTTTATTTCCTAAGAATGCCTTTCAAGGTCCCAGAGGAATTCTTGTAAATACAGATGAGGCTAAAGCCTTGAGTTTGGCTGTGTAGCCAACTAGCTTTTGTTTTTAAAAAAACTAAAAAGAATTTAAAATGGCTACACCTGAATAAGGAACAATTTCAAAACAATCCTGATGTGAATTAGGAACACCCCACACTGAAATGCTAATACTAAAACAATCATCTCACCAAACACATATTCATAATGCTAAAAAATACTTTCTCACTTGCAGTGTAAATCCACAGCCATCTGGCACCAGCCCTGTACCAAATCCTTTATAGAGGCTGTTAAGGAAAGAACAGGCATTGCCGTCGGCATCCACCACACTAAAATAAACTGTGTCATTCCCCACTGGGAAGGGATTTCCATGACTATATTTGGCAGTTGCTCTGGTGGGGGAAAAGAAGCAGAAACTTTAAAATGTTGGTATGGTTTGTAGTGTTTACAAAGTGATGAGGCCTGAAATCTAGTTGGCAGCCTAATTCTCAATTTCTGTTCTCCCTAGAATTTATGGGAAATTTGCTTATTTGAGGAAGACACTTATTAAATTGGGCCAGGGTCTATGGCCAAGGGTCCCCTTCTATGTAGTTCTTGCACCCAAATCCCACAAAACATTTTGCAAATAATTGTAATATATTGTTTCAATTGTTGTTTTATTCTAGTCTCACTTAGCAATAAGTGAGTAATAAATAAAACTGCTATGACTGCAAGAGGAGATGGGGCCAGGATTTTCTTCCCAACCTTTTTTTTCTGTTTTGAGGCTATTTAAAAAAAATGGAGGCATAATGCACCTCCTATTTTATTTTTATTTTTTATTTTTTTGCAGAAAACAGTATGGGAGTCCAAACCATGTAGAGGTGTTCTGGATCAGGGCTACAGAGCATTTTTTAAAAAAAATTAAAGTGGCTATACTAAGAAAACATTTAACAATTTATTTATTGCTATGTGTACTTTAGAAAGTTGAAACAAAGTAACATAGGAAATGATCAAATGACCTCTTGTGAACTGATAACAACTGGGTTTTTTTTTAGAAGTGTTTCCACTGGGAGGTTAATCCCAAACATAGTGCTGCCAAGATTAAGCAAACATTTTATCTAAAGTACACAATATTGGTATTTTTAACAGACTGATTCTTGGGATTTTCAAGATGTGTTCTGGCATCATGGCCAGTTTGACACTTGAAAATGTTCTAGCATAATGGAAATTCAACACTTAACTAAATTCCTTAAATTTAAATTACCAACAGTGAGCACTTTTTAACAAAATATGATCCTTATCGAAATATACATTTACTTTTTCCCCACTTTGACAGTGTTCTCCAGGTATATATTATTAGGCAACATTCCCCCAACAACAAACTCAAGCAGTGAATGCCATAATTTATATAGCTATAATATGACCTCTCACAAAGAAGCATTAGGAATTTTCAAACTTGAGGAAAATCTAGATGTTAAAAAAGTGCATTTTGAAAACCAGCAACTTAAGGGGGCAATCCCTCCACACGAAATCCAAAGAGAACACATTCAGTGACTGCAAAATGACAATTGTGGCAGTCTGTGGGGGTGGGGGAGACAAAACAGGCAAGTTGGTGGCTACAGCAGCATGAATCCAAGTCCTACCTCTTCTGTTGCACAATGCTGTAAAAAGGGGTGGGCTTTGATTATGTCATGGTGACCACCATCTTGCCTATTTTGACCCTTCCCTACAGGCACCACAGGTCAACTGGAAAAGAAAAACTGAGGATGAGTGGAGTAGTGGGCTTCCTTCCTTAGAGGGAGGCTGGAACCTGAACAGAAGACCTTTATTAAGAGAGTAGACCATCTGTAGCATCTTGTCATTCTTTAAACTGGATGTGTAATCAGGCACACTTATATGCTTCACATTTTTCTCTTCCCTCCTCTGCCCAGCCCATATGCACATACTCACTTCCTCATAAATTTCATCTAGTGTTCCTATAATAATTTGTCTGATAAAAACTCTGTATTTGATATACTAAGCAATGTAGAAGTATCATCGGTATACAGGTAGTCCTTGTTTAATTACTGTTCTGTTTAGTGACTGTTTGAAGTTATGACAGCGCTGAAAAAATAATTTTACGACTGGCTCTCACATTTACGACCATCACAGTGTCCCTGTGGTCACGTCATCGAGATTTGGGCACTCTACAACGGCATGTGTTTATGACCGTAGCATCCTCCTGAGGTCATGTGATCGCCATTCACGACCTCCACAGCCAGCTTCCAAGCAGAGACAATGGAGAAGCCAGCAGTTAAACTGCAAGTCGCAGGTGACCATGTCACTTAGCGACAAAGTTGCTGGTCTCAATTGTGGTCTTTAAGTGAGGACTACCTGTATTATTAATGTATTAGATTTATAGCCTACCTTTTGTTCAGGAGCTCAAGGCAGCATCCATAGCATGCCTTCCTCTTACTTTTCTCCAGAACAACTCTGTGAGGTTAGACTGCACAAAGTTCCCCAGTGAGCTTCAGTGTCCGAGGGTGTACCCTAACCTGAGGCTCCCCACTCCAACTTGCAACTTCTGTGTATCCATAGAATCCGAACTGTAGATACTCCTGGTCTATCTAAAATTAGTTATGAAACAAAAGTGTTTTGAAAGCAGCTTGTGACACTTCACAGTGGCATGCAGTTTGGAGAGAAACGTCAGTACTGGGCATGACCAAGCAATTGGAATAGCTGGTAACCATTAACATAACTTATTTTAAAAGAAAGCCAGTAACAGTAACACAGTGGTACTGCTTGGTATTTAATAAGTAATTAATAAGTAACGGCACTTATTCATAAAAGCAAACAGCAAAAGCAGCTTACCTCTGTAAATCGATTAGCTTTGAACGGTTTCTGGCATAAGATTTAGAAAGGAGCTGTGCTGTAGGTACTGTTCCTTTTTCTGGATCAGCACAAAACCAGAAACTATCAGCAAAGCTCAGCTTGAAAGCTTCAATTAAAATGTGCAAGTACTGAGTAGAATTATGGTCCAGGTCTACAGAAGGAAGCCAACAAAAATTATTGTTTGCAATTCATAAATTCCTTTACATACCTAGAAGTATAACTGTGTATACTCACTACTGATAAACAAGTTAATATACTGAATTCATTCATATATTATTTTCTACACCAGAGGATGCTCTTCACCCAGGCCTTTGGTGAGTGTGATTGAAGCCCCTTTTCTTCTTTTTCTTTGTTCCCATCTAGGTTTGTTATCTCTGCTATCTTTGTTCCTTTTTGTTTTTTCTTGTTTTTAAATGTTTTTAACAATTTGAAAACTGCCCAGAGTTGCTGGGAGTCAGGCGGCATATAAAGATGATGATGAGGATGATGATTGAGCTTTGGTAATAAGCTCCATGTCATGCGCTGCCTACCTTTGAATAATGCTCAGACACTGGTTTGGTGGATCAGGCTCTGGTTTATTCACAGCGCAGGTACAGCGTCGGGAAAAAAGCTGAGAGTGACAGGAGCGCGCCGGTGCGGGGTTTAAATACCCCGCGCCGGTCAGCGCCCCCTCACTCGCGGTCACGTCACCCCCCTTTGTCCAATACGTTGCCCTGCCGGTGGGTGAGGGGTTGCGAGGCCCCGCTGGCGTTCCGGGATCGCCCATCATCGGGTTTTCTATTCATCCGGTGATTGCTGTCAGCTGGGCGATCTCCGTTGTATTAGCGCTGATGGCTTGGGTGTGCTCCGTGATCCGTTTAGCTATTGTTTGTCGGCCGTTAGTCGTTGTGAGTTGATGGCTACTTATCTTGAGCCCCTTCTCCTGTTTCCTTGCTATTGTCATGTGTGCCATTGCACTGATGACTTCAGCTCAACGGCACTCATGACATACTGCCCCCTGTCCGAATAGTGCTCCCCCCCGGTTTTCTGGTTTTTTCCTTTTTCTCGGTGGAGCTGTCAAACGGAATTTTTTTTTTTTTTTTTTTGAAATTCCCGCCGGAGTAGTTGTCGCCCCTCCCTTTGCTCCTCCCTCTACCACGTGCCTTCCCAGGGTGTGTCCTTAGTGCGCATGCCCGGGTCACGCCCTGGCGTGCGCATGCTCCAGCCACACCCTGTTTGTTTGGCTCAGTTCGGCGAGGAGAGAGGCGTGGCTGGTCGGGTGCTTATCAGCTCCAGGTAGGGCCCTTCTTTTTTATTTAAAGTGCGTCGCCTTTGTTATTTGTGCTCCTGGGCGTTGCCCCCAGGTTGCCCTGTTGACTTGCTTGCCACTCCCCCGTGGGCCCGGGGCGGGGGGAGGGTGCTGGCGAACGCTTGTCACTGCCTCGTGGGCCCGGGGCGGGGGGAGTGAGTCCCGGGGGGGGAGGTCCACCCAAGTCGCGGGCTTGGGGGGGCCCTTTCCCTTGGGGCACGGTAGGCGGGGGGGGCCCGCGGGGGGGTTTTTTTGCAGGGGACGGCTTGCTAACCTTGGTTGTGGCTTGTCGGGGTATGCCCGGTGAAATGCCCGGGTCAGGTCAGGCGCGTTAACGTTGTGCGCCGCCACCCATTCCGGGTGGGGGAAGTATTTCCACCTGACCAAATAGTGTAGAGTTCCTCGTTGCTTGCGGGAGTCGAGTATGTCCCTTATCTCAAAGTGATGTTGCCCATCGATCATCACCGGTGAGGGCTGTGGCGTGCTTGGGTGCCATCGAGAGGTGGTTGCCGGTTTCAGGAGGCTGGTGTGGAACACCGGGTGGAGTCTCCGTAGGTTGTGTGGCAGGTCCAAGCGTATTGCTACCGGGTTCACTATTTGCGTGACTCGGAACGGCCCGATGTACTTAGGCCCCAGTTTTTTCGAGGGTTGGGGTGACTTTAGGAATTTGGTGGATAGGTAGACCATATCCCCCGCTTGGAACGTCGGTTGTTGGCGCCGGTGCTTGTCGGCCTGCTCTTTGTAGGCTGCCTGTGCATCCTTCAGCGCCGCCGTGATTATTGGCCATGATTCCGCGATCTTCCGTCCCCAGTCGCTAGCGTCCACCTGGGGTTCCGGGGGTTGAGGTAGCTCCGGTATGGGGACGAAGTCGCGCCCCGAGACTACCTCGAACGGAGTTTTCCCCGTGCTCGTGTGGACGGCGTTGTTGTATGCGACTTCGGCGAACGGGAGCAGTTCAGCCCAGTCGTCTTGGTGATAGTTAGTATATGAGCGTATGAATTGCTCTAAGGTGGCATTGAGGACCTCTGTGGCTCCGTCCGTCTGGGGGTGCCAGGAACTGGATAGGGCCTGTTGGGTCCCCGTCAGCTTTAGGAAGGCCCGCCAGAATTTGGAGGTGAACTGTGTGCCCCTGTCGGTCACCACACGTGCGGGACATCCGTGTAGCCTGTACACGTGGATGAGGAAGAGTTTGGCTAGTTGTTGTGCGGATGGGACCGACGTGCAGGGGATGAAGTGGGCCTGCTTTGAGAAGTAATCCTTCACCACCCAAATGGCCGTTTTCTTCTGGCTGGGTGGGAGGTCCACTATAAAATCCATAGAGATTTCCTCCCATGGGCGGGAGGGTTCTGCCACCCGTTGTAATAGCCCCGCGGGTTTGCCTGGTGCCCGTTTGGCCCTAGCGCACGTTGGGCAGGACGCTACGTATGCTTTTACGTCTTGCCTGAGCGCGGGCCACCAGAATTGACGTCGTGTTAGGTGTAGGGTCTTGAGGAACCCAAAGTGTCCCGCTTGTTTGGCGTCGTGTGACCTATGCAAGATCGCTTGGCGTTGCGAGTCCGGGACATAGATTCTGCCTTCCCCCCATGCCAGGTCCTGTGCCATCGTTACCTTGTCGGGGTTTGCCAGGAACCAGGGGTCGGTTTTGAGGGCGGCGGCGAGGTCCGTGCGCATTCCCCCTGGTAGTTGCGGTTGGCTTCGTCTGGTCGCAGGTTGTCCCGCCGTCGGCTGCGCCGTAGAGTCGAGCTGCCTCCGAGCGCCGCTTCGGGTAGTCACGGCCATCCCCAGTTGCGAGGCGGATAGGACCGTCCCAATGGTGTCTGGGGCGGGCTCTTCGTCTTGGGGCAGTCGGGAGAGGGCGTCGGCCAGGAAGTTCTTTTTGCCCGGCATGAACTTCAGCTGGAAATTAAAGCGGCTGAAGAATTGGGCCCATCGGACCTGTTTTGGGCTAAGGCGTCTGGGCGTTCGTAGGGCCTCGAGGTTCTGGTGGTCAGTCCAGACCTCGAATGGTTGGGTGGCTCCCTCGAGTAGGTGTCGCCATGTTTCTAGCGCCGATTTTACCGCGAAGGCTTCTTTCTCCCAGACGTGCCATCGCCTTTCTGTCTCGGAGAACTTCCTTGACAGGTAGGCGCATGGTTTCAGGAGTCCCGTGGGGTCCTTTTGGAGTAGGATGGCCCCCAGGGAGAAGTCTGAGGCGTCGGCTTGGACCACGAACGGCCGTTCTGGGTCCGGGTGCGCGAGGATTGGCTCCGTGGTGAACAGCGCTTTCAGCTTGTTGAATGCGGTCTGGCACGCGGGAGTCCAATTCAACACTGTGCCCGGGTTCTTGGCGCGTCGGGTGTCCCCCACCCCTTTGGTTTTGAGGAGGTCCGTTAGGGGGAGGGCTATCTCTGCGAACCCCCGGGCGAATGACCTGTAAAAATTCGCGAAGCCGAGGAAGCTCTGGAGTTGGCGTCTGTTGCGGGGGCGCTCCCAGTTTAGCACCGCCTCGACTTTTGCGGGGTCCATTTCTATGCCGTCCCCGGAGATTCGGTACCCCAGGTTGTCTAGGCGCGCTTTGTGAAACTCGCACTTTGTAGGCTTGGCATAGAGCTGCGCCCTTCTGAGCTTGTCGAGGACTTGCCTGACTAGGTTCACATGTTCCTCGTGCGTTTTTGTGTAAATAAGGACGTCGTCGATGTAGACCAGGACCCCTTTGAACAGATGTTCATGCAGTACCTCATTGATGAGCTGCATGAACACCCCAGGGGCCCCCGCGAGTCCGAAGGGCAGCACTTTGTACTGGAAGGCGCCTAGGGGGCAGTTGAACGCAGTCTTCCATTCGTCCCCCTCCCTGATCCGGATGCGATAGTACGCCTCGCGAAGGTCCAATTTGGAAAAGATTTTGCCTGTGGACAGGTGGGCGAGCATGTCCTTCACCAGGGGTAAGGGGTATTTGTTGGACAGGGAAGCCGCGTTTAGGCCCCGGTAGTCGGTGCAGAGCCGTAGGGTGCCGTCTTTCTTCTCCCGGAATAAGACGGGGGCTCTGACCGGTGAGCATGCTGGCTCTATGAATCCCCTGTCTAGGTTTTTATCAATGAACTCCCGGAGGGTTGCCATCTCCTTCGGGGTCATCGAGTAGATCTTTGGTCTAGGTAAGGGGACGTCGGGCAGCAGGTCGATCCGGCAATCCGTCTTGCGGTGGGGGGGTAGTTGGTCAGCTTCCGCCTCTCCGAAGACCTCGGAGAAGTCGGCGTATTGTTCCGGTAGGTCTGCTATGGTAGCGGCGTTGTCCTGTGTAGTCGCCTCCGCTCGTCCTACCGTGGGGTTGGTTCTGCCCGCTGGAACTGGTGCCCGATACTCACCGTCGCCGAATGTGAATGTGCGGGTCTCCCAGTTGATGCGCGGGTTGTTTGTCGCAAGCCATGGCATCCCCAGGACTGCAATGGGCCGTCCGATGTGAGTGACGAACGATGTGCGTTCGGTGTGAGTGCCCATTTGCAGGGTGACCGGCTCGGTTTGCAGCGTGGCTGGTTTCCCTCCCGCTGTAGAGCCGTCCAGCTGGTGGAATGCCAACGGCGTGGGGAGGGGGAAGCAGTGGAGGTCGAATGTGGCGACTAGGTCGGGGTGGATGAGGCTTTTTGAGCACCCCGAGTCCACTAGTGCCGCGGCCGTGGTGGCTCCGTTGCCGGCAGAGAGTTTGATTGCCGCCATTATTACGGGGCTTTCGTCGTTCCGTCGAGGTGGTCCGCGCTGCTGTCCCACCGCCTGCCTCGCAACGCGTTTCAGGGCAGGCGGGGAGCTTTTCCCGCCGGCTGGTCGGGGTCTACGTTATCCTCTTCCCCCCAGTAGGCGTCCCAGCCTTCCTCTGGTGTCGCTGTGGCCACGGTCATTTGGCGGTGAGGGGGCGGCCCCAGGTTGGGTGGTTTGGGGCTAGTTTTCGGGGTGGGTTTAGGCGCACTGGTCGGCGGTCGGTTGGCGAAGCAATCCACCGTCTTGTGCCCCAGTTTGCCACACTTCCCGCAGGGCTCCCGATTGAATTTCTTTTTTGGGTATATGGGGCCGGCCATCCCCACGTGTGGTGCGGGTACCTTTTTGCAGGCATAGTTTGTGTCTTCCGTGGTTGTCATGAGGAAGGTGCGGTGTGCGTGTTCGGCTTTCCCCGCGAGGTGGATCCACCCGTGTAGCGTTTCTGGGTCGTCGCGGTAGAGGGCCCATTGGAGAACGTCGCGATTGAGCCCCCTTTTGAACATTTCCAGCAGGGTGGTCTCGGACCAGTCGCTGACCTTCCCCGCGAGGGCTTTGAACTCCAGGGCGTAGTCTGGGACAGTGCGTGTGCCCTGTTTAAGTCTTTGGAGTGCGCTTTTCGCCCTCACTTTGGCTAGGGGGTCTTCGAAGTAGTTTTTCATCTCATTGATGAAGGCAGGGAAGTTGGCGAGGGCGGGGGAGCTGGACTCGTACAGTTGGACGTACCAGTCCGCCGCCCTGTCTTGTAGTTTGATCGCCACGGCGGCGATCTTGTCGGCTTCGGAGTCGTAGGAGTGTCCGTGCCTCCCCATGAACTCCCTGGCGTTCGTTATGAAGAACGACAGTTTCGTGGGGTTCCCATCGAAGAAGATGGGGAAGTCCTTTGGGGCCCGGGCGTTTTGCGCGGCCCTTCCTCTCGCTTCCCGGCCTGTGGTGTCGTCCGCCTGGGCCGTCTGCTGACCTTCCGCTGGCCCGTGGGGGTTCGGTGCTTCGCTCGGGGTGTGGGCCTGTGCGGGGACGTCGTTGGGTGGCGCGGGGGGCATAAGCGACTGGAGCATGGTCCGGAGTTCCGTCAGTTGGGCCCACATGGCCGCGAGTTCAGCTCGTGCCTCCTCGTCCACGGTCCGCGCCGCCGCTGGGGCCGGTTCCGTCGGTGTGTCGGCGGGGGTGGGTTGCCGGCGGGGTTCCTCCTCCCTCTGCCATTGGTCCGCTTGCTCCGCCGTCTGCTGGGTGTCTCCATCGTCCTCCTCCGTGCTGACCGCCGTTGGGCTGTCGCTCCACGTCCGTTGCTGGGGTGCGATGTGGGGCGCGGGGTCCTCCGCTGGTTTCGGAAGGTGTGTTGCTCCCTCCCGCGGTCGGGTTGCCTCCGTCGCCATCTCCCCTTGGGGTTGGAGCTGCGGCTCGGGTCGGGTGGGGTGGGCGTCCATGGCTCCGGGAGTCCGCGGTGCCTCTGGCCTCAGTCGGTCCTCCTCTGTTTCTTGCCGTGCGGCTCGCCCTCCTTGCCCGCGTCGCTCCGGCTTCATCTTGCTGGTCTTCTCACCGTCTATTCCTCCCGCGGCTCGTTGTCGTCCGGTGGGGCTCGGCGAGGCTGAGTTTATGACTCTCAGCTTTATGTCATGCGCTGCCTACCTTTGAATAATGCTCAAACACTGGTTCGGTGGATCAGGCTCTGGTTTATTCACAGCGCAGGTACAGCGTCGGGAAAAAAGCTGAGAGTGACAGGAGCGCGCCGGTGCGGGGTTTAAATACCCCGCGCCGGTCAGCGCCCCCTCACTCGCGGTCACGTCACCCCCCTTTGTCCAATACGTTGCCCTGCCGGTGGGTGAGGGGTTGCGAGGCCCCGCTGGCGTTCCGGGATCGCCCATCATCGGGTTTTCTATTCATCCGGTGATTGCTGTCAGCTGGGCGATCTCCGTTGTATTAGCGCTGATGGCTTGGGTGTGCTCCGTGATCCGTTTAGCTATTGTTTGTCGGCCGTTAGTCGTTGTGAGTTGATGGCTACTTATCTTGAGCCCCTTCTCCTGTTTCCTTGCTATTGTCATGTGTGCCATTGCGCTGATGACTTCAGCTCAACGGCACTCATGACACTCCACCAGCAACAGAGCATCTCCAGAGATTGTCATTATAGTTTTTAAACTGACAAAAGGGAAGAATATGGATTTTATGAGAAGTAATCATATTAAGTGTATGTAATTAAATTAATTTAATTTTAATTAAATTTAAATATAAATTAAATTTAGTTGTTGTCCCAGGTCCACTCCTTTCTTCTTCTGGCCCTACCATCATACTTTTCAAAAGCCAAGTCCGGACTCTGGCTGGAAAAATATTTGTCTGAGAAACCAAAACAGATGTATGGGACAGCATAGGAGAAAAGTACCATTCTTCCTCTGCTCTATTCCCTTCCATGGACATCCTAATATATTATTTTTATCCCTGACTCTCATGGATTTTCCTCCTCATTCCTATCCACTTGTCTTTTGCCTTTTGGCACTTTTTTGTGGCTACTTCATGTGTTTATTTATGTGTTTACTGTATATACCAAAATGTATATGCTACCTGCTCTTCTGATTCCAGCTGGCTTACAGTATATGAGATAAAACATTAATCAAATCATAAATTCCACCCATGAAAGCTAATCTCTATTGTAAGAAAGACAGGGTTTTCAAGATGGCATTTGGCAGGTTTTTAAAAAATGTTTCACCACAGTAATGCTCTTTCCAAAGCCACTGATATGCTTCAAAAAGCCAATACTTCAGGCTAGCAAGTCTAAATCTGTGATTTCACATTCTTTGTAGTCTTAGCAAAAGACACCAGTGGCCTCACCAACACATTCTCAGCAAGCAGCATTTTAGAATTCTAATTCTGTCATCATCTGGATCGTCAGAATAGGTGGCTAGATTAGAATTGTGCCCTGAACATTCCTGGAGAGCTGGAAGGTGTGCACAAGACAGGTTATGCTACATGTCTATATCAAGAACTATAATTTTCCCCCCCCTATGGAAGTAATTTTACATATATAGCTACTATGTCTCTAGCCTTTAGCACTACAATGATCAATATTTGATCTACAAGAAAAGCTTTGCAATGGTGGAAGAGCTTTGAAATACCAGGAAGTATCTGCTCCTTTTAGAGGGCATCAGAAAAGATGTATGGAAAGAAAGGAGCATTTCTCCTTCACACATGGGGAGAGATAGTAAAGGCTGTAAAAAAAGCTTGGAATCCCACAGGTGTTCCCTGTATGAAAACTGAGGCACTTATAAGAATTAATTTGTCAAATAAGAGTCCTGGAGTGGGGCTGAAGACTGTTATTACTTAACAGCATGCCATATTCTTAATTAATAATAAGTGTTCTACGATCAAATAATTACTTCCATTCATTACTATTCCAAGGTTTATTAAAATGTGATAAACAACATGATAAATATTCATCTATATTCTACTAAAACTCTCATTGTGTTTATCTGTTTGTCTGTTTATACCCACAAGTTAGCCCAAACAGTGCACTATACCACAACAATTTTTGAATCAAGGTACCTAAAATTGGCCAACTTAGAATGCATAAAACATCAGGACCCATTACTCCTGTGGAATTGAAATTTCCACGATGTTCAGACCAGTTTCATTTGCAGAGTTGTGTCCATTGCAGCGTTCCCACAGTCACATGATTTCCAACTCTCCCTGCCAACTTCCCACAAGCAAAGTCAATGGGGAAGCCGACAGGAAGTCAGAAGTCACTCCTCCTCTCTCTGCTTTTTTGCCTGCCCTTGATCTTTCTGTTTCTCTGTTTAGGTAAGTAAATATTGACTTATTATTGAAGTTTGCTTGACATTACAATTATTTTTCTATTTATGATATACACTCTTCTTAGATGATCATGGGGCCATCCAGCGCTGGGGTAAAAAAAATATGGTCAGCCTAAAATTTAATGTTCATTCTGGTCACATCAGACTGCACTACCTTCCTCTCAAAGATGATATATGTCTTGCAATGGAAAGAGGGGAGTATTTCTCCTTCAAAAACATGGAGAGAGATACTGAGGGCTGTAAAAAGAGCCTGGAATCCCACAGGTGTTCCCTATATGAAAACTGAAAACATGTCACAGGGTTGTCTAGTATAAAGCTAAAAATACTAAATTACATCTGTATAGTACACAGAGACTGTAATTTATTGGGCAATTAATTTATTGGGCAATTAAAACATCTACCACTCCAATATTCCACCAGCATAGTCCAAAATAGAACCCGAATTAATTCATATCTAACAGAAAAGAACTCTCTTGGGAACCACCTTATATAGTTTTTAATTCTACTATGCCAAAGTGAGGGGATAGAATTCTTCATATCTTCCAAATACATTTTGGCATCTTCAGGATATATATTTTATTTTATTTTATTTATTTTAATAAAATAAAATCAGAAACTTCCAAGTTTTCCAAGTTTTTTTGAAATTTACTGCGGGGGGTGTTACATGATTAGGGATTTTTTTGTAATATAAAAATATAAAATTTATTTTTATTTCTAAAAAGGCTTAATTACTGTACCTCCTGTATTAATTGATGTGCATGGGTATTTCTATGTTTCTATGAACATTATTGTGATTTATATAAATAAAGTCTCGCTCAAATTATGCTTGAGTGAGTCCAGGGAACTAAATGGAATGTTAAACTTGTTTCCTTGGCAACCACACAGAAGCAATTTGCCATTGCCTTTTCTCAATTTTTTTCCCCCAATTTCCCAGCTTAGTCTATAATACCCTGTGTGGTTTCTACTGCTTTAAGCGAACAGCTATTAAACTTGCTGACATAGCCAAATTTTGTCAATCTTTTGCATAGTCCTATAAATAAGTCTCACTGTCATTGGTCCTGCATTCAGTATAAAGTCAATCTGACAGATGATTTTTTTCCTCTTCTTTTCCTAAATTAGAAACATCTGGCATTTTTTCCTTTCCCGTTTTAATGTTCTTATTGTTTTCAAGAAACGACAGGTACACACAAATTAGAAGCTGATCATACCTTTCAAACTGAAATTTTCTAAAATATTCAGGGCTAATAAAGTTGTGATTCCTTGCCCATTTGGAGGAATTTCCCAAATATTCATGCCCTAAAAAACAATTGACATTATTTAATATTGACCATCAAAAAAGTAAAGAAAAACTTTTCCTAAGACTCTGATGCAATTCTATATGAAAATCTTTCCTTATTTATTTTTCAACTAAGAATATGTAGCACATGTTAACATATAACATGTGTTACCTATTCTTAATAAATAATCAAATATGTATTGTTGCTTAAATGCAAATAACATCAAATAAACATTGCTAATTTTTAAGCAACATATATATATATATATATATATATATATATATAGATATAGATATGCATGCATGCATGCATGCATGCATGCATGTATCAATACAGCATGTATTTAAATTCCCAAACAGATTATATGCTTGTGTCAATTAAATATTTGTTTATAATAAACACCTATAAAGTTTCACAGATATTTTTTGAAAACATTTCTGAAGAGACTGCATACACAAGGACAGATAACAATGAAATGCATCTTTCTAATAGATTCTGACAACTTCTAGGAATATACATTTAAAAAGCAGTCAAGTAATGACTTTAAAAAACAGAGGGTTTGGGTCAAGGTGCAACTATTAATAATACATTTTTCATTAATCTACAAGTGTTTGATCCTTTTAAACACATGATTTTTTATTCAATACCTTTGTGGTCCTAACATGACTGTTAGGTGTAATACTATGCCAGGGTTTTAAGATACTGTTTTTGGCATGACTAAAGAACCTGGCACACTTTTCCTAATGATCAAGTATATAAGCCTTTCTTTTTCTTATGTGTCTTTTATGGTGTCATGGTTTCTCATAGTATACTGGGTAGCCAACACAGCTGTCACACTCTGAACTCCTTGCAGGCTATTTGATACCCATGAACAAGAGCTGAATAAACAGGTTCATACACCTGCCAAAACATTGAGTTTTGCCATCACTTTCCTTCTGTAATATGAAGAGCTCTGAAACTTGAAAAGGGGCCTCATAAACGTTGAGTACATCTCTTTTATTTGATTCAGTTTCCCAAACCATCACTCTTCTCACCTTTTATTTACTGAAGGCTAACTTCATAACAAACATCATCATCTGGGGGCTATATGAAATTTGTCATTATGAAGCGCAAGATTGCCTGCTACAAAATCCATTTGGAAGCTACCAGAGAAATAGTTATACCCTGCTTTATTGTTATGTTCATATGTTTTCTTTGGCTGGGCCTGAAGAATATAAATGTCCAAGCTTTTGATTCTTACATTAACGTTTTAGACCACATGTACTAAATTTTATTGACATAAACTCTATAAATTTCAATATTGCCATGAGTTTGTCATTGAGTTCTAGGTGTCTCTTCATAACACAACAACTAAAACATTAGAAAGAAGGGGCTAACATTTTATTTATATATATATATATATATATATATATATATATATATATATATATATATATCCCACCTTTATTATTTTTATAAATAACTCAAGGCGGCGAACATACCTATTACTCCTTCCTCCTCCTATCTTCCCCACAACAACCACCCTGTGAAGTGAGTTGGGCTGAGAGAGAGGGACTGGCCCAAAGTCATCCAGCTGGCTTTCAGGCCTAAGGCGGGACTAGAATTCACAGTCTCCTGGTTTCTAGCCCAGCATCTTAACCACGAGACCAAACTGGATTATGGGAAACTAGAGATATTTATACTTTAAATCAACCTATTATCAGTCAAGCTTTTAAACCACTTGAGTTATTACAAGAGAAAAGTAAATTGCCTAAAATTGAAAAATAGCAATATATTCAATTAAAGCATATTTTGATTTCATACTTAGCCCAGCTGCATTAACAACACCTGCAACTTCCAAATTACTATCAGCACTGGAGTATGTTTTGGTTTAGTCCATATAAACAATTAAAAGAATATTATTTATTTATTAGAGTAGTTATTTGCAAGAACTCTGGAATAAACAGTTGGAATATTCCATATTAACAAATCAAAAGCTAAGAGTCTCTCATGATTTTAAGGTGAAGCTAATTCAACACTGTTTATGTTTACTGGAAACTTCAGGAATGTTTAAAAAGGAGTGACAAATAACTCCATTATGCTGGAAGTTTAAAATGGTTAAGGGAACATTTATTCACATTTTATATATTTGTCCCAATATTATAGATGAGCTCTGCTGTTCTTGATGTGCTTTTTTTCTGTAAGTGAGGTTATTGTTTATCCTTGGGTGGAGTTCTTGGTGCTCAGACTGATGATGTTACCTAGTTGGGTAATGAAATATCTGCAAGCAAACAACCAAGCTCAGTGAGCACCAAGAACTCCACAGTTCAATCCTGAGCTACCAATATCCTTGGGTGCTTGGCATTATATATTGTGGGCTGTTCTGTGTTCTTAATCCTTGTAAGCTGCCCAGAGTCACTTGGGTGAGATGGGCAGCTATATAAATCCTCTGTCTGTCTGTCTGTCTATCTATCTTATATGATACGTGCTTGCTCCATTACTTGTTTGGTTTCTTAATATGGTTATTACAAAGATCAGCGAAATTTTATTTATGAATTAAATACCAACAATTTGAAATGTATCACCCTATGCCCCCTTTCTTATAGAACATCTTGCTTCCAGAGATCCAAATGACACCATCCCTCAATGTTTTGGAAGACAGTAAAGACAGGGCTCTTCTATAAGACCTTTGAGGTTTGAGGAATGTAGGAATCACCCTGATGCAAGATCTGTATGACTTATTTTGGGGAAAATAGGTTAATGCTTTATATTTTTATGGATCTTACATGTTTTTAAACTGCTAAGAGACTGGATAGAGTTGGTGGTAGTTTTATTTACTGTATATATGGTAAATAATACTCCTGTAAATACAGAATTATGGATTTACTGAACTTGGGGTGAGGGTCAGCAAAAAAATACTACTTTTCAAAAGTGGAGACAGTGTGATCCTGATGTATAATTTTGTATCATGAAGATGTGTTCACTTTTCTTTTATGAGTTTGCTCTCTATCAATGTAATTGAAAGACTGATGAGTATTAATTCATATGGTGTGTTTAAAAATTGGGCTAATTCTCTACGTGTGACAAAATGTTTTTTCTCCTTTTTCTCTCTCATCTTTTTTTCTTTCTTATATATTAAAGCAATAAAATTAGATAAAGAATTTAAAACAACATATTACTTCATTATGTAAATTTTAAATTTAGTTTATCAAGTCTCCTTTAAGATAGCAATGCAACCGTGCCAATACAGTATGTATTTAGCTTATAACTTCAAAGAGTTAGAGGCATAAAATTGTGCATAAGTACTGGAGCTAGTTTTGAGGAACACTTGTTTTATATCACCCCATTTACATCAGCTGCAGGAGACTCTTCACAGAAAGTTTTGATCTCCAAGCGTCTATTTCTCATTTGCTCGGGAAACAGTCAAAGCTGCATTTAATTTGCAAGATCTGTATTTATTCAGGATATGGATCTTTGCCAAAGATTTACTGATAGTGCTATGGGGAAAAACACCAAAAAGAGGTTATAGAACAAAGGCAGGAGTGAAATCCCAAGAATGACCTGGCAAGGAAAATTCCTTTTCTTTCTAGTCTTGGCTATATGACTGGAAATAACTCCTTTGAAGTGTAGAGAAAAACACACTGAGTCAAGTATTCTTGTTTATGGAAATTTCTAAGGTAGAAAGAACACAAAAAGGGAACTACCATGCAGAAAAGCCTCCTGATTTTTACATTTTTGGTTTTGGCCTATATTCAACAGTTCCTGAAGTTAAGTCTCATTTAACTTAAGTGATTTTACTAAGTTTTGAGTTTAATCTTTAACAATTAATAACAAGAATACAGGCAGTCCTCATTTAGCGACCACAGTTGGGACCAGCAAGTTGGTCATTAAGTGAAGCAGCCACCATGTGAAACATCACAATTTTATGATCTTACTTCAGCTTTCCTTTGCTTTACAGACCTGCAAAGGTCATAAACGTGAGGACTGATCGCAAAGTTACTTTTTCATCACTGTCGTAACTGTGAATGGTCACTAAATAAGAAAGTTGTTAAATGAGGACTAACTGTAATGGAGAATACACAGACAGAAAGACAGGCATAGAAAAAATATGTATTTTATGTTATATCTTTTTCTTTTATGAAAAAGATGCCTCTGTGCTGAAAGTGAAAATGATTTGTCATCTTACTAATATTCCATAGCTGATATTTTACTGCTACAGCATTCCAGTTGCAACTCTCATTTTTTCTGGACAGTACACAAGCATCCATTCATTAGGCAGAGCATGAAAAAGAGTCAGAAATAATAAACTAAAAAGTTAAAGGCAGAAGATAAAAGGAAAGAAAACCCAACTAAATCTAGTTTACATTAACATCTTTCACTGTACCTTTCCATACCTGTCTAGCTTTGCAAGCCATTCTTGCTTCTACTGTACTGTATCCATGTGCCATTTTGTATGGCCCTTCGTTCCTTAGAATAGCGTAACATCATGTTGGCAAAGGCTGTACTATAGAGTATTCAAATAGACTAAGAACAACTTGCTCCATGTTTAGAAGTAAAGCCAAATTACTTCCTCATCAGAAAAACTCATCACGGAAGAATCATATAAGCATCTGTGTGGTCAAAGAAGCTCTTTTGATACCATCCAATCACCCTTTCCATTCTTTGCCTTTGTATCTCATCACTTGAACTTTCACTTTCTGCTGGTGACAATAATGGCTGAAAGAAGAATGGAGGATGACTGCTCTGGTATTTCCTAGGGCCATGTCAGCTTTTCATTCTAGCACACTGTGACAAAAAGTGACAGTGGGGTTGAAAGGAAAAGAGGAGGTTGGGAATCTGGGTCACGGTGTGAAGTGGAGGGAATGTAACTAGAATCTCTTTCTGGCTCAGAATGAAATCTAATACAGTGGAGACTTCAGATTTGAAGTAATCATTACATTCCCCTGAAACTTCTATCTAGGTTCTACAGTACTCAAACCCTATCTATCACATTAAAGCACCACATTAAACCATAGGGCCTGATTCGTGCAAATGTATCAACTTGTATACCCTGGAAAGCATAGTTAGCAAACCACCTACAGTATTTGTGGATTTGAGTTATGTATGTTACCCGGAAAATTTAGACATAAACCTAAAACAAGTTACTTTTCTCTAATTAGTTCTTGGCAGGTGCAGCCTGCACCTGCATCCAGATGACAAAAGACAAGCTGTTGACCAGAAGGCGAGAGCTCAGAAGGAGGAGCCGGTGGTTACAGCTGCACTAACTCAACTCAGCCAGCTCAGCTTGATAATTAAACTAGATCTCTGTATCTATTACGATTAGGGATTCACAAGTTGCAAAGCACTGCACATTAGTTTTTTAAGTCTGGCATACCTTGTAATTTGTGACAATAGGTTCAACTTCTTCGGTGACATGATTTTTCAGGTCTCCTAAATCCATTACTCCACCGTTACTCTGAATAACATCCACAATTGCTTTAGCCACATGGCCTTCATAGAACCCTCTTTTGCCAGATTTTGCCAACTCCTGGGGAATAAGAAGACTCTAAATTACAAAATCTAAAGAATACTACCGTGATGTCCTTGGGCATTTCTGAATGGCATCTTGTCATGTTCACCATTTCAATGTGTTGTTAACATCGTAACGTTTCACATGTCAAACCCTTTTACATGCTTGAACGTTTGCTGGTATTTTCCATTATTGCTGTGCTCCTTATTTTGCTACTTTGGAATGTATGTTTGGGTTTGCAACTCTGTTCAAGGTTACTTTCCCAGGCAGATGTAACGGTTGCTAGCACCTGGGAGGGGGTGGTTGCTAACGAGCGCTCGGGGCGGGACTGGGTTGGAAGTAAGGCTTTTAAGTTTGTATTTGGCGCGCTTTTGCTCATTCTCAGCTTTCTCTGTATTTGCATACTATTCCTTTAATAAATCAGTTATCTTTAAGCCCAGGCTTGTGAGACTGAGTATTTGGGATTAGGCAACCATTACACATCTTTTCATAATGCTTCTTTGGCACCTTTCAGTTGAATAAAACATGGAGAGTAGAGATTACTATGCTGTGCTTCAATCTATACAATTTAATTTTAATTCATGTATATCTGCAGTGACCCAAATGATATTGGGTCACTTTCCCCGTTACTGGATGATTCATTTAGCTTGCAGATGTCTGGTATGTTAAAGGTGTGCATATCAGAGAGCTGAATAAAAACTCATATATAGAAGCACTGTTTGCCTTCGGTTATAGTCCAATTGAGAGCCAGCTTGGTGTAGTGATTAAGGCATCAGGCTAGAAACTGGGAGACTGTGAGTTCTATTCCCAGGGAAAAGGGAAAAAAAGAACAGGTCAGGCATAGGATGACAAGTACTAACTGACTGTAATGGCGAACACATGACTGAGACAGAACTGCTGCAAAAGTTGTAAATGAGGGCATTGGTCACAAAGTTACTTTTTCATCATTGTCATAACTGCAAATGGTCACTGTCCAAGGCAATCATTAAACGAGGACTACCTTTATAGAAATAACAACAGATACTGAAATAAACTAGGAGCCAGTTTGGTCTAGTGGTTAAGGCAATGGGCTAGAAACCAGGAGACTGAGAGTTCTAGTCCCGCCTTAGGCATGAAAGCCGGCTGGGTGACCTTGGGCCGGTCACTCTCTCTCAGCCCAACCCACCTCACAGGGTTGTTGTTGTGGGGAAAATAGGAGGAGGAAGGAGTATTAAGTATATTCCCCACCTTGAGTTATTTATAAAAATAATAATAAAGGCGGGATAGAAAATAAATAAATAAATAAACTAGCAAGTAATAAGCTCTTCAAAAGCATGAAGAGCTTTTGCATGAAGTTGCACAAAGTCATTCAGAGAAGACTAGCTCTTATTCATCAGCCATTGCCAGTAAAGTGTCAGTTTGTTGCAGTGTCTCTAAGAAATGTTTGCAGAAATTTATTTTTACTTCTAAGAGACTGCCACAGATGGGTTAAGACATGCTAAACCATAGGCTGTTTATACTATGGTTGTATACCACAGTATGGTATACTATGGTTTATACTATGTCATACTAAATTAACCATAGGTGATTCATACAAGCCATAAAACATGGTTTACAAGTCACAATGGCTTAGGTTACATCACACAGTTAAGGCAAAATCAAATACACTACATTATGGCTTGGTGTAACATGGGAACCCAGCTATAAAGTGTAGAGTCTATTTAGAACACAATTCAGCAGTTAATTGGACCTTAAACAGCCCAGTCATCTTTTCTGTAGGTTGTTATTACTATTTGTTTCCAACTTGCAGAGTTAAATCATATTATAATTTTCTGGAAGCACACAATAAGCCAAGAGAGTAAGCTAATCTGAGTATTCCTTGCTTATGCAGACATCCCTGAGTAAGGCTGCCAGCCGGTGTAACAAGTGAGAATTACACCACAAAAATAACTTGGTTCACATATAATAGAACATCATCTTTGGGTATCAAGTTAATGAGACTTGGACATGCGTACATCCCTCTGTCCCCTGCCACTTCTTTTCCATGATTCCACTGCCTCCTAATGTCCTATTTTATAGGAAGTCATGTTTTCCTGTTTCTTCTGAACTGACAAACAATGGTACTTTCCCTTCAAGCTAGAACTAGAATCCATAAACAAAATGGTAAGACTAAAAAAATAATTTGGATTCATATTAACTGTTCTAGATTTATACAGTCATTTGAGATGAAGAATGTCATAGCATTTTTTTCATGGGGCGGCAATAAAATATAATAATTGTGTATCAGGGTCACTGTAACATTACAGAGCATGCAATATATATGTCGCTTCAAAAGGAAAACAGCACAAGTGGTGCTTACGTACACAAAAGAAAACCGCCCTGCCTTTTGACCTAATTCTTAGAAAAAGCCACGTCAATCTCAATAACTCAAAAGGGATGGCAAATTGTTGGTACCTGGTACCACCAAGAAAAAAAGGCATGTGTCATCCCATATATTCAGTCAAACAGGAATATCATTCACCATGTGGTGCATTACCACCTGGCACCAAATTGTTAAATATTAACAAGATGCAATCAGCAACTAGGAAACTGAATAGGTGAACAGTTTCACCTAATACATTGATTCTCAACAGTCACATATTATATAGCATTAGAAACAAATATAATTCCGATAGAAGATAATATACGTAGCTCAGGGTTGAACTGTGGAGTCCTTGGTGCTCTTTGAGCTTGGTTGTTTGCTTGTAGATGTTTCATTACCCATCTGGAGAAAGTGCCTGGATTATCCTAACCCTACCTACCATATGCTAGGGACATTAATCAGAGTTTGTTTTCCCTATCGATAGGGAAGACTTGTGGGAGAAGCGAAAGGAAACCAGGGAATCCACCAGTTACTGCCCTGAAAGTGCCCCACATTAAACTGGGTTAAGGCAGAAACACCACCCAGCCTTCTTACTTACCTACAACAAAGGTATGCTGTGGGGGAAGCACAATTCATGTCAACATAGTTTTCTGTTGAATCAAGAATGGCAGAAACTCATGTTAATGTCATTCATCTGGCTGGACTCTTAGACCTTTCTTCTACCCATACCTCCTACCTTCTCAAAGAATTCCAAGCAAAACATACAACCACAACATGTTCCTTCTGCCCACATTGATATCCATGGATACTTCTGCTAACAACTGTCAGCCAATAGACTTAATGTTTCTTACATTAAACAACATTCTCATCTTGTAAAACTCACTACACACTACTCTAAATGCAAGGAATAGATAGATGCACAGAAATGGGGGGGGCAGTAACAAAATAATTATAAATGTGTCATTTAATAAAATAACTTGAATGCACATTGAAAAATGGATAAGCAAATAAGCCTCTCTCCCACAAAAAAGAGTTTAAAAAGTAAGCAATCTGACACCATCAATACATTTTTCCCTGTGCCATTTACTGATTTCTATGGCATTTATCTCTGAACACTTTTTCAACATTACGTAAGTCTCAGGATGAGGTTAAAAAGCAGTATCTGTCAGACCGGGATACTAAGATTTATAATTAGCTAAAAAATGAAAATGGGAGATGCTGCTGAATAGCATCCAGACATGGCCTCCTAATCTCTTAGGTTTTTCAAAACTAAGTTAGCCAGGAAGCAAATTCAATTGCTGTGGAAATAAAATTAAATTTGATGTACATTATTGCCATGCTACATGAATTTCCCTGTATCACATGATATATCCCTCGTTTGATAAATATCAGCCTTCAATGTTTCTCAAAGACTACAGATCTTGGTTCCAACCAAGAGACCCAGAAGGAGCCAGGCAGCAGAAGTGGGTCAGTGAGGGTCAAATTCTATGTGAACACTGTCCTGATTCCTCTCTGTGTTCAAGATATAATTAAAAGGCCACTTCTTAAATGACATTTAACTTCCTTTTCAAATTAGAGTTTGAAAGAGATAAGGGATAACTCAACATTAAATTGTGTACCCCAAACACTAGAATCTGATGTTGTGCTCTTTGCAGGCTTGTGCAGAATGAGTTTCACAATGAGTTACAGTCTTGACATGTGGAGTCCTTAGCGCTCTCTGAGCTTGTTTTCTTGCAGACATTTCATTGCCTGACTAGGCAACATCTTCAGTGCTGGAAGGGAGTGGGGTTTGCTCTCTGTTTATATACAGTAGCTTGCCCTGACAGTGTTGGTGGAGGTGTTGTTCTCTCCTTGGCAGTTCCTTGATTAGGCTGCTGCTTACTGCTTGATTGTTTGACTGAGTGGGTCGTTCCTTGATTAGGGTATTGTATAGTGCTTGTTTGTTCATCAGGTGTTAATCCTGGTGCTAATCTTTGCGCATCTGGGTATTGATTGCTGGCAAGCAGGTGTTCTAGTCTTGTTTCCTTTGTAGCTTTTTTATCGTCTCTTTTGAATGGTATGTAAATGTTGTTTACCTCTATGTGCCTCTTGATGGTGGACTTGTCTGAGTGCTAAGCTTCCAGGAATTTCCTAGCGTTTTTGGATTTAGCTTGGTCTAGGATGCTCACCTTCAGCAAAGCATCATTACCTTGTTGTGGTGCTGGAGCTTGAGCACCTCAATGATGCCATGAGCTAAACCGTGAAGGGCCACCCAAGATGGGAAGGTCATGACAGAGAGGTCAGACTAAATGCGATCCCTGGGGAAGGTAATGGCAACCCACCCCAGTATTCTTGCCGTGAAAACTAAATGGATCAGTACAACCAGAGATATGTCGGTATACCATCGGAAGATGAGACCCCCAGGTCGGAAGATGGTCAAAATGCTACTGGGGAGGAACAGAGGATGAGTTCAACTAGCCCCAGACATGATGACGCAGCTAGCTCAAAGCCGAAAGGACGGCTAGCGGCCGACAGTGCTGGTGGTGAATGGCGAATCCAATGTTCTAAGGATCAACACACCATTGGAACCTGGAATGTAAGATCTATGAGCCAGGGCAAATTGGATGTGGTTATTGGTGAGATGTCAAGATTCAAGATAGACATTTTGGGTGTCAGTGAACTGAAATGGACTGGAATGGGCCACTTCTCATCAAATGACCACCAGATCTACTACTGTGGACAAGAGGACCACAGAAGAAATGGAGTAGCCTTCATAATTAATAGTCAAGTGGCTAAAGCAGTGCTTGGATATAATCCAAAAAACGATAGAATGATCTCAATTTGAATTCAGGGCAAGCCATCTAACATCACAGTGATCCAAATATACGCCCCAGCCACAGATGCTGAAGAAGCTGAAGTAGAGCAGTTCTATGAAGATCTGCAGCACCTACTTTGACTGTGTGGACCATAACAAATTGTGGCAAGTTCTTAGCGGTATGGGGATACCAAGTCATCTTGTCTGCCTCCTGAAGAATCTGTATAACGACCAAGTAGCAACAGTAAGAACAGACCACAGAACAATGGACTGGTTTAAGATTGGGAAAGGAGTATGGCAGGGCTGTATACTCTCATCCTACCTATTCAACTTGTACGCAGAACACATCATGCAACATGCTGGGCTTGAGGAATCCAAGGCTGGAGTTAAAATCGCTGGAAGAAACATTCACAATCTCAGATATGCAGATGATACCACTTTGATGGCTGAAAGCGAAGAGGAACTGAGGAGCCTTATGATGAAGGGGAAAGAAGAAAGTGCAAAAGCTGGCTTGCAGCTAAACCTCAAAAAAACCAAGATTATGGCAACCAGCTTGATTGATAACTGGCAAATAGAGGGAGAAAATGTAGAAGCAGTGAAAGACTTTGTATTCCTAGGTGCAAAGATTACTGCAGATGCTGACTGCAGTCAGGAAATCAGAAGACGCTTAATCCTTGGGAGAAGAGCAATGACAAATCTCGATAAAATAGTTAAGAGCAGAGACATCACACTAACAACAAAGGTCCGCATAGTTAAAGCAATGGTGTTCCCTGTAGTAACATATGGCTGCGAGAGCTGGACCATAAGGAAGGCTGAGAGAAGGAAGATAGATGCTTTGGAACTGTGGTGTTGGAGGAAAATTCTGAGAGTGCCTTGGACTGCAAGATCAAACCAGTCCATCCTCCAGGAAATAAAGCCAGACTGCTCACTTGAGGGAATGATATTAAAGGCAAAACTGAAATACTTTGGCCACATCATGAGAAGACAGGACAGCCTGGAGAAGATGCTGATGCTAGGGAGAGTGGAAGGCAAAAGGAAGAGGGGCCGACCAAGGGGAAGATGGATAGATGATATTCTAGAGGTGATGGATTCGTCCCTGGGGGAGCTGGGGGTGTTGACGACCGACAGGAAGCTCTGGCGTGGGCTGGTCCATGAAGTCACGGAGAGTCGGAAGCGACTAAATGAATAAACAACAAACAGGATGCTCACAGTTTCCCAGTTGGTTGAGTCTGGTCCATGTGTTGTGAGATTAAGGAGTTTTCATTTTGTGTTCTGACTGCTAGCTGGTGTTCATGGATGTGCTCTACTAGTCTTCTGCCTGTCTGTCCTACATAGTGGCTGTTGCAGTCCTTACACTATATGTCGTGGATGACTCCAGTTTTTTCTTCTCAAGCTACTGGGTCTTTTGGTTTACTTAAGATGTTTTGGAGGGCTTTAGTTGGTTTGTGTGCTACAGTGATGCCATGTGGTTGTAACAGTCCGCTGGTAGTTTCCAAGATGCTTCTGAAGTATGCCAGTGTTACTCATTTCATAGGTTGTGTTGGTTGTGCTATAGTGGGTTGAGTGGTCAGGCACTTTTTGATAAAGTTGCACGGGTATCCATTTTTTTGGAAGATGCTGTATAGGTGGTCTGTTTCTGTCATGAGTGCCATTGAGCTGAAGTCATCAGCGCAATGGCACACATGACAATAGCAAGGAAATAGGTGAAGGGGGCAAGATAAGTAGCCATCAACCCACAACGACTAACGGCCAACAAACAATAACTAAACAGATCACGGAGCACACCCAAGCCATCAGCACCAATACAACGGAGATCGCCCAGCTGACAGCAATCAGCAGAGGAATAGAAAACCTGATGATGGGCGATCCCGGAACCCCTCACCCACCGGCAGGGCAACGTATTGGACAATGGGGGGTGACGTGACCGCGAGTGAAGGGGCGCTGACCGGCGCGGGGTATTTAAACCCTGCACCGGCGCGCTCCTGTCACTCTCAGCTTTTTTCTTCCAACGCTGTAACTGCGCTGAGAATAAATCAGAGCCTGATCCACGAACCAGTGTCTGAGTATTATTCAGAGGCAGGCAGCGCATGACATAAAGCTGAGAGTCATAAACTCAGCCTCGCCGAGCCCCACCGGACGACAACGAGCCGCGGGAGGAGTAGACGGCGAGAAGACCAGCAAGATGAGGCCGGAGCGGCGCGGGCAAGGAGGGCGAGCCGCGCGGCAAGAGACAGAGGAGGACCGACCAAGGCCAGAGGCACCGCGGACTCCCGGAGCCATGGACGCCCACCCCACCCGACCCGAGCCTCAGCTCCAACCCCAAGGGGAGAGGGCGACAGAGGCAACCCGACCGCGGGAGGGAGCAGCACGACTTCCGAAACCAGCGGAGGACCCCGCGCCCCACATCGCACCCCAGCAACGGGCGTGGAGCGACAGCCCAACGGCGGTCAACACGGAGGAGGACGACGGAGACACCCAGCAGACGGCGGAGGAAGCGGACCCGCGGCAGAGGGACGATGAACCCCGCCGGCAACCCACCCCCGAGGACGCGCCAACGGAACCGGCCCCAGCGGCGGCGCGGGCTGTGGACGAGGAGGCACGAGCTGAACTCGCGGCCATGCGGGCTCAAATGACGGAACTCCGGACCATGTTCCAGTCGCTTATGCCCCCCGCGCCACCCAACGACGTCCCCGCCCAGGCCCACACCCCGAGCGAAGCACCGAACCCCCACGGGCCAGCGGAGGGTCAGCAGACGGCACAGGCGGACGACACCACACACCGGGAAGCGAGAGGCGGGGCCGCGCAAAACGCCCGGGCCCCAAAGGACTTCCCCATCTTCTTCAATGGGACCCCCACAAAACTCTCGTTTTTCGTTACGAACGCTAGGGAGTTCATGGGGAGGCACGGACACTCCTACGACTCCGAGGCCGACAAGATCGCCGCCGTGGCGATCAAACTCCAAGACAGGGCGGCGGACTGGTACGTCCAACTGTACGAGTCCAGCTCCCCCGCCCTCGCCACCTTCCCTGCTTTCATCAATGAGATGAAAAACTACTTCGAAGACCCCCTAGCCAAAGTAAGGGCGAAAAGCGCACTCCAAAGACTTAAACAGGGCACACGCACGGTCCCTGACTACGCCCTGGAGTTCAAAGCCCTCGCGGGGAAGGTCAGCGACTAGTCCGAGACCACCCTGCTGGAAATGTTCAAAAGGGGGCTCAACCGCGACGTTCTCCAATGGGCCCTCTACCGCGACGACCCAGAAACGCTACTAGGGTGGATCCACCTCGCGGGGAAAGCCGAACACGCGCACCGCACCTTCCTCATGACAACCACGGAGGACACAAACTATGCCGGGAAAAAGGTACCCGCACCACACGTGGGGATGGCCGGCCCCATATACCCAAAAAAGAAATTCAACCGGGAGCCCTGCGGGAGGTGTGGCAAATTAGGGCACAAGACGGTGGATTGCTTCGCCAACCGACCGCCGACCAGCGCGCCCAAACCCACCCCGAAAACTAGCCCCAAACCACCCAACCTGGGGCCGCCCCCTCACCGCCGAATGACCGTGGCCACAGCGACACCAGAGGAAGGCTGGGACGCTTACTGGGGGGAAGAGGATAACGCAGACCCCGACCAGCCGGCGGGAAAAGCTCCCCGCCTGCCCTGAAACGCGTGGCGAGGCAGGCGGTGGGACAGCAGCGCGGACCACCTCGACGGAACAACGAAAGCCCCGTAATAATGGCAGCAATCAAACTCTCTGCCGGCAACGGAGCCACCACGGCCGCGGCACTAGTGGACTCGGGGTGCTCAAAAAACCTCATCCACCCCGACCTAGTCGCCAAACTCGACCTCCGCTGCTTCCCCCTCCCCACGCCGCTGGCATTCCACCAGCTGGACGGCTCTACAGCGGGAGGGAAACCAGCCACGCTACAAACCGAGCCGGTCACCCTGCAAATGGGCACTCACACCGAGCGCACATCGTTCGTCGTCACGCACATCGGACGGCCCATTGCAGTCCTGGGGATGCCATGGCTCGCGACAAACAACCCGCGGATCAACTGGGAGACCCGCACCTTCACATTCGGCGACGGCGAGTATCGAGCACCAGTTCCAGCGGGCAGAACCAACCCCACGGTAGGACGAGCGGAGGCGACCACACAAGACAACGCCGCTACCACAGCAGACCTACCAGAACAATACGCCGACTTCTCCGAGGTCTTCGGAGAGGCAGAAGCTGACCAACTACCCCCCCACCGCAAGACGGATTGCCGGATCGACCTCCTGCCCGACGTCCCCTTACCTAGACCAAAGATCTATTCGATGACCCCGAAGGAGATGGCAACCCTCCGGGAGTTCATCGATAAAAACCTAGACAGGGGATTCATAGAGCCAGCATGCTCACCGGTCGGAGCCCCCGTCTTATTCCGGGAGAAGAAAGACGGGACCCTACGGCTCTGCACCGACTACCGGGGCCTAAACGCGGCTTCCCTGTCCAACAAATACCCCTTACCCCTGGTGAAGGACATGCTCGCCCACCTGTCCACGGGCAAAGTCTTTTCCAAACTGGACCTTCGCGAGGCGTACTATCGCATCCGAATTAGGGAGGGGGACGAATGGAAGACGGCGTTCAACTGCCCCCTAGGCGCCTTCCAGTACAAAGTACTGCCCTTCGGACTCGCGGGGGCCCCTGGAGTGTTCATGCAGCTCATCAATGAGGTACTGCATGAACATCTGTTCAAAGGGGTCCTGGTCTACATCGACGACGTCCTTATTTACACAAAAACGCACGAGGAACATGTGACCCTAGTCAGGCAAGTCCTCGACAAGCTCAGAAGGGCGCAGCTCTATGCCAAGCCTACAAAGTGCGAGTTTCACAAAGAGCGCCTAGACTATCTGGGGTACCAAATCTCCGGGGACGGCATCGAAATGGACCCCGCAAAAGTCGAAGCGGTGCTAAACTGGGAGCGCCCCCGCAACAGACGCCAACTCCAATTTTTACAGGTCATTCGCCCGGGGGTTCGCGGAGATAGCCCTCCCCCTAACGGACCTCCTCAAAACCAAAGGGGTGGGGGACACCCGACGCGCCAAGAACCCGGGCACAGTGCTGAATTGGACTCCCGCGTGCCAGACCGCATTCAACAAGCTGAAAGCGCTGTTCACTACGGAGCCAATCCTCGCGCACCCGGACCCAGAACGGCCGTTCGTGGTCCAAGCCGACGCCTCAGACTTCTCCCTGGGAGCCATCCTGCTACAGAAAGACCCCACGGGACTCCTGAAACCATGCGCCTACCTGTCAAGGAAGTTCTCCGAGACAGAAAGGCGATGGCACGTCTGGGAGAAAGAAGCCTTCGCGGTGAAATCAGCGCTAGAGACATGGCGACACCTACTCGAGGGAGCCACCCAACCATTCGAGGTCTGGACTAACCACCGGAACCTCGAGGCCCTACGAACGCCTAGACGCCTTAGCCCAAAACAGGTCCGATGGCCCAATTCTTCAGCCGCTTTAATTTCCAGCTGAAGTTCATGCCGGGCAAAAAGAACTTCCTGGCCGACGCCCTCTCCCGACTGCCCCAAGACGAAGAGCCCGCCCCAGACACCATTGGGACGGTCCTATCCGCCTCGCAACTGGGGATGGCCGTGACCACCCGAAGCGGCGCGCGGAGGCAGCTCGACTCTACGGCGCAGCCGACGGCGGGACAACCGGCGACCGGAAGAAGCCAACCGCAACTACCAGGGGGAATGCGCACGGACCTCGCCGCCGCCCTCAAAACCGACCCCTGGTTCCTGGCAAACCCCGACAAGGTAACGATGGCACAGGACCTGGCATGGGGGGAAGGCAGAATCTACGTCCCGGACTCGCAACGCCAGGCGATCTTGCATAGGTCACACGACGCCAAACAAGCGGGACACTTTGGGTTCCTCAAGACCCTACACCTAACACGGCGTCAATTCTGGTGGCCCGCGCTCAGGCGAGACGTAAAAACCTACGTAGCATCCTGCCCAACGTGCGCTAGGGCCAAACGGGCACCAGGCAAACCCGCGGGGCTATTACAACGGGTGGCAGAACCCTCCCGCCCATGGGAGGAAATCTCTATGGATTTTATAGTGGACCTCCCACCCAGCCAGAAGAAAACGGCCATTTGGGTGGTGAAGGACTACTTCTCAAAGCAGGCCCACTTCATCCCCTGCACGTCGGTCCCATCCTCACAACAGCTAGCCAAACTCTTCCTCATCCACGTGTACAGGCTACACGGATGTCCCGCACGTGTGGTGACCGACAGGGGCACACAGTTCACCTCCAAATTCTGGCGGGCCTTCCTAAAGCTGACGGGGACCCAACAGGCCCTATCTACGGCTTGGCACCCCCAGACGGACGGAGCCACAGAGGTTCTTAATGCCACCTTAGAGCAATTCATTCGATCATATACTAACTACCACCAAGACGACTGGGCTGAACTGCTCCCGTTCGCCGAAGTCGCATACAACAACGCCATCCACACGAGCACGGGGAAAACTCCGTTTGAAGTAGTCTCGGGGCGCGACTTCGTCCCCATACCGGAGCTACCTCAACCCCTGGAACCCCAGGTGGACGCTAGCGACTGGGGACGGAAGATCGCGGAAGCATGGCCAGTAATCACGGCGGCGCTGAAGGATGCACAGGCAGCCTACAAAGAGCAGGCCGACAAGCACCGGCGCCAACAACCGACGTTCCAAGCGGGGGATATGGCCTACCTATCCACCAAGTTCCTAAAGTCAACCCAACCCTCGAAAAAACTGGGGCCTAAGTACATCGGGCCGTTCCGAGTCACGCAAATAGTGAACCCGGTAGCAATACGCTTGGATCTGCCACACAACCTACGGAGACTCCACCCGGTGTTCCACACCAGCCTCCTGAAACCGGCGACCACCTCCCGATGGCACCCAAGCACGCCACAGCCCGCACCGGTGATGATCGACGGGCAACACCACTTCGAGATAACGGACATTCTCGACTCCCGCAAGCAACGAGGAACTCTACACTATCTGGTCAGGTGGAAACACTTCCCCCACCCGGAATGGGTGGCGGTGCACAACGTTAACGCGCCTGATCTGACCAGAGCATTTCACCGGGCATACCCCGACAAACCACAACCAAGGTCAGCAAGCCAAACCCCCCCCCCGCAGGCCCCCCCGCCTCCCGTGCCCCAAGGGAAAGGGCCCCCCCAAGCCCGCGACTTGGGTGGACCTCCCCCCCCCGGGACCCACTCCCCCCGCCCCGGGCCCACGGGGTGGTAACAAGCGTTCGCCAGCACCCTCCCCCCGCCCCCCCGGCCGCGGGGGAGTGGCAAGCAAGTCAACAGGGCAACCTGGGGGCAACGCCCAGGAGATACAACAAAGGCGACGCACTTTAAATGAGAAAAAAGAAGGGCCCTACCTGGAGCTGATAAGCACCCAACCAGCCACGCCTCTCTCCTCGCCGAACTGAGCCAAACAAACAGGGTGTGGCTGGAGCATGCGCACGCCAGGACAGGACCCGAGCATGCGCACCATGGACACACCCTGGGAAGGCACGTGGTAGAGGGAGGAGCAAAGGGAGGGGCGACAACTACTCCGGCGGGAATTTTGAAAAAAAAAAAAAAAAAAAAAGTGCCGTTTTGACAGCTCCACCGGGAAAAAAAAAAAAAAAAAAAAAACCCAGAAAACCGGGGGGGAACACTATTCGGAAAGGGGGCAGTATGTCATGAGTGCCATTGAGCTGAAGTCATCAGCGCAATGGCACACATGACAATAGCAAGGAAATAGGTGAAGGGGGCAAGATAAGTAGCCATCAACCCACAACGACTAACGGCCAACAAACAATAACTAAACGGATCACGGAGCACACCCAAGCCATCAGCACCAATACAACAGAGATCGCCCAGCTGACAGCAATCAGCAGAGGAATAGAAAACCTGATGATGGGCGATCCCTCACCCACCGGCAGGGCAACGTATTGGACAATGGGGGGTGACGTGACCGCGAGTGAAGGGGCGCTGACCGGCGCGGGGTATTTAAACCCCGCACCGGCGCGCTCCTGTCACTCTCAGCTTTTTTCTTCCAACGCTGTAACTGCGCTGAGAATAAATCAGAGCCTGATCCACGAACCAGTGTCTGAGTATTATTCAGAGGCAGGCAGCGCATGACAGTTTCCTTTTTCTAGTGTTCTGGGTTGCTGCAGTGCCTTTGTGCTCGTCTGAATAATATTCTTACATGGTTCCTCTTGTGGGAGGTTGGGTTGTTCCTTTGTTAATGGAGCATTTGGTTAATGTGGGTTGTTTTCTGGTAGACTTGTGTTTCTAATTTGCCATCATTTCCTCTACTGATGAGGATGCCCAAGAAGGATAGCGTGCTGTTGATTTCTTCTTCCCTTGTGAATTTTATTCCTTTGGAGATGTTGTTGATGGTTTCATGTGTCTTCTCTAATCGTTTGGTCCATCTTTAGGTGTTTTGAGGGCTGCTCTGTCCTCTGCTTTGAGTTGGTTCTGATTCTGTGTTCTTCTGGTTTGTGGTATGATTGCCTGCTTTATCTTCTCTTGGGTTTCTGTGGTAAGTCCTGTGGTTTTAAATGCTGCTTCTAAAGCTGCAAAACAATTCTTACTAGCATCCTCTGTGTTATAGTGCAGGATCTTGTGTTCTGCGGTGGGCAATGGATGGCTGGCCCTGTTGACAACCCATTCAGGTTCAGGTACCCCTTTGCTTCTGGGGTTTATCTTGAGCAGCTTGGTCTGGAGTTTTGTTTTCCTTTTCTCAGCTTGTCTCAGCAATGTATCTTGATCGTGGTTGTCAGCATTTTTGTGTGTTCTCGGGTTATAGTCTGTTTTAGTTGCTCCTTGAGGTCATTTATGGTGCATTGGTATTTGTTTAATCTGACGTGAGCGTTCATGATCATTAGCTGTATCATTTTTCACCCATTTTGTTGCGCCATTTTCCATCCAGCTTTTGCAGTTTATTGGAGGTTTGTATCTGACACTGGAGAGCAGGGCATGCTGTCCTAGGCAGTCATGCAGAAAGAACAGACGTTCTTTGGTGGAGGTTTGCCTACCTGAAAATTTCTCCCATTTGCATGCTTTCTGAACCGTTTGATGCCCATACGTGGTAGCAATTGAAGAGAATATTGTAGCTCAGGGTTGAACTGTGGAGTCCTTAGCACTCTCTGAGCTTGGTTGCTGTCCTGCAGACATTCCATTGCTCGACTGGGCAACATCTTCAGAATGTTCATTGAAATCCATGTATCCCAGAAATAAAACCCTTCAACCAACTTCAGTATATATTAGATGTGGATGACCCATAGGTTGGTTGCAAAAAATACCACCTGCAGAACCACCCAGAACTCCATCAGCTTTTCCAGGCAACGAAAAATTAGGCTAGTATTGATAGCAGTGGGAAACTAAACATCTGCAATAATTGCAGGGATTGAGGTGGTGAGCTCTGTCCCAGCAACTCTGCTCAAGTTCTCTGATTTCCAGTGATAAACACACTGGTGGGTGGGTGAGTGAGTACATATAAAATGTGTGGTGTATGTGAATGGCAACTATATGCACGTGTATCCCTCAGTTTCCAACCCAGAATCAGTCTACATTGTCTACCGTTCTGTATATGGAAAGTAGACAACATTCTCTTTTTTAAAAAGAACTTTATTAGCTTTCAGAATATAATTAAAAAACGAAATATAGAATATAGAACAGATAGACTACAGAACTAAAGAAAAACTATAAAAGTATGGAACAGAGAGCAAACAGAAACAGAAAGTCACTTCCGACATTCTCCAATACAGATATAAATACATTTACAAATATAATCTCTTACCATTAGTTAAACCTCAGTAACATTATTTCTATCAAATCAAACCATTTAATCATTGAAACCCAAATCAAAACTTCATTTTTTTCTGACACAAGCAAGTAGTCTAAAAGTGGTTGCCAAGTAGAAACAAATCCAGAAACAGTATTTTCTCTTATCAGCGCTGTTAACTTGGCCATTTGGGCCAGCTCCATCAGGTTGATAATCCAGTCCTTCGCTGTAGGTATTTGTGGATCTTTCCATCTTCGTGTATTTAACATTCTTGTTGCTGTAATCATATATTAAAGCAAAGCCTCATGTTGTGTCTCGAGCTGCTTCTCCATCTCACCCAAGAGAAACAGTTCTGGTTTTTTTTCCTAAGTCCACTTTAAGGATCTTTTGAATATTAGGAAAGTAGACAACTTTCTCTTAATAAGAAACTATTGAACAACTGGAAGATTATTAAAACTTTAATAAAGATTTGAAGTAAAAAATGTAACTGTATTAGCTGTGCTTTTTTACTAACAGTCTGTATCAGTTATGTGCTATTCAAGAAGCACTTACCCCGCTCTGACAGCTTTCATAGAAGAATGCCAAGCAATTGCCTCATATATTCTCCAGAAAATGCTTCATGTCACCCAAGAAAAAAATACCCCAAATATTGGATAATTATTCTTCAACTATTTCTATAAGAGTAAGGGGTAGAACATGGTATCAGAACCAACATACGGCTTAGATTTTAAATAGACATATTCATATTGACTGCATGTATACATAATGCTACAACATATTTTTAACCATGATTTATTGAACAGGCCATAATGGCCTAGTTCATACATAATGAGATACCTTAATAGGTGATTTCACACAGTATGCTAGGCCAAACCAATCACAATATTGCTTAGTGTTCTGTATGATCTAAGTAAATGTATTTCAATAATCTCCATGGATGCCATGATGATATGTGACACAACTGATCCAACAGTACAACTCAAAAGGTGTGATGTTACAATCACAGGATTCTACTAATTTTATACATAACTGGCTCCGAACCTTCAGAGGCTCTGAAGAGCAGCTCTCTTTACCTTAAAAGTGTTTGCCAAAAGAGGATTTTGGAAGACTTGGCCATGCTCTGGTGCTTCACCATTGATCAACAGGTCCTTCCCATGTTGGTTTACAGGTGACTGAAGAACATGAGCATCTTGCTTCCACTGGTAGGAAGTAATCTCAGACACTGGAAAGCCCTTGTCAGCCATTTCTATTGCTGGTTGCAAAATCTGCCCCATGGAAAGCTGAATCAAGAAATGTTGCATTGTTATCCATCAACAAATCATTAAATGAACCAGTTATAAAGATTTGCACAATACACTGAATCCTATAAGCCAAGATTAAAACTAATCAAGCTTAGCATGCTATGTGCATGCAGTCACCTAGTCTTTAGCTGACCTGGTTAAGTGTGTTACATGTATTACAATGAAAGGTGTAAGGGTTGGGAGGAGTTGTGAGTTATCAGCATATAGGATAACTGGGCTTACAGCTTTCTCAAACAGATGGAAAATTAATACAGCGGAATAAAATATTAAAACTGATAAAGTTTAGGTTTCTGGAGAGATCCTCCAAATCATCCTCTTCTGAATCTCAAACTAATATGATATTTCATGGCAATAAACATTATCAAGATCTATTTCAAAGGGCATTACTTCATTCCTTCCTATGGCATCACGTATACAAAATCTAAGATTTGGTTTCATATATATGAAATCTAATCCAATAATGGGCAGAGCATAATCTTAGTTTGAAAACATATAGGAAATTAGTAAAATCTTAGCAGACTCAGCAAGAAGCTGAATGATATTTTTAAAACTGGAAGGAGAGAAGTCAATAGCCCTTCCCCTTATCTTAAAACAAGCAGAAGAAATTGGGTGCAAATAGAGAAAGAGCAAATTTAGCTTTTTTAAAAAAAATGCAAAAGTATTTGTGAAAAACTAAAAAAAACCCAACACTAACTGATGTTTTGAGCAAGCACATTCACTAGCGTTTCACCTTTTTGCTTCCGTACAATGTGACAGCATCACACCATCCAGCAGCAGCACCAGGGACTGTGATGTTACATGCATGTCGTAAAGGCAGAGGATTCGCTGCGTCAAAGCCATGCTCTTTTAGCAGCTCAAGAGTAAGGGATTGTGGAGACCGTCCACTGCAAAGCAATCAGACGTTCACATGTAAAGCATATAAAAACCAACTGCTAATCAATTTTAAAAGAAAAAGGACTGATGCATTAGTCAGCTTAGCAGAGCCATCATCAACAACCACTCAAAATAATGCAAGTGACTTCCAGGCCATTTAAACAGGCTATAAAATTACAGCCCATGTTCCTGGAAACTCTTGTTATTTCAACCAATTCTTGTTCTACAATTAATTTCATTACACTGCTCTCAACATTTTAGGATGCTTCCCAGCAGCTCCTAGTGTTACCATTCAAAAGTCCATCTGAACCTATTCTGTCTTTCCCTCCTTAACAGATGTTCTGAGATAAGGAGGGGAAAAGGAGAGGATGGTTACAAATGGAAGATACAATAGCCTGGATCATGTGAAATTCATACATAATTGTATAATCAAGGCCTTACTTGGAAAATAACCTCTCAATAATCCCCACTTGCTGTTTGCCCATCTCATCAAACGTCTTCTCCTTTGCCTGCATGAATATGATCATCATATTCCCAACCCATGAATAAAGAAGCCAAAAATGTCATTAGGTGTCCCAGTATAAAGATCATACTTTCCTCCAGCAGCTGGCATTATCCCACCACAGCTTCAAGATGGATCAAATCTGTCACTCTTTGCTACATGTTTATTTATTCAATAAATCTGTAAATACAGCTACAAATCTACAGGGACTCCCATGGTTAACAACAATTTTAAAAAGCATACAATATAATTAAACTGTCCGTGGTAAACAAAACTATTTAATTAAGTGAAAGAAAAATTTATAATGCAGCAACAGCAACATTCAAAACAAGAAACATCTTCCTCCGCTCTTCAGAAGAACTCCATTTTCAAAAAGCAAGGAAGAGGCAGCTAATCTAATTTCTACGGGAGGCTATTTCCAGAGGCCAGATGTTGTTACTGGAAAACAACCCTGCCTGAGATCCCATCACCTCATGAAAGGGAGGAACTACGAGCAGTTTCTTCCCTGGAAGAAGAAACTGGGTGAGTTAATTCTGGCTGGAGAAAACAGCCCTTATGTGACCTAGGCATCTAACTATATACTGTAGGGCTTCAGCACTTTAAATCACACTTGGAAACCTTTTTGAAGCCAGTGCAGAGCCCGCAGCACAAGATAATATGCCCATTGCAACAAGCAACAACTCACAAGCAGGCTGCTGCAGTTTACACCAAAGAGTTTCCAAATGGTCTTCAAAGGCAGCTCCTTGAAGGTGAGATCAGGGACTTAAGGATATGATTGGAGATGTTTTGAACATGTTAGGAGCCATGGATACCTCTTCCCTCTGGTCACAAGCCAGCATCTGCTGTAGCCCTTTCTCTCCCAGGCTTTGCTTTCTCCATTAGCACTTCGTTTCTGAAGTTCCCTTCATACCCATAACCTCCCCCCTTCCCCTTCCCTAACTTTTGTCCAGACTTCCGGCATGGTAAGGCAGGGCAAAGCTGCACTATTTTATTTGGGATGGAAGAGATGTATTCCATGTTAATAGTACTCTGAAACTAAAAGACTTCCACTGTTTTATATGGAGAAGAGAGGGCATATTCTGTATCCTTATTCTTCTGAAACAGCCTCAGTGAGGATCTTTACCATTAGAAGTAGCAACCCTATTTTACCTCACTGCTATATTCATTACTATACTTTGAATATGATCACCATGGCTGTTGAATAAAAATTCCTTTTTAGCCAATGACCAGGGATGTCAGTTGACAGAATGGGGTCTCCATTTCTTTTTTCCATCAGTGATGCAAAATACATCTGGAATTTTGATACCATTCAAGTAAATATTTAGCAATATACATTATTTTGAATTATTATGTATATGAGTTGTCCAAACACAGCATCTGAGTTAGTATAATAGTAAGAATATCTATATTAAGATTTAACATCTGAGAGCTACATAGGAATTTATAATTTTTAGATATAAAATTATGTGAAAGTCTAGATACTTCCGATGTCCTTTCACTTAGACCTTGCAGAGATATACATACTTTCTTTTAATTGGCAGGCTTCCTTGTCTTTAGTAAGTATAACACATGAAGTTTTCCTGTCAAGCATATGCAATGATAGGAAAGAAGATGCATCCACTGAGAAAGTTTCCTCACTAGTGAACTTTAGCAGAATCCAATCTGTACTGTGGCAAGAGAAAAAAACAACTGTTGAGATAATGTTTGTGTCATCCTCTCTCTCTTCAATCTCTTGTGTGTGTTGCTCTGGATATTTTGTGGTACAGAAATGAAACACAGGTTCTTAAATCATGGCCTCAGAACCAGACAAAGAGGAGTATCATGTGAAAGAGGGATAGAATCAGAGTTCCCTGGTTGTTCTGGTGATACTTTAAATAATTAATAGTTCTACGTGTCTACTACCTGTGGAACTGGTAACAGTAGAAATTTTGCCAGAAAATGTTGCATCTCATTTTGTTATGTATCATTACAGGTACTGTAGGCAATGCAGACATTCTCTACCACTGTAGCTTTATTTTGATTCCCTGGCAGTTGCTATTTTCCTTTTTACAAAAACAGATTCTTCAAGACTCCTGGTTTAGAAGTATCAGCATCCTTTTTCCCAGCTATACATGAATATAACCTGGGTCTCTGGAATTTTTCATGCATTTGTCTTGCATTTTTTTTTAATCAAACCCTAGGTTTGACTTTTGATTAGTCTGTTATGCTATTATCTTAATATACCTAATATCCTTTTGTAGCAAACTATTGCACTGAATCATAGAAAATAGTTTCCATAGGAAAAGTTCCTTTAATTATACTTTCATCATGGCGCATGGTCAGGTGTGCATTGTGTAGCATCTGCGAAAAAAAGTCATTTGTATTTGAAATGGTTTCCTGTTTCTTTGTGATATGTTCCAGGAGGTGCGTATGTTTGGAAATCAGATATATGAGTGACAGCACATCCTGCTCTTTGCCCTTTGACTACACAGAAAAAAATTTAAAAAATGAAAACCACCTGATGCTAGACTTTTATAGCACCATCCTATTCACATTCAGTGAAGCCCAACAGCAGAAGGACAGCCATTCCTTTGCAGTACCAAAAAGTTAAATCAGACATAGGAAAATCAGAACTAAAAGAAAAGGAAATGAGGTACAAAGCTGGATACAAACCTTCTAATTAAATTAAAAAAAACCTTTCCCAAATGAAACCAAAATTTCTGTCCATTGTAATATTGTGTATACACAAAATATTGTATATCATCATCAGAGAGAGTTTAAAAATAAGTTAAAGTGACATCACGCACACAAGCCTGGAGGTACAAATCCAAAAACTGAGCAAGTATAACCACTTGTAAACCACCCAGAGTCCCTCCTTGGGAGGGAGATGGGCAGTAATAAATTTTGATAAATAAATAAATAAAATAAAGTATAAAATAAACATACACAAGGTTTGTGAGAACTGTAGAAACCCCCGTCTCTATCATTAAATTGTAATGTACTGAGAAATTTAGTCCAGAAAATCTGCATCTTCTTTCAGAAAAGGTGGTCCTGTTTATTTTCTTGAGGAAGCGTTAGTCGTAATAACCTGGATTCTTCTTTGCCTGCTCACTTAAATCACTATTTATCTGCATTGTTTCTCTGTCACCAATTTTTCCACACTTCAAGCAACAGCCAGACATTCTCTCCCAACACTGTATAGCCAATAAGGCTCAATGAGACCTGGGTTCAAGTCTTTTCTCTGCTTTTGATTCACTGGCTCTGCACAAAGAGCCTATTCGGAGCCTCAGTTGCCCAGCTGTATTTTCCACAACCCATTTAGACAACTTTCACCTTTCCCTTCCTTTCATATTTCTACCACAAAGGAATTTCTCCATGGCTGGAATAACATTCTCCTGAAGCCTCAACCTTGTTCCCTTTTCAGAAAGGCTATGAAAACTGGGCATTTAAGCAGGCCTTGGGGCAGGGTGATTTGTTACCCTCCTTTTCATTTATATTTATGTGATGTATAACAGGTGTTCTTTTTCCTCAACATGGGTTTTAGCAATATTATTATCTATTTCATTTGCCTTTCCTTTTTTTTTTTTTTTGTTTTAACCCTAATTTTCAACTGCAACTGAGGTGGCCTAAAAGTTTCTTGAATGAATGAATGAATGTGTTGCAGAGAAGCCTTTACATTGCAAGATTTCAGGCACACTGGAAATGGTATTGGGCTAATATCCCTTGTGAATGGTGAAGATTTCCAAACCTATTAAAATATTATCTATTCTTTTGGAGGCTTTACTTCTACCACCATGCTTTATTTTGCTTTAGTTTTATTAGGCCTCCTTGTGTGTTTTATTTCTGTTCTTGAACTTGGTAACAGGAGCCCAGCCTGTTAGCATTTGTTCTCATATGCCTTTTTGGAACTTACCTTCCATTGAGACCCCACACCTGCTTTGTGCTGGCATCGTAGTACAGGCAGAAACAGTCTCCACCTAGGCCTGTACTGAATGGTTCGGTAACATTTAAAGCAGCAGCTACAGCCACAGCAGCATCCGCAGCATTGCCACCCATCTTTAAAATATCTGCAACAAGGAATTTCATTAAGAATATGGCAGCAGTGGAACCAATGCACGAAATGCTAGATTATACTCCCAAAACTTAAAGATTCCAACCATTAAAGAATAATTAAACAAATACCAAGGCCAATATTTGTGGCAAGAGACTGGCTTGATGCCACACAGCCATTGCAGCAAACCACTGGGGATCGTCGAGAACAGAACTTAAGCTGGGACATCTTTCTGGAAGCGGGGATCATATGAAATCTGCATACAAAAGGAAGGAATATAGTAGCCAGAGTCAATACAGAATGTTAAAATAGTAAGAGGCATATGAAGCCACATATATATTTTCCATTTTTTAATTTAATAGTCCCCCTGACTCCATGCCAATTCTGGGTGGCGTACAACATGAAAACATTAAAAATAAAATAATACAGAGATCATGCAAAACAACCATTTGGAAAAAGAACATGCACACTACCAAAACAAACATCCCACGGGGGTCTACAACCACCCTAACCCAACGTCTTGGGAAGAGCCTTGTTTTAAGGGCTCATCTCAATAGGGTCAGGATGGAGGCCCTATGACTCTCAGGGCAGGGGAACCTAATTCCTGACAGCAGGTGTTGTGACTGAGAAGTCCCATCAGGTGACACTGTCTAATTGATGGGTCCTGAAGCATGCCAATTCCGTCCCATCGTATAGAAGTGGCAGAAGGTATCGAAGGCAGGTAACCTCAAATAACCAGGCCTGATACCCTGAAGAGCTTTGTAAGTGATAACCAACTGTTTTCTGAAATTCTTGTGTTGATGGCTAGTTTAAAATACCAAAGCAGGAGGACACTGAAGGAGGTGCCAGGACTGAAATGACACCAGCACCAATGGAATTCAGACTGAAGGTTTTGAACACAGTGAGGTTTTATTGAATTAACTGAATGAACATTCATTGGAATAGCTTGATGTTGGAGCAAGTTGAAACACTGGCTTCACACTCCATGCTAAGCCAGATTTGTTTACTCAGCCATTCAGCTGGATTCATACATCATATTAAGCCCTTGCCCATGCTGTGGTCAAAATTGCCCAATACAATTTTGTTTGTGGTTCAGTGCAACATACAAACATATTCATTTTTTTCAGATTAAAAAAAAAAAAGTTCAAGGAACCACAGGGATCCAGTAAAGGGGGAGGGAAATTGAACGGAAGGCCAAGCTATTAGGAGTTCATTTCCATCATCTTCCATGGGGCCTATGTGAGAAATAATGTGCTTAGATCAATGGTAATGGAACTCCTGGTGACTTTATGGATAAGTCCAACAATACAGAAGTGGTTTGCCATTACATCTTCTAGTCTAGTCCATAATCCTGAAATTTGCTGGTTGTCTGCTAATCAACTATTGACCAGATCCAAATCTAACCAGCTTGTTGAGATAAGCCAAGGTGCGATAGGGTGCTGCCACCAAGGTATAAATTACATAACTCTGAAATGCAGTAAGGAGACCCTATAGGGTTTGGGAATCCAGGACTCCATTAAGAGAAAAATTGTTCCTGCCTGGACTAGGAAGATATCAATGACAGCAACCATAGCTATTGAATGAAGTCTACCTTGCTGCTAGGGAATTTTGATCATATATATTTGAACCTGTATTTGTTAACTGTTTCAACCTGTTCTTGGGTTTTGTTGGAAGCTTTCTGTTTCTGTGGTCTCCTCCATTCGAAGTTTCAATATACTTGGTGGATACTGAAACATGGTAGAGGAAGACTTTTATTTTTCATGCAACTAGACAGACAGCTCTTTACCACCTTAGCCAGTTGCTGTTGTGCACCAAAAATAAATACACAAAGCCGTGCAAACTCACACTGGTTGGGTTGCAGATGTTCTCTGAACATTGCTTTTCACACCTTGCAGAAAACACCTATAAATGAGAAACAAGCTCAGAGAACCCCACAAGCCAACCAGTGTATTTCAACTAACTCTACCCCTGAGTTATGTGCATGTATCTCTAGGGCAGGGGCACATACTCACTGACCCATTCATGAAGTTTCAGATTGTTCATCAACCCAACAAACACTTATCATATGAAAAATAACTTATGAATTATTTATAAATTATATGAAAATAATTTAATAATTACTTTAACCAATAGTATTACAGATAAAGACGACAACCTCTTGGATAGTCCCATCAACTTTGTGGGTCAATACTGACCACTTTGGAGAACCCTGTTCTAGGACTAATATTTCTCAAAGGGCGCCCTTCCTTTTTAAAATGCAGGGAGGGGTCAAAATAAGGAAGTCCGGGCTCCCCGGGCAGAGACTTGTTTTTTGGAGAGACGCGCCAGCGACTTTAGCCAACAGAAAAAGCACCTTTCTAAGTGAGCGCAAGTGAGAACTTGGGGACGGGCCCTGGGAAATGATCGAAGGCGCCTTTCTTCCGCTTGGGGTCCTCCAGATTAGCGTCACGACCACGCGTGGCTAACAGACCGTGAGTCCGACTCGTCTGGAGGAAGGCGCTATATCTCCGCAGATTAAGCCACCCACGAGAATCTCGCCCTTCCCGACGTGCAAAGGGTGGCCCTCTCCTAACGCAGGCAGGTCGAGACGAGACGAGACTCGACAGCTCCACCTGACTTAACGCAACTCTTGCTCCTCCGTCGACAGGAGGCAAACGTAAACTGAGCAAAATCCCCATTTCATCAAGCGGGACGAGAGTCCACCTCGTCCTACCTTCGCGCTGCGACGCCCCCACTTCACGACGCAACAGCAGCACTTGGCACTGGCACACACACACAAGGCCTCGGGCTGTACTCACGTGACTGCAGAACACGTGACGACTCTGCTCAGTCGTGTCTTCTGGCGCTGGGAGTCCAGGATGCTGCAGAGCAGAGAGCGAAGGTTGGCGCTTCGACCAGGAATGTCTGGAAGCGCGCCTCGGTCTCTTTGTCTTTGCTGGCAGTGTGTTTAATGAGGTGTGGTCGTTAGCCCATCGAGTTTGTGTTTGCGAGGTATTTGACCGGGGAAATGTTAATCCCAAATTGGGTTTTTGCCTCAGCCTTTTACCTCTGTAAGGAAGGCAGATTTGAGTCATTCATTATGCTATCAGTACTTCGGCAGAATACTTCGATGTGCTTTACATGCATGACATCCAGACAGCACTTGTAGCTGGGTTTTTTTTTTTTAGCATTCCGATCCTGCAACAGTCGGAAGGTTGATAGAGATCTGCAATTCAGCTCCATGTATTTCCATTTCAAAACAATTTTGCATCACTCTGCTTCTAATTGTACCTTACATCAATACATTTTTGCACCATTTTTTTGCTCATTGTAGCCAGTGGCCCGGGTAAGCAGGGGTGTGCAGGAAAACCCCAAAAATTGAAGTAAGAGAATTATAATTTCACTGATTTATGTTACTGCCTTGAAGGGAAAAGATTGATCTCTCTGGACTATTTCCGATATGGAATCATACTTTGGATGACCTCCCCTTTCATGTGTGGACCCGGGGCAATTTTTGTCCAGCACCTCCTCATTCAAAATGCTCTTACATTGGACAACACAGTGCTCTATCTTATCAATTATTGTAAAGCAGTGTTTCTCAACCTTAGCATCTTTAAGATGTGTGGACTTCAACTCCTAAAATTCCCCAGGCAGCTATGCTGGCTAGGGAATCCTGGTAGTTGAAGTCTACACATCTTGAAGTTGCTGAGGTTGAGAAACACTGCTGTAAAGGACATTTGCATAGAAATGCTACTAATGTTGCATTCTGTTGCTTTTGTTTACCTTAGCCTTTCCTTTCTTCCCCTTCCACTCATACATGTGTTTCAACATGTATCTGCAGTGAATGCACTTCATGCATCCGGTGAGATAAGCACAAAAGTTTAGGCCACAGTAAGAGAATATGTTAATCTTTAAGACACTACAGTACGGGCTTGCCAATATGTGCTACAAGAAAATAACTAACCAGCTGGAATGTGGGACTTAACCAACAGTGAACAAACATTGCACCAGGATTCTTACTGCTCTTATTCAAGGCAGACAGAGAAACATGTAAAAAATGTATTTTGTAAAATTAATGACAAGCCTTTTGGGTTTCAGTCACAGTAATGCCTTCTTCAGAGCTATTTCAGTAAAGACAATAAGTTGCACAGATCCCTTAAGCAGACTAGAATCAATTGTCTGGTTAACTGGACATGATTGACCATGGTTCTTCACACTGCTCTGTGAGATAGCACATGTTTTGCATGCAGAATGTGTCCAGCACAGTTCCAGAGGCTTGCTGCCAAGGAGGGAGACCAGTCCTCCTCTGACCTTGTTCCTGGTCAGGCCCTGGTGAGATGCTATGGGAAATGATCTCCAGATCATCAGAAGGCATCAGGTTGAGGAACGTTGTGAGCTAGCCAGACAGTGGTCTGATATCTTCCAGGCATGGCAGTCAGAATGTTAGTTGAACCTGTGAGGTTTCCTTAACTATAGTTGATGGGTTTATCCAAGTTGCCATTTTTTGCTTTCTTTTTTTTATAAGTTGTTGGTTGGTTTTCTTACTTGTTATTTATATGGACATTTTAAAAATCATGTTTGCTCCCAGGGTCACTTTGCAAGATGGGCAGCTATCAAAATGGAATAAAATAAATATTCAATGTAAGAAGGTTTACTGTGTTGCTAATGTACATGTGCTTTTTATTTTTTAAAGGAGGAATACTTTGCATAGCCAGTTCTGATTCAACAGACTTCATGATAAACTGAAGTTGTGGTCAGCTTCAGATGTGGGGTATACTGCAGTGGCAGAGCAGCGAGACCCAGGCTCAGATCCTCACTAAATCATGCAGACCACTAGTAATTCTTACTCCCAATCTACCTCCTAGGGTTCCTGTATTGTTGGGATGATACAATGAGAGAATATCCTTCCCTTATGTACCTTTAGAGAAAAGAGGGGATCTAAGGGCAATAAGTATATAAATACATTCAAATATGTTATTGTGTAATAACAGGGATTAATGCATGTGTGTTAGTTGCAGCTATGAATGTGTGTATTGACCTTAGGAAACTTGCTGTATTCATTTGAAGCAACAATCATCTGTAATGTGGATTGCAGATATCTTTTACAAAAAAAAATCACAGCAGCAGATAAAATGATTGTATCTGTTCCCTTGGGAAGGGAGCATGATCTCATTTATGAATCATTAATTTATTAATACAGGTTACTGGTGTGTAACTTTCAGTGGTCACCCACAAATTCCTACCTGTGTCAAAATAAACATAATTACTAATCTCTCCAAAGTAATATGTTCTGTACTTGGGATTTAATGGAAAACCAGTATAAGAGAAAGTAAAAATGTTCTGTTAGGTTGTGATATACCTTGCAGCACACGCACACATACATCCTCCCAGATCAGTATGTACTTGTTCATATTCAGAAGATACACTGGTGTGATCTAATCTGAAAAAAAAGGAAGTTAAAAGCAACACTGAAGAAAAGCAATGGCAAACTACTTCTACATTGTTGCCAAGATAACTGTATGACCATGGCCATGTAGTCACCAGAAATCAAGCTTGAACTGTACTTTACTAGGCTTTTCCATACTACATCCTTAAGCTTCTTTACTCTATGCCTAAAACAATGGAAATGAAGCCAGCGTAAGAAGTCCTTATTGCATTTCAATCCCTTCTTCCACTTTGGCCACAGGGATGGCCTTGTGTTTTGTCCAAACCAGACTTTCCGTGGCCCTGACTGATGAAGTTCCCTAATGCTTTATCCTCTGGCTTGGCCAAGAAAGCAAACACCAATAGGTTTCCTTTCCATGTTTGGGTCTCTGATATGTGGTTTTTACTGATAGACTTTTTGTATAAGCTCCCCTTCTTCAACTGCTCCTAGTACTTGGCATCTTCCTATCTGATGCATCTGCCAGTGGACTACTTAAAAAGAGGAGAGGAAAGCACTGTTTTTCTTTCTTCCTGTCATTGGGACTAGAAGAAAAATGGACAAAAGTCTTGTCAATTTCACCTGGTCAGGATGAGAGGGAGGAATGGAGAGGTTGGCTGGCTGGTTATAGCTTCCTTCAATTGACTTATTTTTAAAAGCCCAGCCTTTTTTGGGGTTGCCCAGTAGACATAGATAGCAAAGATAGTGTCCTTGGGCACCAACATGCACTTAGATGCCTCCCATAGCACCTAGCATGTAACACTCTTAGCGAGCAATTGCCTAGGTTACCAGCCTCAGTCATATCCATGGCCCATGCAGCATTCCCTGGTAAGGGTAAGGACAATACCAATAATTTCTGGCATATTTTGGCCAATATGTCATAAGTGCAAGCAACATTCAGTTTATCCCAAGTCTGCTCATGACATTTTATGCAAGGTTAGTCTGAGGATAAGGTCTGGCAAGGTCTGAACCAAGCATCTGGAAACCAGAATGGTCTCTCACTTAATAAGTGATAGGTGATAGGTCAACTGCTTATCTAGCCCCAAAGGAAGAGCCTCTTAGCTTGGATCATAACATTGATGGAAGAAAGACGGGCAAGAATGAACCTTGCTTTTCCTATAAATATGTTTTTCTGTTCAATCGTGTCTGATTCTCGGAGACTGCCTGGACAAGTCCCTGCAGTTTTCTTGGCAAGGTTTTTCAGAAGTGGTTTGCCATTGCCTCCTTCCTAGGGCTGAGAGAAAGTGACTGGCCCAAGGTTACCCAGCTGGCTTTGTGCCTAAGGTGGAGCTAGAACTCATGGTCTCCTGGTTTCTATTCTGATGCCTTAACCACTACACCATACTGGCTCTTTCTGTAAATATAGATTGTATTTTATTCTTAGCAATTGTTAGATTTATTTTTAAATGGCTTAACTGGCAGTTCCAATAGAGTTTATTATTTGTCCTTGAATCTCTATTTGCAAAGCTTCTAGTTTCAGTACTGATTGGATGAAGCCTGACAGTAGGATCTTTAACCTAGAGACTAATTTGCAAGTCAGTATACTGTTGTATTCAACCCACCAATAAGGAGATACATACAGTGTACTAATATACTCCAGATACAGAATACAAGTGTATATGGAATTATTTCGGATTTAGCTTTGCACAAATGAAATAATCATATAGACAAACAAAATGCAAGTAGAACCAAAACTTGATAGCACAAAATTATTGGACATACTAAGAATATTAAGAATAACTCAATATTTTTTAAAAATATTACTTCTCTTTGGTCATTTAGCTGTTATTTCTGTCAGAGATAATGTTTTTGGTTTTCAAGTATATATTATTCACCTGTAATGTGCCCAGAGGAATTAATTCACCAAAATGCATAATATAAAAGCTAGAAAAAATTTTAAGACTATCAAAATTTAACCATTCTTAAAACAGTTCTGATGAAATCAGTGAAAATTAAGTCTCATTGATGTCAATGGCTTAATTCGTTTAACATTCTTGGATGGGCTATTAAACTAAACTAGTGTGGCATACAAACCCACACAATGGGTCCCATTGTGCTTAAGATGTACCTCCATCACAGTTTCATGCATGATTCATCATAAGTTTACTCACTTCAGCTTCCAGGAGGGAGGATTAAGCTGAAATTAGCTCTTCCTTCTGATCTCTGGACACAATGTCAGGAGACCAGAGAAGTTCTCTGTCCCCATTTCCCCCCCAAACATTTTCATAGATATTAAGAGAATGGGCATAACAGGGACAGCAAACTGCACCCCCCAGATGCTGAATGGGCCAATACATAAATTTTACATGGGGGAAGAAGGAGAAAAGCAGTGAGTAGCAGTTGGCCAACCACCTCAAAGATAGCTAGGATACTACCTACTACATTGCTGCTATCAGCAAATTAGGACTCATTTTGTTTTGATATGTTATTTAACATTAGACCAATGAAGAAGTAGTTGGATAACGGCATCATCTACTGTAAATATGATTAAGTCAAAATACAAGCTCAAATGTTGCTATCATCCACTAATCACATTTTATATTTAAAGCAAAATAAAGTTCAGCCCTACTTCTTCCAAGCTGTATTGTCATCTAAAAAAATGAGAAATGTTCTCTCCGTGGTAATGTTCCATTCTTTCTACAGAGCTGACCATGGAAGGTTGAGAAACTGATGAAGTTGAAGAAAGATTGTTTTCCAACAACAAATATGTACATTGTGTTAACTCATGGTTGGCTTAAATATGGTTTGTTGAGTAAATCACACATAAGACACACATTTGATACATGACCCTAAATCATAAGCCAAACTGTCCAAGTTGTATTTACTTAGGATTAAGTTTCCACAGGGTTATAGTCCTAATGTTTCGAAATAGAGTTTAAAATATGTATGCATATTTTCAGCCTTCTGTTTCAATATAAAAATTCTATTGAACCATGTAGAGAAAAATGGCTAACAAACCTTTGATCTGCTTAGTCAGTTTCCATGTGTCATTTGCCTATCATTCTTTGCTTTTACAGCTTTTATCTTCTTCCTAGGAAGATCAAATAGATTATTAGTATGCCACCAGTACTGGGTTTTATGGGGGGTTTCTGTGAAATTAGTGAGTAGTTTAATGGTACACAAGCTAATTATTCATTTTTATTTGTACTGTGGATAAGAATCTGAAAACCTTTCCTTTTTTTTTTTCAATCTAATGAGAAAGTTTACTGTCCCAAATATTCTACCATCAACAGGAAGGGGGGTTACAATAATCTTCTTCCAACTACTGACTGTCTTGGGGAGGCTGGTAGAATATTAACAGAGCCTCTGGTTGTCATGACAAATTCAGAGGTTGTTCCGAACATAATCTCATTGGGGCGGGATAGATGCAGAAATATGAGATCATGACAATGTTAGGCTTATAAATTGTCAGAGCTTTGGGTTGCTGGCAGACTGAACTCAGTGAAAGAAAGTGGGATCCAAAACACAAGTGGATTGAGGCAAACTGTAAGAAGCTCTTGTTAAAAATAATATCAAGATCCAAGGAAAAGTTTACCTTCTCTAGTGGAGTTTGCAGTACAATTTTGGAAATATGTGTTGTTCAGGGTGTGCCAAGTGTGTTGGAGTTACTCTCATTCCTCTAGTTATACTATGTATTCTTGCCAATATTTTGTTATTTTTTCCTGGGGGAACAATTGAAACCAGCGACCATATTTCAGATGAAGTTTGGTACTTTGGAGGAATTTTGGGTTCTGGTATACTGGTGAGTATGTCAAATACTCAGTTTTTTTCTTTTTATCATCTAGAGTTTACAGTCTTTATAGAAGCTCATCTGCCAATATACAAAAGTTCATTACAACCTATAACTGGAATTAAATTATAATCTGCTGAATAAGCAGGTTTGAAATTAAAATATAAATTGAATATGAATTAAATCTGTGATTAAGAAAAGAGATGCTTATCTGATGATGCGGTAAAAACGACATATATATCTAGATGTCTTTGGTGAATAAACAGATAAGCAGTGTTTTGTTGGATCAGACCAACACTTTATTAGTCTAGCATTATTTTGTTAGAGCAGTAGCCAATGCAGATTAGAAATGAGTATTAACACATTTCTGTAAAATATATTACTGGTTGACTTTACTTCTTTGTGTGTGTGTGTGTGTGTGTGTGTGTGTGTGTGCGTGTGTGCGCGTGCTGGGACATTTCAAGTCAAATGCTAATCATTAAACTTGGAAGTCATTCCCACTGCATTCAGTGGCTTTTACCAATTCAGTGGGTTTAGATGGACAGCATCATTGAACTAGAATGATCCTGTTGCTCACACAGTGGTAAACCTGCTGGTTGCAATGATGACATTTCAGAAAAGAAGAAATGGCATTGCAGGATCCAGATTTGATGCAACTAAATGCAGAATGATTATGCCTTATTGTGATTTTCTATTTTTCTCCAGGTGGTGTTTCCTGCTTTGATCTTTTTGGGTCTTAAGAATAATGATTGTTGTGGATGCTGTGGAAATGAAAGCTGTGGAAAAAGATTTGCTGTAAGTATAGAAGCAATAAGAATCTCCAAGTAATTATTAAGATGGAAATATATATTCCATTCATCACCACAAAAACGCTACCATGTTCAGGACCAATGTACTAGCTAGGCTCCATTTGAGCCCACCCCACCCAAAGAAATACTTAAGAAAAAAGCATTTTAGATTTTACTTTTGAAAATAGACTCATACCGATTTTCCAGATTTCATCCTAACAAAATCACTAACTCCCCCTCAGAATTTTTTTTTGTTTTTTTGCAAAACTTTAATTTCTTTGCATGCAATGGTTTTGTCTGGCTTTATTTGGTGACAGCAACACATAATCTTAGATTTCTGAGCTGCATTTCTATGCTCCCTTTGTATTTGGGGGGCTCTAGGCTGGCAGCAAATTCCATAAAGCAATGCTGTGAAGGGGGAAGAGTCCACACCTCCTGCTAATAAGTTGTTGGATGATTCTCAGTTGTATTATTATAGGAAACGGTTTTTAAAAGCCTTTTGTCTATCCATTTCCCCCATCTTATTCATAATTTTGTTATCCTGTGTCACCGTTCTACCCCTTGATCATTATGCTGCCTTTTTTCCTAAACTAGCTAGATTCCAAAGACACAGCCTATCTCGTTTTTGGCCCTCTTCCCTGGTGCTATTGCCCTAAAAGGGCTGGTGCCAGGACAAAACTTGATTTAGTTAAATTGAATGTAGATTGTAATGAGTTAATTCATTAATTAGATTTTGTGTGGTTTTTCCCTGTATACTTAATAATTTCTATTTATTTATTTTTGTTGCTTTTTAATTAATAACAAGAAAAAGAAACAAAACAAAACACAGTGATAATACTGATGGAAATGAATTTAATTTCTAAAGATTTGGAGTTCATGCCATCTGCCATGAACTACCATATGGTCCTTACACTGAGAAAATTTCAGTAGATTTATAGATAGTGATTTCATACTTTTTCATACGCCATTTGTGGGTGTAATAAACCAGCTAATTATGTAAACATGCCAACTTTAGGCATTGGTTTGATCTCTTCTTTTCTCTTGTTGGCAGATGTTTACTTCTATAATATTTTCAGCAGTTGGGATTGTGGGAGCTGGATACAGTTTTATTGTGTCAATTGTCGCTTTGAACAAAGGGCCCAAGTGTAACACTGCTAGCAATAGTACCATCTGGGCCTATCCATTTAAAGATGGGTAAGATATTCTAACATTATTACTATTATTACTATTACTATTATTACTATTACTATTATTACTATTATTATTATTATGTCATTATGTAGCAACATGATTGACATTGTGTGATGTTACTGAAAGACAGTCTTTTTAGTCAATGCTTGTCAATTATGTGGGGCTACAGCTTCCTCATGAGAGGTGGGAATTGTATCCACCTAACATGAGGGTATCTTTTTGGGGGTAGCTGTGGCAAGGCATGCTGTGATCTCACTTAAAAAAATAAAAATAAAAATGCATAAGAATGTATAGAAAAGATGATTATGTGCCATGTCAGTGCTGATTTTTAGTGACCACACAGATGGACTATTTCCAGGATGATTTGTCCCTAACCTGGCCCTTCAGGTCTTCCAAAGTACATCTATCCCTGCTGTAATTGAATCCATCTGCCTTCTTGCTGGTCATCCTCTTCTTCTCTTTCCTCCCACCTTTCCCAGCACTACAGACTTCTCAAGAGACCTGTCTTTGCATAATGTGTCCAAAATATGATAATCTGAGTCTGTCTGTGCTTTGAGTGATAACTCTGGATTGATTGGTTCCTTAAATATAGAAAAGAAGCCATAACAAAAATATAGAATGGCAAAAGTATAAGCTAAAGTATAACACCAAAAAAATGTGGATGGCTAGCACCTCTCCTGAAGTTTGTCATTCCAAAAGATATAAATAAGGGCCATTTAGTAGAAACTTACCATTATCTGAGTTCTGTTAATCTGACAAGGTAATTTTAGAAGAAATGCTTATTGCCATATGAACTCACAGAAGTACTATGCAAGTATTGTGGACCACAGGATTACTTTCAGCCCTCAAAATGTGTCAGAAACATTGGGATATAATCATTTTTAAAGACCAAGTATTCTTATTTATTTATTTAAATTTGTATCACCGCCCATCTCCCCCAACGGGGGACTCTTATCTCTGACTGATAATAGCTTCAAGTCCCCTGTCATTGTATCTAGCAACCTGTGTGAATATAATTAGCTCTAGCTACAGATTTATTTGTTTTAGCCAATTAATTTGTCCTCATTAGCTCCCTTAGAAACTTTACTGAACTATTTAATTCTTATTAATAAATGAATTAAGAAAATAATTCTGATGAATCCAAGAGACAGTGGGACGTCACACTATGACTACAGTATAAAGGAACCTACTCTCAATTTCTGTTGTGTTCTATTCCACTACTCATTCCCTGACTAGGTATTTTTCTTCCAGATTTGTTGGACTACTTCTTTTATAATTTAAAGTTGTCAAAAGTGTAGCCAAGGGAGTTTTATAAAAACTGTACCATGCTGACTGTATGGGAACATTTCTAAAAAAAAATCGTTGAGAGGGAGGAAGGTATTTCACTACCCACATGCTTCTGGCAATGCATCGTATCCAGCAAGATACAGTTTAGTCCTTTCTCAAATGGGTAACAATTGTATTCCCCACAGAACCCAGTGCATACCATTAGATCAATACTATTTTATGATGTGCATAGATCCACCTAGATTATGGCACATATGAGCTAGCAAAGTAAACATAACATGTAAACAATGGCAAAAAATATTATTTTCCCCCCCACAGGGATTACCTTGGGGATCATAATTTATGGAACTATTGCCGGTCACCAGAATCCATTGTGCCCTGGAATCTGACCCTCTTCTCTCTGCTGCTGATAATGAGTGGACTTCAACTGGTCTTGTGTGCCATTCAGGCAATCAATGGTCTCTTTGGAACTATCTGTGTAAATGTTGTGGGTGCTGTGGGGTAAGAATGCTTCCATATTCCAGTATGCCTGCTTCTCATTTTCTGTATTGATTTGCTTATTGTTAGCTTATTTTGTTTTCTTAAGTACTTACAACAAATTTACAAGAAGGCAGTTTCTCTCTGAATGTCAGGAAAGACTTTCTCGCAGTAAATTCAGGTTGACAGTGGAACCTAGGGAACTGAAATCTTCTCCTTCACTGGGTATGTCAACCAGAGGCTGGACAGCCATCTCTTAGTAATGTTTTAATTTTGCTTCATGCCCAGAGCAGGGGATGAGATTCAGTGGCCTAAATGAAACTTCTAAATCTATAATTTTATGTTCAGACAGGATACATCAGCCAGAGCTGAACAACACAATCCCCTTTGCCTGTCCTATGGCTTGTAATATGCTAGGTTGTGTAGAAATGGTCTAAGAAAAAAGCGATTTGCTTCCAGAACTGTGCAATAGAATTGCTACATGCTATTTATCAGACTCTTTTTTTAAAAAGTATTTCAAATTTATACACATGAGAAAAGCCAAAATCAATAGATATTGTAAAGCATGTCCATATGCTTATATATTACTTGTGTCATAATTTAGTTTGTCATAATTTAGTTTGTTTGGCCATGTGGCCCTTGGGACTATTTGGCCAATGTGGCCCTTGGGACTATTTCCATATTGGAATTTGTCCTTCAGACTCACCTTTTAGGTATCAAAGAGGGCTACTAGATTAGGGCTTACAGGGTAATTTTTACCTGGATTTCTTACTGCAGTCAAATGCTGTATAAATGTTAAACTATTACTAACATTAGCCAACATTTATTTTTCTTTGTTCTTTAGGGAGATGGAACAGTTTAAAGAAGATGATTGCAATATATCAGCTGTGATAACGCAGAAAATCCCTTCCTAGACTTTCCTCTTGATATGATGGGCCGAGTGCCTTTACATGAAACAGGTCCAGAATGAGGGGTCTTTTCTCATGATATAGGAGAACCACTTTTCCCTTCCTGAGCTTATTTCTCCTGTTGGGCTAGAGCGTATTTATTTTTATAATAAATTCTTTTCCAAGACAAACTCTTTGTGATAAGACCAGTTGCAACTTTTGGCTCCTTCCCTTCAAGAGGCAAAATTATTAAACCACTTGTCTATGGTTTGTTTAAAGATTGTCCATGCTGGAAATAAGTTGCTAATAATAATAATAATAACAACAACAACAATTTACAGGAGTGTGAGATAAAGATTCACATTTGGAATGTTTACAGACTCTGTATAGGGTTTTTTTTACTCTCCACTATTCCCTATTGTTTCTCAGTTACTGTTTATAATAGTTGCATGTTATTTTGTGTTGCTAGAAGTCAAATGGTATGCTCCTTCGTAGCTGTATTTACATGTTACTGTGTTAATATATAGAAATATTTCAGTTTTCCAACTGAACGCTTACTTTAAAACAGATCATATGAAAATAATAAACCATAATGGAATTATAACTTTGCAGTAGTATGAATGCATAATATGGACTGCATCTGCCTAGAATAAATCAGAAAATAGAGTCATGGTTTGTTTTAGGCTTGATTTAAGAGGAAGCTTGTGTCCTGCATTCAGCGCTCTTTCAGATATAAATTCTGGGTCAGACTGGAAACAGCTCCAAATAATTGTGTTTCTACAATGTCAGCAGCGTTAGACAGCTGATTTATTTCTGTCTCAGCTGTGGTATAATTGAAATCAATGTAAAATGATTTCTCCATTATTGGGAAATCTTGCCCTCCCCCTATTCCTGAGCTGATCACTGAGTCTGGTAAAGTAAATGCTAGCTTTGAGGGGTTGAAGCTTCTGCTAAAGGAGCAGCCATGAGAGCTTAGGCAATTTCGTGCTTCTCTTTGGGAACACAGAATCCTTCCTTCCTTCCTTCCTTCCTTCCTTCCTTCCTTCCTTCCTTCCTTCCTTCCTTCCTTCCTCCTTCCTTCCTTCCTTCCTTCCTTCCTTCCTTCTTTTTGAATGAAGTCAGGATGAGGGATCTTTCTTACTGCAGATCCAAGCAATGATTTTCACTCCTTGTTTCTGGCATTTCAAGTCAGCTGAAGGGAAGCTAAATCTGTGATCCTCTTCCATTGCGTCTCCTTTTTTTTAATTAGAATTTTTCAGTACAATAAAAGTGTACACAATTAAAAGAAGATTAAGAAAAAAAATTAAGATTGAGAAAAAATATGTAGAAAATAAGAAAAAGAAAAATGAAAAAAGGAAGAAGGCTTGTCATCTTAATCTTCCCCCTTCGTCTTTGACTCTTTTTAATCCCCACCTCTTCCAATGCTTCTGATGATCTGGGGAGTGAAAACCTTGCTAGTGTTAAAAGGGACTCAGGTGGCTTGTTTAACTCAGACTATGAATGGGTGGTTTGCTAGCCATGTTGCTTGAAAGGGAGGATTCAGCAGTTGCAAATTCACCAAGCCTTTTAGCTTAAATTCATTAAGCCTTTTAGCTTAACAAACGTTTGTTATGTCAGTTTCCAGAAAATAGTCACTCTTTTTCTGTCAACCACTCTGCCTGTTAATTTGTTCTTTCAAGGCTGCTATAATCACCACTGTTCAGAGGTAAGGTAGGCCTTACTGCAGTTGGCTAACTAGAGTTGCCATGTATGAACACAAGGCACAAGTCAAAAGGTGTAGCTTTGCTTTCCCCCTCCCACTTTTTTCCCAGAAAAAAAATGTACTTCTGCTTTCTGTCTTGTGTGGCACATCTCACAGAGCAGAGGTTTTAGCATTTAAAATGGGGACAATTTTCAAGTATCAGCCTCCTTTCCCTTCCTTCAGTAATGATCATTTACTTTTAATGTGTAAATAGCACGCTGAGTTCCACACTGTAAATGTGACCTATTTTGCCTTGCCAGATGGTAAAGGGACAGTGAGTGCTATTCCAGAATTTGTGGGCTTCCTGCCTGCACTTGGCATAGCCCACTAGATAAGTTGGTTTGCCCCATTTGCAAATAGAGCCGTGGCCTATAGTCTACTAGCCTCAAGGAAGCATTAGTGTTTTGGACTGCCACACATGAAGAGAATTTGGCCGAGGTGGCCTCACCGGTCAGATGAGAAACCATGGACACTGATCCAACTCTACCAATTTTCTCTTAAAGGCACAGGTGGTTTGAATCACTTTTGGCTTATAAGAAAACCTGACTTATGTCTGGCTCTTCTCTCAGCTGAGAACTTTCAGCTGCTTAATTTCTTTGCCTTGTGGTGACTTTCAAGACATGGGAGCAAGGGCAGATATGCTGGCAATCCTGGTGAAGCATTTTGGGTATACACCACTACAGCTTCAGCTACTATTTTATTGCTGTTTTGATTTCAGTATTGTTCTGACGTTGATAGAATTATCAATCTCCAAGCTTGTGTTTTATATCCTAAGATTTCGGTGTATAGACTCAAATTAAGAATGTTGTGCTGAAAGAAACTTCTGCAAATTATTAAAGTGGTTTTCTTGTTTTGTGTAAATTTGCTAGATGTGATAATTATGCCTTGTGATTCAGATTTACCAAAAAACAAACCCTGCTTCTTTAGTTTGAATGCTTGTCAAAGGCCATTGCATTTTAGTCCAAAGTAGTTTATTTTAAATATGTTCCATTAATTTAAATGGGCCATATTTCCAATTGCATTTCAAATGACATTATGACTTTAATCTCCCTATCCATCATAGGAACATAACCCTTGCTTGCTGTCATGCATTTAAGAATTGGATCATTTTTGCAAGATATACAGTTTGCATTTGTATACAAAGTATGTGCTTGGTTAAAGGTACATATGATGGAGGAAAATTCATTTTAGTGTGTTGTGAATACTGTTCTAACTTGGCCCTGTATCTGTTACTAAAACCTACCTTCCTCAATAAGGCCAGTATTTTGAAACAAACAAAAAAAATGCCAGTTTTGCATCTCTGCCACACACAATTTATCTAGTCTTTTATCCTGCTCCATTTCTTTGACCAGCTTAGCTAGCTGTGCTTGATTCGAGTTTCACCACCTAGAGAATATTACTTAACCACTATCGTTTTTATGCAAACATGTGTTTCAAAGTCCTTGCTCTAGCAAACATTCCTAAACATGTGGATAACCAGAAGTTCAGTGGCATCAGTAGACAGAGTTACCATGTTAATATTTCATAAATTTCTTAAACTTCTAAGAACATATCACAGTATAAATTTTGTATTGGTTGTACAACTGTTTAGATTTCAATATTTCAGTAAAGAATCTGGGAAACTAGTTTGCTAAGGATCCTTAAAATTCTCTCTTAGAGGCTTCTAATATCCTGTCTATAAATCTTTCATTATTACTGCCCTTCATGTTAGGGCAGCTCTTAGCAATCTTGGCTCTTCCATATATATTTGGACCACAATTCCCAGAGTGGTTAGTGTGGCTAAAGGCTAAATGTAACTTAAACCTTAGTAAAACATATACCACATATCTTTTTATCTTGAGAAGCTTCAAGTGTATAGCACTTCTAGTTGATTTATTTTATAAGAATATAACTGAGAGCTTATTACTTGATTTTAACAATGAAAAATATCAGTTAATTTTTATGAATATATATACAGTAAATACATGTTGTTTTTTTGTGAATATATTGGTTGAGCATCAGTACAGGCATATTTCCATCATGCCAATATATTACAAAAAGTCCAGTGATCCCATATCCCCTCTTGAGAGAGGCACCCAAAAATGTTAATTACAGGTCCCAGAACTCAACTCAGTGTTTGTCCTCAGCCTTTCTCCAACCACAGTCTATGCTTTTATGCATAGTCAGCTTGATGTCATCATTCTAGCTCAAAAGAAGAAGGAAGATAAAGCCTGATTGTCCAACAGTTCTTCCCTCCCACCCCCATTGTTCCAACAAGTAGTTCTCATGGCAATTAAAGGCCCTTCTCCAATAAAGCACTATCTATTAATTCTTGACCAAGCAGAAAACTACATGAGCATGACATTTGCTACTCCATTACCGATTCCATTTGCTGCCTCTGTCCTGGCTCACTACTGATAGGTGGTCTCCTGATTTTGGGCATGTACCATATGATATGGAAAGCAACTGATTAAAAAAAATGCCAACTTCCACTTTCTTCCATGCTTTGTTTAGGAGGCAAAGTGTGTGTGTGGTGGTGGTGGGGGAGTGTTGGTCCCATCATTTTAGTGTTCTACTATTTCAGCCTGTTACACCATTTCACTGTACAGTAGTGCTATTTCACCATTACAACATTTGACAGTTACACTATTTCAACCCCTGACAATTAGATTTCCTTAGATTTCAGATTCGGTCAAAGTGGGGAAAAGAAAAGAACAACAGGGAGAGTTTAATCAAACAGATGTTCAGCCAACTGGTAGATCAAATTGCAGAGTGTTATAAGTCCTAAATGTTACCTTTGAGCCGTATGCTGAGTGCTTCCAAACAGCAATGCTATGGTGACAGGCTTTCTTTTCTTTTTACAATATGGATAATTGGCAAACTGTTACAGCTGAAGCAACATTTTTTTCTGTCTTCGTATTTTATCAAATGTTATCCAAATATATAAAGAATAGTAAAATTGATAACCGTTCCTGTGAGAGCCTCATCAACCTTTCCAACATGAGACACTCATATCTCTATCCATATACATTTTATATATGTATATATATAAAATAAAATGTAAATGGATAGAGATATGAGTGTCTCATGTTGGAAAGATTGATGTGGCTCTCACAGACCCTTTTTAAGTTATTTTTCAGTGATAAACTAAAGGACAAATGTTACCCTAGAATGGCAGTGAACTATTAAGATTGTCCTGGACAATAATGTTTGCTGTGTACTTTTGAAATGGGATTTTCAGCTCAAAGCAAACACACACTCTGCCAGCCTTCACTCGTATAGATAATGTCTGTATGAGCACTTACAAGTGGCTGTTTCACAGATCCATTTTGCATGGATTTAATGCTGTGTATAAAAAGCCAAAATAAGGTGTTAAGCATCTAACAGATCTTTCTTTGTAAGAGTCTCCACCTTCCCAGTATAACAATAACCTCTGAAGAGTTGCAGACTTTGCTATTAGCAGATCCCTTCTTGATAAGAGTCTCCTCCTTCAGACAACACTGTAACCAACTACAGTAGTAGATGGAGGAAGTCCAGGACCAGTCATATTGTTAGGCAAAGTGAAGCAGATGGTCGAAGATAGCCACGGGGTGTGACAAAAGAGCTGTGTGCCATGCAGCCTGCCCTGTGCCCTTTTTGGCAAAAATTCAACCATAAATCCAATTTACATTTTTATATTAAAGGATTGATTATGTGCCATCAAGTCATTTTCAACTCCTAGCAACCACATAGATAGATATTCTCCATGACTACCTTCAGCTCTTAAAATGGCGCACCCATTGCCACTGCAACTGGGTCCATCCACCTACTTGTCTTTCCTTTCACCTATCCCAGCATTAGAGTCTTTTCCAGAGAGTTAGGTGTTTGCATAATGTGTCCGAAATAGGATGATAATTTGAGCCTGGTCATTTGTGCCCTGAGTGAGAACTCTGGACTGATTTTCTACTTCAGAGAACAAAATCTCTTGGCCTACCTGGTTTCTTAGCCTCTCTAGCATACCAGGCTACGGGGAGTCCTTGTTTAACAGCCATTCATTCAGCGACTGTTCAAAGTTACGTCAGCACTGAACAAGGGGACTTACATCCTCGTAGTTGCGGCCATTGCAGCATCCCTGCAGTCACATGATTGTGATTTGGGTACTTGGCAATTAGCTCACAATTACAATGGTCAGTGTCTCGCAGTCATGTGATCGCCATTTATGATCTTCACAGCCGGCTTCCGACAGGCAAAGTCAATGGGGAAGCCAGCAGGAGGTTGCAAAAATGACAATCACATGACATTGCACTTAATGACCACGCACGATTCACTTAAAAACTGCAACTGGAACTGCCAGAACTGCCGTCATAAGTCAACGTGGTCACGTGATATCATGCTTTATGACCGCATCGCTTAGTGACAGAGCTCCGGTCTCAATTATTGTCATTAAGCGAGGACTACCTGTACTGAGTTTTGAAGGGTGTCTCACCTTCATAAAGTCTATTGTAGGAGTGATAAAATAGTCACTCCAACTAGTCCTATCTGCATCCTTGACCTGGAAACTTCCTGCAAGCTAAGCTTATCTTTGTTATTTTCTTGGCATATAGGCACAGTTTTAAAACAACATGCTAGATCAACCAACAACATTTTAATTTTCTAGGGAGCATTCTGGGAAGTAAAGATGTGGCTTCACTTTGCTTAATGTCACATGGGCGAGGGAATCTTGTAGGCAATAAAGACACAAAGAAGTCCATGGGTCCTAGTTATTAATTGCATCCTAAAAAGGTACTATCTTGAGTTGAACTCAACTCTTAGTGACTACTTAGACATTAGGGCTGCACATACTTTGAGAATGATTCTAGTACTAATAGAGCAACCAAAACATGCAAATAAACTAAGAAGTGCAAAGTAAAATCCAGTTTCTTTCAAAGCAAGTTCCCTCAGGATGCTCAAATTTCATTTGCAAAGATAAAAGCTGTGCAATTTCTGAGTTTATGAATGCTTTTCCTCAGAAAAAAACGCTGTCAAGCTTTGAACTGGATAGTTAACCAGAAAGACTAACTGGCTGTGTTCAGACAACCTGCTTAACCAGTTTGAGAGCCAGGAAAGAGCTAGCATGATATGCAAACTCCCAAACCTAGTCAGCATTCAGGTTAGAAAGGGTTGGTTTTACTTCAAAACAGCTCAGAGGTTAGTTGTGGTTAACTAACCTACCTCTGTTAGCTATGTCATGTGAACTGGAACAAGAGAGTAAAACAGTAAATCCTCTGTTATTGGCACAAAGATAAAGCCTTACAGCAGCTTGCAAAAACGGGCCGCTCCAGGAACTTGCCTGCATTGTAAACCTTTATAGAGTCCTCACACATTGTTAAAACAAGTGCACATTTTTCAAGAAGTAAAGTAGTGACCATCTCCCACTTCCCTGTGTGTCTGATTGGAGGTCTTTGCTCCATATCTGATCTGTGCATCTGAGACTGTGCTCTGCTGACACAAAGGCATAAATAATTCCCTCTGGATCTAGTGGCTGACTAGATCTGATGTCACCCAAACACAACTGTTCGTGATGCGAATAGTAAATGGAAAGCACCAAAATGCTATAAAATGCAGTCTGAGCATTAGCAATATCAGACATGCCATCCTATCTAGTAGTTTTGGTTGAAAGTGTTGCAGAGGAAGACATTTACTGCCCTCTTGTGACTTGGTTCACAGTCCTGGCTGTGTTGAGAGCTTTTTTTACTATTCTCTGGCAGCTGTGTCTTTTATTTTGGGTTTATTTTAGCAATTTTATTTATTTGTTTGTTTGTTTGTTTGTTTGTTTATTTAAAAGTTGTGCGCCCCCAGAGTCATGTATGTGAGATGGGTGGCCATATAAATCAAATAATGGGATGCTTTTTTTTTGGTTTCTTGAGAGAGGAAAACCCATGAAAGGACTTGTGACAGCTCAGTTCTTGCCATTTCAAATGGATCTGATCTGATGGAGAATCTACACTCTTGTAGTGTCGTATCCTGATACAAACCATTCACTGGGTTGAAGTACATAGAAATATTAAGAAGTATTTTATTGCTTGATGTAATGGTATGTGGGAATGACCTTGGGAGATGGGGGGAGGGGAAGAGATGCTGCCTAGGAACAGTCAGATAAGAGACAGCATAGCCCACAGCTGCAAAATGGGCAGGGCAAGAGGCTCAGAAAGGACCCTCCTTAGTTTTTGGGGCTGTAAAGGAAATGGTGTGAGAATCATACTTTCAGACTTGGAAGATTCTGTTCACTTTACAATAAAGTAGAATTAGCTTATCTGGCCTTGTTTCCTGCCTGGTCTACCTGGTAAGGCTAACACTTAGTGTGCTTGAATGTTTATTGCTGTGTTTATTTGCAGCCTGCACAGATTAAAATTCTGGGATATGGAGTTTATAGGCTGTTCCATTTTTGGACAGAGAACTGAGTGGTGAGAGCAAGCTCCGTTGCTTCAGTCTGCTTTCAGTATGTGCAGAGGGTCCGTTGTAGAAACTAAGGAACTGGAAGAGCAAAACACCTTTTCCCACCTAACAACTTCTAGAAGTAGGCTGACCATATTTACTTGAGACAAAAATGGGACATTGGGATGGCAAAATGGGGTAGGCCTGGGTGACGGGCTGGATTGGCAGGCAGGAACTTCTCCAGTTTTCTCGGGCTGGGAATCTTTGGATTCCTTCATTTGCAAGAGGCAAGGCTGGGCTGGAGAGTCTAGTGAACGGTTGTCCCTGACAAGCCATTACTCCTCTGGCTGTGCTTTTACGTTCTTTTCTTCCCACCATTTCAAGGCAGGAGCCAATTGGATCACCCTTTGATCACCGCTTATCAGCTGATCCTGTTTTTTTCTTTTTAGGTTCTCCCCGCCCCGGGGTTGAGCTCTGCAGCCTTTTCCCCCCTGTTTCTGCTGAGCTCCCCCTCCTTCCACTCAAAGTCAGACTGCATTCTGAAAGGTTTGCGGGAACTTTCAAATTTTTAAGTAAGGTTTTTAAGAAAATGGGACAAAATGGACATTTATATTAAAATGACGGGATGGTCTGGAAATGTTAAAAAAACGGGACTGTCCCGTTCAAAATGGGACGTATGGTCAGCCTATCTAGAAGCATCTATTTCAGTTTTATAAAAACAAATGGAAAAAAATGGAAGGCAGTTTGGTGACCCACCACCAGTGGCGAAGGATAATTGTAAACTGCAACAATATGCAGTATCCTCTAGGGAGCACACAAGTGGGTTGGAGCCAGATAAAGTCAATTCTACTTAGTTCCCATTGTAATTAGTGAGAAGTAAGCTATAAATACTCACAGTTATTTCAGTGGGTACTAGCAGAAACCAGCTGTCAGGATGTTACCCAGTGTTCTTTCTTTCCTTGTATTTATATAGCTCTGGCAGGAATGCCATTTCATTTTCATTTACCCTAGTGATGAGGGATCAGTGGTCCTCCAGATGTTGCTGGACTACATCTCCCATTATCTCTGGGAGGTGAGATAACAATTCACCATGTTATGGCAGTTGGTCTTTTGGATCTAATTTGGTCTTCTTCAAAGATTTATACTGGTCTCAGCACACAGCAATTAGAGATTGAAGCCTCTTTGAAAGCTTCAATGGCCCTCACCTCTCCAATGCCAGAGCTTTGATACTGTAGAGGAATAAGAAAAAAAAGAGCTAGTTTGGTGTAGTGGTTAAGGCATGAGGCTAAAAGCTGTGAGTTCTAATCCTGCCTTAGGCACAAAGCCAGTTGGGTGATGTTGGGCCAGTCCCTCTCTCAGCCCTGGGAAGAAAGAATGGCAAATCACTTCCAAAAATGTTGCCAAGAAAACTTCAGGGACTTGTCCAGGCAGTCACCAGGAGTCAATAATGACTTGAATGCACCCATTAAAAAAAAAAACATAAAAAAGGAAGCCTGGAGAACGTTTTGGAAGCTCACCCAGTCTGCAAACACACTTACATTTTCCTTTCATTGGTTCCAACAGGAAAGGGAAATATTAAGTAATTGGAATAGGGGGGAAAAAAGGGATTATGTTGTTCCTTTCCTATCTTTGCCCCAGCAGCGTACATCCAGAAGGGCTGTGGATATACTTTTAGATATTCTTGCTTCTACCAACAGAATTATCTGCCATAATGATTCCAAATCATATTGCTAACCATTTAATCAACATTAGTAGTTTATTATAATACTGGCTATCTGTATCCATTACATATTTTGATTTCTATCCCTCCTTTTCTTTGAAACCTCAGTGTGGCTTGGGGGATTACCTTCATTTTATCCTCACAGCAACAATCTTGTGAGATAAAAATTAGGCTGAGAGAGAACAACTGCCCAGCCAATCATTCAGCGACCTCCATGGTCAAGTGGGATCTTGAATCTGGGACTCACTGTCCTGAATCCAACACCTTTACCATTATGCTTTCTCCTGAGAGAGAAGGGCAGGTGGGATAAAATACTAGAATAGGCTTCTTAAGCAAGTTCTTTCTGTACATATAAAATAGCTAAGTTTGTTTTTGCAGGCCTTGTTTTTCTTTGATGGCATTTAATACAGAGAAGTGAAGGTCATTTTTCCCCTCACCTTATTTTTCCTCTTCTACATCTTCATTCCAGGAAAAAAAAGTCAGCTGCTTATTTTTGTTTGGACATGCCCATAAACTACTGATATGGACTCATTCACTTTCCCTCCCTTCTTTTCTTTTGGTGGAACTGGGAGGAATTACAAAGCTTTTGTTCATATTTTATAACCACAGTCCAGTATTACGTCCTAATGTTTTGAAATTGGCTTGTTCCAATTTGTCATCATTCAGACTAACCACAGTTTGTTTCAAATGTAAGCCTAAACTGTGCTTAGTTTAAAAGGGAAACAACAGCTTCTGATTTCAGCTGATGCACATAGGATTCAAACATAGGTTAGCATCAGATCAGCAAGTGAACAGCAAGGTGCTTGAACCAAAATAGCATGTTCTTATATGGACTTGGCTGTGTGTTTGCATACCCCACCCAGCTAGAAAGCTTGGTTCATGAGCATATAATAAAAAATAAATATAGCACCATTACTCCCACCATGCAAAGTTCTTTAATGAGGTTCCAGGTTTAGTGTATGGTTCAGAAATCCAAAATAGCTGCCATTCTGGATTGCTCTAATTTGCACCAATTTACAGAAGTCCAAGATGGCAGACATTTTGGGATTCAAATGAAATAGCGTCTTAATTAAAGAGCTATACATGGCGTAAAAAAGGGGGCATCCTCTCCAATGCATTGAAGGCAATTCTGCACCATAGCCTAAGCTTCTTCTGTCCCTACTGCTCTTGGCTGTTCTTGAAACTGACTTTAACCATTTTAATCTGGATTATAGAAGTTTGACAAAGGAGCTGAGTTGGTGCTACACCCACCACAAGTCCTGAGTGTTTGTCCCCTGGTTCCTGCCATTCCCACCAGCGCAAGGAAAACATTGTGCTCTGTGTGGACAGGTCTCCTAATGCCTGCTTTTTCCTTTGAGGGATTGTTCTCTAGTCCTTATTTCTTTCCTTTGTTTTCCCAGATGTTTGCACACATGGATGCCTCCATACTCTCTTCCCAGGATCACTCCTTCAACATTAGCACAACCCCTTTTCCCCTTTTGTTGTACCATCATTGCTTCAGTGCTGTTATGATTACAGGTAGTCCTCGCTTAATGACTATTTGTTTAATGACAGTTTGGAGATACGATGGAGCTAAAAAGTTACTTATGACCTGTCCTCAAAGTTATGACATTGCACCATCCCCATGGTCACATGATTGCAAGTCAGGCACTTGGCAACTGGCTTGCATTTACAACTGGTTGCAGCATCCTGCGGTCATATGATCACAATTTACAACCTTCCCAGCCAGCTTCTGACAAGCCGTATCAATAAGGAACCATTAATTCGCTTAACAGCTGTGGTAAAAATGGTCATAAAATCCAGTCTGGTCATGTGATGCCTCGCTTAATGACTGCATCACTTAGCAACTGAAATTCTGGGCCCAACTGCAGTTGTTAAGTGAGGACTACCTGTAAAGCAAAGGGAATAGGTGTTTTTTTGGTTCTATGCTTCACTGTAGGTCCATGAAAACTTTGTAGCATGTGATAAGTGATAAGCTTCTTCAGGAGGCAAGACAAAATGGGCAAAGAAAGTTCTTTGACTTGAACAGGCCATTCTTGGATTAACTGCAATCTGATTTTTGAAAAGGTAGCTCCTGACCACCAGAGAACGTAGAAGCTGGACATCCCAGGACAAAATGGCTGCACAGGATAGTGACCAGCCCCTGGAGGGAAAGGGGCAGGCCAGATGCTGTAGCCAATCAGACCTGAGGCTTGTACTAGATTAGTAGGAAGCACTGAAGACTATCAACTTGGTAAGATTTAAGATGATTCTTAAAGCTGAAAGCGTGGGTCTTCCCTGAAGCTTTTACCGGAGTGTGTTACATTGAACAAAGCCATTGTCTATTTAGTGACAACACTCCGCCGCTACTCAGTGATACGACTCCTATTTTCTCTCTCCAAGGAACAAGTGAACAACATTTTATAAATCAACACATTGGACAGGAAATTTAAATCAATTTCTATTTATTTATTTTTCTTGTACAATAATAAAGAAATACTTTGTTTTTTAAAAAAGAAACAAACTCTGGATATAACTGTTTGTTCTGACTGATTTTCAAGCATACACATATGTATGCAAATTATTCTACACTGAAAACAAATGCTCACACAAGATGGCATATAGCATAACAAATTGATGTAAATAAAAAAAGTATTAAAGTATTAGCACATAAATGAATGTAGTGTATTAGGAAAACAGAAATATTTGTTTTACCATCCATTTCCATTCCTGAAAACAGGTATGTAAATTCTCCAACTCTTTAAAAAAAAAAGCCTTTGCTTTTCCAATGCTTTATTTTCAATCAGTTTCACTTCCAATACAGCAGTTTTCAAACATCTGCCTTCAGGGAATCCTTTTGCACTTGGCATATTAACTCCTTCCAGTGGTTTAGAGGAATAATTTTCAAGTGCACACACTGTTAACACAAGGCTTTGGCCAGGCCTGTTGGATCTCACTTTTCCCTTTCATGAGCTTAAAACGAACTCTGTAATTCAACCAATACTACAATATCTGTTGCAGCACGAAAGGTTTCCTTATTCTATTACATTTTTAATCCCATCTTTTTGCCATGGACTTCATGGTAGCATATATGGCACTTTCCTTTACTCTCATAACAAACGTGTGACGTAGGACAGGTAACAAAACAAGAACCTGGATCTGAGTCTACTGAATCTTAGTTCAGTAATAGTCACTAGACACCATGCCAGCTTTTCTCACTGCACATTAGGAGGCAAGTTCACTTTAATGAAAGTTAATTTGTAGTTAGATTGGGATTTTTAATATAGTTCTAAGAAACTTCAGAATTCCCAAGAACTCCGTTTGAAAAACAATGACCTCAAATATTCCCCTGACTCAAGATAACGAGTTGCTACCAATATCCCATAACTTGTATATAATAGGGATTTAAGTGTGCCTTTCCCAAGCTCAAAATCCTTGATCGGCAGTATGACTGCTCTACTACTACATTTTTCATGGTTGACAGAAGTCACTTAATGTAAAAAATGAAGTAACTAAATGCCACAAATCATAGTCTTGCACTGAAATTTTGTGAATAACTATTAGATCAGTAATAACTGTTTGCAAAGCAACCCTAAAATAACAAAAAGAGGGCTTTGCAAAACAATCAAAGTTCTGTCTCATTCAGTCTTCTCCATTTTTGCGACTATTGGGACCTCCCCCCACCCCGCCCCCAATCTCTACTACTAGATGCTTCACTCCTTAAAAATAACAGTTCTGGCAGTTAAAACAAAACAAAACAATATTAGCTCCTTTTGTTCTAATGCTGACTTTTTTTCATCAGTTGTATGAAACCTTCATAGGTTAACCTATTCAATTTATCTTTATTACACTATAGTTCTAAACCAGCCTTACCCTCACCTACTGCCTTCTATATGGCCTAGATCTGCCACTCCCAGAATTTCACTGGTCACATGGGACTGAATTCTGGGAGTCATAATCCCAAAAGACTTGCAGGGCTCTGAACTTGCCAGTCAAAATACTTATGCACACCTATTTGGAAGGTATTCCCACTGAGCAGGTCTTAGAACTAGGTAATTGCACTGAGGGCTGCAAACTTAGATCAAGCATATTGCTAGTAACAATGCAGCTTTTTTTCACCATAGAATGGTTAAGCATTATTTTTATTTAGCAGATCTGGGCTCCAAAAATCCACTAGATACAAAAGATACAGAAAATGGTAGTTCTTTTGCTGGCATCTAGTGGTCATCCAATTTTTTCAAGCATTGTTCTGGTAGCCCTATGTTTGCACCATTTACCTTCAGCATGGTGAGGAATAGAAAAAAAAAGAACAACAATATCATTTTCTCACAAGTCTTCCACATTCACTTCTTATTTATGTACTTCAATTCCAGAGTTACCACAGGGATGCCAATAATCAGCATCCCTAGTGATCTCTTCAAAGGAGAAAGTATACACAGAATTGCCTCTTCTACTTATAAAAAGTATAGCATTATTAGATTTAGACTGCAAAAATCTAACTCTAGATCACTAAATGGCAGCAAAAAATAGTGTTTTCTGTATCTCCTTGCTGTCATTTAATGATCATTTGGATTTTTGCAGGCCAGCTATTGCAAGCTTCAGTGAATGGAAAAATACATTTTCCCATCTGCTGGTTCTAAATGAGGTTTGCTGCAGTTCTCTGGAGTGGTGAAAGGTGAAAAGTCCCCTGTGCAAGCACCGAGTCATGTCTAACCCTTTGGGGGGACACTGCTTTCGCAACATTTTCTTGGCAGAGGGTTTTTCAAACTGTGTTTTGTGGAACCCTAGCGTTCCATGAAGGTATGACAGAGTTCCATAAGATACTATGGGCAAATCCCACCCCACCCTCAGAAACTCTCAAATAATCTATTACTAGTGTCTCTTGATTAGGGGTTCTGGGATTTTTTTTTAATTAACAGGTTCTGGAGCCAGAAAATGTCTGAAATCCCTGGTCTAAGGGTTGAATTTTGCTTCCCTGCCAATCTTTGGTATCATATTGGACTAAGACAATATTCTCCTTTCTGCTCCAAACTCTCTCCTAGACTCAGTTGGGGCCTTGGGTGAAGTTTGGTTCCTTCTCTAAACCACTTCTACTTTAAATGGAAGTAATTCCAATTCATGCAGACTACCTCCTGAAAAACATTTAGAAGGGGGGAAATTATATCACGTACACAACTTGGAAGAATTCTTTTGGTGGACATTTTTGGTTGTATAAACTGGAAGACAATCTTGGCCACAAACATGTTGGAACTGGTAATTCAAATATAAATGTATTTGATCTGATCCTTCTTTAGACTAAGTGAGCTGTCTTGCTAGATTTATTCCACCTGGAATAAGAAAGCTATCTATTGCCAATTTACTCCAGCTAGGAGCCCAGTCTGTCACAGCAAATATTACTATGAATGTCATAAATCTGTAAATCTACAGAAGTCCAGAAATTGTCAAGTGGTCTGATGCTGAGTGATTTATGGCAGTGTTTCTGCAGCTTGCCAGTGAACACAAAAACACTGACCATGCAACAAAGTGAGATTTGGATCTGCCTTTAATAACTTCCTGTTTTTCTAAGCAGGTAAGAAAAAAATCAAGAAAGAAGAAACTTGTTCACATAGCTAAAATAGTAAACATCTTAGGAGTGTCTGGTTTTCATATTAAGGCTGATAATCTCTAAATAGTGGAAACATGCAATAACATTGCTTAAAGACAAATATCTTGCTCTCTTAATGATTAATCCTATATGTTAAGTGAGCAAGCAAAAGGAAAAAAAAAGTCCTTTAAAATAAAAGGGAAAGAATGCCCATTGATGGAAATTATTTTCTAGTAGGTGCAAGAATCTGCTAGAACAAACTAATCTACTTACTTATGTCTGCCTACCCACCCACCCCTTCCCTTATAAAACAAAGACAAAATATTTTCTGGGTCAAATATTGAAATTCACAAATATTGAACTTTGCTTTTTTCTATCACTCATGATTAAAGAGCTGTAAAAAGAAAACTAGCCTGGTGCATTCAGAACAAACACCTTCAAGCAAACAATTCTCCCACAAAATAGTGTTCACTGACATTTAATTGATCCACTGGGGTAATCCCCAGAATTGACTTTGTAATACTCCAGCACTGCTATCTGCATTCTCTCCATAGCCATTCTTCAACCTAACTTACTGACTTCAATCTAACTTCCATTTCACCTGCCTTTTCTTCGCCAAGTTGGAAAATAAGGGGCATATAACCCAGTCTACTGCCCAGTTCTGTAATATGGTAATTAGCGTTTATCATTATGCCTGAAGCATAGCAGTGTGCTTCACCTCTTTGTTTGCTCTGCATATCACTGATTAAGAGGCTTATATTAATTATAATGCCTTCCATAAAAAGATGATTCTTTCAATAAAAAAAGCTTAATGTTCATAGATTATAAATAAAAACAATTTAAAATACTTAAGAATCTCAGGACGTCATTTGCATTTCAGGGAAAGTGAGCACTTGAAGTCCTTGATGCATTCTCAGTCCCAAATATCAGCTATTTAATAATCTTTATATGAATATAGCTAGGAGTACACCAACTATAGGCTTTGTCCCATATGCCAGAAGTAAGAAGCAAGTGGCTAAGAAGTTAAGCACCTTTGCCACACTGACAAAGAGATGTTGGCTTTCACCTAACTGATAATAAAGTGAAGCTTTTATTTCTAGCTTGTAAAGTTTGATCAACAAAATGCATTATTATTAAAAAGAAAAAATATGAGGTTCTACAAAATTGTTACTGCATTCAATAATGTGACACTTTTGTCCAGAATTCTGAAATTGTGTTTTGCTAGTTATTTGTTCAGTTTGTATGTGACACAACAAAGTTTATTGTTTCTATGATTCACTGTAACATAGTCTTTTAAACAGCTACATATAAAGTGTACTTCTTTAAAATGAAATTTTAAAAAAAATGTAACATGTATAATTGCATTTGTTGTTTTCTATATAGTTTTAAAATGGCAGCAATTAGTACCAACCTGGTTGATTTTATAATGCAGTGGTAGCGTAAAAAACAATAGCTAAAACATTTCACTTTTATTGAAAGTACTGCTTACTAGAAACCATAGAGCAACTGAAAAAGTCCCAATAGTACTGTTTGTGCTTTGCAAGTTTTTAAAAAGTTGCTCTGTGGCTGACTTGGAATTAAAAAGAAAAATGCTGTTTTCCCTACAATGTCAATTTATTTAAAATAATGATTTTTAAAACTCATGTAAATAACAAGCATTTGGTGCAATGACCATTAAATATTATCATAGAGCTGTATCTGACTGTGTGCTAGGTTTTCAGAACCAAGCTAATTTCTTCAGTCTATAGCTTCTTACAGTCACCACTCTTTCTTTTCCTTAATTACACACTTAACTGTGTGTTACTGATGACTGTTAAGTTCAGACGTGGTACAAAAAAACCCCCTTTGTGTCCTCAAAACACATCTATGAAAACTTACATTTATATCTATAAGTAATTCTACTCCTTAAAAATAGGTGTATGTGTGTATATTGAGTTCATATATATTTCAAACGTAAGTTATAGTCAATGAAATCCCAATCAAGATTCACTGACATACAAAGGGGCTGGAAAAGTCAGCAAAGGATTAGGCTGGTTACCTGAGGGGCTTGAGGACGCTTGGCCTTAAATTCTAGAGGGAAAGGAAATGTTGGGTTATCAGTTACAACCAGGTGAGAAAAGGTTCGTTTTTGTTGAGGACTGATTCCACATCACTAAGAATGGGGATCAGGTCTTCGGACTCTAATGTCCCAAGGTCAACATTTGTTCCTGGAAGACAGTCAAGGAAGTCAGGAAAGCGGGTCTGTTGGGAGTTGATATTCATGGGAGTCTGTGCTACATTATCTCCTGCAAAAGAAAGAGAAGAAATAATGAAGTAATAGCTTCTCAAATAAGAAGTTACTTGGCCCAAAGGGCCAAACTTCAGTTAGCCATGTCTAAATGTTTTTGTTCCCTATCTCCCAATCCAGACTTTCAGGGATGGGGGTAAAGGGCTGTTTTACATTTTGACATCTGATTTGACATGATGGTCTCAGACATGTGGTGGTGCTATATGGCTGTCTGTACAACATGCTTACCCATTGTTTATTTCATCATGATTTTCATGCCCTTGTTGTTGTTTATTCGTTTAGTCGCTTCCGACTCTTCGTGACTTCATGGACCAGCCCACGCCAGAACATCCTGTTGGTCCCCCCCTCCCCAGGGACGAGTCTGTCACCTCTAGAATATCATCCATCCATCTTGCCCTTGGTTGGCCCCTCTTCCTTTTGCTTGCATGCCCTACTAAACCATTAACTAACCACACAGCTTGGATTCACATGTTAGGCTAAAATATTTTGCTCAGCATGTTGTACAAACCCAGCTACTATTAAAAATAAAGTTCATTCTGGTCAATGTAAGAATGACACTGCTTTGTTGATCATGTGAACAACATTTTACACACACACACACACACACACACACACACACACGCACAGTTCCAAGAATGCTGTCTGTGTTGTTTTGCCATAGGAATGCATGGTAATAAGGAAAGAGACCTAGGAATGATCAACCTTGCAGGTTTTTCCCTATCAAATGAAGAGTTATGATCAACTAAAAGAGTACCATGTGTTCATTTTCTGGTATTTTATTCTACTGTCCTCTGTGCCTGTGTGAAAGAAGACATAGAAGAGGGAGATTCAAATTGCTAAATGAAGCTATACTACACTTTCCCCTTCAATATTGGTGCAAAAGTTGGGGGTCTTCTTGGACTTACAGCTCCTGCTCAAGGAACAAGTTGCAGCTGTGGCTAAGAAGCCCTTTGCAGAAATCCATCTTGTCTGACAATTGTGTCCTTACCTGATAGTCACTCATGCTTTCGTCACCTCACGCATGGACTACTAAAATGTACTCTACATGGTACTGCCCTTGAAATTATTCAGAAGCTGCAACTGGTCCAGAATGCAGCAGCACAGGCAATTATGAGTGTGTCTCTTCAGAGGTATTCTCATGAAATACCTTTGCTCTGTGAGTTATCTGTTACCCAAGCTTCTGGGTGCAATTCAAGGTACTGGTTATTGCTTTATAGCCATGCTTATAGCATCTCCTCAAGGCACAGAACCTGGTTATCTAACGGAACATCTGTCTTCCATGGCTTCTGCCCCATCTGTATAATCAGGCAGAATGGTTGTTTTTCTTATGGTATTTGGATGGGGTTGTTTCTTTGTGTCTTTTAAATATATTTCATTATAGTTTTTGCTACATACAGCTCAAAGTCATTGTGGAGTTGAACAGCCTTATACATTTCTAAAATAAATATAATAAAATAATACAATTCTAAAATAAATGTAATACAATAAATGTGGGGACCAAGCTTGGGAGAATATTGCCTGGTGAAAACTTCATTTAGCCTCATTCATGGCTCTTAAGTAATATTGAAGGCCTCTTTTTAAAGAACTGGATTTTTTTTTTTAGAATTTTTATCCCACCTTTATTATTTTTATAAATAATTCAAGGCGGGGAACATACCTAAATATTCCTTCCTCCTCCTGTTTTCCTCCACAATAACAACCCTGTGAGGTGAGTTGGGCTGAGAGAGAGTGACTGGCCCAAAGACACCCAGCCGGCTTTCATGCCTAAGGTGGGACTAGAACTCAAGTGACAGATCCTTGTCTGCATTAGGTACAAAGAGGAATTTAACCACGGTCTAGGAGGTTGAAGTAAAGTTGTTGAATATATCCCTAGTAATGGAGAACATAGATGTTAATTCATTAACTGATGCTTCATTAGGGATGGTATAATTTTCACATACTGCCTGCCTAAATATTACTTCTGGAATATCCCAAATATCTCAGGCTCTAATAATATGAAAGGGGCAAGGGAAAAATGTACTGAGAAATAGTCTGAAAGGCCACAGTCCAGCACAGAAAGCTCAGGATTTTATGATAATCAATCAGAAATTCCAGCAGTAGCCTTTTATACTAAGGTGCCAATAAAATATGCCTTTATCAGTGCAGATAATCTTAAAAACTCATGATACTATTGATGTCTAAAGGATTTCTAAATTATTCTCGAGCACCTTTCATGAAGAATAGATTTAAAAGTCAGGCCTTTAGGTCAGTACTATCATGGACTGATCAGCTAAAAAGAAATAAATCTCTGATCCTGTGCAAAATATCTGTTCCTCACTTCTGATCACCAATACCATCACCTGCCTAACAGGGAATTGTTGTACTTAATGATAATAGTATTTAAAGTGGGGGAAGGAGAGGAGAAGGCAAACGGATTCTGTCCACAAATCTAAAACAACCCCTTGGCTGCACACCCACGCTCACACAGACACTTTTAGAAGGATAACAAGATTCAGGGAGCACAGTTACAGAACAATTTAAGATTAAAATTGGAGGAAAATTGGGGTATAGATAAACTTGAGGGCTAAAATCAGGTCTTCTTGATTGCATACTGAGGCATGTGCAAATCAGTCCCTTAGCATGTTGGGATTCAATTCTTGCACAAATTAGAAGGTATATTTTAAGGACAGCTGGGCAATTGAATATGTAATTCAGGCAACTATAAAAGTGTCATTGGCTGAGCATATTGTTTATAATTTTGTTAAGAAGAAAAATATGCTTCTTGTTCATACCTGTGTCCATCTCATCTACATTGCTGAGGAAGTCTTCAGGTGTAGTTGGTATGCTGTAACATCCTAAGCCTAGGCCACTGTCTGTGCTCTGCTCCCTGGAATGGTATGGCCCACTATGAATTGAGACATGAAGAGTCCGTGGTCAAGACTGTGCTCATCAGATGTCTGTCCCCAGAATGGCTTATGAAATATGCGTCCAAATGGCTAAACTTTGGACTCTAAAGAGGTCTCAATGTACTCCAATATTTTGTGAATTCCCTTGTGATAGGTTGAAAACATCTATCTGTCACAGAATTTGGCAACTAGAAATCTTACTTTTGTTAAAATAAACTTTAAACAATACAATATAATCATTTTAGAACTCCTGGCAATTTGGTAGCCAGTGTATCATGAAAACTCAAAAAAGTCCAAAGGAGATAGGCCTAGGTCAAGGAGTGGGACCCTATCTCAGTGACAGAGTACATGTCTTGCATTCAGGGCCCACAGGTCAATCCCTACAATCATGTTTTTAAAAAGATCCGTGATGAGGTATCAATGTACTAAACCAGGCTTCCTAGACTTATCTCAGGTTCCAATTTTCTATCCCCCAATTCTACTGTTCCAATTAACTGCAGCTCCCAACCCTGCTCCCTTCCACTTCTCATCCTCCCTCTGTCACTGGTAGCCTTTGAAGAACACTTAGTAAACGCTGGAAAAACCGCATGTTGACCTGCATCTTCCATCCATATCTGTTCCCACATGGTCTTGGAACCAGCTACAATAATTGGGCAGGATACATGATTCCCAGTCCCAATTTCAGCTGAGGAAGTGTCAAATGATGCCAATTGTTTAAAAGCAAATAGCAATGTCAATCCAAATTTACAGGGGCAGAGAAACAGTACCCATGTGAAGATTTGCCATCTAGCATGGAAGTATTTTTTTTCCCAATTATACATAGGATAATTAAGAAATTATCCTAATTTTCCTAATTATACATAAGGTACAAAATTGGCATCTAGCTCTTCTCAGGCTAAATGCCAATTCGGTATCTTATACCCTGATGTGCCCGTTCCCATACAATACATATTTTTGGCCAATTTCCTACACACCACTAAAGATGCAAATAAAGAACAATCAGATCAGAATTGATCAGAATCAAAAATCTAAAATGGCTATTTAATTGAAGCTTTTGTAACTCATAAGCAAAATTGCCACTGTGGAAAGCCCTGCTCACATGCTTTAACAGGTAAGCAAATTTTAGATGAGGCCTATATTATAGAACATAAAATGGCTGATGGGCAAACACTGTACTTGCCTGTTCAGGAAGGGATCTGACCCATTATTTGTAATGGATCTCATGTCCTGTGTCATGTTAGGTGTGCTCACAGCAGTCTGAACTGGGGCAAGGTTCTCAGATTCCATGGGAAGTTGTCTGTACAAATCAGCTTCCTAAAATAAAAAATGAATACATATTGTCAGTGCTGGTGCATGGGCAGCCAGAAACACGAAGTTTTGAAGGTGGCATTAGTCCTATATACATTCCTACTCCCCTTATTTATTAGTTGCTATTTCCTGAGTTAATCACCGCTATTTTTTTTTATCATTCCAAATTTTGTTTCTGATGCAAAATTCATCATGTACATGCTCTAGAATTCTAGGAATCTAGAATTCTTTAGATTCCACCATCCTCCTGCCAGCTTCTAGATATTAATTATTAGACTGAGGAATCAATGCACCTTAATTCTAGTGAAATTGAAATTATTTTTAATTAGATGTTCTGCTTTTTTTTTTAAAAAAAGGAAACTTTTGGTGAAACACACCACCTTTTGGAAACTAGTAAAAGCTAATGCAGAAAAATGTAATTCAAGATATGGAATGCAAAATAAGCTTTTAACAGTGATAGTAAGGAATAGTAAGATAGTAAGACAGCAAGGAAAGTGAGGGAATATAAGAATGTGCTGCAAATAAAAGTGCTTATTTTAATCAGTGAAACATTAGAACATCTGGTTCCAGGAGAATGGAAAGAGAATTTGGAGAGATATGTTAGACAGATAGAACATGAGGCCTATGTCATGAAGGAAAGGAAAGCAGAGAACAAGGAGTCAGAGCTAACAAACCTGGGGAAAATAGGTGCTTGGAAAATGCAAGGGGAAATTTGCAGGCAAGAACAGAGCCTGACCTGTAAATATTTCTCATTAGGTCATGCCCAGAGAAGCCAACAAATTGTCTTATAAATAAAGCCTTTTCTTTGTCACCATACAAAGTAAAGAAATCTAGGTCAATGGAAGACCTAATATCAGTTTCTGACAAGTATATCCAAGATTAAAAAGTACAGAACTTTGCAGTCAGTTTGGAGATACCAACATTGCTTTCATATTCGAAATAAACTATATACCTTAGGATTAGCATACACACTATAGGATTGTTATTTGTAAGAAGCTCTACTCAAAAGGAAGTGTGAAAAGCCTGATTTTTAGAAATCTCTTAATTAAGGGCTTGGATCCAAAAGATAAGTTACAGCATTGAATACTGAAGCTTTTCAGACTCCTATTTGTTTTAGATCCTTGTGATTGTCCCCACTCATCCCCATTTGCTGGAGAATCTGCTAAGGAGAGTTCCAATCAGAAGGAAAAACTGGCAATGCCTCCATGAACACACAAAAAGGTTTTAGATGATTTTTGATTCAGATCACTATATTTATTTACAGCATTCCAGAATTTCAATATTATAAATTGAAATTGACTCAGCAGCTCCCGCCCTTTGGAACACTCTTCCCCCGGAACTGAGGCTAGCCTCCTCTCTTTTGGACTTCAGGAAACGATTGAAGACCTGGCTTTGTCACCATGCCTGGAGTGGGGAGAGGAAGAGCCACTCTTGGGGTTGGTTGGCTCCCTAGTCCTGCCAAGGCCGATCTTGCTCCCCTCTGGGTGGTATTAGATCTCCCATTACTTGGATCTCATTACATTTTATATTTATTTATTGATATAGATATTTGTAGATTAATGATATTATTATTATTTTATTAATTTTAGACTGTTTTATTGTGAACCGCCCAGAGTCCCCCGTATGAGAGAGATGGAGGGTGATAAAAATATGATTAAATAAATAAATAAATAAATAAAATAAAGGATCCCCCCAAAATAGCAATGCAAAATGCCTATGCTATTGGTCTGATCGTGAATCTAAATGATAGGTGTCTCTTTATTACTTTCTTAGAACTACTGATTTGGACTACAGTAAAAGAAAGTAGGAAGTATGTTTGCATATACTGCTTGATTCAAAAGGTTTCTGTGAGGAATCCAAGTGCATTCATACTTGACTGCAATCCACAGCCAGAAATTTGCAACTTGCAACAGTGGATGGGCAATAGTTAGTATATATAATTAATATGCAGCTTTTTGCTTCCTATATTTTATCCTGAAAATAAGTAGCAACAAACAATGAAGTGGGAACAGAAAACTCCATGATAAGCACGTGAAGAATGCCACGAATTTTTGGTAGGTAGCCTGAGAGTGACACCTTGTGGGAGAAAAGAATGATGAAAGGGTGCAATCCTTAGGAAAACCTGAGAGACTTCTGCTGGAAAAAGGTCAAACATAATGCCTTTCTGTCACTCATCTTCCCAAAACAAAATGTTCAAAGAAAAACGCATAAATATACTGCAGTTTTAAAAATACAGCCATTCAACGTACTTGGCTATAATCCACTACGTAAGCCCCAATGAACCTAAAGTGCTCTTATTCAGCTCCAAGTTTTTCAAAATATCAGAAGAAGACATCTGCTTGATTTTGTCTGATTCATAAAAAAATAACATCTGTTCCTAAGATTTCTCCATTTTGGCAGGTTTGGGGGGCATATGGATATTTTGGCATGGGTACTCTCACAAAATAGTTATCATGGAAGATGCTTGCTCAGGCACAAAATGGCCACCTCAGTGAGCATGGTTAGTGAGAAAATTCCCATTCACCGGAAGGCAAAACGGTGTGGGTGCTCCCCATCAAACCGTCTAGCTGCCCAAGTGTAGATATTTCCTACACTACACCTTCCATATTATGTTCAGGTTTTTCTGAGTAACTAAATACATTTTCATACAAAGCACCTATCATTTATACTTTTTATAAATGCTTTAATGTAATTAAATGAAATCATCGTTTTTTCCCCCCAACTAAAGAACTTCTTAAACAACCAGGATGTAAAGCAGGTCAGTCTTCAGTGATCTCAAAAAGTTAAACAGGGTGAGAACAGGTTAATACTTAAATGGGAGACACCCAGGAAATCCCAGGCTGTAGGCTAAATGGGTAAAATGAGAAAACATCTTGGAAGCAATGGTAAAGCAGAAATAGACTTTGCCAAGAAAACTACATGGAATTGAGCATTTTTAAAGAAGATTATATTTTTATCAAAGGTATTTAGTTTTGGGGATCATCAGATCTCAACTGGAAGACAAAGTGACCTCCTCACAAAGGTCCCATTCATTATCACCTTCTGCATATGAGGTGGTCCAAGAATCTAGACAAGGCCTCCTTCAGCCTTTTTCCATTATGATATAGCCATTATTAATTTTTTTTATCTGTTCAATTGTGTCTGATTCTTGGAGACTGCCTGGACAGTCCCTGCAGTTTTCTTGGCAAGATTTTTCAGAAGTGGTTTGCCATTGCCTGCTTCCTAGGGCTGAGAGAAAGTGACTGGCCCAAGGTCACCTAGCTGGCTTTGTGCCTAAGGTGGGACTAGAACTCCCAGTCTCCTGGTTTCTAGCCTGGTGCCTTCACCACTACACCAAACTGGCTCTTAATGTTAATCGCAGTATTTTTTTAAACATTAAAAAATATTTCTGTTAATTATCCAGGGAAAACTATTTTGAGGGGTGCCATACATTTTTAGATAGATAAACAGAGTGCATTGCTGAGTAGGTGAAGTTCACACTCTAGGGCAGTGGTTCCTTCTTTAAGTCCACTTAAAAGAAATATTTTAGGGCTCTGTGCTTTCACAGGGCTTCCCCAAGGAGCCCTGGCTCTAGGTCAATGCCTGGCTCTATTGAAAAGATGACCACCATCACTAATGTGCCCCATGACACTCCCTTGGGCACTTACCAAACTAAAAAAAAAATACCTATCATTAGAAATAAATCAATAGGAAATGGCCTTGCTGGAAAGCAAAGCACCAGCCATTTTGAGATAAGGCATGACCCTCCTGGCTGTTCTCCATGTCACTTATTTTACAGCTGCACCCCGCAGGGAACCATGACTCCTAGTCCTCCCTTAGGCATGGAAGCCAGCTGGGTGAGTGGGCCAGTCCCTCCCTCTCAGCTCAACCCGTCACATAGGGTGGTGGTTGCGAGGCAAATAGGAGGAGGGAGCAGTACGCACACTGCCTTGAGTCGTATAAAATAAAAGGCAGGATATAAATCTAATTAATAGTCATTTATGTTATTTTTGTATTAATGATGGTTTTCTCTTCTTTTTGTACATCACCATGAGTCACATGGTTTGAGTTGGGTGGCAGATAAATTCTTAAATAAATCCTTGGAAATTCCAAATATGCCCACTGCAGCCCAAAATGCTCGCTGGCTACTGCTTCAGAGGGCTTCAAAAAGCTCATACTTCTCAGATTTTTCTGAGTGGGCCAGAAAAGACGACTGCATAGGAAATGTTTGGAGATTGCAACTTCAGTGCCAGGCAAATGACAGTTCTGAGGACAAGACAAATCACTTTTCTGAGATCAGCAGGTCATCTGGCTAAGGGGTTGGCCTCCCGCAGCCCACCATGACATGCTCACTGACATTTCCTTACAACTAAAGCCCCCGATACCTTGGGAGCTTTTGTGGTCTGTTGTCTTTCGTGCTGTTGCTGTGAACACCATGTTTGGTAAAAATTAAAATAAAAACAACCACGAAAAAAACAGAAAGAAAAGGGAGAACAGCCAGTGGAAACAAAAGGGAGGATCAAGGCAACTATGTGACATTGCTACAGCATTGAAATGCCTGCTGTGGCAGCAGCTCCAGAACGCCTTCTCCTTCAGAGGTTTCTGTGAAAGCTGCCAAAATGTATACAGGCTTCAAATGGCTGAAGTACACTAAATTATTCACTGTCTCTGCGCACATACGCAGGCCCTTGATGTAAACCTTAAAAAACATGACATGCCAAATGATTTTAGAAATCTCCCAACACATTTCCTGGAACCTTGCTGGCAGAAATAGCTCGCCGCATAAGCACAGCTGCTAAATTGCCCCTTCAGAATGCGGGAAGGGTCCAGTTTCACACTGCCCCTTATTAAACTTCCGTTCCTTGGATGCTGTGATGCACAGCAACAACTGAACATCCAGACCTTCCTTTGGTATTCTTTGGATTGTTCAGTTTCTCAGATTGCTCACTTTTATGAGTGGTAATGCAAGATAACCAAAGCCTGATGCTGTCTCCTGTAGCCATGAAACTTCCACCTTTTACCAAAACAACATTTCAAGCCCTTGTAGTTTCAGGTGTGAGAGCTAAATGGAAAAACCAAGTTATGATATCTTGAATTGATCTAATTTTAATTCTGTGTGAGTTTACATATATAAATATCTACCGATTCAATCAATGTTGACTCCTTATTACTCCTTAAGAGGATGCACATGCTTGAATTAGTTTGGGAAGGAAAATAGCTGCTTTGCACACACAAATTCCCAGGTTCAAACTCTGACAGACCTTTGACTTGAAATCCTAGAGAGGATCCACTGTTCAGGGTAGGTATTGTTGAGACAGATGGACCACAGATCTGACTCCCTATACGACAGTTTCCTAAAATACCCATCCTGTTCATGCAAAATAATGTTCATGAGAATAATTAAATAATTACTGTTTACAATCCACAAAAAGCAAATTATGGTAATACAGTAAGACCAAGTAAAACAAGCAGTAAATAGAATGGGTTAGGGTTAGAATAGAATGGTTAGGTTGTGGACACTAATTCCAAATGTCACAATAAAAGTCAGATTTTTACTGGATACCAAAAGGTAGGTAATGCTGGCACCAGCCTATCCTGCAAGGGAAGGGCATTCCAAAGTTGGGGTGCCACAACCGAGAAGGTCCTCTACCCTGCCGCACATAACAAGCCTCTCCCTGGCATGGGACACTCAGTAGCTGCCACCCCTGCAGATCTTAATGTCTGAGCATGTTCATGCTAGGACAGCCTCTCCTTCACGTATTCACATTCTTATTATTAGCACACCACTGAACTTGAACTTTCTTCTTTTGATTCCCCCTGACACCACTTCAGAGCATACTGCAGGCCCCTCTAACCTTGATCTTTCTTTGGTTTAGTTTGATACTAGGTAAACACTGCCCTTCATCATCAATTCTATTTCAAGATTTCTTGACTGAGGGCCTTTCCTCACTTGCATCTTACCATGATACAAGCATCTCCTGGTGACATCTTTTTCTGCATATCCCCATGAGGTTGCCTTCCTCTTATTCCCAGTCCACGCCTTAAGTCATGGTTAGCTGTACCAGTGTTAAAGCAGCATCTTCCCTCTTAAACCAACCAGGGAATTTCAAGATGTATGTAATCTGCCATGCTCTGCCATCCATGCTGGTGGCTGTGCAGCCACTGGCTTGTAGGGGGCAGGATGAACATTCAGGCTAATGAGTGTGTGTTTCCTCCTTTAGTTCTGGGCTCCTCTGGCCCCTATTTTTTTCTGGGGCAGGGAAGGAGGAGGAAGTAGGGCATAGCTGCCAGCTGCTGCTATACCTGGGGAGTTTCTTAGGGCAAAAATGTCAATTATGTCAACAAGAAACAGGTGCCCAGCTTCAAGGCCAGAGCAAAAAATCCATTAAAACATGGGAAGGGTGGGGGAAAGAAGCACTAGAACTAAACTACAGTAGATATAAAATGAGAATTGTACCTTCATGTTGACAGACAATAATCAACTATTTTAGTGGCAACTTCCAAGTGTTTACTTATTTATTACGAAGTTTAGATCCCAGCCAAATCACAGCACTTCCAACAGTTACAAACAATCCAAAAAAAAAAAAAAAACAACCCAACAACTTACAACAGAACCCAATGAATCCCTTTAAAACTCCCCAATACCTTTCCAAGGAATATGTATTAAAATACAATGAAAATCACAGTTCAGTATGAACATCAAAACTCAGGCTAAAATCCACACAACCGTCCTTGTGCTTTCCTCCCTTCCAGTGCCGATGGTAAACCACACTGCCCTAAATCTTGCTACCCCCACAGCATGCCCTAACCTCATACAATATGATTTCATTTTTCACTTCTATCCTTTCAGCAGTGCTGCACAGTAGGGGAAGATTCATGACTGCTGCTTCCTTCTGCTGGAATCCTGTCCCTATAGGACATCAGCAACTTCATCACCACCAACCAGAGGCCAGGGACTAGACCATGGCACTTAAGCAGAATCTATAAGTGTCAATGTGAAGCAGCAACACGGAACTTGTCACTTCTCCCCTACATGCTTCAGCATGCTTTACATTGCCTGCATGGAATAACCTGAGCCAGGATAGGAAGGAAAACACTACTTCCAGAGTAAAGCACAAGAAACAGTCTTCAGCCCTAGGCTAAGCCTGAAATATAGATAGAAACATAAGGACACATGCTCTAGAAGTGGCTGATGGGGCATGCTCTCAACAGTGCTTTCAATTCTCTTGATGGATCCACAGAAAATTAGTAAGTAGCCTTTCCAGCCTGGCACACTTCTACTGGTTGGAAATGATGAGCAGTGTAGTCTAAGCAATTTGGAAGTTACCAGGCTGGGTAAGGCAATTCTAGCCTCATTTCCAATCTAAACAATTTGTACGATACATCAAAGCTATGCAGGCCCAGAAGAGTTCCAAAAATCTAAATTATCTGGGTCATATTTGCAATAACAAACACATTTAAAAAGCCTTTAAAGCAAAGCCTGTTATCTTGATTTCTCAAGAGAAACATTAGTCTAACCTCTGTATTTTTTCTATATTCCTTACCCAGGGTGCTGGGTGCTGTATGAACTTAATCCAAAGGCTTACTTTACTGTACAAAACGTTATGAGGAAAACAATGTCTGCATTTGTAAGCAATGCTAAACCGGAATTATTTGATTTTCTACCGTATTATGAATGAGCAAGTGCACCAGTCCATACTGCCCGTTTTCTTCCACTTGTCTCTTCCCACCAGTAAGCAGAAGTTCATTCTGTGATTTGTTTAGTAGTACATGTAAACCAGGAACCCTGATTGTTGCTCACAAATGAGCCAGGAAATGGAAGCCAAGAACATTAAGAGAGGAGCACACATCCTACTAAATCAGAAAAGATTTAGTAGTCAAGAATTCTTTCTTGAAATGTTTAGGAGAAGGGTAAGGCTGTAATGAGCAGAGTAATGATGTACAATGGGCCTAACCAGGATGCACATAGGCAGTGCAGATTTTTTATTTTTTCCAGAAGTTTTCAGAGTTTTATTTTTTAACTGTATTAAATCTATTTTAAGATTTGCACTACTGCTTTTATATTTCTGTCCTCAAAATGGTAGGAAATTGCATTATTGATTTTTAGCATTACAGGTAGTCCTTGTTTAGCAACCACAATTGGGACTGGCAACTTGGTCATTAAGCAAAGTGGTCACTAAGTGAAACCATGACTGTGCTTATGATCTTATTCCAGCTTTCCTTTGCTTTACCGACCTGCGAAGGTCATAAATGTAAGGATTGGTTGTAAAGTTACTTTTTTATCACCGTCATAACTGAACAGTCATGAAACAAGGCAGTTGCTAAACGAGGACTACTTATAGTTCATCTGAAATACAATAGTGCAGTCCTCTAGGAGCTGCAAAAAAGGGGCTCACAGCAACAGGCTCTTATACTCATAAACCGCAGGCAGGTCTGAGTCAACTGCTTTTACTGATGGGAGGAACACAGCAGGAGCTTGTCTGTTAATTCACAATTGTTAATTCACAAACATTGGCATTCTAATATTTGTGTTCCAAAAATATATGTGAACAGTACCAAAGTAAAGCACTTTTCTTATTTGCCTAGAAGCCTAACTAAGGAAACTATTCTAACCCTGCTTACCTTTCTTAAGTCAGTGAGTTGCAGTGCCAATTAGGAATTATAGGAACTGAGATCCAAAATATTTGGAGAACATCAGATTGGGGGAAGAGTGGACTAGAGCAAAAATCTTCCTACAGGAAGTGGGCTTTATATTTCAGAGCAAAAAGGCATAAAATCTCACCATTTCCAGACTGATAGGAGAAAAAGAGAAGAAATTAAAATGATCAATACAAGTGTGAAATACAATTCATATTTTCATTTATACAGCTAAGCCAGCTCTTTTGTTCTCCTAGCAGCCAGAAAACAAAAGGTCCTTTTCCAAACACTTATCCAATCTTCTAAAAAGGAAGATAACTTAGAAACTCCAGACAGTTGTGTAGTGTTGGAAGTGTCACTCTGAACAGGGCTGCTGAAGAAGTCCCAAATCTCTACAGAAGCAGCCAAGCTGCGGTCAACCAGATAGGCCTGAGAAGGGCCTGCCAGAAAAACAGCACTCCTTTTCACCCAAACCCTCTTCACCTACTTAGAGTTGCTTAGCAGCTGGTGCAAACACTTGCTCAACTTTTTCTTAAACAGTTTGCAGCAACAGCAGCAACAACAAAAACATCAACAGCAGAAGTAGGAAAGGATTAGAGTAGCTAGGAAATTGTTTGAACAGTGATACCCTTCTTCCATGCTTTCAGGCCTCAGTATTGTTCAGAGGGCTAACAGGAAGTTCACAAAATTCTAACTGATTAAGGGCTGCATGCCAGGATTGTACCACTGCTTCTTTTTTTAAAATCCTGACTATATTTAGCAGCCACAACTGCAGGGCCATAGGACTCAGCGGTACAAAGGAGGTATCTTTTCAGATTGATCTGCTTGTGTATCACAATGATTCTTTGGAGTTTTACATGATGTACAAGGGGATCTTTCAGGGAGCAGGTGCAGAGACCTGCACAGAGCAAGAAATTTGATGCTGAGTTACTAAATATAGATGCCAAGCATTTTGTCCAATTCTGGAGTATCAAGAGCAAGATATAAACCATTTTCACAAAAATCAGGAGAATTAGTGTTGTCAGAAATCCCATCCCCATTCATATTCAAACTGGAGGTATTTCAGGCATTTGATGTACGCAAATAGCAATCTGTCTTAAGATTTAAAAAAATATTAAAACAGTACAACTTAAGTTTCATAATGACATATCCATCACTGCAGCTTGCCTTCCAGATGTGTTTGAACTACAAGTCCCAGAATTCTCAGACACTGGGCTGGGAATTATGAAAGCAACATATCTGGAGGATATCATGCTGGAGAGAGCTATATTATAATATATCAGTGCATTGGAAGGCACAGATAGGGATGCTCCCTTGTCAATCCAATTATATTTAAATATTAAATGCTATACTCTGCACTTTTACTTACGTTTCGTATTCACACAGTAGGAATTATTAGGACCCCTTCACATACAGCATTTGCAAAAATATGGGATTGGCATCACCCTTTTGTGTTCTCATGAGGTTGGAGTGCTACCTGCTGGCAGGAATTCTCACTTTTTTCCTACCTCCCAGTTCCTCATCTCTCCATCCTCTGCTGAAGTCAAGGTACTGTGGCTTTCCACCCCACCTGCTAAAGGAAGGGTATCATGGCACTTCATCACCATTTTGTCATGCTTTAAATTGAGTGATTCATTTTTCCCCTTCACTGTAAAAACCAAAGCAGTGGGGCAGTGGTGAGGCTGGGCAGCAAGGCATTAGGTAGATATTAATGTTTGTTCTCCCTCATCAGTTGGCTGGTGGAAACACTGGTCAGCTCATGAGGAATGTTGAGGTTGTGAGAATGGCAATGATGAGCACACAGGGTGGTGTATAAATGCTTCTTAGGACCTGGAGGGGGCAAATCTGGCAGCTAAGTTGGAAGTGCACCTTACTTTTCTCTCTTTTGATTGCATATTCATTATTACTAAGATCAGAATGTCCATTTTTTTCAGTATTCTGTAGAAGACCAGCGAAGAGAATTTATATTTAGAAATAAAATTGGTATTTTATTTGAAATATATAGTATCATACAAAAATAAAAATGAACCCAAAGAGGAGAAAAGCTGTGGTTGTGATTTGGATTGATTATATGTGTCATGTTCATCATTCCAATGGTCTGGATACATCGTAACGTTTCGCATGTCAATTTCCTGATTCGTGTCTGTCATTTGCTGGGAGGAGAATTTCAGCTGTGCTGGGCTGTAATCTCCTTACTGTTACTGAGGAATGTATGTTTGGGTTATTGCATGTGTTCAAGGTTACTTTCCCAGGCCGATGGGTAACGGTTACCAACACCTGGGAGGGGGTGGTTGCTATGGTGGGGCAAGGGGCGGGATCGGGTTTGAAGCGAGGGTTTTTAGTTTGTATTTGGCGCGCTTTTGGTCATTCTCAGCTTTCTTTGTATTTGCACACTATTCTTTCAATAAATCAGTTCTCATTAAGAACCTGCTTGTGAGGCTGAGTATGTCAGAATAAGGCAACCATTACATAAAGCTGACAAGTCAGTGTTGACTCTATTTGATCAAATAGACAGACCTTCTTCAGCAGGATCTGTTCCCAACCTGGCCCTTCATGTCTTCCAATATGCACCCATCTCTGCTGTATTCAAGTCCATCCATGTTGTTACTGGTCATCCTCTTCTCTTTTCTTCCAACTTTCCCAGCAGTATACACCTTAAGACAGCTAGGTCTTCACATACCATTTCCAAAATATGGTAATTCGAGCCTGGTCATTTGTGCTTCAAAGGAGAACTCTGGATGATTTGTTCTATGATCCAATTGTTTGTTTTCTTGGCTATTCATGGTATTCTCAAGAGTCCCCTCCAACACTGAAGTTCAAAAGTGTCAGTATTCTTTCTATACTGTTCTTCAAAGTCCAACTTTGGCTTCCATAAAGTATCACAGGGAAAACCATTGCCTGCACAATTCTGATCTTTGTGGATAAAAGTAATTTCAGGGCATCTGAGTATCTTTTCCAAGACGTTCTTTACTGTTCTATCAAGTGCTAGTCTTTGGTGTATTTCTTCACCGCTGGTTCCTTTACTGTTGATTGTTGATCCTAACAGACACCATTTCAGTATCTCCACTGTCAATTCTAAGGCTAGTTGCTAAACCTACTGTCACTAGTTTGGTCTTCTTTATATTTAACATTAATCCCACTTTTTCTCTGTGCTCCTTGATTTTCATTACTAAAGCTTCCAGCTCATTGGATTTTCATCTATGAGAGTAGAGTAATCAGCATAATACAAATTATTGGTGTTACTTCATCCCATTTTAAAACAGTCCTCATCTTCTTCCAATCCAGGCTTCCTTTATTTATTTATTAAATTTATCATGCCACCCATCTCACAAAAGTGAATCTGGGAGGTGTACAACAATCCGATAAAACAATAAATATATAAACAGTTATCACCTAAAATCATATATAGTATAAAACAATAAATATATAAACAGTTATCACCTAAAATCATATATAGTAATCGTTAAAAACATTAAAAGCTGTAAAAGGAAAACTTTATATATTCAGCAATAGAAAGTAACAATTAAATGAGAGCTCCTAACGTGCATAATTTTAAATATTTTGGTAGGAAAACTTCCTGTTCTTAAAGCAGCTGTGAATAAAGATACGACATACTGCATCTGAATAATACCTAACTAAAATTATTTTATATTCCTATTATGTTACTCGGTTTTATTACTGGCTTTTAAGAGAGATGAAAAGTTTTCATTTCTTCAGATCATTACAAACAATCAAACAACAAACAAAAAATAGAAAGGGGGAGATTTCAAGGCACAAGCTTTGATATAACCTGCTGGGTTCAGTCGCATCCTAGAGCATCTGACTGAGCATTAATAAACCTCTAGAAATGATATGCCAACTGGTGTCATTACACAAATAGAAAACATAATTTGCTTTGCTGCCAAGAAATGTGAGAATGTATTACTAAATACAGTATAAACAAATGCTATCCTGGAATAGCTGAAGGAGGTTAGACCCAAATCCCAAAGGCAAAATAACACAGTAGGTTTGAAGGTTTCCCCCTCCTCCTCTCTTTCAGAAGTCTTGCATTCTGAACTTAAATATGTTTAGTCTGAAATAATATCTGTCCAGTTCAGCTGGGCTTACTCCCAAGTAAAAAAACAGAAACTATTTTGCTTACAGGCTGCAATTCTTTAAACAATCTGCACTCTAGTCAGTGGAGAGTCATAGCAGTGCTTTCAAAATCTCTTCTGGCGATGGAGAGGAGATACATTATTGGGAAATAGTGTGCATTCATGTGAATACATATATAAATCACCTTAATTGTGCCCTTTTTAAGATTAGACATTGCACTGATAAAAAACAGAATATTTTAAGGAATAGTTTCCATTAAAAAATATATTACTAGGTTAAGAACTGTCTTCCACATTGCTGGAAATAAGGTAACCGGCTAATTGTTTCTCTGAGGAAGCTGATAAATATATTGACCAAAGTACACTATCAGTAGGGTGGAATATTCCTTTAGCCTATGAAAAACATCCTTTGCAATTGTTTGCAGTTCTTGCTTTGAAGCCAAGTGCAGGAAACACCAGATCTGTTTTGAACAATGTGAGTCACAATAAAAACTAACCCTTACAGCCTAAGCAAAAATACACAACCCAATGAGAAAGATTTCCAGCCAGAGAATGATTGCTAATGATGTAAGTCTAAGAGTTCTTCTTTGCAGCTGCCTCCAGGGGCTTTCCTCCAGTCCTTGAGAGGGCCAAAAACTGTGCCAACATGCCTTCTTTTGCCCTCACTGCTAGCCCTATTCTGCCTCAATAGCAAGGTCAAGATATGAAGATGCCCTCAGTTTTATTATAGGGCAAGTTAAAAGAAAATTGGTGGATTCTCTGGTTTTGCTTGTCCTCCTACTGCATGTCACCATTTGGTGTGAAAAGCATCTACCAGTTGCTCCTCTGAATATGGAGTTGGCTGGGGCTGTGAAGGAGGTGAGTTTTGATAGAAGGCCAGAGTAGCAGGTTTAGCCTTCTATCAAACCTTGCTGTGGCTTTGCACAAGTGTGTTCTGGGAGTATGTTCCATGCAAGCACATGCCTCTTTTGATTTTTTTAAAAAAAAAATATTTGAGGGATATAGTGCTGTTCAAGAATATATCTAAAACAGCACTATTCCAGAAAAGTACTTGTTTTGCACAGTGCTAAACCTGTGTTTAAAGTTGCCTGAAATCTGGTTGATAGGTGTGTGTGGGGGTGGGGAGTTGCAAGATGAAATGGGAAAAATTATGGGGTGGGGTGGGGAAGGGCTGCCTGGAAAACTTCAGCAGTGAAAACCCGCAGGCTGCTTTTAAAAAGGGGAAAAGATAAGAGTGAGAGAACACAATATCATGCAAATCATGATATCGTGCACTCTTTTTCTGCATTTAAACATATATTGGTTCTTCCTTTTCCCAGTAGGGTCAAAGGTAATTGGAGTGGGACTACATTACGAACTTTAGAAGAAAATTTCTCTGTCTAAATTAGTGAGTAACTAAGAGAGCAAGGTTGACTAGAAACAGCTTTCTCTCATCCATTTGTCTAGATGCTATGGCACTTGTCAATTTCCCCACTTTGCTAGCACACACATGCATGCTTGCACGCATGCATACATCCAGGAGAATATGAATCCTGTTTTTTTAAAGATAGATCTACCATTCTTCCAAAAGAGTGGTAATCTGTATTTGTAAGGAGCCTCCAAAGCAAACAAGGGCTTCAGAAAGTGCCGATCAGTTTAGCCATTTGTGCCAATTCCATTAACTTAATCATCCAGTCCTTCACTGAGGGAATTTGTGCATCCTTCCATCTTCGAGCATATAAGAGTCTTGCTGCTGTTATCATGTATAAGAACAAAGGTCCATGTTGCTTCTCAAACTGTTGATCCATCAAACCCAAGAGAAACAGCTCCAGTTTCAATTTTAATTCCACTTTGAGAATCTTTTGAATAATACATCAATACATACTTGATTCCAGAATTTCTTAGCTTTTTCACAGGTCCACCATAAATGATAGAAAGTTCCTTCACCCTGTAAACATTTCCCACAGACATTTGATATGCCATTATACATTTAGACAGCTTAACAGGAGTTAAATACCAATGGTACATCATTTTATAAAAAATCTCTCAAATTATAGTTCAAAGTAAATTTCATACCTTTGTTCTACCTATTCTCCCATCGTTCAATCATAGCAATTTCAACTATCAATCTCTTACTCTATATTAAACCCAAAATACATTATTTCTATAAATCAATCCACTTTAACACTTAGTAAAAATCACTAAGTACAGTTAATCCTTCCCTTATATTAAAATAAAAAGAAAAAAAATTAAATAAACCTTAACCTTTTTTCTCCCCTCCAAAAAATAAAACATATTTAATTAATCCATTCCTACCACTATTCTATACATTTCTGTCTACTATAATAAGAATCAAATTGAAAAGCTTAAGTTGTCTACTAGTATACTTGGGTTTTGATGATTAAAAAATAAAATTAAATAAAGAAATTAAAAAAAAGAAAGTGCCTATCAGGTATTGCACAGGCAGATACCTCCAGAGCAGCTGGGCGTCTGGTATTTCCTACAGTCCAAGCCAGAAAAATCATAAAGGACAATGCTGAATGACTGGAGAAGAAGGGACATGCCTCCCCCAGCTGAAGTGGCCCTGAAGGCCACACCATTAACACCACTGATGAATATCATAGATTCATGGCAAGACTTGTTTTGAGAGGAGAGAGAAAGTCTACATTTGAGCTGGAACAACTAAAGAGGAATTGGAATAGCTGGGGATGAGACAAAGGAGACATCCTGAGATGTCTTGTAGAAATGCTAGCAAGGCATCTTTGTGCCTCAGTAAGAAAGACTTGAGGATGCACTCTAAGACTATGGAAGTGTGAACTGCTGAAACAGATTTGAGAATACAAAGCCTCTGAAGATGACTGACATAGCATTTTTCTGCAGCTTCCTTGTAGGCTTGGAGAAATGAGGTCTCTCAGCAAGACAAGATTTCTCCTGACTAAGTTTTTTTTAATCCATTCAGTTGTGTCCGATTCTCAGAGACTGTCTGGACAAGCCCTGTAGTTTTCTTGGCAGGTTTTTTGGAAGTGGTTTGCCATTGCCTCCTTCCTAGGGCTGAGAGAGAATGACTGGCCCAAGGTCACCCAGTGGCTTTGTGCCTAAGGCGGGACTAGAACTCACAGTCTCCCCGTTTCTAGCCTGATGCCTTAATCACTACAGCAAACTGGCTCTCCTGTAAGATTTAACCCATGTAAAAAGAGGCTAATCTTCCACAGTTAACAGGGAATCCCTATTCAGTGAATCTCTCATTTGGGTGTCTTCCCACATTTTTGCAATACCTGACGCATGAGTTCCTCCTGACGCATGCGAATTCTCTCTCTCTCCATTTGGATCCTCTGAAGCCTCAGCTTCTGCTGCTGCTGTTGCTGAGAAGTCAATGCATTCGGCATGTTCAATAAGGCTGCTTGAGGGTTTGGGGGAGGGTGGTTCTGCTGAGCTATAGTTGTAGTTGGTGTCATCTGTGGCTGGTGCTGGTGATTCATTACTATGGAACAAGAACATTTTTGAAATTATGAGAATGCAATTATACTGTATTTGTCTATTCATTCAATCAATCAAGGTTTCAATTGTCCTGTAACATTTGTCCTCAGAAATGTGGAAAAAATAATTATCCAAATAACTCCCCCATCTCTATACATAAATCAAAAAACAACAGAAAACGTCCATAGTTAAAAACAAGCAGAAGTCACAATAAGCAATAAAATTGGAAGAAATAAATATTCAGTTTTTAAAACCTACCAAAACTCATCATAAAATACAATGTATGGTTTTTTATAAACAAACACCAAAAACATCATTGGAGGTGCCAGCTGGCTATTTCTGAAGACTGCATTTTTCTAAACATTATGGGTCTACCATGCAATGCCCATTTTTATCAAGTGAGTAGCTGCCTTATTTCAGGAAATGAAAGCATTCAGAACAGGACTTCTGTTAACAATCTAAGGGAGGCTAGGAAGTGGAACAGGAAGATAGGGTACAGCAGTCATTTGAACATAAGACTGTGTTCCTATATGCATTTTTGCCACCATGTTTCATCTAGCTGAACATTCTGGATTGTTTTTGAAGGCAGTTTCATGCACAATACACTGAAGCAGTCTAAATGGGGTTCACTTCTATTCTGCTTGAAGTCAACAGGAAAGGCCATCTCTTCAAATGTACTGCTATTCCTGACAACATGCCTAACAGTATAGCCCTCTGCCCATCACTTGAGCATAAGTAGGCATAGGTAAGCAAACAGATAAATGCAAATATATTTATTTTGCACAATTAAGTACAATATTTTATTATATTTTATTTTTATTGTATATTTATTATGTACTATGTATTAAGTTGCGGAGGGACGCGATGGCGCTGTGGGTTAAACCGCTGAGCTGTCGATTGGAAGGTCGGCGGTTCGAAACCGCACGGCGGGGTGAGCTCCCGTTGCTCGTCCCAGCTCCTGCACACCAAGCAGTTCGAAAACATGCAAATGTGAGTAGATTAATTGGTACCGCTTCGGCGGGAAGGTAACGGCGTTCCGTGAGTCATGCTGGCCACATGACCCGGAAGTGTCCTATGGACAACGCCGGCTCCAAGGCTTTGAAACGGAGATGAGCACCGCCCCCTAGAGTCGGACACGACTGGACTTTACGTCAAGGGAAACCTTTACTCTTTACCTATGTATTAAGTACTATGTTTTATTTTTATTGTATATTTATTATGGTATTTATATTTATATTGAATTTTAAATTTTGTTTTTGTAAACTGCCCAGAGTCCCTCCTTTGGGGGGGATATGGGCGGTAATAAAATTTGACAAATGAATAAATAGCATTCTAACGCATTATTCTGTTCAAGAGATCTCATTCTGTTCATAGTCCTAAAGGCACAGTACAGATAGAGACACACATGCTATGAAAATGATTACAGGGAAGTACCTCAAGGAAGCGCTGCACCTATTAGTTAAAGCAGCTCATCTTTTTTAGGTTTCTGCACAGGCCTGAAAAAAGGTTCTGGCTTCTTTAAGAGTTGCATTATGATCTACTTCCGTGGTATCTTTTTTCAGGCTTGCATGGATGACTGAACAAAGGCATGATCCCAAGCACTTCCTCTGAATTATTTTTGAAGCATACATAGCACAAATAGTACCTATTCTCTCTGTTTAGGCTGTGGAATTCTTAAAATCCAGTATTAAAGTCCAAAGCTTAACTGTCAGCACAGAGCAAAGCAAAACATGGACCAATCCTGACTAACCTTTATGAGTTCACTAATTCATAAAAAGGGATTGGAACTTTGATATTTATCACAACTTTATAATAAAAAAAACTTTTTTAATTAGGGAAAAATATCTAGGGAAACAGTATATGGATTTAATTTATTTAAGAACACTCCCCCTTTTGGACTCCTTTCAGTCAGATTATAGAATGGGATATAGCACTGATGCAGCATTAGTTGCACCTTTTCGTGACCTGTGGTGCGCTCAGGATAGGGGCAGAGTGTCCTTCCTGGCACTGATTTTTAAGTGACATTCAACACCATTGACTGTGACCTTCTGGACTAGCTCAGGGGATTAGGAGTAGGTGGTATGGTGGTTCTCCTATCTCCAGGATTAGTTCCAGTCATTGTTGGTAGGAGGAAAGAGGGGTGCCTCAGGGCTCTATCCTCTCTCCACTTTTGTTTAACATCTACATGAAGCCACTGGATGAAGTCATCATTGGCACAGAGACAAGTATCATCAGTATGCTAATGATGTTCAGTTGTACATGTGTTAGGAAAGGGAGTGTTTGTTATTTCCAACCTTGCCTATGTAAGGTTTTTTATATTGGTTTTAGTATGCCACCTTGAGTCATATATTATGGATTGGGCAGTCTTATATATCCTATAAACAAACAAACAAACAAACAAAACAATCTTATGCCATAGCTGTGGTCACTTGTCACTAAATCAATATGCAAGTCACAAGTTCCTGTTTCCCTGCATTCTTTCTTCCCCTCTCCTCTCTCGGGTCAGAAGACAACTTCAGAAGCTTTCTCTTTTTCTCTTACCAAAAGGGTAGGCATCCTATGGCCCATGGAATGTATGCACCTCTTCCAGGGCTTTTCTTCAAATACTGTGAGTGGAATTTCTCAGAAAACCACAGAAAGTCAAGGTGCAAGTGACCTCTGATTTTTAGCACAAAATAAAACAGAATAGAACAGGTGCGCAGGCCATTGGAAAGACATGAGCCATGTTTAAGAGAGAGAAGAAACAAAACCAGTAATTCCAGCCCAATCCACTTCTTTTACATCACAATGCCCTTGCCCTGTTCATTGCATGCCTCAGCCTTTGGGAAAAGAAAGAAAGAGAAATTATTGTTCCCAAGGCCATTGTTCTTTCCTTAGGACAGAGATACAAACTTTGGCCACTTCAAGGGCATTACTGGCCTAAGAGCAGTCTGTTGAGGGTTACACTGCAAAAAATGGAAAGGCCAGGACTCCAAGTGGCAAAGCCATTGGAGAAAAATATAATGAAGTTGAGCAGAAAGAGTAGCTTTATATTGTACTTATTTTATTGAAACTTTATATCAAATGACCCAAACCCTCTTAATGACTGTTAATGTGTAGTCCGTGCTTGTTTTGGGGTGCCTGGTTGGATTGATATTGTTGCAACACATAGCTAATTTTTCAGGTTGATGTCAATTAATCACATCACTCCTCATGTGACAGGTATTGCCTGGACAGGGCTTTTGTGTCAACTACAATAATGAATGGACTTAGATCTTGAAAATGTTCCTCAAGATTCTTCACACTTCTCAGTATACTCAGTGGCTGAATATGCTTGATGTGCCCACAGTGCTGGGAAGTAGCTCAATTTGCCATAGGTGCATTTTCATTTAGTGACATACTGTATATATATGAACCCAGCTTAGTGAGCTGTATAACGTAGTGCCAGGCTGTCAACCCACTTTGGATGATTTATCTCAGCCTTCAGCTTGACTTTGTTGTCCCTGAAAACCTGCTATTCATCTTTCAGCTCATATAAATTCTGGAACATCTGACCTCATCTCAGCCAATAAACATCACAGCAGCACTGTATACCAGATCATCATATGACTATCCAGTTCCTCCACTAAGTTCAATAACTGGCAGTTATGCACTCTTCTTTTATAAAGTTAACCATTTTTACTGTCAGATATAACCTCCTTGAAGCACAGCGACTGTATATCAAGGTGTAATGGAGCGCTATTATCTGTGAAATCTTAGCGCCTAAACTAGCTTCATATTTATATTATACTACAGTCCCCAAATTCAGGACAGCCTTATCTCTAACCCGATTTAATGCCCTCCCCACAGCTGTTTTGGAAGGGAAATATAGGAAAACCCATATGAAATCTGATATTTTCCCTGTGACACGGGTGCCATAGAAACAACAGCCCATGTTCTTTTGTATTGTTGGTTCTACAGGGACATTTGCCACTGTTGATTACCCCCTTTTATTTGAATTTCCAGGGCACTGATAATTTTTATTTGCATTATCTGTTAAACAACCAAGATAAATTTATTTCTCTAAAAGCAGCAAAATTCTGCTACATTATGTGTAAGCTTTGCCCACAAATGGTCACCAACAGTTATTTAAGTTAGGGGATAATTTTGCTTTGTTTTATAGAATGTATTTTTATTGGTCAATGACTGAAATAAAGTTTCTGTCTGCCTGTCTATGAAAGTGTAATGGAATGCTATTGGCTGTGAAATATCAATTTTGAGATGTTCTATTTCTATTTCTTTCTTCAGTGATGCCAGAAATCTCTCCATAAATCAAATTGTGGCAAGCATACTGTCCTAACAGTCAGAAATCACGCTGAGACGAGGGGTAGGTCTCTAGTGTTTATTACTGCTACATTAAACAGAATCCTAACAAACTGAAGAAACATGGGAAAAACCCAGACAGATAAACCCCGAAAGTTAAGGCGGGTCTGATCTATGTCTCTTTGAATGGCTGCTTAATTCCTCAGTACTACGCATGCGTTTTCCCCCCTGGATAGAGGCCCCCTCCTGCTCGCCATGAGTACTCATGACACGTACCATCAGTAGCCCAGTTCGTCCTTTGATAGGCCAGCAGCATCAATTGCTGAGAACACTTTGACAAAAATGTCTTCACTCTAGTTGTGTCATGCACTGCTTGCAGAGACAGCAAATCTTCTCTTATCTAAAACTGAGGTGTGACTCCTCACACAGATTGCTAGTTGAGCAATGCCACTTAGGACTACAATCTCATCTACAGTAAGGGAATAGAAAACAATCCATGCAGTTACCCTCAGAGACTGTGAAATCTCAACAGCCATGTCAGCAATGTGATGGGCCCTCACTAATAGCTTATCATTTTGCCGGAATAAGACCGTGGCTTAATACCAACTACGGTCAGTTTCAAAACAAGCCAAATGGCTTTTGAAGCCCTCATCCTGGCCACAGAATGAGATAGAAGCCACTTTATAGATGGTGAGCTGTGTATAACATGGAGTTAAACTGGTTATGGTAATTTCTGAATTGTGTACCCTTCCTTGGCCACCACTTTGCAAATGAAATAGAACTCAGAATTCCATTCCTCTTTGAAAATAAGTTAAATTGTGAGCCATAAAGTCAAACTTTCTGCACTGCACCATACAGAACATTTTAAATGTTACTGAAAGTGTTTGGAGGACATTATGGCCCTATATACGCAAATAGCTGTCTGTGTTAACTAAAAATACACAGTTGGGGAACTAATCTGTCAGTGTGCTTGCCCCCAAATAGTTCAGTACTAAGAGCTTAATTTCATACAAACTGAATGTAATATTCTGTTGCAGCTAGTCTAAATTTTCTCAGATTCCTGCCCCTTCTCGCTGCCTATTCCTAGAGAGCTCATATCCCACTGTGACTTCAGATCTGACTTTGGGCTTAAGGGTCCCCCCCCCCCGCTCTTTGGTGGGTCTATTCCTGTACAGATGGGCAGAGCTGGTAAGGTAAAGCACTGTACTCTCTGGAAAGCACATCATCTGAGCCCCCATTTAAAGGATCTGTGATTCCCAGAGTGGGGATCTTGCTATTAAGGATGAGCAACCTCTGGCTGCAGAGTTTAAGGCAGGCCCCAGAATGGTACCTAACTGTTAACTTTTTATGAGACAGGGGACAAATTATTAAATATATGGGGAACCTTCATATTAGCTTCATTAATTAAATGATTATAAATTAAACTTGCCCTACAATTTAATTAAATTAGTTTTTGCCCTGGTCCCTAATCTGCCCTGGAATCAGATTAGGAATCCACAGTCCTTTTCATATCAAGGATCATGTCCTAGTTTTTGCAGTTTTTGGTGCATGATCCTTGATATAAAAAGGACTGTGGATTCCTAATCTGATTCCAGATCACTATGGCTGAAGGCTATTGCAGATGTCAGAGGCAAAAGCCAAGGGAACTTTTTGGGAGCAGGCCTCACAAAGCAAAATTAGACAATGTCCGCACAAGCAACTCAATGCAAGGGTTAACAGGTTTGAGAACAAGAAAAGGAATGGAAATATAGCAATACATCATGAAGGGGCACAGGTGGTTGTTTATGATTGGTGAAAAAAACACAGGAAACTTTGTAGACCTTTTATTTCTTACATTTCATGTATCAATGGTAGTAAGACAGTAATAAATTCAAAGCAAGAAACCTAATCTGAATCTACTCTGCTTTCATTAACAGCAAAAGGAAGAAAAATCCACAGCTGGCTTTTTGCAAACTTTTTTCCTAGGAAATCTGTCTTTACCATTTAAACAAAGAGTGCCTTTTCCTCCACAAATGGCCACTGTGTTTTTGGCTTTGTGCTGCAGTAAGTGGAAATCAGGCCATCTGTGAATACTGTAATGATATGAATATCTGAATCATATATTTTAAAAACTGCTGGTATATTATACCAATTATTTTTTGGAAGTGTCAGCATTTCTTTAAAGTTCTTATTTCTGACGTCATTGGTTTTAATTACACCAATTGTAGTTTTTTTTTCCCCTCCCTCTTTCTCTGGAATGGTTTAATTTAATTTGAACTTTCTCTTTAAGCATAGGGGAAGTAAACAGAAAGCCCCAACATGGGATGGAAAATACAATGCAGCAACATTAGTGCAAGGAATATATGAAGCTAATCATAGTAGATGAAAAAAAAAGCAAGCAACAAGCTAGGTATCCCACACCTCTCCCACGTAATGCCCATTAGGAGGACAGATGAATGTTGTGAATTGGGAAGGGAAGGTCACAGAGGGCATTAGGTTGAGAATGGCTGCCTCAGAATGAAGAAAGATGGGTATCCTCTTAGCATGTTGAGCCCAGGAATTTGTTTTCAGTAGCAGTAAGGTTATCTTTCCCTAAAGCATTTATGTTTAAGCACTCTCATGCAGAAGAAAATAAAAAATAAATAACTGATGAGGCAGAGAATGTTAAATATCTTCTGAGATACAATAAATCACACACACACACACACACAATCTATTAGTATATCTTAAACATCTCTTTTCCAGCTCTTATTCTAAATCTATCAGCATATTTCTCATAGACGTATCTGATAAAAGTGGTTATATTAAGAATAAAGCATTAACATAAAGAATAAACATCAAAGCAATTAGGCCATCACATGTTCCATGAAATCCAAAGTAAACAAACTTTGTGACTAGAAGTTGCCACAAATTCCTTGTAAGATAACATAGGATGGTGGCAAGAGATTGTCCGTGTTCAAAGAAGATGGCATATAAAAAAAGGAGTGGAGTTTCAGTTGGGTGGTTCCAGCCACCATGTTGACTTTTTGACCTCCCCATGGATGCCCCTGATGGGCAGGCTAGAAACATTTTAAATAAATAAATAAATAAGCAAAGATATCTTTAGAGAGTGAGGACCATATTGGGAAAGATGCTGATGTAAAAATTGGAGGGGAAAGGATTTTCTGGAGGAGTTGCCCCATGGTTTTGGGGGAAGTTGGGAAGGAGTCTTTTAAAACAAAATCTGTATCACACCTATTTAGGGCTTAACACTCTAGTTTTCACATGCATCTTGCTTCAAAATGGCAGTAAATCACACAATGGCTTCTTAGGGGAACTCTAGGGATCACAATGTATCTGGGGCCTCAAATTGCACTGATCTAACATTAAAATCTAATCTTAACTACTAATCTGCCAGTGAAAAAGAGCCAGTTTGGTCTAGTGGTTAAGACACTAGGCTAGAGAGCTAGAAACCAGGAGACTGAATTAGGCATGAAAGCCGGCTGGGTGACTTTGGGCCAGTTGCTCTCTCTCAGCCTAACTTACCTCACAGTGTTGTTCTTGTTGGGAAAATAGGAAGAGGAAGGAATACTAGGTATGTTCACTGTCTTGAGTTATTTATAAAAATAATTAAAGTGGGATAAAAAATCTAAAAATATAAGGGTACACTCCCTATTATTCAAGGAGAAATATTCTGTATCTAATAGAAAGCAATATCTTTAACCATTACAGAAGGGTCCAATATAATTCTGGTGACCTCCAGATTTGTTGGACTTTAATTCCTATAATTCCCACCCAGCTAAAGTCCAACAAATCCGGAAATTGCCAGACTGATGTCCCTTCTCTCAGAAAAGAGTGATTTGTATTTTTCCTCTACATATTTCATTTGTCATTATTACAAAATCGTTCACTATCTGTGGTAATTTGTTTTTCTCACTCATATTCTCATATAATGTCTACAGGTTATGACAACACCAGATTTTCTCTAACATGCTTCTGTGAAGATACTGATAGCTATAATGAGGCATAAACTCAGATAAATTATAATAGCTTATTAAAGGAATAAACTCTGATCAATGATCAACTGTTTTTATGCTTGTCCTATTTTACAAGTTACAACACTGAGCAGCTTTATCAGTGCTGTCTGTAAACTCTGGAAACTGTAGTTCAATATTGGGATAGCAGTGGGCTGTTAAAACTCCAGGAGGTTTTATTAGGATCTCTAGTCAGTTGTGAACTAGTCCCTATTTATATATTTCATCCCTAGTCTAGTTTGTTGCAAACTCAAGAGCATCAAGTGTCATGCAAAGCAGTCTGATGAAAAACATATGTTTGCGGAGATAGGAAGAAAACTCAGCCACATTACACTTCTGACTTAGTCATGGCATTATGAAAGGGAAGGGGGGAGCTGTCTGCCTCTCCCTTCTCTTTCTCTTTGCTCCTGCCAACAAAGAACTGCCTGTTTCACTTACTTCCCAGAAACAGCATTAGTCTTCCAACAAGGTCAGCAAAAATACTGCTTTCCAGTTGAGAGCACACACTGGTCCAAAAATCTGTAAAGTATTAAATAAAAACCCTGCACTGTCCTAAGTCAGTAGAAAGCCTTCTACTCAGGTTTGAAAATAATGATGAAGAAAAATTTTAAACTAATAGTCACCAAGAACTAATTCTTACCTGGATCTTGGATAAATAAAGTTTAACATTTCTGTGCCTTTGTGCTTAAATTCTGGGAGAAATACACACTCATACATACAGAGAATGGCTAAGGAAAGTCCAGCCTCTTGGACTTTCACAAAATACTTTTGGCTGGATGGAACCATATAAAAGTTGGTCAGGAGGCCACGAAACAGAAGGAGGGGATGAGGGAGGATGAGAGGCTGGGAGTAATGGAGCCAAGCTATTTTAGTCAGCAATCCTTCTGCAGTTCACCTGCTTCCTGCTTATGATAAATTGTGGTCTGACAGAGCAATCTTACACATGGCTACTCAATTAGGCAGAAGCACTTTTGGATAAGCCTTACTCTTCCTTCTTCTCTTTTAGCAATTTTATTTGCTTCTCCAGAAAGAAATGCTTTATTATTTTAAATCCCACCTGGCATCTGTCCACTACTTTTAGGGTACTGAATAATAGAGCACAATTTGAAACAGAGATCGCTTTTGCAGCACAGATTCGCTGATGTTGGGCTGGGCGATATCTCCCCTCCGGAGGTTGTAGCAAGTACAGTCTCTGCAATGTGACAAATACATCTGAATCTGAACATCACCAGCTTATATCCCCAATAATACAGCAGTGTGAAAAAAGTTGATTCTTTTATTGTTTACCCTGTTTTATTTATGGGGTTTCTTAAGGGGAGGAGGAAAAAAGTAGAAACAGGCAGAAGTGCCAAGCCCAAATGGCCCACTGCAACCCCTACAGCATGCATGAACAAGCAAAAACTTAAGTAAACTGATTTTTTTTTCATTTTTTAAAAGGGAGCTGGTTAACAGGACCTTCCTCCAAGTATCTGTATTTTAAGTAGCCATTTGACTGCAATTTACATATGCATGCCAGGTCTCAAATTCCTCTTTCTCCTGCCAAGAAATAATGGCCCAAAACCCCACTTTGACTATATGGGCGGAAGGCAGAGGAGAAGATATTTTAATGAAGAGAAAAGTCAAAAGATTGGAAAACTAGGCCTAAGCTTGGACTCCCAAGCGGAGTTTTCAACTCAGCAGTCTGTTCTCTTCTTCCTTGATTCTTCTTGCCTGGCATAAAGTTTGAATATCAGACAAGCTTTTCCATTTGCCTCTTGTCAATCACAGCCCAGCAGAGACTGATGAGGCCTTCAGCTTGTCCAGTCAACCAGCAGGGAGGATCCCAAGAAGGGGGTGACACAGGAATTCCTTTTCAATGGCACAGAAGAAGGTGATCATGTCTTAATGTTCTTACCCGATTGCCAGCTAAAAGGAAAGGCAAAGTAGTAGAAGTGGGAACTTTCTGATGCCAGATACACCAAGCCAAGCAGTACAACTGGAAGAAAAGTACAGACATTTTGTCTTCCTGTGTCTAGAAGCTTACAAATCCAGATCTTTTAGAGCTGGAAAGCAGTAAAATTTTTACCAGGTCTATCATTTCCAGGATTTCTTTCTCCAGATGTGTTGGACTATATTTCCTTTGCTCAGCATATAACTGCGGTGCTTGTTGGAGAAGATGGGAGTTGTAGAACAATGTATCTGGAGGCACCTGGTTTGGGAAAGTTATTTTAAAACAAGGGCAGGCAGCCCTTTGGTGGAGCAGTATCTCTTTCTCTTAACCTTTTTGGGGGTAGCTGAAAGCTTACAAAGGTGTAATGGAGCCTCTTTGATGAAAACTAGCCATTTTGCCCCAGATTTTGTGATGTGATTTGGGGAAACTCTAGGGACTGCAAATTTGGGGCTGCAGGTAGCATGCAGGTTGCACATTTGTTCCAAAAGGTTGGAACATTCCCCAAGATCTGGATTCTATCATTACCTTGAAATTAATTACAAAGATGTCCCTAAAACCAAAGTACTCCACATTGTTTCAGCAACTCTCCTTTTCTAGCTATTTTGCAGCCCTTGTGTAATAAGGTTGCTAACTCTTGAATATACCTTATGCCTTTGAAAATAACACAGTGAGGAAATGTATGGTGTACAATGAAATTTATACCACTCAGGTTAATATCACTCCAAATGGAAAAGTGAGGAAGAAATGGAGGCAGGCAAAGCATCTTCTACCTGAAGCATCTTCTACCTGGAACAACTTCCATTGCTCCTCAGGGCCAATTGTTATCAACAGCTCTGTGGGGAAAATCTTGTTGATTTATGTTTCTGTATTTTTATTTTATTAATGTATTTTGATATTGCACACAAGCCATTTTGGAAAGATCTGTATTGCTAAAAGTAGTATAGTAGTAGTAATAATACTAACAGTGTTTAACAAAGGAGAAAGTTTCAAAGCAATAAAAAGCAACTTAACAATCCTGTGCAACAAATATTCCTCACTCCTAGTAAAGGTAATGGGATTATTTGAGAAAAGCACAAAAATACAAAAGGAAACAACATTTGAATTAAAAGGATAGGAAAAAAGGGCAGAACCCTAGTTCACTTTGGTGTTTTGGCCAAGAGAATTCCCCCCCCCCCAATGCTCCTTTTGCAAGAAGAACTGAATAGGAAGACATGGGATCCATTACTTTAAGCAAACGTGCATGCCCTGAAGGGGTACATCTTGCTGCCAAAAATTCCTCTAGCCTAGTTCTAGATTAGCCTTCCCCAAATCTGTGCCTCCAGTTGTACATCATTTTTCATCTGCTTGGAGAAACCTGTATTAGAGTACACGGAAAATGTACTGTTATAGATACATGGTATGTGCCTCTATCACAAAGACAAGCAAAAATAACTTTGAAATAACCACCACTTGGTCAAGGATAAACTCGTTCTCTTTTCTCTTAAAATCCAAATATTAAAGTTACCTTTTCCACATAGCTATCGGCATTGCCCCCCAAACTCAGAGCAACATTTTCTCAATGTAGCAAACTCCTATGCACCTCCCAAGACATTGAGAAGGTGCCATGTTGGGAATGTCTGATCTACCTGTAAAACAAGCCCAAGCATCTAATTCTGTTGCTGGTGTATGTTTTTCTTGCACAGAATTGATTAATGAAAATTAATACCCTGCTACCTTTGGATATTAAGTAAAACAAAATAGAAAATCATCTCATACATGTCCCTGATCTAGCTTGTCTCTTATTCTTGAAGGGGAAAAACAATAGGGAGGCCTCCAGGTGCACAAGAAAACATTTATTAATCTCAATATATTTTAGAAAAACTCCTTCTTCTGGGACACTATAGACATAAATAAAAAACGTAATGGTAGAACTTTAAGCACTTTCATAACTTAAACAACCAGGAACAGAACAACCAAATTGTTTATTATTTGGAAAGTTCTCTCTGGAATACTGAAACTTAAATCTCCTTGTGTTTTAGAAATCTATTCCTTCTGTCTAACCATATTAGGAAAAAGAAACAATCTAGATCTAGCATAGGACAGCCCCAATACTGATATGGATTCTATAGTGCATGCACAAGCTAGAGAAGATATTCTCATCGTAACCAATAAAGCAGGGATAGGGAATTTATAGTGAGAAACACTGCATTTTTAGTTTAGATCAGTAACACATATAAGTAAAAAAATCAAATGATTGTGCTAGGAGTGTTGCAGATGTTTAACTCATAGCTGTATGCCACGAAGAACAGTAACCCCCCCCCCAAAAAAAAGTGAGAACCAGAACTGTTTCCTTTAAAAACTGTGAATTTCAATTCATGTCCAGTTCTTGGGGACTGCCTGGACAAGTCCCTGTAGTTTTCTTGGCAAGGTTTTTCAGAAGTGCTTTGCCATTGCCTCCTTCCTAGGGTTGAGAGAAAGTGACTGGTCCAAGGTCACCCAGCTGGCTTTGTGCCTAAAGTGGGACTAGAACTCACAGTCTCCTGGTTTCTAGCCTGATGCCTTAACCACCACACCAAACTGGCTCTCATTTAATCAGATTATCTTTGCTAATAAAACATTTACAAGGGTTTGTTGTACCCTTTCTTGAAAACCAAGATGAAAAATAAAGTAGGTAAGTCATACAGGAAAACAATTTTTTCAGCTCTTAATAGGAAGCAGCACAACAGTAAACACACACGTAAGTACAGACCAGGACAGAGACCTAGAAAAACTTCAGTCTCCAACTTGTTCATGGCAAATTTTCCAATACATTTTTTTTTGCTTAAATATCTTAGGACAATAGACAAAGGTATAACTTGCTTTTGAACAGATTTTTGCCAGACTATTGGATTTGACTCCTTATCCAATTTCCATTTGTTGTCTAGCAGGATGTTGGCTCAGCAGGCTTGGTTTCAGGGCCCGTGGGCTGGTCTAAAAAACCTGCTCTATAACCTTCGGATTTGAACCAAAAAAAATCCGTTTTCCTTTGGCTACAAAAAGGTGCTAAGTGCCTGGGACTAACATGTGCTATCAAAGTTCTGGAAAATATCATTTGCAATTAGGAACGCAGTCTCTCTGTCTCTGTCTGTCTCTCTCTCTATACACGCACACACACACATATACACAGACTCAACTATATATCTATATCTATATCTAGTTCAGGACATGCAACATTTCCAGAGCAAAATCACTGGTATTGCCAGCTATGGCTGGGAAAGACTACTGTTGGAATTTTTTGAAAGTCATTGCCAATCTTTACAAATATACGAGATAAATAGAGCAATACTCCGACTCAGTAAAAGTCAGCCTTTATATTTAGGTACTTCTTCCCGCTTCTCTTTCCTTATCAGTTTTAATCATAATTTAGTATTAGCATCCATTACAGATGTTAATTACTATTAAAGCTAATTGGGTTCCATCTTAGCTGGAATTGAAATACCTATTTCAGATCTTAGTTCACCATATTTTTGAATTATGATGCTAAAAGAATGCCATGCAGCACAATTTTATGCATGTCTGTGCAAAAGTAGATCCAGTTGTATTAACGGGAGTTACTTCAGGTAAGCATGCAGTTAGGGTTAGTTGGAGTTAAGTAGAGAGTTAAGTAGAGACCACAGTCATTATTATGAGATGGGTGGTAAAGAAATATTACAAATAAATAAATAAATGTTACATTTAAATGTTACATTTAAATACAATGTAGAGAGTACAAAGTTAACTTTTCAAATAAAAACAAATTCACCTATAAAAGTGGTTGTGTTCACGCTGTTGCTGAGCAATGGCCTTTTAACCATGGTTTGCTGAATGAATCAGTGTTTAGATTACATATAACACACCATAAAACTTTGTAGAAAGCAAAGTTGTTGGGTTCATACATCTTGCTAAGTCAAAACCACAAAAACCATGCTATAATGGTGATGTGTAAACCCAGCAAGACAGGGTCTTCATGTAACAAAATTGCCTTTTTTAATGGAATCTTAAAGTTGAAATTGTTGTTGGGAGTCATCTAGTCCAACCCCCTGATATAAAATATGCAATTACAACATCCTTTGCTTAAATGCATATTTAATAAACCTGCAAAATAACAGGAAATCTGCTTATGAAGGAAGCATTCAAGGTCAGTTCTCCATTCACTTGGCAATCAGTTAATAATGAGTATAGCTAGATTTCCATGTAACAAACTAACCAATCACATTTTCGCTTATCGTATCATACAAACTCAGCCTATATTTTTAGTTTAAGTTTCAGTATGTCATTTGAACCAACACTGTTTTTTCTTACTGACCATAAGGGTATATAGCTCCCTCATGGTAATGTACATGAACCCAAAGAGAGCCATGTGTGATAGGAAAGCCCATAAAATGCTCATTTGGCTAAAAAAACAAAAACTATCTTGCATTCATCTTCAAGTACAGGAAATTTGAACCCAACGTTTGAAGAAATTTGTATTCCATAAACCTTTGCATTAAGAAATTTACATTCCATAAATCTCAAGGTCCAATCCTAATATTTAAAATGGCATTCACACTATCAATATTAAAAAAGCGATATACACATATCTTAAAGAAATACACATGTCAAAGATTCAGAGAAGTGTATATGAATGATGAAGGACTGATTTTCCAACTATAGTTCTCTCTTCCTTAGGAGTTTAGCTACATTTATGAGGTGCTATAAAATGTATACTGTATATAGGCTTTTGTGTCATAACTAATTAAAGCACATCATGGTGGAAAGTTAATTTCAGTTTCAAACAATGTTATTGACCCTAATCCTCCAGGATATCACAAGAAACAAGCTCATAATTACCATTTAGTATGAATAGATTGTTCTGTGGCTATTGGAATTTACTCAGGTTTCTTCTTTATATTTAGCTCACATGGTACATGTTCTACTATCCAGTGATTGTTTTATGTCCTAAGTATCTACAGCAGTGAGAATTACTGTAAGAAAGGGAAGGCTTCACTTTTGCTTAATTTAAAAAATATATATAATTAAATATATTGAAGATTATTCATAGCACAAATCATTCTTTTAAAACTTGTAAATCTTTCCACAAGATACACCCAGATGAGATGCAAGTGAATCAGCCATTCACAAATTAGTATTTCTTTAACAAATAGAATATTTGATACAGTTAAATAAACAAGAACTTGCTAGGCCCAAAAGGTTTGCACAGGGACCTTGGATATCCATCAAGAAGCTTCTGTACTTTCTGACCGACTCTAATTGCTGGACTTAGTCCCCAAAGGAGAATATAACAGAGTTTACACATCATAAATCATTATGCACGGTCAACCAATTGTGTTGTTTGTCAATAAAAGAGATTAGAAGAGAAGGTCACAATTATTTGAAACTCTTGTTCCTCTTTAGCTTCCTGTTACTCACCAAGGTTGGGTTGCGACATAGCCATTGATCGCTGTGATACTGGGGTGGAAGTGGCTGAAGGATGATGGCTCATATGATTCAATGGCTGGGTCATAGTCTTTCGAGGATCTTGCCAAGTTGTAATTTTCTCTATATGGCTACAAAAGATAAAGTTGGGGGTTATTATGATTATTCCAATCCTAATTTTAATTACATGTTGCTCATTTGTTTACGCCATCTATCAGTCTGCCTTCCTACTTCTTCTTGGCCTCATAATATTAATACATATAAGTATCCAAAATTGCTATTTGTCCACTTTTCTGTCATATTAGTTTACTACCATCACAGATCTGATTAAATATCTGTATTTGAGAGGAATAAACAAAAATGCCAAATTCAGCATATCTACAAGGCTATTCTCCAAAGCAGCCACCAATGTGTCTATAGAAATTACTCAGTTACATTTGACTGTCTCCGTATTATTGGACGTTGTCTTGCAAACAAAGATAGGAATATGCAAACTTTGGAGAAATCTCAAGGCCAAAGTTCTTGGAACATGTGAGAATTCTTGAATCCTGCAAAAGTTAATTTTCTATTTATCTAAAAGCATTAACCCTTATTGCATTAATTACTGGTCTTCTTAGAGCCTGAAATTTCTTCATCAATTTTTATTATTTTCTTCTTTTCTAAATCCTTTAGACTATCCTGCCTCCAAATATCTTGATATCCCCTGAACCTGTTTTTTATACATTATTTTCCCTATAGCAGAGCAAATGCATTCTACAGTGGGATACTTCCCTTCCATTCACTCCAGAGTGAGTGGAAGGGAAGTATCCCACTGTAGAATGCATTTGCACTCTTTGCACTCCACTCTTTAATTCTGATGGCAATTCCTCTGGGAAGAGATGATTCCATTTCCAAGTATAATCCTGCCTTCCAACTTGGATGTACATGTAGTTAGCTACTTGTAACAGCTAGTTACAATTACACCCCTGGAGATTTAGCAAGGCCATCTTTCTATTCTAGCCCCCTAAAGAGCTTCTACCACTTTCATACATGAGTTCATATAGATGGGTCAGAAGAAACAAAACCATACCAATATCAATGTCTTGCAAGGTAGTTCAGAGAAGAAGCACACCCAGAAGAATGTGCTCTGCTTTATTGTATGGTTACATTAACAGAGGAGACAGGGGGAGGAGCCACAGCCAGGGCAGCTTGCCGATCGAAAGGTCGGCGGTTCGAATCCGCGCGGCGGGGTGAGCTTCCGTTGCTAGTCCCAGCTCCTGCACACCTAGCAGTTCGAAAACATGCAAATGTGAGTAGATTAATAGGTACCGCTTCGGCGGGCAGGTAACGGCGTTCTGTGAGTCATGCTGGCTACATGACCACGGACGGGTCCTTACGGACAACGCCGGCTCCAAGGCTTAGAAACGGAGATGAGCACCGCCCCCTAGAGTCGGACTCGACTGGACTTAACGTCAAGGGAAACCTTTACCTTTACCTTTAACCTGCAGAAGGAATGTGGGCATGGCAAACATCTGAGAAGGGACCCTCCCTAGTTTCTTGGGCTGTACAGGTCACGGGGGAAGAAATATACTTTGAGACTTGCAAGATTCTGTTAATGTAACCTTACAATAAAGTAGAATTAGCTCATCTGGGTGTGCTAATTCTGGACTACCTTGCAAGGCTGACACCTAACTCACACAACTACAAGCGTAGCCTCCTTGGCTGCCCTCAACATTAAAACCCCTGGGGGACATTTGTATGGCTACCACACAGTCCTCCATGTTTTTTATAAAGCATCTATGTAATCACTAGGAGTTGAAAGCAACTTGATGGTACGTAATCAATCAATCAGCTTAACTCCTGAAACTTGACTGAAGCATCCTTTGGCAGTAAGGTACTACAGAAAATAGTTCCTAGCAAAGATTAGGCCCTCTCCAGACATAAGTTCCCACTCAGATATTACCTCACTACTTAATTCCCTAACTCTGTCTTTGCTGCAGAAAACATAACACTGGAAGGTCCTTTTTCTACATCAGAAACAAGGCACTCAGCTCACCCAGGCAGTGACCCCCTAATAATGATATGGGGGCCCTATTCAATTCCAGCAACCAGTAGTACCTATATACCTATTCTTTATTTTTACCTTTCTCAAGTGTGCTTCAACTGAGCTCCTTCTAGCTTAGCATTCCAAAACTGGGGATGGAGCTATATCCTCCTGCATGAAGCACCATCAGAATCTTCTAGCTCTGCCTACTAAGCAAGATGAAGGGAGAAATCAGGATGCCCTGTTTCTACTGCAGAAAAGAAGACCTTCACAACAAATCCAATGTACTGCTCTTCATTCTTCCTTTTCTTCATCATTTTATACTTGTAAGCTTGTAGACAGAAACTCGATATTTTTTTTAAAAAAAATTACAATCGATGCTTTTAAAAATTTCTTATGAGTACTAAATAATAAAGTGTTAGTATATGAAGTGGCACAGATTCTGATGTAACTTCTAAAAAGCACTGAAAATTTAGCTTCACCTTTACCCTAGATTTTCAAGCTCTACAGCTCAGAAGCACTTTTGCTTTTCTGTATTATTTGCCCTTCCTTTCAACTACTGAGTCATTTCCTGACTTCAAGGTTTCTCTAGTTTTGCTTTCCAGCACTTGTTTCTCTTCTATATTCTTTAAACAATTTTTCTCTTCTTTTCCTTAAACTCTCTGCTGTCTAAACATCTAAGCTCTTTTGTTGTATACCATTAGCCTCAATCATATCTGATGCCTCTACATATGTTGGATGACAACTTCATAATTCCAGCTTTTGTTCAAGATGGTTAGGAATCGTGAGAGCTGTAGTTTAACACATATTGTAGTGATAGAAAAATTGCTGAAAAGGAACAGAATGGAATCTCAACGAATTCCTTTCTGAAGAAAGGGAGCAATGTGTGAAGTATTTTAGCTTAAGGAGAAAAAAAGAATGAGAAGAATATGATCAGTATTTACAAAATCATACATGGGGTAAAGAATATAGATAGAGAGAAAATTCTCCCTTTAGCTCTCTCACACCTCTAGAACCTGAGGTTATCCAAGACTCTCAGAGGGCAAACGTAAGATTTTCCACATGAGAAATTCACTGTCATACTATGTCTTGATTATTGCTAACTTAGCCTTTTCCTCCATGCAGTTGTCCAATTCCTTTTGGAGCAATCAAGTTGATCCTAGTTAGAGTAACCACCTACCACCTTCCGATTCACAGGCACCATACCACCAGAACTCTCTGTAGGAAAACACAGACGGGAAGGTATAATGGCACTCATGTCCTGCTTTAGTTTTCCAGAGGCATTCGGTAGGTCATATTAAAAAGGCTGGAAATAGTAGAGTTAAGCTATCCACAGGAAGAAACAGTGTATCTGATCAAACACCTAAGCACTCAGTTCTTGAATTTTATTTTATTTGATATTTTGATATAGGGACGCGGTGGCGCTGCGGGTTAAACCACTGAGCTGCCGATCGGAAGGTCGGCGGTTCGAAACCGCGCGGCGGGGTGAGCTCCCGTTGCTCGTCCCAGCTCCTGCTCACCTAGCAGTTCGAAAACATGCAAATGTGAGTAGATCAATAGATACCGCTTAGGCGGGAAGGTAACGGCGTTCCGAGTCGTCATGCTGGCCACATGACCCGGAAGTGTCTATGACAACGCCGGCTCCATGGCTTAGAAACGGAGATGAGCACCGCCCCCTAGAGTCGGACACGACTGGACTTTACGTCGAGGGAAACCTTTACCTTTTTTTGTTAATATTTCTAAGATGTTGAACATTCATCCTTAACGAAAAAAAGCTTTAAAGTTGATCCGTGTCCCCAATTTGTCATTACAGTATACACATTTTAGTTTAAGTATTAAAAACAAACAGAGTTTTAAATCACCCCACCCCTGGTAATAACAAGTATACCTAACAGTTTTGTACATCAGACCTATCAGTTCAGCAATTCTGGGCATACAGTAGTTATATTGTTTGCATTTTAAGCAGCAAAAACTGTATGTGCCATAGAAGCCTCAACTGATACACGGAGTACATTACCCACATATGTAATATAATATACTAAATCAGAAGCCATTAAAAATGTTGAAATATACTGTTTCAGGAAATTTCAAATGGAAAAAAAATGAAATGCAAACAGAAGAGTAGATATTAAAATTGGACAATAAAAAGGTTTTCTCTTCTCAAGGGAAGACAATGTAATGATCAACTAATAATCCTAACCTATCAGTAAAAGTAGAATTTTTATATGAAATCCCAATCATTCTTAACAGTAAATTCTTCTTGACTGTGCAAAAACCTAGTGTCACATGGGGCAGTTACACATAACTGTGGCTTCTGATGCTAGTTCATAAACTGGCATCAAAATACATTTCCTGTGTCATAAGTAATAGGATACTACAGTTTAGAGAACTAAAATACAAGAAGGAGAAAAGAAGTATGGAAAAGTATTTTTTTCCTCTGTGATAAAGAAAATATCAGAAATTGACCCATCTTATAATCTAATTCATACCCCACACTACTATATGCCATGGCTGTTTTGTTTGTTTGTCTAAGCCATAATTGCCTGAGCTCACACATCCTGCCACACCATAACGTAAATCACGATTTACAAATCACAATGGTTGGGTTCATCTACCATGGTAATCCAAAACCAGTCAAATCATATTATGGTTTAGTGCAACGTGTGAATCCAGCCCATTGAGGCTCCATTTTTTAATTTATGTCATACTGAAATCAATATTGGAATCAACTTCACATTGATTTTACTGAGAACTAAATTCAGCTAACGTAACTGGATATAATCTGACATGGTCTATTTTCCCAGCAGTACAAAAAGTGAGGAAAACATGTCTTTATCCATTACCAAACATAGGTACAATGACTTTAAAAGCTGTGAAATACATATACGACCCCCATTTTGTTAGCTACACGTTGAGCATCTAATAAGTGACTATAAATGTCTGGCTTCTGACTCAAAGTAAATGGAAACTTCTTTTACTAGATAAACTGGTACTTTACTTTAATGTATGAACAAAGCAATGAGCTCTTCTAAGAAATGACAGTGACAACAAAGGAAGTTGTTTATTTTAATAAGTCTGCCACTGAAATAGGCACCCATTGTTTCTAACCATGCTCTATTTTCCCTCCTGTTACTGGCATGCTGTAAATATCACAGTGCCAAGTGTTATCTACCCTTTTGGGAAACACATTTGTCACAACACTCCCTGCTGTAGCAGTTGCTTTCTTGCTCACCAAATTAGAATGAAAGGAACTGCAGAGCCTGGTTTCCCCCCCCTTTGTTTTGTCAGCCAGTTCTCCATCCCTTCAAACGTGGCTATCAGAGATGCCCTGCCCTAAAGGGGAGCCCTGCCATCTGCTTCTTGTCCTTCCATAACTATGAGCTCGATAATAACTATCTCTAAAATAAGGAGGCCCCAAAGCACCTTCTCTCAAAGTGGAGCTCACATGTAGGGATGGGGCAGGAAGAAAGGGAAAGCACAATGCCATGAAAATGTGAGGTGCATTTCTGGTTTGTGAAAGGAGAGGTAAGCTGGAAAGAAGGAGTACACAGAATCACCTAGATTTGCATGCAGATCAAAGACAGAAGCAAAACAAGGCTGGGCAGGTCCAGCCAAAGACATTATCCTGTCTGAGAAGACTGGAGACTGCCTTGTCCTCTCCTTAGACTGACAGATATTGTACGCCTGTTTAACACTAGAGTTCTCTCTCCACCATCCTAAATGTTGTCTTAAGGTAGACAGGCGAAACTTTCTGATGGCTGAGGTCAGTATTTAACATTTAGAAAGAGCTCAGGGCAAAAGGGATGGGTTGTGATGCAAATGGAAGGGACTGGAGTTGTTTTTGTTTTCTTCTTGTGGGTGTTGATGAAGGGTTTTGAGGAATTCCTTTGTTTTCTAATATTATGTTAATCCTATTTTAGGGATTATGTGACCATTGTAATGTCTTTCTTCCCTTGCTAGGGCAGAAAATTGCTCGACCAATTACAGTAATAATGGAGGAAACTCTGGGGGCTGCAAGAAAGAAACTTTGGAGTCACAGGTTGCTGCTTCCTATCTTAAGAGCACAGGACAGGGTACATGGGGCATGCAGTTCTCTCGTCCAGCAGCAGAATGTAGAGGCAGCTCTGAGGCTGGGAAATGGATTCTCTTCCTCTCCCCCAAAACACAGTCTGGGTAATTGTCTGGTCAAAAATTGGCAAAGTCAGGCATACCTGCATTAGAACCCACAAGAGGTGATTAAGTCTGATATTTGTATTAATTAGCATTAATTAATAGCAATAGAATTAACATTTAAAAGGAAAACAAAACTGGTATTCTAGTTTAAAGGTAGGCTATTTTTCTCTAAATCTAAACAATTCATTTAAAAGGTAAATTCCCTTAGGCTTAAATAAAGCCCCTGTAGTTGTAATTTCAAAAATAACTTTAATAAATTTGAGAGAAATAAAGGAAATAGCAATTATTTTAAAAAGCAAAAAGGAAAAGGAGAGGAAGAAGAGCCAGTTGTTTTTTTTAAACATTATCAACATTAAATCGTCACTGATCACTTGATAATATCTCACTTAACTAAAACACATCCCAAACCTAAATGCCATCCAATTGTTAGTCTTCCTCTGATTTTACTCAGCGTAGCTGTTCTATGCAGAGCTGAACAGAACTGTATACTGGACATAGGAAGCTACCATACATCAAATCAGACCATTAATCCATCTCTAGGATAGTCCACACCACACTTTCCTAACCTAGTCCTTTCTAAAAGTGATGATCTGGAAGAGACCAAGTTCATGGAAATCTAATTCCTACTGATCACAGCAGCACTATCCAGAGTTTCAGATAGGTGTGTCCTAAAAATGCTAAAGCATTTTCCTTTGGCATGCTCTATTACCAAACTACAGACAAATATTAAAATCATCAATGATCTTCATGGCTGACTAAGAATGTGAACATTGCTCTCTCAGGTTTCTCTCCAACTTTCTCTGCTTAGAAATTGGTGCAGCTATATGACTTCTAAGATCTGCTTTTAAATTAAACACTAACTTTTTTAGTTCTGGTTTTGCAGTGAAAAATCTGAAAACGAGTAAGTGATGGTTCTTATATTGTATCTCACATGCAGAAACTATTAGTCAACCCAGTGACTCACTGCTAGGCACATAAATTGCTTCTACTGGAAACCCCTACCAGGTGAATGAAACCTCTATCTATAGCTTTTGATCTATGGTGGCTCTTCGTTCATGCAAATCCTCATTTGGCTTTGCACTTAACCAATAGATGACCACCCTTACATCAACAAGGTTTTTATTTTCAACAGATTTACACCATATTTTGTGCAGCCCTCAGAAATATACAGTGCAGTGCCTACTATACAAGCAATGCATCATTGTTCGGAGTTACAAAAGAGGAAAATAAATGGAACAGTGATTCTAAACATATCTAGTGAATATACAAAACTGCTCAAATGATGTAGGGTTTATAGGATCTCAAATGTCACCGCTAAATTTGGGAGAGAAAGACAGGAATGTTCAGTATAAAGATTAGATGCTCAACTTGCTTTAAGCAAGAAACTTAGATTGTCCATCTAGTACCATTCTGGTGAAAGGAAAGCCTTTCAACTTCATTCAAGAACATGGCAAGCAAATCTCTGCAGAGGGATGGCTTCATTGTGGCATTTTTATTAGTGTGCTCAGGTTCAAGGAATTCAAAGAAAAGCTGTAGTTAGCAAATACTACTTGACTTCATAAGGTGGAAAACATACTTATTTTTAAACACTAGGACTGGCTTAAAATTAGCACTTCTATTTCAGCTATGCTCAGAGAAGAGGAAAAATGTATTTTTATTGGCCAAAAAAGCTACAGTAAGATACTGTAAGTAAAACAGTAAAAGAGAAAGATTTCATTTCTATATTTTGATTCAAGGCAATTATTTACTGCCCATGTATCATCTTTTCAGACATTTAAAATAAACATTACTAGACTTCTGTGGCTAAACTCAACATTTACTATTATAACCTCAAATTATTGCAACAGGGAATATCACCTTCAGTTCATTACAACAGAACTGCATCCAAATATGATATCATTCTATTAACTGAAGGCTTCTTAATCTCATAAAGGCTTGCATTAGTAGGATGAGGAGGAAGGCAACTGATGGCAAGCATCTCTTCCTTCTTGCAGCCCTATTAAGTCTGTTCCTTTGGAACAGCCTGGGAGGTAGTGAAGGGGCTGGGGGGAAATTGTCAATATTGGTGTCTCTACTAGTCAATATTGGTGTCTCTACTGTATCCCTTTGCTGTCATGTGGACACTTTGAAGTCCACATGACAGCAGAGGGATACAGAACACTCTAAATTCTTTGCTGCCATCTAGTGATTGTCTGGATTTTTACAACCTGTACAGGTAGTCCTCATTTAGCGATTGCCTTGTTTAGTGACTATTTGTAGTTACAATCATGATGAAAAAGTACCTTTACAACCAATCCTCACATTTACGACCTTTGCAGGTCTGTAAAGCAAAGGAAAGCTGAAGTTAAGACCATAAGTAAAGTTGTGGTTTCACTTAGTGACTATTTCACTTAACAACTGAGTTGCCAGTCCCAATTGTGGTCACTAAACAAGGACTACCTGTGTCTGATACCTCTAGCCCAAAGGTTTTCAGACTTTGACTGCTGCAGAACCTGATAGTTAAAGAAAAAGAATTCCTGGAACACCTGATTGAGAGACAAAGCTCCAGTGATGGAAAATTGGCTGCATTTGGGTGATTTTTTTTCTCCCCCTTCATTTCTCACAGACCCCATCAAGTTCTTGTGGAACCTTAGGGTTCTGTGGAATACAGTTTGAAATACCCTGTTCTAGCCTCCCCTTTTATTGCATGAACCAAAGCCTCCACTAGAGGCTTTAGGTTTAAAAAATACATTTTTAAAAACGTCCCTCTTGGCCTTGCATAAGGCTTTGAAGACTTGGCTCTGTGCTTGAGCATGTGTGTTGGGTGTGTGATGGAGCCCGTTTCTTGATTATGCTAAATGACTGATTGTTGCTTCTTTAATTTTTCCTGGCTGCTATATGTTTTATGGGTGCACGTGTATATGTTTTTATCATTTTTAATACTGTTAGCCACCCAGAGTCATATATTTGAGATAGGCGGCCATATAAATCTAATGAATAAATGAATCAGAACAGTATGCTCAGTAGTCAGGGAACTTTGGCTATTAATTGGGAAAGAAAAACAGAATGTCAAGGGAGAGAAGGAATTAAGTGAAAAAACCCACCCCCCACCTCATATCCCCAGTTCAACTCTTAACACCAGAAGGTGCAAATTGAGCTGGTAGAGGCTAGATGAACTTCTTGAGGGGGGTTACTCCTTCTTGGTTCTATGTCTGGAGGCTAAAAGAGACAGTTACCACAGATAAGATCTCAGATTTATTCCTTACTTCCTTGTTGAGATAACACACAGAGCTACAGCTGATTCAGGCTAACTTATACCCATGGATGCAAACTACATTCCTCCTTAACCATAGTTTAACCCATACTCCAGGCTTGCAAGCCTATTTATGCCATGATGGACTCTCCACAGTCCACTATATTGTGTTAATTTCTATGTTGCCATCGCCATTACATTCAACACACCCAGAGAGAAAAAGGGGAGACCAGCAATCGTTAAGAAAGCAGTCTATACCAGTGTTTCTCAACCTTGGCAGCCTTTGGCAGCCTCAACCTTTCAGATGTGTGGACTTCAACTCCCAGAATTTCTCAGCCAGAAATGGCCAGCTGGGGAATTCTGGGAGTTGAAGTCCACACATCTGAAAGCTACCAAGGTTGAGAAACTGGTCTATACTGTTGCTTGGCTGAATACTTCAGAGCTAGCTATATTGAAGAATGCTCTTTAAAAACACACACACACACACACCAGTATCTGACTCCTTAGCACTTTGGCCAAGTAGCCACTGTGGCAACTACCTAGAAGGTGTAACAGGCATTGTTGCTACACACTGATGAAGAGGGAAAGAGAAGCCACCGTGTACCTCAACTTTGGGCAACACAATTTAAAACTAATTATCAAAATAGGATCTTTCTGGACCAGCCTTCCCTATCCTGCATTGCATGTCAACTTCTCTAATATTTAGGGGGAACAATAGAAGTTGCCTAGAAAGTTATGAAAGTTTGAGACCAGTCTCTAAACTCCTGCGTGAGGCTAGATTTCCTTTTGCAGTATTTGCTTCCCACTTTAAAAGCACATTTATTCACCAGCATTTTAGCACAAATTATTGATTTTGAAATGGGGACTTACTCACTTCGACTGCGTTCTTGCCAAGAAAGGGATAGACTCTGTCTTTGTTTCCCAGTCAGCCAACAGGAACATGAAAAATCTTGCCTTTCTCCTCTAGCAATTGCTGACACTAATTATCAGTCCATCAGCCATTCTTCAATTACCTTTGGCCCAGGCCATTTCAGGTACCCCCACCTTTTTTTTTGCAAACAATTTTTTCAAACCTCTTCATCTTGCCTGTTTCACCTCTTTCTCCTTTCTACTGCTATTTGCATTAAAATAATTTCTCTCCATAAATTTTGGAGCCATTTCATCTGAATTGTATAATGGTTCTATCACTATATAGTAAAATTGGGTTGGATAAGAATTATTAATCCACATACATGTTTCTATTTTATGACTTAAGGTTATTGTGTCATCTGGACACTCAGACATGAAAACTTGCTAGCTGCATAAAACATTAAAATAAATAAATACATCGGTAACAAGCATAAGCAATGCATGGATCTGCAAATCTAGTATTTTGTTTAGCAGGATATTATAAATGTACATGTTAGCTTTTCTAATACAGAGTTTTGTGTTCTGAGGACAGAAAGGAGAATGGATTTTATGGCTGAACTGAATCAAAGAAAGCCAGTTTTAGTGCATGTGAGAAACTGATGATTCATCAGGTTCAGCAACCTACATGTTCTCAGTCATTTACTGCTCTTTGCAGGGTGACAGCTTACATTGTCCTGTTGAATATCCGGTCAACCAGTACCATTTTTAAAGAGCCATTAAAAATTGTGATATCTATTAGTAGAAAATCATGTACTGTTGTTTTCTAAATAAAATAATAATTGTTCCACTCTCAAAACTATCTCCCCAAGAAACATCAGTTTTTCCTTCCCTCCCCTTTTCCTACTTTATTTCTTGATAGAATTAAAAAAAAAAGAAATTAAAACCTATTTTATCATATTGGTATTTGTCTTCGTACGTTTATTTGTGTGTGTGTATAACAGAAATTCATATGCTGCCATTTAAAACCAAATTTTCCTTGGAAGGCTAGCTTAACAAGTTTTATCATGTTGATTTTGTATCATGTGTGATTTTAGATGTACACTGTGCATCTAAATATACTAATAATACTGTCTTGCAGGTATTAAAAGAATCCAATTATATGCTGTGACAAGCAGATGATAATTTGCACACCATAAAACGTAACATCTCAGAAGCCATATAAAACACGTTATAATGTTACAATCTCTAACAAATCTTGCAACACGCACTGGATGTATGCATAAACAGAGGAGATTCGCAGCATAATTGTAAATAGGAGCTGAACAAGTTGTGGGGAAAGAAGAGTGGCCTTGAGGAATGGCTTCTTCTAGAAAATAATTCTTGGAATATCTATTTTGCTGCATCCTTGAAATCAGTTAACAAATATGCACAAACTATACATGCCTCAGAACCCAAGTCCTTCCATTCCATTTGGTGCATTGTGCTGACCCCTTCAACAGAGTTCAAGCTCCTTTCTTTTTTTCACTAAGACTTTATCTATCATTGCTAAGATAAGAAGGGAACTGGCATTGCCTGGTTCACTATGGTGTTAGTTTTGCAAGGCAAGCTTTAGCCTGCTCTGGATCTTGAGCCTCCAGGCCTTGTGGCCACTCCCTTGACTATGAAAGACATTCAAACTCACTCAATTTAGGAGCTAGTCTCTGTCTATTAATCTGCATAGAGAATTGTCTCCTCAAGGAGGAAAATACACCCCAAGGAGGAAAATACAATATTCCCCACTCTAGATTGTCAAGAACAGACAAGCAATGTGTCATTTGCTGTTATGCCAGAATTAAAATACTTTTCTAGAAAAATGAAGGAAGTGCTCTCTCATCCCTTTCTTTTTTTTGTTTTTTGCATTTCAATCTCATCACAAACCAGACATACCATTTATATTTATATATTATAGGATATTACAACCTGAAGAAATCAGGCTGAAGGCATATGTACAGAATTATTAGTTTATAACATTATTATTAGTGGTCTCTGCAGGTGGTGGCACCTGATCAAACTTCTTTGGGCTCAGAAATTAACTAGGGGCAGGCCTGGTTGGTACTTGGATGGGATTCCTCTAGAGAAAACTCATCCAGAAACTGCATTTTTCACAGTGTCTCGGTGTGACACTTTACCAAGACACTACGGGGAATGCAATGGTCGGTTGCATATCCAGAAATATAGTGAGAGGCCCTTTCTAAAAACTGCAGCCTCCACAAATCTCCAAACATGCTGGTACCAGTTGTCACTGCTGTAGATATTTGATAGTCATAATTTTCCACAAAGAATTTTGGGAATTGTAATCTGGAGAGATTCTATAAAAATTCCATTAATGATTACAAGATCTCCTGAAAAAACTATGGCTTATAATGTTCATTGGAGAGAAGGAATTATTATTAAGTTCATTCAAAGTAGTAGTGCAGACTAGCCTTAAAAAGGGGTTGTCCATGGCCAACTAGTATGACTCTGGATGAACTGGAATGTTCATCTATAATCCAAAGAAAGTGTATGAATAATTTTACTAACAAACTATAAAAAGGCATTAACCTTTAAACTGAAATCAAAACCCATGTGGCTCAAGGAATATGGTTTGCTTATTCATTAATTGAATAAAACAGGTTAATTCCATCTTTTTTTAAAGCAGAATCTTTTCTCCCCATTCTAAATCTAAAATAAAATGTAGAAAAGAACATTCAGTTGATGTTCTGGGACTACAATTCCCAGAATTCCTAGGTTAGGGAAGACCAGGTTAGAAAATGTCTATAAATTACAATACTGCTTTGGAAAATATTCCATGGGAAATGCCCTTCCCATTTTGAAAATCGCACACATGCTCTAAAGTAAAAGATAGACATCTTTTTCTCCAACAAGGGCTGCATTCCGTCAGGGATGGATGTCACCCTGTGGGTAGAGTTCAGGTGAACTACAAGCCAAAAGTTATTAAGAACACCCACATGCTTTCTGACAGCCGTTTTTCTTCATTCTAAGCAGCTGGCTATAGGAAAAACAGAGAACTCTTAACAGCTTTGGGGGAGGGAGGATAGAAATTATTCTAGTAGCTCCGTGGCTGCAGGTTGCCCACCTCTAAAATGAAGGAAAAACACCCTGCTAAATTTACGTTCGGATTTTCCTCCACAATACTGAGATCAGCATGCCTTCTATCCAAGTCATTCTTTATTAAGGTTCCACTGATCCAGCCTGACAAGTTATGTAGATTGAACTACATATAGAGCATTCAGATCATTTCTCTGGGCCTGTGCCCAAAATAGACATACAAATGAAACTGATGTAAAATCACGAGAGAGAGACCTGTGGGAACAGCAGTGAGGAAAGCACCTTTTTCTCCCCAGCATTATGTTCTGTGACCCCAAGACAGAAAAGATGAATTGATAAAACCCTAATTACGATTCACTTTATCAAACCTAATGACATGTTAGGTGCTTGCCACAGATAAAGTGAACAGGCAATACCTGTTTTATGCCTTTAACAACTAAGAAGTTCTTATTTAAACACTTGCTCAAAGAGCTCAGCATTAACTTGTTAGCAAACTTTTCTCCACTTTAAGAGCTAGGGACTTGTTTGGTATGAATGACTGAACATCTTCTGTGGATGAAGCTTTCTAAAGAACAACAAACAAGTAAAGACATGTTGCCATATCAGAAGGCTAGAGCAGTCTTGACAAACCAGCACTCCAAATATGTTGCTAGCACACAAAAATATTCAGTAGTTTACTTGCCTCAATGGACCTTGGTTAGTTATGAACTTCACACAAGTGTAAAAAGTCAGTGTGACACTTACAGGCTTTTCTGAGACAATAAAAGAATCTACCAAGAACACCATTACAATCAAATTCAGAAATACATCTGAAGGTTGGTTGGTTCATATGAATACCATTGGCTAATGAGTCTTCTTATACAAAACAACCTTCCCTCTTAGTATTTAGTTCTGCTAATACTATTATTAATAATGCTATTATTTGTCTGGGTTATCAAGGTGTTGGAAAAAAATAACCTTACTTTGACTGGCCTTTGCTTCAAGATTTATTATTTCATTTTAAATAATTATTTTTGGATCTTGAAAAAAGACACCACTTTTTATTGGAATTAACTAAGCCATGTGGTGAATTTTGAAGGGATAATATAAGTGTGTGTTGCTGAGATTTATTTTTGTACATTATCTTCCACTTTGGGGTTTTTAATCTTTGTGACAACCAAAATGTAATAAACTATTGTTTAACTGAAAGAATGAAAAAGAATTCCAAACTACCAAAGATTGTACTTCTTCACTTCCATCAGTGAACTCCCACTGATACATTTTTACTTCTTTTAAATTGATTTGAGACCTTTAAGGGAAAAAACCAGTTCAAGTTTACAAAGTGATGAACTTCTATATATAGTTTGTAAAAGCAGTTCTGCTATGCATATATAAACAAGCTGATAAACAGTATTTCAATCATGTTATATGGTTACTTGCTTAACAATCTCTTCAAATATCTTGTCCAATACTGACCCTTAGACTAACTGATCTATAATTTCTGAGGATTACAGCCCTAAAATGGGTGTAAAATGATGATTCAGAATGTAGTACTGTAGAGTCTTTCATGCCTATATCTTTGGAAATCTCAATTTTTAAAAAATGGTGCTGTGAAATGGGATGGTTAGTGTAAAAATAAAAAGGAGATGGGAACATAAACAGAATACCTGCAGTTCATTTAATCTGATCATGGAAAAGAATCTAGCAGTGTAATTCCCAATTACACTCTTGACAGCTGTTGAAAACAGTCTAAGGCTGGGCAATTGGATGCAGGGGTTTCCACATTAGTTCAAAGTCCTCTCTCAGACCAGATCAAATTAATCCTGTCATTCAGCAGAATAACCCCTGCTTCCCCAGAGACATTTTATATTCCACACCTGTCTGTTCAAATCCACAGATTCTGGTTGGCATGTCCATTATTATTGCCATCATGTTAATCCTGGAAGGATCAAGACAGTAATAAATTCATTTGAATGTATTTTCTCTGTAAAATAGCCATGGTGGCTGTGAACATGGTGCACTACCATAATTATAAAGTCTTATTGGGTATCTGAATCTTCTTTTGCTTTATTTTTCCTGATTAGAAACTTAATTATATTAGGTGCACAATCTGTCAGAAAAGTCTTATATGAAACAGCAGTATCCCCCAACAGATTATGGATATAATCTGATAACCTTCAAAGGCTTTATTACAGATTATTAGCGTAATTTTTAAGACCATCATTTGGATATTTTTTAAGTCTGAAGTTTTTACATTGTGGTTTGTCATTTTAGTATATTTTCTTAATCATTGTGACTTTACTTTTATTTTTTAATTTATTATTAGCCACCATGGTATGGTTTGTCCAGGTGTAAATAAATAAACAAACAATCCTCTGTCCTTATTTAAGCCAGCAATCTGCTTGAAGAGCAACAAGCAGAACATTTGCTATTTTTCTTTTCCTTCTAAACTACAGAGACTATAATGTATGACAAACTGCTATGAAAAACTGCTCCCAGGCTTCATAGGTAGCTTATCCAGTGCTAAATCCTCACTAAGGTACACAAAAGTTGATGTATCCTATGTGAATGCCCACTTCAATGAGATAAAAGCTGGAAAAGGCATTTTCACGCATTATGCGGTTTCATACCATACCTCATCCACTCAACCTTTTAATTTTAGGCATTTTCACATATAATAAACTGAGATAATAGCATTTCAGATCAAGTAAAATAAAGAAGTCATACTTCTTCAAGGCATGACTAATTTTGTGAATGCACTGCCATAGTGTGTGCAAATAATCACTGACTAAAATGAGTCTGGATGATGACAGAAGAGAACTTTTAGGGTGCTTTCATATTCTCAGAAGATTCATCGCTTAAGCCCACAGAATAGTTTAAGTTGATCTGTGTCTACTTTCACTGCAACCAACCCTGAAGCACCTACAAAAATCTGAACTGAACCAATGCCACCTCAGGCATTTGGTAATCACATGATTCTACTGGGGGGCCTCCAACAAGTGACGATGGCACCATTGCCCTGTCCAATGTTAAAGAATAAGAAAGTGCTAAATGCTGAAAGCAAAGAGCACAAAAGCCTGAAGTTTTGCCAGTGGGAAAACAGTCCAAAGCCAAGCTCCATCAAGCTTCAGCATCTCAATCTGGAAATCAGTATGTTCCAATTTGTGCTCTGCTGCAGCCATGATAGAAGTAAATGCAGATGGTGTGCGAACATGGAGATGTGATGTCAGTCCTATGGGGAAATGCCCTGAATTGTCATGGCAAAATGGAACTTCCCTATTCCAAAGCAATATACCAGGTACGGATAGGGAAAAGTTAATTTAGGATTTCCTGGAGACATCTGTCTAGTTCTGAGGGAAACAGAATGCTGGTCTAGATGAATTATAGCTTTGAGCGATCAGCTTTTTTGCATCCTTAGAAGTGAAGTGGTGGAGGCATTTCAAAATCTTGGAACCTGAAATACTCATTTAGCTCCAGAGGAGGTCTTCTGCTACACCTTATTCTAGTTCTTGGAACTCTTCACCTGCAGGGCATAAGAGATGTACTCACCTTTTCCAGTTTTTATACAAAAGTAGGAGCTGCAGCCAAGTGTTGCAATGCATCCCCGCCCCCCTAAGAAGACTGATCCAGTTCAGAGTTCTAGGTAGAAATTCTCTCCCAGCAGAATATCCCCCTTGGGTGTTTTGGAAGAGTTTTTGTTCTTTTAGGACTCCCTCTCCAGACATTTTATATGTCTAACAAGCAGATTATTACTCTCTCTGGTTTCTCACTAACCTCATTTTGGATCCACTTCGGTTGACACACATCCCTTCAGTCCACTGTAAGGGAAAATGACTGAAACCTATATCATGCTGGTGAGCTTGGAGGAGCATAGGCTAGTATGAAAATGATACGCTTCTATACTGTATGGCCTTTTTAAGAAAATGGCCTTTTAGCCCCCACACATCATTGCACATATTTACTTAATGCAAAGGAAGTCACTTGTTTTTTGTAGACTCTGTTATAGTTTATTAACTTTAAAGGAAAACAAAGAAAAATGTCTTATTTGCTGATACTATGATGAAACTTTGGTTTAATGTTGCAAGCACAGTAAACTTTGGGCTCGCATGCTTATATTCTTTTAGCATCACTATAAAGAATCCGGAAGGCTTTGCTTACATTTAACACTAAACCACATCTTGTTGCAATATTAAACCCAGAAAAAACTGCAATTAATCTTGATCATGCTTGGTTACATGGCCAACTACAAGCCATTATTTCTGAAACTGGTTTATTTTCAGTTATCACAATCTGGATTAAACAACTGTGGCTAATATAAAATCGATGTTTCTGGCTGATGCTTGAGGAGATGGTGGAGGTGGGGGGAGAATGGTGCAATTTATACTTACATTAACCCATGGTTTAGATTCATTTACAAACTAGGTATATGCCATAATTCCTATTCGACAATGTCATAAACAGTTCAGTAGTTTTCTTATCCTGAATCTACCACCTTACATATTTTTGCATCTATTATTTTATACAAATTGCTAACAAAAATTACTCCTTTTCTTAAATAATTGCTTTTTCCCCTGAATTAGTTTTATGGTGTCTGTAACTGCAAAAATAAGATTTTTAAAGAATGTCTTTCTAAACTTTCTAGTGATTTAGTTGTTTAATTGTTCGCATATGCTGGAGACTTAAAAACATTAAACTAGTTATACAATGGAAACAAAACACTCTTAGAGTACTATTGATAATTTTAAAATATTTGGATGAAATCCCAAATTTTGAGAGCTGGGGGAGGAAAACAGAATTGAATTACAGTATATAGCATTGTAGTGGGGGAAAGTTAAACGCATATAACATAGAAGTGTATTATTTTTCTTTCTTTAGCCAAGTAATTTTGCGTAATTCATTTAAAAGAAGCATTATTGTCACTTGTTTAAAAGCCATGAGTTGATCCATTAGATAAAAGCCATGATTAATCTGCTTAATTTTGCAAGAAATTTATTCTACTTGCCCACATATTGGGCATGTCTAAAGTCATTTTTATTTGGCTTTACTTGTGGCTTAGATCTTTTGATTATGTATTGTTCTTTTTATAATTTAAAAGTTGTATTATTTTGGCGTGTTGTCCTGAATGCTTTTTAACAAAGTAGAATACATAGGACATTTTCAAATAAAATAATAAATTGGAATATGAATAAAATAATTGGGTGGGGTGGAAAAAGCCTTTTATCTTTTTTGTCTTGGTTATTCAAAGATGTCCTAATAATCATCACCTTAAAAAGGCATTCCAACTATGTGTGGGAGGAGAGGGAAAGTTTATTCTAAGATATTTTTTAATGAATTTCAGCAGTTTGGGGGAAGGAAAGGAAAGAGCATGAAGTGGGATCACATTTTCCTGTGTGGATTTGTTTTTCATTTCCCAGTTCAACCCTTCTATATCGGTATTTCTCAACCTTGGCAACCTGAAGATGTGTGGACTTCAAATCCCAGAATTCTGGCAGTTACAGTCCACACGTCTTTCAAGTTGTCAAGGTTGAGAAACACTGTTCTATATCATTCCCTAACCTAAAGAGTGTAAAAACAGGAGAGAGTCCTTTTCCCTGATGACAACATAAAACCAGGCCAAAAATCAATATATCGTATTATGAGTTACCAATAGCCTTCTCAGCCCAATTCTAGGTGCTGGTTTTAATCATTAAAAACCCTGCATGACTTGACACCATGTACTTGTAGGCTGGTCTCTCCTGATCAGAATGGGCTCATCTTGTGTGTTTTTCCTGAGAGGGGCTGTCTTGGGTTCCTATCCCACATTAGGTTCTTAGGGGACCGCCCCCATGCTTTAGAACACCTTTTCCCTTGAGGAAAAGGGAGCCTCCATTTTGCTTGCATCTCACAAACCTGGAACATCCATCCAATTCTGATGTGCTTTTGGCATAGAAAGTAGACCTGGATGGTCTGTGTAATTTTCATGTGCTCTGATGTTTGTTTTCTTTGTAAACTCCCTGAGTCATGACAGGTTAGGACAGTATAGAAAATTATAAATTTTGGCTGAGTAAATGTGTGAACTCAGCCCTGTGAATGATAACCATATTCCTATCACATTCAAACCTCAAGGGTACCTTATTTAGAATTACCAGTTTTTGCTAAACAATTACTTAAGATATCAAGAGAAGTCATGCACACCTCTTAATTTAAAGCTTCACACTGAGAACACCTTATGTTTCTGTTAGAAAAATCAGAAGGGGCTTGCATACCACTTGGGAATACGCAAGCTCCTGGCTGCTACCCCAACTCTCATTCTCCCTCTGTTTTAAATATCCACCCCTCACTACTGACATGTAGTGATTTTCCCACCAAATGCTGGTACAGTAGTGTGAGTTTGTGGTCCTGGGGAGGCCACAAACTCTGCATGTAATTCACATCCAGCATGCTGTGTGCAGCCTGAAGGCTGCCCACCTATTTTAAGCATTGTTAGTCAATTAAAACGGTGGGCTCCCAACTAAGCCCTCAGTTATAACCACTTAGGTAATCCAACAACTGAGTAAGCAAACACAAGGAGATTCCATTGGCACAAGGTTACCACAGACTACTTTACTATGTGGACCCTCTAACAAGAAACTAGCCATAAACTGCTGAAGAGCCTCTTGGATTTGAAATCTGTCTAACAGGAAAACGGAGCTCTTCTGGCATGTATCTGGTAAGCTTTATTGTGCTTGGTATATCACTGAACAGGACTGTCACAAGAGAGAGAGAGACAACAAACAGGCTCTGGAGGCTTCATGATGCCATTCCTGCAAGTGTGCAAAGCACTGCTCAAACTTTCCAGTGACAAAATCCTTTTTCCTTCCAATTCTAGTCAGAGTTTCCAAATGTCAGCACAATGGACTTTCATGAATTAACTTCTCTAACAAATGTTTTCACTTCCTTGGAATAAAAACATTACAAGCAGTGGTTTATTTCTACAAGCCTGCTACACCACTTCTCTGCTGAGCCACTTTGTCTTATGCAGTCCCAGATTTCGAGATGACCCAGGGTCAAATTAAGTTTAAATTTAAAAATATAAGTAAACATGGCAAATATTTTTCAAATGAGGAGCATAAGAGAACGTTTGCTTCCTATTGTAGTTCCAATTCACACTGAATTAGATGGCAATGCAATTTGAAGGTACAGTAGTCAAATTCAAATTGGAAGCAGAGAGGGAGATAAATAGTTAATGTATCTTCTCTTTCCTGTTAAGAGTCCTAATCCAGATGCTGATTCTCACACTTACTTTTCAGTAAAGTAGGAAACAAGTTACGGTTGCTAACAGTATTTCTCAAGCAACTTGCAGTTTAGCCCTAGCCAATCAATCAACCCACATACCAGAGGAGGATTGATTTTATGCTAACCCTAATGTGCTTCAGTTTTGTGTGATGTGGAAATCCAGGCATTGCAATTTGTAAATAGTTTTGCATGATATATAATCCAGGCTAAGAGTACCCTTTCTTTGGAAGTATTAATTCCTTACGGTATTAGCAACAATACTGGAGGAACAGAGAAAAATGCACCAGCTCTCTCCCCTTCATTATTAGAAGAAAGGCACTGTTGACTTCTATGCATTACAGTCCCAGACATCTGCTCATATAGGCCTTTATAAGACCGTCTTTCCCAACCTGGACATCCTCCTGATACATGTGATGGAACGTCTAGCAAGCCCAGGGAAAATGGGGGAGGAAACAAGACTGTCATGTAAGAGATACCTCAACCCAAGGGAGAGAGGAAGAGTGAGAAAAAGGCTGAATAACACCACCTTAATTTTGCTAAGTATAAGTTGAGGTGGAGAATGGTTTTGACTAGCTTTCAAGATTCTGTTACAATACCTGATTAGCAATAAAATTCTTTCTAAATATCCAAGTGGCTCTTGCTTTTTGAGATTGCATACCTTAAAATGGTGATTCTCAACCTTGACAACTTTAAGATGGGTGGACTTCAACTCCCAGAATTCTCCAGCCAGCATGGCTGGCTGGGGAATTCTGCGAGTTCAAGTCTACCCATCTTAAAGTTGCCAAGGTTGAGAAACACTGCCTTAAAGGGTTCAACACATGGATTTCAATTTGAAGAATTTCTTGCCCAATATGTCCATTGCTAAGAATCCTTGGAGTCAGTCCACACAACTGGAGAATCTCATGGTTAGGAAAATGTGCTTCCAAAGCATATAGCCTACAGGAGTAGCTTAGGCTCTATACTACATACGCTTGCCCTCCAACCAGAGGTGAGAGAAACAGTAACAGAGGTGAAGATACTAGTAGAATCATAATGACTCTCTCATATAATTCCATGCTGGCTTAGGATTCTGGGAGCTGCAGTTCAACATATCTGAAGGGCACAAGGGTTGGTGGGCTAATTCCCCATAGAATAACATAAGGTTAATTCGTAAAGGAGAAGGGCTTGAAATGAACTAATTACTTTTCTTTGGTTTATACAGCCTTCTTCCCCAGCAATGAGCTTTCTCCTATAAGAAAAAAAGAGACTGCAAATAACTAGACCAATCTGTAAAGAGCAGAATGCTAGCCTTTCACAGTCTGAAAACTACTGTGTATCCAGGAAATCCTGCCAGACAGTCACTGCTTGAAAGTGGCTAAGAAACATGGTATTTTGCCATCAAAAACAGAAGACAGGCAGGCTCTGGTTAAAAGGCTAAGCTTTTGCCCAAGTGAAACCTTTCCAAAATAAAGAGAATGTCTGCTGGCTGCTAGCTGACCACAACTGATGAAGGAAGGCAAATCAGTGCCAATGCCAAGCCTTACCTAATTCAAGCTTACGAATCAAAGAGCTAAGAGCCGGCAAGACTTACACAAAAGACATAAGGAAACAATACCAGTTTTGCTGCAGTGGTTATGACCCATCTCTAAATTACATCTTCTAACAAAGAAGAATATTACAAACAGACAATCCAAACATCAGGGAGGAGATAGTAGAAAAGAATGAGACTTAGGAAGATCTGAGGCTGTCCCAATACTAAATTAGACAGTCAGACCATTTAAGCTGTCTAAAGCTGAGGCCTTTTCCCATATTGCCAAATGAGTTTCTTTTAATGGGAAATACTGATACAAACATACCTGTAAAGTTTAATGTGTCTATTTTTCCCATCAACTGCCAGATGCAAAAGAAACCTATGTTTCTGGTCCCATCTATGCTGAAGGAAGCTCTGGAGGCCATAAACAGGGTGCTGGTGGGTCCCTTATAACTTTTCACCACCCTCTTGGTATCCTTATCTTAAATAAAAAAACTTAGAATCCTTAGACCATCAGAAGTCATCAAGGAATCCTGAAATGTTATCTGTCAGTTTGGATACCTGTATCTCCAACCTGATGGAAGTCTTAACTTGGCATCTGGAGGCTCTGGGGACTGGATGGGATGAAAGAGGTTGATACCAAGCAAGATGGAAACTATCTGGTACTCTGTTGGCTCCAGTTTTAACTCCAGATGGGGTATCGCTTCTCCATCGCTTCTGCCCAAAACTTCTGGAGGACATCAGGTGGCCTATTCCAGGCCAAAGTCAGAAGGAAGCTGCTTCAGGAAGCATTTCACTTACAAGAGAACAATGCTAAGAGCAGCAGGAAAGTCAACAAGTTTCAATGGATCATTTTCAGTTTTCAGACTAAAAGCAACCATTAAATGGAAAAAAGATATTAATTATTAGTTGGTAGAATGAGATTTAAAAATTAGTCTGCTAACTTTTTTCCCCATGGTTGCATGTATTCTTATCAAGGAACTCTTAAGACAACTGCTTTTTTCAGTACAGGTTTTGCTGATTTCTTCTATTAAAAAACCGCAGTTATTTTCAAGTTCAACCTATAAACAATAATAAGCAAGGACAGTAGCCAAGAGTGTGAAATTGTCCATATCTTTTTTAATTAGGCCATTTTTGTCATTAGATGACATTAGCCTCAATCTCTACCCACAGCCTGCAATACTGCATAATTAATGCTCATGGTGGATATTTAGATTATTCAGATAATATAGAGAACATTTTTAAACATTCTAAAGCTTGATAAAATTCTAGGTATTTTTCACAAAAAAATTCAGCAGGATATCTTGTCAGTACTTGGATGGGAAACCACCAGCAAACCCCAGGACTGTGGGCTAGATAGAGAAGTAAAAAAATAAAATAAAATCTTGGAAGAGGGCAATAGATAGCACTTCTCTACTGTTGCCAAGGTCTACAAGAAATCATCAGGAGTCGCACTCAACTCAAAGGAGACTTTACACAAAGGAGCAATTCTATAGCTTTTAAAGAACTGTGCCCCTCTGTTAGTAATCCTAAAACTACAGAAAGCATCTTTCTTCAGCTGTATGCTTACCAAGACTTGGAAATATACATAATTTCTGTGCCCTGAAGGCTGTGGCCTACACTAGACAGAAAGTCATAAGTGCACTTAAATTACAACTACATTTCACACTGGCAGCATTATATTATGTGGGGTTTTCTTAGGTTGCCTCCTCAAGGGTATAGAACAACTGACATTCTATTCTAATAATTTTTAAGTGAGCATATCAAATATCTATGTAATAAAATTAATTGCTAGAAAAGATCTACTGCTGCATCTCTGGCCAAATTTTCTGAAATGCATTAGCATCTCTTGGCAATGAAACAACAAATTGAATACACAGCTGAATATAATTCACCTATCTTAAAACACATATTCTACATTTGGGGATGCTACAATTTTTATTTCAGGTAGCAAACTATTTCTTAGGGGTTAAGAGCCACACTAGGTTTTGTACAATGTGCTGCAGAATATACTCCAAAATTGGGCAGGGTCAGGTTATAAAGTGATTCTAGTTTGGTGAAATTGGGGATTTAAGGGGTGAAAAGGATGCCTGAAGGACCTTAAAAGCCTTTCCACCCAAACAGAAAACCTGAAGTCAAGTACTTTTGCTCCTCCAACTCTTGGGAATCTCTGGAGGCTAGTAAAGGAGTCCTTGTAGGCCAAATGAAAGCTGGCTTGGTGACTTTGGGCCAGTCACTCACTCTTAACCCAACCTACCTCCTGGGGTTGTTGTGGGGGATATGGGAGGCAGGAGACTTAGGTATGTTTGCTGCCTTGAGTTGATCTAAACAAACAAACAAACAAATAAATAAATAAATGTGGGATAAAAATCTAATAATCGTAATAATAATTGCAGTCCGGGATTGTATTTTTTGTATTCTCTGCTCAGTCCCTCTCTCTCAGCCCAATCCACTTCATAGGATTGTTGTTGAGAAGAAAAATCAGAGAAGTATTATGTAGCTGCCTTGAACTCCTGTGAAAAGTTGGGATATATGTCAGAGAAGCAAATAAATAAATGTGGGAGCAACAAATGTTGGCAGTGTTGTTAGGAAAATTACAAGTTTGCTGTACATTAAATACTTGTAGAGATAATTCACGTTGTTTAGCCCGTGCTTAGATCAGTGCTGAATGCTTCTGACCGTGTGATTCTGAAGCAGAGACCAAAATTAATTTTGGTTTTGCTTTTCTGCCTCTCCTGATATCAGCAAACAAAATCATCAGAGACCTCAGTGGAATATGTTGAATCTTCCATGAATACAATACATAGCTTGGCAAAGCCTAACTTCAGTTCTAACACAACTGTAAGGACTTGCAACTTCAGGCTGCCAGACATCTTCCCTAATCTGATTCAACAAGTCTACTAATTCCATCCTGTGGCCTGTCAAGGTCAACTAACCACTAGCCATGCATTTTGGCATAAGAGGAGCTTTACATAACTCTGTTTTCACCACACTAGGAAGGGACAGCTTACAGTTTGAGACCTTGGTGGAACACGATAGATGATTAGTTGGCTTTATTTTGACTTTCCAGATCAGAAGTTATGCAGGCCTGCAAGAAAAAGTTTTACAAACTAAGTCACATCAAGACTCCATATGGTTTTTGTTTCTGTGCAGATAATAAGGGAAGGGGAAAACTGCATTTCATTTTAGTCTCCATATACACCATCAGATGCCAACAGTGCCCTTTGACGAAAGACAGAGGTCACCCAGTTTTGTCCCTTGTATAGGGGAATCAAAGGAATTGAGAGACAGGGCATTCTCTCTGAACATCACATTTTTACTACCACCACACTATACACAGTCAGGAGGATTTCAAAGAAGAAATACAGAACTCTTGTTCACACCTTCAGAAGTGTAAAGGCTGAACACAGAAAAGATTTCATTTGCTGTGTCCCCCTTTTTTGGCAGAAATTCTAAGAAATGTGTGTGAAAACTTAGCAAAGGCATGTAGAATTCTACAGAATGCTGTTCTGAGGACATCTTCCACTGAATACACAAAGGTTGGGGATGGGGGCAGTTGTGAGTTCCACGTATGAGTCCTAAAAATTTGGTGAATATGCATAAAAACAAATTTTATAATCTGAGTTAGTCAACAAGTGTAGCTGCATTCTGTAGGGCATCCACAGGAATAAAGGCATCAGGTTCTGTTTCATTCTGAATGTCATTTATGAAGGTAAGTTTTATGAAATGGACATTAGCAGTGGTTTTGCAATTTCATTAATTTTTATTTTTTAACCTGATTTGCATTTACTAGTATAACCCAACTAGGATTACATTTTTGTTTTAAAATGACTATTTAATCTTTGTTTTAAAAAATATTACATTTTCCTATTAAAAATATTCTGGCACAAGAAAAGAATCTAAAAACTGTTTTGCAAATTACATGTGGTTTGCATTGGTGAAATGTGACATTATTTCTTCACATCCATACATGTGCATTTGGATGCTTAACAATATATATAAATACATGTGCAACATCCAAACTTTATGTAACAATGCAGCATCCATGCACTGCAATCCAAGAAGGTGCAGAAGCATTTCAACAGTCCAAAGGTGCAGAAGCATTTCAACAGACTTCAAATTCAGCTGTTTCTCAATGAATGCTATTTTGTATATTAAGCACAAAAAACTCATGATAGGCAAACATTTACAACCTTTTATCAATTCAAGAATTCCACCAATCTTTGTATTCTTCTAGGGCTACAATGTAAGGGCTGCAAAAATGCCAATAACTGCTAGATGGCAGCACAGAGTTAATCTTTTCTATTACCATCTAGTGGTTGTCTGAATTTTTGTATCATCATGACTACCTATACAAAATCTAAAACCACAAAACTTTTAAAACTGGAAAGATTCTATTTCTCTGCTGCCATTCTTCCTAAGTATTAACTTAAAGGGAACTGAATTTATGTCATTAGCAGCTGCTTCCCCAGTAAGACTACCCCCATGAACTTGCCCTCATGCAAATGTTAGCTAGACATGTATAAACTCTTAAAAACTAAAACAATAAGAGGGTTTTTGGATCCCAGACAACAATTTGTTTGAAGTGGTAAATGCAACAATATTTTAGATGTTTTTTTCCCATGCAGCAATCTTAGCCAGTGCATAAATTTACTCAGAAGTTATCCCACCCAATGCAGTGACACTTGCCTCCAAAAGTACATGTGTAAGTTTAGAACAACATTTCCTGCCTGATACTCTCCAGGTGGCCCCATTAGCTATGGTATGATAGAAGTTATTCACACATCTGGCGGGCATTAAGTTGGGGAAGCAAGAGGCTAAGGCTCAATTAATGAATCAGAATGCCCGTGCTTCAAGTGAAAAGCCTTTGGAAAAGACAAGGGGTTCTGGGGGGGGGGGGTTCCCCAGCCACCAGTTTTTCAGCAATCCTGGTCTCCTCTGTCTCCCTAAAGATTCTTTTTTCCATCAGGGGCATCTTCAGGGTAGGTGGATAAAAATATCAAGATGGAGGCCACAACTGTGATTAAAAAACTCTGACCGTTTTTTAAAATGCCACACACATAAAAATGGACAGGGCTGTGAGAATAACCTTGGGAGACAGGAGAAGAGCCGCAGCCTAGACAACGGTCTGATAAGAGAAATCTGACTCCAAAGGAGAGGTGGGGGTGGAGAAAATATCTCAGAATTGACTCTCCCTAGTTCTCTGGAATGTAAAGGCAGGGGAGGTTGGGGGAACGCTTTCAGACTTGCAAGATTCTGTTATTGTAACCTAACAATAAAGGTGATGTTAGTATTCATGGTTTGGTTTTTTGTCTGGACTACCTTGAAGGGTTGACAATATGGTTGTGGCTGCCATCTTGACATTTTTGATCCCCCACTGCAAGACCCCCCAACTCAGATCATTGTCCATTTTGTTACTTTTCCTTACAATTTCTCCTTCCTGTCCTTTCTTGTTTCTTAATCCTCTATTTCTCTGGTCATTAGAAACCAGACCCCCTGTCTCCAGTGCTCTGTAGTTTCTGCCCTAAACCAACGGAAATTTGGGTTCTTTGAGCTTGATTTTTCATTCACATATGTTTCATTACCCACCTAGGTAACCTCTTCAGCACTAGGATATTGGAGAAGTGGGAAACTGTTGGTTAGTTGTGGAATGTACAGAAATTTTATTTCCATCACAGAAAAATGTCTTGTCAAAATTTTTGCAAATATTATCCCTGCAGAGTGCAGAGACATGTACCATGTTCTCATAGCAGCTCAGCAAATGATAGAGCAACAACTTGTTAACTGGAAGAAATGTCCAGAAGATTATCCTATGTGCCTTCTGACCAAGCAAGATGTTCTGAGATGGAGCTACCTTAGGCACCACCATTTTTAATCACATGCTGCTTGCTCCTGATTTATGTTTGTAATTTTAACTTGAATAAATATACTGAAATATTGGGAGAAAAAAAGGAGTTTGTGGAAAACCTGCAAGAGGAAAAAGAGGTTACTTCATCACTGCGTATTATGATTAGCTTACTTTTTCTCTCATTGTTTAGTACCTTTAGAAATATTACTGTCAGTAATAGCTATTGTCAGGGTGCTCTACAGCATCCTGTTTTTCTTAGGAAAATGAATCAGACATCTGTGTTTCACAGATAAAAAGAGAGCAGCCATCCTGATACAAAGAGGAAATCTGTATGAGGCAATATCCGCACCATGCGAAACATCCATTTGGAATTGGTTAGTTTTTCTCTCTGACAACTGCCACTATATAAAAGAAATACACTGATCTCATTTTAAAATGGTTTAAAAAATGACAAAGCTGTAGGCATTCTATGCTGTTTAAACTTTCATCTAAGAAACTCTTTGTTGAACCCAGCAATTACAGCCTTTTCTGGCTTTGGTCATTATAGCAATAGCTGAATGGTACATATAGACCAGCCACATGAACTGTCTAAGATTAGAGTGGCAAACTCACATGAAATCACCGTTTCCTTTGGTAAACTGAAAAAGTTAGGATTTTAGGTACATGAAATGGAAAGGAGCAAGTTCAACTGACGCAGATGCTTCCACTCCCAGTTTTCGTGTGAGTACCTAACTCAGTCATTTTGCCTAATCAGTTACCAGCTCTGAGAACTTGGTAACAGGAGAATAAGGAAGAACAAACTGTAAGGAATATTAGTAAAGAATAAACAGGCATGGAATATGCTGGCAAATGCACATTTGATGACAATGTGGAGCTGTTCATCTGGATAATACACTCTTGTTTCCAAGATTCACATTTTCAAACTCCATGTTAATTAATTGGTGAGTGTATCTAGGAATGAGAGCATTTCCTTGCATGAGCATATTCAAAGTTTAGGATTGGCTGAAAAGGCTTTGCTCTAAGTTTCATAAGCCAGTGTGGTCGGTCGGTCGGTCGGTCGGTCGGTCGGTCGGTCGGTCTATCTATCTATCTATCTATCTATCTATCTATCTATCTATCTATCTATCTATCAAACTTGTCACCACCCATCTCCTCCCACCGGAGGGACTCTGGGCGGTTTACAACAAAATACTCAATAAAACAATAAATATATAAAATACATTATAAAATTACATATTATTAATAATATAGATAAAAATAAAGTCCAGATGGCTATATCTCATTCAATCTTCTCGTGGAAGGGGTACTTCAAGGTAGTAGCCAACCCCAGGCATGACTCCTCTCCTCCCGCCCCAGGCCAGCTGGCAGAGCCAGGTCTTCAAGTTTCTCTGAAAGGCCAGGAGCGACGGGGCGAGCCTCACCTCCGGGGGCAAGATGTTCCAAAGGGTGGGCGCTACTGCAGAGAAGTTCCGCCTCCTGGACCCCGCCAGATAGAATTCTCTTACCAACAGGGTCCTCAGCATGCCCTCTCTGCAAGATCGGGTGGGGCAGGTAGATGTAACAGGGAAGAGGCAGTCCCTCAGGTAACCTGGCCCCATGCCCTGTAGAGCTTTAAAGGTGATAACCAACACCTTGAATTGGACCCAGAAGCAAACTGGTACCCAGTGCAGCTCATGTAGCAAAGGTGTTATATGCGCCCTTCTAGGGGCGGCAAAAATAGCCCGCATGGCTGCCTTTTGGACCAGCTGAAGCTTCCGGATACTCTTCAAGGGTAGCCCCATGTAGAGCACATTGTAGTAGTCAATATGGGAGATAACAAGGGCATGAGTGACTGTTCGAAGGGCCTCCCAATCCAGGAAGGGGAGTAACTGGCGCACAACATGAAGCTGCGCAAAGGCCCTCCTGGCCACGGCTGCCACCTGCTCTTTGAGCAGGAGCCATGAGTCCAAGAGGATCCCCAAGTTACGCACCGGGTCTGTTTGGGGCAGTGCAACCCCATCCAGAACTAAAGATGACAAAGTCCCAGATACGGAACAGCCCTTAACCCACAGTCTTACCAGGGTTCAGCTGAAGCCTGTTGTTCCCCATCCAGGCCCCCACAGCCTCCAGGCACCTGGAGAGGGCAGTCACAGCATCACTTACTTCACCTGGGATGGAGATATACAGTTGGGTATCATCAGCATACTGATGATACCTCATCCCATGGTGACGGATGATCTCACCCAGCGGTTTCATGTAGATGTTGAATAGGAGAGGGGAGAGAACCAAACCCTGCGGCACCCCACAACGGAGGGGTCAAGGGCCGGATCTCTCCCCCCCTATCACCACAGACTGGGACCGGCCCTGGAGGAAGGAGGTGAACCAGCGCAAAACCATGTCGTCCACCCCAAACTCCCTGAGCCGCCCCAAAAGGATACCATGGTCGATGGTATCAAAAGCCGCTGAGAGATCAAGAAGAGCAAGGATGGATGCACTGCCACCATCCCGCTCCCACCAGAGATCATCCATAAGTGCAACCAATGCCATTTCTGTCCCATATCCAGGCCTGAATCCTGACTGAAAGGGGTCTAGATAATCTGTTTCAACCAGAACCCTCTGGAACTGTAATGCTACCACTTTCTCAAACACTTTCCCCAAAAAGGGGAGGTGGGAGACTGAAAAATTGTCCAATATAGTAGGGTCCAGCGATGGTTTCTTGAGGAGGGACTGTACCAACGCCTCTTTAAAGACAGATGGAAACAACCCCTCCCTCAAGGATGTATTAACCATTGCCTGGACCTATCCACATGTCACCTCCTGAGCAGCTTTCACCATCCAGGAGGGACATGGGTCTAGCTGGCACATGGTGGCATTTACTGTCCGGAGGATCCTGTCCACTTCCTTGGGTCCAACAGAATCAAACTGTTCCCAAAAACTAGGTAAGTCCACTCCCTTGGTATCTCAATGGACCATGCCTCACACTCTAAGCGGATCCGAGTGATTTTATCCTGCAGATGCTCTGAAAGCTCCTCCGCATGGCCCTGTAGGTGGGTTACCCGGCCCACAGTCCCCAAAAGGGATCGAGTGATTTTAAACAGCGCTGTCGGGTGGCATTCTGCAGATGTGATAAGGGCGGACAAGTATTGATGCTTCGCCGCTTTTATCGCCACCAGGTAGGCCTTAATAGTGGCTCTAACCAGTGTTCAGTCAGATTTGGTCTTTGACTTCCTCCAGCAGCGCTCTAGATTCTCTTAATCCTCTTCAGAACCCTCAGCTCCTCCGTGAACCACGGGGAGTTTCGTGTTCGATGGGGTAAGAGAGGTCGCGTAGGCGCAGTCCTGTCCAAGGCCCCAGCCGCCTCTCTATTCCAAGCAGCAGCCAGGGCCTCCACTGGACCGTGTAGCAGATCCTCAGGTATAACCCCCAGCTCCCTCTGAAACCCTACTGGGTCCATCAGTCGCCAGGGGCGGGCCAATCAAATGAGTTCAGCCTCCCTGCGGAGGGGGGCAGCATAGGAGAATCTCAGGGCCACCAGGGCATGGTCTGACCATGACAATGGGGACAGCTGTAACCCTCCCCTCAGATCACATTGCCACTGCTCTGACAAGAAAACCAAGTCCAGGGTGAGACCACTGTCTCGAGTTGGGTCCCGAATAATCTGAGACAGGCCCAAGTCTAATGACATAGACATAGGACCAGAGGCCTCCAGCCCAATCAACCCTACAGGGCTGTTGTTAAAGATTGGAGAAAGCAATGCTATGTATGTCCCCTTGAGGCTAGGCAGCATATAAATCTAATAACACTATGAAAATTATTACAAACTAGCAAGCTCTGTATATTAGGAAAATAAGGAAGCACCCTTTTTGCTTAATAAAGTGATAGCTTTGTGTTGACAACATTGGAAGAGTTATTAGAGAGATAGGTATTATGATGCTGAGTCTTAGATGTTATTGTTTACTGTACTATATTCATAAAATTTTCCCCACCCTTCTGAAACTTGAATTAATATTTGGCCTGTGTTCATCCCAACTTCAAGTGCACAGCAAAGTTGCTGGGGAAATTTTGGTCCACCCATCAAAACTTTATCTTCAAGACCTCATATACCCAATTGCATTTTCATAATTATTTATAAAATACAATTATAAAATACATTACAAAATACGTTACATTGTTATAAGAATGTAACACTTCTAATCATAGACCCTGGGCTTACACATGGTTAGCATAAAATTTATCAAGTACTTCATGATTCTTTAAAAAAGAGTGGGGGAAACACCTTGTCTATCAAGATCCAGTTCAAAAACATTTTATGAAAATGTGAACACTTTATTTTAGGACCTGGCCTGTCACTCTTCTAGTGGATTTACTCTTACCTATTTATTAGATTTTTTTTTATCCTGCCTTTATTTTTGGTCAAATCAAGGTGGCATGTATCCTTAATGCTCCCTCCTGTGAGGTGGGTTGGGCTGAGAGAGAGTGACTGCCCAAAGTCACCCAGCCGCCCTTCATGCCTAAGGTGGGGGGAAAGCTCACATCCTCCTGGTTTCACTAAACCGGTTCACTAAACCTGCTTACGCTAAACCTGTATTACTATCTGGTCCTAAACCTTTGAGTTGAATGTCAAATGGAGGAATTTTGGAGACCTCATCTTGTTTTTCCCACCTCCAACATATGCATCCCACAGGGCATTCAACTAGAAGCAACCCTATCCTTTATATTATAAAACAGTATGAGCTAGTTGCCTGACATTAAGCTCTTCACATTCCTACACCTCTGTTTCAACATGCTGTTGGCACATTTTTAATCTTGCTCTCCACCATACAATGCTGTGATGATTGCAGGGAACCTGGTAAACAGAAACTATATACATAATCCCACATCTCATTCACCTGCACAGTTTTTTATTACACAGCACTGAGTCTTTAACTAACATTTATGGAAAGACTTTGTGACTTCCAGATCTGGGTCAATTGGAATACCACGTGCCTTAATAAGAGGTCCTGGCTTGGTGTTTTTTTGCTAAAACAAGTTATAGAGGAGAAACAGTACACAGCATTCTATAGAATTCAACCGTACAGACTGGAGGTGCTGCAAGCTTTTCACCGTACCAATATACAAGATTTGCAACATTGTCATGGCAAGTTGGTTTCCTTGTATGTACCACAAACAAGCAAAGATGCTTAACTTTAAACCAGATATGCAATTTTTCTTTTCTGAGCTGAGGGCTGCCTTTGGTCTTGCTTTATTAGGTGGTAGGTGGGAGTAGGAAAAGTCATTTTATGTAACTTATTTACAATTACAATGGAAATGTTTAAATACATACAATGAATATTAACATTAAATCTAGGTAATATGATTATTCTTCAATGAAGCATTTAATAATTTTCTCCTCTTTGAGACCACACCCAAGGCTTTTGGGGTCTACAGCCAGCTGTGGGTGGATTAGGCTGTGCAAATCTGCTTTAAATTACATTTTTGAGAATGTAGTCACAGAAAAACAAATGCCATTCTCTTGGGGGTAGGGGCATTGTGAGTAATGTAGAAATTCACAGAACAGTGTAAAATTATTAATAATTTTCTTATGCAAAATCAGTATCTTTTAAAGTAAACAAATAGCAAGGGTAGCATTGACTAGAAAAAGTCAAGTGTTACAAGCTACGTCAGTTGGTCTTGCTAAACAAGAAGGGCAATAGTAAAAGCAAGAAGGGTTGGGTGATGGGACAGGGTTTGCAAAATAAGAAGCTAGACTGGGGCTGACCCAAAGCCTCAACGGGACATTTGTTAGGAAGATACCATTGGGATTCCTATTTTATGGTCACAATTGGCCAACATTCACAATCTTAGTCTTTTCAGATGCATCTGGATAGGAACTCTAGAAATTGTGAAATCCTTGGTGCTCTCTGTTTGGTTGTTTGTCTGCAGACGTTTCATTACCCGACTGGGTAACATCATCAGTTCCATCAGCACATATATTCTCTTCTATTGGGTCCTAGAAATTGTAATCCCTTCCCACCTGGAGGGCATCACTTTGCAGAAGGCTGTGTTAAGATTAGGGTAGAAACTGCTACATAAAATCAGAATTACACTGTTAAAAATAAGAGGAGATATCAGCAAGTGCTAGGGAACTGCATTTACAGTCATAGAACAAAAATATTTAGAAAAAGAAACTAAGGGGCAAATCCACACAAGTTTTCTAAAAACCAACATAGTCCAATCACACTGTTTGTACTTAGTGGGCATGGACGGCTGACTGCTGACTGAAGGAGAGCAAAGTGGACATCCATGCAGCCCCTCAGGGGTGTATGCAGGATATGGTCAAAGAAGTCAAGATGGTGGCTAGAATAGTGCTACCAAAGCTCTGCCTGACCAAAATTTCCACCCTAATCCCATATTCTCTGGTGACACAATTACATCTTCTTCCTGAAAACCTTTGTCACTGGAAATAAGTCACTTTTAAAGGGAGGCTCCCACCTGCAAAAAGGCCACTGTCACATTGATTTAAAACGTTTCATCCTTCTTTTTATGCTTATAAAAATAAATAAGTAGGTTACTTCCTATTCCCAGATTTACATTTTACATAATTCTCAACCACCATAATATTTGGCTAAGATGGCTGAGAATGATGGGAGTCGTACCCCTACATATCTGGAGAACACCCAACAGGAGGAAGTTAGTTTATAACCTGATAACTTGGCTGGATCTGGAAAGGGTCACAATGCTCTTTATTGTTTGTTTGTTGCAAAAAAAAAACACAACTTAATTTGCTAAGGTTTATTTAATAGGGCTAGATGTCTTGTGGATCTATATTTATTATCTATATTTATTTATGGAGAAGAACCTTCCAGGAAAGAAAAGGGCTCCTAAACCAGTTGCCTATATATATTCCAAAATTAATGTTAACAGCAGCCCTTAAAGTTGGCCATTCTGGAGAGCTGCAGGTTCCCATCCCAAAGAACAGGTTTGAATGTAGCACTTGCATGTTTAAAAAAAAAAAGGTAAAAGAAAATTCTAAACAGAAGAGTATTACATTCTGTTCCTCTTTTTAAAGCAACCAAATTCTTTTGCAGTTCGTACTAAGTTTCTTTTTTTCCTACCAGGGAGTTCTTCAGCATACCTGTGAGCAATACTGTCACAGGACTATGAATATGATATAGCAATTTTTAAAGTCTAAGCAATTAATTTGTAAGGCTGTATACTATTAAACTATTTTGTATTTGTCCAAACAAACACCAAAGAAAGAAAATACTGAATAGAGCTCTTCACTCTATAGTATTAAAAAGAGAATTGCTTAATATCCAAACCTTTACATTTAGTCCTGCAATATTAAGATCCTGCAATATTAACATAATTTAATTGTGATTCCGAGCATACTGTTTTTCTTTGTGACAGCGTTATGGCAATTTTGTTGATCCTTACTGTTCTCTAAGTGTCTATTTACTTGGCATAGTCTGTCCTAAAACTGGGCCAATACACCCTGCTGGCATGCTTAATATTGGAAAATATTAAAATATGCTGGTGGTGAATAAATGAGTGGGGATGGGGTCAAAAATTCTCTCAAGATGTACCATGCATCTGGACTGCAGATATCAATTTAAAGCAAGGAACAATAAGGCATTACTCTTCACAGCATACAACAGCAACTATCTTATTGTATATAATATTCCAATATAAAACAGACTCTGGTTTGGATTCCCTCAATGGTTCTTGAGTGTGTAATTCTCTAAAAAGACCTTGGTGTAAAAGATCAGGATACTGTTTAAACTGGAATTCTCAGACATAACTGCTCAGAGTCCCTCTTCGGCGGGGAGATGGGTAGTAGTATAAATTTGAGAAACAAATAAATAAATAAATCTGAACTTACTGAAATAAACTGCTGGTAAGAATGGAGGAAAGTATACAATAAAGTAATATAAAAACAGAAACATAAAATCCTAAGCAGTATAAATAATGTAGACTCTCTGATTTTAAATTTTACTGTTTAAAAGAGCCAACAATAAACGGAATCCTTGCTTTCTACTTTTTGAAAACGTATTGGTGAAAGTTTATTGTTAATTTTTTCTGCAAAATGCCAAGAACCCAAATGAGATCATCTTTTGCTGGGGAAACTCTTGGACACTCAAGTAGATTCACTGGGAGTCAAACATCACTGAACTAAACAAAATTGTTAACATCAAATATTTGGGACTGGAGTGTGAACTCAAACAAGAAATGTTCTTGCAATTAAAAAAAAAAACTTGCAGCTGTGCTTATCTTTTTACCACAGCCTGAAAGTCTATCATGTAGACCAGTGTTTTTAGAACAATCCTGTATGTTTTTAGTACAATCCTATATATATATCCAGAATATAAATGGATATGAGATTGGAACCTAAAAATCGTAACTTTCCTCTAGGGCTTCAGACTACCATTTAAAAGGGTCTAAATCCAAACAGAAGTAAAATATTGCTTTCCCACTTGGGCTGCCTTCTCCAGTGCACTGCTTTGTCCAATTACCTATATAAAATTCCTAATGGAAAATGCAGACACAGCAGGCCTCAGCAGCTGAAAAATGAAAATTGAGCTCTGTGTGTCAATGCAGCGTGGTTTCAATTCTAAAGCACTCTATCTTAGCATATACTCAAAGGTCAACATTTTCAAGCCATCAGGGCCAGAATCTAGTGTGGGAGTTCTGCACAAAAGATCTTATTATTTCCAGGCCTAGCTGTTCCTGACATTTTACTTATCCTACTTACTTGAAATCAAGTACCATTTAATTTAGAGCATTGTAATATCGGGTAGATTTTCTACATTCGAACAAGTCGTGTAGGACAGGAGAGTATAATTCATGTTTTGCTTAGCATAACCTGTATAAACCAGAACTGCTTATCCACTTAATCAAAAATTACAGTTTTCAAATCTTAGTGGCTAGGTTCATGTAGCATGTTAGGTCAAAAATAGAGAACGTTATGACTTAGTGTGATGTATGAACCCAGTCTTAGGTTGGAGCAGCTGATATCAGATTGTAACCCTCTTACATCTTCGGTAGGATTCCATGGTATTTTTCCTAGAGATGACTGGGTTCACACAATGCATTAAGTATGTGATTTGTTTATGGCATGGATTTTGTTTGAACTGAAGTCTGTGGCTGGAAAAAATAACACAATAATGGTACAATTAGAGTAGGATTTTGTGGCAAAATTCAAGATCCTCAGTTATCATGGCATTTTAGAGAAGACCTCACATGAAGAGAAACCTTCAAAGAACTTCTGAATCAGCTTCTACTGAGAAGACACTGCCTAGGCCATCTTCTGTTATACCAAGAGACCTAAGAGTTGAGTCTCACCAAGAATGGAAGCACTGCAATGCCTTTGCACAATGGAAATGGCTCAGAGTTCCAAACCAGAAGGCAGAAGGGTAAAGTCTTGTTCACAAGCGAAAGCTGCTTGGCAACAATAGGACTCAACTTTTATTTCTGAATGGACCTTTTGATCAATTAAATCCAGATGAGCTGCTACAAAGTTTAGGTGATGGCTCTGAAGATAAAGGACTAAAAGCTCTGCTGTAGTAACAGATTACTGCTGAAACGAAGGGTGAATTCACACAATATATTTAGCCAGGTCAATTAAAGGCTTAGCAGCTGAGTTACCACAATAATCTAGGCAAAAAGATTAGATTAAATTGGATTGGATTGCAAGATTTTTTGGGAGCAACTCCCAAATAGACCATAATTCTATGTTGCTCTTCTTGCAATCTGGACCTTCTGCACCTTTTGTTCATTTGATACTCAGTTTGATTTCAACACCATTCTTATGGGTTCATAGAAAGTACCAAACAATTTTGACTGAAGTCAAAAGTACTGGATTTGTGGAAATCAGTTTTTTTTCTTAATCCTTGTACCAGCCCCCGGATCTGTGCCTTCAGTAGCTTCTTAGGCAGTGTTTCTCTACCTTGGCCATTTTAAGATGTGTGGACTTCAACTTCCAGAATTCCTCAGCCAGCATGCTGGCTGGGGAATTGTGGGAGTTGAAGTCCACACATCTTAAAATGGCCAAGGTGGAGAAACACTGTTCTAAGGACGTTTCCAGCTTTTCCCCCTTCTCTGAGGACAAGCTATTCAGTGGAGTTGGTCTAATACATCTAAATGGTAGATCAGGGAACAGTAATATATGAAACCCAATTTGCAGTAAGAGCTCAGACCTTACAGATGATAGACAAATATTAAAATAACATTTCTAACAAAGATGAATGCTGGAACTAACTCAGGCTGTAAAACTAGACAAGATTTCTGGGAGAATTGCCCATGGCCAGATCGAAAGACTTTCAATTCTTCTTTGCTCTTTTTCTCAAAGTCCTATGTACCCTGCCCAGGTTTTACTTCCCAGTAACTTCTTCTTACTCATTTCAAGTCTTATTGAGGGACAAATATAAGTCCTGCCAAGAATAATTTTACTGGGCAACTCGTAAGGACAGGCATACGGATAACTTTAAAAGAAGCTAACTGGGAAAAAAATGGTATTAACTTTTCCTATAAAAATGAGAAGGAAAAAAGAAAAGAAATTAATCAATGCCACAAGTCTGTACATTTAAATTCTGCCCATATGTTTCCTTCCACTTAAATTGCTTCCATACAATTTATATCTGCTAGTCACGCTAAGCCCCAGAGTGCTCTATCCATCTCTGCTACAAAGAAGTTCTTGTCCTATAATAACCTCAATAATCAAAGTGAAGGAATTATGGGCAAGACAACCAGGATAAAATAAACAAGTTTCCAACTACATACAAAATATGATTCACATTTCAAACAGGGAGCAAGTCCAACGTTACCATTGCCTTCTTCCATCAGGACATAGAGAGAGAAATAAAAAACTACAGTATATAACAGTAAACCAGTATAGAGATCCTTTTATGTGTTTAGATACAGCTTTATCACTATCTGAGGGCAGTTTGGAGTTCCTTAAAAAGAAGCCTGCACTTCCTTCAGATGGAAATCTTTTTAATGAGTTTCTGAACCAGTGACATGCTACAGGCTTATAGAAGCCACCTGGTAGATCTTGTGGTTCAAAGCCATTTAATAGTTCATATGTTCAACCACACTTCTTCTACAATTAGTTATATATTAATAATATTTTATTTTGACTTTTTCCTTGACTACCCTTCCTGCCCTTCACTTCAAAATTAAAGATCATGAGGTGGACCATTCTCATATCCTTTCATATGACCGTGTCATTTCAGGGCAGGCTGCTTGTTCATCCTGTTCAACTCGTGTCTTCTGTATGCAAAGCGTGTAATTTATCTGTCTGAAATGTGGGTTCTCCTTTGGCACATTGCCAATGTCATACCAGCCTATGCACACAGGTTCTCCAAAGGACTTGGTTACAATTAAAGCTGTTACATCTGTAGCTGAAGAACAACTGCCACCAGCAAGAATGCTTTGTAGAAATGCCTGCCAATTTGCCTGTTGAATCACCAGGGACTTCAGTATCATTTTGTTCAAGTTTGGCACAGGGTACTATGGGGTCTCAGTTACTGTGCTTTGTAAACCATGATTTGTTGCTTAGTGTAATGTAAGTACTCAGCAATTGTGGCTTATTCAATGAAGTATGATTAAAATATCTCATGATTTTGTACAATATGGAACCCATCCTATCTCGTAACTCTTGAAAAGTTTTTACAAGTATACCAGATTTACAGATAGGCCATACTGGAAATTTAGATGAAAACTGTGAATTAATTTGGAAAATTACATTAAATAATTCCAGTACCCATCTATTCTTATTTTGGTAGGTTTTATCATTTTAAACTTAGAGGACATGAAACTTTTTTTTTTTTTTTAAATTTAAAAGGAAGCGTCTGAAAATTTTCTGACATTATCATGCTCTCTTTTTAAAAAAATCTAAATTATCTACTTGGCCCATTGTCTTTACTCAAGCAAATAAAACTATCATGTTATCTGTTCTGAGCTTCTTCTGCTAAGGAATGTTATAATTTAATGGAATTAAGCATTGCTTTTGGATTGTCTTTGTGGGGTTTTTGTTATTTTTTTACTTTTCAATTTAAGTGACCATTATAATTACACTTTAAGCCTCACATTTGGCAGGCTATGAACACAAAACAGACAATGGAAAGAAGTGTCCACTGGGAATAAGTGTCATTAAATACCATCTATCATCTCAACTGCAAAAGTTCAGGGCAACCAGTTTATAAGGCAATGTTTTAAAATGGCCTCTTCTGCTATTTTTGGGCTGTCATGCCAAGATTCAAAATAGATGCTTGTCAATTAAGAAGATGTCAAAGGGACCTTAAATGGGCCTTCTTAGAATTGTTAAAAACATTTTCTTAAGTTTCAGCTTATTTCAGCTGGAATAAAAATATAGTCTCCTTCAAGTTCAGCTCATCTCGTGACTTTCATTTGAAGTATTTGTATTTTTCAGGGCTCACTGACAGCCCCATCCTCCTAGAGTGACAAAATAATACATGCAGTACCTTTTCATCATTCTGAATTTTGTTTCATGATAGGACACAAATACAACACTGTGAAAAAGTATAAGTCATAAGAGTTTTTAAAGCTAAGGCTTGGAGAAATGAAGATTATTCGTGGATATTAATTTCCCCAACTCAGCAACCCCTCCTTTTTTTAACTAAAATGTTCATATATATAAATGAATATAATAGGAAATTTGGGTCAGGCTACAATTAAAATGAGTTGGAAAGTAAAGTATTATGCTTCTAACATGAAATGACTCTGAATGTTAAACCCCCTTCCCCTTCATATTTAATATACAATTACTGCTTTATGTTGAAGCAACAATGATTAATAGAAGAAATTAATAATTCAAAATGATCTTTTGTTCTCATCACATTTGGGTGTGCATTCTTCTAGATGTAATTTAGATCTACCTGCTTGCCTGATTTTAACAAAAGTCCACTGTTAACTATAGTGTGCAATAGGCCCATACCCATCTTTTAACAAAGTGCTCCACTTGTGAGCAAATCTTCCCTCTGAATCCACTTCCCAGAGCTGTGAAAGAGCTGTTCAAAGACTCAGCACTGTTCCTTCAAGGCCATCGTGAGGCCCTTCCACCAGGAGGGAAAAATACATTTCAACTGCACTCCCAACCTATGCATGTTAATGACAAAAATGTATCCCCATTTGGTTAAACATAGTTACATGCTTCTGAGTGATCAGTAATTCCTGACTTTGTTGTGCCATGCTTTTCTATGAAGAAAAACAAAGCACAGTACTTGAAAACCGCAGGGCCGGCAAAACCTATTCTTAACACCTGATAATAAGGAGCCAAGTCTGCATTTAAGGAACAGCTTCACTGCCTTGAAGAATCCTTAAATGATTGTTAAAGGATTACAGAAAGCTCCTCTTTACACAACAGCTTGCCCTTTCAAAGAACAGCACTTTGGGTTTTTCTGTATACTGTGTGCACAATATTCCAGTACTCCTCAACTCTATCTCCCATGTTTCCCAACAGGTTTAGCTGAATTCTTGATTGGCTGCCTCAGCTGTGCTTCTGAGCTGATTACATTTTAACTCAAGGTGTTTCCATACCATACCATTTCCGTTCCCCAATTCCTCCAAATGGTTCTGAAGCCAGTCATGCTTTTGTAGCATCATAGCACAAAGAACTGGCAGAAAACCTCATGAACCAGTTACTGCCCCATCCCAAGCTACAGAAGGTCTTGAGAAACAAAAAGTTGCTTTACCCCCAACCCATGCAAAATCAATTGTTGGTGCCCACAGGCATCCCAAATCCGTATTTCCTGAACTTTATGAAAGAGAGCAGGTCTTGACCTTTTCCCATATGACATCTTTTCCAGAAGCCAAAGAGTGCTATCATATTCCCCACTTATATTCTCCCTCAGTCATCTTTTATTAGAGCTCAACTTATCTACCTCCTTCGATTTCTCTTCATAGGAAATAGTTCCTAATCCCTTGAACACCCTATTGTCCTCCTCTGAATCTATTCCAGTTTCTCTGAATGCTGGTACCATGATCTGGAAGCAGTACCTGAAATGGGATCTGACCAAAGCAGAACAAAGTGGAAAGATTACAGTGCTTCTGATGCCAAAAGTTGTCAGCAAGAGAAGTCAGACATTTTCTGGAAGAATCACACGTGGCATAGCTTATCTCCCAATAAATGTTGGAGTAATTTAAGTCTTCTACCACTATGAATCAATGTCCCTTTGAAAGATCTACTCTTTGCTTTGGGATGGTGTCATCCACATCTTCTCCTTGGATGGGCAGGTGTTAATAGACACCACCTAAGTTGTTTGATTATCCACTGTTTATAGCATTAGCAAGTTCATTCTTTTGGATTTCTGAGCAGGAAGAGATATTTTCAGCAGTTGTACCCTTTGTACCCAGTCGTTCTCTGTTTCACCCATTAAACCATATTACTTTTCTATACTAAGAACTTACGTTCTTCTTGTTAGCTCTTGTTCTTTTGCCCACCAGTGTTAAAATCTCATGTACAAAAAGCTTTTGCCTGCCATAGACATACTGCATCTGTTGGTGCAATATCCTTTTTGTGATTACAGCATGGATATATACATTTGCAGAGGTAACTAGCAACCACTGATCAATAATCCTGACTCTAAGTCATATGGCAGGAAAAAAAAGTGCAAGACACTGAATTAAGTGGATGTAATCAATTGGTATATGAAATTCACCCCATGAATCAATCAAAACTTTTGGTGGGCAAAAAAGGAAAAGAGTTTTCTTGCTTATTTCTCAGTCTTCAAGCATTAATATGCAGACAATGAAGGCTGTGAATATTATGAGCCATTATTCTTCCTCATGTTTCTCTGATTGGTCTAATAGCTCCATGTCAGCCAGTTTCTAAGTGCCATACTCTTTATTTGAAGTCCTTACTTCATGATTTTCATTCCATCCTATATAGGATCCAATTTAAAGCACTCCTTATCAAGCTTTCCATGCTTTGGCCAAACCCATTTTTACCAGTCCTTGTAAGGTGTAACTTACCTCATGCTAGCAGTCCATCAACGAAATAATTCAGACCATGGTCTCAGAAACCAAATGTCTCTTGTTTACACAATCTATATCCTGATTTAACTAGTAGTACTCTCCTTTCCCTTTCCAGTCCTCTTCTTTGCACTGGAATGATAGATGAGAATGCCACCTGAGGCCCCAGTTTTAGAGCTTTTCAGCTTCTAGCATGAGCTGGTTTGGTCTAGTGGTTAAAGTGCTGGGCTAGAAACCAGGAGTCTGTGAGTTCTAGTCCTGCCTTAGGCATGAAAGCCAGCTGGGTGACCTTGGCCAGTCACTCTTTCTCAGTCCAACTCACCTCACAGGGTTGCTGTTGTGGGGAAAATAGGAGGAGGAAGGGGTACTAGATATGGTATGTTCACTGCCTTGAGTTATTTATAAAAAATAAAATAAAGGCAGGATAAAAATTAAATGAATAAAATAAATGAATCCTAAAGCCATAAAAAATTTCCACACACCTCAAGAAAAAAATGCCAACATTTTCCCCACTGCGGCAGCAATTGTTCAAAACAAAACAAAACTAAGCAGCCTGGTGTTTGCATGCCATGTTCCATATTGATGTGAAAGAGGAAAAAAAGAGAACTCTTGTCAAATTTTATCCTGGGTTCCCTGCCTCGACTACTGAAAGCATGGAAACTGTTGCAAGAGTCTGCAAAAGATTAAAACAGTCTAGATCTCTTGAAATATGCAATTAGCAGGTGGTATAGATTTCTCTTGCCATCCGCAAAAACATTTGAGCAGCTGCTGTGAAGGGGATCCAATGAAACCGTCAAGCTATATTTCCCATGTGAGGACCTATGAAGAGAATGTTATGCCGGCTACAGCTTGGGAGTCAAAAAGTGCAGCAAGGCAAGAATTCCTATTGATGAGAAAACAGACGGCTCACAAAGATCGGTGGAACTTTACCAATGCAAATGCTCAGCTGCCAAAATGAGAAACGATGGCACAACAACAAAGAGGTCCAAGGCTGATTCTTGAGCAGGAGAAAAAGCCCATGTAGAAAAGCCCTGACAGAGCATCGCAGCTTTAAAGTAATGACAGAATTAATAGCCAATATTTAGGAACTGCTTCAGATTCTTTAATAAGGCATCTTTGGTCAGATGAAATTCTGTTGCTTGCATCCAAGCTGAGTTAATCAGTGGAAAAGCAACTCTTAGGAGTATGGATAATACTAATCCTCTATAGTACCCATCCAACCCAGTTATCTCTTAACATGCAGCAAATGGAAATTATGTAACCGCTATAAAGTCCTATCAATTGTTCTCCAAGATGAGACACCTGACTCCCTAAGACCAGATGCCTAGAAGCATGTTAAAAGGATATTTACATGGGAGAGTGTCATAAAATGTATACAAAATGAAACACTTGGATTACAGCTGCATTTTCCAGTATGCAAAGGACAGAGCTTACACACAATTTTCCCATTCACTCAATTTACAGTGTAGATTATTGCTCAATCTACATCAAATCACAGGGCATAATCACTTGGGATAGCAAAATGTCTTGATCCAGGGACACTTCTAAGGGGTATATGACATGGTTTGAACTAGGCTTCCTTGTCTAGCTTGGGGACCATTGCAGTGATGGGGAATTTCAGCCTGTGAGATTTCCAGCAAAATACTACCCTTCTAACACAGTAAGCTACTTCAACTGTTCCATGACTTTCCTCATTTAGAGTTCCTGCAAGATCTTCCATGTTTCAGTTGTCCCATGTCCTTCCCAAAAGGGGAATATAAAAACATAAAAAGGGTCTTGCTGAATCAAGCTAACCATCAATCTGATCCACCACTGTGTTCACACAGTAGTGAACCAGATGCATTCAAGAAGCTCATGAATGAGCAAGAAGGCAATACCTCTCTTCCATTGTTGCTACCCATATCCAAGGCATGTACCACTGCAATCACTGATAGCCCAATCCTGTATTAATTTGTTCAGACTGCTTTAAAACCATCCAAATGGATGGCTATCAGCACAATTTAACCATATATTGTGTTCAGAAGTTCTTCCCTTCTTCAGTCTTGAATCTCCCTGCATTTACTTTCTTGAGTGTCTCTGAGCTCCAACACATCTTTATTTATGGAGCAGCTCTGGCAGTTCACTTACAAACTAATGACATCTCAGGTGATATCCCATCCAACCTACCAGGGCAGATGAGCAAATGGATCTAGCCCTCAAACCAGATTCAGTTCCTCACTCTTCACCTATGATTAAGCCAATCTGTTTGTCCAAATAGGACAACATAGCAAACTGTGGAGTTGCTCAAAGATGAAAGGGAACTGGAACATGAGAGTCTGAAGTTCATTCACAAAAATCAACTAAATTTAGGTGATTAGATAGAAAAGTGAGCCAGTTGAACAAATTAAAGAATGAGATCATAACAAATTTCATGTAACACAAAATATTTCAGTGCTTGTTTTCTCTTCTTAAATTTGCCTGTTTCATTGAAAGTTATAACCATAATATGCTACGTGGCTAATTCATTGCCTTTTATATATCTGGAAATTCCAAAGACAATATAAAGTATCTATCATTTTCCTACCCACCGTCATGAATGCCACCATTCAATCTCTTGTAAACATGACAAGTTAATAATCACCCATAATCAATGATTATTTAAGGGTAAGTGAAAAGTAAATACAAAACACAATTGCATGATTATGTGAGGTACTCACTATAATTGCTCAATCCAAATTTCTGTAAGTACAGATTTTTCAAGGTTCTTCTGCAGTATTCACTGCAATATATGTAAATACTAGTCCTTGGATTTAGTGAAAGTCCATGGGAAATATTAATCTTATTACATGTAATTCCATGGTGTCACTAACTTCATTCCTAATGTCCTCTGTAGCATTTCCTCATTGCTGCCTTCCTTACTGTTTGATCCCATCATAAAAGTCATTGATCTGGTGAAAACCAAAAATGTTACAACCATTACATTCTTCTCAAGCTAGGCAATGATAGAATGGAGATCCATTTTCTGAATCTTCTTCCAAATCCAGGCATCACTGTCTCAGATCTAGGCATCAAGGTAGTTTGGATTCGCTTTAAATTGATAGGATCAAATCACTGTTGTTTCCAGAACTCTAAACTGGGATTCTGGACTGCATCGGGAAATCTCTGCATACCTGGTTATTTAGCACTGCTCCATTCTGCAGTTTATGTGTTAAATTTGAGAGACTATGCATTGCCTAAGGCTATCTAATGAGTGTTATATGTCTGATATCACTTACGCACAGATTAAGATTTTCAGATGTTGGTTGAAATTTCATGTACTTTTACTTGGAAAGTTTGTTAGACACAGAGGACCTTTTTTATGCATTAGTTTAGACCAGCCTTCCCCAATTGGTACCACCCTATATATTGTACCTTAGTTTCTCCAAAGTCTAGCTATGTGCTAAATTAGAAGGCTGACCTAAACCACATCTGGACAGACATCAGCATGTCTCCAAATATAACTTTTGCCTTATGGTTTGTAAGTGTTTAGCTGAAAGTGAACTCAAAAAGATGCAGTAATTAGAGAAGCCAAGATCCACTGGGCTATGCTATTTCTTTTGCATGGTAAGTGATTTATTAACTTTTTTTTTACATTAGCCATAGGGGGAAAAAAGACAATAATCATATTTGATTTGCCAGGAATTTACTTCACAGGTAACCAAGCCTGGCTTCTTCAGGATAATTCTTAATAATTAACAACAAAATCTAATCCATCCTGAGTCAGGAACCAATGATTCTTAAGTCAGACAGAACCATTATATAAACATGGAAGAGTCTAATTTTGAAGGCCAGGGAAATAGCTAAAAGTATATTGGCTCAAATGGGTGGGAGCAAAAGGCTTCAAATTTAAAACCTGGGGCCTGCTTCTTCTCTTTCTCTGTATGTATGGCTTGATTATTATGTTCTGCAGAAGACAGATTTTCTGCCTACAACATTTTCTTGTCTGCAACAAAGCAACCTACTTAGTCTTGTCAAGTCTTGTCATGCTTTGTGTGAATCTGATGTTTACTCAGAAGTAACAGATAGGATGATGCAGCATATTTTCTCCTAGATTTTTCTTGAGCTTTGTAAGTGGAATAAGAAAACCAAATCAGAGTATCAAAGTTATATATTTGCTGACAAAATATACTTTTCTCTGCATTTTAACCATTAGACCAGGTTAAAACATTGGATAATTTGATTTCAGGAAACTGGGCAGAGCAGAATTAGTGCCTGCTCTCTTCTATTATTCTTGACCACTCCTGCTGAAGCTACATGTTTGTACAAGACCTGAATGCAACCAAGGCAATGCATCGCTTCTAGTTTGCAAGATATATCAAGATGACCTTTAAACAACAATTGGGAGAGGTAGTCGGAACTTCCAGAAAATCAGCTTTTGGGGAAAAGGCTTAGATCTACCAGAAAGTCACTTTTCTTTAACCTACCGGGAGTCTGAGGACCTAAGAAATTTCTATGTGTATATAAAAGTTTAATGTTTTGTCTCTGTACCATATAGTAAGTGATTAATTACATCCCTTTAGTATGGGATCAAGTATGATTGAAGTATTTCTTTAAAAAATAGTCTTGATGTGTATATGTTTGCTTATACATTCACATGCACATCACAACATGCACATCTGTAGATATAAGATTACAATATACAGCATAGAGTTTCTGGGCTGGTCTCAGGATAAAAACAATATGAAACAGAATTCTTGCCAATAAAAGTTAAGCAAGCATCCCCTCTGTTATGCTCCTGCCAGCAGGCAAAAGTATTTTTATTCAGACATCCTGTGCTATTGCTTTGTTTTTGAGTTAGAATTTCATATGATGGGAGCTATTACTTCTTACTCTTGAGTTTTTAATTATCAGGATGTTAATGTTTTAATTCTAGCTTTTTATGTTAAGTGTAGGTTACTTAGCTATACTGATTTCAGTGCAACATTTTATGTATTTGTTTATAACCAACATTCCACCAAATTCAGTGCTTAATTGCTCTTACTCTCAGGAAAGCCAATATGGAGTTAGAGTCTTAGGTGAAAAGAATGAAGGGACTAAGAATGAAGTCCCCCTTTTGGGGGAAGATGGGCGGTAATAGAAATGTGAATAATAAATAAATAAAGAAACATATTTCTAGTTATATAGGAAAGCTTTACAAAAGTTCTTAGGAACACCTTTACTGTAGGTAAATGAACAGGTTTTTTTAGAAACAGACAATATATTGCACCAAATATCTGATAATATAATGGAATGTGCATGCTTAAATATATATAGCATGCTACAATCAATAATATTTATTTGGTCAATGACCAGCATGCTACAATTTTACAGCATGCTCATGGCACAAGGCAGGGCACTGTTTTTTTCAATATGCATTTGAAGAGTAGAAATGGATACTAGGTATCAGACTTGTAAAAAGCCATTCATCTGTTTCTTGATTGTAAATAAGAATTGCTTCCAAGAACACACAAGGCTACTTTCCTGTCTTTTTAGTCAACTCTATAAATTATCTAATGTAATCCATCTATCATCTAACATATGAGCAAATAAGCGAGAATTTCTCAATTTATTTACAATACTGCATACATACAGAATTTTTATTTCAGTATCTAGATAATCATTTTTGTTTTTCCAAGAGCAAGTTACCAATTCTTACAACTCTGAAATAATAGCCACGTCTATTTAGCTGTGACGTATTTCAAGGAAGCAACCTGAGGAAGCAGATAGAATTTCCTGCAATCTGAGATTAATCCTGTAAATTGTCCTCTCTTTTCTTGACCAGCAAAAGCAGATAAAATTAATGCGAAAAATGGTTGCTTCGTTTGCATATGTGTCAGACTTCAGAATTCAGGTCTCCTTAATATGCTTTGATTCACCTTGCTACAAAAGTCATACATATCATGAGGAACTTGCAGTCCTGAGATTAGACCTTGCTATTAAAGACATTTCCAAACATGCCATTCTTGCAAACAATTGGAGGATCTGCAGAGCAGACTGAAATATTAAGTTACTGGAACTCTTGCAATTTACAAAAGCTGAACTTCTTGAGTCTATCTCAAGCAAGTTCCTGATTTTACACTGGAACACACATTTTTGAAAATCTGGGACTGCATTCTTAGTAGCAGGAGCAACATAGCATACAAGTTGCTAAGCCCTGTATCTCAGCCGCTAACATTACTACTGTATAACTGTTGAAGTTGCCAGTGGTTGCTGGCTTACACGAGAAACCATCTGGCAAATTCAGAAGGAGGGACAGTTCCTGTGGCGGCAGCAGCAATGCAATGATAGAGCTTAAGACAGAAATTGTTATGTAATCTACTTTAGGGGGAAAAATTATAAAAAATGGCATGTAATTATTTAAATCAATAAAGATACAGGACAATTTTACCAGAACATGCTTTCTTGTTGCTGACTAGAGAATAGGAAAAAGATGATATTAAGATCCTCTAGAAAAGTAGAAAGAAAAAAGGTGTGTGTGGGGGGGGGACGACGACAAGGGTTCTACCTCATGTAAAGGTTGTCACATACTCCCTGATACAATATAGCACAGCCTTTCTCAACTTTTTAACCCTGGAGGAGCCCTTGAAATATTTTTCAGGCCTCGGGGAACCCTTGCACATTCAGGCTCAAATATGGGCCACAGAATGATTATATTCCTTTCACGGGTAGGCCTGTATATATGCATTAGCAGTGTTCTTAAGCCTAAAATAAAGAATGAAACTTACCTCTTTCATGTGAAGTTGCCTGAATTTGAAATAATTTTTTAAATAAATCGTGATCTCCCAGGGAACCCCTAGTGACCTCTCGTGGAACCCTAGAGTTCCATGGCACCCTGCTATAGCATCTTGCACTAAACTTACTTAGGTGAAAATGGTTGGACATTTGTTTGAGCTGGTGAAAATATAAGGAGAAGGCTTCCCCAAGAATGAAAGTGTACCATCCATGCCAACTATTTGCAAATACTTTCATGATACACCCTTGAATTTTGGTGCCTACTTTCTCAGTTCTAGGTACAACTGGAAGTAACTGCCTTTTAAAAGTCCCATGGTTCCTTGGATTAATGTAGCACTGGATGTTACATGGCCTTGTGGGAAAACAGAGGGTGTCTTCCAGCTGCTCCTATCAAGTATGCCAACAGCTGTGAAACTGTACAAGTGGATGGGGTCAAAATTGGTCCTGATGAAACCTGCTGGGATTGTTGGGCCCTGGTGGCTGCTTGAAGATCCCAAGTTTAGGCACCAGCTTTAAGAACTATTTTTCCAGCAAATGGACACCTCTGTTCCTATTGTTTCTACTTCCTCCTTTCAAAAAATTGTATTTCTGTCTGTTTCGCAATTCTGCAGCAGTGCATAGTATAGAAAGTGCTGGGAAGAGAATTCACCTGAGACTCTCAGAACAAAACAAGTCTAGCCTTTAAGAACATGAAAACATATTGGCAGTGACTGCTGGAATCTCAGCAGCCAGAGTATTTGCATACATCTTCAGTGCATGAGAAGCAAGTCAGCATTCCACACCCTGCCTTCTCTGATATTAGCAAAATTAAAAACAAGTTATGCTAAAAACAGTAAAAATAATGTAGAAAAGACATCCTACAAATCTGTTCAATTTGCTTCATAGAGGTGCCAGTATTTGGGTAACTCAATTACATTTTGAAATCCTAGCTATTTTACATTTAAACTCACAGTATAGCAAAAACAACTGGGCAAGGCTATTTTCAGATTCGATAACCAAAATATACTGTGGATGGATCAATAGAAAATAGAATATGCAGTGTCAGATATTCCTTTCTGATGAGCACCTTGAGAAAAAATTAGCTGCTTTTAACCATCATTTCCTAATGATTGCTGGTTCTTGAGGTTTTTCCTTTCTCCAGCTGTCCTCTAGTTTGGTAGTCGTAAGATATGAAATGGAATATCAGAGTTTCAGCTTCCAAACAATTTTGGACTAATACCAGATAAGCCAAATATTAAAACAGCTTTATTTTAAAATCACAAGTATCTGTTTACAATTTCTTAAATATATAAACATTTCTAATAAAATAAAATACAGAACAATCAATTCCAATGGAGCCATGTTTCTGATAAACACGCACAGTCATGTTATTAGTCTATTCACCATTTTTAAGATGTGACATCCATTACAATAAAGGATGATCCTGGGGCTAAGTTTCTGACAGAACCAATAACTCACCAATAACTTTCAACAGGAACTAGCATGCAAAATTAAGATTTCTATAACTCACAGCTGCTCCTCGGTAAACAAAGCTACAGATTTCCAGCAATATTTCCATTTATTTTCAAGTGGAAATATAGACCATTTTGAGAACAAGTGTCCCAATGTAGAATGGAATTGATTTCTAAATGTCTTGCCAGTGGGTTGGATCCAGACATTACTGGAATCTTGTGCTCACACATCTGAGAACCAATCCTTTCAACTCAGTGGGACTTACTTTTAGTAGACGTTTATAGAAATGCCCTATATTTTTGTTCCTACTAATTTTAATGGGACTTAACTCATCAATAACTTCTGCTCATTGATTTCAGTGGCATGGAGCTAATTTAGGCTGCAATCCTAAACACACTTACTAGTGACCAAATTCCATGAAATACAGTGAGGCCATCTTCTGAATAAATATGCAAGAGATGGAACAGCACTTCCAGATCCCATACAGTGTGTTTTCACCAGCCTTTTCGAAGATTAGTTTACTTCTGCATTACTTTTGGCAATACAATAATTCAGCCCTGGGTTATTCGCACTGTTTCTATGGTGGATATTAAGTCTCCATTTCTCCATTATACACTGAGTAAACTTTCAGGAGGTAGCAGCATTAAGTCCAGTGTAGTAAAATCATTATGGCATCTTAATGACTAACAAATCATGAACTAGTGTCTATCTGATCATATGCAATAAATGTTATCCTCACTTGACCGGAATTTAAATATTTAGGGGCATATATTTAAATTATGTGAACAGGTAAGCTTTAACCAAGTAGTCATTAGCTGTACTTTGTAGATTTTAATGCCATTTGGCTCCACAGCTTACATTATCTTTTTTCTACACCTAAGTATACATTACTGTTTTATTTACAGAGGGTAACACCTTTCATATAGTGGAATGAACTACACAAATGCATTAACAGCAACATGGACACCCACAACCTCCTCCCACATATACAATATTCAAGGAATATGATTTAAAAATAGTCCCGAATCTTGAAAAATATCAATTTCCCCATTTCTAGTTACCTGTAAAGTTTGCTGAACCCTGCATTAATAAATGAATTCATTTTTTAAGGTGCCACAAGTTTTTCCTGTTGTTATTTATATTTAGAAAATTAACCAAGATAATCTCAAGTAGAGCTCAATCCCTGGTGGTGACATGGATACATCTATACCGTTTTCTTGATGGCAAAATCAAAGTGAATTGCCATTCTCATATTCTGATGTGCTTTTTTTGAATTCCCAGTCTAGCTTTGGAATTTCCTGGGTCTCCCATGTAATTACTAACAGCCATACCAATTTTGGAAAATCCTGACTTTGAACTTTAAAGAGGAGAGATAATGAATTAATAACCGCTGTAAAGAAGATCGGAAGTTGCTTCTTTATATATCTTTTCTTTTTTCCCCCCCTGCCTGCGGTCTTTTCTACTTCTTTTATCTTTGATCTCTCTTTCTTTCTTTCTTAATTTCACTCTAAATAATTTCATGTTTATCTTGTACTTATGTGAAAATCTTTAATAAAAATTATTTAAAAAAGGAAAATCCTGACTCTGAAAAAGAAATAGAACTGCTTTCTTGTAAATTTCTTTCAAAACTTGTGCTGAAGGACATTGTTGACACCACACTAAACTCAATTTGATGCATGTTCATTCTGCAATAAGCCTACTTCATTCAGTGTACCTTACTGTCAAGACAGAATGCAACTGATTATAATTTTAATTATTTGTGCTCAGAAGAAGGACATGATAATTGTGTTTATATATTCAAAATGACATGCAAACCAAGGCATTCAAAGCCCAGAAAGTATTAGATGTGACTGTTGCTTGGGATGGGTCCAAATCTGATATCATATTAATCAGTATTTATTTGTTAGATTTATATTCCATCTGGCCTCTAAAAAGAGCTATGATGGCATGCATAGTAAACCATCCTAACATTTCATCACTACAACAAACACCCTTTCAGAAGGTTTTGCTGAGAGACTAACTCACTCTCAGTTAGCTCTCATGGCTGAGGAAAAAATTGAATCCGAGTCTTTCTGGTGATAGTCTAAGTGCCTAATTAGTACACCATATTTATTACTTGGGGAGAAAATAATGGCACTCTAGGGAAAAGCTGTGGTACCAAATGTGGTATCTGTGATAGCACTATTCTTCTGGATATTTTTCTTAGTGCCTGTGAGACCCCCTTTGGAGGGCTATGTTTATGGGCAATTTAAAAATGTAATTAAAGTATTTTACTTAGGCTTTATTTTTTATTAGTAAAAGTAACTGTGCATAATTATTTTTCAGAGCATCATCAATTTGCTTTCTGTTGTTGTTTATTCGTTCAGTCGCTTCCGACTCTTCGTGACTTCATGGACCAGCCCACGCCAGAGCTTCCTGTCGGTCGTCAAAACCCCCAGCTCCCCCAGGGACGAGTCCGTCACCTCTAGAATATCATCCATCCACCTTGCCCTTGGTTGGCCCCTCTTCCTTTTGCCCTCCACTCTTCCTAGCATCAGCATCTTCTCCAGGCTGTCCTGTCTTCTCATGATGTGGCCAAAGTATTTCAGTTTTGCCTTTAATATCATTCCCTCAAGTGAGCAGTCTAGCTTTATTTCCTGGAGGATGGACTGGTTTGATCTTCTTGCATCCAAGGCACTCTCAGAATTTTCCTCCAACACCACAGTTCAAAAGCATTGATCTTCCTTCTCTCAGCCTACCAACATGGTATTTTGGTAAGCTGGCTAGGAGCAAATAGGTCATTTACAATTTGGAGCCCAGATCCCACTTCTGCTTTGTACTTGGTATCTTGTCTCTCTGCCTTTTTTCCTATGCTGGAATAGATCTGTAGTTTGAGCGTGAGTTTGTATTTTTGAATTCAGAGCCATCTGTTTCCTTGAATTTAGGTTGCTTTGATTTTATCCCTTGCAACTGTCTTCTTGGAAATGGGAAACTCCAGAGTGGGAACATTCACCACTGCAATCATTGCACAAGAGTTCCTATAACATTTTCTCCATGTTCTGAGAGGTCCAGAAAGGTGGGAATCCCTAATCTACCCTGACTCTAAGGTCTCTGGTAGGGTTTGGCAATATTGTTTTTATTTATTTAATAGAAAATGGGGATTTTTTAATTGAGGAAATATGCATATTTTAAAAGACCAAATAAGTTCCACATTACCACACAATTTTGCCTAAACTTTCTTTTATACCTCTAAATTTCTCTAGCACTACTGCAAAAAAAATTTTATCCCAGTTGGCTGCCATTTTGAATTTAAAATCTCACAGGAAATGTGGTATATGCCCTAAAATGTGCTTCAAGTGACTGCTTTTTAAAAAAAAAAAAAGACTCCCCCCTTGCCCAATATAATGGAAAATAGAAAATCCTAGTTCTATGTTATATCCTTATGGTGCCACTGCAGGCCCATCCGAACAACTTTAACTGAAATTCTCAATAGGATGCCAGTTCTGATATAGCAGAATACAGATACTTTTCGCATATACCAGCACACAAGTCCATTTGTGACTTCAGCTAAATTATTTAGGGCCAGAGCTCATGTGCTTAAATGCATAAGCAGAGTGATTCTACCTTATCAGGAAAAGGGGAAAGACAGGAAAATTCCATGGCAGAGCAACAGTCACATTTTCCGATTGCAAGAAATCTATACCAGCAGAAATTTCTAGGGCAGTGTTTCTCAAAATCAGCAACTGTAAGATGTGTGGACTTCAATTCCCATAATTCAGCTGGCTGGGAAAACACTGTTCTAGGGGAATACTGGAAGACCTCTAGGGACAGACTGTCCCACTATGTGCACTGCATCCTAGAGCCATTTATTCAGCCATCACTGGCACTCTAAATTGGACTATATTACCAAGAGAAGGAGGAAGGTGCCTTCACTGGATATGCATAGGTAGAGACTAGACATCCATCTACCAGGAGTGCTTTAATTTTGATTTCTGCATTGAGCAGGGGTTGGATTCTATGACTTATTTTCTTTTGAGTAGTGTCATCCCCATCTAGTTCCTTTTAATCCTTCTAGTTCCCTTTCACCACATGCATCTTACTGATGCTCTCAGTAAAACGGGTTCAGATGTATCTACATCTGAATGCATAAAGCAACTTACAGGTCTTTTACAAGTTGTGAAAACATAACACTGTCCATCAAAAATTTGTTTTTCCTCCGCCCTGTCTTTGCTAAAGTTCCGTTTCTTTAATGTAAGGGCCCCAAAGGTTGACTCTGATCACTTCTCTAGTTTCTTTGGAGAAACATATTTTAGAATTCACCCTTATCCACAAATGCCACTGTTCTATTTTCAGAATAGTTCTTTCTGTCACTTCACAGACATTCATTTATTATTGTTATTATTTATTATTTCTTCCATCTTCTGGACTCCTTGTGTGAAGACATGACTAAATTCTACCATGGAAAATAGTTCTAAATTAGTTACAAACTAAATCCAAACATACACAAAAGTTCTTTTACTGACCTTTGCTAACATTATTAAATTCCTGTGTACTGGGGAGGCAGTTCTTAATTAGCCCTCACCTTACCCTCACCAGATTTTAGCTCCAGAACCAATTTTCCCTGACACAATTCAGAGCCTCTAAGCATGCATCATGTAGCAACATCTTGTTCCAAACCTTTGACATTTGGGGTAGCTAGGACAGGAAAAAGCACGAAACAAAATTCATGACTTGTAGGCATGTCATTTCTGTAGGTCCAGTATAAAGACTTGGCATCTTCATGAAGCTCTTGGAATTTCAGTGGCCCAATGGTGTCACTGCTGACACCATCCAGGTCTCCTGGCATGACTGAAAATAGCATGCATTTGCAAAACTGTCCTTTTTTGGTTCTCATAAAACTCTAAAGACACTTAGATTTGTACACACACTAAGCCATAACAGAGTTTGGTTCTGACTTAGAAAAATCCATAGAAACCATTCCAATGTAAAGATAGTTTATGGCTTAGAATGACATATGAATCAGGCCATTGACTTTGATTTTGATTTGGAGAAATCCATAGAACCATGCCACTGTGGTTTGTAAACATACTTTATGGCTTGAATAATGTATGAACCCAGGCCACTGTGGCTTGTTAACAAAACATGATCAAAAGAAACCAAGTCTTAATATTAAATGTGTGAATGTAGCCATTTTATTTTTGTATTTAGAAAACTAAATATGATGCTCTGGAATATATATTTTTAACTTCGATGAACTACCTTTTCACAAAAAGGTAGCTTAGAGTTGCCAAGGTTGAGGAACCCTGCCTTAGAGAAAAGGCAGGATATAATATAATAATTTTTTTAAAAAAATGAATAATACTTAACAGCAGAATGACTCTGTACACTAACCTTTGAAGGAAAGGCAAAATACACAGGGGCTGGGTTCAGCCACACATTTAGCTTGGTAACTGAATTAACCTAATTTTGTTCAATGTATTGAATCATTAACTAATCCAACAGCCTGAATTCACACAACACATTAAGCCTAACAAAAAAAAAATCCTAACGAAGTTTAGAACTTCTCAAGCTTTTTTAATTTGTGAGACTGGTTATGCAAACCCAACCATGGAGTAAAAAGGTAAGTTCCTCTGAGCATATGCAAAATCCTTCATTACAGTGAGCCGCTTCATACAATCCAAAATGTCCTTTGTAAGACATTTTTTGAAATGTGTGTGTAGTTTGTTAGACATAACAAAGGTGCCCGACAGCACCATTCTGTCCACTGTGCAAAGAAGAGGCAGAGGTGCATCCCAACATAGTTCAAAATGCAAGGGGATTCTCTGAATTTCCTTGGCAAAGAACTTTCATCGAAGAGGAAAGTTGAGCTCTGCTAACTTCAGGGGCAGACCTCTGGCCTATTCTTAGCAATGCTATGGAAGTGGTTTACCATGGCTTTCTCCAACCTTCCCAGTCTAGTCTACAGTCACAAGATTTTCTAGTGGTCTCCCATCTAAATACTAATGAGCTCTGACCCTACTTAGCTCTTCCAGATCAGGCAAGTTGGCTGGATATTGCCACTTAGCCAACTTTCAGCAGGAAAGTTTCTGCAATTAAAGGAAATGGCCTCCTTTCAAAAGAGAGGGCATGGCACCTCTGGTTTCCAAGTTCACATGCCAATTAGGCCTTCCTGGGGTCGCCTCCGGGCCTCTGTAAGCAGCTTCCCTCCCAGACTCAATAATCACCCTCAAGTCAACTCTGCTATGCACCAACCGGCGGGTTAGCAACCCAGCCGTCCGCCCCTCCACGGCACACTCTTACTTACTTGAGGAAGTATCTCTGACCCGTGTGCGTGAGCGCCATCTCCCAGCCGGGAGGAAGCGGCAGCTCATCCGTCACGTCGTAGGACTGCTGGCGGAGGTGGGCATGCTGTTGAGCCGGAGTCGGGGTGGCTCCAGTCCCGGTGCCCAGCTGCAGGGAAGCTGGCGAAGAGTGAGAGCGGACGTGGTGGACCCCGACGGCGGCGTTGCTAAGCCGGGGAGGGTGACTGCCCGAGTCGGTACTGGATTGGCGGGAGTGGGATCCCGAATCGGGCTCCTTAAAAAAAGATTCGGGCAGGATCTTTTTTCTCCACGAACTGGGCTTAGGGTTCATGACTGAGTTGAAGAGAGCCTCTAGATCAGTGTCCAGATCCTGGGTGACATGGATCACTTGCTGCCCCGGCGGGGGAGGGACGGCAGCAGGATTCATTTCTCCTACCTTGAGCCACAAAAGTTTACCGCAAGACCTCGCAAAGGGAGAGAGGAAGGTGTCTAGAAGCAGGAATGGATCAGAGCCGGCAGGCCAGGATTTCGCTTTCTAAAGTTGTCTCGCAGACTTCCAGCCTCCCTCGCTCCGAGACCAGGTTCCTGTAGCTGGAATCGGTTTGCGGCAAATAAGTTTCCAAAGCAAAGCTCTCTCGACCTTTCTCCCCCTCGTCTTCGAAAGGCCTCAAGCAGAAAATCCAAGGCAGTTATCCCCTCCCTCCCCAAAGAGTATCTTTATCTCGCAGAATCTCCAAGAGCAGTTGAAGCAAATCCAAGTCAAGCCCCGAAGGAAAGTTATGCAACTCCCCCCTCCCCCTCAGAACTTCGGAGATCTGCTACAACTCCCCCTTAAGAAAACAGCTCCTTTAAAGGACGAAGGAGCGAGATCTTCTCCCGCGGCTGTCACGAAAGGAAGGGAGGAATTCCAAGGAGGGCCTGGGATTCGAAGCAAGGGGGATCCCGCGGGATGGCCGTTCCGACTTGGAACACCGAGAGGCGAACGCTCGGATTTAGAACGCCGCGCTCTCCTGAAATCTCAGCCGCGCTCTGCTGCAGGCCTGACGTCTTCTTCGCCCCTCGCGCATGCAGAGGGCGGCCAAGCTCAAAGAGTTTCTATCATTATATGTCTGTCTTAAAGGATGGACAAAGAAGCGAGCCTTGCGGGACGGAGGGCAGTTGGTCCCTTTTCTCTTTTACATACCCATCCTGTAGACGTTGAAGGGCTGAGTACTTCCACCGTGGCGGCTGCGCGATCGACTATACTAAACAAACTTACCCAAAACTCTCAGAGTTAGGGCGGCGCAGAAAGTTTGGCAGCTGCATTATTCATGAGCTCAGCGTCTAGGAGCAGTCCGATTACACGGTACACCCACTTGCCAGTTCTCCCTCCCACAGCTCGTTTTAGAGAGCCGGACCCTGCTGGCTTTTTCAGCTGGGCCACAGGAGCCTCCTGGGGGTGGGCTTAGGGAGTTTACGGGAATCTCGGACGGAAATCGAGCAGGGTTATGACTAACAAATCAGGACAACGCGTGCCATGACTTCCTTCAGCCACTCCTTTTGGGGCTTTAGCTAAGAAATAATCCAGAAACAGGATGCAACGGATTTAGGACTGAGACAACCGACTGTTCAGATATTCCACTTGGATTGGCTCTTTGAAGCCAAATCGGCTTTCATTCTTCAATAGAGTTTTCAATTGGAAAAAGCAGTTTAACAGTGCTGCAAGGCCAAGCTACTGCTTTCACATTCACAGGCCCCTGCCTGTGCCCTCTACCACCCCCGATTTCCCCCCTTGATTGCACTTTGTCTGCATCTTGCTCCCAATGTAAGAGTAAGGCAGCATAGCAGTTATTGAGTTAGTACTATCCATCTATCCTTGAGCAGGCACAAAATAATGACCATAGCAGGTTCATACCATACACAAAGCAAACCAACCATATTGTGGCTTAGCGCAATGTGTGAATCCAGTCAGAGAAACATCCATAATGAATAGGTTTAGCTGAGGGGTGAAAAATCCTTGATTTCAAATATTAAAGTATGCTTCCCTCTGGCCATGCTCACTTGGTCAATAGGAACTTGAAAAAAACAACAGCTATAGGGCCACAGATTCTCCATCAACCCATTCAGTGTTCATCAGCTTTCCAATTCCTACAGGTGACACAGGGCTGAATAAAAATCTCAGGAGCACCTTACATTCCTGATCTGAGCCATGAATGAACCTTTGGTCCAATCCTAGAAGAAGCTGCATCTCAGTCGTTCCAAAAGAGCATCACTGTCACCATACATACTTTCATATTCACTTGAGAGTTCCTGGCTCACCAGAATTCTATTTTTTTTAAAAAAAGATAAAACTGCTAAATGAGAGCCAAGGTGAATGTAGCAATAAAAATATTATTAATTCATCACTCCCACTAGTTAAGCCTAAATTAGAAAGATCCAGATTTAAATATCTGCTTAGCCATGATACTTAGTGGATGAGTAAGTTTAAACCACAAAAAACCCTAATCAAGATTAAAACTAGTCAAGTTTAGCATGCTGAGCAAATGCAACTGATTTGTCTTTAACTGAGATAGGTTAGATGTCTAATCTCAGGGGGGAGATGGGCGGTGATAAAAATTTGATAAATAGGAAGGCCAGTACAATTACTGTACAGGGAAATCTTCTGCCAGTTAAAAACAAATATTCTATTATTTTAATATTAGAACTTATCCAGTTCAGGAATTAAACTCAATTGGTATTTTTAGGATTGCAACCCTAACAGACTTCCTTAGGAGTAAGACTGAGCATGGAGGACAATGTCAAATAAACATATCTAGGATTGTGTTGCTGTTCTGTCTTAATTTTTTTAAACAAAGTTTCACTGAAGAGTTATGCTAATTAAGCTGAAGACTATAGCCTGGAAAGGCAATGAGCAGCTGGGGGAAGAGACTGGACGTATTTCATAATGAAGAATAAGCCCTGCATGTTCTTAGAAAAGGAACAGGGATGTTTTCTCCTACATTAAACCCTAAAATTAGTCATCATATCCAATAATCCCCAAATCAGATGATTAATCCATTTAACTCAAATGTGTCCAGTACTTGCCAAGTTCTCAGCCAAAGACCCCTTTATTAATTTTTCTCCTGTATCTGGAGAAGACAGAGACTTCTGGCACTGGGACTTTTCCATACTAAATGCTTAAAATAAACACTTGCATACCTACTAGTCACTGTTTCCAATAATAATCTATACACATCAGTGATAACTTTTGTTTCTAAAAGGGGTAACTTTTGTTTCTAAAAGTTCTAAATCATTACTTGCTTTGATTATACTTTTTCTTCCGTGAGCAGTCCAGCTGCCTATGTGCCTTATGCACATGTGAAGGTACAAACAAAAATAACTTGTGTGAACCAAACATTCTTCCTTGTTTTAATGAAGTAATTTTTAGCATGCATGGTTGTAATATTGCTTTTACACAATAACATCAGTTAGCAGTTAAGGCATGATGAAACTCTTCTATTTCACTGAGCAGTAATTTGCCCAAGCATAATACAGTAACTGTAAGAAACAAGTCTGAAGTCCAAAGACATACAAAACGTTAATCTATGTGTTTCTTTAAAGATTGAAAAAAAAAGTTTGGTCAATAAACATTGTTGTATGTTATACATAAAATAGAAAAATCTCACATATTCAACTATTTATGTCTGATTAAAATTTATGACAGTTACTCTAACTTGTATCTGGCAGCATTATCAACATAGCACCCAATCAACTTCAACCAGTAAACACTGTATTATGATCTTGGAATACTGCTCTGACTGGTCCAGATGTACTGTTCGAAGCACTGCTTCCTATAATTATGTAGATTTACTGTAAAGAAAACTATTTGATGTTGCGCACTATTCGTCTGCAATGATTTGTTTTCATTTCCCCCAATGCTTGCTCCAGTTGTTGAATTAGATGGAGCAACGTGGCCGGATCAGTTTGTAGTATTTTTGTCGTTTGATTTTCATTCTCATTAAGGTGTAGCTTCAAAGTTACAGCTGGCTTAATCTGTTGCCTCAGACTTCTGCTGGCAAGCTATTTAAATTGTGAGATGAAAAAAAATAGTAACTCAAATACAAGGATGAGTTAAGAACAGTCGTATTTCTTATTCACAGCAGTCATAATGCAATTGTTTACAGAAATATAAGTTTATTACAGTATGTAGCTGTTACTTCATTATTATTGAATACTCCAGTTTTCCTGATATTCATAGTCTCATTCACTGCAGTTTGAAAATTTCAACCAGAATTAGGTATCCATGGTACAGTGTTTCACATATCATCATCTTGGGCATCCTTTTGTGTACTGAATGCTCAAAAAAGCAGATGTAAAGTATGTTTTTTTGCACATATATAGAGTATGTTTTTTCATGGCCTCAATATACACAGCCTGTTCTCTGCACTTATTTAGTTGCTGCAGAACTTCATGGATAACTAAGGCAACCTGAATATGCTGTGATTCCTTTTTCTGGAATCTAACACATTTTTTTACATTTAGCAAAAAAGCAACTGAATTACTTTACCAAAGTTAAAGTAAAATCCAAATGTCATGGTTATCCAAATATGACCCATCTGGGTGGAAGGGATGTCTATTAAACCCAAATATCCATTAAATTTGAATTACATAATTTGTATCAATTTGTTATTTGTGTAACTATATATGTGATATAAAAGGTAAAGGTAAAGGTTTCCCTTGACGTAAAGTCCAGTCGTGTCCGACTCTAGGGGGCGGTGCTCATCTCCGTTTCTAAGCCTTTAGAGCCGGAGTTGTCCATAGGACACTTCCGGGTCATGTGGCCAGCATGACTCACGGAACGCCGTTACCTTCCCGCCGAAGCGGTACCTATTGATCTACTCACATTTGCATGTTTTCGAACTGCTAGGTGAGCAGGAGCTGGGACGAGCAACGGGAGCTCACCCCGCCGCGCGGTTTCGAACCGCCGACCTTCCGATCGACAGCTCAGCGGTTTAACCCGCAGCGCCATATAAATTGATGCAAATTACACAGATTAAATCAAGATTTTACAGTACGTAGTGTTGATCTAAGTTTGATTATCAGTCAGTCAATCACAAAAGCTGGGGAGGGGGAGAGGAAGAAGAGGATAAAATGCAAAACGTTTTTAATGGCATTTGTGGACAATGGTTCACCTAAAACTAACATCAGCCCATGAAAGTTGCAGACTGGAAACTAGCAATGTTTTCTCAAGTGTCTGGCAGCGAAGATTATCAGCTGCAAAATTTATTCCATGCTGACCCATAGCGTATTTTATGAAGCCAATGGGAGGAAGGGGGAGAATTTGAAGACATTACACTGCCTTTGTAGGAAAGACTTCTATAGGGGCCTGTAAATTACTCTTGGGCAATCCATACCCCCCAAAACACACGTGTGTACATTTATGGTGCGTGTGTGCAAATATGTTAGCCTAATTCTTATTTCAAGAATGGGCTGCTAAACAATTTAGTGGCTGGTTTTTATTAGACTAGACTGCGTACATGACTTTTTATTATTCTCATTAGGACTAACTTTAATTTTCTTTAACATTTCATTAAGCTACATTTTGAATAATTCATTACATTACCATTTAAAATGACCAACATTTAGTCCAAACTTTCTATTACAAAATAAGATGCAATTTGAATAAAATGCCAATAATTTGCCTGGAGCAGGATATACTGTTGCACTAGTAAGATGGGAATGATGGGAAATTTACAGAAGCATTTTCTTAGTATGAATAGATTGTAGGTACAAGTTGCATTGTACTAATGAATAAATGGATAACTTACATAGCTCACTTTACAGTTTGGTCTAGTGGTTAAGGCAATGGGCTAGAAACCAGGAGACTGGGAGTTCTAGTCCCGCCTTAGGCATGAAAGCCGGCTGGGTGACCTTGGGCCAGTCACACTCCCTCAGCCCAACTCACCTCACAGGGTTGTTGTTTTGGGGAAAATAGGAGGAGGAAGGAGTATTAGGTATGTTTGCTGCCTTGAGTTATTTATAAAAATAATCAAGGCAGGATAGATAGAAAATAAATAAATAAAGTATCCTCCTGTGAATAATTATATGACAAAATATGCATGATTTCATAACACTGCTACCTCTATCATCTGGAAAGAATGAATGTTTGATAATTTGAAATAAACAAAGAAATTTGGGTCATACTGAAACTGAGAGAAATCTGTGAATTTCTACTAATGTTTATATTCTTACCTGTACATCTAGTCTCCATTCAAGATTATGATAACTAGGAAGCTTTGGTGCTAGTTCACTCAGAATATTCCTGATCTCCTTCCTGTTGTCAAGATACAGCTGAAGTAATAAGACATTCAATTCTTCAGGAAATCCTAATACAAGTATTGAATCTTGAAAATCTATCTCGGATATCTAAAAAGTAGCAAAATGCAGAATGTGTGAATTTTCAATTGCTTTTATTGCATTCTCCCTTGCTCCAATTCTATTTCTTGTTCTAAAGATCACATTTCCTACTATGAAATATGATTGTCAGTAGAAATCAGCATATAAAGATTATCAAATATGCAGATGATCATCAATAACTGCTCTTAAAGTTAATGAAACCCGAGCAGGTGAAAAAAGTTAGCAACTAAATAGTAAATGCACCAAAGGAACCTTTAAACTTTCATCTGAAACACCACACCTTTGTAGAAGTGAAACATACTTAATTCTCCCCCACAAACCAATCTGAAGTATCTGCTTATTTCTTTAAATAGAGCACATTGTGTAACCACTTACCATGAGTTTTGAGCTCTCAGTGAGAAGGTATGTTAATCCTTCTACTCCATGTTGAATTGTCTCACTGCTAACATTAAGTTTTCCTAAAAAATGAAAAAGGAAAACACCAAAGAAACATATATATTGCCAATAAAGGAAACAAGTTATAATAATAAATTATAATAATAAATAGCTAGAAATCATAAGTGTCGGTTGCAAAGATAAATATATTTACTAGGAAGTAAGCTCTCTTGAATTCTGCATGTAAATGATTAACAATGATTGAAAGGAGAGGCACAAAGAGTTCTTTAGCTTGTAATAGTCCAATGAAATTCACATGAAAGTCTACTAGACATCAGAGCTTAATAAATGTTTTTCCTCTAAAGCTAACTCCCATTTTTCATGAACTATCAGAAAATAAAATGAATAAGGACCTTAGAAAGACAGGCCTGATTAGAATGCAAACTGGGAACAACATGCCTATATGCTTTCTTATGTCAAATATCCCATGTCTATGGAAAACTAACATGCTAGTTTACCATATGTGACATCTGAGTAATATGAGATATAATGCTAAGGCTGTACCCCTCCCCCCCCCCGAGTATACATTGCCAGCTTAAATCCAATCTTGAAACTTTTGGAGTGTGGCTTTTAGCATACCATACAAAGCCCTCAAGCCGAAAGAAGTTATTTTCTTGTCCTAACTTCTCCAACATAGTTTCCTATGCCAATCAACCTGCAGAATTAGTTTAACTATTTTTTGTAATCTATGATATTAAACTATTTTGGACCAAGGTACAAATCATATCCCTGGTTCAAAGTAATCATTGTTTATTGGGATAACACCATTATACCTCATCACTCATCTGTGTCATCTATTTCTGTCTGTTGCTTTTATAGTCACAAGGTCCTAAGAAAATATACCGCTCTCATTCTTACTTGCTGCTCCTTCGTAGACTTTGGGGTTTGTGCCTTTTCTTAAGAACTCTATAGCAATACGACCAAATTCATTGACAACTGAAAAAAAAGAAGAACCATAGTGAGATTATGGCTGGGTCAAAGAAAAGCCTCCTTTAAGAGTAATCCATCTTAATACAGCATATCTCCATCCACGGCAAATTATAAAACTACCCCTGAATTTACACAGAGAAATTTAGAGAGTAGTGAATGTGGGCAGAAATGGACAAACACAAGGAACCAGCAAAACATCATGGAATGCTAGAATATAATTTAGTACTTATTTGTCACTATCAGGTTTTCCACAGAACAGTCAACTGATTCTAAATAATTCTGGCTTACTTAGGAATAAGCATTACATTAATGCATACTACTCAAACACTTATGTATAGTTCCTTCTGTCAGCTAAATAAACTTGAATGGTACCATCTGTGGTTTGTTCAGTATTATGTGTTGCCTTAGCCTTCTCTTAATAAACCATAATCCAAGAAGAAGCCATGACTTCTGATGGCTGGTTTTAAGGAACAAGGCAGGTCTCAGGTTCATAACATTAAAGCAACTATGCATAGAAGTTTATTTAACTAGGAGCAAGAGCCAAGTAGCAGCAACAGAGCAGTGTGCCCAAGACCACTGCTTTTCCTGGGAAAACCAGAATTTCTCAGAAAATTATGTTAGAAATATTTGTCATATAACTATCAAAAGACTATCCTACTATTTGGATCACAAAATGACCATGTTTCCTTAGAACAATAAGCCAGAATACTGCCATGACCACATGTCAGCAGGCAAAGCATTCAAAAAAGGAGCTTTGTAAATCCATTCTTTTTGAAACTTTAAAGCAGTCATATGGTTTGCAATGCTTGTGCTGTTGCTGCTGTGGTTTATAAACTGGTCTTGGCTGTCTCTACATGAATCACTTTACTGGGATGACGACAGTTGCTTTAGCAGTTCAAAAAGTGCTTCATATACATTCCTGCATGTTGCAAAGCACTTCTTCTGAATGTTTTACACAGTTCACTAACAAAATCCTTTTGCCAATGTGGACATAAATCCCATGTGGACATAAAGGAAGTAATCAAATTGCTGAACACCTAACCAGTTGGTGCAGGGAACATCAAGCTGCAAATGAGTCCACTTCTACAAGTTTCCGCAATGGGGCATAGAGTTAGCGCTGTCAACCTTGCACATATGCAAACTGCATATGAACTGGACCTGGGTGGGGAAGCTTTGGCAGTGATGACAGTTTCTGAAGTATTTGTGGAGTGGCAGCCACAGTGTGCTTCCTAGTAATACTACTGTATGCACTCCACTGTGAACTGGGAAGTACCTAGCTCAAAAATCAGGTGTATTCATAGGACACAACAAATCACAAAATGAGCCAAACACTGCATAGAATATCATCCGAACTCAGGTCATATGGTTAGTTTGGTTCAATGTGTTGCATGAATAAAATTGGGTTAAGTCCCTCCTTGGGAGGGAGATGGGCGGTGATAAAATTTGATAAATAAAATTTGATAAATAAACTGCAGAACAGGAATTGTCTCTGACAGAACATTTGTAACTGCAAGCTAGCTGCATTAACTATCTGCCATATGAGGATTAGAAGATCAATCTATTTTATCTGAGACAACAGTTAGGTTCTCACAGTATGCTAAGTGATTGTGCAAGTTTGGCACAGAGGCAGTCAAAAACTTCCTAAGCTTGATTAGTGTTAACTTTGTTAGGGTTACTGTATTCTTCAATGTATTGTGTGAACTTAAAAACAGCCTAATTCCATAAGCTGGTTAATCACACTACAAGTAGTCCTCGCTTAATGTCCACAATTGGGACCAGAATTTTGATTGCTAAGCAAAGCGGCCCAATTCCACTACCTTTTTTGCAATGGTCATTAAGCAAATCACCATGGGTGTTAAGCGAACCACGTAGTTGTTAAGCAAATCATGTAGTTCCCCACTGATTTTGCTTGCCAGAAGCTGGCTAGGAAGGTTGAAAACGGTGATCATGTGACCCTGCGACGGTCATAAATGCGAACCAGTTGCCAAGCACCCAAATTGTGATCATGTGATCTGGAGGGTGACCGCGACAGTTGTGTGAGGACCGGTCGTAAGTTGGGTTTTCAGCACCACTCTAAGTCTGAATCGTCATTAAACAAATGGTTGTTAAATGAGAACTAACTGTATATAACACAACCATTGTGCTGTCAAACTCAGTTACTAGTTTGTAAACTATGGCTTATTACTTAACTTGTTAAATGAAGCCAACTAATTATGTTTTTTTAATAAATTATGGTTAATCAAACCATGACTTAACCAAACATGTAAACTAATGTATAAAGAATAATTAAATAACTTTTTTTTTACTTTAAAAATATTTTAATTGCAAAAAAATAAAATACAAAATGAAATAGCTAAGGCAAAGTTATTCCCAACATAAGTAGTTTTTGATCAAGTGTAAGTTTCACAATTTTTTTTGCATCTTAGAATTTTTGCAGACATTAACACTTAACAAAGCATATCAAGATACATGAATAAACATTAATTACAAGAATTGCTCCTTATTTAAATTTATAGTCTCTGTGCTCTTCATTTAAAATATTTTACATAAACTAAGTATATTACTTTGATCTTAAAGATACAGAACAAATTATTTTTGGCATTGTGTATAGTCTTTTTGGCCTTTGAAAGCTATGCAAGATGTCTAAAGCTGTCTTAGAATAGCTTTCACGTTAAATCTGGAGGATTAAATTATGGCAAATTATAGAATATCTTTATATTAACATTATTATTGCTTTAGGCTTAGTGAAGAGTGATCATAAGCCCACGTAGCATACATCAGAAAATAAAGTGAACATAAGATGGAGAGAAGCTTTAAGCAGGCAACATCCCTAAGCATCAACAAGCAAACAACCGCATTAGGATTTTTATGCCTACTTGCAAGAAATAATTGTAGTACTACAAAAGCGGGGAAAGGGAGCTATTTTCATTAGGCATACGAATTTATTTGCTTCAAACATCTTTGCTGGCAATGCTGAAAAAAAACCTTGCTAACCCTGAGTTGATTTCTGTCTTTTAAATTGCGATCCTATCCACGCTTCCCTGGAAGCAAACCCTGAAGATATCCAACGGGTGTTTTCAGCTGAGCAAACATAGCCAAGACGCTCTGCTAGGCGCAGTCCTAAATATTCCGATACTCCCCTCTGAATAGTCCCAAATAAACAGGCAAAGTCTTGGGTAGTGGTGTGGGCCTCAGCCTAGCAGGGCTAGTTCCGCGCATCCCCTCGAGCGCATTTCCGTTTTCCACCGCGGGATGCAGGCGAGGGGGCGAGGAACGGCCACAGTACCTGGAGCCACGCAGGCCCAGAGTGGGCGAGGGCCTAAGTGAGGCGAGTGGCAGGCAGCCCAGCAAGCCCTCGAAGCGCTCCTACCTGAGGTCTCTACGTGGGGAAGGAAGCCCAGATGTTCCTTGTGCTCGTCCGAGAGCACCAGCAGCATCTTCCTCGCCTAGCGCCCTCCGTCGACACAAGCAGGAGTTCCTAGCTTCGCTGCCCGCCGGACAGAATTTCCCTCCCGGCTGGCGTCACTGCGATAGCTCCCCGTCGAGAAGCCGCTCCAGCATCAAGCGTTCCCGCTCGGATTCCTCTGCCGCTGAAGACGAGCGAGGTTGAAGTTGTGTTCGTACAACGCCGGCCCTTATGCTGAGGTTAGGCTCAGTCCAACGCAAGGTCGAGGTGGTGCTGCTGCCGCTGGATGCAAAAAACTTCGATTTTTAAAATAAAACATTTTAATGCAGGCTTAATATTAAGCATGACTATACCTGTTACTAACCGGTTCGCTCAGGGAGCCCTCTTCAGAAAAATGTCAAGTCCCACCGGAGCGCAGAATTTTGGTGGGCGGGGAAGTGTCCTGAACTAACATCCGTAGCACTAAACTAAGATTTACTGAATACCCCCCCGTTAGCTGGGTTCATAGCCACGCGAAGCTATGAATCATGTTTTCTAGACCCCATGACAGGGTCAGCAATTAAGCAGCAGACTAGTCATATTTTGAGGTAGCGTGCTGGAAGCTAGCCACCTCCAAAGACACGAGGCATGTCCCCACCAAAAAAAAAAAAACCGAGGGGGGAGGAAGGGAGAAAAAAGTATGTACTGTAGCAATTCTTGAAGCCCTGTTCTTGGTCAGGGTCCTTAAAAACAAACTGAGCAAAGTATCACCTACAAACCCGTCATGTGATGTCCTCCTGAAGCAAGCAGTGTTACACAAAGAAAACAAAAAGCAAAAGACATTAAAAGCAGGATATAAAAGAAAAGGATTATTTAGAACAATGAGAACTTGTTTTAGATAAAATCAGATTTTGGTTACACTATCGGCCTAGATGTGCCAAAACTGACCAATGTTGCTGTTGTTTATTCGTTTAGTCACTTCCAACTCTTCATGACTTCATGGACCAGCCCACGCCAGAACTTCCTGTCGGTCGTCAACACCCCCAGCTCCCCCAGGGACAAGTCCGTCACCTCTAGAATATCATCCATCCATCTTGCCTTTGGTCGGCCCCTCTTCCTTTTGCCTTCCAGTCTCCCTAGCATCAGCATCTTCTCCAGGGTGTCCTGTCTTCTCATTATGTGGCCAAAGTATTTCAGTTTTGCCTTTAATATCATTCCCTCAAGTGAGCAGTCTGGCTTTATTTCCTGGAGGATGGACTGGTTTGATCTTCTTGCAGTCCAAGGCACTCTCAGAATTTTCCTCCAACACCACAGTTCAAAAGCATCGATCTTCCTTCGCTCAGCCTTCCTTATGGTCCAGCTCTCGCAGCCATATGTTACTACGGGGAACACCATTGCTTTAACTATGCGGGCCTTTGTTGTCAGTGTGATGTCTCTGCTCTTAACTATTTTATCGAGATTTGTCATTGCTCTTCTCCCAAGGATTAAGCGTCTTCTGATTTCCTGACTGCAGTCAGCATCTGCAGTAATCTTTGCACCTAGGAATACAAAGTCTTTCACTGCTTCTACATTTTCTCCCTCTATTTGCCAGTTATCAATCAAGCTGGTTGCCATAATCTTGGTTTTTTTGAGGTTTACTTGCAAGCCAGCTTTTGCACTTTCTTCTTTCCCCTTCGTCATAAGGCTCCTCAGTTCCTCTTCACTTTCAGCCATCAAAGTGGTATCATCTGCATATCTGAGATTGTTAATGTTTCTTCCAGAGATTTTAACTCCAGCCTTGGATTCCTCAAGCCCAGCTTGTCGCATGATGTGTTCTGCATACAAGTTGAATAGGTAGGGTGAGAGTATACAGCCCTGCCGTACTCCTTTCCCAATCTTAAACCAGTCCGTTGTTCCATGGTCTGTTCTTACTGTTGCTACTTGGTCGTTATACAGATTCTTCAGGAGGCATACAAGATGACTTGGTATCCCCATACCACTAAGAACTTGCCACAATTTGTTATGGTCCACACAGTCAAAGGCTTTAGAATACTTGATAAAACAGAAATAGATGATTTTCTGAAACTCCCTGGCTTTTTCCATTATCCAGCGGATATTGGCAATTTGGTCTCTAGTTCCTCTGCCTTTTCTAAAGCCAGCTTGTACATCTGGCAATTCTCGCTCCATGAATTGTTGAAGTCTACCTTGAAGGAACTTGAGCATTACCTTACTGGCATGTGAAATGAGTGCCACTGTTCGATAGTTTGAACATTCTTTAGGGTTTCCCTTTTTTGGTATGGGGATATAAGTTGATTTTTTCCAATCTGATGGCCATTCTTGTGTTTTCCAAATTTGCTGGCATATAGCATGCACTGCCTTGACAGCATCATCTTGTAAGATTTTGAACAGTTCAGCTGGGATGCCATCATCTCCTGCTGCCTTCTTATTAGCAATGCTTCTTAAGGCCCACTCAACCTCACTCTTCAGGATGTCTGGCTCTAACTCACTGACCACACCGTCAAAGCTATCCCCGATATTGTTATCCTTCCTATACAGGTCTTCTGTATATTCTTGCCACCTTTTCTTGATCTCTTCTTCTTCTGTTAGGTCCTTGCCATCTTTGTTTTTGATCATACCCATTTTGGCCTGGAATTTACCTCCGATGTTTCTAATTTTCTGGAAGAGGTCTCTTGTCCTTCCTATTCTATTGTCTTCTTCCACTTCCGCGCATTGCTTGTTTAAAAATAATTCCTTATCTCTTCTGGCTAACCTCTGGAATTTTGCATTTAATTGGGCGTATCTCCCCCTATCACTGTTGCCTTTTGCTTTCCTTCTTTCTTGGGCTACTTCTAGTGTCTCAGCAGACAGCCATTTTGCCTTCTTGGTTTTCTCTTTCTTTGGGATGTATTTTGTTGCCGCCTCCTGAACAATGCTGCGAACTTCTGTCCAGAGTTCTTCCAGGACTCTATCTACTAAGTCCAGTCCCTTAAATCTATTCTTCACCTCCACTGCATATTCCTTAGGAATATTAGTGAGCTCATATCTAGCTGATCTGTGGGTCTTCCCTAATCTCTTTAGTCTGATCCTAAATTGTGCAAGAAGAAGTTCATGATCTGAACTACAGTCAGCTCCAGGTCTTGTTTTTACCGACTGTACAGATGTCCGCCACCTTTGGCTGCAAAGGATGTAGTCAATCTGATTTCGGTGTTGTCCATCTGGTGAAGTCCATGTATAAAGCCGTCTCTTAGGTTGTTGGAAGAGAGTGTTTGTTATGCAGAGTGAATTGTCTTGGCAAAATTCTATCAGCCTATGTCCTGCTTCGTTTTGTTCTCCCAGGCCATACTTACCTGTAATTCCAGGTGTCATTTGACTGCCCACCTTAGCATTCCAGTCTCCTGTGATGAAAATAACATCTCTTTTAGGTGTGTTGTCCAGTAGGTGCTGCAGATCCTCATAGAACTGCTCTACTTCAGCTTCTTCAGCATTTGTGGTTGGGACGTATATTTGGATCACTGTGATGTTAGATGGCTTGCCCTGAATTCGAATTGAGATCATTCTGTCGTTTTTTGGATTGTATCCAAGCACTGCTTTAGCCACTTGACTATTAATTATGAAGGCTACTCCATTTCTTCTGTGGTCCTCATCCACAGTAGTAGATCTGGTGGTCATTTGATGTGAAGTGGCCCATTCCAGTCCATTTAAGTTCACTGACGCCCAAAATGTCTATCTTTATTCTTGACATCTCACCAATAACCACATCCAATTTGCTCTGGCTCATAGATCTTACATTCCAGGTTCCAATGGTGTGTTGATCCTTAGAACATCGTATTTGCCGTTCACCACCAGCACCGTCGGCCGCTAGCCGTCCTTTCAGCTTTGAGCTAGCTGTGTCATCACGTCTGGGGCTAGTTGAACTCATCCTCTGTTCCTCCCCAGTAGCATTTTGACCATCTTCCGACCTGGGGGCCTCATCTTCCGATGGTATACCGACATATCTCTGGTTGTACTGATCCATTTAGTTTTCACGGCAAGAATACTGGGGTGGGTTGCCATTACCTTCCCCAGGGATCGCATTTAGTCTGACCTCTCTGTCATGACCTTCCCGTCTTGGGTGGCCCTTCACGGTTTAGCTCATGGCATCATTGAGGTGCTCAAGCTCCAGCACCACGACAAAGGTACCAATATTACATCCCTGTTAATTATCTACCTGCATTTTATTTATAATCCCCCCTTCCTTTTTTCCTATATTTCCTATATTTTAAAAATCTGTTATTTGTATCAGCATTATTCATTTTCCTTTTTTTGAAATTGTATTAGCAATAAACACCTTTTTAAAAAAGAAAATTTAATCCACCTCCCTGTCCAGTGCTGAAATTTGTGACTACAGCATTCCTGACCAATAGCCATACAGCCTGTTTAAACACCTCCACAGTTCACTAGCACCAAAAGCAATTTTGCTCTTACCATTAGGAATGTTTTCATGATGGCGAACTGAAATGTACTTCCTTGTGATTTAAATGCATTGTTTATTGCCCTGTCATCCAGAACTGAAAAATTCTTTCCTATCTTCTTTAGCTACCTAAAGATGGGTATCATGTTTCCCTGCAGTCTTTTCCAGGCTAAAATACTGAATACCTACAACTGTTCAGGGACGCGGTGGCGCTGCGGGTTAAACCGCTGAGCTGTCGATCGGAAGGTCGGCGGTTCGAAACCGCGCGGCGGGGTGAGCTCCCGTTGCTCGTCCCAGCTTCTGCACACCAAGCAGTTCGAAAACATGCAAATGTGAGTAGATTAATTGGTACCGCTTCGGCGGGAAGGTAATGGCGTTCCGTGAGTCATGCTGGCCACATGACCCGGAAGTGTCCTATGGACAACTCCGGCTCCAAGGCTTTGAAACGGAGATGAGCACCGCCCCCTAGAGTCGGACACGACTGGACTTTACGTCAAGGGAAACCTTTACCTTTACTACAACTGTTCCTCCTAAGTTTTTCCTTCCAGCCCCATTATTATCTTAATTGTTTTTCTCTGGACATGCTTGTTCATCAATGTCCTTCATAAAATGAACCTAGAACAGAATATAGTATTCCAGGTATAGTCTAACCAATGCAAAATAGAGAGAACAATGAGTTATCTTGGTCATGACACTATACTTCTGTTGGTATAGTGCCAACAGAGCACTTGTCACTTTGCAGTGGCATCACATTGTTGGCTCTTGTTTAGCTTGTGATCCACCGAAACCCTGGATCTTTTACTGCACGCTGTTCAGTATGGTCCTACCCAATCCTGTATCTCTGCATTTGAATCTTCCTACCCTTATTTATTTATCCAGTCATTCAGTGTATACAGCTGTCCACTTGTCATGCAACTGTGGGTAGCTAACCACCACTTAAAAACATCAACAAAATAACAGCAATGCAGCGTAAGATTTTTATACTGGTAAGGAGACATTGATGTACATACTTCGGGTATGATTGTTCAGCCAGCTCTGCATCCCTCTAACAATAGCATAGTCCAGCCCTGTCAAACAATGCAAGAGCATGGAAGCCATTCACATGGAATTTCATTAATTAGGTTTAATGGCAGCAAAAAAAGAGTTAGGATACAAAATCTTGGAAACTGAATAAATGAACCTCCAGTCCTCATTTATTAATGGATTTCTTGTCTTTCTCCAATCCTCTGGCACTATATTCATCCTTCATGATTTCTCAAAGACAATGGAAAAAGGGCTCTAAGATGATGTCTGCAAGTTCCTTCAAGACTCTGTAATGTAACTGGTTTGGTCTTATAAATTTAAACTCATCCATGGTAGCCAGATGCCTTTACTTACCTGGGCTTGCCATTCCGTCATGATAATTGTTCTCCTTAGCAATATTTGAACGCAGTTCCCACTTGGAGAGAAGGCCAAAGCAAAACAGATGAGGACCTCTGCTCTCTTCCCATCAGTTGTTATTTTCGTACCATTGTCTCCTACTAGTGGGTCTAGCCCCTTCCTTTTATTATAGACTTGGCATACATGTGGCCCCTTAATCCTTTCAATGGGATATTCAGCAGGATCCTTGGTGGTTTGGGGGGAGGGGCTTAATGGATGAAATGAGAATCTAAGCTTCTGCAAGGCCTACAGTAGCCATTTCACCCTTACCCCCCCAAAAAGCAGGCTGAAAAAAAGCTGGGCTGCTGTGGGACCACATAAAGGTGCCAACCCCTGGACTGTCCCATGACACAATGTGTGAACTCAGTCTGAAACATAATAATTATTCCATTTCCTTATACAGTGAGAGACATGCTGAGGTCCCAAAGATCATATTTGGGTGGAGAATATCTTCATTCAGAGTGGAGATGTTTCTACTTTTCCACCAACAACTTTAAGAGCAGCATTCTGTGAGGACAAAAGAACCTGCAATGTAGCAGGTGGAACCTTCTACTCATATAAACCATCTGTATTCTTTTGGGACTCAATATTCAGAATGGAGTTTCTTGGCCTTCTGGAAATCATGAAGACCTGGCTGTTCCCTCAGGCATTGGGGCCAGGATATTAGAGGAGCCCAGTATGTCCTATGTATCCTATGGACAGGTTTTTAGCCACCACAAGTTATTTATTTAAGATGATCAGCCATATAAATCTTCTAAATAAATATATAAATAATTTTTTGTAATCAGCCCAGTGCCTGAGGAGTAGAGATTATCTGGATTTCTAAGAATACTTTTTATATCCTTTTCCTTTCTCTCTTGCTGTAAGAGGTCATAGAAATGGCAGTCTGTGGCAATGCTGTTCCAGTATATCTCACCTCACCCCCCCAAGTGCTATAACTAATTGTTCTCCCAAGTAGATTCAACTCAACAAATTAGCATAACAAGGTAAATAATGATTTAATAAATAAAAGGAAGCATATGTATTCCAACAAGTGGCAGAAATACATTTCAAAAGCATAATAAAATATGTTTTATAAACTAGGAAGGATCATATCTGACCTAATTTGGGAATGGCATTATTGTAGAATTCAGACAATAATTCAGTCTTCTTTTCAAATTACGGCAAGAGAGTCCACTCCTCCAAAGATGACAATACTTTTTGATATGCAAAATATTTTCATCCACATAATGTATAAGCTAAGATCACCCCTTAGTGTTCAGAGGATTCCTCTGAATACTAACTTACCTTACCCACCACAATCTCCCTCAAGGCCTCAATCCTCAGGTTGGGCAAGGAGAGGGAGACAGTATAAAAAGTCCCACTGTCAATTCTGTCTGAAAATTACTCCGTTTCAGACCCATCTCCTCAGATGGAGCTTCAGAAAAATTAGTATGCTGATTGCCTAGAAATGTTTCTGTTTAAAGTGTCCCCAGTAGGAGTCCTCCAAAATGTCAAAAATTACATATTACCTTTTGATATTTACATAAATCCATTTGTTATTCTTAATCCTTTTGGAATGTGAATGGCATTTCAATGGTAAGGAGTGGAAAAGGGAAGATTTCAGGATCCTCAGTAAAATGTATTAAGATAGCTCACTGCAACTTTGCTTGCCAGGATGGATTGTTTCCACAAACTTTTTTTGTGAGTCTAGCTAGTATGTGGGTTATTTCATCTGAGTCTAGTTAGTATTAGGTTTACGAATAGTTTTTCTAGCTAGGGTTCTTGCAATGTCCAATTGCTGCAGCCAAGGTTTCTCTTTAAAAGCACTGCAATAAAAGACACAGTTATTTGTAACTTTTGCTGCCACATATAAAGTATCAATTAATTATACATATACACAAAATCAAGTATACCCCAAACTATTCCATCATTTACAAAGTTAAGTGTGGTAATGCTGTGTCTGGACACCCAGTACACATTATTAATAAAAAACATGTCCTGAAAATAAAGACAGGTATCTGGGAGAAGTCCACTCTGTGATATGCTATTTTATTTATGCTTCAACTGTGTTGAAACAATACAGCTGGTTACTGTGAACTGCATATTTTGATAAGTAGACAGCATACAGGTATTGTAAAATAATTAAAGTAAATTGGTTGCTAAATTAATGTATTTTGGAGTTGACATACTACACTGAACTGTAAACTAACCCAACCAGCTGGGTTCACAGGCCAAGCCACCAAAAAACAACCCCCCCCACCAAGTTAACACTAACTGGTGCTTCCGGTTGCTACTGGTAAATACAAGGTCTGGATAGAATAAGGCCTCACTTTCATCCAAAGTAGTAGTTAAATATGCACAAATTAGCATTCCCAGAGGTCAGCAGCCCCAGTACCAAGGCTGGAGAGAGTGGTGTGGCTACAATCGTTCAGCAGAACTTTGCAGTGATGGGTAGCACAGCTTCAGAAGCGGGGCTGAGGTTGGGCTATGTCATGAGTACTGATGGTGAGCAGGAGGGGGCCACTATTCAGGGGCAAAAACGCATGCGTAGTTTAGAGAGTTTGAGCTGTCATTCAAAGAGACACAGGACAGACCCGCCTTGACTTTGGGGGGTTTATCTGTCTGGGTTTTCCCACGCTTCTTCCGTTTGGCAGGATTTTCTGTCTACTATAGCAATAATAAAGCACTAGAGACTTCTTTCTCATCTCGGTGTGGTTCTTGCTTAGTCAGGACAGGCTATAGGAACAAGTGAGGGTTCCTGTTGGTTGTCATGTGGGAACATTACTTCTATGTTGCTAGGTTTTAATATGAGCTGCGTTTGCCCCATCTAGTCCATGCCTCTAGATGCTGGATCAGTACCTTTACAACATCTCTGGTCTGGCCAGTGGTAGCAATGTACACCTATGTATCATCAGCATTCTGCTGATATCTCACTCCAAACTGATGGATTACTACTGCCAATGACTTCATGTAGAGGTTAATTAGCATTGGTGGGACGAAGGCCAAGCCCTGCAGCATCCCACACTAGATCAGTCATGGACTCAACCGTTCCTTCCCCATAACTAATGACTAGAGCTTCCCATTCAAGTAGGAGCAGAACCACTGTAAAATAATACCCCCAACCCTGCAAGTGGTCCAGAAGGATTCCATGGCTGATGGTAATGAATGCCACTAAGAGGTCTAAAACAACTAGGAGGGATAGATTCCACTCATTCCTGTCCTGACAAAGGTCATCCAGCTGAGCAACCAATGATGTTTCTATCCCATGTCCAGGCCTGAATCCTTATTGGAAGATACCCAGATAATCTGTTTCATTTAGGACCCTCTGTATTTGATTCCCTAACCTCTTCTCCAGAATCTTCTCCCAACAGAGAATATTGGAAACTTGATAGAGAAGTTGTCTAGTGCAGCTGGATCAAAAAACATTTCTTTTTCAAGAGAGGGCAATCCATTCATTCTACCAATTGTTTAGCTTTATTTCATAGTTTTTTAAAATGTATTTCATGATTCTACAAATCAGCTAAAATCAAACTTGCTCAGCATTGTCCTAGAATCCCACCACTTTCTCAGGTTGTCATTATACTGTACTGAAATTACTATTGCCACATGATGGCAGTATCTACTCATCAGTGAGAGTGTTTATATTTTCAGCATTTTCATCTTCAGCAGCTCCTCCAAATGATGATTATAATTGGCAGTAATACATGATGATTAATTATAAAGCTCTCCCCACTTCTTTTTAACATCTACATGAAATGGCTGGGACACGTCACCCATCAGGATAGGTTCTGGTATCATCAGTATGCTAATGATACCCAGTTATTTACCACTGCCCCAGGTTAAACAGGTGATGTGGTGAGCTCTGTATCATTATTTTGTAAAATATTGTGGATACCCATGTCACAGAAAGAAGTCTCAAGGCTGGGTACATGCAGGCCCCTCAGCACTCAAGTTGATACCCCAAGGCATTGTGAGATCACACCGTCAACTGTTCCCAGAAAATGGCTAACATTTTTGGCAGAATTTTCACTCAATTTTGGGATCAGGGCACCACTATAAGACTGGGAACAGAAGCATAAGGTCTCCACAAGACAAAACTTTTCCATTCTTAATTTATCAACCCCCCAAATCAAGCTCAAATTGCACCTATTTGATTACATCACTGAATTGAAAAGTCTTCTGCAGCCTAGTGGAAGATCAAGAATTTGAGTTGTGGTCTCTGACTTAGAGAAGGATAACCCACCCAATAAATGAATGCAAAATGATAAATGAAACTAATCAAATAAAGCAATTTATTGCTATCAACACACACACACACACACACAGAGTTCACTCAGTCCAAGACAGAAAATATGCTTTTGTGGACTAAGCAAAACCAAACTGGCATACTGTATGTATCAGTTTAAATGTTTTAGTTTTCTCTTTGATTTTTAAGTTTTAATACTGTTGAAACACTACTTCTTTCACCTTTAGAAGCATCCATTTAAAAAGGACATAATTCTGATGCAGACAATTAATTGCAGTTTTCCAACTTAACATGCATTTCTGATTAAAGACAAACACATACCTGGCTATGGCTAAGCAGTAGATTGCATTCTCTCTTGGAGTTCTTCCACAGTATTCTGAAAATGACTCCAGAGAAGGATTTAGCAAAAACTCTACATTGGGTATGGAATAATAATAAGCTGGCTTGAGGACAGAATTAGAAGGTAGAGGAACTCTTGCTAAACACATATTTTGGTCCATGTATTCTTCACTACTAAGCTGTGTGTTCTTCTTTCCAGGGTTCCTTTTTTGCCAATGTCTGTCTTTGTTACCTCTCTTCTTTGCACCTGCCACTGGAGGTAATTTAACATTTGTCCTTTTGAGGTACATACCAGAAATTGTCAAATGGCACAGAGATTGCCCATGTTGAAACTGATTACTTAAATCTGGCAGTGTGCAGCCTCTGCTGCTTGCATGTTTGACTACGGCTGAGCAAAAACCTCTGGAGGTCATTTCTGGTTTTGTGAAACCATCCACAAAGACAACATCCCCAACTCGTGTTCTGAAGACTGCTGCATGGTTGCACTTTTTAGTTGAATGGGGGTTACTTTGAGATTTAAGAAGCCACAACTTTAACTTAATGTAGATTTTCATGGGCAGAGAGAATGCAGGATAAGAAACCACTGACCATAACTTGGTGACTAAATATAATACACAATCCTTATGTCTGTGCTGGATACATAACTGCAGTGGAGTTTGCCCTGCAGAATTTTGACATTCAAGGGATAAGGCACTGTAATTAACAAATGCTTTCAGTATCATAAGTTGGCCTGCTTCTGCAGCTGCATGAACAGGACATTTCATGATGTCGGGATGATTGTCTTCCTGGCACCATTCACGATAAGGATGTACACCAACTGTTTCAGTGGGCTTTACTCCCTTTTTCAGGAGCCAAACTGAAACCTGAAGGTGTCCAAAAAAGGCTGCTATGTAAAGAGCTACCCTCTTTTGATATCTGAAAAAAAGTGTGGGCAAAATAAATTAGCCATGTAAAGAAAGGTATGTCATTTCCAAAATTACAATTACAGTAGAGAAGACACTGTGCATTTACATAAAGTGGTCCCTGATGTAACCCAGCACTGTAATTTCTAACTAACAATCAGCAGTCTGAAATGGTCTTGGAAGCCTACTGGTAACCAATGCAGCAAATGCAAAATAGGTGTGTTATCTTGCAATAGTGGGTTTTACCTGCTAGCAGTCTGGCTGCTGCACTCTGTACCAGTTGTAGCATCTGATTCACAAAGGCAGCCCCACATACAACACATTGCAGTAGTTAAAATACATGTGGATAAGTACATGAGTTACCATTGCTATGGCTTCCTAATCCAGGTAGGGTTGGTAGTGGCACATCAGCTTAAATTGGGCAAAGATTCCCTTGGCCATGGCTTCAGCCTGCTGTTCCAGCATAAGCCAAGTCCTGAAACTGCTCTTTCAGGGGAGTGCAATCCAATATAAAGCCAGTACTAGTACTGATATTTCTGGAATGCCTAGATGTTTACACCTGAACAGTATCTCCATCTTGCTAGGGCTTAATCTCAGCTTTCTGCCCATCCAGTCCTTCACAGCTATCTGATACTGGCTCAAGACTTCCACAACATTTCCAGGTTGGCCTGGGATGGCAATGTAGAATTGAGAATCATGTGCATATGGATGCATAACTCCAAACCAATAGATGACCATGCAGCAGTTACATCTAAATGTTAAAAAGCAAGGGAGAGAGAACTGAGCTTTGTGATACTGCACTGAGGAATCATAGCCTCAATTACTCCTCCCCCATGACTGCAGACTGCTCAGATAGTAGAACCATTGTAAAACAGGTGTTTAAAAGTATATCATGGTTGATGGCACTGAATGCTATTGAGAGATCTAAAAGGACTATGAAGTATCTAAAAGGACTATTCAGGTCCTGATTAAGGTAATCCACCAATATTGTTGCCATCTCATGTTCAGTCTTGAATCCTGACTGGAAAAGTTTCAGATAATCTGTTTCATCTAGGATCCTCTGTAGCATATTCCCTACAGCTTTTTCAACACTGTTCTCCAAAAATGTGAGGTTGGTGACTGGGCAGAAATTATCCAATGTGGCTGGATTGGATATAAAGACAGCTTTTTCAGAAGAAAGTATACTAGAGCCTCATTCTCCCTTGAAGAGGCATTAACAACCTTCTTAATTTAGTCACATTCCCCAGCTACCCCTAGGAGCTAGGTTGGGCATGGAGAATTCATAGTCCAGAGCACCTAATCAATTTCAAATTATTTTGATAAGTTATAGAAGTGGGCTGACATTAACAGAAAAACAAAGAATAGATACAAATAAAAATACTTCTTAAGGAAAAAAAGCAAGTGCATAGGTATAACATGTGGAATACTTGGCTTGGTAATAGTGTTTGTAAAACAGATCTCAGAATAGTAGATTGCAAACTGAATTGGAGTCTGCAGAGCAACATGGCTGCTAAAAGGGGGTAGGGTTAGGCTGTATAAACAGGAGTACAGTTTCAAAAGCAATTATGCATTGGTTAGAATCCATCTGAATTATGTCCAGTATGGGCACCATATTTTAAGAAAGATTCAGAGAAAACAGAAAACAAGCCACATCTTGCCCATCCCTAATGTCATAATATATATTTTTAAAAATTTAAAAATACCAATGTTTTCTTATCCAATACTGACTCAATTTGTTCAGGCTCTTTTGGTGAGGGACTTTGTCAAAGGCTTTTTGAATGTTCAGATATACAGTGTATACTAGATCATGCATGTCTATTTATTCGTTGATATTTTAAAAAAATTCTAGAAGGTTAATGATATATGACTAAGCTTCATTGATTTCTTTTTAACAAGAGTCTTTCATCTATGTTTAATTTCTTTCCTATAGTACATTCTAAGATTTTATTCCAAATGGTAGGAAAGGTAAGGCATAGATATTACATCCATCTTCAGAATTAATTTAAAATTAGAATTAATGTGACTTTTTAGCCCATAGAAATGCATGTTGATTTTAAAGAAAAGTTATTTTTTTTTGCCAGGAACCAGCAATTTCCCAATGTAATGCTTTAAGAACTTCCCACTGGATGTCATCTGGTTCCAAGGATTTATTTATCTTTCATTCAGCAGTTAGACTTTTAAATTCATTTTTCTTTCCCCTTTTTTCTGATTCCCATCCTGAAAAAGTCGGCCCAAGTACAGGTATTTGTCCTGTGTCCTCAGCAATGAAGATAGAAGCAAACAGTTTATTCCATTTCCCTGTAATTTCCCTATTCCTCTTTAGCCTACGTTAAGCTCCTCTATTGTACCACTTCCCTGGTTGACTTCCCTTTTCAAGTGTATTTAAATGTTTATTGTTTGCTTCAATAGTCTTTGTCATATACTCCTTAAGGGTTTGTAGGTCTTTTGCACCTCTTGAGTGATTTTTAAAGCCAAATTTTATACTGTATATCTATATATCTATGTATGTATGTATGTTATCTTTATCTGAACAAGAATTTAGTTTTTCAAGGAAGCTTTCTTACATCTAATAGTTTCTTTGACTCCTCTTACTAATTAATCTAGTGTTTTCTTAGATTTTGTGGTGCAATTCCTGATGTGAGATATACATTTGAGCTGAACATTTATTATTGGAGAAAAATACAATGATCTCCAAGCATTCCAAAGAGACTTGACCTTCTTGATTTTCACTTTCACTTCCTTTTCACCTATTTCCTCTATCCTTCAATTCTCACCACTTAATGAGCATTCTTGGAACAGACATTCTCATCTAAAATAAAACTGAATTTTGAAAAGTATATGTTAAGTCATCATACCTGAGTATTGGTTCTTCCTTTGACAGATAGTACTGGATCTTTGGTTTGTTTCCTAAGACACAGCTAGTCAGGAATTCTCTCCATCCATTCCAAACATCCAAACGAAGAGTTGTGCCTGTCAACAGAAAACATTGTCATTTATTTTTGTTTCTAGCTTTGTTGGCTAGAAGATACCACTCATTTTCTTCTGAACTACCAGATTTTAATATCTGTACTAGCAGAGAAGCTGAAAAATCACATGAACAACAGCAGGAAAAGTGAAGTATAGATTTAGAAAAAGATTTATTCACATAGCAGTATGGACACAATGTAAATTCAAATCAACATTGACTCTGAATAGTTGAATTATCTAACCATAAACATCCTTCAAAATGTTCAACTTTATTTGCTTGTTATCAGTTGCCTGTGTTCTAACATTTTTAAATATGCAGCCATGCACAGGTATTAGGATTTGAAGATTGAACAGCACAGTAATATGGCACTGCCAAATATGAAAACCTTATTTCATTTTCTCTCAGTAAAATTGTAAATATTGCTTATAATGTAGTTCTATATAAGTTTACTTAGAAATAGGTTGCTTTAGATTCACGGTGACTCCTAAACTATCAAAGATAAGACATCTAGACAAGAATTCAGAGTCACCTAGACAAGATTTGAAGGTCCTATATTTATCAAGTCAAAAAAGATAGAATATGCAAACAGTCTTATACCTATATCTAACTGATAATCGTTCAGGGTATTGCAGTCATACATCACCCTGCCCTCTGGAGTCCTGAGACAATAAATGCTACTTGGGAAACCACATTTCAAGGTCACTAAAGTTTTCAGCTGTGAAACCTTTGATGAAAGAAGATAAATCCTTCCCATTATGGGCAATTTTTCATGAGTGATGGCATTGTATACATAGAAAATTGGCTTGTCTTCTTCCTGGGGGGGAAAACAACAATAATGATGGTACTCCACTAGAAACATCCTCTTGTATATGACAAGCCTTCAACAATTTAGTTCCCTTTTGATTTGTTGAACTACAACACCCAAAATTCCTAATCAGCATGTCCAAATATCTGGAGGACACTGGGCTGAGGAAGGCAATTATAAATCTATGTACAAGAAATGTCCAGGTAGCTAATATAAGGTAGCTAAGGTTTGTCCTACAATTTGTTACAGTACGTAAACATTTGTTATTAACTGTAATTAAATTAAATTAAATTTTATTTTCATTTTTTCTCCAGACTTTACCCACCTTATGAAGTGTAATCCCCATCATGCCATTCAAAGAACAAATGCAGCCCTAGGCTTGAAAAATGCTGTGTACACTCTGAGAATTAGATTTAAAGTTATAGCCCTCCTAAGATGAATTCGGGTAGTCTTTGGATAATTTGAACATTTTTTTCAGCCTTAATTTCCATCTACAGGATGAGAATGATCACTAACGTGCTTCACAAAATGAGGTATGCAAACAGAAATCATACAGAATATTTTACATAATCAAAAGAGCTATAGCCGTGGAAGCTGTTGTTTCTCATATGGGATCTAAAAGCTTGGCTACGTGCTTCTATAGTTACTAATGAACTTGTATGAATGCAGTCCCTTTCCACTCTAATTTTTTGTCTGCTTTTTGAGAAATTAAGCCCCACTGAGATCAAAGACTAGGTTGGGAAGAAAGCAGCTCTAATGCTTCTCTTGTTTTTATGTTTTATGTACCAAGTAATGCTGTACCAAGAACAATAATTTTGGCTACCTAACTCTTGAATTGAGAAAATAAAGTGAGGTATGATCAGTAATTTCTGGATTCTCAAGTTAGTTGTACATGCATTCAGAAACTTTCTCTTCCCTGTTTATATATTAGCTTCAAAGAGAAACTGAGAGTTCCTCATAAAAAGAAAAGGCTATCTATAAATATTTGTTAGCAAATATTTGGACTGAAACAGCATTCACACCATGGCATAAGGCATGATTTACATTTAGAAAAATAATGTACAGCTATGGCACATAATTCATATGACATTTTCACACTGCATAGCCATATGAGTATAATGTAACCACAATTTACCGAAGGTTCTATCTCACACCTAAGTTATATGTAACCTTCTGGTCCTTAAGTAGACAGAAAAGTATGCTGGCATAATTTGTGCTGCTCTGACCGTTGAGCCTTCATAGCAATGCTTGCAAGTGATCCTGTCCTTACAGTTTTATGGAGGCACAATTTAAAGGCAGTCATTGGTGGGTTCCCCTGACTTTGTTTGGCTCCCAACTGCCATTACCAGCTGGTAGAAAAAAACAACATCAGTCACTCTCACAGTGTGGTGGGGCAGGCTTGTACAAGTGCCTAGGATGGAGGCTTTAGCTCCCTTTCAAATTGAGTGAAAAATAATAAGCACGGATGTGCTTTATGCTCATAACCTGCCACTCAAATTGTTTCCGTACACTGGTCTACTGGTCTTCTGTAAGACCAGTAAAACCATACCCAAAAATAGCTGAAGGTTGGTAGGGCAACAGAGGGGTATAGGGGGAAGCAGAAGGAAGTTCACAAGGCACATGAGGAAAGTTGCCTCCCATAAGCATTTGGTACAAACTGCAATGCTGACCAAAAAGAAAAAGATGAAATATGCATTGTGACATCATGATAAAAACTTTGGCCTTTTGTACTTGTTTCCCACTTCAGCAAAGGATCGTTACCTTGTCGTGGTGCTGGAGCTTGAGCACCTCAATGATGCCATGAGCTAAACCGTGAAGGGCCACCCAAGACGGGAAGGTCATGACAGAGAGGTCAGACTAAATGCAATCCCTGGGGAAGGTAATGGCAACCCACCCCAGTATTCTTGCCGTGAAAACTCAATGGATCAGTACAACCAGAGATATGTCGGTATACCATCGGAAGATGAGACCCCCAAGTCGGAAGATGGTCAAAATGCTACTGGGGAGGAACAGAGGATGAGTTCAACTAGCCCCAGACGTGATGACGCAGCTAGCTCAAAGCCGAAAGGATGGCTAGCGGCCGACGGTGCTAGTGGTGAACGGTGAATCCGATGTTCTAAGGATCAACACACCATTGGAACCTGGAACGTAAGATCTATGAGCCAGGGCAAATTGGATGTGGTTATTGGTGAGATGTCAAGATTAAAGATAGACATTTTGGGTGTCAGTGAACTGAAATGGACTGGAATGGGCCACTTCTCATCAAATGACCACCAGCTCTACTACTGTGGACAAGAGGACCACAGAAGAAATGGAGTAGCCTTCATAATTAATAGAAAAGTGGCTAAAGCAGTGCTTGGATACAATCCAAAAAACGATAGAATGATCTCAATTTGAATTCAGGGCAAGCCATCTAACATCACAGTGATCCAAATATACGCCCCAACCACAGATGCTGAAGAAGCTGAAGTAGAGCAGTTCTATGAGGATCTGCAGCACCTACTGGACAACACACCTAAAAGAGATGTTATTTTCATCACGGGAGACTGGAATGCTAAGGTGGGCAGTCAAATGACACCTGGAATTACAGGTAAGCATGGCCTGGGTGAACAAAACAAAGCAGGACATAGGCTGATAGAATTTTGCCAAGACAACTCAATGTGCATAACAAACACTCTCTTCCAGCAACCTAAGGGACGGCTTTATACATGGACTTCCCCAGATGGACAACACCGAAACCAGATTGACTACATCCTTTGCAGCCAAAGGTGGCGGACATCTATACAGTCGGTAAAAACAAGACCTGGAGCTGACTGTAGTTCAGATCACGAACTTCTTCTTGCACAATTTAGGATCAGACTAAAGAGATTAGGGAAGACCCACAGATCAGCTAGATATGAGCTCACTAATATTCCTAAGGACTATGCAGTGGAGGTGAAGAACAGATTTAAGGGACTGGACTTAGTAGATAGGGTCCCAGAAGAACTATGGACAGAAGTCCGCAACATTGTTCAAGAGGGAGCAACAAAATACATCCCAAAGAAAGAGAAAACGAAGAAGGCAAAATGGCTGTCTGCTGAGACACTAGAAGTAGCCCAAGAAAGAAGGAAAGCAAAAGGCAACAGTGATAGGGGGAGATACGCCCAATTAAATGCAAAATTCCAGAGGTTAGCCAGAAGAGATAAGGAATTATTTTTAAACAAGCAATGCACGGAAGTGGAAGAAGACAATAGAATAGGAAGGACAAGAGACCTCTTCCAGAAAATTAGAAACATCGGAGGTAAATTCCAGGCCAAAATGGGTATGATCAAAAACAAAGATGGCAAGGACCTAACAGAAGAAGAAGAGATCAAGAAAAGGTGGCAAGAATATACAGAAGACCTGTATAGGAAGGATAACAGTATCGGGGATAGCTTTGATGGTGTGTTCAGTGAGCTAGAGCCAGACATCCTGAAGAGTGAGGTTGAATGAGCCTTAAGAAGCATTGCTAATAACAAGGCAGCAGGAGACCACGGCATCCCAGCTGAACTGTTCAAAACCTTGCAAGATGATGCTGTCAAGGTAATGCATGCTATATGCCAGCAAATTTGGAAAACACAAGAATGGCCATCAGATTGGAAAAAATCAACTATATCCCCATACCAAAAAAGGGAAACACTAAAGAATGTTCAAACTATCGAATAGTGGCACTCATTTCACATGCCAGTAAGGTAATGCTCAAGATCCTGCAAGGTAGACTTCAACAATTCATGGAGCGAGAATTGCCAGATGTACAAGCTGGGTTTAAAAAAGGCAGAGGAACTAGGGACCAAATTGCCAATATCCGATGGATAATGGAAAAAGCCAGGGAGTTTTCAGAAAAATATCTATTTCTGTTTTATTGACTATTCTAAAGCCTTTGACTGTGTGGACCATAACAAACTGTGGCAAGTTCTTAGTGGTATGGGGATACCAAGTCATTTGTATGCCTCCTGAAGAATCTGTATAACGACCAAGTAGCAACAGTAAGAACAGACCACGGAACAACAGACTGGTTTAAGATTGGGAAAGGAGTACGGCAGGGCTGTATACTCTCACCCTACCTATTCAACTTGTATGCAGAACACATCATGTGACATGCTGGGCTTGAGGAATCCAAGGCTGGAGTTAAAATCTCTGGAAGAAACATTAACAATCTCAGATATGCAGATGATACCACTTTGATGGCTGAAAGCAAAGAGGAACTGAGGAGCCTTATGACGAAGGGGAAAGAAGAAAGTGCAAAAGCTGGCTTGCAAGTAAACCTCAAAAAAACCAAGATTATGGCAACCAGCTTGATTGATAACTGGCAAATAGAGGGAGAAAATGTAGAAGCAGTGAAAGACTTTGTATTTCTAGGTGCGAAGATTACTGCAGATGCTGACTGCAGTCAGGAAATCAGAAGACGCTTAATCCTTGGGAGAAGAGCAATGACAAATCTCGATAAAATAGTTAAGAGCAGAGACATCACACTGACAACAAAGGTCCGCACAATTAAAGCAATGGTGTTCCCCGTAGTAACATATGGCTGCGAGAGCTGGACCATAAGGAAGGCTGAGAGAAGGAAGATCGATACTTTTGAACTGTGGTGTTGGAGGAAAATTCTGAGAGTGCCTTGGACTGCAAGAAGATCAAACCAGTCCATCCTCCAGGAAATCAAGGCAGACTGCTCACTGGAGGGAATGATATTAAAGGCAAAACTGAAATACTTTGGCCACATCATGAGAAGACAGGACAGCCTGGAGAAGATGCTGATGCTAGGAAGAGTGGAGGGCAAAAGGAAGAGGGGCCGACCAAGGGCAAGGTGGATGGATGATATTCTAGAGGTGATGGATTCGTCCCTGGGGGAGCTGGGGGTGTTGACGACCGACAGGAAGCTCTGGCGTGGGCTGGTCCATGAAGTCACGAAGAGTCGGAAGCGACTAAACGAATAAACAACAACTTGTTTCCCAATGTTGGACACAGTATGTAAGTCAAACTATCATGGGATTTGTGTTGTAATGACATGATATATATTTCATCATTTGTTCCCCTCTGTCACCCACTTGGACCTGCTTCATCCCAGGTCCAGCCTCCAACCCATTGGGCTATGTTTAGAACTGTGTTCAAAAATAGTTTGAATGACTGGTTGCAGGGGAAGAGGAAAGATTTTAAGATGTTTTGGCTGTACTCCCTTCTGCCTTATAATGAACCTTGGCTGTAACTGTGTCCTATTATCGGGGCCATAAAAGCATGACACATATTTTACCCCAACTCCCAATAATCCCAAAATGGGAAATACTACGAAGGGACTGCACTGTTGACCATGAGCAGCCATGGCCAGCAGCCCCCATAAATATCCCATGGAGTTGCCACCCTTGCCATCTAATAAAAACAGAATGTATTTATTTATATGGCCACCCATATCCCCAATATGACTCTAGGGGGCTAACAGAAATCAAAATACAAAATAAATACAATGTGTATTTTTAAAAAAATTAAAACACCATTCACAGCTGACTAACACAAAGTGGCTTCCAAACACGTTATTCACCAATAGTGTGGGCTCAGTTACTCTCCTGGCTCCCATGCCTGTGAAAACAGCCAGGCCTTCAAAGGCTTTCTGAGAGGTGAGTGTAATCGGGGCCAACCAAACCTTGGGTGGAATGGTGGTCCAGTGGGCAGGGGCAGCTATGGAAAAGGAACACTTCTTGGATCCTGCTAGGTGACAATTCCTAGTAGATGGTACCTGGAACATGCCCCTCCTGCCCAACCTAATAGGACAGGTAGAAATGATGGGAGTAAGGCAGCCCCCCAACCATTTGTTGGCAGAAGCAGCAGAAAACCTGTAATGCTCTTATTTGGAACAGAACCAGCAACCAGCAAGTTGTAAACTAAGAGGGGGTGAAGAGTTACAAAGATGTTTATACTTGTGATGAAAGTTGGAAGTCACTTTTTTATATATTTCTTTTCTCTCTCTTCACTATATTCTTACTTTTCTTTTTTTTCTTTTCTATGTTCTTTTTTTCTTCTCTTTTGTACCTTTCACTCTTCTTTCCCATTTTTCTTTCTTTCTTTTAGTTTGTATTAGATTTCACTATTGTAATTAAAATCCTTAATAAAAATTATATATACTTTATAAAAACAAAGGAATAGAAGCAACAACACACAAGTGGCAGACTTTGTCTTTTCGCCAATTTATATCAGCCTTCCATGAAGAAAGCATTATCTTGGTTTTTAAATGCAGGTCTCTCAAAAGACTGTTAAACAGATATTTAAAAATGGGTTTAATGCTCTTCCAGAAGAACACCAGACACATGTATATCAGGAGCTTGCAGAATGCCTAAAAGCCATTTTGTGAAGCATGTGGGTAAATGGCTCTTTGGGAGCCAGATGCCCAATCTTTCCTGTAGCCCAAATCAGGAGGGCAATACCCAAGGACTAGAAGGAAGGGGGCATGAGTGCAGCTACTGAAGTGGCCCATCTCCAATATCATCAATAAAGCATTGTATTATGTTCATATGGCAAGCCTTGGTCAGAAGAAGAGAAAAAATACTACTTTGAAACCAAAACAACCAAAGATTAATGTAAACTGCCTCCATGGTGGGCTGGGCATGAGACTAAGACTGTGGAATGAGAACAGTTCTAAAAACTTCTAAAAACAGTTAGTTGGTATCTTCATGCTGCACTTAGAGGGAAAGGAGGATGAGCCATGTCTGCACAACATTTTTGGAAATCAAAATAGTAACTTTTGACTGCTTGGCACTGATTTACTCTTGCTGTTGCCACCAAATTAGTCTATCAGATCCCACCAAAGACTGTTTTTTCCTGAAGATCCCCTTAAACCTGAGACAGACCTCCATCCACCATTCCCACTCACTCTCTTCTCATCAGGCACAGCATCATGTTGTGTGCCGCAGACACTGATGGAGAAGGATGGGAAAAACGGATGAATAAATCAAATATGAAATTATATGGCATACTAAGACACACAAAATATATGAATTGTTCATATGAAAGAGGTTCTTAAAACCTTTAGAAGTTCATTGCAATCAGAGTGAGGCTAAGGATTCATACATTCTTGCTGTCTTTATTTGAAAATTACTGTTTCATTTGAAGATCCGATTACTGTTAAGTGATGCTAGCACAAGTTCCATAAACTAGACAGAAAAACAGCATGCATTCAGAATTTCTGTATTAATTAGGCAGCTTTTTGAAATCATACCTTGATGACACATTTAATTGTGGAAGAAACTGTAATGCCTACATCAGCAAGTACCCAGTTGTCCTTTAGCACTGCTCCTGCATATATCAACTCCAAGTATCTCCTGCATTGCTTGTCTTCAGATAGTGGAACATGAAAATAATCCTTAATAGGATAAAACAGATTATTTTATAAAAAACAGCAAACACTAAAATTTCAAGGTAAATATCCAAATTATCATTCAATAACCATAATTGTAGGAACTATGGGGAAGTGTTGTAACTTAATAGCAGGACTATTGTTTATATATGGAGGGTTCAGGTTGTATCCCTGGCATTTAAAGGTAGAGTTGGAGAACCCTTTTCTGAAATTCCAGAGTCAGTCAGTGTAAACCAGTCAGTGTAAACCAGTTTTCCCCAACCTGTTGCTCTCCTAGTGCACTAGACTTCAATTCCCATTATCCCAGACAGCATTCCATGGGAATAATAGAAGTTAAAGTCCAATGTATTCAGAGGGCAGCAGACTGGGGAAGGCCAATGCAAAAACTAAGCTAGATAAGTCAGTGGACTATTTTGGTATAAGGTAGTTTCCTATGTTCCTAACTAGTATAAACATGTTCACAGTCCACCATAAAATTAAACACAATTTAAGCAGAGCAGGCTGAAAAGAGACTCTTGCATTGAATGGCAAGTTTCAATATTGTGTCTACATAGTTATGGATTGGTTTATTTTTAGAAGCCTTATATGAGAAAAGCATGTACAACTATACTGTGGAACCATGTACCTTGAACAAGCACATCCAAAGGCAAATGCATAGCATGCATAGATTTTTTACTTATTGGTTAGAGATACCAAGAGTGTAGCTCAGCAACATGTAGAGTTATAGGTTCCCTCGTCTTGCTTTACAAAATGCCTATAGATTATTAAGTTTGGTTAAGATCTAATGTTATTTCTATGTACTGCTGTTCCTCCAAGAGCAGCCCCAAATGGTTTACAATAAAACCAAAGATGTTTGCTTCAAATCACTCATTGAGGCAGGATTTTTTATATCAAGTCTAATGGCACATTTATTCCAGTGCCTGATCTAACATGTACTTCCCTTTACATGCCCTTCGATAAATGTTATGGTGCAAGCAGGGATGTATGCTGCAATAGACAGCTTAATATCTTCTGCAAGATAAACTAGACAAGCTGTTTACAATGGAATACAATGGCTGTCAAGAATCCCATACGCTTACCAGTTCTGCTCTGCCTCCAAAGCTCTCTGAATAATATTCCAGGACTACATAGTACTTAGCTAAAAATCTGAATCAGTAACAACAAATGATTTCTGCTTTGGCACTGAATCAGTGTGAATGGCCCCATTGTACTTGCAGCAGAAGATGATGCAGTACCAGATCCTGTACTCTGTTGTTTCTGCGTGGAGCATCATAGTACCAGACTCTGTTCTGGTGGTGTTAATGGTCTGAACTTTTTATAGGCACTCTATTTTTAAATCTAAGTTATTTCTTTTAACTCAATTGGTTCTACTACTCTGTCAGTAAAGCTGCATAGGACTGAGTTGTTTTAGTTGCAATCCTATGCCCACAGTCAGGCTTCTAGACACAGCAATAAATCTCAGTTCTCTGGAAATTCTACTCTATGGATAGCTACAGCAGAGCCTTCACGGAGTGACAAGTAGGTAGTTTTACTGCAGAGAAGAAAAGAGTCATCTACAAACAAAATCTGCAATTCACAGCAGTTAAAGCTTATACATATATGTTCTATGCTCCAGGTTTAAGTCCTAGATTTGTTTTCCTTCCACCTCTTGGAGTCAAGATATACTCTGTGGCGTTCTCTTCAAGGCCATGGAAAGCAGCTGCAGTTGAGGAATGTTTACGTAAGTATTCTCTCCAGCTTGAGAAGTGTACTGTCCCTCTTTGTTTCAGCCCTTATATCTACTTCACTGGGAATAAATTCCTTTGAATTTAATAGGATATACTTTGGAGTAAACATGTATCAAAGGAATGCAGAGTGTGCATACTCTTTGTATGTAGCTATTTGTTATGCCATATTAATTTACAGTATCATATAAATATGGGTTTAATAGTGGCATAATAAATTATGATGATGAAAAAGATGATGTTTTACTTTTCTATTCTTTCCAACCCAACAGAATGTTGGAAAGAAATTGCATCAATGGACTCAGGACTTTGTTCATCTGTCTGTTTATCAGTAAGATAACTCTGCAAAAACTGAATAGAACATGACAAAATATAGTATGGGGGAGAATCTGAAAAAACAAAACAATTGAGCTTGAAATCAGGCCAGATCAAGGTTGGGGCTGCAGAGAAAAACATGTTAAAAAAAAATCCTCCAATGCATTTCTGTGAGAGAAATGGTTGGGCAGTAGCTCAGAATGCTTCCAGCTGTTCCATTCTAAGTCGTCTTCCCTCTCTGTCACAGGACTCAGAGAAGAACTATTATTAAGGGGTTGAAAGAAAAAACCCAGAAATCATGATTTCTGGGTTTGTATTCTGCAATTAAAGGGTATAGTACAGAACCTTAAACACAGTGATCCTTAGGTTGCAGTCCTATGTACATCGGCCTGCAAATAAACTCCAATGAATTTGATGTAAATATGTTAGTCATCCAGCTTGTGTTACTAGTTTAGTTTTTTTCTACTCAACTTCTCTCATTCAAACAAAATAAACAACCCTCCCATATAATGTATGCGGAGAGATGGAACAAGAGAGAGAGAGAGAGAGAGAGATTTCAACTACTTAAAGGCTAATTTTTTTAAAAAAAATAACTGTTCAAATGGGAGGTAAGAAGTCATGGGGCAACTCTAGTTTGATATAACTTGGTGATATTAACTTAAACAAGAAGACTAAATCAAGTAAGTAAATCAAGTAAGAAGACTAAATCATAGTAACAAGAGCTCCTTGTTTTACAAACAGCTTTGTCTATGCCTTGGAGAAAGAGATCTGTCTTCATTTTAGCACTGAATGTTATGACTGATTTCAATTTTTCACATGTACAGAAAATCAAAAGTTCTGAAAAGGAAGCAATTTGATAGAGATCAAGCCCTTACCTTTATCATCAGTTTTACATCTTGCACAGTGTTCTCTGATGAAATGTCAAAAGGCTCACAGAGTCCTTCAAAAGCTATAAATATCCTCATTTTGAAAGTTATTATTAACATTCCTCAATTGTCTTTAATAAGTCTCATCTCACCACATTAGAAGTGAAAAGAAAAATCCCAATTCTGTGCTGTAAGTATCCAGTCTAAATATGCATATTCTCCTTTAAAAGCAAAAGGTAGCCTGGAAAATCCTCTGAAGCAACCAGCCCATGGAGTCTGAGAAACAATAAGAAGAATTTGATTATAGGCTGAGTTGAAAAGAAAAAAAGTTTGCTTTACAAACCTAATTAAACTTTCAAACCACGTATTGACCAAGGCAAGTGCGAACAAGATTTCAGCATGTATATGCCTGTTCCCAGCCATTCACACCAGCAGTAATTGCTCAATGGCATTTATCAAAGCTCAAAATATCTTGACCTAAATTAGTGTATGTTTAATTCTTCGTAACAGTCTTTAAACTTTTTGTAAAGAAATCTCAGCTTCGTACTCATGTTACCATAACAACTTTGTAAACCTATTTATGTGACTTGCCTTGCCAGTTTAGTTTGGAAACCAACAGCACCTTTTTACTGAAATACACAACCCAACAGCTTGAGATTTTCAGTGTCATATAAACAAATGAAATGAGAGCTGGGTAGAAAAGAAATGCACAACTATTTTATATTCTTGTATCCTATTGTTTCTTTTAGGAAAGGTAAATATTTTCCTGTGTACTAAAGAGGAAACAGATTCTGGGGAAGAGCCAGTCTTCACAGCTTTCTCGAAGGCGAAGAGAGTTGGGGCCTCCTGGTTCATGGGTAGGAAGCTGTTCCATAGGACAGGCACCATGACAGAATATATATCTATAAATGCATCCAACAGCCCATAGGAAATCAGGTTTTTTACTCCCTCTTTAATGCTGAATCATTCATGAAGCATTTCATTTACTCTCAATATGCTTTACTTCAGTCACATATTGTTTCTACAGAATTCACCAATCAGCCTTCAACTCTATATTCACACAAAACATTCCATAATACAGGCTTATTCAATTTACCATATGCTGTTTCTGAATCAGAAAAAGTACAATGAACTTTCTCACATTCACACATTACTCAGCAACTTGCTAAAGAGCAAAAATATGGCTTGCACACCAATGTCTAGTATAAAGCACTTTCTAAATGTTGCTTGTTGCCATCTTTTATACTCTTTCAATCAAATTTTTGCCAAACACCTTCCCAGGTACATGGAATAAATTAATTAATGCCTCATTTTTTACATTCACTTATTTTTCCCTTTGTATACCGAAACTATAATGTTATTCTTCCAACTGTCAGACCCAGATGTAGTTTTCACATACACTTAAATAAGTCATATAGGTTTCCCTTGACATTAAGTCCAGTCGTGTCCGACTCTAGGGGGCGGTGCTCATCTCCGTTTCAAAGTCGAAGAGCCGGTGTTGTCTGAAGACACTTCCGTGGTCATGTGGCCAGCATGACTACATGGAACGCCGTTACCTGCCCGCCAAAGCGGTACCTATTAATCTACTCACATTGGCATGTTTTCAAACTGCTAGGTTGGCAGGAGCTGGGACTAGCAACAGGAGCTCACCCCGTCACGTGGATTCGAACCGCCGACCTTCCTAAATAAGTCATATAGCCATGCCATATTTTAACATTTTTTCAGTTACTGTATATACCTGCAGTATTTATTTTTACCAGTGAATCACTAAAAATGAGAATATTTCAACAACCCTAGTATTTTCCCTTTTCTGAGATTAAATTCTCTTATAGAGTCAAGCATAATACTCTATTTTTTGTTCAAAAATATCTCTTTAATAAATTTTATCCAATATTGATTTTACCTCTAACTGCTGAATCAACATATAGTCACTTTAACAATACTCTTCTCTCCATCTTCAAATCTAAGGACTAAAAAGCTTCTCTTGTGCTGCTCTGGTTGTAATAAGCTGAATTTATTGTTCAGACCTGGCAGTTCTTGTTTTATCACTTGATGCCTACCACCAAGAAAGTAATTGTTTGTCTCAATGGAGTAGCATCAGTTAAAAAAAGTGCACAAAACACATCTCACTGATATCAAACATAATAATTTACACCAAAAATTGTTTGCATAGTTAGAATATGAATGAAGGCAGGATTCCTATTTTCAGGGAAAACCATAATGACTGCAACCCCGCCCCCATCTGCATAGTATCATATTTTATAGGGCTACAAAAATTCTTGGAGAATCTTCTCAGGGGGGTTCAGTGCATTGGATATGGGGAAGAAGTGCTTTTCACTCATGTAAAAGTACCTTTGGATAGGAGTCATTGTATTCAGCACTATGAAGGCTTATTGTTTTGCTATGGCACCCTTATTTTTCTGTTGAGCCAGTTCACACCTCAATAAGCGGAACTGACCAAAGAATGAGTACCTATAGGCGACATGTTTTCACTTCCATTTCAAGATAATTTGTCTTCAATCAACAGGTTCTCTGGGACTGCAGAAATTTTTACTAGTAAGAGTACAGATGAGTAATGTAATGCCCAGAGGCCATATTTGGCCAGTGGAAACAACCAATGCAGACTGCCCCAGGTCCCATTTCCCAGTATGGTCTCCAGATAGCCTGCTGATCAAGTAATTAGCAGGCCTAAAAGTACTGCTTTTTGCTAAGTAAAAGACTTGTGGTTTACCTTCAGTAAAAAGGTTGAAAATTGTGTTCTAGTTGACCACAGCAGCATAAGCACATCACTTCTGACTTCCCTGAGAAAAAGGGAAGCTTCACTGTTTCCCTTTTCTTGTAAAAAGGAATTGGTGTTTATTGGAGAACGCAGCAGAAAGCAGTGAGGCATTGAGAATGAAACAATTTTGGTTCATGGTTCCATTTATCTTACTGTTCTCTAAGTCCTATTGTCTAGTATACCTTTATAGCATATTTTCTGGCCCTTAGATTTCATGTACATCTTGCCTATAGAAAGCTCAAAGCTCAAACCAAAACAGACCTTTCGCCAGCTTCTCCACCTCTAAACTCTGGTATATCCAGCAGTAAGTCTAGATGTACGTCTGCTTGAAGGAGGATACTTCTCCCGTAACTTCCATTTCTTTATGTATCCTGGTGTTTTTTTTAATTTGAAAACCTGATAACAGAATTTATTTCATTCTTTTTCTTTGTTGCAATACACTTGGGAAGACTGTATCAATTTAAACAGTGAAATGAAAATGCAGTTAAATAAAAATAATTATCCAGTATAAAATAGACTTCTGGTTTCTAGCCCAGCACCTTAACCACTAGACCAAACTGGCTCTCTGGCCCTACAGTAATCACCAGGAGATTAGAGATATTTTAAGGAGTTAAGATAATGACTGCATGGACTTTTTTCCTAATGCCAACATTTACAAGAAAGCTATACACTAGAGTCAGAGCTAAATAACGACTGATTTTTCATATTTTCCAGTATTTTTTATTTTTCTTGCCAGCCACCCTTGGTGCATTTTAAAAACTTTGTTGATATTTAGGCCAGAGTAATAGATTATTCTTATGCTTCCTGACAGGAATATCAGGAAATTGCACAATTTGTAATTGCCTTAGCACGTGTGCATTTTGATATTGTTATGATTATCTGAATGAGATATTTGCACTAGAAGCATGCAACGGAACTGAATTAAATACTGTACATAAACAATTGCAGAGCAGACATTAAATGATACTTAAACAACTCCTGATCCAACAGAAAATTAATTATCCACAAAATAATTACTGCTTGTTTTATACTAATATTGTATTATACTGATCTTTTTCGCCCCTTAAGATATATTTTATTTTAATCACTATGATGAACTTTATTTTCTCCTGTGCCAACTCCCTGACCTGGTGCTCTCCAAACCTGTAGGACTTCAACTCCCAGTTTGTGACCAAATTATGGAATTATTGTTTAATGGAAGGTATCAGATTTGGGAAGGACATCCTAAACTTTTACTCATTATTAGCAAACTCCTTCTTTTAACTAGGCTTACTTTCTACAAAATGTCTATAATCTATGCTTCTTTCTCACATAAAAGCATGACTCTATAATCTTAGATATGCTGGGAGTGGGAACTCCTTAATATTGAAGACAAAAATAATAATCCCTACACATTCAGGAAGGCATACTCTTAAAACTCTTAAGGTATTTATTAATATGGAATATTCTATGAAACAAGCCTATTTCCTGGGAGTATATGATACAATACACAGAATCCTTACTATGATTTAGTGCAATATGAACTCAGCGGCTACAGTTCATAATCTATGATGGAGAACTATGGTGTGAACCTAGCTAATTATAGTTTATTTAATAAATGATGGCTTGTTACTTAATGATTTACATCACTTTATCATTTAATAAAAACAAATATGTCTTAGCCTGATGTGTGAACCTATCCTCTGCTGATTTACTACGTTGTCCAAAATCAGCCTCTGTGGTCTAGAGTTAAGTGCATTAAGCGAACCCTGAACATCGGTAAAACAAATAAAACATGATTCAGTGTGCATGCTGTGTAAGCACAGCCAGTACACTCACTAATTCTTGCTTCTCAACTTCGGTGTATAGTTTAATACGTTGCATAAATTCTACCAATTACACTTTACTCAGTAAATTAGGATTACGCTGCCGTTTAGCACAATGTGTCAGCCCAAGCATTGCCTTCAATAAAAAAACCCACATTCATTATCGTTGTACTCCCCAATTAAAGTCTGACACAGGAAAAAACAGATTCCAAGACACCTGCAATTAACCCTAATCTCCTCCCATCCTTCTTTTATCCTCACCTCCCTCCTCTCGTTGCCAATCCAGCATCTCTCGGGAGGTGGCCGCTGCACTCAAGTCCCACCCCTCCCCACTAGTCGTCACGTGCGAGCAGCCGTGCGCAAACACCGTCCAGTTTGTGAGTGACAGGCGGAGAAAGCCAATCCTCGCCATCCGGTTAGCCCTCTGTGCCTATGCGCGGGCCCGCCCGCGAACGGAGGTGGGATTTCCGCAGCTCTCGGGCTGGCTTGCTGACGGACGGAGAGGGAGCTTGATTATGGCTTCTGGCTGAGGTGCTCTGCGTCCTTCTTCTGGTCTGGGATTGTCTCCCTTTTCGGTAAGGGTCCTTCCTTCCGACCTGGGCCTTTGTGGTCGTGGGCGCGCCTGGCCTTCTCTCCGGAGCTGGCCTCCGATTGAGCGTATGGGGTTATTCCTTGAGCTTGTCGTTGGGAGAGGCGGGGAATCTACTGCCTTCCAGGGCGTGATTTTGTTGCCTCTCTCCCCCGCCCCCCCGACGTTGATTCCTCTTCTCCCTTGCTGGTCGTTCCAAGCGCCGGAGCTTCTATTGCACGATTTTGGTTGTGCACGACGAAAAAGAGCGAGGGCGGCTCTGGGCTGTTTTCTCCGAAGAAACCGATGGGCTAACTTTCGCTTGACTTTTTCTGCTAGCTTTCGCCTTCGTTTGCTTCCTCGTTTTGTGGTTTAGGTAGGTCCTCGGGGAGAACCGCGAGCCCCGCGTGGATACGGTACCCGCGAGCTTCGTCCCAAAATCATTTTCGCAGCGCGTTGGATGAAGAATCTTGATATCGCTCTGTTTTGGGTTGCTGAAGTTTCACCGCGCGCGAGTGGATTCTCGCTTATTTTTCCAATAAGCAGAAGTTGGACGCGGTTGCAGGTGTGATTGTGGCGTCTTTGTGATGCAGTGAATGTTTGTGATGGCATGACTTTTTTTTAGGGCCCTCTATTGGGCTTAGCTGGCGCAGGATAGTTTATGCACTTCGTTGAAAGTGATAGCAAATCATTCACAGCTACTTCGTAAGGCGCTTAGTTGCGGCGGCCGGTACGGGTTGCCTCGATCTCTTCTCCAACTTTGGTCACCTTGAATCAAGAGCGAGTAAAAAATTCAGTACACTTTGGATATCGTTATGTAGCTGTTCAGTTATTTGCCTTTAAAGTTTCGTGTAAGTTTTCAAATACAGGGAGTGACTTTTGAGGCCACAATCACTTTTCTGGATGTTTATGCAGGAGAAGGGTTTGAGTAGTTCCAGAAATATAAACTGATGTTCAAAAGTTTCAAGTTAATATTCTTGGGAAATCTCAGATTAATTCTACCGCTAGAGCAATCTGTAATGCAGCTTTCCCCAACCTGGTGCCTTCAGATTGTTGAGCTCCAGTGGCCAATGACTTTTTTGGCCAAGGGATAGACTGGTTGGAGAGTTCAAACACTACCAAATCTTAGGGTATGCTCCTGATGTGATTTCACTGAAAGTCAGTTTCTGTGTCTATCTCTATATATATCATAGTTTTGACCCATAGATTAGATTATTAATAAATTGCCTGGTGCCAAAAGGTGAGTGGTTGCTTTTTCAAAAGAAATTGAAATTGTTCCCATTATGTAGAAATATTGTTCTAAATATAGCATTTAGGCAGAAAAGAAAGAAAAGGGTTTTCAGATTAAGTTTTCCTATCAATCAGGGGCCAAGCTTAGAAATTTGGTAAAGCCTGAGCATCTTTTAAGAATTATGCTATTGTTTTTGCTGTTCAGGATTAGATGAATGGATAAATTGAAAGTTAAACAAAAAGTTTCATAACTGTATTGGGATGATTTTTATTCAGTTTTTGTCACCATTGAAATGGGATGGATTTTACAACTGAAGCTACAATCCTGGAAATGTTGGATTTGATTGCTATGACTATGGAGTAGATGAAAATAACATTGTACTTTCTTTGTGTAACAAATTTCACATGCTTCAAAAGTCCATTCTTTTTGCACATGACCATGGTGATATACTATCAGTATAGATAGGTTAAAACAATTATTGTTATTTGTGCTGGTGATTACTGAGGTCTTGAGCATTCTTGCGACTCTCCTCCTGCCTAACAAGATGCTATTAACTGCCCAGCTCATTAGGAAGATCCAGTAGCCTTATATTTGTGTGTATGTGATAATACTGGCATTTCATTGTCATAAAATGTAGGAATCTCACAGTCTGATCCTGCCACAGAGAAGATACTATCTATATTGCAGATTTTCTCCTTACACTTAGATGTGTGTTTGTGATACATGTGTGTGCCATAGATGCTGGGAATATCATTTGCTTTTGCAGCTTGATTTAGAATAGGATTTGATACTATTTATAACGTGGTTAACATTTACTAAGCAATATATGCATACTAAAGACAAGAGTGTTGGCTCATGGGAGAACAATAGGATATATTACAAAAAAAGGAAAATCAAAGATGGAGAATAAAGAAGCATATTAGCAAACTTAGGTGGTAGTTCTTGAAGATTAATAATTCCTGTAATAACCCCCTTGAATTTAAAGGTTTAGGAAAGAAAATCTTCTCAACGGTCTTCTCTAAGAAGATGTTAGGATTTTTCTGGCAGGCTGGATTGGAACCATTTAAACAGGCATACACAAGAATCCCTAAACTCCTGATAAGTAGTTTATTGCAGAAAAGCTAAGAAGCCGTTACAGAAGCATTCCAGTTACTGCTGTATATCAAATGGGAGTCCTGTTTATAATGTAATCGGTGTTTGTTTAATTACTAGATTTCTATCTCATCTTTATTTTGTACAACTCAAGGTGGTGTATACAATGGTCCCTCCTATTTTTCCTACTACAACAACCCTGTGAGGTGGCCCAAAGTCATCTAGCCAGCTTCCATGCCTAAAGGAGAACTAGAATTCACACTCTCCCAATTTCTAGTCTACCATTTTAATTATTCCAGCAAGCTACCTGCCTGTGTTCAAATACTAGTGCTAGTTTCTCTTACCCAAGCTAGATGGCTCTCTTGATAACAGACAGGCCTTATCTCAGGTTGTTTTTCTCTGGTCATGTGAAACCTAATTTTCACAAAAGGAAAGGTTGAAACCGGGCAGAAGTTGATCTGTCCAAGAAAGGTTGTACCACTGCCTCTTGCAAAGCAGGCGACATCATTCATTCCCTCAAAGGTGTGTTTGTTGCCTCGTAAATTTAGCTGCCCATATCCTGGCATAACCAAGTCTTTAGAGCTGTCTGAAAGGCTACATGTTAGAGCTAAACTAAACTCTGGGGGGAATGGTGTTCTGAAGAGGGAGCACCACAACAGAAAAGGCTTTCTTCCTGGGTCCTGCCAGATGCACTTTTTAATAGACCAGACCCATAGCATGCCTGTCCTGCCAGATCTGATGGGATGGGTAAACCATAATCAGGGAGATGGTGCTCCCTCAAATAACCCAGCTCCATGCCATGAGGGGCTTTATAAATAGTTGCCAGCTGCTTGAATTGAGGTTGGAAGCACATTGGCAAACAATGCAGTTCGCGGAGCAGAGGGGTAATAATATCTGCTAATTGATGAGTGCATGTAATTGCCTGCACTGCTGCAGTTTGCACCAGCTGCAGCTTCTGGATGCTCATCAAGGGCAGCCCCATGTAAAGCACATTGCAATAGTCCAACTAGGAGGTGATTGAAGCACGAGTGTGAGCAGAGCCCTTCAGTCCAGGAATGGGTGCAATTGCCACACAGCACAAAGCTGTGAAAAAGCTTCCTGGTCACAGCTGTCACCTGTTCTTCAAACAGGAGGCACAAGTCCAGGAGGACCCCCAATTTGCACATGGGTTCTGTTTGGGGAGTGGAACCCCATCAAGAGCTAATGATGGAAGATCCCCAGAATCTAGAAACCCTAAAATCCAGAGGCACTCAGTCTTGCTAAGATTGAACTAAAGCCTATTCTTCCCCATCCAGATCCCCACAGCCTTCACCCATCGAGACAGAGGCTCCATGGCAAGGTATCATCTGCATACTGATGATACCTCACCCAGGGGCTTCATGTAGATATTAAACAGGAGTAGGGAGGGTGATGAGCCCGGTTGTCAGGCTCTGCCTGAGACCCAATAAAAACACAGACGCTAGAGTAGACTTTAGGTTCTGGTTTTATTTGGGAATAGAACGCATGCCCTTAGAAAGCTGAGAGTGAGGGGAGCGCGCCGGAACGGGATTTCAATAACCCGCGCCGGTCAGCGCTCCACCCCACCTTACCCCAGGTGCGCCCCACGAGTCCCAGCAGTTCGTCCTTGCCAGGTGAGAGGTCATCCAGCCCCCTGCGCCCCGGGCATCGCCTCAATCGCCTTCCTGTGCGGTGATGATCCATTGCCGGGTGATCAGGCTTCTAATTCCTCAAAAGCCCGGGCGCGCCCTTCTGAACCTCGCCTGTTCGGTTGTTATTCAATTTCTTGTCAGTTACCTTTTATTGTTGCTTCCTGGGTTGCCGGCCTTGGTCGTTACATTGTTTCTTTAAACCCATTACTGCTTTTTGTGTTCTTCTATTGCCCTTGCCTTATCAGCCAGGGACCCATATCCTTGTATTGTCATGCAAGCCGTTGCGATGTCACAAACATCGCAACGGCGATAATGACATACTGCCCCCCCTGAGAAAAATCAAGCCGAGGGTTTGGAGGGATATGCAGTATGGAAGTTGCGGATTAGCTCGGGAGCCTGGATGTCGCGGGCAGCGACCCACTCAGGGTGTGGAAAGTGTTTCCATTTTACCAGGTATTGGAGGGAGCCCCGCAGTTTGTGGGAGTCGAGTACCTCCTTGACCTCGAAATGTTGCTGTCCGTCTAGCATAACGGGGGGGGGGGAGTGTGTGGGTGCCACCGGGAGGAGTCACTTGCTGGCTTGAGCAAGCTGCAGTGGAACACCGGGTGCAGCTGCTTTAAATTATGGGGCAGGTCCAAGCGCACCGTGACTGGGTTCACGATTTGTGTCACCTGGAATGGCCCAATAAATTTGGGGGCCAGTTTCTTAGACGGTTGCGGTGATTTAATGAATTTGGTGGATAGGTAAACCAGGTCCCCCACCCGAAAAGTTGGTTGTTGGCGCTGGTGCTTGTCTGCCTGCAGTTTGTATGCGGCTTGTGCCTCCGTAAGCGCGTCCTTGATGACGGGCCAGGAGTCTGCGAGTTTTGAACCCCAGTCACAGGCGGCCACTGCTGGGGACGGGGGCTGAGGGAGCTCTGGGATGGGGACGAATTCCCGACCCAACACCACCCCAAAGGGGTTTGTCCCGTGCTTTGATGTATCGCGTTATTGTATGCGACCTCTGCAAACGGGAGTAAGTTCACCCAGTCGTCCTGGTGGTAATTTATATAGGAGCGGAGGAATTGTTCCAGTGTGGCATGAAGGATCTCTGTAGATCCGTCCGTCTGGGGATGCCAGGAGGTTGACAGGGCCTGCTGGGTACCTATTAGTTTCAAAAAAGCCCGCCAAAACCTCAAGGTACATTGTGTGCCCCTATCGGTCACCAAGTGGGAGGGGCAGCCGTGGAGGCGGTACACATGTACCAGGAAGAGTTTTGCCAGCTGTTGTGCTGACAGGATCGAGGCACAGGGGATAAAATGGGCTTGTTTTGAGAAGTAGTCTTTGACTACCCAGATAACCGTTTTCTTTTGGCTGGGCGGTAAATCCATGATGAAATCCATCGAGATTTCATCCCAAGGGCGTGAAGGTGCAGCCACGGACTGCAGCAGCCCCTGGGGTTTACCGGCCGGTCGCTTGGCCATCGCACACACAGGGCAGGACGCCACATACGTTTTGACGTCCTTCCTCAGCGAGGGCCACCAAAATTGGTGTCAAGTTAGGTGGAGGGATTTTAGGAACCCAAAGTGACCAGCCTGTTTGCTATCATGTGACCTGCTGAGGATAGTCGGTCTTTGTGAGTCAGGGACATATAACCTTCCCTCCACCAGGCGAGGTCCTGTTCCATAGTCACTTTGTTAGGGTTGGCGAGGAGCCAGGGGTCAGATTTTAATGCTGTTATAAAATCTGTACATAACCCACCTGGCATCTGTGGTTGCCTGTGGCTCGGGGCGGGCTGTGCCGGAGTCGTTTGCGAGGGGGGGGAAGGCTGTCCCCGAGCGCGGCTCCGGGTGACAGCTGCTAAACCCAATTGGGAGTCAGAAAGCACAGTCCCTACGACGTCAGAGATAGGCTACGCGTCCTGGGGTAGTCGGGAGAGTGCATCTGCCAGGAAATTCTTTTTTCCTGGGATGAACTTCAGCTGGAATTTGAACCGGCTGAAAAACTGAGCCCAGCGTATCAGTTTGGGACTGAGGCGCCGGGGCGTATGGAGCACCTCTAGGTTGCAGTGGTCTGTCCAGACCTCGAAAGGGCAAGTCACCCCTTCCAAAAGGTGACGCCAAGCCTCCAGTGCTGCTTTAACCGCAAATGCCTCTTTCTCCCACACGTGCCAGCGCCTCTCTGTCTCGGAAAATCTCCGGGAGAGATAGGCGCAGGGCTTCAGGATTCCAGCGGAATCCTTTGCAGTAGGATAGCCCCAGTTGAAAAGTCGGAGACGTCAGCCTGCACAACAAAAGGCCGTTCGGGGTCAGGGTGGGACAGGATTGGCTCCGCTGTGAACAGCGCTTTCAGTCTGTCGAAAGCGGTTTGACAGTCGGGAGTCCAATTAAGTACGGCCCCTGGGTTTTTGACCTTGCGTGTCTCCCCGACACCTTTGGTCTTAAATAGATCGGTCAAGGGCAGGGCAATTTCAACGAACCCTTTTGCGAAGGACCTATAGAAATTTGCGAACCCAAGGAAACTTTGAAGCTGGCGCCGGGTGCGTGGGTGCTCCCAGCTCAAGACAGCCTGAACCTTTGCAGGGTCCATTTCTATGCCCTTGTCTGAGATTTTGTACCCGAAGTAATCCAAGCGCGACTTGTGAAATTCGCACTTGGAGAGCTTAGCGTAGAGTTTGGCTTTCCGGATCTTAGTGAGAACTTGTCTCACTAATCTCTCGTGTTCCCTCTGAGTCTTAGAGTAGATTAGGACATCATCTAGGTAAACTAAGACTCCTTTGAACAGATGTTCATGCAGCACCTCGTTGATTAGTTGCATGAAGACCCCCAGGGCCCCCGCAAGACCGAAAGGCAGTACCTTGTACTGGAAGGAGCCCAAGGGACAGTTGAACGCCGTTTTCCACTCGTCCCCCTCCCTGATGCGAATTCGGTAGTACGCCTCGTGGAGGTCGAGTTTGGAAAACACCCTTCCCTTTGACAAGTGTGCCAGCATATCTTTTACGAGGGGGAGAGGGTATTTGTTTGACAGGGAGGTGGAATTTAACCCGCGGTAATCTGTGCATAGTCTCAGGGTGCCGTCCTTCTTCTCCCGGAATAGGACGGGCGCTCCAACCAGTGAGTTTGCCGGTTCGATGAAGCCACTAGCGAGGTTTTTGTCTAAAAAGTCTTGCAGCGCCGCCAGTTCCCTCTGAGTCATGGGGTAAATTTTGGGCTTGGGTAGTGGGACGTTCGGGAGCAGTTCATTTGCACAGTCCGTCTTGCGATGGGGGGGTAATTGGTCCGCCTCCTCCTCCCCGAAGACGTCGGCGAAGTCCGAGTATTGCTCCGGCAGTTCTTCCGGGGGGGAGAAGCGTGGGCTTGGTGGTCGATGATCTCAGCCCTCCCCACAGTCAAAGCGGAGGATTTCTCCCTTGCTGGCGCCTGATAGAACCCGTCCTCGAATGTTATCGAACGGGTCCTCCAATTAATGTAGGGGTTTGGCGGGTTAGCCAGGGGATCCCCAACACCACTATGGGCTTGCCTACCGGGGTGACCACGAAGTCTATGATCTCCTTGTGGGTGCCCATTTTCAGGGTGACCTTCCTTGTACGCTGGGTGACTGGTCCCCCCCCCCCGCCGTGGAGCCGAGTTGCTGAAAGATCAGTGGCTTTGGGAGGGGGAAGCAGGGTAGGTTTAATGCGGTGGCAATGTCCGGGTGGATCAGGTTTCTGGAGCACCCAGAGTCCACCAAAGCTCCGACCGTGATGGCTTTGGGGCCGTAGGTCAGTTCGATTTCCCCTGCCAGGATGGGACAATCCCCACTCACCCTGGGGGTGTCGCGCCCATTCTTCACCACCTGCCCGGCAGCGCTGCTTAGGGCAGGTGGAAGGCGTTTCCTGCTGGCTGCTCCTGAGCGTCCAGCACGTCCCCTGCGAGGTAGGTGTCCTCTTCCTCGTCCGGGGTCGCTAGCACTCCTGTCAGCCGTCTGGGAGGGTTGGGTGGCTTGTGCGGCACCTTCTGCGTTGGTCTGGGCCGGCGATCTGTCATTCTGGCCTTGGGGCATTCAGCTGCCCAGTGGCCCGTCTTCCCACACCTGACACATTGCCCGCGGGCAAACCGACATCACTCCGCATCCCATGTCGAGCCCGCCTGTGGAACTGGCCCTTTCCCGCTGGGAGGGGGTCCATCTTTCTCGGTCGCTAGCGTGAAGGTGCGCTGGGTGTGCTCAGCCTTCCTGGCAAGACAGATCCACTCGTGCAGGGAGTCTGGATCGTCTCTGTATAGTGCCCATTGCAACACCTCATGGTTGAGGCCATCCTTGAACATGTCAATCAAGGTGACCTCGGACCATTCCGGGATTTTCCCCACTAGGACCTTAAATTCAAGGGCGTAGTCTGCCACTGCTTTTTGTCTTTGGCCAAGTCCTTTAAGGGTGCTCTTGGCCCTTTCCTTTGCCAGGGGGTCTTCGAAGTACCTCTTTAGAGCAGCTAGGAAGGTATGGAAGGTAGCCAGGGCTGGGGCTCCGGACTCTGACATCTGGACGTACCAGTCCGCAGCCCTGCCCTTGAGTTTTGTGGCCACTGCTGAGATTTTGGCCCCTTCCGTTGCAAAGCAATGTCCATATTGGATCATGTAGTTCGTGGCGTTCGTCACGAAGAACGACAGGTTCGTGGGGTCTCCGTCAAATTTCACGGGGAAGTCCTTGGCGAACCCCCCATGTTGCGAGACCCCCACCTGTGGGTGGCTTGGGATGACCCCCACCGGAATGGGACCACGGGGCCCTGAGAAAGAGTCCCGTGCTTGGCCCCTTCCTCTCGGGGTTGTCGATAGGGTGGGTGGGGTGCCACGATCCCCCCTACCCCCTGTGCAGTAGCAGTCTTTGCGAGCTCGCTCATCACCGATGCCATGGACTGGAGCATGTGTTCCAGGCCTGTACCTTGGACTCCAGGGCTCTGAACCTGTCGGGTGTGACAGGGTCGTCCTTCCTCGGTGCTGCCGGTTGCTGCCCGATCGGCAGTCCTTCGACTTCCCTCTTGGGCGTTTGGGGGTAGTGGAGTCTCCAGGTGGTGTAGGATGCCCCCGGCCGGGGTCCCGTTCCGCCGTCCCAAGTGAAGAGTTGTTGGCTCCCGATTTCCTCTTCCATCAGGGCTCTCCACTCCGGGCTGGAGCTCCAGGTTTGGAACTGGGGTGCGGTGTGGGCAGGGAGGGAGCCCGTGTCCCATCTCGGGCACGCCGACTCCAGAAGCTGTCTGGTCGTCTCTCCCACTTGCGTTGCGTCTTTCGCGTCTCCGGTCTGAAGCGCCGACTCCATGGCCGTCCCCGGTTCCGTCATCGCCAGTGTTCTCTCCCGCAGAAATTTTTTTCCAGTGGAGACCGGCGAGATTCGTTTTAAATGACACTCAGCTTTATGTCAGGCTCTGCCTGAGACCCAATAAAATCCAATAAAAATCCATTATTTTTATAAATAACTCAAGGTGGGGAACATACCTAAATACTCTTTCCTCCTCCTGTTTTCCCCACAACAAGCCTGTGAGGTGAGTTGGGCTGAGAGAGAGTGACTGGCCCAAAGTCACCCAGCCGGCTTTCATGTGAAATCTCTGACCCAGTTCCCTGTCCCAAGGCATGGAAATTCTGGTTTCCCCAAACCAAATTTTAGGTTCTCCAGTATCAGCCCCAAGATGAGTCAAAGATCTCATTTAGGGCTGTTGAGCAGCAGGGCAGTTGGCACACCAGGAACAACCTCAGCTTGTATCTCTGTCCCATCTTCACATACAGGTAGTCCTTGATTAACAACAGTAATTGGGACCAGAATTTCTGTTGCTAAGTGATGTGTTCATAAAGCGCGATGTCACGTGACCACATTACTTAGTGACAGCAATCCAGGCACTTCCCATTATCTTTGTTAAGTGAGGATTGTAGGTTTTTAAGCAAGTCTCAGGCAGCTCACAAGCAGGCCAGCAATCAAGGCAGCTTGAACACAGCAGAGCGAGGGGTGGCTGCTGCCAGGTGGGGGAGTTTGCATGTGACTTATTGGAGCAACTTGTGACCTTCTGTCAGCCTTCCTAAGTAGACCAGACAGGAAAAACAACCAGATGAGCTAATTCTACTTTATTGTAAGGCTACATTGACAGAATCTTGAAATTCTGAAAGTACAAATCTCCTGCCATCTCTCTTACAGCCTGACAAGTTAGGGAGGTTCATTTCTGAGTTTCTTTCTCTGTTATGCAGCTGTGGGCTATGCCCTCTTTTATTAGACCATTCCCTAGACAGCAGCATCTCTTCCTCCCATCTCCCAAGATCATTCCCACTTACCATTACACCTTCCCTGCTGGCTTCCCGGTGACTTTGCTTGTGGAAAGCCAGCAAGAAAGGTCACAAATGGCAATCTCAGGACTGCAGGACACTGCAACTGTCGTAAGTGCAGGCTGGTTCTCAAGTGCCCAGATTGTGATCATGTGACTGTGGGGGTGCTGGGACAGCTGGAATTTCGAGGACCAGTTGTAAGTCTCCTTTTTCAGCACCGGCATAACTTTGAACAGTCACTGAAGGTGTGGTCAGTAAGCAAGGACCACCTGTACAGGCACTTTTATTTAGTCTTTGTCAGGCATCTTGCAGTTCACTGTAAAGTCTCTTCAATGATTGCAATGATTCTTCTTCCCCAGCCTTGATGTTACGCCTACTGCAGGACCTGAAACCTGGAAGGAGGTAGCTCTGGTAGGATTACATCCCTATCATTGCCCAACCAGATCTCAGTGATACACATCAGATCTAAGACTTCCATGATCACCAAATTATGGATGAAAATAGAATTATTGTGTCCAGATCTGATATTTGCTAGCTCAGTCCATTCTTCTATTCTTTCAGCTTCACCCTCCCTGTCTCCAGACATGACTCCAAAATCCTCCACTGAAGCAATTCCCAACTGCCAACTCACGTTTGCCCTGACCTTCATTGTTTGTGCCATTTGTCCTCTTCATCTCAACTTTCACCTCTCACCAGGTTTGGGCAAGATAGCAGCAGTTTAGGTTCTATCATTTCTCTGAATAGTCTCCACCATTGCCCTTGTCTTGCTTGTGGCTGCTTGAGAATGGTAGCTACCATTCTGTTCCACTCCCCAACAGTTGTTATTCAAGGGGGATCCAACACCAACTCTGCTATGCTTCACTGACACCATAGTTGTCTGGGGACAGCTTAGTTCTGTCAACAACTCTATGTTGGATTAGTCACAACTCCTTTGTTTCTTTATTCCAGCATCACATCCCCCCACCCCCAGTCACTTATACCTGACCTCCTTCCAACTCTACAGTTGGACTCTTCAGACTCTTCCGTCTTAGAATCATAGAATTGGAAGGGACTTCACAAATGATCTCATCCAACCCCTTCTCAGTGCAGGGTCTGTGAAAGCATTTCGGACAGATAGCTGTCTACCTTCAGTTTGACTTTCTCCAGTGAAGGGTAACTTAGCATTTCATGAGTCAACCTATGCACCAGACTGTTCTTACCTTTAGGAAATTATTCCTAATACATATTTGTCATCCTTTATGACATTCTTCTATTCCATCTATCCCTACATCCCCAGATCCGTATAACAGAAGTGTCTTCTCCAAAAAGTCATCTCACAAACCAGAACTCCCTTCCTGAATAACTGCTTCCAACCCAGACAGCATCTACTGACAGTAAAACTAATGTTTCAGTTTGGTGCATGATCATTACTGTGTGCCTGAGTGCTGCTTTTGATATGTTTCTGAAACAAATGAATCAACTAAATATTTGATTCTTGACTTAAAGTGTTCAGTTCTCAGATTTAGTTGAATATAGTGCAGGAGAATTATTCTTTCTTGGCAAGGAAGAAAGATCCAAACTGGAAATCTCTCTGATGGATAGAGTAGGATACAAATAGAAAAAAAAAACAATACAAGTCAGAGCTGGCCAATATGCCTAGTGTTATATAAGGAGCTAAATCAGGGGAATATTACATGGTATTGGAGCCTGTGTCACCTGAGACGCCTGACTTGAGATATCTAATTATGAGTTTTCTAGAGAAGCATTGTAGATAAGTATGTTTCTCATTTGATCAAAATCATTGTGAAGTAGACAATTTTAATGTATAATCCCCAGGCCTGGGATTCAAGACGTATCAGTTCAGTGCAGTCCTCTCTTCTCTAAAGCAAAACCCATAACATTTTGTTATCTGCTTGTTAAGTATTCAGAAATAGCCTAGCCTAAATCAGGAAGGTGTGGTTGAGATGCAGGATTCTTGTTTATCAACATGCTATTCAAGTTACCTTGTAAAAGATTATTCTGTTGTTGGAGTATGTAAGGTATCTGAGCTGTTATTATTAATTTTTATTATTAATTTTTATTACTTTTGAGTGTGAATCTCCATTCTGGGTCCAGTAACCTCAAGACATCCATTCTTTGTGCTTAGCATCAGATATAAAGCATAACATGGTATCTGAGTTTTAAAAGTGTTTTACATCATCTTAAATACAAAAGTTATCTTGAAAAGCACTGTATAATGAGAATAGACACTTAAGACAGGCCACAGTAAACTTAATTGTCATAAAGTGAGTTGGCAGTTTTCTCAACTATATTTTTGACTGCTATAGATTTACTTATCTAAGAAAAATGTTTATCTAAGAAGACATGTTTGGTTTATTGATGATCTATTGGGTAAAACACAATTGACTTGATTCACACATTGTAGTTGTCAATTTGTGGTACAGTGTCTTACACCAACTGAAGTAGTATGTTTAGTTTATGTTCACTGTGTTATACAAACTAAGTAAGATTACTCATGGACTTAGAGCCAGTCTGGTGTAGTGGTTAAGGCACCAGACTAGAAACTGGGAGGCTGTGAGTTCTAGTCCCACCTTAGGTATGAAGCTAGCTGGGTGACCTTGGGCCTGTTACTTTCTCTCAGCCCTAGGATGGAGGCAATGGCAAGGCACTTCCAAAAATCTTGCCAAAAAAACTTCAGGGACTTGTTCAAGCAGTCTCCGAGAATCAGACACAATTGAACGGATTAAAAAAACAACACTAAAACCATGGACTTATCTGTAGACTCATCCATTAAGCTATTAAGTAAGTAAGTTAATACAACATGGTAAGGCAAAGCCAGGGTACATTAACACCTGTGAATGGTGATAATGGAAAAAACAGGGATGGGTTTTAGCAAAAAAAAAAAAAAAAAAGTTGAGGGATATCATTCTGAATGGATGCAATCTGGGAAAAATAATTCTGTTATTTTTAAATAACATGAATGACGGGATTGAGACAAGGGAATTTAGGAAAAAAGGAATGGTGCTTGTTCAGAAAGTAATACTGTTTAGAAAAAGGTCTCTTTCAAAGTCATACTTTTAACATAAATCTATTCATTTATATACTTGCAAAACAAATTGAAAAGCAGAATCGATTTGATTGTTTATGATGAATTACTGAGTGCATTAGAGAAGAATGTAAAGGTGACAATGAAAGGTTTATATATGGGAATACTTAAAATAAAATGTGATAGGATAGGATTTTGAAGATTGGACACTAGAAGGAACCAGAAGGAACTAAATATTACAGTTAAAGGAGAAGAACACTTAAATTTAACTTAGTAATAGAGAATAGAGCAAAATACTTTAACATTGGACATATTGAGGGATATTTGTGAACAGTGGACCCAGAAATTAACTTTAAGAGTGTCTGCCATTATAGACAGACTGTGTTTAAAATATGTTATGGAAAGGGACAGGTTTTACCAGACAAGACTGTGACTGATCTGAAAGTGGATTTAAAAATGACAGGTTACAAGAATGATATAAAAAAAAGATGCTACACTGGATATACAAGTGAAACCACCTGATGTCTTAAGACTTGTATTCGTCGATCTTATATTCTGTGTTATGTGCCTTAATTATATCTTGAACAATTAATAAAGGTAAAGGTAAAGGTTTCCCTTGACGTAAAGTCCAGTCGTGTCCGACTCTAGGGGGCGGTGCTCATCTCCGTTTCAAAGCCTTGGAGCCGGCGTTGTCCATAGGACACTTCCGGGTCATGTGGCCAGTATGACTCACGGAACGCCGTTACCTTCCCGCCGAAGCGGTACCAATTAATCTACTCACATTTGCATGTTTTCGAACTGCTTGGTGTGCAGAAGCTGGGACGAGCAACGGGAGCTCACCCCGCCGCGCGGTTTCGAACCGCCGACCTTCCGATCGACAGCTCAGCGGTTTAACCCGCAGCGCCACCGCGTCCCATTTGAACAATTAATAATTTTTAAAAAAGAGGAATACTTTGTATTCCTAGGTGCAAAGATTACTGCAGATGCTGACTGCAGTCAGGAAATCAGAAGACGCTTAATCCTTGGGAGAAGAGCAATGACAAATCTCGATAAAATAGTTAAGAGCAGAGACATCACACTGACAACAAAGGCCCGCATAGTTAATGCAGTGGTGTTCCCTGTAGTAACATATGGCTGTGAGACTGGACCATAAGGAAGGCTGAGCGAAGGAAGATCGATGCTTTTGAACTGTGGTGTTGGAGGAAAATTCTGAGAGTGCCTTGGACTGCAAGAAGATCAAACCAGTCCATCCTCCAGGAAATAAAGCCAGACTGCTCACTGGAGGGAATGATATTAAAGGCAAAACTGAAATACTTTGGCCACATCATGAGAAGACAGGACACCTTGGAGAAGATGCTGATGCTAGGGAGAGTGGAGGGCAAAAGGAAGAGGGGCCGACCAAGGGCAAGGTGGATGGATGACATTCTAGAGGTGACGGACTCGTCCCTGGGGGAGCTGGGGGTGTTGACGACCGACAGGAAGCTCTGGCGTGGGCTGGCCCATGAAGTCACGAAGAGTCGGAAGCGACTAAACGAATAAACAAAAAAAGAGGAAAAATAAATAAAAGGGATATACAAATAACAAACCAAGTGTGACCTGGACAACTTTCCTGTATTTGATTTTCAAAAGAGTTTTGAAGGATTTTGTGAGAAGGGACAGAGAAAAAATGAAAAGAAATCAAGTTCTACAATTTGATTTGAAGGGTCTAAAGATCAAGATTATTAAAAGTAAAAGGAAGGAATATAAAGTTGGTTTATTTGATCAAGGTTAAAATAGATATGTTGTTGTCTCTGGTAACCCTTAATGGACTTTTGCTGACTAGGACTGAACAATGAGGTTTTAAGGATTTATTTTTAGATAAGAGATGGAATAAGGGAAGAAGAGATCATTTGTTGTATTTAAGAGACGGTGATAAGTTACTAAAATTGTTTATACTTTTGATGAAGGGGGAAGTCATTTCTTTATGTATTTCTTTTATTTTTCTTTACTATATTTTTCTTTTTTCTTTCTTTTTTCTTTTTCTATTTTTTCATCACTTTTTATTTTTTATTCTTTTATTTTTCTTAGTTTGTATTAGTTCTTATTTTTTAATTGCAATGTTTAATAAAATAAAATGTACTGTTAAAAAAAGATTAAGGTTTAATTAAGTTTTGCTGATCTAACAAAAATCTTCTAGGAAAAAAATTCCTAAGGGAAAGAAAGTGAATTCTTTCCCCAAATAAATCCTCTTCCATCCCTACAGCTTACAGAAAAAAAATAGAATTCAGTGCCAGAACTCTTAACATGATTCTGTGCGGCAGCATTCTGTTGAAAGTCTGATTTGTTGGATTCTATTTTTAAAAATATATTTCATTCTGTTTTCTTTTAATTATAAAGGTATACATAGTCATGTTGCAATTTTGTATAAAGGTAGTCCTTGCTTACTGACCATCTTGTTATGCCCATGTAACACCTCTGCTATGTGAGCTGCTCTGACTTTTAATAGGTTCAGTAGGTTTTCAGGTGCAATTCAGCATGCTGGTTATCACTTCTAAAGCACAGGGCCAGGATACTTGGGGGACTGCCTATCTCCGCCTATCCCACCTGATTTGATGGCCATGCTCCAAATCACTTGTGTGAAACAGTTACCTTATGGGACCTAAGAGATGCAGCCTCTCTGTTGCAGTGCCTGCCTTGTGGAACAGCCCTCATCCCCACCCCCGAGTTTCAGAAGGCCTCAACCCTGTTGGCCTTTCAGGTGTCCTTAAAAAGAGAGCTATGATGATAGTGGAACCCAATGTGTGTTGACCGAAGAATTGATTATTTTACCTGGAGACTTTTATTGTTATTTTTGCTGTTTTAATGTGTATGTTTTTATTCCTTGTTAGCCACCCAGAGTTATTTGATTAAGATTGGTAGCCATGTAAATTTGTAAAATAAATACATCTCAGCTAGATTAGAATACTTATCTAGTTTGATGATTGCCCACTGCCAGTGCAAAAATGTAAAGGACTTCTATACCCTCAGGGATTTAAACTCAGGCTTCTTCCTCCTACATTCATGAATTAAATGATTCTTGGTGTAATACTTGGTGGTCTTGGAGCTGAGCAGTTCCTGCATGCCTGCGTAATGCCCATATCTGGTCTGGAAACAATTGCTTCCCACCTTGCCAACCTTAGCCTTTACAAAATCTGTGATCAAATGTTCCATATAATTCAGGGATAGTAACATGCAGGTAGTCCTCATTTAGCGACCACAATTGGGACGAGCAAGTTGGTTGTTAAGCAAAGCAGTTACTAAGTGAAACTGCAACTGTGCTTCTTACTTCAGCTTTCCTTAGCTTTGCAGACCTGCAAAGGTTGTAAATGCGAGGATTGATCATAAAGTTATTTTTTCATCACCATTGAATAGTCGCTAAACAAGGACTACCTGTACTGCACTATTGTCATTTGTGATAGATTCCACCTAATACAGTCATACTTCTATGACTGTTTGTAAAGAATAACAAGTTCTTATGATACTATTAGTAACATAATAGTTTCTTTTTTTACCTTTAAATTTCTAAAGTCACCATGTGCTGCTTAAAATAACCCTTGCAAATAGCTTGTTAGATGGTGTACTGTTTATTTAACAATATGATATTTAGTTTGCTTTCATAACATGTTATGATTGGATAATCCCAGAGCATTTAATACATTTTAGTGACTACATGTTTCAATTAGATCAGGGTGTGAATGCTTTTTGCATATCCTGATTCTCTTTTCTTCCTGTTTTTTTTTTTCCAGGAATTTCATTAAGATGCTACTATCAATAGGAATGTTAATGTTGTCTGCCACTCAGATTTACACTATTCTCACAGTTCAACTGTTTGCTTTTTTAAACCTATTGCCCGTAGAGGCTGATATCTTAGCGGTAAGTTTTATAAGAATTTTATTGCATAAAATATTCTTCAGAAGTGGTTCTTTACCCTTTAAACCTAGGTGCATGTAAGACGCAACCCCAAGTATTTCCCCAGATCCTATGGCTGAAATGTTCAAAGAACATATCCTAACTGACATATCCTACTGATCCCACTATCTCACCCATCTGCTACATCCACTATCTCATTCTCTTGTTTTGCTTTCCATTCAAGCAATAACCCTTTATATTGCTGTTCTCTCCATTGTCTTTTCAGCTTTCTCTTTCCCACCTTTTTGCTTTTCCTTTGTTCTCCTTGTGTTCATAAAAAAATTTAAATCCTGTGTCCATCTTTCTAATCTGATGTGGCTTCGCTCATTTGCAGATTGGCTCTACCCTGTTTAGAATACAGCCCTAATATGTTATTCAAAGGTCAGTGTGACCCTCAGTCCAATTTTGTTTTTCTGAAGCCTTATTTTATAGATGTACAAGCTGTTTCAAGTCAGTGGCCAAATACCGTTTCTGCAAAATGTGTTGAGGGTCTGTTTGCTGCTGGGGCAGAGCAGAAACTCTGTTTGCTTACAGCAGGTGAACTTGTTCACAGAAAAAGACAAAAATGGTTTTGTTCAACCTATCCACTTTTTTTCATAAATTGATTCTCCTCCATCTTCTCCCAACTTAAGTCTTAAAAGCACTAAGTTAATTGTAACTTAGGACAAACCTATGGTATGTGTATGCCCTTACCTTACTTAGTAACCTCTGCAGAAGTCTTTCTCTCCAGTATCTCTTATCCCAGAAGATTCTCTGTTGCTCTTTTCTGTGCTTTGCTTTTTCAATGCCTGCCAAGTAAGCCAAGACTTAGTACAGAAGTTTCTACTTAATAAAAGGTCTTCTGCATTTCTCTACAAAAAGTTGTGCTTGGATCTCTATCTATCTCTCATTTATTCTCTGCTGATAACAAGTTTTCACTGCTGTAAGTGCACTGTAGTATGATATTTTAATTTGCTCTGTTTTAAGGTTCATATTGAAAAAGTGATATATAAAATTTAAGTAAGGTTTATATGACTGTTAATTCACTCTTGTTGGGTGCAGTAGAAAGAACACAAGCAAAAAGTTGACTGAATTTCCAAATGTTGAGTTTTTCTGCCTTTCTGACACTTTCTGACTCTGACCTCCCATAAACGGAAACTAGTTTAGATTCTCTACAATTATGCATGGATTTGGTTTAAACATCCGTCTTAACAAATGAAAGCAAAATACATTTTGTATTTGGACTATTTCAAAATTTAAAAATTTGAAGTGTCTTGATCTGTACTTTGTAATGGTCTCAGTGGCAATTGTAAATTGCAGCAAAATCAAGAGAGTCTTGTGGCATCTTAAACTAACAGTTTTGGTACAGCATAGTTTTTGTGGGCTAGTCTAAGGTCCCACAAGAGTTTTCATTTTGTGCTTGTATGTTTACTTGAAACAGAATGTCCCAGTGAAAGTTTTTATATGGAGAAATGTAAGAAGTTTGAAATAATTTTACAGAATTAAGCTTATTGTGAATATGGCTAAATAATTTTCTTTCCTGCCAACCTTTCTTTCTGAGTTGAGTTGTTATAACAAAAGATAACACCTAAAAAACTTGGCTGTTTGTAAAAAAAAAATTGGTGTTAATATATGGATAGAAACTACTGTGAAATCCTAGTGCTATAGGCTGGGTAGTCAAGGAGAGAAAACTACCCGAGAAGATTATGGTAGGATACTTCTGTATCGTTGTTTAGAAAATTCCATGGAATCAAACTTAATATTTTACAAGATTCAAAAGATAGAGGCAGCCTCACAGTTCCGAATTTCAAAATGTATCACAGAGCAAGCTGTTTGTCATGACTAACAGAGTGGATTAAGTCCCTGAATAGTAGAATGTCCATATTGGAGGCAGCTAGCCTAGCTAGCTCCACAGATACTTATGGTATAGGGACACATACTATAAAACAAAGCTTGATAAAAGTATGGAACTCCATGAGAAATATAATAAGCCCAACAGTTTCACCATTAGCTTCTTCCCTAAATGCTTTTCATGCTAGAGATAATTACAGTAAGAAAAGCATAATCACATATCCAAACATGGTCCACCCAGACCCCATGAATAAATTAAAGACACAGCAAGAACTGCTTAGAGAAGGCCAGAATATACCATGGTGTACATATTTACAAATTGCTGGAGGAATAAAATCTGACCTCAAAAATGCAGGAGGGACATTAAGAAAAACGACAGAATTTAAAATGCTTATACAGAATCAACACTACTTATTAGGACAAATATGTAAACTCCTATTTAGATATGGTACAAATAAAAACAGGTATGATAAATCAGATGCAAAACTTCAAAGAAAAAGTCTCAATGTAGCAACAGGAAGAACTGTGAAACAAATACAGAAAATTCACTCCAAGCTATGGTTTGAGAGAGAACTGATACAAATTTTTTACAGATGGTATACAACTCTGTCAATAATTGCCAAAATAGACAAATCATAGAGCAATAAATCTAGAATGCCATGAAACAGAAGGAACATTCTATCATATGTGGTGGACATGTTAAAAAAAAAAACCCAAGTATTGGAAAGAGATGTTTTAGCATTATTGAGAGAATTTAGGGATCAAATCTGAAATGAAACCACTTTTTAAAAAAAATTAAGTATAATTCCAGGACATATTAATAAAAATACCATAATTTATTAAGATACATGTTTAGGGCTGTGAGGATAAACTTTGCACACACTGGGAAGAAAACATACTACTGACAATATCATACTGGAAACTTAAACATGGAGAATATGCAGTAATGGTGAAACTAACAGTATATATACATAATAGAAGTTTAGCTAAATTTAAGCAGAAATGGCTTCCATATATATTACATATTAGCCAGCAAGGTAAAAACAAACTTACAGAGTTTTTATAGCTTAAGTCAACAGGTGCTATAAATTGGTTGGAGCACAAAGAAGCAGGAAGTCAGAAATTAAATATTTACTTATATTACTATTGGGTTTTTTTCTCTTTTTCTTTTTTAACATTTGTAAACAATAATATAGTGGAGATTTTGGCATTAAACTTAAAAATTTATACTTTTATATATGCATACAGCATATCATACAAAGAACTTAATATATTCTGCTTGGTATCTTTTACTAATGTTATATTGATCAATAATTGTATAACTTTAGTAATTACTTGTTCATCCATAGAGAGTATCTTTTTTGAACTACATCTTTGTTTTAAATAAAATAAAAGGTTTATAATAAGACTAAATAATAGTAAAACAAGCACAGACTACTGTTGATGTATTTTTTAAAAGAGGGAAATGAACATCTATTTCTTTCTATATACACTGTATTATTACTAAATAAAATTTTAATTTAAAAAAATCCATGGAGTTGACGCTGACTTGAGGGAAACTTTATGTAAAAGTTGAATGAAGATTAATAAAGGAATTGTGAGAATTCTGGTAGTAGTAACAGCTGCTGGGCTTTGTTTTTTAGTCCTTGGAGTACAACACAAAAAAATGCATTTTAAGGAATGTTTAACTCAAGACTATGCTATTTGTATTTTACTGCACAATTATGTAGTAATATTTTATATGGCTAATTCTGCAGTTTAATACATGATATATGGTTTGTGTTTCTTGTGCTTCTTATAGTTTAATTTTGAAAATGCAACACAGACATTTGATGACTTACCAGCAAGATTTGGTTACAGATTGCCTACAGAAGGTTTGAAGGTAAGAAGCAATTATTTGAAACAAATTATGGAATGGAGTTTAAAAAAATACATTATTATATGACGTTTTATGACTCCTTAATGTAAATTTAAATGTTGTGATTTATTGGCCAACATTAACTTATCAAATTTGTCATAGTTATGCTTTGAAAAGCTGTAGCTATAAGTACAAAAATTTATGACATTCAGTTACACAGCATGTATGAAGATGGATGTATTAATTACAATTTGATCCTGGATATTTACTTTAAAAATAATGTAAGAAAAATTCCTTTTCCAAATTTCCCCAAAGTTTTATTTTAAACTGGAGACTAGAGCACAATTCCTTTGAAACACAGATTGGTTGTATTATGATAGTGGACTTAACAAGCTTCTGGGGGGAGATTGGTGGTGATAAAAAATTGACAAATAAATAAATAATACAATAACCTGAAAAGGAACAGGGATGCAACCTCTTTTTTAAGAGTTTGCAAATTACCATATACATTTAATCAGTGCAGTAGAATAATTGATTGGATTATTTCAGCATGTGGATGTTAATAAGGTCAGGGTTGTGAGGTAATGAGGGCAGCACTGAAAATAAAATGATTTATTGAGTTAAACACCTTCCTCTAGGTGTTATCTTCCGCTGTCCTTGTTTCTCAGTGCTTTTACTATTCCTTAGTTTCTTAACTAACATTCTTTCATGTCTAAATTATGCTGGTCTATGACTGTAATAAAGATTTGATTTGATTTGATTTATGTCTAAATGTTTTATAGCTGAGAAAGTTTTATTTCTTTGAGAAAGTGTATTTGGGGTGGGGGTACCTATCTATCCTAACACCATTTTCCCACTGCAATAGGTTCATGAATTTAGGATTTTCTTGTTGAGTTAGAAGAAACTAATGTCCCATCTTTTTCTTTTCCAAACTGTAACCAAAATTAAAATCATAAAATTGAAATGGCTAATTTAAGCTGTTGAGTCTAACCCTGTGCTTATTGTAAACGAAACCCCGGTAAATGTAAATTTGAAATGTTCTTGAATCGCAGCTACTTCTTGGACTTGGATTCATTGAGCCTGGAATACTTCAGTGACTGTTTTACCCTGGTGGTAGCTTCCTGAGTATACCAATTGTCATTGACTACTGAAAGAGAGATTAGGGAATTCTTGTTTAAACAAATATTAAGTTCCTCTTGCATAGCGCTTTGGGGGTACTATAACCAATACAGTCTTAGTTTTAACCATTCTGTTACATCTCTGTATTAATGAACAGCTTCAGCATATTTCTGTTAAATTTTATTCTCAGACTGGGTTGTTACTATGAATGCACATCATTGTAGAAAATTGGAAAGTAAAAAATTTATGTTTTATAATTTATAATTTTCTCTAGTGTCCCCTAATCTCCAAGAGTAAATCACCTGGTCTGTGTGAGTAAAAAATCTAACCATTTCAGCTATAGAAGAGTCCTTGATAACATGATGTCTTTTACATTAGTACTTTTCAACTCAGAAGCTGTTCTGCATGTAGGTTTGTTGGTTAGGATAACTCTCAGGCTCCTGTGCAGTATATCCAAGACTCTATGGAGCATTGGGTTGATACATATTCTACTGATATTCCTATGAAATACTTTGCTCCCAGCTATGAGAACAAATCATGCATCTAATCTTCTGCTGCACTCATTCTTCTCTTGGTCTGAGTAGAACAGTAATGCAGGCTATACTATTAAGCTACTTTGGTAACAGTTACAAAGGCAGTATTGCTTAGAATAAACAGTTTAAGGATTCTATCATCTAAATTGCCACTGTGCAGTCAAAACATGATACTTGTTTTCACCAGCATTTGTTTCTTTATAGGTCTTAATATGCAGTAATAGTTAATGTCAGAATAAAAAGGAAGTTGCCCTGTGTTGTACTTATGTTTGTAGAGTGATGTATTCTGAGAACGTTTTGGTTTCTTTTGGTATTGGCAGAGATCTTTGTCACCTGTCTTCTAAAGTAATTGCAAAAAAATTGGCCAGTTAGTATCAAGGTAAATACAATATATATTAGTTATGAACATCAGATTGTATTTCTGCTAGTGCTGTAAAATGCATCAGAAACTTTGTTAGCATTTACCAAAGAGCTGCTGGAATGATTGTACACTGCTCTAATAGTGGTTTATAAAAGAAATTAAAATATTGCCCCCCTCATGGACCATTAGAAATGTCTATGGAGAAAATCCATCTCTGTGGTAACTAGAAATCAAAAATGACCTGATGGCATATAATCAATCAATCATGGAACATTACCTTGTAGCAATGAAAGGGCTTGCACATCTCAATGACACTGAGCTATACCATTAGGAATGTATAATTTCAGAAGGGTACCCATGATAGGTCAGTCATAGAAATGGATCAGATAGAATACAATCCATTAAGAAAGGAATGGGAACCCACTCCAGAATTCCACCAAGAAACCCAAATGCATATTCACAGCCAGGACAATGTTGGTATAATACTGGAAGATGAGCCCCGTAGGTTAGAAGGTATTCAGTGAGCATTCAGTGAGAAAGTATTCTGCTGGGAAGGACAAAGGGCAAGTAGGAATAACTTTTATGTTGATGCTGTGCCTGGATTAAAGCCAGAAGAACATCCAGCTGCTGATGTCGGAACCATGAATCAAGGCAAACAGCGTCAGAGCAGAAGGGTCAGGATTCACCATTGACATTCTAGGAATTAGAACATCCAAAAATGATACTATATTCATTATAGAAGAATGGAATGCTGAAATTGGAATCAAACAGCATCTGTGCTAACAAGAAAATTTAATCTTCATGTATGAAATAAAATAAGACACAGACTTACAGTGTTTTACCAAGTTTTAGCAGAGTGTTATAGCAAACTACTACTTCTAGAAGTCAACAAGATGAGTACATTGTCACAGGATGGACAATACTGAAAGGAAATTAAGTATGTATTCTGCAAGCAAGGATGGAGGAGCTCTATTCAGTCACCAAAAATAAGGCCTGGGGCTGACTGTGGTTCAGATCATGAAATAGTTGTTGCAAAATTACAACTGAAAGAAAACAGACAAAATAATCAAACCAACAAGATAAAAATCTTATCAGTATTCTGTATGGTAATGCAGTGAAGGTAAAGAATTGATTTAGATTTCATAAATAGAGTGCTTGAAGAACTATGTTCTGAAATTAATGACATAATTACAGATGAAACATAAATACCTTGAGTGGAAAAAGCAAAAGAAGATGAAATATTTCTTTTGAAAAGAGCTAGCAAAAGGTGATTGAGAAAAATTTGCCAAACTAAACACTAAATTCCAGAAAGGAGCAAGAAGCAAGGTGGTCTATCTAAATAAGCAGTGCAGAGAAATTGAGGATAATAATTGATCTGAAAGGGCAAGTTATTTAAGAAAATTACATAAATCAAGGGAAATTTCATGCAAAGAGCACGATAAAAGGCAAAGAAGACAATCTACTGAAGAAAGAAAATATAAAGAAGAGATAGTAGGAATATATGGAAAAGTTCTATGAGAGGATCTCCAGATTGTTGATATGTATGAAGGTTTGATTTCTGAACTAGAGCTAGGGATCTGAAAAGTGAAGTTAAATGGACTGTAGGAAATACTGCTAACAATGAGTTGTGAGGTTTGATGAAATACCAGCCCAACTGTTTAAGGCTTAAACAATGATATACTTAAAAAATAAGATTTTATTCCAATATTAAAAAGAGCAATGCCAAAAAATGCTCAAACTATGGAATAATTACATTTATCTCACGTGGCAGTAAGAAAATGCTCAATTTTTTCCTATCCAGGCTTTAGCATACATGGAGAGAGAGCCACCAGATATATAAGTTGGATTCAGAAGAGGCAGAAGCATCTAATGTTACATTGCAGACATCTGATGGATAATGAAAAAGGCAAGGGAGTTCCAAAAATACATCTATTTTTGCTTCATTAATTATGTAAATGCTTTTAACGCTCTAAACCACAACAAACTGTGGATAGTCCTTAAAAATAGGGTGTGCTGGATTACCTCATCTACCTGTCGAATAATTTTTATGATCACCAGGAAATAACTGTTAGAAGGGAATATGGAGCAACTACTTGGTTCAAGATTGGGAAAGGAGTATGCAAAGGTTGTATACTGTAGTTTTATTTAATTAATTTATATGCAGAATATATTATGACAAATGCCCAAGAATAAGAAGCAAAAGCTGGAATTAAGATTGCTGGGAGAAACATCAGCAACCTAAAATATGCTGATGATGCCACTTTGATGGCTGGAAGTGAGGAAGTTTTAAGGAATCTCTTATTGAAGGTAAACGAATACAAAAGCCAGTCTGCTGGCCAATATTTATTAAAAAAAAAAATTCTGTTGACAAACAATGCCAGCCCAATGTCAATAGACAGTAATGAAGCTAAAGTAGTAACAGACTTTATCCTCCTAGGCTCAAAAATTCACAAATTTATATGAAATAAAGTGACATCTGCAATGGCAAATCTAGACAAATTCCTTAAGTACAGAGACATCACACCAACAGCAAAGATATGTTTTGTCAAGGCTATGGTTTTTCTCGGTGTAACATATACTTTGTTCAAACTTTCTGATAATATAGCTTTCAAAGAAAAAGTGATGCCTTTGAATTGTGGTACTGGGAGAAATTAAAAATAGCTTGAATTGCAAGAAGAACAAATAATTCAGTACTAGATGAAGTAAAACTACAGAGCTTGCTGGAAGCTGAAGGTAAAGGTTAAATATTTTGGACATATACCATGAAGATGAGAGTAATTGGAGAAGACCCAGTACTTGTAGAATCAGAAACAATTGGTGAAAAGGCTGACAGAAAATGAGATGGCGAAATAGTTATTGAGCTTACAAGAATTGAAAGAAGCATTATTGATAGGCAATCCTGGTAAACAGATGTCTTGTGTCACGAAGAGTTGGAATCAACTGAATAATTAAGCGACAACAAAATAGGAGGGTATAATTAAATAAATCTAAAGGGCAGGCAAATTTGAACCGTAGTATCTGACAGGAGTCGAATCCTGTGTCTTAACAATTAGGTAATAGAAAGTTATATGTTCGTAAGTAATTTGGAAGAATTTACTGTAGAGTAGAATAGAAGAATTGTACAGGTTAAAAAAAGTAATGTTTTGAAATTATATAGTGGACAGTTGTGAGTGCATACTCTGCCTAAATACCAAACTTTATTTAGCTTTGCCACAGAACATTTTATTTTACATATGCTAATCAATTAGATGGCTATCTCCTTGGCATTGTACACATGGAGTAGCAAGATTTTTGAATATATGGTAGATTGGCTCTAGGTATATATGTCAATAAAAATATGTTACCCTGTAATTTTTTATGCATTTGGAAGACACTTCCTTTTGGAAGCATTTGATGTGGATATTTTTTATGTACCTGTGAATACAACATGCATTCATAAAATTGGGATTTTATACCAAGTTTCCACTTCAGTAATTCCTTGTGGAAATGGAATGTTCATGACACTTCCACGCCACTAATGTTTTTGAGTCTGTAAAGAAAATAATTCTGTCCTTACCTTTTGTCCAGATCAGGGGCTTTTAATCTGGAGTCCACAGACCCCTGAGGATTCATGAATTTGGATAGCGAAAAAAAAATTACTATTTTATTTTCACTGTTCTCTAACTGAAATTTAGCTTGTCATTCAATAATGAATGTAGGCAACAAGGTAATCTATGGTGTTTAGACTCCAGAAATGTGTGTTAACTTTAATACATTTTACTATTAAAATTATTATGCCCTAAAAAAGCAAAATCAGAATACATTTGTTTGTATAAAATACCTCTTTCTCTGAAAGCATGTGATTGATAATGGTCAACACAATTTGCATTTTAAAGGTTCTTTTGTACTTAAGCATTCATTTAAGCCATTAATATCTTGATAACTGCATTTCAGCAAAATTGGTTTCCTTTGTAATATAATCTGTATGTATTTTATATGCATATAAATACATTTTTCTGAAAAGGGGTCTGTAGGTTTCACCAGACCCTCAAAGGAGTTCATAGCATAAAAAGATTAAGAACCTGTGGTGTATACAGCCTTTCTACAGTTGAGAAAATGGAAATTGAGTCATAGAACAGACTCAATGAACACTGGGATGCATATGGACCCTTGATTTGGGGCAGATGTCTGTTGTAGAATTAATTGCATTGATTTGTTGTATGACCATGTCTGGTTCTGATCAGTCAGACTTGGATGGTTAAACAAGACTAATTTTTGTATTTACTTCCTATTTATTTCATTTCCAGCTGCATTGATCCATAATAGGCACCTTTCAGATTATTTGTTTGTTTGTTTGTTTTTCAAATTTCTATCACTGCCCATCTCTCCTGAAAAGAGGACTCTGGGTGGTTTACAATAAGGATTTTAAAAAAAAATAATTTAAGGAAAACTATTTGCATAGAGGAGGAAGAGATGAATCTTGTTTAAGTAGCTAGTAGTTAGATTTACTTTGAGAAATAATTCTAACATATTTTAATCTTGCTGTTCAGGCAAAAAGACTCCCTGAGTTACTAAGTCAATAAACAAAAGCTCATTTTGTAGTCTTTTAACTCAAAGGCAAAATAAATAGAACGGGTAGTGGGACAGGATGAAGGAAAAGGCAAATTTGGGCACAAATTCTGAATAGGAAAATAGTGCTTACAGTAATAGTTGAAAACACACTTCAGAGAATGGAAGAATAGAATGAAACTTGTTTAGCAAAAAATTCTTAGAAGATAGTTTGAAAAAGCAATACAGATTTTAAAGGCTTGCTTGGAAAAGTGGGTGGTATTTGTGGTGGTTACAAAATGAAGGTTGATTCAAATGAATGTTGATCAGAATCTGGTTGTTGTAAGAGGACTTTGGATGTACAGAAACCAAGGGCTCGCTGAACCAAAGAGAACCCCATGCTTGAACAGAATGCAGTTGTTTGCACCCTTGTTCAGCAAATGATCCTTTCTAATTACCATGATAAAATAATGAGATTAATGAACTATATGATGAATATTCTGTCTATAGGAGCACATGCAGCCCATCAGAATGTACAAGTGCGTGGACATACAACAGCATGCTAAAATTAAAATGTTGTACCAAAGACTAGGAGAAGATCCAAATATGACTAATATGAATAAAATTATGAATAAAAGTTCCAAGAGTCAGGACATAAGCTTCCATGATTAAGAACCAACCAAGAACAGCTAGACCTATCCTCAGATTGTCTTCTGATAGCATTGCATGACAAGATTGACTAAAAAAAAAACAGCTGGTCAGTCCAACACTTTTAGAATATAAAATAGGAGATGAAGAAGAGATCTAGGTGTATGCTGAGAAAAGTGTGTATTTGTGTGTAATGTGTAAGAGTTTCTCTATTCTATAGCTAGCTATTTGCTGCTTTTCATCTGCTACTGCTCTCGCTGTCTTTTTCATACTGGGAAATCTATTTAAATACAAATCCATTGTATTTAAGCTTTGATTCAATAAACCTGTGTAATTGTTGTACTGTGTACTATTGCCTTCTCTAGTGATTGTGCCCACTAGGGACAAAGATCCTGAGAGGGAAAGAAGTTCTCTATGTTTTTCCCCTCTCAAGAGGTATATTTAAAATGAAGACTAAATAAAATTCTTACTATTCTGCTCATGATGAAAGTAGCTGGAAAATGCATTAATGAAAATGTACTCTTAAAATACTATAAAATTGGCAGGCTCCAACAAAGCTCAAGTTATGCTTAACTTTAAAGTTTAGCTTTTATAGCCTGTCTATATATTTAAAGCTAAGTATATACTTAAGTGCTTTGCTGAATCAATGCCCACATGAAGTAGAGTTGGAAGCATAGCTCAGTTACATTTGACAAGTTGTCTTTATAAGTTATATTGTATTTTGACTATTTTAATCTCTCTTGACTTTAGGATATTAGGATTCTGATTCCTTCCTTACCTGGCAAAGGAAGCTGATAGAGTGATGTCATATCTGCCCCATTAACAACTTTGACTTATTTAGATGAAATTTCCATCATGTTTTAATCCCAAAGGGAGGAATTTAAAATAGGCAAGCATAAGTAAACTGAAGTTAATTGCCATGTTTTGTATTAGAAGTTTTGTAATTTAGATTTTAAAATGTTGATGTAGTTCCACAAAACTAGATAGTATGTGTTCTCTTCGGTTGTGCTGCGTGAGTCTTTCCTCATAAAAACGGAAAAGGAATCTTTAGAAGAACATCTCCTCCCAGCAACTGATACTAGAGATTAAATAATTTTAGTACTTATTTGGAGAATCCCACAAGCAGTCAGTGTTGCAAGGGCACTTTTGTGGCAATGACCATTTGGATGATGAATATCCTGTAACTGATAGCACTATGAAGGCAGCTCTACAGGAATACTGTTCTCCTTCCAGAACAATTTTCTCCTTCCCGTCAGAGTATAGAGAATTACAACAAACTTCCCAAATGGCTTTCTCCATTTCTGCTGCTCTCTTTCCAAACTGGGTCAAGCTATAAGAAATTATCTCCGCTGAAATTCCATGATAGAATGAGCCAGAGCCACTGTCTTCTTTTGAAGCTAATGCCAGCTAATGATTATTGTTATTGCCCCTTCGCGCAAAGCTGGTTCCTGGAGAAGCCACTTGCAATTTGCGTGAAGGAGCGGGAAGGGACGTGCCTTGACACAAAAGGGTGCCTTTGAGTGAAGGGGCGTGCTTTTTCTCCAGGAATCGGCTTTGCGCGAAGCCAGCAAAAGGACGCCCCTTCACTCAAAGGCACCCTTTTGTGCCAAGGCATGCCCCTTGTTGTCAGGTATTGGTGAACCTTGTTGTGTCACCCAAAACATTGTGACGTGTCACCTTTTGTTACAGGTTTGCCATCACTGCACTAAAGGGTATCATAACAACTTCTGTGAAATAAAACCAATAGAGATACTTTGAATGAGATACTGTGTTTGTATTACCTTCTTATGCTGCTCATATTTGGCTGATGTATTTTAGATTTCACATATATTAGTATAACTTGTTAATTTTATTAATTATCAATATGCTGATGATACTCAGTTACACATCACAGGCCAGGCCAGGCCAGGCTGGAGATGCTGTGGAGGTGTTGAGCTGGTGCTCAGGCCCTGGGTGGGAACGGATGGGGTAAAACAAGTTCAGATTAAATCCTAGCAAGATGGATGTGCTCTTCCTCTCCAGAACTCTTAAGCTCTAGTTCAGTTCCATTGATAGCTCTGGGCCGTGCTCCCCCCCAAGAGTAAGGCCTCCTTGACTTGTGGCTCCTGCTGCAGCAATGGTAGGGGAAGCCTTTGCCCACTACAGTTCCTGTACTTCCTGGACCTTGAAGTCCTGATGACAGCTATTCACACACTCATTGCTGTATATTTCCATTTGTGCAATACACTCTAAATGAGTTTGCCATTGAAGGAAACTGAGAAACTACAATTAATACAGGCTGCAGCAACCAAGCATTTAACAGCGTAACACTTAACTCTTTGGTTGCTGCACTGGTTATCTATAAGGCCCCACACCCAATCCAGAGGGCTTCTTTCTGCTGCAGCACTGGGTAATTGGAGGAACTGTCTCCCTCAAAATGACTTTTCCTGCCCTGTGAGTTGTCATCAGGTGAGTTGCTGCTTAAGGTTACCAGCCCAGTTGAGCTGGGTACAAGGGTGGGCTTGACAGCAATCACTTGACAGCAGTCTTTCTTCAGGCTAGCCCCAATGCATTGGAACACCTTCCCTGCAGAGAAATGTCATTAGCTTTCTGCAACACCATCAAATCATCTTAATTCAGATAGGAATGGATGTGGGACCTGCACTGCTATTTTAAGATTCAGTTTATTTTCCTGTTGACTATATTACATTTTTATTTATGCTGCAAAACTGACCAGAACTGTGAGATTGGGTCTGTATATAAACCATTGCGATTTATTAATTGGATTTTTAAAAACTGAGGTTTAAGGGTTATAGTGATGTGTAGTTATTGAGATCAAAGTGGAAAAAAGTACTTTGGAGTGGCCCAGGGCATGATTGCTTCACCTGTTGGTGCCTCCTTGAAGAAGTTGTATCTTCTGTTAATTCTCCCATGTTATTCCAAAGCACTGATCATATCTTTTGAAAATGGTTTTCAGGGCTTCCTAATAAATTCAAAACCTGAGAATGCCTGTGAGCCTATAATTCCTCCACCTCTGAAGGATAACTCATCCCATGAATTCATTGTATTGATCAGAAGACTTGATTGCAATTTTGATATAAAGGTAAGTAACCTTTCATTTTATTCAGAAATGTATGGAGTTTCTGAAGCTTCAAAATTATATCATGCTGTTGAGTCTGCATGCATAAGGGCAAGTTGTGGCCCCCCAAATTTCTTATTACTGTTTCTGAAGATTGTTGGAACTATGTCTCATCATTTTGAGACAGGAACCATCTTGAAAACTATAATAAGCTTAATGTGATTTAAAATACACAAAAACCCACTCTGAAAAAGAAAAAAATCCCAATTGTTGTATCTGTCTCTAGACATAATAGCCCTCAGGCAGCAAGAAAATGTTAAATGTGCCCCCCCCCGGCCGCCGCCCAAAAAACATTGCCTACTTCTAATTTAAATGATTTTGGGACTATCTACCAATTTCTCCTGTTTGTGGCAATTTGCTTATATGTCAAAATCATGGCAAGAAACTCCTTTTCTGAAGGCTTGCTTCTGCCACCACTTAATATACAATATTTGAATGTCTTTAATGCAGGGCTTGGGGGCTTTTTTTCCCCTTGTGGGTACCAGCAACCTGTATGCTTTAGTAAAGGGATGACAACGAATAGTCTTTATATTTTCAGAAGATGAAAGGTTGCCACTAGTGCCTTGTTCCAGAATGCTAGCAATTCATTCTTTTGGTCTTCTTGAGATAGAGTTTAAACTGTCTTCATATGTGTTAAAGTTTTACTACTTCCTGATCTCCTGTTGTTTGCTGTTACATCTGATGAAGCAGTTTGGAGAACTTGCAAGCTTGTGCTCATAAGTCATGGACATCTCATATCTAGCAGGACAGTAAAATGCAGCTGTCTAGAAATAAGATACTTGGGGAAGTTGTACATAGATAGATAGATATGGAATCAAAAACAGCTGTTACACGCTGAGCATGCTCATGGCCTTGTGGGATTAGTGAACAGAGATCGTGAAGGTGATGTAGGCTTAAAATTATACGTTTTGCCAGTCCTTTTATTTTCCTCTTTCCTAACTATATATTCCCATCCCAAGTGAAAATAACTCAGGATCTGAAATTATGGGTTAATCCTGATTTTTCTAAACACTTCCAAGTATATCACAATTCCTAAAACCCAGAGCTGTGGTTTGGACAATATCTATCTATTTATTTAATTTTTATTCTGCCTTTATTATTTTTATAAATAACTCAAGCTGGCAAACATACCTAATACTCCTTCTTCCTCCTATTTTCCCCACAACAGCAACCCTGTGAAGGTGAGTTGGGCTGAGACAGAGTGATTGGCCCAAGGTCACCCAGCTGGCTTTCATGCCTAAGGCAGGACTAGAACTCACAGACTCCTGGTTTCTAGCCCAGTACCTTAACCACTAGACCAAACTGGCTCTCTGTTGCTGTGGTTTATCATCTAAAGCAAACATAAAAGGAAAGTGGCAAGTGTTGTGAAGCTTAGGTGCTTGACAGTGTGTTCATATGATCAAGGGTGCCTTGCATGCTTCCTGCTATGCACCCCCTTTCTGGGTGCCACTCACATATCTCAGAACAGTGCTAATAAAATAGCAAGTTGGTTTGTTGTTTATTCGTTTAGTCGCTTCCGACTCTTCGTGACTTCATGGACCAGCCCACGCCAGAGCTATCAAGTTGGTAGATGAGTGGTAATGTTGCTAGAAAAGTAGAATGCAAAAAGTGTAAGCAGGTCCTCCCACCATAGTTAACAGGGTGCCATACTGAACATAATGTTTGTATGAGCATAATTAAAAGTTCTTTTTTGTTTTGTTTCTATTTAAATGGCAGCTCTTAGGAATTCTAAGCAGCTGTGAGGTAGGATGGGGAGAGCTTAACTCTACAAATGCAAAATAGCATATCTGGAAAAGTCATTTGTCTTCCCTTGTGGCTGCTGTTTACACATATGTTAATTGCATTCAGGATTGTAACTACATCTGACTGCTAGAGGGGAACAATTTTGAATATTCTTAGCATAAAAGAAACTTCTAAGAAAAAGAGCATCTGAGGGAAGATTCTATTCTTGCCCATGCCATATGATTGTTTTGCCTGAATTGGGTCTTTTGTTTGCTTACTGTCTCAAGAAGTAAAGTCTAGATGTTATTGCTCGATCTACTGAATGTATAAGTTGGTCTTAATATATAGGAAAACCATAGTTTTCTCCAATAAAATATATATTTGTGTGTGTAGTACTAAACAATTACCCAGGAGTATATGCATGAGTTGCAATGAATTGCCATGGCTGGAAGAATTTTGACTTGGCTTAGTTTTATTTTCTAGAGAAGCTGGCTTGTTGAGTACAAACCAGATTTGTTATTGATAATCTGTTTTAAATTGCAGTTGCTATGTGTAAGCTATTTTTTCTTGAATACTTAAATTAGCTCTACTAAAATAAGTCTCCTGTCTGACAACAGTGGAAGAAGGAGCAAGCCTAATGGGTGTATCAGTGTAGGACTTCTAAGGTCTGATTTAGCCTAATGTGGGAGGCACCTTATAGGCTGTATTCAGAGAGATTGTGGATCTAATGGAATGATTATTAAGGAGGAGAAAGTGAACAGCATGGTAATCAAATGTTAAAAACCTATTGTATTTATTTATGAAACTTTGTGTATTAAATAACATGTTATATAGTCTATGAAAAATTGTGAATGATAATTTTTAATTGAAATCTTCAATATCTCTGTATTAATCTAGTGTATTATAGTAATTATCCAAAAGAGACATAGTTACTGGGGAATAAAGCTTACTGAACTGCTTGATAAGACTACTTCTGAGTAAACATGTTTGGGAATGTTCTATACATGGTCATTCCCCGTCCTATGGCAGACCTTTTGAGATTTAGGAAAATAAAGGTCTTCCTTCCCTCCTTGCTTCTGCAACACTGAGCAAATATATAAATAAATATATTGGCCATCTCACATTGTGTTTTAAAACCAGCAGAGTGATCCTTGGGCTTTTTGCAGACTGCTGATGACAAGCTGAGAGACTTGAGCAAGCACAATTCCTTCTATAAGAACAGTTTACTGCCTTAAATCTAGTACTAAAAGAAATGGCATGCATGGGGGTAGAGGTCAAGAAAGTATTGCCTAGAAACACACACTAAATCCTGAATAGGATTACTTAGATTTACTTCTAGGTAAAATTGTGTAGCATTGTAAACATAAACGACCTGTTTACTGGTTATCTTTATGGACTTTTAGCTAACATGACCTTATTCCTCTCAAATTTACATATGATTTTGAAAGCACATTGGTAAGGTTACTTGAAACATTTCTGGAACAAGCCATTAATCGGGTAACTCTGGTAATCATGATTTCAACTGGACTTCTTGACTCCTTCCACCTGTTTAAGAACAGCATCTAGACATGAAAACTGTGAACTAAAAATATGCAATATCTGTAACTTTACAGAATTATCTAAGTGGCTGCTACCATATACAAACTTGTCTGGGTTTCTCTCCTGTTGAAGTCAGACCAAACCTCCAAACAGATATTATGAGGTTTGGTTGTCCATTAAAGCAGCTTATTACACTGTGAGAGAATATGTTTGTGGATGAATCAGTGTAAATTTTAATCAAATAGTATTGGGTATGTAGAATTAACTATGGAAGTATTCAGACTGTGATCAAAGTATTGAGAGACTGCATTTTTCTGTAGACGTCTGGTTTAAGCCCATTTTCCTATCTCTGCTTAGTGGCTGCCTTCATGGGTAGCATGTAGAGGCCTTCAGCACTTTTTTTCATCTGAAGAATGAAGTTATTCCTAGTCTGGATCCAACATTTCACAGCAGGCTTCTTAAAATCTGTGAAATTTGCTGTCTTCCAATATTGAGCATGATCACACGAACCCAGGATGGGACTGTGGAACCACAATCAGGTTTAATTCTTAGAGGATCCTGTTACATTCTGGGTTAAATCATAAAGTCAAAAGGCTGATGTTGGAAACAGCTAATTTGTCCTTTGTAGAACACACTGAAGTCCCTTGGAGCAAAAGGAGGTTTCAGGGGTGCTCCTGTATATAAGCATAATTAAATGGGGGAAAGTATTGTGCTCAGTGGTACTTCATTTATCAAAGTTCCAATATCCAGATTCTGTGTCAGCAGGCTGGCAACAAGGCTGGCAACAAGGCAAATATGTAACACCCACTTTATTTTGTACAGTTTGCAAATGATCAGAACAGTACACAAATAAAATGAGAAGTTAATTCAAGTTGATAATACTTTTAAAAAGTATTTATGGGTGGCAGGAGTGAATAATGTCACATTTCTAACTAGTACTTATTAACAAGTGTGTTTGGCATGCAGGTTTTGAATGCACAGAGAGCTGGTTATAAGGCAGCCATTGTTCACAATGTTGACTCTGATGACCTCATTAGCATGGGATCTCAAGACAGTAAGTACAGGTATTAATTCTCTCCTGTTCGAAAGCTATTCTCTTTCTCAGTGGTGATGGAATATCATCTTTTTGTTCCCACTAAAAATTCCAACAAAATAGATTTTTCTGCTTTAATAAGAACTTCATGGAAAATTTCATTATGATCAAATGAATAGTTAGAGGAACACAGAATCAGATGTATTATGCCAAGTTCACAGAGATGCTCTTATATCTTCTAGGCTGGGAATACAGGTAGTCTTTGCCTAATAACAGTAATTGGGACTGGAATTTCCTTCACTATGCAATGCAGTCATATAGCATGATGTCACATGATCACGCTGCTTAGCTTTGGCAATTCTGGCAGTCCCGTTACCATTGTTAAGCAAATCACTGTAATCACTACATTAAGTGAGGACCTCACATGACCATAACTTCCAACTTCCTGACGGCTTCCCCATTGACTTTGTTTGTGGGAAACTGACAGGGAAGGTTGCAAATTGTGGTCACTTGACCATGGGACACTGCAGCAATTGGAAATCCAGACTGGATCGCAATCATGACTGTGGGGCCGCTGCAATGGCTGGAACTTTGAGGACTGGTTGTTAGTACTCGTTCAGTGCCATTGTAAGTTTGAATGGTCGCTGAACGAGTGGTTGTTAACTCAGGACCATCTGTATTTATTTATTTATTTTACTTATTATTAAATTTATATCACTGCCCATCTCCCACAATGGGGGATTCTGGGCAGTTTACAATAAAATAGCACTAAAAACATAACCATGTAAAAATTACCATTAAAATATACATAAAAACAAATGTAAAAGCCAAGTGGAGATGGAACACAATCACTAAGAGGTACTGTGGCGCCAGCCATCCCCAGGTGGAGCTATCACTCTCCCCCTCCCAAGAAAGGCAGCAGAACCAGGTCTTAAGTTTCTTCCGGAAGTCCGAGAGCGAGGAAACTGTCTCAACTCCGGGGGCAAGATGTTCCAAAGGGCGGGCGCCACTGCAGAGAAAGCTCGCCTCCTGGACCCCGCTAGATGAAATTCCTTTACTGATGGGGTCCGTAGCATGCCCTCCCTGCCTGACCGGGTGGGATGGGTTGATGTTATGGGGACGAGACGGTGCCTCAGGTACCCTGGTCCCATGCCATGTAGGGCTTTAGAGGTGATAACCAACACCTTGAATTGGACCCGGAAGCAAACAGGTACCCAATGCAGCTCACGTAACAGTGGTGTCACATGGGCTGATTTTACAGCCCCGATAACTATCCACGCAGCCGCATTCTGGACCAGCTGAAGCTTCCGAATACTTTTCAAGGGTAGCCCCATGTAGAGTGCATTGCAGTAGTCTATATGGGAGATGACAAGGGCATGAGTGACTGTTCGGAGGGCATCTCGGTCCAGGAATGGGCGTAGCTGGCGCACCACCCGAAGATATGCAAAGGCCCTCCTGGCCGTGACTGCCACCTGCTCTTCGAGCAGGAGTCGCGAGTCCAGGAGGACCCCCAGGTTCCCCACTGGTTCCGAATGGGGCAGTGCCCCCCATCCAGAACCAAAGATGGAACCCGAGGAGCCATCAATCCTGGAACCCGAGGAGCCATCAATCCACAGCCACTCTGTCTTACCAGGGTTCAGTTGAAGCCTGTTGTTCCCCATCCAGGCCCCCACAGCCCCCAGGCACCTGGAAAGGGTGGAGACCGCATCACTTACTTCACCTGGGATGGAGATATATAACTGGGTATCATCACCATATTGATACCTCATCCCATGGTGACGGATGATCTCGCCCAGCGGTTTCATGTAGATGTTAAGTAGAGGAGAGAGTACCAAAACCTGCTGCACCCCACAATGGAGGGGTCGAGGGCCGGATCTCTCCTCTCCTATCACCACCGATTGGGAACGGCCCTGGAGGAAGGAGGTGAACCAGTGCAAAACTACACCACCCACCCCCAACCCCCTGAGCCGCCCCAGAAGGATACCATGGTCGATGATATCTAAAGCCGCTGAGAGGTCCAAGAAAGCCAGGATGGATGCACTCCCTCCATCCCGCTCCTGCCAGAGATCATCCATAAGTGTGACCAATGCAGTCTCCGTCCCATATCCTGGCCTGAAACCTGACTGAAAGGGGTCCAGATAATCCATTTCCTCCAAAATTCTCTGGAGCTGCAACGCAACCACTTTCTCAACCACCTTTCCCAAGAAGGGAAGGTGGGAGACAGGGTGAAAATTGCCCAGTATAGTAGGGTCCAAGGATGGCTTCTTGAGGAGGGGGTACACCAGTGCTTCCTTAAAGGTAGCCGGAAACACCGCCTCCCTCAAGGATGCATGAGATCTAACGTAAAGCAACCACAGTTCCAAAAACACAAAACTAACTGGGATTCATTTGAAAATCGAACACTGGGACAGATACAATGTTTAATGCTGTGGGAGAAATGCCCACTTAAGTAAGGAACCAAAATGCTTGGAGATAGATGCAAGAAAGTATATTTTATTGGCATACAAAACTACAGAGATTGTTGGGCTTCTCACCAGAAGGATGCAAAAAAACACCAAAGCTCACAAGGCTACAAGTTATATATCCTCTGAAATGTTACATAAGAATTACAAAGGCAATGTAAATTATAGGATGATCTTTACAGCCCGCATGTAGCATCTGATAAGAACATGGGATGACCTTACTGTGGGCTGACCTGGTGCCTCTGAATCAGTGTTTCTCAACCTTGGCAACTTTCAGATGTGTGGACTTCAACTCCCAGAATTCCCCAGCAAGAAACACTGCTCCAAATTCTACTTTTCTAAGGAGGCTCCAAGCCCACCTCTTCTGCTGATACTAGTACCCTTCAACAATAATAATAATTTATTAAATTTATATGCTGCCTCCCAGTGACTCTGGTTGGTTTACAATTCTTAAAAAATTACAAAAAAAACAGAACAATACAGAAAACACAAAAACAGCACAAGACAAAGGGACAACAATGGCAGAGGGGAACAGAAAGGAAGAAAAGGGCATCAGCTGTCCTCTCCAAAGGCCTGGGCGAAGAACCAGATCTATAAGGTCCTTCAAAATCCCAGTAGGATGGGAGCCCTTCAAATTTCGGGGGGAACCGCGTTCCAAAGGGCAGGCTGCTACAGAGGATGTCTGCTTCTGGGGTCCCAATAGGTGGCATTGTTTAATCAATGGAACTAGAGCACGCCGGCCCTGCCAGATCGAAACAGTTGGGCAGATACTATGGGAGACAGGTGATCCCTGAAGAAGCAATGCCCTTTATTGTGTGCATATATTGACTCCTTTCACACCATGGAAAAGACAACAACCTGGTTTTGTTACCTGTTTCTTCCCCTCCAGGGTCATCAAGTGGTTTCAGTTTGGCTGCACTTTTTATTGTAATAATTCAGGACCCTCATCGCAATCATATTTGTATTGATAAATATATTATTTGTCCTCCACAGTGTAATAATGTCACATTTGAAGCATTTTGTATCAGGTCCAGAAATTACATCTTTTTTCTGTACACCATGAAAAAGTTTCTTCTGGTGGCTGCCCATACTGAAACACAATGAAACCTCATTTTAACAAGTAATGTTACTCCCAAATGCCCATTAAATATGTAACTATGTCATCACAGTAATGTAGTCATTTCTTAATGAAGTCATTATGCAAATGCCATAACATAAAATAATTTAACCTTTGAGTCAGTGTTGACTCCTGGTGACTGCCTGGACAAGTCCCTGAAGTTTTCTTGGCAAGATTTTCAGAAGTGGTTTGCCACTGCCTGCTTCTTAGGGCTGAGAGAGAGTAACTGGCCCAAAGTCACCCAGCTGGTTTTGTGCCTAAGGCTGGAGTAGAACTCTAGAAACTGAAATAACATAATTTACATCATTCACACAGTGACACCATTACACAAATAATGTGAACTGAGATAAAAATGAATGTAAATGTAACTGCATCATCCAGATTACTTCAGATGCAGTGGACTTGTCCATTATTTCATGTGGATCCAGAGAGAAATTTGGTCTGTTGTGTTGAAAGTCTGCTCAATGGGGATTTGTTGAATTGAGATTTTGCTGTAGTTACTTTTCAGAGTCCAGGATCCACTGTAGTGCTCAGTAGATTGTGGAGTTCCAGAGTATCTCCAAGTGGATGTGCATACTTTGCAAGTGATTTTGTGTACTACAAATGTGAAATAGTCCTGCAGTGAATGTTTTTTTCATAGCAAATACTGAGGATTAGGAACTTCTTTAAAATTCTGGAATGCCATTTCAAGTGATGTTAATCTGGAACTAATACTGTATTGTTTTAAGCACCAGGTCAAATTTTTATTTGCTTATGTATTTTAACTGGATTTTAATTTCATGGTTTTATTTTTGCTGGTTGATATTTATACCTTTGCCATACTAGATAAATGTTTGTTCTGTTTTACTGTGCATATGCTGTTTTATCTTTATACACCACTTTGAAATCTGTTGTAATATGTAAAAAGGGAAATAGATCCTTTTTTCTGCTCTGAGGGTGTTCTTTGACGTGATGCAGATTTTCGGGGCAAACAGAAAGCACACAAAACTTAAGCATCTTGGCTCACTCCCCTGTCCAACCCTATTCTTCTTCACACACAAAATAGATACGCATGAAACTCTATGAAAAATAGAAATGAAGCATTTGAGGGAGGGAGGAAATGGTTGTCTGATTTTAAAGAGAAAAGGGGAAAACAATCTGAAAAAGAGGATAATGCAGATTGGAAATAGAAAATATAATTTGGCACTATATTTAGATTTCCCTAAATACAAATAAAACTATTTGTATTGAATGTACAGATGTAAATATTGCCTTATATTTTCTTCATTTTTAAAAATATTCTGTCTCTTCAATCATGGATACCTGTAGGAACTCCTTTAATAGGGCTTTTTAATCCATGGTTTACTAGGTAAAAAAAAAAAAGCAAATTGTACCTAGATATGCGAAACAATTTAAGTGTATCCCATATTTACAGTTTAATCCTCTGTATTAAAATGACTTAAAACAATGATGTACTTAAGTTCAGCAATTGTTAAGTAGTAGTCTAAGATGTTAGTGTTGTATATGACTAGTTGTCATCTTTCCTTTCTTTAAACAGTTGATATTTTAAAGAAGATTGACATTCCATCAGTTTTCATTGGTGAAACATCTGCTAAATCTCTAAAAGAAGAATTTATCTACGAAAAAGGGTATGTATAAGATGCATCACAAACTTTATATTTACTATGGTGGTATACAGAAAGAAATACTCACTTTGTGTGTAAGGATAACATTATGTTTTGCCTGGCTTTTGATGCTGAGATTGCCAAAGCCTGAAGTATCTTCCCCAATGATTATTATAGGCAACATTTCAAACCCTTATATTTTCTTGACAAAATTGGATGAAAGTTGTAGATATAAGTATTCAGATTTTAGACAAATTTGTACAGGGTTTTTATGCTAGCCACCTTCTAAAGTTATAGTATTTTATTTAAAAAGTATGCTGGCTTTTATGGGCAACGTATGTGAACATATACAGTGTAGCAATGCCCCTAGATATGATCTCTGCAAATTTAAAACTTCAAAAAAAATAGACATCTGAATGTAACAATCAAGTGTCTTAGCAGAATGAAAAAATGAAGTATTTTGCGATTTCCTTTTTTCCCCCCCATCATATGAAATATTGCAGATACTCTTCTCTGTGTAACTTTTTTGGTAGAATTTTTACAATAAACTCTTTTTCGATCTTTCATAGAGGCCATATTGTGCTAATCCCAGAGTTCAGCCTTCCTTTGGAGTACTATCTAATCCCATTCTTAATTATTGTGGGAATCTGTCTCATCCTTATAGTTATATTCATGGTAGGTATAATTATGCTCTTTTCTCAGTATGTTATGTTTATATTTTCTCTACACCCATAAACACAAGATTTTTATTGCTGAATTCAGTTCTAATGTTTATTTGTTATTGTGTTTCTTTAAGTGTGAAAAATATTGGTGGCATTATGTAAACTGTACATTAGAATCTTTAGCACAGCTTTAAAAAGCTGTTTGGTTTATCACTCCAGTTGAGGTCTCCACGGATGCATCACTTTAAGAAGGGCTTCTTTATGGATAGCATTTATATTCACCTTAATATGAATATAAATGCCCATGCTTGCCACATACAAAGTTTCATATGCAAATACTATAAACCTGAATTTTCCCTACGTGTTGAAGTGAATTAGGAAACTTAGGGGTGTCTTCTTTCCACAAAAACTCTTCTCATATTTGTCTATATCCCTGGTAAGTTTTAAGTGTTTATGTGTATGGACACAAAAAAGGGCACCCAAGTGTAAGGTTGCAGCTTCTGTGTGGATGGAGGTCCCAGCAGGTGAGAAGCAATGCGCAGTTTTCTAAACAAAGAAAGTTCAATTAAAAACTAAATAAATAGCTATGACAGTGAAGCAACAATATGTATGAGCTTTTACAAGTCAAGGAAAGTTCCTGGCAGTTGAATTTGCATATATACAGGAATAAGTTGCTCACTCTCTGGAAACTAAAACTCCAAGTTTAGATTGAATGACAACTATATTTGAAACCATAGATTCATTCATTTTCTGTTGGCAGCTTTGAACAGGAGGAAGTGGGGTTGAGCAAAATAGTGCCGGTAAATGCACTCCCCACATACTATCATCTGTGCCAGGGTGAGGCACCTAAACCTTTCCCCATCCAGTTAATTTTTTAAAGTTATGGATTAGAGATAGGATGTGCAAGTATGACTTGGATAATATCTGTCTGTCTAGCTATCTAATATACTGCCATTTCTCATGACTCTTGGCAATTCACAGCAATTATACAATTCCATAATAAGATATTTGTACTAAATTAAAGTTAATGTTGAAAGTAGAATTACATTGACAAAGTTACCCCAAAGACCCCCAGAATAACTAACTTCCAGAAGACTATTATTAAAGAATTAATCTCACTTCCAAAAAGAGGCCATTCCATAGGACTATGAAGAAACAACATATTTTTAGAATTGACTTTAAACCTCTCTTTAAATAGGGATGTACATATTTTTCAAGCAATATGCAGTGGCCTTCTTGAGTTTTGCTTATGAGTTAAAACAGTGCAGTAATTAAAAAGCCAAATTGAAAAGTTCAAAAAAAGTGCTGCACATTTTATATAATTTATCTCCAATAGGGCCTTGTTTATGTGATCTATTTTTCCATAGCCACACTTCAAATTAACCTGCACCTTCAAATTAACATTTTCCTAGTACAGTTAGGCAACTAGTTCAAAGTAATACCTTGTGCATCTTAAAGTTTTCTTTGTGTATAACTCTGCAAAAAGAAATTGCCCTAGTTGCTTCCCTTAAACCCTTAATTAGAATTAGTGCAATTGAATTTTAATTAATTAAAATATGCTTGTGGCTTCTGATAGCATATGTAGCTTATAGTTTTTGTCACATTTCTTCACTGTTTGTTTTAGTTATAGTTAGGGGTAGACTAGAAACTGAATAACAGGTAATAGAAGCAGATTAAATAGGTTAAAATAACTTTCAAGTTTCAGGTTAAGAGAACTATGTGACTGCAGACATTTTCAAATGTATCTGTAGTACAAGGGTTTTATTATGCAAGGAGAGCACATCAAACCTTCTTTGTTAAGGATTTTCTTCTTTATAACTGGGGGGAGCATTTTTTGTGACAAGTAATAAATTTATTTCATATAAACAAGTAAAGTACTTAGAGTAAAAGCTAACTTGGTGTGCTACAAATTTATTAAAGCAGTACTGGCCACATGAAGTTGAACTGGGAAGGATGTTTTTCCCTGGAATAAATTTTACTTTCATATCTAAAAGATAACCCAGGATAAAGACATAGGACAGAAATTAAATAAACATAGCAAAATGTAAATTCCCCTGCAAAAGGAGCATTTCCTGTTTATTTATGGATTATGCTTTCCGTCATCCCTGTATCTTCACATTAGTGACTCGTTTAGCTTTTCAGAGTCTTCTACTTCTTGAACCAGCTGGAGATGTGGAAGAATTCTTGAACGCTTGCTAGGATATAGTTGTGAATCAGTTCATGGACAGAATAGTTTCCTTCAGCTACAACTGGAAGCTAGTACTGAGGTGGTATAATCTATGGATATGTTCAGTTTTATCTATAGTCCAGTTTTGTTTAGGTTTATTTGAGGTTCTGAATAGAGTTCTTGAATAAGTGTGCCCTAATCAGGTTAAACCGCTGAGCTGCCGATCAGAAGGTCGGCGGTTCGAAACTGCGCGGCGGGGTGAGCTCCTGTTGTTAATCCCAGCTCCTGCTCACCTAGCAGTTCGAAAACATGCAAATGTGAGTAGATCAATAGGTACCGCTTCGGCGGAAAGGTAACGGCGTTCCGTGTCGTCATGCCGGCCACATGACCCGGAAGTGTCTACGGACAACGCCGGCTCTAAGGCTTAGAAATGGAGATGAGCACTGCCCCCTAGAGCCGGACACGACTGGACTTTACGTCAAGGGAAACTTTTACCTTTACCTTTAATCCTCAATATGTAAATCTATTTTTGTATGAGAGGAGCTAGTCTCAGCTACAGAATGGGAGGGAGAATAGTCACTTCTGGGGATAGCTAGTTCCTTAGAGTGGCCCTGCTTGGCTTGCGGGTGATAAGAGAACCTTTAGCCATCGGGCTCTTAAAGGTAAAGGTAAAGGTTTCCCTTGACGTAAAGTCCAGTCGAATCCGACTCTAGGGGGCGGTGCTCATCTCCGTTTCTAAGCCTTGGAGCCGGCGTTGTCATAGACACTTCCGGGTCATGTGGCCAGCATGACGACTCAGAACGCCGTTACCTTCCCGCCGAAGCGGTACCTATTGATCTACTCACATTTGCATGTTTTCGAACTGCTAGGTGAGCAGGAGCTGGGACGAGCAACGGGAGCTCACCCCACCGCGCGGTTTCGAACCGCTGACCTTCCGATCGACAGCTCAGCGGTTTAACCCGCAGCGCTACCATATTTATATTTTATTATGTATTATATTTATTTTATAGTTTTATATGGCTTTTTATCTATGTTTTATTGTAAACCGCCCAGAGTCCCTTTTCCGGGTAGATGGGCAGTGATAAATTTGATAGATAAATAAACAAACAAACAAACCGTCTCTTGAAAAAAATCTTCCCTGAGCTCTGAATGATTGTAGCCAATTGCTGATATAGTTCAAAGACTGCCACAGAATCTCTAAAAACCAGACTCTTGTAGTGGGGAAAGTTCAGCAAATTGTGTGAATGCCCAGATGACTGCTCAAAGAATTGGTTATTGATAGGCAACCCATTTTTCTTTTTGGACATTCTGCATCCTACATTTGAATGATTGGTAAGTTTAATAGTAGGTGGTAGGGCAGGTGCCCATCTTGACAGGAGACATGACAGCAAGCCATAGACTGACATCTAATTGGTAATGCTAGAAGAAATTCTTTTGAATAGTGTAAATTCCTTTGAATTCAGTTGTAATGGAATTCTCTGAGCATGAGAATGAGAATGAATGTTTGCAAAACAATGCAGAACAAGACCAGATGGACATTCTGTTCATACCTTATAAATGGCTAGTTTAAATAAAGAGGAAAGAGGATCAAAAGCATTAAGGAGCAGTAAAGCACTCACTGATTTGTGGGTGGGTGGATGAGGACTAAGTACACATATGTCAGTTTCCAGGAGTTTGTAATGAAACCCCTTTTCCCTTGCAATCAGCTTGGCTAATGAGACTTCGTGAGAATCTAGCTTTCTTGGTTAGTGGTAAGGGGGTTAACATCACTGTAAATGTATCAATATATATTCCTTTCAGTAGCATTCAATTTTTTTTGACTGTAATCAGTATAGAGTGATGTTCCTGTTGGCATTAAAGATTTATTGTATAGATTGTTCATCTGGCAAAGGCGTAAGGATCAGAATCACAGCTGGAGGAGTACCTCAGAGTACATCTAGTCCAATACCCTGTTCAGAATCTGCCAAAACATTTGGCCAGATAGATGTCCAGCTTCTGTTTGACCATCCAGTAAAGAGGAATGTATCACTTCATTGATCAGTCTGCTCTACTGGTTAACATTTCTTACCATCAGGAAATTCCTTTTATTATCTGACTTGAATCTCTGGTCCTGTCTTTCAAGGCAACAGAGAACAATCCCATTCCTTCCTCTGTAATAACAGCCCTTTAGATGTCTTAAGACTGCTATCTCTCTCTTTCTCTCTCTCTCTCTTTCTCTCTTCCTCCATCCATCCTCAGTCTTTTCTTCTGCAAGTTAAACATACCAAGTTTATCTGTTCTTCATGGAATTTGATTTCCAGTCCCCACTGACAACAAAGGCCCGCATAGTTAATGCAATGGTGTTCCCTGTAGTAACATATGGCTGTGAGACTGGACCATAAGGAAGGCTGAGAGAAGGAAGATCGATGCTTTGGAACTGTGGTGTTGGAGGAAAATTCTGAGAATGCCTTGGACTGCAAGAAGATCAAACCAGTCCATACTCCAGGAAATAAAGCCAGGCTGCTCACTTGAGGGAATATTAAAGGCAAAACTGAAATACTTTGGCCACATGATGAGAAGACAGGACACCCTGGAGAAGATGCTGATGCTAGGGAGAGTGGAGGGCAAAAGGAAGAGGGGCCGACCAAGGGCAAGATGGATAGATGATATTCTAGAGGTGATGGATTCGTCCCTGGGGGTGTTGACGACCGACAGGAAGCTCTGGCGTGGGCTGGTCCATGAAGTCACGAAGAGTCGGAAGTGACTGAATGAATAAACAGCACCCCCCCTTGATTGCCATCCTTGGTTCAGTTTGTCTGTCATTTTTTTGGACTGTGGTGTCCAGTACTTGAAATAATATTCCCTATGGGGTCTGACCAAGGCAAAAAAGAGTAGGACTATTACTTCCTTCTATGTGGGTTCTCTCCTATTAATGCAGTTCATTTGAACCTTAGTCTGTCTGAAGTAGTCTCTATAGTTTATAGCGGTTACCTTGTATTCTTCTTTGGTTATATGTTCTTCCATTTCTTATATGTGTGTCTTTTTCCCTGCAAGATTTTAGAAAGCTCCATAGACCACATCAATTTCTTTAGATATCTCCCATTTTGACTTCTGAAAGGGATTGTTTGTGACAATGCCTGGTGTCTCATTTCACAGGACTTCTCATCTTTCCTAGACACTTTTCTCCTTCAGGATTTCAAGGAATTGGATCTGACTTGCTTCCATCGGAGTTCATCAAAATTTGTGTTCATTGAAAGCTGCTTTTCTGAAAGCCAGTATTCAAGTCTGATTCTTTTCTGTCTTTCTTCCCTTGATATTATGAACTCACAGATAACACAGTAACTTTCTACCAAGATTCCAGTCACTTCCACGTTTTCAGTTAATTTCTCCCTGTTGGTAAGGTTTAGGTCCAGCATAGCAAAACCCATGTTGCTTCTGTCTTCTGACAAATGAAGTTAGAGGCAAGAAATGACAGAAATTCATTGCAACTCAGATTCTTGTTAAAGTTACATTTCACATGCTTGTTTGAAAATTTAGCCATCTAACCAGAAAGTTCTTCAAATGCCTTCTATGTGTTCAGGCAAGTTCTATCAGTACGAAGGGGTTTAAAGTGTCTTGGCAGCTGTCTGTCAATCCTTGATACAGGGACTTGGAACACGACTCCCCCAAAGTCATATCATGTCTTCCTCACTACAGCCTTTGCTTCTCTCAGCAGGAATCACTGATCACCATAGTGCTCCTCTTCTTCCTCAAAGTAATTATTGGGGCCTGTTTTACGCCCTGTTCTGTGAAACTAGTAGATCTTTTCTTGGTCTAAATAACAGAGGAACCTTGTGGAAAACTTTTGTCCCATCCACGTAGAATGCAAAAGTATGAAATGACTGTTGTAGAAGCATAGAAGGATTAGGAAAACCTCACAAATATTAGTACTGATTTATATGGGATTCTGAAACTATTTAAGTAAGAATGAAATATCTGGCTTCAATATTAGCATACCAGAACAGACGTGAAGGTAAGACAAGTCTTTTCTTAGGACAGTATCTATTTATTTATTTAATTTTTATTCTGCCTGTTGCACATCTCTGGGAACAGCAGAAATAGGTGGTCTTCGCAGTTACCAAAAGTTTAATTTAGCTGAAAGTTTGAGAAACACTGTTTTATAGTGTTACGTTAACTGAGAATTTGGATAAGAATTTACTGTTATATTTTATAAATAGCTTTATTATACTTCCTTCTTTAGGTAACTCAAAAGAAAAATAAATTGAGTAGTCCTTTAATTTTCTTAATTTATTTCTCTCTGTCTTTCAAGATAACAAAATTTGTTCAGGATAGACATAGAGCAAGAAGGAATCGCCTTCAAAAAGATCAGCTTAAGAAGCTTCCAGTACATAAGTTCAAGAAAGGTAAGTGGAATGTTTTAGAACTTTTAAAATAATTTCTACCCTGGCCAGTTTTAAATGCTGTGTTAGAGCCGCAGAAAACAATTGGATGGTATTTTACACACTGACAAACTCTGTAATGCTTTCAGACATGGACAGCTTTGATTCAGAGTATATGATTGGTATGCAAAGCTCCTGGTTGAGGTCTAGAGTAGACAAGAGTAGAATCGTGGAGAACGTGATTGCCCCTTTCAGCCCCCTGACCCAACTTCCTCAACTAAAAACTGCCCCGTAGAAGTCATACGGTTGTAATCAGAATTATTCAACCCCCATTGCAAATCAGGTTGATCGTCAAAATGTACACTTTCAGCTGTTTGCAATGAACAAATCAAACAAAAACAATTGAAATAGCTCAACACAATGAATGCTTCAAGTGGTATCCCCAAATTCAACTGAAAATGCAACTTATAATGACTTCTCCAGTCTCAAAATTATTCAACCCCCTGAATAGAATCTGTCACAACAGCACACATACAGTATGCAAAACAGGTGTTGTCTCAAGCACACCTGATGCAACTAATCAGGGGCTTCATTAGGTGCACCAGGTGTGCTTGAGCTGGAACACATGAAATACCTGAACTGGCTAAGGGTTTGTTGAGTGTCAGGTTTGACTGCTTGTTAGAAATACAGTATGGCTAAGTCAAAAGAATGGTCCAAAAAGGTAAGAGAAGAGATCATCGCCCTTCACAAACAAGGAACAGGATACAAAAAGATAGCAAAGGCACTGAATATTCCTAGAGACACTATTGGAAGCATAGTTCGCAAGTTCAAAGTTAAAGGAACAGTGGTTACACTACATGGACGGGGCAGAAAAAGGAAGCTGTCAATGGTTGCAACCAGATTTCTGAGAAGGCAGGTGGAGAGAAACCCTCAAGTGACTGCAAAAGACCCGCAGCAAGACTTGGTGGCAACAGGCACTGAGATTTCAGTGAGCACAGTAAGGCGCGTACTAAACACAGAAGGTTCCCATGCCAGAACTCCAAGATGTACACCACTACTGATCCAAAGCACAAGAAAAGTCCGCTCCAATATTGTCCTAACAACCAGGAAACACACTGAGACAATGAACTGGTCTCTAATGTTTTATTGCTTGTACATAACAGGAATCCTAACAAACTGAAGAAGCGTGGGAAAAACCCAGCCATATAACCCCCAAAGGTTAAGGCGGTCCCGATCTGTGTCTCTTTGAATGGCTGAACAATTCCTCAGTGCTACGCATGCGCTTGACAGTCTGGATGGGAGCCCCCTGCTCGCCATCCTTACTCATGACAAATATGCTCAAAATCATATAAATAAGCCACAGAAGTTTTGGGATTTTGTTCTGTGGAGCGATGAAACAAAACTGGAACTTTTTGGCCCAATGGATCAGAGGTACGTCTGGAAGAAGAAGAATGAAGCATACGCTGAAAAAAACACTCTGCCTATAGTTAAGCGTGGTGGCTCGGAGATGCTCTGGGGCTGCTTTGCATCCTTTGGCACTGGAAACTGCAGCTTGTGGACGGCAAGATGGATTCATTGAAGTATCAGGAAATCCTAGGAGAAAACGTAATGCCCTCTGTAAGGAAGCTGAAGCTTGGGTGTCATTGGACCTTCCAACAGGACAATGATCCCAAGCATACCTCAAATTCCACTAAGGCTTGGATGCAAAAGAAGTCCTGGAAGATTCTACAGTGGCCATCACAGTCACCTGACTTGAACTCCGTAGAAAATCTCTGGTGGGATTTGAAGAAGGCAGTTGCAGCACGCAAACCCAAGAATATTACTGAACTGGAGGCCATTGCTCATGAGGAATGGGCTACGATTCCTCAGGAACGCTGCAGAAGCTGGTGTCTGGCTATGTATCTCGTTTGCAGCAGGTCATAACAGCAAAAGGATGCTCTACTAATTACTGAAGATGCTTTCCATGAAGGGGTTGAATAATTTTGAGACTGGAGAAGTCATTGTAAGTTGCATTTTCAGTTGACTTTGGGGACACCACTTGAAGCATTCATTGTGTTGAGCTATTTCAATTGCTTTTGTTTGATTTCTTCATTGCAAACAGCTGAAAATGTACATTTTGACAATCAACCTGATTTGCAATGGGGGTTGAATAATTTCAATTACAACTATATGGGAAGAAGCATTTTGGTGGGCAGCTGGGAGAGGCAGAAATCAGCAAAAATGGTCTTTCTGTCTTCTTCCAATGGGAGCAGTTTGCTGCATCCAACATTCTGTATTCGATCTGCAAGCTTTCCATTTAAACCACCAACTAACAGGAGCAGAAAATATTCTTTTGTAGCCAGTTGGAAGATCTGCTAGTAAACTGAATGTATGATTTATAAACGAGTGAGTCAATTGTGTTACTGGAGTTGACACAGTCCTTTTAATAATTAATTAGAATGTAGTTCCATGATATAAGAAAGCAGGATATACAGTAAATGTACTACAAATAAAATATAAAAATGACCAATTCTGATAAATACTGTAATTTCAAGAAAGGAGATCATGGATTTTTTTCTTTATTCCATGGGTTATGACAGCCTAATTCAATGAACCCTGTCTTCCTACATTGTGTGGATCATATAAATAGCTTACAAAAGCAGTCATTTGTCAGCAATCATGCAGTAACAACTCTTAGAAAAATAAAGTAGCTCTTCTGTATTTCAAGTACAGAATGATGTCTTCTAAATATTCAGCTCAGGACATCAAACTTTTGATATTTGCTGCCAGAAAGAGAAAATATGCTTGCTGTAAACACTGTCTCTGTTTTCCCCCAATGCCTTGACAACTGTTTGGGATTCTGATTTGCAGAATTTCCAGCTAGTATGCCAGTTCAAAGAATATGCTTCCACCTATCTGAAGGATGTCATATTGAGGAAGTCTATATTAAGTTGTCAGAAATCAGTCATTAAAAATCGGAATAGGGTCTTTCCTTCGACATGTGCTTGAACTGAATTTCTCCATTGTATTTTGCATTTATTACTGATCAGGGGGGAGTGGGGATGTTAGTTTTTGAGGTTTTTTGCTTTACAACTTGGCATAATTCAGTGGATCATTTGTTGTAGCTTATAAACAGCTGTAAAACTGCATAATGCCACTATCAACAGAAGGAATATATAAGGCATTATATGGATTCAAGGCAAAGCTCTAGCCTTCATATTGTTTGCCCTTGATAACTACCTTGCATTATTGATGGTATTGTCAGTAGAGGTACTGCAAAGCAGATGTTTGGTTGAAAAGTACATTTGGCATGATGTGCAAAGTTATTTTCTCCTAAAATAATTAATGAGATGTAACTGTGCAAAGCTGAGTGATCTTTGCTGAATAGTTTTGTTTCACTAAGGCTTAAAATAGTCTATAAAGGACTATGAAACAGGCTAAGGTTAATTTCCTTTCCTTCCCTTTTTTGATGGAAACTATTGAAGAGGGGAAATATATATATATATATATATAAATGTAGCAGCAGGTCTGCCCAGAGGGTGAAAAGTTGGAACTCTCAAACCTCTCCTCACAGAAGATCTCTGGGTTTAACAGACCCTAGCTCAGTTCCTGTGTCAGTGTGGCAGCTTGGTAGTTCTCATTGCCACTCCCTGTCTTCCAGGGTGATGCCTTTATCTGAGGTCCTCCGCATCATCCAGCATGTAAAAGAGATAGGATCTGGGCACAAGTAAAAGAGGGGGAAAAATGATAAAAAGAAAATAAATGGCATCACACCACCTTCTGGCCCTATTGGCACATGGTTAGGGAAATCAGCTCTTCATATGCGAGAAGACTAATCTTAGTATTCCTCTTAACTTTAAGTAGCGACATGAAAATGGAGGAAAGAACACAAGCTTTGAAAATATAGGCAGCATCTCAAGAGAACTTCCAATGGAAAAGTTGACTGGCAACCATAAGACTCTTAAGTTAACCGTAAGATTGTGTTGGTTTTTTGTCTAAGATGCATGCTGAGCTTACATAGAGAAAATTTACATCAAAGACAATAAATTAGATTAACATCACATACAAAGTAATCTTCTGCAATATTACTAGCTCTTAATCATGAAGCCAGTTTGGTCTAGTGGTTAAGGCTCCAGGCTAGAAACCAGGAGGCTGTGAGTTCTAGTTCCGCCTTAGGCATGAAAGCCGGCTGGGTGACTTTGGGCCAGTCACTCTCTCACAGCCCAACCCACCTCACAGGGTAGTTGTGGGGAAAATAGGAGGAAGAAGGAGTATTAGGTATGTTTCCTACCTTGAGTTATATGTAAAAAAGTCAGGAAACAACAACAACAACCCTGTTGTTATTTGTTTGTTAATTTAGAATTGTTATAGCCACCCACTCCAGCAGACTCTGTTGTTACCTGTTTCCTGGAATGATCTTACCTCTTAAGCTAAGGTCTCCTTCCTTTTGTGGCTTTTTCTGAGCTTCTTATAAATTACAGCACAGAGCTGTTGCCCATGGACACTAAGGAAAAAGTAGTTGGCAATAGGGGCCACTCCAGGGCTCTATGCCAAGCTGCCTTCAAAATCTGGAGTTAGCCCCATTCAAAACTTTGGTATTTTATTTTTGTTTATATATTTTTATATTTATATAAATATAAATTATATATATTCATATTCATTCCTCTAGCTTTTACTTGATTATCTTTAATAGAAGCAACCCTACAAATAGGACTATTTTGCATGTTGTAGCTTCCTTCTGTAATAGTAAATTGTGTAGTGCAACAGTTTGGGTAGTTTTCTCTACAGATGTTTACTATTTAGTTGAAGCAATTTGTTTCATGTTATAAAGAAGGAAATCATCCCAGACAAGAGAAGAATCTTTCTCACCAGGTTGTAATTAACTGCAACTATTCCATCTAATCTGCCTTTGTGTGGTTGCTGCCTTGGCTGCTGAAAAGGAGAAAATTGCAGAGCAGCTGACTAGGAGCAGAGCTGCTCTTGTAGGGGTCCCACTTCGATTGCCTGGAAAGGAAGCTTGCTGTGGCTACTTTGCCCTTTCCTCACTGTAGAGCAAGATAGGACTAGCACTGGGCCTTAATTTGGTCCTGCAAGGATTGCTTTTGCCTATACAAGACAAAGTAAGCAGATAGATGCTCCCCATTTCACCTGATATGGACAAAAGCATTCTCATATAGAGTAGATGGCATCAGAGGAAGGGGTCATGGAGAGTGTGGCCTCCTTCCTTGAGGTCTTGCCCTTCCCCCATCTTCATTTGGTTGTCCTAGTAAATGGATGGCTAGATACAGCCCCTACACCAATCTAATTCCTTCCTCCCAGGGTAACTCAAGAGATAACTTTTTGTACAGATAGAGAACTATAAACCCTTTTCCTTGGCATTGGGGTACTTGCATGTTCATTTGGTGTAGATTTGGAATGGTATAATTTCATTATAAAAGTGACTTTCAGAAAGAGTTACCTCTTCCTTCTCTTCCACTGTGACTGACTGGATCAAATTTGAAGTGGGTGGGAATAGCTGTTCTTGGCAAGATCCTCCTTTCAGGGACATTCAAGCTGTTGGGTTAGCTGTTTCCATTAACACATCCAGTGGCTGTATAAAAACTGTGTGCCAGCTGAAAATCCCAGGGCACAAACAAAGAAAACTTTTTCTTGGAGATTTGTAAATTATTAAATTGTATTTTTAATTGAAATTATTTTTAATAAGTGCTAATACTTGTTAATTATACGTGGACTTTCCAATATATAACATTTAATGTGTAATATCCAGTCCATTTGAATTCAAAATCACTGCCAGATTATTGTTTAGAGCTATAGACAGCTGGAAGAGTAATAAATATTTGATCAAGGGTGAGTGTTATATTGAATCCATTATTGATGGAGTCTGTATAGAGCTTTTCATTTTGGTGGTGCATAATAGTAGAATTGGCAGTGGAACTAGCCCCATATTACCAATCTTTCAAGGATTGTAGGAGATTTTGAATTTGAGGATGAATGTTTCTTAGTCTTCACATTACAAGCTAGATTAGTTTTAAGGTACTTTCTGTACTCCATTGTTTTTAATTGTATTTAGTTACAACTAACTTCTTTGGATTTTGTTTGATGTATTTCTGTGTAAGTCCACTCTGAAGAATCACTTGTAAATCTTAACTAAATTGAAAGCCATACTGCTTTAATCTTATTACCCATTTCCATTACATGAAAAGAGAAGTGTCTAGCTATAGATTTTTGGAGCCAAGAATACTGAATGTTTGAGGGTTGTCAAAGATAGGAAAGCCCACTGCATCAAATGCTGCTGCTGCTGAATATTTCTGAAATGCCAGACAGACTGGCAAAATCCAAGTTTGGATTCCACTTGAATCTTCCTATGGACAACCTTAAGGCAGTCACTGTTGATGAGTTATAGAATCATAAAGTTGAAAGGGGCCATTTTGTTGTCTGCTTGCAGACATTTCATCACCCAACTAGGTAACATCATCAGTCCTAGTGAGTGTGGGGTTTGCTCCCTGTTTAGTAGCTTGCCCTGCCAGTGTTGGTGGGAGTGTGGTTTTCTCCTTGGTAGTTCCTTGATTAGGGTAGTGTTTTCTGCTTGTTTGTTTGTCTGTTGTCTGCTGTCTGCTGTTAATCCCTGCTTATCTGGGTGTTGGCTGCTGGAGAGGATCTGCTCTTTTTGCTTCCTTCTTAGCTTTTTTACTGTCTCTTTTGAATGGTGCGTAAATGTGGTTTACACCGAGTAGGGGCTGATGAAACACATAATATATCTGTGTTTATATTATATTTTATTGTATTATTATTGAGACTTCTTCTCAAAAGAGAATGAGAGGTGATAAATGAGCAACAATTAGAATAGGCAGTGAAGCTTTATGCTAGACAAGAGAGAAGAAAACAATATTTTTGTTCTTCAATGTCATGGAAAAATTAATGAAATGTGAGAAAGTTAGTTTATTGTTCACTTGTTGATTTAGATAACACACTACAATAAAATGAATTTCTTGAATTATAGACCATTTTGCACAAATATAGTTCAAGGTTGTTAGTGTGATAAGAGCATTGATTGATCAATTGATACTTGTATACAGCTGCAATCTCTGAAATCTGGTAGTGTACAAGGTGGTAAAAGTAACAAAAGAAAAAACCCAAAAAATAACAGAGCCTCAATGAAACTATATTAAACAACACAAGAATAACTGATGCTTACCCATAGTCATTCTGTTTCAAAGGCATGTTGAAACAGGATGGTCTTCAGTCTTGAGAAATGCAACGAAGATCAGTCCAGACAGAGGGAGCCTGTTTCAGGGTGTGTGGGCTGTTACTGAAAAGGTCGGGCATCTGGCCCACAACCTATATACTCTCCCAGGGGGAGGGATCCTCAGCAGAACCTCTTGAGATGTTCAGAGTGGATGAAGAGAATTTTGGCAAGGCAGCTCTTGATGTATCTCTTGCCACACCATATAGAACAAGTAGCACACTGAATTGGATCCAGAACTTTGGTAGCCAGTACAGCAAAAGATGGATGTTACTCTGTAACAGTGGGTTTCCCTTGCTAACACTTACTTGTAAGCCACCTAGAGTCACTTATACAGTGAGATGTGCAGCACATAAATTAAATAAGTAAATAACACACCTTCCAAGTTGTCTTCAAAGGTATGTGATAGAAGTAAAGAATGCATGAGATTAAATGGAATGCTTAGTGAATGGTTAAGTAGGAAGTAAGACAATAATGTGTGGCATCCCTTTGGTTGTTTACTGTGTTTATGTAAAAGGACTATGCATGTAGCAGTGTAAAAAGTACATTGGCTCCATCTTGCCAGCAGATGTGAATATTTTGAAGGATCAGTGGTTGTGATAGGAGCAGCATATGCTTGTCTAGTATCTACCATGCCTTCATATTCCAACAGAAGTAATCAGTGATCTTTTGCCTGTTGTTTGTAAAAGCACTGGTGGAAACTGTCAGTGCCCGTGAATCCATGGTGTAGGCCTAGCTGCATAGGAAGCCTTCAGCCTTGTGGTTATTGCTGCACTTATCTCTATAGCCACATGAGCTATGATTGAAGCATCTCCCTTCTAACCTGAGTTCTGCATCATGGAAGATGCAGCCCAATTCTACTACTGTGCAATGAAGATATAAAATGTCTGCACTTCACCTCAACTGGATCAAATGTGTGAGGTGAAGTGGATGCAAGTGTTGGGCCTTTGCTTACATCTATGCCAACACTTTCTCCCTATATTAATGATTTAGATAAAGAACCATTTGTTCATGAAGGTGGTCTGTAAAGGGATCTAGTAGTCAAGGAGAAATCCATCATCCTCCACCATGCTAAAGAACTTATCATCCAGAGCCATCTACACAATAATATATATTAACTCTACTTTTTGGAATACCTTGCTTCTTGTTCCCTAACGGCTGCTTCAGCCACTGCTCAAGGTTTGTCACTGCCAGAGAGTAAGTGCCTTGCTGTTAGGTGCCTGTTGCTGTGGGAAGGACACCTGAATGATGCTTAAGCTGGTTCTTGAGCTTCTCTGATATTGAAATGTGCTTAGTATCCTTCCTGTTGCCCTGTTTTTGGCAATGATTGTAGGCTACATAATATGTGTGCTCAGTTTAAGCTTGAAATGTTCACATATCACACTGCTCACAAGCTTTGAGTGTGCCTACTTTGGTAGCAGGCACTCTCCTGGACTCACAGCTACTGACAAAATGTTCAGATTCAGAAGAGGACATTCCTCCTCTTGGTCTTTGCCTTTGTTTTGCTAATAGCAAACTGATTTGCTAAAGAATCAGCATTGCCACCTCTTTGTTATATGCCAGGGAAAGAGTCCCTCCCTGGAACTGCTCCCTGGCACAGCCTCGCCACAATTCCAGCTGGTGGCACCACTGTTGCTGCAGGAGAAATAAACATGTTACTCAGATCAAGTCTCCATGCAGCAATCATCCTCTTCCTCTCTTTACTAGCAGACTTTGATCTAGTCCTCTTTCTCACTTAGCCCCTTTTCTATAATTGGGCTACCTCTTTCAGAAATGGCTTGTTTGAGTGGAATTTTTATAAGGAAGAATAGTTTGGATGTACACTGTGTGCACAATTATTCGGCAAGTATTTTGACCATATCATCATTTTTATGCATATTTCCACCTCCAAGCTGTATAAACCTGAATGCTTATTGGATATAAGCATATCAGGTGATGTGTATTTGTGTAACGAGGGAGGGTGTGGCCTAAGGAGATCAACACCCCATATCAAAGTGTGCATAATTATTAGGCAGCGTCTTTTCCTCAGGCAAAATGGGCCAAAAAAGAGATTTAACTGACTCTGAAAAGTCAAAAATTGTAAAAAGTCTTTCAGAGGGATGCAGCACTCTTGAAATTGCTAAGATATTGGGGCGTGACCACAGAACCATCAAACGTTTTGTTGCAAATAGTCAACAGGGTCGCAAGAAATGTATTGAGAAAAAAAGACGCAAATTAACTGCCAAAGATTTGAGAAGAATCAAATGTGAAGCTACCAGGAACCCATTATCCTCCAGTGCTGTCATATTCCAGAACTGCAACCTACCTGGAGTGCCCAGCAGTACAACGTGTTCAGTGCTCAGAGACATGGCCAAGGTAAGGAAGGCTGAAACTTGACCACCACTGAACAAGACACATAAGTTGAAACGGCAAGACTGGGCCAAGAAATATCTGAAGACAGATTTTTCAAAGGTTTTATGGACTGATGAGATGAGAGTGACTCTTGATGGACCAGATGGATGGGCCCGTGGCTGGATCAGTAATGGGGACAGAGCTCCACTTCGACTCAGACACCAGCAAGGTGGAGGTGGGGTACTGGTATGGGCTGGTATTATTAAAGATGAGCCAGTTGGACCTTTTCGGGTTGAAGATGGACTCAAAATCAACTCCCAAACCTACTGCCAGTTTTTAGAAGACACTTTCTTCAAGCAGTGGTACAGGAAAAAGTCTGCATCTTTCAAGAAGACCATGATGTTTATGCAGGACAATGCTCCATTGCATGCATCGAAGTACTCCACTGCGTGGCTAGCCAGTAAAGGCCTCAAAGATGAAAGAATAATGACATGGCCCCCTTCCTCACCTGACCTAAACCCTATTGAGAACTTGTGGGCCCTTCTCAAATGGGAGATTTACGGTGAAGGAAAACAGTACACCTCTCTGAACAGTGTCTGGGAGGCTGTGGTTGCCGCTGCACAAAAAGTTGATTGTCAACAGATCAAGAAACTGACAGACTCCATGAATGGAAGGCTCATGACTGTTCTTGCAAAGAAGGGTGGCTATATTGGTCACTGATATTTTGTTTGAAATGTCAGAAATGTTTATTTGTAAATTTTGAGTTGTTTGTTTATTATTCTCACTTTAACAGATGAAAATAAATGAGTGAGATGGGGGAATTTTTGTTTTTCATTTAGTTGCATAATAATTCTGCACACTAATAGTTGCCCAATAATTGTGCACACATAGATATGCTCCTAAAAAAGCCAAAACCTCACTTTTACTTTCTTAAATATTCAGGTTTGAGGTTTATTAACATTTTGGATTGACCGAGAGCACTGTAGTTGTTCAATAATGAAATTCATCCTCAAAAATACAACTTGCCTAATAAGTGTGTCACAGATGTATCTAGCTGGTCTTAAACTCTGGAAGGTTGGGAAAAAGTGAGCCTTGTCTTAAAACAGAAAAAGGGCCTTATTAAGCAACGTGCATAGATGTAGTCCTTAATTAGTGACTGCCTTGGATAGCAACCGTTCAGTTACGATGGTAATGAAAAAATAACTTTGTGACCTATGCTTGCGTTTACCACCTTTGCAGCATCTCTCTCTCTCAGCCATATGTTTGCCATTACAGTCAGTCAGTACACGTCCTGTGTAAAATGGTAAGCACAGTCACATTTTTTTTTTTTTACTTAGCAACCACTTCACTTAACAACCAAATTGCCAGTCCCAGTTATGGTTGCAAAACAGGATTACCTATATCTAGATATGTGTGCCTATCCAGCAACGTTAGTACAATCGTCATCAGCACCAGTACACCTATAATACCTGATTGTAAGAATTAATTCCCCCAAGGGTTTGGGGGAGACATCAATCTCAAAAGGAGACTGATTTGAAAAGCAAGATAGGAGAAGACAGTGGCGAAAACTTTGTCTAGGTTTTTTCCTTCTGATCAACCATCCCACTGCACTGCTTTACAACTTTTTTTTTAAAAAAGCACAAACTAAAATGGGATTGAAGTTATAGTTTGCCTCAGAAGCAGGCAGTCATACACACCAGCACTGTCAGCAGAAGCAGAAGCACTAATAGGTGGCTCCCTTGCAGCGATTCCTATTTTTTTTCCTGCCTGCCATGACCTTTTTCTGATAGTCATGAGCTCTAGAAAAGCTCCCTCAATGGCTCCTGTATTCTTTAAATGCCTGCTGCTTTGCTCCAAATCCCTACCTTTCAGATGACCCTTCCCAGCCTGAACCAGTAACAATGGGACCATAACTGGCTCCTGGTTCCTGTCCTGGTCCAGGCAGGAAAACTGGAAAGATAACACTCCAGTTGTAAGAGGCAAGAGAGGCCATCAGTCATAGTGCTGTACAGAACCCTTGAAGCAGCAGTCCAGGAAACAAGTATATTTCATTCCATTTCAAGTGCTCTGAAACAAAAGAATCTTCTGTTCTGTGGTCAGAATAAAATGTTTGAAATATGTAGGTTGTGATCTGAGTGCAGAGCCCTTAAAGGAATTATTTTGAGTGTGAAACTATATATATTTGAACTGCTTTGGACTCCTATGTTTTCAGAATGTTTGTTTCAGGCGATTTGAAAAAAGTCGTTCTAATAACATGGGGGTAATTGTTTTTCAAGTAATGGTTATACACACTATAATTCTTCAATTTATCTGACTTAGAAGGGCAGAGTAGATACTACTACTATTTTACATATATAATTACCTAAAACATGGAGGCTAAATAACTACTTAAGGGTTTACAGATATCCCTTACAGTTTATATTTCAGTATTAACAAATTTCAGGGCTATGTCACAAAAGGCTTGTAAAACTCTAGTTCCAACATAGCGTGATTTCTGTTGCGTTAAACCAAAGGTCATCTTGTTTGGCATTAGTCGCACATTTCTACCATCCCCAGCTTAGAAATATAAATTCTCAATTAAAAATTTCACATTAATATGTGAAGTGCAGCTTATACTTACGGCAAAAGTCCATTGATTACATTGTACATAAAAGGAGCTACAAGAATAATATTGGTATTTTATAATCTTAATGTGATTTTTTGGATGCTTAGGGACTTAGTTGCCTATGCTATATGAGGCATTTTTTTCTCTTATGTGTAGTTAGGCAGATTTCTTGCCACTTCACAGTATTTGCAGGGTTGTTTCTACTTAATCTGAAAAACAACTCTTTAGGTTTTTTTTCTAACAGTTTTAATTCAGAGCCATCAAGGCAGATGCTTCTCCCATATAGTTTACCTCAGTTGTTATTGCTAAAATATCAACTAAATTGCTTGTAAAGTTGTGTGTACTAACCTCCTAGAGGAAAAGAAATGTGATTGTGGAAAAATAGAACACAAAAAGGTTTTTAAGCTTCTTTAATCAAAGGCATTGCTATGAGAACGACAGCATCTAAACAAAGCAAGCCTACATAATCCCTGAGGTTCCTGGCATAGAAGAAGCTGTACCTTAGAAAATCTAGTTCAGAATTAGCTCTTTGTGATATTTGGCAAGAGAGGAATCAGAATTGCCATTTGTTGAAGGTAAGATTTCCCAAGGCACTAATGCAAAATCCATTAGCACCAATTACAGCTGCTCAAACCCTGTTGATACTGAAGGGTTAACTTTTTATCCTTTTCTGTTCATATTTGGATGGCATCTTTGGACGAGTATAATCCTGGTGTTAGGCTTTCCTTCATTTTCTTTCAACTATAACCCATTCTGATTGCCTGCACACTGTATGCCATTCTTTGCATTCAGATGAGACTAATTAGTGAAACTTTTTATAAAAAGAGAGGGATTCTTTCATCTCCCAACTGAATTTTGAATCTGAGCCAACAGGTTCTAGGCTGTATCTTGGCAACACAGAGACTACTTGTATCTGGCATAAAAACTACCCTTACTGTGGGGAGTGGGGGGGACAGGGAAATGTCCTGACAGTTATATCACAGTAATGAGAGAAGGGAACTGAGGCTTTGTTAGTATTTTGGATGAGAAAGAGTCTGAGAATAGGCTTGCTACCATCATTAATTTTGGTGAACTTTTTTCTATATGTGTACTTGCACCATGGTTTCTGCTGTGCTTCTGGTGGGATGAAAATATCAATACTGTAATCTCACACTACAGCATCATTGACAAATAGCCACCCAGCCTCTGATTACAACTCTTTAGCATCATTTGTTGAGGCTCTCTTCCTCTTTAATACAGTAGTTCTTACTATTATGAATTGCTTCCTAATGTTTTGCTAGATCTGCTTCATTGCAATTTCTACCCACTGATTCTAGTCCTGTCCTCTGAAACTGCAGAAGCAAATTAGCATCTTAGAGACAAGATACCTGGACTTATCCACATCTTTCCAAGAGTCTTCATTGGGCTTGGTTTCCAGGCAGCTCATCATGGTTCCTCTTTGTGGACATGTTTCAGTTTATCAGTATCTTTCTTACAATGTGGAAAATTTGACATAATTTCTCTAACAGAAACCCGATTAACAAATTACAGTTGAATAACTGTTTCCCATGAAATACAGTCTATGATTGCACTAGAAACCAGGAGACTGAGAGTTCTAGTCCTGCCTTAGGCATGAAAGCCAGCTGGGTGACCTTGGGCCAGTCACCCTCTCTCAGCCCAACTGACCTCACAGGGTTGTTGTTGTGGGGAAAATAGGAGGAGGAAGGAGTATTAGGTATGTTCGCTGCCTTGAGTTATTTATAAAAATAATAAAGGCAGTATAGAAAATAAATTAATTAATTAATGATAAAAAATAATACCCTATTCACCTTATGCTCTATTTAGAATACCCCTAATCCTTTTTATGTCTACAGGTAGACCTCAATTAATGAGAGTAATTGGGACCAGAATTTCCATTGCTAAGTGATGCGGTCATAAAGTGTGACATCATTTGTCTGTGCCACATAGTGGCAACAATTCCAGCACTCCCACTTCCCATTGTTAAGCGAATCCCAAGATGTTATTAAGTGTGACATCATGTGGTCACCATTTGCAACCTCCTGCTGGGTTCCCCATTGACTGCTTGTCAAAAGCCAGCAGTGAAGGTCACAAATGGCGATCACTTGACCACAAGACACCATGACAACTGGACCTTTGAGGACTGATCGTTAAGCGAGGACCACCTGTACTGCCAATTCAAGACCCCATGCTATATTTATTCATTTAATTCATTTATTTATTAAATCAGTTTATATGGCTGCCCAACTCATGAATGCAACTATAGTCCACTTTCCATTTTTAATTTTTGGTAGCTCAATTAAAGCTCCATTAGCTTCAGCTTATTGTTCCAACCTATCAATATCATTCTGAGTCATATGTCTGTTTTCTGTATGGTTAGCTCATCCTCCTGACTTAAGGACAGCTGCAGATTCAGTAGCCACAGAATTTACTCCCTCATCAAAGTCACTTAGCTGACCAGATAATGAAATTTCAGACACTTTGGAATGGCCCTGTACTCTGTTAAAGGAACAATACTGAGGATGGCAGTGGTCCTTTATTGGTGCCAGCTGTATCTGTACCTTCTGAAGGAAAATCTGACAATAGTGTCTCATTTTAGTGCCCTAAGACTGGAGTACTCTATATACCTTATTTGGAATTGCTTTGGAAATTTAACCAGAACCTTAGGCCACAGCTTGAAGAATGTAGAATGTTTCCCCTTAGATTCTCAGCTGACATACATACGTTCTTTTTGGACTATTCAATTCTATGCCTCATTCCCCCACAAAAATCAGTTCTTTGGGGAAGGGAGATTTTTTCCCCCCCTAAATATTGTTTGCAGAGAGCCTGTTTGGTGCAGTGGTTCAGGCATCAGGCTAGAAACCAGGCGACCATGAGTTCTAGTCCTTCCTTAGGCACAAAGCCAGCTGGGTGACATTGGGCCAGTCATTCTCTCTCAGCCCTAGGAAGGAGGCAATGACAAACCACTTCTGAAAAACCTTGCAAAGAAAACCGCAGGGATTCAGCCAGGCAGTTACCAGGAGTCAAAACAAACAAACAAACAAACCCTGACTCAACCTGTTTTAAGCCAGCAAATACTGTTATTTTAGCTGCACAAAGATTTATTTTTGAAGAGTAAAGGTATTTTGATGATGCTCGGAACATTTTGGCACTTCAACTTTCCTGGGCTTTTGCAGCTGCCTGCTAGGAAAAGACAGCTTTGGTGTAAGGAGTTGACACCCCATACACCCTGAAAAATGTTTCACCAAAAGTGCTACATTTACTCTTGTATTGAAGCTGCCATCTTAGTACAGAATTAGAATCCTATAAAATTGTAAGATACTTCTGTCATTTGTACAATTGGTTGGGTTCATAGGAAGCATTTTAACATATGGAAGAAATTACAGTAATATGAAACAGCAGAAACTAGCTAAACATTTGCCTTATTTAAATGTTTAGCTAGTTTCTGCTGTTTCATGTTAGGAGGCTACTACATAAAGTGAGGATTTTTGGAGTAAAATCTGCTCAAGGGGACTACATGGCATATCTGTTTTGCTTTTGTGGGGGAACAACAGAGAGTAAATATAGATGCCTTCTTGGATGTTTTTTTAATTTCCAAGTCTGGCCTACAGTCTTGTGATTTTCTGGTGTTATCCTATCCAAGTATTAACCAAGTCTGATCCTGCTTAGCTTTCAAGATCAGCCAGTGTTGGCTAGGTACCACCACCTGAGCTGGGTGGCTCTCATTTATCTCTAGATATGGTAAGGTTTAAAATAATTACAACTTTGTTCATGTTATTATGATTGTTCCTTCTTAGTGGATCTAGCACAACTGTTTAAACTGGCAGCAGTTCTTCCAGTTTTCAGACACAAATCTTAATCTAAGACCATCAGAAGATGCGAGGATTGGCCATAGGAACAGTTATAAAGCATTCTCTTCCATTGAGCTATAGCTTTCCCATAGCAGATGTTCTGAATTCTTAGTATAACTATTTAAATGCTAATACTCTATATAAAGAGAGCCAGTTTGATGTAGTGGTTGAAGGTACTGAGCTAGAATCCATGAGACTAAATTCTGGTCCACCGGGTGATTCACATTACTTAGATCTCAGCCACCTAGAGGCATTCAGAAGAAATTTCTGCAATGCATGGATTCTACCACATACTTTTACTTCTATTTCTATACTGCCTTTCATTCAAAACTTTTCTCCTTCAGGAGATGAGTATGATGTTTGTGCCATTTGTCTGGATGAGTATGAGGATGGAGATAAACTCAGAATTCTTCCTTGTTCTCATGGTAAGTCGCTACATCTGTTACTTATTGAATTCTTGCTTTGGCGAGGGAAAGAGGTAAGAAAGCAAATGTTGTATATTTGTAAATGCAGCTCTTTTTGTTAGACTAAACTAATAAGCCTGGGTCCTCCAGAATTGTTGTGATTACATCTCCCAGAATTCCCAGCCATCTTGGTCAAAGACACATAATGAGATGTATTACTGTTATAACAAGAACGATTTGTAATGTAATGGTAGGAGAGAAGAAAACTATTCCTATATTTGTACGAATTTCGACAGTGTTATCTGGCTGCTAGGTTTGATCTTAGTATTTGGATTGAAACAGTTGAATTTTAAGTGTTAAATAACAATATGGCTGCATCTAAATTCATATTTCTAAAAAATATGTACTGGCTGACAGTTTGTAACTTCTAAAAGGGATTAACAGAATGGCTGGATTAATTAGACATTGTCTGATGCGGCAGGTCAGCAGCATTTCTTGCCTTCTCAAAACTGTTACGTTATTTCCAGTTTGCATTTTGAAATGATAATCCAAGGAGATCTAGTCATGTGTTATTTGAAAGTATAGATCAATAGCTTGCTTGCAGCTAAAACCTGACACTGCTTGTAGCTAAATAATTTGCTGTAGTGGATTCTGTGTTGTTCACTATCTGTAAATTCCACTATTCTAGCTTTCCACAAACACAGAATTTTGTTGAGCTTAATTTCTTATAATAGCTGAAGTTCGCATATAAATTAGTGCAAGGTGTTTGATTACAGATTTAGGTAAGACCAGGTTCACTTTTACTGTTTGTACTGCATCTTAAGGTTGTAGGCATTATAATAGATATTTTCCACTATCACCTGAAAATGCAGGAATATTCAATGGGAGCAACATCATTTCACATTTCTTAAATTTAGCAGTGACATTACATTGGCTGCTGCTCTGCCGCAGAGGATGTCTGAGCAAGCAAGCACTTCCTTTAAAAAAAAAATACTACAAGTAGCATCTGTGGGTTCTTGAGAAGTGGACTAGCTTCTGTAGAAAAAATGGTATGAAGATGGGTAGGGCAGAGTGCCTTGTGTGTTGTCATAAAACACATGTAAAATTAACCCAAGCTGCCTATAAGTGACCATTTCCCCCAGCCTCCTTTAAATACACCTCTCTCTCTCTCTCTTTTTTCCTGGCAGCCTACCATTGCAAATGTGTGGATCCTTGGCTGACTAAAACGAAGAAAACATGTCCTGTCTGTAAACAGAAAGTAGTTCCTTCTCAGGGAGACTCTGATTCTGAAACAGACAGTAGTCAGGAGGAGAATGAAGTCTCTGAAAATACCCCTTTGCTTAGGCCAATTGCTTCAGTTAGCACTCAGTCCTTTGGCGCATTATCAGAGTCTTACTCTCATCCAAATATGACAGAGTCTTCAGACTATGAGGAGGAGGAGGAGGAGGAGGAGGAGGAAAATGAAGATACTGACAGTAGCGATGCAGAGAACGGAGTGACTGAAGAAAGCATAATAGTCCAGCTACAGCCCAATGATGAACAGGATTACAGAGCAGCAGATACTGTTTGAACTGCAAAGTGAGCAGTGTTACACAAACTCCTCCCCCCAGAGACCTCTAATCTTATGTACCTGTACGTAAGAGAAGTGCATTGCAGCCCTTCCATTGCTTCACTAGAAGCAACTGTTCATATAGCATTCTATATAGTTTAATCTCATTACAGTTTTTTTCTGTTGTTCATTCCTCTTTTGAAGACAAGCATTTTAACGGGACCTCACGATGGTAGTAACGGGGTTTCCACCACTAGAGATAATGCACCTCCCCCAAAAAGGTTACATCAGCATCTTGTTAAAATGAAGTTGAACCAAGAGAGTATGTATATTTTCCCTGCTACGAGGGTGTAAGCAGTGAATTATTCAGTTATTTATTAAATGTATGGTAATGCTACCCTAAACAGCCAGCCAGCCAAAAAAAAAAAAAAAAATACATGGGTGTGTCTGTGAAGGCTTTCCCTAGAAGAACCAGCACCTTTTAAAGAACAAGCTATGCTTGTTCTGTATTCATCTGTCGAGTATTTCCCAATAAAGAGGAATTGGGTCTTTGAGCTCTATAGAGAAGGAATTTGACTGCCTTTTACATTATCCTATTGTGCTTGCCAGGACCAGGTAAAGAAATCTCAACGTGACTTAGCTTAACCCATCTCTAAGGAGATAAACAGGATAACCCACATTCATTGGCACACTTTGCTAATACTCTTTCTTCAGACAGGGATTGGGACCAGTGCAGAAAGAGAACCTCAAAGCGTACCACCTACTAGAGCATTTAATTCTGTGTATGCCATACTTGAAAACAATTTTGTGTGCAGTACTGATTCACAAATGTTTATCTTGTAATAAGAACATTTGAAACTACATTAGCTTGCTAAAACTATGCACACAAAGAAAGCAAACTAAGTATTGAATTTGAAAATGAGTGCTCATAGCTATTTAACAGGATTCGACTTACAGTGTATCATGAAAAGGATTATATAGAAGTGTAACTATGTAAAAAAGAAAAAGTAGCCATGCTTCTGTATAGTCAAGCTACAGGGATTTTTTTATATGGCCTTGTACAGGAAAGTTTGAAAGGATGTTAATAAACAGTTTTCCACTTTAATAGCTGTTTTGCCAGTACGTGTGGATCTACATTAAAACAGACTCTGTGAATTCCTTTATCCTTCATAAAACGGTAATACTCCTTTCCTGCACTACTGGTGTTTAGGCAGGTTTCCAGAAATTTTAATTAGCAGCTCTTACTGTGCTTTTTTATTGTAAAATAAACAACAAACAAATAGCATTCTCTTTATAGAAGAAGCTGCATCTGAGTGGGACCTGTGAGCTAGCATGATAGTGGTAAGCTTTGGGAAACACTTGCTTATGCATGCAACATATTAGTTTCTTCAATGCAGCAGTTGAGCCACAGACCTGAGCACTTACATTGAGTTTTCCATATATATTAACCTCCATTGCAACAAATATATTTCAGGATAAAGTCGTCTTAAGAATTTCCTTTGGAAGCCTCTCTGAGTTAAGTAAGAAATATCTTCTCTTTCACATATAGCCAAAGCTGCTCATAGTTTTACCTAATGTGCTAAATAGATTCAAGAAAGTGAACAAGAGGGGGGGAAATCATAAATTATTTTATAAATTACTTCAACTTTCACATTAGGATTTGTACAATTAACCCTTCACTGTGACTCTAATTTAAGAACTGCTGATACATCTGTCCATCAGCATAGAAAGGAAGGTGTTTCTGGTGGATGAATTACAGGAAGTTGTAAAGGTCATTACATATAACTGGAGGACATAAATGTGTTATATTATAGCTCCTTCCATTTGTACATTCATATATATACACATACCAGTACTCTGCTAGTATATGCATATATGCTAACATACTAACTGAAGCCTCCAATTCTTTAATTCCACAGAACCCCTATTCATGTGAGATACTATCTAAAGATTGAAATTTTTAAATTACGTCTCTAAAATGTGCAACGCCATTTATGTATTGCCTATCAGCAGACAACTTTAGAATTAGCAAATACCTATTTGCATCTGTTTTGCAAGCTATTCAATTCACCCTCTGAAAATTAATGACTTTTTCCCTTTGTAAACAGTAACTGTTCAACACTTTCATACTTTAAGAAGTCTGTGCATTGCCATTTGTCTGAAACAAAAGTTCCTCTATTGACCTTATGACTCTTAAACTTGATGTTTTTCTTTTTTAATAGACTTTCAAATATTCATCCTAAAAAGGCTTTTTTTAAAAAGAACGATGTTATTTACTCAAAGAACATGGCAGGCATTCAAAATTACTATTTGACAAGCTGCTTGGAATCCTGAGGCATCCTAACATTATTAGGCAAGAGAGTGAAGTTGGCAGTCAAGTTTTCATCCAACTGACAGATACCCTTATGTATTTGTACACACAGTTAAACTATTATCCACGGATATAAAAGGGCTTCAAAGCATAGACAGTTTACCCATAGTGTATAAACACTTTAGTCACTGTATGAAATTAGGAAAAAAACACGAAGAGATTAATTGGATTATTTAAAGGGTTAGTATTTTAGTGGGAAAGGAGCAGTAATCCTGTAGATATTAAACATAAAAATAACAGTATAGCACATTTATAGAACTGCTTTGTGAAATACAGCATGATGTCTGGTGGAAACAGTATGGTTTTATTCAAGGAGGCAATAAGGGGCTGGAGAGGGGATAGGAGGAAACTGCTGTATTCCAATGTGATTTACTGAATTAAAATAAGCAACGCCAAGCTTTAGACAACTTTTATTTAGATTACAAGCCCTAATGAATTATTGTTTTGCCAGGAAAATAAAGGAAGGACTTTGAGCAATACGGTGTAGCCATATGGTGCCTGGTGAACTACAGGATGCTTTACATCACTGACAGGGTAAAGCCCTATTTTTGTCTTTTGAGGAGTTTAATAGCGGGAGTGGGAAGCCTCTGGGAGATAACTGCCATTTCCTTTCTTAAATATCTTTGATTTAGAGCTTTTGAGGATGTTTAAAGGTGGAAGTGTAAACCATTTGCTTCCTAGAAGTCTCCTCCTCCTATTCCCACTCCTTATTTTGGAACAAATGAATGCTTACAAAATATCAGGCTGCATGTGATCCATGGGCTGTCCACCGTAATACCTGGAATCTTCTCTAATTGTAATATAATCTTAAAGCCACCAAGTTACCTACCAGGAATCAATAAAAATTGAGAGGTGGTATTTGGGATTGCATAAAAACATTGGAAGGGTGATAATCCTAGAAACCAAGGTCTTCCACTGAAGCTGGATAGTGAGTTTTCAAGCGAGACGAAAATGTAAACTTCAGAGTACAACTATACTAATCAAGATGCAGTGATAGCTCTAAATTTGGATCTCTAGCAACTATTTTCTGATTACTGTATTGATCAAACTGGTTGAGTTTCAATTCAATGCAGAGCAAAAGCAGCATTGCCATAATATTGAATACAAATTACTTTCCCCTCCCAAACCTGCTCAAAAACATGATCAATATTTATTAAAGAACCTTCAGAGAAGGAATTACTCAAGGAAAAACTCATCAGGATTGCGTAATTAAATTTATACTGACCCTAATAGAAAAATTTAGCATAAGTATAGGACATTTATTCTGTTAATAGCAAAGCAAAACCTTCAAGCCACTTGAAATGGTCACAAAAATAGCCCACATCCCCATTTTAAAAAAAATCTGTGGTATATTGCAAAGGTATTATATCTAAGCCAAACTGACCACAAATATAAATTTCACAGTAATATTTGGAACAACTTGCTTCTAGAAATTTATCTTGAAATGACAGGCAGAATTTGAAGAATTTGAAGAAATTCCCGAGAAATTATTGCTGTGTCATTGTGGCTGCCATATTTAGTATTATTCCCTTGACAAACAACTCATAAATACAAGCTGGAATGGGTCAAAAGTTCATCTCCCTTTCTCTTCAAAGAAAGGTAAATTTTTAAAATTACGAATGTGATCCTATAGTCACTTTTGGGATATAGGCTTCCCATTTCAGCAAAGGGGAAGTATGCAGCAAAGGTCTTCCCTTAATTAGAAGCAAAAAACTCCAATGTTCTGGGTGCCCAATGAACAGTAAGAACTGAAGATTGCATGACAAGAGGCAAATCTAAAGATCATCTATCCCTTCCCTGGATTCCCAGACACTGAGCAGTGGAGCTGGAGCTATTTTCTCAGTGGCATCAATGGGAGGAAAATTTGAACTGGAAACTGAAGAGTAAAGTAAGTTTTTCAAGTGATGCCAATTATAAGGCACATGAATTTAAAAATAGAAATGATGGTTGGCTTATTTTTAATATGCAAACCCAGTTTAGTGACACCATGTAGCTGATCTTGAAAGCTAAGCAAGGTCAAAACTGGTTACTACCTAGATGAGAGTGAGATGATGAGAAAGTATTAGGGCTGTAGGCTAGTCTGAGAAGTAAAAAAAATCTAAGAGGAAGACAACAGCAAACCATTTTGTGTGAACATCAGATATTACTCTATTAAAAACTAACTCCTAGTTTTATGACTACCTTCCAAATGTTGTGGCAATTTTCCTAGACCTCCTTTAACACATAATTCAGTATTCCATAGACTACAAATCTTGGATTATAACATAGCAATCTTGGATTATAAAATGCCACATACCTGTGTTCAAGGCTAAGAAACATAGGTTTATGGTGGTCCTCTGTTCTGGAACAGCAACAATTTTCATGTTAATGCAGGCGGCCACTCAGTGGTCTGCTGCAGTCTTCACGCATTCACACGCTACAGCCTGTTCATTACATCAGCCACATACCTTGAGTACCATTAACTGGCAAGTACCCACTTGCTATCACCTCTTCACGCCTGTCAGCTGGCCTGCTTCCCTGCATGCACCCTGACCACTGGTTCACAAGAATGGATCAGTGGCTGAAAACTAGAAACAATGGATTAGAGCCAGTTTTTCAAGAGCTTACCTAATTATATTATGACCATGTGTAGTTTTTATTCTCCTTTCCAAACTGTTAATTGACTCTTGTGTAACAAAAGAATTGAAACACTACTTGTCTAAGCAATTTAAGGAACAAAGGAAAATCAATAGAATTTTATGTCAAGAATAGCATCCTTTGGGCAGGAATAGAAAGTGAGTGCTATACTTGCAGTTGGCACTCTTGAACAGTAACACAAGCTTTTTAAAAATAGTTGCAGGCTATTAGTTTTGCTGCAAAGCAGTTCCCTTACAGAATTTAAGCCTTGCTAGTATAAGTCTGCTTCAAGTTTTACTGCTGAAAACTAATGAATATGCACAGGTAATCTTTACAGTCCTGAACTTTTAAGAGTGCTATATTCAAAATTCTGTTATTTCCATTATGACCAATGAGTTGCTCTAAACTATGAGCCAAGACCCAGGAAAGTACATAGCATTTTAACTGATGGGGTAGATAAGTCATCACAAGGGCAATGAAGAAAAAAAGCAACATAACACACTAACTCATACTTTATTTGGTTGGAATAAATTTATTTCATCTGTCTGTAAACAAGGTGTTTAATAGTTATGGCATTTTTTGAAATGCATATTAAATCAGATGAGTTAGACTGTATCCCAGATGTAACAAAGTGCAGGGAAATAAATGAACAAATCAGCAACAAGAATTTGTTTAAGTCTGTACATTATCCACAAGGCTCAAACAATAGAAGCAAATACTAGAGTGTCCCTAAAGTAGTGCCATTCAGAAGAAGCCATTCTTGTAGTTAAAATCCATCTCACAATAGCAACAGATCAATTTTTTAAACATTAGTATGGCACAGAATACATAATAAAAATTTATCACAAGACAGCCAACTCAGTTATTCCAACCAAGACCATCTCTCATTATCTCTTGTATACAGAGTTCTGCAGTTCTTTTAAATGGACATACATGTTAGTACCGTGCTCAAACTGACAATTTGGTTACACATGTTTCAGATGACTAGTGCACAAGGCAATTTACTTCACAATTTCTGCAGCTAGGGCATGACAGGCCAAATGAAAATTAGATCTGAAATGTTATTTGGACTGTTTTATTTTAAAACTACCAACCTTCAAAACATACACTGGTATCAAAGCATCAAGTCTTAATTTTCCTGTCAATGTTCCAACAGACTGATGCCGCTTGTATAACCAAAGGTGGCAGTTTGCTGACAGTGACACTGCAGTATCATATAAAACCCAAGCTGCAAATCAAAATTGGTCCTATGAAAAAAATGAAACTGGACACACTCCAGATGGTTACACTGGGATATCTAAAGTCCATGATGGCAGCCTTTTTACAGTTCAACTACAGAACAGGAGCTGGCAAAAAAAGTTACGTGCCTGAGCTATTGTGGTGATGGAATGTCCCTGGGGATTCATTCAAGATGGTGATGATGGTTAGGTGATGGGAGAAGTGCATCGGCACCTTTTCATAGTTTTGCAGTTACCCTTTTAAAAGCAGGATGTGCTTCAGACATCATGAAGAATTTGCAAGTCTACACAGAAGAGCAACAACAAAACTAGAGCAACAATTTTAACAGCTTTCAAGCAGCAAGTTGGTTAAACAAACCAGGCACTGTATTTTAAAAAATGTATTTATAGATAGAAGATGGTAGCAAAGAAACAGAAAAGAAGTGGATGAGGACAAGGGGGAAGAAAGTAGAGATATGCATGCACTTCACCCCTCCCAACCATGCTCTACAAAGGAAGACTAATGAGCTGTGTAAATGCTCAAAGTGCTGGAGAGGCATTGATCAATCTTGATTGTACAATCGGCACCTTTATTTCACTTCATTTAAATTGGTTTAGTTCTCAATGTCACATTAATCGCTAAGACAAAGCAAAGTCTGGACTTAGCATGATTTTCTTCCCAAGGCTTCAATGTATCATGCATATCATCTGTTTGCAATAGATGGTGCCAGATACAGAATATGGATACAACAGTGATTAACATACCAACAAAAAGAGTAACTGAAGTCATGACATAAGGGAAAAGATGTGTAAATAAATCGCCATCTGTAGGCTGGTAGTACGGTGAACACAAGAGGGTTGTGATGAGAGTTGCTATGTGAATGGGGAGAGGTTGCTTAGATATCAAACCTCTGCAGGTATAAAGCCAGTTCATTAGCTTTCTTATTGAGTGTCCCTCTTTGGACAGTTTCTCTTTCCCATAACCATAACCAATGCTGGAGTACACAAGGAAACGATGAACAGAAATAAAGAAAGAATAACACCTTTCCCCACCAACAGAGGGATACAAAGGAGACACAGGTTCATTCCCCATCACCCTGCATTGCTAATAAAGTTTCCACAATGTAGCTTAGTGTCAGGAAAGTTTAATAGCAATTTTCCCTAATACTTAACAGTCTGCCTAGCAACTAGAACCCAGAGTCTCTCAAGTATTTTGCCATTGAGTATGCCTTCTTATTCAATCCGCCTCCATGGACCCCTTCTTTGCCCATTACAAAGACCAAGACTGAAAGAGAAGAGGGGGAAAAAAATTACAAAAAGAGCGTTAGAAAGAAATGATTTCAAGTTTTATTTAAGCACTGAAATAAGAATATTCAGAAAGTTCACATTAGAACAATCAATTACATAGGATTACTCTTTGTTTTGAACATTTCTTTTTTAAAATCAAAGTTTTAATAAGAAAAAGTGTTTCCAGAAAGATAAACTAATGTCTGCTCAATGTCGGATATTTCATAAGGTTCTTGTGGGATAAGAAACCTCAAGAATTATCTTGCAAATAAATAGAGCAGCATATTTATGACATGGGAATTATAGCTGAACTAACTACAATAAACTCTTTATATCAAACCACTTGGTTCAAACATGTTCAGAACTATTTGCAGTATAAAAGTAATTCAGAAGAGCATAGTTCTGAAATATTTAGAAATGTATCTGTATGTATGTTCTCCTGTATGCCAGCAGATGTCACTAAAATATATAGCAATTCTGTACTCAAGATAACCCTATGTTCTCACTGCAAGTGAATGTCCATGTAGAGATTACTTCTACAAACTGTATACTTTAAAGTCTCAACGCTGGTTAAGATGCTGGACTTGTGAACCATATTCAAGCCCACATCTAAACAGAGATTGACAATTGGCCAGTTGCTCTCTTAGCCTAGCCTACCCTACCCTAGAAGACTGTTGTTTGCAGGAAAAAGTTGGACACCCGCCCCCAGAATCTTGAACTTCCAGAGAAATGGCAGGATATAAATTTAGTGAATAAATAGTAAGCATATCTTTCAGTATACATTTCTTATTTATGTTAGAAATATAATCAATCAGTGTTTGGATTGGCTTTTTGAACTCTGGAGCCAAAAGTAATACCTACTCCAAATTCAGAAAATGATTTAATGGAGTACCTGTGAGCTTAAAAGTCTGTAAACTACTTAAATGAACAGTTAGATGGTTCAGGATGCCCTTGCCCTCTAATACCACATGCTTATGCCCCAAAATTAAAAAAATTAGGTTGTCTTTTTGAAAGTAATTAATTTAGCCAATTCATTTATATTCTTGATATCTAGCCTTAATAGTGTGAGCCTTGCACTACAATGTGGACAAAGCAGTTTTATGAACAAATTTTATTGGACATAAACTGAAATTAATTATTGCCTGAATATTTCCTACTATTTAACAAAACAGCCAATCAAACAGTAGTGGAAGTGAAAGCTTACCTCGTCCAGCTCTGCCTACAGCAACATTATATGTTGGTTCGCCACCTTGGCTCTTTGTCCTGATGTCCATTGTACAGTCACCATCCACATAGAGGCTATCTCTGATCACAGAACACTTCTTTGCACCAAGGGTCAGACCATTGGTAAAAAAACCCTCGCGGTCTTTTCCTACAATCATATCTATTTCTATAGGCTGTCAAAGAGAGAAATCCAGAATTTTAGTTGAAGCTTTCATGTTGCACACTGAAGAATCTATGTAGGAACTGCACATGACCTAAAAGCACCCTCCCCAGCAATCTAACATAAAGGGGTAAATCTGAATTCAAGGGATTGTTGTTTAACTATGGGCCCACAGCCTTTTCTAGGCAGAAAGCACACTTTGATTTTGAGTGGCATGCCAAGGGGTGCACTCTAAAAAGGTGAGCCCAGAACAAAAATTTAAATAAATGACGCGTAATTTAAAATAACTTAACATTAAATTTACTTAATTTATTATGTGTTTTCAATAATTCTCTTTAGTCAATTTAAAAATAACAAGTTGATGCCAACTTTTGGAGGGGCTCTAAAGGTTGCATCCAAGCCTTTCACAGATGCATGAAATTCTTGGGGTTCAAGCCATGTACTTTTGCTTGGAAGTCTACTGTGTTACTTGAAAAAAGTAATTTTGAGTGCTAACAGAAAAATATCCAGGTTAAGGGACTATTTAAAAAAAAAAATCAAGGAAAGTATATATGAACAGGCACTACCTTTAGAATAAGCATATATCTGAGACGGTGAACTAAACCATTAACAGCTTTATGCTGACCACAAACCCTCTTAGGTGTAATGTAGCTAGAGCTTCAAGGCATAAATAGTATATATAAATATACTAGCAGAAGTATTACTGGATGTCTAAAACCTACCTCTCTAGATAAGATCTACCACCTAGCTGGCATTGCCCCGCCTGCTGTCCGTAGAGAAGCAGCAGCATATAGAGAGAGGCTTAAATCATCAATATCAAAACAACACCCTCTGTATGGCCTACAACCAGCTCCTCAGAGATTAAAATCCAGGAAAAGTTTCCTTAGGTCAATGAAAGATTTTGATCAATTTAAAAGTAGAGTGGACCTATGGAAAGCTACAAAGAGCCAACACTGGATGGAACCAACAGAGGAGCTGGCACCTGGGTCTGTTGAAAGTTGGGAAGTATGGAAATCATTGAACAGACTGCGCACGGGCATAACTAGATCCAGAGATACTCTGAACAAATGGGGCTATCCGGTGGCCTCTGCCCTTTGTGACTGTGGAAACATGCAGACAACAATACATACGTACACTTGTTCTTTGTGCCCTATCAATGCACATTTGAGGACCTCATGACAGTGCAACAGAACACAACGTTGTCAGTTTCTGGGCAAGATCTGTTTAACTTCTATATATTTTAACTTCTATATTTTATATTTTAAATTCTATGTTTACAGTATGCCTTATTTTAATTCTGATGCTTCTGACACAAATAAAAATAAAATACTGAACAGGGACAAAATGCAGAATATAATTATTTATATCTAGAGCTTTTGGGGAGCTTTAGGGATTCTTAAACCAGGTTTCTGAAAGTAAGATACACAGGGTTATTACTGCCAACACTGCAAATTTCTGCTCTTTCCCAAACATAATATATTTCAGCAACTCCAAGGCTACTGAGATTGTTCACAGACAAAAATGGATAGACTTTCAGAACTCCCAGGAATTGGATAGCTATACAAAGCTATACAAGCAGGGGGGAAATGAAGCAACAAACACAGCCTGTTTTAACAGCTGGAAATAGAAGAAGCAGGCTGTTTACAAATCAGCCTTTTTTCTCTAAGCCAAGTCCAGCGTTTTGTTCAAACAGTACAGGGAACAACAATAGGAAGAGGCAGCTCAGGTAGAAAATGTGTTCCCCACACATTTTCCACTGGAAGGCGTCTCCTTCCAATGGAACTGCAGAGTCATAGCAGGCCCTAGTCATTTCCAAGTGCAGGCCAGGAGTCTACCTCTCATGATCACCATCTCAACACTAGAGAAAGACTAGCTCAGCAGCCACCAAGGGCACTGCTTTTTAAACCCATCCTATACCTGCTGCAGATAAGGCAATGCTTAAGCCTCATCCTAACACTGCTGGTACCTGGAGCAGAACCCTCAGCATTCTTTCCAAGAACAGATGTTTAACAAAAGGGGAAAACATCTTTCAACAGTCTGTTTTTCAATTCAAAGTATGCTTGCACAGATAGGCAAGTAGCTAGCCAAAATGGCATTCTGGAGAAGAAGAACCAGCCCATTATCAGGACTGTAATGGAAGATCAAATTGCACATCAAATGCATTGGCAGGAAAAGACGAAGATTATGTGTACAATACTTTGATACTGTCAATAATTAATTGCAGTACTTCAGCCTGCTAACACCGGCTGGTCAGCACACAGTATGGAACCTTCGTAGAGGGATCATCCCTCTTCTTTATATGGTCTACTTCCGTAGGCCAGGGCACTTTTGGATAAGTTTGAAACCCAGGATGGGGGAGAGAGAAGGAAGGGACGAGAAAACGAAGACTGCAGTGCAGGAACCGAGGTGATTAATATCTCGGGAGAGGAGTGAGAAAAGGAGGGGTTAAAAAAAAAATCAGCGGCAATGCGCCATCTTGGAGGCGAAAAAACCTGGAGCAACTGGCGAGGAACGGATTCACAAAAGCCTCCTACGCTGCATTCGCAAATCCCTCCCCAACAGCGCGAACCAGACTAAGGGATTCCTACGCTAAACTCCCTCTGAATCATCCGCGCGCGCCCGCCCTTTCCAGGGTCCGGCCTTTTTCCTCTTCCTCCTCCCGCTCTGTTGCCGGGCATGACTTAGTCCAATGCTGGTAGTAAAGCAGCCCCCGCACTCTAGCGTACAAAATGCCCCCCCCCAGAAGAACTGGGATATTTCTACCTCCACCTGGTTCCACGTGCACCTGAAACCTGGGGCGAAACGCCAACGCCTCCATCGGCAGCTTTCCCCAACCTCCCAGTCTGGAGCCCTTTATCCCCCGCCTCAAGTCACGACTTGGGACCCGGAGCCCCAACCAAAGAAAGGCGCCCCCCTCCAGGGCCCAGCTCTCGCGGGCTACTTTCTTCCCCGAGGAGGCTTCCCCTTAAAGCCCATAAGCCGGGCGGGGGCGCGGGAGGGAGAAGGGGGACTCGTTTCCAGTTCACACGTTCACCCCGCCGGGTCGCCCGGGCGATGTCTTTCCGCGGGAAGAGGCCAACGCCGCGGCCGGGAGCAAAACCCTTCCACGAGGGAACTCCCCGCCCCCCGCCTCTTCCCTCGCCACTTTCCAAGGATTTCTTTAAAGGACGGCGCGGGGGAGGGGAGGCAGAGAAGGGGAAGCGCCGGAGGAGGCAGCGGGCAGTCCTTCCCACCCCGGCCCGGCGGGGGGAAGGGAAGGCGAGCCCCTCCGCAGGCGGTGCTGCGGGAGCGCGTGAAAGAGCGAGGCGATGGGAGGGTGCCCGCCGGGCGTCGCGGGCTCCGGAGCCCTCCGCAGCTCCAGCTCCGTTGCAGCCTCTCACCCCACCCGCGGAGCTGGGCTCTCGCTCCCCCAATGCGGCGCGGCAATCGTAGCCCAGCACCTGTGGGGAAGGCCCCGGTCCCCTTCCCCAAATTTCGGGTTCCTTCTCTCCCTTTCTTCACCCCCGCCCCTCCGGGATGGCTCCCCTCTTCTTTCCGGGCGCCGCTGGCTTTCCCTTACCGTAATGCTGTGAAAGATGCCCCCGGCCGTCGCTGCCCAGACGTACTTGGCGTCACAGTAGCCGACAATGGCGGCCTCCTGGCAGCAGCCATCGCACATCAGGTTATCCACGTAGCTCTGCCAGCCTGCCATCTTCGGTGGGTTGGGGGGCGGGGGCGGAAGCCGGGGCTCGGCGGCAGAGGCGGGCGGGCGAGAAGGGGGGACGGAGGCAGCAGCCGGAGCGAGCAGCCCCGCAGCGGACAGCTTCTCTGCGCGGCGGCGGGGAGACGGCGAGGCAGGGAGCGGGGAGGGGACCGAGGGGGTGGGTCCACCTGAGGCGCTGGCGACTGCCGCGATGGCCGCCCGCCCGCTGTTTAATGGCCGTTCCCCACAGACAGCCGGAGCCGAGGCCACCAGGCAGCGCCCAACCGGCCCCGCAGCAAGGAACGGCGTCAGGAGGCGCAGGAGGGGAGACGCGCGGGGAGGGGGGAGAGCAGCCGAGAGAGTGCGGGCTGCCGCTCGCTCGTTGCTGCGCTCGCGAGGATCCCTCCGCCGCCGGCTGCCGCCGCCGCCGCTTCCGAACGCTGGGTCTTGGGCGGAGGGATACGCTGTGCTGCGCGCGCGGGAGAGGAGAGAAGCTGCTGCGTTGGTATTATTAGTGGGGAGGGGATTGCCGGACCCCGGCTGGCGCGGTCGGTGCGGTGGCTATTTCTGCGGGCGAGGATTCGTGGCAGCTGCAGAGCAACTGAGTGAGGGTAACGTGGACGGGAGGAAAAGGTGGGGTGGCCCCTTGTGTCGCTTCAGGGGTGGAACTCTACCTGCATCAGCTTTGATCTCAGGCTTTGCTGTGCAGCGCTCCTCCTCCCTTTCAGCGCTGCTTTTTAAAGTTGGTTGTGGTCTTGCAAGAGCTTTGCTGCCCTTTGACGGCACGGCCAAAGGTGAATTCTTGCGGGGGTTTCCATGTGGCAGTGGAGGTATTTCTGCATGCTTGCAGCTGTTAGAGCAGCTAACAACGCTCTGACTAAGCGTTGTGCGGGGGGAGCTCTGATCTTAAATTCGGGTAAGAACAGTAAGTAACTACTGAGGGTGCAATACTGTGGATGTTTGCCTTGGAGTTCTTTGAATTCAGCGGCGCTTTCCGTGAACACGCTGGTTAGGATGATGCAAAAACTGATGTTTAGGCTTGGCTATTTTTGCTTTCTACATCTCTTTGTTGTTCGTGTTAATTCTGTAAAAAGCATATTGACTTGAAATTAATTGATTTATAAAACAAGTTGTTCAACTTTAGGTAAGGCTCTTAGGTCCAAGTAAAGGTATATTGACTTGCAGGCTGAAGGATTCCAATGTGGATTTCTCTGTGAAAGACTTTGAAGGAGATAGCTCCCAAAATAAGTTGTTTATAAATGAAACTGTCAACAGCCGGATTCCCTAGATGATTATCTTAATAGCCAGTAACAGCAGGAGATAACCAAAGAGCATACTTCATGAATTCTGAGATTTGTTTACTTTCTTAACTTTCTGTCATAAATAAATGGGGAACCTCTAATGAGGCAGAAAGCCTGAATTCTCTGTTTATCTCCTCTGTTGCTGCTTAAACTCTTCAGCCTGAATTAGGAACCAAACCAGAATTCTGGATCTTTATAGAATGGGGAAATATAGATGGATATGTTTTATGTATCTCAGGGTTGCCAGAAGGGTAGCCAAAGGGCCACACATGTCCTGCCACCATTCCGTTTTTGGACCCCAGAGTAGGTGGAGCCAACACTGTGGTACCCTTTTTAATTTGGGAGGTACAAGAGGCAAAATGGGTGCCTTAAGTCTTGGAGAGGGTTAAGGCTCCCATATCCCTTAAAACTCTTGAAATCCCATCTAAAAATGACTCTTGGACCCTTCCACTTTTGGAGTATGACCCCCCCATTAACAGAAGTTGTATATCTTTGCAGGATAACATTTGTTTATTTATCCCAGATTAATGTGGCTTTTCATCTTCAGTTTCTCATTAAAGTAAGAAAAAATCATTTCTAGATCTGTCTTTCTGTCATACCAACTTTCTGTAGAGCAATTGCACAATCAGTGCTTGTGAAAGCGTGCTAGAGTCCTCTGTGAAACTTAAATACTTTGTACTTAAGTAAACTGTGGTTTTAAAGCTGTGATACTTGGCTGGAAGTACATCCCATTGCAATTAATTGGGATTACATCTAGGCCTCACTCTTTATTAGGCTGATAACCTAGTGAGAACCACAAACCATTTAAACCAAAGGACTGGTATGTAAGGTTTCCACTTGATGCAACTTTTATATTGTTATGTTATTAGGAAGTGGAAGTTGACTCACCCTATATGGAAGATTCAGGCATTAAAGACTATCCTTTTATTTATTACCATGCAGGTGGTAAAAACAAAGGGTTCAACGTGGATACTCCGTCTCAAGCAGCAAACTATTTTGAGCTATTCCTCCCTTCCTCCCCAAGTGTTTTTCAAGGAGGAAGAGCCTATAGAAAAATACATGAATAATTTGCTGTCTATGCTGTGTTATGTGCAATGTTTCATTACACAGTAGATTTTTATGTGACTGTATTAGGAATTAAACCAGTACATAAAGAGCACATAAAAACAGATGAGATAGGGATCCTGTGCTCCAAAATGACCAATGTATTTCCCAGCATTAATTTTTTCTAATTAGTATTTTCAAGCTGTGGACTAGTGTGTAAGTAAACCTACACTGGCTCTTTCCTGCAAATATGCCTTCTACTTCAGCTACTATAGTTAGCTTACTTTAGTTAGGCCAACCATTTCTTATTCATAAACTTAAATCATCCTATTCCCCTGAGTCAATACCACTTACATAGTGGATTTCAAATGCTAAGAGAGCTTCATATAGCACTTTCTTTGTATATCACTCTTTGATACATTTAGGTGTTCACAGAAATGGTACAACAACTGTAATAAATCATTATCATTAATGTCTATATAAAGATAATTTAAAACAGTTTAATAATAATATAACAGCAATATAGAAGTACTATACTAAATTTATGACTCAGTGACTTGTAAGAATCCAGTGGAAGTTCTGGACTAAATGACAGCAGAAATGATAACATGAGCCACAAAAAGAAGAAACTAGATGAGACTGGTACTTAGTCCCAGATGTAGGCAAGAACAATTCGAATCCCGAGTTTCTAAGAGCATGTGTCATGAGTAAGGATGGCGAGCAGGGGGCTCTCACCCAGACTGTCAAGCGCATGCGTAGCACTGAGGAACTGTTCAGCCATTCAAAGAGACACAGATCGGGACCGCCTTAACCTTTGGGGTTTATATGGCTGGGTTTTCCCACGCTTTCTCAGTTTGTTAGGATTCTTGTTAAGTACTACTAATAAATATTAGAGACCAAGTCCTCGCCTCAGTGTGTTTCCTGGTAATCAGGACATCATGGCTGATTAAGTTACCTATAATGTAGTTCACAAGCAATGCTATATTATAATGCAGCCTCTCAACCTTTTTACCTTGAAGGAACCCTTGAAATAATTTTCAGATCTCAAGGAACTGCTGCGTAAAAATCACAAAAAAATACGAAAACTTAACAATTCGCTTCTGCATAATCCACATTTTACAATGTGTAAAGTGTAAAGAAGATTACCTTAATGAAGATATGCAGAAGCTGTTGCTTAACAAAAAGGACTAAAGCATTTTTTAAGTCCAGAATGTCCAGATAACATTCGGAAGCAGCTCAGGCAGACACCTCCCTAATTTGCTGAACTATGAGGAGGAGGTGCAGCACAATTGTCAGCCCTTCCAGGTAACAGGAAACATGACCAGATGAGCTACTTCTGCTTTATTGTTAGGCTACATTAATAGAACCTTGCAAGTCTGAAAGTACAAATTTTCCACCGTCCCTATTTACCACATGGTCCTTAGGGTGGGTCCTTTCTAAGTTTGTTTCTCCACCCAATACTTGGTTGTGAGCTCCTCCCTCTTTTATCTGATTGTTCCCTTGGCAGCATCTCCCCCCCACCCCGCTTTCCAAGGTCATTCTCACATTCCATTACAACAATGAGATTTGCAAGATTCTGTATTATAGCCAATCTCATTGAAGGTACTTTAGCTTTCCTGTAGAGTTGATTTCATAGTCTGGTCTATCTAGCCGGGCTGAAAGAACATTTACAACCACAGCAAAGTGACAGGCCAGCAGCTGGGTTGTGGTGCATAAAAATTCCTATCACACTGAGCACTAGTATGGAACAGTGTTAAAAAAAGATGTTTTCCCCACCCCTAATCACGCTATCTCATGGAACCCCTAGTGACTTCTCCCAGAGTGCCAGTTAAGAACGGCTGCTATAATGGGTGCATGAACACATCACACTAGCTGAAAACAAAGAAAAGCATAATATGGAGATAGCCTTTAAGAAGGTATGCAACAGTAATTACTAAAACACCAGCTTACACTGGAAAGATGGGAGGGGGATGACAGAATTTTTGTCTCTTTCCTGACCTGGGCTACCTCGAAGAGCTGACAGGTTAAGGCATGTTTGAGTCAAACCTGGTGACCATGGGCACAGCTACATAGTTTTCTTGGTAACCCTGTTGGAATGGTTTGACTCTGCCACCTGGGATGCTTTTTCATCTTCCCAGTCTAGCCTGATCTTTCTTGATGGCTTCCATCCATATACTAACTAGCAGGTGCATCTGCAGGGAGGGTCGGGGGGGGGGGGCAGACAAGCAGCAAAAGTAGTGGTATACTGGTTTGCCACAAGCTCTGCCCATTTGGGACTTAGAGAAGAGCGGGAGCTTGCAGTTGATGCCACTTTCATCATCATACAACAGATCCTGTGGACATCTTTGCCATCTGGTTCCAGTTCTGCTTGGCATTTTGAGATTCACCAAGGTCACTGAGGTGCTGCTCCTTAGCTGAAGAAACAAAAGAAAAGAAAAAAGAAAATCTAAGAAGGAAGTCACATATGGCTATGAATCATTAACTTGCCACATTTATTAAATTCATGGCTGAGATAAAATTTGAACCATGAACTTTGCATCATCCGTTCTGAGATGCAAGCTACACATGACATATAAATGCATGATACACCAGCATTTTTAAAATATAATGGGAAGCAATTTGAAGGAAGAGAGGTGTTAGAACAGAAAGTACAATGGGTGCTACTAAGGGAGGGTCTTGTTAATATACATGTCCTTACATCAAATTTTGGATTCTGTTTGGACTGGAAGTCTTATTATTGTGACTGTTTGGATTAGCAAGAGTTTGTCTATCTGGTTCTGCTTTTGCTTTTCTTTTTAATTGTTCAGGCTGTTTTACATACACTAGCATGCCAAGTATGGTTTTTTTTCTTTTTAATTACTGTGTTTTATTCCTGTAAGCACTAGCTCTCAATACTGCTCATGAAAGCAAGCATTTAGTGGTTTGAGAGATTATCAGAAGTAAGATATAGATAAGATTAGGCTAGTAGAACTTGGTTGCTCTCAGATAGCAGCACAGAAAAAACTTGTTGCTTTTTTCTTGTGGTTGTCTGGATTTTTGCAGACAAGATCTGATGGCTAGTCCTAGGTAAAATTTTTGATTAAGAGGGCCTTGAGAAAGAAAGATGGAGTCTGACTGTTGGTTCTCTTAACTCACTGTTGTATTGCTAGATTGGCAGGTTTCTGGAACTTGACACACAATCCTTTTTATCTCACTATTTAGAGATGCCACAGATGCAACCTGGGGCCCTTCTGCATTTAAATGTGGGTCTTCCCCTGAACTACAAACCTTTCCAGTAATCAGCATTATTGATGCTTGATCCTGTGCTGTGGCAAAGCAGTTTGATCCTCTGCACAGTGTACCACCAGTAATCTTATCAACTGTAGCAATTGGTGATGGGGGATGTGACAAACACTCTTTTCCACTCTGCCACAGCATTGGATAAAATGCTGGTACCCGCTAGACCTACTCCCTTGCCCGAAAAGCAAGAGAACAGCTGCCAATTACAGTGCAATTTGTATAATTATACTGTTCTTTGTGTTACACGCTAGAGAAGTATGTGATCTGGGGGACCTCATCCTCCCTCACCAATCTGCCGTATGGAGGCAATAGTCACATAGTTTAGAAGGTTGTTTTAAGAATCGCTAAGCAGCCAAAACTCTCCCCACGACCCAAGTTCGATTCCAGCGGAAGCTGGACTCTCAGGTAGCCGGCTCAGGTCTACTCAGCCTTCCATCCTTCCGAGGTTGGTCAAATTAGCACCCAGCTTGCTGGGGAAGGCAATGGCAAACCTCCCCGCTACAGTCTGCCAAGAAAACATCACGAAAGTGGCGTCCCCCAAAGGGTCAGACATGACTCGGTGCTTGCACAGGGGACCTTTCACCTTTCAAGATAATAGACATGGAGTGCTTTGAAACTATAAACGTCTTATATAAATGGTAGGTATTTTGAAGTGTCATGTTAATAGCTTCTGTTTAACAGACACAAAATAAATGTGATAGATTATTACCTGCTTTAACACACTACACTAAGAAGCATTTCAATAACTGTTCCTCATGTATCTTCATCTAGTCTTCCAGCAAAATGCCATGCAAGTTGCTTAAGATCCTCCCAAAAAGGTGGCCGCATTTGGAATTCTGAAAGCATGTCCTGGTTTCCACCAGCAAGATAGTTTTCTGGGTAGATGGGCACAGCTCCCAACGAAGTACTAGCATAACTGCCCCGCAAGACTTAAAAGTAGTTTGAGAAGTAAAGTTGGTTTTGTAGTCTGTTGCCTTGATTTGCAGCAGGCTAATTTCATTGTAGTTTTGTTTACTGTACTTAAAAGAATTAAGTAGAGCAGGGAATCAGAGTTTCTAATAACATACTTGGTACCTGTGAATATCATGCTCCAGAATATGAATAACTTGCATAGCACAGAGAAAGGGGGCTGGAGAGTTACACAGGCCATGCACGTGAACATAGTGCTTCCTTGTGCTACCTGGTCAGGGACATGTACACGTTGCCTGAAGAGGAAGAGGCTTCTGATCCCAGGTTCCATCCTTGGCATTTCCAAGTAGACTTCAGAAAGACTGTTGTCAGGTTCCTCAGGAGCTGTTAGCAGTAGGAAGTATTGAGCTATAAGATCTAGTGTGTTACCTGAATACATGCTGCACTAAGCCATGATTAGTTTAAGCTGTGATTTGTTGAATAATTCACAATGGCTGTGTTCACCCAATATTTTAAGCCAGAATTGAGCAAGCTGTGTTATGGCTTATTGGGATGTACAAATACTGACACTACAATGCAATATCTAGAAGATGTTTGTAAACAGCTTGTCTAGGGATCATTCAGTGATTTTAAGGTTAAGCAGTACAGTAAAATACAAGAATGTTAAGCACAGCAGTTCAAAACCAAGTCAATAAAAGTACTATGCAAAGCTAAAAATGAAAACTTGAAACTCATTCAAGATGTAATGGTTGAAACAGGAAAGAGATGAAGGGCTAGGATTTCACTTAAGAAAAAAGAAAACAGTTTGGGATATCAGTTGGAATTTCTTGAGAAGAAACTGTTCCATATTCAGAAGGAATTCTCTCAAATAGTACAGCTCCAGAATGAGGGGACACTCAGGAGGATGCTTCTGTAGATCACCTTGAGGCTTTTTTCCCAATCTAGTGCCATCTAGATATGTTGCGATGGTTTCCAGAATTCCTCGCCAGAATGTTGAAAGGAGTTCTAGATCAAAACATCTGGAAGGCACCAATTTAGGAAAAGTAGCTTTAGAACACAACACATTTAGCCCTGTGGAAGTTATGTGGGCAGACCACTGGTTGAGCTAAGCCCTGCTTTTTTTTGTCAACATAAAAGTTAACAAACATTCAAACAGGTCAAAACAGTCATTTGGAAGGGGTCTTACCGTTCGTCTTTTACAGAGTAGTTGTCACAACACCAATTTCTAATTTTTCCCTCTCCTTTCCTGAAAGGAGGTAGGAAATATCTAAATTGCACATATCGTGGCTTGTAGCAGAGCTGGTAAGAAAATGAAAGCCAACTAGCCATAGAGGAGGAGGCCCAGAAATATGCATAGAACTTAAGTCCAGGAATATATTTGACCCTGATGCCCAAGAACTTACCAAATCTCAGTGACAGAACCAGAAAGAGAAGGAAAAGAAGAAGCTTAATTACTAAAAAAAAAAAAGGTAAAAACCAAATTAGGACTACCTAACAGGATGGGGTAGTCCAAATTAAAAATTCAGCAAAAATACAGTAAGTTGGTGTGTACAGGGAAAGGATTAGTAACAATGCTCCAAACTTTATTTCTAACTTTATACATGGACATACTTATTTCATCAGTGCTTCTGAAGTTATGCCTCAGGAGAAGGTTGACATAACTTTGATCTGTGGCCATACCTCAGGTATGTTTGCCGTCATAGAAGGCATGGTCATTTTGGCTTCACTAAAACAAAATATTTTAAAGCTGTAATTGTAGTTGAGGTCTGCCTATGTTGTATATCTTTTAAAATCCAAAAATATTCCAGTAACTTTTAATTTAAAAAAACATGCTTTTTCAACTGTGCTTTTCAGATAAGGAGAAATAAAGTGCAGCCTAGAAGTGAGAGCCTAAAACGGTTTGTCTATAGGAGATATATATATAGAGAGACAAAGCTAGTTTTGAAAGAGAAAGCCAAACTCAGTGTGTGAGGCAGGGGATAAAATTCAAAATGCCTAATACAATATAGGGCAATGGACTTTGCATAACTATAATTAAGTTAAGGCTTTGTACTTGTTCCGCTAACTTGAATGTTATACTGTATATGTGTGCTAATTGGAGACACTGTTATGTGTTTGTTTCTCTGCTGATTTTCCTAAGACATTTTTAGAGGGGGTCGGAAGAGAGCAACAGATCCCAGCAGTTGGAGGGAGGGATGGTAACTCACAGGAATTCAGGAAATTCCTCACTCAAAGAATTGTTTTAGGTTACTGCTTTTCATTTAATAATACCATTCCTTTACATCCAGGAGAGGAAAACAATTTTAGATATTTTAAATTGGCCAGTAAAGTTAAAAATACACAGAAGTGTCTGCTCAGTCCCATTCTCATTTTCTCTCTCTCTCTCTCTCTCTCTCTCTCTCTCTCTCTCTCTCTCTCACACACACACACACACACACACACTCTCACTCTTTTCATATAATTTTGCCTATGCCAGTATGCTTAAATACATCTTGGTATTTCCCTGTAGTCTGTCTCTGTTTCACAACTACATTAATCCAGCATTATAACACCTCCAGTTAATCTTTCCTCTGTGGCTATTTCTCCCTGAGAGGTAAGAGAAAAACAAGGCAAAGTAACAAGCAGATACGCACTATGATTTCTTCCACCACGTGATTTACAGCCTTATTCTAGGCATGCGTGGACATTAAAATTCATAATCATTGGATCCTGGCTACTGTGGGGTTATTTTGACATCCAGTAATATATTCATATCTACAAATAGCACATGCTATAATGCTATCTTTGACCAGCCACATGCATAATGTGGAATCGGCAGGCTTATAGAGAATCCTAAGGTTTGTAGAAGTATAGATTAATCTTTGGTACAACAGTGGTGACCAAAACAAACTGCAGTAACATAAAAATGACCACACCCATCATCATGCAAACGGATCATCTAGACCCCTTTCAGTCAGTTTTCAGGCCCGGTTATGGGATGGAAACGGCATTGGTCGCACTTATGGATGATCTCTGGCGGGAGCAGGATGGTGGCAGTGCATCCATCCTCGCTCTCCTTGACCTCTCAGCGGCTTTTGATACCATCGACCATGGTATCCTTTTTGGGCGGCTCAGGGAGTTGGGGGGGGGTGGCGTGGTTTTGTGCTGGTTCACCTCCTTCCTCCAGGGCTAGTCCCAATTGGTGGTGATGGGGAGCGAGAGGTCCAGCCCTTGGCCCCTCCTTTGTGGGTTGCTGCAGGGTTCAGTTCTCTCTCCACTTCTTTTCAGCATCTACAGTACATGAAACCACTGGGTGAGATCATCCATCACCATGGGATGAGGTATCATCAGTATGCTGATGATACCCAATTATACATCTTTGTCCCAGGTGAAGTAAAGGATGCTGTGACTGCCCTCTCTCTGTGCCTGGGGGCTGTGTGGGTCTGGATGGGGAACAACAGGCTTCAGCTGAACCCTGGTAAGATGGAGTGGCTGTGGGTTAATGGCTCCTCTGTATGCAGGAAATTGTCATCTTTAGTTCTGGATGGGGTTGCACTGCCCCAGACAGATCTGGTGCCTAACTTGGGTGTCCTTCTGGACTCACAGCTCCTGCTCAAGGAGCAGGTCGCAGTTGTGGCCAGGAGGGCCTTTGAACAACTTTGTGTTGTGCACCAGTTATGCCCTTTCCTGGATTGGGAAGCCCTTTGAACAGTCACTCATGCCCTGGTCATCTCCCATATAGACTATTGCAATGCGCTCATGAGGCTACCCTTGAAGAGCATCTGGAAGCTTCAGCTGGTCCAGAATGCAGCTGTGTGGGTTATTTTTGGCGCCCCTAGAAGGGCGCATATAACATCTCTACTACGCGAGCTGCATTGGGTACCAGTTTGCTTCCAGGTCCAATTCAAGGTGTTGGTTATCACCTTTAAAGCCCTACATGGCATGGGGCCAGGTTACCTGAGGGACTGTCTCATCCCCATGACATCAACCCGTCCCACCCGTTCATGCAGAGAGGGCATGTTGCAGTTCCCATCTGTAAGAGAATTCCATCTGGCGGGGTCCAGGAAATGAGCCTTCTCTGCTGTGGCACTCACCCTCTGGAACATCCTGCCACTGAGGGTCAGGCAAGCTCCCTCCCTTTCAACCTTCAGGAAGTCCCTGAAGACTTGGTTCTGCTGCCGTGCTTGGGATGGGGAGGGGGGAGTCATTCTTGGAGATGGCTGGCACCTTAAAGCCATCTGGATTTCTATTTTATTTTTTTAATCTTATATTGCATTGTATTATATTTCATGCTTTTTATTATTATTGTTTTACTGTTTTAATTTATTAACTTATTGTAAACCGCTCAGAGTCCCTCCTTGGGGGGAGATGGAGAGTCCCTCCTTGGGGGGAGATGGGCGGTAGTACAAATTTGAGACAAAATAAAATAAAATAAATAAATAAATACCACAATTAAGTACACACATTGCAAAGTCAGATGCAAGTTTGCAAGTTGTGGCATTTGTGTAATTATGTCATTATGAATGTATTGTTATTTGGCTCAGTTTGCATTGCACGCATCCGTGGTCAGAGGAGCCCGCAGTCGTGTTAAGGGGAGCAGTGACAAAAACAGTGTTGCACTGATGCAGTACACTCCACCCCTTTAGACATGCATTGTGATATTACATGGATGTATGGAAGGGGAGGATCTTACCTTACAATAGTGCAACACTGCTTTTGTCGTTCTGATGAAAAGCATTGGATGCTGTGGGCACCACAGACTGATTACACATAACATCTGTCACCAGAAAGGACTCTGTAAGAAAACGTTGCAGTGAAGAGAGTGTCTGTTCAGGATTCCTGCCGAAAGCTTAGGCTCACTTCTAGGATACATGTTATTCCGTTTTACCTCCCCCCTGATCAGTCAGCGTTCCCTTCCATTCAATTTTTATTTCAGTATTCTGGGTTTGCCCACTTCTATTTTGATTTTACTAGACGCTTCCATTCCAAATGTGAATTGGAAAATTGGGGACCTTTTTCCCTTTCCCATGTCTAGGTAGTTCGAAGTATATTCAATGTAAGATTGGACTGTGCCGTCCTCACTGTGTATGAGCGGCCCACTCTGTAGAGAGTTGCCTATGGAGGATTCTGAAGATGCCCCTTCCAGCAGACAGAGGCTAGAGAAGGTAATTCTCTTTTCTGCAGACAATCTCATTAGTTCAGAAATGCTTCCTTCAGAAATGGTCATCTGATTGCAATTTTTAATGTAACAAAAAGGACAGTTGTTTACTATGTGGGGAATAATCATGTTAACTGTGCTTATTTAAATTAAACAACATAACTATTTAAAATTAATCAAATTTAGTTTTTGTCTGATTCCACCCACTACTTTGTCCTGATCCAGCCTTTTTGTTGGAATGTGATCCATGGCATGCTACTTAAAAACCAGTTTGGTCTCAGAGAAAAAAGGTTTGCAATCCAGTATAATTTTCCTTGCTCTTTCCCCTCCCGATTATTAAGAGCAATTAACTGTTGTGATGGCCCCAAAACAGATATTGTTAATACTTTCATAATTGTGTACTTTTCTCCCATCTAGTGTTTTATGCCTGTTGGTTGGGAAGATTGATGCTTTTCAACAACTGAAGAGCTTGTGTACAAAGATGTTCTGGTGCAGTTACTGTAATGTGCATCAAGCTGTTAGACTAGAATTCTTCCCCCTAAAATAGGAAATTGTTTGCTCATAATGCCAAGCAATCGTTAAGGGTTATAAAACAAACCACTGCAAACCTTGGTATTATACTTCTCCACTTTTTCCTTTGCTATGGTTGCAAAAAATCCAACTACTGCCTCAGAAGTATTCACTTCTGTTTTTTATTCTGCTTCTATGTGTCATTCAAATGTAACAAAGCCACAGTTATTCTTAACAGTTTGTGAAACAAACCTTGGCTTCTTTGAAAAAAAATACTTAAGATGTTTAGGATTTAAGAGATATAGTAAGCTATGCTTAATCATAAATTGGTGTTCACTTTGGCTGGTCAGAGGAAAATGATTGCCATGTTGTCCTTGTAAATCTAAATTGTGGACTAATGTTATATGTAAACTTCAGTTTGCTATGTTGAGGGATTTTTTTTTTTCATATTAAAGCATTTGATAAGAACCGTCATTTGCTGATTGAGCAGGACTGTGCAAAAGTAATGTTTTGTAATGTTCCACTCCAACCCCCAAATTCCATTCTAAGCCATTTCTGGTTTGAGCATTTTGTGATGAAACATTCCTAGACTACTCTGTGAGAATTAGGCCTTTGTGTAATCTAATCCTTTTTAAAACCATCAAAGCAAGCAGCTGTCAACATGTTTTGGTTTGTTTCCCTAAGTTAATATACTGTGTGAAAATAATCTTACTGCTTGTCAACTTTGTTAGTATTATAACTTTTCTCCATCTGATCTGTGTTCAGTTTAATAATTGCCTTGTTTCCAGTTAGCTGTATTAAGGAAAGCCCTCTCCAGCATCTTTATTTTTCTCTGGTTGGCTTTCTGTTATATGAATTCATGCACGGGCATATAGATGTATTCAAGCACATATGCCTGAAGGATAGGTGGAACTGTACACAGTATTCTAAAGTAGCTGTTTCTCAGATCTATATCATGGCTATTATTATTAACTTAAAACAAGTCAGCCCTTTTTCCTAGGCTCACAGCAGAAAAGTGGGATGGTGAAGGAAGATAAAGGCATACCAATCCATATAGCAGTTCTGGATGTTGAAATGGACTTGTTTCAAGCGTATAAGAACTGAAGATCCTGAAGGATGGTGAATTTTCCACTCTATTTCAGTCTCCATACAGTTTTTTGTGCTATGATGTATTCTCTGTGAAGCACAAATGTAATCCTTTTTCATAGGATTGCATGCATTTTTGTCTTTCCTCCTTGTGTAAAAAATATCATTTGGTATGTATTAACAGACAAAGCATTGTTATGGATACGTAACAATGGGCATCTGCTGGCCCTTTTATCCTTTTTACAGACTCCTCAATTTGTGGTCTCTTGTTGAGACTCAAGATTGTGGGAAACTCTTGTCAATTTCACTGATACCTGGACTAACAAACAAACAGTAGTGAAATTGATATGCTTGTCTTCTAAGATGTAAGCTTCCAGGAAGCCTAGAGGGAGAGATGTGGATGATACTCATCCTCCTCAGAGGTCACTGGGGACTTGAGACTACCAGGGAGTTACACATTATCTGGGTTCTCGCATAATGTTACATGGTTTATCAAATAAAGCGACTGCTGTCTGTTTTGCATAATCATCCACTATGGTGGCTGATGGCTATCCAAAATGTAAAGTGCAGTTCCCAGTGATCAAAAATTGCCTATCCCTGCTGTAAGCTGGGATACTAAATGACATTGTCCCATAATGTGTGAACTTGGTCACTGTGAACTTGGTCACTGTAGCCAATGTAGTTATTGTGAGTCTCATCACCAGACCCTGTGCTTTGCCATCCAAGTTAAAACAAGTGAAAAAGTTGCTTGTTAAGGATGTATTTGAAGTAAGAAGCAAATAATGTATGATTATTGCAACTGTGCATTAAGTGATGTGGGATAGGATTGCTAATGATTGAAGTTTCTGCAAGCTTATCTATGACTTCAGGCTGGGTATGTGGTTTTTTGAGTTCCCTGTAAAATGGAGGCTGAAATAATAAGCCTGAGTACATTAGAATTAGAATCTTTTTAGCTTTGTAACTGTAACGTATAAGTGTGTGTGTGGTGCTTTGTTCTGCTTTAATTTGGTTTGGGGAGAAATTTGCACATTCTGGATAAATGCATGAAAGAAAACCTAATTCATCTCCAGTTTTCTCATTTCTTCCTTATTTTGCATCACAGTTTTCCACTCAAAAAGTGAGCACAAAAATATGTGCATATATTAGAGAAAATGCTTGCAAAATCATGTATAATAAATCAAATTGCACATAAAAACATGTAGCTTAGAAGAAAACCATTCCTAAATATGCCAATTTTCCTGCTGGCATTTTGTTAAGTAATTTAGAATTGGCTGTAGAAATTGAATGGAATAAAATACGGTCCTTAAAAAATGGAAGTTGTAGAAAGTAAAACCACCCCACTTAGCTGTACTGGATAGATGGCATGGTATTATCAATTAGAACCATCTATATTTCCTTTGTATTGTCCTTGTAAATTTTGCAAATAAGAGCAATATCTTTTAAAATTGTGCTGGCATTAAATTCCAGTTCTTTGCCATGAGTTTTAGATATTAAATATTTATCATAATATTTAACAGTATAGTTATGGTAGGGACGCTGTGGCGCTGCGGGTTAAGCTGCTGAGCTTGCCGATCGGAAGGTCGGCGGTTCAAATCCATGTGATGGGGTGAGCTCCTGTTGCTAGTCCCAGCTCCTGCCAACCTAGCAGTTCGAAAACATGCCAATGTGAGTAGATTAATAGGTACCGCTTCAGCGGGCAGGTAACAGCGTTCTGTTTAGTCATGCCGGCCACATGACCAGGGAAGTGTCTATGGACAAACGCCAGCTCTTTGGCTTTGAAACGGAGATGAGCACCGCCCCCTAGAGTCGGACACAACTGGACTTAATGTCAAGGGAAACCTTTACCTTTACCTTTTATAGTTGCAGTACCATTCTTTGTAGCTAGGAGAGATAAATTAAGAAAAGGACTAGAGTGATTGAAATGTTTGGTTTCTATTTCTTCAGTGGAAGTCAATGTAAACACATATTTAGAAGCTGAAATTTATTCTGCCCTCTGGGACATGCATAACTTACAGAGTTCTGGGGCCAGGGTGTCCAACAGCAAGGTGGAATGGGGGGAAATCCTTAATTTTTTTAGAAATCATAACATTAAGATGATGATGCTAAAATGTTTACGAATTGTACCAAAACTGCTCTTAGATAACCAAACCAGAGCAGAATCTGTTAAAAATACCCATGAATTTAAGTCAGAATATAATCCAATTTTTATTTGATTTGATTCCCTATTTTTACCATCACAATTCTGCTTCCATGAAATCAGGCTCCCATGTCAGTTTGAAGCCCAGCATTTATTGAGTTGAGATAAAAAAAATAACAGTTAATGTTATGGGGGTATTAATATATCCTTGAACTTTGAAAAGCCAGATGGCATAAGGCTCATAGACGGGGTTTTCCACCCTTGCTTGGAAGCCAACATGCTTTCAATGTTACCTCATTTCCTACATTAGTTTGTGGCATAGCTTCTGAAACTCCTAGACCACATTGTTTCCTATTTCCTATATATTGTTTACCACAAGTGGTTTTCAAACCGTTATAGTTGAAATAGATTTAACGGATTGTACACACTTTTGCTTTCACTGTGGTGGTTTTACTTTGAAGTGGTAGTTATCTCATGCAAGAATTAACAAGAACATTATAACTATTCAGGATGATTCTGTGCTTCTAATTGCATAATTAAAGGCTGTTACATTAGGACTGGAAGAGAGAATATTATCTGATTTGGACCAAACTTTATAAAAAGCAAAGATATAATATATTTTATTCTTCAAATGACTTTGCTTCAATCATCCTATTACACTAGTTTGAAATCATCCACTCTGAAAACTGATTGGGAGCAGAGCTGATAGTTACTGTTCTAAGTAAGAGCTGTGATATACAGGCAGTCCTTGTTTAGCAACCACAGTTGGGATCAGCAACTTAGTCATTAAGTGAAGCAGTCACTACGTGAAACCATGCCTGTGCTTATGATCCTACTTCAGCTTTCCTTTGCTTTACAGACCTGCAAAGGTCGTAAATGCACGGGTTGATCGTAAAGTTACTTTTTAATTATCGTCATAACTATGAATGGTCACTGAATGAGGCAGTTTAACGAGGTTACTAAACAAGGACTACCTGTAAATGCACAAGTCCTATTGTTCATATAGTTTATAATGCTAAGGAGAGGTTTTGTGCTGCGCTGCATTTAATTATAAAATAAAATATAGCTTAATTTGCTTCTTTTTATACTTTTCTTTCTCCATATACGAGAAGAATAGAAAGTTCTGTTCCTGGTTTGTGGCAAGATAATAGTTTTCATCTGAACAGTCTTCTACCCTGATGAGCAAGAGACATTGAAAAGAAAATATTCATGCTTATTAAAAGAAACTGTGTTTTGTCATAGTGCATCTAGTACATGCCAAACCTTTCTTGACCCTATGAAAGTATGTACAAGAATCAAATTAGGGATTAGACTGCAAATATAGAATTGTGTCCTGAATGAAGACATCAGATGTCCTTCTGCTTCTTCAAGGGAGAATTCACATTTCAATTACTTCTGAAGCTCTATTGTCTTATATGAAAATATGTATGGATGAGTGTTAAATAGATACTCTAACGTGAAACAGAGAAGTGTGTTTTGAATGTGTGTAAGAAGCTGCATATCTCAGAGTTTAAAGGAGATACTGTGTTACAAGTAAGCACACAAAGAAAGTAGTGTATGATCAAGTTAAATCAAAGGCCACATTTCTCATGGATAATGACTTGGCAGCTGATGCATATTCTGAAAGTGTCCCACTGCCTGCCTCTCATCTTATTGGTAATTCATATTCAGACATGTGGTCAAGATGTAAGTAGGCTCTTACACCACTCAACAAGAAAGGCTGTTCCAGTAGTTGACTAACAAGGACAGTTGCTGTGTGCCATGTGCTGCCTGTGGTTTTCTCAACCAAGTCAGTACTAGGAACTGTGAGCATAAGAAAAAAGTAAAGTAGTATACTTATTAAAAGTTTAAGTAAACTTTAATGTTTAATTTATGTTGTAGGGAAAGCTGATGCCAAAATTAATCTGGTTATTTAATTAAATACAGTTTGTTACCAAACCAGTGTCCTAAGTTGATGTTAACAGGCTTGGGAAGATGCCCTCTTGATCACAACATGCCTTTATATCATAATTAGGCAGCCTTCCCTGATGTCTTGGTGCTGCAGTGACCAGAGTTCCTAACCTGCCTGATCCTTGGCGAGGAATTCTGAAAATTATAATCCCAGCCCTTATGGACCACACCAATTTGGTGAAAGGCGAATGTGAATGTAGGAAAATTCATGCCATGATTGCCATAGACATGTTGGGCAGAATGCGTGCATGAACTAGTAGATTAGCTATCCTTAGTTAGGATATATGCACCATCCAGTATGTCATGCGGTAAATTCCCCTTTTTAACTCAAATAGATGTTTTAGTTGCAAAATGTTTCATGGATGTTTGAATCAGTCAATATATTATAGTAGGGAAGGAGAAAATAAGCTCCTTTCCAGGTGTTTGATAGCTTGTTTTAAATAATATATATGTATTTGAACAGGATGGTTTGCATACCATGTGAAGCTGCGTTCTCGGGTCATGTCCTGGTGCCATTTCTCTCCCAGCAACCTTGTTGAAATTTATGGAACTGCAAATGTATTGAAAATGAAGCATCATTCACTTCACAATACAACTGAGCCATTATTATTATAGGATATCTGTTGCCTTGAGTCATGTAGCTGGGTGATCTTTTTGTGGAAATCAAGGTAATTCAAAACATAGCATAACAGCTTTCTCCAACCTGAACAACCTTCCAAATGTGTGGTGTTCAGTTTTCAGAACTCTTAGCAGTAGATATGCTGGTTGGGAATTCTGGCGGTGGATATTCACACATGGAACACACCCAGACTTGAAACGACTACTCTACTACAGTGATCGATTTATATGTACCTCTCTTCGTTTCCCCCCACCCCATGTTTGAATGTAGATGCTTGTCTTTTTTTAAAAGCAAGAACATGTTTCTAGATCTCATTATTGTTGAGATATGAACAATATAGGTTAGAAAGAAGGGTTAATGATAAAAACACAGCCTTCACATTTACGTTTTCATTTCTCATTATCAGGTGCAGGAGAAGTGTACTGACCTCCAATTTGGTGTACTTCAAGTGCATTGGGCTGTAAACATTCCCAGCCAGCAAAGTCAATGATCAGGCAAGTTATGGTCCAACATGTTTAGGGAGCATAAGTTTGGCAAATGTATGAAGAGATGCTTCAGAGGTTTCTCATGATAGGTTGTTGGTGAACAGGAGGTTCTTAGAGATACCTTCAGCTCCGAGTTGCTTAGTATGCCTTTCAGTAGCCTGAGCTGTGGTCTAAGGACAAATAAATAGGGCCATGCATTTGTCTTTGGTCTGAACAACTTGATTACTTTGGCCAGCAAACAGTATAACTGAAATTAAATACTTCAGAGAATTCTTGATACTCCAGTTTAGTTTATAATTTCATAACTGGCTGCATTGTTCTCCCCATATCTGTCTGTTCAGATGATAAATTAGCTGTGAATGCAAGGCTTGGAGAGCTTTTCTTGCATGTGCAATTAAATGTTATTTAACAAAGATAATGCCAATTTCCAATCTGAATTTCTTCTTGAAGTTCAGAATTAAAGGGGTGTTGAAGACAGCTTTGCATATCATTACATTTATTACCATGGCTAATGCAGTTCTGCTCAGTCTTGCTGAAACCAACAATTCATCTGTAATCAGTCAGTATTCCCAAACCTCATTTAGCTTAAAGAACAACAGCAATAATAAGTTTTTATGGATACTCAAATGCTTAATACTGCTTAATCAGTGTTGTCTCTGACTGCCTTTGGGAAGAGGATAGTAAAGTGAGCAGAGATATATCGTTGCTCATAATTTCATGGGATGAAACTCTAGCCCACTTATACCCATGGTTCACATCCTTTGGGTATTGAATGCATAGTCTGATGAAGTGCTCTGTTTCTTTCTTATGCTTCCCATCCTATTAAATGGTTAAAGTCTAGCCTGTAAATAAATCCTCTGCTTGGGAGAAACCACAAAGCATATTCTTCTCTGGCCAGAAGAATTCCGTAATAAAGAATGTCTCCATGGCTCTGTTTACAGTGACTTCCTGAATCAGTAATGTGTTATGTGGTTAAGTTCTTTCTGAATTAATTTCTTCTCTTAGCTGTTATTAAAACCAATCATATGCAAGCTTATTTGGAAATTATTCTTATTAGGTTCAATAGGGAAACCTGCCTGACTCTAGTATAATCCTATGCATGCTTATCCAGGAATACCCTCTTGAATATAGTGGGACTTATTTCTGGATACATGTGTAGTGCAGTGTTTCTCAACCTTGGCAACTTTAAGACGTCTGGACTTCAACTCCCAGAATTCCAGAGCCAGCCATGAGAAACTCTGGTATAGAGGATCACACCACTGGTCTTGTTAGTCACCTTTTAATCAAGAAGAAGAAATGTTCACAGGAAGCCTTTCAGATGTTCTGCTTCCAGCATGACAGCAAAACAAACAGTCTAGGGAAACAAGAAATACATGCAAATGGAAGTGCAAATGGAAGTTGATTGCTTGCACCAATAGCCCATTACAGAGGGAAGACATCTGTACAGTACTGATTGGGAGGTGTTTGTATAATAATCTTGTGCATCTGCCATTTGACCAAAGGACGCCTCTACGTGAACTCCATTAGAGAGTTCTCTTTCCTTCTGGTATCCATTCTCATAAGCATGAACAACCATTGCTTATTTTATGCAGTTCAATTTTGTAAAAGATAAAGTCACTTGAAAATGACTTGGGAAAATACTGGCCTGTTTGCTTATGATAGACTGTTCTGCTGATGAGGAAATGAGAAGAGCCCATACACTTTTTTACCAGACTTTTGTTCTTCCAAGGCCAGACAGGTTTATCTCTGCAGGCAAGCCAGCCTGCCATACCTTGGAAGACATAGGTTGCATTTGCATGGACATCAGCAAATAGTCCTCCTAAAAGCAGTTGCTTAGTCAAGGAATTGGATTTGCCCTGCTTCCCTCTCCCAAAGCCGCTGGTTTTCCAACAGCTGGATGGCTCTACAGCGGGGGGGGGGGTACCCACTTTACTGGCGAAGTTGCTTTGCGTATGGGGTCCCATTTCGAACTCATTCAGTTCATCATGACCCCCGTAGGGAATCCTTTGGTTGTCTTAGGGATTCCCTGGTTTGCCTCGCATAACCCCTACATCAATTGGCAGTCCCACTCCATTACCTTTGAGGATGGCTTCTATCAAGCTCCCCTTCTGGGGTGTGCCATGCCTCCGATGGCTGGGCAGGCAGAGGTTCTTCACTCTCTGCCTTCCCCATCCCCCTTGGAGGGTCTTCTGGCCACGTACTCGGACTTTGCCGATGTTTTTGGGGAGGAGGAGGCCGACCAGTTGCCCCCCCATCGCAAGACTGACTGTTCCATTGAACTTCTTCCGGACGTCCCCTTGCCGAAGCTAAAGATTTACCCTATGACTAAGAAAGAACTTGCTGCTTTGCGGGAGTTCATTGACAAGAACCTGGCTCGAGGCTTCATTGAACCAGCAAACTCGCCGGTCGGGGCTCCTGTTTTGTTTCGGGAGAAAAAGGATGGCAGACTCAGACTTTGCATGGACTACCGTGGATTAAATTCCGCCTCCCTTTCCAACAAGTCCCCTCTGCCTCTCGTCAAAGACATGCTTGCACATCTGTCCACTGGCAGAGTTTTCTCAAAGTTGGATCTCCGCGAAGCCTACTACCGCATTCGCATTCGGGAGGGGGATGAGTGGAAAACAGCCTTTAATTGCCCTTTGGGCTCTTTCCAGTATAAGGTTCTCCCTTTTGGTCTGGCAGGGGCGCCGGGTGTATTTATGCAACTGATCAATGAAGTTTTGCATGATCACTTGTTTAAGGGCGTTTTGGTCTATTTGGATGATGTCCTCATTTATACTAAAACCTTAAAGGAACACGAACGCTTGCTTAAGCAGGTTCTCAGCAAGCTTAGGGCGGCCAAGCTTTATGCTAAGCTGTCTAAATGTGAGTTCCATAAGTCTTGCTTGGATTACCTTGGTTACAGGATTTCCGATAAGAGCATTGATATGGATCCTGTTAAATCCAATCATGTAATGAGTTGGGATCATCCCGGCCAAGTGCCCAGCGCAAGACTTCGCTATTGAGTCCGTCCTTAAAGCGATCAATTAAGGTGGCCTCGGACCATTCAGGAACTTTTCCTGCCAAAACTTTGAATTCAAGTGCATAATCAGCCACAGGCTTCTGTCCCTGAACCAGTTCTTTAAGAGCGTCCTTAGCCCTCTCTTTAGCCAAGGGATCTTCAAAGTAGCGCTTCAGCGCAGCCAAAAAGGCATCGAATGTGGCCAGGGCAGGGGCCCCAATCTCCGACAGTTGTACATACCAGTCAGCAGCTCTGCCTTTCAACTTCGTGGCCACTGCAGCTATCTTCTCTTCCTCCGAAGGAAAGAGGTGGCCATGCTGTCTCATGAAGCTGGCAGCGTTGGTGAGAAAGAAGGTGTCATGAGTAAGGATGGCGAGCAGGGGGTTCCCATCCAGACTGTTAAGCGCATGTGTAGCACTGAGGAATTAGGTAGCCATTCAAAGAGACACAGATCGGGACTGCCTTAACCTTTGGGGTTTATATGGCTGGGTTTTTCCCACGCTTCTTCAGTTTGTTAGGATTCCTGTTACGTACAAGCAATAAAACATTAGAGACCAGTTCCTTGTCTTAGCGTGTTTCCTGGCAGTTAGGACAGAAGGACAGATTAGCGGGGTCACCATCAAACTTCACCGGGAAGTCCCGGGGGGTTCCTCCAACCTGCGGGACCCCACCTAACTGTTGCCTCGAGGCCACCCCTATGGGAGTGGATCCACGCAGACCCGATGGAAAAGCCCGTGGAGGGGTTCCTCCTCCAGCAGCCGGTGATGGGGAAGGCGGTAGGCTAGGTGCTCTCATTGCCCCGGGACCTCGGACGATCCGTACTAGGTCTCCAAAGGCAGCTGACATAGAACGCAAGACATGTTCCATGGATTCAATCTTGGACTCCAGGACCCTAATCCTGTCAGGTGTAGCGGAATCTTCCAACACTGGACCTCCCGGCGGTGGGCTCCCTGATACATCTGGTCGCCCCTCTCTAGGAGTGTTGGGCCAGCGGAGCTTCCATGTGGAGCGGGACGTGCCTGGTCAGGGGTCCACCAGGGCATCCCATAAAAACTGTTCCTGTGTCTCCATGTCGTCTGGCGGGGGTTTCTTCGACCCCGCGGTAGAGTAGGAGTCCCCGGACTGAGGTGTAGCTTGGGCTGGGACAGGGCTTGGGTCCCTGCTTGGGAACGTCGACTCCGGGAGTTGTTCCGCCTGCTCCTCGAGCTCCGTGGGATCCTTTCCCCCTTCAGCCATCGTTAATTCCTCTTTCACAAGAAAATTCTCCGGTAAAGAGTAGCGAGGTTGGTTTGAAAAATGATTCTCAGCTTTATGTGATGGTTGCCTTATCCTAAATAAAACTCTCAGACTCAAAATGTCAATTCAGGTTCTGGATTTATTTAGAAAAGAGTGCAAACAGGTAAAAAGCTGAGAATGAGAAAAGCGCGCCTAAACTCAAACTAAATAGTGTCTTTGCAAACAACACCCCACCCCTTCCCTCACATACAGTTCTCCCCACATTCCCAGGTGCTCCTAACGAGCTCTGCTGATCAACAGGCAAAAAGACCTTGACATTTCAGAGATAGCCTAAACACATTCCACCAGGCACAGATCAGCACGTCTTTTGTACAAGGCTCCCAGCAGCACCCTCCCAGCCTGGACACATATCAGCACCTTGGCAAGCGAACCGTTACGATGTAGAGAAACACCGGAATGGTGAACATGACATATATTTATTTACTTGCTTGCTTGCTTACTTTCTATCCCACCTTTATTATTTTTATAAATAACTCAAGGCGGTGAACATACCTAATACTCCTTCCTCCTCCTATTTTCCCCACAGCAACCCTGTGAGGTGAGTTGGTCTGAGAGAGAGTGACTGGCCCAAGGTCACCCAGCCAGCTTTCATGCCTAAGGCGGGACTAGAACTCACAGACTCCTGGTTTCTAGCCCAGCACCTTAACCACTATATTTAACAGGATTTAACTCAGTAGTGGAGTGTGTGTTTGAAAGCAGAAGGTGGCAGAAGCAGTCAATATTCAAAATTTCTAGGTTGGGCTTTATGAACTTAGAAAGTTTTCAGTCAGTGCTAACAATTCTGAGTGAGGGAGACCCAGTCATGTTGTTCAATATAATGCAGCTTCTTGTTCTTGTGATGAATGACTAGTTTAAAAGCACAATAGTGAATAAAAATTGCAAGGCAAATTATTTTTGAAAGCCTTTTATACCATCTCAGGTTTTCTTAACAGAGAGATTTCATCCCTCAAAGAAGACATTTATTTCTACCAGTGTGTGTTTGGGAGCGGGTGGGGTGAGGTGGGGTGGGTGAGATGACTGAGGCCTCCTAGGGAAAATTACATAACATCTGTTTTTCTAATGTTCATGTTAACAAAAACAATGAAAAAGTTTCAAATTCAAGTGTCAACTTCTTGATATTGTACTCATTTTAATTATCCACATTTAATTACTCTCTTAAGTATACTTTGCATACAGGCAGTATTTTCTTTACTGAAGTGGTATGATTGTGGCACTGATGGTGATGATGATTGATATGTGAGAATCCCATAGATTTTCAAATGTTCACAGTTTGCCCTGTATTTTGAGTGGGTTGGTTGCCTGTGGTCCTGTCACAATCCTGTTTGGTTCTGGAATTAAAGCAGGAATGGCAATGAGATTGAGTGGTTGCTCATAAGCTTTGCATGTAGAAAAGCTCAGGTTCAGACCTTGACATTAAGATGATGAGGAGACCAGGCTAGCCGCTGATGTGTAGCATAGACAATACTGAGCTAGATGAACCAATTGTTTCATAAGAAGATAATACTATAATTGGTGTCTTGGAAGTCTTAGAATTATACGGGTAGTCCTCAAGTTACAACCACTCATTCAGCAACCATTCAAAGTTACAGTGGCGCTGAACAAGGGTGACTTACAACTGGTCCACGAAATTGCCACCATCACAGTGTCCCTGTGGTGATATGATCACATTTCAGGCATTTGGCAACCAGCTCGCACTTATGACGGTTGCAGTGTCCAGTGGTCGTGATTGCCAATTGCAACCTTCCCTGCTGACTTCCCACAAGCAAAGTCAATGGGGAAGCTGGCAGGAGGTCACAAGTCGCTCTAGTACATTACTCCTGCTCCCACTGCTTTTTCTTCTGAGGAGGCCCCTGGTGGCATGGTGAGTGTAGGCCCCAGGTGGGCAGCTGCCCTCCTGGCCGCACTCACACAGTGCTGTAGCAACCACCCCTCACACTTATGCTGCAGCACCCATCCCCCCGCACTCACACCATGCTGCAGCACCCACCCACCCCCTGCCTGCACTCGCACTGTGCCTCAGCTGCCTCTGCGCCACAGCACCCACTCCCCTCCTGCCCACACTCTGTAGCACTGACCCGCCCACTTGCCTGTTTGGAAGCCGCCTAAGGAAAGGCTTGTCGTGACTGGGACTTGAAACTTCCTACCGGCTTCCCCATTGACTTTGCTTGTTGGAAGCCGGCAGGAAGTCGCAAGTCAGAGTCACATGAGGTCCCTGCTTAATGACCCACAATCCTCGCTTAATGACAGCAACGGGACTGCTGGGATTGCTGTCGCTAAGCAATATGGTCATGTGATGTCGTGCTTTACGACCACGTTGCTTAGCAATGGAAATTCTGGTCCCAACTGCCGTCATAACCTGAGAACTACCTGTAATGGCTCACAATATGAATCAACTATGTAACATGGTGCCAAAAATAACAAATGCAGTTTTAGGATTCAGCAATAAACTTTCAAGATCACTGGAAGTGAATAGTTCATTCTTTTTGCTTTGATCAGATTTAGCCGTATGTTGTGCGCTCAGTTTTGAGCATCCCACTTTAACTATTCAGAGAAAATGGAACAAGTGCAAAGAATGATTCTGAGGATGATCAAGAGACTGGAAATGTAAGTCCAATAAAGAGAGATTATGGGAACTGAATATGTTTAGCCTTGAGAAGAATGAGGAGGGATATGATAGGCTCTTAAAATACCTGAAGGGATGTCAGAAGGAGGCCAAGAGCCAGTTTGTGCTGTCTCAAAATTTGGGACATGGTATGCTGGTCTTGAGTTACAAGAAGGCACATGCTGATTAGTTACTAACAAAAGCTTTCTAAAGGTAGTTCCTGTCTTCATTCAAAGAGATAATAGGAAGGACTTGAAATGTATATCCTCTGCATTTTACTTTAACTTTTCAATCTTCTCCCAGCCTCCATGTGGTGAAATTTGAGTGCTTCTAATGCAATTTATGCAGCTCTCTGCATAATCCATTGAGTTGGGTTTGCTTCTGGTATGTTAGAGAAGGGCACAGAATGCAGGAAGTAAAATGACAATCTCTTTTTGTTTACTCTGTATTTCCAAATGTCCAAAACTGCTGATATATATATTGGTGTATGGTGGCTCTTAACATTATCTCACACTGTTATCTCAATAAAACAGGGCAGTACACTTCATAAATAATGTTATCGCTTACTCTTACCACCTTATTTGTTTTCAAGTTCCATACTTTTTCTTTTTTTAATGTTACACTATGTAGAAAGTGAAACATAAATGTGATTCAAATTTTTAAAACATTTGGTATCCGTAGATTTTTTTTTTACAAATTAATTCAAATAGCTAATTGCCAATTATTAATGTAGCATGTTTATATAGTATGGTTAGTACTGCATTTAATAAATTATCGGTAGCATTTTCTGCTAATATACAAGAATAAGTGTTACTGCAAATTATACTTACTTCCCATAATAATGGTTGTTTGTGAACTTTGTTAAGGTGTATTTAGAGTACATTGTTTTTCTCTCTTTGCAGTATTTTTCTGTGCATGCCTATTCAGAAGTATGTTCTATTAAACCTGATGAGAGTTTAGTCTCAGATCAATGTGAAAGAGTCTATTAGAAACTTACATTTTGGAAAAGGTCATTTTTGTTATCTTATGGAAATATAACTACAGCTCCTTGAAAAACACCATCAGTGGCCTCTGGAACACTGTCCCAAAGGCCCTAGGTGCCTGACTTTCCCAAACAAAATGTCCCAAATGAAGACAGAGAATCTGCTATTGGAGTCAGCACCTTCCTGCCAGCTTCTGCTACTGGCAAATTCAAGGTTCCAAAGTCCTAGCCTTGGAAAGCCCCCAAAAGGGACTGTCAGTGGAAGGTCATGAGATCACAGTGATCTTGCCCCCTCCCCAATTTTGTCCATTCCTCCAAGGGAAATTTAAATCCACCATTTGGCTAAAACAGTGTCCCTCTCATTTCTGCAAGTGGGAGGGGAGGAAAACCCTGGGGGAGGTTTTTGTGACCTTTTTCTGTTTCACCCACCTGCCCGCTGCTGGCAGTGTCCTTCAGCATTGCAGCTGTCTGATCAACTGATTGCTGTTCAAGTAGCTTACATTTTAACCTGGAGATGAAATCCAGATCTCCTGACTGCTTGTTTACAGGTAAAGAAAAGAGGTAGCTCGCCCCACCCCAAACCTGTGGCAAACACTCTGCTGTGTCAAATTTGCTGACAGTGTTAAGCATATACCAATAAATAGCAATCATCTCATGTTGCTTCTTTTTTGCTTCTCTTTTAGATTTTTTTCTTTTACTGAGAACCTGACAGAAGAACAACATATCTTAGAATTTCAAGATGTATTTGCCAAAGCAAGCGATAAGAATCTCTCATTTGAAATGATGTTGTATGCGTGTGTGTGTTGATCTTTCTGCGAATGTGATATATAAATACAGTAAATAATTGTATAATTTCAGGGATAGTGTTGTACGAATTATTGCTGTTGATGCATAATTATTAATCCGATGTAATTCTTGCTTTGCTCATATTTTACACAGAATAAAATCTTTGAACTTTGTATTTTTTTCTGATTTAATTTTTAACATTATGCTTTTCAGATTTTTTTTATTGAGAGTAACTATGAAATGCCTACCTCTTAGGTTCTAGGTTTTGCTTGTCCCTATGGCAACCTTATAATACACCTGCAGTACTGGTATTTGAATCTTGTTTCTGTAATGTAAATATGGGCAGGTTGAATTTGATGCTGATGCAGCAAGATTCAGGACTGAGCAGTAGGGCAGGGAAGATAAACCACAAAAAGAATAATCTTCAGGATGGAACAATATGTTACCTGTGGGTTCTACAACAATTAGTTGCATTTTAAATATGGCTGTAGAGCATTATAGTAATTCAGGACCACTTTTACTGTTCAGGATTCTTCAGCCATTGAGAACATTCAGTTCTTTTTGGATGGTTTTTCAGTGATCCCTGTCCTAAGTTTGTTTGTTCTCTATTATATCTCTATTATATCTCCTCTCATACTTTGAAAATAGCCTGTCAAAGATAAGCTGCTATGGTCTTTGTCTGTGATAGCAATAATCAAAATCAAAACTGTGAAGAACACTGATAGCAAGAGAAGGTGATCTTCTCCCATGTTATGTCCAGCCTCTAAGAAAACTAAGAAGTAAATGTCACTTACTTCTAAAAGTTTTATTTATTGCAGGTATAATTTATTTATTTATTTATTTATTTGATAGAATGTTCATACTGTACTGTTTTTCAGTCTTGGTCACAGTAGGAAACATTTAAATAAAAAATAAAGATGTTGAATTAAGAAATTAAACAATACACATAAACATAACCATGCACACATTACATTTGTGAAAAATATGTCTGAATGACAGCATCATTAGGGGTCTGGTGAATAGCACTGTGAAGGTGTGGTACAGAGAAGAATTCTGGAGCTACCCTGAAAAGGCATTGTTTCTTAAAGATAGGAATCTACAAAAGATACCCCTTAAGTAGGGCTTTATTTATTTATTTTGAACTTTGCTTCGGAGCAGTTTGGAACTCTGGCCAAATTATACCCCCAGCTATCACTTATCACTGGACATGTTGGCCTGGTGCTGCTGGAAAGGCAGGAATGGGGGAGAGGTAGTTATTAACAGCTTATGGTCCACATGTTCTCCAACCTCGTTTTAAGATACAAACTTCCAGAACTGTGGTCATCATATAGAAGTTGTGGTTTTCATCTACAGTTATAGTTATAGACTAATTAGAGAAGCATACTAGAAGTCCTGATCTTTCACATGCCATAATTATTGTAAAGCATTATTTAGAGCAGAATTTTAGCTCGTTGTTAGATCTTACTAGTATGAAGTACACTTAACTTTGTGCTGTGTCATTGTAGAAGTTGCATTTCCTTGGTCCTAGACTTTGAGCTGGGTGGATCCCAACTTTCAGTTATCTTTCAATTAACCTATTCATTTTAAACTCCTGTGAGTCAGCTGGTTAGTAAATGAGGCCTTGGCTAGAGATATCTTGCTTGTGTCAAATGGAATCTAGATACAGTCTCAAGTCCATTCAGGTCTCCATTTACAGATAACTATCCATGAATAGTTGCAGCTAGCATTACAGCTGAACTTTCCCCTGTTAGAAATGATGCAGTCTTGGGGTCCCACCCTCAAACCACATAACTTGAAACTCTCTGAAGTTAATCAAGTTACTTTTGCAATAAAGAATTGGAAGTCTATGACCTGGAGCACAGGTTTTTAAAAAAAAATTCCGATGTCATAAAAGGCACAAAAGTTTTAGCCTAGTTCCCAAAGTAATGTCTTATACTGAGTCATTTCCAGACATATGAATAATGCAGATGGTATACTGTTAATTGCCTCAGTAGCCAACAGAGTTTATGAATTCCTCAGGAACAAGCCAAATAAGCTACTAAGAAACAACTGGGAGGCATCAGCTTGATTCAGATACCCTCAAGATTTGCAGAAATATAAAAATGAAAAATAACTAAGCCTAACCATAATCCGATCTCATTCCACTCCAATCAGAAAAACAGCCCAAAGAAAATTAAGATGAACGTTAGTTATAAAATTCTGGATATGAGTGGTGAGAAAACTCAAGAAACAAAAATGAAATACGTTTTTGTACCTGATAGCTTATTGCATTCTGAAAGGAGACATGGCTGGAAGGCTAGATTGAAAAAAAGCTACAAAATTTATTGAAATAATTCTCCTTCTCCAATCATCCATAGCTGCTTTATTTTAAAAGGGAAAGTCCAGCAAGGAGCAGGGATTTAAGAACTTCTTAATTTTTATGTGAAGCATTTATTCACTTTCCCAAAGCAGCTTACTGTTTGTTCTAGGTAGTCCTTGCCATGAAGCTTACTATCTAAAGACACAACTCGGAATGATGGGTCGGGAAGGAAGAGAAAGGAATTAGTATCTGGCTTTCAAATACTGCTGAATTAGGGTTCTCATGTTGAAATGCACCACTTCCTTCATACAGTACTTCAGATTGCCCTTCCCCTAACTGGTTTCTCTGTATGGTAGGCTAGGTGCCATTGAATCCAGATTGACTCCAATGACTTTGTTGACAATGCTCACCATCTTGGCCTAACTCTTTGTTCTTCAAAGGACTTCGGAATAATGTGTTCCCTCTACTGTATTTTTGGCAGCCATTATAATATATGATCCTGGTTTTAATTTTTTACTATGGATTTGAAGGGATGTACACTGCCCAGAGTCAGTTAATTGGAGCAATATATAAGGCTTGTAAGTAAGCAAGAAAATAAATAAATAGTAGAAATGTTCATTATCTTGCCTAAGTTTATCATTGCCTTCCTTCCTAGGATTAATCTCTTTACTTTTCCAGAGCACTGCCCAACCTAAGCTGAAGAAAATAAAACTTCCTGCTGAAGTCAGAGGTCTTGTGTGGTCAGTGAAACAAAAAGATAAAGCTTCTGCATGTATTCTGTTGCCTCTTCATTATCTGTCTTATGTTAGATATCCAATCCAATGTATCTCTGTCTTCTAGAACCTTCCCGTTCATTTGGCATTCCTCTCTGTGAGTATGGTTTATGCATGAGGAATTAATCATACATATTAATTCCATTGCATTAGAAATTAGTTTAATGGTTCAGTAATTCGTATATTTTCTTGGTATAAGTATATATACACCAGTCTTTTTCAATCTCTAGGCCATAGAATTCATATTTTTTATGTTTGTCAGGAATTTAACTGCCTCCTCTGCTACAGCTTTAAATAGTTCTGTGGGCATTTCATCTGTGCCTGGTGCTTTCCTAGTTGATAGCTTGGATAGCTTGTCTGTTGCCTATTGCATCTCACTTTGTAGAAGAATCCATTTCTGAGTAATCATTTCTCTCTGCAAATGTGTTTTTATATATATTTACAAACCCCATTTTAAAGGGTTGAACTAGTCTTACCATTTTCTTCTAATCTCACTTGCCTATATCATATCTTTCATGATTCTTCTTGAGTATGATTATTTTACAGTGTCTGCAAATTTTCCTATGATTTTTCTGATCTTTAGAAGATTGGATTTTTCTTATTCCTCATTTTTTTTACATTTTTGAGATATCATTCCAGTCCTCCTTTGACACGGGCAGTGATTGCATTCAGTCACCATATGTTATTACAGTGCAAAGTTTTCATCTTCCATCTTTCCCTGACTATCCTAATAACTTGTTCTGAAAGCCACTTGGATCTTTTCCTCTTTGAAAATTTGAGATTCTTTTTTCTGCTTTGATTTTCATGATGCCTCTTACCTCTGCCCACGGCTGCTCAGATTCCCTTTTACACTAACTTAAGCATCCTAAATCCGATCCTTACATTGATTTTGTATTCTTACTGTTCTGGTTGTATCCTGTTGGCAAACCTACTCTCTTCAATTTTCTAATGTTTCACAAACCATACTCCAGATTGCAATTCTCCATTTTCCATTTCTTTTATGTTGACTTGATTCCATGGTTGACTATCTAGTGATGTCCCTTTATAGTCTGCATTTATATTGCTGGAATCAGATGTTAGCAATAAACAAATAATTATCCTTAGAAATGTAATCTGTTTCCTATATTTACCCAATCCAAAGCTTCCATTGATTCCAGATTCCTCCATTTCTCCAACTTTGGACTCCAGTTATCCATTAATAGTATTACGTTCTTTTTGCTGTTGCAGACGTTCTGTGCTTTTTCCAGCAAAGTACCTTCTAACCAGGATTTTTCATTGTTAGATGGCAAAGTCATCTAATTGCTATAGCGGTTAGTCATTGCCTTCTTTCCAGATTTGATTTTGGAGTGCCTTTTCCTAGATGGGTTGGCTTCTCTAGCAGCTGCAGAGCCCTACCTGCTCTTACCTCATTGTGGATTATTCTTAACTTCCCTTTTGAAGCTAAAGGTGATCCTGCTAGGAGTTCACATTCCCAGCAGCATCACTCAGGGTCATTGGGGCTACCCAGTTTTCTCATTACATCAAGGTGGTGTGAGGGAGTCAGACTATAATACCATCATCCCCATAAAGCATAATGTCTGGTTGCTAGGCTGGAGATAACTCCTTTAACAGAGAGGCATACATATTCCTTTCACCGTCCTCTTTAAGACAGTTGTGAATATCTGCACTGTTCATCCCATGATATTGGCATGATAATGCAGCATTCTAGTTCATGTTAGTGAGTCCACTAATTTTACAGTCAGGTTCCTATAATTGAGCAAGCTGTCATAATTTTGACATTTGTGGTGTCCAAAATTGACCAGCTATCCTCAGTCTGACACTCTCCGAATGATTTTGACCATTTTGACCAATAATTCTTCGAGTTGAAGTCTCAGCACATTCAGAGGATGTTGGGTTGGGGAGGGCTGGACTAGATGAATGTGGCGTGAAGTTCAGTCCTAATGGGAAAAGCTGATGCAAATATTACCTGATACAGTATGTGAAAAGAAACATTGGTATGCATTAATACATACTCTGGAATGCTCATGAAACCACAATCATAACCGTTTCCTACAAGTAGAAGGTATTTAAACAAGAGAGATTTCTACAAAGCAAGCATTGAAAGGTGGGTGATTTCTGAGGTTTTTATTGGTGGAGAAATATAAACAGTCTTTTATAGTCTGAAGGCAAAAGCAGTCGCATCAAAACAAGTCCTTTGGATTTCATTTGAACTTGTTTGTAATCAGAGTTATTTAAGAGACTCAAACTTCATTGCAAATGGTCTGAACAGAAGTTCCACAAAATCCCTCCTCCTGGTCATAGCTTTGTTTTGATCCTCATACATCATTACAACAGACTTTTTTCCCCTCAGTAAAAACTGATTATACTATACTGTATACTATTTTTAGAACAGGCAAATCCTAGATAATGAATATTGTAATCTTGTCTAATAGTAGACATACAAGTTTTATATATCATCATCATCATCATCATCATCAGAACCTAGGGGTTCCAAATAAATACTAAAAACCAAAAGTGGATATCCTTGCCTGGGGCCTTTATAAAGTGGAAATGTGGCTGAAAGCATACCTTTTGTTTTGGATGTAGGAACTGCATATAAAATCCAGATCGAGTTTATATATTCTTCAGAAAATTCAAACTTAGCTCGATTACTAAACAGTTATATTATCTGTAGATTTTGTGAAAAGTTTTTTAAGCATTTAGTGATAAAATTGTAGCCTTATCCCCTTTTATGTTTATTTAAACAGATTTACAAGTCAAATATTGTCTGATCCATGGCTGTTTTTAACAAAACCAACTAGATCATTCTTGACCACTGAAGATACTACCTTTTGCAATCTATTTGCTAAAAGAACTGTTAGGATATTTACATTAATCAGAAAGGGTTATAATTTGAAGAATAAGTATTATCTTTATCTGGTTTTGATATAACTGTGATAGAGGGCCTCATTAAATGATAATGATAATAGTATTTTGGAGGAGGGTATTTTTATTTTTTTTTATTTATTTATTTTTATGTAAGTCATAAAGTTTAAGAACAAGTGCCTCAGAAAATATTTTATAACATTCTACAGGAAATCCATCAAGTCTTCATGCTTTAGCATTACTCAGAGTTAAGATGATATTTTTAAAATTTCATCAACAGTAAAGGGACTATTAGTATTTGCTGTTAAAAAAAACTAATTGTAGGGAATCAATTTTGGCAACAATAACTAAAAAAGACTATATACTGTATCTTCATGTGATTCATTCACAGATTGGCTATATAGATTTCAGTAAAAATTTAAAAAGGAAGGCTTATGTCTTTTCTTCATCTTTAATAGTTGTAATAATCTTTTCAACTTTTTTCTTCTTTAACCAATATGCCAAGAGATATTTAGGTCTTCCTCCATTTTCCCCATATATTTGACACAAATATTTTACCACAAATTCAGATCTTTGCAATAAGATATTAACATAAGAACATAAACAGTACCCTGATGGATTGGCCCCATGGCCCATCTAGTCCAGCACAATCGCCAACCAACTGCACAAGGAAGCTCACTAATGTCCTAGCAGATGGCCTTCAGAGCAGGCACACTGTCATCAAGGCTAATAGCTATTGATCCCCATGACTTCCATGAATTGGTCCAACCCTTTTTTGAAGGCAGCCAAGCTGGTAGCCAGCACCACATCTCATGGTAGCAAATTCCAAAGTTATATATATTGGTAGGGTGCTACTTAGCTATGCCTTTCCTGCAATGCATCATTATGTCACCCACTGTACGTGGGTGACATACCCCCAAATATTAAATAGAGCCCCTGGCCACCAAAGTTTGTCCCCCCTAATTTAGATCAATTCCTTGTTCAACACAAGACATGTAGTTTAGGATGCCCTACAAACATCTTCCAACATGCTTATGCAAAATCATAGAATGTTTCAACTGAGTAACAAGCCTTTCTGAACCAGTGTTTTGGAAGGGTTATAACCTGAAGTAGTCCAGTGAGTTGCATCAGCCCATTTTGAAGTTGGACCACTTCCAGAATACTAGAAATGGATTGGAATGGCCCTTTTTGGACTAAAATCCATGACAGAATGTTTGGCACATCCTTACTGTCTTGCTTCTATATAAACACCTCCAGCAAAGAAGAGCCCGTCATTTTCTTAGGCAGTTTGTTCTATTGCTCTACAGCACTCTCCAAGGAGGTACCATCATTGATGCCTTGAACACCTGTCAAATTAGCAGGTAGACATTGTGAACATGACCTTTTTTATTTTTTTATTTTTGTTGATCTCCAGTGCTCTTAATAGGTCACAATGGCTACATATTTGGCAGATGGAGCCCTTCATACCTTTGCATTTCATTGTAAAAAAAGCAGTATCTGATTAATATAGTCCTGCTATTAATAAACCTTTAAACACTTCTCCCCCTAAAACAGAGAGATTTCATTATGGAATTTTTATTTCTTAGTTGATCCTATTTGCTTATGAACAGTTTCCTCTGCTTCCAACTTCTAATCTTTTCTTCCCACTGAATGTTTTTATCCAAAAGCTCTTGTAAAGTTTGTTTATCCAAAGAAGTTTATCCAAATATTTTGTTCCTTGGTCAAAGAGCAAATGAAGGAGAGTAGATCTTCATTGTTTTGTTTAATAGGTAAGTTCTCTTGATCCAAAGAGCCTTCACTTGGCTGCTTGTTATTTTAAGTGGTTCACTGTGTGGGAAAAAATCTTTTTTTTATTAAGGAGAAAGTTTTCTTTGAGACCGTTTCTTCCATTGTTTACACCCTGTTGGAACTTTGCTAACTTTATTCTCTAGTGAACCATGCTGGGATTGATTTTAACTCCCACTCCAGTATAAGTCAGTGAGAAAGAACCCTAGTGAGATTAATTAAGCTAAACCTATCTAAACCTGTAGTGAGATAAATTATGGGAAACTTTGCTTAAGCTAGCAGTAACCCTTCACTGTTACATCTTAAGATTGTGACACATAAAATTATAGACTATAGTTTACAGGAGAAAGCAGGAATTGAGGGCTGGCAGATACTATTCTGGGCTACTGCAGAGGGTGTATTTTGTAGGCAAAGCAAGCCATTCCAATTTCAAGAGGCCAAGTTATTCGCTGCTCTGCCACCTCTGAATCTGAAGATATTTTCACTGCTAAAACCTTTTGCCTATTTATAGAAAGGGGATAAGGATTATAACTATTGGCTAATAAGCTTTTGCATATATTGTCCCCAATATCTTTGAATCAAATGTTTATAACTGGCTTCTAGTCATGTGCTTCTGTAACTGGCTTCTAGTCATGTGCAACTGCACACAGTGCTGGCCTAGAAATCAGGAGACTGTGAGTTCCAGGCCTCCCTTAGGCACGAAAGCTGGCTGGGTGACTTTGAGCCAGTCATTCTCTCTTAGCCCAACCACCTCACAGGGTTGCTGTTGGGAAAATAGGAGTATTAGGTGTGTCCGCCAGCTTGAGTTGACCAAAAATATATTTAAAAAGGCAGATAAAAATTATTATTAATGTAGTGGAGCACATAATGCGTATAATTTCTCTAGCAAACATATTGGCTGGGTGGACACACTATACTAAGCTACTAAGCCATTATTATTTTAACTATGGTTTATTGAACAAGGCACCTGTGAAGCAAAATTGTAAAAAATGCTGATAATGATGCTGATTATTTGTATCTGGCTTTTCTGTCCTCCAAAGCCATTGCATTATAGTTTAATGCAGTATATAAACGTAACAATGGGCTGTATATATTTTCCCAGTTATATGTACTTCCATTCGCCTATCATCCCAGCTCACAGATTTTGCAGGTTTCATTGCCTTTCAAAAATCTGCTTGATCAGATCAGCATCAAGGGAACAGAATTAATCGGAATATGGCATCATGGAAGTCAATTCTGCTATTGTAATACTTTAGATACAACAATCACTAATAATTCACATTATATAATATTCAAGGTAGACAGTTCATGAATCAGTAATGATTAAAGATTAAACATAAATAGCATGTGTGTGTACATGTGTGTGTATATAAATAAAATGGAAGGTAGAAGAAAATCCATCCTCCAAGAGCTTTGCTGGGACTGGTGCTTCTTCATGAATTATATAATGTGAAGAATGAGAAGTGAGATGACCAAGTTAACTGATGCCACCAATAATAAAGAAGATAAGAAACCAACGAGAAATGTGCTGGATGAACCATGCATAGTAGCAAGGGAAATCCCCCTCTGAGTGATTATTTCACCCATTCCAGTTAGCATTCACAGGATCACCAAGAAATCACCCTGCATCAGAACAATCTTTGATTGGAAGTGAGCCAGTTAATGATCAGTGTCAGATACTCATATCATCCTCCTTCCATTCATATTACCCTCACACCAGGCCTTTAAAGTGCATTAAGCTGAAGATTGTTGATGGCTCAAAGGTAATCCTTGAGCTTCCTGACAGAGTCAACTATGCAGTGGATTTTTTCACATTGAAAATATGGATCCTGAAAATTCTCCTAAACAGAAGCTTTTCAATGGAGAACTGAGTCTTGTATATAGGGTCATTATTTCACATCAGTTCCTGCTATTGTAATTAAGTTCAATTAAACACAGCCAATGGGACATGGGAGAATTATGTACAGATGATTTTCTTTTCACAGGGTTCTGGATCAGAAAAAATAATTCCCCTTTGGAATAGGAAATTCAGCTGGCGGCTCTTGGAGACAAGATACTGGGTTAAAGGCATCTTTGTTGTCAACTCAGAAAAAAATGTTCTCTTCCAGAGGCAAGGGGAGACACGTTCTTTTGTTCATATGAACCAACAGATTGTTGTTGTTTATTCGTTTAGTCGCTTCCGACTCTTCGTGACTTCATGGACCAGCCCACGCCAGAGCTTCCTGTCGGTCGTCAACATCCCCAGCTCCCCCAGGGATGAGTCCATCACCTCTAGAATATCATCCATCCATCTTGCCCTTGGTCGGCCCCTCTTCCTTTTGCCTTCCACTCTCCATCAGCATCTTCTCCAGGGTGTCCTGTCTTCTCATTGTGTGGCCAAAGTATTTCAGTTTTGCCTTTAATATCATTCCCTCCAGTGAGCAGTCTGGCTTTATTTCCTGGAGTATGGACTGGTTTGATCTTTTTGCAGTCCAAGGCACTCTCAGAATTTTCCTCCAACACCACAGTTCAAAAACATCTATCTTCCTTCTCTCAGCCTTCCTTATGGTCCAGTTCTCGCAGCCATATGTTACTACAGGGAACACCATTGCTTTAACTATGTGGACTTTTGTTGTCAGTGTGATGTCTCTGCTCTTAACTATTTTATCGAGATTTGTCATTGCTCTTCTCCCAAGGATTAAGCGTCTTCTGATTTCCTGACTGCAGTCAGCATCTGCAGTAATCTATGCACCTAGAAATACAAAGTCTTTCACTGCCTCTATGTTTTCTCCCACTATTTGCCAGTTATCAATCAAGCTGGTTGCCATAATCTTGGTTTTTTTGAGGTTTAGCTGCAAGCCAGCGTTTGCACTTTCTTCTTTCACCTTCATCATAAGGCTCCTCAGTTCCTCTTCGCTTTCAGCCATCAAAGTGGTATCTCAGAATTTTTAAAAGCAGTTCAGTTGGATCGCATACCACAAAATCTGAAAGGCTAAATCATCCGTTCAGCAGGCACTGAAGCACTCAGGCATCCCAAACTGTCTGCGTTCATTTTAAATTGCTTCTAATAAATGCTTGAAGTGCCAGGAGAGTGATACATTTTTTCTTTGCTGTATGCTTACCCATTTCCTTGGGCATATCAAATTGGGGGGATTAACAGTGTAATTAACAGGTTTTGATCCACGTGGTTTTTTTTCCCAGTAATTGCATCCTTCCAAAGGAATCTTAGCAACTAGGCCGCAAAGCAAAAATCAAACCTAATTAATTGGCCAATTCCATTTCTCTCAAGCTTCTATCACTGCTGTGTATAACTTTTTTTCCATAGTACAGTTGATAATTTGCTTTTTATTTGCTCTAATGAGAAATTCTAAGCCATAGTTTGATTAACAGTGGTTTATTGAATAAATCACAACCGGCTGGGATCGAGAGAGAGAGAGAGAGAGAGAGAGAGAGATCTCCTTCTCTCCTTCCTTCCTTCCTTCCTTCCTTCCTTCCTTCCTTCCTTCCTTCCTTCCTTCCTTCCTTCCTTCCTTCCTTCCTTCTGCAACTTCTACGCTGATCCATTTCCAGAGGCTCTGAGTGGATTACAGTATTAATACCAGAAGGTTAAAAATAAAATTTAAATAATACAGTTATAACTAATCAGTCCAATGTGCCACCATTCGGGACTCATCCCCAAATGCCCTTCTGAGGAGGCAAGTTGTTATGGCTGTCTGAAAGTATTGAGGAGGAGGTGGTCTGGATATCTAGGGGTAAACTGTTCCAAAGGAAGGGACCATCGCTTAGAAGGCTTGAGTTCAGGGTCCCTAAAGAGGACATTTCCTCAGTGGTGGGACTGTCAGCAATCCCTCTCTCCCAGTTCTTATTGAATGTATAGTTTAAATAAAGTTTGTCATAAATCAGTCATGAAGTTATCCAGGCCCTGAGCCATATAGAGTTTTACAGGTGCTAGCTAGCACCTTGAATTGCACTTGGAAGAAGGCAGTGCAGCTTCTGCAATACTGGTGTTGCAGGGGTAAACCCTGGTACATTCATATCTACTCAGGAAGCTTTTGGATGGTTTTCAAGGGCAGCCCGTGTAGAACACATTTCAGTAATCCAACCATTAGGAAATAAGGGCATGAATGACTGAGTAAAGCCTCCTGATCCAGGAAAGGCTGCAACTGGTTCAAAAGATATAAGTGTATATCATAACATATGAATCTAGGAGAACCCTCAAGTAGCAGTCCAGCTCCATCTGGGGAAGAGTTACCTCATTCAGAGTCAAAATAAAACTATCTCTGGATTCAGATGGCTTCCAAATCCATAGCTGCTATATCATGGTAGGAGTCAGTCTAAGCCTCTTTCTCTTCATCCAGATCCTAACGTTTGCCAAGTACCAAGTAAAGATTCCACCGCATCTCCTGTCCAGCTTGGGGTGAAGTTATTTAACTGGTATTATCAACATATTTATGGTACTTCATCCCATGCCAGCAGATGACCTCTCTTAGAGGCTTCATGCAGGCATGAAACAGCAAGGGAGATTGAGCCCTGTAGGGCCCCATAATGTAGTGCCCAGCAATTTGACCTCTCCCCACTTACTATCACCAATTGGAACTGGCCACTTAGGAAGGAGGAAGACCAGTATCCTGCATCCCAACACTTGTAGGGTGTCCAGAAGGATAGCATGATTAATGGTATTGAAAACCAGGATAGTCATACTCCCTGTGTCCTGGTCCTGCGAAAGATCATCAACAAGAGTGATCAGTGCAGTTTGGTCTCACACCTAGGCCTGATCAAAAATGATCCAGATAATCTGTTTCATCCAGGGCTCTCTGTAACTGTAATCCAACAATCTTTCCTAAAAAGGGGAAGATTGGAGATTGGTAGACAGTTTTCTAAAAGTGTTAGGTTGAGTTCACACAACATATTAGGACATAATCTAGGTTTGCATAATCTAGACTAACTGGGTTATTTGCATTATCATATAATATCAAAGCATTTACCCTTATCCCTGAGGTCATGTAACTCAACATGATGCACTGAGTCCAAAAATACATTGCAGCTTTGCTAAACAAATTTTCAGCAGCCTGGGGGAAAAGCAAGGTCAGCTGCTCCAGGGATAAACAGTGGTGCCCTCTTCTTACTTCAAGCTTTCTTAGCCATGCCATTCAGAGAGGGGATTACTCCAGTTCCTACCCCTGAAACAAAGTAAATGAGCTTTTGGTACTGCTAAATTAAACAAATCAGGATCTTCATTCCTGTTCATTCTGAGATAAGCCTTGGAGAGGTGTTGGGTCTCCCTCACTGGAAGAGGCCTTAGCCAAATGGAAAGCATATCATTTGAATGCAGGATCCCAGGTGCAACCTATAGCACAGTGTTTCTCAATCTTGGCAGTTTGAAGATGTGTGAGCTTCAGCTCCCAGAATCCCCTAGCCAGCACTGCTATAGCCTGTCCAGGAAGGGCTAGAAAATTCCTGCCTGAAATTTAGGAGAGCTGCTGCCAGTCAGTGCAACATTATGGGGCTAGATGGACCAATGGCTGATTTGGAACAAGACAAATGTTATAGTAGAACACAAAAGGAAGTGAGTTGGTGTGCTTTATAAGGTTCCCTTAAGTGCTATGATTTTGTTGTATGATATATTCCACATTTTATTACTTTTAGCTTTAGGTAATTGCTTGTGCAACAACAGTGACTCACAACCCTTCCACTTCAGCAGCCTTCCTCCCTCTTTAGATTGTATTTTAAAAAGACAAAATACACAAACATTTATTGTTGTGTTCAGCGACATTCTGTAATAAGCATGGAATCATTCCCCCCCTTCCCCCCCGCCCCCACTTCCCCTCTCTTGCTTTTACACTTCGGGAAAAGAATTCTGTAACAAAAGCCTGGGCTGGACTTTTTGTACTTTTCAACTAGCGTCAGGTGCTATGCAAATATTAAGTTACACTTTATTTTTCGCTGCCAATACTTTGCTGGATGGTCACTGTCCTTGTTTATTTTAGCATCAGAATGCCTGAAGGAGGAAACAAGGGATAACGTGGTCCAAATCAAAAGGTTCAGATTTCAGACACATCCTGACACAAGAGCTGTTGATGACAGTGGGGCAGACAGCCTAGAAAGGTGGTGGAATCTTCTTCTTTAGAGATTATAAAGAAGAGACCAGGAGGGCACTTAGCAATGTCGCACCAATGGATTTCCTGCATTGGCAGGGGTGGGCCAGATGACCCTTGAATTCCTTTCAGCTCAATGGTTTGGATGATGTTTGTGGTGGAATTCTGTGGTAACCAAAATATCAATGTTACCTCAGTACAGAACTGTTTTAAAACTATTGACATCAACAAGCAGAAAACAGTTCTACAGTCAGTGTTTGTACTTCTCACTCAGAACAATTTGAAAATGACCTGTAATTGTTTTCACTGCCACCAAAACCTTCCATGATGAGAACAAGAAGCAAAAATTATTTCTTGTCCCAAATTGCTGCAGAACTTCACTCCTACTTTAAATCCTTTCTGCCCTCCTTCACACAAACCTAAACAGCATGGTACTTTTCACACCATGAAATGTGGGGAAGAAAAGGGAGAAACAGAGAAAAATTTAACCAATTTACTGCTGGTTTAGCTTTAGCTACTGTTTGAGGGGGAGATGTGAAGCTGCCAAGCCAGCATTCCCCTTACAGGACCTGTTAAGGCCAATAAACCCAAAAAAGATGTGACACAAGTGGGGAAACAGCCTGTCCCCAAGTTCCATTGAAAAAACAACACCTAGACAGAACCAAAAACTAGAACAGAAAGTTCCTTCCTTATGCTTACCTGCCAAAAATCCAAATCAAGATACTAGTATTTTAGAACGACTGTTTTATGAAAGTTTGTCTGTAGGTAGTTGTGTGTGTGTGTGTGTGTGTGAGAGAGAGAGAGAGAGAGAGAGAGTCTCCCATAATGTTCTAGACAGGAGCAGCATTCCTTAGGAACTTTATACAGTAGCTGCCTACTACTGCACCAGGTAAGCCACAATCACCATCCTACTTGTACGGGGAAGAGGTATCAGGGACCATTTTGTCAAGGAGCTGTTCAAATCCAGAGCCCAGCTGGAGGGGGTGGGGCAAAGAATTGCAGTAACCTTCCATGAACTCTGCCCATTTGGTTGTTGATAGCCTGCCTATTTTTTGCCTTTATCATTGCAGTCCATTAATCCCATAATACTGGATTGAAAGACTTGAGGACTCAGCCACCACTATGTGAATAGGCAGTGTGTTAAATGATCAAAGTTCGTAAAGGGATTTGTCATCAGGGAATAATGGCAGTGTATACAGAATGGATATGGTTCAAAATTAAGGCTGTAAATGCTACAGTATAAGTGAACGTTATTTCTCCTTTCAGTACTAGAGCTTGGACTCATCTAACTAAACTGATTAGCAGTAGATTCAAGAAAAACAAACATTTTCTTATGAAGTTTAGTACCTGCTTCAAGATGTGGTGATAGCCCCTAGCTTACTTATTAAGGATTTAATAATTTAATGGGGCTATTATGATGTAAGATATTTCCACTTCCCCAGGGGGAATGTCAACAATTGTGTGCATGGGGGCAGTACGGTAGATTCAGGAGAATTCCAAGGTTTGAATAAGTAGGAAAACATCTTTCAGGGAAACAACCAATCAAATCTAATAGATGCAAGATCCCCACACTAAGCATACTAAGCATGAAAAGAAGGCTGAGCGGGAGGGGTATGGAATGGCAGAAAAAGGAGGACAGAGGAAATGTATAGCTAAAAGAAGATATGGAGACTATTTATTATCTGAATAAATCATTTCTTGGATCACATTGAGAAGCTATTTTTAAAGTTTCCCATAGATGGAAGAGAATCTTGCCCATTTTATAGGAATCAGTTGAATAATACAATAATTTATACAGTTAGAATAGTGCACCAGAGTATTCACCACCACTGCCTACAGTATGTATGAGATATGTATAGGATCAGTTTATAAATGCTTTGAACTCCCTATAAAAGCTCCTGAAATAAATCCTCCTCCTCCTCCTCCTCCTCCTCCTCACCTGGAAGACTTAAGCTTGGTCAAGTGTACGGTCTGCTCCAGATTAGAATAGTGTAGGAAAATGTGAATTATCAGGCTGCCTATTATTATTATTATTATTATTATTATTATTACTACTACTACTACTACTAAGCAGTGCTTATGCAAAAAAAAACCCCTTCATATTTATCCTCCTGCCTATTCAAAGAGCCTTTGTATAAATCTTTCCTCCACGTACCTTCCAGGATCCTAGGTAAGTGCTTTCTAAACTTTAATTATAAAAGCTTCCTAATTTCTGCACTGCCAGATTCTATATTTGGCACACTGTGGGCTTAGAGGCAAGAAGAAATACTTAGAAAATGAGATCATATAATCCAAAATGATATATTGTTGTATTAACAGTGTCAATATTTAATTTAAAGAAAGCTTCAGCTTCTGTCAGATCATTCTTTATTTTTCAGGATGCCAAGTTTATAGTCTGCTGCAGGTTCTAATAATTGGTGACTTTGGGAAAGGTGGATTTTAAATAATGGACTATAAGCAAGTCATGCTCATTTCCATAAATGGTGAGAAGTTACAACATGGCATTCTTATATTTGATTTACAAATATATCAGTAGATTGGTGGAGGTAAGCAAAGGCTCCCTTCAGGTAGTGGCAACTTTCACAGATCATATCTGCAGACAGTGAGGCCTTTGGGAGAATAGAGGAGGTAGACACTGTCTGGCATCCTGCCACAGGACATGCAGTCCATACTTGTGACTGAAAATCTGAGTCTGGCAATAGCTGAACAGTTCATTTCTCTATCTCTCTGACACACACACACCACCCACCCCCACACACTAATACACACACAGTCTCTCATGGGGGCAGGGGAAGATAAATTGAAGTGGGCGAAGGATAGGAGTCAGAGGGGGGAAAAGTCAAGTGGTACAGGCTTTCATCATTTTCTAGTCACCTGCAGTAGAAGGATTTCACCCTAATAGCCCATCAGTTCCATTAAAAATAAAAAAAGAGAGAAAATAGGAAACTCAGGATGATGGAGCTTGCTGACTGATTGATTGATTAAATTTGTATACTGCCCAACTACTGACAATTTTGGGCAGTTCACAAGTAAAACAGACACCCCTCCCCCAAAAATACAATAATAAAAACAAGGAACAAAAGTTGGCAAAAAACAAACACACACTTGGGCAGCAACAAAAGTTATACCCATCCTAGCCAAAGGCCTTAGTGAAGAGCCAGGTCTTCAGGGCCCTCTAAAACAGCAGCAGGGAGCCCCCCCCCCCCCCCCGATCTCAGGGAGAACCTCATTCCAAACAGGCGCCGTGACAGAGAAGACAAACTTTCAGGGTCCCAATAGTTGGCATTGTTTAATCAAAGGACCCAGAATGCACCAACCCTGCCAGATCAACTCGTCTGGGCAGATATTATGGGAGACAGGCAGTTCCTCAAGTATCCAGGCCTTATGCCATGTTGGGCCTTATAGGTAATGACCAGCACTTTAATTGCACCTGGAAGCAAACTGGCTACCAGTGCGGCTCACCAAGCAAAGTTGTTCCATGGGCATCACTGCTTGTGCTATTGCATTCTGGACCAGTTGAAGCTTCTAGGTGGTTTTCAAGGGCAGCCCCACGTAGAGCATGTTGCAGTAGTCAAGCTGTGAGGTTACCAGGCCGTGAGTGACTGTCTGAAGGGCCTCCCAATCTAGGAAAGGGCATAATTGGTGAACTAGATGGAGCTGTGCAAAGGAGTTCCTGGCCACAGCTACCACCTCGTTTTCCAGGAGCTGTGAGTCCAGGAAGATCCCCAGATGGTACACCACTCTTGAATGGGAAAGTGCTACCCATCCAAGGTTAAAGATGGAACATCCCCAGATCTGGGTGGCCCAAACACCACAGCCACTCAGTAGGATTGAGTTGGGGATGGTTCTTCCCCGTACAACCTCCAGGCACCGGGACAGAACCTCCTCACTTGGCCAGCCCAGAGTTAAAATATATAATTGGGTATCATCAGCGTATTAATAATACAGAACCCCAAACTGGCGTATGACTTCACCCAGCAGTTTCCTGTAGATGTTGAATAGGAGGGGGGAGAGAGTAAAACCCAATGGCCTCTCACAAAGGACGGGCCTAGGGAACAACCTCTCTCCCCCCACAACCAATACCAGCTGCAACCAGCCTGGGAGAAAGGAAGAGAACCTGTCATGAGTACTGATGGCGAGCAGGAGGGGGCCCCTATCCAGGGGGGAAAATGCATGCGTAGTACTGAGGAATTAAGCAGCCATTCAAAGAGACACAGATCAGACCCGCCTTAACTTTTGGGGTTTATCTGTCTGGGTTTTCCCACGCTTCTTCAGTTTGTTAGGATTCTGTCTTATGTAGCAGTAATAAACACTAGAGACCTACTCCTCGTCTCAGTGTGATTCCTGACTGTTAGGACAGAACCACTGTAAAATGGTGCTCCCTATCCCCAGCTCACGGAGTCAGCTCAGAAGGATACTGTAGTCAATGGTACTGAAAGCCACTGAGAGATCAAAGAGCACAAGGATGGGAGCACCACTTCCATCCAGGTTCTGCCACAGAGCATCTACAAGTGCAACCAGAACTGTCTTGGTACTAAATCCCAGCCTGAAACCTGACTGAAATGGGTCTAGATTTTTGCTTCTTCAGTGTATTTTTTAATTGGAGATTTCCAGTAGAAAGAATTGAATTGGCTGATATATGAATACTATTAGGATTGATTGCAAAATTTGTGTCAATTATTTCCTTGCCTTTTAAATTTAATAACACATAGTATCAAGTACAAATACAGCAGTGCTGATGGAGTAGGGGTGGAATTGTTTCTAGCTGAGTTACTCAAAACTACCATCCTTTCCTAGAAGGCACAACTTTGAAACTGAAATATGAATCATTCCATATTTTTGTGTCAGCCTGAGATGGGAAGATGTCAGCTGGTAGAATCTTCTTCCAGGTATGTCAAACTCTAGAGTGCATAATGGGTGAAATTATGTGATATTAATTAGCCATATCATGCCTCCCATTGTCTCATGCCAGAGAGGCACTTAATTTTACAAAACCCGATCCTTAATGAATTAGATAGGTATGGTCTCTGGTGCTAAATTAACTTCTCCCCGCTGAGCTGCCGTGCTGCAGACCAAACACTTAGATGCCAGTAGCCTGAGCCATCCTAATTTACTGAAGCAATTAGAAGTTGAGAGTCCCAGGCAGTAATGCTGATGGATGGCTCTCTTTGGATGCTGAGCAAGGAGAGCTGGTCCAGCTCATCTTTCCTAGGTTGCATCATCTTCCATTACTCTGATGTTTCTAGGTAACAACAGGTTTGCCAGAAGAAAATGTAGCACATAATGTGAAAGTCAAGCCATCCGGGGCTGCATAAGAAATTTCCATGTAAAAATCAAGTACCACCTGGCAATGGATCGAAATGGTGCTTGAGAATCTGTTATTACAGTGCTTCTCTCAGAGACAAGCGATTCCTTCTCTGATTTGTTATTTGGTTAATATGCTACATTACATTGCAAAATATATGACACTTATCCGGCTTTGAGATTGCTTTTAATAATGAAATTTTGTAAAGAAAAAATAATGAAATTCATTAAAATGGTACAGTAAGACCTCTGTTTAGTAGCTCGTTTTGGGGGGAAAGGGGTTCCATTCTTCCAGAGAGTCCATTAAATACCAATTATTTCAGTCACATCATTTTGTCCAGACTTTTTCAGATGCAGTGGGCATGTCTGCTATTTTAGGTGGAAATCCAGGTGGCTCAATGGGGGCTGGTAAAGTTAAGGTTTCCTTGTAATCGGCTGGCTGGGTAATTCTGGGAGTTGAAGTGCACACATCATAAAGTTGCCACGGTTGAGAAACACTGGCCTAGAGTGACCTACCCTGATGTAGCAGAATTCCTCAGTTGAATTGCACCACCTAATTCCACCCAGTTTTTAAAATCTCCCAAACCTTTGATATTTATTCCTGAATTTCTGTATCAGTGTAAGCTTGACCCCGCAAAGTACTGCCGAAGTATTGCCAAGTATAAAACATTGCCCCACACTGTTCGTTGGCTGATGATGTTGACAGAAATCTGAAAGAAGGAAAACTGAGTGTTCTCATAGACATCTTGTCACTCCAGACATGGAGTGCTTCCTCTTAGTACACAAAATCTCTCTGCCCTTAAAATGTCAAGCTAACCCACACCCTGAGCATATTAGCAAAGCAATTAGACTTTTTTTTTTTTTTTTTTGAAAGCATGAGCAACTGCAACTGCCAAAAAGAAAAAGAATGCTTTTGCAGGTAATCCAGCTCTGCTTTACAGTATATAATCTATTGTTCTGAGTCTGATTCTTTGAACTGCGTGTAGGTAGGATTGCATGGATGAGCCGTAACTGTCTAGCTATTGTTTTGTGGTGCATCTGGAGTGCTGTGATTTACCTCCCTCCTTAGTGTGACAATTTGCCCTAGATCTATGCATACTCACACCACAGGGAAATGGTGCATATGTCAACCAGCAAGAACGTCTGCAAGCTCCATCTTGTTTCAATCCCTTGGGATAGGGCAGAATTGATCTAGAATTAAAATAGAGGGAAATAAGTCTACAACTGGAAGACCAAAACCAAATGAATTAAATGATATGACTCAACTGTATAAACAATGGCACTGAATCAGCGCTATAGATTATACTAAGAGATGTTAGGGGAAAAGGAAAGAACATAATTGGTAAAGTGATACAATATCAGTTTTAACATTTTAGAACTTTATACAGCTCCGGGGAAAACAATTTGATAAACAATGGGAAAAACTTTCTTGATGTTGCTTTCCATTTTTTAAACCAAATATAATAATGGCTTTCTTGGCAAATGGAATAATAAAGTATGCTTAATTTGGATATGAAAGCCAAAGTGGGAAGGGGAATATTGTTAATTCACAGTATCAGGTAATCACAAAAACATCATCTGGAGATCCAATGAAATAATGCAAAAAGCATTATTTTACAAAATGTATTGCTTGTCAACTTTGTTACTAAAAATAGGAAGGAGGATCATAACTCAATGGCAGAGCATATGGTGTGGAAAGTATTCCAGGTTTAATCCGTCATGGCAAGTGGTCAGAAAAATTCTTGCTGAGGCCTCAGGAGATTTTTGTTGTAAAAGATGTTCAGTTACTTCTTTGGGATGAAAGGTGAATATTGTTCTTATAATAGCCAGAATAACTTGCATCTTATCATAGCAGGAGGAAATAAAGGCACTTTCATTCGGGGAAAAAATCCTAGATGTTCAGTGGTGTTAAGGCTTTGCAATTTAATGTCATTGTATATTCTAATTATATCTTATCCTTTCATCCATCTTTCTCTCTTTTGTTACATTCCTTTACTCCTTTATTCCTACCGCATGCTTAAACACAATTCCCTCTTTCTGCACATACAAGAGACCTGAAGTTAATAGGGCATACTGAGAGGGCTGTTGTTTAGAAGAAGGTGAATTTGTCAGTTTCTTTCAACCTCCTGTTTTTTTCTGAATGGGTTTTCCACTGTTTCTTATTTTTAGGACTATATCAAATTAGATTGCCAAACCTGATTGTTTTAAAGGTCTCAAAGTAATTTATATAATCTTGGTACACAGTATATATTTCCAAATATATGCAATTTTGTTTGCAGTCTTCCTGACACAGATTTAACAAATAATTTATGATGCATTTTTATAAATATGTACATTTGTACATATTTTCTCAAATATACTTTTTATTGTTGGCAAATTTATTGCAGGAATAGAGAACTGCAAATGTTGATAATTTACAGTACCTTTGATGGTTTGACAAAGCAAAATTAGGCAAATTCAAATGTTAACTAAATGAATGTTTCTTGTATCCCTACTGAAGATTTAGTCACTTTATTAAAGGGTTGATTTTTTTTTGTTATATAATCATTGTCTTTTTGGATGTTATTAATTTTTAAAATAAATATAGTAAACATTTTTAAAAATTAGAAACAAGTCAACTGCACAGTGGATTTTCTTCTTGTGTGCACCTCAAAGTTGGTTTCTTCTTTTCTGTGTTCTCCTCTTTCTTTGCATTTTATGAATGTAGCAAAATACAAGGTCAAAGAAATCAAAAGGCAACCCGGGCTGTGGAGGAGGAAGGGGGGAAAGGATATTTCTCTGTTGTGAAGAATTCCAGCACCTATTACTCAGAGATGTACAAAAGTGCTTGCTCTTAGTAACGGAACATAAGCATACAGTATTTCGGAATAAATTACATTGTTGCAAGGGAAAGTTTCAGAGTTTCCTTTTGACAAGGAATAAAATCAAGGATTTCTGCTGATGTTCTGCAAGGGCTGTGCAAATTGCTGCCATTTGATATCAAAGTTGGCTGCCTTTGTTTTTTGTGGCAGCATTCAAACATCAGGCTTTCTGGAAGAAATGAGGCCACTGTGTTTCTCCTCTTAATTTGTTTAAGGCTGTTCTTCAAGCCTGTTGTGTGTGTGTGCTTCCAGTACCTTTATGGTATATGTCAAATTAGGTCAATTAATACTGAAGGTAATGTGGTGTGCTAGTGCCCTGTTTCACCTCCCCACCCCCAGTTTCTTCCCATTTCATCTTTCTGTGTTCAGAAAACTTTCTAACAAGATGGTTCTGTCTTTTCTTTATGACTGCTGCAGTTCCCTAGTGTCAGTCCTTTGCATTCTCCTTCTAATAAGAAGATGTTGTTGTTTATTTGTTTAGTCGCTTCCGACTCTTCATGACTTCATGGACCAGCCCACGCCAGAGCTTCCTGTCGGTCATCAACACCCCCAGCTCCCCCAGGGACGAATCCATCACCTTTAGAATATCGTCCATCCATCTTGTCCTTGGTCAGCCCCTCTTCCTTTTGCCTTCTACTCTCCCTAGCATCAGCATCTTCTCCAGGGTGTTCTGTCTTCTCATTGTGTGGCCAAAGTATTTCAGTTTTGCCTTTAATATCATTCCCTCCAGTGAGCAGTCTGGCTTTATTTCCTGGAGTATGGACTGGTTTGATCTTTTTGCAGTCCGAGGCACTCTCAGAATTTTCCTCCAACACCACGGTTCAAAAGCATCGATCTTCCTTCTCTCAGCCTTCCTTATGGTCCAGTTCTCGCAGCCATATGTTACTACGGGGAACACCATTGCTTTAACTATGTGGACCTTTGTTGTTAGTGTGATGTCTCTGCTCTTAACTATTTTATCGAGATTTGTCATTGCTCTTCTCCCAAGGATTAAGCGTCTTCTGATTTTCTGACTGCAGTCAGCATCTGCAGTAATCTATGCACCTAGAAATACAAAGTCTTTCACTGCCTCTATGTTTTCTCCCTCTATTTGCCAGTTATCAATCAAGCTGGTTGCCATAATCTTGGTTTTTTTGAGGTTTAGCTGCAAGCCAGCTTTTGCACTTTCTTCTTTCACCTTCATCATAAGGCTCCTCAGTTCCTCTTCGCTTTCAGCCATCAAAGTGGTATCATCTGCATGTCTGAGGTTGTTAATGTTTCTTCCAGCGATTTTAACTCCAGCCTTGGATTCCTCAAGCCCAGCTTGTCGCATGATGTGTTCTGCATACAAGTTGAATAGGTAGGGTGAGAGTATACAGCCCTGCCGTACTCCTTTCCCTATCTTAAACCAGTCCATTGTTCCGTGGTCTGTTTTTACTGTTGCTACCTGGTCGTTATACAGATTCTTCAGGAGGCAGACAAGATCACTTCGTATCCCCATACCACTAAGAACTTGCCACAATTTGTTATGGTCCACACAGTCAAAGGCTTTAGAATAGTCAATAAAACAGAAATAGATGTTTTTCTGAAACTCCCTGGCTTTTCCATTATCGAGCGGATATTGGCAATTTGGTCCCTAGTTCCTCTGCCTTTTCTAAACCCAGCTTGTACATCTGGCAATTCTCACTCCATGAATTGCTGAAGTCTACCTTGCAGGATCTTGAGCATTACCTTACTGGCATGTGAAATGAGTGCCACTGTTCGATAGTTTGAACATTCTTTAGTGTTTCCCTTTTTTGGTAAGGGGATATAAGTTGATTTTTTCCAATCTGATGGCCATTCTTGTGTTTTCCAAATTTGCTGGCATATAGCATGCATTACCTTGACAGCATCATCTTGCAAGATTTTGAACAGTTCAGCTGGGATGCCGTCATCTCCTGCTGCCTTGTTATTAGCAATGCTTCTTAAGGCCCATTCAACCTCACTCTTCAGGATGTCTGGCTCTAGCTCACTGACCACACCATCAAAGCTATCCCCGATATTGTTATCCTTCCTATACAGGTCTTCTGTATATTCTTGCCACCTTTTCTTGATCTCTTCTTCTTCTGTTAGGTCCTTGCCATCTTTGTTTTTGATCATACCCATTTTGGCCTGGAATTTACCTCCAATGTTTCTAATTTTCTGGAAGAGGTCTCTTGTCCTTCCTATTCTATTGTCTTCTTCCACTTCTGCGCATTGCTTGTTTAAAAATAATTCTTTATCTCTTCTGGCTAACCTCTGGAATTTTGCATTTAATTGGGCATATCTCCCCCTATCACTGTTGCCTTTTGCTTTCCTTCTTTCTTGGGCTACTTCTAGTGTCTCAGCAGACAGCCATTTTGCCTTCTTGGTTTTCTCTTTCTTTGGGATGTATTTTGTTGCCGCCTCCTGAACCATGTTGCGAACTTCTCTCCAGGGTTCTTCTGGGACCCTATCTACTAAGTCCAGTCCCTTAAATCGATTCTTCACCTCCACTGCATATTCTGTAGGAATATTAGTGAGCTCATATCTCGCTGATCTGTGGGTCTTCCCTAATCTCTTTAGTCTGATCCTAAATTGTGCAAGAAGAAGTTCGTGATCTGAACTACAGTCAGCTCCAGGTCTTGTTTTTACCAACTGTACAGATGTCTGCCACCTTTGGCTGCAAAGGATGTAGTCAATCTGATTTCGGTGTTGTCCATCTGGTGAAGTCCATGTATAAAGCCGCCTCTTAGGTTGTTGGAAGAGAGTATTTGTTATGCAGAGTGAGTTGTCTTGGCAAAATTCTATCAGCCTATGTCCTGCTTCGTTTTGTTCTCCCAGGCCATGCTTACCTGTAATTCCAGGTGTCATTTGACTGCCCACCTTAGCATTCCAGTCTCCCGTGATGAAAATAACATCTCTTTTAGGCGTGTTGTCCAGTAGGTGTTGTAGATCCTCATAGAACTGCTCTACTTCAGCTTCTTCAGCATTTGTGGTTGGGGCGTATATTTGGATCACTGTGATGTTAGATGGCTTGCCCTGAATTCGAATTGAGATCATTCTGTTGTTTTTTGGATTGTATCCAAGCACTGCTTTAGCCACTTGACTATTAATTATGAAGGCTACTCCATTTCTTCTGTGATCCTCTTGTCCACAGTAGTAGATCTGGTGGTCATTTGGTGTGAAGTGGCCCATTCCAGTCCATTTCAGTTCACTGACGCCCAAAATGTCTATCTTTAATCTTGACGTCTCACCAGTAACCACATCCAATTTGTCCTGGTTCATAGATCTTACATTCCATGTTCCAATGGTGTGTTGATCCTTAGAACATCGGATTCGCCGTTCACCACCAGCATCGTCGGCCGCTAGCCGTCCTTTCGGCTTTGAGCTAGCTGTGTCATCACGTCTGGGGCTAGTTGAACTCATCCTCTGTTCCTCCCCAGTAGCATTTTGACCATCTTCCGACCTGGGGGTCTCCTCTTCCGATGGTATACCGACATATCTCTGGTTGTACTGATCCATTTAGTTTTCATGGCAAGAATACTGGGGTGGGTTGCCATTACCTTCCCCAGGGATCGCATTTAGTCTGACTTCTCTGTCATGACCTTCCCGTCTTGGGTGGCCCTTCACGGTTTAGCTCATGGCATCACTGAGGTGCTCAAGCTCCAGCACCATGACACAGTAACAATCCTTTGCTGAAGAATAAGAAGATACCATGCTGAATATGTTCCCAATCAATGTCTGGGAGTCATACTGTACAGCTGTCAGGTCTTAGCAATGACTGTTCTAATTTTCAGTCTTTCTACACCTCTGTCCTGTTTCTTTGGAGCACTCATTGTGTGAGGCTTGGCTCCTGTGTCTGGGTTTTTGGTTCACTTTAAAATAGTTGACTTGACTCACAGTTCCCCTCTACAGTTTTCATTTAATACACTGCTCTTACCCCAGAATGGGCTAGTTTGGAGGTTCGTACAATATGTGGCATGGTTTACTGATCCAGTTAAATGTGTTGTGTGAAATCAGCCTAAATCTGATCGTAAATGGCACTTAAATCATTTTTGGATTGGTGCTAAGTATTGATCATAAGCAGATTTGACCTAGAGGAGCTTTCCCATCCTCCAGATATTCTGGGTTCAACTTCTGTGGTTCACAGCTGATACTACCATGATTTCTAGTATTATCTGAGGTGTAGATCAGTGCTTCTGGAGAATTCCAGGTTGGAGACTGACCTAGAGCTTAATTGATCAGAAGTTGGAAACTCTTAAGAAAAGGACCAGCCTCTTCTTCCGTGGCTGTATTTTTCCTAAGAATTTTCTTGCTCCCATCTAATCAGCTTCCCAGGGTATTGTGCAACCTATTTGTCCATTCACAATCATTTTGATTCCCAAGATAAAAAAAGCCACTTGTCTCCTCCCCTTTATACTGAAAAATCTAATGATAATGTTTGGAAATACAGTGCTTCTTAGAAATGAACACAATCATATTTCAGCTGGCTTGACAAACAAGAGGAAAAATGCACAATAAGAACAATAATGATTTCTGAACTGTAACAACCAGTTGTCTCTCTTAGTATTAAATAGGTAATCACAAAGGACTTGATATCCATTTTAAAAGAAATACAGCATTACTTTTAAAGTAATAATCAAGCAACATCTGAACCTTGTATTGCATAAGATGCTGTGAAAGCATCTAATTAGAATTAATGAATGCATTACATTCATAAGAAGCAAAGATTAAAAAACAAAACAATGGTTATTTTTAAAGTTACAGCCTAAACTCATGTTGGAAATGCTGCAGTTTTGCTGCTTTAAATATAAAAAGCAAGTGGTTATTAGCCCTGGACAGTGAAGACATGAACAGAAAATGTTGGAACTTAGGTACTATGAATTTGGAAATCAGTATTTTAAAATATTAGGTGCTGCTGTTGAAGGGAAGGGAAGGGAAGAGAAGACAAATGAGAGGGGCAGAAAGGGAGTTTATTACTACTAATAATTGACAAAAATCTGGTCTCATTGACTAAGAAAAAAGATACGGAAAAGGATCTATAAAATATTATTTTACTACTCATATATCCAATTATCTGGAGGGTGGTGAGATCAGAAATTACTTAATAAACTCTAGACTCACAAAATTAATTAATGAACATAAATATTATCTTAATTAAATAGTAAAAGATCAATTGGTAAAGCACCAGGTCTGGATGGTTTTGACTTTAAAAGTTAATATTGTATCTGTGTAAATTATTTAATTCCAAAATTAACTGCAAAAATGTTTGACTTTTGGAAACAAATTCAACTTCTAATTATTCCTATATCGATTAAAGACTCTCAATAAATATCATTTTATGCTTTGAGAGGCCAACTCATATATGAAGAATCTTATACATCTACTTCATTAAAAACATGGGAACCTTGACAGTAATATATAAAATTCATATTAAATGCATCATGTTTGGGGAGAATGATTTGAGATTTAACCTTAAAACAACTCTTGTGGCGTAGAAATCCATTTAAATTTGTTTCAACAGGTTACCAGGAATTGACCATGACATTATACCATATGAATTTCAGTCCTGATTGTGTAAACACATTGGTACTTATTACTGTCTTTGGTGGCAGTGACCAGTTATGAATCATTTTGCTCATAACTTTTTAACAATATTGGGAGGATCATCCAACAATCTTTTATGATGAATCTTGTCCATATTTCCCAAGGCATTCAAACTGCACAACCAAGAAATTGATTTATTTTCTATAGTTAGCTGCCAGTTTTGTTATTACAGAACACTGCAAAAATACAAATAAAAAATTCATTAGCCCAGGAGTATTTAAATGTGTGGAAAAATTGCTCTAACAGAAAAATTAAGACAAGAAAAACCTATAATAAAGGGTTTATTCATATTTTTTCACAATTTATTACTCACTGTTTTTCCAAACAGTTTACTTTCATCTGTACATATGTCATTCTGGATAAAACTGTTGACTGAATAAACTATTGAATTCATTTAAAAAGTCTATGCCTTTTCTTAAGATCATGTATTTAATTTTATTTATTTATATTTATTTATTTATTATTCAAATTTTGTTACCGCTCATCCCCCCCAGAAAGAGAGACTCTGGGAGGTTGTATGGATTATATCTATATATCGATATTAATATCTATCCATATTACAGGAATTTCTATTGTTTTTTATTTGCTTTTACCTGTTTTCTTTTTTTTTTAACTTTGCAGTTTTCAAGTTTTTGTTCAATAAAAACAAAAAAAAAAATGAAAAGAGAAGCCTTGGAAAGCAAATGTTAAAGGCTGCAAATTACTCAGAGTGTGAGTTGTCTGTTTATCAGCAAATAAGCTATTGAAAGTGACATGAAGCAACCTCTTATTGATTGTCTCCTAGCAATCATTACCGAGGTCTGCAATGTGGTGCTTCAACTATTTTAGGCCATGACAGAGCAGGCAAGGATTCTCTGCATGCAATCCTGAACGATAGACATTTGCCCTTTCTGCTAGTATGATACGATTTGACGTGGGATTTTAACAGTTTAACTCCATATTATCCAAAATGAGTCCATGGTATATGTCAGAAGAAAAGAAAATGTTCACTGCGGGTAAAATGTCTGATCTCAAAATGGATTTTCTATATTTTCTCATAACTTTTAAACCATTTTATGTATTATGTATCATCATTGTGTAATTATATATCTGACATGACTGTTGTAAACTGTAGCTAATGCATGATCTAGTAACTTTCTGTTGCAGGGCAGAAGGACTTCCATCTACCCATGTGAAGGATATTAACGGGCAAGTGAACTTAAAATATTAAAATATGGGAGAAAAAAAATGGAACCTATAAAAATGCCCAAAGAATGACAATGGTGGGGAAGAAAAAGTTAAAACCTAGAGAGAAAATGAAGTAAGGAATAGATCATATACCATGAAACACAGATGTAATATGTATCCTTCTTGAAAAACTTTTATTCTTATATATTAAATTTACTTTAGACTTTCTCCATTAATATGAACTGTGGAACAGATGGTAATTATTTGACTGCATCACCACCAACATTTTTAAAGGTTTCACCACAGTTTATCTGTGGTGAAAATCCTCTGGATTTGGGAAACTTTCTGTTCTTTCTCTTAATTAGTGAGCTACTACCTATCCTGTCATGATGAGAAAACTAAAGCAAACAAATTATTTGAACTGTAAATATCTCTTATTACAGCTAAAGAGAATCTCTGGGTATCTGGGTTCTTGGAATTGCTTAACTTTATTACATTCCAATTAGACCTTGTCTTTTGGTAACACTAAACTTCTTGCATACATATCCCTGAAAGGCCAAAGAATTGGCCCAAGAAGATGAGTGAGAAGGAGGAAGAAATATCATCATCATCATCATCATCTCTCTAATAGCTATTTCAATTTGTATTCCTTTATGTATACTTGTGTATAATTATAGAATAAAAATGCCAACAAAAAAAGTCATCTCCAAATATTTCTCTATGGACTTAATAGTCTCTGTTGGACACTATTGGCATTTAAATCTTGCATTTTAACCATTTGGATACATCAAGCTTAAGAATGTGAATAAAATGCTTGTGATTGGCCTACCATATGCTTTCTTGACCCTACCAACAATTCGCAGCAGCCTTGCAACAACACCACCAACAAGTAGATCTCCAGATCAACACATTACAAGCAGCTATGCTACAGCAGTTACAACAACCAGCTCCGATTAACCTACAACCGGTGCCAGCAGCAGCAGCAACAGCTCCGCCAGTAATCTTGAGATCCCAGGGCAGTCTACCAGAGAAGTTTGGAGGAGAAGCAGGACAGTTGAGAACCTTTCTCACACAGTGCACAATGTTTTTCAACAGCAGACCGGCAGAGTTTCCCACAGACAGAACCAGAGTCACCTTCATTTTAAGTCTGCTAAAGGGCCCAGCAGCCAAATGGGCTATTCCCATGGTGGAGAACAACAACCCAATTCTCAACGACTACCAGAATTTTCTGGCAGGGTTCCGAGCACACTTTGACAACCCGATCAGAGAGGTCACTGCCAGCCAGGAAATTCGGAAGCTCAAGCAAGGCAACAAGAGAGTGGGAATTTACATTGCTGATTTCAAGCTGTTAGCAAGAGATCTGGACTGGAATGAGAGTGCCTTGAAAGACCAATTCAAACAGGGGCTGGATGAGGAAATTAAAAATGAATTAGTGCACCAGGGAACACCAGCTACCCTAGAAGGTTTATATCAGCTGTCTGTGGTCATAGACGCCAGGCTAGAAGAGCTCAGACAGATGCAGCCGGGGAGAGGCAGGGGCCTCAGAGCGCTTCCAGGATTTCCAGCTCTCTCTGCAGCATCTCTCTACTCAGGACCAGAGGAGCCGATGCAGATTGGGGCGAGCAGGAGCTTACTTCCGAGGCTGAGAGACAGAGAAGGAGAGAGAGAGCCCTCTGTTTCTACTGCGGAGTCCAGGGGCATATGGTGAGAGCTTGCCCAGCGAGAAGCCAAGCAAATTCCGTAAGAGCCCCAGGGCAAGCAGCAGAACCAAGAGCCACCTCCGCCTCTACTTCCAACCAGGGAAACTCCATCGGTTTCCCTTCACAGAGCTCAGTAGGGAGACCATCAATCAATTAAGAAGGGCTCATTCCGAGGATTCCAGGCAATCCTTTTACTACTTACCAGTCATAATGCACATAAACCCAGAGCACCAGGTCAGGCTAGAGGCCCTCGTGGATTCCGGAGCTTCCACCAATTTTATTGATTTACAGACTGTACAAGACCTGAACATCCCGACCATGGAATTGCCATGTCCCATAGAAGTTGAGACCATTGACGGCCAGCCCCACAAGGCAGGACTGATTCGAAGTTTCACAGAACCTTTGCAACTAACAACAGGAGACCACACTGAGTGGATCCAACTTTATGTTACTGCATCACTTAATGTGCCTATAGTCCTGGGCACACCTTGGCTGAAGATCCACAACCCATTGTTGGACTGGACTATGGGAGCAGTCTCCTTCCCAGCTAAGGAATGCCAGCACCACAAGATTCAAGCCTCTCTTCCCTCTCCAGCAACCAACGCAGTCACGGAAGCAGGGGGGGTTCAGTTGCCAGCCAAGTATGCAGATTTCGCAGACGTTTTCAGCGAACAAGAGGCCACAGCACTACCCCCCCCCATAGAGACTGTGATTGCACCATTGAGTTGATACCAGGAGCCAAGATTCCAGCAAGGAAACAATATCCCATGTCCCCCAAGGAACTAGCCACCTTAAAAGATTACTTGGATTCTAATCTCCAAAAGGGTTTCATCCGACCATCTACTTCCCCAGCATCTGCTCCTACCTTCTTCGTACCAAAGAAGCCTGACCCGTTGGCACCAGCAGCTCAGGAGGCACCCATGAGAGTGGTGCATGATTTCAGCTCCCTCAATAAGGTTACGGTCAAGGAAAATTACCCACTCCCCTTAATATCTGATCTGCTGGATCGCTTACAGAAAGCACGCATTTTTACTAGGTTGGACCTCAGGAATGCGTACAATCTGATCCGGATGAAAGAGGGGCATGAATATCTAACTGCCTTCGATATCAGGTTTGGTAAATTTGAGTACCTTGTTTTGCCCTTTGGCTTGACTAATGCAGGAGCCATATTTTCCCGATTTATGAATCAAATTTTCTTGGATTTACTAGATAAGTATCTGGTCATTTATCTAGATGACATATTAATATTCTCTGAGGATGCTACAACTCATGTAACCCATGTACATAATGACTTACAAAGACTGAGAGAGAACAAGCTGTTCGCCAAGCTAGAGAAGTGTGCCTTCGATTTAACTGAATTACATTTCCTGGGCTATAGAATATCAACAGAAGGCATATCCATGGATCCTTCAAAGGTCCAGGCAATTCTCTCTTGGCAACCCCCCTGAAATGTGAAAGATGTACAAAAATTTCTAGGATTCTCCAATTTTTATAGAAAATTTATAAATAAATTTAGTGACAGGGCCAAACCCCTCACACAGCTTTTGAAGAAAGGATCAAAATTCATTTGTGGGGAGAGGGAGCAAGCAGCCTTCCAAGAATTTAAGCAACTCTTTGCATCCCAGCCGCTTTTGAAGCATCCTGATCCCATGAAGCAATTCATAATGCATTCAGATGCTTCAGATTTTGCTATCTGTTTTATTGCAATGTACTGACAAAGAAAGGAAGACATGGCTTCCTTGTGCATTTTTCTCTCACACGCTCTCACCGGCAGAGAGAAATTATGATGTTTTTAACAAGGAGTTGCTAGCAATTAAAGCAGCATTTCAAGAGTGGAGGCACTGGCTAGAAGGTGCAACCTTTCCTGTGAAAGTTTGCACCGATTACAAGAATTTACAGCTTCTACAAAACACCAGATCCCTCACCCCATGCCAAATCAGATGGAGCCAGTTTTTCTCCTGTTTCAATTTTGTTATTTCTTATGTTCCCGGGGCGCAGAACCGTTTGGCAGATGCCCTGTCTTGATCCATTCAAGCAACCCCCGCTACTCACCAGGAGGTACAGGCTACTATATTACAACCTCACAACTTTCAGCAGTCTAGGAGGGGGAACCAGACAGAGATTTTAGCAGCAGGCAGACAAGCAGAGGACCTATTTACAAGAGTCAGAGCTCAGCAGCCACAGAACCTGTATTCCAGGGCCAGGATGGATGACCTCCAGAGGGACCTGCAAGACACTGCCTCCCCATTTAATGTGGAAGCAGGAATCCTCTGGCATAGTGGGCGATTATACATTCCCCCCTCATTGAGGGAAGAAGTACTGAGACTTTGCCATGACCATCAAACAGCAGGCCACGGAGGTGTTTTCAAAACTCTCCATAGAGCTCTGAGAGACTACTGGTGGCCTAAGATACTGCAGACATAAAGGGTTATGTTGCTTCTTGTCATATCTGTAGACAAGACAAGCCTCTCCCAGGGAGGCCCACAGGACTCTTGCAACCCCTACCCACCCCCAGTAGGCCTTGGGATACAATCTCCATGGATTTCATCACTGATTTACCCCCGGTCCAGGGGCTGACTTCCATACTAGTGGTGGTGGACCTTTTCACTAAAATGGTGCATTTTATTCCTTGCAAGGGCCTCCCATCTGTGCAAGCCACAGCGCAGTTGTTTATGGACCATGTTTTTAGGTATAGAGGCATGATAAATCACTTGGTGAGTGACAGAGGCCCTCAGTTCACTTCCAGGTTCTGGAGGGCCCTTTTCCAGTCATTAGGGGTCCAGATCCACCTATCATCATCGCATCATCCTGCTAGTAATGGGCAAGCTGAGAAAATTAACCAATGGTTACAGCAGTATCTCAGGTGTTACACCACTTATCAGCAAGACAATTGGCCAGCCCTGCTCCCCATGGCAGAACTTACTTATAACAACTCTGTGCAATCCTCTACCAAGATGTCTCCTTTCCAAGCACTCTACGGGGTTAACCCTCGGGTGTTGCCCACCTCCTCAGAGCAGGGAGCTGTTCCAGCCGTGGCTGATTTTCTTAAAGAGCAACAAGCCGCACAGGAGTTGTTAAAGGAGCAGCTGAACAGGGCAAAGAGTGCTTACAAGAGAGCTGCAGATGCTCACAGACAAGAGGGGGCATCGATTGCGGTAGGAGACAAAGTATGGCTCTCTACCAAGTTTTTGACCTGTACCAGGCCTTCCAAGAAGTTGGACTCTAAGTTTGTGGGCCCTTTCACTGTGGTACAGCAGATAAATCCAGTGGCTTATCATTTAAAGCTACCAGCATCCATGAAAGTCCATCCAGTGTTTCACAGAGCCTTGCTAGCCAAAGACCCTCCCCCAAGTACCTTACGATTGCAAATCCCCCCCCACCTCCAGTAATTGTGGAGGGGGAGGAGGAATACGAAGTCGAGGACATTCTGGACTCTAGGAGGAGGGGAAAGGGCATCCAATATTTAATACACTGGAAAGGGTACCCTGAGGAAGAGCGCATGTGGGAGAATGCCAGAGATGTGCATGCACCAGTGCTGGTTCAATGATTCCATTAGCTTTTCCCTCACAAACCCAAGCCTCGCACTCTACCAGAGTTTCCTCACTTGACTGAGCAAGCAGAGGAATTCCAAGCAGAGGAGTTCGTAAGTTGGCAACCTCCACCCCTGCCAGAGGCTCTGAGGCCAGAGCGAGAGGAGGAGGGGGAGCCGCAGCCCTCCACCTCGGGCATGCATTTCCCAAGGGGGAAGGGGGAAGAATCTTCTAATTATCTAGCTATTTTCCCGCAGCAGCCACCTGGGCCAGAAGTGTTATCAGACCTGGAGAGCAGCACTGATTTGTCCTTGGAGGAGTTTTCCTTTGAAGAATGTCCATCGTTGCCCAGTCCCCATGGGAGCTTAGAGGGGGAGATGGACTCTTATGAGACTTTGGAGGGAGGAAGGAACTCTAGAGAGGAGGGGGCTGAAATGGAATGTAAATCTGGAGGGGAGGGTGATGTCATGAGCATGATGGTGAGCAGGAGGGCGCCCCTATCCAGGGGGGAAAATGCATGCGTAGTAGTGAGGAGCTGAGCAGCCATTCAAAGAGACACAGAACAGACCTGCCTTGACTTTGGGGGTTTATCTGTCTGGGTTTTCCCACGCTTCTTCAGTTTGTTAGGATTTTCTGCCTAATGTAGCAGTAATAAACACTAGAGACCTATTCCTCGTCTCAGCATGGTTCCTGACTGTTAGGACACTACCTGAGTGGAGCCAATTGGATGGATTTGGGAAGTGGGTGTGCACGCATCCCTGGATCCAGATAATTTTACCAAATTCTTTCCGGGGGCCAGTTGGGTGAGAGGATTGTGTTTATACAGCTGCAGGGTCCCACTGCATTTACATTACTATAATGCAAGATGTAATGCCCTTCCAACAGCTGTTTTTGTGGGGAAATTATGGGGTGTCCCATTCAAACAAAGACTTTGCCTTGTGGTGAAGCAGTTCCTAAAACATTAATTTGATCGTTGCTATATTGCACTTCTCTCTGGTCACTGAATTAGAGACTTGACAGCAAACAAGAGTCTAGGAACTTATGTCAACACTGAGGAACTGAAAAGCAGCAGGGAGAAGATGGAACCTAGACTTTAGAGAAGAAATGTGAAAAGATTTTAATTGCTTTCTGCTTTCCTCTTGCAAAACCTCCCAAAGTTTCTAGTTTGGAGAAATAAGTACAAAGTAAGGAAGTAGCAACAAATATGGGAATACTGCTTTCCTACCTTTTTTCCAACTATTTGAGAAGATGGTTTATAAATGAAAGAATATTCTCTGAAAAACCCACACAGCCTCTCAGTGTGTCATTTTTGTACCAGTGCCATAATTTCCAAATGGCCTTCAAAGGAAACCTTATCTGTTGCTTAGTCACAATTTTCAGACTGACCTGAAGACCTATATTAACTGTCCAGGAAAAGCAGAAGGGACAATCATAGCGCTAGTACTGCAAAATCTCCCCAGAAAATAATTCCTTCACATAGGCTTACCAGGGAGCAACCCCCTTCATAACTGAACAGTGTTTCAGTCAAAGTGTATTTTCCATATGGAATGTGCAAAGACCTTAACTGGCAAAATGTTACTAATTTTTAAAATTATACAGGTAGTCCTCATTTAGTGACCATGATTGGGACCAGCAACTTGGTGGTTAAGCAAAGTGGTCGCTAAGTGAATCTGCAATTGTGCTTATGATATTATTTCAGCTTTCCTTGCTTTACTGACCTGCAAAGGTCATAAATGTGAGGATTGGTTGTAAGGTTACTTTTTCATCACCATCATAACTGAGAATGGTCGCTAAATGAGGCAGTTGCTACAGGACTACCTGTAATTGGGCCTCTGTATAAGAATAAAATGCTTTCTCCAAAATGGCTTTAGGGTGCATATAGCTACTGGTTTATTGTGTTTGATTTTATTACGTGTATGTTGTTTTATTCGTGGATGTAAACCGCCCAGAGTTTGGTTTAAGACGGGCAGCTGTACAAATGTTTTAAATAAATAAATGTTAAGGATTAAGTTGTACTTCAAATACAAGGGGGTAGGTTTTTTGGGCTGGCTTGAGAACTTTGGGCTGCCTCCATGTCAGCTTCTGTGACAACAAGGTGCACATCACTCCTTTAAAGCCTAGAGGAGCGCATCTCAGGAGAGAGAGAGTGACCCTTATACCTATCTCAAACACAGATAAACACCTGAAGCCGCCTAAATTATGCACTGAAAGATTTTCTTAGGGATGAATTTCACCCTCTGCAAATTTCTCTCTGGAGTAAGGATATTTGGATTATCTGATCATTTTACCATTTCCCCCTCAATTTTAATTTCTGGAATTTACATAGAGGTGTATTCTGTTCACTTTTTAAAAGAGCTTTCTCTTCTTTCAGAATAATTATTGATATACAAAATCATGTTAGCTGGAATGTTGCATCTAGATCATTAATGTAACTTTTCTGCTAATGTTTTGTTTTAAAGCAGTAATAGCCACTAGCTAGGTGTTAGGGAACACAAGTAGGTCCCAGAATTAAGGACCTTAGTTTACGGAGTTCAACTGTACTGAACTTCAACCAGGATTTCAGCAGAAATATAGAAGATCTATATTATAGAAAAAGGAAAGACACATTAGATTCAGCTATGAATACTGATTAAAATACAATTTTATACAACTCTGTTCCTGACAGGCATCCTAGCCTTTCAGTTCCTGCCTTTAGAGTTATGAGAGAAGAGACATAAATCAGTCATACAGCACATGCTTAGCATGAAGAAGACACCAGTTTTGATCCCTGGCATCTCCAGATAGGGCTGAAAAATCAGCAGAACTGGAATAGAAGAGTCCAATGATCTGATTCCATATAAGGCAGGTTCCTTGATTCCTATAAGAGATCATTTGATGATTTGGCTTTCATATCTTGTTTATTTTTTTGTTTTATAGACAGTTATTATTGGAAGACAAACAATACTTTGACTCTGTTCTCTTGGCTTTAAACTAAAACATATTTGAGCTGCCTGTCTCAATATTCATGACAAAATCCCCAACAGTGTTATTCTGGTACTTTGCTGAGCACCTGACTCTGTGGTCCAATGACAAATGATCTTTATTTAGAAGATATGTTTGTCCCTAAATGTTATAAAACAATACTAGAGAACAAGAAGAATGGGAAACTTCAGAAAAAATAACATATAATGTCAGAGTCAGACAGCATGGAAAATGTCATGGAGACCTTCCTGAGTGGGTGAATAGCAGCACTGTGGATGTTTATATATCTATGCATAGCCTCTGAGGGCACTGGGTCACTCTCCAAAAATCACTAGCAACTGTTCCTGAGCATGAGTCACCTAGTGGTGCCTTAGGAGGTATTTCGTTTTCAGGAAACATGATAGGCTGGCAAAGTGTCACATTCCTCTCACCAGCTCAGTATTTCTGCCTGCTGGGATGACTAAGGGCAAATGTCTCCATTGCTCCAATTTCAGGGTTTACATGCAAAGTTTCAGCATTACCATGAAGATGTGCCCATCCTGATCTCTGTCCATTCTATACAGCTAACTGTGGTTCCCATCTGCTTTTCACTGGGAAATCTGAAGTAATGTAAAATGCTATAATTAAAATGTGGAATTTGTTATCACTTAATGTGGTGAGGGCCACCAATTTAGGTAAATTTGAAAAGTGGGCTCAATAAAGGTTGCTAGTCTTGAGGACTTTATGTGACCTCTGGAATTACAATTATCCCCTCCTGGGAAGCTATAATGAAAATACCTATTGCCTTCTGATTCAATCTTCTGAGTTTCCCATTTTGTTTGGCCATTGTATGATAACTATCAAAGATGAGATGGCTGTTGACCAGGTCCAACAGGGCTGATCTTATGTTCTTAAATGTTTTGAAAGAGTAATATTTATATTGGTGTGTGTTCTCCTTACATTACAGTTCTAAGGATCTTTGATCATGAGTCATTCACTTAAAATCAGTGAAATGATTTATGACCAAGAGAATAGATTAGTGAAATGATTCTTTTGCTGATACAATAAGGAACATTAGATATATATTTTAAATAATAGTAGCAGGAAAAATAATTTTAGACAGAGAGTAGTTTTTTGAGTCATTGTAGAGGGGGTGATGTTAGCAGCCCCAGAGTTCTTAGAAATAATGTATTCTATTTGGGAAGGTTACCAAATTTGAAGGCTTAATTTTTTTTTCAATGTATGTTATTTCATCATTATAGCACTTCATTGATTGGTGAGATTAGTGGATAAATAGTATGTGGCCTTTTTTGGCAGCACCCAGAATCTAGATTTCATGTTCAAGATTATTTGTTTAAATCCTTTCTTCCTTTTTTATTATTTAACTTCACCTTCTACAAGAAATCTGGTGGAGAGCTGAGAGCTCCTGACCTGGCTCTATGGGCAAATCCAATTTGTATCACAGTAACACCATAAACCTCTTTCCAAGGGAATAGAATGTAAGTAAATTCTGGCATCATGAAAGTTCTCATCCTTGAAAATGGATATGCACTAGGCATATAAAACTAGTATGGTTCACACATCATCCTAACATTTAATGTGGTTTGGTTGAATGGTCGTTTTATTTTTTTGGCTTCAGGCAAAACGTGAACCCAGCTATTGCAGTTTATAAACTATGCTTTACAGTTTAGTACTATGTGTGAATTAACCAGTTGTAACTTGTTTATTGATTTATTAGGTTTATTGTTTTACTGAATCCCAAGGGACTCCAGGTGGTACACAAACCTTGACTAAAGTAACTATGGCTTAATGCAATGTATGAATCCCAGTTACTATATTGAATTGTGTGGTTATTTAGCCTTTTCCATATTAATGTTAAGGCTGTTCTTGTCCTGCTGGGTTTGATTACAGGAGGCATGAGAAGAAGCCAGGAATAACCACAAACAGATACTGCATCTCCCATCTGCATATCATGCTATGCTAGAGATGCATACAGTAAGTTGAAAATAATTCATGGTTTCAAATTGTAGTTTATTGCTGTAAAACAGACTATGGTTTATTCAGGGACCCTAACTGTAATCAAGAGGTAGTCAACTGATCAGCCCACAGGTTGTGGGTTGTGTATGCTCCAGAGGTCCTTTTTTGCATACATTTCTCGCCAGTACATGAACATCAGAAGAAAACTGTTTTGGCATCTGTATGTTACATTTTTATAGAATTAAAATTATAATTAATTCAACACAAACATTATTTTACATCAAATGGATATGTGTATATCTTTTAAGGAATAAATTGGTGGGTTCAATTAATGATTGGAGATGTATGCCTCAAAATACAACAGGGATTCATATCTTGTGGTTACTTACTCTAGTGACTTATTTTTGGATGGAAGTTAATTTCACTTATATGTTTTATTCTGAAAGACTAAAAATATTACTAATGTTTATGTTCTTTAGAATTATAAACCAGCAATTAGAAATTAACAGGAGCAACAAGGGAAATAGATATAGCAGAAAACAGATTGTGCAAAAAAGGAATACTACAAGGCTGGAGGGACATGTATTCTTAGTCAATTATATAAATGTCTGAGAAACACCTCTATTTTTGAAGAACATTTTTTTTGCCCTAATTCTGTTTGGAAGACTAGAAATTTACACTACATAGCATGGTTTATATGCTTAATATACAACTTTTCTTATTTTTAAATAAACTGATTTCAGTGTTCAGAATTTAATTGTATAATATGGCATAAAACACACACATACATAGCTAGAGAAGTATTCTTACATATTCTTTTTTTTCCCCTTGTATATGTGTGTTTTGCAAATAATGAAAAATAAAAATTTTAAAAAGTAAGGTATGTGGAAGAAAAAGGTATCCTGGTCTTGAGCTCTAAATTTTTAAAGTTGCTCTCATAATCTAAAATAGCATTTTCAGAACAAAAATGTTTATGCCCTGACTAGATAGGAAAGTTTGTGGCCTCCAAACTCTTAACCCCTCCCCAACCCCACAAAAGGTGGGTATCACACTTTGTACTCAAAAGTTGTCTAGTCTGATATTTGCCATTGCTAAAGATGGCTGGGAAAAAGACCCAGAGTCCCTCTAAAAGTTGCCAGTGGATTGTAAATGTTACTAAGACATAAAGTGAAATTATTGACACATGGGAAATAATTACATTAACTGTATTTCGTTTCTCTCTGCCCATCTCTTTTCATTGTGTGGACCCTTGCATATTGTCTATAGATCAAATGCAGCCCTGGCCATGAACATTTTTACCCATCCCTTGCATAAATCATGATCCAGTTTGGTGGAAGGTTCTGCTTAACACACACTTACTGAAATAGTCCATTTTCTGAGTTTGCACAATCCAAACAGTCTCACTTTGCAGAAGATGCTAGGCCAAAAAACCTAACCAGTATTAAACTAACCAAGCTTAGCATGTTCAATACTTGCAGCCATGAGATTTTAACTGACCAGGTTTGCACAAACCAAGCCAAAAGAAGGCAGCTGCTATCGGCAGAGAGGAGCTAGCGTGTGCACTGAGCCTCTGATTTCTAGTGAGTTTTACTTTCTGCCTTTTTTCTGGCAATTTATCTTCAGGCTGATCTCAAGGCATTATCCCCTGTCAGCATTTGGTATAAGAACGAACTGCTCTACAGAGGAAGCGAGGGTGAATCATCAGATGTTCATAGTACATCTGAAACAGCTAACTTTTTAGCATATGCTGGGTTGACAGCCATAAACTCATGGAGATATGTAGGCTTGAGGTTTTATTTCTTTCTTCATTCTTCCTCACCTTGGTCTGTAAGATGTAGCTAACTAATCTCCTGAGTATCCCGATATGATGGGAAGATCCCTTGAAAATACATCAAAAGAAAACAGAAGAAATAGTGGTGCCTTCTTCTGGACTGGGGCAACTGGACTGGGGGAGGGTATTTAACTCTTCCCTCTCATGCTCATTTCCCACCATAAAGTTGTTAATAATTATTTGTTCCACAAAACAAACAACAACCCACAGACCTGTACTTTTTGTTCCATGGGGTTAATAACTGTCATGGAATTTTGCCAAAGTAAGGGGCACAACACTGAGGAGAAGAACCAGGTTTACTGTTGGGTGCCTGCTTTACAACAAAGAAGGACCCTGAACAATGAAAAGCAAAGATTTTTATAGAAGTTGAGGGCTGCAAGGCAGGAAATCCTAGGGATCTTATTTGCTGGCCAGTTTGGGCAAGCTAGGCAGGTCCTTGTCAGTGTGCCTGGGGTGAGTTTGATTGTTAGGCAAAATGGGCCTTTCAGGAGGGCAGCATTGCTGAGGAAGCCCATTGTTGAAGGAGGTAGAATGTTGAAGATGGAACTGATTGCAGAGAGAACATTGGGGTTTCTTTATGTTGCAATTCCCTTGTAAGGACTGTCCTTGGGCTGTACTGTGAGCTGGTGAGGAGGCTTCTCTTCTTTGGTTTAGCTACTGTATTTTATCATATTTTATCTTACCATAGTACATTTTATCTTACTGTACTGTATTTTATCTGTTTTATGGTATCATATTTTATATTTTATATCTTATAATGGCTGATGCCCAACTTCTTGATATGGTCATTTGACTAATCAATAAAGTTATTCAACCATTTTTTTGGTTTAGTTGGGATTGCAAGGGGCTTTGTCTAGGGGCAGGGAGGGCCAATTTGGGTCTGACAGGATAAAGAGAGAGGTGAACTGGGTTTGACCTTGGTCATATCCAAAAGACTGGGTGGTGGTGAAGGGTGCAATCTCCATTTTGTTTGTTAGTTTTATTTTTTCCAGTACAAATAGTAGCTTCAGAGGAAGAACTGAGTTGTGGACATGGTTTCTGGGATGGGGGAGAGAATGAAAGAACTCTTATGAAAAATATCAGGGGTGTTTGGGGGAAGGTCAAAAAGGACAAGAGGGCAGCCACAACCATGAAAAGTCCTACCTCCTTTTTTTACATGTGTGGTTGCGGCTGTTACCTTGATTTTTTGATCTCCCAAGGACTAAAAAATATGGAATTGCAACTAGGCTATGCCTCCCCGCCCCTCCCCTCCCCAAACTGGCTATTTTAACATATTTAGTGTGATGTTGTGGTTAAGGAATCTGGTGGGCTAGAATGAGGGACACCCAGGATGCAGCCCAGCTTCAGTTATGAAAACTCACTGAGTTTGAGTCTTTTTTTCTCTCTTGGACCAACCTACCTCATCAATTACCTTCAAAGGGATAAATAAAGGGAGATCCCCATATAATCTGCTTTGAGCTTTTGAAGGAAAGGCAGGAAATGATGATGATGCCCAACACCTTGATTCTCATTTTCCTTAAGCCAAATGCACTGAATTGCCCTGCCCTTCCATGACTGTCAATGTGAGTCAGGGAAAGACAAGCCACTTGTATGATGAATGTCAAGTAAGATGTTGGAATTATGAAAGGACAAGAAACACAAAAAGGCGGTATCTCCTGTGACTTGCAAAATTTCATATGAGCCTCTGTCTCCTTCCTTACAGTTGAATTATCATCTGTGCAGATTATTTATGCTCAAGATCCTGCTATAAAGAGACGTCTGAAGTCAAAAGGTGAACAAGATAAAGCTTTCCCTCATTACATTGATATGGGATACCTTTTTTAGCTTGCCATTTACTCTTCTGGGTGACACTGATCACCTTGACATTAGCTTGTAAATAGCCTCTATCTTTCTTACTAGTAGTAACTTGAACCACCCACTTGGCTTCAACCTAGCGGGGGGGGGGGGGTGTCTATGCTTGTCACACTGCAGTGCGAGGATTTCTCTCTGGCTCTTGCAAATGGCTTTTCAAAGATCCGACTTCTAAGAGTGAATGAAAACCCAGAGGACTTCCAGTCTTAAAATAGCAGCAACAAATGGGTTGGCAGTTTATTTCAGGAATGTATCCTGACTTCTTGGGTGGCATTCCTACTTTATGCACTGAAATAATAAGCATCTATCTCCTTGAGGGCTATAATTATTTAACATTAGACTGGAAATGTGGAGCGTTTCAGGGCTTGCTCGTGCAAGCAATTTCCTATAGAACCTTTTGTATAAACATAAATCATTTGACTTTCACGCTTGTGTTCCATCTGTTAGATCTTTGATAAAATTAAATGAGACGGAGATCTGAAAAGAGATTGTGATGTATCCTCTGGGGTTGAGCGAGTTGTTTAAAAATTGGCCTCGGAGTAGAAATGTAAAAATCTAGACCATTTTTCTTTAATGCACCCAGCTGCTCCTTACAATGAGAGTATGGAAGGCAACCCACTCTTTATATGGGAAGTGAGAGAAATAGGCTTTAGAAAATAATTTTAATTCAGAATGATTTTAAAAGGTTCAATTTGAAGTATTTTGCGCTTCATTTTTTTCATTTAGGGACTAGTTTAAGCACTGAGAATGCAGCACAGCAATGCTGCTGGAGTGAAAGAGAAGTGGAGCTCAAAGCCGCTCCTAGAAGTGATAATTCCGGTGCCTAAGACCACCTCACCATCTTTCTCTCTGCTGACACTTCAGCCCAAGCAATTCTGCATATTGCAAGCAATCCAAATGGCTCCTACGGAGACACCTAGTGGGGTTAACTGGAGTAGCCATATTCTACTAGAAGTGTGCATGCTTGCATGAATTAACACTGCCTCTGTGTGGCTCTGAGATGGATGGATTTGGAACAGATTTTTCCCCACTTTTCCAGCCTTTGGATCTGGAGGTAGCATATAGCCATTATTACAAGTAGTCACACACACAAACAAACACAGCTATCTTTCTATCATCTATTCTCTATCTATCCAATCTCCATGAATTTGTCTGTAATCACACATCCAACTTTCTAAATCTACCAACACTGGTTGCCTCCTCCTTAAGAATACAGGTAGGTCTCAATTAGTGTAGTTAATGAATCCTACAAAATGGTCACATTATTCGAATTTGTACTATTTGAAGTGATATTTCTATGGAAAATAGGGTAATTGGTTCCAGCTAGTTCAATAGGCAAATAAAAATTTTACTAGTTTATATGTTTATTAACGAAATACTGTATAACAGTAAAAGAGGATAAACCCATATTCAGAGCATACCTGCTATCTCCTGAATTCTGCTGTAGTTCTTCAAAAGACGTTTCTTTTTTGAGCTTTCCTTGAACGGAACCTTCCTTTTCTCCATTTTGCGCAAATGACAATTAGCATCTAAAACCCCAGTGGCAACTGTGCATGCGCTAGCCTCAGCCACTGTACGCTAGCCTCGCACTAACTGAATTCTGGCTAGCATTAAATGCGACCTGGTATCAATTATAAATCACACTAAGTCAAATTTCACCCTATTTGAACTTGCACTAATCGCGACCTACCTGTATAAGAAAAACAGTGGTCACAATGTGTCAAAAGTTAAACTCATGTTAAATGATGCTTGTGGGCGGTTTTTGTTGTTTATTCATTTAGTCACCTCCAACTCTTCGTGACTTCATGGACCAGCCCACGCCAGAGCTTCCTGTCAGTCGTCAACACCCCCAGCTCCCCCAGGGACGAGTCCGTCACCTCTAGAATCTCATCCATCCACCTTGCCCTTGGTCGGCCCCTCTTCCTTTTGCCCTCCACTCTCCCTAGCATCAGCATCTTCTCCAGGGTGTCCTGTCTTCTCATTATGTGGCCAAAGTATTTCGGTTGTGCCTTTAATATCGTTCCCTCAAGTGAGCAGTCTGGCTTTATTTCCTGGAGGATGGACTGGTTTGATCTTCTTGTAGTCCAAGGCACTCTCAGAATTTTCCTCCAACACCACAGTTCAAAAGCATCGATCTTCCTTCGCTCAGCCTTCCTTATGGTCCAGCTCTCGCAGCCATATGTTACTATGGGGAACACCATTGCTTTAACTATGCGGGCCTTTGTTGTCAGTGTGATGTCTCTGCTCTTAACTATTTTATCGAGATTTGTCATTGCTCTTCTCCCAAGGATTAAGCATCTTCTGATTTCCTGTGAATAAATATTTCTTTCAGTGGGGATGGGAGTGCAATTTGAGATGGACAGAAACCATGTTTTTATTTTTCCTTCCCTGAAGGTTAGAAAGGGTCATGGAGGCCCATTTACCTGCTGATTTTTTTCCCCTGAAATGTAATGCAGAAAAGAACACAATTGTTCAAAAAATCTCCACGGGGGATATTTAGGAAGTATCTTTCTCTGCAAGAAAAGTAATGCAGGTTCTAGTTACTCTTCCAACTTTCTCCAATCTTCCAACTCCTCTAATGTGCTACACTACAGTTCCCATAATTATCAACCTGTTGGATGGGGATGAGAAAAGTTGTAGACCAACACATGTGGGAGACACCAGGTTGGGGCAGTTTACACAATCTTCTTCTAAGCGTTTGGGTGTTTCATAGTGATACAGATATACTCAGCAGAAGCATAGGAGAGTTTTTACATCCACCCTCAATGAAGGCCTGCGACCCAGCTTTCTCTCACTTTGGATGTTATATGAAATACCTCAGCTAAGCTATTGGCATAGGCTATTTGTTGCATAACTCATCAGTTTTAAAATTGCTTGACCAACTGCCAAAGTACCTGGGTAAAATTAATACCCATCCTATGTTCATCTAATGAACCCTTTAAAAAAATCTATCCTTGTCTGTGAAAGATAATATGGATGGACAACAGCGTGCTGGCCCTTTGTATTAGGAATATTGTCCACAGAGTCAAATGCTGTTGCTGTTGCTGTTAATTTAAAATATGCCCCACTTTTCGTTTTGTTAAAAACCTCATAATGTTTTACCATAATCAAAACTGCAATAATGTAATTCAGCAAAAACAATCAATAGAGAACAATTAAAATTGGCTGTGGAATTCTGGCAGCTGCGATCCCACTATATTTGGAGATCAACAATTTGTGTAAGGCTGAAGAAATTCTTTAATTGCTGCCTACTCTAAGTGAGGTGGTCATTTCACATACAGTAGCTGTCTCCAATGGAGACCTCCCTCTTCTGGGTTTCAGGCATTAGATAAACAGTGTTATTTTCTCAGTCCTTTAAATTCACTTCTCAATGAATATTAAGTACATAAGCAAATAAAGTGTGATTAGTACAATAGCCACAAAGAAAGAGAACTGTCCATTCAAGAGTACATGAGAATATGTAATTCATTCAAAGCATCACAAATCTAGGTCTAACTCCATTCATGCATGGGGTTAGATGGGATGCAGATGCTATTAGAGAACATATAAATGAGGGACTTGAACCAGGGAGTGATCCCCTTCCCATCACAGTCTTGATCTCGGTTAAGGGCTACACATTCATGATTTGCACTGAAAGAAAAATCAGTATTCCCCTTGGCATGGTGCATATATCTGTGTATGCATGTAATGTAATGACAGTTTTGTGTGCACTAATGATACCATAGCCCAAACATATATATCTTCATTATAGAACGTTCTAAGACACCTGAGCTGGGATTTCAGACATACTGAAAACACTTACTGTGTTGCATACAGTAAGTACAGTATATTTTACCATTAATTTTGGTGTAAATACTGGAATCTTAATTGCTGCTCCTACAGCTGATCGATTTATTAGCCTATTTGTTCAGCAAATTTTTGTCTGATTTTCTTTGCTATTGTTGTTGCCACAAAGGAACGTGTGTATTTTATTGAGCTGGTGGTAAATTGTTCACTTTTAAAAATGGACATGAATTCATAATTGGCAATTGATGTCCTTTGTGATTGGTTTTATTATTTTTTGCTTATATTTTGATGATTTGCTTAATGGCTTGCTGGCTTGATATAGCAGTTCCCAGGGAAAGGCAAAGGGGGAGCTTGACTGATGAAAGTGCTTTTGCAACATGTGTGCTGCTCCTTTTGTACATGCATTGTGACATTATACGTCCACCTGCAAGGGGCAGAGCTTGCATGCCATGATCCTGCAGACCCTGCTGCCTTGATATTTTTCTATTTGTATCTTGCTAGGAATTGCGGTATATAACAATACTGTAATGGTATGTGGGAATGACCTTGGGAGACAGGAGGGAGAGCCACAGATGGGAAAACTGGCATGTAAAAGATGTCTCAGCTCACAGAAGGGTGGATGGCATGGGAAACGTTTCAGAAGGGACCCTCCCTAGTTTTCTGGAGAGTAAAAAGAAAGGAGGGATCATCCAGGTGTTCAAGGATTTACAGAATGCCCACAGGGTTGGGGCCAAGTGACTCTCAGGGGATATGGTGTTCCAAATGGCAGGGGCTGCCACAGTGAAGACCTCTTTCCTGGGTCCTACCAGGTGGCACTGTTTAATAGACAGGACCCAGAGCAGGCCCACCCTTCTTGTTGAAAATTTAAATTGATTTTTGGTATAATGATGTCATGAGTAAGGATGGCGAGCAGGGGGCTCCCACCCAGACTGTCAAGCGCATGCGTAGCACTGAGGAACTGTTCAGCCATTCAAAGAGACACAGATCGGGACCGCCTTAACCTTTGGGGTTTATATGGCTGGGTTTTCCCACGCTTCCTCAGTTTGTTAGGATTCTTGTTAAGTACTACTATTAAATATTAGAGACCAAGTCATTGTCTCAGTGTGTTTCCTGGTAATCAGGACAAATTGTTACATTTTATCAGTTTGATACAGTGGCATCCATAGCAGGCCAAGATGACAGAGACATGACAACATGCATATAATGACAACATAAGGCAAATCCCAGCTCTACGTACTTCTATCCTGGTATCTGAAGCAAGGATTGAAGTTGATTTGTGTCATGCTTCACGTTTTGTCACTCGCTTTTCTTTCCCTGACCCCCCCCCCCCCCCGCCACCCTAGTGGATGCCCATGAATTGATATAAATTGCCCTGCTTATGCATATATACAGCAAAGTTATCTGTAAATGAATGACCTTTCTTGTGAAATATTGAAACCGAGAGTACACTGCAGGAACTCCTTAGGACAGAGAGTCAACTAATGCCCAATATTAATACCTGTTAAAGAGTAACACGTATTTACTGTTTCAGAAAGTGAGTCCCTAGTTATCCTAGTTGAATAAAGCAACTGATTGGTCTTTTTCTGTTCTTCTCAGTTATAGGAATCCACAGCCATATGGAGATATGCTCAGAACTGGCAAATGAAATGAAGATCAGTAGTTTGTTCCCTCAAGCCATTTCTTCGTATCACAGAACAATCAGGAATGCATCCAGTCAGAAGACATATGTCAGAATACGTTCTGGATCTATTACTTTTCTTTGGAATATGGATCAATCAATTTTCTTTGGAATGTTTTGGAATATATAATGACTGTGGTGACATGGAACATGTCAGGCTGACAGCCTGGGGATTCAGTTCTTTAATAGACAAGCAGAGCAGGAACCAGCAGTAGCTGGTAGTAGTAGAGTAGTAGTAGTAGTAGCAGCCATCATAATTAGTCCCATGAACCACTGGACATGGGAATGATGAAAACTGAGTGCCATCTAGTGCTCAGTGAGGGCAAAGCAAATGTACATCGATGGTCCAAATTATCAAGCTGCCAAATCTAAAGGGGAAAAAAAAAGGTAACATTGGAGGCTTGAACCACTTCCCATGAAAATATGTAAAATAATTAAAAGTAAAAGCAGCTGTCCTCCCCAGGAGGTAAAAACAAAATAAAATTCAAATCCATATTGGGCCCGGTATTTATGTCATGCCTGTATCAAATCAAAGTATGAGGTGGAATATGAATAATCTACAGATATGCAAATTGAAACTTATCAGGCACAGATTCAGAGATAGTGTTAAGGTGAAGCCTTCAAGTCTAGCTTGGCAATTTCATGAACATGATTATAAAGTCTTGACAGCAGTACTGAAGTGGGGTACCATTGCCGCCTTCTGTGATTTTTTTTAAACCTCCCAATCCAGCCTATAGCCCTAGGAGTTCCTGGTGAGCAATCATCCCAGGTCAGCAAGGAATATTTATAAAAAAGCTGGGTATCATTTAGGAAATTGTACTAGAAAAAAAGAATCAATAGAAGTTGGTTATCTGGAGCTACGTGCTCATACAAACTCAACATATGTGATAGAAAATCCTTCTTGTCCTGTACAGGATCTCTGTGTGAAAGGTCCCCTGTGCAAGCACCGAGTCATGTCTGACCCTTTGGGGGGACGCTGATTTTGCGATGTTTTCTTGGCAGACTATATTGGGGTGGTTTGCCATTGCCTTCCCCAGTTGTCACCTTCCCCAGCAAGCTGGGTACTCATTTTACTCACCTCGGAAGGATGGAAGGCTGAGTCAACCTGAGAATCCAGCTTCCATGGAATCCAGATCCAGTGGAATCCAGATCCCAGTGGAAGCTGGATTCCCGAGAATCCAGCTTCCGCTGGGATTGAACTTGGGTTGTGGAGAGAGTTTCAGTTGCAATACTGCCTCCTACCACTCTGCACCACATGTGGCTCTTTTATAGGATCTCTGTTGAACAGCTAAATTTGATATTTCCCAAGTTACAGACAAGCTACCATATTGACCAAGGAAAGACCCAATGTCGTACTAAAGCAATATCTTTAGTATGACAATAGTAGCGTTGGAATGCTAGCATTAAGATTTCTAAGAACTCTTCATCAGGCAAGATAATGAAAAATCCAGAGGGAAAAAAGGGGAAAGGGAAAACATAGTGTATGGCCAGTTTATTATGTCAGTGTCAAATTACTGTTTTAGATGGAGCTGTTAACTGATACTCAAACTGGCTCCCATCAGATATTAGAAGTGGTGTACAGTTGTACCAAAACTCTTTGAAAGTTTGCTGGAAAGTTGAAAAATATTATAAATAGTATAATTCAATTCATCTGGAGCAGCCTTTCTTAACTTTCTGACACTGGAGGAATCCTTGAAATATTTTTCAGGCTTCAGGGAACCCCTGCACATTCAGGCTCAAATATAGGCCAGAAGCTACAAAATTATTATATTCGTTTCATGTGTAGGTCTGTATACAGTATATGCATTGACAGTGTTCTTAAACTGAAAATAAAGAATGAAACTTACCTCTTTAATGTGAAGTTGACCAAATTTGAAATAATTATTTAAATAAATTGTGATCTCCTAGGGAACCCCTAGTGACCTCTTGCGGAACCCGAGGGTTCTACAGAATTCTGGATGAGAAACCCTGATCTAGAGGGCATCAGTTTGGAGAGGCTGCAATCCTGTACTTAATTTGACTCTTCTTAAAATTTGGTGCTCTTTTAAAATAGGTGTACTATATTCCTGAATGAATTGCTGGAGATACATATGTCAAACCAATTCTATTGTATTAACTAGTGATACTGTTTTTGTGCCCTGTTTTAACATATGTCACATAGTTAAACTTTTTTCCAACTCCTCATCATAACATTAGAATGCTTTCTAATCTTCTCACTGCATATGAAGAGATGTCAGTCATCAAGAAAGCTACTCTAAATGAAGTGGGAGGTTAGTAAATCCAGAGAGAGTTGTCTGCAATCTGCAATGCAAATAAATGGGGGGTGGAGGGTGGAGTGGTAGTGTTGAATTACACAGTCCTGGCCATCATCTTGACTTTTTTGACACCTCCCTCTCCCCCACCTGCCCCCATACCTCTAAACACAGAGGATGCTGTTTGGTATACGGAAACTTCTGAAACATAGATGAGAGTTCCATATGATGGTGTAATAGAGCTTCATGTGCCCTACGGGTTAAGGAGCTGTGAGCTGGGCAGCTGGTTTGCAAAGAGCCAAGAAGTTTTGAACTTTGCTGCCTATTAAACAAGTAGATCTTTGGCTGCAAGTTATAGTTTTGTCTACAGATGATGATGATGATGATGATGATGATGATGATGATTTAATCCAATCATGTCCCTGCAGTTTTCTTATCAAGGTTTTTTGGAAGTGGTTTGCCACTGCCTCCTTCCTAGGGCTGAGAGAGGGTGACTGGCCCAAGGTCACCCAGCTGGCTTTGTGCCTAAGGCAGGACTAGAACTCATGGTCTCCTGGTTTCTAGCCCAGTGCCTTAACCACTACACCAAATTGGCTCTCCTACTGATTATATAAAGATATAAGTATAGACATAGATAACTAACTAATGCTCTCCAAATATGTCCTACAATAACTTCCATGGTTATACTTTCTAAGAATCATGGGAATTATAGTCCAGTGACTCCAAAGAAGGCACCAAGTAGGAATAGATAAATATATGTGGAGGAGGGTAAGCATAACAACATGTTTGTTTATTTGTTCAGTCGCTTCTGACTCTTTGTGACTTCATGGACCAGCCCATGCCAGAGCTTCCTGTCGGTTGTCAACACCCCCAGCTCCCCCAGGGACGAGTCCGTCACCTCTAGAATATCATCTATCCATCTTGCCCTTGGTCGGCCCCTCTTCCTTTTGCCTTCCACTCTCCCTAGCATCAGCATCTTCTCCAGGGTGTCCTGTCTTCTCATGATGTGGCCAAAGTATTTCAGTTTTGCCTTTAATATCATTCCCTCAAGTGAGCAGTCTGGCTTTATTTCCTGGAGTATGGACTGGTTTGATCTTCTTGCAGTCCAAGGCACTCTCAGAATTTTCCTCCAACACCACAGTTCCAAAGCATCTATCTTCCTTCTCTCAGCCTTCCTTATGGTCCAGCTCTCGCAGCCATATGTTACTACGGGGAACACCATTGCTTTAACTATGCAGACCTTTGTTGTCAGCATGATGTCTCTGCTCTTAACTATTTTATCAAGCATAACGACATGCATGCATATAAATGTACCTTGATTATTATAACATCAAAATAGTGAAGATACATTAAAAATATCTCAATTATGTTAATTCAGTGAAATTCAAATGTGAAAAATCAGTGCATTATCTGATTCATGATATATTTTTAACTTAAGAGCCCTTAATATAGCAATTGGTTTTACATATAGTCAACTGTTGCATATATTTGTACAGTTATATTACGAATTCTAAGTGTCAAGTGTTGAATTAAGATGCAGCAGCAGAACAACAGCTTTAAATCAGAGATGCTGTTTGCTTCCTCCAGCAGTTTCCTGGTAACAAAAAGATCATGTGCTCCTCACCTGCATGTAGTAGCATCAAGAGGATTTAATTGCTCTCAGATCTTCACCATGGAGGCAATTCCCATTGGTTTTGGGCAAAAATTCATACAGATGATGACATCTATTGGATGATTGATGAAGCATGGAAATGTTTTCAAAAACATTGTACTGTTGTTGTTTTATTGGGTTAAAACATTTCTCAAGAAATGCCTGTGCAAAGATAAGATTGTAGTATCCATGCAGGATTTCACAGCAACCACCTCAGAGAAGATCTTGTCCTCTGGGAGTAAGTTCATGCTTCATGAACTGTATGTAACTGAAGATAATATTCTTGGAATATTTGCCTAGAAAGGAATAAAAAGAATGAAAAATCCGTAAGAATCCGATAAAGTTCTGAAGTCTGGTATCTTTGCCTGCCACTGTAAATTAAAGAATTAAAAAAGCATAACAAAACCTGTTCACTTCTAATAAGCAAGGTATTTATGATTTTGCCTTTGGAGCAGTATGCAACAAAAGATATTTCTACCTCAGAATTAAATCTGGGTTTGCAGATGGGTAATTACTTAGATTTTAAAAAAAACCACTTATCTGTTACTATCATCTTGTATGATAATATAATATAAAATTATAATATTGTAATATGGCAATCGTATCATAAGATATACAGTAATTTGAGGGGGGAGATTTTCTGGAGAAAAAGAAAAGAAAGTACCCAATTTTGGTGGCTCTTGAGAGATAGGCTTATAGAAACCAGATCAAAAGAAGCGTCTTTTCTTCCAGCTCCATCTCTCTTTAGTTATGTACCTTGGAAGTTGCGAAAGAGGAATTCAAAACAGTGTCTGAAGAAGGTAGAGCACTCCCTGCCTTCTTTGCTACCCTAGAATTGTCTTCCAAGTCTCCCTCTGCTCAGTGCTTAGTTCATCCCTGAAACTGATGGATAGGTTGGCATGCCTAGCGTCAGGGTAGCCCTTACCTCAAATAAGACACGGACTCACTTAGAGGGTCTAAGGATTTCCGAGTTTATTGAGGTAGAATGCATATGGAGAAAAAAGACGGGAATGGGGGTGTGGTGGCAGGGTGCCCCGTTTATACTTTAGTGGTGGACCTTGCTCTCCTCCACCCCCCATTGTCCCAAAGCCAGGTCCGGATGGTGCTTAGTGCCGGTATCACTCTCTGATGGGCTTTCCGGGCTATCTCCGATGTCTTCTCTTTGTTTTCTTGCCTCCGTCCGGTGCAGGTGCGTCCCCCGGGGTAATGGGTGGGAGTTCCCCCGATCCATTGATGGTTTCCATGTCCTGTTTGAGTTGCTCTTCTATTATGCGTTGATGGGTTTTGGATTATGTGTGCTTAAGGGATTATGTGTGTGGTTGATGGGACAATGGTTATCCCTTCCTCTTTCCTGATGTGCATGTTCCCCGTTGTGATGCACTTATGCCTTGCAACGGGGAACATGACATGCTGCTCCCCTAAGAGAACTCTACGGTGCCGGTTTCTCTGGATATGTTTCATGGAAGCTTTTGACCAGTCGTTTTGCTGACACGTGTTGTGCTTGGACCCACTCCGGGTGGGAAAAATGTCTCCATTTGACAAGGTACTGCAGGGTGCCCCTTAGTCTCCTTGAGTCCAGTACCCCTTTTATTTCAAAGTGTTGTTGTCCATCTATCATGATGGGTGGGGGTGGGGGGGTTCATTGTGCCATTTGGAAGGGGTGGCTGGTTTCAGCAGGGCGCAGTGGAACACTGGGTGTATGTGCCGCAAATTGTGGGGTGGTTCCAGCTTGAAGGTGACTGGGTTGATAATTTCTGTGATGGGGAACGGTCCAATGAATTTGGGTGCCAGTTTCTTTGAAGGTTGTGGGGACTTGATGAACTTAGTGGAGAGGTAGACCCTATCTCCCACTTTGTAGTTCGGTTGCACCGCCCTGTGGTTGTCAGCGAATCTCTTGTATGTAGCTTGTGCGTCTGTGAGAGCCATCTGGATGACGGGCCAAACCGTGGCCAGTTGTGCCGCCCAGTTGTCTGGGGAACAGGGCAGGATGTCTGGTTGGGGTAGTTCTGGGATTGGTACGAAGTCTCTGCCATAAACTACTTTGAATGGGGTGTGACCTGTGCTCTGGTGCACTGCATTGTTATATGCTACCTCTGCAAATGGTAGCAGGTCCACCCAATTGTCCCGTTGGTAATTGATGAATGCTCATAGAAATTGCTCCAGGGTGGAGTTGAGAATCTCTGTAGAGCCATCTGGGTGGGGGTGCCAAGCTGTGGAGAGTGCCTGCTTGGTGCCAATAAGTTTTAAAAATTCTTTCCAAAACCTGGAGGTGAATTGTGTGCCCCTATCGGTCGCCAAACGGGAGGGGGCACCATGGAGTTTATAGATGTGGTTAAGGAATAGATGTGCCAGCTGTTGTGCAGAGGGGATGGATGCACAGGGTATGAAGTGTGCCTGCTTGGAAAAATAGTCTTTTACCACCCATATAACAGTTTTTATTTGGCTGGGTGGCAGGTCTACAATGAAGTCCATAGAAATTTCCTCCCAGGGGCGGGAGGGCTTTGCTACTTGCTGCAGCAGTCCTTGGGGCTTCCCCACCTTTCGTTTGGACATGGCACATGTGGGGCAAGCCGCGACATAATCTTTAACGTCTTTTCTCAGGGTGGGCCACCAGAATTGTCGCCGAATTAAATGTAGCGTTTTGACGAAGCCAAAGTGTCCGGCCGTCTTGTCATCGTGGGAGCAGTTTAAAACTTCCGCTCGCAATGTCTCTGGCACGTACAGGCTCTTCTGTCTCCAGGCTAGATTGTTTGTAAAAGATACATTGTTTTGGTTGTTTTGTAACCAAGTATCTTTTTCGAGGGCTTGCATGAGTCTTTGTTGCCAGCTTGGTGAAATTGACCTGCGCCTCCCTCTGTTCGCGGGTGTCTGTGCTGGTGTGTGTTGGTTTCGTGTTTGGCTGCGTGTAACAGAAGGGCAGCCCAGCTGTGTGTCTGTCCACACAGTTCCCACAATGTCTGATGCCTGGCTGGCATCCTGAGGTCGTCTGGAGAGAGCGTCTGCTAGGAAGTTCTTCCTCCCCGGTATGAACTTTAATTTAAAGTTAAACCGGCTGAAGAACTGCGCCCAGCACACTTGCTTGGGGCTGAGGCGTTTTGGAGTGCTGAGAGCCTCTAGGTTTTTATGGTCTGTCCAGACCTCGAAGGGGCAGGAGGCCCCTTCTAGTAGGTGCCTCCATGTCTCTAGGGCTGCCTTGACTGCGAACGCCTTCTTTTCCCACATGTGCCATCTCCGTTCCATTTTGGAGAACTTGCGGGAAAGGTACGCGCAGGGCTTCAGCTGATTGTCAAAATCCTGCTGAAGCAGGAGTGCCCCAATGGAGAAGTCGGATGCGTCGACTTGCACGACGAAGGGTCTGGTGGGGTCAGGGTGTTGCAGTACTGGCTCTGCTGTGAAGAGGCTTTTGAGGCATTCAAAAGCCATTTGACAATCAGCTGTCCAGTTCAGGAGTGCCCCCGGGTTCCGCGATTTCCGCGTGTCTCCCAGGCCTTTTGTCCAGAGTAGGTTAGTTAGGGGCAGTACAATTTCTGCTAGCCCCTGGATGAAAACCCTATAGAAATTTGTGAAACCGAGGAAACTTTGGAGTTGTCTCCTCGTGTGTGGGCGCTCCCACGCCAGTATGGCTTGGACCTTGCTTGGGTCCATTTCGATTCCCCTTGCCGAGATTCTATAGCCCAGGTAATCAATTTGATCCTTATGAAACTCGCACTTGGAGAGCTTGGCGAATAGCTCTGCCTTGCGAAGTTTCCTGAGCACTTCCTTTATTAAGCGTTCGTGCTCTTGTTCTGTTTCTGAGTATATTAGGACATCATCAAGGTAAACAAGCACCCCCTTAAATAGGTGGTCGTGCAAGACCTCATTAATTAACTGCATGAACACTCCTGGTGCCCCTGCCAACCGGAATGGTAAGACTTTATATTGAAACGACCCCAGCGGGCAGTTGAAAGCCGTCTTCCATTCCTCCCCCTCCCATATTCGTATCCAGAAGTAGGCTTCCCTCAAGTCCAGTTTTGAGAATATCTTGCCCTTTGCCAGGTGGGCAAGAATGTCTTTTATGAGGGGCAGGGGATATTTATTGGAAATGGATGCGGCGTTCAAACCGTGGTAATCGGTACATAACCTAAGAGACCCGTCCTTCTTTTCACGAAAGAGCACTGGGGCTCCGACTGGTGAGTTTGCAGGCTCAATGAAACCCCGTGCTAGATTTTTATCGACGAACTCCCTTAATGCTGCCAGCTCCTTCTGGGTCATTGCATAGATTTTGGGTTTAGGTAAGGGTATGCCAGGGACCAGTTCAATGGTGCAGTCTGTTTTCCTATGGGGTGGGAGTTTGTCAGCCTCCTTTTCGCCAAATACGTCTGCGAATTCCGCATATCTGGCTGGCAGGCCCTCCAGGGCCGTTGCCTCCATATGCATTGAGGTTGTCGTCGCCCTCCCGATTGCAGCATGGGGAACCTGATCCCCTGTGGGTGCTTGATAGCGCCTGTCTGAGAACTTGATTTCTCTGGTTGCCCAGTTTATTAATGGGTTGCATTGCACCAGCCATGGGATCCCTAGGATAATTAGGGGTTGGCCCACCGGTGCCATGATGAACGCCAGTCTTTCCTTGTGGCTGCCGAGCTGCAGCGCGACCTTGTCTGTGTACTGGGTGACCGGGCCCCCTCCCGCTGCTGATCCATCCAACTGAGTGAACACAATATGGTGCTGAAGTGGATAGCAGCAGAGGTTTAGCGCAGCCACCAGGTCCGGGTGCATAAGGCACTTCGAACAGCCGGAATCGATCAGTGCCTAAACTTTTTTCGTCCTTTCACCGTGGGTTAGGGTGACTTTTACATATAGGGTGGGACAATTCTCACTCACCCTGAAGTCGTTGCACCTCTTGTTGCTGTCCACCTGTCCTCTGGCGCTCCTTAGGGCAGGTGGCTGGCGTTTTCTGCCGGCTCCTCGTTGTCGGTGTCCTCTTCGTCAGTGAAGTAAGGGGAGATCTTTGGTGCGGCTTCTCCCATTGCGACTGGCATTTTCCGGGGTGCTGGGGTTGGCTTGGTTGGTGCCTTCCACGCGCTGTCCCTCGCCTTTGCTTTTGGGCAGGCCGCCGCCTTGTGATCCTCCTTCCCGCACCTAAGGCACTGACCCTTGGCGAACCGTCAGTCCCTTTCTTCCTTCCAAGGCTGGGGTCTCGACTTCGCCAGTCCTGCAGCTGTGCGGGGTCCTCTCGCCGCCTCTGCTTGCTGAGCTTCCTTCTTCGCGTGGAGGAAGGTGTCCTGGGCGTCCTCTGCCTCCCCTGCCAATCGGATCCACTCCACCAGGGTGTGGGGGTTGTTTCTGCAGAGTGCCCACCTGAGTACATTCAGGTTCAGTCCCTCCTTGAACCGCTCAATGATGGTGGATTGGGACCACACTTTGACCTTACCGGCCAGGGCTTGGAACTCCATGGCATAATCTGCCATGGAGCGCTGCCCCTGTTTAAGGGTTTTTAAAGTCCTTTTTGCCCTTTCCCTTTCGAGGGGGTCCCTGAAGTGTAGTTCTATTGCCCAGAGGAACTCATTGCAGTCCTCCAGTTCCGGGGCACCTGACTGGCATAACTGGATGTACCAGTCAGCAGCCCGTCCTTTTAGTTTTATGGCTAGGGCATTCACTTTGCCCTTTTCTGTCCGGAAGTAGGGACCCACTCTTCCATGTAGTTTCTTGCATTGGTAAGAAAAAAGGAAAGTTTTGTGGGGTCCCCATCGAACTTAATACCGAAGTCTTTAATCGCCGCTCTTGGTGGGCTCCAAGCCGCATCTGAGCATCACGATGTGCTTCGGTCAATCGGGGCTTCCAGGGTTCGATGTGGGGATTCCCTCCATCAGGGTTCAGGGGGCGTTGGTATGCTCTCGTGCCGGCTCCCACTGCGATCCATCCATCTCGCCATCAGGGTGGGAGGGGGGGAGGCAGCCCATCTGGTGGGTTCCTGGAATCGGACTCTGCCTGGCACTGTGTCATCCTCTGGACCTCTCCTTCGTCTCTCCGGCTGGCGCATCTGCGAGGTGGGGGTGAGGGATGTTGGGCTCCTGGTGCCTGGCTCCTCTGCTCCCCAGTCGTTGGATTCTCATGCCTCTGCTAACCACAGGAGCAGCTGCTGCACCGCCTCCAGCTTCTCTTCGAGCACGCTCAGCCTCGCTGCCGCCCTCGAACTTTTCCTGGGGCGGTTGCCGCGCCGCTCTCCCTTGGTTCCCGACGCCGTGGAGGAGGGGATGTCCCGCGGTTTCCTCGGGGCTCTGGGTGATCCGAGCAAGGAGTCCTCCACCTCGTCGACAGTCATCCACGCTCCTTGGGACTCCCTGATAGCGTTCGCCAACCCTTCTCCCTCCGAACCCAATCCCGAGCTCTTGTGGACCTCATGCCGCCGGGGCCTCGGGCATCTTCCGTTTGTGGGGATGGGTGTTCCATTGCTGGTCGCTGGGTCGCCGCCGCGTCATGGGTTGGATTCTGCCATCACTAGCCAGTTCCCTCACAGTACGAAGCTGGATTGGTGCTAGTGGTAAAAAAAAAATTTTGGATTCCCGTCTTTATGTCAGGGTAGCCCTTACCTCAAATAAGACATGGACTCACTTAGAGGGTCTAAGGATTTCCGAGTTTATTGAGGTAGAATGCATATGGAGAAAAAAGACGGGAATGGGGGTGTGGTGGCAGGGTGCCCCATTTATACTTTAGTGGCGGACCTTGCTCTCCTCCACCCCCCATTGTCCCAAAGCCGGGTCCGGATGGTGCTTAGTGCCGGTATCGCTCTCTGATGGGCTTTCCGGGCTATCTCCGATGTCTTCTCTTTGTTTCCTTGCCTCCGTCCGGTGCAGGTGCGTCCCCCGGGGTAATGGGTGGGAGTTCCCCCGATCCGTTGATGGTTTCCATGTCCTGTTTGAGTTGCTCTTCTATTATGCGTTGATGGGTTTTGGATTATGTGTGCTTAAGGGATTATGTGTGTGGTTGATGGGACAATGGTTATCCCTTCCTCTTTCCTGATGTGCATGTTCCTCGTTGTGATGCACTTATGCCTTGCAACGGGAACATGACACCTAGACTTAGGAACAGTGATGCGCTCATTACTTCTTCAGCATAATAACTACCTAACAAAATTAATTATTCAGGTTCTTGAAATTTTAGTAGTTGGAAGTTCTGGACTCCAAGCCCTTCAGTGAAGAAGAAGGTGCAGGTTTGGAATGCCTTTGGTCTCAGAATTACAGTATTTTTGTATTCCTCTTAAGATGATTTAGTTTTTGTATTCCTCTTATGATGCTTAGTTTCTACCTAGGAGGAGGAGGAGGAGGAGGAGGAGGAGATTTTAATCTCTTTGTGGAAATAATGTTGTATTTCAGGAGTGGGCATTCTTTTTTCCACTGGAACTGCATTCCTGCAGGAATAACCAGTTGATTGCTGCATCAAAGCCAGAGGGGATGAGGCTTAAAGGCAAAAGTAGCTAAAGGCCCAGTTATGACTATTTCTCTTCCTGACACCTCATTTCCCCCACGTCCTCTGGTATTCTTTTTTTCTTTCTTATTCATCATGCAGCAGGTGGCCAGTAAAGATTTGCTGGGTTTGCATAACACAGCAAAGGAAAAAACCTTGGGTAGAGAGTTCATGAGGTGTTATGACCCTCCCCCCATCAAAATTGTTGGAGAACAATTGTTGCCCAATGTACAACACAGGTAGTCTAAGTAAGTCTAAGCCATGGGTTTAATTCAAACGGGATGCCATCTTCAATGTTTTTAACCTAAATGCTCTAAAGCAGTGTTTCTCAAACTTGGCAACTTTAAGATGTGTGGCTGGCTGGAGAATTCTGGGAGTTGAAGCCCACACATCTTAAAGTTGCCAAGTGTGAGAAACACTGCTTTAGAGCATCCTCAAAATGTTAATCTCCTCTTAATATGTAGCCACAAAAGTATGATTTGTAACTATCTCAAAGGGACCAGACAAGGGAAGGTCTAGTTAACTACATTCTATGGAAAGGGTAATATAGTCCATATCGATTAGTGAGTGTTGGCTTCTGAATTACTGAAAGACTCCACCAGGTAACCTGAAGGCGCTGTGGTCCAGCAGCACCTTGGACAACTCCCTATGAGAAACTGGATTTTTTCAGAAAGGCATGTCTTAACACTATCAATTAACAGGTATCATGCATTCTTTTGTAATTTTTTCTTGTTGGAGTTTCTGTGAAGAAAAAAAGGATGTAGATAGACTTCAGACTTCTGAGATTTACTTTAGTTCTCATTAGAATTTAAATTACATTTTAATTGCCTGAGACCTATTTAGTCCTTCTGCCATACACACACATATCTTATATCTGAGATACCACAATTCCATGATGTTGATTAACTAATTGAAAATAACAATTTTTTTTAAATTGCTGCTGCTGTAAACAATTGCCTATCTATTGCAATAGACAGCTATCTTGTGTTTTATATCCTGGTGTGACTTTCACTATCCCTTGCCTTAGAGGATTCTATTATCTCTCTACCCTGGAGTTAGCACTCCATCTTGGAATTATTTCCTCCTGTCTCATTGCACTGGAGATCTGCAAGTGAGAAATTGCTTGCTCAGATGTGGAAGTAGCTGGCAGCAACCTTTGGAAATGTAATCTGTGAATTTCAGAGCAAAGAGGTTCTACTTTAAGCCTTGATGTTAGAGCAGTTATCTGGATAATGTAGCATCTAAGAAATTCCCATCATAAAACAAGTACAAGAAAGACTAAGGACATATTAGTCCTGTCCTGGTCTTTCATGACCTTCACATTTCACTAGTTTCTTCTCATTTATATTGGAATCTGATTTGCTACTCTGGTTGGGGGGAAATTCTAAGTCTAGAAAGGATAGAGTTAGTGTCAAAATATAATTGTATAGATTGTAGAATGAACTCAGGATAATATCAAAGTAATATTTTTTGAAATGGCACATTACTGAACACCATCCAGCAGGTTTTTTTTACTCCATATGTTATATGTCACTAGATAGGTATAGCTTTACTTATTTAGTGCAATAATCCAGACTGAAGGGAAGAATGGGCAGGCTGAAGCTGTTCTGGCTTGTTGGCAAAGTCACCATCACTCAGCTATATCAACTGAGAGCAGATCTGTTTCATTTCTAGTCTCTAGCTGAAATGACAAGACACAGAGGCAATTCAAAATAATTGTGAATTTGAGTACAGGTAGTCCTTGTTTAGTGATCACAGTTGGGACTGGCAACTTGGTTGTTAAGTGAAGCAGTTGCTAAGTGAAGCCATGACTATGCTTATGATCTTACTTCAGTTTTCCTTTGCTTTACAGACCTGCAAAGGTCGTAAGTGCAAGGATTGGTCGCAAAGTTACTTTTTCATCACTGTCGTAAATGCAAATAGTTGCTAAATGAGGCAGTCAGTAAACCAGGACTATCTACAAGTAGGCAAATACGAGAACCAAATAAGGTTGTCAAGACAGCCAGTTTTCTGCAAAGTGCTTTTGATAGTTGAATGGGCCCCTAATGAGTTCACCAGGGCCAAACTTACAATTAAGTGAAATGAACAGGATGAGTAGAACCCACTGCCTGCAATGGTTGCTGCCTTGGGCCTATGGCACAAAGCTCTCCAGGGAGGCTCCCCAGTCAGCCATCTTATATGTTTCAATCTAATGGCTCTTCAGAGCAATGCATTGTGAGACTACCACTGTGGCATCCCATAATATATTATTTTGAGGATACCTTCCCAGGTGATGTACAGTGGTATGTAGGAAAGTCCTTGGGAAAATGGGACAAGAGATGCTGACTAGGGAACCATCAGATAAGAGATAGCATAGCCCACAGTTGGATAGTGGGTGGGGCAAGAGGCTCAGAAGAGACCTTCCCTAGTTTCTCAGGCTGTAAAGGTGATGGGGGGAGGATTGCCCTTTCACTCTTGCAAGATTCTGTTAATGTAGCCTTACAATAAAGTAGAATTAGCTCATATGGTCTTGTTTCCTGTCTGGTTTACCTTGTAAGGCTGACATGGCACATAAAGGGCATATGGTCATCTGGTTAGGAAAGGTAAGTTGTAATATTGCTACAACAAGGGAAGGTGCTAAGGAGGAAGTAGGGGGAATCGGTAGAAGGGCAGCAAATCTTCCTGCCTCAGGTGGTGGATTTCCTTCAGCCACCCATGGAGCCAATGATAATAGGCAACAGAAGAGCATCAGGCAGTTGGGGGCTATCTTTTAAATTTCCCACAATGTCCTGAATTAGCATATTTCTGCAACCTTGTGGGAAATTAAAAGGCAGCTTCTGCACACAACTATCTAGGAAAAATATTAAAGTGGAATATGAAGTGCACACTTTCAAGAGCTGTGCTCCACTTTTACAAAAGGTTTTAAGGCCATCCTTTTTAGCCATGTAAGTGTGGTAGACCTTTTTTTTTTTCCTACATTCAGCCAGGCCCATTCAGTTTAGACAGTGATTTTAAGTCTTTTTATCAGATTTTAACTGTGTATAGATTTTTCCTTGTTAGCTGACTAGAGTGGCCTGTGAGTATAAAGGAAGATATCATCATCATCATCATCATCAACATCATCATCATCCTCATCCTCTAGCAGCTATCTAAGATAGTGCATACAGTATTGATTTTGGCCTAGTGGCTATATTGAACAGATATACCTAAATTTTGTGCTCGCATTAAAGAATCTGAACTAGCACTTTCTAACAATGTTTGAATTGCTTCTTCCAAAATATAATATCTGAGTGGATAAAAAGTATATCTTTGTGGTGTTTGACCTACTAGAGTTCTTTCACACCTCAATGCCATCATGGATTGAGAAATGAATTAAATTGCAATTGGCTACAAGAGCACCAATTATAGAAAATGCAGACAATTCATTATCTGCCTCTAAAATGTTGGATGCATGTAATTGCTCTCCATAATCTCACTGATTTTCCATCCTGACAATTATTACAAATCATTAAGGGTGCAATCCAAGCCCTTTTGGAAGTTCATAGTGCATGGGATGCATAATAAAGATAGGCCCACTGGCAGAACAACAGACTGTGTGAAGTTCACACACATACCAGTAAAAGGCTCCTTGGGTTTTTTTGGTTGTTGTTCAGGGATGGGCAATCCTCATATAATATTCTGTCTGTCAACAGAGCTTCCTTCAGCCCCCATCGCCAACAATTAGAAGTAATTTTCTACTATTGTGAGATGAGAAACATGCAATTCATATGGTGTAAGCTCTAAAATAGAATAATTTGAATAATTTGAAAAGAGAAAAAAGAAGATGCCCCCCAGCTTCCTCTCAAAAATTCCAGAAAAAACACTTAAAAATCCTGACACAACACATGGGGGGGGTGTATGAGAGAGAGGGAGGGAGAGTCACATCCATTTTATGTCAACATCATGCTCTCCAGGGTCCTTGCTTTCCTCTCAAATGTTAGGTGCAACTAAGATGGTCCACAATGGCTGGCCAGATGCTTCTGTTTAGTCCACAAGCAAATCATGTGAATGTGACACTCTTATGTTCTTTTTTTACATTTAACAGCATAGTGGCTGCATCATCATGCATTCCGCTTTTCCTAGGAAAACTTCTTAGAAAGCATGCCAGAGAAAAATCATGCAGTGTAGGACAGTCATGAGTTTTGCAGATGGGAAAAAAAAAATTGGGGTGGGGGTGGGATAAAACTGGATCAAAGTGAAGTTCGAGGCACACAAGAATTGGTGGGAATCAATTAACACAGTTAAATGACATGTTGAATAGAACTGACGTGGTGGTCTGGATTTAGACCTTCTGCTGGCCTCAAAATTACATTGTATACTGTCCAGACAGCTCAAGTAGATTCCGATAAAAGTCAAGCACAGAATCAACCCCTTATAGAGCAGACAGAATGCTCAAGATTTGAGTTTCACTTGTGTCACAGAGAAGATGAACGGAGTATAGATGAGATTCATTCTTTCCACATGAGTCATTGTGGAATAGCTAGCCATACGGATTCCGAGCTCAAGGAAGCCACAGCAGCAGTTTGAGGCCCAAACAAGATACACTAGATCAAATTGCTAATCAGGCTGAAAAAGAAAACAGATTTTCTGAACTTCTTTTAAAAGTGTACATTAAGCTATTCAGTAAGTCATGCTCACACCAAACATTCAGTTGGTTAATACTGGAGCAGCACTTTTAGAGAGCTGATTATTTTGATTTCCTTTTTTAAGTCCTATTTTTGTTTAGTAGAACCCTTTCTACTACTTTTAGTTGAAAAGTAGGACATAAGTATTGTAAAGAAAGAAGACCAATGGGTTCTTATAATCAGAACAATCAATCCAGGTAAAGAAAAATGTGTCACATACATATGGCAATCATTGAACTATAATTTGATGACCTACAATGTGCAAAAAGCCTACATAGTGAAAAAAGATTTTTCAGTTATTGCTGTAACAGACTTCAAGGTGTTTCTCAACCTTGGCAACTTTAAGATGTGCGGACTTCAACTCCCAGAATTCCCCAGCCAGTCCACACACCTTAAAGTTGCCAAGGTTGAGAAATATGCACAGATTGAAGAATAATCCTGATTGTATGCTCTCTAAAGGCATGCTTGCACATTCCTCAGCAGTCCACTCCAATTTTCTTTCCTTCCAATCCCCTTTTTCTAACCTTTCTCCCTCTCTGTTCACCGATGTCCTGCACAATGTTTACCTCTAATTCCCTCTTCTTGGAAAACAGCAACACTGGACACTTTGTATCTCTCTTTAGTTTAAAAGAGAAAGTGAAAAAGTGATTAGACTGGCTGCAAGGGAGAGAGACAAATTAAGACATCTCCTAAATACAACTTTTGAAAAGGCAAATAGTGCTAAATTTGGGAGTCCTCCAGACTACTGGACTTGGTCCTGTACCTAAAATTCTGACAACATAGCTGGAAACCATCACTTGTGGCTTCTAAACTGACAGATTCCACATGGAACCTAAAGAGGTTTCCTTGTGAGTTTTTACCCCCCTTTTGGATTCTTACAGCTGGTGTGTGTCTCTTTTCATCCTCTTGCTTATTGTAATGATGAGCACTTACGTAGTACATATATGAAATCCTGATTTAGTTAAAGTTTTGCATTTGTTGCTTGATGGAAGAATGTTAAGTGCCTGTTTAAATCTTCTGTGGAAAACAATACAAGTTAACTATGCTTTGATCAGCCTTGCATGTACACAGACAAGCCTTCTTGATTCAATTAAACTTGGGTTATTGTAATTAACTGTGATCTGTCTCTTTGCTGTGCTATGCTAGTCTTATAACCAAGCAATGTTAATTACCAGGATTTTCCTAACGAACTCTCCTACTTCTCTGCTCTGTTTGGTTCAATTCAGAAAATCCTCCTTTTCAGCCAGCCTCTATGGACACACTGCAGTGAATTGACTGCCTAATTGTGTTTCATAAGCCAATCTGTGCTGCCCTTTAATCTCAAGCAGCTGCAAGGACCAGATCAGAAAATGGTGACAAAGAGGAACAGGAAACTTGCTTCTCTTTAAGCTACTTTGGCCTTTGGAAGAAGGAAATAAACCTGACAATAGTGTTGGGCTAAGTCTATATTTAGAATCATATAGTTTGGTAATCACTGTAAGAGTCAATGGCATGTCAATTCCTATCAAATGTCTCTCTTTATAGCCAACAGATTAGGTTGCTTCGATGAAGGATTTCATATTAGATTTTTGAAAAACTTTCCAAGAGACCCTGGTGTGTAATTTTAGCTTTGGGTATAAGTTTCAACTTCTAAGTTCATAAACCCTTGTTAGAGCAAAGCAGCTGATGGCTCATTAAGCAGTTTGATGGACATTCTCTTTTGTTCTGACCAAGGTCGTAGTAGTGCTGCTGGAGCAGCTCTATGGTGTTATGGGGAGAGGCAGTTTAAAAATGTGGAACCTGTAAAAAAAAGGCCAACTGATTTTGTTTACCTACTCTGGTGTAATTTTTTTAAAAACTGTGTACTACTAATATTACTCTCTATTGCATTTCCCCCACTTCTCTATGCACTTACTGAATTCTGCACACTAGGCAGAATTCAATAAATTGGGCAACTTGCCCAAAAAATAATTTATTTTTTCCTAAATCCTATTCAATACATTCCAACAATAAAGGAGCAGTCAAGAAATATCCACAAGCTAGTACTCGGTAAAGCAGCCATAAAGGCCTTGGAAAAGATATTCAAATGCTATTATGTGTCTATATCTACAAAGATCAGAATCGTGCAAGCCATGGTGTGCCCTGTGACAATCTAGGGAAGCGACAGCTGGACTTTAAAGAAGCAGGGTAGGATTCCTTTGAACTTTGGTGTTAGAGAAGTCTCCCCAGGGAAAAAAAGAAAGAGGTCATCAAACAAATCCAGAGTTCTCACTAGAGGCACAAATTACCAGGTTCAAATTATCCTACTTCGGACACATTATGTGAAGACCTAGCTCTCTGGAGAAGACTCTAATGCTGGGAAGGGTGGAAGGAAAGAGAAGAGGATGACCAGCAGCAAGGTGGATGGACTCAGTTATAGTGGTTATAGTGGTGATGGGTGCACCATTGGAAGACCTGAAAGAGAAAATCTATCTATACACAGACAATTCTGAAAAGTGTCTGAATGTTGCAGTTATGGCCAACCAGAGCAGGAAATCTGGAAGATCTGCACTGGTTGTAAGGTGTTAATGTTGATCTTTAAAGCCTCCTATCTGGGGCCATCCTTTCCTGTTTTAAAACTGTCATGTTGTTGAGATCTGCAGGAGAGACACTTTTAACAATGTCCCCATTTTCAGAGGTCATCTCTCTGGCATGCAGGAAAAGGCTTTCTGCACCACTCCCAAGCTATAGAGCATAACTCCCTTGGGAACTGTATTGGGCCCACTCTCTCAGGGTTTAGAATATCTTTCACTGGCCTTTAATTGTTAAATTAATTTGGTATAATTATGTTATTGTTTGTTTTATTTGTGCTTTAAACTTTTTGTATTTTTGTTTTTAAATTTTATTTAGTTGCCTAATGACTGCTCAGCTAGGGCAGAAAAGCAAAGTATAAATCAAACAACTGGATCCATCAGTAACACTGTTAATGACTTTGGGCCCAAGCATTTGCTAGAGCTTTTTTCCTGATAGGTACCACTAGGCCTCTGAGATCTTAAGGGCAGCTGAAGTATATCCCACTTCCTAATGGTCTGTAAACCTATGGAGCCCATCTCAGAATAGTCTGCAATTATCTCCACTGGAGCCACTGTTGAGAATTCAGGATAAATTAACCAGAATCAGCCATCCAACCCTCTAGCTCATCAATAAGGAAGTGGAAAAAAAATGGTGTTCAGCCAAGGTCCCATTCCCTGCCTTGCCTTGCACCACATTTGGTTTTGCACCTGATTTTTTTTTAAAGTCAGTAACTGTAAAGCTGTTGGAAAGCTTGGTATGAGGATGTTAGGGTGCTATGTCAGCTTAGCAGCTGTTGGGGAAAAGGGTTAAGGAGTTAAGTTGTAGGGATTTGGCAGGAGTTTCTGCCAATGGGAAATCCTCAATTCCCACGTTCTTCAGGGGCTAGCTTCCATTTTGCAATTAGAACGAGGCTGCAGCTGAGTTGGCAAGAAATGGACTTGCTGATGCCATGGGACCACAGGGGCACAGCATGGCTCCAAAAGCAGAGTCAAGCTCCTTGTGGAAATGTCAGAGGTAAGCAACCCAAGGTTTGGGCCTGGTTCACCAGAAGCAGCAAACCATGTCGACTGTAGTACTTCAGGTGAAGCTTTGCTGTGCCTCCTAGACAATGAGACTTGCAAACAGAGGAGATGATGCAGTTAAGATGACTATGATACAGTGTTACTACCTGGTTTCTAACTATACAGATGCAGGGACTTGATTGATTTGTGTGTTTTTCCAAATAATATTCCATTGTATGAACTTCTGCTTGCAGCTTGAAGTAGGCAGTCCAGATTTACTACCTCTGCTGGAATTCAGAGTTAGTTTGAATCCTGACACTTCCCACACCTATGGCTTATTCTTTTCTGTTAAGCACTTAGTCAGGATTAGATCTGGTTTTTTTTAATCTTCAAAATGTTTTTGTTAACTGCAACTTTTCTTCAGCAAATCTCTAGCACCTGCTTTAATATAATTTCCTGCTACTGTGAATGGTTTTAATAAGCTCTGAGTTGGGGGAGGAAAAAAACCCACCACTGCAGTTGCATAATATCTGTGGGACCTTTAAACTAGATGGCAGCAAAGAGTCTTCTGTATCCCTTTGCTGCCATCTGGCTGTTGTCCAGATGTTTGCAGCCCATATGTTGTATCCTTTGCCTGCTATGTATTCACACGCAATAAAAATAAGACCAAGTGGCCTCATTTGTAGAATGCGCTGTCACCTAAACTGAGGTGGATTAAAAAAAACAAACAAAAAACAGAACAAGTGAGAATTCACCTGATGCTCTCAAATATGATGCTCTCCAGACGTGTGGCATTTAGATTCCCAGTTTGAGGGAACTGGAATAGGTTGATAATGGTAAGATGGGATATATTTTATGTATGCCATCCTTTTATTTCTGTTTTAAAATTCCACCTTGCAGGCAAGCAAAGGAATCAAACCATGCTTGATCAATCCTTGGATTGCTCCCTTCCCTTTTTTAAATCACATGTTCTTTTGTATCTCTAGTGATTGATAAGAAGCTTGATGCAGCACAAAAACAGTGGAGATCAGGTTGTTATGTCTGAATGAACCCAGAATCTTATCAGTCCTGAAGCTCATTCTATCTCTCTCTCTCTCTCATTCGTTATTTCCATGGCATGGGAATAACATCCCATGGAATGTCAAGTATTCAAGCAAACCACAATTAGGTAAGTAAAACCTGCTTTGATTACTCATGAGCCAAACCAGTGATTCATCAGATGTGTTAGCACCAAAAGATGTGTGAGGTCTTGCCACACAGGTCTATAACTGATATTTTTTCTTACTTTTTGCCATTTGAATAAGCTGCAGGTTAAATTTACTGAAGGTGTACTTTTATCTCTTAACGGTCCACTCTTTGTGTGGAGTAGAGTTTTTCTACATTAAAATTTATTGCTGCTGCCAAACTCAAGCTTGTTGAATAAAGGAAAGCCTCAGGAAAGCTACTTATTTTACTTCATATGAGCAACAGGATCCTGGAAACTTCCTGCATTTAAGGAATAAATTAACAGGGCAACTTCTGATTGTCTGAGAAATGAGCATGACAAGTTTTTTTTTTTAAAATGTAGCCCCCATTATTATTTAGAATAATAACTTCCTTTTATTAAATTTGGCTTTGTTTTGTAATTGCCCAAAGTTAATCTGCTTGTTGGGAATGAGGTGGTAAAAATATAACTATAATACAAACCAGGTATAATCCTTGTAGAAGTACTCATAAACCAAGACAGCCATGATTCCTTGTCTAAGTGCTCCATTATTTACATTTTTAATGATAAATATATTGGTTACATAGAATGAAACTTTGACTTCATACAATGCATTTGAGCCCCACTAGGTAGACCAGACCAAGAAATCAATTTTGCTGTACCACCATCTCCTCCTCTTCCTCCTTATAGTCCAGTGAATTAGTGGGGTGTCTGTCTGAGCTTCTTCCAAATGTTATGTGGATGTTCTGGACCTAAAAACTGTTTTACCTGTTGCTACCTTGGCAACAGAGCTTGCATATCTCTGTCAAGGTCATCTTCCTTTCTGCATCAGGCTTCATCCTGCAACTCCTTCTTTCTTTTTTCTTCTGGTCCTCCCTTTCCTGTCAGTAGGATTTTCCTTCTCTTACTGTGACAGACTATTAAAGCAAAGCTTTATATAAAACAATAAATAGCCCCAGGTCAGGCTAAGACTTTTTTTTAATAGTCTGGCCTTGCTGTAGTTTTTGTTGTTGTAGTCATTTCTTAGATAACTCTCCTTCTAAATTAATTCTACTAGAGATCTTCCCTGAGTTTCTTCTTGTTCTGGAATTCCAGCCCTATCTGGAATTGTAGTTTGATTCCTACTGAGCTTGAATATCCAGCACTAGTCCTGTTCTAAACTCAGCCTTCAAACCAGAAAGCAATAAGTGAAAATGCCTTTTAGCTTCAACTGTAATACATGATGCAGACAGCAGGCTTGTGCTAAAAAGAAAAAAAATACACACTTGGATTAATTTGGATCAACATTTGTAGAATCCATATAGCTAAGGCTTTGTAGTTCCTTTGTAGACTTTACTACCTTAATTCTTAGACATGACATTAGTTGCAACCATCTAGAACTAAAGTTGACTTTCCAAGGCCTTATGTGATGGAACACAAACAATAAATATTGCAGGTGTGAAGGTCATATGAAGCATAGGTTGATAGATCAAGGGGATATGACTCCTGACAATTTGACACTTTCTAAATTATCAAAATACATGTAATTCCATTTTTAAACAATGTTTGAGACAGATAGAATCCACATCCCTGTTGAATGTTCAACCACATGGAAAACATCTGTCAAGACTTCTTCAGTTTGAGCTGAAATATCTGAGCAGCTGTAGATAGTTAATTTATTGGTGGTTGAATGAAAAGAACCCCAATTCGTTTCCACTGCTTCCAACAGATCCCAGATGAGATTATGCCTTCAGTGCATTTGTCAAGCATTTCAGACTTCCTAACAGGAGCAGATTAAACCTGCACTATTCACCACCCTGGGAATGGCAAGAAACTGCAGAACACAAATATCTCAAGACAGGCTTTCCACTGTTCCCACCCTGTTACACTTCAGAAATAAGCAGCTGATGTACATTTGTCAACATTAGTGGCAGAGAAGTAACTCCCAAGACTGATATCATATGAAGCAAATTCCAGCCAGGGAGGAATTTGCAAAACTGAGCAATACACTCCAACAAACTGCAGACTGTAATGGGAATGGTATGCCAAAATTAATAATCAAGGCACCTCCACTTCCTCTGCAGATAGGGCTAAAACTATATAATTTTTCTTCAGATTCATATATTACCAGATTCATTTTCTTTAATGTCTAGTGTTGCAATTCTAATCACAGTGGGCATAAATCCCATTGAACTTTAGGAGACTTTGTTCTGAAGAGGCAGACATAGGATTGCACTATAGCAGCATGATGCACAAATGGGATGATAGTTACATACTGATCAGCTTTAGTACATTGTTTTGAATAGATTACCCAATTTTTCAATTACTTTTCACTTACACATTGTTCCTACCTATTAGAGATACTGTGAAGCCAGTTCTGCAATATATGTAGAATTGGTGATGCAGTTTGTGCTCGTCATGTATACAGATTAAGCTTGTTGTGTAATGTAATCTCTATCATGCTAGAGCAAGCCAAGGCTTTGTTCACAAAACCCACTCTGTGAGCCCAGCTTGTCTTACAGGGATTTTAGCACCCCTCACTGCTGATCATGTTGTAATCAAGATGCCTACTGAAAATCAAAATTGCTAGTTGAACTGGAGCAGGAGGTGTTCATGTCAAGCTAGCTATTTATGGGAGCTGAGTAAATGCTGTTAATCTCCTTTGGTTGAAAGACAGCTGGCAGAGTCCAATGGCCTTCTACTCTGAATCAGCTGACTCATGGGGTCACCAGGGCATCTCGGGCCTCTATGAGTTTTAATCTACAGCAAAGGTGAAATAAAGTGCTTTTTTCTTAGCACTTGTTTTAGCTAAGAAAGAAAGGCCAATGCATAGTACTTTTTGTCTGTGTTCACACATGGGCTTAACCAAGCCAGTTAAACCTAATAGCTGTGTTCATGCTTTTAGTTTAGTTCATCTTTAATCTCAGTTTTGTGGTTCAGTGTGCTGTGCAAATCCACATTGTTTAATTAGCTTATAGACCAATGCATTTGGGGAACCCAAAAAAGGAACATTGACCTACTTTAAGCTTGCATAAATGCAGCCTTTGCATTTCTGGGAGAAATCTGTTCCAAGTTGTTCTGGGTGGAGAAGGGCTATTTTGTCCACAGATATGGGTTATTTTTTAATATATCTGGCCAACAATGGTTTTGAAAACCAACATTTTGGTTTTCCAACAATGGTTTGGAAACTGATAGCTAAGCCTCAGTACCAGTGTGGTATGGTGCTTAAGGAGTAGGTTTGAGACCACAGAGATTCAGGTTCAAGTCCACTCTCAACCACATGAGCTCATAGAGTGACTTTGAATCAGTCCCTCAGCCCAGGGTTGCTGCTATGGGACAAAGGAAGGAGTACCGTGGATATCACCTTGCGCTCCTGAAGGAAAGGTGGGATAGAAATCTTACAAAGAAATGAATAAAATCCATGAACTGGTCAAACATGTTTCTTCTATTTTTTAAAGTGCCTGTTCCATACATCTGGAATCATAGTAAACTTTTGATTAAGGAAGTGTATACTTATTTTGCTTGGGTAATTCTGAATTTACATTTTCCTGGAATCACCAAACCTAACCTTTTAGCCAAAACAGCAGGACTATATAGCCCCCCCCAAAAAAAGTCTCAGAAAAGAGCACACAAAGGAAAGGTATGATGGCTATCATATCTATTCCACCTCCTTCCTAGTTATGATGCATACAAATGTTTACAATCCTGATTTATAAATACTTGCAAGGTCAGTTTTATTATTATGCAGAGTAGGATAGATACCTAAGGTGGTAGTATCCCATGGCCTGCTTTTGCCCAAAGCTTGCAATGCTTGGTGCTTTTAAAGGCAGAGAAAGATGCTCTCCCATTGCCAGCCCAATCAGCTTCTGTGTGTAGACTAGTGTGTCTTGGCAAGAGTAGTTAAAAAATATTGTAAAAGTTATCTGGGCACTATGAAAAATGGAAAAGCTGAGTCTAAAGTGCATGCAGGGCACTATCTGCCAGAGGTAATTATGAAGGGGGGGGGGAGCAAAGATCTTGACCAGGATGGATTGTGAAAGACATATCTTTTTCAGCATTTGACCTGTGTAAAGGTTGGAGATCCTGGCAAATCCAGCATGCCTCATTAGCATATGGATGGTTGCTCTAGGATGCAAACTCTTTGTGCTTCTGTTTGTTGCCACTCCCACTTCCTCTTTCCTCTCTTCCTTCTTCTCCACTGGAGTAAAGCACATGGCTGTGTGCTGCTCCATATCTCCAGGTGCCATGCGGTGGGCCTGGAACTCCCATTTTCTTCCATGCAACTCTTGGAAGCAATTAGGGCTGAGAGTTTAGGGTGAATTAAGTTTCAAAAGAACAAATGAAGAAAGAAACTTCATCTTTCCACCAAAGATGGATGTAACTGAACCAAGAATAAAAAGTCAGTAAGATTCTTTTTACTTTTAAAACCGACTCTGTCTAACCATGTGATTCTTAATGCTTGGGAGGGCTGAGTGTGTAAGATCAATAACCTGTGTTTCTCTGACATGGTCATTAAAGCTATTTTAGATAATATTCTTTTTCTGTGCACAGCTTCTGTGATTCTGTGCTTTCTGTGATAAGCTCTGCTCCATTAGGTGGTTCTAGCAGGCTACTAATGGCTTCAGTAAACACATCTAGACATATACGCTACTCAGAGCCTTAATGCAAATATGTAGAATCTACCTACTACAGATTCAATAGTAGGAGACACTGAAGAATTCTATGGCAAATTGCAAGGATTGCTAAATGCAAGTTCACGAAAGAGTGAAGTCCTGCTCATGGAGGATTGGAATATAAATGTTGAGACAAAAGGAAGAATTACAGGAAGTTGGATTGGCTAAATGCAATCATGCAGGAGCTTGGATACTAGATTTTTTTCAAAGAAAAATATTTATTGTTAACATCTATCAAATAACATAAATGCAATGTCTAGACATGAACATCACTGGATGCACATCAGAATTACTGTCTAAATGGGACTTCTGGGGAAGAAATGGTGGACTGAAAACAGCTCCTTGAAAAGCAGAGCTGACAACCATGATAGACTGAAGAGATGGTGAGTAGACCGGCTCTTTGATAGTTCGTCTCCAGACAAGGAGAGATTGCCCACAAGTGCTCCAGACAGTTCCTCCTCGTGAGGAGACTGCAAGGCAGTGGTCTCTGGTGGGTTTAGAGCTCTGGAAGCTCTTATGCTGGATTTACAAAAGAGGCTTGTTAAAGCTTTGAAGAATTTTGTGAGAAGGGACAAAGGAAAAATGAAAAAAAAATCAAGTTCTAGGACATTATTTGAAGAAACTGTAGATCAGGATTGTTAGAAGTAAAAGGAAGGAATATAAAGTTGGTTTATTTGATCAAGGTTAAAATAGATACGTTATCTCTGGTAACCCTTAATGGACTTTTGCTGATGTCAGGACTGAAATGATGAGGCTTTAAGGATTTGTTTATAGATAAGAGATGTGATATGGGAAGGAGAGATCATTTGTTGTACTTTAAGAGAAGGTGATAAGCTACTAAAATTGTTTATACTTGTGATGAAGGAGGAAGTAATTGCATTATATATTTTTCTTTTTCTTCTTTTTCTCTCTATTCTATTTTTCTTTCTATTTCTATTTTTCTTTTTTTTCTTTCCATTTGCATTTCTATTTCTATTTCCATTTCTTTTTCTTCTTTTTTCTTGTTGTAATTGTAATTTTTAATAAAATTACTATATATAAAAAGAATTAAACTGTCTACATAAGAGAATACAGAAAATGTAGAAGTGTAATCCAGTTAGCCAGATTCTTCCAGGTGCAACTTGTGGGATAGACCATAACTTAACTGATATTAAATATATAGATTAATCTTAGAAAATTAAAGAGAGCAGGCATGCCATCAAGAATTGATCTGGAAGACCCAATACAGTCACAACACAAGAGCCAAGTAGGGAATTAATTTAGTACACTAAACCTACATAAAAGAGAACCAGAAGACCCATGGGAAGAGATAAGTAAGAGACATTGTGAAAACTGAGGAAAATTGCCTAGGGCTTTTGACACCATTTTGTTAACCAAAAGTACAGAAGACTTAGAAAATAATTATGAATGTAAAAATGGAAAGTCAAAACTCAAGGTTAACATTAAATATTAAGACAAAGATAACATCAATTGGCAAAGAAGTTTTGTTTTCTTGGCCTCTAGATGGACAGTGTGCTGGGAAGTAAAGAGTTTAATTCTAGGCAGGAAAGCATGTGAACGTAGAGACAATGATGAAGGCTATTTTTTTTCAGTGAATATTAAAATAGTGAAAGCAATGCTGTCCCATTGTAATGCACCACCATGAAAGCTGAATATGGGAAAGAAGATACTTCTAAATTTTTAGATAGATACTAGGAATATCAGTCACTTGACCCTGGACCAAACTGGACTGACTGTTCCCATGAGGCAAGCAGAAACTCACATGCTTTAGGCATGTGGCTGATGGGCTTTAAAATAACTATGTTTAGCAAGGATGAAGAAGTAGAGGAAGGAAATGGATAAGGTGAATGGATGGGATCACAGATTATTACAAGTTATTTCTGGGGTCAGTACTATCCATGAAATTAGAATCCAATCCATCTTCCCAGGCTAATTTTTCATGCCGGACATCTAAAATTTGCAGATATATTCACTGCCTAAAGTATAGAGCTATCCTGCCCATAAATGTTCATCTGTGCTATTTAAAAATTAAAGGCATTACATATCTGGTCTGATTTCTTTCTTTGGTCAGAATGTGCATAGTTTCCCTCTACACTTTCCACCAGAGGGAGCATTGATAATTCCTTCTCAAACAAGGCTGAGGACTCCACAAAGAACCATTTGGCCTGAAGGAGCAGGAGCAGATACCCTAATAGATTATAGGCTGCTCCTTTGATTTTATGTATAAATGATAGTGAGCTTGCTAATTTACAACTATGAAATGGTTTGTATTTTTTATCAAGTCTGAGAATTTTATCGGACACTTTTGATTACTTTTAATTGTACTGGTCTATGACTAATAAAGAATGAATGAGTGAGTACCTTACTAGATTTGTTGCCTTGTCTCAAAGATGGCAGCATTTTGTCTGAAGGGTAGCATTAGCCAAGATAAAGTAACATCACACAGATGTAAGATTGTAAGGAAAGCTAATACTTGGGCAAAAAAGAAGCTTTGCAAATAACCAAGAATTTTAAGAACTAAAGCATTCTAGAATGATGGCTGAAGATATGGAGTGTTAGGAGCATTTGAAAAGAAAACAAAAAAACAAAAAACCCACCCTCTAGAAAAAGGGATGAAACACAATAGCCTACATGTGTAAGTCAAGGAGATTCAGATATATATTATAAATATTTTAAAAGTATTCTTTTCAAAACTTTGGCTGCCTATGTGTTCTGATAGAATGGAAGGCAAGTATTCAGTCTCCAAACACATGCAGTTTTAATCAAAGCAATATATGACTTACTGATGCAATTTTTTTTCAGAGCAGAATACTAGGTAAATTCTAAGAAATGTAATGATTGGGGTAATAATGGTGATTCTCTAAAAGTGATTGGCTTAACTGCTCTGGTATCACAGATGGGTGGAAATTCTGAATATTAGACCGCCACAACTTTGGCTGAATAACTTAATGTGAATATGCTATCTGGAAAATGGTGCATTTTTCCAGCTATAAAATATTTCATTTTGGATACTCCCCAGATGCAATATCTTCATGTCCTTTTCTTGCTCCTCTAAAATGAGAGTGCAGTGTTGAAAGGAAGTATAAGATTCTGGGAGGAGGAGGAGGAGGAGGAGGAAAAAAATATCCACAATGCAGAATTGCCTTCATCAAAACTTTTGCAACATTATGTGGTATCAGGAAAAGGCACGATTAGGTCCAAGGTAAAATTAATTATTCAAGTTAACAATGGAGATTGAATTATTCTAAAATCAGTAATTTAGAATAATTGAATTTAATTGAATAAGAAATCAGCCTGCACTTTGGCTCTGAAAATGGAAAACAGTAGGAAAAATCCTGCAGTCTTACAGCAGGAAAATCTTTAAAATTATTTGCTATTCATAAGTTAAAATTTGGACTTGAAGATTTGGCTTCAGTTGGTGTGACAGTAATAAATCATTTTGTAAAATGAATAATGATGGGTTGAATAATTACAGGTGGAATGTTTTTGTGATTTGGGGTCACATTTTAAAATAGTTTTGAGTAACATGTGAAATAGCATAATAAAGGAGCTAAAGTCTTAACTGTTAAGAAGAAATAAATGTTTATGGATGCATTGCCCAGACATAATTTGAATATTTCATAATTTTGCACCTTATACTTATAAATGCATTGACCTGCATTAAGTTATACATATTTGCAATATGGAGCAAGAATTTTTAAAAAGATTTTCTAGAACCAGAAAGACTAGCTTGAAGCATTAAAACATAACCTCTCATTATATAATAAGTAATATTCCCACTTGGATTCCATATTTATATTTATTTATTATTTTAGTATTGTAGGTGTTGATTCGGTGATTTTATGATGTTGAGGTTTTAAGGAGAATTTTGGCCTTCCTTATGGTCCAGCTCTCGCAGCCATATGTCACTATGGGGAACACCATTGCTTTAACTATGCGGACCTTTGTTGTCAGTGTGATGTCTCTGCTCTTAACTGTTTTATCGAGATTTGTCATTGCTCTTCTCCCAAGGATGAAGCGTCTTCTGATTTCCTGACTGCAGTCAGCATCTGCAGTAATCTTTGCACCTAGGAATACAAAGTCTTTCACTGCTTCTACATTTTCTCCCTCTATTTGCCAGTTATCAATCAAGCTGGTTGCCATAATCTTGGTTTTTTTGAGGTTTAGCTGCAAGCCAGCTTTTGCACTTTCTTCTTTCACCTTCATCATAAGGCTCCTCAGTTCCTCTTCGCTTTCAGCCATCAAAGTGGTATCATCTGCATATCTGAAATTTAGACATAATTACTATAATTTTAGCAGAAAGAGAATATAGCTCACCCTTGTGGAGAAACCTGTAGTCAGGTGAGTTATGTGTCTGCTTGGTTCATTCTCCAGATAATTGTCTGTGGACAACTATTATCCTAACTTTCTAATAACTCATTTCAGTAAATTGGACTTGGCCTTGATAGTAAAGAACAGAGATGGGTAACTGGTTCTACTGGAAGCTTCATTCTTCCAGGGATAATTTCCTGTGGGCTTTTTGGTAGGATGTAGAAGCAGCCTAAAGGGAATGCCATTCCCATCCCCAAACTGGGAAGCAAGAGGACATGAGAAAAGAAGGGCAGAGCAGCCAGTCTCTAGTCAAAGATGCTGAGACAAAGGAAGGCAAGCTGCTTAGGAATGCATTTTTTAGAGTCCAGGACTGGAGCAGCATCTGAAAGGTTTGGACATAGGAATCAAAATAAAATCGCATTTTGCACTAGTTCTTATTATTGGGATGTGGGTTTTGGTTTGGGCACAGGAGAAGATTGCTTGCACAATGGCTGCATGGCTTCTAGCCCCATTTAGCACTCACTCATTATTTTGAAGATGAAACTATTGTCAACAGAATTATTCCTATTTTTATAACCTTAATCCATCTTTTAACTGCCAATGTAATAATAGCATCCCAGTAAACGTATATATGTTCTTTCCAGGAAAACAGTGGGCTTTTTTTTTAAATGCCTTGGAAGGACAGAGTATTGGTGGAACTTAAGGCACCAAGGATTGGGAACTGCTGTTGTGGGCCATGCGGTGGGCATTTTGAAGCAAGGCATTGGTGGGGTCAGAGTCACGATTGTGAGCAGGTACCATTCTCTCTGACAATTTTTCTCTTTCTGACATTCCTGCTCTCTCTCCTCCTCCACTCCCACCCCCACTTTTAACACCTTCTTATCTCTTTCTCTCAATTAACTCACCATGCAAGAAGGACAAATATTGCTTATCAGAGATCTAAACTGATCTTTTGAAGAGAGCTATTGGAAGTAGGCCAAGAGGTTGAAGGTTTTTCAGCCGTATGGTAGATATCCTTATCCTCTACAAGATTCCAGTGCACAGTGCACTGAGGATGCATGTCCATTTAAGATTCTCATAGAACTGGGCCTTGCAAAGAGAAGATCAGTAGCAATAGATAAGGAAGCTTCTCTGCTGCTACTGATTTCTGAGAAACCCTCAATATACCAGCAACAAATCGCAATATATAAAAACCATGTTTATATTAAGCCAAGTGAAGGTCCATAAAATAACTGCAAGTTTTTGGGAGTGAAGGACTCTTCATCAGGTGATTTGCTTAGAAAAAAAAAAGCAGTGGGAAAGGAATGTAGCTGATCTCAGGAACATGCCCCTGCCAGTTTTGACCTGGTTGAATGATGGAGAGCCTTCAGACATGCAGAGTGGTTCTTCTCAGGCACAGAGTCATGCAAGTTGTAGTTAAAGATCTCCAAAGCTTGTTGTAAAAAAGAATCACAAGGTACCATACATGACATTTTGAAATAGTTTGGAAAAATGCAATCATGGTTCAGCTTTGTTAATCTGAGACAATCTACACAGACAGTAAAATGGTGTTATCATGACAAAACAAGGCATTACTTGGCTAGCGCTTAGATAAATTTTAACTCCCAAGGAAAAAAGGTAAATTAAACTTTCTCAAAAAATCTAGAACATTTTAACAACCAAAACAACCAGTTGCCTGAAATTCAGTCAAATTATTTGTCTGACTAGCCCAAAATTATCTGCTGCCTGGGACTTTTCCACGGAGAAAAGATGCAGTTACTTCATGGCAATGCAGGCAGGGGCTTCCTTTGTGTTCCCATAAGCTCTGAAGCACCATTTGGAGACTGAATATAAAGGACTGCAGAACCCTAGAAAGCAAATGCATTGCCAAAGGGAAAAAAGAAATAAAAAGGAAATATAGTTGCATACAATATGCAATGTACACATTTGTATACACACAGACACAATCAGGTCAGGAATGGCTGGTGTGATAATGATGTCATGGGCAAATACTGCAGGGAAGGTTGGCCTCCAAAACTCCTGAGGAATGAAAACAGATGAGGGCTGTCTTTGGGCACTTGGTATCTAAGCCAGTTGATGGTGGCTTGTAGCATATTTTTCTTGAGTGTTAGTTGTTGTTGATGATACAGAATTGAATCCTCTTGGTGTACAACTGAGGCCAGGCAGGAAATTCTTTGAAAAAGTATTGCACAACTGAAAATAATTTTCCTAGAATGACAGTGTTTTGACAGGAAAGAAGCCGCCTCCTCCCCACCTCACCCTCCAACACCACCTCCAGAATTTTCCACTGGAGCTGCATTTTGACCAACAAAAATTCCACATTAATAGAAATCTGAGAATATTCACAGTATTCTGGGCCGGCATGGACATGAAAAGTTGGGGTTCAGCAAACTTGCCTGAAGTGAATCTCTCTGGTGGGGGGGGGCATTGCAGGGAGGGGGGTTCTTTTGCAGAGCAGACATGTCAAGGTTTCTTCCTGATTTAGAACAAAAAACGTAATTCAGGTCAGGAGTGTGGAATTTCCTGTGGGATGGGAAACCTGATTCCTGACCAGTTCTGAAAGGTTGCAATAAAGAGGACAAGGGTCGTTTGTTTTCCTTGACCGCTCTGGTTGGAAGGAGAAGCAATGGATTTAAATTGCAGGAAGGAAAGCTGGCTTATGGGATGCCTTTAAGTGAACAAGCTGAAAAAAAGATTAGGTGGAAGCCTGATTTGTATAATTAACTTTTTAAGAGTCCCTGTTATCTTGTGTTAAAGTAGTGTTGGGTGAAGAAATTCTTCTAAGCATTTTCCTATTCTAATTTAATTTGATGAAAGAAAATTAGCTTTTGAAATAACTTTCAAAAGAAAAGAGAATCTCAGAGAAGGTCTCCTGGGTGAAGATTATTATCCCCATGGTTGACTGGAGAATTCTGGGAGTTGAAGTTGAGAATCTTCAAGTTGCCAAGGATGAGAAACACTGTATTATATTAATGCTGTGGGAGCAGAGTGATGGTTGGACTATCAAGTTGTGAATCTTCACTTGTGCCCTGATTCAATCTGATTAATAATAATAATAACTCAAGACTAGCTTCTTGTACTGCATGTGCAACTTTCTTTAGATGATACAGAAGTGGTTTGCCATTACTTCTTTTGGGATATTTTTCTTCACTTTTCCAGACTAGCCTACGTGTTTCATATTTCCTGGTAGTCTCCAATCCAAATACTAACTAGGCTTGATTCTGTTTAGCTACTGAGACTACACCACCCACATGCTGCCACCTTACAAGTACTACCAATTTCTGAGATTTATCGAAATATTACAAAAGACCAATATATGCCCCAGTGACCTCCTCGCAAGGAAATTCAAAGTGAGCGTGGAAATGTTGTTATATCCTGAACTTCAGAGAGGACTTTCGGAAATTGGAATCCAGATCCGTAGTTTATAGGAAGCGAGGACACTGGCTGTGCAAACAGAGGGTATACTTAGATGCTATTGCCTGGTTCCTAATATGAAATAAGAGGACTTCACTTGGCAGAAAGTGTCTCCTGCATTTGCTGGAATTGCCTTGACACTGAAATTTGGAAGTATTCAGTTGTGAAAAGTTTTAGACAACCTTTTATAGCTGCATAATATCCATTCAACTTTAAAATATCTCTACAGAGGTGAAAAACAACAACGCATACAGAACCATCCAACCTCCACAAAGAAACCACCCCATACAAATAGATTGTTCTGTATGTATCCGCACTGGGAATACATGATTTTCCCATTTTATGGTACAGTCCATGATTTTTCTACAAATATATGTTTCTGGTTCTTGACCTCGATGGTGGAATTTCCTCTTCGGTCCCTTTGTGGTTGGTGCTGAATTGAGTTAGCATTTGGCATCAAATACAGACCCCTGTTTGCTCAGGTTATTGGCTAAATTGATGGTGCTGTGCCCTTTATTGGGTGTCTCTGAGTGTTTTATGTTTTTTTTTCTTCTTTAATTTGTAGGGTTTTGACTTAGAATGTTGAGTGTATTGTCACATTTGTTTCCATATACTTTGCTTTGGAAATTACTTTTAATTAAAAGAGGGCCAAACCTTGTTAATTTATTTCATGCGTATTGAAGATCTTTCTGCTCAAGAGAATGATCAGAAATAGTCCTAATACAGCCCAGATAATATGCTATATTTTGACTAATACCATCTAAAGAAGTCTCTACCCCCAAAGAGAATTGAATCCATATTTAAAATCACTTTATCGCTGGGGATAGTTTTAAGATTTTGTACCAGCAGAGAGGTAAGACCAGATATAATTCTAGGTTTCATTAATTTTTAAAAATTGGATTACAACACTGAAAAAAGTAAGTTATATAATTTTTATAGTTTGATTATCTATCTTTAATTTTTAAGGATATATATGTGCATATGTGTGTGAATTTGAGTATATATTCCATGTGTGTGTGTGTGTGTGGTGTTTAGGTGTTTTGCTTTTTTATTTTGATTTTCTAACTTAGTTTATAGCTTTTTTTCCCCTTCATTTTCTCCATTTTCTATTTTTTTTTCCTCTTTTTTTTAGGTAGTTTAGCATAGGATTTTAATTTTTTTTCTCCTTATCTTGTAGCTTTTAAAAAAATGTAACAGGTTAGGTTTCTTTTTTAAATTACACAGTTTTATATAATATTAATATTTCATTGCTATTTAATATCACAAACTATTCAGTTTTTTTAAAGAAGAAATATTAATTGTAATGCTTTGAAAGTTGAAATGAAAGGTAAAAATATAAGAAAATAGTTTTAGGATTTAGGGAGCACCTATCTGAACTTGGCTGATCTTGAAAAGTTAATCAGGGTAGAGCTGTTTAGAACTTGGACAGAAGACCACCAGAAGATAAGTGAGCTGTAGACTAGATTAGGAAATTGGGGAAAAAATTCTGGAAGAAAGCAACAGCCAACTTCTACATTATTACTATGAAAATGGTATGAATATGAAGCCAGCAAGGGCTGATTTTTGACTCAAAGGAGAGAGAGAAAAGGACAAATTCACGAAGTTGTATCATTGGCTTTGATAGTTATATGAACCTGAATGTCCAAATTTAGAAGTTATTTGCTTCCAATTATCAGTTTACAGGGTATTAGCAGACAAGGACTATTATTTCCATATATCGTATGAAGTCCTTTCTGAAATACTGTAAACAAGATTTTTGTTTGTAAAAGTTTTTTAGATGCATTTTTGTTGTATAAATGAATTTTTAAATATTTTACATTGGTTGGGAAAGATCTGAGGTTATCACATCAGACGGCTAGCAGCCGACGGTGCTGGTGGTGAAGGGCGAATCCGATGTTCTAAGGATCAACACACCATTGGAACCTGGAATGTAAGATCTGTGAGCCAGGGCAAATTGGATGTGGTTATTGGTGAGATGTCAAGATTAAAGATAGACGTTTTGGGCATCAGTGAACTGAAATGGACTGGAATGGGCCACTTCACATCAAATGACCACCAGCTCTACTACTGTGGACAAGAGGACCACAGAAGAAATGGAGTAGCCTTCATAATTAATAGTCAAGTGGCTAAAGCAGTGCTTGGATACAATCCAAAAAACAATAGAATCATCTCAATTCGAATTCAGGAGAAGCCATCTAACATCACAGTGATCCAAATATACGCCCCAACCACAAATGCTAAAGAAGCTGAAGTAGAGCAGTTCTATGAGGATCTGCAGCACCTACTGGACAACACGCCTAAAAGAGATGTTATTTTCATCACAGGAGACTGGAATGCTAAGGTGGGCAGTCAAATGACACCTGGAATTACAGGTAAGTATCGCCTGGGAGAACAAAATGAAGCAGGACATAGGCTGATAGAATTTTGCCAGGACAATTCACTCTGCATAACAAACACTCTCTTCCAACAACCTAAGAGATGGCTTTATACATGGACTTCACCAGATGGACAACACTGAAATCAGATTGACTACATCCTTTGCAGCCAAAGGTGGCAGACATCTGTACAGTTGGTAAAAACAAGACCTGGAGCTGACTGTAGTTCAGATCACGAACTTCTTCTTGCACAATTTAGGATCAGACTAAAGAGATTAGTTTAAAAGTCACAGGGTTAATTTGAGCGGTAATTGGGAAAGGACCCACAAATTTAGGGGCCAGTTTCTTTGAAGGTTGTGAGGACTTTATGAACTTGGTGGAAAGGTAAACCGAGTCCCCTACTTGAAACGCCGGCTGAGGAGCACGCTTCCGATCAGCATACTGTTTGTAATCCAATTGTGCCTCAGCTAGTGCCTTTTGAATCATTGGCCAGGAGTCTGCCAGTTGCGACGCCCAATCACCCGGAGTGGCCGATCCGCCTGAAGGCTGCGGTAGATCAGGGATAGGTACAAAGTCTTTGCCTTGGGCCACCCGGAATGGGGTTTGGCCGGTGCTTTGATGCACTGCATTGTTGTAAGCCACTTCGGCAAAAGGGAGGAGGTCTACCCAATTGTCCTGCTGGTAATTCACAAAAGCTCGAAGGTACTGCTCCAGAGTAGAATTTAAAGCCTCTGTGGCCCCGTCCGTCTGGGGGTGCCAAGCCGTGGACAGGGCTTGCTTCGTTCCTAACAATTTGAGGAATGCCCGCCAAAATTGTGAGGTAAATTGTGTGCCCCTGTCCGAAATTAAGCGGGAGGGACATCCGTGTAGCCTGTACACGTGTACCAGAAACAGGCGGGCCAATTGACGTGCCGACGGAATGGACACGCAAGGGATGAAGTGGGCTTGTTTTGAGAAATAGTCTTTGACCACCCAAATGACAGTTTTGCGTTGACTGGGTGGTAATTCAACAATAAGGTCTATGGAGATTTCATCCCAGGGGCAAGAAGGGGCAGCCACCGGCTGCAGCAGTCCTTGAGGCTTCCCCACCTTGCGCTTAGACATCGCACAAACAGTGCAGGAGGCAATATAGTCTTTGACATCTTTACGTAATGTGGGCCACCAGAACTGCCTCCTAACAAGGTGCAAGGTTTTTACAAACCCGAAGTGACCTGCCAGTTTGTCATCGTGTGAACGTAGTAACACCTCTTTTCTGAGGCTTTCAGGGACGTAGAGGCGGTTAGATTTCCAAGCGAAGCCTCGGTCAAAAGTAACATTGTTTTTATTTGCAAGCAACCAAGTATCAGTTTTCAGTTCTTTTAGAAACTTTTGTTGCAACTGGGAAGGAATTGACAAAGCGCTCGGCTGGGCGCCGTCCGCAGCGGGTGGCTGCTGCGCGCGCGTTTGGCTACGCGTCACAGCCTGCATACCCAATTGGGGCGCTGTCCACAGGGTGCTAACCACTTCTGGCGCTGCCCCAGAGTCCTGAGGTTGCCTTGACAACGCATCAGCCAGGAAATTCCTTTTCCCCAGAATAAACTTCAATTGAAAATTGAACCGATTAAAAAATTGAGCCCAACGGACCTGTTTCGGGCTCAGTTTTCGAGGGGTGCTAAGAGCCTCCAAGTTTTTATGATCGGTCCACACTTCAAAGGGATGATTTGCCCCCTCTAACAGATGCCGCCAGGCTTCTAACGCGGCTTTTACTGCGAATGCCTCCTTTTCCCATACATGCCAACGTCGCTCAGTCTCGGAGAACTTGCGGGACAAGTAGGCACATGGCTTGAGGCATCCTGTCCCGTCTTGTTGCATCAACAATGCCCCAATGGAATAATCGGAGGCATCCGCCTGCACCACAAAAGGTTTTGAGGGATCAGGATGTTGCAAAATGGGCTCTTTGATAAAAGCTGCTTTAAGCCGCTCAAACGCCGTTTGACAAGCAGGCGTCCAGCGCAACAGCGCCCCTGGATTCTTTACTCTCCGAGTATCTCCCACACCCTTGGTTCGGAGCAGTTCGGTTAGTGGCAAGGCAATTTCAGCGAATCCCCTTATGAATAATCTGTAGTAGTTGCTGAACCCCAGGAAACTTTGAAGTTGCCTGCGGGTGCGGGGGCTTTCCCAGTCCATGATAGCCTGCACCTTGGCAGGGTCCATTTCTATGCCTTTATCTGAAATTCTATACCCCAAATAGTCAATTTGTGTCTGGTGAAATGCACATTTAGACAGTTTGGCATACAATTCTGCTGATCTGAGTTTACTCAGCACTCTTTTTACCAGAGACACATGCTCTTCCATGGTTTCAGTATAAATCAATACATCATCCAAATACACCAATACCCCTTTAAACAGATGTTCATGCAGTACTTCATTGATCAATTGCATAAATACCCCAGGGGCCCCAGCCAAACCAAAAGGTAACAACTTATACTGGAAGGCTCCCAACGGGCAATTGAAGGCAGTTTTCCACTCATCGCCCTCCTTGATTCGTACACGATAGTAGGCTTCTCTTAAATCAAGTTTAGAGAAGATCTTTCCCTTAGCCAGATGTGATAACATGTCCTTGATCAATGGCAAGGGATATTTATTGGAAATTGAGATGGCATTTAATCCGCGGAAATCGGTACAAAGTCTCAATGTCCCATCCTTTTTTGGGCGAAAGAGAACCGGCGCCCCCACCGGTGAATTCACCGGCTCGATGAATCCGCGCGCCAAATTTTTGTCCACAAAGTTTCTCAACAGAGTCAGTTCCTTTTGTGTCATGGAATAAATCTTTGGCTTGGGCAATTGGGTGTTGGGCACCAGTTCAATGGCACAGTCCATCTTTCTATGGGGGGGCAATTGGTCGGCTTCCTTTTCGCCAAACACATCAGCAAACATCCTGTACTCTGCCGGCAAGCCTTCCAGAGGAGGGGCCGGGAAATGCGGAGTCGCAGCTGCCGCAACCCCCACCATCTCCTCTGGGGCACCCTTCCCCTCAGTCGCTTGGTAGAGCCCATCCCTAAACGTGATAGTCCGGTAAACCCAGTTTATTTGGGGATTTTGCTGAACCAACCAGGGCACCCCCAACACCACCAAGGGACCCCCTACTGGAGCCACGACAAAAGACAAACCTTCCCGATGGCTGCCCAGCTGCAAGGCTACCTGCCCTGTGAAGTGGGTGACCGGTTTGCCCCCTGCCATGGACCCATCCAGCTGTGTAAAGGCGATGGGTCGCTGTAAAGGGAAAGTAGGTAGCTCCAGAGCCGCTACCACATCGGGGTGCATTAGACACCGGGAACACCCCGAATCAATCATGGCCCATACTTCTACAGTCTTGGATTGGGAGCCCAACTTCAACTTCACCGTGAGAATGCGGTAACTGCCACTCACCGATGAAGGCTCGCGCCCTTCTTCCACCACCTGCCCTGCGGCGCCCTTTAAAGCAGGTGGCTGGCGTTTCCCGCCGGCTGCAGGATTTCGGGCTCACCCTCATCCTCGTAGAACATCGCATCGTCTCCCTCGGTTTCAGCCACTGCGGCTTTCTGCTTCCTCGGCAGGGCAGGGGACTTCGTCAGCGGCTTGCCGAACCGTTCCTCTCCCTTTGCCTTCGAGCACGCCGCCACTCGATGCCCCTCTTTACCACATCTCAGACACAGACCTTTTGCATACCGCTTCTCTCGCTCCTCATCCCAGGGTCGTTGTCCTGGTCTCCCCCCGGTGCTCGATGGGCGACTGGGCTTCACCTCCCGCCCCAATTTGGCGGTCTTTCGATGGGCGAAGATCTCATGGGCATGCTCAGCCCTCCCCGCCAGCTGGATCCATTCGTACAGCGTATATGGGTCGTCCCTCCCCAAGGACCAGCGCAGCACCTCTGTATTCAGGCCATCCTTGAATAGCTCGATAATGGTGGCTTGGGACCAGTCATCCACCTTCCCAGCAAGCGCTTTAAACTCCAGTGCATAATCAGCCACGGATCTTGACCCCTGCTTAAGTTCCTTCAGAGCTCGCTTTGCCCTCTCTTTCGCCAAGGGATCCTCGAAGTGTTGTCTCAATGCCCAGAGGAACTCATCGAATTTCTCCAGTTCAGGCGCTTCCGACTGGCACATCTGGACATACCAGTCTGCCGCCCTCCCTTTCAGTTTGGTGGCAATGGTGATGATCTTTGCCTTTTCCGATTGAAAAAGCGACCCCCATTCTTCCATGTAGGCTTTAGCATTCGTCAGGAAAAATGAGAGTTTGGTTGGGTCCCCATCAAACTTGACAGGGAAGTCTCTCATCCCGCCCCCCGCCGGGCTGCACCCCGCCACCGGGGCTGCAGGGGTTGGTACCTCCCGGGCTTGCGGCGGTGCGGGGCCCGGGGGCGGCTGCACAGGCGATGCTGCTATTTCCATCTGGACCGACTGGTCCCCCTCGCGCCTCTGCGCCGGCCGTCGCTGCTCCGGGGACTGCCCATGGGACGAAGGGGTTGAATGCCGCTGGCTTGATCCTTCCCGGGTTTCTCTCAACGAAGTCACATCTAGGCTCAGCTGCTTCAGTATAGTTTCTAACAAGTCCATTTTTGACTCCAGTACTCGGATACGATCCGGGGTGGGGGAGCCCTCCGTTGGCTGCACCTGCACCACGGTGGGGGATAATGGGTATCTCTGCCTCCAGGATGGGCCCCCCGCCACCGTGACATCCCCTTGGGTCTCATCCCAGGTGACCAGCTCGCCCGGAGAATTTACGGTAGTTTCCGGGGCGGTTTTCAGACCCCCGGCTTCACCCTCCGACTCGGAGCTCGCCTCTTCTAGGATGGCTGACAGCTCCCCCCCCTGGGACGGTCGGTCGGGCTGCCTCACGGTCGAGTCCGGTTCCCCTTCTTCCATCATCACGATGTCGGGTTCGGTCATCACTGGCGCTCTCCCTCACAGGGTTAGACAACTTGTCTTTTCCTGGACAGGGGCCAGCGGAGTTGGGATCTTAGATTCTCAGCTTTATGTAATGATTGCCCTAGCCCAAATACTCAGACTCACAAGAGGCTGCTATATGAAATCTGATTTATTAAGGAACTAAAGGCAAATACAGAGAAAGCTGAGAATGAGCAAAAGCGCGCCAAATACAAACTTAAACCCTTGGTGCAAACGTATCCCGCCTCCCTCGTAACAGCCCCGCCCGGCACAGGTGCTAGCAATCGTCAGAGTTGCTAGCCTGGGAAAGTAACCTTGAGCGCAGTAGATAATGCAAATACATTCCAGAGCAAAGCCAAAAGATAAGTACTCCCATCCTCTCGAGAAAGATGAAACACGCATCCGGCTAATGACATGCGAAACGTTACGATGTATCAAAGACATTGAAACGGCGAACATGACACATCTGTACAGTTGGTAAAAACAAGACCTGAAGCTGACTGTAGTTCAGATCACGAACTTCTTCTTGCACAATTTAGGATCAGACTAAAGAGATTAGGGAAGACCCACCGATCAGCTAGATATGAGCTCACTAATATTCCTAAGGAATATGCAGTGGAGGTGAAGAATAGATTTAAGGGACTGGACTTAGTAGATAGGGTCCCGGAAGAACTATGGACAGAAGTTTGCAGCATTGTTCAGGAGGCAGCAACAAAATACATTCCAAAGAAAGAGAAAACCAAGAAGGCAAAATGGCTGTCTGCTGAGACACTAGAAGTAGCCCAAGAAAGAAGGAAAGCAAAAGGCAACAGTGATAGGGGGGGATATGCCCAATTAAATGCAAAATTCCAGAGGTTAGCCAGAAGAGATAAGGAATTATTTTTAAACAAGCAATGCACGGAAGTGGAAGAAGACAATAGAATAGGAAGGACAAGAGACCTCTTCCAGAAAATTAGAAACATTGGAGGTAAATTCCAGGCCAAAATGGGTATGATCAAAAACAAAGATGGCAAGGACCTAACAGAAGAAGAAGAGATCAAGAAAAGGTGGCAAGAATATACGGAAGACCTGTATAGGAAGGATAACAATATCGGGGATAGCTTTGACGGTGTGGTCAGTGAACTAGAGCCAGACATCCTGAAGAGTGAGGTTGAGTGGGCCATAAGAAGCATTGCTAATAACAAGGCAGCAGGAGACGACGGCATCCCAGCTGAACTGTTCAAAATCTTGCAAGATGATGCTGTCAAGGTAATGCATGCTATATGCCAGCAAATTTGGAAAACACAAGAATGGCCATCAGACTGGAAAAAATCAACTTATATCCCCATACCAAAAAAGGGAAACACTAAAGAATGTTCAAACTATCGAACAGTGGCACTCAATTCACATGCCAGTAAGGTAATGCTCAAGATCCTGCAAGGTAGACTTCAGCAGTTCATGGAGCGAGAATTGCCAGATGTACAAGCTGGGTTTAGAAAAGGCAGAGGAACTAGGGATCAAATTGCCAATATCCGATGGATAATGGAAAAGGCCAGGGAGTTTCAGAAAAACATCTATTTCTGTTTTATTGACTATTCTAAAGCCTTTGACTGTGTGGACCATAACAAATTGTGGCAAGTTCTTAGTGGTATGGGGATACCAAGTCATCTTGTCTGCCTCCTGAAGAATCTGTATAACGACCAAGTAGCAACAGTAAGAACAGACCACGGAACAACGGACTGGTTTAAGATTGGGAAAGGAGTACGGCAGGGCTGTATACTCTCACCCTACCTATTCAACTTGTATGCAGAACACATCATGCGACAAGCTGGGCTTGAGGAATCCAAGGCTGGAGTTAAAATCGCTGGAAGAAACATTAACAATCTCAGATATGCAGATGATACCACTTTGATGGCTGAAAGTGAAGAGGAACTGAGGAGCCTTATGATGAAGGTGAAAGAAGAAAGTGCAAAAGCTGGCTTGTAGCTAAACCTCAAAAAAAAAAACAAGATTATGGCAACCAGCTTGATTGATAACTGGCAAATAGAGGGAGAAAATGTAGAAGCAGTGAAAGACTTTGTATTCCTAGGTGCAAAGATTACTGCAGATGCTGACTGCAGTCAGGAAATCAGAAGATGCTTAATCCTTGGGAGAAGAGCAATGACAAATCTCGATAAAACAGTTAAGAGCAGAGACATCACACTGACAACAAAGGTCTGCATAGTTAAAGCAATGGTGTTCCCCATAGTAACATATGGCTGTGAGAGCTGGACCATAAAGAAGGCTGAGAGAAGGAAGATCGATGCTTTTGAACTGTGGTGTTGGAGGAAAATTCTGAGAGTGCCTTGGACTGCAAGCAGATCAAACCAGTCCATCCTCCAGGAAATAAAGCCAGACTGCTCACTTGAGGGAATGATATTAAAGACAAAACTGAAATACTTTGGCCACATCATGAGAAGACAGGACACCCTGGAGAAGATGCTGATGCTAGGGAGAGTGGAGGGCAAAAGGAAGAGGGGCCGACCAAGGGCAAGGTGGATGGATGATATTCTAGAGGTGACGGACATGTCCCTGGGGGAGCTGGGGGTGTTGACGACCGACAGGAAGCTCTGGCGTGGGCTGGTCCATGAAGTCACGAAGAGTCGGAAGCGACTAAACGAATAAACAACAAAAGAGGAACTGTACAAAGCAGAAAGGTTGTCTTCATTCAATTTCTTCTTTTAGAAATTCCTCTTTTAAAAATAATTTTAAATATTGTTTTGAATCAACTAAACTGTAGCAGCATCCTTTGGGTTCCAGGATGTATCTGAAATTAAGGTTAAGGAGAGTTTTACTTTTAACAACAATTACAAGAGTTAGAGATAGCTTTCTCTAGCCCCCATAAACCCAAGCAGTTACATCTGCAAATCAAAATGCTACACACAATTTAAGTACAATCAGATCACTTGTAATGCTTCGTTTATTTCATGATAAGATCAAAACCAAATATTTCAACAGATCCTGATTCATGATCTGTACAACTGAATCTCTTAGATTTACATGTCTTAAAATATGGAATGGATTTGGCTAATCAGTTCTGCATGAATCTTCCATTTGGGGTAAGCCATGTGTAAATAGTCACTTTAACAGAGGATAGACTTTTAGCCTCATCTTTCAGCCCAATTGCACAGTCAGTCTGATTTATCATTTGAAAGTCTTCTGTGTCTGAGAGAGGCAGCAACAGAGAAATATTTATTTATTCTGGAAAATTGTCCACATTAATATTTCCTTCTCTTGTCAACAGTTCAAGGTAGCAACAAAGACCTTTTCTTCCTGCACACCAAAAGCAAAGTTATGTTTGCTGATCATTTAGTGGGCAATTCCGTTTTGGATACTATTTTTTAAAATCATGAATATTAGGAGCTACAAGAGCATCTTATATTAAAAATTTAATATATTCATTTTGAAAGTATATATCTTGTGTATTTGTAAGTGCATATGTGTGTGTGTGTGTATATATACTGTATACACACACACACTTACACATATATACACACACACACACACATCCCTAACTATAGATCTAGACATTAGTAGACCACACACACATGCACATAAACCACCCAGAGTTGCTGGGAGTTGGGCGGTATATAAAGTTAATAAATTATTATTATTAAACACAAATGTGCACTCACTGATACATACACATATAAAACCTTGTGTGTGTGTGTGTAGAATCTGCTGATCTTTCCAAATGTTTCTGTTAGGGATACCTTTTGGGTTTCAGTGGGAGCTGACGCAATAAGGTTTGGAAAATAAGGTATAGAGTAGCATGTAATTTGATGCACTTGACAAATACTCCAACTTTTTCCATCTGTTAAGCAATTGGTATGCTATGGATTGCAGGGCTTCTTTTGGCTAAATATAGTGACACATACAGTGTGACTCAGTGGTGTTGCCATGCCAGGTTTTGACCCCATTCACAGTAATATCACAGCTGTGTCAGCAGGATCCAAATGAAATTGGTTCATGCACAGAAAACAACAGACAATGCCTTGGCTATTGTGAGCTATGCATATGAGCAGCTCTTACAGTTAGATATGAAAGGCTGCCAAACAGCTTCTTTGTTGCAAAAGCCCTTCTTTTAGCAAGTAGCATTCTCCTCTTTGGTTACTACTGTTAGGAACGCTTGGTAGAAAGATTGACCCTATTGGCCCTCTATTCGCTCCACTTGGCTGTACAAGAGGTCTGCAAAGGCTTGCATCAATGTCCTTTTATTCACACATTTTTGAGATGCAGCTTCCAGCTCTTTTAAGATCTAAGCTACTATCCAAATATACTAAGGATGAGTTGTATAAACAATTCTATATAAACATCAGAAAGCCAGGTATCAAATATCTGCCTCTGAAAAGAGTTCCTTGGGCAAAAGGTAGATCTATTGGTAAAACAACTGATCCATAGTAGTTCCCAGGAGTTTAACAATACCAAGTCAAATTGCACATTTAAAACAGTTCTCTTGCCGTTGCTATTTAACTGTCAATTACACTGTATCTTTTTGAAAACAGTTTTTTCTGGGTCTTTGTGCAGCTGTATGGGTCCGAATGGCAACCCTTGATTTGTAGCATCACAGACAGTTATCAGGGTGTGCAAGTTTTGAACATGATTGGAAGAAGTGTGTCTGGAAAAAGAGGTGCTGCTGCTTTAAGAGTTGGATAAATGAGCGTATAAATTAAAGCAGCAGCATCTGTATTTCAAGCTTGTGGTGTAGCAGAGAAGTGCTGTGCTCATGCAAAGTCCAAAGCAATTTTCCCAATAATTTTTGAAGTCTGTATAGTCCCAGTAGATTTTGTGTGTGTGTCTTTCGCACAGGATGCAATAGGCAGTTAGGTCCATCCCCTGAACCCCAGTTTTGCACATGGCTCAAATATCTTCCTTGCAACTGAATGAAAGTGCTACCTTCCAATCTTTCCTGGACCCCACCAGAAGAAATTTTCTTATGGTTGGGGTCCGCAACATGCCCTTTCTGAACAATCGGGTGGGGCGGGCTGATGTTATGGGGACGAGACGGTGCCTCAGGTACCCTGGCCCCATGCCATGTAGGGCTTTAAAGATAATAACCAACACCTTGAATTGGACCCAGAAGCAAACTGGCACCAAGTGCAGCTCACGCAGCAACGGTGTTAATTGTGCCACCTAGGGGCACCAAAAATAGCCCATGCGGCCGCATTCTGGACCAGCTGACACTTCCGGATACTCTTCAAGGGTAGCCCCATGTAGAGTGCATTGCAGTAGTCTATATGGGAGATAACCAGGGCGTGAGTGACTGTTCGGAGGGCTTCATGATCCAGGAATGGGCGTAAGTGGCGCACAACCCGAAGTTGCGAAACGGCCCTCCTGGCCACGACTGCCACCTGCTCTTCAAGCAGGAGTCGTGAGTCCAAGAGAACCCCCAGATTACGCACTGAGTCTGTCTGGGGCAGTGCAACCCCATCCAGAACTAAGGATGACAATTTCCCAGAAGATGAAGCACCATCAATCCACAGCCACTCCGCCTTACCAGGGTTCAGTTGAAGCCTGTTGTTCCCCATCCAGACCCCCACAGCCCCCAGGCACTGAGAAAGGGCAGTCACTGCATCACTTACCTCATCCAGGATAGAGATGTATAATTGGGTATCATCAGCATACTGATGATACCTCAACCCGTGGTGACGGATGATCTCACCCAGTGGTTTCATGTAGACGTTAAACAAGAGAGGAGAGAGAACCGAACCCTGCAGCACCCCACAATGGAGGGGTTGGGGGTCGGATCTCTCCTATCACCACTGACTGGGACCAGCCCTGGAGGAAGGAGGTGAACCAGCACAGAACTACGCCGCCCACCCCCAACTCCCTGAGCCATCCCAAAAGGATACCATGGTCGATGGTATCAAAAGCCGCTGAGTGGTCAAGGAGAGCAAGGATGGATGCACTGCCTCCATCCTGCTCCTGCCAGAGATCAGATAATGTACAGGGCACAGCAAAACCAAGGATCCCCTCAGCTTTGCTTTCTCATCACAGTTTGAGATCATGGACCAGTCACTCTTCTTAGCGTGGAATGTGGATGAGGCTAAGGAGGAGGTGAATTTTGAGAGATACCTAATCTCATGAGTTTAATGCCTTTCACAACTTGCTCTGGTTTTGTGCAAGTGTTTTGCACAGGTGAATTCAATGGGAGCCTGGCTATCAGCTGGACAGGGCTTTAGCTCTATTCTGGAATGGTGCTATTCCAGAATAGTACCACTGTTCAGCTGATTGTCAGAATCTTTTAAAGGCATCTATGGAAGATACTTGTGACCAAGGGCCAGAGGGAAAGGCCATGCCCTCACTACCCTAAAGTGGCCAAACAATCAATGGCCACGTAGCAAAAGTGCCATGGCTTGTTGCCTGCTTAAAGGGGAAAACTACTTCGACGTGTCAGAACAAGAGATGCATGTTGCCAGGCGTGTTTGTTCCATGGTTATGTACAAAGAGGGAAGGGCCCTCAGTCCCATCACTCTTTTCACCAGCTGCACTATAGGGCTAAATAAAATCTGCCCTACCAGCCCAAAGTCTGTCCATGTTTGATTTATAAGACTTTATATCTTTTGTCTGTGGAAAGAGAAAGTCTGTTTTGAATAAAGCTGGGCCAGGTGACTATTGGTTTGACTTGGGCGCGTTCCTTCTCTTTGCTTTAATTTCCACATGATCAAAACATGATTAATAGTGGCCTTTGCAGCACAGATAGATGATCTAGGCATTTTAAACCATTTTGTACTCTAGAAATGCTGTAGAAATCAACAATTCACTCTGTAATGCATGTGTTTGTGCAATATAAACATCAAGAAAAGGTGAGCATGACCTGCATTTAGTGACCTCACCAACATGTTTTTGAGAGCCACGTCCTTCCTGTCTATAGATGGAGTGAGGAGCAAACACAAGAGAGGAGACAGGGATCAAAATTCTGCTTGTTCCATCTCTCTGCCCAAGGATAAGTGAGAAGAGCTGGAGGGTGAATTCCTGTTCTGCTGGAAGAAAGCAAGTTCTTCTCTTTGGACTCTGCCTTTATTTACACACAGAGAGGTGGCAGGCCTGAGCAGATTGGACTCTTTTTGATTGAGAATTTGTGCCTCCTGTAGGAGTCACAGTTGCAGTTTTAATTTGTGCAGGATCAAAGAAACAGCAAGGGCTAAGTTAAATCATATGCTGAATTGTCACTGCTTTCTGACTCACCATACCCACCTCTCTGTATTTCGTACAGAGAGCAAATTCATAGTTACTTTCTCAGTTTCTATTCAGGCAGAACTGATTCAGTCTTTGCTGGATGTGATCGGTTTACATTTGAATACAATAAAACTCAGCATTTTCAAGCCAATGCACAAACAACCTGGACGATGGCTATCCTTTGAAGTTAAAAATTTGCTGAAGTTACAATCTAGTTCTCTAACATCTATAAGGAAACTGCTCTAAATGCATATATTCATGAAAATTAAAAATGTGTATGTTGTAGGACATTGCTTATAGTTTCGGTGGAGAAATGAGGAAAACCAGCATGACTGATTTGACCATTCCTTATGGAATATACACAAAATGCTAGTTCCATGTTGGTTTATAGATATATAATTATTTATAGCAGTTGATCTTGTTTGGGCTGGTTAATGCTTTGACAGGAGACTTTAGGGAATATCTGGGTTGTGTCATGGTTCCTGTTCCAATGTTCCTGTGAACATCGTAACCAGTTCCCATGCCATGCTGGTGCTGACACGTGTTACTGTTCGGGAGTGTGCTGCTCTTGTTCCTTTGTACCAGGCACTGATGTAGAGACTTTGGAATGTCTATTTGGGTTATCTCGCCTGTTCAAGGACACTTTCCCGAAGACCGGCAGGAACGGTTAGGAACACCTGCAGGCTGCGGGGAATGGACTCTTACTGATTCTGCCGGGAGGGATTGGAACTGTCTAAGCTTTGATTGTTTGAAAGACCCGCGTTTTTGCCATTCTCAGCTTTGCTCTTGAACCTGCATACTATCCAGTAATAAATCAGATATCCATAAGCTTCTTGTGTGAGTCTGGTTGGAAACTTGGGTAGGCATTCATCACAGCTGTAGTCTAGACTTGGAAGTAAAAAAAAAAATTCCAGAAGAAGGCAATAGCAAACCACTTCTACATCATACCAAGAAAAGTACATGCTAAGAAAAGGTCCATGAAGTCACCGGGAGTGAAGTTAAACCCAAAAGAGAATTTTTATACCATTACACTCTTTCAAGTAGCCTTGAAATAAATTGAAATGAAATGACACTATGTTTAATGTATATCATGCTCTAATGGTCAAACAAAACCTTGGCATATTTTCTGTCTTCAGCTAGGTTTCTGGTTCTGCTATGTCTAGGAATGGGTATCATGCAAAGTTCTAAAATACATTGATTGCATGACTTTTACAAAAACCGCAAAATTATGCAGTAAGTTTTCTCACTTTCCTGGACTTTTAGTACACAACTAAAAATTAGGGAAACAGAGCTAGTGAGAAAAATAACTCTGCCTAAGAATCTGGAAGAAATAATTGGGTGAGTGACTTCAGCTTGGGGAAAAATAAAATGTAGAACATATATGTGCAATTAGCCCTGAGTCTTCCTTAATGATATTCTTGAGAAAGGGGCTACAAGTGATTAGAACATTTTCCCTGATTTTAGAAATTACCTAATTGAACTTGCCCAGTTTTGAAGAGATGATTCGGCAGTTTCATTTTGCTCTCAGAATTGTGAAGGAACAGGAATCTCACTGACTCATAACTTTTGATCCACATCCATTTCTTGTGCTGTTTATTTGTTTAGTCGCTTCTGACTCTTCGTGACTTCATGGACCAGCCCACGCCAGAGCTTCCTGTGGTCGTCAACACCCCCAGCTCCCCAGGGACGAGTCCGTCACCTCTAGAATATCATCCATCCACCTTGCCCTTGGTCGGCCCCTCTTCCTTTTGCCCTCCACTCTCCCTAGCATCAGCATCTTCTCCAGGGTGTCCTGTCTTCTCATTATGTGGCCAAAGTATTTCAGTTTTGTCTTTAATATCATTCCCTCAAGTGAGCAGTCTGGCTTTATTTCCTGGAGTATGGACTGGTTTGATCTTCTTGCAGTCCAAGGCACTCTCAGAATTTTCCTCCAACACCACAGTTCAAAAGCATCGATCTTCCTTCTCTCAGCCTTCTTTATGGTCCAGCTCTCACAGCCATATGTTACTATGGGGAACACCATTGCTTTAACTATGCGGACCTTTGTTGTCAGTGTGATGTCTCTGCTCTTAACTGTTTTATCGAGATTTGTCATTGCTCTTCTCCCAAGGATTAAGCGTCTTCTGATTTCCTGACTGCAGTCAGCATCTGCAGTAATCTTTGCACCTAGGAATACAAAGTCTTTCACTGCTTCTACATTTTCTCCCTCTATTTGCCAGTTATCAATCAAGCTGGTTGCCATAATCTTGTTTTTTTTTTTTTTGAGGTTTAGCTGCAAGCCATCTTTTGCACTTTCTTCTTTCACCTTCATCATAAGGCTCCTCAGTTCCTCTTCGCTTTCAGCCATCAAAGTGGTATCATCTGCATATCTGAGATTGTTAATGTTTCTTCCAGCGATTTTAACTCCAGCCTTGGATTCCTCAAGCCCATCATGTCGCATGATGTGTTCTGCATACAAGTTGAATAGGTAGGGTGAGAGGATACAGCCCTGCCGTACTCCTTTCCCAATCTTAAACCAGTCCGTTGTTCCGTGGTCTGTTCTTACTGTTGCTACTTGGTCATTATACAGATTCTTCAGGAGGCAGACAAGATGACTTGGTATCCCCATACCACTAAGAACTTGCCACAATTTGTTATGGTCCACACAGTCAAAGGCTTTAGAATAGTCAATAAAACAGAAATAGATGTTTTTCTGAAACTCCCTGGCTTTTTGCATTATCCATCGGATATTGGCAATTTGGTCCCTAGTTCCTCTGCCTTTTCTAAACCCAGCTTGCACATCTGGCAATTCTCGCTTCATGAACTGCTGAAGTCTACCTTGCAGGATCTTGAGCATTATCTTACTGGCATGTGAAATGAGTGCCACTGTTCGATAGTTTGAACATTCTTTAGTGTTTCCCTTTTTTGGTATGGGGATATAAGTTGATTTTTTCCAGTCTGATGGCCATTCTTGTGTTTTCCAAATTTGCTGGCATATAGCATGCATTACCTTGACAACATCATCTTGCAAGATTTTGAACAGTTCAGCTGGGATGCCGTCATCTCCTGCTGCCTTGTTATTAGCAATGCTTCTTAAGGCCCATTCAACCTCACTCTTCAGGATGTCTGGCTCTAGCTCACTGACCACACCGTCAAAGCTATCCCCGATATTGTTATCCTTCCTATACAGGTCTTCTGTATATTCTTGCCACCTTTTCTTGATCTCTTCTTCTTCTGTTAGGTCCTTGCCATCTTTGTTTTTGATCATACCCATTTTGGCCTGGAATTTACCTCCAATGTTTCTAATTTTCTGGAAGAGGTCTCTTGTCCTTCCTATTCTATTGTCTTCTTCCACTTCCGCGCATTGCTTGTTTAAAAATAATTCCTTATCTCTTCTGTCTAACCTCTGGAATTTTGCATTTAATTGGGCATATCTCCCCCTATCACTGTTGCCTTTTGCTTTCCTTCTTTCTTGGGCTACTTCTAGTGTCTCAGCAGACAGCCATTTTGCCTTCTTGGTTTTCTCTTTCTTTGGGATGTATTTTGTTGCCGCCTCTTGGACAATGTTGCGGACTTCTGTCCATAGTTCTTCCGGGACCCTATCTACTAAGTCCAGTCCCTTAAATCTATTCTTCACCTCCACTGCATATTCCTTAGGAATATTAGTGAGCTCATATCTAGCTGATCTGTGGGTCTTCCCTAATCTCTTTAGTCTGATCCTAAATTGTGCAAGAAGAAGTTCGTGATCTGAACTACAGTCAGCTCCAGGTCTTGTTTTTACCGACTGTATAGATGTCCGCCACCTTTGGCTGCAAAGGATGTACTCAATCTGATTTCGGTGTTGTCCATCTGGTGAAGTCCGTGTATAAAGCCGTCTCTTAGGTTGTTGGAAGAGAGTGTTTGTTATGCAGAGTGAGTTGTCTTGGCAAAATTCTATCAGCCTATGTCCTGCTTCATTTTGTTCTTCCAGGCCATGCTTACCTGTAATTCCAGGTGTCATTTGACTGCCCACCTTAGCATTCCAGTCTCCTGTGATGAAAATAACATCTCTTTTAGGCGTGTTGTCCAGTAGGTGCTGCAGATCCTCATAGAACTGCTCTACTTCAGCTTCTTCAGCATTTGTGGTTGGGGCGTATATTTGGATCACTGTGATGTTAGATGGCTTGCCCTGAATTCGAATTGAGATCATTCTATCGTTTTTTGGATTGTATCCAAGCACTGCTTTAGCCACTTGACTATTAATTATGAAGGCTACTCCATTTCTTCTGTGGTCCTCTTGTCTACAGTAGTAGATCTGGTGGTCATCTGATGTGAAGTGGCCCATTCCAGTCCATTTCAGTTCACTGATGCCCAAAATGTCTATCTTTAATCTTGATGTCTCACCAATAACCACATCCAATTTGCCCTGGCTCATAGATCTTACATTCCAGGTTCCAATGGTGTGTTGATCCTTAGAACATCGGATTCGCCCTTCACCACCAGCACCGTCGGCCGCTAGCCATCCTTTCGGCTTTGAGCTAGCTGCATCATCACGTCTGGGGCTAGTTGAACTCATCCTCTGATCCTCCCCAGTAGCATTTTGACCATCTTTTGACCTGGGGGTCTCATCTTCCGATGGTATACCGACATATCTCTGGTTGTACTGATGCATTTAGTTTTCACGGCAAGAATACTGGGGTGGGTTGCCATTACCTTCCCCAGGGATCGCATTTAGTCTGACCTCTCTGTCATGACCTTCCCGTCTTGGGTGGCCCTTCATGGTTTAGCTCATGGCATCATTGAGGTGCTCAAGCTCCAGCACCATGACAAGGTAACGATCCTTTGCTGAAGATCCATTTCTTAAAACTCACAATTCAACTCAATTTAGCTCCCCAGCTAAAGCAAGCAAGCACCTATACTGGGCAGCAGCAATTTAGGAAGATGTTGGAAGGGGATGAACACTTTAGTGACAATGACAAATGCATTATTTCATACTAAGTGGGAAGAGGCAGTAGCATACTACTCCTGTATTTTACCAAGAAAACCACATGGATAGACCCTATAAAGTGTTTGATGATTTAGTGCTTGATGATGGACCCCTCAAGTCAGATGGAACTCCAAACATGCTACTGAGGAAGAGCTGAGGGCATTTTGGAGTACTAATGATGTTTATGACATGGTTAGATTATAACCTCATGATATTTACTGTAGTTGCTGAAGTGGCCATGCAGGAAAAGAAAATCTGAAGCTGCAAAGGAAACATGGAACATAAGAAACATGAAAAGGGGAAAACTCAATATACTAGTGAATGGCGAAATAAACTGCCTACCCATTGACATCCATTGGAATGGGGCATCCAATAAAATTAAATAAATAAATAAATAAAAATAAAATCTTAGGCATCAGCAAATTGAAATTGACTGGGATTGAACACTTTCAGTCAGGAGACCATTCTGTTTACTACTTGGGAAATGTAAAACAAGGAACGGCATTGCTTTTATAGTTAGGAAGGGTATAGTAAGAAGAGTACTTGCCTACAATGCAGTCAATGGCTGAACAATATCAATGAGATTTTGCAGACAACCCTTTAATATAACAGTTACCTGAATTTGTGCTCCAAGCACTGATGCAGAAGAAGATGAGGTTGACAGGTTTTATGGTAAGTTCAGTCTTAAATCAACAGCACATGCAAGTGAGGTGTGCTGCACATGTCAAAGTTGGAAATATTAAAGGAGAAAACTTAGTTGGACTGTATGGCCTAGGACAGTGTTTCTTAAAGTATGGTCCTAGGAAGTGTGGTCCTGGGAAGGTGTTTGAGAGCAAAATGTTGGACAGGGAAGAGGCAGGAGTAGGTGCCATTGCTAGCTCACCAGGAATGGAGAAAATGGGCCAGAACAGGTAGAGGTGGCAGCAGCAGGGAGAAGGGACATGTGGGAAGAGCTCTTCTTGGGGTGAAGGGGGTGTGCTTCTTTTCAAGGGTTGAGTACAGTTGCTGCCACCCACTTAAACATCTCTGGTGAAAGCCCAGTTGTAGGTAATTTAACAAACAGAAACACTGACTTAGTGCAGTGGTTCCCCCATCTTGTGCATTAGTGAGTGCATCTGAAAGTTTGAGAACAACATATGGCTAACTGGATATGACCAGTTATAAAACATGCATATGTCCATGGGCAAACAAAGCATCAGGTTGCAGCCATCTACCAATTTATTTTCTATGAATGCCACCAGCGTCTATGTGGAGTCCCCCTGCCCCTCCCCATTGGAAAGACAAGTGATGCTTAAGGCTGAAAATACCGATTAGTTGCCCATTCATTACATTGACTAAATCTTTCTTTTTTTTTCAAAGCGGGGTGGAACCTAGCAGGTATCATACTGATAGGCATATTCCTTCTTGGGAACAAAAGGCTTGAGATGATCTGTGAACCCAGACATAAAAAGAATGACCAGGCAATTTATGTTGTACAAATACACTTGCTTTTATCTCTTCATCCATTTTAAGAATACAAACAGTGCAAATTAATTTAGCATCTTGGAAACTGTAATACTAATTTATTAGTATTAGTATTTATAATGTCATGCACTGCCTACCGCTGAGTAAAGCACAGACACTGGTTCAGTTGAAGCAGGTTCTGTTTTATTTCTCACGTAGTGTCAGTTGTAGAAAATAGCTGAGAGTGACAGGAGCGCGCCGGTGCGGGGTTTAAATACCCCGCGCCGGTCAGCGCCCCCTCACTCAGGGTTACGTCATCCCCCCTTTGTCCAACATGCTGTCTTGCCGGTAGGTGAGGGGTTGCGAGGCCCCGCTGGTGCTCCGGGATCGCCCATCATCGGTTTCCTTATTCATCCGGTGATTGCTGTCAGCTGGGCGATCTCCGTTGCGCTAGTGCTAACAGCTTGGGTGTGCCTCGCGATCCGCTTAGCCTTTGTCTCTTCTTCTTTCTTCTTTGTGAGCTGATGGCTGCTTATCTTGAGCCCCTTCCCCTGCTTCCTCGTTATTGTCATGTGTGCCATTGCGCTGATGTCTTCAGCTCAACGGCACTCATGACATACTGCCCCCTGTCCGAATAGTGCCCCCCCCGGCTTTCCGGTTTTTTACCAGGAGAGCTGTCAAAATGGGTTTTTTTTTTTTTTTGAATTTCCCGCCGGAGTGTTTTCGCCCCTCCCTTTGTTCTGCCCTCTACCTCGTGTCCATCTAGGGTGTGTTCCCAGTGCGCATGCCCCGATCACACCCTGGGCGTGCGCATGCTCCGACCACACCCTGCTTGTTTGGCTCAGTTCGGCGAGGAGAGAGGCGTGGCTGGTCGGGTGCTTATCAGCTCCAGGTAGGGCCCTTGTTTTTATTCCAAGTGCGTTGGCTTTGTTATGTGTGCTCCTGGGCGTTGCCCCCAGGCATGCACTGTTGACTTGATTGCCACTCCCCCGTGGGCCCGGGGCGGGGGGAGGGTGCTGGCGACCGCTTGTCACTCCCTCGGCCTGGGGCGGGGGGGGTGAGTCCCGGGGGGGGGAGGTCCACCCAAGTCGCGGGCTTGGGGGGGCCCTTTCCCTTGGGGCACAGTAGGCGGGGGGGGCCCGCGGGGGAGGGGGTGTGTAGGTGCCGGTTTGCTTGTCTCGCCTTAGGCTTGTCGGGGTACGCCCGGTGAAAAGCCCGGGTCAGGTCAGGCGCTTTAACGTTGTGCGCCGCCACCCATTCTGGGTGGGGGAAGTGTTTCCACCTGACCAAATAGTGTAAAGTTCCCCATTGCCTGCGGGAGTCGAGTATGTCCCTTACTTCGAAGTGATGTTGGCCGTCGATCATCACCGGTGAGGGCGGTGGCGTGCTTGGGTGCCATCGAGAAGTAGTTGCAGGTTTCAGGAGGCTGGTGTGGAATACCGGGTGGAGTCTCCGTAGGTTGTGCGGCAGGTCCAGGCGGATTGCCACCGGGTTCACTATCTGTGTGACTCGGAGCGGTCCGATGTACTTAGGCCCCAGTTTTTTCGAGGGTTGGGGCGACTTTAGGAATTTGGTGGATAGGTAGACCATATCCCCAGCCTGGAACGTCGGTTGCTGGCGCCGGTGCTTGTCGGCCTGCTCTTTGTAGGCCGCCTGTGCTTCCTTCAGCGCTGCCGTGATTATTGGCCACGATTCCGCAATCTTCCGTCCCCAGTCACTAGCGTCCACCTGGGGTCCCGGGGGTTGTGGTAGCTCCGGTATGGGGATGAAGTCGCGCCCCGAGACTACTTCGAACAGTTTTCCCCATGCTCGTGTGGACGGCGTTGTTGTATGCGACTTCGGCGAACGGGAGCAGTTCGACCCAGTCGTCTTGGTGGTAGTTGGTGTATGAGCATATAAATTGTTCTAGGGTGGCATTGAGGACCTCTGTGGCTCCGTCCGTCTGGGGGTGCCAGGCCGTGGATAGGGCTTGTTGGGTGCCCATCAGCTTTAGGAAGGCCCGCCAGAATTTAGAAGTGAATTGTGTGCCCCTGTCGGTCACGACACGTGCGGGACATCCATATAACCTGTACATGTGTATGAGGAAGAGTTTGGCTAGTTGTTGTGCGGACGGGACCGATGTGCAGGGGATGAAGTGGGCCTGTTTCGAAAAGTAGTCTTTCACCACCCAAATGGTCATTTTCTTCTGGCTGGGTGGGAGGTCTACTATAAAATCCATGGAGATTTCCTCCCATGGGCGGGAGGGTTCCGCCACCTGTTGTAAAAGTCCCGAGGGCTTGCCTGGTGCCCGTTTGGCTCTGGCGCATGTTGGGCAGGACGCTACGTAGGCTTTCACGTCCCGTCTTAGCGCGGGCCACCAGAATTGACGCCTTGTTAGGTGCAGGGTCTTAAGGAACCCAAAGTGTCCCGCTTGCTTGGTGTCGTGGGATCTATGCAAGATCGCTTGGCGTTGCGAGTCCGGGACATAGATTCTGCCTTCTCCCCATGCCAGGTCCTGTGCCATCGTTACCTTGTCGTGGTTTGCTAGGAACCAGGGGTCGGTTTTGAGGGCGGCGGTGAGGTCCGTGCGTATCCCCCCTGGTAGTTGCGGTTGGCGTCGTCTGGTCACTGGTTGCCCTGCCGTCGGTTGCGCCGTAGAGTTGTGCTGCCGCCGAGCGCCGCTCCTGGTGGTCACAGCCATCCCCAGTTGGGAAGCAGATAGGACCGTCCCGATCGTGTCTGGGGCGGGCTCTTCGTCTTGGGGCAGTCGGGAAAGGGCGTCGGCCAGGAAGTTCTTTTTACCCGGCATGAACTTCAGCTGAAAGTTGAAGCGGCTGAAGAATTGGGCCCATCGGACCTGTTTTGGGCTGAGGCGTCTGGGCGTTCGGAGGGCCTCGAGGTTCCGGTGGTCGGTCCAGACCTCGAATGGTTGGGCGGCTCCTTCGAGTAGGTGTCTCCATGTTTCCAGCGCCGATTTTACCGCGAAGGCTTCCTTCTCCCAGACGTGCCATCGCCTTTCTGTCTCGGAGAATTTCCTCGACAGGTAGGCGCATGGTTTCAGGAGTCCTGTGGGGTCCTTTTGGAGTAGGATGGCCCCCAGGGAGAAGTCTGAGGCGTCGGCTTGGACCACGAACGGCCATTCTGGGTCCGGGTGCGCGAGGATTGGCTCTGTGGTGAACAGCGCTTTCAGCTTATTGAATGCGGTCTGGCACGTGGGAGTCCAATTCAATACTGTGCCCGGGTTCTTGGCGCGTCGGGTGTCCCCCACCCCTTTGGTTTTGAGGAGGTCCGTTAGGGGGAGGGCTATCTCCGCGAACCCCCGGGCGAATGACCTGTAAAAATTCGCGAAGCCGAGGAAGCTCTGGAGTTGGCGTCTGTTGCGAGGGCGTTCCCAGTTCACCACCGCCTCGACTTTTGCGGGGTCCATTTCTATGCCGTCTCTGGAGATTCGGTACCCCAGGTAGTCTAGGCGCGCTCTATGGAATTCGCACTTTGAGGGTTTGGCATAGAGCTGCGCCCTTCTTAGCTTATCGAGGACTTGTCTGACTAGGGTCACATGTTCCTCGTGCGTTTTGGTGTAGATAAGGACGTCGTCTATGTAGACGAGGACCCCTTTGAACAGGTGTTCATGCAGAACCTCATTGATGAGCTGCATAAACACCCCCGGGGCCCCCGCTAGTCCGAACGGCAGCCCTTTGTACTGGAAGGCGCCTAGGGGGCAGTTGAACGCAGTTTTCCATTTGTCCCCCTCCCTGATTCGGATGCGGTAGTACGCCTCGCGAAGGTCCAGCTTGGAGAAGACCTTGCCCGTGGACAGGTGGGCGAGCATATCTTTTACCAGGGGTAAGGGGTATTTATTGGACAGGGAAGCCGCGTTTAGGCCCCGGTAGTCGGTGCAGAGCCGTAGGGTGCCGTCTTTTTTCTCCCGGAATAAGACGGGGGCTCTGACCGGTGAGCATGCTGGCTCTATGAATCCCCTCTCTAGGTTTTTATCGATGAACTCCCGGAGGGTTGCCATATCCTTCGGGGTCATCGAGTAGATCTTCGGCCTAGGTAAGGGGACGTCGGGCAGCAGGTCAATCCGACAGTCCGTCTTGCGGTGGGGGGGGTAGTTGATCAGCTTCTGCCTCTCCGAAGACCTCGGAGAAGTCAGCGTATTGTTCCGGTAGGTCTGCTGGGGTAGCTGCGTTGTCCTGGGTAGCCGCCTCTGCTCGTCCCACAGTGGGGTTGGTTCTGCCCGCTGGAACTGGCGCCCGGTACTCGCCGTCGCCGAATAGGAAGGTGCGGGTCTCCCAGTCGATGCTCGGGTTGTTTGTCGCGAGCCATGGCATTCCCAAGACTGCGATGGGTCGTCCGATGTGAGTGACTACGAACGATGTGCGTTCGGTGTGGGTGCCCATTTGCAGGGTGACCGGCTCGGTCTGCATCGTGGCTGGTTTCCCCCCCGCTGTTGAGCCGTCCAGCTGGTGGAATGCCAGCGGCGTGGGGAGGGGGGAGCAGCGGAGGTCGAGTTTGGCGACTATGTCGGGGTGGATCAGGTTTTTCGAGCACCCCGAGTCCACTAGTGCCGCGACTGTGGTGACCCCGTTGCCGGTAGAGAGTTTGATTGCCGCCATTATAACGGAGCTTTCGCCGTTCTGTCGAGGTGGTCCACGCTGCTGTCCCACCGCCTGCCTCGCAACGCGTTTTAGGGCAGGCGGGGAGCGTTTCCCGCCAGCTGGTCTGGGTCTACGGCGTCCTCTCCCCCCCAGTAGGCGTCCCAGCCTTCGTCTGGTGTCGCTGTGGCTCCGGTCATTCGGCGGTGGGGGGGCGGCGGCAGGTAGGTGGTTTGAGGCTAGTTTTCGGGGCGGGTTTGGGAGCACTAGCCGGCGGTTGGTTGGCGAAGCAATCTGCCGTCTTGTGCCCCAGTTTTCCACACCTCCCGCAGGAAATTTCTTCCTTGGGTATGTGGGACCGGCCGTCCCCACGTGTGGCGCGGGTACCTTTGGGCAGGTGTTGGTCGTGTCTTCCGTCGTTGCCATGAGGAAGGTGCGGTGCGCGTGTTCTGCTTTCCCCGCAAGGTGGATCCACCCGTGTAGAGTCTCCGGGTCGTCCCCGTACTCCGCCCATTGGAGTACGTCGCGGTTGAGCCCCCTTTTGAACATTTCCAGCAGGGTGGTCTTGGACCAGTCGTTGATCTTCCCTGCGAGGGCTTTAAACTCGAGGGTGTAGTCCGGGACAGTGCGTGCGCCCTGTTTGAGTCTTTGGAGTGCGCTTTTCGCCCTCACTTTGGCTAGTGGGTCCTCAAAGTAGCGCTTCATCTCGGTGATGAAGGCATGGAAGTTGGCGAGGGCGGGGGAGCTGGACTCGTACATTTGGACGTACCGGTCCGCTGCCCGGTCTTGTAGTTTGATCGCCACGGCTGCGATCTTGTCCGCTTCGGAGTCATAGGAGTGTCCGTGCCTCCCCATGAACTCTCTGGCGTTTGTAATGAAGAACGACAGTTTCGCGAGGTTTCCATCAAAGAAGATGGGGAAGTCCTTTGGGGCCCAGGCATTTTGTGAGCCCCCTCCTCTCACTTCCTGGCCTGTGGCGTCGTCCGCCTGGGCCGTTTGTTGATCATTGTCTGGCCCGTGGGAGTGCGACGCCCCGCTCGGGGTGTGGGCCTGTGCGGGGACATCGTTGGGCAGCGCAGGGGACATCAACGATTGAAGCATGGTCCGGAGTTCCTTCAGCTGGGCCTCCATGGCCGCAAGTCTAGCTTGTGCGTCCCCGTCCGCGATCCGCGCCGCCACTGGGGCCGGTTCCATCGGTGTGTCGGCAGGGGTGGGTCGCCGGTGGGGTTCAGGCACTCCCGTCCGTTGGTCCGCTTCCTCCGCCATTGGCTGGGTTGCTTCTTCGTCCTCCCCCGTGCTTACCGCCATTGGGCTGCCACTCCACGCCCGTGGCTGGGGTGCAATGTGGGGTGAGGGGTTCTCTGCTGGTCTCGGGAGGTATGTTGCTTCCTCCCGTGGCTGGGTTGCCTCCATCGTCATCTCCCCCTGGGGTTGGAGCTGAGGCTCGGGTTGGGCCGGGTGGGTGTCCATGGCTCCGGGAGTCCGCGGTGCCTCTGGCCTCGATCGGTCCTCCTCTGCTTCTTGCCGTGCGGCTCGCCCCCCTTGTCCACGTCGCGCCGGCCTCATCGTTCCTGGTCTTCTCGCCATCTACTCCTCCCGCGGCTCGTTGTCGTCCGGTGGGGCTCGGCGAGGCTGAGTTTGTGACTCTCAGCTTTATGTCATGCACTGCCTACCGCTGAGTAAAGCACAGACACTGGTTCAGTTGAAGCAGGTTCTGTTTTATTTCTCACGTAGTGTCAGTTGTAGAAAATAGCTGAGAGTGACAGGAGCGCGCCGGTGCGGGGTTTAAATACCCCGCGCCGGTCAGCGCCCCCTCACTCAGGGTTACGTCATCCCCCCTTTGTCCAACATGCTGTCTTGCCGGTAGGTGAGGGGTTGCGAGGCCCCGCTGGTGCTCCGGGATCGCCCATCATCGGTTTCCTTATTCATCCGGTGATTGCTGTCAGCTGGGCGATCTCCGTTGCGCTAGTGCTAACAGCTTGGGTGTGCCTCGTGATCCGCTTAGCCTTTGTCTCTTCTTCTTTCTTCTTTGTGAGCTGATGGCTGCTTATCTTGAGCCCCTTCCCCTGCTTCCTCGTTATTGTCATGTGTGCCATTGCGCTGATGTCTTCAGCTCAACGGCACTCATGACATATAATCTACATTATTCAATGTCTAGGAGTTTTTTTTTTCCTGCATTGTGCAAAATGGCTCATAGACTCAAGTAGTTTGGAAAACTGGAAATGTGACTTACATCCTTAATTTTTTCACTAGGTCTGTGTGCAATCATTTGGTGATGAGAGGTACAATCAACATTTTTGGAGTACACTTATCATAGTGGGCAATGGCAATGATACAAAATGTGGGATCCAAGATATTATCTTTCTCATGGGTTGGGGAGAATTTCCCTTGAGTTATTTTGTCCATGGTAAACTTATTGGACAAACTATAGTAGCCATTAACTCCATTAACTGGGAAACTATGCCACTGACTTTTGGCCGTTGTGATCAACCTCTAGGAGCCACAAAAAATTACCCCTTTCCTGGTTTATCTAATGATACCTTTGTGTAATATTCAAAGCAGATGGTGTGCATCCTTTGCCCACATCCAATAGTGTGAAGCCCAACTGGAACTATAATTGTGGAATATACCATAGTTGGCTCAATTTGGATGCCAAAGAAAAATATAATTCAGCAAACTGCTAAGTGGGAACAGGAAGAAATGCTGGTTGGTGGGAAGATTTGTAAATTGGTGGTGGCATGCTTTCAGTTCTCTAAAACTAATTTGGACTAGAGTTAAGTTTTGCTAATGTGACATCTGAGTTAAGCTACACATATAAGCCAGAGGCTTGCTGAGTTCAGGGTGCAGCTGATCTTAAAAATGGAATCTTTCCAAATAGTATCTCATGCTGTTAATGTAGCATGTATCAGTTTCAGAGAAGGGGAGAATATTTAAGTATAAGATTAGCTTGAGCTAGTTAAAAAAAGATCAGAAATATGTTTGCAAAACAGGGATCTTGAACTTTAAGTGTCCCAGAACTACTGCTATAGAATATTTGATTCTGTAACTGCATTGATTAAATATCTGAATTTTTAGATCCTTCATACTGGAATCATTCTCAGAAATGTACAGTATGTGGTTATGCTATCTGGGGTGTTTGTGTGTGTGTGTGAGAGAGAGAGAGAGAATATGGTATTGCTACAGTCAGTCACATGAGACTGGAAAACATTTGTTAGATTATTCCCCTATACCCTAGGGCAATTTAATAATCAAGGGTTCCACATAAGAACGACACAAAGTACTTTACACCCCAACCCCTTTCCTCTGTAGTGACTTACAGGCTGTGCTGAATGATCTCCAACTGGATAAATGATTTCACTGGATCCTTTCCAGTGAATAATATAAACCCAACATCAGAACAAAGGCCAAGTTAATTCAGCAGATTAACCAAATTCCTAAGAAAATTCACAAGCAAGATTCACTAGCCCTATCCTGCTGAGATCCCAGCAACTGTTAGGGCTTTCCTGCAGCATTGCATCTTCAGCTGCTTCTTCACTATGCAAGAACCATCTGGAAATGAAACTGGCTTAAGAAATCCTTTATTGGATTTCAACCCCTTCCTTTGCTTTGGCAACAGTGACGACCTGATGCTCTATCTGAGCCATGTTTACCCCAATCTCTGATTTATGGATTCCCCTGTTTTTCTTACCTTTCCTGACTCATTAAATATAAAACTCCCAAACACCAGTTTTACCACTTTTTTTCTGTCACTTGGGCAGGAAGAGGAAACTGACAGAATACTTGTTGATTTCACCTGGTTTAGAAAGAATTTCCCTCTCAAAGACCCATTGTTGCACTGTTCTATCACTGTTCTCCCAAAAGCAAAGGGAGGTCCATCCTTGCAGCATCAATGAACTTGTAAAAAAAACAAAACAACAAAAATCAGCTTTTCAACATCCCACAGGTGACCCTGTTTAAAGAAAAAGAAAAGGCAGAAAAAAAGCAGCAGAGAGCAGTGACAGAAGGGAAGAGGGCGATCCCACCATAGGCCACAGGAGTTGCAGTAGCCAACTGGATGTGGGTGGAGTGCTGACAAAGAACTGAAGCACAGCATGCAAACTGGATAGCACTTGTTGAAGTAGCACAGGACAAAAAACCCTACTGATGATGCAGAGCCAAAACATGGGTGGTGATTGTAATAGCTGTGGGCTGAGGATGGGTGGAAGGTAGCATCATAAATTCTTGCCCTCCAGAGATGGTGGGTGGCTCACATCAGGGAAAGCTGGAAGTGTGGATTTGCCCTAAGGTATATTTCACAGGTATACTGATTCTGATCTTGAAGGTAGGTACTGTATTATGATTATAACCAGGTACTTTTGATACCTTTCTCCTACATGATATGATAGGAGAACTGTTCATCTATGGTAGAAAAGTCAGAAGGAGGCTGGTAGCACCTTTTCAGACTACAGCTGTCTTTATCAGATGTGTCTGAAATGAGCTGCAGCTCATTAAAGCTTATGCCTTTTAATAAAATTTGTTAGTCTGAAAAAGTGCTCCCAGACTTTTCCTAATTTGTCTAATCCCCCTTTAAAGCCATCCAAGGTGCTATAATCATCAAATACTTTAAAGAATCCATTTCCTTAACTATTAAGTTCCTTCTTCTCTTTGAAGCTAAATCCTGATTATGACCACCGTACATAACTTTATTTATCTGGAAATTATATCCTCCCTTTCCTCCAGGAGCTAAAAGTGTTCTACACAGATCTCTCTCCTCCCCACAAGAGGATGATCTGAGAGAGAGCGTTTGGCCTAAAGACACCCAATGAGGCTAAGGTGGGCTTGAACCTGGGTCTCCTTAATCTCCAATCCAACATTTTAGCCACTGCAGTATTGGTGGTGACTGTTGTTTTCCTGTCTTTTAAATCTCTTACATGTGTGGATAGGCATTTTCCAACTTATTTTTTCTTCCTTACTGTCACTTGGCCATTTCCCATTTATGCTATTATCTCTCATACATTCTGAAATCCTAAGACAATAATTCCAAAGAAAGCATAGCAACATTAGCCATTATCAAAAGGAGCAAAACTGGGACCACAGCAAGAATGGGTGCATAAAGTTCATGAGTCTGGCTAGATTGCTGCAATGCAGTCTACATTGGTCTGCCTTTAAAGACCATTTGGAGCTGCTGGTTAGTCCAGAAGGTAGCAGGCAGCCTGCTAACTCAGAGTTTCTCAGATTTTCCACGGACCCCAAGAGAACCTGATGGGATTCCATGAAAGACTAAAGGGAAACAAAGAAAGGAATAAAATATAGCCAATTTTCTATTACTAGTGCTTTGCCTCTGTATTAGGGGTACTGGCCTGAAAAAGTTTGAAAATATTAGTACTAAATGGCATCCAACACTGGGTGTTAATTATACCTATGCGATGAGCCTTGCGTGGTCCCAGGATTGACTTGGGGGGGGGCAATTTAAAGGACTTGTTTTGGCCCATAAAGCCCTTTATGGCTTGGCACCAGACTATCTGCAGGACCTTTTGCTCCCACCAGAATTGGACTGACCTAGGAAAGCATCTTGAGAGGACCTATTCATCAGATCCCCACTTGGGGGTAGTAAAGGGAGCTAAAGTTAAGAGGCCCCGCCTTTTGGTTCTGGAATAGTCTCCTGGTAGAGATCAAACTGGCTCTTCTCTGATAGGATTCTGGGGGATCCTGAAGCCCAAACTCTTCCAGATGGCATTCTAATCTTTTATGTTTTACTCTTTGCTTTTATTGCATATTTGAATGTTTGTGTTTGTTTTTAACTGTTTTTATGTGAATACTTTTCATGATTTAAATTCCTTCATATCATGTAAATTGCCAAGAGTGGATTGCAGCAGGATGTAAATGGAATGAATATACGAATGAATGAGTATAGACCTACACATGCAGCTTGCCATCTTTTCCTCCTTCCTTATTGTCTATTTCCTGCTTTCCTGGTCTCATCATGAATATCATTTTTAGGAGCATGAGTCCCAAAGCATCTCCAGCTGCTGTTATGCTCCACGCTGATCAGATGACAGTGGCCAGCCTCTGGGGCACCTAACATCAGGCTTGCTACTTGTTCTGATATGGGAGCATCCAGGACAAGTGTATGAGTATTTGCAATCAGTAGACCACTTCTCTCCTTCCTTCCACCACATGAATTGTTGCAGGTACACATAGTGTATGCACTGAGTAACAGAATAGCTGGAATATCATGCAGCAATCAGCCAATATTGCATAGTGGGCCATGCAACTCTACTCCAAGGTAGATCAGCTACCCTAGACACATCAGTTTGGGACTACTGCCTGCCCTATAAGGCAGACCAGACAAAGAAAACAATGTAAAAAAATCAGGACTACTTTTTTCCTCCTGTTCTTCAAAGCCGTATGCCTTCTACATCTATGGACCTGTGCTGTGAGGTCCATGACTAGAAATGCCATGAGTTGCCACTTACTCACTAGGCAGGTAAGTGGGTGATGGGGCCAGGATGCTCAGACTAGGAATTGGCCATATCTGATCCAATCCTATATAAGACAATGCAGTTCACTAACTTTTATGCTATTATTTCAGTCAACCTCCTTTTAAAATCCCATTTAACACAGGAATGAAGAAAATGCCTATGACAAAGGATTAAAAAGATACTTTACAGCCCAATTCTTCAGTTCATTAAGCTGGCATGCTTGGTTTTTAACAAATCCAAATTGACATGAGATCAGGGGGACCAAAGTTGTGCCTATAATCACATCTATTTGAAGGCAAGTTCTTTTGAAACCCACCGGCTTTAACTTCCAGGCACGTTTGGACTTGAGTGAGGTGGGGATAACAGCTGGCTTCCATCCAAATATTGCGGTTTTGCTGCTGCTTTTGGATTAGGCCATTACTTTTATCAGATTACTGATGACTGCTGCTGTTTTTATAAGATAGTTTGAAGGCTGTTCTTTGCAAGAGATCTCCTGATGACTGTTTGGGCTGATGAAAAAAGTAAGATGAGGTCATGTTCTTGGCAGGGTCTCTGAGCCTTGCCTTGCACCATCGACAGGGAGACTGGCCTGCTGCTGCTGGTGACAAAGTCGTCGTCCTTGGAATAGAATTTTCTTCAAAACACTTGGTGTCCTTGAGCTCCGTTGCCCTTCATTTTCCTTTGTTCCTGTCAAAAGAAGGGAGTCCATTGGGAAGGGCTGGGCCATCTCTGTAAATACACCATCCCTTTGCTGTAAGGATGATTTCCCCCTCGCAGTTAAAAGAAAAAATAGAGTTTTGTTATTAGGCAAAGCATTTACTTATTTTAGATTTGGGGCTTCTCTACACCCAAACTTTCTATAGGTAAAAGTATTAACCATGTAACCAGTGTGAAGTTTGGTTAGATGTATTATATTTTCACCTACAGAAAACCCTGAATCTAAAATAAGTGAAGGAGCAACTTAAAAATGGATTCATAACAATGGAGGGGGGGGGGGGCTGGGAACAGAAGACCACAGTTGCCTCTAAATTTGTTTAATTTAGATTATATTAACATGTAATTAAAATAAAAATAGACTTACTGAGTACGATGTTTTTCACCACTTCCTCTTTTTATTTAAATATATTATCCTTTGCCATATTAAAAATTACAAGTTGGCCACCCTGTTTGATGGAGGGGCACCACACACAAGGCTTTGGGACAATTGCTTCCTGCAGGGCCAGAGGTCGTGTCCCTTTTTGGTGTCAGATAGGACAGTTTGCAGGGAGCCAATCGGTATAATGTAGTGGTGTAACACCCAGCTTATGGTGAATCTAGAGGCATAAGGGGTGTGTGGAAGAAAAACATGCAGCTTCCCTTCTCCACTGAGTCTATGTGCATACAGTTTTCATAATGTTGGGAGGGTAACTGTGTCCTTCATTATGTGAAGGGAACTTTAAAGATAGGCCTCTGATGTGGAGGGATAGAGCTAAGGCAGTGTTTCTCAACCTTGGCAACTTTGAGATGTGTGGACTTCAGCTCCCAGAATTCCCCACCCAGCATGCTGCCTGGAGAATTCTGGGAATTGAAGTCCACACATCTTAAACTTGTTAAGGTTGAGAAACACAGAGCTAAGGTATGGCCATTTCCCCATTCCAGGAATTGGTGGGATTATACCCTATTGCCTCCCACAATGAGAGGTTCGTATAATCATAAACGACATGCATTATTTTTCTGCATTAAAAAAAAACATTTTGTAACATTATAAAGTGTTATGGATTGATCCCTCTCTAGTTCTTCTCACCTGGAAGTAGCTGTATTACTTCTGGTGCACGAGTCTTTCTGTCTTGGTTTCCACCAGAAGCGCTGCAGTAATTTGTCAGGAAATTTTTAATTCAGCCTTCTCCACCTAGCATAGCATAGAAGTGTCGGTCTATAGTTCTTAGAATTCAAGCCAAAGTTGTTTGAAACCAACACACCTGAAGTCATCAATTTGGGAAAGACTCAATGAAGACTAACATGAATATCTTGAAACTTGATCTGTTGATTCCTTGCATAATAGCATGGCTATATATTTAATAAACCTGGAACTTAGGAAGGAACGCACCAAGGACCGTACATCACTGCCAAGTTGGTCATACTTAACAACCAAGCATGAAGCAGCAATATATCTTTGGAGCCCATTCTTGTGTCTTTAGATCACATACGCTGGCTGGGCTGATTTCTGATTATTGATTTGCAATGCAGAACAGCAAATATCAGGCCACTAAAGTTCTCTGGGCACTGACAAACAGCTCCTGGCCATGCTGCTTACATATTCAGTAGCAATTTGCTGCTGCACAAGTGTCCCCACTGCTATCTTTCAGCTTCCTGTGGAGCCAGCTAGTGCTTCCTCCAGCTACAAAGTTCTGAAAAATGGCTATGAGTTGATTTGATACGCATTCTTTTCTCCCCACATTTGCTTTCACAATGTGAAAAAGAAAAGGGGAACGAAAGAAAAGGCACTGCAGGGAAAGTTGAAAGCCACCCCTTGCAGTGAGTCAAGACGAAAGGACAGGGAATGATGAGGTATCAAAGGGGCTTAGCTGCAGTAGAAGCGGGGCAATTCTGGGAGGTGGGAAGTCGAACAAGGCAAGAGTTCCTGCTGTAACTATGAGGGCTGAAGATGGTAAGGGGAGAAGAAAAGAGTCCAGGATCAGATAAGACCATGATTAAAACACTTTGTAGGAGCCTTCAACATCCAAAGCTGACAAATATCAAAGCAAAAAGCCTCTTACCATGTAAGGGCAGGAAACAGAGAGACAGGATTTAAATTTTGGAGATGACATAACAATAGGGCTAGAATCCTAGATTCTGCATTTGCTGATCTTGGTTGTTGTAAAAGTTCTTTTCATATATCTTTCATGAAAGCAACATATCTGAGCCTTATTCCTGAATCTTCTTTTGCTCAACTGTACATATTTATATTCCTAGGGAGAGATGTATTGCTGTTTCCAGGATGAAGCTCTGACACTAACCTCCCCCACTGCTCCACTCTGCAAAACTGTCTGCACATTTCTTGTGTAGCAGAAAGTGAGTCAAAAGTTTATTGGCTTAAATGCCCGGGATGTAGACAGGCACCATGACATCAGAGGGAAACAGAGGGGTGTCACTCATTGCAGACTGATGTGGCTATTGTGTGTGGAAAGGGCTTCTGCATAAATCAGCTTTTCTCAAAATGCTGCCCTCCAGCTGTGTTAAGACTGTTATTCCCAGGCAGTTACGTGTTCCTCTAGAATGGCACACATCAGACCTCTGCTCCTTGAGCTGCATTAGTTACCAGTTTGCTTCCAGGTCCAATTCAAGGTGCTGGTTTTGACCTTTAAAGCCCTTCATAGCATGGGGCCAGGTTATCTGAGGGACCCCCTCCACCCAATTACAACTGTCCATCCCATTAGGTCTGGTAGAAGGGGTATGTTACGGGTCCCATCTGTGAGGGAATTACATCTGGCGGGACCCAGGAGACAGCCTTTTCTGCTGTGGCACCCACCCTGTGGAACATCATTCCTCCTGAGATGAGACTGCCCCGTCTCTGACATCCTTCCGGAAGTCCCTTAAAACATAATTGTATCACCAGGCTTGGGGATCTCAAGGAAGTGGTGAATTAGTGAGATGGCTGTATTGCCTATAATAACAGCTCTCTCTGCTATTCCATTACCAGTAATCCCAGTTGGTGCTCTTCTGTGTAGAACGTTTTTTAATTGTTAGCTTTTATAACATGTTTTTATTGTATGCCACCCAGAGTCACATTCTGTGAGGTGGGCGGCTATATAAACACGATATCTAAATAATAAATAAATAAATTCCTCAAGCAACTTGGTCAGGGACCATTCTGGCCTGGACGTTCTGAGCATTCTAACCCCAATATTTGTGGGAGATACCAGAGTGAGAAAAATTATGGTAAGCAATTCCCTGACAGTATAGGTCAGTGTTTCTCACTCTTGGCAACTTTAAGATGTGTGGACTTCAACTCCCAGAAGTCCCCAGCCAGCCATGAAGTCCACACATCTTAAAGTTGCCGAGGTTGAGAAACACTGGTATAGGGTGACCTTCCTCAATCTGGTGCTCTCCAGAATGTTGGACTACAACTCCCATCAGATGCAGCTAATAGGTGTGTGTGTGTGTACGTGTGTACATACAGTATATATATGGAGGACAGTAGATTTGAAAAGCTGGTATAGCAAAGAAAATGTCTGAATTCTAGAATCTACATTCCTTTATCTACTTTTTTTCTTCTTGGTGGCTGAACTATCTAGCGTCTCTTCTTATTTTTTGAATTTATCTCTTCTAGTAGCTCAAAAAAAGAAGTTCCCCTCCTCCATTTGCAAAGTTCAGATGCTCCTGTCCTGCACACTTTTTGTTTGGCTGCTTCTCATACAAAGAAAAGCTGAAGTAGGGTGTGCCCATGACTCTGCTCTTGGATCTTGCTATAGTGGGTGCAGCTGAGAAATTGCTTAGGGCGTACAGTGCAATTATGTTGTCAAGGATTTCCCTGCAACCACATTTTTTTCTTTTAAATGAAATCTGAAACAATCATACACACTTTTTCAAAATGTCTGGTTTCTTGAATAAATCTGTCACATGCTGAATAGATGAATCAGTACTGACATCTGTGCTAAAAATATAAAAAGTCAGTCTACTTTTCTATGAAACTATCAGTTTTGAAAACACTAACCAACATTGAAAATGCTTTTCTCTCACTGTTTAACACACACACACACATACACACCCTCCCTCCCCCTTTGTTAGAAATATACCCTATGTTGGCTTCTGTATCACTGGATCTCAGCAGCGTTGAGGTTTTTTCTGTTTTAGATTTAAAGCCTTCCTTTGTGGCAAACACTTGAATACTAGTAAGAAGATATTTTGAGGCATTCCATGCTACAGCACTGGAGAATGCTATGGACATTTGCTTGAAAAAGAGGTGTCAGATTATTTAACCAGTCAAAGAAAGCCAGTTTGCAGAAAATATAATTAATTCAATAAGCAGAACTGAAAAATGCCATTTTTATTTTTTATTTTTTGCTTTACAGCAGAGACTAGAGAGAATCAGCAGAGGCTTCTGCGTCATAATCTTCTCTCCCACCCACTTTGATTTTCTTTTTTCTATTCCTCTCTGCATGCTCCATCCTCTTGCTGTGAGACACAAAGATATGGTGACCACATGTCCCATGTAGTCAAAAATGCACACAAAGGAATGTTTAACCGTGGAGAAGAAAAGTGGAAACGGAAGCATTCATATTATACATTCTATATATCTTTATAAATATAATGTGGAAAAGGCTCCTTTAAAAATCTAGTGATCTTTTAATTAAGTATTCGATCAATTATTATGTATGGAGTGAGAAGAACAGAATAATGAAGTCAATAACAATAGCCTTAATAGCTGGTTAATCAGAATCATGCAGCTCTCTACTCATATGCATTTGCTTCTTTGTTCATCTAATTCCAAGTTTGCTTCCCTATATCTGGACTTGGCTTTCTCTTGTTGCATTAATTTTTGTATCCTTTTGTATTAGCTGTCCAGCTTCTTTTTGTTTGATGTCTTGCCTGGACCTTTTTCTTGGTCTTGGCTTCTCAAACATTAGAGCAATTCAGCTAGTAGCAGCCAGAAAACCTGGGAATTATGGGAATTACAGTCCAACCTACCTGGACATCATCATGCTGGAGAATGATGTACACTGAATAAGTGGGCAACATAGATAATATAGGGCAGCCTCTTTCAAGTTGGGCACCTTCTGGATGTGCACAGTTCAACTCCTGGAATTCTGATATCTGGACATCCATTGCTAAGAATTCTGGGATTGAAGCCCATACATCTCAAGTATGAGCTGAGACAGAATGATATTGGGGAATCATTGGGAGCTTTCTGGAGTAGGGTGGCATCAACATGAGACATTCTTGGGCACTTGTGAGGACTTTCATGACCATGTCTCCTGTGGCCTTCTTTAAAAATATTTGGCTTAATATAAAAAGCTGAGTTTAGCCGTTGCTTTGATTTCTTGCAATATGCTTTTGACATAGCATAATTCTAGGGCGTTATGGGAAAATGAAATAATGATGCCTAGAGACACCACAAATGTAGACAGATTCTGCCCTACCATGTAATTCACAAATCCATAGATTTTATTAGTGTGTAAGAATATAATCAAAGTTTATCCAGTCCTCCAAATCCATCCAATCTAGTATTCTGTCTCGGAGAATTGCTGCCAGATGTCTCTGTAAACCAGTGTTTCTCAACTTTGGCAGCTTTAAGATGTGTGGACTTCAACTCCAGAATTGAAGCTGGCGGGAGAATTTTGGGAATTGAAGTCCACACATGTTAAAGTTGCTAAGGTTGAGAAACACTGCTGTAGGCTCTTGAATAAAGCAGGCAAATGCATCTGTTGTGAAACACACGATAAAAGAAGACTAATACTTAGATTTAAGAGCCTTTCTCTTGCTGAAATAACCAGGTGTGTTTGACTACAATTCCCATCACTCCCAGTTAGCATAGACTTTGGTTGGGAATGACAGGAGTTGTAGAACAATGTTCCCAAAGGGCAATAAATTAAGGAAAGTTGTCTCAGATGTCTACAGTATGTTCCTCGCCCAACGTAGACCAACATATTCCCTTAAAAGAACGGGTATTTATACCTGTTTGGCTGGCCCCTGCTTCCTCATATGCTGCTCTTTATACCCCTTCTCTTTATTCTCTTCTTCCTATGTGGGGGAGGGAGGGAGAGTATCCAGAATAAACAAATCTTTCAATGAGGAGTTCCTTGTTCTCTGCCTGCCCTCTCATATTTACACTGTCATACTTTGCCTGCCTAAAAGAGACAGAAGAGGCAAACAGATTTACTGCCTTTATTAGATTAGCAGCTGAGCTATCTGAAAGTAGCCCAAAGGAAAAATATGGAATTCTGCAAACTAAATATCTCTGTTCTGCTTTGTCATTGCCACATTATAGTAAATGTGCAGTCTTTGCCTCTGCCAAGTTGCAGTTTCTTCTTTTTTGAAGGAGAAAGAAAAGAAGAACGAGAATCTTCTGGAGTTCTAATCATCTATATTCCTGCAGATCTCAAAACAGTAGCTTTTTGCAAGCAAAGCTTCACCCACAATTGCACTGACTCCAAACTTTAATCAGAGCTGGATGCACTTTGCATCCAAATCTTGAGAAGAGAAAAAGCAAATAGCTACTCAGAATACATTATTCAAATGTGAAATTAGCATAAACTTAAGGCCTGCATAATTCAGTCTCAACATGATGGGAGCACGCAGACAGAGAGGTGTGTGGGTATGTGTGTGTTTGCATCTGCGTTGCATTCAGGATCTTATGGCAAAAGGAGATGTGAGAAATGGGAAGGGAGGAATACAAGATGGCCTGATAAGGTTCTGAGAGCAAAGATGCTAGCAGACCCCATGGTGTGGACAATGGTTGAAAGGCATGGAATTTCTTGTCATTTAAATATGAAAAAGCATAGATGGGGATTGCTGGCTTTGGCACAGTCATTCTTATATTCAATTTCTTCTGTCTTCATATAAAAGGATAAGATAGTCGAATCCTTCCTTCCTTCCTTCCTTCCTTCCTTCCTTCCTTCCTTCCTTCCTTCCTTCCTTCCTTCCTTCCTTCCTTCCTTCCTTCCTTCCTTCCTTCTTCTTGTCTTTCTACCAAAGGGCAATCAAGGCAACTGTCAACCAAAAGATAAAATATTAATATCTAAAATGATTATTAATCCAACCACTAAGTCTAACTAAAAGGGGAAAGAATGAAGATATTTCACAGCCTGGGAGAGATATGAGTAAAGGTGTTCTCCTATCATTCCAACAGACAGAAAAATGGGAGTATCTGTCAGAACCTGGAGACCTGCTGTTGCAACTCAGTGTAGACAATATAGTGCAAATATAAGATGCAAAAATGTCAATAACAGGATTAGACCTTTAAATCGAAACATAAAACAATATAGGGTATTCAAATATGTTTCAGAATACATTTCAGCCAGTATTTTTTAAAAAATGCCCACAGCAACAACAGTAAAACATTTTAAAAAATCAGTAGCATGACAAGTCATATATATCAGTGAAAAGTCAATAAAACGCCATCCAGTAAAAGTCATTTGAAAAGGTGAGAGCTCAAATACTGCGACAAAGCAGGGAATTGCTCACACCTTGGGAGGGCAATTCATCAGGCACTTTCGGACTGAGCATTCCTCTCTCAAACTGGGTCAGTGGCAAGGGGAATTACTATCCAGAGAGAAATGTTGGGGGAGAAGCATAGTCTCAGTCCCCCAACATTTTTTGCTGTCTAGTCTCTCCTTTCTGACTGCTTGCTGCAAACCATGCATCATTTCTCTCCCTAGGCTAACCCCACCCCCACTTTCAATAACCCTTAACCCCCAACTCAGGTAGTATTACTCATATTCAGCATGCATTTGGAGTTAAAGGAAAAACATCTGGAAAGGAATGTGATATCAGGCAACTTTAATTAGAATTATTGAACCCATATCAAGGAGAGGTCCTGGCCCCTTCCCATGGTCTTCTGGACCTTTAGGTCCATTGGGACTCTTAATGCATGTGTGAGCAAGCTGAAATGGAGTAGAACATCTTTACACCTATACCTGCAATTGAGGGATGATTTTTACTACATTTGATGGGTGATTTTTGGATTGCTCTGATTGCTGTAGACACGTATGGCCACTGAAAACAAGAGATGTAAGTCCAGTCCAATAAGCAGACAATAGAAAGCTGCTTTATGTGCTGGTTGGCTTAGGTTTTGGAAGTTTACATCCATAGGAGTCTGCTATAAGCCACCATGACACCATGTCTCAGCATTGAATCTTTGCCCTAACTTCTACCTAGTACTTTTATGAGCAGAAATAAAGGAAATAGCTAAGAGTGCTGCATAATTATGAATTCCGCTTATAAAGAGCAGTCACCTTCTCTCCATGGACAGCACTTTATTTAATGTTTTGAGGTGGTTTTTTTTTCCTGTTTGAAAGTTCTTCAGTCTAAGTCTCATTTAAAGATAAAGAATCCTAAGAAAGGAGAGGAGGAACGATGATGGAACCCATCAGCATTTAACACCCAGAAGTAAACTGAGCAGACACACAAGTCATTTAGTCAACACCTTCCTTATGATGGTCTTTCTATTTCAGTTATCCTAATTATTTCTAAATGTGCATCTATGCTATAAAAGCCAGTCCATGTTCCAGGCTATCAGATTTTTTAAAATGATATTTAAGTAACTACCATGTGCATTAACTGCACAAAAAATGACTTTTTTTTGTGCAGTTAATTCTCTACACTCAGAGGGCTTATAATTCATAATCAGCTAAATAACATTACTAGCTGGTCTTTTGCTTTTTAATACGTGCACTCTATAATTTTACCTTAATAATTTCATCTTTACCTTATTTTATGCTATCAATATGACTTTTTATTTGTATTTCTATTTTAGGGTAATTGTTATGTTACTAGTTGTATGCTGGTCTATGACCGAAATAAAATTGTTTGATTGATTGATCATAATCAATGGAGATAAAAGTTGACATTTCTCATTGCTTGAAAACATAGAAATATATAGAGGATTTGATTTTATCATGTTGAATTTATCATGAAGCTGCAGCCTGGAGTCAGTTTGCTGAACATTTCCCATTTAATGTAATGAGAAATGTGTTCAAGGTTCCCTTGTCTGCCTGCTCAACTCCTACAAGCTTTACATTTTCAGAGCTTATTTGTGCCCAGATAGTAGCACAGCCAGTTTGGTGTAGTGGTGAAGGCACCAGGCTAGAAACCAGGAGACTGTGAGTTCTAGTCCTGCCTGAAGAACGAAGCCAGCTGGGTGACCTTGGGCCAGTCACTTTCTCTCAGCTTTAAAACTCCATCAGGGTTGACATTAATTTCAGATTGTGAGACTTCTCTACCATTTACTGTACAGTATGTCAGAAAATAGCCTTTAAGCAGGAATGAAAAAAACTCTTCCAACAGTTAGGAATGTGATGATGCAGGGTAGAAAAGTTTGCTAACTGGAGGGCTGTTTGACTGTGTAATAGTAATTTTAAGAAACATTCCATAAATCCAAGGTCTTCATACTTGGCTGATATCAAGAAAGTAGAGACTCCTTTGATGTGAGCTTGACTTCTGGAACTACTTACAAGTATCCATGTTTGGCAACAATATCAAAGTGATATGCCATTGCCACCTTCTGGGATATCTTTGATATCCTAGTTTAGCCTATGGCCCTGATAGCCAGTTTGGTATAGTGGTCAAAGCACCAGGCTAGAAACTGGGAGATCGTGAGTTCTAGTTCCACTCTCTCTCAGCCCTAGGAAGAAGGCAATGGCAAACCACTTCCAAAAAACCTTGCCAAGAAAACTACAGGGACTAGTCCAGACAATCACCGGGAGTCAAAAACTGACTTGAAGGCACACATGCACACACACCCACACCTGGTATTTCTAGGGGTCTCCAAGCCAAGTATTAACAGGTTCTGAACCATTTAGCTTCTTTGAGATCAGACAAGGTTGCCTAGAGGGTGCTGCAGATAATCTGAATTCAAAAGCAGACCGCAGCTATGCTTTGAGTATTTTGCTTCTTTGCACAGTACCACTTAAATGCACATGAAAGGGATTGTATATTACATCAGCAAATAAACAGACGTTGAGAGAACAGAGAACGTGAGATCATGCAAATTTCAAAGATACAAGTAATGGGAAATACAGCTTGTTTGCACTATGGTGAAACGATTGCTACATTCCTAGTTTCATGGCAAAAAATGTGTTATTATTAAAACAATAATAAAACCACACTGCTGCTTCTAATTAAGGGTAAGAACAGGCTAGAAATATATTTCAAGGCAATTATGGGCAGTCTTTCATAATCTTAAAGAAAGTTTTGTGTGCTCTCAGGTTCTTTTGCACAATAAGTTAGGCTTTGCTCAACTTCTGCCCCATTGCCCACATGTTTTTGAAAATGGGAGGATACTGTCATGAATTTGTCGATGCTGGTGACTATGTTTAAGCAGACGGAGATGGGACTTTACCAAAGGCACATTATTGACCCTGAATAACAGAACACTGCTTTTTTCTGATGGGCTAGGATCCAGCTTTCAGAAGGTGACACTTCTGAGAGTTAGAGACAGGAAAGCAGGAGGTCAATTGGCAGCTGAACTGCAGTGGCGATAGGAAGAGATGAATGTGTTAATTGAAAATAAAGCTTGGACAGCAATGCTGAAAGACCTATGATGCCTACCTGATACAAAACATCCCAATGGCTCCACATGCTAAAATATCTACTTGTAGCTAAAGAGTTTTGGTAAGTAGTGAAATTTTGTCTGGCAGCACACTGAATACGGTGTTGTTACGAGGAAGAGCACAACTTTTAGCAAAATAAGGATTACTGGGTTTAGTACATGACACTGATTGTATGGAATTTAAACCCTGGCACTGACTTGTAACTGGAATAAACTTATTGATTGAGTGACTAATAGGGTCATATCTTAAGTATTTAACATTTTCATATTTTAGTGGTTTATAACAAGTATTTTATTAAGTAGCTCAAAGCTACTTCATTTAGAGAGCCAGTTTGGTCTAGTGGTTAAGGCAATGGGCTAGAAACCAGGAGACTGAGAGTTCTAGTCCCACCTTAGGCATGAAAGCCCGCTGGGTGACCTTGGGCCAGCCACCCTCTCTCAGCCCAACTCACCTCACATGGTTGCTGTTGTGGGGAAAATAGGAGGAGGAAGGAGTATTAAGTATATTCCCCGCCTTGAGTTATTTATAAAAATAATAAAGGCGGGATAGAAAATAAATAAAATAAATAAATAAATCTACTTAGTGGTTTAGTACTTTAGTAGCATAGCATATTAGTAGCTTTTTTTATTCACAAAGTAGTTTCGTAAAACTTAGTGACTTAGTTTTAAGTTTTTAAGAGTTTTTAGTCTTTTAGTATTCTAAGATTAGGTTAAGGTTAGTATCTGTACTTACAGCATATTTTGAGTTTGCTCTGTTTTATTCTTTTCCCTTTCAATGTGCCCATACATTTTGAATGTATTTTTATCTGGACTCTGTAAACCTTTTTATAACATTGTACACAGTTCTGGTCAGTGACCATAATAAATATGCTCATTCATTTGTTGAAAGTTATGTCCTTTGAAATGCTGAGGTGCCTCTCTGGAGTCTGATGCAAGTGTATAACTTTGCTGTCTGTTACAGAAGCACTGGTTTGTTTCTGCTGTGCTCCACTAGTTCAGAAAGGGTGGGTGATGTTAACTCTTTGCCCCTTCCATCCTTTCCATCTGAGGCTATTTCCTTCGATATGGAAACTGCTCAGGGTGAGGGGACACCCATTCCAGTTTCTTCTGCTCCTCCCCTGGTGGAGTATGAACCTAACCCTGATGAGTTGTCTGAATGGGAGGAAATCTTCTCTCTCTTTCAATTCCAAAGAGGGTGGGTGTGGGTAGGAAAGCTTGGGGGGAGAGGTGATGTGAGAGATTGTGGGTACACTGGGAAGGTAATAGGAGGAAAGTTAGACAGAAACAATCAACTGGTAAGGAAGTAATTTGTGAGTAGTTTGCCTTGTAAACTCAGTCCAGGGGCTGAGAGGACAAAGAGATATTCAAATCATTCAGGGAGACTCTGCCTCAATGAACTCACTAATAAATAAGGCTGAAAATTCCTCTAGCTATTTTAAAGATTCTGTAGGCTTCCAGAAAGTCTATGATTAAACTCAGTAATGATAGTCTTATGCTCTTATTTTGGTAGGAATTGCTTCCAAGGTACATTTTAGGAGGAAGAAATTTCTATTGGGAATAGAATGAAGGTAGGGTTAGGGTTACAGCTAGGTTTCTTGAGTGTGTGGTTCAGTTTGGTGTGAGGTTTAGGTAAGTAATAACTAATTAATATTTATTGGTAAATCTAACTGGATCTCAGTTGGTTTTTTATAATGTTTATCAGATCAGATTGGTGTTGCTCTCCTTCTTGGCCATGCATACTGGAACATCCCATTATTTGAGGGTTGGGTTTTGTGTGCGTGTGTGTGTGTGTGCGCGCCCGCCTTCAAGTCAGCTTTTGACTCCTGGTGACTGCCTGGACAAGTCCCTACAGTTTTCTTGGCAAGATTTCAGAAGTGGTTGGCCATTGCCTCCTTCCTAGGGCTGAGAGAGAGTGACTGGCCAAAGGTCACTGGCTTCATGCCTCAGGTGGGACTAGAACTCCTGGTCTCCTGGTTTCTAGCCTGGCTCAATAATGCATTCAAGTTTGATTTTGTCAGGCTTCCTTCTCTTTGCTCACCTGCCATTAAGCATTACTACATGTATCAGCCTGCTACACACATAAGCCAAAAGAAAGCAAACCCATGCTGCCTTCACAGTCATTCCTTCAGTCGTGAGAGCAAGGATGGCTGCTGATAAGACACCTGGGACTCTTAATCATCCCAACGGACTAACGAGCTGGGAGGGGAAAAGTCAGGAGTGAGAAAGAGCTTGCTGACAAGACTGGGAGGAGGGATAGGGGATGAGACAGAGGGAAAAGGATCACTTCGAATGCTTGGTGCCAAAATCCTCACTCAGAGCTTTGAAACTGTCCTATGTTAATCAGATTATTAATAAAGAATTCTTTAAGCTTCCTAATGGACATTCTGGAGAATTTCTAAGTTAAAATCCTGGTACTGGGACCATCACAGATTTGCTTTTTGTTGTGTAAAAATGCCACCTCACATTTTAGGGTTTTTTCCCCATTTAGTTCCTACTTTGGGGAATTGACTCTTCTTGACGTACATCTGTAGTCTGATCTCTAGAAGTTTAAAAAGATCCTTAAAATGCTTCTTTTCACAGGAAATCTATGAAGTCAGAAAAATCTTCACTGTAAATTAATACTAAGGTTGTGCTAGTACAACAAATTGTATTGCTCATTTTACTGTATTAGGAAAATATCTAAACATTGATTATTCTGTTATTGATTTGTATTGTATAAAGTTTTAATTTTCCTGTACTGAGCTTAGTTGTGTGCACACTAAATAAACCTGCTGCTATTATTATAACTACTACTACTACTATTTCTACTATGTTTTTTTGTTAATACAGTTTTTTCACAAGCTTAAAGAGTGATGGATAACACTTTAACTCCCTTAGAGACCTAAGGGTATGTTCCTTAGCTTGGAGGAAATGCTCATAGGTCTAGAAGTGTCAGGAGAAATGGCAAGAACCACGCTGAGCTGGGGTTGCACTCTAATTTCTTTATTGTCCCTACCATATACAGAATCTTGCCAAACTAAAGGTACCCTAACTAATCTAAGGGAAAAATACTCCTGGAACTCTAAGGCAGGGCCAGCCTTTCTTTGTCGACCTCTCAGTGCTCCCAACCCTGTGAGAACGTTTATCTCCCTGGAATGCACTCTCTCCTCCCTCAGCTCTGAGATTCATCACAAAAAGCCTTAGAAATGCACCTGCAAAAATTGCATAATGTGGCAAGAGACAGGACAGCTTGGAGAGCTTTTATCTGTAGAGTCAGCTATGACTTGATGGAACATAACAACAACTAAAACTACAACAACAACATGAATCATCCTTGAGAGATCTCCAGATCTTAGTTTTTGGATTGGTTCAAAGCAAGAATAGTGCTTTGATAGGCAAGCATTTAAGGTTTTAAAAATTAGAACCTTACCTTAACTTTCATTTATTAAATGATTGGAAATCAGTGTAGATCTTTCTGTATAGTCTTTATAGAATGATATGAATCTGGTCTTCTATGCTAGTTAGCAGCCTAGTTGCCACATTATATGCTAATTGAAATTTCTGGGTATTTTTCAAGGTTAGCTACACATGTTTGTAATAGCTTAACTGTGATGTAATCAAAGCAAGGATAACAATAACCAGATCCGACCAATTCAGGAACAGGCATAGCTGATAAACTATATCTAATTATGCAAACCTATTCTTTGCTCCTTCTACTTAATGAAGATCTAGAGGCAAATGAGGATCAAGGAACTGCAAGCCTGTTGTTTCAGGAGGAGAGGTCACATTCTCTACCTGTGTTGCCTGCAATAGTGATCCAGCTACAATAGGTAAGTCTAAACTAGATGGACAAATATGCTGAACTGATGTATTCTGTGTCTTGACTACTGACGACCTTGTCTGCATGGCAAGGTACTTTTTCAGTATTGCATCTGTTATTTGGGGATGGGTCAGTTCCTCTTTTTTGCAGTTCTGTCAAATTCTGTTCATTGCAAATGTTATTTTTTTAAAGTTGGCTCTACATTTATATACGCATTTTCCCAAATGTGTTTTTCTATTTTGCCCAACTTATACACTTTTACAAACAATATTCCATGATGCTTTTTCCTATATTATTTTCATCAACATAAACAGTTTGATACCATGTTCCCAAACTTTGTATGGGCAAACTGCTTTGCAAAATTCAGAAAAGTGTACATTTTGTATGATAATTAATTTTAGTTCATATATTTGTCCCAAAATGTGAAAATAGGTATGGTTGCATTTAAATGCGCACAAAGTGAATTTGTTATCTGTCCTGACTGTTATTCTTTCTCTTCATTTCAGTTTGGATATGAACAAAGGAAAACCAAATGAGAAAATTAAGCAAATTCCCTTTGATCTGCTAGAAAATAGCCACTCCTAAGAGTTCAAAAAGAGCGCTTTTGCTGCTGTGTATATTCCAGCCAGTGGAAATTTCATGGATAATGTTGAAAAAAGATCCCACATTATCATTTCCAGACATGAAACATTCCATTTGTGGTTTTGCATGCACCTTGCAGCAATGTGGTTTAACTGGCTTTAAAAAAATAGGTGAAAGACTATAAACAAGAGGGTCATCTTTATTTAATCAGTGTAAACATGAGCTAAGCACCTAGGTAGAATTAATCTAGAATTACGTACCATTTCAAACAAGCTCAGGCAGGGCAGTGTTTCTTTCTCTTTTTTACCCACTGAACTAACTCATAATTTTGCAAATGCAGAAATTTTTAAACAGCATATTTGATAGTCAACTATATTAGATGTGTTGTGGACTAAATAAAAATTCACTGAAACCTGTGATGGCTTTAACACATGTACTTGCACACACAAATATATGCTGCATTTTATAATTAATACTCAACCTCTAATTCAAATTTTATATCAGATCCATAAGTCCAACTTGTCATGGAGAAAATCTATGTATGTGGTTGCTAAGAGTCAATACCAACTTGATGACACATAATCGATCGATCAATCAATCCAACAATGCCCAGAGTCCCTCTGATAAGAGGAGATGGGTGGTGACAAATCTGATAAATAAATAAATAAAAACATTTATCTGAATTTAAGTCCTATTTACAAGAGCCTATAGAATTAATGCTTCCAATGTGGCCATTGTAGGAGATACCTACCCATAACAAGACATAATAATGTCAAAATGATGACATGGGTATCATGACATTGTTGTGCAAATGACTCAGTTGTGCATTTTTACCTTGAAATCATGATGCCCATGTCATCATTTTCTTCTTTTTGCCTGTAGATTATGGACACCTATGACTTCTGATGTAAGAATCGTTAAGACATGAATCAAAAGTGAAGTTTTCAGTTTTTTCTAATCAGTCAGTATCTAGTTCTACAAAAGCTGAGAAGAAGGGAGTCCCGAAATCATGGGACGAACAGAAGGAACGATGAGTGTGGAAAGGCCTGTGTTTCAAATGTGGCAAGGAAGGCCACAGGATTGCCAACTGCCCATAAGCATCAGTGACGTCAGGAAGCAAATCTGGCAAAAGTGGATCCAAAGCCCCAGCAATGAAAAGTAAAAGTACAGCAACCCTTGGGGCTGAGATGACCCCTACAGAGCCCTTAACTGGGAAGGAGGACTTGGCAGAAGAAGAACTTCAACCGGTGGGAAACTGGGAATGCCTGTCCTAAATGGCACCTGAGGCCAGATGATCCCCAGTGGGTGCGAGGATCCTATGGTGAGTGGAAACTGCCCTGCCACATTAGTTGGGGTTCAGGTAAAATTGTTGAGAAATGGCAATTGTGCAGACCTGGTCAGAATGTTGGACTCTGGATGTACTCACTCTTTGATGCACCCTGCCATAGTGACTGGTCTGTCAGTCTCAGTGGGGAGATTGAAAGAACCCATCATTTTTACACACCTGGATGGGTCAGATATGCAAGGGGCCCAGTAGAATATTATACTGAGGCTGAAAATGGGCATCCACAAAGAGACTTTGTGATTCCTGGTGGCCCCCATAGCCAATCAGTCCATAATCCTGGGATTAGCATGGTTTAGACAAAGGAACCCCAAGGTGGACTGGGTGATTGGACAGTTCACTTTTACCGATGTAATCTACTTGGGGTTGAAAGACAAGGATCCACCCCCAGACTTAGAAATGATGGTCGCGGTGGGAGAAATGTGGGGTGGAGTTTCTACCCAAGATGAGGAGTTAATTCCTTTGCAATACAGAGATTTAAAAGAGGCTTTTGAAAGGCTGAGTGTCATGCGCTGCCTACCTCTGAATAACGTTCAGACACTGGTTTGCCTAACGTTCAGACACTGGTTTGCAAGTCAGGTTCTGGTTTATTTCAGGGTAGGTACAACGTCGGTAGAAAAAAGCTGAGAGTGACAGGAGCGCGCCGGTGCGGGGTTTAAATACCCCGCGCCGGTCAGCGCCCCCTCGCTCACGGTCACGTCACCCCCCTTAGTCCCATGCGTTGCCCTGCCATTGGTTGAGGGTTTCCAGGATCGCCCATCCTCAGGTTTCCATTCTTCTGCTGATTGCTTTCAGCTGGGCGATCCCCGTTGTATTGCCGCTGATGGTTTGGGTGGCTCCGTGATTCATTTGGCTATTGTTTGTTGGCCGTTAGTCGTTGTAGGTTGATGGCCACTTAACTTGTACCCCTTCACCTATTTCCTTGTCATTGTCATGAGTGCCATTGCGCTGATGACTTTAGCTCAACGGCACTCATGACACTGAGTCAAACCAGCTTTCTCCCCATAGAAAAACAGACTGAGCTATTGAACTAGACCCAAAAGCAGAGTTACCCAAAATGAAATTGTATTCTATGACTATCAAAGCACTAGAGGTGTTGTGAGAATTCATTGACAAAAACTTAGAACGGGGTTTCATCCGCCCAGCCACTTCACCCATGGCTGCGCCAGTACTTTTCAGGAAAAAGAAAGATGGATTGTTAAGACTATGTACGATTACCGAGGTTTAAATGCAATTTGCACCTCAAACAAGTACCCCTTGCCACTAATGAAAGACAAGTTGGTTTACTTGTCCAAAGGAAAGATTTTCATTCAGTTGGATCTGCGGGAGGCTTACTTCCTGGTGAGCATCCAAGAAGGGGATGAGTGGAAAACAGTGTTTAATTGCCAGCTGGGTTGTTTCAAATATGTAGTGATGCCTTTCAGATTAAAAGGGGCCCCAGGGGTGTTTATGCATCTGATAAATGAAGTTCTGCATAATTTTTTTTTATACTGAGGGGTACTTGTGTATTTAGAAGACATTTTAATCTATACTGAGACTGAAGAACATATGGTATTGGTTAGGGAAGTGTTGAAAAGACTCCTCAAAGCCCAGTTATATGCAAAACTTGTCAAAATGTGAATTTAACAAAGAACAGCTGGATTATTTGGGATATTGAGTCTCCAGTAAGGGAATTGAAATGGACCCTTCAAAAGTACAGGAGGTACTGGGGTGGGAACCCTCTAAAATTAGGAGACAGTTACAAAGCTTTTTAGGGTTCACTAATTTCTACCACCAATTTATACTGAACTTTGCCCAAGTAGCACTACCCCTGACTGTTTTATTAAAAACAAAAGGGAAGGGAGAACTTCAGAAGGCAAAAAAGCCAGGGGTGGTACTGAAATGGACATCAGAGTATCAGGAGGCTTTTGACCAGCTGAAAAAACTATTCACAGCGGAGCCAGTTTTCAAACATCACGATCCGCTCCAACCCCTAGTCATACAAGCTGACTCATCAGATGTGGTAATAAGGGTCATACCTTTGCAGCGAGATGAAAAAGGGACTTCATGGCCATGCACCTACCTTTCCTGTAAATTCACAGAGACTGAGAGGCAATGGCATGTTTGGGAGAAGGAAGCCTTTGCTATATGGCATGCTTTAATGACATGGAGACACCTACTAGAGGGAGCTCTTCATCCCTTTGAAGTCTGGATAGATCACAAAAACTTAGAAGCCTTAAAATCACCCAGGAAGTGAGCACCCATATCCAAAACAAATATGATGGGTGCAGTTTTTTAGCAGATTCAACTTCATGTTGAAATATTTCCCTGGAGGAAAGAACTTTTTGGCTGACACATTGTCATGTGTTCTGGTTAGACTATGAGGCGAACTGAGGAATTAGAATTTTTTATTTACAATATAACTATATATTATATAACTAATTGGTAATTGTCTCTTGAATGTGAGTTCACTTCAATTCAGGACTCAACTGAGGATTGCAGCAAGGCGACTGAATCAGTCTTGGCTGGGGAATGCAGTAGGACTGCAAGGCAAAACTCAGCTATGGATTGCAATGAGGTGACAAGGCTAGGCTTGACTGGACTCCGTGGCAAGGTGACTAGACTGGACTTGGCTGAACCTCATGGCAGGGTGGCAAGACTTGACTCAACTGGGTTTCGTGACAAGATGGCAGGACTTGCCTTGTCTGGATTTTGTGGCAAGGTGGCAGAACTTGACTGGATAGGACTTCGTGGCAGTGCGGTGAGACTTGATCTGACTGAGCTTAAGGGCAAGGTGGCAGGACTTGACTTGGCTGGACTTTGTGGCTGGACAGCAAGGCAAGACTTGACTGGGCTTTGTGGCAGAGTGGCAAGGCAAGACTCGCTGGACTTTGCAGCGAGGTGACAAGGCAAGGCTCGCCTGGGGCTTGCAGCAAGGTAGCAAGGCAAGGTTCAGAAGGCAACAAGGCAAGGCTCGGCAGGGGGGCAAACCTAGAGGATTGTTACGAACTGTTGCAAGCCCAACCTGTCCATGGAAGCAGACTGCCATGGACTTTATAGTGGAACTCCCTGAAAGCAAAAAGAAAACAGTGATCTGGGTAGTAACTGACTTATTTTCAAAACAAGCTCATTTCATTCCATGTGCCAGTTTACCTACAGCTGGCCAGTTGGCCAAGATGTTTATACAACATATCTATTGCCTACATGGGGGTCCCTGAAAGGGTCATCGAGGACCAGGGGGTACAGTTCACTTCAAAATTCGGAAAGCTTTTCTTAAATTGACTGTGGCAGAGGAAGGCTTAAGCTCCTCCCACCATCTGGAGACGGACAGATTGACTGAACGTCTGAACTCTGTATTAGAACAATATCTGAGATATTACATTAGTTACCAGCAAAATTATTGGGTGGACCTGCTTCCTTTTGCTGAGGTGGCGTATAATAATGCTGTACACCAAAGCACTGGTTTCTCTCCTTTCCAAACAGTAAATGGACAGGAGTTTGTCACTATACCAGAAATGCCTCAAAATGAGAATGATTCAATCCTAGCAGATGAATGGACAAAATGTATAGCTGACAACTGGCCTGTAATGAACCAAACCCTACAAGAAGTAAAAGAGAGTTACAAAAAATTTGCTGACTGCAAAAGGTCGCCAGAATGGCTGATGAAAGTTGGAGAAAAAGTATATTTGTCAACCAAGTACCTAAAATCAACTCAGCCATCTAAAAAAATTGGGACCCAAGTTTGTGGGCTCATTCCCTATTACTAAACTCATAAATCCTGTGATTGTTCAATTACAATTACCTAAGAATCTAAGGAGGATCCATCCTGTTTTCCATTGCAGTCTACTAAAACCAGTTTGAGGCTCCGAGATGTGGTATCCATAGCAAATTCCTCTGGCTCCCATAATGATTGATAGGGAACAACATTTTGAAGTACAAGAAAATCTTGATTCACGCTGCCAAAGGGGAGAGTTGCAGTACCTGATCCAATGGAAATATTTTCCCAAAAGTCAGACAGAATGGGTCGCCAGTTGACATGTTCATGCTCCTGAACTGTCCAACCTATTTCATAAACAATTTCTTGATAAACCAAAGTAACTGTTTTATATCATACTCAACTTAATATGCTGATTTGAACTTTGCTTGTTGTAATCGCATATATACTTGCCTTTTTCTCTTTGGGTGGGAATTTTCTTCTTTGAGGAGGCGGTATGTCAGGGTTCACTCAATTGCAAAGCCCTGCCATGGTTTTGTGCTTAGGGGTGCAAACAGAGAGTTACAAGCAAGACGCGTGTCAGCACCAGTGAATTCTGCTTGGGCAAAAGAGGAGGGGTAACTTTCCAGCAAGAGTCAGTTGGAGAATGTTTACAGAAGAACTCAGTGTCAAGGCCGACCTGTCAGTACTTTCTAGCAGAGTCTGGAAGATGAACTGGTGGGGGTTTGTGAAGCTGAGAGGAAAATTACTAATTGATAAGAGACTCAGAAGGAGGGGTTGGCATGGAGTGGGAAAGTGTTTAATTCAAGGATTGAGCAGGAAAACCTTCATTCAGGGCTTTGGCTACGATTCATGTTACTCTTTTCAAGCTGCTTATTCCTAATAAAGAATTCTTCTGTATCTTCAATGGATTGTACTGAGAATTTCTACATTTAGGATTTAAGAGCTCGTTTGAGAACTGGGACCATCACAATAGCCCCCATGCAGATGCCTCTTCGTGTACCTACTTCATTCCTCCTTGGAGTAGCATTTGATTCTGTTTAATTCTAAAGTAAATTCTGCAATGTCTGCATATAATTTTAAGCTATAGATGATCAGATTTGACCATGGTGCTCACTGGCTGTTTTGGGGCCAGTTTGGGGTCAGCTCTTCACAGAGCTGTTATTAGGAATAAAATTAAGGAAGGCCTCATGTATGCCACCTTAAATTTTCAACAAAATGGTGGAATAATCAATAAATAAAATAATATTTAATTGCAGAAAATAAGAGTGTAAGTAGCTACCATATGTAGGATGCTAGCTTCATCAGAAAAATGTAACTGTAAATTTGCATATGCTCACCTATTTATGAAACAGGTTCCTACTTTCAGAAGGCTGTTGTGCAAGATGTCTTTGATAATCTATCTCCTGCAGAAGACTTCCATCTTACCACAGTTGCTGCCAGCTATTGATGTTATCATCATTATCAGCAGTTGCACCACCACCATCTGCTTGTCCCTAAGCCAGAACCAAAGAGCTAGTAGGACTTCATATGTTCCTGCTCCTCTTTCATGTAACCAACATTATTTGGGCCAGGACACAAGGTAGCCATCTCATTTTCAGTCAGCTTCTTATTCAATGGCCTTTCATTTTCCAAGCATCAAGTGTCTTTTTTAATGACTCTTGCCTTCACATATGTGCCCAAAATATTTAAGCTTTAGCTTCATTATTAATGCTTCCAATAAGTAATCTGGATATTTGCTATAAACATTGAATTTTCTTGACAGAACAATTTATGCCCTGCTTTGTTTCATGCACTAAAGCCAAATTTTCTTGTTCTTCCCAATACTACTTTACTTCCAACTTAGCATTCCAGTGACCTATAATGAGTAGATGTTTTTTGTGTTGTACTGATAAGGTGTTGCAAGTCATCATACAACTGTTTAGGTTCCACTTCCTCTGCTTCTGTGGTTTATTTCATCATAATATTGATTGGCTTGCTTTGGACCTGAAACAATCATTTTGGCAGTTGTATCTAAGCACTGACTTTGATACACTTTTAATAAAACTGGCATTTCCATTTTTTATATTCTCATATTTTCTCATCTGCAGTAGAAGAATGGATGCTCCTCTACAGTGTAGTGACCCATCCTAGTTCATTTCTGTTTAATGATTTGTGGAATCTCAATGTTCAGGCTTGACATTTCTGCTTTAACAATGAGTTTACACTGGTTCATGGTTCTAATGTGAGACATTGCAATACTAAACATCTTTTCAGTGTTGGATTTTCCTTTTGCCTCTGGACCCATCATTAGTTGAATGTCTTTTTGACTTTAATTCTGCCATATCATAAATACCAATGTTACTTGTACTTCCCCAGTAGCTCATTGGACTCCTTCCAAACAGAAAAGTTTGGAAGAAGTCCAGTATCACTGGAAGACATAGTCTTGACTGTGAAAATCTATTTGGTTTCCTTGACAGAGTGTTGGATTGAATTACCATTTCCTTCTTTAGTGAATCGCATGTAGTCTGATCCATTGTTCCTGACCCGCTCATCACGAGTCACCATTCTGTGAATATACACTCCCAATAGTGTAGCTCATAGTAGTGGTAGTTCTTTCACCACTACAAGGTATCAGTGCATGAAGGGGGATGAACACTAATAATTGTATGGATTTTTACAGCCCAGAATTGGTGGCCCTAGCAAACATGGCTAGTTAATATGACAGAAAGGGTTGTACTTCACTGTATCACTGAACAGTTAAATTGGCCTTGAGAATGCTCATTAACATCACAGTTCACAACTTAGAGTTAACCAGCATATAACCTTTAATACAAATATAGGAATTTTACTCTCCAATCCTCCCAGCTTCTTAAGGCAAGCTATGAAAGAGACTTTGGCATATATAAATAGCCCCTTTGCTCTTCCAGTCTCAGTGTGAGCAAATAGATCAGGAGGCCTCTAATTACTACAGCTATAGTTTATGTCTGATTATTAGCTGTGGTACAGACCACCAAATCCAAATAACTTCAAATCCTGCTTTAAGTTCCTAGCTTATTCCAAACTTGGTAACAATAATTTCTTCACTGAGATGAAAGGGAACTTATGTCTAACGGGAGACTTGCTGGTCTTCTTGTATTATGAAAGAAAAAGCAAAAGAAGTACATGTGTAAATAAAACGAGAACTTGTTAATCAACTGAGATATAACTGAATAAACATAACCAGATTCAGTCTTATTTCCTGAGTTAACTATTTCCTTTAGATTTTCTTGACACCTTTCCTTTATGTCTTGCCTAAGGAAATATCTTTCTTCATTTTATAGCTTACAACTTTATAGCTCCCCACCCTACTAGGAATGGCTAGTTTTTCTTAGTTGCAGGTTTCCACTATTGGACTCCAGCTTCCCTCCACCATATTAAACAATCACCTTTTGTGCCCCACCCACAGAAACACACATTCTTTTGCAGGAGCAAGGCATTTGTGTTTTAATGGTTACAGACGTTAAAAAAGTAGCTTGAAATATTATGCTCAATATATCTAATCCACCAACAAGCCTTGAAGGTACAATTACCTGTCATTTGTTAACCAGTCCAAGTAATTTTCATTCTAAATGATTTTGTCAGTTAACCCATGCATGAAAGGTTTAGTGATTGTAAAACTAGAGGGCAATCAGGAGGAGAAACATTAATGCAGAGAGGAAAATAAATTGAATATTCTTCTCATTTAGTTTAGTTTCAAGGACAAACACATGCCCCTTTCTGGCACTTTGTACTGCAGCAGAAAAGGAAACAAAAACAGAAATACATATGAAATTGTTACAAGTCATCTTGGATCCTTCATATGAATATTAAATAAAATTTACCAGTGAAAACTTGTTTCCCAATGCCTATACAAAGACTTTGTTTACATCTAAATAGCATTCAAATTAAATATAATTATGTAGGAGTCTGCTGCTTTATTTAAGATCTCAAGTGCACACCCTTAAAAAAAGTGGAATTATCTTCCATACATAACTTATGGTGGTTTTGAATTATGTACAGTTGCTCTAGAATTATTCAGAATCCTTTGATATATTTGTTGCATGAGGTATTTTTCCCCCCTTCAATTAAAAACTCAGAGACTCATAACTTCAATGCCGAGTATTAGGTTACAATCTTCAAGTGAATCACACTTATATGAAAGATGGACCTGCTATATAAGCACTATTTTATTTCAGTTTAGGAAAGAAGAAAGGAAAGGGTTCAGACTTAGGATAAATTGTTAAAATAGGCCATGATGCAAATGTGGGATTTAAAGATTCTGAAAAGCTTGCAGACTAATATTCTATGTAGCATGCGAATATGGATAAATTTGATTCTTCTCTACTTAGATAGTAAAGACTAATTCTAAAGTAAAATCTGTAGGCTAAAAACTTAGGAATGTTGTCATTACCATGTGTTTGATCATGATGTGTTCTGAAACAAAACATCTAGTTATTATCAATGAGATGTCTCTACTTGTACTTTAAAAATACTAAATATGGGCCAAATCATCCTTCTTTATTTGCTACAGTGATTTATACTCATGTAACTTAGACTTCCTTTTCATATGGCAAGTATCAGTCAAATGTTCATGAAATATTCAGCTGAGCAACTTTGCTGTTTAATCCAGTTTGAACAGGTATAACAATTCAACTGTATAGCTGTGTTTGCCAGCACACTTATTCAATTAACCCAATTTTCTGGCTTCACAAAACATATTAACTATAAACAACCAACTAAGCTTAATGTGTTGTGCAAATGTAGTCTAACAGAGAGTCTCAAACTCAAACTATCATGAATGTTGGACAAGGACCATTTCATTAGCCAAAGACCACTACAATAAAGTTTTTTCATAGTTTAATACAAAAGTGTTTCATGAGCCAGAAATGAAGAAAAAGAGGTATCATAGTATGCCATCAAATAAAAATTGATTAAATTAAAAAAAAATCTGCACTGCAAAAGAGAGTAACTTGTGAACCTGAGCCATTTCACTTTGCCCACATAACTGGCAATGTTTCTCATTATTCAGAACACTAATGTTTGGTTTTATTTCTGGGTTGATATGCAATATTGTCACATGTTCATATCTAGGATGATAGAATCTAGGAAACCAATTTCACTAAGAGCTGCCCAAACTCTCCTATTTTTTTCCCCTCTCCTTACTGAGGAAAGAGCTCTTTCCCTTTTTTGGTTTTTTCTTGTGCACTTTCCCTTCTCTTTCTTCTTGCCTGACAGAATCCTTCCTTTAGCAAGATGTTCCCCAGACTGGGCCCAGCAGAGAGATCCTGGTGACATGGCAGCCGGACCTGGCCTCAGCCTCCTCAGCTCCCTCCGCACCTATCTTCACTCCCCTTTTTGAGGCTGGACTCTGCCTCAGAAGCAGCACCCACCAGAGATCACAAGAGATGGCAAAGTTTCCTGGAGGGCAGTTCTGCTTGGGGGAAGACTCTTTGGGTCCTGATTGTGTGGCTGGCCAACTAGGCCCTATTGTTGCCAGGACACCCACTGATTGGGATGAAAGAAACTACTATGCTGCTGCTGCTGCTGCCTCCATGTCACTCCTCTTCTTGGAGTGCTTCCCATGGCCCAGCCTACATGTCTTTACAGAACTCAGTATTCTTGCTTTGCTGGGCAGCAACCTCAACACCAATAAAGTATTGTTATGGGTTGCAGAAAATGACTTGGAGTCTTGCACGGAGCCCATCAGCTGCAGATTGAGACCCCTGGTCTAGGAGTTCTTCATTGGACCTCAGCTGGTGGGCTGGAAAACCGCATTCATGGCAACGTCATTTTTATTTTGCTGCTGCTGCTTAGCAGTATGTTTTATTTTCATAAGGAGGGAAAAACATATAGGCTGAATTTGTATAACATCCAGGCTAAAATGGGTTATATAGTTCGCAGTTTAGCATTTTGTAGGAACCCAACTATTGCCTTAGCTTATCTTGTAAATCAAGCCATTAACCCATAATAGTGTACTTGTCTGGACATAGGATATTACTGTATGTGAACAACATTACTCTATTAACCAACTTATTGATTAGCATGATGTGTAAATGCTGTTGTAGAGAGAATGACTAGTTGCAAAAGAGGGTAGTCTCCTATTCCTTCAGTAGTTGAGAAAAAGTAATCTTGGCAGATATAGTGTTTTGGCTCTTCCATGAAAATCCACACTTGTTCAGATCTCCCTCCCCATAATATCTGAGTAAGGATGATCCAGGTCCCTACTTGAAAGGCACTTCTGTTACCAGACCTACTAAACACACACAACTCTCTAACCTCAGACTCTGAAGCACATCCATTCCACCTTTGCCATCACCAGTGTTTAAGACTAAAAGCACAGATTTTTTAAAGTTCAGGAGCTTCCAGACTATATATTACTATCTTGCCAGATACTTACAAGCTTAATTGGCTATGTACTGGGACTGAAGTAATGCTGTTGTAGAAGTCTTCTGTTTATAGTCCTATCTTTTAAGCCCCAGATCCTGTCTTGCATTACAGTTTGTGTCTTGACTTCTGTCCCCTTATTAATAACTCTGAGCTCTTTTTTGCATTTTAGACTACAGGCCAGAATTTTGCAGTCTCTGTAAAACAAATCTATTTTCATCTGCTTGAAATACAGAAGCGATTGCATTGATATTTCTGATATAAGGAATTGCAGGAACCACTGAAATGAAGGGTTCTTTTATTTTTGTTCTTCTTCAATCCTTGCTTGGTTTTTGAGCCTGCTTCTTGGATTGTTCTCTGGCTCTTTCTCTATGCTTTTAACTCCTGGCTTGCTCTTCAAGCTACCTCATCTAGTATCTTCCAGTTCTGAATTGATTCTTTCTCCTGCCTTTTGAATTATTCCTCCTCTTCTGTTTAGGTTTAGCTTCAAGACCTCTAAACTTATTAACAGCACTTCACAAAAGGAGCAAATATTAAATATTTGTTAAGAGAATAATCCCTATTATCTATGTTCATTTTGAATTAAATGTAATAAAATGAAACCTAGCTAATTTTTGCCCTAGTTCTGCCCACTAATTTTGGGAATGGAATTCTCCAATATACTACTCATCTACCAAGTGAAGCTTTGGCTAGGAAAAAGCTGTGCATTCTTGACTTAAATAATTGAGCTAAATAGCATAGTGCATCAGATTTCACCAACTTTGTAAACAGTTTTTAAACTCTCATTTTCCAACAACATAACTTTTTATCATTATAATCTTTCAAGCTATAAGGCTTGGAAAGAAAATACTTTGCACCACCATCAAACCTCAATTGAAATTCAAGATGGGTTTATCTGAAGCTTAGGAGAGGTAAATTTGTTTGCTAGTAAAGGGGAAACTCTAAACTTCATGATTTTAAGGCTGAGTAGTTAGTATACAGAGATCCTTTAGCATTTTAAAGAGGCTACACATAGAGAAATCAAATCACACTCACCACCAGGGCTGTTATTTATGACCAGGATAAAATTACCAGGAGATTAATTTACCTGAAATTAGAACCACTGATTTACACCTCTGGAAGTAAACACACAGCTAATGAAGAAAACAGGCGACCATACTTCCTACTTAATCTGATGCTATTAAGGTTCCTATCAAAACATTTGGTTGCACACATCAACTGTTGCAGCAAGTGAAACAAAACTTCGAATAGAACGCCTTTAACAAATGAAAGAGAAATCTCCTTGTACTTCATATGACCCAAAGGATGAGAAATTGTTCCTGATGGCTGGAACAACACCTCAAGAGCCTTATCGTAAAATTAGTGTTTCCTAGATACATGGCCAGATTATGTATTTTAACTTAGTAGTCAAATTCCCATATCATATTGATCTAATATTCATATTTGGAAATAACCAACATGAACTGACCCTCTGGAAGCCTGGTAACCATGATTATGGCAGCTGTTAAAACTCTGGATCAATGATCAGCTTTTAAAAAAGAAATGCTGCTGTATAAAATAGGAAATGAAAATGTGTGTACACATTAAAAAAATCATTTGATCTGGGTCACAAGCTTTTAGTTAAATATTCTGCATGCTGGTCTAAACACATTTATTTGTAAATAACTTCTGGGGAACTTAGTTCCAAATAAAAAGGCCATGTATTAACAATTCCTTAGGGATTTCTCCCAGTTAAGTGGTATAGGAATGTAGTCCAAGTACTTTTAGAAACTGATTTTATCTATCTGTTTAGGGCTGGTTTTCCTCAATAGATTTATTCACTTTTGCAGATGTGTCTCATCTTATAGCCTGATCTATAAACGAGGAGTGATATTTAAGCTGCTCCAGAACAATTCAATCCAGACCATAAAGCAGCATTTGCAGCTGTGTCTCTTTTGCAGAAGGATCTGAGCCTCCTCTCTTCTGCACACAGCCTTCAAACTACACATTGATCTGTAGTTAAAATGCACATCTTGGTGAATGCCTTGCTCTTGTTTTTCTGAGTTATCTTTTTATTGTTTAAATCATAGCATGCATTTCAATATTTTTTCACTGCTTCTACTTTTAAAAATGAAAATCTGCTTAATAAGAGTTCAGCAAGTGTTCCAAAGATGTGAGATTGATCTGAGACATTATTAGGCCCAGCAAATCAGTGCTATGCAGCGCTTTCTTTTTAGAAAACAGGTAGAACTGGTTTCTTTGAGTTTTATTCTGGACAGGTAATTTTGTAACTTCACCTGTTGCGCTAAATGAAAAACAAAGAAACCATGTGAGAACTTATCACGGCAGAAGAATCCAGTGCTTCTGGAGTGGCTTAACAGTGAAGTATGGTTTACCATTATATGAACAAACCTGGATGACACTGCAGTTGGTACCAATGCTCTTTCTTCTTTGGATGAAACCTCAACAATGTGCTTGGAACTTTCCATATTCCTGAACTGCTGTACAATATTGCATTTAAACCCTTACTCAAGATTAATTTTAACCATGATTTATTAAAAGAAAGCAACATGATAGGATCAAAGCTACCAGTGAGAATAGTGCTGTAAATCTAGGTGAGGATTAACCAGTTTGACTGGATTCAGCCCCAATGTTAAACTGCTTGTACTTTGAGCAAAGAAGAAACCCAAGTCCAAGGCTTGCTCAGGCTTATTCACATAGTGCAAAACACAGTTCAGTTTTGTGTTTGAACAAGGCCAGAGGTCCACATCCTTCAATACTATACGTTTCTATGCAATCTTAAAGTCAAGGAAGCAGACTGGGCTGTTTTGTCCATCAAGCAATTATAAACCATTTTCAGCAGTAGTCCATGGCAGCAGCTTACATTGTAACAATTGTGTTAGCAAACTATGAATGCATGCTTGTCTGTACAAAGTTCACAAGACCCTGGTGTCATAAAGCATTAATTATGTGGCACAGATGGATGTTTCAACATACCAGATAAAGCTGTTTTTTTTTGGAGCCTGCCGCCTGTTTAACAGCTGATCCTGAGAAGGAGCTGACAGAAGGCTGACTCGGCAACAATGCAATCCCTGCATTTCTGGGTGAGAAGAGCATGTGTGAAAACAGTGGGTTTCTGAAAGAGATCCTGTATGGAAAGTTACTACACTGCTTTTGACAAATTAAATGTACAACAGAAAAGGGACACTATGCGTTTGCACATTTGCAGTCAGAACGGGAAATATCCCTAAATGGTAAGGTTTTAAAAAAACCCTTTACGCATGCCATCTGCTAATAGCATATGTTGGCAAACTAGGCTGCCAAAAATAGGAACAAAGAGAATACCATTATGGGGAGATTAAAGGCATATCTGTCTGGGAAATTTCCCTTCATTAAGCATTGAAATGAAGCAATCTCTCTCTCCCCCCCCCCCCCCACATACACTGAAAAAAGGAAAAAAAGAAGTTGAAATAACGGAACACTGAAGAATTTCATACTGACCATCATTAATCAGAATGAGCAAGCCAACAGTTGTCCTCTTTCTCTCTCAGTCCTCTGTACTGTGAATGTACCATTTTTGCCATGCCAGTGGAACATGAACCAGCACACACTGTATGTATAACATGTACGTACCATCTGTTGTAGTTCCTGAAAGGCAATTAATGTATACATGGCCAAAGGTTGCAATTTTTCAAACATCCACTCTAATAAAATAAAATCAGAGAACATTTGAGAAGAACTTAAGAAAAGACCCAACATATTAGGGCAAAGATCAGACTGTTTTCAAATATTGGCCATCCAGGAGCCAAAGAATTAGGTCAACATCATATGATGACTATTACTTGGAAGCTAGTGCAATAGTTAGCTGAGAATCTCTCTCCCCCACCCACCCTGAAAAATTAAATTATCACAAAGTAGTATGGAAACTTTCAAGTTCCTCAGAATTTATTCTAATATAATGAATAGCACTGGCATGTTTTTTGGGGGGGGTCTCAATTTATCAAGGAACTCGAGTGATCAAGTTAATTTTAGAAGTGGTAGTGGGGAGCGAGTTTGAATTATTGCAATAGAATTGCATAGTATTCAGATTCAATCACCACAAGGTGTTTAGGAGTGCATGGAAGTATGAACATAACACCTGTCCACAACACCTTAAAGCAGCTGCATGGACAGGGTGCAGCTTCTTTAAGATGTTGCAGAAAGGTGCTAAATTCACGATCCTATGACCTCCTAAGTTCCTTATGGAGACTGAATCCAGAGCACTGCAGAGCTCAAGGATTGTAGAACTGAAAATCAGCCATGAGTCACAATGAATGGAAGTGAGAATTCTGCCAGAATAATAAGTAGTCTAAGAATTATTCTTGTATAACATAGACTGAAAAGGAACAATGAGCTAATATTTTAACAAAATTATATACACAGAGAAAAATGAAATATAAAATATTAATGTTAACTATACCAAAAATAGACACAGTGTCTCCTTGAAGTCACACCAAAACTAGCTGTGTTTCATCCTCCAGCAATGCACTACAGTCAATGTTTTGATCTGCTTCATTCGAGTGTTCTATCAAAATACACAATGCTTGTATTAGGGGTGTAGAAGGGTTGCTGTCATCTCTGTCTCCTAAATAAGCAATTACAAGGGGGAATATGAATGAGTAATCAAGCTTGGAAGGGACAGAACAACATAGATCTGAAATAAGGAGGAAACTTGTTATAACCCAGAACTTTTTAAAAATGCAAACAATTACCTCTTAATGAACCTGTATGGACCCACAGCGTGAACATGTTGCAAATAGCTCTTAACACAAATCTTGTCTACAATCACAGTTTAATGTCCTTTCTAAATTTTATTTTGTTTGGGGGTGGGGGAGGGAGTCAAATGGTGCCCAGTAGAGAAATAGTTTATTTTCTGTTTTTTGGGATAATTCCTCCCAGTGACTATATGATTGAAATTTAGGGAAAGGACAATACTGACTGGTATACAAGTTGTAGCACAGCCATCTTGGGTTCCTTTCTTGTGCTCTAAATTGTATACCAATCGCTCCATAGCACAGCGATCCTGATTTTGCAATGATAATGCAAGAAGGGGCTTTCCATTTAAGGCAGGGAATGTGCATTCAAGTGGCATCATGAGTTCATACATTTGCAGCTATAAAACAAATATTTGGAGAATAAATGGTGAATGGTACCATTTATTTAAAAATTGCTTGTGTTGGAGGAGGTCAGAATTCACATGCTACAAATACCCGAAGACATTTCCCCTATGGCTGCTATGGAGGAATGATTTAGTTTGGTTTTTCTTCATCTTGTTCTCCCTCTTCATTGTCTTTGTCATTATTAAATTTTTGCATTATTTATATTTATACTATTTTAATTTATATAATTTTATCACTGTATTTTAAATTTCATGAGATTACATAGAAAGCAGTATGGAAACATATTAGCTTTCCCTTTGGGTACTGATCTCTGCAGGCCAAAATACATATACTGAATGCATTGTCTTGTTTCATCAAAAAGGAATTAAAATAATTAAACATGGTTTATCATGATGAGGTTAATCCTAGCCTTGTCTAAATTTCCATCTCTTCCTCCAGAGGAAGGAAGTCAATGGGGAACTTCTGTTTCCGATTTCAATTATCCATAATTTAGGTTTTTGTTCAAACCCTAAATGGCCAATTTTAACTGTGACTGAAAATATCAGAAAAACCTTGTTGGATCAGATGTAGAATTTCAGTGTAGAAAACCTTGCTACTCAGGGGAGAAGTACATAGGAATGCAGCATAGGCAACCTTCCTTAGGAAGAGGACAATTTGAGGTACAGAAGTACAGAATCTTTGCACTCTTAATTCACATCCTTTCAAGAGATAAACTGAGCAGCTTTACATATTTATGGGACCCTTAGATCAATGAAAGCTACATTCTTAACAAAGACTGGTGTTTGTTTTGTCCAATACCTTCTGCTGTCCAATAATGTTTTCTGTAATAATCCCTATTTCTGATGTCAGTGGTCTGGCCAAATTAACTAGAGTATCATTTTGCTGCTGAAACTCGCCTTCCAAACAACCAGAAACAAAATGTTTAAAAGAACAGTCCTGTTCCAACAAAGTAGGCACTTCTGAAATAGAGCTGAAATTACAAATATATACGTTCAGTGACAAAGCATAGGATTTTGCCTGTTCAGACTTCCTGGCATGGTTCCAAATTGTCAAGACACTCCAGGGGGCACTGTTGAGCTGCTGTAGGAGTTTGCAACATGCCCTACATTAAAAAAAAAAAGCCTAGTGAAAATGGGTATGATTATATATAATTTCATACAGAGAACAAAGTCTCCGTTTTGTTATCATCTCTGTCTGATTCATTGTTTTCATTTGCTGATTGATTCAGGTGAGTATGCATTAAAGGGAAGTTTTAGGAAGACCATGAAAAAAGTAAGATAAGCATGCACAGGGAGATTTGATAACTTCTTTCTGGAAGCTTCTGACTGTGAATCATACATAATAAACTTGTGTCTGGGTTTCAGACTGCAGGTGGGAGTTCACATGATGAAATGCTATTGGAACTCAGGGTGGTTATGATGATGTCATCTTACCTGAACTATAGTCAGTTTTTTCCTGGGGATACCAGTTCATATTGCATGTGGAAGTTCACAGGCCAAAAATTTCTTCCACTCAGAAAACTAGATAACTTGTCTAGGTACAGCATAGCCACAGACTACAGTCATATCAATGGGAAAAAAAGAGAGACTGTAGCTTTAAATAGTAGGTATCTGGTTGTGCAGGACAGTACAGATACCTGTACCTGTACCAGAATGCTTGTTTACTACTTATATTTTTAGTGGCAAAATTAACAGACAGGATGTCAGCTTTTCTGCCCAGCATCAGTAGCAGTTTAGTAATACCATTCTGTAATAGACACTTTTCACTTAGAAGGCTCAAATACTCTTATCTGTAATACATTTCTGCCGGTGCAACTAAATCCCATGTCTTCAATTTCCTCCCTAATAGCATGATGCTTGATCATCTTTGTTTACAATCTTTAGAAATAACAGACTGGCTGCTTAATAAATAGGACTGCATCAGAGCCCCTTTTTTGGGGGTAATAAAATTTGAGTAATAAATAAATAAATCAGTCTTCTTTGAGAACCAGATAATCTTCCCAGATGAGTGATTTCAACTCCCATAATCCCAATAGTTATGCCAGATAGGGATTATGGAGCTGAAATCCAACATATTTAAAGTCCAACATATTTAAAGGCCATCATGTTGGGGAAGACTAGGTTGGAGCACTGAATAAACTCTTTGGAGGTTAGGGTTCATTTTCATGCTGACCTCCAAACTCACTTCTTCCAAGCATACAGCCATCATTTTGAATGTTGTTAACTTTAGGTCTGCTAATAGGATCTATTACCTAACTATGGAAGATTGTGCTATTTTGTATCACTAAATACTGGTGGGATAAAGGGGAAGAACTTAATGGTCCCAAAATGTTTCTGCCCAGTTATCTTTTACTGCATCAAGAATGTCCATATCTGTGTTTGAGAACTCAAGTAGGATTTAGATTCTTGATGCACAGTCTAATCTGTTAGTCATCCTCTCTAAATTGAGGAAACAGTCTTCAGAATAGTATTGGGAATTCCAAAGTCTGTGTGGTGTTGTAAGATTTAGTTAGCCAAGTATAATTTGTCAGGTGTGGCTCACATTTTCATGGAACTTTCTCAAATTATATTTGTCTCAATATATACCACAGGGCACATTTTTAATCCATGCTGGAATAAGATAAAATTATTGGGAAAGTGATAGTATAAAAGTATACTAAATAAAGATAGATAGATAGATAGATGATAGACAGAGGTTCAGAATCTAGAGTTCTGAAGTTGGGATATAACTATGACAAGAAATAATTCTCCACATTCCAAAATTTCAATACTCTCTCTGCCTGAAGCTTGGAAATAGCGATTATCAAACTGTCATCATATTTTAATATATTAGGTAATCACGTTTCTTAAATATGGAGATACAGTGGTCCTTGTTTATAACTTTATAAACAATGCACAAGTGCATAAAATCTAACAAAAGGGCTTTTGTGAAATCAAAACATGGCATATAAAAATGAGAGAGGGAAGTTAAATGTATATTTTGTAATGCGTGAACATTTACCAAGTCTACTTTAAGTCTTCTAGTCAACAATCACAGCAAAAAAAGGCATCTTTTATCTGTTCCTATGGGATTTTTTCAAATCTGTTACCCAGTTTGATTAGTGACTGATAAAATGTTCATTTATTATCATGAGGAGGAAGGGGTTAATTATATATTGCAGGTAATGAATTTCCAGCTCACCTGCAGGATAGTCCAAATTGCAAAAATGGGTATTATTTTTTGCAAGGGTGAAATTCTGCAGAGTTCAGAACTCTTGCCTCACCCTGCTTCCCAGCTGGGAGCTTTAGAAGGTCCTTCAAATGGAAAGCTGTCTTGATTTAGGAAAGATCAAATTGACAAGGGTTGTGTCAGTTTCCTGCAGGAATGAGTAGGGTTGCAACATTTCAGACTGTTTGGTTTTTAGTTTTCCTTTTGTGCTGCATGAAGGAATGTTGTTAACTGCAGCTGGCTGGAAGCAGTGGTGTTACGGAAATGCTCATACAATGAGTTCCAGTTCCTGCAGCTTAAAAGCTTATATTTTAAAGCTTGTCAACCCATCTCCCCTCACTTGGCAGCTTATAAACATAGTTAGAAACATAGTTGGTAGTGAAATTGATGGCATATCATGCCACATTCACCATTTTTAGTGGGATTTTTAATTCAGGAGGATTTTTAACTGGGAAACCAGGCAATTGCATCTCATTGAAATGGTTAGATCTTTTGCAAATAAGAAGCCACACACATGGAAAGTGCTAGCAATTTACTTGATTTCCTATTTGAGTGGGATGCAGGTGAGATTTTTGTTTGTTTTTGTAGCTCCAGTACTGGGTAGAGCACTGATGAAACAATGTTTTTTGCACGCTCCTATTAGACAGTTGGAAAAAATTGCATTGCTAAGGTCACTATGTTCTCAGCATGTTTTCAGCATGCCGAACTTTGTCTCTAGACTACGATTTAGTTATAATTGGATTTACCATACTTGGGCTGCACAAGCTGAATGACTACTAGATGGTGGTAATGCAATAAGAGAATTTTGTGTTATTTTCTAGCCATCTAGTGGCATTTTGGCAACTCAGATATGATAGTCTAGTTAAGAGTCAATGGCCTAGAGCAGCCTTTCTCAACTTTTTGACCCTGGAGGAACCCTTGAAATATTTTTCAGGCTTCAGGGAACCCCTGCACATTTAGTCTCAAATATAGGCCAGAAGTTACAAAATTATTATATTCGTTCCATGTGTAGGCCTGTATATATGCATTAACAATGTTCTTAACTTAAACTGAAAATAAAGAATGAAACTTACTTCTTTAATATGAAGTTGCCTGAATCTGAAATAATTTTTAAAATAAATCGCAATTCCCAAGGAACCCCTAGTGACCTCTAGGGTTCCACGGATCAGCATCGTATGAATAGGGTCAAAAAGAGAGTTGTCAGGCAGTTCTGGTGATGCTGTAAATCATCTAGAAGGAAAGGTTCATGCTGTACAAACCCAGATAGTGTGCTTACTTTATGGTACAATGTGTTGGGTGAATACAGACAATCTGAGCTACTTTAGTAAACCATGATTCAATTAATTATTTGTGGGTAAACAGAACTCCTGGGAAGAAACACTATTGCTTTGAAGATTGAGAAAACATTAAAAAGTAGATAGATGATGATGTGCTAATAACTGAATTACAAAAATATAAGCAGAATGTAGGTAATTACATAACGGAGCTAATTTGCCATTCTTCAGAGAATAATATAAGTGCCTCCTCTTCCTTCTTCAGGGTACACCCTCAGTTGTAGCTAAGTCCAGCTACAAACTCACTTTTTCTTTGTCATAATTTCTGACTGAATACCAAACAAAACTAACCAGTGTTCTCCACACAGGCTTTAGACCCTGGTTCCCCTCCCTGTATCTATGGAGGTGAATTGCCCATTCAGGAAAGATTCACAGTGACTGACACATCAAAATTCTTTTGTCTGATTCCTGACTCCAGACAAGCAAACACTTTAAGCCAGACTTGCAATACAAGGTTTTGCTAATTCAACATGGTGTATAAAGCTTCCATTAATAATTCACACTCCTAAATATATATACATACATACAAAATATGGACTAGCTACTGTCCTTAAGGAAGCCTAACAAAATTATGTTAGATTGCAATAAAATGCACATTTATCTGCCAGTGGGCCTTGTTGAACATAACAGGCCTTCTTTCTACATAAACATGGATATGATTGAGTTCCAGGAGTGAAATCCCTTGGGGGAGGGAGAGATTTGGAATGAAGTGTCTCTGTTGGATTTACTTCTAAGTAAGTATGCATAGAATCACAGCATTTGAGCCTGAAACAAGAACTCGTGCTAGAGAACTATGTGAAAAATTAAAACAACAGAAATATATGTTTAATATAACAACCAAATTTAGAATCCATCACGGTCCAAGGCAGTCTATTCTACTATTAAAGTACTTTTCCTCTTAGAATTTTTGGCTAGTATTTTCTATTAAATCTGTTCTTCTCTAATTTCTAGCTACTCACTCTAGTCCTGCCTTCTGGAACAACAGAGAACTCTGTTTCAGCTTTTATATGCTTCACATATTTGAAGATAACTATCATCGCCACCTAAATTTTCTTTTCTCCAGCTTAAGCAAAGACAGCTGTTTCAACCTAGAACTAGGAGGGTGTGTTCACATGACATATATCCATGATTAACTCCCACCACAAATGGAGTGGAAGAAAGGTTAGTTTCCCCTACCCATTTCCTGTCTGGCTCATCCCTTCAGTCATGCCCATATGTGACTCTCAAAAATAAATGAAAACAGAAATGACACACATATGCCCTACTTTGCCCTACAGCCTTCTATTTCTGGGTCTGAGGTCTGAGGAGAGGGCTAGCTAACTACAGCAACGAGAGCTGGGCTGCAGAAATCTGGATGGCTATGATGCAGCCACAAATCAATGATTTTTGGGGGCCATTGTGGTTGTCTGGAGTTTGACATTGGGAGGCAATTACACCAAGCCTAACCTTGATAGAGTGTTCTGAAGACACTGACTTGCTTGTTGGGCATTCTAGGACTGGTGGCCCCAACAGGAGAAGGCTACATAACATTATGACTTCTTACAATGCATGCTTCATTGGTGTATTAGTGACTGGGTTCACAAAACATACAAAACCAAAATGTGGCTTGTCTGTGGCTCAGCATGTTGTTTTACAAAATCAAGTAGCATGGTTTACACATTGTAATTTACAGCATAATAAACTGAGTTAACCCAGCCAGTATACGTTGTTTAAACGGGCCACAATTTGTGCAAACATAGCCATGACAGACTCCACTGATACTTCGTGGATTTTCAGATTCCTTGAAGTCCAGACTCTCAAAGAAGCAAAGAATTGGTGGCAATTAGTAGCTGTTGTGGCTATTCAGATCTCAACGTTCTGCAGGATTTCAGCCCCTGATCCTTTTGCTCCCCAGAATACGGTTGCGCTATCTTGTCGGATCACTAGGTGTCTTATGGCTGGGGCCCAATGAAGGATTCGGCATTACAACAAGCCTCATCCGAGCTGAGCGCCATCCTCCAGATCGTTGATGGCGTTTTCCTCAACGCTCCCATTTACTCAGGAAGATAAAACCACGGCGGCCCGAGGCTGTCACTTGCAATGGCCGTTTTGCACACGTTTTGCACACGTTTTCCAAAGGGCCCCCTGTTTGTTCCGCTGCCCTTATCGCTCCCACCGCATTCACCTCTCCTTGACCCACCGCCGCTCCTGAGCGCACCGGCCAATCAAGCGCTCGGCTCAGCCGCTTTGGAGAACGCAAACCTCTCGGCGCTGCGAGGGCTCTATTTCTATGGTAACCCGAGACAAGCAAAGAGAGAAGCGGCCGTGAATGAGCAACGCAAGACGGGGAAACTCCGGTGCGAACGTAACATTTTGGAAACCTGCTCTCTGAGTTTGTGCTGAATTGGCATGTTAAAGTTACTAAGGTTAAGAAACTATGGTTTGTCATAAAGATATTGCTCCTCATTCACCAAACCATCTAGTACCCCTGGGTGTTTTTTACCATTCCAACTAACTTTCATAATTTTCCTTTGCATAGTTCAAAATTGCAGCTGAGCACCGTCTTTCTTTTCTAAGAATGTTAATTGGATTATGTGGGGCAAAGAAGTATTTGTTGACTCTGAGGGATGAAGCAATGTCTCGTACCCTGCCAATTTCCATTTTTTAGAAAGTCAAAAGAACCTAATTAAGTGACCTGGGTGGCAGAGAAACTTGTTAAGTACCAAGAGAAGGGTTTTCAGTGTAGGCAACAGCAACTTGTAGCATCACACAAAATCATGTGATGGTATCCAAAACTTGAAAAGGCTGGTAATTCCCGAACTAGTTAGTAATCAACGACGGGAATGAATGGGCAGTTCTCACAACGGAATGGTAACAATGTTCTGTCAAAGGTCTTTATTAGGACTAGTGTTTTTTATCTTGTTCATCCATGAGTTAAGAATGAGCAGCAAGAAGCCAAATTTGCAGAAGAAGTAAAATGGAAAGTTAAAATAATTTTTAGAATGTCAGTGAAGAGCTCCCTAAGCATCCTAGCAAATAGGGCGAATGGGTATTCAAATGGGAAATCTGATTCAATATAAATACATTTAAAGGAAGGTCTACTGTATAGTAGCAAAAATCTTAACAATCACTAGTATTATTTTAATTATTATCTTAACTCTTAGCTACCTGCTTATAATTCTGCCTCTAGGAACTTAATTAACTCCAAATATCAGACACTAACACCTAAACAAAATGTACATCTTGTATAGTTTTAGAATGGGGAGGGAAGAGATTGCAAGTTTACACTGATAATAGAATAGGAACCCTGAAATATATTTTCTTTATGATTAAAAATACAAACTTTCAATAAAATATAACATCTAAGTATAACCTAGTCATTATATGTTAAAACAGTTCCCTGGCAATAAGGAGTCTTTATTTCAGTAAATAGAAGGCTCCCAAACACCTCTGCTATTAATAAAAAGGAGAGATTTTTCATCTAAATTCCAAATATTTCAGTCAGGTCTAAATCTAAACCATAAAAAAAAAAAAACCAAGATCATGACCTCATTTCCAGAATAAAATAATATATGCCACTGTATAAACTAGATGGGCCTTTGGTCTGATTCACCTTGACTCTCATCATTGTCTTGTGTCCTTAAGTTTTGTTTTACCTCTGTGACAAGTTTTGATGATGCAGTAACCATACCTTGAAAATGAATAATCACACCAGCTGGTTCCTCCTTATCTCTCTATGCAGCTGTGCCAAAATCTTCTTGGAAGCTCTCAAATAAATAAATTAAAATTAAAATTAAAAAATCTCCAATGCAAAAGAAGCTTCTGTTTTTCAACCTTATTCTTAAGGTGCTTCAGGGTTCTCTTGGTGGTGCTGTTGAGCTTATTGGGAATTATGCAGTTATTCTCTTACTGTTTTCTGTTGTGTTTCCTCCAGTCACTCCAGAACCTCCTTGGCTGCTCTCTCTTCCTAATCTGAGAAATCCCAATGGGAGGAATCCCCTCTTTATATTTTCCCTTGGTGTTCAGTGGAAATATAGGAAGCCAGGAAGGTTGAGACTGCTGGAGAAAAGATTGAATGAAAGGGAGGACATTGACACGCATCTCTTGGCAGTTAGTGTAAGAACATCATACACTACTTACAAGCATTTCTCTTGAGTGAAAATGCTCTTTTCCTTTGAAAGAAATCTAAAAAAACCCACCCCTTTTCTGAAACTGAATGAGAATTTGTTAACAAAAACAGGAGAAGCTTTCTCTATGATATTAGTTACACTGACTTCTCATTACTTTTGCTCTTGCTAATCAGAGAACATACAGTTTGCTTTTGCTGTGATTCTTTCATTAGTGAGGGGTAGAAAACATGGGAAGAATACATGATAATAAAACAAGCCTTTGGTGGCCATGGGCAAACCAGTTGGGCAATAAGGAGATACAGAATGCTATCTTTTCATCTGAAGATCGTATTCTGTCTTCATCACATGGAGAAAGAAATATTTTGAGCTCTTCTTTATGAACGCATTGTGCTGATCTGAGATCACCACCCTTGCATTTCCCCATGATGCTATGAAACTTCTAGCAATCTTTGCAAGCTGAGCCAACTAATTTAGAAGATTTGCTGTATTTCTTCTATAATTGCAAGGTGAACAGTTCCCCATGGTGAGAACTCTTCCTTTCGTTGCCTCCTGTGATTTCCCTTCCACTCTTGAAGTGAGGGCTCCATCATGCTTTGCCATTGTTCTCTTATTGGAACTTTGCAGCAGTCCCATACAGCAGCCAGTTGACTTTATTTTTATTTTTACTTTTTTTCCCACATCATGAGAAGCCAACCCAGAGCAGGAAGAATATCAGAGACAGATGGAATGCTGGCTGGTTCAGGAAGGTCGGGAAGAAATGAGGACATTTGCAGAGTGGTGCACAAATGCTGCTAATGGTTTAGAGGGACTAAAATGGAAACCATGTGGAAAGGGCCTGAGGAGTCAGTACCATTATTGGAACCTGCAGTAAGGACAGTTGTACAAGTTCCCACAGTGGACTCTCCATGCAAGAATAGTAGGGATTTGTATTGTATCATTCTCAGTAGCACAGTCCCAACATTACTCCAATTCCCAGCATTCTTTGACTAGTGAATAGTTTCACCAGCTCAACACTGATAAAAGCTCTCAGTTGCAAATGCAGGTTTTCCCCAGACTGGATATTCAGGAGGAAAACGCTGGAGGAAAAGGTGGATCTTTTAAAGTTTGGCATTTCATTAGTCACTTTGCATTTCAGGAAACTGTAGCCAACTTTGTAGGTTGCCCAAAAGACTAATAAGTCATACTCATTATCTCGCTCAACTCTCAGGAAGTCTGGCAATATGACAATGTTAAATTAATCAGCCCTTTGTAATGGGGAACATGCTAATGCTAAAACTCATGACTCTTGCCTATAATAATGTCAGCTATTTATAATCATGCCCTACCTGTTGGTCGGCTAAATATATTTGCTGTGGCTTTTTTGATCCTACAGACATGGTGGGTTCTGTTTTTCATTATATTCCATTTTCTTTTCTGCTGTCATTTTATTCTGATTAAGTTGATACCTTTATTGGATTTATGATGAGGTAAATCATAGGCTCAGTAAATAAACACTTATTCATATGAGTGGTGACAAGAGAAAGGTCATTTCCATTTTTTAAGGAGTCATTAGAAAAAATAATATTTTTTGTTTCAAGAAACCAGAACACTTGCAAGGTTTCATTAAATTTTGTGTTGGCATCATGTTTTTGATGTTTCAGGGGACCAGAATTGGCCCAAGAGGACCTGCTGCTTGAGATAGAAGGAGATCCCACAACTTCCACTGCTATTCCTGTTGCATACTTCCTTTCACAATATCTTCCTATGGACATGATGCTTTAGAGCAGTGTTTCTCAACTTCAGAAACTTTAAGATGAGTGGATTTCAATTCTCAGAATTCTCCAGCCATAATGCTGGCTGAGGAATTCTGGGAGTTGATGTCCATACAACTTAAAGTTGCTGTGATTTAGAAACACTGTCTTAGAATAATGCATTGTGGTTGCCTGTGAGGACAGTTACCACATCACCTCACAGTAGATTGCTCTGAAGGCCTTATCAAAATGATCAGAACAATGTATAATGAGCAGTTGCCCAGATCTGCTCAGTAAGTTGTTCCAGAGGGTTGTGTGCCTTCTGTTGGACAGGGAGTGAGTGAGGCTTTGGCCCCAGTTCCTCCCAATTCATTGCCTGTCCTGGTGTGCTGCTCAAAGGATCTTCATACTCCTTAGTGATAGAGCATCTCAAGCTTAAAGTAGAGGCTATGTGAAATTCATAATTTGCAACTGCTTTTGTGTAACTATAGTCATGGTTGGCTAGGTAGGATCACCCAGCTAACCTTAGTTTATCCCAGAAAGATGAGTCTGTCCAGACCTCATGGTTAGTACTTGAATGAGAAAGCACTGGAAAATATCACAATTATAGCATAGATTAGAAAGTTGATGGCAAACATTGTTCCAGAAAGCAATGGCAAACTACATGGACATAAACATGATGTCACCAGGAATTGAGTGTTATCTGAATAAGACTTTTCTTGTACTCTGTGGATATCCAAAGTATGAAGCAATTAATAAATAATAACAAACCTAGGTTTCTGAATCTGAATGTCAATTTAAACATGAGTAACTAAACCACCAGCTGATTAGTTGCCCCTGTTCATGGGAGAAGCCAATAGGAAAATATGCAGACTTAGGTCTATAGTCAGCTTTATATCTTAGTGTAATGAGCAAAGTGGCCCAGTCAGTTCAGCTCTGTTGTCCTCTCCAGAATACAATCGGGACCCTTGTAAAATCTCATCTAGTGAAGCTCTGTTTGGCAGCAGACAGCTTTAGGAAAATTATGATTTTGGCAAGCTACAATTGTTGCTACATGCCTTCTTTGCTTCTCTCTGTGCCTCACCACTGATGAAACATGCTTTCTCTTGATTATGTATACAGGTTCTCTTTCTTTAGGTGTATGAAAGCAGAAAGCTGTCTCCCAGGCTAGAGCAAAGGTGACTTCCACTGTCCTTGGGGGGAGGGGAGAGCGGGGAAGAGTGGCAGTAGGCCAAGAACTGTCTTCCTAACAGAGGAGTAATTTATAAAAAAGATAATTAATTATTTTAATTATGGACAACTCCAGCCAGAATGAGAAGTTTTGGACATTATTGTAATCCTAGCATGAAGAATAGCAATCCGCTTATCTAATATATTAAATATACTGTATGCTGGTTTCATAGTTAATGAAATAAATAGTGCAGTGGCACTTTAAAGACCAATTAGTTTTATTATCATAAAAACTGTTTTTAGTAACTTTGGCTATCACTCATTTTGCAAAATAATGGAAAGCTAATATGATATTTAAAAAATATGGGCTTTAGTGCTATTACTGTAATTATATTAGCTGTCTATCAGGAGGAAAACAGTATTTACAGTATTAAATATTTTACATACTATGACTACTACTGAATGTTTTACTATTATAGCTAAAGAGTAATATTAATGAATTTATACATTAAAGAAATAAAAGAAACATGATACATACAATGGATTACAAAGAACACTTATCACTTTGGTACCTTTTAAAAATAACAACTATCATTTTAAATAATGATACAGTTTTCATTTTCTTTCAAATGGTACCCATCTGTAAATTAGCCTGTACATTTTTATTATATTGACTTTATAAGAAGTTCAGGAAATAGTATTTGAAAAGTAAAACAAAAAATGTATACACCGATACTGATACAGCTACAAGCCAGCTCTCTGCATGAAGACATGTCTTGTTGGGTCTTGTTGACTATTAGATATCAACAGATTGCTATGAGATTCGGGATTAGGCAGAACGGATCTTCTCCAATTCTATGAAGTAAAGATGCGTGTAAATACAGCTATGATAGATGGAAGGAATGCCTCTTAAGATATGACCAAGGGACAGCTGATCTCCATGACTGTGTTTCATTTTTAATTCCCCCCCCCCCCGCCCCACAACACAAGTGATTTGGCCAGATCTTGCCCAGGCATATTCTGAAAATTACGTGACTAGCAAATGACTCATTCTTTTTGATACTTGGCCAAGGAAAGGGAATAGCTGAACCTTCATTGTTTAGCCAGTTTATGCTGGAAGTAGAAAGAGAGAGCAGAGAGTTTTCTCCCTCTAAGAAATCCTAGAAGATTATGAATGTCCTTAATCATCTGAGGAGGAGCACTGTCTGCTGCAATGTAAATTCTCATTTTATGCTCTGTAATATAAACCTAACGTCTTGGAAATATTGGAAACACCCTTAATCTCCAGTGACCTCTTTCTGAGGAAGCTATTAGCTATTCTCAGCATCCTGAAACTTCTTGTCACTTTGAAATGGGATGCTATAAAATGTACAAGAGAAGAAAATATTAATTCATTCAGTTGTAACTTAATTCTTCCAGAAGATTCATGGCAATTTACACACTCAGGAAAAACAGAGTGAGATGACATACCAATAAAAATGTCTATCAGATTAACATGATTTCATACAGGTTAAGTCCTCAATAGATGGTGGTCCAGATTAATATCAGCCTTATCCAATTTGGTACTTTTCCTGTGTGCTGGGACTACAATTCCCAAAATTCCCAGCCAGCAGTCCTAACAGATGGGGGTCAGGGGATGCTTAGCTGGAGAAGGATTAAAATAGATTGTAGATTTTCCACCATTTTTTTCATTGCCTTCTACAGCCTTGGGATTATTTATGCATATCTCTTCCTGGTTATTTTTATATTGTGAGAATGAATTTTCTGGTTTTAAAATAAAGTTGTTCAGCTATAAAATGGAACTTCCACCAATTTTCTTTCCCATTCAAGTCTCAGTGTATTGGTTATATTAATCAAATGAATGGGGAACAATTGCATCACATTTACATCTACAGATACATCAGTATAGTTACAGATCATTTATTGCAACTCAAAGCAACTCTAGGATTGTAAAGAGGGATTGTCGTGCTAGCAATAGGAAGCCAGTATTGCCAGTGCAAATTATGCCACTCAAATAGTTTGGGCTTGCTTTTACTTACTTTGGGTGTCCTTTATGCAAGGAAAATGTGTGAATAGAGTAAAAAGGTATCCATGTAATTTCTGGATTTGTCAACCTAATCTATCCCATGTGGTGGTTGTGCGGAAGCTGCCCTGCCCTGAATCATATCTCTGGTCCATCTAGCCAAACGTTGTTGACTGTCATGATCGCCATTGCGATGGTTGTGACATCGCAACGGCTCTCATGACAATACAAGATTATGGGTCCCTGGCTGATAAGGCAAGGGCAATAAAGAAACACAAAAAAGCAGTAACGAGTCTAAAGAAACAATGTAACGATCGAGGGCAGCAGCCCAGGAAGCAACAAAAGGAAACTGATATGAAATTGATTAACAACCGAACAGGCGAGGTTCAGAAGGGCGCGCCCGGGCTTTCGAGGAATTAGAAGCCTGATTGCCCGGCAATGGATCATTACTGCACAGGAAGGTGATCGAGGGAAGGCCCGGGGCTCAGGGGGCTGGACGACCTCCCACCTGGACGAACGGTTGGGACTCGTGGGGCGCACCTGGGGTAAAGTGGGGTGGAGCGCTGACCGGCGTGGGCTATTTAAATCTCGTTCCGGCGTGCTCCCCTCATTCTCAACTTTCTAAGGGCATGTGTTCTATTCCCAAAAAAAACCAGAACCTAAGTCTACCCTAGCGTCTATGTTTTTATTGGGACTCAGGCAGAGCCTGACATAAAGCTGAGAGTCTCCTAAATTAAACCTCGCCAGTCTCCACCGGAAAATTTTTCTGCGGGAGAGAACACTGGCGATGACAGAACTGGGGACGGCCATGGAGTCAGCGCTTCAGATCGGAGGTGCGAAAGACACAACGCAGGTGGGAGAGATGACCAGACAGCTTCTGGAGTCGGCGCGCCCGAGATGGGACACGGGCTCCCTCCCTGCCCACACCGCACCCCAGTTCCAAACCTGGAGCTCCAGCCCGGAGTGGAGAGCCCCGATGGAAGATGAAATCGGGAGCCAACAACTCTTCACGTGGGACGGCATAACGGGACCCCGGCCGGGGGCATCCTACACCACCTGGAGACTCCACTACCCCCAAACACCCGAGAGGGAAGTTGCAGGACTGCCAATCGGGCAGCAACCGGCAGCACCATGGATGGAAGACCCTATCACACCTGACAGGATCAGAGCCCTGGAGTCCAAAGTACAAGGCCTGGAACACATGCCCCAGTCCATGGCATTGGTGATGAGCGAGCTCACAAAGACTGCTATTGCACAGGGGGTAGGGGGGGATCGTGGCACCCCACCCACCCTATCGACAACCCCGAGAAGAAGGGGCCAAGCACGGGACTCTTTCTCAGGGCCCCGTGGTCCCATTCCAGTGGGGGTCATCCCTAGCCACCCACAGGTGGGGGTCTCGCAAGTTGGGGGGTTCGCCAAAGACTTCCCCGTGAAATTCGACGGAGACCCCACGAACCTGTCGTTTTTCTTGACGAATGCCAGAAACTATATAACCCAGTATGGACATTGCTTTGCAACAGAAGGGCCCAAAATCTCAGCAGTGGCCACAAAACTTAAGGGCAGGGCTGCGGACTGGTATGTCCAGATGTCAGAGTCCAGAGCCCCAGCCCTGGCTACCTTCCACACCTTCCTAGCCGCCCTAAGGTGGTACTTTGAAGACCCCCTGGCAAAGGAAAGGTCCAAGAGCACCCTTAAAGGACTTCGCCAAGGACAGAAAGTGGTGGTGGACTACGCCCTTGAATTTAAAGTCCTAGTGGGGAAAATCGCGGAATGGTCTGAGGCCACCTTGATTGACATGTTCAAGGATGGCCTCAACCATGAGGTGTTGCAATGGGCACTATACAGAGACGATCCAGACTCCCTGCACGAGTGGATCTGTCTTGCCGGGAAGGCTGAGCACGCCCAGCGCACCTTCATGCTAGCGACCGAAAAAGACAGACCTCCTCCCAGCGGGAAAGGGCCAGTTCCACAGTCGGGCTCGACATGGGATGCGGAGCGACAACGTCAGTTTGCCCGCGGGCAATGTGTCAGGTGCGAGAAGACAGGCCACTGGGCAGCTGAATGCCTCAAGACCAGAATGACAGATCGCCCACCCAGGCCAACACAGAAGGCACCGCACAAGCCACCCAACCCTCCCAGATGGCTGACAGGAGCCCTAGCGACACCGGATGAGGAAGAAGATGCCTACCTCGCAGGGGATGTGTTGGACGCCTAGGAGCAGCCGGCGGGAAACGCCTTCCACCTGCCCTAAGCAGCGCCGCTGAGCAGGTGGTGAAGAAGGGGCGCGACACCCCCAGGGTGAGTGGGGATCCTCCCATCCTGGCAGGGGAAATTGAACTGACCTACGGCCCCAAAGCCATCGCGGTCGGAGCTTTGGTGGACTCTGGGTGCTCCAGAAACCTGATCCACCCAGACATTGCCGCCGCATTGAACCTACCCTGCTCTCCCCTCCCAAAGCCGCTGATATTTCAGCAACTCGATGGCTCCACGGCAGGGGGGGGGGACCAGCCACCCAGGGTACAAGGAAGGTCACCCTGAAAATGGGCACCCACAAGGAGACCATAGACTTTGTGGTCACCCCGGTAGGCAAGCCCATAGTGGTGTTGGGGATCCCCTGGCTAACCCGCCACAACCCCTACATTAATTAGAGGACCTGTTCGATAACATTCGAGGACGGGTTCTACCAGGCACCAGCAAGGGGGAAATCCTCCGCTTTGATGGTGGGGAGGGCTGAGATCGTAGACCATCAAGCCCACGCCCCTCCCCCAGAAGAACTGCCGGAGCAATACTCAGACTTCGCCGATGTCTTCGGGGAGGAGGAGGCGGACCAATTACCCCCCCATCGCAAGACGGACTGTGCAATTGAACTGCTCCCAAACGTCCCACTACCCAAGCCCAAAATTTACCCCATGACTCAGAGGGAATTGGCGGCGCTGCGGGACTTTTTGGACAAAAACCTCGCTAGGGGCTTCATCAAACTGGCAAACTCACTGGTTGGAGCACCCATCCTATTTCGGGAGAAGAAGGACGGCACCCTAAGACTATGCACAGATTACCGCAGGTTAAATTCCGCCTCCCTGTCAAACAAATACCCCCTCCCCCTCGTAAAAGACATGCTGGCACACTTGTCAAAGGGAAGGGTGTTTTCCAAACTCAACCTCCGCGAGGCGTATTACCGAATTCGCATCAGGGAGGGGGACGAGTGGAAAACAGTGTTTAACTGTCCCTTGGGCTCCTTTCAGTACAAGCTACTGCCTTTCAGTCTTGCGGGGGCCCCGGGGGTCTTCATGCAACTAATCAACGAGGTGCTGCATGAACATCTGTTCAAAGGAGTCTTAGTTTACCTAGACGATGTCCTAATCTACTCTAAGACTCAGAGGGAACATGAGAGATTGGTGAGACAAGTTCTCACTAAGCTCCGGAAAGCCAAACTCTATGCTAAGCTCTCCAAGTGCGAATTTCACAAGTCGCGCTTGGATTACTTAGGGTACAGAATCTCAGACAAGGGCATAGAAATGGACCCTGCGAAGGTTCAGGCTGTTTTGAGCTGGGAGCGCCCTCGCACCTGGTGCCAGCTTCAAAGTTTCCTTGGGTTCGCAAATTTCTATAGGTCCTTTGCAAAAGGGTTCGCTGAAATTGCCCTGCCCTTGACCCATTTATTGAAGACCAAAGGCGTTGGGGAGACGCGCAAGGTCAAAAACCCAGGGGCCATACTTAATTGGACTCCCGACTGTCAAGCCACTTTCGACAGGCTGAAAGCGCTGTTCACAGCAGAGCCAATCCTGTCCCACCCTGACCCCGAACGGCCTTTTGTGGTACAGGCTGACGCCTCTGACTTTTCAATTGGGGCTATCCTACTGCAAAAGGATTCTGCCGGAATCCTGAAGCCTTGCGCCTATCTCTCCCGGAAATTTTCTGAAACAGAGAGACGCTGGCACGTGTGGGAGAAAGAGGCATTTGCAGTTAAAGCAGCACTGGAGGCTTGGCGTCACCTTTTGGAAGGGGCGACTTGCCCTTTCGAGGTCTGGACAGACCACTGCAACCTAGAGGTGCTCCATACGCCCCGGCGCCTCAGTCCCAAACTGATATGCTGGGCTCAGTTTTTCAGCCGGTTCAAATTCCAGCTGAAGTTCATCCCAGGAAAAAAGAATTTCCTGGCAGATGCACTCTCCCGACTACCCCAGGACGTGGAGCCTATCTCCAACATCATAGGGACTGTGCTTTCTGACTCCCAATTGGGTTTAGCAGCTGTCACCCAGAGCCGCGCTCGGGGACAGCCTTCCCCCCCCTTGCAAACGACTCTGGTGCAGCCCGCCCCGAGCCACAGGCAACCACAGATGCCAGGTGGGTTACGTACAGATTTTATAACAGCATTAAAATCTGACCCCTGGCTCCTCGCCAACCCTAACAAAGTAACTATGGAACAGGACCTCGCCTGGGTGGAGGGAAGGTTATATGTCCCTGACTCACAAAGATTGACTATCCTCAGCAGGTCGCATGATAGCAAACATGCTGGTCACTTTGGGTTCCTAAAATCCCTCCACCTAACTTGACACCAATTTTGGTGGCCCTCGCTGAGGAAGGACGTCAAAACGTATGTGGCATCCTGCCCTGTGTGTGCGATGGCTAAGCGACCGGCCGGTAAACCCCAGGGGCTGTTGCAGTCCGTGGCTGCACCTTCACGCCCTTGGGATGAAATCTCGATGGATTTCATTGTGGATTTACTGCCCAGCCAAAAGAAAATGGTAATCTGGGTAGTCAAAGACTACTTCTCAAAACAAGCCCATTTTATCCCCTGTGCCTCGATCCCGTCAGCACAACAGCTGGCGAAACTCTTCCTGGTAGACGTGTACCGCCTCCATGGATGCCCCTCCCACTTGGTGACCGATAGGGGCACACAATTTACCTCGATGTTTTGGCCGGCTTTTTTGAAACTAATAGGTACCCAGCAAGCCCTGTCAACCTCCTGGCATCCCCAGATGGACGGATCTACAGAGATCCTTAATGCCACACTGGAACAATTCCTCCGCTCCTATATAAATTACCACCAGGACGACTGGGTGGACTTACTCCCGTTTGCAGAGGTCGCGTACAATAACGCGATACATCAAAGCATGGGACAAACCCCCTTTGGGGTGGTGTCAGGTCGGGAATTCGTCCCCATCCCCGAGCTCCCTCAGCCCCTGTCCCCAGCAGTGGCCGCCTGTGACTGGGGTTCCAAACTCGCAGACTCCTGGCCCGTCATCAAGGATGTGCTTAAAGAGGCACAAACCGCATACAAACTGCAGGCAGACAAGCACCGGCGCCAACAACCAACTTTTCGGGTGGGGGACCTGGTTTACCTATCCACCAGATTCCTTAAATCACCACAACCGTCCAAGAAACTAGCCCCCAAATTTATCGGGCCATTCCAGGTGACACAAATAGTGAACCCAGTCACGGTGCACTTGGACCTGCCCCATAATTTAAAGCGGCTGCACCCGGTGTTCCACTGCAGCTTACTCAAGCCGGCAAGTGACTCCTCCCGGTGGCACCCACGCACTCCCCCCCCCCACCAGTTATGATAGACGGACAGCAACATTTTGAGGTCAAGGGGGTACTCGACTCCCGCAAGCTGCGGGGCTCCCTCCAATACCTGGTAAAATGGAAACACTTTCCACACCCGGAGTGGGTCATTGCCCGCGACATCCAGGCTCCTGAGCTAATCCGCGACTTCCATACTGCATACCCCTCCAAACCCTCAGCTTGATCTTTTTTCCAGGGGGGGCAGTATGTCATGATCGCTGTTGCGATGGTTGTGACATCACAACAGCTCACATGACAATACAAGATTATGGGTCCCTGGCTGATAAGGCAAGGGCAATAAAGAAACACAAAAAAGCAGTAACGAGTCTAAAGAAACAATGTAACGACCGAGGGCAGCAGCCCAGGAAGCAACAAAAGGAAACTGATATGAAATTGATTAACAACTGAACAGGCGAGTTTCAGAAGGGCACGCCCAGGCTTTTGAGGAATTAGAAGCCTGATTGCCCGGCAATGGATCATTACCGCACAGGAAGGCGATCGAGGCGATGCCCGGGGCTCAGGGGGCTGGACGACCTCCCACCTGGATGAACGGTTGGGACTCGTGGGGCGCACCTGGGGTAAAGTGGGGTGGAGCGCTGACCGGCGTGGGCTATTTAAATCCTGTTCCGGCGTGCTCCCCTCACTCTCAGCTTTCTAAGGGCATGCATTCTATTCCCAAATAAAACCAGAACCTAAGTCTACCCTAGCGTCTGTGTTTTTATTGGGTCTCAGGCAGAGCCTATGTCATGTGCGCCGTTTCAATGTATTTGATGCATCGTAACGTTTCGCATGTCATTAATTGGATGCGTGTTGCATTGGTCTAGGGAGGATGGGAACGATTATGTTTTGGCTTTGCGTTGGAATGTGTTTGTGTTATCTACTGCGCTCAAGGTTACTTTCCCAGGCTGGCAACTCTGACGATTGCTAGCACCTGTGCCGGGCGGGGCTGTTACGAGGGAGGCGGGATACGTTTGAAGCAAGGGTTTAAGTTTGTATTTGGCGCGCTTTTGCTCATTCTCAGCTTTCTCTGTATTTGCTTCTAGTACTCTAATAAATCAGATTTCATTTAGCATCCTCTTGTGAGTCTGAGTATTTGGGGCTAGGGCAATCATTACAGCCTGACATTGACTCTGGCTGTCAACAGCTGTCCAGAGATTCTTCTTTTCCCCAGCACACCTAGAGATTCCAAGAAGTACACCTGGGACCTCTTGCATGCAGAACGTCTTCCAGCATGTATTCTTGGCCCTTTTATCTCTCCTTCCTTGAGCATCTGGAAGGAAAGGCAGCAGTGTAAGCTAATATATTCCTAGTTAACACATAACACCAAACCATATCTTTGGCTTCATGTGATGAGCAACTCCAACCACTGTGGTCCACCAGATTCTCTCTTGGAATGAGTCACACAGCTGGTAAATCAACATCAATAGGCTACACTGTAGTCCAGCAATATATATGAACCTTCATTTCTGTTCAAAGAAAGTATTGTGTCTATATAATAAATACATTGACTAGAGTCCCTTGTTCTACCAGTATGCTATATTAGCTGCCCTTTGTTATCTACATCTTCCCAACATTTCTTGCCAGAAATGTTAGAATATAAATCCAATAAACAAATATCATATTAAACATGTAAATTTTTTTCTGGGGCCAAGATTCACTGTATTTTATTTCAATTTTATATAAAGCATTAAGGAATTGTTCTAGCTAGGCTGTGCACTCTTGCTATGGATCATGGCTTAATCCATTGGGAAGGATCTTAGGTGAAATCATCCCAGACTGATCCACATTTCTTGCTTCCCCAGGCATGAGGATGGGCCACCTATTGTTTTGGGAGGGCAAGAACCGATGAGGTCATCCTCACCCTGCCCGTAGGCTGCTAGGTAAATAACCTCCACCAAAGTTTTCTGACTCTGCATCAAAAGGAGCGTTTTTCCTTTTGCTGGGGCAAGCTCCCATCTCTTGGTGTGTGCTCTGGTGGATATGACATTTCATACCGGGCTGCCTGTTATGAAAGGCTGGCCCTTTGGGTGGTTTCTTTGTTCTGTTTTTCACAAATTCAGTAATGCTGAATCTGGTTGTTATCCCCCCCCCCCCGCTTTCTTTTGACTGAGTGAAATTGACAACAGTTCTGCCAAGTTTCCCCTTGTAGCCCAAGTGACTGGAATACTTGTAAAAAGGTCCTAATTTTTTTTTTCACCAGTCCTCAAACGACACACCCACAGAAGGGAAGGCAACTGGCACTTGCTTTCCTGGCATGGTGGGAAGGGAAAAGAAACGGGAATCCACTAAATGGAGGCCATGTTAATTGTAGTTTGGACAGAACCCCTGGCCATCACTATGGCCAAAGTGGAGGAAAGGGTTGAAATCCAGAAAAAGGTTTCTTAAGTCAGCTTCATTTCCAGCTGGGTGATGCATGACAGGCAATCCCCTGAAGGCTGCATTGAAGAAAAGCCATATAAAGCATAATCTCACAGGCCAGGATACTTGCTCTGAATATATTGAGCAATTTTAAATTATTGCAAATTTCACACTGAGTCAGAGGATCTGAAATACAAAACTCTATATGGCTTATTTTGGAAGGGGCTGAATCAGGGATCCTCAGTCTTTTCAGACCCAAAATCAGCTTTAATCCTCAACCTACTACACTGAAAATAAGTTTTATTTATACTAGATTTTTCCCCATTTTCCTTTTCTACCCTTCAACCATTTATTTTCTTCCACTTTGTTTCCTCTATCATTCCATTTTTGTCTTTTAAAATAAAGATAATGGTGTTTGCATAACTGGTGAAGCCCACTTCACTTGGCTTCTCTACCAATATCATACCCTGATTTCCTGGTTGCAAATAATATCCTGGAGGCATACATTTTGGAGTGTATGAAGATGCAGGGGATTCCAGAGAAGCTATTTATTGTACATCAGTTTGCCTTACTCACAAAAATTTATGAATAGCTCAGATGACATTGTCCTCCATTTGCAACCATCCCATATTTCCCACCACATCTATTACTTTTTTTTCAAGAAAAATAGTCTATCAGGGAATTAAAAACAGAATAACTTCACAATACTGATTAACTGGTAAGACCAAATGCCAGCCATGTGGAACATTTTGACTAAGGGTTGCAATACATTGATTTGTACAACAGCACAGCTTGCTCCATATATCACTTGATTGCCACAATTCCCTAAGAAACAACAGGTTAAGGAATCTGATGTCAGAATTTGCATATCAAGATTGTTCTCAACCCATTTCTATGTCTGGTTGGTGGCAATCTCTTTCCTATTGCCAGGATTAAGTTGGTTCATGAAAATCTGCATGATGTTCCTTGGGGGAGTTACCATAACCCAATACGTAAAGTTTTATAAAATAATATATGTTATTTGCTATTAGGACAGATCTTTTTTTTTCTGAATTAGCATATCAGCCTTTTTCAGAAATCAAGGGTATCTTCTGCTCATCAAGCTGTATAAACTTTTAAACCTGAAAAAAAATCATTAATCCTACTTGAGCTAAACTCACATAATCATGTAAATGAATTGTTAGAAACTGAATTTTGACTGATACTGCCCAAATTCAATTTGGAGAAATTAATTGCTTAATTAATTGCTAATCTTAGTGTAACACTGATTTTGCCTAATGTATGCCATATTTTAGTACCTTTTTCACTTTATGAGTTTATGCTAACTCCAGCCCACACTTGCATTTGGGAAATCCCCATTTTTTTACAATTCAGAATGAACAATTCATTTTGTTCTTATTGCTGCTTTCGCTCTGAGGGAGGGTTTGGTGTCAGCATTAGATAATTATATACAAAACTAAGGGGATTGGGGAGCCAACTGTTGCCATTGTTTCTTGATAAAATTAAACCAAGTTCATTTAGGACATATATCCAATATGTACTTATTCTGTGATACTTTGGGATACTTCTACGCATGAATCTGCTTCTGAGCTTCTGCACTGCAGCCCTGTTGTACGTTCTCCTATTTAAAAAGACCTAATATCTGTAATTGTATTTATGATTATACATACACTGAAGTTATGGAATGCATTATCAGTAGGAATCATATGATATCAGTTTACATTGTTTTGAAGGGTGGTAAAGAAACACCTATTTGATCAGAAGTTGTTGTGTTTAATTGCCCAAGCTGGCTGATGTAATGTTATAGGAATTTTTGATTGGCTATTGGCAGATTTTTCTTGTTTCATCATTGCAGTTTTTAATGAAATTTTAATTGCTTTAAATGTTTTGTTTGCTATTACTTTAAGCTACACTGAGTGATTTGTTTCCAGAAAAGCATGGGAGGGGAAAACAATCAAATAAAATACAATGATAAAGAGTACCCTGAACAGGTCTTCATCTACCCAAAGAAATGATAAACGCATACAAATTAAGCACAAATTCTTGCTTAATTTGACTCTTCTGTTCCTGAGAATGAACTCTTAGTCGGCCTGCTCACTGGTGGATGAGTCATTCCTCACCCTTGAATCTTTTCTATGGACTTGAAATACCTTTCTCTGACTTATTGCTCTAGCAAGACATTTGCATGACTGGTTTGATCTGTAAATTCTCATAAATGATTACTGAACATGGGTGGTACTTACCTGAAGACATGTATCTAATCATATGGAAGTCTGTCTATTTTGTGTGATATTAAAATAGGTTGTTTGGAAGACATAAAATACCTGGTAAGTACTCTATGGAATGCGTGGCTAGGAAGTTCAGAAGCAATTAAGGTCTGGGACAGTTTATCAGATACATGATTTCACAAAATAACTAGAGAGACATGACCTGATCATTAATTTTGAATATTTAAATGGAAACATCTGTTTGTTTATTTATTCATTCTTATTAGCTTTCACATTCAAAGACAACCTTCAAACATATTCAAGATCTGAAGATCTTATGGTTATTGTGTGAAATTCAGTAGGTTTCTTACTTATTATAATCTATTTTATTGAAGTTACCCTGTTTTTTTCCTTTCTCTCTCTCTCTTTCTCTGTACATCACCATTATTTCTGATCCTGCAATAGACATGGTTAATAGCTTCAATTATGAAGATAATTTGAATGGGTAAGGTGGTGCTCTCAATTTACTCAGTCTATGGTATTCATGCGTAAAAACTAGTTTCAACATCCTTCTCCTCAGCAGTATGTGGAGCAATGCTGGATATCATGGCTGACCTACTTAGGGAATGAGTTCCAGATGTCCCTGGACTCTCAAAGAAATCATCTATTTCCTTGAGTTGCTTTTGATTTTTATTTCACAAAGAACATCCAGGCATCAGTTTTTTGATGTAATCTGGATGACAAAGGATGGCATGCTAAACTGACAACACTTCAGGCACTTGGTGAGCTTGTCCTGACCTGCAAACAGTATGACTTGGGCCAGGATGGACTTCTGTCTATGAAACATAACATCCTGATGGCATTTCAGCTTGGGGGCTTCAGTATCCTATACTTTGGGTCCAAACTGCATCCACTGTTTATTTCTTATTTTTATAGCTACTGTTACCAAATGAAGAAAGAGAGAGGGTTATGAGAGCCTATATGGGGGACTGAGAGAGCAATCGGCATCAATTTCATTCTCTCTGAAATATGCCAGACCTTGATATTGCTCCCTTCACAAGGACTCAACCTTTAGTCACCTTCAGGGCAAGGATAGGAAAACTACTTTTCAGGGAAACTACTTTTCAGGACCAAGTCAGAAGAGAAAAGATGGTTACAAAGTAGAATTCTTTCCTGTATCCCTGGAGAAGATGCTGATGCTAGGGAGAGTGGAAGGCAAAAGGAAGAGGGGCCGACCAAGGGCAAGATGGATGGATGATATTCTAGAGGTGACGGACTCGTCCCTGGGGGAGCTGGGGGTGTTGACGACCGACAGGAAGCTCTGGCGTGGGCTGGTCCATGAAGTCACGAAGAGTCGGAAGCGACTAAACGAATAAACAACAAACAAAAAAAGAAAACAAAACAAAAGGGAAACCTCTCATGTGTCAATGGCTAACTCAGGGACCCCTTCTTTTCTCAAAAAGCTTGTAAAAAGCTTCGGCTGAGACTTCTTGGCTGCATATTTCACATAGAAATGAAATACAAGTAGTCCTCCTTAACAATCACAATTGGGACCAGAATTTCAGTTGCTAAGAGAATCTGACCTGATTTTATGACCTTTTTTTTGGCAGTCATTAAGTGAATCACTGTAGGTGTTAAGGGAGCCATGTGGTCATTAAGTGAATTGTGTGGTTCCGCATTGATTTTGCTTGCCAAAAGGTCGAAAATGGTGATCATGTGACCATGTGGTGCTGCAACAGTCATAAATAAACAGTCATAAAACAGTCCTTTTGGGAGATGGGCAGTGATAAATTTGATAGATAGATAGATAGATAGATAGATAGATAGATAGATAGATAGATAGATAGATAGATAAATGCGAACCAGTTGTCAAGTGTCTAAATTGTGATCATGTTACCACAGTAACACTGTGATGGTCGTAAGTGTGAGGACCAGTTGTAAGTCCATTTTTTCAGCACTGTTGTAAATCTGAACCATCCCTAAATGAATGGTTGTTAAGCAAGGACTACCTGTATATCACCAGACTCAGGGCTTTTCTGCAGTGCTGCTGGATTCCCTTGTATTTCTGGAATTGGACCCATTCCTCTCCTTTGGCCTTGGTGAAGGCCTGATGTTCTTTCCGCACTGCATTCACCATGGCCTGATTGGCAGAGTCCCATTATTCTTACCAGTCCTGCCCCCATATTCTCTTTTTCCTTGTCACTCAGGCTTAGAAGAAGAAAGTGGCAGAACTGTTGCCAATGTCAACTGTTTTTTAAAAAACAAGAACAAAGGCAGGTCCATTAGTTCCTGGTTCCACTATTCATTCATGAACTTGTAAAAACAAAGTCAAGTCTATCTTTTCATTGTTTCATAAGAAAACTTGTAAACAAACAAACAAACAAAGTCTCAGGTTTGTCCTGTTCTACTGGAAAATTTCTAGGAAAAAATGGTGGTGAAAGAGAAGGGGCATCCTTGCCTCAGCACACAGCAATCACTTGGAGTGTTTGCGTATCATGAATGAAGCATGACAAGTGAAACAGGCAGCACTACTTGAAGCAGCTCAAGTCAGAAAATACTACTTTTGAGGCTGATCAGAAAGAAATGGATAGAGGTTGCTTTCCCAGTGGGCTGGGGGCAGATAGAGCATGGCGTAGTGCATACCTGCCATGACAACAGACAGACTAGGAACTAGCAGCATTTGCATTTTCAGAGATGAAGCAGAAGCAGCCATTTTCTTTGTTCCTGAATGCTAAGTGTAATCTGTTAATATCTAATGCATTCAGTCTACAATCTCCATCCTGAGACTGACTTTGAACTGCAGGTTTGCTGAAATATCTAGTCTAAATTTTGGATCTTTTGCTTTTCCCTCATTTTCTGTTTTGTAATGTTTTGCCTGATGAAGAGTTCTGGAGAACTAAAAGCTTGGCTATTCCTTTGTGTCATTTACATTAATCCTAGTAAAGCTATTATCCAACAGTAGATGTCTGTCTGTCTGTCTGTCTGTCCGTCCGTCTGTCCGTCCGTCCGTCTATCCATCCATCCATCTCATCTACTGCAGGGTTCCCCAAAATGGTCAATATCTACCTACAAAAGTCAATGGGACTATCCATTGTTGTTGTTGTTATTTGTTAGTTAAAGTAGTATTTATTAAATTATTTACAAATAATAAATGTTTGGGGGTTGATGAACAATCTGAAACTTAATGAAGGGGTCAATTTGCTGATGAATTTGGGAACCCCTAAGCTACAGAATCCATCCATCCACCCACCCACCCATCCACCCATCCATCCACCCATCCATGGATACATATGACTATGATTATTTGCTTGTCATAAGGCAATGACATACCTCTAGATTACATTTCCTGGCTTCTTTCACTATTGACTGTACTGACTGGAATTCTGGGAGTTGGAGTTCAGTAACATCTGGAAAGACCTGGGCATATCATTAAACAGCACTGCAAGGTACTGTATTGTTCCGATCATTCCTGGAGAGGATAGTCCAGAAAATGTTGGTAGGAGTATTTGCAGCTTAAAATCTTGGTCTGTTTCTGAAACTCATCTAGTTGTTTTACCAAGGGAAGGGAGGTTGATGAAGGCAACAGAAGGGCCCTTTCCTTTGCCTGTTTTTAAGTGGAAGTCTAAGATGGCTTTGAGCATCCAGTAAGATTTTTATCTTTGCTTCATATGCTTTTGTTTATTTGTTTGTTTGTGTATTTATTATATTTTTATTACCGCCCATCTCCCCCACTCGGGGGACCCTGGGTGGTTCACAATAAAACAGTATAAAATTCAGTAAAATCAGAATAATATCAATAAATATACATATAAAATATAATAAAATCCAAGTGATGGCAGATCTAATTCCATCCAAAGGGGACAAGACCGGTTCCGGCAGGACTAGGGAACCAACCAACCCCAAGAGTGGCTCTTCCTCTCCCCACTCCAGGCCTGGCGGCAAAACCAGGTTTTCAGCCATTTCCTGAAGTCCGGAAGAGAGGAGGCTAACTGCACTTCTGGGGGAAGGATGTTCCAAAGGGTGGGAGCTGCTGCAGAGGAGGCCCACCTCCTGGACACTGCCAAATTGAATTCTCTTGCATACTGGGTCCGCAGCATGCCCTCTCTGCATGACTGGGTGGGATGGGTTGATGTACTGGGGATAAGACAGTCCCTCAGGTAACCTGGCCCCATGCCATGTAGGGCTTTAAAGGTCATAACCAACACCTTGAATTGGACCCAGAAGCAGACTGGCACCCAATGCAAGGGAGTAATATGTGCTGATCTTGAAGCACCTAAAACTGCCCGCGCGGCTGCATTCTGAACCAGCTGTAGCTTCTGGATACTCTTCAAGGGTAGCCCCATGTAGAGTGCATTAGAGTAGTCTATATGGGAGATGACCAGGGTGTGAGTGACTGTTCAAAGGGCCTCTCGCTCCAGGAAGGGGTGTAACTGGTGCACAACACGAAGTTGCACAAAGGCCCTTCTGGCCACGACTGCCACTTGCTCTTTGAGCAGGAGTCGTGAGTCCAAGAGGACCCCCAAGTTACGCACCAAGTCTGTCTGGGGCAGTGCAACTGCATCCAGAACCAAAGATGGCAAATTCCTAGGAGCCAAGGGGCCGTTAACCCACAGCCACTCCATCTTGCCCAGTGGTTTCATGTAGATGTTAAAAAGGAGAGGGGAGAGTACCGATCCCTGTGGCACCTCACAAATAAGAGGCCATGGGGTCGATCTCTCCTCCCCTATTAACACTGACTGGGATTCGACTGGGATTCAACTGGGATTTATGATTCTGCTTCAGTTCTCTTGTTCTACAATTCACTGTTGGGATTATATTTAATATTGGTGTGTGGATAGCTGTGCAAATGTGTACAAAAGCTGGTCTGGATATGCTTTCTTATAGAAAAATGGAATATATATATTTTTAAAAATCAATACTGTACTAATCTGACAACTTTTTTATGAAGCTTACCTAAAATAGACCCTTCACAGTTCTGCTCTCTATACATTCTCTGTTGACATAATCTGGGTAGAAATGTGACCCAAGACTGCATACCTACTGCCATACAGAGACTTTCGTATCCATTTTTTACATCTAAGTAATCTAAGAAAACAAGGTAGTTGAGTTGATTGCTTGGCAAGTTTTGCCTCTCATCCAGGAATCCAACATGAATTCCACAGGGCACATTTACAACCCAAAGAACATGTAAAAGCCTCTTAAGGAATCCCACTAACATGAGTGAATTCACTAAATGAATTCCCACCAACTTGAATGGATGCAAAGAGCATGCTAAGGGAAATTTGAAGCACCACTCACAAACTCAAGACAAGACAGCTGCAACAAGACAACATAGCCTTAGAGCTACATCAAAACAAGCTGCATTTACATCCTCTTGACTTTTTGTTCTTTTAGTTTTATGTTCAAAAAGAGCAAAAAAAAAGTGATGAGAGTGACCAGTGAAACAAATCCTATAAATACTTACCTCTGAGAATTCCCATGAAGCACAGCATAATGCTTCAGGGCAGGATTTTGAGGCAGAAATCTAAGGCCTTGCTTGGGAGAAGGCTTTCAAATGCAAGCTTAACTTATTGAGAAGGGAAGTGATGTGCACAACTTTGTAAGTAGAGGGTGCTTGTGGATGCTTAGAAGGATTGCCCCTGAAACAAAGTGTGATCAGACAATGTAGAAGGCCTTGAAGCAGCCGTACTGAGCCTTCGAGAGGATACAGCACTTCAGTGCTTCAAACAGAGAGTTTGGACAGGGGCTTGGTGGCTTACAAAACATCCCTCAAATGCACTGTGCAGCACTACAAAATACCCACAAATTAGCAACTCATCAAATTTATTTTGTATTTATTTTATTTTATTCCAGTTGGATGCCACCTGACTCCAACCAACACTTTTTTGATGAATAAACAAATCCCAAAGATAGTCAAGTGTGGAAAACTACAGGTTAAGTGTAGATATCCAAAGTGCGGAAAATCCAGAGTGTGGAAAACTGCAAATTATACCAGACACAGAATTTTATTCTGTGTGAGTTGCTGGGTTTCTGCTACTCATGTTTAATTATCCAAGGTGGAAAAGACAAATGTTTTGCATGCATATAAAGGTTTGATTTTTATTAGGGCTATGCATGCTTCAAGAATGATTCCAAATAGTTGCTTTAGAATGTGTGTGAGTGCAATTTACTTCTTTCACATTTCTTTAAAGCAGACATATCTTTTTTCAGGTTTCTGTGTAAGACTAAAAAAAAAAAACAATGTGTCTTGCTTTAATGAGTTGACTTAAAAAGGCAGCCTCATCTTCAGGCTTTCAGAGAGGTCTGGAAAAAGACACAATTGCTTTAAAGAGGTATTGCACTTAGGCTCCTATATATTCCAAATGCCCTCTTTTGAATAATTTTCAATTATGTATGGTCCTACTTTTTTTGACATATAGAAAACAGAGTATTTTAAGGATGTATGAAAGGATAATAAAGCCTATAAAAAGATTCATATTTCTGGATTGTATTTAGTAGCCATGGACTTTTCATAGAAGAAATATCCAAATGAGCCAGTGGAATAGTCCCATGTAAGAGACTATAAATATTAATTTACTACAGTTTAATATTACCTTCCTCAAAAGTGATCAAGATAGTACTGTATATAGATTTATTAACTCTTCTTGGTTCCCTCATTTAATTTTTTGCAATACATATTTTGAAATCACAGGATTTTTTCATTGTATGTATGTGTTTTGTAATATATGTGTTTGTTTTGGACACCCATGACATTCATATACACTATGGTAATCCAAACATATTTGTAATGTTACATAGCTTTCTTCCAGTGCATTTTTAATGCATTCTTAGGACTAGTTTTTAAAAGACTATTGGCTCGTTTAGTTTAGGATACTGAATGATAAGGCTTTAATTTAGTACAGTATATCTTATGATATGTGACATATCATATACAGTATATATTTGTGTGTGTGTGTGTGTTTGAGAGAGAGAGAGAGAGAGAGAGTGCTTGCAAATTTGCTTTTCTTTTTTTTTCTGAAGCTTCTGAGACTTTCCCCTTTTTTTCTTTGATGCAAGACTGGAGACTAAGACTGTTTATCATGAGATTTCTTGAAGATCACATCCACAGAACAAGCTAAAGCCACATCAAGAGGATCTTTACACACTTCCACATTGCCACCATTTCTGGTCCCTAGTCTAACCAAAGGAATTTGAAATTGAACTGTGATTTCCTTTACTCCTATAGAAGCAGAAGCACCGCAAACAGTGCTATGGCAGCTGAATCTCTGTCTGGGGAAAGAAAGGAGTCAGGAGGCCCAATGGGATAAGGGACTGCTTGCAAGTTGCTGTTAAAAGAAAAGGCTAGACTGGCTGATCTTTTAGATACACTGACCTAGTTCACAGAGTACATTGACAATAAGTCAACTCATCTGCTTGATTGGAACTGATTTTGAATTGGTATAAAGTCCGTATGGGTACGTGCATTTCTTTTCCTCCACTTACAGTTGATGAAGATTCAGATTTCACTGAAGTAGAAGTATCCATCATTCCTGTGTCATCTTCTTCGCCGGAAGGATCTTGCAGTGACCTAGACACTTCTGGAATGGACAGTGGGACAGAAATTACTAGACAAAAATGTAAGTAAAAGTCTAATTGCCAGCAGTGGCTTCTGATCCCTAACTTTGTTTTGAGAGCAATGCTGGACATGTATCAAGTTAAAGATGGGAAGTGGTGTATGTACTGTATCATATAGGTATATCTTTAAGAAAGCCTGCAGATTTTGGCTTTTTTGTTCCCTACTAAGGGCTGAATAGATTTGTGTTCTGTTTTCTTTTGTTAGAGGCAGTGTATGAGAGTCCTCAGAGGTTGGATTGTCTTCATGTGCTGCTTTGATTAATTACTTAAATAAATGACTAAATAATAGAACCTGTTAGGAAGCCTCTGGGCCTGAAGCATGGGGGGTAGACTGCAACCAGTCCAGGCAAGCCCATTCCTGTATTTACCAAGTTCAAGGGCTTAGCTGAATATATTAAATTATTCCTACATGTGGATCAAAAAGGGGATGGGGTTGCTTGCCTGTGGAGGTGGTTTAATTGGAATACAAAAGATAGTCAGAACATTGAGAGGGCTGGGATTGTATACAACCAGAGAATGAAGAAAAATGCATGATACAATTATTATGAGAATCAGCTTTTGAGCTGATGTGGAATGCGTTCTATTCCACGTGGCTGCACAGAATAAGATTAAGTTTTGGTTAAACCAAATCTTCCAAAGACCACTAAACCCCTACCCCCAGCATTCCTCACCCTTCGTCATGCTGGCTGAAACTGCTGGGAATGGAAGGCTGGAAATATCTGGAAGGCTGTGTGACCTCCTGTCCTTAGCAACCCTTTGCATCCTGAGATTATTTTCCTCCAGACTGATCATTATAAGCATTATATGTCTTTATGAATAACACATTTTAATTTTCCTTTTCCCTCCCCAGCTCTTTTTCCTTAAAGGATTATGCAGCCTGCCATACATGGGGAATATTCTACCTCTGCAACTTGATACTTCCCACTTGTTGCATATCTCTGGCTGCAAAAGAGCTGAAATGCACTGTCAGTTCTCAAATACTCTGGTTGCTAGGAATGTGCATTTTTCTGGTATCTTTGGGCTTCAGTTTTATAACTGGATAGACTCCTGCCATGCCCCTGCTTGTAGCTCATGTTTCTTTCAGCCAAGCCCAGAGATAATGAATAATATAAGGCTAAGTCAGCCAGCATACAACACTTCCAAGCAAAAGATTTATACCAAACATTGTAGTGGGGCAAAATATGTCACTTGTAGCAATAATAGACCACTAGGAGGCAAGGAAGCCATAGTACCAAATCCAGTTTATCCATTGCGCTTGCAGCAGAAATGCACACAAAGACACAAGGAAAAATCCAAAGACCCTAAGCCTGGGGCCCTCAAAACTTGAAAATTTCTATTTAAACAATTGTTTCTCTTTTTGCTGTTTATGAAATCATAGACAGCAGGGAGCCAAGGGAAGCATTAAACTCAGTAACCGTCATGCCTGAGGAAGGCGAATGAATGCTGATTGGCTGATGTTATCAGGTAAATTAGGCTGACGTATTCTGCACATAGCTATTGGCTAATTTGGCAGACGTACAGGTATATGGGCAACAGCAGGGTAAAAGCACCTGCAGTGTGCAGTAGGCAAGGGCAATGGGGATAAAAGGTACAATAGACACCCTGTTTTAAGGTTCATTGGGTGCAAGCAGATGGCCTCATTAATAAGTGATCCTCCAATCCTTGAATTCAGCAGAAAAGTACGCTGATGTCAGGAACTTGTCCAGTGAGTGTGGCTGTTTTTACCATTTTAAGGAAAGTGGTTGGTTGACTCCCCTGGCTTCATCTCCATTCCCACTGAGTGTTGCCTGAAACCTTTCACTGTCCTGGTAGTGCTGCATCAGAAAAACGTAGCCAGGTCCCTGGGATCAAGATTTTAGTCACCTTTCAAGTTGTCCAAGTAACAGGTCACAGGTGTGGAGGTGATAGGCACCAGCAGAATCTACACTTTCTTCACCCCCTTTATACATGTGTGTGATGTCACAATGTAAGTGCAAAGAGGGAGGAGATTGCATCATACTGGCATGATGTTACTTCTGTCCTAACCCCCCTTTGACAGCTGGGTTATTTTGAACATGAGTCTAACATTTTTTTCAAAAGACTATTAAACCTGTATCCAAGAATAACCTGTTAGCAGATTGCTAGGAAAGCCTTTGGCCCAGGAGAGATCAGAAAAGTCACACACCAGGCATTTCTATAAAAATAATTTTTATTTACAGAAAGCAAACATATTTAAAAGCTTCTGCATTCTTACAGGCTCTCAGTGAGAGCTGCTTAACTCTACATGCCTACACAGAAGGGAAACTGAAACTAAAACAAGTCCAGGCAAGTTCTTCTCCCCAGGTGCAAAAATTAACATCCGAAAAGAGGACAATTAAATTCAACCTCTTCACCCACTTTATAAACCTCCAGGGAGGGACTTTTTTTTTTTTTTTGTAATCTATGTATTATACTTAGTCAATAAGCATTCTAGTTTAAATATTTTTTTTAAAGAACTGTCTTTATTTCACTATTCCTTTTGAGTGACTGATGATTGTGTGATTTAGCCCAAATGGGAACTATTTGTAAATTGACTTTGACACTAACTGATATTATGGTTGGCCCAATGTGAGTCAGACGTAGTACCATACACTGATACATAAGTTAGTCAAGAATCTAATCCATAGAGTCAAAACAAATATGGCCAACTTTGATCACTAAATTTATATTGGCACACTACATTAATGCAAGTTGGATTCTTATTTTAAATATCTGTGTGATCTTTATTTTACAATATTTGTATGCAGAGCAAACAAAAAAAAAACGAATAGAGTTCCTTATGAACTGCATGGGTTCCATTCCTGAAAATCCTTGCAATTTTTATGGGAAAAATGGGGCTAGATGAACTAAGTCATGAACTAAGTTATGATTCAACTTGTTAAAATCCCTCAAGCTATTTTAAACCTATAAAAAAGCTTATGGTGTACAGTACTATATATTCTATAATAAAGCTATACTTCTATAAATGAAATCAAAAGCTAGTTTTAAGATTTTTTAGTGCCATCGTGAGCACTGAACATGTTCATGTTGTAAAACTGCACAACGTAACATTGTTATTAGGTAGATGAGAAAGAATGTTTAAATCAAGTTTCTTTGTCTTATGATGACCAGTGGATTCAACAAAAATTTTTACCTCTTCTAGTGCACTTAACAAGAAAGATTAACATTCTCCCGTGAACTTAATTTGCTAGCCATAAACTTGCTAGTCTTGCTGTTTCCTGTAGATACATATTATTTCTTATCTCTTTTCATAATTGTTTTTGTATTGATTAGCATTTTCATCTGGTACTGATCTCCCATCAAAATGTATTTGTTTATTTTTTTAAAAAATTATTTGATTTGATGCTGCCTGACTCCAAATAACTCTGAGTGGCTCATAAAACACCAAACAGACAACAAAACCAGATGTGGACAAAGAAAAAGGAAGAAGAGCAAGATGGTGAACCTGGCAAACTCCACCAACAACTTTCCTCCAGCAAAGGGGGTACCAACCTCCCTAGCTGGAGGCCAGAAGAACAGCCAGGTCTTCATGGCCTTTCAGAAGACCAACAGGGTGGCAGCCATCTGATCTCAGGGGAAACCTCGTTCCAGAGGGCAGATGCTGTGACTGAGAAGGCCTGCTTCCTGGGTTCTGTTAGATGATATTGTTTAGTTGAAGGAATCTGGAGTGTACCAATCCGGTCAGCTTAAATCTGCCGGGCAGATAGGAGGTCCATTTTCTCTATTTCAGGAGAAATAGTAATAATAGACCATATGCAAGGTCTTAAGCAACATTGCTGTTTCACTTTTTTACACTTGTTATAGCTTCCTCATTTTTCTTAATGGTACAAATTGTACATTTGTTTGCTAGAAACAGTCGACCAAGAGCAATATTGCTCAGTCCTTCACACAACTACCCAGTAATTTAATTCTTTCTTCCAAAGTTATCACTTGCTCTATGACTGTCTTTCTGATCTTTTTCATGAGCTACCACATCTTGGCTACAAAGATTTTTCTTTCTTTCTTATGGAAGGGGGCAGAACAGCTAGTGGCAGAAGCAAGACAAATGACAAAAGTAAAATATGTGCAAGCAGGATAGAATCAAACCAAGGTGGACTGTGAAATTTGGCTCAGTGAACTTGATAATTTTTAAAAATGTACAATTATATGTGTTTGTATTTTAGTATGTATTTTTCCAAACAAAGATATTGTCTACATTCTGCATAATGTACTCAGTAATGCATTATCTACTTTATTTTCAGGGATCTATGCATTTTCCCTAAAACACATCTTTAAATTGTTGATCAACTATAGTGCAAAATTCAAAGAACATTAATTTCAAATGATTGTTACTCATTTGTTTAAAAATGAGAAATTAGCTGAGTTTACATTCAGAAAGAATTGGATTAATTTCTCCCCTATTGCTATTAAGGAAAAAAGAAGAGGGACTGACTGTTTAGAACGCAATCATATGGAGAGAGACTTTATGGCAGAAGAGATTGAGGCTTTTATTCTTGTGTTGCTGCTGTTGATGTCCTGCTGCCTACAAAGCACCAGTGGGAGGCAAATAGATAACAGGTGGAGGAAAATGCGTCTTGAATCCATTGGAACCTTAGTAAGGCCTCATTATCAAGTCTAATTTGTGGGAGTGAAGGAGACTAAAAAGCCATTTTTCTCCTTTACTTTTGCATCCTTTCAGTCCGTCAACAGAGCTTTACAGGACTTTGGAGGATTTGGCTTAGGTAAAGATCACAAAGAAACCTTGGTAGATCTCTGGGACAAAGGGCTAGACAGGCTGTGGGCAAAATTGTTCAAACTTATCATGACAGATTCTACAGTTTGGGCAGTAGGACCTTGACTGATCGGATTTTTTTAAAGATGAGGTTTGGTGTTTAGGTTCTTGTATGGACAAAGTGCTTGGTTGAATTCAGCCAACCACATAATGAACAAGACAAGGAGTAGGCACAATTGGCTGAATTTGGCCAAGGACTTGTCCATGTAATTCTAGTATGAAAGGGATGCTCAGGTGGGTTTAAGAGGTTATAATTTCCTCCATGTGAGAGTGATCTCAGCCTCATTAAAGGAGTCTGTAGTGAGTCCCCTCCTGAAAAAAAAATAATTGGACCCAGAAGAGCTAAATAATTATAAGCAAGTGACTAGTATCCCCTTCCTGGGCAAGGTTGCTGTGGATGGTACAGCTTGAAGTTGTTTTGCTCATATCTGGATGGCTGTCTCTTGAATGTGGCCTTTAGATTGTGGGATTACATAAGGATCTAGTTTATCCTTCATGCTGTTCCATGTCTACATGAAATGGTTGTGTGAGGTCATTTGGAGTTTAGACTAAGTGTCATCAATATGCTGATAACATCCAGGGCTATCTTTTCTTTTCATCGGATTTAGGTGAGGCTGTGGAATTGCTAAAACAGTGCTTACATGTGGTGGTGAACCGGATAAGAGCCAACAAAATGAAGCTCAAACCAGACAAGACAGGAGAGTTATTAGTGGATAGTTTATCTGTCCTGGGAAATGGTGTTCAACCTGCAATGGATGGGGTTGCACTTCTCGTAAAGGATAAAAAAAATGTAAATTGCTGAAGTTTCTGGATCCACCTCTGATGTTAGAGATACAGCTACCTCTGTGGCATGAAGCACCTTTCAGCTGCACTGATTACTGGGCCAGTGATAGCCCTCTTTGTATAGAAATAACCTCACTGAGGTCATCAGTGTCTGGCAACATTTTGTTTAGTTTACCATTATACATTATAGGTGGGGCTGACCTTGGTGACAATGCAGAAATTTTAGTTAAGTTCAATTGTTCAGTGATATGAACACATCACACCAGTTCTTTATGATCTCTGCAGACTCCCAGTTTATTTCTAGTCCCAGTTCAAAGTTCTGGTATTAACCTAGAGCTTAACCATGTTATCTTCCATATATTCCTATTCATTTCCCAAGATTATCTGTGTATGTCCTGCTCCAGATACCCTCTCGTGCTGAGGTACAGAGTAAAGCTACCCAAGAAGAGGCTTTTTCAGTGGTACCTCCAATAGTGAGTAAGGAAGATGACTTTGGCAGAGATAGGCCAGAAACATTACCAAAGTGACAAGGAAAAAAACATGGCTTAAATCTAAAATAAGCAAAAAGTATGCGTGAGTGGCTTAGGCAGACACCTCCTGAGTTCACATGGGTATAAGAAGGGGAGGAAACACAGCACCATCAGATTGCAAGATTCTATTATAGCCACTCTCAATAAAAGTAGTCTTAGTCTTCCTGTGGAGTTGATTTAATGGTTTTGTCTACCTGGTGGGGCTGATACCTCCTGATGTTGGAAGCCCCTCACCAGTGAAAACATGCCTGCTGCTGCATTCATTGATTTTCTTATGCCAGGCAAATACATTTTTATTTCCCAGACTTTTGAATAATGTGTTATTATTGCTGCTGGAATAATAACTTTTAATGGTGCTTTTATTCTCTATGTTATTGTTTGATTTATTCTACTTTGTATATTTCATACAATTTTTAATATATTTTCCATTGTTTTAACTTATTGTTTGAATTGTTTTATTGCAAACTGTATCAAGACTTTTTAAATGGAAAGCAGTACACAAATTCCAGTTTCAAAGCACCATTTTACCAGATGAGGTTCCTCTCCTTTACATCTCTAGTTACCCTATATGCTTCCTTGTGGCTTACCTTTATCACTTAGACAAGGAAGCAACACAATAATTTGAAGCCTTTTATTTTATTTTATTTATTTATTTATTTTAATTTTCTATAAGTAGCGTATTTTATTTTTTTCGTGGAACCATAAATATCCTTGTAAATAAAGATGATCCTACAGGCTGAAACATTAGCTTTTCCTTTAAAAAGAATTAAAATAAGGTTGGCAAGGAGCCTGGCAAACACCAAAGTAATGTACCCATGGATGCATTGATATTCAGAAGCATCAGGTTGCTTCCCATGAGTGAAGAGTACAGCTTGATACAACTGACTGGCTCTGAATAGTTAAGAATGCAAAGATTGGAAAGAAGATAAATCTGGATCTACAAGTAGATCTCTGATTGATACGAAATGGACTGGCCAAGAGTTAGGACTCTTAGCTGAATAGCGTTAACAACAAAATGCTGGGGCACTCTAAATTGCTGAAGTAAGTTACTTAATTCTAGATGTGCATTTTTCCAGTAGCCTTCAATTGATGGATCTCAAGGATCCAGTGCACCCCAAAGTAAAGCCTGCAAGCTTAATTTCTTAATTAAAGGTATTAGATATAGGATACAGGACCTCTGCTGTCTTTTGTTGCTAAGATAAGCAATGTTGATTTTTCTGTGACAATTATGAAAAAAATAAATCCACAACTTAAAAAGGAGAAAAAGAGCTTTTATGCTTGCTTTTCTAAAAAGGAGGTCGGTTCTAGCAGGTATGTAATTTAATGTTGTTTCTTATACTTGTTATGATTCTCATTCTATAAAATGAGTGTTATTGGTAACATTATAGGATGTGAATGCATGCCTTTTGAATATCTGCTGAAGAGATAATTGACTCTTTTTATATCCAGCTCTGATTTCTTTCTTGACTGTATAAAACAACAATATTTTCCCTTAATAGATTCCAGAAATGCCTATTGCTAGCAATACATTTTCAGGGCTAGATAGCACACTTAGGGAAAAAATGCACAGTTTGTATTTATTTCAGATGTTTAGCATTTTCTGTCCATTCACATTGTCTTAGAGTCACTTTGCCAGAGTAGCATGCAAGCAACTTTACTGTATTTCTTCCAGTCATGGACACAAAGCACAGTTAGTCAGCCATCCGCTAGCTGAAGTTAGGGAGACACATTTATATCTATCCAGAGTTGTGGGCATAAGAACTATGAGCTTTTCTCAAACATTTTCTCACATTACAGTTGCTGCCATATGCTGGGAAAAAATGAAACTCAGTACCTAAGAATTAAAAGTTACGTATGCTGAACCATGTATACACACAAAAGTATGTTTAATTATTGTGTGCTGTGCAAAAGTTCAATTCTAATAACATTTTATTGTAATTGTCTCAATATGTTTTGAAGCAAATATCAAAACACCTGGAAACACAATGGCTTCAGCTCTGAATGAGCTAATATCCCCCAAAGAACAATAGTTTACCATGGCGACCTTTTCTTTTTTAAAAAAATCCAGTATATGCTGCCTCCTCAAAGCATTTTTATTATTAATCTCTCTTTTGCTCACTCTTTCTCCCTCTCCCTCTCTTTCCAGCATCCTGATCTGTACAACATTATAAGCTGTAGAAGTGGAGCTCAAAGACAGGTTGGAGGGGAAAAAAAAACATGTTGGTTTGTTACTATAATAGAAATAAGTAGCTCCTCCCTTCCGCACAAGGCAGCTGTATCCTGCATGTTCTATAAAATGATTCTGCATTCTTCTAAGCTGGAACAAACTATCAATATGATTCTCATTTAGAAGTGGAATTTAATTACTTTGGATGGGGCGGTGGTTGCAGCCCATGTGAAGTGATTGTTTAAATAAAAATAATTCACAAAAAATATAGTTCTTTCTGGACTGAAGACATGTACAATACATCCAGCATGTGGTGTGATAACTGTACAATAAGACATACTTCTCAGTGACATTAAACTTCTCTACGAAAACGGGGGGAGTTTGAACTTCCTACAAAAACTAACGTGGTAGTTGCCGTGGTCTATCTTGTCTCTACTTCATAGAACAGTCCATTTTGCCTGGGCAAGTGTCATTCCAATGATTTTTCTATGGATTAAATGAAAGTACAGCCATTTAGAAGGGTGTTTTTAAACTTCTTCTCTTCCAGGAAATCATTCAATAACATTGTTATTATTAAACAACACTGAGTTTAGGACTGAGATGGATGGTTATTGGGGTCAGAATGACTCTAAATGTTTGATAGTCCATGGAAAAGCTGACAGGAATTAGGGAGGTTCCTCTTCATAGATGGACCTTTTCTAGTTTTCTCAGTGGAGCAGAAGAGGACAACTCCCCACCAGCTAAGAATGTAACTGGGTCTCTATCAAATGAAACTAAAAACTGTAGAATGAAGTTTGGGGGGAAAGGCACAGAGATGAGTATTCAGTTGTGCTAACTTTGCAGATCTGATGGGATGGTGGATCTTCTTGTTGGAAATTTAAGCTATACTTTCTGCTCAACTGTATATTTGTAAATATTCAGTTATTATGAATTGACATAAGCCTCTAGTAACCTTCTTCCAGTGGAACACAAATCTGGCTAAGCATTACATTTCTGGAAATTTTACCACTCATAAAACTGCATTCCAATAAAAGAATTAAAACAAAGAACAGGTGAGCGAGTATTGTTACTAATCTTAAAAGAATAAAGGAAATATGAGTCAGATTTCATCGCAAAACAGGTGAACTTTAATTCATCCGTAGATTTAATTTTGTCTCCCAGAGTTTGAACAAGAATAAAGGCTTTTTAAATCACAGTATACTTAAAAAAGACAACAAACACGTGGGTTTGGCACATTTGATTTCTCTGTTCTCACAACTGATCAGAAAATTCTCCTTCACCTCCACTGATTCTATCCTGGGGCGGTGAACTGATACCTTCCAGATATTTTGGATTCAGCTGCTACAACATCCTGTTACGGGCTGCACTGCCAGACTTTATGGAAGTTCAAAATACTCTGAGGATACCTGATTGCTTATTTCTGTTCTTCACACAGCTAAAACATGGACTTTTCTCTTAATGAATTCTGACATTCTTCTGTAATCTCAGAACATTACAAGATATTCTTATTACACTTTCAGGTAAATTTTGGAATGTTTCCTTATTGTTTTGTAGTATATCTAGATTGGCTATTTAGAAAGCAAAAGGTTTTACTTCTTTTAATGCCCAAATCTGATTTCTCTATTGACTGTTAATCTCAATAAAACTTCTTAATTTTCTTCCTTGAATGTTCTTAAGGATCCTGGTACATACTGGGCAATTCCACCTTTCCCCAATAGTATCCTGCACCCTTTTCCCATGTTATCAAACCATCCAGACAGGTTTTTGGGAGTGAATGTGACCATGATATGATAGCTTCCTTGGTTAAGATGTTAATTGGTCTCCTGAACTGCATGCATGTGTTGTTTCAAAGTTGCTTTGCTTCTGCTCTTATATTCTTTTAGTATTTGCTAGTTCTACTGTGTTTATTATTTTATTTTATGCCACCATGGAAACTGTTACTGAACAGCAGCAGACAAGTCAACAAAGAAACAAAGCCAGCCATTCTTAAGGTGGTTTAGGTGAACCAATCATTGGTGTGCCCATGAAGGAAGTAATATTAAAATGCTCAAGGAGAAGGGAAACGCCACTTGAGTCCTTTTTAATGGTCATAATTCATTCTAGCCTAATCGTCCCAGTTGCTTTTTTCCTCAATTTTGAGCACACAACACTCTATGCCAAGCATAGATCAAATCAAGCCAGTGCCAGGTGTTGGTGCCATCAGGTAGTTGCCAACCACCTAAGCCTTAAGGAGCACCCACCACTTATCCATAACACTAAATGCAATCATGTGGGACCAAAAATGTCCTGGGTATTGAAATGGGATATGACTGAGGTCTACCAATTTTATTACTACTGTTTAAACAGTACCACACCAGAGAATTCATGAGAAATTCTGTTCACATCTTTTACTGCCAGAGATGTGGGTGGATTAAAGGTTTACTCTTAACTTCTGTTTGAAGCATAGAATGAAATAGACTGGGGGCACTGCCTTTAACTTCAATGCGTACAAAATATTGCAGCAAGAGAGCTGATTGGAACGGGTGATAAAAGCCGCATCATGCCAGGGCTTTATGATCTTTGCTGGCTCCTTGTTCATTTTCTGGTCTCATTTCAAGGTGCAGATATTAATTCTAAAAGCCCTTCATGGCTGGAAACCACCTTATATGAAAGAACACACCTCTTATTTTTCTACTCCCAGTCTCAGACCATCTTTATAGGGCCTACTCCTGATGCCCAGCCATTGTGAGATGCAGCGAGTGCCTACTCAGAAACAAGCCTTTCCAGAAACTTTGGAATCCTCTTTATTGTCTTTGCAACATCAGACATGGATGTTTCCATTTTCCCAGGCCTCTTAATCATGTGTTCCTGCCATAGAGTATTTAAACTTTTGACTGTTGCTTTTATGCTCAGTGTTATTTTTAATTTTTTAAAATTGTACTTAGCATATCTTGTATGAAAGGGTTCCTCAACCTTGGCAACTCTAAGCTGTGCGGACTTCAACTCCCAGAATTCCCCAGCCAGCTTTGTTGGCTGGGAAATACTGGGAGCTGAAGTCCGCACAGCTTAGAGTTGCCAAGGTGAGGAACTCTGTTGTATGATGCTTTAATGTGTGCTTTTATCAATTGTTTCAACTTATTGTTTTGAGTATTATTGTAAAGTGCTTTAAGATAATTTTTAACAGGAAATTGTATGCATAAACAAATATACATAATATTGCATTCTGGTTGCTGTTTAAGCCACTAGGCAGAGATTAAGCACGGTTTTCTCTCAAGGGAGTTGGTCTCTTGGGCATAATCTTTCAGTGGCTGCATGCCAGTAGCTGGATGGGACAAGAGATAAAAGTCCAGGGCACCCCTTTCTTTCTTACTTTCTCCCCATGACTATTCACCTTCCCTCATTTCTCTTGCCTCTCACATGAAATTAAGCCAAGGCTCAAGTAAAATGAGAGGAAGCCATGGGTGTCATTCCAAGTAAGGGAAAAAAAGAAGTAATATCTGCTGATTAATAGAAATAAAACCATCCATATTAAATAAAGATGGATTCCTCACAACATTTAACTATCGGCTGCAGAGAAAAACTCTGTACTGCCATATTCCACATATATTTATCACTTGCATATTTGGTGAGACCATAAACAGGTTTGAATTCCCAGTGTCTGCATTTATGGAAGAGTGGCTAATTAATAAATTTTGTGACTGAGATAAAAAAGAATGAGAGGAAAATAGGAAGTTAGGGTTCCCTCCTTTAATTTAATTTGATTTGTTCAATTTAGACCCTGCCTGACTCCAGACTGCCTGTGGTTTTACTGTGAGCAACCCAGGTAAACAAGGGAAAAGGTACGTTATAAATAGAATTATTTTTAAAAGACAGAATAAAGAATAAAGAATAAGATAGTGAGTCTGGCCAACAACATCCACACATTTTTAATGGTATGTAGAAAGTATTACTAAAATTCAAAAGTCTAATTAAAATAAAATGAAATTGCTGTAATATCAGTTTTTAAAAAATAAGTAGAACAGAAAAGAAAAAAAAGTCACCCACAGCAAATAAATTAAATACACATGAATTGATTTTGTATTCAAACATTTTATTTTTTCAATTAACAGGAAGTGTACCTTAATCCTCTTAAGTTAAACAGACATACCAAATGATCGGTGTACTTTCCTTTTAAAGAATCAGGTTTGGTTTCACTGTTTTGCTTTCAGCTATAAATGCCAGTTCTCTGGTCACTTCTCAAGATGGATTGGAACATAATGAATTTATGGGTTGCCTCTTTCCTAGTGAAAAGGGGTAGGAAGTATTGTAGCTGAAAATGTGCTCTGACTACATTCCCTTGAGCTTGACCCATCTGACTGACAAATAATTGAGTACTTCAGACAATAGAATGCACTGAACAGCCTTCTCCAGCCTGGCACTCTTCTGCTTGTGCTGAGACTACAATTCCCTGATTTTCTAGACGACTTGTTGGCTGGGAATTCTAGGAGTTGCAAGCCCAATTCAACTAGAGAGAGGCTGGGGAAGACTGGCATAGAACTCACATCATACACACTTGTCAGTGTGCCTAATTATCTGACTTACCTGAATAAAGAGTCCATGCTTTTCTATGCTAAAATTAAAAGCTTGAATTTGTCCTTGTAATGTAAGGGCAGGAGACCAATTTAACAAATAAAATATTCCCTTTCCTGCATGCTCACACAATGGGCAGATTCATCCAAAGTTAAGCTGGGGAGGAGTGGGGCAAAGGATCCACTACCACATTCCATATTTTGCAACCACATCCCTTGGCCAAGGAAGAGATTTTTCCTTTTCCTGTGCCAACTCTAGATTGGTGCAATTTAGAGTCAAGAGTCAGGCTCCTCAGGGAATTCATAGGACTTTGGATCTAAAGTCAGGTCCAGAATTGCCCAGATTTTTCTTCTGACATACCACATTGCAGGCTCTTCCACCAGCTACAGTATCTCTGAGTTTTCCACAGGGGCAGAGGGAAGCCTCATCCCCATCACCAGCAGAGCTCCTCTTCAGCTTCAGAGGTTGAGCAGAGAAGCGCTTTTGCCCTGTGCTAGCTCTTTCCAGCAAGGTAGGTTTCGGATTACAACTGTGCATGAGGCAGCACCCATTGACCTTAGATGAGCTCAACAACAACAACAACAACAACAACAAGTCCTAAGCACAGCTGGTTAGTATTTGAATTGGAGACTATCAGGTAATTCCAGAACTGCACTATAGACAGAGAAGTTGGAATTGCCTCCCAAACCACTTTGGTATATTTGGCATATATATGATATCACAAGGAGTTGATTTTGACTCCAGGGAACCTTTATCTTCAACATTGGCATACCAGTGATAAAGTAATTGAGTTTGCTTAACCCCACTGATTTTAATGGTTTAAAGCATGCTTAGTGAATAGTGCAGAAACTGCTTCGTTCAAATCAGCAGGCTCCTCACCAGCATAATACTGGGATTCCCCAAGGATGCATACATCCTTTTCCATTAGGGTTCTACAGTGTTTCCCATTCACTGCAATGGAGGAACTAGCTGCAGTATCCCAGAAGAGCAACTACAAGGAGCAGTTCCACCACCCTCTGATACAAATTCCTCAAATTCCAAACCCTTCTGGAGGGCATCAGGTTGGGAAAGCTGTTCCAAAATGAGATTGAACTTGTAATGACCTAGACAGAAATACTGTTGCAAACATGGATTCCAAAATGTTGTTTGCAACATCTAACCATTTAAAAATGTATCTTTGGGATCGGTTTATTTGTCAGGCTCCCTTCCCACACCTTAACTTAAGGAATTCCTTAAGTTAAGAGTCTGGTACTGGGCCCATCACATTATTATTTTTTTTTTAAAAACTGCTTTTCCTAAAGAATCCACACAACCACAAACAACATTTCTAAGCTCAAAACGTCCTGTGCTTATTTAGATGCTGCTTAGATGCTGCTCATGTCGTAAGTCGAGAAACAAAGTATTTCCTTATCTGATTCATCCTTTTTCTGTGAGAAAAGTCACCATGAATCAGTGCCAAATTATTGGGCATGGGGAATGATAATAGAAGATCATAATGAAAGCCATAAGCCCCCTCCAAACAATTCTTTCCCAATTCTAGTCAAATCATTGTGTCTCTCTCACTCTGAATCAATGCCATCGTGTCCATTTTACAAAGAAGAGGCTTAATTAATTAAACTGAGGCTAAGTTTGATTCAGGACTACCTTGGTCCCATATTTAATTCACTCTCTTCCCATAGGAAAGTATAAGAATAAAGGCTTCCACCAACTTCAGTGACATTTCTTTTTCTTCTTTTAGCCTCCATGCAAGTTAGGGAAATGAAATAAGGAGGGAAATGAAATGAGATTTAAGGGCAAGAGCAAGTACTATGTTGCTATAAGAACAAACACACCCTGAGATCTAATTTCACATGACACTTGTCTGATTTGTGCCAGTACAAAGTGATCAACTGGGGCTTCATGAAAGAGGAAGCCATCCTTTCCCTGTTGATTTGCTCTGTGGGGAAAAGAGAAAAGAACCCTTTCAAACAGGCAGAGAACAAGTAGTCCCATTCATGTCTGGTTCAGGTATTGCTGACTGCTTGTTTCAACCTCACTTGTTGGCCTGCAGCCTCCCACAAAATACTCCAAGTAATTGCGAAAGAAGAAATGTCGCCCATCCTGGGATAAGTCCCTTCATTTTGGGCAAAATAATCCTGGGTGCCTGCACTAATCAGAATCCTCTGTCTCTGGTCCATGCTGCGTATTGAAGGTAAGCTCTAAGTTCGCTTTCTTCTACAGAGCTTCAGAGCAGCCCAAGTGGCCTCACCCTTCAGCCTGGGGACAAAGGGCCATTGGAAGAAGCATCCCCTTCTTTCAAATTAAACCACAGCAAAGAAGACTTACAAGCAGTCCAGTGCTCTTGATCCTTTTTTAGCCACCAAAAAGTTTTTGCCCACTAGTGACTTTTGAACACCAATTGATTATGTCTGCTTCTTTTGGCTGTCTCATGCTCCCTGCCTCCAGCAAATATGTTAGGGTTAGGGTTATTGATCTATGGTTGGTGGTTATTTCTGAGAATGTATTGGCCCATACCATAATGACAACAAGGATATCACACCAATACATCTTTTTTTTAAAGTTTTATTATATTATTGTAAGACATAAGTAATACCTTATTATTTTGATACAGTGATATTTATACAGTGTTGACTAGAGATTATTAACTCTCTAATGTTTAGATAACTTAGAACATTAAAAGTAGAGAAAAAAGAAAAGGTTATTATATCAGTATTAACTATGATGTGAAATGTTGATGGTAAGAAACTTAAGATTATTGTACTAATAGAGGGCAGATTGGTGTAGTGGTTAAGGTACCACTCTAGGGGACCATGAGTTCTAGTCCCACTTTAGGGAGAAACTGTGAGACCAGGAGTCTGTGAGTTCTAGTTCTGCCTTAGGTACAAAGCCAGCTGGGTGACCTTGGGCCAGTCACTTTCTCTCAGCCCTAGGAAGGAGGCAATGGCAAACCACTTCTGAAAAACCTTGCCAAGAGAACTGCAGGAACTTGTCCAGGCAGTCTCTGAGAATCGGACATGATTGAATGGATTAAAAAAAAAATTGCACCAATATATCTACAGCCAAAACCATTTTGGACATAAGTTTTTAACACTAATGATGGGGAAAAAAAGGAACCAGAGCACACTCCAGTCTAACTACATCAAACTGCTTTCTCTTTTATTATATATTTTCTAGCCTTTTTTCTACCTCCTTTTTCCATTGCAGGTTTTAGTTTTTCTTTGGTTAACAGATTATGTTGTCATTTGAATTAAATGTTATTAAAGCTGTTGCCTCTATTGATGCTTGTTTGTTTGTATGTTTGTTGCAAGTTCCGTCAAGAAAATGTGGGGGGAAAAAAGAGAGAACCACATGACAAGAAGAGGTAATAAACTAGACCCACCTATTAGAAGAAAAGCTGAAAAAAGTGTTGTCCTTCCTGCCAAAAAGAATACCAGTAAGAAGTTTGGGACTAAGAATTAGTGCATATGTTGTTGTTGTTGCTTTTTCTTTCCCCTCCCCAATTTTTTTCCTTTTGTGCTTTGTCTTTTATAATCTCATAATCCAGAAGACAAGCACTATGCTATGATTAATCTTTGCAAACTGTTCTGGGGGCTTTTTTCAGCTGAACTGCAAAGTAAACAAATCTTTTAAATCAAGGTTTGAGAATTTTCTGGTTCAAGAACCAAACTCCTCCTGGGACTTGGGCTAAGGCTGGGTTATGTCAGTGGCAGGCAGGCTTTCTTGGAGTTCCTCCCCCAGCCCCGCCCATCAATCATCACTCAGTGCTTGGAGAGCATGAACAAAGGGACTCTGCTTTTTCAATGTACAGAGAAGCAAAGAATAATTAAGACTGATCCCTCCAGGCTGCTCTGTGAACGGAGGAAAAGAGATTGAGGGGCAGGCAGCACTGAGGAGTGAGTGCATTTCCAGCAGGACCTGGGGAATATTCGGTGAGATGCATCTGCTCTGTATGGCAGGGATTTCTCATCCCTGCCTTAGGTACAAAACTAATTCATTAGGAACTCTCTTCTTTCAATACGAATCAGTATACACTTAATTAAAGCCATTCATTAAATTAATTTACAGAACATAGAATCAATGTTTAGTTTAATGCTCAATCATTGAAGAGAACAGAATTATACCAGCATCCTCAAGAGATGACTGTCAACCTCCTGTTTGGAAAACTCTGGGAAAGCTTCTTCTGTGTTTGGGGTAAGATGCCTCATTCCTTCCAGCTAGCTTGACTTCAGTGTCTGTCAGCCCCCGTGGCAGGGGATTATGGGAGAGGAAGTCTAAAACACCCTGAGAAATCCAAGTTGCTACCTGTGTTCTGTGTCATTCTTCTGTGTTCACATTGTTCTTTTTTCACAATAGCTTCCTAATGCTCAGCAAAATCTCCTTTCCAGTAACTACTTCTGCCATCAGGGGGATCAAAGAACAAGCCGTCTTTGGCTCATTGTGGGTCATAACTGTTGGGAAGAATATTTGAAGTCCTGACAACAAAGCCATGCCTGATAGTGTTTGAGCTGTTTCTACTCTGAATCTTACAGAAAAAGGAAATGAAGGAGTCTTTTTCAATCCAGCTATGACTGTTGTTTAAGACACATGCCAGTGAGCAGACTCCTTGCAGACACTGTGAGTTTCACAGAGAAAAAGCCTGCCAATTTTTTAGTCATATTTCCTGTCACATGGAGTAGGTGACACATCAGGAACACAATTTGAAGCCACATGCCAAGGAGTGAAAAGTTTATTTTTACTCTGTTTTTTACTCTTGCTTGACATCTTCTCAGCTGCTGTAACGTGGGAAGTTACAATACTATGACTCTGGACACAGAATTTTTGTATGAGTGCATGAATTTAAAATTTTGCAATGAATTCCGCTGTAAGTGATTTGTCACAAAGAAAATAAGAATGTTATAAAAATTAATTGACAAAAATGAAGAGAAGGATTGATCATCAAAACGTAAAATCAAGTTTCTGCCCATCTATTTATCTGCTTATTACCTTTTCCTGGCTCCAAAGCAGTTTGATAGTTTCATCAGTTTCCATATATTTTACCAATCACAGCATGCCAAAATCTTATTTTTAAAAGTACCAGTGATAAATATTATTTTGACTATACAAACTGGAGTCTAGCAAACTGATCTGCAGCTTCCCCAGTATTTTTTTTTGATTCTGCAAGCGTTGCACTGTAGTTGGTTAGGGCCAGTTAGAATTGTTGCTTGAAGACACAATCAGCCAACCAAAACTTTATGGTGTGAAAGTTTTGTCTTCGAAGTGGGTTTCTTCATTTGGAATTGCACAGTTACATATCCATGAGGGTGATCAGATGCACAATCTATTCCCCACAACACCTGAATATCTTTAAAGTAGGCTTTGAATTGATTGCCTATTACAAAATTGTCCAGAACTGGGGCAACCTTTGCACTGGACGTGCACAGGATGTGTAAGTTGGTGTTTTGTAGGGTGTTGAAAAATGCTGTCTCCAATGATTAGCCCATTTTCTTCTGCAAATGATAACAGGCACAAGCCATTATCATTTCGTTCTCCATGCCCCAAATTTCTGAGTATGTCTTCCCATCCTTGCCAATTTGCCTTGACACCAACAATGATGATCATATTGCTGTGTGGTAGGAAGTACAGCTTCAGCAAAGGATCGTTACCTTGTCGTGGTGCTGGAGCTTGAGCACCTCAATGATGCCATGAGCTAAACCGTGAAGGGCCACCCAAGACGGGAAGGTCATGACAGAGAGGTCAGACTAAATGCGATCCATGGGGAAGGTAATGGCAACCCACCCCAGTATTCTTGCCGTGAAAACTAAATGGATCAGTACAACCAGAGATATGTCGGTATACCATCGGAAGATGAGACCCCCAGGTCGGAAGATGGTCAAAATGCTACTGGGGAGGAACAGAGGATGAGTTCAACTAGCCCCAGACGTGATGACACAGCTAGCTCAAAGCCGAAAGGACGGCTAGCAGCCGACGGTGCTGGTGGTGAATGGCGAATCCGATGTTCTAAGGATCAACACACCATCGGAACCTGGAATGTAAGATCTATGAGCCAGGGCAAATTGGATGTGGTTATTGGTGAGATGTCAAGATTAAAGATAGACATTCTGGGCGTCAGTGAACTGAAATGGACTGGAATGGGCCACTTCACATCAAATGACCACCAAATCTACTACTGTGGACAAGAGGACCACAGAAGAAATGGAGTGCCCTTCATAATTAATAGTAAAGTGGCTAAAGCAGTGCTTGGATACAATCCAAAAAACGATAGAATGATCTCAGTTCGAATTCAGGGCAAGCCATCTAACATCACAGTGATCCAAATATATGCCCCAACCACAGATGCTGAGGAAGCTGAAGTAGAGCAGTTCTATGAGGATCTGCAGCACCTACTGGACAACAGGCCTAAAAGAGATGTTATTTTCATCACGGGAGACTGGAATGCTAAGGTGGGCAGTCAAATGACACCTGGAATTACAGGTAAGCATGGCCTGGGAGAACAAAACGAAGCAGGACATAGGCTGATAGAATTTTGCCAAGACAACTCAATGTGCATAACAAACACTCTCTTCCAGCAACGTAAGAGACGGCTTTATACATGGACTTCCCCAGATGGACAACACCGAAACCAGATTGACTACATCCTTTGCAGCCAAAGGTGGTGGACATCTGTACAGTCGGTAAAAACAAGACCTGGAGCTGACTGTAGCTCAGATCACGAACTTCTTCTTGCACAATTTAGGATCAGACTAAAGAGATTAGGGAAGACCCACAGATCAGCTAGATAAGAGCTCACTAATATTCCTAAGGAATATGCAGTGGAGGTGAAGAATCGATTTAAGGGACTGGACTTAGTAGATAGGGTCCCAGAAGAACTATGGACAGAAGTCCGCAACATTGTCCAAGAGGCGGCAACAAAATACATCCCAAAGAAAGAGAAAACCAAGAAGGCAAAATGGCTGTCTGCTGAGACACTAGAAGTAGCCCAAGAAAGAAGGAAAGCAAAAGGCAACAGTGATAGGGGGAGATATGCCCAATTAAATGCAAAATTCCAGAGGTTAGCCAGAAGAGATAAGGAATTATTTTTAAACAAGCAATGCGCAGAAGTGGAAGAAGACAATAGAATAGGAAGGACAAGAGACCTCTTCCAGAAAATTAGAAACATTGGAGGTAAATTCCAGGCAAAAATGGGTATGATCAAAAACAAAGATGGCAAGGACCTCACAGAAGAAGAAGAGATCAAGAAAAGGTGGCAAGAATATACAGAAGACCTGTATAGGAAGGATAACAATATTGGGGATAGCTTTGACGGTGTGGTCAGTGAGCTAGAGCCAGACATCCTGAAGAGTGAGGTTGAATGGGCCTTAAGAAGCATTGCTAATAACAAGGCAGTAGGAGACGACGGCATCCCAGCTGAACTGTTCAAAATCTTGCAAGATGATGCTGTCAAGGTAATGAATGCTATATGCCAGCAAATTTGGAAAACACAAGAATAGCGATCCGATTGGAAAAAATCAACTTATATCCCCATACCAAAAAAGGGAAACACTAAAGAATGTTCAAACTATCGAACAGTGGCACTCATTTCACATGCCAGTAAGGTAATGCTCAAGATCCTGCAAGACTTCAGCAATTCATGGAGCGAGAATTGCCAGATGTACAAGCTGGGTTTAGAAAAGGCAGTGGAACTAGGGACCAAATTGCCAATATCCGATGGATAATGGAAAAGGCCGGGGAGTTTCAGAAAAACATCTATTTCTGTTTTATCAAGTATTCTAAAGCCTTTGACTGTGTGGACCATAACAAATTGTGGCAAGTTCTTAGTGGTATGGGGATACCAAGTCATCTTGTCTGCCTCCTGAAGAATCTGTATAACGACCAAGTAGCAACAGTAAGAACAGACCACGGAACAACGGACTGGTTTAAGATAGGGAAAGGAGTACGGCAGGGCTGTATACTCTCACCCTACCTATTCAACTTGTATGCAGAACACATCATGCGACATGCTGGGCTTGAGGAATCCAAGGCTGGAGTTAAAATCGCTGGAAGAAACATTAACAATCTCAGACATGCAGATGATACCACTTTGATGGCTGAAAGCGAAGAGGAACTGAGGAGCCTTATGATGAAGGTGAAAGAAGAAAGTGCAAAAGCTGGCTTGCAGCTAAACCTCAAAAAAACCAAGATTATGGCAACCAGCTTGATTGAGAACTGGCAAATAGAGGGAGAAAATGTAGAAGCAGTGAAAGACTTTGTATTCCTAGGTGCGAAGATTACTGCAGATGCTGACTGCAGTCAGGAAATCAGAAGACGCTTAATCTTTGGGAGAAGAGCAATGACAAATCTCGATAAAATAGTTAAGAGCAGAGACACCACACTGACAACAAAGGTCCGCATAGTTAAAGCAATGGTGTTCCCCGTAGTAACATATGGCTGCGTGAACTGGACCACAAGGAAGGCTGAGAGAAGGAAGATCGATGCTTTTGAACTGTGGTGTTGGAGGAAAATTCTGAGAGTGCCTTGGACTGCAAGAAGATCAAACCAATCCATCCTCCAGGAAATAAAGCCAGACTGCTCACTTGAGGGAATGGTATTAAAGGCAAAAATGAAATACTTTGGCCACATCATGAGAAGACAGGACACCCTGGAGAAGATGCTGATGCTAGGGAGAGTGGAAGGCAAAAGGAAGAGGGGCCAACCAAGGGCAAGGTGGATGGATGATATTCTAGAGGTGACGGACCCGTCCCTGGGGGAGCTGGGGGTGTTGACGACTGACAGGAAGCTCTGGCGTGGGCTGGTCCATGAAGTCACGAAGAGTCGGAAGCGACTAAATGAATAAACAACAAAAACAGGAAGTACAGTGTGGCTAGGAACTAGGAGTAAAATTCATCCTTTGCTTTGTCTGAACGCACTTTTGTTGGAGTGCAGACCAAGACCATGTACATTTGAATAGACACAGCAAGTCAACTCAAAATAGGTTGAAAGGCCACAATACTGTTAGATGCCTTTTGGTTCATGGTGAAATCAGTGCCTTCTGTGTGCTGATTACCCCCAGAGTAGTATAACATAATCCATTCTTCCTTGTTTGTAATGTTGATTCACATGTTGCTTCAACCAGGCAGTAGCAATTCAAATAATACAATTATTGATATTCCATAATGCAGTAATTCATACACACTGATCTCTTTCTGGCCAACATAGAAGCCAATACAAACATTCTAGGTGGTCAGTGTCACCTGTTTCTTTGAATGGAAGATTTCTTATTGTTGGTCTTGCCAAGTAGCTAAATTTTGATTGATCTTGGTTATCCACCAATGCCAATGGATGAAATCCTGGGGCTTGGAACTGGCATATAGATGTGGCACCATCCATATGGATGACATAAACCAGAGAGTTGGCACATTATGGTGTCCCCTGTAAGCACATCCAGATCTAGCTGTGTCAGCCGCTTAAGGTAGGCAGGCCGGGAAACAGATGCCACTAGGATTCCAGGAATGCCACTTTATTGTTATGAACTATAATAACAGAATCTTGAAAGCCTGTCAGTCTTTTTTTGCCCCATCTTATATCAAAAAGAATCAAGGCAGGGTTATTTTGAGTTTCTTTCTCATGCTTTCTATTTTCTCAAGACTGAACAGCCAATTCACCTCCTTTAACAGTTTATTCATTCCTTCTCCATGGTCATCTCTACTAAGATGAATGTTTGGACATGATTGATCAAAGGAAGAAATGCAAACTAATTCATGCATCCCAGGACCAATGTGCCACCTGGCCTCATCTGGAACAAAGACAGTTTTGGCATAATACTGCTGCAGAATTGCAAGAATCTGGACACCAAAAAGAATGCTAGGCATTGTACAGCATGTTGGACTGTCTGATGGTCATATGCACAGCATCAGTTATAACACTCACACCAAAGCTGGGTACCCTGAGTGGCTGATTAGTGCTGCTGTATACCTGCTTCTTCTGGTCAATTGGTTCTTCTTGTTTTCCCAGGGGCCCACATCTCTACCATCCATAGCTGCCTGTTGCCACTCCAAGGAAATCGAGGTCCTTCTATGACCGGTCCTAGTGTCCAGTAAGGCTGGCCTGCCAGTTGCCGTCAACCACCTTGCCTCCTCCTCCTCCATCAACCATTGGGTTGCGTGGGGTCTGGGGAAGGTAGGCTATAGTGGATGGCTCCACAAGTCTGAACAGTTGAAGTGCCTGAAGGCTGACTTCTTCCAGTTACTTTGTGAGCACAAAAGAATGCTGCTGGCCACCCACCAACCTTGCTAATTCCATGCCATGCAGTGGGTATGAGTGGCTATTGTATGACTGCATTGGGAGGAGTATCTTGCTGAGGATAAGCTTTTCCCCTCACCCTGATTCACTGTGTCCTGGAGGGGTCAGACTGTGAAGTTCAGGTTCTCTGCCTGCTCATCAAGTACTGCACTGGGGTTCTGGGCTTGCATGGTAGCTGCACAGTCCAAGGAAAAGATGTGCTTGGATTAAAGAGGTGCCAACAACATGTGACAAGCTGCTTTGGAGCAGGTGTGGTTATGCTATCAGCACCTCTTTAACTCAAATATGTGTTTTCCTAGGATTGCGTGGCAACCGGATGAGCACAGTAAAAGATACAGCTTCTTTAAGGAGCTGCTGACAGGTGCAGGGTGTGTGCCCTCACTTGCTCCAAAGCACCTTTTTGGTTTTGGATATGAAGTGCAGCCATCCATGCCTGGTAATGGGGAAAGGCCCTGACAAGGACAGTGTGCAATGAGGCTTTGAAATAGCGAAACTTAAGGCTTTTCTTATCACATCCCTTTACTGTACAATTTCTTAGAGACTCCAAGCCTGAAGATTTCTAGATGCATTGGTCTACAGCTTCCATCATCCCCACGTTGGGTAGGGAATATGGGTTATGTACACTCCCACACCTGGAGGGCACCAGATTGATAAAAACTGACTGAGATCAATTAATGGCATCCTTATGGGCCATTTCATGTGGGTGGTATTTAGCAGGTAACTGCACCTGGCTGATCTTGTCTGGGCTTGGGGACTAAGCTGTGTTTAGCATGGAGAGTACTTGGCCATAGGCAAGACTGGGGAGTTGGAAAAAAACATCTCAGAAGAGGCAGTGGCAAATGACTGCATTGTTTTTTGTAGTTGCCAAGAAAACTACACAGTTATGTCCAGTGAGGAGTCAAGCCTGACTCAAAGGAGACTACTATGAAAAAGAGAATAAGGCATTCTCAGTGCAGTGTGCTGTTACACAGCTGTGAAACTCACTTTCCTTTGCAGTTTCCATGGACTTCTTAGTTTATGGGTACACTATAAGACTTCCATGTGAGAGGCAGGAATTACAACGTTTTTAATGTATTTATATATATTTGATTATTTTATAAGCTTTCTTATATGCATTGCTTATACAGCCTTAATGACAGGTTTGGATTTTTGTTGACTTGCCCAGTGTTTACCTGAAAGGAAGACTATTTTCCCCAAATAATTTAACTTCAAAATTAGGTGGCAGCCTTATGATCGCTGCAAATATAGAAATGGAAGTAGATTAGTTTTCTGCTTAATCTTCCTGGGATGCCTTCTTAAATTCAGAGTTGTCTTCCATAGGGATGAATGTCAGTCCCAATGACTTTATGCAGCATGCTAAGCCAGAAGTGAGTAGCCTGCTTTCCTGAGACTCAGGGCTTATTTTAGAAGACTTGGGCAGGAGGTCAGGCTGGCCTAGATCCATCTCTTTTTTATAATCCGCTTCTTGGGAAAAGTGACTATCGGGAAAAAATGCTTGAGATACAGAGAATGGGTATCTCCACCTGCTTTGAGCTTGTTCCACCCACAGCCTGCTTAATACTAGTAGAAGAAAGAGTATAGTACTACAATGCATTTTATTCAAATAAATTCCATTACTTCCCATTAGCTTCATATATAAACAAACAGGCGCAGAATTGTAACCTTGTATTTCATAAATAATCTTACACATCCTTAAACTCAGTGGCCCTGAGTTGTTACCAACGTGCATTCCTTCCAGAATAAGAGGATGTGATGGAAGTCATGCCCTTTCAAGATTAAAAAGGTAAAGGTTTCCCTTGACGTAAAGTCCAGTCGAGTCCGACTCTAGGGGGCGGTGCTCATCTCCGTTTCTAAGCCTTGGAGCCGGCGTTGTCCATAGGACACTTCCGGGTCATGTGGCCAGCATGACGACTCGGAACGCCGTTACCTTCCCGCCGAAGCGGTACCAATTCATCTACTCACATTTGCATGTTTTCGAACTGCTTGGTGTGCAGAAGCTGGGACGAGCAACGGGAGCTCACCCCGCCGCGCGGTTTCGAACCGCCGACCTTCCGATCGACAGCTCAGCGGTTTAACCCGCAGCGCCACCGCGTCCCTTTCAAGATTACTCAGAGCTAAATTGTCAGAGCTTGCAGAACAGCATCTCTGTCAGCTGCAGGAAACTGTCAAGAGAGGATGGTCTCTTTATGTACATTCACCCTGTGTTGGAAACAAGAGTGGTGGCTTAGACTATTAAAGATTTTGTGGCATGATTTTTCTCCTTTAAATCATCATGAAATGAAAGCTGTTCCAATGAACTAATCAAAGTTGTGATGGAGCTCAGTAAAAGATCTGGCTGAACCTTTGATTTCATCCCGTGTTATTTGAATATCTGAGCCTTTTGAATTTGGGACAATTCTGTCTTGTTCATTTTTGTTTTCTTTTTCTTTTTAACAGCTTCAGTCCTTTTTTCTGATGATGGTAAAATACTTTGCCTCTATGAGCGCTCTGAGTGGCCCAAATACAGACAGAGACACAAGATCAATATGTATCATACACTGAGATAATACCACAAGTATGACATGAGCTTATCACACATTCTCACATTCTGGAAAAGGTAGCATCATTATCTTCTGCTGGCTAAGAGATTTAGCATGTGACACAGCAGATCTTTGTTAGATAAGCCAACAGGAATACTCATGGCTTAAAGTCTCAGCCACTGAATCACTGCAAAAGCTCATAAGCAAAATCAGGGCTGATACAGGTATTTCTACATTCCCAGGCCTACTTCCAGTCCTTCACAAAGTAGTTTAGAATTGACCTGCAATACCTGTTACTTCTAACTGAAAAATGAAGAGAACACCATGAGCCAGTCAGTGATGATCTTGTTCCTCTCCAGCTGAACAAGAGGAGTCAATGTCATCAAATCATTGCCTTTCTCCCTGAGTGCCAACTGATTGTGGAGTAAAAAAAAATCCCCTCATCTCCACTCCAAATAAATGTGCTCTACATGGGGTTACCCTTGAAGACTGCCCGGAAGCTTCAACTGGTTCAGAATGCAGTGGCATTGGTAGTGATAGACCTGGCCCAGTATGCCCGGGTAACAACTCTGTCTTGTGAACTGCACTGGTTGCCAGTTTGCTTCCAAGTGTGATTAAGCTGCTGGTCATTACCTATCAAGCCTGATCTGGCAGGGTTGGTGCACTCCTGGTTCTTTCAATTAAACAATACCATCTATCAAGACCCCAGAAACACAACTTCTCTGTGGCAGCGCCTGCCCTCTGGAATGAGGTTCCTCTGAGATTCAAATGGCCGCTGCCTTGTTGGTGTCTCGAAGGGCCTGAAGACCTGGCTCTTCTCCCAGGCCTTTGGCAGGCATAACCAAAGCCCCCTTTAGACTCAGTGGGTTCTTTTTCTTTGTTCCCATCCAGGTTTGTCATTCTTATCATCTTTACTTTTCATTTTTGTCCTTTATTTTTGTCTTGTTTTTAATGTTTTTAACAATCTGTAAACTGCTCAGAGTCACTGGGAGCTGGGTGGCATAACAAACAAACAAACAAACAAACAGTATTGTTAAACATCAGTTTCTATCAATAGTCAATGGTCAATAGTAAAAGATGACGGGAATAGCATTTGAATAACACATGGAGAGGTATGTTCATATTAACATGTGATGCCTTACAGACACCAGTTGGTAAGCAACGTAATGCCCATAGACACCAAAACATCCATACAAACACACACACACACACAGAGTATATGGTGTATGTATATATGTATGTATGTGTGTGTGTGTATACACACTCACACACAAACACACCATATACTCTGTGTGTGTGTGTGTATACATATGCACACACATACACACACACACACACACATACACATACATACACCAAGACATCCATAAAAAAAAATCCCTTCTCACCCCTATGGGTGGTATGTGTCTTCCTCAACCTCGGGTCCTCTACCAGAGGCCTGGGAGTTTGAGGGTTCTGCGCAGTATCTTAGCTGTCCCTAGCACTGCACTCTTCTGGACAGAGAGCTCTGATGTTGTTCCTGGGGTCTTTGGAGCCACTCTCCCAGCTTGGGAGTCACAGCCCCAAGTGCCCCTACCAGCACTGGGGCCACTTTGGCCTTCACTTTCCACATCCCCTCTAGTTCCTCCTTCAGGCTCTGGTACTTCTCCAGCTTCTCATACTCCTTCTTCCTGATGTTGCTGTCACTTGGCACCACTACATACATATACACACACACACAAACATACATACAGTATATGGTGTGTATATGTGTGTGTGTGTGTGTGTGTGTTTATGGTAGAATTAATGTTTTATGGTCAAATTTCCCTGCTATAAATATATATATTCTGTAGCTTTTAGAAACTTTTGAACCTTGAAATTTTGAAATTTATACCAGCTTTGAAAAGAATGGCTTGATTTATTAGACCCTTGTACAAAAAAACGTTTATCAAAATAGGTATCATTCAAGCTATTTGTTGTATATGTTTCTTGTAACATAACATGTGGCTTAATTGATTCAACATAATTAACACTGTTTTTCTCTTGATAGGATCTCCCAGACCTCTAACATTTAGTGAAATAATTCTATATTGCTCTCCCATTACCTGCATTTTTAGGGCATCTCTATCTAGTCTCTCCGTGCAATTAATGTTTTCTAACATCCAGGACATTTTTGAAAGCTTATGGCTCACAGAATTTATTATTATTTTGCCTGACATTTTAAACAACACGTATAACATTAATGTTCTTCTTCATACATTCTTTCTCTCCTCCCATTCCCCCTCCCTCTTTGAAAATCACCCCTCCCTCATCCCCCCACCCACTCCCCACCCTGTGCCATACCACCCTATCTAACCTCCCTACCTTCCCATCCCACTTAGACCAATGGCAATAATATACTTTAAAGAAATATTTGATTTTAAAAATTAAATGGAAAACAAAGCAAGAATTACACTGGTCTAAGACTGTTGTAAAAGTATCAATCAAGGCAAGAATGCCTCTGGACCTTAGAGGCTCAAAAGGCATTCAGAGGAAACAGAAATATTGGGAAGCTTTATTTGAAAAACTTGTTTAGGAAAAAGTCAAAGACAAACTGCAATAATAGAGAGCATCCTTTCGGGGGTTGGGGATGTAGACGGGGTGCCTGCAAATATCCCCACCATTTTTTCTTCTGGTTAATGGTATGTCTTTTGTCTGGCTGTGCCAGCATGGCATCCATTTTCTAAGATATTGTAATGGGCAGAAGGAATAACCCTGAGGAACAGGAGGAAGATCTGCAAACAAGACAACAGTCGGATAATAGAAATCTGAGTCCAGGCAGAACTGTAATCCAAGCAAGCATCTCAGACGAGACCCTCCCTAGTTCTCATGAAGATAAAGGGAGGGCGGGGGGAAGTGCATTCAGACTTGCAAGATTCTGTTACTGTAACGATATACAGTAATAAAGTGGTATTAGCATTCATGACTATGGTTTCCTAGTTGGTCTACCTTGAAGGGCTGACAGATATACTTTCCAAATTCCAGTGGTGCCCCCAGTCCAGAAAGGTCACCTGTCCTTTAGATAAATGGGGACTAGGCAAATCACAGTGGTAGCATATATTGGTTAACTAGATGGACTAACTTTAATTCTTGGCAACCCCTCAGTGGCTACAGGTTAGAATACTTAATACTATGATCATTAGAAAAAAAATGTATGATCTGACACTAGGAACTTTCCAATTAAAATCTTACTGACTGCTCATTTTCTGAAATGATGCTTTGTTTATGGCTTAGATTTAATTTCATATTGAGGAAACTGAAGGAGAAGAGGACTAGCTGTGATGAGACATTTCCTATTGCATTCAATAAATACCTACTCATAAAAGTTCTTTAGTGCTTCATAAAATATTTTCAGCTGAAAGATTGTAATTATATCTCTTCTCAGACAAAAAATTTATGGGTTCCCAGAGGGATAAACTTGTAGGTGAGGTGCAGCAGAAACAAGGAAGATTTTTGCAGCAGCTTAAAAATGAACACGTTTCTTATTGTATAAGATTTTGTAAAATACCACCTGGCACCTCAGATACATGATTTTTTTTCCCTAGAGCAGTCAGGTTTGTAAGGAGATCATAAATGTAGGGTCATAAATTGGGTGTGTTTGTGTGTGTCAGAAGTAGGAGTACTAGATCTTATCTGAAAAAGTCTACCAGAAAGCAGCAAGGAGTTACAATTTTCATTCATATTTTTGCATCCCAGATTTGGTAGCCAGAGGGAAATGAGATGCAGGAAGTACTGGCAGTGATAATTACCTGAAGATGGTTCAAACAAGATATAACCTTCCACATCTAAGATAACTAACACACATGGCATGATAAAAGAGCCTCCTTGGGCTGGGGTAAGGTCAACCCACTAACCATTTCCTGAGCACAAGTCTGCATGTTCTACCTATATTTCCGTGTCTTCATGTAGGTGAGATAGCCTGAAGACAACTTAGGATGCAATGTGCTGGAAGTGAGTTTTCTCTAATGTCCAGCCTAAAGATACTAAGTGAGGGCAATATAAAGTGCATTGATGTGTATCTGAAGTGATGTGCTCCGTGCCACCAACTTTGTGGCTCCGGCTGATTCTGCTGGTTCCCTGCAGAGGTACCCTGTTTAGTCCGGTCTCTGCTTATCTTTCAGCCCTCTTTTGGCTACTAGGGAGACTGGAACCCTGACTTCTGCAGCCACTCCTGTTTGTCTTTTTTAAATGGGTTGATTTAACCCATGGGTCTCTGGGGAATTCTGAGGGTTCAAGTCCACACATCTTAAAGTTGGCAAGGTTTGGAAACACTGTTCTAGAGTGTGGAGCCTTGAAATTGACCAGCCCATGTCTGGCTTAACATATGTAATTGAAGGTGTAATTCAGAGGACTGGGCCCTTCTATTTCTGTAGCCTGCCTGGCAGGGAATTCCCTTCCAAGTAGCCACTGTTCCAATGAAGCCCTGGCTTCTCATTTCCTCTCCTCATATTCTGTGCCAACTCCCACACAACCTTCATGGCTAAACCCCATCCTCAAACTCCAGCTCTTCAGCAGCATTTACCCAGCAGCTGCATCTTGGCTGCACAAATACAGACAGCCACCAGATGGCATCCAAGAGATACAAAACTACCTAACTCTTTGCTGCCCCCTAGAGGTTAAGGGATCAAACCATAGAGCTACAGCTTAAAGGAAGTTTTAAAAAAAGTTAGATCAGTTGACCATAATATAAGAAAGAAAAGAAGTGCAGCACATGAAATAATTTATTGTTTTGGACTGCACATGGATCAACATTTCTTTTAACTGAGGGACTCATCAACTGCAGAACCTTTGGGAGCTACTCAAACAGTGCTATATACACAAAGCACGCACTCTTTCACATGTGCCCTTGCATACCTCATCTTCAGATGAGTCATTGAGGGGGGGGAACCTCTTTTTCCTTTCCTGCAATCCTGCACTAGATCCCCATTTTAGCCACGGAGAAAGGGCAGGTGGGAGCAGGAAGAGAAAATTTCATTTCCGTTCTTTGCACCCACAATCCTGTTTTGGGTCACTGTTTCTTTGGTGATATTAACAGCAAGAAAATGGCCAGCTTGATGGGTAGAGGATGTGTTACTCAGCCATTATTAGCAACATGGCAACAATAAATTTCTGAAGATAAAAAAATGAAGTAAAAGAATTTTTATTTTTTTTAAATTCAGAAAATGTGGTCTCATTACTTGAAAATCCTCTCCTCTTCCTTGTTGAAAAAAAGTCAGATTAAAACAGAGGGGCAAGGAAGTCCTGTTTCAAGCAACACAGGCTTTTTTGTTTGCCTATGGCTCATATTTCCCAGCTTTTCATTTCATTTATCTCTTCCTTTTACATTATGTGGAGACTTTATACTCTTGGTTTTTAATTCCATCATATAGTTTGTTCATATTGGTATAACCCTGAAATATGAAACTGATATTGGTATTTTCTGTTTTGTTTGCAACATTATTATGTTACTGTCACTATTATTTATTTATTTTTAAATAAAGCAGAAAGAGGAGAAGAGTGGAGGGAGGCAACGTGCTTAATTTGTCTGAGGCAGCAAGATATGTTGAGTTGGCTCTGACGTTTGTTCATTACCTGGTAACTAACCACAGTGTGCCTTCAGCCATTTGATAAGCTGATGACTTGCAGCATCCTGTGAACTGCTGAAAAAATTAGCGTCGGTCAAATGTTCAGTGAATACACCCTGGCAGAGATCACATTGCATATGTTAACTGAATATCTAAAAGCAGTTAATTTTACCACTTTCCTGCTATCATAGATTCCTAACAGGATGTGGTTGAGTCTATATAAAATTGTTTTGGCAGGCCATTACTTCTGACTGACTTAATAAGCACTTCAGTGCTCACATGTGCTTGGTGACCTCTTGATAAACATTCATTATCTAATTGCTTAGGTGATTTCTCTGTCTCCCCCCCCCCCCCGCTTTTTTTTTTAAATGTCAAAATTCCTTTTTTTCCACTTCAGAAAAGACTCTGGACTCAGGTACACTGATCAAAATTTTAAATGGCAATTTCCAGTACTAAGAGTTACCAATTGAGGAAGTGTGTGCGTGTGTTTCTTTTTCATCTAACCTTCCCTGGTGTGATTATGTAATCCATAAATTATGCAGTATGATTTGGAGCTGAAGGCAAGCCAAACATTCCTGTACTGCAGAGGTCATGATGAAACTGCTTATAAGATAAATTAGTCATAATGTACTTTACAGATAACATTGCAAGGCTGTGTATGTATGAGTAACTGCCAGTTCAAACATACACTATTGTCTGATATGCAAATCCTTCCTCGTGGTCTACTGCTGAGTTACACTTTTATTAGGACCAACCTAAACGATACAATAAGGTATACAAGATGTTCATCAAGCCAGATGTTACAAAAACAGGACCATGGCTGCTTTTTTATCTTCCTCTTTGTGTGCATGAATACATGAACAGAAATTTATATTTTAATTTAAGCCTAGCTCAGATGTTGCTTATTTTGTATCCTTCAGAGGTGTTGAGATTACAATTCCAGAATTCCAAAGAGTGGTCCCAAAGTATTCTGAACGTTGCTGGGATGGTAAAGGTGGTCCTGGCTGTTTCTCAGCTACAGTGATACAGATTACCCCTGACTCTCTCTGTGCTGGTGGACGATGAGAATTGTTGTGCAAATAGTTCTATTTTCATCTTCTAGCATAATATGCCTAGGAACTGGATCCAAAAAAATGAGGTTATTCCACATGAACTTGCTTGACAAATTAGGTAAAAATCAGAGTTATACAATCCAATCCTATGTCTTCTTCTGAGGCCAGCAATATGACACATTTAGCACCAGGGGTGTCCACGGGATGGGGGGTAAAAAAAGTCAAGATGGCAGTCATGGCTATGTGAGTGAAGCTCCACCATCTTGCCTCTTTTTATCCCTGTCTTGCAGACACCCCTGATTGGTACTAATGCGTCTAGGAATACTTCCTTTGGATTTTTTCAAGCCCCTTTCTACTTTTTAACTTTTGAAAAGTATTTCAATTTTAAACAACCTTAAAAAGAAAGCTGGCATGTTTTGAAGCAAAACGCTGGAATCTTTTCTTATATCCAAGAATGCTCTTAGATTTCACATTCACTTCATAGAGAGTCTTCAAGAACAAAAATAGAGAGTGGGAGCAGATTTCTTTATAGTTGTGGCTGCCCCTTCTCCTACCCTCTGAAAAAGGGAAACATAAACTAACTATTGGTAGTGAGCATCTTGGGGGCTAGTGAGGGCAGCAGTGAGCAACCTCATGAGTTTGTCATGGGGCAAATTGTTGTCTTAGAACTGGCTACACTCACTGTATATTCACCCTTCTGTGAATGTGGAATCTCTCCTATGGCAGCCACTTTCTTTGAATGCCTATGACATGTTCTCAAAATTTCAGAAGTGTCCATTGGCCTCCAAAAAGAAAGAGTATACCTGCTTTAAGTAAATTCAGTCTTCCCCAGAGATCCAGAGAGGCTGAAACCATTTTCTGTTTTTGAGTCCTCTGCTCATACTATATTTATTTAAACAAAACAAAACAAAACTACCCTGTATTTTAGACAACCCATTCCCTAAAAGCAAGAATAAATAGAAAAAAAGAAATAAGAACACAGACAAGTACCCAGGGCAATGCCTAGCTTCCCACCTTGTCAACCCATGGTTGCCAATTGCAGATGAAACCCATTTTGGATATTCCTTCAATCAATGTTTGTATTTGACCCATTTGTATATGTATATGCATATTTGTATACATGCATACTGTATGTACCTTCCAGAAGCAGCATTCCAAAACAGGGCAGGGTCAAGTAAAAAAAAAAGTAATTGAATTAAATGAATCATTACTTAAAATTAATTGCCTACAAAATAAGGTACCCTATTTTTAAATATAATTGATATCCATCTACATATATCAACCATTCTGTCTCCTCACACATGTTCTCAGACACAAAAATGCATGAGTAAACACACACATTTCCCTTCCTCTTTCCAGCAGAAACTTCAAAAAGAGGAATGAAGGAAAAAACAGGATGAAAATGGGGTAAGAAGAATAGGCAAGTTCATTAGGAAGGAAAGGAAAGATCAGGAGATATTAAAATTGGATGGAGATGAAGTGATAGGAAGTGATAACTGGGTAGAGAAATAAAAAAAGAAGGAAGACTGGTTTAAGTGTTACAAAAAGGATTAAATTCAATAGGCAACAGGCCTTCTGAAGTAGTAGCTAATTTTCAAAGGCATCCATTCTTTGCAACCAGAAGGTCTGTAGCCATTTGCAACTCATTTATTTTGTTTTCAACAGCATTTTATTATTAACATATTCATGTGTAATTGTTGGGCAGGAGTGGGAGAAATTATCTTCATATCTGGTAATACATTTAGTAATAAAAATTAAAAACAAAATAAGGCATTAAAAAGAGTGAGTTACAGTTAATTTTTTAAAAGTAGCCAGAGACTAAATCCAAGTCCTCTTTTTCCTTAGTGATCCTGATCAGGATGGTGTTTTTCGGTGGAATGAAACAATTTTGTCTTCAGATGTTATGGGGGAAGATAAGATTAATAGTAGTGGTCTTCTCTCCACTAATCAGCTCATAGATGATCAGACATGGAGCAGGGACAAATGGGCAAGTCTCTGAAGGCCATGCAGAAGACAGCATAGATACACAATCAGAGGAAACAGAGGCATGCTTTTGTAGGCTAGAAGTGACACCATGTTTTTGGAGAGAGCAAGAACTGCTGTGTGTGGATTAACAATGTAAAATAGACAGGGCCAAATTGGCATTTCCCTTTTCAGGGGAATTTTTAAGGAGCAGTTGGGATTTTGCTTCATTTTTCAAAATTACATAAGCCTACTTTAGTAGTTGAGTTATAGTAGTGTTTCCCATCAAAATCATGGGAAATCATGCCAGTGTTCATAAGCAATTGTACTACTAACATGTGGTGATATAGTCAGAGGTAGTTTAGGGATTGCAGAAACAGAATTTGGGGTTGTAGTTTACCCATCCCTGCCCTAGATGATTGGTTCACTTAGTTTTAGCCACAAATAAGTATGCCTGTGATTGTAGCTTTTAATACTATTTCAGTGGGAATATTAACCTTAATGTGTAAATATCAAGGTTAATATTCCCACTGAATAAAGTTAATATAAAGTAGGCTTATGTGTGTGGGATTTTTTTTAGTTCATCTAAATCAGTGTTTTTCATGCTGGTTGGGGGATTCTGGGAGTTGAAGTCCACACATCTTAAAGTTTCCAAGTTTGAAAAACACTGATCTAAATCAATGAGATTTTAAAATATACTGTGTTGGTTGGATTGCTTTTCATGATGATTAACTCATTCAGTTTTTGTGAACATACAGTATTTGCAAAATCATTAAGCAAGCTTGCTTTGAGCTTCCCAGAAGCACCTGTTTGTCTACTTCATGAAATAAGATGCTAAATGAGACAGTTCCTTAGCTTAATTAAGCAAAACTCTTATTATGTATCTGAGAACAAACCAGTTTTCTATACTATTTATTAGATGGGTCTGCTTGACTTGAAGGCTTGTGCTGTCTTAAGTCCCAAAGACTCGGACACAGCAGAGGTTCTCTGACAATTTTTACTTCTAATACAACATAGCAAGTATCAGTGTCTACACCAGCCTTTCTCAACCTTTTGACCCTGGAGGAACCCTTGAAATATTTTTCAGGCCTTGGGGAAGCCCTGTGCATTCAGGTTCAAATATAGGCCACAAGTTACAAAATTATTATATTCGTTTCACGGGTAGGCCTGTATATATATGAGGTGGAGGTGGGTGGTGAATAAATTTATAAATAAATAAAACAAACAAACAAATAAATAAATATATGCATTAGCAGTGTTCTTAAGCTAAAAATAAAGAATGAAACTTAACTCTTTAATGTGAAGTTGCCCGAATTTGAAATATTTTTTTAAATAAATCATGATCTCCCAGGGAACCCCTAGTGATCTTTTGCAGAACCCTAGGATTCCATGGAACCCTGGTTGAGAAACTCTGGTCACATATCATTTTAAATCTTCTGTGTGTTTAGTTATCCACAAAGAAATTGTATGGCATTCTTTCTTATTCAGTAACTAGGTGAATCATTAGGAAAATAGCACACTCTTATCCGATCTTTGCACTGTATGCTCAAATTTGTATTTGCTTTTTCTAACTTAAGATTTATGCTGGAGGAGGGGTTACTTCCTTTATATACCCTTTGTTACAGCACACAGTGGAAAGCAAGCAGAATTTCTTGTGACCTGTATTATTAAAAAAAGCTGTTAACTACAATCTGACTGTGTGTAATGACTGTGTTACTCAATCTACCATTAAGTTCGATTCATACATGATTTTAGTAGAAATCTCTTTAACAGAAAGTAACACAGAGAACAGTGAAAAAGTTGCAAATGAAAGTTCCTGCATTTTCCCCAAGTTATATGACCCAATGAGTACAAGCCCCTCCCTCCCTCAGGCATGCAGCCCCCCACTTTGTGCCAGTCAGCTCAACTCCACACAGATGTCTCCAACGGCTCAGTAGCTTGACCTTGGATACCAGAGATAGTCCAAACAAGATGTTTTCACACTCCTGGCATGTTCCCCCTCCCAACTCAACTGACCCGCAAGTCCCAACATGTGTTAAGTCCATTCATGCATGCAAGTCCAATCAGATGTTCTGGGAACATTTGATGGGGAAGCATGACACTGTGTGGGAGGATTTATATGTCTTACAAAATGTTGAGCAAAAAGCAAGAGAAAATACACAGGGCACACTACTGAGAAAGCAGTGGTAAGAAAATATATTTGACCTGGTTTAAAAGATGGTTGCCATACGCAGGAATTCTGCAAAGCTAGCTCCTTTCTGTCCTAAGAATAAACATCCAAATGCAATAGCTTTGCCCAGAAGATTTTTGTATAGAAAGAAGAAGGTTAAACTATTGGGAAATACTTATTAATATAGATAATAAATGTAAACCAACTTGAACAGTCTTCAATTTAATAGGGCAATGCATTGTCACTGGAAATGTTTCTTCCCAGCACATGGAAGCACATGTGAAGTTTCTGATTTTCAAGCAAAGTGGCTGTTCATGCACGTCCCTTCGCAAACACCTGGGAGCAGCTGCAAGCAGCTGCATAAGCCTTTCAAATAGTATGGTTTATAGTCTTCATGGTGGATGGGGGGAAGTAGCAAAGTGATGACAGCAACATCACACCATCACAACACAAAATCTACCTCTTTTGTGTGCATAATGAGTTCACACAAGCAAGCAAAAGGGGCAAAGTTTGCTCTGGACATTTTGACAAAAGTCTCCAGGCCTTTGGACACTTCTGGTGGCTACTTTAACAACACAAAAAGAATCAGTTCAAATGCAGTGCTGCACATTGCTAAACATTTCTTCTGAAGACTTCACCAGCTTTCTTCTTCAAAACCCATCAGCCAATGCAATTTCCCACACATTTAAATCTAAAACAAGATTTACATTAGTTTTTCAGAATTTTATACTGAGAAAACCAGGAGTGATTTTATTGTATCCTTCTGTAGCAGAAGTGGGAAATAGGACTCATATGGGGCTAGACATCATTTGTAAAGCAGAAGGTAAGAACAGAGAGGACTGCCACTTAAAGGACTATAAAAGAGAAAGAGAGAGAGAGAGAAGAACCAGGGAATCACTTGAACAACTAGGCCTATTCACTTTGTTTTGGGGCCAAAAATATTTCCCTAAATTGTCATGGCCTTGAAAAGCTGCCCAGTCATGGCCTAAAAAGCTAGTGGTTGAAGACAACTACTAGAAATACTGTACATGGAGAGTGGAAGCCACACAGAGTTACGTCTTAAAGTGGGGAGCTCTTTTCCTCAGTCAACCATACCTGACCTTTGAATGCCATATCAATAGTTGCTCTCTAAAAAAATAGTGGGTAGGATCAAGAAAAGAAATTGATTGTCTTTCCCTTCAAACCAAGGATGTCCACAGTGGATGGACAGGGACTGGGCTATAGTTGTGTGGTCACAGCCACCATCTCAATTTTTTTGACCCTCCCCCCCTATGCAGATGACTGATTGAAATTTAGTTAAGATTAAATATAATAAATGTGATTAGTTTCATGCATGTAATAATTTTCCTCTTCTGTCACATTGAAAAATACAACTTGGTAATAATTTTTTTAAGTGCCTGGAGGACTACACTTAAGGCTTTGGGGGTTGCTTGTAGCCCTGGGAGTTGAAGCTGGATACCACTGGTTTAGAGAGCCAGTTTGTTGTAGTGGTTAAGGCATCAGGCTAGAAACCAGGAGACTGAGTGTTCTAGTCCCACTTTAGGCACAGAGCCAGCTGGGTGACCTTGGGCCAGTCATGCTCTCTCAGCCCTAGGAATAAGGTAATGGCAAACCACTTCCGAAAAACCTTGCCAAGAGAACTACAGGAACTTGTCCAAGCAGTCTCTGAGAATCAGACATGATTGAACAGATTAAAAAAAAAAACCACTGGTTTAAATCCACCCAGGCTGTCAGGCTGGAAGTTGTCCTAGTTATTTCTGGTCATAAAGAAATATTTGCTCCTGCATCCCCAGCTATTTAATTATACCATATGCATGTTGTCTTAGACTGAAACATACTGAAACAGGACTGTTGATTGGTCCACCTATTCAGTATTTACTTTGACCAGCAGCGGATCTCCAACATTTAGGTAGGAGTTTTTCCCAGCCCAAACTGGAGATGCAAGTTCTCAATCAGCAACATTTGAAGTATGAAACAAGTGTTCTGCCTTCAACCTCATTTAGAAAAATGTTTCATCAGGATCCATCAGATTCTGAAATCCAGTTCTCAAATAACAGAAGTGACTTTACACTAGTCAGTTACAAGTACAGAAGGCTAATAAATTCTTGGTAGCATAACCATAAAGAATCAGTAGAACTCAGCAACTGATTCACAGCAGGAGAATCCAATTGTGGTTGGAGAGTTTGGAATTAACACATTTGAACTATTACCTGCTTTTTTTCAGCAAATAGCTGTAGTTTTTACCTCATATAAACATGTGATTTATTCATTTTTCATAGATTTGAGAACACATTTTTATTTTTTGCAATACACATTCCTCTGCTTCTAATATAGGTGCAAGTTCCTTCCAGAAAGCATCAGTACAGAGTGCACTTCCTGCCTTAGGTTTCAATTTGTTTGAAACTGACTAATCTTACTGCTTTGTCGCCTTGTCAGCTAGGAAAGCTTCTTTAAATGAGGCTGTTGGCAGGACTGCCAAGTACAAAACCCATAGACTTCCTGCCTGCATTGTGGCATTCAGATGACAAGATCGGCAAAGCCAGTGAGTAGCCATAGTGTACATGCATGTTCTCACACAATCCCAAAACTCCTAGGGCCAATCCTTACAATAGCTGCCTCGCTTCTAAAAGCAGCAAGTCTAAATGAGACAAACAACTACTAGAAAAATAAGTTAGGGCCCCAAGTACAGAGAACTTTCTGTTTGACTACCAGTCTTCATGCTCCATCTGATTATATACAATTGTATTATATACTGCACATTATTTTAATTATGTATTTTCAATCAAATGAGAAGCTGACATACTATAAAGCAACATGGCAGCTGCAGCAGCCGCATCTTCATTTCAAAGAAAGCTACTGGGACTCACATGGACCTCAAAGGAATTACCAGAAAACACAAATGATGGATTACCATAATTTTTGTGTGGAAGTGTACAAAGCTACTTGGAAAAAAAAAAAAGACTAATACATACTGAGGTCATAAGGAATATTTTTAGGGACTAGAAGCAATAGTGGGAACAATTTCACTAGTTGGCCTTCTGGTAAATCAAAGTTATTTTTTAATGGCCATTAACAAAAGTCAGCCCCAGCACAGATGATGTTATTTTTGAATGGGCAGCCCTTTTATCCATAGCAGCCAGTTTTTGAGAACACCTATAACATCCTCTCAAAGTTCCAAATGTGTATTTTGGTCTAAAAAGGATGGAGACCCCAAGATTAGGCAAACTCCCTCTCCTTTCCCATTCTTCCTCTTTATAACAGAGGAAGGAGAGAGAATTTCAAGCCAGGAACAAACCAGCCATGAGTCAGAACAGTCTTCTACATCAGACAGAAAATAATAGGAGTCTTGGAATCTCAGATCTTCTGGAAGTTCCTCCTGAAAACTCCCAATCTTTCTCTATTCTTAAAGAACAGAGCTGAGTGGCCTATCTATGCCCTCCCCTCCTTTCCCTTAATAGAGGTAAAATATATTGTTCTGTTAGCCATAAAATCATAGAGTTAATATTGAAATAAGATGGCAGAATTGTGGGAAATTACTTAATTACGCACCTCAGGCTGCATAATTCCTTGGTGTACCCACAGACATACTCTGTTGTTCAGGCTCAAGTCTCAGGACAAATTTTGAGTTTATACCTGGTGACTTCAGCTGGAAGTGTTCATTTCAGTCCTATATATCCATAAGGGCCATGCATATGTTTCAAGACTTGCTCCAAAGATGCTTTGGTCTTCTGCTGATTCCAAGTGATCACCTCACTGATAATGGTGGAATATTGTTCTATTGAAAGATTATGTAGTCTTTAAGATCACAGTTTTATTATCATAACCTAATGACATTTAAAATAAAGTATAATTTGTTGACTTGCTCTGAAAACTACTGCAAAACAGACTGTTTATGTTGATGCAAATCTACTTAGGGCTTCACCTCACCTATTTATGGCAACATAAGTATAATGTCTAGGTGACTGTGGTAAATTATAATGGATGGCAGGAAACGGGAAAACCATAAAGAATGATACTGTCATGAGTACTGATGGTGAGCAGGAGGGGGCCCCTATCCAGGGGGAAAAACGCATGCGTAGTACTGAGGAGTTAAGCAGCCATTCAAAGAGACACAGATCAGACCCGCCTTAACCTTTGGGGTTTATCTGTCTGGGTTTTTCCCACGCTTATTCAGTTGTTAGGATTTTCTGTCTAATGTAGCAGTAATAAAGTACTAGAGACCTATTCCTTGTCTCAGTGTGGTTCCTGACTGTTAGGACATCAATCCTAACAAAATCACTACTCCCATTGAAAGAGGGAGGAACAAAAAAAAAAAAAAAGGAAGAGACATTTGGGAAAATGTCTTCAGAAAACTAGGAAATTTGGCAGGCCATCCAACAACTGGCAGCAGCATTGCAACAACATCAACAACAAGTAGATCTCCAGATCAACACATTACAAGCAGCCATGCTACAGCAGTTACAACAACCAGCTCCGATTAACCCACAACTGGTGCAAGCAGCAGCTCCACCAGTAGTCTTGAGATCCCAGGGCAGTCTACCAGAGAAGTTTGGAGGAGAAGCAGGACAGTTGAGAACCTTTCTCACACAGTGCACAATGTTTTTCAACAGCAGACCGGCAGAGTTTCCCACAGACAGAACCAGAGTCACCTTCATTTTAAGTCTGCTAAAGGGCCCAGCAGCCAAATGGGCTATTCCCATGGTGGAGAACAACAACACAATTCTCAACGACTACCAGAATTTTCTGGCAGGGTTCCGAGCACACTTTGACGACCCGATCAGAGAGGTCACTGCCAGCCAGGAAATTCGGAAGCTCAAGCAAGGCAACAAGAGAGTGGGAATTTACATTGCTGATTTCAAGCTGTTAGCAGGAGATCTGGACTGGAATGAGAGCACTTGAAAGACCAATTCAAACAGGGACTGGATGAAGAAATTAAAAATGAATTAGTGTGCCAGGGAACACCAGCTACCCTAGAAGGTTTATATCAGCTGTCTGTGGTCATAGATGCCAGGCTAGAAGAGCTCAGACAGATGCAGCCAGGGAGAAACAGGGGCCTCAGAGCACTTCCAGGATTTCCAGCTCTCTCTGCAGCATCTCTCTACGCAGGACCAGAGGAGCCAATGCAGATCGGGGCGAGCAGGATGCTTATCGAGGCTGAGAGACAGAGAAGGAGAGAGAGAGCCCTCTGTTTCTACTGTGGAGTCCAGGGGCACATGGTGAGAGCTTGCCCAGTGAGAAGCCAAGCAAATTCCGTAAGAGCCCCAGGGCAAGCAACAGAACCAAGAGCCACCTCCACCTCAACTTCCAACCAGGGAAACTCCATCGGTCTCCCTCCACAGAGCTCAGCAGGGAGACCATCAATCAATTAAGAAGGGCTCATTCCGAGGATTCCAGGCAATCCTTTTACTACTTAACAGTCATAATGTACATAAACCCAGAGCACCAGGTCAAGCTAGAGGCCCTCGTGGATTCCGGAGCTTCCACCAATTTTATTGATGTACAGACTGTACAAGACCTGAACATCTCGACCATGGAATTGCCACGTCCCATAGAAGTGGAGACCATTGACGGCCAGCCCCTCAAGGCAGGGCCAATTAGAAATTTCACAGAACCTTTGCAACTGACAATGGGAGACCACACTGAGTGGATCCAACTGTGTTACTGCATCACTTAATGTGCCTATAGTCCTGGGCACACCTTGGCTGAAGATCCACAACCCACTGTTGAACTGGACTACGGGAGCAATCTCCTTCCCAGCTAAGGAATGCCAGCACCACAAGATTTAAGCCACTCTCCTCTCTCCAGCAACCAATGCAGCCACGGAAGCAGGGGGGGTCCAGTTGCCAGCCAAGTATGCAGATTTCGCAGATGTTTTCAGTGAACAAGAGGCCACAGCACTACCCCCCCCCCCAATAGGGACTGTGATTGCACCATTGAGTTGATACCAGGAGCCAAGATTCCAGCAAGGAAACAATATCCCATGTCCCCCAAGAAACTAGCCACCTTAAAGGATTACTTGGATTCTAATCTCCCAAAGGGTTTCATCCGACCATCTACTTCCCCAGTGTCTGCTCCTACCTTCTTCGTACCAAAGAAGCCTGACCCGTTGGCACTGGCAAACCAGGAGGCACCCATGAGAAAGGTATATGATTTCAGTTCCCTCAATAAAGTCATGGTCAAGGAAAATTACCCACTGCCCCTATTATCTGATCTGCTGGATCGCTTACAGAAAGCACGCATTTTTACTAGGTTGGACCTCAGGAATGCATACAATCTGATCCGGATGAAAGAGGGGCATGAATATCTGACTGCCTTCAATACCAGGTTTGGTAAATTTGAGTATCTTGTTTTGCCCTTTGGCTTGTCTAATGCAGGAGCCATATTTTCCCGATTTATGAATCAAATTTTCTCAGATTTACTAGATAAGTATCTGGTCATTTATCTAGATGACATATTAATATTCTCTGAGGATGCTACAACTCCTGTAACCCATGTACGTAATGTCTTACAAAGACTGAGAGAGAACAAGCTGTTCACCAAGCTAGAGAAGTGTGCCTTTGATTTAACTGAATTACATTTCCTGGGCTATAAAATATCAACAGAAGGCATATCCATGGATCCTTCTAAGGTCCAGGCAATTCTCTCTTGGCAACCCCCACAAAATGTGAAAGAGGTACAAAGATTTCTAGGGTTTTGCAATTTTTACAGAAGATACATAAATAAATTTAGTGACAGGGCTAAACCCCTCACACAGCTTTTGAAGAAAGGATCAAAATTCATTTGGGGGGAGAGAGAGCAAGCAGCCTTCCAAGAATTTAAGCAACTCTTTGCATCCCAGCTGCTTTTAAAGCACCCTGATCCCACGAAGCAATTCATAATGCATTCAGATGCTTCAGATATTGCCATTGGTGCGGTTTTATTGCAATATACAAACAAAACCGAGAATACATTGCTACCTTGTGCATTTTTCTCCCGCATGCTCTCACCAGCAGAGAGAAACTATGATGTTTTTAACAAGGAGTTGCTAGCAATTAAAGCAGCATTTCAAGAGTGGAGGCACTGGCTAGAAGGTGCAACCTTTCCTGTGAAAGTTTGCACTGATCACAAGAATTTACAGCTTCTACAAAACACCACATCCCTCACCCCACGCCAAATCAGATGGAGTCAGTTTTTCTCCCATTTCAATTTTGTTATTTCTTATGTTCCTGGGGTGCAGAACCATTTGGCAGATGCTCTGTCTCAATCCATTCAGGCAACCCCCACTACTCACCAGGAGGTACAGGCTACTATATTACAACCTCACAATTTTCAGCAGTCTATGAGGGGGAACCAGACAGAGATTTTAGCAGCAGGCAGACAAGCAGAGGACCTATTTACAAGAGTCAGAGCTCAGCAGCAACAGGACCCATATGCCAGGGCCAGGATGGATGACCTCCAGAGGGACCCGCAAGACACTGCCTCCTCCTTTAATGTGGAGGCAGGAATCCTCTGGCATAGCGGGCGATTATACATTCCCCCCTCATTGAGGGAAGAAATACTGAGACTTTGCCATGACCATCAAACGGCAGGCCATGGAGGTGTTTTCAAAACCCTCCATAGAGCTCTGAGAGACTACTGGTGGCCTAAGATGACTGCAGACATAAAGGGCTACGTGGCTTCTTGTCATACCTGTAGATGAGCCAAGCCTCTCCCAGGGAAGCCCACAGGACTCTTGCAACCCCTACCCACCCCCAGTAGGCCTTGGGATACAATCTCCATGGATTTCATCACTGATTTACCCCCGGTCCAGGGGCTGACTTCCATACTAGTGGTGGTGGACCTTTTCACAAAAATGGTGCATTTTATTCCTTGCAAGGGCCTCTCACCTGCGCAAGCCACAGCGCAGTTGTTTATGGACCATGTTTTTAGGTATAGAGGCATGATAAATCACTTGATGAGTGACAGAGGCCCTCAGTTCACTTCCAGGTTCTGGAGGGCCCTTTTCCAGTCATTCAGGGTCCAGATCCACCTATCATCGTCACATCATCCGGCTAGTAATGGGCAAGCTGAGAAAATTAACCAATGGTTACAGCCGTATCTCAGGTATTACACCACTTATCAGCAAGACAATTGGCCAGCCCTGCTCCCCATGGCAGAACTTACTTATAACAACTCTGTGCAATCGTCTACCAAGATGTCTCCTTTCCAAGCACTCTACGGGGTTAACCCTCGGGTGTTGCCCACCTCCTCCCAGCAGGGAACTGTTCCAGCCGTGGCTGATTTTCTTAAAGAGCAACAAGCTGCACAGGAGTTGTTAAAGGAGCAGCTGAACAGGGCAAAGAGTGCTTACAAGAGAGCTGCAGATGCTCACAGACAAGAGGGGCCAGCGATTGTGGTAGGAGACAAAGTGTGGCTCTCTACCAAGTTTTTGACTTCTACGAGACCCTCCAAGAAGTTGGACTCTAGGTTTGTGGGCCCATTCACTGTGGTTGTTGTTTATTCGTTCAGTCGCTTCGGACTCTTCGTGACTTCATGGACCAGTCCACGCCAGAGCTTCCTGTCAGTCGTCAACACCCCCAGCTCCCCCAGGGACGGGTCCGTCACCTCTAGAATATCATCCATCCACATTGCCCTTGGTCGGCCCCTCTTCCTTTTGCCCTCCACTCTCCCTAGCATCAGCATCTTCTCCAGGCTGTCCTGTCTTCTCATTATGTGGCCAAAGTATTTCAGTTTTGCCTTTAATATCATTCCCTCAAGTGAGCAGTCTGGCTTTATTTCCTGGAGGATGGACTGGTTTGATCTTCTTGCAGTCCAAGGCACTCTCAGAATTTTCCTCCAACACCACAGTTCAAAAGCATCGATCTTCCTTCTCTCAGCCTTCCTTATGGTCCAGCTCTCGCAGCCATATGTTACTACAGGGAACACCATTGCTTTAACTATGCGGACCTTTGTTGTCAGTGTGATGTCCGTTGTTCCGTGGTCTGTTCTGTTGCTGCTTGGTCGTTATACAGATTCTTCAGGAGGCAGACAAAATGACTTGGTATCCCCATACCACTAAGAACGTGCCACAATTTGTTATGGTCCACACAGTCAAAGGCTTTAGAATAGTCGATAAAACAGAAATAGATGTTTTTCTGAAACTCCCTGGCCTTTTCCATTATCCAGTGGATATTGGCAATTTGGTCCCTAGTTCCTCTGCCTTTTCTAAACCCAGCTTGTACATCTGGTAATTCTCGCTCCATGAATTGCTGAAATCTACCTTGCAGGATCTTGAGCATTACCTTACTGGCATGTGAAATGAGTGCCACTGTTCGATAGTTTGAACATTCTTTAGTGTTTCCCTTTTTTGGTAAGGGGATATAAGTTGATTTTTTCCAGTCTGATGGCCATTCTTGTGTTTTCCAAATTTGCTGGCATATAGCATGCATTACCTTGACAGCATCATCTTGCAAGATTTTGAACAGTTCAGCTGGGATGCCGTCGTCTCCTGCTGCCTTGTTATTAGCAATGCTTCTTAAGGCCCATTCAACCTCACTCTTCAGGATGTCTGGCTCTAGCTCACTGACCACACCATCAAAGCAATCCCCGATATTGTTATCCTTCCTATACAGGTCTTCTGTATATTCTTGCCACCTTTTCTTGATCTCTTCTTCTTCTGTTAGGTCTTTGCCATCTTTGTTTTTGATCATACCCATTTTGGCCTGGAATTTACCTCCAATGTTTCTAATTTTCTGGAAGAGGTCTCTTGTCCTTCCTATTCTATTGTCTTCTTCCACTTCCGTGCATTGCTTGTTTAAAAATAATTCCTTATCTCTTCTGTCTAACTTCTGGAATTTTGCATTTAATTGGGCATATCTCCCCCTATCACTGTTGCCTTTTGCTTTCCTTCTTTCTTGGGCTACTTCTAGTGTCTCAGCAGACAGCCATTTTGCCTTCTTGGTTTTCTCTTTCTTTGGGATGTATTTTGTTGCTGCCTCCTGAACAATGTTGCGAACTTCTGTCCAGGGTTCTTCCGGGATCCTATCTACTAAGTCCAGTCCCTTAAATCGATTCTTCACCTCCACTGCATATTCCTTAGGAATATTAGTGAGCTCATATCTAGCTGATCTGTGGGTCTTCCCTAATCTCTTTAGTCTGATCCTAAATTGTGCAAGAAGATGTTCGTGATCTGAACTACAGTCAGCTCCAGGTCTTGTTTTTACGCACTGTATAGATGTCCGCCACCTTTGGCTGCAAAGGATGTAGTCAATCTGATTTCGGTGTTGTCCATCTGGTGAAGTCCATGTATAAAGCCGTCTCTTAGGTTGCTGGAAGAGAGTGTTTGTTATGCACATTGAGTTGTCTTGGCAAAATTCTATCAGCCTGTGTCCTGCTTCGTTTTGTTCTCCCAGGCCATGCTTACCTGTAATTCCAGGTGTCATTTGACTGCCCACCTTAGCATTCCAGTCTCCCGTGATGAAAATAACATCTCTTTTAGGTGTGTCGTCCAGTAGGTACTGCAGATCCTCATAGAACTGCTCTACTTCAGCTTCTTCAGCATCTGTGGTTGGGGCATATATTTGGATCACTGTGATGTTAGATGGCTTGCCCTGAATTCGAATTGAGATCATTCTATCGTTTTTTGGATTGTATCCAAGCACTGCTTTAGCCACTTGACTATTAATTATGAAGGCTACTCCATTTCTTCTGTGGTCCTCTTGTCCACAGTAGTAGATCTGGTGGTCATTTGATGTGAAGTGGCCCATTCCAGTCCATTTCAGTTCACTGATGCCCAAAATGTCTATCTTTAATCTTGACATTTCACCAATAACCACATCCAATTTGCCCTGGCTCATAGATCTTACATTCCAGGTTCCAGTGGTGTGTTGATCCTTAGAACATCAGATTCGCCGTTCACCACCAGCACTGTTGGCCACTAGCCGTCCTTTCGGCTTTGAGCTAGCTGCGTCATCACATCTGGGGCTAGTTGAACTCATCCTCTGTTCCTCCCCAGTAGCATTTTGACCATCTTCCGACCTGGGGGTCTCATCTTCCGATGGTATTCCGACATATCTCTGGTTGTACTGATCCATTTAGTTTTCACGGCAAGAATACTGGGGTGGGTTGCCATTACCTTCCCCAGGGATCGCGTTTAGTCTGACCTCTCTGTCATGACCTTCCTGTCTTGGGTGTCCCTTCATGGTTTAGCTCATGGCATCATTGAGGTGCTCAAGCTCCAGCACCACGACAAGGTAACGATCCTTTGCTGTGAGTTCACTGTGGTACAGCAGATAAATCCAGTGGCTTATCGCTTAAAGCTGCCAGCATCCATGAAAATCCATCCAGTCTTTCACAGAGCCTTGCTAGCCAAAGACCCTCCCCCACGTACCTTACAATCGCAAATGCCCCCCCCCCACCTCCAGTAATTGTGGAGGGGGAGGAGGAATATGAAGTCGAGGACATTCTGGACTCTAGGAGGAGGGGAAGGGGCATCCAATATTTAATACACTGGAAAGGGTACCCTGAGGAAGAGCGCACGTGGGAGAATGCCAGAGATGTGCATGCACCAATGCTGGTTCATCGATTCCATCAGCTTTTCCCTCACAAACCCAAGCCTTGCACTCTACCAGAGATTCCTCGCTTGACTGAGCAAGCAGAGGAATCCCAAGCAGAGGAGTTCGTAAGTTGGCAACCTCCACCCCTGCCAGAGGCTCTGAGGCCAGAGACAGAGGAGGAGGGAGAGCCGCAGCCCTCCACCTCGGGCATGCATTTCCCAAGGGGGAAGGGGGAAGAATCTTCTAATTATCTAGCTATTTTCCAGCAGCAGCCACTGGGCCAGAAGCATTATCAGACCTGGAGAGCAGCACTGATTCGTCCTTGGAGGAGTTTTCTTTTGAAGAATTTCCATCGTTGCCCAGTTCCCATGGGAGCTTAGAGGGGGAGATGGACTTTTATGAGACCTCTGGAAGGGAGGGGACTGAAGTGGAATGTGAATCTGGAGGGGAGGGTGATGTCATGAGTACTGATGGTGAGCAGGAGGGGGTCTCTATCCAGGGGGGAAAACGCATGCGTAGTACTGAGGAGTTAAGCAGCCATTCAAAGAGACACAGATCAGATCCGCGTTAACCTTTGGGGTTTATCTGTCTGGGTTTTTCCCACGCTTCTTCAGTTTGTTAGGATTTTCTGTCTAATGTAGCAGTAATAAAGTACTAGAGACCTATTCCTTGTCTCAGCGTGGTTCCTGGCTGTTAGGACAGATACTCTACAAGCTTAGTGCTGCAAATTGACTCATCAGGCAAAAGGACCTATAGTAGTATAATTTCCCTAAATGACCAATAATGAAGTAGCTACAAGGAGTAGTTTTTTCAGGTGATCAGTTCAGATATTCCCACCAAGGATGGAGGATAAAGGACTATATGTGGAAAACATGCGAAGAACAGGAAGAATTTTTGAGGTGAACTTTTTCAATATCCCAAATATAGCTCTCATTGCTGAAACATTTCAGACCATTACACTGTGCTAAATCACCAACTATTTGTGAAATACCATGATGTCTATTACTGTAATGGTTGCCTATTCTGACATACTCAGCCTCACAAGTGGGTTCTTAATGAAAACTGATTTATTGAAAGAATAGTGTGCAAATACAAAGAAAGCTGAGAATGAGCAAAAGCGCGCCAAATACAAACTAAAAACCCTCGCCTCAAACCCGGTTCCGCCCTCGCTCCCGCTTAGCAACCACCCCCTCCCAGGTGTTAGCAACGGTTGCCCACATTGGCCTGAGAAAGTAACCTTGAAGACATTCCATAACCCAAACATACATTCCACAGTTACAGTAAGGAGATTACAGTCTGGCACAGCTGGAAATCCCCACTCTGCAAACACGTATCAGGAAAGTGACATGCGAAACGTTACGATGTATTCAGAACATTGGAACGATGAACATGACAATTACATGAGAAAAATTGAAATAAGGTTAAATAAAACTTTTTAAAAATCAGCACTAGCTCCAGGATTTGAAGGGGTGGGGATCTTCAGATATGCAAATGTTGGCAATGTGTCTGATTTTCTTGAACTCTCTGAGCAAATTGTTCAAATTAGGACAGTGAGCCTCTCTGCTGGCCTTGAGGACAAATGTCCAAATTTAGCAACCTCTGCAGTGGTTTTTCAAAGAAATGGTTATTTAAAAAAAAAAAAATCACCTATATTTTTCATCTACATTCTTACATGTTACATTCTTTTTTTTTAATTTGTAGGGAGGGAGGGAGTTCTGAGAACTATATTACCTGTTTAAAAAACAAAACAAAAATACAGTAGTCCTGTGAGACAAGCTAAGATTGATGACCACATAGATAAAAGTAAAAGGATACAGGTGGAAGAATCCTAAGGAAACCATAGAGCAACCCTGCCTTTGCTCTGGTGACAGAAAGACCTGGTAACATTATGATGGGTTGCCTGAGGTAGAAATAGAACATAGAAATAGAAAATAGCAAGAAGAGGCTGCGTACATTACGGCCTATGGTTGAGACAAGGGTAGCATCTGGGGTACAGGTGGTAAAATTGGTGTTGCCAGGCCATTCCAGTGACACTAATTAATGAAGGAAGAAGTGTAGGTTACAGCAGTCTAGTGATGAAGTGTTCCAACATGACCAAAATCCCTCCTGTGCACAATTAAAAGGAAAATGGTGGAATGGTAGGAGCGAGAATCTGAAATTGAATCTGCTTTTCAAGGTAAGATTCATATCTACAAGGGACTTCTGCAAGACCACTTTTATTATTATTGCCACATCTGTATTGTAGCCCTGTGAATCTGGAGGTCCAAGGCATTGCTCTGATGTTAGAGGAATATTATTTCCCATTTCCCTCTCCACTAGCCTTAAGGATATTTTGATCTTAGATAGCCCTGAAAGGAGATTTGCTGGAGGTGGGATTCCATGTCCACAAGATTGAGAATCCTCTTCCATCTTTCATCTGGGAAGGAAACTAGAGCAGTTAAAGAATTTCCCTCCTGTTGCCTCCAATGCAAGGGAGAAAACAAGAAATGGCAGAGTTCTCCAAACATCTCTTCATCTTCACTTTTGGTATAGTTGGACTTTCAGTTAAATCAGGTTGTTTCTGAGCCAGTTTGAAAGCATTTCAAAGTTTTGAAATGCAAATGGAAAGTATTTCCACTGAAGGGAATTGCTGCTTCATTCTTCTTCCTGGCTCCTGAACTTCAGGTCCTATAAGGAGATCATTACCTTGACAATTTTGCAACTTCTTCCCAGCAACCCAGATAAAATGAAGCAGAAAAAAACTAATAAATGTTTAACCAGTTTCCTCCTCCTGCCTGAAGCACCTACATGCAAAGTGCCAGGACAGAGATCCATTGCAACCCGGTGTGCAAATTGTGCAACACACAAGGACATCACATGAAGGGGGGCATGGCCCCATTATGTAAAAAGAGACCATCCAAGAAAGAGGAGATACAATATGTTGTTCATTGAAAAAAAATGGGGGAGGGGAGGCTAAGTGGAATTCTGCACAAGGGTGCCTTGTATGCTAGCAGCAGCCCTGCTGGGTTACTGGGTTTTCTTTTCTTTCTTCTTCTTTGGTGAGGGTGAGAGGAATTCTCTTGCTGCAGCAGTTCATGCAATGACTTGGGCTCCTTTTGCTCAGCATTTCAAGTCTATGGACAGAAAGACAATCACAGACCACCTACAATTGGCTTCTGTGGGTCCATAGCAGTATGAAGTACCTCCAGAGAGTTCCATCAGTGAAGACACTTAGGATTGCCCATATCCTTTTTTTTTTTTTCAGTTACACAGTCATCTTCTTTAGTTCACCTCTAAGCAGAACTGACAGCCAAGAGAAACTGCAAAGTTGGTATATATGCAATTGCCTAAGTCAAATAAACAGCTGTGCAACAAGCACGGGCTACATTCCAGAGTCAGGTGTCAGGGTAAATATGAAATCAGTGTTGTTCCAACATGCATGTTTCACAAGCATCTTGGATGACTGTGATGAAAAATTGTTTGTCATTCCTTCTGGTCAGTTTTTGGAAAAGGGAAGGGAATGGAACATGATTTTACATCATTTATCCCAAGTACATCTTATCCTCCTATAGCAGAATACTGAGGGGTAACTTACTCATTGCCAAGAAGAACAAATGCATTGCCCTCAAAGAAGATACATCACTTTATATCAAGCCCATGTATACTTTACTCTAAGTAAAAATGCAACTTCTAAGCAATCACTATAATTTAGGTACAAATTTAATATAACTCACAATCTTAGTGGGGATGGTGGTCTGCATGCTTGTTCAGTTCCTTTATTGATGCTAACTGCTGATGGGCAGTTTCAGGGCTCCATCTTTACCTTGCAGTTGGGCAAAGAAGCCACTGAGAATTACTTGAATTACTTTCAAATAGAAGGTTGCTTTCTGTAACATGGAAGACATTGCCATCTTAGCAGGAGGAGATGTTTATTTATTTATTTTCTTGTGGTTTATTCATTTAGTCGCTTCCGACTCTTCGTGACTTCATGGACCAGCCCACGCCAGAGCTTCCTGTCGGTCGTCAACACCCCCAGCTCCCCCAGGGACGAGTCCGTCACCTCTAGAATATCATCCATCCATCTTGCCCTTGGTCGGCCCCTCTTCCTTTTGCCCTCCATTCTCCCTAGCATCAGCATCTTCTGCAGGCTGTCCTGTCTTCTCATTATGTGGCCAAAGTATTTCAGTTTTGCCTTTAATATCATTCCCTCAAGTGAGCAGTCTGGATTTATTTCCTAGAGTATGGACTGGTTTGATCTTCTTGCAGTCCAAGGCACTCTCAGAATTTTCCTCCAACACCACAGTTCAAAAGCATCGATCTTCCTTCTCTCAGCCTTCCTTATGGTCCAGCTCTCGCAGCCATATGTTACTACGGGAAACACCATTGCTTTAACTATGCGGACCTTTGTTGTCAGTGTGATGTCTCTGCTCTTAACTATTTTATCGAGATTGGTCATTGCTCTTCTCCCAAGGATTTAGCGTCTTCTGATTTCCTGACTGCAGTCAGCATCTGCAGTAATCTTCGCACCTAGGAATGCAAAGTCTTTCACTGCTTCTACATTTTCTCCCTCTATTTGCCAGTTCTCAATCAAGCTGGTTGCCATAGTCTTGGTTTTTTTGAGGTTTAGTTGCAAGCCAGCTTTTGCACTTTCTTCTTTCACCTTCATCATAAGGCTCCTCAGTTCCTCTTCGCTTTCAGCCATCAAAATGGTATCATCTGCATATCTGAGATTGTTAATGTTTCCTCAGGCGATTTTAACTCCAGCCTTGGATTCCTCAAGCCCAGCATGTCGCATGATGTGTTCTGCATACAAGTTGAATAGGTAGGGTGAGAGTATACAGCCCTGCCGTACTCCTTTCCCTATCTTAAACCAGTCCATTGTTCCGTGGTCTGTTTTTACTGTTGCTACTTGGTCGTTATACAGATTCTTCAGGAGGCAGACAAGATGACTTGGTATCCCCATACCACTAAGAACTTGCCACAATTTGTTATGGTCCACACAGTCAAAGGCTTTAGAATAGTCAATAAAACAGAAATAGATGTTTTTCTGAAACTCCCTGGCTTTTCCATTATCCAGCAGATATTGGCAATTTGGTCCCTAGTTCCTCTGCCTTTTCTAAACCCAGCTTGTACATCTGGCAATTCTCACTCCATGAATTGCTGAAGTCTACCTTGCAGGATCTTGAGCATTACCTTACTGGCATGTGAAATGAGTGCCACTGTTCGATAGTTTGAACATTCTTTAGTGTTTCCCTTTTTTGGTATGGGGATATAAGTTGATTTTTTCCAGTCTGACGGCCATTCTTGTGTTTTCCAAATTTGCTGGGATATAGCATGCATTACCTTGACCGCATCATCTTGCAAGATTTTGAACAGTTCAGCTGGGATGCCGTCGTCTCCTGCTGCCTTGTTATTAGCAATGCTTCTTAAGGCCCATTCAACCTCACTCTTCAGGATGTCTGGCTCTAGCTCACTGATCACACCATCAAAGCTATCCCTGATACTGTTATCCTTCCTATGCAGGTCTTCCGTATATTCTTGCCACCTTTTCTTGATCTCCTCTTCTTCTGTTAGGTCTTTGCCATCTTTGTTTTTGATCATACCCATTTTGGCCTGGAATTTACCTCCAGTGTTTCTAATTTTCTGGAAGAGGTCTCTTGTCCTTCCTATTCTATTGTCTTCTTCCACTTCCACGCATTGTTTGTTTAAAAATAATTCCTTATCTCTTCTGGCTAACCTCTGGAATTTTGCATTTAATTGGGCATATCCCCCCCTATCACTGTTGCCTTTTGCTTTCCTTCTTTCTTGGGCTACTTCTAGTGTCTCAGCAGACAGCCATTTTGCCTTCTTGGTTTTCTCTTTCTTTGGGATGTATTTTGTTGCCGCCTCCTGAACAATGTTGCGAACCTCTGTCCAGGGTTCTTCTGGGACCCTACCTACTAAGTCCAGTCCCTTAAATCTATTCTTCATCTCCATTGCATATTCCTTAGGAATATTAGTGAGCTCATATCTAGCTGATCTGTGGGTCTTCCCTAATCTCTTTAGTCTGATCCTAAATTGTGCAAGAAGAAGTTCGTGATCTGAACTACAGTCAGCTCCAGGTCTTGTTTTTACTGACTGTATAGATGTCCGCCACCTTTGGCTGCAAAGGATGTAGTCAATCTGATTTCGGTGTTGTCCATCTGGTGAAGTCCATGTATAAAGCCGTCTCTTAGGTTGCTGGAATTTATTTTCTATCCCACCTTTATTATTTTTATAAATAACTCAAGACAGGGAACATACCTATTACTCCTTCCTCCTCCTATTTTTCCCACAACAACAACCCTGTGAGGTAAGTTGGGCTGAGTGGGAGTGACTGGCCCAAGGTCACCCAGCCAGCTTTCTAAATGAGATTTTCAACTGGGAATTTCTCTTACATGATGGTTATCAATAGTGGTGCAGATTAAGTTGTTGTATGGTTGGGGAACTTAGCTGAGTTTATGGTAAAGCTCTGAAAAATGGTATAAAAGTTTATGTCTCAGTTCCACTGTTGCAGTTAAGCATGTGTTGCATTTAAGCCCAGTTAATGAACTGTGCCTTTAAGGACAATTCAAATTCCCCTTCTGAACAAAATTGGTCAGATGTACTCCCAAGCAAACATGGACTAGGTCAAATTGTACACTGTGTCCTCAGCAAGCGTCAGCAAACTTGAAAGACAAGGAATTGTTTTCTTAAGAGATCCAATTTGAGACTTCAGAAATAGAGAGAGAGAGTGAGTGAGTGAGACAGAGAGCTTTGAGCGCATGATGGTCCTAGGGCAATATTTACGGAAGTCAAGACAAATTATCCAAATGTGTAGCCTGAGTAGGTGGACTACATATTTAGATGCTTTTCCAAATAAAATATGTACTTTAGGAACTATTTATCAAAAACAAGGTCTGGAGGGGAATCATTAGCATACTTGTCCAGCTTTTTCTACCCTCAGTTTTACCAGATTTTATTGAAACAGAATGACATGGACATCTGGCCAGAACGTTTCACTTACCTTTAGCTATTACCTGCTTGACAACTGATATGCAGGAACTATACTTCAGCTAGACTTTTAGGAGCTGGAATCTTCAGACTGAAGGAGGGAAATACACACACACACACACACAGCGTGTGTATACTCGTAAGGAAGTTTATGGTGCACCACATACGATTTTTCATGCAAAAGCGTTCAAACTTCCATCATCCCATTATCTGCCACCTCCATTTCTACCAAAGTGTTTTACATCAGATGACTAAGCTGCTCCATCATCAGAAAACAATCAAAACTGAACTTTCATGTAATATAATATACCTGTAGAATATCTCTTAAGAAATTTGCAGTTCTCATGGGTAATTTCAGAATTAGGAAAGCAGCAATAGTTAAGAGATTGGGCATTGCTGTTTTTTTCTATAATCTTCCTCTTGACTTAAAAAAAGCCAATCTCACTAGGAATTGCTGCTGGTGGTGCTGAAAAACTATGTCAGACAATGCTAGGCATGTATGCTGCCCTCATATGATCTTTGGAGTATAAAAATAAAGTTTTTGCCTCCTCTTTGATATACTGTATTGCCCACACATCCCATCCAAACAGTTTAGAGTGGGTAATAATTGCTACTTTCTGAATGCAAGAAACCTATCACTATCAAAATAAAAGGGCAAAAAATGCATAGGAAGAAAAGAGGATTTATGTATTTTAAAGTTGCACAGAAGATGGAAAATTGTATTAAGCAACATGGAGGGGTGATGTTCTACATCTGGAATGGACTTCAAGTCTGCAGGATAACTTCATTTATATTAGAAACCTCCTAACTAGAGTTTGGTGGAAAACATACACACTTATCATTAAAACATTCTAAATCCAGGATTTTTTTTTTTGAGAGCCAAAAGTGAACAGAAGTCACATAAAGTTCCATCTTTCATTACAAAAGATTTCAAGATTTTTAATGTCAGTAATATAATGGGAGAGAAGAAATACTGGGTTTCTATTGTTATTAAACAACTGGTAATCAGAAATCCTTGCTGATGTACTTCAGATTGTCTGAGTTCTGTTATTAGATCCACAGCTAACTTCTATCCCAACCCAGTCCTATGTAACAAACAATCTCTGTTCTGATCTCTGAAGAAAAAAACATCCTTGTCAGATTTTTTCAGAGCTACATTCATCTTCCTAAATATACATCAGCCTTAAATGTATACCCTAGCATTGCTTAGTTGAAAAGTATTCTGGAAGCCACGCACACACACACGCACACATACACACACAAAATACAAAATTTCTGCGGTATCAAAGACACATTTAAAATCAGATTTTTTTTTTAGAAAAATATGCTTGACAGCTTAATGCAGCATAAATAAAGCAGCCTGATATCAATTATTAGAAAGTACTGTTGTTGGTACAATTATTACAAAGGTCTCCCACTTCCTATTGGGCTGCAAATCCCAACTGCAACAGCCAATGAAGGATACCCGTATGGGAGACAGATGTTCTTCTTGGCTTTCTGGATTATTCACATTTTACAAGGACCTTGTTTTATTGTAAACTGCCCAGAGTCCCTTTTGGGAGATGGGCAGTGATAAATTTGATAGATAAATAAATAAATAAATTTTAAAAACTGTTATGTTACCTGCTCAGCTTAAACGAAGAGGGATCAGGCAGTACCATTCACAAGTTTGGGGCATGGTGTACATTTTCCAGGTCAAATTCAGGCATTATGATGCTATTGAAAGATCCTGCTGGAAGATCTTTGAAGGAAAGAATCCAATTACTTATGCATCTGTTACTACAGCTGCTTTGTAGAGTTATGCAGCAATGAATCTGCTTTCACATCTAAACCACATACTTGAATATTCTATAGTTGCTACAAGTTGTATTCTCACTCCCTTTATCAATCCCCCTTGAAGCCATATTTTCTTCCGTTTAAATCCACATGTTGGATATGGCTAGTGTATCAAACATAAATTCAGTGATAAGGATATTACCATAATATTAGATGGTTAGAGTTGGGATTAAAATGGGTTATTAGGGAGATTATAATTTTTATTCTGTACAAGATTTTAACCTAGTGCTAAAAATTATTTTGAATACCACATGTTGCAAGTATTATATCCAAGGGATGAATTGAATACTTGTTCTACCACTGTAACTTTCTTCATATTGTATGCTTCACTGCCATTAACAACTGAGTGAAATAATCTGTCATGCTCCCCAATCAAACGTTCCCAGAACATCTGATTGGATTCACATGCATGAATGAAGTCAACACGTGTCGAAACTTGCAAGTCTGTAGAAGGGAGAGGGAACATTCAGAAGTGAGAAGACATCATGTTTGGACTATCTCTCATACCCAAGGTCAACTGGTTGAGCCATTGGAAACACCTGCAAGAGACTGGCACGAACTGAGGGAAAGGGGGGTTGCATACCAGAGCAAGGGAGGGGGAATCATGTACTCATCACATAATCACATAATCTAAGTGGACCTCCTTAGAATTCCATGTACTGCTCTAGGAACTATCTTGCTCTTGAGTCTAAACAAGAAAACATGCATTTTAGTGAATGCACCAAAGCCCCAGATACATAGGTGGTTATAGCTTCTATCATAAATTACTGCTTTGCAGTTAACTCCTCTAGGGATTATACCTAATTCTTTAGTATCAGGATTTCTAACTGTTGTGTGCACCTCAGAATGTTGTATCTGTTGTGGTATGTACATTTAAATACATTTTATATTACAAAGGCTCTAATACTAATAGGCAGTGCTATGTGGAAAAAATATCCACCAATATTATAGTATTTAAATTTTGTAACCAACCCTAAAAAAAGTGATATCAGGTTGTTTTTGTACATGTTTACCATAAATCCCAATTAGAATGGTAGAAAGCCGCTGAATTCCAAATGCAACATTATTTACTATGGTGCAAATAAAAAGCAATAACTGCTGTGCTAGATCATTAGAAGAGGGAAGGGAACAATCCAGATTCCATATTACATATAATAAAGTCAACAAAAATGATGTCAGACTTCTCTACTGCCTGTCTGGACCAGAGACAGTTAATCCAAAAACCAAGTCTCTCAGAGCAATGATTAGTAATATTTGTTAGAAGGAAGGTTAAGCTTATCACTCAAAAATTCTAGCTGTTACTCTACTACCAAAGGAGAAACCTAAAGAAATGTAGTCTAAGGAGGTGACATTCTGGTCCATTGCTCATGCTTTTTTGACACAAAGGGGAAGAAATTTGTCTCTTGTGAAGGTAGGGGAGTCTGTATCAGCTGATTGTTTTGCTGCTAGACTACTTCTCCTTGTGGGAAATGTCTCTCACAAGTGATAACAAAGGCGTTTGCAAGCTTTCAAGTTCTCCTGTTTTCCAGAACTTTTCTCAGATAAGGTGTCACAAAAAGCAGGAGTGGTGAATAAGCAGCACCTCACCAAAGTTTCATATAGGAACTTTGTCCATCCTATATCTGGAAATGCTAGGGTAGAACTTGAGGCCTCTTGCATGCAAAGCATATCTACCAGTGAGCTATTACTCCTCCACAGATTTGAGTAAATGTCCATAACATTTCAACTTTAAAGAAACAATGTATGTGTATGAGAAAGAAGGTTCTTCTAGATGTGTGACTCATAGCACTACCAATTAAAACATATTGTGCAGTTAATTTTTCTCTTTAATAAGGAAGGTTGGGGGGTTACATATTTATGGAAAGAAAAAAGGTGGAAGAAACAATGAGTAAACATGGCAGAGGTCCATGCTGAAGATGATATTTTAGGGCACAAGATGAAATGAACTGTCAGTTTCTTTATAAACTAAATTCCAATGATAAGTCATAGCTTTTAAAATATATATTCCTATAACACTGTTTATTTCAATCGTGATGTTTTCCATTTCACCCAGAATCAAACTGAAACAGTTCCAGACATCAGACTTTCCATTGCTTATCTCTGCATTCTTATAAGCATTACATTATTCACTATGCTGCACTTTAGTTCAAATAGTATAATCTTGACCAAATACCTCTTAGGTGTTCCAATATACAGTTTACCCCAAATCATTAGGCTACCTTGAAAATGTTAATATACAGAACATTCTGAACTTTGCATTATGGTTTGTTCGGATGAACTCACTTTTGCTGAAGTTCAGTTTGGAAATCCCATGAAAGGTAGCAGCTTCTTTTATATTTGCTGAACAGGTTGCCTTGTAAACTATTTTTTTTAAAAAGAAAATAAATCTCAATTCCCATATTTAAACCCTGGTCAATGAAAAGATATAGCTTAAAATGGAAGATTCATGCAACATAAGCAGAATGCTAGCTAAGGTGCCATCTGAATGGATGAGTGACACGAACTCCATCTATCTTGAACCACTGTACTGCTCATGGCAGCCTTTTAAGTTAAGAGCCTTCTGGACCGATAATTGGATCCTTCTGATAGCATTTTTGAACAATCTTTTTACTATCTTTCTGAGATAGTAAATAATGGAAGAACAATCTATATTCTAATTTGTCCTTCAGTCATTCCTGGATCCTAGCTCACCCCCTAGAGTAATGCTACAGCCGTCTCCTGCCCTTACTTTAAATCAACGTATTGTTTCAAATAGTTATCACACTGTTCACTAGGGGTAGGTAGGGAAATAGTTTATTCTATGTGTTGAAATTTATTGAGAGGCTTGGGCCAATTGCTATTTGTCATCTTAACCTACATCCCATTGGAGTCTCACTTAAGCATAATAATAAATTATAACTTCACTGGAATTTAATCTAGAGTGAAGTTCAGTCCTGTACTGTATATGTTTACATCCAACTGGCATAAGATTACAGTGTTAAATTATTGCTTTTTACTATTTAAATTGATAGTTACAGTGAATAAATGTTTCAAACTCAATTGATATTATGCAGTGACCATAAATTATCACACTAAGAATCCCACACCCAGTTAACCAGGAGTGCCTCCCATAGGATCTACATAAGAATAGGATCAGCCAGTATGTGGCAGATATATCCTGGGATCCTACTAAGGGTCTCTACTTAATCTGACATCCCAGATGTTAATTTGCCTTATTTAGGTCCTTAAATAAGCCAGATTAAGGGACTATCATATGCCCCAATTTTACATTAGAAACAAAACCCACAATAAAATTGTCTAACAAATTACTAGCTAGTACCATTAAGAGAGCAGCAGGGATCAAATATGGAAAGAGGAATCTAACATTCATTTCCTCAACATTGTCCTCCCACTTGCACTGAAATTTGTATGCATATATAATATTTTGGTTCAGAACTATCCCAGATTAATTATTTAGCTCAATAAATAAATTATACAATAAATTATTGCAGTATTAATTCTAATACTTAAGACTTCCAAAATTACTAAGCTGGATTTAATAGAAAAGTAAGGATTTTTTTTCCCTTATAGCTTGCAGAAAATCCATCTAAGAAATTACAACTGAGAATGGAACTAAAAGTAGTTTAGTTTCCATTTTCTCACCTTGTGGCAATGTGATGCTACCCAACTTGCTGAGGTGTAAAGGTATATTTAGAACTTGAGAGAAATTTATATTCTGACAAGGTGGATATTCCTCCAGTATCAGTTAAGAGAACAGCCTCATCACCTGTTTGTATAGGAGCCCCAAGTTAAGACAAACAAAGTTTCTGCCTTAGGAATCTGGGAGATTCTAAAGAAGAAAAGCAAGCCAGTTGCTGAGATTTCTGTAACCTTATTCTATCCTCTCTCTTGGTAAAGAATCTCTGGAAGAATCTTGCTTTCTGTGCAGGTGGGGCAGCCAAGAATTTAAGAGGAAAGTAACAGCTCTATTGTAGAAGCAGACTGAAAGAGGGCTTTCTTCCAGAATGAACACTGGTGCATATTCTTCTGTCTGCTGCAGGAAGGGCCAGAGGCAAAGAAAGAACAAAGAATCAGGAGTATCAGACTAAATAACCAGAGGTATTAGATTGGTGTGTCAGTCCTATAGAGAACATTGATTTTGAATGTTTTCAAAAATAGATTGATTTTGAATGGATGAAGCTTGGATTTCTAGTCCAGGATGCTCTCTGATCCACTAGAGGAAATGATTGTACCTGGGGAATGAGGAAAAGGAGTATGACACCTTGAGGATCTTAAGGTTGTTAATAATCTGGTTGAAAGTATTTATTTTCCTCTGAATGTAGGAAAATAACATTCCTACATTCCTCTTCCTCTCTTGGTTTTCTCTGTGTTCCCTGCCCTAATGGAACTACAGTGGTAGTGATTCTAACATTGGTTCTTCTGGTTTAAATAATTAGCTTTAAAAAGGATATTTTTAAACTTGTGAACTTTTACAAATTGCTTCAGAATTACTGTTCAGTGAACTTCATGTGTCTTAATAGTAATTGTGTCTCTGGAGACTAAGGCTATGCTACTAGGTTCAAATATTATACTAAGATTTACTAAGTTCAAACATTATACTAAGTCAGAATTAATTAATCATGCATTATTGAATAAACCACAATTAACTACCTTCATGCACCCCATACTAAATATCAAACCAATATTTACGAAGTCTTTGGGCTACATTATATTCCCGCAATATGTGAAACCAAAAATCAAATAAATCATGCTTTACAGAAATAGTGATGTACAGTATATGACCATGTTCTAGTAATAGAATTGTCTCATCCATACCTAGATTTGATATATAGCTAGTTTCACACACCTTTTTTATATAGATATCATTCCTTGCTCTTAAATGTAAGGGGAAAATCAGGAAAAAAGCACGGTTTATTTACAGAATTATTAAGGGAGTTTTAGTAATAGACTACCTTAAAGGGTCAGACATGACTCGGTGCTTGCACAGGGGACCTTTCACCTTTACCTTTAAACCTGAAAGAAAAACTAATGCTATGCAGCATTTTTCTGCATTTTTTTTTCAAGCATTTCCATTTGAGAAAAGACAATTGCTTTTGAATATTTTTTTTCAAAGAAGAAAGTGTTTTTGAAATTCTCATGGATCAGATCACTGACCTTAACTATAAGGTGGATTGGAGGGGTGAGAGGGTCCCATCTTTCAGTGCTTTGACTGACATGCTTTCTCACCCCTAAAAAATGTTCCATCTTGAAGCTGAACTGAATCAAAAAGGGAGTCCAATGTACCTCATGACAGAACTTTTTTGTTGATTATGTAAACAGAAGTAAATACTTGAGCTGATTTCTAATAAGATCATCCACAAGTGGGGACTTAGACAATTTAATAATAAATACATGATCTAACTGAAAATTTGTTTTGTCTCTCAAAATTGTTGCATTTCAGTTACACTTGCTACTTAAGTGCTTGAAAGGCTTTCTTCAACCTGGGGATTTGGGGCATGTAGTTCCAAGACTAGGAACCAGGCTGGGAAGGGCTGGTCTAAAACTATACTATAGATAAAACAGCCATACAGGTGATGGAGTCTTTTTCTCTGGCATGCAATACTTTTAAACTAAGAGAGATACCAGTATTCTTCCACTTGTTTAGAATCTAAATGCTTGCAATGCTTATTAAAGTATGTTTAGAATCTCTGCAGGATCATAGTCTTACCTTGGGAAATTTTTCCTGATGTCTGACCAAAATTTACTTCTTTGTTTCTTGTCTTGTCTTCTGGAACAACTCTAAACAATTCTGCCCTATCTTCTGCATGAGAGCCCTTCATGATGTTCCTGTCTTCAAAAAGGGGGAAGAAGAGGATCCAGGTTAATATGATTCAGTTTGCTTGATGACAGTACTGGGAAAAATTCTGAAACAATTTAAGCAGATTGTGACATCTGAAGATAACTATCACGCCTGCCTACAGACTTCTCTTCTCCAGAGCTTCCAACCATACCTCATAGGATTTTCCTTCCATGTCCCTTATGATCTTGGTTGCTGTCATCTGAACATGTTCCAATTTGTTAATATCCTTCCTAAAATGTATGTCCAGATATTTCTACCATCTGCAAATTTAATCATCACATTTTCTCATCCATGTCATTTATAAATAATGAAACCAGGAAACTAGAAACCAGGCGTCTGTGAGTTCTAGTCCCACCTTAGGCATTAAAGCCGGCTGGATGACCTTGGGCCAGTCGCTCTCTCTCAGCCCAACTCACCTCACAGGGTTGTTGTTGTGGGGAAAATAGGAGAAGGAAGGAGTATTTGGTAAGTTCGCAGCCTTGAGTTATTTATAAAAATAATAAAGGCAGGATAGAAAATACATAAATATGCTGAATGGCACAGGGCGAAAAACTGAACCCTGTGATATGCCACTTGACATTGCTTTCTTGATTGTTGCAGAACCATTGCTGTACACTAATTGAGCAAGATTGTTTAACCAGCTCTCATCCTATTCTGAATCCATATCATAGTGCAGTCCATATTTTGCCATCTTCACCAATAGGATCTCATGCTAGATTTTACTGAATGCTTTGCTGAAGTCCAGGGGTACTATATCCACCATATTCCTATAGTCAGCTAAATTGGTCACCTTACTTAAAAAAAAAAAAGGGGTGTGGCATGATTTATTCTTGATAAACCCATGGTGGCTTCTGCTGAGCATGGAATTTTTTCCCTAAATCCTACAATCTGACTGCTTAAATTGTTTCAGTGTTTTTCCCAGTACTGACAGCAAGCAAACTGAATCATATTAATCTGGATCCTCTTCTTCCCCCTTTTTGGAGATAGGAACATTTACCCTTTTCCAATCTTCTGGCACTACAGTCATCCTCCATAATTTCTTAAAGATAATAGAAAAAAGGACTCTGAAATGACAACCAACCCCACGCTCCAGACTTTTAGACGTAATTATTCTGGTCCTGAGAACTTAATTACATTCATGAAAGCTGGATGCTCCCTAACCATTCCTTTACTTACCATGAGTTGCCACTTCCTCTTTTGTCAGGAGAGGATAATGGACAGAAAGCTAGTTAGCTCAATCTCTGGTCACTCATTGAGTCTGCTCAATCAACCCCAGTGTGCACCAGCTGCTGTTAGCTTGGCAACATATAGGCAGTCTAATCTTTCATTCCATCAGGAAAAACACTAGTAGGAGAGATGCAACTACCATATAATCATGCATATTTATCCTCATCATTTTAATTATCAGATAAGGAGTTGGAAAACAGGTTCCATAAGGCACAGTGGTCATTATAACCCTGTATTATTTTATCTAGGGTAATCAGTCTTTTTAATTTTATTTGTCTATATGACAGGCAAATAAGACATGCTATCAAATTAATCTATGAAAACAACATTGTTTTCTATTCTGAGTATGATGGATTTGAAAAATTCTATAGTGAATCATTTACAGGCTATGTTTTTGTCCTATTATAGGATCTATAAAGTCTTCCAGAAATAATTGGAATTTTTTGTCTCTTGCCAATATTTCATTACATGATGCATATTTATATACAAGATATCCAAAAATATTTCTGCTGCTCTTTTAATTTGAACTAAATTGGACATAACCAGGGATTATATTTGATCAGGCGACTGGAATGCTGAACACACTCTAAACTAAAATAAATATGAATCTCAATGAAAAACAGAAATTTCATGCTGCATCAGTGACTGGATTTTTTTCTTCTTCTCCTGCTTCTTACTTTGAAAGAGGTTCTCCTTATACATTCAGACAGTGACCTGTTTCACACTATGCTAAACCATGGTTTCCTAATCATGGTTTGTTTGCTAAATCACAAGGGCTGGATTAATAAATTATGCTGGGGGATACATTATGTTTTACAAAACATTATATTTGATTTAAGACAACTATGCTAAGCCAAAATCAAATTACATTTTGGCTTAGTGCGATGACAGTCCAGTGAGTAAATGACTTTTTGTTATGGTTCTTGTCACTATAGGGAAGAGAACTGTACCTACTTTGCACTTTTATTTATATTCCCTTCTTACTACTTCATAATGAATTTTGACTATGAGTGATGACGTTAAACTGGTAGTTTTCAGACTTTGTGGCACTTCAACCCCTGAAATGATACATTAATTTAGAAAAAAAAACCATGAACAAAACTGATGATTTCACTGGTGTTAGTGTTGGGCAAGAAATAAACATGTCATTTACTTGCAATAATTAAATTTTAATCTATGTGTATCAGAGGCGCCAAATGTTGTGGTACAGCAACTGACCACTGTGGTCTTGTGCAAGCAAAATAAGAAGCAGAGCCCAGAGTGAGTTTGACTATGTTTTCTATTCAGCTGCACAAGACTGACCCTTTTCCCCTTAATTGTGACACCCCTCTTAGTTGCTCTCAACCACTGCCAGGATTAGGCAATATTTGAGCATGAAATAGTTCAGAGAGGATGAATTGTATCTGTACAATTGTCTATATATTTGTTTGGAAATGATTGTTCATTTATAAGATCTTGGCTACCTTATAGAACTTTCTCCTCTTTCCTGTATTTCCTTAGGTGGTAGTTCGTTAATAACTTCATGGGCCAGTCTCCAGAAGCAGTCTGGGGTGGTCTCAGTGACAGAAACATGCAAAATTAAAATAATGAAGTGTGGCCAAATATTTCAAAGAGTCCTCCCTGAGTTACCAGCTTTCTCTGGCTAAGTTGATAATTGCCTAAATCTGTGCATATGTTATATAAGTTGAAAGACTGAATTTTAGGCATGGACTTGCCAAGCAAGTTTTTTTTTTAAAGGGAAACATACTAAAGTGAGTTAATTTAGGGTGTGTGTGAGAGAGAGAGGGAGGGAGAGAGGGATATTTGGTTGAATTTAAATATTTATAAACTATATTCTTTTCCCAAGTCTACCCAACCTAGCAAAACAGAAAATTGTAATGCTTTAAAATCCAAAAATAATGACATTGTATGAAAATATTACTTAGTTAAAATTCTTTCAAAAATTCTAGAGCCATGGCCATGGAATAACGATAAAACAGGACATCAAAACAAGGGACACCAATTTCAAATAGATAGATTTTCAATGATGTATTAAATAATACAACCGAAGGAGCCAATTGTGACTTATTAGGAAATACCAAAAGGTAGGGAATGGAGAACCAGTGAGCATAGTAGTTAACCTGCTGGACTAAGAGCAGTGAGATCCAGATTCTAGTCTTCCCTTGGGTGTGGGAGCCAACTGGGTGACCTTTAGCCAATCATACCCTCTCAGCCCAAATTAGTGTTTATCTCTGTAACAACCCCTTGTTGCATCATGCATTGATAACTTGCTTAAGAGCTAGGTGAGTGCAAGCTGACCCTCTGACTATGTGGGACAAATGCCAAGAAAACCATCAACAACCCGATGGTCGGGGCATTACTAAGACATTCATCTTATTAGTGCCTGATAAGCTCACTGAAGTTTCAGGCAGGCCGAAATGGAGGCCTTCTTTTTTCAAAACAAATAATTTCAATGCTCAGTCAAAAATATATTGGCAGTTTTTTCACTGTTTCATGTAAGCCCTAGGCTTTATATTTTGTTAGGCTCCCACAGTGCCGAGAGTGTGAGCTGGTACACTGTGGGGCCGGCCACTGATTGAGTTTTGGAGATGTGTGAGTGGAGGAGGAGATCCTTATTTTCATCCAGGGTTTCTGGAGGTCTGGGAGTGGAGGCAACTGGGCCTGGAAATTCTGGGGGCTATAGGGCGGGGTGTACCATTGAGGTGGTGATGGGTTGGGATGTTATGACGGGAACTGGAGGGCAGGCCATCTTCAGGGAAGACACCCCCAGTGTTTGCTGCTGGTGGCGTGTTCCAGTCCTCCAGGTTCAGACCCAGGCCCTGGACAACAGATCCTTGAGGGCCCTGGTCTCTGGCTGCTGCTCCTTAATGCCAGGTCAGTTAACAACAAGGCCCCCTCATATGCGACCTGATCGCAGAGGAGGGGGCAGACCTGGTGTGTATCACCAAGACCTGGCTGGACCCAGAAGGCGTGGGTAGCCCTTTCGGAAATGTGCCCATCTGGGTTCCAGGTGTGGCACCAGCCGAGATACCAGGGTAGGGGAGGAGGGGTGGCTGTTGTCATCCAAGAGTCTCTGGTGGCCTTCAGGAGCCTGCTCCACAAGTGGCCGGGTGTGAGACCCTGTTCTTCAAGTTGGGTTCCCAAGAACAGTTGGGAGTGCTGCTACTGTACCAGCCTCCCTGCTGCGTAGCAACCTCCCTGCCTGAGCTGATGGAGGTTGTCTCAGGGTTGGCAGTGGAGTTCCCCAGACTTATGGTTCTGGGGGATTTCAATCTGCCTTCCCTGGGGCATGCCTCGGAGGCAGCTCAGAAGTTCATGGCTACCATGGCAGCCATGGGCCTGTCCCAGATTATCCAGGGCCCGACTCGAGACAATGGTCTCACTCCAGACTTGGTTTTCTTGTCGGAGCAGTGGCAATGTAATCTGAGGGGAGAGCCGCATCTATCCCCATTGTCATGGTCAGATCACACCCTGGTGGCCCTGAGATTCTCCTATGCTGCCCCACTCTGCAGGGAGGCAGGACCCATTCAGTTGGTCCACCCCCAGCGACTGATGGACCCAGTAAGATCTCAGAGGGAGCTGGGGGTTGTGCCCGAGGATCTGCTACATGGTCCAGCAGAGGCCCTGGCTGCTGCCTGAAATAGGGAGGTGGCTGGGGCCTTGGACAGGATCGCACTTGTGCGGCCTCTCTTGCCTCATCCAACCCGACACTCCCCATGGTTCATGGAGGAGTTGAGGGTTTTTAAGAGGCTTAAGAGACATCTAGAGTGCCGCTGGAGGAAGACAAAGACCGAATCTGACCGAACATAAGCTAGAGCCGCTATTAAGGCCTACCTTGTGGCGGTAAGAGTGGCAAAACGGCAGTATTTCTCCGCTCTTATTGCATCCGCAGATTGCCGTCCAATGGCCCTGTTTAAGATCACATGTACCCTTTTGGGGAAGGTGGACCCAGTGACCCACCTACAGGGCCGTGCGGAAGAGTTTTCTGAGCATCTGCAGGATAAAATCACTCAGATCCATTCCAAGTTGGACTCCATGTGTGAAGCAGGGTCTGAGGAGATGCCGAGGAAACGTTTTAGCCTTGTTATATGGGAGCAGTTTGATCCTGTTGGACCCGAGGAAGTGGACAGGATCCTCCAGGTTGTGAATGCCACCACCTGTCATTTAGATCCATGCCCCTCCTGGCTGGTGACAGCAGCCCGGGAGGTGACATGTGGTTGGGTTCAAGCGATGGTAAATACATCCTTGAGTGAGGGGGTGTTCCTGTCTGGTGCACCCCCTCCTCAAGAAGCCATCACTGGACCCAACTGTGCTGGACAATTTTTGTCCAGTCTCCCACCTCCCCTTTTTGGGGAAGGTGGTCGAGAAGGTGGTGGCATTGCAACTCCAGAGGATTCTGGATGAAACAGATTATCTGGACCCCTTTCAGTCAGGTTTCAGGCCAGGATATGGGACAGAAACTGCATTGGTCACACTTATGGATGATTTCTGGTGGGAGCAGGATGGAGGCAGTGCATCCATCCTTGCTCTCCTTGACCTCTCAGTGGCTATCGATACCATCAACCATGGTATCCTTTTGGGATGGCTCAGAGAGTTGGGGGTGGGTGGCATAGTTCTGCGCTGGTTCACCTCCTTCCTCCAGAGCCGATACCAATCAGTGGTGATAGGGAGTTAGAGATCTGACCCTCGACCTCTCTATTGTGAGGTGCCTCTGGGTTCGGTTCTCTCTCCTCTCCTATTTAACATCTACATGAAACCACTGGATGAGATCATCCGTCACCATGGGATAAGGTATCATCAGTATGCTGATGATACCCAATTATACATCTCCATCCCAGGTGAGGTAAGTGATGCACTGACTGCCCTTTCTCAGTGCCTGGGGGCTGTGGGGGTCTGGATGGGGAACAACAGGCTTCAGCTGAACCCTGGTAAGATGGAGTGGCTGTGGATTGACAGTGCCTTGGCTTCCGGGAAATTGTCATCTTTAGTTTTGGATGGGGTTGCACTGCCCCAGACAGTGCGTAATCTGGGGGTTCTCCTGGACTCACGACTCCTGCTCAAAGAGCAGGTGGCAGTCGTGGCCAGGAGGGCCTTTGCACAACTTCGGATTGTGTGCCAGTTACGCCCATTCCTGGAATGAGAAGCCCTCCGAAAAGTCACTCACAGCCTGGTCATCTCCTATATAGACTACTGCAATGCGCTCTACATGGGGCTACTCTTGAACAGTATCCGGAAGCTTCAGCTGGTCCAGAATGCAGCCGCACGGGCCATTTTTGGTGCCCCTAGGTCGGCACATTTTTCATGCCCCTAGGTCAGCACACCTTTCCTGCACGAGCTGCACTGGGTGCCAGTTTGCTTCCAGGTCCAATTCAAGGTGTTGGTTATCACCTTTAAAGCCCTACATGGCATGGGGCCAGGTTACCTGAGGGACCGTCTCATCCCCATTACATCGGCCCGCCCCACCCGATCATCCAGAGAGGGCATGTTACGGACCCCGTCTGTAAGAGAATTTCATCTGGCGGGGTCCAGGAAATGGGCCTTCTCTGCAGTGGCCCCTGCCCTTTGGAACATCTTGCCCCCGGAGGTGAGGCAGGGCCCTTCATTCCTGACCTTCTGGAAGGCCCTGAAGACTTGGTTCTGCCATCTCTCCTGGGGCGAGAAAGTGGGTAACCATTCTTGAGGGTGGCTCGCACCCTAGAGTCCCTCCCACCAGCTTGGAATTTTATAGCCTCTTGGATTTTATATTTATTTATTGCATTTTATAATAATTGTAATGTGTTTGATTTTTATGAGATTTTAATGTTTACAACCGTAGTTTGATTTTATTGTAAACTGCCCAGAGTCCCTCTTTTGGGGGAGATGGGTGGTAATTAAATTTGAATAATAAATAAATAAATAAATTACATGACATGATGGGGAACAGTTGGGAAAAGTGGTTAAGTTGCTGGGCTAGAGACCGGGAGACTAAGAGTTCTAGTCCGCCTTAGGCATGAAAGCCAGCTGGGTGACCTTGGGCCAGGCATTCTCTCTCAGCCCAACTCACCTCACAGGGTTGCTGTTGTGGGGAAAATAGGAGGAGGGAGGTATATTAGGTATGTTCACCACCTTGAGTTATTTATAAAAATAAAAAAAGCGGGATAAAAATTAAATAATAAAATAAATAAATAAAATAATTAAACTTAAGTATTTTGCTACATTGTTTCATTTCATTTTAATTTATTATTTTAACTTACTTGTATCACAGCAGTTGTATGGTAATTGGCATGTGTATAATTCCAAGATCCATTGATATATTCTGATTTTTAAGTAAGCCTAATGAAATTTAAAAAATCAGCAAATAGATGTCCTTATCACCACACAATCAAGCTGATAAAACTTCACCTGAAGTTTTTCTACCCATGATATAATTGTCTACTATATACCACCCAAGAGATAAAGCTAATAAAATAACTAAATGATCAAACTTGACAAAAAGTAGAAGAAGCTATTTCAGTATGCCAGAATACATCAATAAATAATCAGTGACTTAGCCATTTCTTTATTAACCAAAATGCTACAAAGTGATGATCAGAATTATGTATTCTTTGATTAATACTCACTTTCTTTTCCTAAAGAACTCCCCCAAACAGCTAACAATATCATTCAAAAACATTCCTTAATCTCAAACCCCACATTAAAGGATATTTTTAAAAACTAATAATAAAAAATAGTACAAACCTCTAAGCAAACTTTCAGTTCAGAATGTTAAAATATGAATTCAATTAATAATGTCAAAATTTATAATGAATATAAACAATAAACAAAGGGATAATAAATTACAACCATAGTATGGGGGGGGGAAAGCTATTTACATGCTGTATTAGCTAATGTGCTAACTAAGCATAGAAGGAATAACCTTGAGGAAGAGATGCAACCAAGACAATGGTCAGATAAAAGAAATCTGAGTCCAGGCCAGATTTGTAACCTGAGTAAGCGTTTCAGACAAGACTCTCCCTGCTTCTTACAAAGATAAAGGGAAGAAGGGAGAAGCACATTCAGATTCTGTTACTATACTGTAACCTTATAATAAAAATAGTATTAGCATGCACGACTTTGGTTTCCTAGTCTACCTTGGAGGGCTGACAGCAATTAGGATGTACAATTCAAGAGACTGCAAAGGTCAACAGAAAAACCAGGTACAACTAATTACTATAATAATAGCACTGGATTTAAAAAATTACCATACCCAATTACCTGGACCCAATTACATCAAATCAGCCCTCTCATTGCAATACTCTATAGAAGCAGAAAAAGAGGAGGCAGTTCCGTGACTTAATTGCACAAAAGTTGTTGTGAGTATAATCCACAACAAGTAGTACATTCATATGGCACCAATAACACATTTCCTTGACACAAACAGCCAAATACAACAATCTCAGCCAGACTGAGTTTCCTGTCAGATCTATATGGGAGTAAACTGGTCTGTTCACTTATAAAGAAACATCTGAGCGAAGAAGTATAAATATAATGACCTTCACTTCTTTCAATTCTACTACAGAGGCAACTAAAGCCTTCCTAATTTTTGCAATTTGTAGCCCAGTCAACATAACCAATTGTCCTATTTTAGGGAGAATAGTCTATAGTTGAAGAAATCATCTATTTCAGGAATCATATGAAGTTTTGAGATGTTTAGCTCTAACAATGTCTCACCAATATCAGGAAAGTTAAATGTTGTTTATCCCTATTCTGTTTGAAAGGCTGGTTAGTCCAAGTCCAAGTCTAATTTAAAGATTAAAAAATAATTTTAAAAGATAAAAATTGAAGTTGCCCATCAACAATCAGCATCTGGGCTGCAGCCTAATACTGACAGATTATTTGGCCATGATTTCCCCCATATGATGAGATATAGAATATTTCTATTTAAATTGCAGTAATTATTCCCAGATGTGCATTTAAAACTTTGCATATTAAGATATGCAAATTTGATGAAAATGTATACCCTCTTGTATCTTAAATTGCTATCATAAAGCTCAGTGTACCAGAGTGTTATGACCAGGGATAGGCAACTTAAGGCCCTCCAGATCCCACAGTTCCTTTCTGCAAGTGGTCATGCTTGTTGAGATTATGGGAACTGAAGTCCAGCACTAAACTGGGGAAGGCAAATCTATATTTTCCAATGTGAAGAGTGCTGTCTTCAAAGTTTTGTTTATAAAATTATCCACTGTCCAAATGTAAATTTTATTTATTTATTTATTTATTGAATTTTGCCACCGCCCATCTCCCCCCAAAGGGGGACTCTGGGCGGTTTACAATAAAGATAAAAACATTAATATATATCATCTTAGTGTGAATATCATAAAACTCCAAACCAACTCTTCTGTTTCAATTTTATCTCAGGTTCTTTTGTGTTAAGAATCAAAGTCTTGACTGACATGTTCCAAATAGCAAATATTGAAGAGTCAATATTGTTCCCAAAACATTTGTTTTATCATTATTGTGTAAACTGAAGAAGATATGAAGCTTACTACTTAACGAAAGCAAGTTAACTATGGATGCAGCTATCATGGAAACAATAGAACATGTATTTGATTCAATTTTAAAAATTACCCCCCTCCCCCAAGTTCCTGGGCCTAAATACAGTATTGGAAGACAAGTTTCCTAATGTTTCTTAGGACTTTTATTTCTTAACTTAAGGACTGTTTCACACCCTACCAAATCCATTATTTTTATGTTTAATGTTCAGACTGAGAAGCAGTGCTTTGTGTAAAAGGAAGAACGGCATGTTAATCTGTCTTGCCTAACCTTCCCATTTATGGGCCCTAACAAAGCAGAACTCTAAAATGCATTGCCAGGCCTTTTCAATCATGTACATGCACATTTTCCCTCTCTAAACATAAAACTGTTTTGGTTATCATCATTTGCTTTATCTTTTTCATACATTATAAATAAGGGTATTGCTGAAACACCAAACCGTAATACAAAGCTGAATTTATTTTTAACTACTTACAATTATTACGATATTATGTATCTTTCTAACAAATAATGCATTTCTGGGTTATTATTTTGGAATAAGTTGCCCTGGTCAACATTTGCCCTTTTAGCTATGTCTTTAAGAACACTTTGATTTGCAGAAATTAGAAGAAGCTTACTCTAGTCTAGTTAGACAGGAAAATACAACGTTGTGCTAGTAGAATTCTGTATACAGAACAGCCTGTTCATTCCTAAAGTCTTTTCTCAAGAATGACAGCCATTTTTTGAACAGGTAAGCTGTCCCACTGGCTTGGCCTGGCCAAAATTGATTGGTTTATGCACAGTTATTTCCACTCCCTGACAGAGCTATTATGCCTTTGACAGCCCCTAGATAGGAAGAAATGTATTGACCCTGAGATGTGCAGGAACAGGTTCACCTGCAGTATTTCTATCTGGCATACTGTGTAAAAAGCAAGCTATAATAAAGGTGATGATTATATATAAGAATAACTACAGAGCTGATAATAAAAGAGAAGAGGCCTAGGGTAACCAGATTACAAATGAGAACAGAGTTCATTTGCTTTTAATAACTATGTAAAAGGAGGAACAGGTGTAGCTTGCCATATTTTAGGGGTGATAAGATGGGCAAGTCACTTAACTTCCTGTTTATGTATTCTCTATCTCATCCCAAATAAATTCACCATCTTCCTTCACCACTGGAAAACCCTGCCTTGATATATTGTCCATTTCTTTATGAAAGATACAGAATATCCACTTCAGAGTGATGTAGGAATAGGAAGTACAACATACTTGTATCCCTGCATCTGTTATATCTGGGATTTGGTAATGGCATACTAGATTTTTTGTGCACATCCTGTCATGTGCAGGTGTACATACTGTATATCTCACCCCACTTCAACAACTGGATTTGGAAAAAAATTTCCTAAGCATAGCTGAAAGGTACAATTCACATTTATTACTGAATGGAAGAATCCTCTAAAACAGAGGTGGGAAACCTGTGCCCCAGAGCAACATGCAGCCCTCAATTCTCTTTTTAGAAGCCCTCCCTCTAAAATAAGTTTGTGCCAGTTAAATGAAAAAAGAATACTGTACCTTCCCAGACTGCTTCTCAGATCCCAACCCTGAAGTAGCATCAAGAAAAGTTAAGCTGAGTATACAGTAAATCTGAAAGAGCTTCAACTGTGTCAAGGGAGCATTTCTCAAGGAATGGAAACCATCCTCCCTCAGGCCCCACCCATGTTGTGGCCCTCAGCTTCCCAAAACATGTTAAGGGGAGTCTTTGTCCCTCCAATTGCTACATAACCCTTTCCTAGAAACTTGCATGTAGTTTTATATGCAGCTTGAAAAAGGACCCAGGAGACTGAGACCACATAGGTAGTCAAGCAGGCAAATTACTCTACCTGAAATTTTCTATCACTGAATAGCAACAGTTGTCCATGGCAAAAGTAAAAAGAAATACATGTATGCCTGACAGTGATTAAGGTATCAGCATGCTTATTTCCAACACACTAGGACAATTCAACAATAGCCATCTAACCTTAAAAATATTTTCTCTGTCATGCTGCCAAGGCCATTGCATTCACATATTTGTAAATGCCTTTTCATAAACCTTTTCTGCCCTATTAGTGAATCTGTACATCTTGTTCATTCTGGGACTTCATCTTCCCCATCACCTGCCTCCCTTTGATTTTTCCATCCCTTGTTAACTCCCTTCTCTGTCCTTAGGCCAAGTCAGATCCCAGCCAAGTAATCCATGTTGATGAACATTCATCATCACTTTGAAAAGACTACATAACAGGATTATTTCAAGTTACACTGGAATCCTTATGCAAACTATGTATGGAGATTGGAGCATTTAGTGATTAATTCTTTCCAATTAGGAGTTTGAACTCCCTAACAGCAGGTGACACTTGACAATGAATTTTGCAGAATGACAGAGCCCTATGTTGGATCAGAATATTGTACATTTTGAAATGAAAAATGGATGACAGAATTTTTCGTTGTTCCATCCTTGGTCTTCCAGAATCACTTTCTACTGTATACCATATATTCATCATATATCTGATGAAGTGAGGTAGAGTTGTCGTTTTTAATAAAATTTGTTAGTCTGAAAAGGTGCTACCAAGCTCCTCATGACTTTGTATATACTTGATAACCTAATCATTTGTGTTAGTTGACTTTTTGGTCTAATTAACACATCCTGTAGACTTACTGCTGGGAAACAGTTTGCAGGAACAAAGTAGAAGTTAACTGAGGATCATGATATAGCTACCTGTCTTATACTAAACTGTGTACTGTTGACACAGGTTCCCATATATGGGAACTCTTCTCTTGTCATACCTCCAGATTCCTCAGATATTCTCATACACACCCCATCACAGGAGTGAAGATACCATTACATCTGGTTATCATTTCTCCATGAATTTCTCTTGAGCAGAATGAGCATCTTCCCCTCTTTTCCACACAAATTAAAAATGAGACCAAGTTTTGTGACCTTACATTGGCCAACTTATGGCCAACTTATGTGAGGACAATAGTAAGAACACTCATGGGGAGGGTAACTTCAGGCTGATTCATAGGATTTGGGGGAAAGCCATATGGAAGTGCTCTAATACAACTCTCCATGTATCTGAGGAAATGGACTGGGATCCGTGGTGGTTTATGTAATAATTAACATTAGTCCTTAAGGTCACAATACTTTCTGCTGTCTTCGTCTCAGATAAATAAGTCATTGTATCACACAATGGCTTTATTAGCATAATATTCTTAACCTCTTTTCTGGATTTGCATAGTACACTGAACTGTAAACCAAATGGGTTGGGTTTATGCAACACATTAAGCCACAGAAACCCAAACCAAGTTTAACAGTAACAAAGTTGGTCCTGTTATATACATAGGGCTACCTGCTAGATCTTTAATTTGTGTTATGTGAACACAACCAATTTTTGCATCTGTTTTTTCCAGGTGTTGTCAGAAGGTCAGTGATCTGTCCAATGTTACCCCCTGGTACTTCGGGGAGTTGTTACACTGTAAAATATGGTTCTGGAACTTCACTGAAGGGTGGTAGTTTGCATGCTTATTGCTGAGGTGGAATGTGGCTACTTGTGTTTTTGATGGGCTTGTTTGGAGGCACCATTTTTTGAAGTAGTCATCCATCTTTTGAAGGTCTTGAGAAAGGATATCTTCTGCTTCGCTGAAGCTGGTTCTTTGGAATGTGAGATTGATGTTGTCAGCATAACTAAATTTCTGGGAGACAGTTTCAGGCAGGTCATGGATATACAGATTAAAAAGAATAGGGGATAACACTGATCCCTATGGTAATCCATTATTCAGCTTGTGATATCTACTCCTGTCAAATTCTGTGGAGACTTGGAATAACCTATTGCTCTTACAGCAAGGTACAACCTTGATTAGTTTGAGGAGAAGTCCTTTTCTCCAGACAGGTCCTTCCTATTCATCAGGATATTGCACAGATCACCACAAAATTGAAATCTTGTAGGCCAGCTTGGAAAACAGCTGTACAGTTCAACCCTAAGAATGCCAGGAGAGAGGAATGGTCCAAGTTGTCACATCGTGGCTTGGTCATTAGTGATCCCTCTTCCAAACCTCCTGGCTTTAACCTGCCTCGCTCTGTCTGGACAAAATTGAACAGAATCAGATGTGATGCTGGAAGGAGTGCCTCTGCTCTGTATCAATGGGGCTGGAAAGATTCTCCTTGTTGCAACTGTGGTGCCGATATGCAAACTATTAAGCACATTGTGCAAGGCTGCCCATGATGTGTGTGCCCTGGTTCCTTAGAAGATCTGCACAAAGCAACACCAGAAATGATCGCCTGGATAGCTGAACTGGACATCCAGTTATGAGGCTACTGCTGTATCCCTGCAGAAGTTTTGTATATAATTGTGTGGACTGTGTGTATATATTTGCCTTTTCTCTTGTCATGTACTCATCATACGATGTATGATGTACGATGTATGACACAAAACCAATGATGAAGGAAAAGCAGTTTAGAGTCTTTTTTCCTCTTCTGTCCAATTGGCATCAAAACTACAAAGACTGTATTTGCATGTCACTATCACCGAATTTAACTTAACCATTTTTTATTCTATTACAATAATTTTCTGAGTTTGCATTATAAGTAAACCGGAAGCTAACTCTACAGTCTGGATTCACACGACCTATTAGACCAACATATTGTTGATTAATTTGTGATCACGAACTAATTAGTGTTTCATACTGTGGCCAGTATGTTTTGTACAAACACAAGAATGTGCAATAGGACAAGAGTGGCTTTAAAAAAAAAAGCATGAGTGTAGCATCTTCTTAAATCATGTAATACTCCACTAAAACGTTTTTACATTTCAGGTTTCTGAAACAGAGAGAGAACCAGCAAAGAACCTTCTGGCACAATCCTGCAGCATGTTATTGCAACATCCTTTCCATAAAAGGGGTATGTGGTGGGTCCCGTCCACTAAGGAGTTCCATCTGGCAGGACCCAAATGGTGTGCCTTTTCAGCTGTGGCCTCCACCCTCTGGAATTTCATTCCCCCTGAGGTGAGATTGGCCCCATCCCTGCTTGCCTTCTGGAAAGCCCTCAAAAGGTGATTTTTCCATCAACCCTGGGGGTCCAATAGGGAGCCAGCAAGGTGGTTGTGTGATGTCAAGTGATGGTTGCTATCTTGGGTTTTTGTTTTTCTGTTTGTTTATGTTTGAGTGTTTTATGGTTTGTATTGTTTTTATGTATTGCATGCTGCCCAGAGTCACATTTTGTGAGATGGGCGGCTATATAAATTTGACAAAAAAGGAAGGAAGGACGGAAGGACGGAAGGACGGACACTACTCCCGGTAGAATTATTCATTGTAATTGTAATAATGTCACTCACAGAAGGGTATCCATTTTGCTCCCTTTCCACTCCTTTTCTTAATTGGAGATTCTGAGGAGATACACATTCATTTCTGCAAACACTCTATTTCTCTGTGCTTTCCTGAATTCCAAATTACTTGTAAAGCTTCAAGGTGGTGCACGTTTGGAACTGATCTGCTTTGGACATTTCCCCAATATTTCAAATTCAGACTATGGGCACCTCTAATAATGGACGTATGACTAGTCTGGTTCTTAGGGCTTGGGGAAATCATATCTTTATTATGGTCATAGACCAGCATACTGGTAAACTACAGTACAACCATCCTCACATCTCTAGCCATGGCTAAATGCCAAAAATGCATCCATTAAGACCAACTAAGGAAGCTGAGTCATAGCAGCATCCTCTAAAAGCCAGCTATACGTATACAGTACTACAAGAAGAAATGTAGGGTTCAGTTTAGAGAGTTGGTGTACATGCATAGTAAATCACAAGCATGCAGCTCAACATTTTGAGTAGCAGAATATAGAACAATTAATAGAATAATGGGCATGGCAGTATAGCAAAGGAATAACCATCACATTCCAAGGACATAGCAAAATCCTCCCTACTGTTTAGTATTTATCAGTGGTTCCCAATCTTTGGTCTGGTCCATGTATATACTTCAGATGGTTAGTGCTGCATGAGTAAATAAATAAATAAATAAATAAAACATCCAACTCTCACGAAATCATGAAACCTTGCAAAATTTGAATGTCTTCACTCAACATCTCATGACATTTTAGAACTCTTTATTTTGGTCATTTTATTTATTAAACGTAAGAGGAAATGCTTTTAAGTTAAATTTGGATTCCTGTGGATGCCATTTATACAGGCCATATGTGCCATAGTGTTCACTGATGCCATGCTACTGACTGATACCTTTATGATGGTCCTCAAAAACGTTTGATAACAATGTAGCAATCTTCACAATGGAAAATGTTGGGAGATGCTGGTCCAAATACTTTTTCTTTTAATTTGAACCCACTGATTTGGATTAGTAATCGTACCACTGAGCTGCTGAGCTTGCCGATCGGAAGGTCGGCGGTTCGAATCCGCGTGACGGGGTGAGCTCCCGTTGCTAGTCCCAGCTCCTGCCAACCTAGCAGTTTGAAAACATGCAAATGTGAGTAGATTAATAGGTACCGCTTTGGCGGGCAGGTAACGGCGTTCCCTGTAGTCATGCCGGCCACATGACCACGGAAGTGTCTACAGACAAACGCCGGCTCTTCGGCTTTGAAACGGAGATGAGCACCACCCCCTAGAGTCGGACACGACTGGACTTAATGTCAAGGGAAACCTTTACCTTTACCTTTACCTTTACCTTTACCTTTACCTATAACTAAATGCAATATAGACCTAGAATTAAACAGTGGAAATGATAATCTATTACAATCAGTTATAACATCATGATATAAAATAAGAATGCTCTAAATGAAAAGATTAATTATATATTAACCTTTAAACATTTAAAGTAACAGGTAAGAATTTATTTATTTTAAAGCAACCTCATAGGGACCCATGAAAAAGCAACTTTTTAGTGGGGTGTTTTGGGGGGGGGGGAAATTATTATTTTAAATCCAGTTCCAAGTATAATCCCGGATGAGGTCTATTCTACAGAACCAAAACCAGATAAGAAAAAGCCCTTAGACGTGACATGGCTATTCTTGTATGTGGTAGAACCAAATGACCATAGCCCAAATATAGAGCCTAGGGCACAACTACATGAGGCACCTGCTTTCAAATAACTGCTTGTGCCCATATGTAGAGCATGATGTGTCAACAGCATCAATTTGTCCTAGTATCTTTCTCAAATTCCCAACCAGTATAACAATTGACTATAAAAACATGTAGAATAGTATGAACAGCAGCATTCTGAACACGAATGAAATTGTGGAGAGAGGCCTTGGGTAACCCAGCCAACAGGCTGCTATAACAATTCAAGGACACCACAAGGGCATCAACCAAAAGCTTGGCTGCCTCAGTAGTGAGGAACTGGAGGATTCTGCAAATAGTCATTAAGTGGAAATAGCAGATCTTAACATTTTTTTCAATGAAAGGTTTTAAGGACAGTCTATCACCAGTTTGGACTCCCAGGTGCCTCACACCTGGCGAGACATGTAACTTGAAACTCCAATGAAAAATAAGAAGGGAAGGGATAGGATTAGTGTAGAACACAGTAATCTTTTTTTTATCCATCTTCCGTTTAAGATGGTGGGAGCACATCCAGTCTGAAATCCTGCCTAGGCAGGGAAAGAAATGCCCATATAGAATAATATCATCCTGAGTAGGGACAGATGAATAAATCTAAAAGTCACCATATATATGATAATTTAACTTTGAATATGAAATCAGAGATAAAGAGTATATAAGGAGTCCAACACTGAGCTCTAAGAAAGTCTCACTGACAATGGGAAAGACTGCGAACCATGAAAATGAGAAAACCTTTTGAGATACATAAGATTGAACTATTGAAATGCCATACTTGTCAAGGGAACTCAATTGTTACAGTAATATTTGGTGGCCCAAGGTATAAAAAGCAGCAGATAGATTTAATAGCACTAACAATAATGGTTCACCTTGGCCACCAATAGGTTAACATGAGCCAATGTAAACTCCATAGAGTATCCTACATGAAAACATAATTGGAATAAGTCCATGAGATATTGGTAGAAAGGTGAAGCAAGAACTGAGAATGATTATTTCAAGAACATTATATAAAAAAGGGAAGGAGAGGCAATGGGTGGAAGTTAAAACAAACAGAAGGATCAAATGAAGACTTTTTAATCAGATGGCATATATAAGCATATCTTCAGACTCAGGAAAACCCTAACCTAATTTTTTTGTTCAAATTGAATTGGCCTGGTCAGATCAGGTTGAAGAAAGTTATTATAAAGGTATCTACCTGCCCAGTCATATATGGCTTTATAGTTTAAAACCAGCACTCTGGGTTGCACCAGGGGCCAATTGAATGCCAATGTAGGGGCCTAGCATAGGTGAAACATACTCCTGACAAAATGTGCCACCTAACAACCAGGTTTCTGTATTCTGAATCAACTGCAGCTTCTGCATGATCTTCATTGCAGTCAGGCCCACAACTAGGATCTGTGTCACCCAGGACAAATATAGATTCCACGCTCATTTTGGCACACACACACACCCCAGTGTGGCACCCCCCCCAGTTGTGGCCCTGATTGCAGTATTCCAACCAACGATGAGGGCCTGACTTACTGCAATGAGGTCCTCCTGTTTCAGATAAGACTGCAGTATTTTGATTATGATTATATATTTTATTGGCTATTTTAAGAAAAGAAAAAAATATACACACACAAAAGGGGGGAGCAAAAAAAGGAAAAATAAAACACATATAGGGAATTATAGGCATCATAGAATTTGATTAACATTTCCAATACTTTTAAGTAACTGAATATGCTACATCATCTTAAAAACTTTAAATCAGGGCTGCAGTATTTTGTGATACTTTATTTTGGGGTTTCCCTTATAACATATAGTCCTAAGATGAGGGTAATTTTAAATTTGAACGTTTGGGATAATGAAACAAATCTGTGATCATCTGATAGTTCCCACCAGCTTTGTCCAACCCCTTTAAAATACCAGCGATTTGCAGATTGAGGTAGCATGGCTTGGTCTTTCTTTAAAAAAAAAATCAACCAACCACACTCTTCTAATCAAGCAAAATCCTGAAATACTACTCCTAATGTACTTCACCATTGATTACTGAATTATAGGTAGTTGTGCACTGAAGTTCACCACACATTTGTGGGGACAGAATGTCCACAGCTCTGTCCTAGACACTATCAGGGAAGCAAATTCCACTGGATCTATTGGGTTACAATTGCATATGTGAGTACACTGAACTGTTAATATGGCTCTCAAATTTTTTTTAAAAACATGTGACAAACATCTGTTCAATGATATGGTAGAGCTTCTTGTCCAGGATTGTCTGAGTCGCCAAAATGCAAATATCTAGTGGTTGCCTGGATTTTGGCAGCCCAGAATCCATTGCCCTGTGTATCTTTCTTTAAAAGTATACTCTGATGTAATACAAGGCTAAGTGGTAAGGCATGTCCTTACACCTAGGGCTGCCAGATCCTGGATAACCGCATGGCAGAAAGAGAAACAAAATTTCCTAAACATGGAAATGTCTCGTCCACTGATGCCCTGGCAGCTTTTCCCATACTGGGCCACAAAGCTGGGTGAAATAGTGTGGGAAATAAACAAGGATCGCAAGCGGAATCCATTGCTGTTCTTGTGGAAGTGGTAAACATTTTATTTTAATCCGGATTCAAACCAGTTAAAAGCCAGCAGACTCATAAATGTAGTCTTGGCAGCAGAGGAAGCACTTTCCTCATTAGAAAAACCTCGAGGCAAAGAGGAGGCTATAAAAGTTATAGTATAACCAGTCAGGCGTGTCACATCCTAAAGATAAAAGTGCCACAATAGGGGCAGATAAAACTTCGACGTGGAGCACAAGCAGGAACGAAAAAAGGCACCGCATTGCTGCTCCCTTCGCTCCCCCCCCAACTCGGGAAGATACCAAGTCTGCTGGGAGAGAGAGAAGGCAAGGCGGAGCCAGTGGAATATTCCAAACGGTTAGCATGACGATCGTGGAGGGGAGGGGCTTTCCCCCATCGAAGCCACGCTCCGCTCCTCCCCTCCGCCCGCCCCTTTCTCGGCCGGATGAAATTTCTCACCCGCTCTAGTCGGAGAGGGGCGCGTCTGCTGGCGCTGATGTCAGCGCGCGCCCCTGCGTGGGGGCGGAGACAGTGAGGCTGCCGCAGTAGCAGCCCCGCTCCAGTTCCCAGGCTGCCCCGCGGCTCCATTTGAGCCCCATCTTGAGCGAGGGGAGTGAGCAGTTTGAATTTCAGCTCCTTCGGCGGCGCTGGGGAGCGGAGCGTGCGCGGAGTTTTAAGAAAAGGGGGAAAGGAGCCCGGCCGCTCCGCCTCGCTGCCACCTGGCTCGGCAGACGGGAGAGTTGCTCCGGAGGCACGGAGCGAGCGACACCGCCGCGTCTAAGAGGCCCGCCCGCCTGAGGGGGCCGCTGTGAGCCGGGCGCGTTCTCTTCCCCCCTTTTCTCTCCTCCCCAGAAGATGATGCGTCTGGTGCTGATCTCCAGGTAGAGCGGGGAGGCAGGGCGGCCTGCGCCTCAGGACGGCTCGCCGGCTGCCGCCGCCCCTCTCCGAAAGCTTGCGGACGGATCAGCGGCGTTGGGCCCGCCTTGGGGATCCCGGGTCTGGCCGGAAGCCCGGCAGCGGAGCGGCTTGAGTGATAGCGCCACCCCGGCCGCGCAACCAGAGACCGGCTGTGAAAGGAACCGCAGCTGCGAAAGGGGACAGCGGAACTCGCTGAGAGGCGAGGAGAGGAGGAGGAGGAGGTGGCGGCGCCGCCCGCCCGCCGAGGGGCCCGCCGCTTTACTCAAGGGGAGGAAGAGGAGGAGCCCGGCCGCCGCCCCCCCTTCTCTCTTTACCTCATCTCCAGCCCCAGGCCTGGTGACCGTCTGCTGAGCCCGGACTGCTTCGGGAAGCTGGAGGAATGTGCGAGACCTCCAGCGACTGCGCCGTAGAGAGAACGTGATCCTCCTCGCTCCGCCAGGCCAGGCTTGTGTGGTGGCTAGCTCGGATCCCTTCCTTTCAACATCCTCACCTAGTTTTTCGTTGACTCCAGCGAGGGCAGGTGGGCGGAACCCCTTGACTTCTCAGCCCCGTCTCTATCGCGAAGGAACCATGTCCAAGATGCCGGCCAAGAAGAAGAGCTGTTTCCAGATCACAAGTGTGACAACGGCCCAGGTGGCCAGCAGCATCACGGAGGACACGGAGAGCCTGGATGACCCAGATGAATCCCGCACCGAGGATGTTTCATCAGAGATTTTCGATGTGTCCCGTGCCACTGACTATGGACCTGAAGATGTCTGTGAGCGTAGCTCCTCTGAGGAGACTCTCAACAATGTGGGTGATGCCGAGACTCCAGGGACAGTCTCTCCCAATTTGCTTCTGGATGGCCAAGTAGCTGCTGCTGCTGTTGCTGCAGCTTCCGGAGGGATACAGCCAGCACCGCCTTCTCCTGCTGTGCCTGTTGCCAACGGAGGAGCGGTTCCCAGGAGCACTGTGATGCCTTCAACGACTGCCAGCCAAGCCTGCTCAGTAGCGACAGGAGGCAGCAGTGTGCAACCAGCTGCTGGTCCGGCAGCCATGCCTCTAACGGCTGCTGCTGCATGCAGTTCTCGCTTCAGAGTGATCAAGCTAGACCATGGTACTGGAGAGCCGTATAGACGGGGGCGATGGACGTGTATGGAATACTATGATCGGGACTCAGATGGTGGGGCTGTGTTAGCCAGGACTGGTGATTGCATTAGACACAACAGTACTTTTGAACAAGCTGTTCAAGATAGGGACAGTGGCTTAGGTGCTACTGGTAGTTCATTGATAGTCTCAGGTGTGGCAACTTCTGTGCATGGTCCTGACTCCTTAGCTGACAGTTCTGTTACTGCTGTTTCACAGCTACTCCAGCCAGAGAAAATAAACCAGCCCTCTCCACAGCAGCCTAATTTTGTTATTGGTCAGCAGCCTCACAGTAGTGCTCAGCCAATCTATTCAGGGGCCACAGTAGCAGGCCAGCAGGTGATGGGGCCTTTGTTGCAGACACAGGTAAATGCACAGAGCATGGGGCAAGCTGGGCCCAATGGGAAAGGCTTACCACCTACGAATGTAGCAATAGCTCAGCCAGGTTTGCCCATGCCACAGCAGCAGGTACAGCAAGCTAATGTACCAGTGGCACAAACTCAGCAGTTTGCTTATTCTCAGTCACAGATTCCACCAGTACACATGGTGTCAGCCCAGACTCCTGGTCAGCCAGAGTACATTCAGCATATGACAGTAATGCAGTCTCAAGGAGCTACTCAACAGGCTGCTTCTGGCTCAGTCACAGGAGCTTCCAGTCTTCCAGCAGCACAAGTAGTTGGTCAGAATCCCTCACCTCTAGCACCAGTGATGGGAGTTGCTTCACCAGCAGGCGAAACAATAGGACAGGGATCTGGGCTAATGCAGAGTGGCCTGACTACTCCACTTCAGACTGTCATTTCTCAGCCAGGAGGTGTGGTACAGCAAGGCATTGGACATGCAGGGGCTGTTCAACAGAAATCCATGACTCAGCAGCAAATGGGTGGAAGCAGTCAAGTGGCTGGTACTCCACACAGTGTAGTCTCTGGAGTTCAGAATGTGCCTGTAGTTGTACCTGGTACTACTGTGCCTAATGTATCTACAACTTCTGTTACTATGCCAAATGCCTCTGTTACTTTAGTCCAATCTCAGCTGACCAGCCATACATCTGTCAGTAGAAGTTCCAGTGTTGTCCAGCAACATATTGGCCTTCCATTAATGCAAGGCACAAGCAGTGTACCTACGAATCTGCCACAATCTAACATTGGACAGTTTCAGACACAACCTTTAGGTCAGATTGATGATACTAGAAGAAAATCTGAACCCCTACCTCAACCACCACTTTCTCTTGTTGCTGAAAACAAACTTCATGTGAAGCCACCTATTCCGGACAGTTTAACAAACCCTCTTAATTTACCTGCGACTACTCCTATGAACAGTCTTGCCAGCTCTGTCTTTGGCATATCTATTCCTGTTGATGGTGATGAAGACAGGTATTTATTTTTTATATTTTCTAAATGGAATGTGTTGTTGGAAACACATTTTACTGGAATGTTTATTCAGTTAAAATACATGTTAAATCTCTTTCAAGGTACTTGCTGATAAGATATGACAAGTAGGATAAATTTTAACCTCTCTGGTTCATTACTAAACTATTGCAAAACTATGTGGAAAACTTCATAAGATCTTAAGGAAATGAGATCATGGACATTAAACTAAATACAAAAAAAAAGATAAACTTCTAGACTGCTGAAAAGAGTTACTGTAACTCTTGAATCTATCAAGTACAGTTGGTAACTTGAAAAGAAATACTTTATTACATTTTTCTGCAGCACAATCTAGAAATAATTAAATTTAGCCTTATTAACTGGATAATTCCAACTTATTCTACCAAATTACTAATTACACATTTGCAGAAATATGATAAAAATGTAGTTTTTAAGTGAAAGTAAAAGAGCTATATGAGGAAATGAATATAGTCTGGAATATATTTCTTCCAGGTTTTTCAGTGTAACAGCTGCAAAAATTAACAAAAGGTGCTTCTTAGGAAAAAGATCATACAGGTAAAGAAGGTTCCACATTGGCTTGCTTTTTAATAGAACCATTTATTATTGTTACAGGTATGTGATTAATTTGCAAGGAACATAAAATCTTCAGAGCACCCTGTTCTGTCTTGAGGATTTTTGCTGAAAGGCATGCTACACTGAATTGAATGAGATTTGCTTCCTGAAAAGAAATTGCTTAGGATTGCAATTTTACCATGCTTTTTTTAAAAAGTTTATTAAACAATCTGTTCTTGCTTGAAAGAAGTTGTACCAGACTCTTCCTGGTTTTTGGAGTTCCATAGATAAAACATTTCTAAACGGCTTCTTTGAACAAAGTACCAAATTTGGAAATGCAGAGCTCCCTCATTTGAATTCTTTAAGGAGATATAGTTCAGTAAGAAGTTTATATTAAAAATGTGTGATCATAAAAGGAAAGTAAGAGGGGAAAAAAGGGGGGTCATCTTAAAAAAAATCAGGATATGCAGAAATTGCTGATCTGTCCTGTATTGCTGAATGTTCTTGGACTGAGGAGCTAGTTCTGACACAACTTTATAAACTTAAAAAATATAGAGCTAGAAATAGTTTGCATCTAAACTTGCAATCCTTAAATCACCTTGGAATATGTTCCAGGATTTCTCAGTTAATGTGTATAGGCTTGCTCTGTTGATTTTTCTTTTAAACATACAATAACTTCCCCCAAAATATTTATTACTATAAGGTACTTTCAGTCATGCAGAATTGTCATCTATACCAGGATATTTTTTACATTTGAGTTGTAGGTGTAAAATAAAAATTCTCCACTTGGGGAAATAGCAAAGTAATATATATATGAAATGTAATTGTCAACAAATCTACTTATGTTTAAATGCAAAATGAAAGAAGCTTTTGTGGCTTTGCAGCAGTTGATAGGCTATCATTATCAATTGTGTATTACACACAATTGATTATTGCTATGGTTTATTGAAGATAAACCATCCAATAATAGAGGCGTGCATCTTTGTATTATTATGCATCCTTATTCTAACTTCCAGTCTTATTTCCATAACTCGAAGTCAATAAAAGCATAAATCTCATAGCACCTTTGGTGCCCACAAGGTTTAAGTGTTAATGGATTAATGATGTATCAATATAAAGTTCTTTAATATATGTGCAGGACAGTCCTAAGCAAGTTCCACCTAATTTTTACGTCAGTGTAAGCTTGCTTAAGATTTCAGTTTTGATTCTTCAGTTGGTTGTGTTTGTTAAAGGCCTATGTTCAAGGCATCCTCATTATGGTATCCTGGAATAATGTATGTATATACTTATTTTTTGAATTAATTCCACTTCATGATCTGATTATTTTTTAATTCTTATAATTAATTCAGTTCCAAATAATCTGTAATCTCGTGTATATACACAAATGATGATGAAACTGCAGTTTTACACAGACTTCATCTCAAAACTTACAGTATGTTAAAAGTGTTCACATGTATATAATGTTCAAACATTTTCTCTTTTTCTCCCCTCCTTTCTATGATAGAATTTCACAACAGCAGAAGCGTGTGTGTGTGTGTGTGAAAACAAGAAAAAAATAGGGAAAAACATTTTTCAGGTTGTAATTAAAAGATGAGGTAGCATTATGCTTGGTTTGAAACTTACATGGTTACTATAACTTAAGATTCTTCTAGTTAATTGGTTTGCCTTAAATCTTAAAGATACTATAGTGTGGGATGCTCAAGAGAAACCTGTTATCTTCAGTGAGTAGTTAGTTATCTTTGTGTACTTATGTTACACTGCTTAACTACCATTTCAGTTAAACTTTATGAGGCAAAGAAGTCCTATAACATAGAATAAATCAGCAGTTTAAATTAATCAAAACATCATTTTAAAATATTATATTAAAATACTACTAGAAATCAATTCCAGAATTCTGAAGCAATTTCAAGGTATTACAAGACTGTTTTGATTTGTTTTATATTTTGAAAGATTAGGGCTGGAAGGAATTTCAAAATGAAATCTTGTTTTAGTCTTGTTTAATATGAAGGATTTCAAAAAACAGGTCCTTTTGATAGCATTGTTTTGTTATTTGGTAAATTTTATTATAGTTTTCTGTGATACTATAAGCAGTTACTATCAAGGTTGTTTAAAGCTACAGTGGAAATAGGGTCTGTTCTCATTGATTATCTTCAGAATTCTGGGTGGTTCTTATTTTGATCAATAGAAGAATTATATAATAATCACTAGATTTGTGCATTATTCTAAGCAATTGGTTAGTTTGGGCTTAGTGTAATGTGAACTATTCCTCTGTTGTTCGACAGATTATGATTTAGAATGATCATTGAATTCAGTTAATTGATCTCTATATATGGTATTGAATTGGTAATATGCAAAAAGATTCTAAATCTGAGACCGAGTACTGAAAGTACAGTTGTAAAGTACATTCATCTGCTTGCTGCAAAACTGACATAATTTGCAGAATGAATTTACTACTTTGGTTTAACAAATGTCTTCTATAGGATATATCATATTAATAAATATATGAAGCTACATTTTTTATTTAAATGCTTCATAAGGTTCAAATAAAAATGCTTTTAAATAAAGTAGCATACATTAAATTGCCAAACTTTTAAATCCAAACACTTGTTAAGCTTATTAAGAAACATAACTAGCTAACTACTTTTGGCTCTTGTGAAAACTTATTTTAAACTCTTTCCTGTTTGGCAGATACTTGGTGCAATATTATCATAGACTGAATAGAAAGACTTAGATAACTAACCAATATGAACTGTGTGGGCTACAGTCCAGAATTTGAATGGATACTGTAGAACTTTCAGCAGCCATGACTAGATGATTGAAAAGTTGTTGTAAGAATTTCTTCACAGACTATCTCTCTGTGTTCTGTTTAAAAACATATTTGTATAGTGTGTAAATTTGTGATAAAATATTATAAAGGTTAAAACTAAGCTCTTGAGGCCCTTTTCTTAATGGAAGAAAAGCTTGTTAGCTTTAACATTGATAATGGTCTCTTAATCCATTGTTCATAACATATGTTATATGTGCCATTTGAAGGCTGAATTTTAAAAAAAATGTACAAACTGAAAATAGTAGGTTCTACTCACATCCTGCTATTATTGATTTCCCCCTCCTTTGCTAGTTGTGTCCTTGAGCTTGCTAACAGGTATAAACCATCATATTTTCATTCTCTAAAATTTTGCTATGAACGTAGATGTAGTTGAAAAATAAATACAAGTATTTATCTATACCAGTTTAGGGTATATGTGCCCCCTTTGAGATTCAGTGTAGTTCCATATAATTAACTGCATGGAATAACAGCAGATTTTCTTGTATATTAATCAAAATATGTAGGAGTTAAAGTTTATTCCAATCCTCTTTCTAGATCCATTACATTCATAATATATGCAGGCACACTGTTGCAATCCTTGATATTTTCCATTATTAAATAGGATGGTCTAAAATGTTCTGGAATTGGAACCTCAGTTCTTGATCATCAGTTCTGGGATCTAGTTAAAGGAGGTACTGAATAAAAGGAAGAGATTCTTACTAGATTGTTCTAAACTTTAGTGGCAGTTACCTGGTATATTGTCAGACTTGTATATTTATCTTTCTAGACATTGTTTTTAGTAATTTTAGAATTACTTTTCTAAAACTGCCTCCATTTATTAGAATAACAAGAACTTGCAGAGCTCAAATACAAACATCAAATCTTTTACTTAGCAAAAATAGTAATTTTTAATATCTGTGCCACAATTATGTATTTGTTCCCTACTGAACAAATCCAGTATACCAAGTATTTTGAGCATTAATCCATACTTTAAATTTTTCAGAAAGATTTTTTTAAAATGATATTAGTAAGTTTTCCTAATATTGTTTCATTTGTTAAGCCAATTTCCCTATTTCTGCTTTAAAAATAGATTTTGGAGCCAAGATGCGTACTTTAAATAGAATTAGATATGCTGGTCTGTCTTTTAAACCACACTACACTGTAAAAGATTCAGGACATGAATCAGGCTATGCTGTTGTCACTTTTAAACTAAGAGTAGGCAACACTACCTATGGTTGTACTTTGCACTCAGTAGTGATTGTCAAACAATATTTTAATTGTACTTCAAAATACTGATCTTGGGGCATTCTGAATATCTAATGGCAAAAACGTCAGGTTTCCCTCAAACAATTCAGATTTGGTTGATTTATGAATGTTAAACTTCACACGAAATATTTCAAAATTTTGTATGCAATATATTCCACAATGCTAATTTCATGTAAAAGTAACAGCTAACTATATGGATTTTGTAACTGAGGTGGCATGGCCTTGACTAGTATTTGGTGGATTTTGTGGTACTGATTTGTAGAGTTAGATTGAGTCACTTCACTTGGTATTCATCCCAAAAGAACTTGTGTTGCCATGATTGATCAGAGGAGGAGAAACATTTTGTTCTCTTGTCCTTTGTGCCCATGAAGGGATTCCATGGAATAAATATCATGAGCTTCACATTGGCTTGTTACTGTCCTAATAGGCTTACTGTACTGACTAATGAAAAACAGGTTCTCTATTACTTTATGTTAATTTACTTAGCATATGATTGGCAATGACTGAACTAGAACCACCCCAAATGAAAAATTTAGAATATATTGGGATGGTAGTAGAGAAATGACATAACATTGAAAAATAGTGAAACCATATACTATAAAGAAAATAAAACAATAAATTAAGCACTTATAGTATGTCAACCTTAAAGGCAATAATGAATAAAGGTACAATAAACAGAAGATGAAATGTAGGAAAAAGTATAATAAACTTTATATAGTCCCATGTCTGAAATAGCTGGCTTAAACATTCTAAATAGCCAGGCTTAAAGAAACTTCCTGTCCACAACTCCAATAGAAAATTTAAGATTTTCATGTCAGCTGAATGGAGTCTATCTATTAAGTGGCATCCCAAAATATCTTTATGATATCTTTATGTTCTTTTATAAGTCAGAAATACTTATCCCAATTAAAACTGAGACTATTGTGATTCATTACTGGATTAGAAATCTTAATAAAACATTTTAAAAATTATTCTAAAGCTCTTTATTTGGAAAACATAAATCTAGACACTTCAAATTTTCTCTTCTTGCTAGAAAAGGAAATGGTCTTATAAGTCATGATGACTTATAACACTTAAAACTAGGGAAGATTTGAGCTTTAAGAATAAAAATGAATATAATTTTGAAATACAACAATATAATTAATTAATGAGCCAGTGTTAGTTCATATGGATTAAATGTAAATGCTTATCATCCAACTCAGTTCACAAAAAGTCTCTTTGTATTTATTCTATAACCGGACCAGGATAGTTTGGAGATAAGCCATCATTTTAATTGGAGAGCTTTTCCAGATGATGCGTTACCTTACAACAGAATAACAAACCTTCAAGATCTGTTCCAGCAGCAAAGGATACTGTACCTTATCTGCCTTATGTCATTGATTTATGATATGGGAAGCCCTTTACAAAGTCTTGCATTTCAGTCTTCAGCACTCTTTAGCTCTGTGTCTTCGAATTAAAAAAAATAGAAATGCGTGATTATTATGTTTTTATCCAAAGAGAGAGAGAGAATGTGTGTGTATATCAACTCAAGGCGGTGAACACCCCCAATACTCCTGCCTCTTATTTTCCCCACAACAACAACCCTGTGAGGTGGCTTGGGCTGAATGAGAGTGACTGGCCCAAAGTCACCCAGCAGGTTTTCATGCCCAAGGGAGGCCTAGAACTCACAGTCTCCTAGTTTCTAGGCTAACACTTTAACTGCTACACAAACTGAGTTTGGTTCAAGCTTCATTACTTACAGTATTAGAGGATCCAGAAATTATGTTCTAAACTTAGAGTAAAACTCACATAGTCTGCATAATTTCTGTTTAGGTCTTCTTCATATCTTGTTCTGTATGGTTAGTAGGGAAAATCCTGGTCTCAAGTTTGCTGAACAGATGCTTTAAGCTGTCTGCATTAGCAAATATGCAGGTTCTGTGTTTTAAATTTGTCACTTTAATGATAAGAATATTTAAGTTGGAAGAAACAAAAATGGACATTCACAGTTCGTCCCATTTTTACTTTTCTTTTCCAGCTGACATCCATCATTATTTTGATGCCAAGCATTTTGTATCCCCATCAGGTTGCTTTTGTTTATTCCAAAAGATCAGCAGAGTTAGGGTTCCATTGAGTGTGCTAATACCTGTCTCTCTTTTTTCAAAGTTTTTTTTTAATTACCCTGTTTTAGACATTTAAAGATCACCATCATGAGAGGAGAGAAGAAAGTCATTAAAAATATTTCCTTCAGATTAACAGTAGTGTTGAGGCAGACATTTAGAAGAATTATTTTACTAGGTTTGTAACTATTTTGTAACTAAATTAATCCTGAGAACTGATGTCAGATAACTGAATCTTCATTGAAAATAATAGGACAAATTATTGAATGTGCAGATTTAGCTCTAGCCTCCAAAAACAAAAGGAGATCTAAATTCCAGCTTTACCAAATCTCACAGGAAAATTCCATCAAGTGTGAATCTCATGCTTGCCAATCAGTTGGAGAAATAGAAATTTAAAACATACATTACCAAGTCACTTAGGAGCTCAGAAGTAAAAACTATACCCTTAAATCTTTTGCTATGAACGTTCTAACCAACATTTGAGACATGAGACCTTATTGAAGATCTTTCATATTATTTTTCCTTTTAAAACTTTACTTCTATGATAAAGCTGCAATGATAATAGTGTTCCCTAATAGAATTTTAGAGAATTGGAAAGCAACAAATGGCATCTTAATTGATTTAGGAAATAAATGCATGCATGATTCAGAATAGTAAAACCAATTCTCTTGAATATTTTTCTGTGAAAGATAGTGGAAGAAAGATGCTTAAATGTTATTTCTTTGATAAATATCAGATATGAAATGGAAACCATTTATGGGTTCCAGTGGAACCCAGATAGTCATTTTAAATTCAAATAGCGAAGGCATATTGAAACAACATGCTAGCTTTCTATGAAAAATCAGTAAGCAGCAGATTGGGTTTTCTGAATGGAAAATACTTACAATGTTCCATATTTACTTGAGCTACTATGATCTTCCATGTATGCAAGATTTTTTTCTTGAAACTTTACAGTCTTTTCTTCTTGTCACTTTTAGTGGATATTTTCCTTTCAGTAAAATGTTGTCATGGGATTATTCATAGGAGGAGTCCCCTTTACAAATTAAATGGGACAACTGTGAATATTTGGCATCTTAAATTATGCTTTCAAAGAAATAATGAATATTTAGCCAAGTGGTGAAGAATCTGCATTTTTGATTATGGGCCCTTGAAGGAAGTTAGACATGGAAAGAATTACCATCTGTCCATGATAGAGTGCAGGGTGTACTGAGAATATTAGGGAAAAAACATGCTTGAGTAAGTCTAAGTCAGTGTAGTATAGTGGTAGAACTTGGAAGGCTTAGCTTCAAGTCCAGACTCTTCTGTGGAACCTCCATGGAAGATTTTGGGACAGTAATTTTTTCAGCTCAGACAATCTCTGAGGCCATTGGTAAGATAAAATTAGAAAAGGCATCTTTTAGAGGAAAAATAGGAGATCTAACAATAATTCCTGAATTTTGATGTACAAGTTGGTTGAATCTGATATGCTGTAAAATGTATAATTCTGAAGACTCAAAATGCAATCAACAAATATTTTATACCACAAATGCATAGTATAGTGCAGTTTTTCTGAACCTTGGCAACTTTAAGATGTGTGGGCTTCAACTCCCAGAATTCCCCAGCCAGCAGGCTGGCTGGGAAATTCTGGGAGTTGAAGTTCACACATCTGAAAGTTGCCAAGGTTCAGAAACTCTCATATAATATATTGTTGTATTGCTTCTGTTGCTTCTGTTCAGTTACAGATTGATTCACTGAAACATACAATCTGACTACGTGGCAGCACTAGGTAGGCCAAACTAAGAAACCAATGCCGTATAGGTCTAAAACTACTTTTATTAGAACAGCTATAGTAACAGAATCTTGCAAGTCTGAATGTACTTCCTTCTTCCCTCACTTCATTTTTGCAGGAATTAGGGAGGGGCTTGTCTGAGGTGTTTTTTTAAAATTTGTTTCTTGGAATTGGCTCAAGCCATACTTGTCTGATAACCGATGCCTTGGTAATGGATTGCCTTGGAAACGGATCTTCCCACTGTCCTTGGACCATTCTCTACACTCTCTCTATCGCTTCCCTTACCAGCCTCAGTCCCCCTCCCACATTCCCAGTCAGGGCCATGGGAACAAAGTGTAGATGTGCTGCTCCCCTCTCTGCCAGCAACTCCCCCAAATCATTCAACAAATCCTGTTATTCATCTCTGCCCTGAGAGGTGATGCCCCCCCACACACACCTTCCTGCTGCACAGCCTGTTCTTCATCTTCCCGTTCCGGTAGTCCCCCCCCCCCCACTCCTTTCTTATATCCCGCATGTAGACAGAGCTGGGTATTTTCCCTATCCCCTACTTGTGCATTTGTCAGCTCTGTGGCCCCTTTCAACCCATAGAAGCCAGACTTTTGGCCATTCCGGGTTGCCCCAGTCTCTTGTAGTGGGAGACAGTTCATGTGGACGGGGTTTCCCTGGACACTTGCAATGAAACTGGCATACCCCTTATGGAACTTGCACATCTATCACAGCCTCCCACAATATCTGGGACTCTGGGTAGCCTTTCCACTGGATCGGGTATTCAAAGGTTTCCCCTTGTGTCTAGAGTCCAGAATAGTCTCTGCTTCATACTCTTCTTCTCCATCTACTAGTGCGGGGGGAGTGGAGTCATCCCAGTATGCAGGGGGAGGTGGGTGCCTCTCTCACAAGCAAAGACTGATGGAACACAGGATAAATCTTCATTGATGCTAACAACTGCAAACTGAAGGCCACTACGTTTACTTGTTTAACCACTGGAAGGGGGCCAATAAACTTTAAGTCAACTTTGAAGATCAGGGAGACAGCAAAAATTCTGTATAAAGCCACACCAAACCCTAGCCCCCTCTTACCAGCATGTCTGTGGCCGATTTATATGCTGCTTTTGTCAACTCTAGCTGCTGCTACTTTAAGCAAGTTCAGCACAAAAGTCACGTTGGTGCAGTCATATAGAAATTCTGCTGGTTTGCCCACCATAAATAGTTCACATTGAGTTGGGAAAGTCAGGAATTGGTCTTGGTCTCCTCTAAATTTTTCTGGCAAGCTCCCATGAGAATGCAGAAATACTGGCTGTGCTGCAGGCTGCTATAGGTTGAGGTAAATTCTGTCCCAACTGTTGTGTTAGGTGCATCATGGCATTTTATAAATTGGTTATTTGTATATCCGCTTGCTGATAGTGTTGCAACAATACTGCAGTGAGATGCCTGTCAGATAGTGGTGTACCCTACGGATTGGAGACTATCTCCAGTAACAATAATGAGATTGACTGCCTCTCTAGAAAGAGAGTAGGAGCCTTGCAAGATTGATGCCAGCCCAGTGCCATATACAGTAGGTCTAAAACTACTTTTATTAGAATAGCCATAGTAATAGTATCTTGCAAGTCTGAATGTGCTTTCCTCCTCCCTCACTTTATCTTCATGTGAAGTAGGGAAGGGCCTGTCTGATGTGTTTTCTTAACTTTATTTCTTGGGATGGGCTCACGCCATGCTTGTCTGATCATTGCCTTGGTAATAGATCTTCCCACTCTCTTTCAGAGCCATTTTCTATGCCTTCTACACTAGAGTGCCTAAACCTTTGTGTGTAATTATATGCCAGGTATTTTTTAAATGGTAACAAATTACCACATTTGATAAGATAGATGAAAGTTAATGTAAAGAGACTTTCCTATTACCTTTTTCACACTTATGCAACATGAAATAGCTCTCTGGAAGAGTAGTGAATTGGTGGAGACAGAATTGTCCCAAATTGGGAAGATACTGCTTGTTTGAGTATATTAGAACTTTACAATGGCCCTTGGAGAGATTATGGGTCAGTTGAGTCATCCAATCTGAACAACTCCTTGGATCCCACATTCAAGAGACATTTTGTGGGTTAAAAAGCAAACAGAGAAGATTCCTTGAATAAGTTTCCTTCTGTTCATAGTACTTGGACAATTTTTGTCAAAGAGAAAAATCTTTACCATATCCTTGAGGCAATATCTTTTTACTGTGCTACTGAAATATTAACTTTATTTTCAAGTATCCCGTATCTATTGTACTTTAGCATGGTGTTCCTGGGTCTTTATCTTAATTCAGTTACAAGACATTCTGCTTCAAAAAGTTAGCTACTTGAAGTAGGTCTTTTTTCAGAATTGTGCTGATCTATTTAAAATATTTGTTAATAAAAACTATTTGCATGCATTCATGAAATTGTACAAATGTATGTGTTAAAATAGTGAACAATACTAGATGAATCTAAATGGTTTAAATGAAGATTCCAAAGAACACATTTAAGTACATATCTCTTAGTTATTCTAAATATGTGAGTGTTCTATGCCTTCATATTTTTTCTTAAAATAATTTAAGGGTAAATGTATTCTAGTGAGATACCATAACAAATATTTTAGATATTTGAATAAGAATATCTTACTGAGTTAAACTACATTGGTTAAACGAAACTATTAATACCTCTTAGTTGAGTACTCCAATTAAACTGTTTTGGGAATTAAAATTAAATTTATACAGTACTTTAAAATGTCTGGTCTTTTCCAGAAATATAATTTAAGAATCCCGCATAAACAGAAAATGTTCAGATTCATATATTTTTTTCAGAAAACCAGTGTCACTGGAGGAAATATATGCCTTAATATTACACACTTTTTTTGTTACTTCTTTTAGTTCCATAAGTGTTTTACTATATTTACACGGTGAGGTCTTGTTAAGCTTAGTGTCCAGGTTAATTTTAGACTTGTGCAGCTAAGTTATACAGCACTATATATCTTAATCATTCTGTTGTGCTCTTTTGAAGTACCCTTAATTTATTTTCTTGTTTAATATTTAGTTTTATCTTTATCTAATATTATCCAACAAGGATTTTATCAGAGAATCTGTAGATAGCAGATTAAGTTTTAACTTTGAGATTTTATCTTCTCATAAAAGTATGTGTTGATTATGTAGAATAATACATACTGTAGATCAGAGATGAATTACGTTTTAATCTGAATTAGTTCATTGAATACATACTTGCATGTTAACCAAATAGTGCATCATTCTCTCTCTTCCCCCTTTTTAATCATCACTGCAGTTGTCCAGTAAAACTGCAGAAAGAGGCTAACTATTCTGTTACAAACTAGTGTTTTCTGAGAAAATACGTATGTGGTCCTTGTGAATAAAAATGGTAACTACATTATTTGACATACATTGCATTTGTGAGATTCATAATAGCTTTCTATTTCAGATTTGGCTTGTATGATAATTACCTTGAAGCTATAATTTTGTGTGTGATAGTTCCTTAGCAATGGCTTGGTACTCAATTTTAATGACAACATTCAGATATAATATGAGATTATGATTTAGTATTACAAGAACAAGCCCCAGCAAGCCCTCAGGTTCTTGTATGCCTCTTTCCTTTCTATTTTACATGAACTGTGTAGCATGTTATCGAAATGCTAAAGTATAATAATGGAAATAAATCAACTTCATAATTTATAGTGAAAAAAAAATTGTTTCTACAAACTATGGCTATGAGTAACACCAAATAGTTGATGATACAGGCTGTGGGAATTGAAAATGGAAGTCAAAAGTTCTCAACGTCTGATCAAAGGAGAATTGTGCAAACTCAAGATTCAGTGTGGCAAATATTTGCAATGTAATGTAATTTTTTAACAGTAATTTAACTTTACAACAGAATGCAACAGCCCATTGAAAATTTAGATATGAAGGACAGTTATTTCTGTGTATGCTTTTCCAGAAATAAGTTAGGATAATTGTATTTTTTTTTTTTAGATAATGTTTCTATTTCTGCAGATCGCAGCTGAGAATATAGATTTCCCTTATGAGATTGTAAATGGTTAAAAAAAAAGAGCTCCTTGTCCTGGCTCCATTAAGTAAAGTTATTATGAGAATTACTGATAAAGCATTTTTTCCAGTCTGCTGGAAAATTGTTTCAGATTTTGGCAGTCCACTTAAACCCGTCATTCTGCAAGCTGAAATGCATATAACATTAATACCTTAATAGTTATATTCTTGCCTTTCTAATACCATGATGTCCTGTTTTTGTGATCAGAGTTCTGTGCAGTTGGATATATTGCCTGTCTTCTTTACCCTCAGCTAAAGGGAGTTTACTTCTAATCCTGCTTCTGAATTTAGAAGCATGGAAGTTGTCAGTATTTCTCTGTGCTACTAATTTTTGCTCACCGAGCATCATTTCGTTGAATGATCACAGTTTAGAACCTCTTATTTTTTAGGCTTTCCTTTTTCAAGCCTGAGCTTGATAATTTGAAAAAATTACTGGGAAATGGGTATGTGTTTTTTTCCCCTAAGGTAGTAAACACTGATCAAGTAATCATGTGAATAACTTGCTTAGCAAATATGAACTTTTCAGGTTAATGACATCAGATTTTAAGTTTGGATTCCCATTCCTCTGTCTTTAAATTCATAGTTTAGAAGTTGTGGATACTACCTTGTTCACATATCGTAATTATGGCATGATCTGTCTTTGGGACCCATATTATCAGTCCATAGTGGTAAAAGACTACACTTCATACAGAAGATAGTACCATTTAAATATTAGGGCTAGGTGAATCATAAAAGCTATCATTTGTTCTATTTATAAGTATCTAGATGTATTTGACTAACATTTTTTGAAAATGACGTAAGGAACTAGATTGTCTTTAATATCCAAGAAGTATATTTTGTACACACTTTCTGTTTCTCTTTTATCTACTATATACCTGCTAAACTTTGAACCTAGCTATCTAGATGTTTAAACCTAGAATTCATTATTTTACTCAAAACAGATTGTTCATTCTCAATCTTGTTTCATTTCCTGGCTCTCATAGGAATCCTTCAACTACTTTCTACCAAGTGTTTCATTCGAACAAGTTACAGGAATCAAAGAACCTCTGGGATAGGTATGAATATTTAAGTATGGAAAGCATACATGCTTAAGTACGCATGAAGAGCTTTGCACTGTGCAGGTTTCTCGTCATCAAGTAATATGTTCATTTTAGCATCTTCTGCCTTTGTACTTGTTTATTTACCATGTAGGATAGCTAAAATATCCCAAAATTTTTCAGTTATGTAACTGTTGTCTTCTGGGCCATGTGGAGTCTTGCTCCATTTTATATATTACAACCTTTTCCTGGGAGAAAAGTATTTTTAAATTAGGTGTTCCCTAATGTTAGAATGAGAACTGCTATCAGTTGTAGCTAACAGCAGTCCAGATCTAGTTTTGAAGGCTATCAGTGGTGAAAATTGCCTGACTAAAGTATTTTGGGGGGAAAAATCATTTTTTTTTAAATTTCAGAGTTAAAAATAGCAAATATGGGATCTATATTGATTGGACAGAATAACAATTATAACATGTATCTACAAATTGAGTCATGGATAAATAAAAGCATTGAAAGAGAATTCAATTACAGCTGGGCATTTGGCGAGAAACTGCAACAAATCCAACTTTGAGGATACCACTTGTCAAAGTTGTGTTACTAATTCAACAGCTGCAATTTGCTTTCTCACAATATTAGTATTAAAGATTGGAATCTTGTTGGCTTTTCAGGCTTACAGTGTTCTTGTCTGTTTTATATTTTCTACTGCTAATTGAACATTAAGCACCCTTGTTTGTTTGCATTTGTGTTATTGAAGCAAAGAAAACTGAATGGCTTCTCTTAAAGCTTGCTTAATTCACGTGCTTGCTTATTTCAACATTTTAAAAGGACACGTTTTAGTTTTAAAAAATACAGGATTTAAAATCATAATGGTCTGAATAACTCATATTTTTAAAAAAATATGGAAGAACTACAAAGGCAGTTGAGATTCACATCCACAAGTACCCTTAATAATTTATTTCTACATTTTGAGGTTTCATCATGTTGTAAGATTAAGGAGAAAAAGATAATTCTTTGTTTTCACATGTAGAGTGTCAGATCTATTAGCTTCATGAAGACATTGAACAATATAGGGGTCAAAGAAGAATCTAGTAGTGTTCATCTCACAGGTTCAGTTTCATAAGCAAAACTGAAATTTCCTAATATGAAACTAATATCAGTTTCAGTCATTGCAAATTGGTACCAAACTGGACATGGCTGATGGAAGCTTGATTCAACCTCTAATGTCTCCCACAGTTAGAAAAAAAGACACTGTGAGTCTGTTAAAAACAAACAAATATAGTATAATAGGAAATGGAGGGAAGAGCATATAACCAAAAAAGGATACAAGGAAGACACAAAAAAAAAAAATGGGGATTGATCCTAGACCATACCCTACTTATTAAAAGTTCATTTTTTCAGACTTTTCTGTTCATACTATTTTTTAATTCATGGCTTGAATGCAGACGTTGCATTTTGTGAACAGATAGGCTTCCGCAGTCCACAAAGGCTCTGATGGAATGGAGAAAGTATGTTTCCTTTCACTAGCGATCTTCAAACAGAAGCTGAATAGCAATCTGTCCAAAATGATTTAGCAAATTTTGCACTGAGTAGGGGGTTGCACTAGAGATCCCTTCCAATTCTGTGATAATGCTGGAGTAGATAGAACTGGTTCAAGACAGCTTCATACATATACTCAGTAGCAGGTTGCTCTCTCAGTACCTGTGCAGAACTCATTTCAGTATTTCCTTATACTCATATCTAGTCTTGCTCCACTGAGGCAACTTCAGTATCTCAGAAAGAGTGACTTTTCATGAAGAAATTCATACAGTCTTTTTAATAAATGCTTTTAATGGAAGATATTTTTTTTATTTTTCACATGGGGAATGGACATTATTTATATATTGCTATGTATATGATGTTCTTATGTTGAATTTTAGAAGGTTTCTTTAATCTGAAATTTGACATAAATATAGAAAACATATGGATTATATATCTAAATGTGTCAGTTAAAGGGGAGAAATTGATCCTAAACCATACCCTACTTATTAAAAGTTCATTTTTTCAGACTTTTCTGTTCATACTATTTTGTAATTTATGGCTTGAATGCAGATGTTGCATTTTGTGAACAGATAGGCTCCCTCAATCCACAAGAGGCACTGATGGAATGGAGAAAGAGCAAATTTTCCTTTTCGGTCACTGGTACAGTCTCTGTGTGCCTTCAATTCTGCTTTGGAAGGTTTAGGAATCTTCTAATTATGTGGAGTTTTAGTAAGAAGAGAAAAATGTTTCTGTTTTTTCAGCTAAACAAGAACTTTTTGAGGGTACTCAAATGAATGGAAGCAAACTCTGAATCTAATACATTTACTTCTATGTAGATGTATATATCCATAACTCAGAAATCTGTAATATTTTATCTAAACAGCACTGATAGTTCAAGAATATATTCAGATACTTCATATCAGAGCAATCGTAAGGAATGTAAAATTCACTTATAATTTAATATAAGCCATTATTTTTCTCTCTTCGAAATTCTGATCAAGGGTCAGTACTTACATAGACAGTTTAGCAGCACCGATAGACAAGAGGGAGATGTGAATAGTGTCACGTTAGGCTATATTGCCCTGTAGTGCAGGGGTTCTCAAACTTTGTGATATCATTACTCCCTAGCATGATAATGAATTTGTGCACCCACCTGAAATCAATGATTTTATTGGGATTAGGGTTGCCCGAGAAATAAACCACTATATTTCTATCATAACTTCTTCACTTAGGCTTACTTTTACCAGCACTTCTGGTAAATTGGTCATCTTTAGCTTTTCTCTTACCACCCAGCATTTTTTTTTTCATTTTGAAAGACAGAAATTTAAAGCAACACATAAAATATTACTGAACTTCAGTGACATATACATATCTACAGACACTCCGAAGTCTGTGGATATGCTAGTACCTACTATACTGGAAATCACCAGCTGGCAGAACCAGTTGCTGATCACATCATAACTCTGATTGCATATGATTTTGACAGATTGCTAGACTCATGGGTTTAGCTATCTCTAAAAATTCATTCCTGGGCCCTTGGGCCCGCTGCAGTCTTGCCCAGGCAAAGAGGGAATTTTGACAATATTCATACTTTATTTGTACAAGCCTGACCAGCTCTTTCTTCTAACCCCCTCCTACAATATGTTGCATGATATATTTTGGATATATATGATTTAGCATTTTTAATGGGGGTTCAACCACAAAATATCATAGCTTTATAACTGCAGTTACCATAAGTGGATCTGGCATACTCTCCAGGGACTGTCAATTTTCTTGGGAACATTTTGAAGCCAACAAGAATTTGAATAAATAATTTCAAAACATAAAATACTACTGTATCTCATATACTGCACAGCAGTATGAGCTAAGTATTTGAAGAAACCTTTCTGTCTTATATATTTTAAATTACTGTTTTAAGAATTAAACACCATCACCATGTTGAACCTTCCTTTGGGAAGACACCATGTTTTTTCTTGCTTACCACTTGAACACTTGTTGCTAGGTGCACTAATCTCAGGAGCCTTTCACTACTTTAATTATTCAAAATAAGAGATTATAGAATGGCTTTTTAAAAAAAGTACACTGGGGAGCAATCAAACTTCTGCTTGTATAATATTTTTGCTGCTTGGCCTAGTGTATTCTGACTTTGCTATAGATACAAGGGAGGAGGACTTAAATTCTGCCTTTCAACACTGACAATTATATTTAGTCACAGCTCTCTGCTTTGTGATTACCTATGTTATTGTGTATTGTGTATTGTGATTGCAGCCTCTAGAATTCTGAGCCACTGACCAGTTCCAGTCTCAATACATCTGATAGATAAATTGGTTTCACTCAACATTTCATTCAGTCTGTATTTGGAAGTGAACTATCTGATTTGTACTTCCTGAACCACTTTAAATTCTGAACTTCTCCAAATTTGAATGCAGTATTTAACTTAACAGATGTTCTAGAATGTTTATATGCACCAGCATGTTCAGTCTCAGATGTGTTCACTCAGTAACACAAATGTTCTGTTGGCAATAACAACTCTGAAAATAAGACTGTAAAATGTCGTTTTTAAAGAAAGGTTCTCATAAGTTAATATCTTACACCAATTTATCCTAAACCTTTAGTATTTGCCACCGATACATATATTCACATTCATTATTTTCATTTTAGATTTACTTGTTCATCTGCTTTCCCATTTCACTGAATAGTTTGATGATTGTTAGTACTAAGGGTGTATGAGTCAAGCAAGAACTTACTTGAATTCAAGATTTGATTTAAACCATTTGACGTTCAGTTCAATAAAATATTTAATCATAAAAATATTAAACATCTGCAGCTATTTTAACTTTGGCAAAATGGACTGAAAATGGTAGCCATGGTAAACCCTTAAAGGACATTAAGTCTGCAAAGCATCAACCCAAAATATTTTCTCTGCACCTTTTTTAGAGTAGAAGTAGCGGGAATGAAGAATGGGAAGTAGTGTAGCCTTCAGTTGTCCAACAGTTTTGATATTTTCTGCCTTTTCTCCCAGAAGTACAGAAGTGTACATAGTACTTCCCCCTCCAATTTTATACCTGAAAAAACAACCCTGTGAGATAGGATGTCCTGAAAGATAGTGACTAACACAAAGTCAGAGTGTCCAAGGCTGTGGTCTAGTACCTATAAAGAAGTTGTGTCAAGTAAGTGCAGAAAGTGTCATATTGCAATATAAAAATAAAAACTTTTAAAACTAGTATAAAAATGAAAGAACTTACTAAACATTAAGAGTCTATCACTCTTACCTGCTTGTTTTTCTGGCTGGGGTCACTGGTAAGGTTAGTTATGTCTGGTAAGAGGCTGTTTTAAAAAATTCTGAAAGTGTTACCATATATTGTGTACACACACACACCACAAAACTCATATTAAAAAATCTGTATTATGCACAGTTAAGTCCAACAAGTACATTATCTCAGATTCACTCAGTCCAAACAAAAGAGTGAGAGACAAGTGGCAGAAATGATGCAGTGGTGGTTACTGCTGCTGTTAGTGGGAGTGGAAAGAATGAAATGGAAATTGAAAGTACTGGAGACTGGACACAGCGACCAATTGGGATCATACTGTAGGGCAAGCAAATAGATTGAGCATTAAGGTCAGACAAGAATAAAAGAGTATGGATTTGAAAAAAAAGGTTCACAAAAGAAATAGGATTTTTTTTAATGCAGTAGAATAATTCTTTTTCTTTCTCTCTGTGTCTCCAAGCAAATCTTCCTAAACAAATTCTATCAGAATGAGACACAAGCAGAGCAGTGCTTCTTCAAACATTGTTATAGGCAGGGTTTATAGATGAGACAAAAACTCATCAGCCAGCTACTTATATTAGTATCAAAAAGCCAATCAGCCCTCTGCTTTATCTACATATGGAAGGAAAGCTGCAACAGGGGTTGAAACTGCAAATCTGTGATGGTCTTCAGAGTTCCAAATTGTCTCTGAATCTAAAGCAGTTTGAAAGCATCTGATTCAGTACATCAAAGGTTTGATCCAAAGACCTTAAATCGTACATTAAATTGTCTTTGAAGCTTTGCATAGCTGTATTTGTTTATTAGTTATCCTGAAATTCTATTTAGAAGTAATGTGTGCAGTTGTCCACCTGATAATGCTTTTGGATGTAGGTGTTTTGTCATTTGATTCTTAAGTATTCCAGTATTGAACTTAGATGGTTGTTTCAAAGCATCATGGGGCCGTCCAGAAATATGACTGGTTTCTATAGGTATTTGAAAAACATCCTATGTCTGTATAGAGAGAGAGGTTAGATACATTTGTGAAATAAAAAGACAAAAAATGTCTGCTTCCCCAGCTTCAGATCACATACCACTTCATCATTAAGTGTATGGTTGAGAAGAGAAACAAAAAAAAGTTCTTATTAGTTGGGAAAAAATGGGGAGGGAGGTAGAATGGCCTGATGAAGTTCAGTATTGTACTACATAACCAGAAAGCCGGAGCTAGAAATAAGAGTGAATGATTCCATTTATGAAATTGCAATAAAGTTTTTACTTTAACGTATATTGTTTCAAGAGAAAAGGCAGATTCTTTTTTTTTCCCCACACTCCTTAGAACGTTGTGGGTTATTCCACCACTGTGTATGTCTCCTGTTCTCAGTTAGCCCTGAATTTGAGTTACTCCTTTCCTACATGATAGAAATATATTGTGAAAGTTCATTCTCTTGTGTGCTCACATAATACAATGTGTTACTGAATTTAAATTCCACCTTTCCTTTGGAATCTCTAGTGATTAACACATGGTGACCTCCTTTAATTATATCCTCAAAACAATAACCTTGTATGAGAAATGGAGCAAAGGGGATTTTTTTTATTGAATTTATGCTTGTGTTTCTGTAGTCCATATTGAGATTATACATTTTTTTAAGTGTGTATTAAAGCATGATACATATTTTAAAATGTTAGATTATTCCATGCAAACATAAGTTAAAATGGAAAATGTCAAATTACAGAATAAATAGTACAGGAAATGATATAACACCACTGAATGACTTAAATGTGTAACCCTATAAAACATTGGGAGAATTCTTCCCTGGTATCTTCTGCATATAAGATTCACACAACTTTTTTAAGGATGCTTGAAGAGGTTGTGTGTGTCTGATAGAATTTTTACCTGTCTTCCTCTGCCTCCTATCTGAACAATAGATGTCCTTGCCTTGCTTGTTTGTTACACCAGTTTGTGACCGCATATGCAGTTTTTAGTTAAAGAACAACACAGAGAGAGACAAAAATACAATTAAAAATCAATTATTTTAATTAAAGCAACCAAATTTTCAGTATATGTGTAAACTAATATAAACAGAACTGCAAACCCAGACCAGGCCACCCACACACCAACAGAGTAAGATAGTTTTAAATTACTTTCTGAAATTCAACAGGAAAAGTCACAATCTGATCTTGAGAGGCAAGCTGTTCTGCAAAGAGGCAGCTGCAACAGAGAAGGTCTTCTGGCTCCTGCCGCCTTAGCTGTATAGGGCAGGCATATTATACTTAGGAAGATACGATTCTAAAGGTAACTGGGAGCCAAGCCATATAGGGCTTTATACGTAAGCACCAGCAGTTTGTTTTGCACTCAAAATGCTATTGATAGCCACAAAACAGGTGTTATTTGCCAAAGCAACTCTCAGCCACCAGGAGGAAGGCAGTTGCTTTCCAAACCAACTTTGTTTCCCAGTGGTCTTCAAAGAAAGCCCCCAGTAGAATGCTTTGCAGTTAGGGTATAAGCCACTGTGGAAAGAGATTCTGGTCCATAAAGGGCAGTAAGTGGCATATAACCAATACTGGGCAAAAGCAACTTTGGCCATACCTTCTATAGTTCCAGCAGGAGCTGTGAGTCTAGGAAAACCTCCTAATTGCAGGCATGCTTCATAGGAGGGACTGTGACTCTCAAGAGCTAAAACCTTTATCCAGAGCTGTGGATTGAGCCAGATATATCAGTGACATACAGCAGTGACATACTGCAGCTGAGTCTTTCAAGGATCTACTCTGATCTTGTTTTGACCCACCCAAATCCTCAATTATTCCCTTCAAGCTCTGTGTCAGGATTACCACAGCTTATCCAGCTCATCTTGGGGTGGCAGTGTATAATTATTAGCATACTGATACTTCATCCCAAACTGATGGATGGCATCTCTCAGCAGCTTTGTGTAACCTCTTTCCACAGGGAGTGTGATCCTGTCCTGGGCTTTGTAGGAGCCAGCATCTCAAATTATTTTTGTTCATCCCATCTTTCACAGCCCCCAGGTCTCAGATAATGACTCCACTGCATCTCCGACTTGGTTTAAGGTGGCAGTGTATAACTGGGTATCATCAGTATATTGATATCTTACCCCAAACCAGAACATGGTTTTATACAGATGTTAAATAGCATGGGAGAAAGAACTGAATCTTGTGGCATCCCACAATGGAGGACCTAAAGCAGTGTTTCCCAAGCCTGGGTAAATTACCTAAAATTGGGTAAAAATGGTTTTTCTTTGGGTAACAACACACAAACCCATTACCCAATCACAACAGGGACATTTAAATTGACTTAAAGTGTTCTACCTACATTGGGTGAAAAGGACTTTCTATAACCAGTTTTGAGTAATGAAGGAAAAAGTTTGGGAAGCACTGAGCTAAGGGCTCAACTGCTTATCTCCCATAACTACTAATTAGAACCATATACTCAGTAAAGAGTGGAACCACCACAAAACAGTGTCCGTTTCTTCCACTTCTTGCAGGTGGTCCAGAAGGATACTGTGTGGAATGCTACCTAACTCCCAAAGGTTTAATAAGACCAGGGGGGCTGCACTTGCTTTGTTTTGAAATATGGAATAGTAGTTATGTTTCATAAAATAGGTAAATACACAATTACGTTCCTAAGTAATAAGTTTAAGTACAAACTTCAAAACCTAAAAAAACAATTAAAAAAATCTATTTTCCATGTATTACAAAATTGTGGAACCTACACTTGATTAAATGTACCAACTATTGCTTTTTAGTAATAAAAATGAATGGGCTTTAAAAGATCAGAATTTTTTTTCTGGATGTTGTGAAATTGTGAAGTTGGGATGACTACTAAGACTGTTTTATAAACACTTGCCAACATGAAATATTAAGTGTCTCCTTTTTAAAGGAGTGAGTGAAACCTCTTAAACATGAAGGGTGTTTCCGTTATTGACTGCTTTTAAAAGAAATAAAATGAACATTTTGTTTTCATGCCTCTTTTGAAAAAGTTGCTAAAAGTCCACATTTCAACAAGCATCCTTTGCTCTTATACAGTGTTTTCATCTGACATATTTTGCTTTGTTTAATATATGCTATTAAATAATGAGTATTTAGTACATTTCTATATAAATAATGAATATTTAGTACATTTCTATTCTACCTCAACAAGAAATTTTGAGATGGATTCCAACTATAAATTTTAGAGAAAATTTAAGTGTTTCATATGATAGGGAGAAACAATGGAGAATAAGTTTACAATAAAAAAGTGTCGGTGATTCTTTTCAGGCACTCTCTTGGTGAGAATTAAACTGGTATTGCTATGATTCCTGTCTGTATGGGATGCAAGTTAATTGGCATTTTATAGCTTTTCATGTTGGATATTTATGTTAAGAATTTACGTACATTCACCCAGAGTAATGGTATTGGCTCATAGAAAGAACAAATAAATAAGTTACTCAAGTATTAAACATATTGTGCTGAAAGTTCATAGTGATGTGTTAGTCATTTCAGTCTTCTACCATTTATCTTTATGTGCTCTGTGTATCTTACGAATCAGAAATCTGGAAGTGATTATACAAATTTTCAGCAAGAGTAAATACGAAGCACAATTGCATGTTGCTGTTTAAAGTGATCAGTTGTTTGGCAGTCGGTTTTTTCTTTAATATTCCTTAAACATTTGAAAAAGTGAATTAATTTTTAGTATACGCCAGCTCACTGACTACTCAGCAATAGCTCCTAGACACGTGATTCATCACAACTTGACAAGGCTCTTACTTTTGAGATTGGATAAAGATTCTCAAGGCACATGGTGCTTCTACATAAGACTCTTTACTGTATATTAAGTTGAAGCTAAGTTGAAGTTGAATGGTGGCAAATATCAAAGCAAGTTTTGATATTACACTGGGGGAGAGTCAGAAAAAAAGTCAAATCCTTCCAGGATAATTTCATTTATTTATGGAAAGATGGGTTTTGATTAATATAGTGGTTAAGTTACTGTCCTTGTTTAATAATGCCAATACTTCGTTGTAAAGGGCATTGTAATATATGTACATCTATAAAAGAGTGAAATATTAACACTTGAAGTTATATACCATAGTGCAAATTATTTTTGCCATTATTTAATAGTTAAATAGTTAAATAACTAAAGTATGAAGATCATAAAATCTTGATAGTCTTGGACTACATATTGTTTGCTAGAGCTTAATCTCTTTTATTATAATAAGTGTTAAAAATAATAAATTCACAGTGTGGAAGCAAGTTTTTGTAATATCCAATTAAGAGCATCTGAATTTGTCTTATTTTCATACTGGATTATAAAAATATAAATAATTACATGTGAACCAAGTTCACTGGCTAACAATAGGTTAAGAAATGAAAAATAGATGTAACTTTCTAGTAGTGAGTGCAGAATGCTTTGTATAAAAATATGACAAAATACAGTGAATTTTCTCTATAGTAAATTTATTAAATTTATTATTAAAAATACTAAATTTAGTTTCTGTGATTAGTGAAAGTATTATAGAAGTAAGCTTTGGAAACTGCTGATACTAATTTAAAAATCAGGTTCCAGATCTTGTTGTAATCATAAGGAGATGACATTTTGTTCAGTATGGCCCAGGATGATACAAACTTCCGCTAGAACCTGAGCCCAGATTCTATATAAAATGTCTGGTGGCAATGATGATGTGGAACAAGTTGGAACTCTCCTAACAATCAGTCTTGTGTAGTTTTACTGTAGAAGAATTAGTTTGTTTTTTGCCACTAAGGTGCTTTTACATATTATCATGCTGATCCAAGAGACTTGCATCAAAATGTCACTTTCAAACACACAGTGGTTGACCTGGTTATGATTATGAACTATTTCAGTTGCATATTAAGGTGCTCAAATATGGGAGACCATAACAGCCAATAGGATGTGGGCAATATTTCTTTCCTTGTACTCTCAAGAGGTCTGTGCTCAGTTTCAGCAAGGCCCAAAGACTGGCATAGTTTTATCTGGGGCCAAAACTAGCATGAACTAGTTATGTCTAAGTCCCATTGAAGACATTAATATTCTCAGTTCCCACTGATTTTGATGGGATTTAAATATGTCTCACTTTCTCTGGGATATAATGCCTATGATTTGAAGATACCATCCTTACTTGCTTGTTCTCGAGTATATGGAATTAAGACTGGCCAATCATAGAGGTTTGTAATGATCACTAAGCTATAGAAGAACGTTGAATGCAAAGTGCTGTAAAAATGCTGACTTGTGAAAATATAATGGAACTCTTCACCTTTCCAGCACTTTTGCTGAACAGCATTTCAATGAACTTTAAGCTCATATGTGTCTTGTCTTTTCTTTTAAACAGTGCATCTGCTGGGGGTGTTGTAGCCATTGATAACAAAATAGAACAGGCAATGGTAAGTAAGGAACTTAATTGATTATTTTGCTTACAATACTGATCATATATCCTGACTGTAAGACTGTTATTTGGAGATTTTAATATAAATAATTATATGTTTTAGAATTTTCTATCTGTCCCAAATTCTTCATAGGTAGAGAATAATAACTACATAAGAACATCATGGCACAGCACAGATTATAGTTTGCTCTAGTTTGTTGGTTATCTGCATTTTGTCCTTTAGCAACTCTGTTATGAGCAAAATAGCACCAATTCTGAAATAATTTGGGGCTGATGTAGAATTTTTAGCAACAAAAATGCACAAGCTAATACTTGCTGCTATGTAATTAAAACTCAAATTCTGAATGTTTTAGCTGAGCAAATACAGTTTGAATTCTGTGGCAGAATTATTGTTACTTCAGTCATCCAAAATATTTCTGCTTTATAGCTATTAGAATTCTGCCTAAAATGGTCTAATTTGTTAGTTATATTTTTCATAATACTATTTATTTATTTTTAAATATAATGATTTAAATAATTACTTTTGAAAATATGATGCATTGAAATATTTGGTTTGTGAACATAAAAATTAGATTTGTTAGTTTTTAGGTACATTGTTTGTTTATTTGATTTATATAGCTGCCCATCTCACATACGTGACTCTGGGCAGCATACAGTAAAATAGATAAAAACAAATAAAATGCATAATATAAAATAAAAGCACATGGCAGTTGAGCTTCATAAAATAATCATCAACAAAGCCAAGAGATGGCTCTATCACCCTTCCTGGGCACAAAACCATGTTTTTAGAACCTGGGGAAGGGCCAGCAGGGCCGGGGCTAACCTAATCTCAGGTGGAATTACGTTTCACAGGGCGGGTGCCACAGCAGAAAAGGCCTTCTTCCTGGGCCCCACCAGCTGACACTCCTTAGCTGATGGCACCTTGAGCATCCTTCCTGCGAGGCTGGGTGGGACAGGTAGAAACAATTGGGGAGATACAGTCCTACAAGTAGTCCGGTCCCAAGCCATGAAGGGTTTTAAAGGTAAATGCCAGCACCTTGAATTGCACCCAGAATACTGGAAGCCAATGCAGATCGCAGAGCAGTGATGTCACATGTGCTGAAAAACCAGTGCCATTAACTTTCCGGGCCACTGCATTCTGCACCAGCTGAAGCTTCCAAATGCTCTTCAAGGGCAGCCCCATGTAGAGTGCATTGCAACAGTTACATTTCCAGAGGCTAAATTCTCTAATCGGTTAGTCAGTTCTTTAGTAATAATATTTATATAAAATATAAAAAAAATAAATGGTTTAAATAATTACTTTTAAAAAGGCTAAATTCTCTAGTTTGTTAGCTAGTTTTGTAGTAAGAATGTTTATACACACACACACACACACACAATGATTTAAATAATTACTTTTGGTTTGTAAAGACTTAATAAAAATAGGTGCTATAGATCAACATAGTTACATCTCCAAAGTCTAAATTTTCTTGCTTTCCTGACAGCCTGGTTTGTTATGGAAAAAAAAAATAGAATGATGTACAATATACTTTTCTCTATTTGCCCTAAATTTTGAGTAGTAGCCAAAGTAACCCGTCATACTGAAGAATAGTACATTTTGGATAGACTAGAATATTTTTTACTAATGGACAGTTCCTATACCTACGATTGCTGATTAATAGAGGGGCAATATTTACAGATTTGTCTTCCAAGAGGGATTTACTTAGGGAGTCAGCGTATTAGTTTCAGTACAATTAGATCCTTGCATCAAATTGAAATTTCAAGATACAGAAGAACTATGACATTAAAATATTTTAATGTGTTACAGTAGCCATGCTGGAAGAACCCCATATGAAGGCTCATGTGGGATAAGGGCCTAATTGAAACCATGGCACATTTTCTTTATAAGGACATCCCATTTACTTTAAATAATGTATTTAATAGCATCACCATCTGCAGCACACACGTGAAAGAAGGAAGCATAAAGAGCAAGTGATTTTTTTCTGGGGATGGTGTTCTAAGCATAGGATGACTAGTACTATAGATCAGTTGTGCATCTAATATCTAAAAGCAAAGGCTACTTTGAGCAGAATCTTTGAGATGCAAGTGAATCAACATGTTTATATTACATGCAGAACCATAAACCAGTTAACCACTTTTTAGCCTAGACAAACAGAGCCTGAGTGAATATCTAATGGATTGTGCAAACCCAGAAAATTGGGTTGAGTATGTCTTGATAAATGTAACCATATATAAGTTATGCAAACACAGTCATTGTGCAAATTCATACAAGAGAAGGCATTCTTTTAGGCTGAAAAGACAGTTGCCACTTGTATCTTCAAGATCCCCTTATTTTAAATTTGTATTTATAGCCAGGTACTGTTTTAAAGGCCTGGCATGCTATGGTCCATGGGGTCACGAAGAGTCGGACACAACTTAACAACTGACAACAACAACACTGTTTTAAAGAGAACTATTGGGGATTCCTGCAGAGCATATGGATTAGTTTCCAGAATAGCAGCTCCGTTGGCCTTAGTGTCATTAGTTTCTGTAAACCAGAACCTACCCATAGCAAAGTCCTCTAACGTAAATAAACCTTACACAGTTTGTTGAAATGAGACTTTCAGCTGCCTTATGTTTGCCCACACATACCTGTAATGGTTGAGCATGTAAATAAAAAAAGAAATGCTTCTCTCCTGATTTAAAATGCTTCAGTCCTGATTAGTCACAAAAGGCAAGCAAGTTCTTTTCTTGTTCACCCAGGAAGCCCATTTGATAATCCTGGACAATCCTTACTCTTCCCACTCAGTTGCAGGAGTGTTGAAGCTGTAATAATGGCTTTTCTTCCAAAGAAATATGATATACTCTTTTTGTAGTAATATTTAAAGCTTTCTTTTTTTTTTTTTTTGAAGGAGAGAACTGAATCTGTGGTAGCCCAAAATCAGAAAGAGTCTTGTAACATCTTTTAAGACTAACATGTTTTATTATAGGGTTTATATTTTTATGAGCTACAGCTACATAGAGTGGCTAAACTGATGTAGGGTTTAAATACATTGGGATGGGGTAGAGAGAGTCTGGTGGTTATGCAGATGAGCATTCCACAGACAACGGATTACAAGTACCTTAACAATTGTAATGTTAGGAGGAGAGCTACTTCAGCTGCCACTTTTTGAGCTGCTCAAATTAGATTTTTTGAAATACCTATTTCTGTTCATAAAATATACAAAACTCTTCAAAAAGAGAGTAAAGAGCCAACAGCTTATGCTACTTATATGACATTATTTTCTTATTTTCATTTCTTCAAAAGTAAACATGAGTCTAATTAAGATCAAGAGTGTAGTGTACAGAGAAGAGTAATCGCTTTCCTGAATTTCCCCTGCCCATAAAAGTAGTTAAGCATCAACGAAGGGTTCCCATTCATATTCATGGAGGCTTTAACTAAATGCATAGGCTTAAGTTTTCAGGGGTATCCTAACTTCTCACTATGGATTGTATCCCAATCAAGAGCCATGCTTGCTTTTGAGTAAAATAAACCTATTTGGTGTAATGTGCAGTTGGATCTTAAGAATAATTACTTGCTTCCTGAAAACAAGGTATAGATTACAGTGTGTTTTTTTTAATGGTTTGGAGACTGTAGGTCTTTATAGCAATATTATTCCTTGGCAGTATGTGTATCTAGTTTAGGTAAGATTTCTTGATATTTTTATTTTACTTGCATATATTATTTAAACTCATACCGAAGTTTTATTCAAGTATTGGGAGTGAAATAAGAGCTTGATATGGAATGCTCTAATGGTCTGATTTGCCATTTACAGGATCTGGTGAAAAGCCATTTGATGTATGCAGTCAGAGAAGAAGTGGAAGTACTGAAGGAACAAATAAAAGAATTAGTTGAAAGAAACTCTTTACTTGAACGGGAAAATGCACTCTTAAAATCTCTTTCAAACAACGATCAGTTGTCACAACTCTCAACCCAACAGGCCAACCCAAGTAGCACCTCTCAACAGCAAACAGTGATAGCACAGCCTCCACAGCCAACGCAACCTCCACAGCAGCCGAATGTTTCCTCAGCATAAAGCTTTCTTGCCTCGTTAAGAACTGAAAGCAACCTGTCCTTGTGTGCCACTGGTCCTCTTTCCACTTTATATGAAAGCAAGTAGCCATGCTTCAGTTGTGTGTTTTGGCCTTTTCAGTATTAGACAATCATTCTGCAAGCGCTTTCCCTCAGTGAGATGTCATACAACACAGTTGGTGTCCAATTATGCCATCAGTGCACAAGGGGAAATGTAGGAGGAGTTAGAACGCAAAAATCTGCATTTGTTTGATGCACGTGAGTGGAGGTCTTTAAGAGCTTTAGCGAGGCTCCTCCAGGTTTCCATTACTCATGGATTACTTTGAGCCTTGCGTTTTCACATAGTAACAGTTCATCTTTAGAGCCACTGTTCTTTCAATGACAAGTAACACTTGCCTACATTAGTTTCATTTATTTGTTTTATTTATTACAGGGCTGCTATTCATAATGTACGTGAACAATGTCACAGAACTTTTAATTTTTTTAAAAAAAAATAAATGTAAGTATCAGTAAAACTTGATAGACAGGATCGAGTTTAATAGATAAAATGTGTAGGCAATAATTGAACAAAAGAATCCTGGCCTATTTCTAACACTAATGGCAATTTACCTTTTGGTATTTATTTTCAGTAGTTAAGATCCAGCTTGAATGTAAATTTTTGTATAGTGTAAGTACGAAGACCATAGTGCATCTGTACAGGTAGTCGCCAGTCATTGTGATATAATAATTGATGGGCTATTTTGATGAAGAAGACTTTGCTCATTTCTGTTTCTACTTTCTAATAGAGAAATTGCCATGATTCCTCTGCTTTTTGACATTTCGTATGATTTTTTGGGGGGGCGGGTGGGAATAAAAAGCTGTGAAATTGTTCAACCTACTTTGTAACCAAAGAAGCAAAGCTGTGTAATTGAGTTTTTATTTTATAATGCACATTCTTTATGTATTTTTATTTAGTGTTCTCATTCACATTTTTCTTTGCTGTCTAGCATGATCTGCATGACCTATAATCTTTGAACCACTTTCGTACCTCATGTTTTATCCAGCACTCTTATTGTGATATGTAATAGTCTGTGAACAATGTCAAATTAAAAAGAAAGAACAGCTAGTGTGGTGGAGCTGAGCTGGTGTGTTATGCACTAGTTTAAAAAATGAAGTGAGCCATCTTTTGTTCATTTAAAATGGTGTTTTGAATTTCGTATGCAGAAAACGTTTTGTTACATTGCAGATTTTAATGTATTTAATAAATGCAACATGCAGATTAAGTGCAGTGTATACTGAGTATTTAAATTAAAATGTACATTTCATAAATACAGTTTCAAGAGACCATTTGTGTATACTAACGTAGTATGTCAGAAGTTGATGTACGATATATTTTAACAGTTTCTGAAATTAAACTGAGGTTTTGTTGAAAGGTCTGACTGTAAATGTATCCAGAAGGTGCCTAGGTTAGTGTTTTGAAGAAACATTCAAGTTAATATCCTATACATGCTGCTACTCTGTGACACTGGTTATAGTATAGGTATATTAGATTTTAAGGAATGGATTGCACACAAACTATAAAACTTGAATAAACTATACACTTCATTCTAGTAGTAATCAGCGATGAAAAAGGTTTTAACATGCCAGAGAAACCCATTATCTCAGTAGTGAGGCACTGCTTATTCTTCGGTAGGTGTATGAAACCTAAATAGGTGGGCCATAGTTATGGTTACTACAAAGTATGGAACCTGCTACTTAGTTGTACATTTTAGATTTGAGAATTAACAATCATTAATTTGGTTTATTTGGGGGATCCAAGGAATAGCAAGTTCTGGATTCTATTCTGCATATTTTTAGAAAATTTTGGGGAATTAATCATGTAATACTGCTTTCATCCTCTTTCCAATTCCATACTATCCCTTCTTTGTCCATGATTTGGACAGGTGAACAAACTCCAAAGAAAGCATTAGGCTGCAGCCACCCATCATTTATTCTGGAGTCTAGGATCTGGTGGTACTAGAAGTAGAGATGAAGGAAACTTTTTGTGCAGCAGACCAGCTTCTAGTTTTGTAATTAAACTTTTTTTTAATTATATAAAGCCAGATGTAGCAGGGAGCCTTGTAGATACCAACACAAGTATCTGATGTTTGTTTATTTCCTGGTTTTACATACTGCCCATTTCTTGGGACCCAAAATTGTTTAAAAATACAAAGGGATATGTTTAAAAGCAACTATTTAAAAAGTGGCCTGCGCATCACTAGTATGCAAATGTTCAATGGAACACCCAGTTTTAAGCAATTTGTGAAAAGCAAGGCGGCTTAGGGCATTCCATATTTCAAGAGTCCAGGTATGTTACAGCATGGGGTCAACTACAGAAAAGGCAAACATTAGGCCCCTCAAACATGTCAGGTGGAGACCCTCAATTCCTTCCTGCAAGAGCACAGCAAGTGGGACAATTCTTAATGGGAGAGATGCTTCTGTAGGCATCCAAGAGCCAAGCTATGTATGATTTAAAAGTGACCTCCAGCACTCTGAGATGGACCTGGAAGCATCAGTAACCAGTATATTGCTAATACCATAACTGTTAATGGCTAAATTTGCTACTTCCAATCAGCAAATGGAACTCTCTGCTTTGGACCAATTAAAACTTTGGGTTGTCTTCAAAGGCAGCCAAACCTAGAGTGTACTGTGGTAGTTCAACTGTGAGGTGACAAGGCATGAGTTACTGGTGAGGGGTATCCCAGTGCAGATAGTCCTGCAACTGGTCACCAGCTGGGGCTGGGCAAATGTCACCCTGGTCACAGTTTCCACCTGCTGCTCCAGCAAAAACTGCAAGTCAGGAGGCTCTCCAAATTATAGATACGCTTCTTTAGAGGGAGTACTATCCCAGTGAGTGTTAAAACCAGAGCCAGATCTGTCATTGATAAATAACATCTCTGTCCTGTAAGTATCTAATCTGAGTTTGTTTTGATTTATCCAGAAGGTCATATCGTCCAGGCACTGTGTCAGATTTCCACAATATTCCCAGCTCAGCCTGGGATGGTGCTGCATTATTTAGTAGCAGCTACCGATATTCACTGCATTCTACAGATGACCCTTCCCAGTGGTTTCACATAGATGTTGAACCGCATGAAGAAGTCTGAGCCCTGCAGCATCCTGTATTGGACCAGCCACCAGCTCAAGTCAGCTGCTCTTCTCCAGCTACCACCAGCCCAGCGACAAACTGCCCACTAAGAAAGGAACAAAACCACCAGAGAACAGTCCCTCCAGTCCCCAATTCTTCAGAAGGGTATCGTGATCAGTATCAAATTCTACCAAGATAGAGCTTAATAGGGCTCTGAGGGATGTACTTCCTCATCCAGTCTCCACCAGGGAGACTAGTACTGTTTCCACCCTACCTGAAATCCAATTGTAAAAGATCCAGAAAATTAAGTTCCTTGAGGATTCTCTGATACAGAAGCCTCACCACTTTTTCTGATAGTTTCCACAAGAACAGAAGGTCAGAGACTGGCTGATAAGTCAAGAGATGGCCTCACTGCCTCTTTTGAGATTAATGATACTTCCTTTCTTTCAAAGAAGCATAAAACATCTCCCTAAATCCAACCACAACCCTCACTCCCCCCAGCCTCACAATTCATCAGGGGGATATGGAAGAATTCATGCCACAGGGCACCGTATTGTGGACCCTACTTTAGAAAGATTACCATTTTTGAGTTAATGAATGTTCCTTACAACTTACCATTAGTGAATGTAATTTTCAAATTTATTTATTTTATTTAAATTAATTTGCAATGTGATTTCTCTATTAAATATTTTGGGTTTAAAACCACACCATCTTCCACAGAATATTATCCAGACATCACTTCAAGTAACAGATTCAGATGCTAGAAAAGAAACATGTTACATTTTGGAGGTTTTACTCAAATCTATCTTCTATCTATCTATCTATCTATCTATCTATCTATCTATCTATCTATCTATCTATCTATCATCTTGTATGCTGCCAATTTCATTGTCAATTTCATTACAAGGTTATAGTGGCTCTGGCTACCTTGTCTGTATAGAAGACTGAAGATGGAAATAATCATAACAAAAGCTTCTGTGGGTCAAGGGCATTGTTGAAATTATTCAGGATAAGAAACATGCTGAAAATGAACAAACATGACAGCATGAAATTGTAGGTACCAACATTTAAAATATCCATTTCTTTATTTTTACATTTGACTTAGTCTCCTGACACAGATTTGGCAAAGACACAATCAGAATTGTTATGTTAGTTACTATTATAGCAGGAGACTTCTGGCTTTTCTTTTCAGGCAGAACAGAAGAAGATGTTTTCAAAGAGACCTACCTCTCTGAATAAAATATATAGCACTACAACCTTGGTAAGATTCTTACTGAAGATGCATAACAAAATGTCTCATAAACTCAGAATAAATGCTTGAGTTGTTTCTTCTTGCTTGGCATTTATGGGGCACTTCACACAGTTCACACTTTTTCCTTTCTTTTTTTTTAAACTACACCATTGCTTTATTTCCTGAGTGTCTGTAAAAGCATTTCTTATAGCAACTTACAGAATAGGATGCTTCAGTCCACCAGGAGTTCAAACTGAGTTCAAATTCTGGAATATTCACATTTCAGAACCAACTGCTTATGGTAGCCAACTTAATCCCTCCAGATGTTGTACACTTGGGTCCCATTTGTTTTTAGGCCAGCTGCTACCATACCATCCAACTGAAAGAGAAAATAGGTACTTCCATTAGACTAGAACTAAAAGGCAGGTGGTGATGTCCATCTCTATAGAAACCAGGAGTTCTGAATCAGAAGTTATAAATCTCAGCTTAAAGGCCTTATTCTAAATGTCTCAGTTATCTGAGATCCAAATAGTAGTACTAAGAAACAGGACATTTCTAGCTTTCACTCCCTGTTGCTTGCTCTATGTCTATTAACTTTTTGGAATATAGTACTTTTTTTTCCCATAGGGTCTTTATGGTTCATTTGAACCCTCTCATGTAAAAAAAAATTAGTAGATGTGGACCATATTCCATAAACCTACCTGTTGAATATTTCAGAGCTCTGTTCCAAAGTGTCTGTATGTATATTGATATAAAGGTGAAGAGCTCCACAAAAGGAGAAATCTGAGACCAAATGTGATTTAGTGGTTAGGGTATTAGACTAACATCAGAGAAAACCAGTTTCACATGCATATTCAGTCATGAAAAGCTCATTGATTACCAGTCAAACTAGCCTACTTCACTTTTTTTTTTCTTAGAGGAGTAAAATTAAGGGATATTATGGATGAATACTTTAACCTCTAGAAGAAAGGCAGGATGAATGAATGAATGAATGAATGAATGGGGGAAAAAAAATAAGATTCTCTTCTATCATCTTTTTGCTTGGAGTGCTATATACTTACATTTATATCAGAGATATGCAACTTTTTTGAACCCAAAGGCCACACTGGGCATTTGCAATTTGTGTTGCAAGGCCAGAACAAAAATTAAAATTTAAGATAAATTTAAATAACACTTATTAAATATAGTTAATATGATTATTCCCCATGCAACATTAAAATGAGAATTCAACAGGGACTTTATGGAAGAGTTATGAAGATTTCAGCAAGGCTTTGAGCAACCATAGACTGTATACTTCTGATCTTTATTCATCTATGACTTTGTTGTATCATCACCGAGTGAGCCCAACTATGGCATTTCTTAAGTTTGAATGATATCGTATGTCAGTTGAAAATTCTTGAATAACAACTCATTTTATAGTATGCTTCAGTAGACAATGCCAAACTTTTCATTCTCTTCTTTGGGGGTATATCGTCCCCTACTCTCTGTGGATTGCTTTACTTAGGTTTGGGTTAACAATTCATCTACATGAAACCTGGTTTCCAAAATATGTCTAGCCAAGATAGCCTTAAAACCATGATTTAAAACTGGCTAGTAAATCATAATATGCTTGATTAAGTTTATCTCATCAGATTAAATATCAGAAGGAAAGGGAGAATTCATTTCCAAGACAGGACAAAGGAACCTGCAACACATCTCATCTTGAAGATCAAAAGTATTATAGTTGTGCTAGAGCTATTTTTTTAATCTGATGTATTTCTGTTGTTAAAAACTATCATGTGTTTCCCAAAAGGTTAATTTTTAACCAAAAATCCAATGAAGAATAATTCCAAGTTTCTGTGGAATCCCCAGAGCATCATAGAGCTTTTCTGAGACTCCTTTGCTTTCCTTGATCCATTTTTAAACACAAAGCTTCTCCCAAATGCCTCCTCCTTTGCGCCAATCTCGTGTCACCCTAACCCCTCCTGAAGACCAAGTGAAAAGTCTTTCCGAGTTCTTGCGCTGAGTCCAGGAAACATGGGAATGGAGGATAAAGGACCCCACAAATGAAAATTAGCTCACAATTTCCATCTCAACCCCGAAATACATTTAAATGTTTCTCTGCTTGAATCTAATTAATGAAGGAGATGGGGGGGATGCCTTTGTTTGTTTATATATGCGTTGCTAGTCTTTTGTGCTGTATGAGCCAGCTCCCTATCACTGCAAAGCCCCTTCTTTGTTTTCTGTGTGACAGCACCAGCTTAGTCAATCAACTGCTGCAGGCACTGTTTGCATCACATGATAGCTGGTAACAAAGAAAACAAAACCTTTTGAACATGGGTTGGGGTGTGTGAGGTTTTTCAGCACTCCAAATGCATACAGAGGAGCCCTGCCAGCTGTTCTGGGAGCTAAGTCCCCTTGCCAGCTCCTCTTTGAAGTACGATTCAGGGCTATAGAGGTGCCTGCACATGCAAGAAAATTGCTAAAACAACCCCAAGTAACTGGACACACAGAGTTTAGCAAAACATTGTCTCCCAAGTAAAAGACACGAAGAAAAGTGAAGGTGAGGGTTGTTTTCCTTCATTTTTCCTCTTAACTAGAAAGCCTTTGAAAACGAAGTGGGGCAGAGGGATGATCCTCCACTGCAAAAGAAGGGCAAACTTAAGCATTTAAGGATATACCTGAAGATTCTTTCAAGTAAGAGTATCCTCAGCACAGTAGCTTTGGGTAGAAGTGGAGAAGAAAATAACAAATTGTTATTTTTCATCATTAAAATTTAACGTCTTTGCTTCCCCTATTTATTCCTTTCTTTATCATTACCATCCTCTCTTTTCTGGCTAAGGAACTCAAAATATTAAAATCACTTCCCAGCAACATTGTGCCTGGGTTCAATATGGCATGAAGCCATCATGTGTTTGACCACAGTTTGTTGAATAAGCCCCAATGGGATGGTTTGCACAATCCAAACTAAAGGGAGCTTAGTTGATGTCTGCATGCAGCCTGTGAAAGGTGAAAGGTCCCCTGTGCAAGCACCAAGTCATGTCTGACCCTTTGGGGGAACGCTGCTTTCACAATATTTTCTTGGCAGACTATAGCGGGGTGGTTTGCCATTGCCTTCCCCAGCAAGCTGGGTATTCCTTGTACCGACCTCGGAAGGATCGAAGGCTGAGTCAACCTGAGCCGGCTACCCGAGAATCCAGCTTCCGCTGGGATCAAACTCCGGTCGTGGGGAGAGTTTTGGTTGCAATACTGCCGCCTACCGCTCTGCGCCACACGAGGCTGTGCATGCAGCCTAGGATGGGTAAGTTTGAACAAGAGTGTATATGAGTTTCTTGGTAAAGAGGAATTGAGACTGAAATTTCTTCACTTCCACATCCAACATTTATAAATCCATCCACTCCATCAAATCATAGAATGAAACAGAAAACAAAATAGTCTGAAAGCATGCTTGATTTAATGAAAATAGCCAAAGTAGCAGTGGGAACCAGATCTAAATCTGACCCAAGCTGCACCTATTCAGTGCCCTGCTTCCCACAGTGTCCAGTGAGGTGCCAGTGGGAAGACTGCAAACACTGTTTGTCTTTTGTTCTTGCACACTGACTGCCCTTGGAAGTTTGACATTGGCTCGTCTTAATTACGAGCCAATGGCAGAGCTCAACTTTCAAATGCAGAAGTCAGAGCACCTTTAAAATCTGAATCCCACAAAAGTTATTGGCAGCTGGCACAATCCATGTCTTTTTGAACCACCCCCTCTCCCTCCTGCAAAAGAAAGAAAGGGAAAAGGAAAAGGAAAAGGAAAATCAAACATATTCCAGCGTCTGGTAGCCTAACACGCCCAGGTGATGGCTTCCTTTTTTTTTCCCCTCAGTGAGAATTCCCAAGCTATTGTTCTGTCTTATACTTTATCTCCACCTGCAGGTAGAAAGTTTTCAAGCAAGCTGTTCCTGAAACCCAGTACTGTATTCTCATCTGAATTGTATTTGAAGTTGGTTTTATTTTTAATTGCTTTTTTGGGTTTGTTTTTTCTTGTTTGTTTTGGTATAAGCCAGGCTTTATCATAAAATAGGTCTATTGAAATTAAGGGCATTATATTTGCCACAATAAATTCAACTCCTACCCAGTTTAATGTAGGGCTGCACAATCTTTAGGTAGCTGGGCAGGGTGCCTCTTAAATTAAAAATAAGTAGGTCTGTAGGCTGCAGGAAGCAAAATAATATGATGGTATCTGGAGGCTGTGGAAGTCTGGATGGGGAACAACAGGCTTCAGCTCAACCCTAGTAAGACCAAGTGGCTTTGGGTTTTAGGACCCCCTTGTTCTGGGGACTTTCTATCTCTTGTTCTGGATGGGGTTGCACAGTCCCAGGCAGATCCTGTGCACAATTTGGGGGTCCTTTTGCACTCACAACTCCTGCTGGAAGAGCAGGTGGCAGCCATGGCCAGAAGGGCCTTTACACAGCTTCATGTTGTGTGCCAATTGCGCCCTTTCCTGGACCGGAAGGCTCTGCTCACAATCACTCATGCCTTACTCACCTCCCACTTGGATTACTGCAACACACTCTATATGGGGCTGCCCTTGACGAGTATTTGGAAGCTTCAACTAGTGTAAAATGCAGCGGCATTGGAAATTATGGGTGCCTGTCATATGGCACATGTGATATCTCTGCTCCACAAGCTGCATTGGCTGCCAGTCTGCTTCCAAGCCAACGTGGTGGTGGTTACCTTTAAAGCCCTTCATGGCTTGGGGCTGGGCTACTCTAGAGACCATCTCTCCCTGGTGGTATCTACCCATCTTGTTAGATCTGGCAGGAGGGACATGCTCCAAGTCTCACCTGCTATGGAGTGTTGGCTGGTAGGGCCCAGGAAGAGACCCTTTTCTGCCCACCTTCAGGAATATAACTCCTGTGGATATCAGATTGACCCCGTCCCTCTTGGTCTTCTGTAAGGGCTTGAAGACTTGGCTCTGTGCTCAAGCCTGGGGTCCCGGATGCATGACAAAGTCCATCTCCTGGCTATGTTGAAGGTGACTGACATTTTGTAATTTTCCTGGCTGCTATATGTTTTATGCTTTTCATATGTGTTTTTATCTTTTTAAATATTGTTAGACACCCAGAGTCATGGACTTGAAACGGGTGGCCATATAAATCTACTAAATGAATACATAAATAAAGGATGTCCTAGAAATGTTAGTGGAGAAATAGCAAAGTTTTGGGGTTTTTTACTGTTTAGATTTGTTAAGTCAATCTGAAGTGAGTTCCTGGGTTTCTGGTTAAAACCAATGAGAAATTTTATCTCTCTGACTAGACACACATGTAAAAAAAGGGGGCTGGGCTTTGATTATGCGGTCATAGCTGCCATCTTGATGTTTTTTCCTCCCTTCCCCCAAGACACCTGTACTCTGTGAATTGCCACTGAATGTTGATGGCTTGGAGAGACATGGGGCCCCATGAGCTATGGTTCAACATAACATGAGGGTGGGTTGTAGTCATGGATATATACTATCAGACCTTTGAGTTCGTTCAGACAAGAAGTACACACCTTGAGTAATTAACACTACCTTTATTGTAGGGTTACAGTAACAGAATCTTGCAAGTCTGAAAGCACTTCTCCCCTTCCTTACTTTTATTTTCCAGAAAACTAGGGAGGGTCTCTTCTGAGATGCTTCCCATGCCCCCTTCCCTACTGTGGGCTAAGATACCTTCTTCATGATGGTTGTCTAGGCTGCATCTCTTGCTTCTGTCCCCCAAGGTTATTCTCACAGACCATTACAAAGACTGAGTTTGGAACAAAGAATTGCAAATATAAATCACTGCTATGTTATGGGTGTAATGGTATGTGGGAATGACCTTGGGAGACAAGGAGAAGAGATATGGCCAAGGGAACAGTCAGATAAAAGGCTACTTAGACTGCAGCAGGAATGTGGGCAGGGCAAGCAGCTCAGAAGGGACCCTCCCTAGGGTCTGTAAAGGGGATGGTGGGGAGAAATGTACTTTCAGACTTGCAAGATTCTGTTAATATAACCTTACAATAAAGTAGAATTAGCTCATCTGGCCATGCTTCCTGCCTGGTCTACCTTGCAAGGCTGACAATGGGTTTTCGTGGAGTCTCAGGGAAAGGCATTGCCTCCAAGGCTAATCCACCCTTACAGAGAAGTTAATGAAGATCAAGTGAATAGGCTTACTTATTGTGCCTTTAAGGAATGCAGGGTAAACATTTATTATATTTATTTCAAAAAGGCTGGGTTCCCCAATCACTCTAATTATTAATGAAACTTATTTGGTTTTGTCTTAGATGCTGTATGAACCCATTGTGATGGTTTATGGCTACATGGTTTATGTTACATAAAGACAGTGGATACTGGCTTAGTCAACAAACTCTGATTAAGTGAAACATGACTTAGCACAATATATGAGCCATGTCTCAGTTTATGATGCTGGGGTATCCTCAAATAACTGTTGCTATGGTTCCTCTTGGACAAAAAAGAAGAAGAAATGTACTATATAGTATGGAAATAATGTTCACTCACCTAAATGATGTTTGCAAGCTCATCTAATGCTGCATACCTTTGCAAGCGTCACTTCAGCCACGCATGTTCTTGCACTGCTTTTCTGAGAAACAGCTTGCATACTTCCCTCTTTATTTCTCTGCACTCTAATTTATATTTAGCTGCAAAATTGTAGCAGGCTGAAGCAATGCATAAATCTTCTTCACCATTCTTGAACATTCTTCATTTGGCTATCAACCCTCAAACTCCTTTCCTGACAGGAATGGATCTTCACTGAAATTTCCAGAGACACTGGTTGAGAGAAACATGTGAAATGTGTGCTCTGCAATTGACTGGAGCATGTTTTCACTCAGAGTGAAAGCCTGCCAGTTTTTCATGATATTTCAGCAGAATACTTTTAGACATATTGACACTTCATCAGTGCAATATCAGAAAGATGGATGTGTATACTGGACAACGTTATTGTTGGAGATGAAAGTCAGGAGTTGGAACATTAACTCATATGGTTTGGGCTTGTCCTACAATTACTATATTTGAGGCTGAAATGCATGGTTTGTTAACATCATTTGTAGACTGATCATGGCATGGTAAGGTTGCATGTTATTCCTAGCTAGATCTCCAGTATTTAGAATCTATGAAGACATTAAAAAATCGTGGAATTTTTGCACATGGGGTATGGCCAAAAGAATTAGTATATAATACTAGAAGGATAACTTTACATCTGGTTTTACAGCAATAACTTACTGATACACATTGTTTGTCAACATTTGAATTAATTCTTGTTTGACTGTGGGATCAGGTAGAGTGTTCCTTTTGGGAGGGGAAATTATTTTGTTTATGATATAATTTTCTAGACCTTTTTTCTTTTCTTTAATTTTAATGTATACTATTAACTCAATTATATGTATATTATTTTTTATTTTTTTAAAAGATATATAAAGTTTGCCTTGCTTCTTTGACAACATACAGTACTTCTCTCCAACCTGGTGCCTTCCAGATGTGTTGGATTTGGAAATCTGCACCTGATTTTCCACATTCCTAGTCCCACACATTGAACTCCATACCACTTTGGGTTTGGGAACCTAAAGATACAACCCACGCTGGGATAATGCACATTTTTAGGCTGCATTTATTAGTAGTAAAATGTTAATAACCTCTTCCAGGTTACACTGGCAACATTCCCTCCAGATATGTGTGAATTCAACTCCCTTAAGCCCCAGCCAGTAAAGGCCTAACTATCTGGAGGTTATGAGAACTGACCGAAGGGCAATACATCTAGAGCAGGGTTTCTCAACCTCAGCAACTTTAAGATGTGGGGACTTCAACTCCTAAGAGTGGAAGACCTGGGGAATGCTTGGAGTTGGAGTCCACACATCTTAAAGTTGCTGAGGTTCAGAAACACTGATCTAAAGAGCACCACATTAGAAGAAACAGCAGTATTGTTTGTTTCCTGAGTACTGCCAAGTGTGCCTTTTTTGGCGTGAATAACCGCTTCCTCTTCCAATTACTGAACTTTACTGTGCAATTTCAGGATAAGACTCAAGGTCAAATTTGCACATAACCCAATATAGGGATGCCTTAGAAACTGCTAACTTCTACAAAATCTAAAAAGGAAGAAGACAGTCTTCCAAGATGCATGCAAACGAAAGTGCAAACTAAGGGTAGATTCTAAACCCTGTTTTCTGCTTAGTTCAGTACCTTGCTTCTGGCAGATCAGCAGGGTAGAAATGAGAATCGATTCATATGTATTTCTGACCCTTGCCATCAACTTTCTCACTGTCCTTGTCTTCTTCCAAAAAACGGGAAGGAATGTATATGGACTGGTCTAAGTATTCAACTGATTTGTGAGTGTGCGCAGGGCTAAAAGAGCTCTGGATTCTTTGGACCCAAAAATTCTCCATTGTTGTTCAATCTCTAACATGCCTCCTTTTCAGAGATTCCAATGTCAGGAGCATCCAGATTCCCCCTCCAAGGTTACAAGCCAAGGACCATGGGATTGCAGCTTAAGAAAGATTTTGCTGTTTAATTAGTATCAACTTGTAGTGCTTTACAATCCCAGAAGTGGAAAGCTACTCAGCAATTCACAGTGTTTTAAGCAAAGCCACTTTAAGAAGGTAAATAGTCAAGAGGGCAGCCACAGCCTTCTGATCAAAGCCGTGCGTGTAAAAATGAGTGGGGTTTCGATTGCATGGTTGTGGCTGCCATCTTGACACACACACCCTGCACTACTAATACAGATAGTCATTATTTAGCAACCACAACTAGGACCCGCAACTTGGTCCTTAAGTGAAGCAGTTGCTAAATGAAACCGTGGCTGTGCTTATGATTTTACTTCAGTTTTCTTTTGCTTTACAGACCTGCGAAGGTCATAAACGTGAGGATTGGTTGTAAAGCTATTTTTTAATCACTGTCATAATTGTGAATGGTTGCTAAATGAGGCAGTTATTAAATGAGGACTACCTGTAACTGCTTTAGCTTTCTGACAGAAGTGAAGCTTGTGGCTAGGGTAGCCTATGGGAGGGGATGAAGCTCACCAAATGTCAGACAAATAAAGGATTGTTGCACTCATTACCTTTCCATTATGCCATTATTCTTTGCCTAATTTGATATCATTTGTAGCAATAATGCCCTTTCTAGGAGGAAATCAACTGCCAAAGGACAGACAGCTTCAGGGGGATTGCTGTTTTTTAAATTCCTTTAAAGAAAGGAAGGGTCTTCCCATCACCATACCTGTTAAGCTCCAGCTTTAATATCTGAAGGCTCCCCATCACTGCAAATAGGATCTATTGCAGTAATTTTATACGAGTGTAGTTGGTCAATGAAGCTATTACCCACATGGGTCTGGATTTGTGTGGGTGATCCTGCCAGTAGGTGGTGCTGTTGGGAAGCATTATTTTCTTCAGATTATTACAGTCTGAACTCATGGAAATGAAGCAGCTATAGGTCAGTAGACATACAACACAAAGCACCTGCAGGATTTCAGCTCTTCCTTAAGGGCTATCATTAAAAGGTTCACCATCTATGGGACAAGCAGGGCAATGACTTAGAACAGCCTGGCAGTTTCCTAGTCCTCAAATAAGTAAGACTCTTTCCAGAAATCAGCTTGGAAATGTCTAGCCTCCAGGATACGGACAATATCCTTTCCTATAATATCTAATGAATGTAGTTTGTTTGTTTGCTGGCTGTTTTTCTTACTTGTAATTGCTATAATTACACAACAGCTCATTGAGAAAGAAAAGGTTTTCTCTAGTGTTTCATATGTCATATGGGCTCTCAGAAATCTTTGTAACTACCCTTATACAATGCTGATCAATATAATGTTACAGATAGCGATATTGTAGGCAGCAGAGGAAGAATGATGGGATTTACACACTGCACTAAACCATAATTTGGTTTGTATGGTGTGGTTTAGCACAGAGGTCACAAAGTCATGGTCCATACTAGAGTGCACATGTGGCCCTCCAGGTCATTTTCTATGGTCTACGCTTTCCTCAGCAGCAGAAGAATGGGCAGCAGCTTCTGATTGCCTCTTAGGTTGAGAAGAACGTCACTGCACTTCGTATAGCTACTGCCAAAGGCTATGGCTTTAGAATGATAAGCATGGGAGCAGATGGGGGAGGGCTAACCCACAACGAATCTGCCAGGCCGACTGGCATCCTGGTTGTGTCATCCTGGATGCCCACATGGGAGGTCTTCTGCCAGATAAGGAGGAAAGCATCACTTCCATATCAAAACTCCTAAAATCATTCTTGCTGCTACCTCAACAGCAGGTTGGTGACAAGATAGAGGCAATGTTGGGGGACATATCCTTGGCAAAAGTTGTTGGGTTGCTGTGTAGATGATCTCACAGTTGATACTACAGAGACCATCCTGTTATACAACTTGCTATTGATTACCAGTAATAGCAATAGCACTGAAAAACTACAGAAATAGGAATTGTACAATTCTTTGCAGCATTCTTTTTGTTGCTTATTTTTGTATCGATGTTATGAAAAGGCTTCTGCTTTGCAGTGCTCAGACTAATGAGCTAGTCCTCTTATGCAGCTTGTGAGAATTTGAGTTTGAGATCTCTGATTTAGCATCTTGTGTGAACCAGCCATTGTTGTTGTTTATTCGTTTAGTCGCTTCCGACTCTTCGTGACTTCATGGACCAGCCCACGCCAGAGCTTCCTGTCGGTCGTCAACATCCCCAGCTCCCCCAGGGACGAGTCCATCACCTCTAGAATATCATCCATCCATCTTGCCCTTGGTCGGCCCCTCTTCCTTTTGCCTTCCACTCTTCCTAGCATCAGCATCTTCTCCAGGGTGTCCTGTCTTCTCATTATGTGGCCAAAGTATTTCAGTTTTGCCTTTAATACCATTCCCTCAAGTGAGCAGTCTGGCTTTATTTCCTGGAGGATGGACTGGTTTGATCTTCTTGCAGTCCAAGGCACTCTCAGAATTTTCCTCCAACACCACAGTTCAAAAGCATCGATCTTCCTTCTCTCAGCCTTCCTTATGGTCCAGCTCTCGCAGCCATATGTTACTATGGGGAACACCATTGCTTTAACGATGCGAACCTTTGTTGTCAGTGTGATGTCTCTGCTCTTAACTATTTTATCGAGATTTGTCATTGCTCTTCTCCCAAGGATTAAGTGTCTTCTGATTTCCTGACTGCAGTCAGCATCTGCAGTAATCTTCGCACCTAGGAATACAAAGTCTTTCACTGCTTCTACATTTTCTCCTTCTATTTGCCAGTTATCAATCAAGCTGGTTGCCATAATCTTGGTTTTTTTGAGGTTTAGCTGCAAACCAGCTTTTGCACTATCTTCTTTCACCTTCATCATAAGGCTCCTCAGTTCCTCTTTGCTTTCAGCCATCAGAGTGGTATCATCTGCATATCTGAGATTGTTAATGTTTCTTCCAGCGATTTTAACTCCAGCCTTGGATTCCTCAAGGCCAGCTTGTTGCATGATGTGTTCTGCATACAAGTTGAATAGGTAGGGTGAGAGTATACAGCCCTGCCGTACTCCTTTCCCAATCTTAAACCAGTCCGTTGTTCCATGGTCTGTTCTTACTGTTGCTACTTGGTCGTTATAGAGATTCTTCAGGAGGCGTACAAGATGACTTGGTATCCCCATACCGCTAAGAACTTGCCACAATTTGTTATGGTCCACACAGTCAAAGGCTTTAGAATAGTCGATAAAACAGAAATAGATGTTTTTCTGAAACTCCCTGGCTTTTTCCATTATCCAGCGGATATTGGCAATTTGGTCCCTAGTTCCTCTGCCTTTTCTAAACCCAGCTTGTACATCTGGCAATCCTCGCTCCATGAACTGCTGAAGTCTACCTTGCAGGATCTTGAGCATTACCTTACTGGCATGTGAAATGAGTGCCACTGTTCGATAGTTTGAACATTCTTTAGTGTTTCCCTTTTTTGGTATGGGGATATAAGTTGATTTTTTCCAATCTGATGGCCATTCTTGTGTTTTCCAAATTTGCTGGCATATAGCATGCATTACCTTGACAGCATCATCTTGCAAGATTTTGAACAGTTCAGCTGGGATGCCGTCGTCTCCTGCTGCCTTGTTATTAGCAATGCTTCTTAAGGCCCACTCAACCTCACTCTTCAGGATGTCTGGCTCTAGCTCACTGACCACACCATCAAAGCTATCCCCGATATTGTTATCCTTCCTATACAGGTCTTCCGTATATTCTTGCCACCTTTTCTTGATCTCTTCTTCTTCTGTTAGGTCCTTGCCATCTTTGTTTTTGATCATACCCATTTTGGCCTGGAATTTACCTCCGATGTTTCTAATTTTCTGGAAGAGGTCTCTTGTCCTTCCTATTCTATTGTCTTCTTCCACTTCCGCGCATTGCTTGTTTAAAAATAATTCCTTATCTCTTCTGGCTAACCTCTGGAATTTTGCATTTAATTGGGCATATCTCCCCCTATCACTGTTGCCTTTTGCTTTCCTTCTTTCTTGGGCTACTTCTAGTGTCTCAGCAGACAGCCATTTTGCCTTCTTGGTTTTCTCTTTCTTTGGGATGTATTTTGTTGCCGCCTCCTGAACAATGCTGCCAACTTCTGTCCAGAGTTCTTCCGGGATCCTATCTACTAAGTCCAGTCCCTTAAATCGATTCTTCACCTCCACTGCATATTCCTTAGGAATATTAGTGAGCTCATATCTAGCTGATCTGTGGGTCTTCCCTAATCTCTTTAGTCTGATCCTAAATTGTGCAAGAAGAAGTTCGTGATCTGAACTACAGTCAGCTCCAGGCCTTGTTTTTACCGACTGTACAGATGTCCGCCACCTTTGGCTGCAAAGGATGTAGTCAATCTGATTTCGGTGTTGTCCATCTGGTGAAGTCCATGTATAAAGCCGTCTCTTAGGTTGTTGGAAGAGAGTGTTTGTTATGCAGAGTGAATTGTCTTGGCAAAATTCTATCAGCCTATGTCCTGCTTCGTTTTGTTCTCCCAGGCCATACTTACCTGTAATTCGAGGTTTCATTTGACTGCCCACCTTAGCATTCCAGTCTCCCGTGATGAAAATAACATCTCTTTTAGGTGTGTTGTCCAGTAGGTGCTGCAGATCCTCATAGAACTGCTCTACTTCAGCTTGTTCAGCATTTGTGATTGGGGCGTATATTTGGATCACTGTGATGTTAGATGGCTTGCCCTGAATTCGAATTGAGATCATTCTGTCGTTTTTGGGGTTGTATCCAAGCACTGCTTTAGCCACTTGACTATTAATTATGAAGGCTACTCCATTTCTTCTGTGGTCCTCTTGTCCACAGTAGTAGATCTGGTGGTCATTTGATGTGAAGTGGCCCATTCCAGTCCATTTCAGTTCACTGACGCCCAAAATGTCTATCTTTAATCTTGACATCTCACCAATAACCACATCTAATTTGCCCTGGCTCATAGATCTTACATTCCAGGTTCCAATGGTGTGTTGATCCTTAGAACATCGGATTCGCCGTTCACCACCAGCACCGTCGGCCGCTAGCCGTCCTTTCGGCTTTGAGCTAGCTGCGTCATCACGTCTGGGGCTAGTTGAACACATCCTCTGTTCCTCCCCAGTAGCATTTTGACCATCTTCTGACCTGGGGGTCTCATCTTCCGATGGTATACCGACATATCTCTGGTTGTACTGATCCATTTAGTTTTCACGGCAAGAATACTGGGGTGGGTTGCCATTACCTTCCCCAGGGATCGCATTTAGTCTGACCTCTCTGTCATGACCTTTCCGTCTTGGGTGTCCCTTCACGGTTTAGCTCATGGCATCATTGAGGTGCTCAAGCTCCAGCACCACGACAAGGTAACGATCCTTTGCTGAAGGAACCAGCCATAGTAGATGTTTCAACAAACCTGGTAAATAATGTATATGTATGAACCCAACCATTGAGATGTTGGCTTAAAGAATCTAATGAAGCCTTCCCCAATCATTCTTAGAATTTCCAGCTATCATGACCTTAGAATTTTGGGGATTGCTGTCACAACATATCTGTAATGGTTGCCTATCCTAAAACACTCTCAGACTCACAAGCAAGAGCTTAATAAAATCTGGTTTATTTAAGAATAGTATGCAAGTACAAAGAAAGCTGAGAATGGGAAAAGTGCGCCAAATGCAAACTAAAAACCCCTCAGTACAGACAAGATCCCTCCCCCCCGTAGAATCTTCCCAGGCTCACAATCCCAGGTGCTCCCAACGGCTTCTGATGATGCGGTGTAAAAGTCCTTGAGCCGAGCACATAACCCAAACACATTCTATTGAAACGAACATAGATACAGAGCTTGGCACAAGGTCTCCCAGCAGCTCCCTCCCAACAGCAACGCATGTCAGTGCCATGGCATGTGAAACATTACGATGTACAGTGCACATTGAAACAGTGAACATGACATACCGCCCCCCCCAAAAAAAAATTCTAAGCAGAAGGCTTCAAAGGGTAAGCTAAGTGGAAACAGTTTACTAAATCAGGAGCATTAACATGGCGAGCAGGCACCCATTCAGGATGAGGAAAGTGTTTCCAGCGGATAAGATAGTGGAGAGTGCCTCAAAGCTTGTGAGAATCAACAACCTCCTTGACTTCAAAGTGTTGTTGCCCGTCAATCATGATAGGAGCAGGAGGAGGAGGTTGGGGATGCCAGTGTGAAGACTGATGGACAGGCTTGAGCAAGCTGCAATGAAAAACAGGGTGCAAGCATTTCAAATTGTGAGGCAAATGCAACTTAACAGTAACCAGGTTAACAAGACCAACAATGGGGAAAGGACCAATGAATTTGGGAGCAAGTTTTTTGGAGGGTTGAGGGGACTTTATGAACTTGGTAGAAAGGTAAACCTGATCCCCAATTTTGAAATTGTGCTGCACAGACCGGTGTTTATTGGCTTGGAACTTGTAAGCAGCTTGGGCATCAGCCAAAGCCTGCTTAACCACCAGCCAGGAATCAGCAAGCTGAACAGCCCAGTCAGAGGCAGAACAAGACTGGGGAGGGGGTTGTGGTAGCTCAGGGATGGGAACAAAGTCGTGCCCAGAAACTATATGACAAGGAGTCTGTCCAGTGCTCTGATGGACAGCATTGTTGTAAGCCACCTCAGTGAAGGGCAACAAATCAACCCAATTGTCCTGATGGTAATTTATGTATGCTCTAAGGAATTGTTCAAGTGTAGAGTTCAAAACCTCTGTAGATCTGTCAGTCTGGGGATGCGACGATGTGGACAACGCCTGTTTGGTGCCAATCAATTTTAAAAATGACTTCCAGAACTGGGAAGTGAACTGTGTCCCACAGTCGGTCACCAAACGGGAGGGGCAACCATGGAGATGGTAGATGTGGACAAGAAATAGGCAGGCCAATTGTGGGGCTGATGGGATGGAAGCACACGGAATGAAATGGGCTTGTTTGGAGAAAAAATCTTTTACAACCCAGATGACAGTTTTTTTCTGACTGGGTGGTAGGTCCACGATAAAATCCATAGAAATCTCCTCCCAGGGATGGGATGGGCTGGCCACTGGCTGCAGAAGCCCCTGTGGTTTACCCCCTTTACATTTTGACATGGCACAAACAGGACAGGAAGCAACATAGTCTTTCACGTCACGCCTTAAGGTCGGCCACCAAAATTGACGCCTAACCAAATGCAAGGTCTTGACGAAACCAAAGTGTCCAGCAAGTTTGTCATCATGGGAATGCTGCAAAACATCAGCCCTCAAAGCTTCAGGCACATAAAGGCGGTGTTCCACTCAAGCCAGACCATTTTCAAAAGAAACATTGTCTCTATTAGCTAGCAACTAAGTATCAGATTTCAGTGCCTGGAGAAAGTCCTTCTGTAACTGACAAGGAACTTGCATTTTCCGCTTCCCAGGCGGGGCTGGGGGCGGGGTTGCCTGCGCACGGGTCTGGCTCTGAGTGACGGCAACCAGCCCCAGTTGTGGTTCAGTGAGAACAGTGCCCACTATATCTGACATGTGTTCAGAGTCCTGAGGCAGACGTGACAAAGCATTGGCCAGAAAGTTTTTCTTCCCCGGAATAAACTTTAATTGGAAGTTAAAGTGACTGAAAAATTGAGCCCAGCGAATTTGTTTAGGAGTGAGATGCCGGGGTGTGTGGAGGGCTTCCAAATTCCTGTGATCTGTCCACACTTCAAAAGGGCATTTAGTGCCTTCTAGGAGGTGACGCCAGGCTTCCAAAGCAGCTTTTACAGCAAAAGCCTCCTTCTCCCAAACATGCCACCGGCGTTCAGTTTCAGAAAATTTTCTGGACAGATATGCACAGGGTTTTAGGTGATTGTCGGAATCTCTTTGGAATCTATAATAATATAGCCCCAATTGAAAAGTCAGAAGCATCAACTTGGACTACAAAGGGGCGTTCAGGATCAGGTTGCTGTAAAATAGGCTCAGCAGTGAAGAGGGTTTTTAACCTCTCAAATGCTGTCTGGCATTCAAGTGTCCAATTCAGCACTGCCCCAGGATTTTTCACCTTGCGTGTCTCCCCCAAACGCTTGGTGCGTAGCAAGTCAGTGAGTGGTAGAGCAATCTCAGCAAACCCCTGGATAAAGTGGCGATAATAGTTACTGAACCCCAAAAAACTTTGTAGTTGCCGCCAGGTGCGAGGGCGTTCCCAATTTAAAATTGCCTGAATTTTTTCAGGGTCCATCTCAGTGCCCTTGTCAGATACCCTATAGCCCAGATAGTCAAGACGTGCTTTGTGAAATTCACATTTAGAAAGCTTTGCATAGAGTTTAGCATCTCTAAGCTTGCTTAACACCTGTTTGAGGAGGCGTTCGTGCTCCTCCTCGGTTTCAGTGTAAATGAGAACATCGTCTAAGTAAACCAGGACCCCTTTAAACAAATGATCATGTAACACTTCATTAATCAATTGCATGAAGACTCCTGGCACCCCGGCTAACCCAAAAGGGAGGACTTTGTACTGAAATGACCCCAATGGGCAATTAAAAGCAGTTTCCCACTCGTCCCCAGCTCGTATGCGGATGCGAAAATAAGCTTCGTGAAGGTCGAGCTTGGAGAAAATTTTACCCGTTGACAGATGGGCTAACATGTCTTTCATTAGAGACAGGGGATATTTGTTGCAGACCGAGATGGAATTTAACCCCCGATAGTCCATACACAGTCTAAGCGTGCCATCCTTCTTTTCCTGGAAAGGACAGGGGCCCCAACCGGGGAATTTGCAGGTTCAATAAACTCCCTTGACAGATTTTTGTCAATAAAGTCCCGCAATGCTGCTAGCTCCTTCTGGGTCATTGGATAGATTTTCAGCTTGGGCAATTGAGCGTTGGGGACCAACTCTATTGCACAGTCAGTCTTTCGATGGGGGGGTGGGCAGCTGGTCCGCTTCCACTTCCCCAAAGATGTCTGCAAAGTCTCGGTATAGGTCAGGCAAGCCTTCTAAGTGTGGTAAGCTGGGGCGCGGCGTGGCGATTGCAGCTCTTTCCACCCCTGCACATAAAGGTCTCTCTGCTGTAGGAGCTTGGTAAAACCCATCTTTAAAAGTGACAGTCCGGTGCTCCCAATTTATATATGGGCTGTGCCAAGTCAACCAGGGAATTCCCAGAACTACCAAGGGATTGCCAACAGGCGCCACGATAAATTTTAAAGCCTCCTTGTGGCTGCCCATTTGCATCGCTACCGTTCCAGTGAAATGAATTGCCGGACCCCCACCCACTGTTGACCCATCTAGCTGGGTGAAGATCAAAGGCTGCTGGAGAGGAAAGCTAGGGAAGTCCAATGCAGCAACCAGATCAGGGTGGATGAGACACCTTGAACACCCAGAGTCAACGAGAGCCCAGACTTCCGTAGTCCTAGTGCAGGAGCCCAACTTCACTTTCACTGCTAGAGTGGGGCAGTCAGCACTCACCATAGCATCTTCGTGCCCATCCTCCTCCACCTGCCCTGAAAAGCGCCTGCGGGCAGGTGGCTGGCGTTTCCTGCCGGCTCCGTAGAGGCAACATCAGCCTCTCCTGAGAAGTAAATCTCTTCTTTGACGTCCGTAGCCCCCTTGGCCGCTGTCATCCATCACGATGGGGGGGGGGGGCGATTTGGTCGGCACTTTAGTCGCTTGATCTCCAGCCTTGGTTTTTGGGCAGTCTGCGGCTCAATGTCCAACCTTTCCACATCGGATACACTGGCCTCACGTGTAGCATCGCTGCCTCTCCTCGTCCCACGTTCGGTGGCCTGATGGGGTAGCCGTTGCCCCGGTTTGAGGTCCTTGCATCACGGTTCGTGGTCTCTCGTGCCTTCTGGCTTGCATGTAGGTGCGCTGAGCATGCTCTGCTTTCCCGGCCAGACAGATCCAGTCGTGCAACGACACTGGGTCGTCTCTGCCTAGCGCCCATTTTAGAACATCCTGATTGAGCCCATCTTTAAACCTTTCTATGAAGGTTGACTGAGACCAATCAGGGACCTTGCCTGACAAGGCTTTAAATTCCAGGGCATAGTCGGCTACCAACCTGGGGCCCTGGATGAGATCCTTTAGCGCCTCCTTAGCTCTTGCCCTGGCCAGAGGATCCTCAAAATGCAGCTTTAATGCCAGCAAGAAGTCTTCAAAGGACTCAAGCTCAGGGGCGTCAGCCTCCATTAATTGGACATACCAGTCTGCCACTCTGCCTTTTAGCTTAGTGGCCACTGCCATTATCTTAGTCTTTTTGGAAGGGAAGCATGGCCCGAATTGCTCCATGTAGCTCTCACATTAGTTAGAAAACAGGATAGCTTGGTGGGATCCCCATCAAATTTGACAGAAAAGTCTTTCACCGCCCCTCCTGCTGGAGTGGAACCGGCAGCTGGTCGAGTGGTAGGACCCCAGGTCACGGTAGTGGTCCCTCTTCGGGGCGGAGATCCATCCTGGAGTCGTCTGCGGCCCGGCTCCACCGGCTGTTCGGGGGGGAGGATGGGTGATGGTTGCGTGAAGCTAGGACTTCCATCATATCTCATCTGGCTGCCCATCGCCAAAGACAGGTTTTTTAGCAGATACTCCACTGATTCCATTTTTGCCTCCAGTACTCTCAGCCTCTCAGGGGTTTGAGATTCCTCCCTCTGTCGCACACCAGGCTGCCTCCCTGTTGCTACCGTGGTAGATTCCACCTCTGAGGTCAGTGGGAAACGGTGCTTCCAAGATGCCTGGGACGTCCCTGGCTGGGGCTCTCCCATCGTATCCCAGGTGATCAACTCTGTGGGTGATCCCCTCGGTGCCAGTTGCTCTGGTTCTCCCCCATCGCTGGATCCCCCCAGCTCAGGGCTGGAACTCGAATCCTTCAGGTAATATGAAAGTTCGGGGGGGGGGTCGGCTCTCTACTCCGGATTGTCGACTCGGGTAATGGGTTACTTGGCTCCTCAAGCTCCCCGGATGCTAGTTTTGACTCCGCCATCGCTAACTGCTTCCCTCACAAGAATTGATCTTGGTAGGTGCTAGCGGTGTACTTTGGTGATTCTCAGCTTTATGTAATGATTGCCTATCCTAAAACACTCTCAGACTCACAAGCAAGAGCTTAATAAAATCTGGTTTATTTAAGAATAGTATGCAAGTACAAAGAAAGCTGAGAATGGGAAAAGTGCGCCAAATGCAAACTAAAAACCCCTCGATACAGACAAGATCCCTCCCCCCGTAGAATCTTCCCAGGCTCACAATCCCAGGTGCTCCCAACGGCTTCTGATGATGCGGTGTAAAAGTCCTTGAGCCGAGCACATAACCTAAACACATTCCATTGAAACGAACATAGATACAGAGCTTGGCACAAGGTCTCCCAGCAGCTCCCTCCCAACAGCAACGTGCGTCAGTGCCATGGCATGTGAAACGTTATGATGTACAGTGCACATTGGAACAGTGAACATGACAATATCACCAGGTCTGGAAAGGGTGATTGAATGGATCTATGAAGTGATTCAACCAGGGGCCTATTATTTCCATAGCATCTACCTAACACCTTATTTTTTTCAGGGTGCCTTTCCTGGTTTTTTCAATTAATTATGCAATAATATAAAGTGTGGTGAGGAATAATAATAATAATAATAATAATAATAATAATAATAATAATAAGTGCCAAATTCAATACTGTGCTACTGCCTCAGCTGTGGAAAGTCCCAGTGTTATTCTGGGGCAGTCATTCTTACTCCAGCCTATTTCATTAAGGGTTTTGTTGTTGTTGCTGTAGCAAGATATACATCTAACATGGGAATCAACTGAGACATGAGAAAATGGAGATCACTATGGATGTGCATGTGTACTAAAATTTAACTGTTAAAAATGTGTTATCTGGTGAAACCTAGGACTCTGTTGCAGTGCCTACCCCCAGGAATAGCATCCTCCCAGAAATCCATATGGCCTCTCCCCTGACCTTGTTTAAATGAGCCTTATAAAAACCTGGCTCTTCCCTGGGCCTTGGGCTACAGTATGTGGCTGGCCTCTTATAAGAATATTTTGTATTTAAGACTTCCAGGGGAGGTATGGCACATTGAAGATGGCTCTGCAAAAGCAGAGCCGACGACCATGGCAAAGATTGTGGAACCAGTGAGTAGGCTGGTCCCTTGGAACTTCTCCAGATAAGGAGAAGACAAGAGATTGCCCACCTGTGCTCCAGATGGCTGCTCCCCATGAGGAGATAAATAAACAGCAAAAAGCTAAATAAGATTTTGATCTTAGAAAGTTATAAATGGACTAAGGGTCCAGATAAAATTGGAATATTGAAACTTTTACAGTAAGATTTGGGAATTAATTATAAAGTACAAACACCTTCTAATGGGAAATAGAACCTGTTTTGGTTTTTACAAGATAAAAACACAGATAAGCAATTTCATGATTTCAAAAACTGGACACTAGAGGGGACTAAAGATTTTAGGTAGAGGAAAGATATACAGCCTGTAAGATGATGCGAAATGTTATGACAATACAAATACTGAAGGAGACTTTTGAAGAATGGAATCAGAAAATAGTAGCCACAATATCAACATCAGTAATGATGTCTTATGTCCAAAAGATGTTATTGAAGAAATGTCAGATGTAGAACAAATTTTATCTGACATGATAGAGATGGTATCAAAAGTGGATTCACAACAGACAGGCCAAGAGAATGATTTAGAAAAGGATGTTTCACTGGATTTATAAAAGAAACTCTCTGAGGTTTTAAAATTTAAAAGGGAAACTGGCTGAGGTTTTAACATTTAAAAGGGAATTTAAAATTTAAATGACAAACCAAGAGAGTGACCTGGGTAATTTTTTCCTATTGGATTTACAGATGAGGGTTGTAAAAGCCTTGAAGAACTCTGTGCGATGGGACAAAGAAGTGAAACAAGTTATGTTACTTCTGGCTGCCCTTTATGGACTTTCTGCTTATACCAGGACTGAAAAGATGATGTTTTTTGGATTTGCCTATATATATGGAATGGGATATGGTATGAAGAGATAATTGTTTGTAACCTTAGATGGGGCGAAGAGTCACTAAATTTGTTTATACTTGTTATGAAAGTTGGAAATCATGTCTTTATATATTTTCTCTTTATTATATTCTTATTTTTCTTCTGTTTTGCTTTTTTCTTTCTTTTTCCTTGTACTTTTTACTCCTTCTCTCTGTTCTCTTTTCTTTAAGTTTAGTTTATATTAGATCGTACTATTATAATCAAAATTCTTAATAACAATTACACATAAAGGAATATTTTGTATGTAGGTTGTGTTTTTATTGCTGTTTCTGAACACTTATTGTTCTTTCTATCTACTGTATTGTTTTGAATTTTGATACTGTACACTGCCCAAGTAGTTATGTGGTTGAAATTCAAGAAACAAGTAAGCAAATAAATAAAATTAAAAGTAATAGACTTTAATCAGTTTGACTTGCTAGCTGTTCTCAGCTACTTGTTATATCCTTATGTGTGGTACCCTCCCTTTTGGCAGTACAGCCTTTGACGTACTACTCCAATGTTGGTGTGCTGAACACAACCTGACAAAAGTTGTGCTCTGGCCAATTCGATATTGAACGACAAGATAAACTTCGTTCTGTTTCTTAAAGATATATAGTTCAAAAAATCAAAAACACGTTTTAAGGTGCAGGAACACATCCAAAATGTAGGAAGAAATTAACAGTAGGTTCTTTACTATTTCTAATTTGATACCATGCTATAGTTGATCCTGACAAAACACAGAAATAAGACTGCCTCCTCTCAGTGGAGTAGTTATGCTAAAGCATTTTTCTTACAGATTTTATTCCATCTAGAATTAGTGGATTTAAACCAATAGAAATAATCATTCCAACTTAAAATTGCTGTGCTTCTCAGGTTAGAACCATTATTGGCAACTGGTGTTATGTTTTGTTGGAAAGAATCTGTCAAGCAGATGGGTGAAGCAGACAAGTTATAAAAATGTTCACTCACTGGATGCAGAAAAGGGACTAAAATGTTATACATACTTAAATCTTCTTGCTTTAAAGCTTTCACAAAATCCTAAACAGGTCATTTCTCATCTCAGCAGTGCTCATAAAGGTTCCTCATATGCCTTCAGTTTGCTTCCTGGTTATGGGCAACTGAAAAAAACAAAACCTCAATTATTCTGTAGAGAACAGAATACTGGCACAAGGTGACAGGAAACATGTCAAATGCCCTAATCTCAAAGGAATACTGTATATATTCCTGAGATCAACATAAAATTAAGTCAAATTTCATCTCTTCAGTTTAAATGGTTAAACTGGTCCTATCCTAAGTCCTCGAGTTATGACCATTTGTTCAGTGACCAAAGTTATGAAGGCGCTGAATAAAGGGATTTTCAAATGGTACTCAAATTTCTGACAGTTGCAGTGCCCCTGCAGTCACATGAACAACATTCAGGTGCCTGGCAACCAGCTCGCACTTACGACCAGTTGCAGTATCCCACGGTCATGTGATTGCCATTTGCAGGCTTCCCTGCCAGCTTCCCACAAGCAAAGTCAATAGGGAAGCTGGCAAGGGAGGCTGCTAGTCTCTTGGGTGAGTCTCCCCTGCCTTTCTTCACTTGTATGCACTGCACCCTCCTTCCCCCCTTCACTCACCCCCCCCACGGTCTTTCCCTGGCCTTTGTGTGATCGCATGCATGCACACACCCCACACCCTCTTTCCCTGGCCTCCCTGAAATTGCAGGTACCCCACACCCTCATTCCCTAGCCTTTCTGAGCTCACACCACACCGAGCACCACCTCCCCCAACTCCTGCATGGTCTGTGCCAGGCCTCCCAGTGCCTCATCCACCCCTCTGTGGCACTCCCGCACTCCTTACCTGGGACTCCCTCTGCTTCCCGTTTAACAAATCGGATGTCTTGGGCTACAACAACAACCGGGATTGCCTGGATTGCCGTCACTAAGAGGTGTGGTCACATGACATCACACTTTATGACCACATTGCTTAGCAATCGCAATCACAATCCCAGTCCCAATCGCAGTCATAGCTTGAGGACTATCTGTAACATCCACAGTGCTAGTAGTTCTATACAGCCTACAATCCACTCATCTTTTAATGTCCTAAAATTTACAAATTCCAATCAGTAAATCATTCTGGACAAGTTGCCTATTAGATCATCCAGCATGCCATGGAACATAGCCACAAGTTTCTGGTACTTAATGACAAATGGATTTATATCCAGTTACAATTTCTCCTCTCACCACAAATACACAAATGTGTATATGTAGTTCTGAGCACAGCAGGGCTTCCAAAATGCACAAACATCCTGTATTCAGTATTCTTTCTGAGTAGCCCTTATGTAAAAATCCTATGATGTCAGCTAGCAGAACATTGAAGAACTTCCAAAGCAAAAGTAAAGGAAAATGACAGCAGTTCAAACTACTGAAAATTTGTTGGTCTACCCTGCTCTCACCCACCCCACTACCCATGGCAGCAACACAAACATATCTCGTGCTAAGGATACTCTATGACAGCGGTTCCCAACCTTTTTGGCACCAGGGACCGGTTTCGTGGAAGACAATTCTTCCACGGACCGGGGGGGGGGATGGTTTCGGGATGATTCAAGTGCTCCCTCTTTTTCCCAACCTTTCATTCTTTTTTCTTCATGCTGTTTGGAGATAGCAGCCAACGGGCTTGCTTCCTCTTGACAGGAGGCAGAGCTCAGGCGGTCATGCGAGCAATGGGGAGCGGCTGTAAGTACCCAGGCTGTAAATTCGCTCGCTTGCCCACTGCTTACCTCCTGCTGTGCAGCCCGGTTCCTAACAGGCCACGGACTGGTACTAACCCTGCTCTATGAGGTATGTATATGACTAATTGGCTCTAGATATAATAATGGCCTCTGCCCACATTTTGACAGCACCTGTCTCTGATTCCATAAAACAAACAAACAAGTCATTGATTCAAACAGCCAGAATCCAGTTGTTGACTTGGTTCAGGAAGACCCACATTTGTTTCTCAACCATGAAGGCTCACCTGCTGACTTCAGGCCAGTCACTTTCAGCTCAACCTGCTTTGTAGGAAGAACTGGAAGAAAGTGGTCCTAATACATTGCCTTGACCCACTGCAGGAAAGGTGGAATATAAATCTAACAGAGAAATGAGTTCATAAATAATATGAATTATAAATTTATACTATAAATAGAGTATACATTTATTGATGTAGTTATTTAGAAGATGTACAGTATGTGGCAGCCCATCTTAAATACAGTATATAACCCTGAGTGGCTAACAACAATCCACAAAAAATACATTTAAAAACCCTCAAAACACAAGTGCAAAAATGAAATTAAAGATAACCATAACACATCAATCAAGGCACCACAGCAAACGTCCCACACAATTGCACCTATATTGGCTCAAGAAACATTCTGGCGCAGCACCTGGGGGGAAGAGCCAGGTCTTCGAAGCCTGTCAGAAGACCAAATACATAAGCAAACGAAAGTGGCAGACCAGCATAACTTTACACCCAGGAATTTCAAACCGTGAATATAGCTTCCTATTGGAAATGTCCAGGAAACATTTCCATACGAAGCCAGTCCCATAGATCATCCCAGAGAGATCCGGCCCCTGCTTAAACATCTAATGAAGGAGAGTCAATCATCTTCCAAGAAACGGATTCAACATTAAGCAGCTTGTATTGTCAGGAAATTCTTCCTAAAGCTTATTGAACTCCCCTTTAGTGTAATTTGAACCTGTTGGTTTGGGTTGGTTTCACATGGAAATAGAAAACACATTTGCCTTTGTTTATGCAACAGCTCTTCAAATAATTTAACATGGCTATCCTTTGTTCTGTGGGTAATCATTCTTAATTTCCAGGCCTCTTGCCATTTTTATTGTACTCCTCTGGATAAAACATGTTCCAGTTTGTCCATATGATTATTTTTTAATTGTGCTAGAATTGGGCAGAGTATTCTAAACGAAGTAGGATCAAACCATAAAGTGATATACTTTTCATAAACTGGATACTATCCTTTTGCTGCCACAGCCCTAACCCAAATCCTAACCCTGAGCCTAGAACTGCATTAGTCTTTTTAAGCCACCCACAAGAATTTTTGTTACATATTGTGATATGTGCTATGGTCAGGAGAGTTATTACTGATCTTGTATTTGTACATATGACTGTTCCTACTAAAATGTTTTTAATTCGTGGTCATAGTTGTTTTTGTATTTGTCTTCTATGATTTTATCTAGGTCCCCTTTCCAGTTTGATGCGATCTACACATTTGATAAGCATCTCCTCTCCTTGTCAACATTTAGAATGATGTTGAACAACACCGTGACCAAGACTACGGATGTGATCATCTTTCACTAATGATATGCAGTTCTTACTGCCCCTTTTCATCAATCCAGGTGAGACAATGGAAATCCAGGCTAACAAACTGAAGCTCAAACTGGACCACTGTTATTAACAAATGGCCTGCCTCTCCAGGAGGGTGGTATTTAACTTGTTCTGGGCAGTCTGCCCTAATTTTTAAAGGATCAAGTTATACTTGGAGATGCATACATGTGCTGCTTGTTCCATCTCTGTCATTATGGTTACAAGCGTCCTCACTAGCACAAAGCGCATTTGACTACCTTAGATAAATCGTAATTGGATAGCTAGCTGTTCAGTATCTTGCCCTGGCAACTCTTCATCCAGATTACTGCACTGCATTTTGCATGGAGCTGCTCTTGAAAATGATGCAGAAACGTTGCTTGGCGTAAAATATGTAAGAATATTATCTGGAATTAGGCATTATGACATAGTACAACTGTATTAATACATTCGTAACATTAATAGCACTGTGTCATATTTTAAACCTTTCTGCTTTATTGATTTACAAAAAGTAGTGATTTTAGATACTTATATGCAAATTGGGAAGAGGATAAAATAATTTTTTAATAAATATGTAAACATACCCCAGCCCTTGTTATAAAAGGGCTGGGGTTTGTTTACATATTACTAAAAATTATGAATTATTTCAAAATATACTGTCTCTGCTTGTTCTAATGCGAAGGGTCCTAAACCCTTGCCCTAAATACCTTAACTTTTTACAGCATTACTAGAAGTAACTATTTGTTACTTCTCAGAGCTGCAAAGGAGTCACTGAGGTTCTTCAGAGTCCATCAACCAGCTACATACCTCTTCTCAAGAGACTTGGACAGCACATTTGAATTTAAAATTAAGGGTCAGTTAACACACCACTGGAAAAACTGAAAGACAGAAACACTTGAAGCAGACCTGCTTTAACCTGCTGCATCCCTTCTCACATTTGTTTAGCTTTGTTAAGCTTGCACACCCATAACTGGGATGGCCAAAATCTTAGGGGTTTTTTCCCCACAGTTCCAATCACCAAAAATCTTTAAACATGCATCACAAGAGTCCATGTTACCAATTTGAGACAGGCAACCAAAGAATCTCCAGGTGTTTTTGAAGCAGTGTCAATAAATTCAAGCCAAGCTAATAATTAGTAATTACAGATGTTGTACTTCAAGATGTCAGGAGGGTATACGCTTTAACATTAAAAACTGGCTACAAGATAAGCTGTGGAGTTAGCCTGAATACTATGCTCCACTGTAATGGGAGATTTTCCATTTGACCTTAGCTGTAGTATTATGACTTAAATCTTTTGATAATATAAACTTACACTGCTGTGAAAGCCAAGAGTGGATTCTGAAGTAATTTAAGATTCAGAATACAATACAGCTGTTCTCCCTATGCTGCCTGTTTTCAGTTCTGCACCGCCAATCTTGCATCAATATAGGGAATACTTCGGCAAACAAAGTTGGTAGTACCTCATCAGCCAAGGAACTTTATATGTGATGGAATGGTGCTGAACAGAAAATAACACACTAAAGTAAGACTTACTTCATGCAAATTAAATCAGGGATTTTGAAAACTTAACACATACCAGATTTTAAAGTAATTTATTGGAAATCGTTCTTAGATTACAAACAAGCATTTCCCATTTACAGAATGTACTGCTAACGGTAAGAAATATAGCCTTCCAGTAATCTGCCCATCATCCAATTTTGCAGGATTAAGAGTCATTTACCTAATTAACATTCCACTCAGCCCTTTAAAAAGTAGTATGTGGTCCAGTTACCTATCTGTAAGGCATTCCCTGATAGAGTACCAAACTTAGTATTTTCCTTGCTATATACTTCGCAAGAAGCTGTTAGTAGCAGTAAGGACATTTCAATTTTACATCTACTACCCTGTGAAAGTGCAACCCACTTACCCTTACATCATTTCGTTGACTTCTACAAAATTAACATGCAGTAGAATTTAAAGAAAATGGCTCATGTCACAGAAATATAAAAACTTGGATTCAGCAGTATGTTTAACCTGTTAATTTGTACAGCTGAAGTGGGGTACTGTTCAGCCTGCATGCATGTTAGTGCTGTCCGAATAAACAATATAATGGAACACATCAAGAGGTGGTACTTTACATCCCTAATGTATCTTCTGAGTTGTGCCCACAGTTATCTTACCCCAACAATGCATTAATGGCATAAGAAACACTGACATTCAATACAATTTAACAATAGCAGCTAAGCATTTTGAGAAACTTCTGGTGCATTTTAAGACTGAAAAACTTTGTTCCTTTGTGTAATTTATGGTCAGTTAAGCCACTGGTTTTACATTACATTGTTTAATAAAACAGTGTCCAAAAGAAGCATAGAATAAGGTATTCTATTAGATTTGTAAATTATTAAGTTGCCACATGCTACACTAAAGGTAAGCTACACATATGCAAGATGGTCTTTAGATAAGCAAAAACCACAGCACACATTCTTTAACTGAGTTGCATGAGTGTGCTTTAAGCTAGTTATACAGTTACCATTTAATAAGTTTCACTTTTTTTTAAATAAAACACTTCCATTTATACAGAAGATTAACAAAAATCAGTGTTTACATATGATGCAATCACTAAGTATCTACACTGATTATATTTTAATATCATAAAGTATACTTTATGATATGTTAATATCAACATAAATCATGAATTTGATTCACAGAATAAGTAGGTCCACGATTTTAAGTTAACAATAATTCTTTATTGCTTTATACATGTGGTGCTTTTTCAAGGCACTGTGGCATGGACTAGAAAACCTGGAATGATTTGTGAAAGAACCTGGAATGACATGTGGTCAACATGGAAAGTTCTTCAGAAGCAAGACGACAGGAAATTTAAATTCCAAGTTATCGAACATCAGGAATGAGAGTTCATAGTTCACAGGAGAAAATAATCTTGTTTAAAGATCAACTCTTTCACATGCCCATCCTGATACTCTGAATAATCTGGAAGATAGCTACAAAAACAAAAACCACAAATGTAGATATTAGTAAGCATAAATGTTAGCATTCATCAAATGTCACATGCCTTTTTAATTAGTTTAGCTCCCTCCTCTGAAGGGACTATTTCAGTATTTTATTATTTTCTTATCATCTGCTCTGGGTACCTCCAGGAGGAAAAAATGGTATAGGAATAAAATAAAAATACTCCTTGCTTCACAAAATGGTCACCTCAAAAGTGGTATTAGGTAATTCACACATTAAGGTCATGTAAACAGACTACTGCATTGGACTGCAACCTTAAAAAGTTTTACTACTGCATGTTTATATTTTTATATTACAATATTACAGGTTTAGATTTTTATATTACACTATTACTTTACTTTATATGATGTCTAGATAATTTGTTTTTACAGGTACCTTGTTAATGAATAAGCAAGCCACCCCCCCGGAAACATAATAACCCCGACACTTAAAATTCAAGTATGAACTAAATAAAATAAGGTAGCAAGGTCCCTTTTTTGTGCAATTTTGCCAGGTATATTTGAAAGGCATATAAAGTCTAGCATTAAGTAATAAAACCCACATAGTCTTATATAATCTCTAATGGTAAACAAAGTTGAAAGCTGATAAAAGAAACAGGTGAATGATCACATGATACCCTTAATGACAGTCCTTGAGACAACTGCTTTGCATAAGCTTTCATAGGTTTTTTTTGCAAAGCTTTGTCCTAAACCATCTGGTATACAGCAAGCCTATATTATTTTCAATGAAGCAATTAGAAAAGAATTGTGAAATGAACATTCAAGGGTTGCTTACCTGGAAATGTATTGTTATGAAATTACTAAAGATCAGTGTAGGCTTATTCAGGAAAACTTGACAAATAAAAGTACCCTAGGCCAAGCAGCTTTGTAAATTAGGGAAGTACACACGAGCAACAAACATTCTGATTGCCAAATAACTGTAAACTATTCTTAAGTGTTGCAACAATAAAAGTGTTCTCTATGCCCTCCTGAATCTTTGGCACAGACGTCTTCACCTGAACACCTGTCACATCTAATGCCACATTTGTTTCCCTGAAATGCTTGTTTCAATCCACTCTTGCCGCTGTTTTCGCAGCAAGGGAAGATCTCCGTTTGTGACTATTTACAAAGGGTTGCAAGTCAAGGGGTTTCTTTCTCACCATCGAAGAAATGTTCACATCTCCTAAGCATTTCCCAAGCCCACCTGATCCTGTGTCCGGAACACTCAGCAGCATAACCAATCACACCCCCTCGGTTGCAAAGGGACCCGCTCACCCAGCCCTCTCCGGCAAAACCAGGACCACTGCAGGCCCCTTTCAATTCCCGGGGAAAACCTAACCTCCCCAGCTGCAGCCAGCACAGGGACTTACCCGAACCGCACACCACGAAGATGAACAGCGCCAGCAGCCACGGCCCCACCGACGCCTTCTCCTCGGGGGCGTTTCTCTGAGGAAGAGCCGTCAAGGGTTAGGGACGGAAACCTCGCGGCCACCTTGGGCACAAACACGCGCTCCCCCTCCCCTGAAACCTCCCGAGGATCACCAAGCCCGGAGCCGGGGAGGGGGCGCCGAAGCAAACAGACGGCGAAGGGGAGGAAGCCTCCCGGCAGTGGTGGGGCTGCTCCCTCTCTCTCCGGGGGAGAAGGGGACGGAGGTACCGGCCGCCGAGAGCTACGCGGTTGCTGCGGAAAGGGGAGCGGGCCGGTGCGCTGAGGCGCCGCGACGGGAAGGAAGGGAAGGGAAGCGGCGGGGAAGGAGGGCGGCTGCGACGGGCCCCTACCGAGGTCTTGGCCACGTTGCCGCGCTGCGTGATGTTTTTGCTGTGCTTCTCGTTGGCCATCCGGATCCGCTGCTTCGCCACCATCTTGATCGCTGTTGCCGTCCCCGCCGCTGCCTCCGTCTGGCACTCGCCGAATGATGCCGCCCTCGGACCGTGGGAGCTCCGCGCCGGGGATCGACTCACCTCTCGGGCTCTTCCCAGCCAAGCCGCCGCGTAAGCAGCAACTGCCCTTCACGCAGGCCCCACCCTCCGGAAACGCGTTGCCCAGCGGCGGAGAAGCGGGCGGGCGGACCGGCCCCCGGAAGCGAGACTCTCCTCCAACCTCCGCTCTTCACGCTTTCGCCCGAAAAGCGTCGTTGACGGAGCGCCCTCCCTCTGTCGTCATTCTCCAATGGGCGCTCAGCTCACCAGAGGAGCCTGTGCCGAAGCCTCCTCATGGCCATGTGATCCGGGACACTCCCCTGCCCTCCCCTTAGCTTGCTACACGTCACCCGGAAAAAAGCTTTCCGCTATTTTGCTGGCGATGGAGGGCAGAGCAGACGTGTACAGTTCTCGCCTGTGACCCGCTCTCCGCCACCCGGAAGGAGAAGTGCTGCATCCGGATTAAGATGGCGCCTCCCACGCCACTCTTGGCAGGTGGGTGCAGAGTAAATCAATCAGTCATTTTCTCTGCCAAGGTGGTTCTGCTTGTTAGGGTTGTTGTGATGTCTGGTAGAGGCCTGAGAACGTCACACCCTTGCGACAATTTTTAGGCGGGTTTTGTATCACCCTTCGCTTTGTCTTGTGGAGGTTTTACTTCCCCGTTGAGTGAGTTTGTGCGCAAGACGTTCAGTATTACGAGTATGGCGAGCGTATGCTACCACGGGGAAAGGCTTATTGGGGAAGAGCATTCGGTTGCTTGTATATATAAGGTATCGGCTGCAGTCAGAAGCATCTCTCGAGGGAGCTGTATTTGAAATTCCGGAGATCATCCTTCCAATTCCTTACATTCCATCAGTCACTCTATCAAAGAGTATGGGTCCCGCTATGACGGCAATAAAAGTTACTTTTTTGAAGAGGGATAATTTTAAGTTTACAAACTTTACTGAACGCGTTGTATGTAGCTAAATGAGTGAGTCATTTATGCTCAAGACCTAAGGTGTCTAGACCTCTTCCCACTCTGCCAAGATGAAAGAGAAGCCAGACTTGGAACATGCTGACACCCAAAACTCTTTCCCCAGCTCTTCCATTTTATCTTCCTCTATTAACACCCACATATTTTTGCCTCTCCATTTTTTTTTTGAGTGGGAATTCCCCAGGATGACATTGGGTGCACATGAATTCTCAAAGGCTCTTGTTCAGTTTGGTAGATTTCATTCTCCTTGCTGAGGCTCTATTGCCCAGCCGCAGCCTGGCCCTGATTTACTGGTACATGCCAGATGATATCACTGAACTCTCTTGCAGCATACTCAATTAATGGTGAAGCGCTTGCTGTCTGGTGTGCTACCAAAACCTCACTCAGGGTTATGCTGGTACAGACAATGCACTAAGGACTGGTTACTGGAATGCTTTCATTTGGTGTGTTCATGCATGCCTGCTGCTACTCTTTGCCTCATACTATACTCTTTCGAATTTAGAAAAACGCCATAGATTGCAAATGCATAGAAATAGTCCTAGAGCACCACAGAAGTCCTAGAGCTCAAAGTAGAGGGGGAGTGGAGTCCTGCATACAACCATGGCTTTTTCTGGCATAGATGATTCAGACCAGAATCCTGAAGCAAGGCTGTATCTTGAATATTTGTGCAGTTTTTTATGTGATTCTGAACCCAAGTAAAGTAGTTGACTAATTACAGTGAAGTAGTAGTCGACTGTGAATTACAGTGAAGGTGTGGTGTATGAAGCCAATAAACTGGCTTTACATTTATTATAGTTGTCATTTTCAGTGTTCTTTGATATTTTGTATTATCTTGCATCATGAGTACTTACGATTCTACTTTTTAAATACTTCTGCAGAAGTAATGCCAGAGGCATGCTTCTAAACTTAATTGAAAATGGCTGCCTTCTACTCTAGGAAGTTAGTGTCAGTGAAATAACAAATGATAGGACATTAGAGAGTAAGTGCCAAATTACTTCATGCAAATATGTAGTATCATTAATGTGTTTGTACACATTTCAATATTTGCTTAAGGTAATTTTGTTCCAAGTCACTGGTCTTCCTGGAGATTAAAGCCAGTATGAAAACACTTAAAAATAAAAGCACTTAAAAATAGAAGTGCTAACAGGAAATAGTGTGCAGTGCAATAGATTTCTCTTCCGCTTTATATTATGCTAAAAGTGTACTACCACAAGGGAAACACTGAGACATTAAGCATTGGAATATTTTCCAAACACATTTTGCATAATTTGACAGATACTGATTAAAGTTTGCAAAATGTATTTGAGAGAGAATCTTGCTTGGATATGTGCAAGCTGTTCAATATCTTGCCTTCGTCCTGTTGGTTCACTTTGCATTTGTTTTGTTTTGTTTTCTCTTAATACTGGATTATGGGCTCTTGTTCACATAGGTCATCTGCGTTTTCCCAGAGGAATGCAGGAAATTGTTTAATGTAGGATCAGACAGTTGGTCTATCTGGTAAAATAATACCTATGCCAGGTTTATTGGACTGCAGCTCTTGCAATCCCATGTAATTGTCCACGCTGGTGAGGCTGATTGGGGTTGAGGCCCACAACATTTGGAGGGCATCAAGTGGTTTACAATCTGATCTATGCTAACTGGCAGTTCTACAGGATTTCAGCTTTCCCAGTCCTGTTTTTCAGTGCTGTCTATTGGACTTGGAATCTTTGTATGCAGAGCATGTCCTCTAACACTGACTCAAAAGATCTCTCTCCCAAACAGGAAAGAACTTCATTTAAATATTAGCTTTTTCAGTGTTCAGTACGGTGCTTGTAGTGCTCCTACATAATCTCTCACCAGGGCTTTATCAGTGATCCATCTTATCTGTTTGCTGCCATTTAACAGCCTGAAAGGATAATTTACTGTTCTGGCTTTCTCATATCTTGACATTTTGTTGCTTCTTAGCAGTGAGGGGATAAAAGCAAAAGAACAGTCTGTTCGATCAGGCCAGAACCCAACTTAGTTCAGCATTTTGTTTTTTTACAGTGGCCACCCAATTGTTTTTAATTGTTGCCAGAGTCACATCTATGAGACGGACAGCTATATAAATTGGATGGATGGATGCCTTTGGGATGCTTTTAAGCAGCAAATGGAGACATACTTCTCTCCCACTGTTCTTCCTCTACAACTGGGATTTGGAGGCATGCTGACTCCCCAGTTTGGGGTTAATGATGAGGCTTTGGGTTTGCTAGTTCACTGATTGGCACTGTTATTACACAAAATATATATTCATATTTTGTCATTCAGTTGAAATATGCTTGTTTAACTTGGGATATTATCTGTTGTATGAATATAAGAATTAATGTATTTGGAGCAAAATAAATAAATGATTTATTATTATCATTACTTTGCTAGTACGAGGATCTGAAGGACTCTATATGTTGCATGGGCCACCTCATTTTACAGAGCATACAACATTTCAAAGGTATTTTAATTTTTTGCTTTATTAAACGTATACATTTTAGAATGCATTTTAGTGAAAAATAACAGTAACAGATAATCAGGTGCATATGTGGAGGTCAGGAATGCACTGATGTACTGCTCAATAGAGCTTACATTTTGTAAACAGGGATGTACATTTCTAGTTACTTCTTCAAATATTACTCATCTTAATAAAGGTTTGGTTATTCATATCAGTGAAAATATCTCATTCCAGGCTTTTGTAATAATCAAATGTCTTGGACCATTAATTTACAGCTTTTTGGGGTAGTATATATTGGTCAAGACATTTCTGGTTATTAAAAAGTAGGAAAATGAAGCAATTTCACAGACTGAAATAAACAGTATCGAAGTGTAGATTGTTAGCATCTTTTTTTGTATATATACTTAAGTGCAGAAACAAAACAAGCATACCATTGGCATACCATTGTGTTACTGGAATGCATACTTAAATCTGCATTTGATTGTATTTAGGGTGGGATATATCTCACCCAGCTTATTTCACCCTAAATGATTTAGAACATTGGCAGAATTACCACCTCTGTTTTAGTTTGTCTGATCATAATATTTATTCTTAGAACTGTTATACCAAAATAATAAAATTACAAAATTATTTTGTTGGAAGCATTTTTAAAAAATTGATACTTTGCATTTCATCTTAATATTTTTCTTTTTTCTTTATAAGAGGTATTTGAATTCTAATTTATTTTTGTTTTTGCTTTCAGAGATTCTGGGAAAAATGCTAAAGTGTTTGCTTTCAGCAGAGATGGATCTCTTTTTGCATGGGGCAATGGAGAAAAGTTAGTCTTTTTCTTTGTTTTTGAGTGTATATACCTAATAACGTATATTAATAACATTGCCAGATACTCCTTCCAGTAGGAAATAATTTTACATACTTCACTATTATAAAGCAAGTTAGTGAATTTTGCAATCAGGATAATATACTCTGTTCTAGTTGGCTTCCAGTGGATTTGTCCTTGGATGAGATTCATGATTGAATCCATTCCAAAAGAGCACAACATTTAATACTACCTTTTTTGTCAGATATGTAACAAATTGCCTCTTCCTTTTTATGAGGTATATATAAGGTTAATTTTAAAGCCAGACAAACATCCTAAATTCTGTGCTAGTGATAGGCCTATTTCATTGATTAATGTGGATTCTAAGATTTTAATTACTTTATTGGCAATGCAGTTGCAGAAGGTTTTATTACATATACAGAAATTGACCCCTCCCAGTTGGGATTTATAAAAAATTGACAAGCTTCCAACATTTCCATTTATTAACTGATATACATGGGAAAAGATACAATGGACTCTGCTGTGCAAGTATCTTCAGATGTAGAAAAAGCCTTTGATTTAGTTCAGATTAATTTTTTAACGCAAATGATTAGATATGGTTTTCCAAGAGATTTTGTTCATTAGATTGAACAAAATATCATCACTTGCTTTAAAAAATTAATCTGAACCAAATCAAAGGCATATTATTTGCAACCCTGTGCTAGAGTCATCACAAACCAAATGATTTCAGACTCCTCTGAATTACAATGTGGTATTCAAAGGGCATCATTCTGTCTTGTGCTCTTTTTTTGTGGGTTTTGTGTTGTTTTTTGTTCTTAAATGTTTTTAACAATTGTAAACCATGCATGGGAGATAGCTAAAAGGATAATATTGAGAATTTGGAAATTGGTATTATTCCATATGTTAAGGATTGTCTTTTGGCTTCTGGGTACTTTGTGGAAGCATTTCTAGCTCTCAGTACATTGATTTTATAATCTGCAAGCCGATTTTATATATAATCTTTTATTGGAACTTGCTTCCAAGTAGGAGTATAAAGAACTGTAGCTGAAGTTGGACAAGTCACTGGTACCACATTAATAGAAGTATCTTCAGTTACTTTATAGTGAAAAGTAATAGGTAAAGTTTAGGATTATAGCCTCACTTTGCAGCCTGAAATTCTCTATCCTTGAGTCCAGCCATGCTGTTTTATTGAAATAAATGGATATTAATATGTGCAGGATTATAGCTTTTGAGATTGAATGCTTAGATGTATTTACCTTTATTCCTGTATAATATTAGTGGATTTAAAAATATGAAGTTATTTCATTTAATTTTGTTATTCTTTGTATGTTATATGGTACATACAAATATCTTTCCTGATTATCATGTAATACCTTGGTTGTTAACTGCTATAAAACTGCTTCCAATCCAGCATCATGTGTAGATGTTTGGGGCAGAAAGGAATGTATTTGTGTATCAGAGGAGAAATTGCATATGAAAAGGAAAATTGTCTGTCATAGGTTCAAATGAAGTATGATGTCTACATACCTTGACTCTCAAGGACATTGTAGTAAAATGTGTATGTACAAGTGTTGCAAAGTTTGGAATTTTTAAAATTCTAATTGATTCTAATTAGGTTCTGATGCTTTCTGAATTACTGTATGGGTGAAATACTGAGCAACATAGTAACTGGAAGAATGGATTTATTGCCTGTGATTGGGAATTGTGCTGATTTAGAAGGAACAGCTAAATAGCTATTAATTAACCAGTGTAATCATGTTTGACTGAAGTGACCTTTTTTGGTTCCAGAGTAAACATTGTAAATGTCACCAACCACAATCTGCTGCATTCTTTTGATCTGCCAAAGGCAGTTTGCCTTGAATTCTCTCCAAAGAGCAGCGTCCTGGTGACATGGCAGCCCTATGCAAGTGAGTATTCTAGGGGTCTCCTCCAGCTACTTCCTGCAAACATGATCACAACCTTTCTGGTTTTGAATAATATAATACTCAAGTAGATTATTTTTCATTCTGAACTGGGAACAGTGAAAATATGGAAGGGCTGAAGAAAACAGGATTCATTCTGAAGCAGCAAAGAAATATGTATGCCTTAAGTTTATGCTGCCCTCTCATTAATAATAATACTAAAAAGAATGAATCCTATTCTTGGAAATCATAAAAATAGTAACCATGGCAAATTCACCAAGTACGAGTCCTTGCACAGATTCATGGAACTGGAAGAGGCCTTTTTGGTTGCTAAATCCAACTGCTCTAGTTAAAGCTTGCCTAACAGATAGTTGTCTAGTTTTTCACATCCAGTGAGAGCCCACCAGCATACTGGGTAATTGGTTTCATATTTGAAATGCTTATGGTTAGTTTTTTCTAACACTAATTTCCTGTAACATAAATACATTATTTCATATTGTGAACTCTGGCACAGTAGAAAAGATGACCTAATTTTCTTCTGTGCAATATCCTTCAGGTATTTGAATCTACAATTAACAAATAATCCAGGCCCCCAGAGCCTATCCATAGGTGATATTATTTCCTTTCTCTAAAGGTGGTGTGGGGAAGATGTGATTAACTTTTTTCCACTGCGCTGTTTACAAAACGGCTTTGCTATTAACTGCAAAGGCAAGAAAAAGGAAATACATAAATAATACTTGTCAGCAAAAGGGTTTTTGACAAGTGAGGATTGTCTTATCCAGTAGCCTAGTGAATTTCACTAGCCTAGTGAATTTTACAGTGGCAAGAATGGAGAATTTTGACTTGAGAGGAAAAAATCTGTCACAGTTGGCAGTTTTTGAAGAGAAAAATACTTTTTTGTACTTTTTTGATCAGTGAAAAAAAAAAGCTGCTTTTGTATAATAGGTTTTCAACAAAATATCACCTGGACTAACGGCATAGTGCAGAGGAACAGAGATGATTTTGGAGATTGTGGTATAATGTATATATTTGGTATGTTGTAGCTGCAAAAGATGGAGCAGGGGAACCCAACCTTCAACTTTTCAGTGTAAAAAATGGAAAATGCTTGAAGTCATTCATTCAGAAAAAGTCACAGAACTGGTAAGTAGCATTTCAATGAGTTTTATTCTTTACAAAATGGGACTTCAAACTGCCCAACTTCTTTGCTCAAAAAGAGTATGTAATTGTCTAATACGTTTTTTTTCAACTCTGCCAAAAGGAGCTTAGGGTGGTCTATCTATCAATACACTAACTCTAGAAAAACTGAACAGAACAAGACCAAATTTGGTGTGCAAGGAAAAGCCAGCAAAGGAAAAATTAAGTTGGAAAATGGTCTGGGGGTTGGGGAGATGAAAATTCCACAAAAATTGTCCCAGTGCATCCTTATGGGCAGCCACTCAGAACGTTTTGACCTGCTTCATTCGGAACACCCATCCCTCCTGAACCCGACCCAGAGAGGAAAGTATACATCCTGCCCTGTGCTTCCCAGCATGTGCATCTACCCTGTATACCCTGAGAGAGCCTGAGCAGAAAGCAGAAATACATACACGGGAATGACATATTACTTCATTGTACAGAAGAAGATAAAGATGCCTCATATGGTCACTGTTCGTAAAAGGGTAAAAAAGGATTCCAGAAACTATGCTCTGCATGCATTTCCTTTTTTTAGCACTGAAAATTCATTTGTTACTTTAATTTGTCTTGTTTTCAGAAAGAACATGATCATGGGGATATTTGAAAATATTACAAGTAATGGTTAGAATCTATGAATGTGCCTTACATATTTTCAAATGAAACATATAACTTTTAATGTTAATTTTTTTTTAAAAAATCTGTTTTAAAAAAATATTAAAAATACTTTTCTGAAGGCCACAGGTACCAAGTGTTGGTTTTAATATTCATTCCACCCCACCCCACCCCACTCTCTAATCATTAGGTGTCCTTGCTGGTCAGATGATGAAAGCCTGTGTACCAGGAGTGTTAACAATGAACTTCATTTCTTTGAAAACAACAACTTCAGTATGCAAGTCCTTTCTTGTTCTCTAGATAAGCATTCCATTTTTAATCTTTATCTTTTCATGATCTTATGTTTTCAGCTGCTTGCTTTATTGCAGTTCCCACCTTAGCTCTTTAATACAGTTCTGAAATTCCATTCAGTAATATGAAATTCATATCAATTTACCTTTGCTGTATGGTGGTATTAAAATACAGGCATCTTAAGTTTTAAAATCTTTTATATTGAAATATTTACATTTCTTCAATCTATTTGAGATAAGTTTACAGTCACTTATTTTCTCACATTTGTAAGAATATATAATTCATGTAAAATCTATTTTACAGTGGTAAAATATGTGCCATGTATAAAATATATTTTACAATTTTTTAATTTACTTATCACTTGTTCAAATCCATAGGCAGTGCTACCTAACAATTCATAAAGGTTTTTGTTTATTTTATTAACTTGAGGATGGTGATTTTTGCAGGTACAATTGCAAATAAACTTCATCTGCAGAAAATCAATGATTTTGTGTTATCACCAGGAGATCAGCCAACCAAGGTGCATTCTTCTGAATTCTTTCCCCAGCACAATTTTAATTTCATCCGGATTTTAGAACATACCTACTTTTAATAACTACCTTAACATGTATTTCAAATTTTGTTAATGCAGGTTGCTGTCTATGTTCCCGGAAGCAAAGGGGCCCCATCTTTTGTAAGGCTTTACCAATACCCTAACTTTGGAGGCCCACAGTCTGCACTGGCAAACAAAAGTTTCTTTAAAGCTGATAAGGTGACAATGCTGTGGAACAGCAAAGGTATTTTTTTTTTAAATCTTTCTCTTTATTTGAGAACATTTGAGTCTGCTTTTTTACTTGAGTGTGTAGTCAGCACATAGGCTTGAATAATCAAAATGCCAAAAGGACATTTATACTTGGCATTATACTTTTTCAATCCCATTCTCTGTAACTCCAACATATAGTGGAATGTACTGTAACTCTAACATACTATTTGGAAGTTAGCTCTTTGGAATATGGGGAGACATATTTCTGAATGTTCCCATGGTTCAGAGCCTGTTTTAGGAATACGGATTTAGTGGGGAAACCAAAACACCTTGTCCTAACTTGGGGCTTTTTTAGTTACGTTGAATAACAACTCTCATAATTTCCAGCCATTGCATTCTCTGGAAATTGTAGCCCAACAAGTCAGAGGGCATCAGCTGCAAAAGCATGATTCAGAAGAAATGCAGAGGGATTTCAAGGTTACAATGGCCTCCCTTACCCAAACCACTGGTTTTTAGAATCACATTGCCCTTTGGACTTCGAGACTGCATATAGCATGTGTTTGTTATTTTTTTTTAATAAAAATAATTAGATTACTGTGTAGCTTCTTTTTAAAGATATCCTTTTTTCACATCTGAATAGCCACTGCAATGCTTGTAATAGCTAGTACAGAAGTTGATAAAACAGGAGCATCTTATTATGGAGAACAAACTCTACATTACATAGCAACTAATGGGGAAACAGCTGTCGTACAACTACGTAAGTGACTCTCATAATAAATATATTATATCTTTCAAAGCATTCAAACACATGATAGAAACAGAATCCCATGATTATTTGAAGAACAACTTTAAATAGCCATGTTTAGATCTTATTTCCATCCAGTAGTTTCTGACTGAAATGAAGTGTGTAAGATTGAAGGTGAAAGTTTCCAGTACAGAAAAGATATAGTGCCCAACTCTAAATGACAGGTGTCTTTCTAGACTATTACAATGGAAAGAAAAACAGGCTGCCAAACAATTTTAAGGACTTCTCTCTTTAAAGACATTGCTTAATTACTTTTATTCTATATTATTACATTTTACTAAACTGTATATATTATAGAACTTGAACTGTAGTTGTCATCTTGATTATATAATAACCAAATTTAAAAGAAAATAGCCACATGGAAGGGGAAAAACTCAAATTTCTTACAAATTGCAGGATTGTAGATAATCTGCAACTGTTCCTTATTACTAAACCTATTGAGGCTTTTTTTTTCAACCTATAATAAAAGTACAGAATGACTGTAACTGTATTACAAAACGGTAACCCTTGTTTCCTAATCTTTTATGACTGATAGTGTGGACAAGGGACTTGTGCAGTGTTTCTGCTGCTGAACTGGCAGATGTTTCTCCAGTCATTGGCTAGGCTGCTCACAGATTCTGAACAGAGAACAGAGGAGGTATAGCTAACCTTAGTTGCAGAGAAGCATGTATAGTCTCATGCAGACCAGCACAATTTCAAATGTGGTCCACTACACATGTATTGTGGTCTGTATATCCTCAACAATTTACAGACACAAATGTGCATAATTTAATTCTGAGTTTGTTTAAAGTCACAGAGCAAGCAAAAGCAGGAGCTTAGCGCTTATTAAAACATCTCAAGTCAGCCAGAAAGCTGTTTTCGGTTTGGTGGATGTGAAAAATGGGGTGGCTTGCCCTAGTCTCTTGCAGCATTAGGGAGACTTTTATTTAATTTTTGGTTCACATATATACTGCCTTTCCTCCAGCAGCCCTAGGAGCTATAGACTGCACTCCTCCCTAGTTTGTTTTTTTGTAACATTTGTTACCAAAATTTAGTAGCAACTGTGATTTCATTGAAAAACTGTGAACTGTGATTTTTGTTTAGTTTAGGTGTTTATTTCATTTGTCTCTGAACAGCATAGATACTGTTTTATAATTTCAGCTGTTTTATTTTTTTTTCCTGTACAGCAAAAAATGGTCCAATTTATGATGCAGCCTGGAATCCCAATGCCACAGAGTTCTGCGTTGTGTATGGTTTTATGCCTGCCAAATCTACTGTCTTCAATCTAAAATGTGATCCTGTGTTTGACTTTGGCACTGGCCCCCACAATGCTGTCTACTACAGTCCTCAAGGACATATCTTAGTATTAGCTGGATTTGGGAATCTTAGTGGACAACTTGATGTGTGGGATGTTAAAAACTACAAACTTATTTCCAAACCACAGGCCTCTGATTCTACGTATTTTGCCTGGTGCCCTGATGGGGAACATATTGTAACAGCTACATGTTCTCCAAGGCTACGAGTTGGGAATGGATTCAAGATCTGGCATTATACTGGCTCTGTCTTATACAGATATGAAGTTCAGCAAAATGCAGAACTCTGGCAAGTTATTTGGCAGCCCTTTTTGGACGGAGTATTTCCAGCAAAGGCAGTAGTGTACCCTGCTGTTCCAAGGAAAGTGTTAAATGAGGAACCAAAGGCTGCCCAAGCTTATAGACCCCCAGCTCTGAGAAACAAACCTGTCACTAGTTCTAAACTTGTAAGTAACCATTATCTCCATGGCAGAGTGTGTTAGAGAAAAGATATCTTCTATGTCTTCTATTCCTCTGCACCAGTTATTTATAACTAGTGATGCATCAATTATTTATAAAATAATAAAATGTATTTATTTATTATATGTTCTGCACCACTGTAAGTGTTCTCTTCTGTTAAATTGTGTGTGCCTATGTGTGTTAAATTTTAAAAAATGGGCAAGTGAAATCTTGTGCCAACTCTGCTGCCCTGCAGTTGTGTTGAGCCTGTAACATTCTTACTATCAGCCAGCACAGCTGTGCTGTCTCAGGATCCTGTGAGTTGCAGTCCTAGTACATCCGGAGGGTATCAAGTTGGAGAAGGCCAGCTTAAACAAAGTACAGTAATATCACACCTTTTCTATATGTTGGATCCAGGATTACTTAGAATACACCTGTTAAAATTAATAGGATTTGTGAGAGTTAAGACCAATTTAAGTATGGAAGAGTTCGTTCTGTATACAGTGCTGCATTTTCAATATGGTACACTGCACTCTATGCACTAAAAATACAGCAATTCTTTTTCTCCAGCATCTGTTTTTTAAGGATATTAATTTAGATGCCTAAAAACATCCTACATTCAGTATTTTGTTCTTCTAAAATATGCTCTTTAAGGGCTGATACAATGCGTTTAGCTTCTTTTTACGGAAAAAAACTAATCTTTTCCACTGAAATAGTTACAGCACCTTTTGGAAAAATAGGCTATGTCAACCACATATGTCTTTTCTAGGCTTGAAAGCTGAGCAGGGTTGGGCCTGCTTAGTATTTGGATGGGAGCTCACTGAGAAATTCCAAGGCTATAGGCATCTGAGAAGACAATGGCAAACCACTTCCGTACTGTTGCCAAGAAAACTGCATGGATGCACCCATTTAATCAGCAGGAGTCAAATGTGACTCAAGGGTTCTTTATTTTGATAACAAACGTGATAAGATACCCTGCTGCAAATCCCTATTAGGTTCTCTGGGCTTTCTTTTCCCAACCAGGTGCCCTCCAAATTTGTTTGACTCTGATTCCCAAAAGCCACAATGACCTGGAATAATATGGTCCAACGTATCAAATAGGATCTTATGTTGGGAAGAAACTGCTTTGGCTTTTTCACTAATCCCTCATTTCTATAATAGATTTTTCATTGTGGCAACCTGTTCTTGGATTAAACATAGATTAGTGTTATGTTGCAAAAAAGGAATGAAATGACATTTGCACAGGTAGATCCTGACAATGAACTCGCTCATGAAGAGGTAATGCACTTCATGGGAGATTGTTAAATAAGCCCTCTGCAGAACACTTCCATCTTAAAAATGTGGAAGGAACCCTCCCAATAACACTTTAAAAACGCTTTAAAGTATTACATAAGACCTGTGTTTGTTAGGAAATTGCCAAAGGATGCATAGAATGTTTAATAGAACAGCAAATGTATTTTAACACTCACATTTTCTTATATTTTCGTGTTGATTTCCTCCCTCTTAGCATGAGGATGAGCCACCCCAGAACATGAGACCACAGTCAAAAAGTGGTGATAAGCCATTATCTAAAACAGCACTTAAAAATCAAAAGAAGCATGAGGCCAAGAAAGTGGCTAAACAGGTATAGCTGTTGTTATTTTTTTCTTAAGCATAAAAAAATCACTGCATTTTGAACATATTTGGTAAACCATGTTTAGCAGGATTCTGCATAGAATTTTGTACTGAGCTTAAAGTGTCCACCCTTTCATTAAGCCAAAGTTAGAAATTCTGGAGAACTCAAAACATCTCAGTAATTAATAAAATCACTGTCTAGAATGATTTAATTTAAAAGTGCCCTTAACTAATTATACTTTTTTTTAAAGGAGGCGAGAGCTAAAGGGAACCAGGAAATCACCCCAGCTCCTCCAGGACAGAATGAATGTAGCAATACAATATCCTCTGAAACATCAGGAGATCCTGAGCTGGAGAAGAAGATAAAAAATCTGAAAAAGGTGAGAAGTTTTTCCTAACAGGAGCTACTAACAGATTATTTCCCCATTTCATCTTGTTGAACAGTAGTATTAGTGCTCTTTTACTATTGTAATAGCTGGAGCTGTAAGTCTGAGGTACATAAGCTAAGGCCCTGAAAACTTGCCCGCAGCACCCAAAGACTTCCAAGTATTCAGGGGCATCAAAAAAGTTGGCTAGTAGAATTGTCATTGTGGCTGCCATCTTGACTTTTTTGAACCTCCCCCCTCTGTGGACACCCCTGCAAGTATTTGTACAATTTTTTATATGATAGAAGGGTAAAATAATTATAATAATTGTATTTAAGGTTAATTAAATGTAAATGTAACTTAAAATTTCTTTCTAACCTGGTCCTCCTCACAAATTTTTGGACTGTGGCCTCTGGCATGATATTCATAGGCCAAGAGTAGCCCTCAGGGCAAAAAGTGCTAATTTCTTTTTTGAAAGACACAGAACAAGAATGGATGTTTCTCCGGTATCTACCTTTTTGCAACCAAAAAAAGGATAGCTGTCATGAGTAAGGATGGCGAGCAGGGGGCTCCCATCCAGACTGTTAAGCGCATGCGTAGCACTGAGGAATTGGGCAGCCATTCAAAGAGACACAGATCGGGACCGCCTTAACCTTTGGGGTTTATATGTCTGGGTTTTTCCCATGCTTCTTCAGTTTGTTAGGATTCCTGTTATGTACAAGCAATAAACATTAGAGACCAGTTCCTTGGCTCAGCGTGTTTCCTGGCTGTTAGGACAATAGCTTTTTATTTTGGGATTTTCTTTGTTAGTAATAGCCACATCTGTCCCTTCCCTAAGTTTGTAAGAGCAGTACTAGTAAAAAGGGCTAGTGGATAAGCCTTAAAGGCTGAACATGGAGTCTTCCAGTAACTTTAAAAAGGGAAATGAAAGAACAGATAATAGAAAAGTTAATCTCCAATTATATTTAAACATGGTTTGTTGACTAGGCTAAAATTGGCTGGGTTCACATAACATGATAAACCATAATCCCTCATTTAGAAACTAGAGCAGTTCAGTTCACAAACACACTAAGCTAGGGGATGCAACCCTTTTTTGGCTGGGAAAAGGGGAGTGTACTTTTTCTATTACCACCACCATCACCACCACCTTTATCTTGCCTTCTCAGGGCCACAGGGGTATAGCTGTGGTGCAGTAAAGTCACTGGTTTGGATTGGGCTACATTCATGGGCCTGGATATTTTGAATTGAGGCAGTGGCAAGGACCAGAATTGGTATAAGCCTTATAAAAGTTCTATGTTGTCCCCAAACTGCAAAAAAATGTGCTACCAAAAACCTGCATTTTGACTATGGGTGATGCAGGCTGCAAACATGGGAGTAAGCCAAAGTTAAACAGTTGAATATTATGTGTGAGTCCTATGTGTGCCTATGCACATAAGCAATCAGAGGAGAGAGTTAAGAGGTTTGGATGTTATTTTCTAAGGACATAAGAATCTGCTTTATATTCAACCAACTGGAATCTTTTTTTAGTGTAGTATATATTGGAAAGGAATATAAGCACATTAGTAATCTTGAGGATTCTCCTTAGGCTCAGTAAAAAATACATACTGTCTTCCACATATGTGAATGCAGCACAGAAAAAAATTAAATTTGTTATTTCTACCTTGCCTTAATCATGCTTTCTGAACCACAGAAACTCAAAGCAATTGAACATCTGAAAGACCAGGCTGCTGCAGGTAAACAGCTAGAGAAAAATCAGGTATGCTTGTCATATTCTTAAGATACAATTATTATCTATGATTTGTACATCATCAGAATTATGAAAATGTATGTTAGCCTTGTTCTGTAAATAATGAAAGAAGCCCTAGTTTTCCTCATACTTAAAATTATGATACATAGGAATAACATCCTGAATGTACAGGACTTCTAACAAATATTAGGGCTGTGCAGTGATCTGGATTCGAAATGAAAAAGACAATTTGGGCTGTGTATAGCACTGCAGGGACTAGTCCAGGCAGTCACTAGGAGTCAAGACTGTCTCAAAGGCAGCAAAAAAAAACCCCAAAGCACCTTTTGGAACCTCCTTAAACTAGACACATTTGGGGGGGAAGGAGATAATTTGGGTGGGGAAGGAGATTGCTATGTGATCCCAGGAAAGCCACAACTTCTAAAGAGCTGTTGACAGATGCTATATAAGCGCCCCCAACCTTCATACAGTACCTGTCGTCTTCTGTTGTTGAATCCAGATTGCTGCACAGCCCTACCACGTATAATGTGCAAATTCTTGAAATGAGTTTTCACAAGATACAAGAGCTCTGCTGGATGAGAAGAGCAATGATGGGCAGCTGTTTTGTCCTCAAGAATTGCATGGTGTGTGGAACCAGAAATCAGATGCTATGTGTGGGTGGGGCTTCTTTCTATCCCTACGATACAGATTTATCTGACTGGTCCTTCTTTCACGTACCATCTGAGCAGTTTAGCACATAAGGATGGCAGTGCAATGAGAAATGTGCAGATCTGTTTCCAACATCATTGGCTGAGTGTGAGTGGAACCAGATTAGCTGGGCAGTGGAGCCATGAGGTGCACTGGCATTATCTTACATACTTGATGTGAACTGACAAGAATTTTTTCCAGTAGTGCATAGAAAGCCCATAATCAGAACATGAAAGCGCTGTTCTTCAGAAACTGCATAAAGGTGTACAGGTACTCCTCATTTAGCAGCTGCCTCAGACAGCAACTGTTTGCAGTTATGATGCTGATGAAAAAGTAACTTTGTGACCAATGCCCACATTTATGACCTTCGCAATGTCTCTGTCACATGTTCACCATTATGGTCAGTCAGTACTCACTGTCCTGTGCCTGACCCATTTTTTTCTTTTTCCTCTCTCACAGAGCTGAAAGATTGCCTAAACAAGCTATCCCTTCCTGAGCTGCTTTTCTCCTCAGTGCTTCCCTAAAAAAAGGCTAACTGCAAGTTCACAGCTGGGCTCTGTGACCTTAATTAGCCAACTGGCAGCTGCCTGTAACTGACAAGATCCTAATCAGTTTCACACTAAAGGCTTTCTTTTGCCTCCTAAGCAGCTAGCAGCTGCTAGCTATGAACACACTAGGCACAGTGCTAGTGCATTCCTTTTAATATATAGTCCCCATTGTGTGCCTGGGTACTCTCTTGTAATCCCTTAATCTTCAGTGAATGTAAATACAAACATTATCTTCTTGCTAATTATCCTAGCACCAGGCCAAGCATTCCAAAGGGGGAGGAGTGGGGAAAAAATGGGCTATAGGATTTGCCCTTTTACCTGGCTTCCTCATGAGTTGAGCTATGGAAACCTTCCCGGCTGTTTGGGCTCACCTGGCTGTTTGGGGTTGTATCCTTCTGACACTGTAAAGCAAAGGAAAGTTGAAGTAAAATCATAAGCACAGTTGTGTTCAAGTGATTTTTCACTTAGTGACCTCTTTGCTTAAAGACCGAGTTGACAGTCTCAATTGTGGTCACTAAATGAGGACTACCTGTATACTAAGCATGGATATGCTGTTTAGTACTACAACAAAAGCGATTTATTTTCTTCCATGAATCTGTTTAATTCTCTCGAAGTTGTTTAAGCTAAGGCCTTGATTATTGCTTGTGATGGTAATTATTATAATGTGAGCATTGGAAAAGAAAAGATTTCTTTTATTTATGCAATCTGTTGCCCATAAGTTTCAGAGAAGACTACTGACCCCTTTCTCTAAGCCTTATATAACTTCATAAAGCTCTATTGCCTTACGTTAAGTTACATGTTAGCTTTAATTTGTCTTATTACCTGCAGCATAGAAGCTTCACTTGTGCACATATGAATAATGGAGGATGGGAGAACATGGCAAAAATCTGGAAAACATTAGTAAATCTTAAAAGCTGATACATTTGTACATAATTATTGACTATATTTTATACTTTTACTTATAATACTAAATAATTATTGACTATATTTTATACTATATTTTTTCACTATGCATATTAAGTAAGATTGATGTCTAATGTCTATATTCTAGATGGAGAAAATTCAGAAAGAGGCTACCCTTCTAAAGGAATTGGAAGACTTGGAACTGGGTGTTTGAGCTACAGAAAATTAAAATCACAGTTTTGTTCTGCGGATTCATTTAAAAATAAACAACTAAAAATGCTCACTTTTATTAATTCCCATATAGATTAACTTTATTTTTTTTCCCACCTAGTATCTGAAGAAATGTAAAATAATTATAATTCAAAGCTAAGTAAACCAGTTGCCTTGATTCCAAGACAGTACTGCTGAAATCCAAAATAAAGTATGCTGGAGCACCTTTTTTGGGGGCAAATATTCAGTTTAAGCTATAGATGTAAGCATGATGTATATTGTTTTTAAACACACTTAAAACTTTTGGTATACATATATAGGAGTTTGCAGGGGAAGCAGCAAACCATGTGACTTACATACTGGTGTTTGGGTTGTGATGTTGCAATGGCTATTTCATCATTTTCTCATCGTGGTTTATACTAAATATTACATACACACACTAGTTTTGTAGGCCTCTAAGTTTTTAAACACAGGCTTAAAACATATGTATAGTTGGTGAAATCAGTTTGCTAGAATGTAAACTTTTTTCCGCAACAAATAAAAAGGGATTGGACATTCAGGAAGAAAATGTTTCATTAAAGGTTATCATCACTTACATTATAAAGCCAGAAGAGATAACAGTTTATATCTGTCTGTCTATGTGTTTTACGACAGTAGCTGGTCTCAAGTTGAGAAGCTGATTCCCCAGGGGATCTTCCAGCAGGATCCCTTCAGCTTCCATCCAATTCATTCTAAACAAGACTGTTGCATCAGGTGACCTCTAAGATGTAATTCCACACCATCAATCTAATAAGAAAAATATAAACCTTTAGTTATAAGCATAGAACAAATTTACTACTTGCCTTAGGAAAACAATAACCATACAAACAGTATTACATAGGTACATGAATAACATTAAGCAACAGTAAGTTATTGAACTCTTTGGGAATGGACGAAGACAGTGGTTCCTGGGCAAAAGACTGAGCAGTTTCCTTAAAGATACAGTACATTCTAAAAGCACCATACATAAGACTAAACCAAAACTTTCTGTTCCCCCGCCCCTTGTAAAATGTCCACAGCCTGCATAGGCTCATGTATGTGTATTTCTGGCATCTTGATTCCCTCCAACCCACTCCATCTGAATTCAGTCTGCTTCTCTTTTAACATGATCCTTCCCCAGCAGAATCTACTGGTTGACTCCTGTTAGCCTCTCTATCCATGTTCATCAAGTGTACTAACCAGTCCTTCATATCTTTTGCATCCAAGCTGCCCCTCTTCACTTTTAACTTCTGGGAGTGTGATTCCCCTGTTCAAAGGCTTTTTAATTTTTCCTTTTTACCCATAAGTAGTATTTATCTTTCTTGCTTTAAGGCTTTGCCCCTTATTCCCTTTATTTCCTTAGACTCCCTTTTAAGTAGGGAAATTTCCTACTCATGCCTTCAGGCTAAACTCCTCCTCCCCCCCCCCAGCTGTGTGTCTGTGCGCGTGTCTGAGACCTTCACCCACAGCTCCAGCTTTTTCTCCCTTCCCCAAATTCTGAGTTTTGTTTCTTCTATGCTTTGTGATAGTCTCTATGGGATAGTCTCTACGCTTTTGCATTATAGTGGTCCTTGGTTCTGATTTTCTCATGGGCTTCATGCTGTCTGCCAAGAATCCCATCACCTTGAATTCGACATTTACTTTTCTTTATCTTAATATCTCAGGATCCACTACTGCTTCTTGCTTCCCTCATATACAGTCTTGTGCAAGGGTATCCTGAGCACTGAAGTTAATTTCCTTACTTCTATTGGCAGCCCCCTCCCAATTTGCAAGATTTATTTACTTCCCAAGTTACTTTTTATTTGTGGAATATCAGTTGAAATAGACCTCTAATGCATACTTTGTTTTTCAAGTTTGATTGCCACTTTTGGCTTGTATCCAAATACCATTTTGAATGAAGTTAATTTAGCAAACTGAGTTCAATGTGTTTGCAAAGTGAGAAACAAAGAACATAAACAAGAAATGGAGAGAAACAATACTGTATTGATAGACTTGCTTATGCTTACTGATCACTGCATTTCCACAAAAGATTCTACAGAGTTGGACAAAAATGTAGAAAAATACAATCAAAATCATCAGGGCACTAGAGCAATGACTCTAGCAGAACAGTATTTGGTGCTTTTTAGTTAGCCAAGTAAAAGAGGTCATGGTAGAGATTTAAAAAGTATTTATGTACTGGAAAAAATGTATGGGGAAGTATTCCTCATAATTCCAGGACCTGGGACTACCCAATAAAGTTGAATGGTTGGAGACTTAAGAGAGTGAAAGAGAGGAGCCAGCCTGGACCTATCAAGAATTAATCATAGCAAACCACTTATTTTTTTTGATAGGATGACCATGGGAATGTGGTAGACATAGCATATATTGATTTCAATAAAGCATTTGACAAGTCCTCCCAGGAGAAACTACAGCATGTCCAGAGGACAGCAGCTAAAGTGTTAAAGGGCCTGGAAGGAAGCTTCTGAGGAATAAGGAGGAACTGGGTGTGCTTACAGTACTGTGAACAATAGAAGATTCAGAGAAATGTGATTGTTCTCTTCAAAGTATATGAAAGGCTGTCATGTAGAAGGTGGGGCAGAATGGTTCAGAGTTGTTCCTGAAGACTGGTCAAGAAACAATGGGTTTTAATTGCAAGGAAATAAATTTTGGTCTGGCATTGGGAAAAATGTCCTAAAAGTAACAGCTGTTCACCTTGGAACTGGCTGCTTTGTGAGATGGTAGACTCCTTTCAGTTGTTTAATGGAAGCTGGATGTCTATTTATCAGTGATGCTGTGGTTGTAGTAGTAGCACTGGGCATGGGGGTTGTCCAGATGATCTCTAGGATCCCTTCCAACTTTACATCCTATTATGCTAAGTCTTGCAAAATAAGGTCACATGGCAGATATCCTGCAGCAAAAAGAAATAAATGCATTAAATGCCCTCTAGTGGAAAACTCAAGCAATTGCTTTTTCATTTGCAAATGATAGAATTTTTCATCATTTCTAAACAGAGCTCCCCTAACATTTGACATTTGGTGCTATAGGTGCCTGCAAAGGGCTTTTGGTACTTTAGTTCTCACACTGCTCTAAGCTCAAAATTTGTTTACATTTGCTACCTTAGCCTTTTTTTATTCAGATCATGTCATCTCAACTGCCTCATACATTTTTTCTGAAATACAAATTCAGCTAACTCTGCTTCTTCTGTTAGTGACACAGCATTGCTTCTGGTCCACCCATGCTTTGTGTGTGGCTCTTAGATTTTGCCATTTGATAGTGATGTTTCTGAGTTAATAACCCATGCTTTTTGGGAGCAAAACTAAGCTATAGCAAGGATAGAGACTGGTCCATTTGTATGGGATAGGATTGTCCTTATTATAATGTCCTGCCTATCCTACTGAGATATAGCTTGCTATAGTAAATTCTCTTATCAGCCTTGGCAGCTGATCCTGTCCACTTCTTGTATTGTCTGATAGAACAAACAAACAATTCACACAACAAAACACACATACACTATATCTATCTATCTATCTATCTATCTATCTATCTATCTATCTATCTATCTATCTATCTATCTTATCTATATCTTCAGATTTCATTTGTTTACACAGTAGACATATAGCACAATTGTTTCCTGTCAGCACAGGAAATGGAACAGACTGTAAGAACGCTTTTTATGAAACAGGAGAAAGTACTGCTTAAGCCTGAGTGGCAGGAAAGGCAGCTAGCAAAAGTCCTGAGAGTTTTTCTCCCACGTACTGTCCTTGTGCAACCAAGTGTGCCTTAGAAAATAGGCACAGATGTCTTGCGATATGCACATACATGTGTCTGAACTAATGTTTAATGTTAGGATTTTAATGTTAGGATTTTTCCAGACGATTGGGATTATTGCAAACTGTTTCACATGTCCTTGGTGGCTATGGAATCTCTTTCTGGACCTTGTTATTTGTGTAATGGTATCATTTCTAGTGACATAAAATGTCACACATCATTAGCATAATGACATCATGCTAGATGATGTACTCTCTGATTTAACAGACAATCAGGAATAAAGGGTATTTGCTTCCTGCAAATGGTTTGTTACACTGAGATTTCATTTGTATGTGTACTTCTCTTTAGGATATAAATCTGAATCACACCAACCTGGTATTTCTCACTAGAGTTTGTTTATAAACAGACATCAGACCAACATCGATTGTTTATTATAGTACTGGAGGCAATAGAAACAAACCTAAAATTGAGGGATGAAGCCCCCATATTTATAGAATTCTGCTGGTTAGAACACACATATAATTAGGTGTACAAAAATAGATGTACAATAAATTGGTTTATAGCATAACGTGTTTAGTGAGGTCAGTGAGGTAATGAGGTGGAACTACAAAAACATTGGTTTACTGAGAGAACAAAGGCAACATTCTACAAAAAAGTTTCTTTCTAGAGTTACTTTTATGGATTTATCTTGTAGTTGCCTTGCTTCCCATAGTCTGTGCTTGATCTTCTCAAGTTTTATCAACTTTCCTTGACCTTCTAAGTGTTTTGTGGCTGAGCTGACAGAGTTGATTGTTTTTCAGCTCCCTGGGAAGGTAAGAGAGGGGGATGTTTTGTTTGTTCTAACCGATGCCGTATTTCCCCTTTAAAAGCTAGTAATAATTTGCTATTGACAACAAAGATATCAATAGCAGGACTTCTGGTGGAGACATGGTGGACTGAACAGCTGTGCCCGCAGGCTCAGCAGGCAGAGCTGACAATGCAGCAATTTTTTTCAGGCTCAGGCAGGTTTTCCTGAAGTCCAGGAGTGTTCTCCGAATAAAGGAAAACACCTGGAATCACCCCATCTGCCCTCCGGATGGTTGATTGTAGTCAGATCACAAACAGCGTTTCACGTTCAATTGGTAAGAGCTAGCAGGGAGGTGGGGACGTCATTTTCCAAGCTGCCCTGTAGCCTTAAAGGGACATTAAGACTGACCACCCCGTTTCTAAATCACCAAATTTATTATTTTAAAGTATGTGTACCCTAAGAGAGGCTTTCTACAGCAAGGAGAAGATGGCTCTCTTGGTACTTATCGTTATTTTTGGGATTACTTAAAAAATTTTTTTTTAAGTTTTGGACTTCATTCTCCTTCCAAATATTGAGGAGGATTGGGCGTAAACAGTTGTCTTCCTGTTATTATCTTTGTACTAAATTTGAGGATATTAGCATTTTCCTACACATTGAATTGGCTGATTTGAACTTTCAGCTTTCTGCTTCTACTTTCCCTGGGGAACTGTCTGCTTATTGCACTCTCACTTTGCGTAAACACATATTGGAACTTTTCCGTATCTTTGGCTTTCATTGGTTAAGCTCCTAGGGGGCACCATAAACTACTGCATGAGACATGTTAGATTTTAAACAGATTTTTTTGAGTTACAGAATTGTAACTCAAAAATAAAATGTGGACAGTTTGATGTCCTTATTGGTTACTCTTATTTTTATGTTCAATAACAGGCTGGTATCTTGGAGTAACACCCAGGAGGATAATTACTTTTGAAGCAGGATTCCTTGGAGACTAATTATGCAACTGCATTACCTATGATGAGTCTAAATCACAATAAGGACATTTTTTTCTTATGGCTGAGATCTTCTAGAGGAATATACTTTTTAAAAAACTAGAATCCTTCTGAGGAAAAAAGGCTAGTACACTGTAGCATAGTGCTATCATTTTAGGGCTGCAGAGATCAGGATAATGAGTAGATGGCAGCATTAAAGTCATGACAGAATTTCATCTAAAAGAAAATGCACCTGTTATGCTAACCAAAACTTCAGCTTTTTATTTTCATAAAATATGATCAGTCCTCAGTGTAGCAGGAAGATGTCTAAAAATATAAGAGTATCTTTGCATAGATTTTTGAGAAAGTTATACAGTTAAGCCCTGCAAACTGCACTAAAATAAAACAAGATGCATTGCTGACTGCCCAATCTACAATATTAGCCATTATTTACTCTGATGTACATATTGAAACAACAGTGCCTTTCAAAGATTAAAAATATGCTATTTTTAACCTTATTTTTTGGTAAGAGATTATTCATATGGAAATAAAAGAAAGCAGCACTTCTCCAGCAGAAATATTCTTTTCTGTCAGAAGAGAATCAGTGTGGCCCCATCCATTGTTCAGAGAGGAGTTGCTTTGCTTTTTCCTACTAGAAATAACGCTGGTAAGAACTTGGTGGAATTTATGTTACACCTCTCAGATTAAAATGGCCGAGAGCCAGGATTACTGTGATTAATCTTTGTGAACAGCTCTGGGAATTTTTGGGGTCTAAAAATTGAGATAGAAATGCTTTAAACATAGTAAATCTTAAAAAGCCAATTTCATCTGAGGCAGTCCAGAAACAGAAGTTACAACAGGTTTAAACAGGTCAATAGTTTAAAAAATGAAATAACCATTATTTCAGTTCAGGGATTCGTGGGTAGCATAGGTCTGCAGAAGGGCAAATTTCACCAAGTCTTACTTCTCAAGATTTGGAAGATGGAGGCTTTACCAATGATCCTCTCTTAACTTCAGAAAAAAAGTCAGCCATGCCAACCATAAGTGGTGAAAATATCTAAATCCATATTAAAGCTTTAATGTGTAAACCTTAGTGTACACAGTTGTGTTTCCAAGCAATCTTCGTGACTAAAATGTTGAAGTGGAAAAATGTGGCAGCTGTTAATGTATCAGCCGTAAAGATTATTTTAAATAAATGAAAATAAAATTGGGAGCTGGCATGTTCAAAAAAAAAAAGCGCTAGTTTCTTGTATACTGCCTATTCCCAATAGCGGCCTCGGCGCCCCACACTGTCAGAAAATTTAAGTGAAAGCCCAGAGTTTTTGGGGAACTTTATCACAGCAACACAAAAAAAGCTGGGATTGTAGAGGACATCCAGCTGGCCACGTTTACCATTGCAAATTCTCCCACGGCAGCCATTTTGTGAGAGCACCCGCAGCATTATCCCACCATTCCAAACATGCCGAAAGCCCTCAACAGCTTGCTTATCAATAGATTAAGCATCTCTGCACCTCACGGTAGATGGGCCTTCCATCTCGCCCTCCAACTTCCTAGTGTAAATTTGACCCCAAATGTGCAGAGTAGTTATGTATTACCCCAGACCCAGGCGCGTCATGTCTCATACACACTACAGTAACAATACCGTATTTGGGGCAGGCACAGTGGCGTTCATTTTTGTTGTAAATACAGCAAACGGTAACCGTGCACCGTGCTTTGACCGCCTTCTCTCAGACGAAGGCGAGGAGCGTCTAAGAACCCCTGCACGCAATACCGACGCCCTATCGCCCCATCCCGGCTCCCGAGTAGGAGGAAGTGGGCGGCGGCGGAGCAGCCTTTCCCCTCGGGCTCGCGATAAGTACAATCCGGCGCAGGCGCATTACGACGTCGGCTCGCGTGACCTTACCGCTTTCGGCGGAGGGGGCAGGGGAAGCTTTCCCCACCCGGGCGCAGGGGGTGGGGGGCATTCCGTGTCCAGAGGGCAGTGGGAGCAAGATGAAGCCGACTCTGGCGCTGCTGTTGTTGGTGGCGTTGAGCGGCTCTGGGGCTCAGCCGGGTGGGCTGCCGCCTGGGAAGAAACTACGCATGGCCTACGCCACCGGGCCGTTGCTCAAGTTCCAGATCTGGTGAGTGCGCGGCCCGCGGAAGCCGAGCGCGGCCTGTTGCGTCGCCCGCTGCTTCCCGTCCCTGAGCTGGAGCCGAGTTCAATCCTATCCCTAGGGTTGGCCCGTCGGCGGCGCTTCCTCGTTTCCGTGCGGGCTGTTAGGGAGGCGGCGGAGGATGATAGGGCAAAGCCCGGGAGAGGCTGGAGAGGAAGCGGCAAGAAATGTTACGGCTGGAGACAACGCAGGTGGAGGCGCCGGGGGCTCGGGGTGGATAGGATGGGGCCCGGTCCTGAAACACTGGAGTCTGCGGGAAAGGGAGGCGGAGAGGTGGAGGAGGCGATGAGGGGCACGCAAAGGTCTGGATCGTTCTGCAGGTTGGGCTCTTTTCTGGGTGAACCGACTGGGGCGTGCTCGTTTCTCTCTTTTCGGTGCTAATATTTAGAATAACAGCAAGGAGAGAGGCTGAGTGGGCAGGATAGAGTGGAGATGCAGGCAGTTGTGAGACTAGAAAAATAATACTTGGGAAGCACCAGAACCTTTGCCTCTTTTTTCTATTCACAGAATTACTGGCAAAGCATAGTCTCCTCCCCACGCAAGGGAAACGCCACATAAATAGTTCGCTAAAAGCTACATATTAAACACGGAGGCAACTCCCAGTTTTTAAATTATCCCAAAAACCTTTCATTTCCATTTTTGTAGATCACTGGGTATATTTATTACCAAGTTATGCCAACTGTGGGGTGCAAAGTGGGGTTGGAATAGGATAAAATAGGGGGCAGCTGTTTAAGAATTGGAAGGCCTTGAAAGTTGGAGGGATAGTGTTCTCTCTTACAGAGATTGGGAACAGTAATGTGAAGAGCTGGAAAGATCAGCAGGAAGGTGTTTACTAGTATGGGCCAGGTGTTTACTAGTATGGACTGTATGTCTTAAACCTTTTTTCTTCCATACTGCTTATCTTCATCTTTTCCTGTGTGACATGGGTTTACATTGTCCTTTGTTATATGAATATTAAAATAGTATTTCTCAACTTATTCTGATGCTGTCCAAGGACAGTCTCAAAGTTCACTACTCAAGTGGTCAACAGAGGCAGTAGGGCAGGATAGGAATTGGCAGTACAGACTCTTGGCTTTATTCCTGAGTTTCTGCTGCCCACTTCTATTGACACAGCAGCAGAATATTTCTAAGAAGCTGACTGAGAACTCTTATAAGTAAACATACTTAACATTTAATTCCATTTCATTTAGATGTAGTGTTTTTCCTGGAATGGGATGCCAGAGGCTGTCTGAAGTTGCTGAACTACAGCTTTGAAGATCCTGAGCCAGGAGAGCTAATTGTGATGGGTGCTGGAGTTGTAATCCTCCAGATATTGCTGAATTATATGTTCCTCAGCCTTATTCTAAGAACAGTCAATGTTTTAGCAATGAGTTTCAGCAAAGTATTTCTATAATAGCACCATTTTTATCATTGTTAAAGGTGAACATAGACTGACATTTAAAAAAAAAAATTCAAGTCCTTTACAGCATCATATATGTTGTTGTTTATTCGTTTAGTCGCTTCCGACTCTTCGTGACTTCATGGACCAGCCCATGCCAGAGATTCCTGTCGGTTGTCAACACCCCCAGCTCCCCCAGGGACGAGTCCATCACCTCTAGAATATCATCCATCCACCTTGCCCTTGGTCGGCCCCTCTTCCTTTTGCCCTCCACTCTCCCTAGCATCAGCATCTTCTCCAGGGTGTCCTGTCTTCTCATGATGTGGCCAAAGTATTTCAGTTTTGCCTTTAATATCATTCCCTCAAGTGAGCAGTCTGGCTTTATTTCCTGGAGGATGGACTGGTTTGATCTTCTTGCAGTCCAAGGCACTCTCAGAATATTCCTCCAACACCACAGTTCCAAAGCATCGATCTTCCTTCTCTCAGCCTTCCTTATGGTCCAGCTCATGCAGCCATAGGTTACTACAGGAACACCGTTGCTTTAACTATGCGGACCTTTGTTGTCAGTGTGATGTCTCTGCTCTTAACTATTTTATCGAGATTTGTCATTGCTCTTCTCCCAAGGATTAAGCGTCTTCTGATTTCCTGACTGCAGTCAGCATCTGCAGTCATCTTCGCACCTAGAAATACAAAGTCTTTCACTGCTTCTACATTTTCTGCCTCTATTTGCCAGTTCTCAATCAAGCTGGTTGCCATAATCTTTTTTTTTTTGAGGTTTAGCTGCAAGCCAGCTTTTGCACTTTCTTCTTTCACCTTCATCATAAGACTCCTCAGTTCCTCTTCGCTTTCAGCCATCAAAGTGGTGGTATCTGCATATCTGAGATTGCTAATGTTTCTTCCAGCGATTTTAACTCCAGCCTTGGATTCCTCAAGCCCAGCTTGTTGCATGATGTGTTCTGCGTACAAGTTGAATAGGTAGGGTGAGAGTATACAGCCCTGCCGTACTCCTTTCCCAATCTTAAACCAGTCTGTTGTTCCGTGGTCTGTTCTTACTGTTGCTACTTGGTCGTTATACAGATTCTTCAGGAGGCAGACAAGATGACTTGGTATCCCCATACCACTAAGAACTTGCCACAATTTGTTATGGTCCACACAGTCAAAGGCTTTAGAATAGTCAATAAAACAGAAATAGATGTTTTTCTGAAACTCCCTGGCTTTTTCCATTATCCAGCGGATATTGGCAATTTGGTCCCTAGTTCCTCTGCCTTTTCTAAACCCAGCTTGTACATCTGGCAATTCTCGCTGCATGAATTGCTGAAGTCTACCTTGCAGGATCTTGAGCATTACCTTACTGGCATGTGAAATGAGTGCCACTGTTCAATAGTTTGAACATTCTTTAGTGTTTCCCTTTTTTGGTATGGGGATATAAGTTGATTTTTTCCAATCTGATGGCCATTCTTGTGTTTTCCAAATTTGCTGGCATGTAGCATGCATTACCTTGACAGCATCATCTTGCAAGATTTTGAACATCTGGGATGCCGTCGTCTCCTGCTGCCTTGTTATTAGCAATGCTTCTTAATGCCCATTCAAACTCTTCAGGATGTCTGGCTCTACTGACCACACCATCAAAGCTATCCCCGATATTGTTATCCTTCCTATACAGGTCTTCTGTATATTCTTGCCACCTTTTCTTGATCTCTTCTTCTTCTGTTAGGTCCTTGCCATCTTTGTTTTTGATCATACCCATTTTTGCCTGGAATTTACCTCCAATGTTTCTAATTTTCTGGAAGTGGTCTCTTGTCCTTCCTATTCTATTGTCGTCTTCTACTTCCGCGCATTGCTTGTTTAAAAATAATTCCTTGTCTCTTCTGGCTAACCTCTGGAATTTTGCATTTAATTGGGCATATCTCCCCCTATCACTGTTGCCTTTTGCTTTCCTTCTTTCTTGGGCTACTTCTAGTGTCTCAGCAGACAGCCATTTTGCCTTCTTGGTTTTCTCTTTCTTTGGGATGTATTTTGTTGCCGCCTCCTGAACAATGTTGCGAACTTCTGTCCATAGTTCTTCCAGGACCCTATCTACTAAGTCCAGTCCCTTAAATCGATTCTTCACTTTCACTGTATATTCCTTAGGAATATTAGTGAGCTCATATCTAGCTGGTCTGTGGGTCTTCCCTAATCTCTTTAGTCTGATCCTAAATTGTGCAAGAAGAAGTTAGTGATCGGAACTACAGTCAGCTCCAGGTCTTGTTTTTACCGACTGTATAGATGTCCGCCACCTTTGGCTGCAAAGGATGTAGTCAGTCTGATTTCGGTGTTGTCCATCTGGTGAAGTCCATGTATAAAGCCGTCTCTTAGGTTGTTGGAAGAGTGTGTTTGTTATGCAGAGTGAGTTGTCTTGGCAGAATTCTATCAGCCTATGTCCTGCTTCATTTTGTTCTCCCAGGCCATGCTTACCTGTAGTTCCAGGTGTCATTTGACTGCCCACCTTAGCATTCCAGTCTCCTGTGATGAAAATAACATCTCTTTTAGGTGTGTTGTCCAGTAGGTGCTGCAGATCCTCATAGAACTGCTCTACTTCAGCTTCTTCAGCATCTGTGGTTGGGGCGTATATTTGGATCACTGTGATGTTAGATGACTTGCCCTGAATTCAAATTGAGATCATTCTGTTGTTTGGGGGATTATATATGTACATAAATATTTTTGGAAATGAGATTTCAACATTATTATGAATTACAAGTTTGGAACTGAAAAAGCTAGATCTCCACTTAAATTTGATTGGTTAGAAATTATTGTGATTCTGATATTTAAGCATATTTTAGCTTTTGTTCTGTCCTAGACACCTTTTGATTTTTTTTCTTAATTATTTTTCTTTTTTTAATTGTAAATGCTGTTTTTGCTGGTGAAGCTTTCAGATTCAAGAACATTTCTGCCAATTTTTTACTACTTTTAATAAGCATTGTTATGTCTCTGATGAAACAGTGTTGCATCAGCATAGGAAAACATCACATAGGGATTAAAGTGGGAAAACGGGAGTTATTTTTAAAAACAATTTCACATTAGACTAAGGATTTTTTAGTTTTAAAACAAGCATTTAATAAAGTTTATTAATTGTATAATTTCCTCAGTCATTAAACTCAGGGCAGTAGATTTGAATATTAAGTTTTTGCAGCAGTAAAGTCTATGCATTCTTATTAGATGTCTTAAAATTTATTTTTTTTATTTGTTGAGAAAAGTTAATCTCCACGAGATCAACTATAAAGCAGAAGACTGGCTTTGAAGATTATGAAAATCAGTATGGTTTTTGGCAAGGAATCAAACAAGAAAGCAAGAAACAGGAGCACAACTCTGCAATCCTAAGCATAATTAACTAAAATTTCTTCTTGAAATCAAATGTGGCTTCCAGTGCACTGTTTGAAAAGATGGTATCTACCTGGTTCCTCAGCATTTCATTAAAGCTTCATGATCAGAATATTGCTAGTGTGCGATTAAGACTTTCTGAAGTAGTAATTTGAGCAGATGGATATTTATAACATAAATGGAATTTTTTGTTTTATGCTAGTTTTTGGATCTCTTTAAAAGAGAGGTTTATTACAAAAGCTGCTGTTATTTGTGATTTTTTTCCAATTGTTGCTCATTATGGTACTACAGGATAGTTATACAATCAAATATAATACAGAAAGTGGTTACTGAAGTCCTTTGTAGCAAACTACAACATGAAACAGAGAAGGTAATATGGAAGCAACAAAGTAATAAATAATTTTACTTTCCAAATGGTATTGCAGAAAAAGCAAAGAAAAAAAGATTTGTAATCTTGTTTAATTGCTACTATATTCTATTAATTTTTGCAAATGTTTTCAAGGGCAAAACATGCTGGGTGGAATTAGTTTTATTTAGTGTGTAACTATATGCAGTACAGGTAAATAAAAATACAATGTAAACTAATGTCACAATAAAACAATATAATAATCGCTGTTATACATTTTTTAATACAATATAGTAATCAGGGCAAACATTTCCTATAACCTCAGTATAAATCTATTCAAATAATGAGAAAGGTTTCTGGCGCCATAAAGGTCATGTGAAAATAAAATGAAACATCAAGAGATCAGACTCCAGATGTACATCAAGGGAAGAATAGAAGCTGAAAGAGGAAGATCCCTAAAACATAAGGGGGCGTTTTAACATGAGCAAAAGCTAATTGAACTTGATTGCACAATCGAGCATAAGAACATGAACTGTAATCAAATTATTCAAATAACTGGGTATTCCTATATGCATGGCCTGGAATGTCAGCACTGGTAATTTAGACTGATAATGCTTTGGAAGATCCGGTTAGAATTGATAATCCATACAACACCGTCGACAGTTTAATAATCTTTTAAATCAGGAAATAGATTTTTTTTTGCCAATTTAAATGCTTATCAAATTTTCCCATTTATATTTGTTCATCTGTTCACACAGCATGGTACAACTCCGACCTGTAAAATATTTTATAACTATATTTTGTTTTAATTCATAACTTACAGCTTTCATCCTACTATATATGCTCTGCATGCTTCCTTTTTAAATCTTTAACAATATGGTCTGTTTAATGACTCAAATGAAAATAAAATATTTGTAGTTTTTCTGGAAGCTTATAGTGTGATTAAGGTACATGCTTTTCTAGAGATCCAACCCATCATTTGATACATAGAGTGCAAATATTCATATTTATGTCAATAATTTCTTAATCTTCATCTACAAGAAAAGCCTCTTCCAGTTTAATCTATATGGTAGAACGTATACAGCAGTGTTTCACACCTGAGTAGTTTCCAGGTGTGTGGACCCACTCCCAGAATTTCCCAGCCAGAATGACCATATAGAGAGTTTTGAAAGTCGATAACATCTGAGAAATGCCCAAGGTGGGAAACACTTGTACAGAGATTACATCTAGGAGTAAAATGGTTCTATTTATGTTGCTTAATATTGAGTTATAATTTTAAAAAAATGCTTAAATGAAAGCACTTGCTATTTTTCTCTTCTGTGCTTTGGACAAACCTTGTCAAACTGAGCTTTTATTAGAAATAATTTTTACTAAGGTATATAGGAAATATGGATTTTAGTAGATAGTGAAGGAAAACACTCAAGCACTTTTCTAAACAAAATCATTGTCATTACAGTGAGAACCTCTAATAAATATTAACTGAACCTCTTGTTTTCTCTCAGGTGGCTATTGCCATTGTTTCAGGTTATCTGTCTTTTTAAAGGTTTAGAGGAAGAGCTTTTTCCAGACTATTGAGTTTATCAGGGAGGAGGAAGAGGTGTGTTTGTGTGTGTTTGTGTACATATATATAATGCTCAATCATACTAGTGCTAATCATGATAAAATATTTCTGTTCAGTGTTTCCTGAGGATACAGGCGGGTGTTTGAAGAGTACATGCGGGTTATTAGCCAGCGGTACCCAGACATCCGCATTGAAGGGGAAAACTATCCTCCTCAACCTATATATAGGTAAGTTAGTTCCAGGTTAAAATATGCTAAATATTTTATCTGAATGGATTGGGGATATGAAGCTCTGAAATGTCACGAAATCTCAAAAGCAGTATTTGATTGCATTCTGCTATAGCTGCAGTTAGTGTTTACAGTGATAATGTAACAGTTTGAAAAAATAAGGTCACGTGGTTTTTTTGGAATCATGTTCAGCTGTTGTTAATACTCCTTAAATTTTATATGCGACTTTTCAGATATACAGTAAAGCAAAATCCACTGGTGTTCACATAGGCATAGCATAGTTTTTGTTTCATTTGATTAGTTAAATTTAGTTTTATCCTCCTTTGGTAATTAACATCTCTTTTTTTTTTCTACCAGACATATAGCATCTTTCTTGTCAGTCTTCAAACTAGTGCTAATAGGCTTCATTATCGTTGGCAAGGATCCTTTTGCTTTCTTTGGCATGCAAGCTCCAAGCATCTGGCAGTGGGGACAAGACAATAAGGTACTATTTCTCAATAACATTTTATTTTTTAGTTGTGCTAGGGGCAGATCTTATAGTATGTTTACTTAACTGAAACGTGCCACGTGAGCATTCTCTTACTCATAAGACTGTAAAGGGAATATACTTCAGAAACATTCCTTATTCTTATTTGTGAGCATAGTAATATAACTAAAACACCTCATTTAGGAATGAAAAAAATTATTGGTGCATACAGAGATTTTTGGCTGCAAGTAATATTTGTGTGTGTTTGCCTTTGTGTTAGCCTTGAGTCTTGGGGACTGCCTGGACAAGTCCCTCAGTTTTCTTGGCAACATTTTTTGGAAGTGGTTTGCTGTTGTCTTCTTCCTAGGGCTGAGAGAGAAAGACTGCCCAATGTCACTCAGCTGGCTTGTCACTAAGGCAGGGCCACAACTCATGGTCTCCTGGCTTCTAGCCTGGTGCCTTTAACTACCACACCAAACTGGTTCTAATGTGGGGCATGATAACATTTGGTCCTTTTAAATGCCACTCAAAGGAATATACATACATACATACATACATACATACATACATATGGCTGATACAAGTAGTTTAGAGAGTCCATTGGAGTTGGACAGCTAATAAATTTAAATAAAACAATAACAATAACAGCACTGCTATCTAGTTGATATAAGGAAGTGGTTTAAAATTCTATTTAACATCTTCAAAATTAGAAATTGTAAAACACTTACTTTGAAATAAGTAACTGAATGAAGAATGGATTAAAATATAATAACTTGATCTTGGCTAAATACTTTATCTGAGGTGTATTTTTTAAATGCTTTTATAATGTTTGACTATGAAATTTTTCAGAGCCTTCTTGCTAAGAATTACATCATCTCATCCTTGATGAATAACACCAAACAAATATTCAATATGTTAGTATAAAGAAAAGAATATTATTAGGGTTGAAGCAGAATACTAATAAGCAGATTAATTGGGAATCTACAAATATCTTTCATGGAGCTTTTGTTAGCCACACAAACATCGGATGGATGGATGTATATGTGTGTATCGCATTGCACTTCTCAATTTTTTTTGTTAATCAATGTGATGTTGTTGCCAGTGCTTTTCAGAAGTGCATTTGTTCTAAATATAATAAATGATTTTTTCTAATATAAAAATAGCAAATCAATAAAATTCTAAAAGAGTAATAAAGAAATATGTGTACCAAATGTTGCTATCAATTTAATTTTTGGGAGCACTCATTTATGAGTGTTATATAACTTAAATACATTGCATGATTTAATAATTATGATAAATACTCTTACCATTTAGGTATATGCTTGTATGATGGTTTTCTTCCTGAGCAGCATGCTTGAGAACCAGTGTATGTCAACAGGTGCATTTGAAATAACTTTAAATGGTAAGTTTTAAACAATTTTTTGCCTTTCATTAAGTTTAAAATGGACTTTATGCATCCATGTAAGTCACCAAGATTCAAACTTGATTTGAGGGAGCTTTATTTGTGAGGATTTTATCAATCTATGAGCTTCATTTGATACACAGGACCAGAAACAGGGGTTCTAAAGATGAAAAAGTCTTGGATCTGAGCCCTAAACTTTCACAAACCTAAGGTTATTTTACTTTTTTTCTTTATTACATTTGTATCCTACCACAATAAATACCTCTCAACAGTTACACTCTACTTTAGGTTAATAAAATCATTTCAGTGTAGAGCAGGGTTTTTCAACCAAGGTTCCATGGAGCTTAACATTAAAGAGATAAGTTTCATTTTTTATTTTTAGTTTAAGAACACTGTTAATGCATATATACAGGCCTATACATGAAACGAATATAATAATTTTGTAACTTCTGGCTATATTTGATCCTGAATGTGGGTTCCCTGAGGCCTGAAAAATATTTCAAGGGTTCCTCCAGGGTCAAAAGGTTGAGAAAGGCTGGTATAGATTACTTGAATTTAGGGAGTAATCAGTTTGTGTTGCTTATTTTGGAAATTTCCAAGGAAGATAAGGGAACAGGATTTTTTTTCATGGCACATTTTGCACTGAACTAATGTTTTAAAAATGGCTGTGTTTTCTTAAAAAGCCTCCTAAAGTTGGCTGAGAATTTATATCTTACCATTTTATGTTAGAAAGAAACTGAGATGGGAAATTAGAAAGTGACTAAATATTGGCCTGCCTTCTCAAAATTTTACATTAATAACCATGTTAACTTTTTTACTTTGACTATTTTGAATCACACAAAAAAAGAAGCAAATATTTGAATTTGTAATCTTCAGATACTCACTGATGCCCCAAAATCCTCATGAATGATGTGCTTTACTACAGAATAATTAGAACAGCAGTACTGATGGTTTTGCACATGTGTTGTCTCTTCCAGGCTTAATAAGAATAAACTTTGTTTTCAGAGTTGCAATATTTATATTTTCTGTGGATTTTTCAGTGTTGTAGAGTTCTTGCTTCATTTAGAATATCCCAACTTTATAATTTTCAAAAGCCTGCATCCATAGTTTTTTTATAAGTACTTTGAGTGTATGTGGCTATAAAGGCTGTGCCTATACCTTGTATATTCTACCTTTTTTCTCCTATATCTTTTAGATGTTCCAGTGTGGTCTAAGCTGGAGTCTGGGCATCTTCCTTCCATGCAGCAACTTGTTCAAATCCTTGATAATGAAATGAAACTCAATGTGCATATGGAGCAAATGCCACATCATAGATCATAGCCCCATCCATCAGTACTGAAAACTTCTTGTAAGTTTTGAAAATATTCAGCTACATATTTGATTTGATACATACTTTTAAAAAGGTAAAAGTACCATGCAATTATTTAACATTAGTTAAAGCATTAAGCTGACGAAGAGGGAGCTTTTGGAACTTGCTGCCAGTTAGATTTAGATCTTTCCTTTGCTAACCATATTCTGTACCTACCTAGGGTATTTAAGGAGTGAAGTAGCTTCTGCTTATGGAGAAATCCTACTTTTGGGGTATTTTTAATTGTTTTTATTGAGTATCTTCTTTGTCAACGTTAAGCATAGAATATATTTGGGATATTTTTCTTTGAGCTTACTTACCTTGTAACTTGTTCTATTTTGATTTATTCTATTTTCAGACATTAAGTGATACTTTCCAAAGGCAACATGAATGAAATAAATGAAGGCCTGTACTGAAGACAGAAAGCTGTTGGTACAGACTGGATGATCTACTTGTCTTCATGTTGTTCCTTCTGAAAATCTTAATGCGAGACCCCTTTCAGTGCTGGTATGTGTCCAAGAACTGCACATTCAAGAGTGCAATAATACTGTATAGATTTTTTTAAAGTAATTTAGCCAGTTCAGCTTTAGAAAATGCAGGTATTACTTGATTACATGTTTTTGCTTTTGATTGGATCCAGGCTAAGTTGCATTTCAGACCTATTAAATTTAGTGTGGATTAAATGCAACCAGTGGTGTCTTGATCTAACCCTTTATATTCATGTCTATTAAGGTGGCAAAATTAGTTAATATTCTAATGTTTTCCCTGAGAAAAAGCCTGATTTGCTTTATGTGGCATTTATGGTATATTTGTAGTTTAAAATCAATCTTCACAAGTACTGGCTGGCTCTCTTTTAAACTGGTTTGGATAATTGATGGCTGTCAAACAATACTGATTTGGTTATGTAAGTTTTGTATATTTTCAGAGTATATTGCTGAGTGACTGGTGCATTGTAATACTAAATTATATAAAAACATTATATGCAGAGTAACTATGTCATGACTTCAGAAGAAGACCAAGTGATGTTTAGATTCCCTCAACAATTTGAAGTCTGTTTCCTGGCCCAAACTATATGATCTAGTAGTCGGCCTTTACGCTGTCATAAATATGAACTAAGCAAAAGAATTTAAATAAAGAAATTCCATTTATTGTGAGTGAAATAGCTTGAATCGCTTAATGAATTTGTCTGAATAATATATTGAAGAAATAAGCAAAAGCAATTTCATATACATTATGGATGTTTGAAATCTCCCTTCCACAATCTTTGACATTACTCACAACTGTTATGTAAACCAAAAAGTAATTCCATTGTCTTAAAGGATAATGCTTTTAGACCAGACATTGAAGAATAAAAATGATTTTTAAACTATGTGAATGCTAGCTATTAGTGTTAATTATTTTGTTGAAGAAGAGGCTTTCATTGTAAGTTTACCTTAAACAAAATGTATTCCACCTTCAGCCACAGTTCTTTCAGGTATGCTGGAGCCTCTGTTGGCTCCCATCTTATCCTATTGAGCAACCAACCAAATTCATTCAGGGTAACAAGGTTAAAATATATCTTAGAAAAAAGATGTATGTATGTATATAATGTACTCCACATATATAGTTTCCGATTCAGAAAACAGATAATCATACCTGTGCTTATGATTAATTTGTCTTGCTAAGTTGTGAATTTGCATAGCTTCCCATATAGAAGGTTTAAAGTCCTTTTGAGGTCTTTTTGTTTGGAGTTGTTTTGTTACACTAAAACTCTTGTAATGGTATGATAGCACAAAAAGAAAAAAAAATAGCGTAATCTGTGTTGTTAATATCTTTTTAAGGCCAACTCAAATCTAAAATTAGTATACTATTTTTTGATCTTCCAGGATTCTTCATCAACAGGATAGTAAGTAAAGGAACAAATCAAATGATTATATGTTAATTTCAGGTTGTTTAAAGTCCTAACAATAGTCATTTAAAGTAACATCTACAGATTTTCCTCAAATCTTCCTTGAGCTTAATTCAACATGTCAATGATATTTTTTTTGGCAACCATATTGAAATGGTTTGCCATTGTGTTTTTGGGACTTGCTTGGCCTTTCATTTTAGTCCTCCATCCGAGTACTAACCAAGTCTGACCAACATAGCTCTTTGTAGATAGCAAACAACACCTAGATACCTATTTCAAGTTTATCTTCTGTGGTTTCTGATGTGTAAGTTAATTATTACTATACTGTCCCATTTGGAAGTCCAGGAGAGCAGCAGGAGTGAAGGTTTGCTATTTGGTTGTTAGTTATTACTCTTAAGGTTAACCTACAATCAACATTAAATGAACTTTGAGTTTAAAATTTGATAGTAATGAAGAGTTCCACAGTGGTAAGGTTGATTTCAGTATTATTATTATTGTTATTTTATTTGAGTTAGATGCCACCTGACTCCAATTGACTCTGGGCAGCGCACAGCATGAAAACAAAATAAGTATACAATCAACAGTAAAGAATATGGTGAATATCAAACATATCATGCACCCAGCAAAGCAGGTCCAGCCACCCTAGCCCAGAGCCTGGGAGCCTTAAGCTACCAATTTTTAAGATTTCATGCTGCTGCTGAACTTTTTCAAGTGTGTCTTTTATACGGTGACATTTGTGTTCTTGCAGACAAACAACAAGGCCCAGAGAGCACCAAGGACTCCATAAATAATACTGTTGCCATTGCCAGCTCTCCCTGTAAAACAACAATGCACACTGTTGGCTCCATGCCAAAAGCATTGATATGATGGACTCCAGATTTCTGATTAAGAATAGAATGGACATTTTGTGTTAGCCCTCCTTCAATAAATATCAGTCTGTGTTGTAACTACTAGTTCTGATTTCTTACATAGTTACAAGATGTACAGATATTTGTTTCCACCCTTATTACAGAATTCATTTTAAGAAGCTGTTTTTTAATGAATTTTCAAAATTATTGAATTAATTTTCAAAAATAAAATTCTAAAACTTAAACATATTGAATGACAGTATAGCACACATTAATGAAAACATTGAGTGTTTAATTATTTGCAATATTAGGTGATTTTTGAATGGGGGACAGTAAAGTCTGCAGAACAATTCAGATTCTGCCTCAACTAAAAACAAGAAATCCAAACAATCAACACAGAACAAGAACTAATAAAAACCATTTAAAAATATGTAAAGAAATAATAAAAATAAATTTTGATGGCTATATTGATTCAATTAGTTGAAGCTCATTTCAGATTTCCAGTGATTTTATAAAAATCAGGCATTTCTAAAGCTGTAATTTAATAAGTATTTTTAAAAGTCTATTTAATTCAGGTTGGTTATGATGGAAGATTCATTACGGTCTGTGGACTGTAGCCCTTTTGGTTTTGTTCAGTATATGTGACACCTACTGTAAACTCTTTATCTGTGAGGAAGACTTAGGTTGAAATACATTTGGGTTTATTGTCATATTTTAAAATCAGGATTAAGTATTAGTTGGCATACGTATGTATTTATAGGATATGTTTATAGGATATATTTGTACATAGGTGCATTTTTTAAAAAAATAGTGTGCTATAACTCAAGTCCATTCTGTTGAACAATTGAGAGCTTTAGCCATCAATGTTTATTTTAGCTTTATCTCAATGTATGTCATGAAAGACTTCAGCCTTTAATATAACATCTTACCCTTTGGGAGGATGGTCAGTTGCTTATATCACTATGTGCTGCTATACTTGAACATTTTCGTTCTATTTCCCTGGATCCTCAAATATACTTTGTTGCTGCTATGAAAATTGTCAGGTTTAATCATGGGATATATAGTAATGTGTTTAGTTTTCTATAATATTCCTATTATTGTAATTTGTGCAAGCCAAGTAAACCATCAATTAAGAATACACATCTTTTTTTCTTAAGATCCAAATTTAAACTGCTCATTTTCTTCAAAGATCTATTTATGCATATTATTGTTCAGTTCCATCTCCGGAAAAAAGCAAATATAGTTAAGGCCTAACTTCACTATAACCAATCAAAATAGAACTACTGCTTTCTCTTTCATAATCAACAGCTTCATATTTCACTATATATCAAAACTGTAGGACTTCAATAAAACCTTTCAATGCATTGTGCCTAAGGCCCATTGAATTCAGTTTTATGTACTGTATGTTTATTGGGGGTTTAATCTAATTGAAAATCTGAAAGTACTCCAAATTGGTTTACCTATACTGATATAGTGTTTGTGGCCTTGGAATCAAAATGTTGAAATAAGGTAAGAATTTGGCATTCCAAATATAAATATAGCTTATTTTCTAAGACTTGATTCTGTTTCCATGCCTTATTTTCATTAAATTGCTATAAGTTTTAAATAATATATTTAGTTCTGGTTAGGATATTTCTAAACTACAAGATTGACATAGAGCAAAGCATCGTATTCTTCAGTTTTGTCTGTAGAAAATAAGTAAATAAATTCCTGAAGACCTCTTGCTGGTAATTCTGTAAGATGTCAGTGCAGACTTCACCAACCTAGTGGCCTCTAGATATATCAGGCTACAGCTTCCATCACCCCAACCCCAAGGTCAGAGCTTATTGGCCAGAGGTAAAGGCTTGCTGGGGAAGGTGACAACTGGGGAGGGCAATGGCAAACCACCCCAGTATAGTCTGCCAAGACAACGTTGCAAAAGCGGCACCCCCCAAAGGGTCAGACATGACTTGATGATTGCACAGGGAACCTTTCACCTTTCACCAAAGATCTAATCTAGCACATGTGGTAGGCACCGATTATGAAAAGCTGTTATAATTAGTTAATCTTAAAAACAAAAGCTTCAGGCTGTAAAAGCTTGGCAAATGATCCTGTGTTGATTGCTTAGAAACAGCCCCAAAGTACAGACTCCTTTAAATAGTGTTTGCAGAGCTATTACTGCATCACTTTTGGTGGCCATTAATGAGAAGATTAGTGAGATCTGTCTCAAAATGGCTGACATAAAATCTGAATCTGCAATAATTGTGAACTTAATGAACAGACTGAACAGAGGGTAAGTTGTTAGTTAGAGTTAAAGACTGTGTTAAACCAGTTCCATGTGGTTAACTAAATATAGCAGAGTAAAGTACATCTGTGCTTCTATGCTATAAAATTCCCAGTTTTCAAATCTGTGCTTGTATGTTTGTTTCCCCTCTCTCAGCAAGAGTACTTTGTTCTAGGAAGCTAAGTATAGCTTTATTTAATTCAGAATGTATAGATGGTTTTTCTGCTGAGTACTTGATTTTTGTTATAATTTATCATTTCTCAGCCCTAAGTTTAACATTGCTCTGTTAACACTCAGATTATAACAACATTATAATGCCATATGTGAAGATAATTTAGGGTCTTTTCTACAACTAGAAAAGTTCTGCCTCAAGTTTGACATCTCATTGTGCCAATTCTTTTATATCTCATTCTCCTTATATCCCATTAAAATATTTTTAAAGCTCTTTGTAAATCCCAATTGTACCTCCTTTTGCTTATAGTTATCAAGATACATTTTATAGGTTACTATTTGAGGGGTTTGAGAAAAATGTTTTACACATTGTATTTTATGTCACACCCTCAACTTACCAGCTATATCTTTCTTTTATATTCTTGTTTGCTTCTTAGCAGTGTGCTTTATCCCAGGGAAATACTACATAATCTCTTCTAGCCAAAGCATGCTCATTATTTCAGGCAAGGGAATTTTCTCTCAATTCTCACTTATCTCTGTAGAATTATATTGTCATATATGAAAAATTGCTTTCTCACAGCCATCTTAATGCAGTAACCTACAAAAGCTTCTGTTTATCTCTGACACTGATGTCTGACGTTCCGCAATCAGCACTCTTCCTTCCCATGTGTTAGCTTATTCTTTTCAAGGTCCAGCATGATAAAAAATAGTCTGGATTTAATTGATCAGCCCTAAGCTTTGGTCCCAATGATGAAAATCTGGAACCACCTAGGCTAATAATAATGTTCTATTTATAAATACTTACCTTGCATGAAGTAGTTCCTAACTCATTCAAGGTAAAGCAGTTGAAAAAGTAATTTAAAACTACAATTTTTCATAATTACGGAGAAACCATTTTGGTTCTTTCTTTACACATATATATAGAGAGAGAAAATTGTCATGAAAACTGATTTTTTTTTAGAAACTAATATTCTCAGTGCATATATAATGTCAAGTATGTTTCTTTGCTTATTGTAGAAAAGAATTAACATGCTATGCTTTAGGGTTCAAGAAGTAGCCAAACACATATACAATCAATCTCAAAAGCAGCTCAAACCAGCAGAGTGAATTTTTAAATCCAGGCTGAAAGCTTATAATAGCAGTCTTTGTATTTGCAACTTCAGCACTATTTGCAACATGTTTGTGAAGCGCAATAGTGATTCATACCTTTATATGCATTCTGCATTTACCTACTTTCTTTTTACAGGCAAGACTAGCTGTTTGGAAAAGAAAGCACACACTATTTAACATCTGTTTGAAATCACTGGGATGGGTCATTTGTTGATTTGGGGCAAGATGTAGTCACTATGCTGGTGATACTCAACCATCTATCTCCACCCCGTGCCAAATTTGAGGTTAATTGGATGTCTTTATCTGGAGATTCAGTGGATATATGGAGGCTGTTGTGGACTAGGAAGGATTAATCGGGTTAAAAGTAAATCCTAGCAAGATGCTGCTGCTGTTGAAACCATCAGGCTCTATGTCGGCTCTGGATGGGCTTGTGTTCATTCCTGAAACAGCAGGTCTACAACTTGGGGAGGGCTCCTGGACTCACAACTGTGTTCTACCAGCCTTTGCCCAGCTTTTGCTGTGTTCTCATGGTAGCCTTTTTTTGAGCAGTGTCCATTACATCCTTGTCATCTCAAACCTAGGCTACAGTAATATATTCTACCTGGGGCTGCCTTTGAAGACTTCCTGGAAGCTGAAGTTGTTACACAGTGTGGCTGCCTACTTGCTAGCTGGTGAAAGCCATTTTAGCAGTGGGAAGGATATTTTGCAGGAGCTGCATAGGCTTCCAAGTGCAATTCAAAGTGCTCATATTAACATACCAAGCCTTAGAAGGCTTGGCTTCTGGTAACTTTCAAGACCATCTCCTCCAGACAGAATCAAGACATCTTACAGTTTTAAGCTAAGAAGGGTTACTTTGGATTCCTTCCTCCTCAGAGGTAAGATGGCTGAGTACCTGAAGAAAGGCTGCCTTGGTGGCTGCCCCATCGTTGCGAGAGAGTTTGCCACCAAGGTCAGATTGTCTCCCAAGTTGCCAGTGTTGTGAATTTGATTATACTTTATTTATTCAATTTAGGTTCTGTTAGACTCCAGACTGAATCTGGGAGGCTCATAATACAAGGGAATATAAGCATAACAAGCTACATAAATAGTAAACAGATGGCAAATCCAGTCAACATATAAAACAAATACGCACCAGGCAGGGGCTCCAGCCGCCCTAGTCCAGACCCAGGGAGAAAAGCCAGGTCTTTAAGGCCCTCCAGAATACGATCATAATTGGAGCCACCCAGATTTCAGGGGGGATCTCATTCCAGAGGTCAGGCACCATGACAGAAAAGGAATGCTTCCTGGGTCCTGAAAAGTGACAGTTTAATTAAAAGGACCTGGAGCAAATTTATTCTGTTGGTTTGAATCAGCCCGGTAGATGTGTCAGGCCCAGCCCAAGAACTTCAGAGAAACAGTTCAGCCAAACTTCAGTTCTTTATTTGCTCACACCATATAGACAGAATCTTGCCAGCCTAACGCTACTCTACCTAACCTAAGGGGAAATAACCTGGGAAGGCTCTAGGGCTGGGCTATTTTGAATCTTTCAGAGATTCAATTGGAATCTCACATTCCAATCCTGGACTGTGTCTTGTTTTATCTCCCCGCCCTCCTCGGAATGTGTTCCCTCTTTCTTGAGAACCAGCAGCATTACTGAAATCCACCAGGTCACCTCTCCAGAGACACATTCCATAACAGGATGCTATTGAAGACAGTCCCTCAAATAGCCAGGCCCTAGACCATGTAGAGCTTTATAGATCATAACAAGTGCTTGAATCACACCTGGAAGCAAACTGGCAACCAGTGCAGTTTGCAAAGCAGGGGTGTCACATGGGCATACCAAAGGATGCCTCTCACTGCCTGCACTGCTATATTCTGGACCAGTTGAAGCTTCTGAGTGGTCTTCAAGGGGAGACTGATGTAGAACGTTTTTCTGTAATCAAGCTGTATGGTGACTAGGGCATCAGTAACTCTGGGAAGGACCTCCTGGTCTAGGAGAGTGCACAACGGGTGGACCAGAGGAAGCTGTGCAAAGGCCACAGCTGCTGCTGCTCATTGAGCAGGAGCTGTCAGTCTAGAAATCCCCACCCCCACCCCCATTTGTGGACCACTCTTGAATGGGCATTTGAAGCTTAGTGCCTTATGGTGAGTTATTTTGGGGGTGGTTTATATATTTCTGATTTTAATTTATGTGGATCCTCGAGTGGGTTCTGATTTTATGGGCTTTTCTGCTGGGGTTTTTTCCCCCCCAAGCAAACCATTCCAAGTCCAAGGAGTATGTGATACATAAATAGAATGATACATAAACTGAACTCACCCACCCATAAATTCTAACTGTCTACATGAATTCTTAGTCCCAATATCAAATAATAAGCTGTAGTGCCTGACTAGGCCACCTAGCAAAACACAGCTCCAGAGAGTTTTGTTCTTTTGTCTGCCGAAGTGCTAGGCTGCTGCTTCCCTCTCGACTCTTCCACATCACTGCCTCCAGTTTAAGCCCAAAGTCATAATCAGAGAGTTGGAAACATTCAGAATATTTGAAGTTGCATCCCAGTTTCAAAGCAAAATTCTCAGAATACAGTGGGTTTCATTTCAAGTTTATAACACTTAAAACTTGTTTTCAGGCAAAATATGTTGCACGCCCCTGTGTAAATCAATGACTCAACGGTTATTGCTTTTCCTGAGTACATTTTTGGATAGCTGAGAAAATGGTAGCTTTGATTAAAGATACAAAGATTTTCTGTAATGTTTTTAGTGGCAATATTTGCATCACTATTTCACTGAAGGATATAGCTTATAGGGTTAAGGGTTTTAGACCTGTTAACAAAATATCAATAATGTGTGTTCTGTAATGCAGTTGCTGTGCTTTGATGGATAGCATTAAACATCATAGCTATTGAGGTATAGTAGTGTTAAATTACTTTGTTGGTGAAACCAGGAGACCCAAGAGTTCTAGTCCTGCCTTGGGCATGAAAGCCGGCTGGGTGACCTTGGGCCAGTCACTCTCTCAGCCCATCTCACTTCACAGGGTTGTTGTGGGGAAAAGAGCAGGGGGAAGGAGTATTAGGTATGTTTGCCGCCTTGAGTTATTTATAAAAATAATAAAGATAAATAAATTAAATGTTGTGTTCCTAATCGTTTGTTTAATAATCCCCCTGAACCCAAGCAAGTTACACAGCTTGCATTCCAGCAACCTTTTCTAATTTACATTCCAATTTTAAGTACAATATCCATTCCCTGCTTAGTTGGGGAAAATTACCTTTTTTGGGTCTCTGTAATAACCAAAGAGTTTTCCTCCTAGGATCCAATAACCAGGGACCCCATGGACATCTATATGTCTATTGGTTGCCTCATCACACAAGATCATTTTAATGCATGGAGAAGGTAAACAGCCACACACCTTTAGATGTCTAATGGTACTGAGATTGCAGTGTCTCTTTTTGTTTGCTAAACTCCTTATCTTTCTGCATCAGAGAATTTCAGAAATCAAACAAATCTGCTTCCAGGCTGTTTTGCATCCCTTCCATTTCAGCCAATTAGTTTATTTTGCGTGAAGCTTTTATCTGGCAGGACTTTGGTCCTCCATGTGTCTTCAGATGTGTCTCTGGCAGTGGAAGAGTATCATGAATTTGGCAAGAGAAAAATAGGAAATTGACAACAGAGATGTTGGAGCAGAATATCCATCAATTTGAAGAAAACTATCTGATTAGAGGCAAGGATTGTAACCATGAGATCTTCAGTTCTTGTTGCTGTGACTAAACAGTTTGGTGATTGGAAAGCATACTTACTCCTAAAATGATATAGCTTCATGAAGATTTGATACAGTTTGCATATGCAAGGCACATCTAAACCTAATGGATCCACCAGTTTACTAAAAGAAGATGCCAACTATTGTTTATGCATTGCTACATGTCATCTTAAGTATATTCATCCCATCTGCTAATCTGCTGGTAATCATTGTCATCTGTCGGCTGAAGAAGAAGAGATCAAGCAGAAACTATGTCTTCATCCTCAACTTAGCAGCTGCTGATCTGCTTGTGGGTGTGATGTGCATTGTGGATGCTTTGGATGATGCATCAGATGTGTTGTTTGAAACAAATCTGTTTCTTTGTCTTATGAGGATCTGCATGGGTATTACTCCTTGTATTGGCTCCATTCTCACCTTACTCCTGGTTTCTCTGGACAGGTATTTGGCAGTGAAGCTGCCCCTTCATTACCCCTCCCTCATGAGCAAGAAACGTGTAATCCTTTCTCTTGTAGTCCTCTGGGTTCTTTCCTTCTTGGTGGGTCACATGCCACTTATTTCTTCAGGACTGCGGCAGAGGAATTTTGAAGGTAATTGTGGGCTCCTGTCTGCTGCCAAAAGTGACTACCTCTTCATAATCTCTTTCGGCATTTTCATCCCTGCGTTGTTAAGCTTGGTGTGTTTGCATATCTCAGTAGGGAAGGTTGCCTATCTACAGCATAAGCAGATCCAGCGCTCCTGCTTGCATGCAGATATCCCCTCTGCTCACCTCTGCTATTTCAAAGCTCTAAGGACTATCCTTACGGTGACTGTTTGCTTCGTTGTATTTTGGGGCCCTTATTATGGGACGGCCATTGTGAAAGCTACCTGTAAATCTTGCAGCCTGAACCCACTGTTGAGGGATTTTTTGTATCTTCTAGGAGAAACCAATTCGCTGATAAATCCATTTGTGTATTCATTGTACCACAAGGATATAAAGACTGAGTTCGCCAGGCTTATGAAATGTAAGGGAAAAGGACAACTAAAGCCATGTAAGTCTATTGATTTAGCAATGGCCAATTCCAATACTAGAATGTGAAATTATTTGTGTAAAGGATTTATAAAATGGAATTAATCTCATCTAACTTCTGCCTCTTCTCCCTTCATCAGTTCTTCAAATTTCAGAACAGTATTTTCAATCTCCAGTGTAGAGGAAATTAAAGCCACTTCTTTAAAAGGGTTAAGAGCTTGATGGTCATTTTCTGACTCTTTCTCTCAGTATACAAGCCTGTTTAATTTCAGAACAGTTCCAACAAAAAAGAAGAGTAATTTCAAATTACTTGGATATTCCTGGGTCTAATCTTAGTTAAAACTTGAATTTGCAAACTAGCCCATGAGCAAAAAAATAGCTTTTTAGCTTTAACCACCCATCAGCAATAGTGGCATATTAAAATCAAGCCTTCCATATACACTTTTCTTAATAATGAGAACTTTTCTGAAGTACTTTGACTTAGAAGACATGCTGTATGAATATTAGGTTACACACCAATTAGGTTATAATCCCAAACCCACAGTTGAAATACAGTTCCTCCCATAACTGCCTCTGAAATGTAGCATTAGGCTATGTGAGACAGATCCATTTGTTTATTTCTATGATCTAGAATTCTCCTTCATATGAAGTCCATTTGACTTGTACAGTCTGGTTCTGATAATTTACTGCTATTTCCGAAAGCAGTTGAGACCAGTTTAACCTGTCTGGCATATTTTGGGATGGGCCTTTTTCATGATTATGTTGCTATTTTATGTTTTCATTTATATGGTTTCTTTTTTATATTGTTAGCTTCCTTTGGATTGCTTTTGGGCAGTTTTAAGTAAATATAGAGAAGATAAAGTAAACTTAGGAGGAAAAATGAATAAAGAAACAGAGCTTCTGCAAATTGCACTTTGGTAATATACTGAACTTCTCATACGAGTCCAATCCCACTCAAAAATAAAGCCCGTTAATTTAAATGAGGCTTACTGCCAGGGAAGTGTCCATAGGAACATAACCTAAAGCTAACTTCGATGCATAATTGTGTTTTTATACTGCTTTATTAACTGATTTCTTGGTACAGTTACTTTGATGAAAAGCTTAATGAACAGAAAATAAATAAAAGTCATTCCAGTTCCACCTTTTAATTATATGCCCTACCACCTTTGCTGCTGCTTTACCATATTAATTACATTGTTTTAATTCCTGATCTGCTGCTCTGAGGGCATAATTTATTATACGTGTCTGTTTCCAACAGTCCATTTCCTTATAAAACGAAAAGGAGAGATTAGAAGATGGATAAACAAGGGTTCACATGGCTTTTTTGTCTAAAAATTGGTTTGTAACATTATGCCTTGACTGGATGATGGAATGGCAGTAGAAAGTACTTCTATAAAAATCATCTATAAAGTTGAGGATTCATCACTACACATATAATACATAAGTGGAATCTGAAATTTACCTATGCTGATAGTACCTTTACAAGTCATGAAATGGGGGTCAAGAGATCATGAAGAGTTTTATAGAACCTGAACAATTACACATTATTTTGAGATTCTGAAATGCCTAGCCAAACTGAGTTTTTCCTGCTTATGATCATAACTATGTTTTTTCTGCAGTTTGGAAGATAACAGCACCAGCATTCTATACAGGAAGGGAAAAAATGTTAATACTTTCTGACCCTGGAACTTACATCCTCAGAAAATAGTTTCCTCCAAGTAGTAGATAAAGCTTTATTAATATATCAAGACTAGGGTTGTTTATCAACAAGACAGCTGTGTTAATATAAAACAATCATTTCCCCCCTCTACTGCTTTTTTACTTAATAAAGGTATATTATGTGTTTTCCCAAAGATGGACATGGGTCTGAGTAATGATTGGATAGTTTAATTTCAAACACTGGGAACAACAAATCTTTCTTTTTTCCAACAAAAATCTTAGATGTAACATGAAACCATGTCAGTACCTGATAGGGTCTAATTCCATCAAGATTGTAACTATATGCAAGCCTATGGCTTGAGCAGCATCTTCCTTCTCAGTCCACCGTTTTTGTTTTGTTTACCATCTTCCTTAAAGAGGAAGTATGGAGAAATCAAAACTTTACAGATGAATTATGTGGGTTAGTATAAGGGCATGGCTTTAAAAGGATTATGGAATTTTTACCACAGCAAAATCCGGATCTAGAACTTTATGCACAGCTGTTGAATCCTATGGCATATAATTCAGTCTTCTTACTAAAGTTAGCTTCATACTTGTATTTTTCTAACACTACATGTAAAATCCATGAAAATACCCATATATAGTATGTTTTAAGCATACATAAAAATATTAAAGACATTTACATTTGCTTACAGAATTCAACAGATTAATAAATATTTTAAACAGAGGAGCAAGTGACTTCAGCACACTGTTCAATCAACATCCTATTGATCAGGCTGGTGAATTTAATATTGCTGTTATTAAGCGATCCAGAGCACAGCTTATTTCACATTCGTTACAAAGATATATTAACTTCAAAGTCCGTTTCAAAAGAAATGAAGGGACCTCCAGTTTAGTCCACCAGTCACTGGCAGGGAAGTCTAAATATCCATGCAGTTTAGCAAAGATGCGAAGAATCTTTAATCGATTGGCGAAGAGGAGAAGGTCATCTTCAGCTATGTACTTTGGCCATGGATGGTGTTCAGCAAGTGGCTTTAAGAAAAGAAAAAAAAAGGAAGTTAATGCAGTGCCCAAAGTGCACACCTGTGACTAGCAGAAATTCAGTGAGTTGTACAGGAATGAAAACAGTGTGGTTATTGATTTAAATCATATAAAATGGCTATACAGATTAATTGATGGAGTTGTAGAAAACTATAACTTGATCAATTTTGAATAAACCTTTAATTTTCATATTTCCCTAAAGGTTTTCACCCAAAACAATTCCATGTCCTGCTTAACTGGGACTTGTAAGGACAGGTAAACATTAGTTCCTCTAAATGAAGTACCTCCACCTTGGTTCCTACATTGATTTTTGCTTGTTTTCCCATTGCAAGAAAAGAAATGGCAATTTTATCTTGCCCAAGTATCCTGACACCAACGTTAAGGTTCAAGGATAGAAAGATTGGTTTAAATGATACACGGGGATTGTGCTTCTGTAGACTGTTGGGCCAAATCCATGTTTTCACTTTGTTGCCAGCTTGATCTGAGTAATGTCCTCCACGAATCGTAATATTTATCCTAAAAGGGAGAAAAATAAACTGACTGTATCTTTGGACTGCAAATCTTAACATACCCTATATAAAAATTATGAAGATAGGTTCAGCGCAGTTATGATCATTTGCCTTATCATCCCAAGAAACTCTTAAAGAGTCACTGTGTACACAGCCAAAAAAAAAAAAAAAAAAAGCTGCAATATGTAATTGTTTCCAGAATGGTAACCAAGTTAGCCCATTATAATGAAAACAATGGCGTTTCTGTTTGTTACATCAGAAGCTTCTTATGAACGTTTAGTTGATAAGAGGTATGGAGTAGTCTAAATATGCATGCACATGATAGCAGGGGAAAATGAATTATAAACTGAGATCAGTGGACAATATTACAAGCTATCTAGATTGTGATCATTTACAAAAACAATTGCAGTTAACACAAATCTAAGCCACTGTTTGTAAACCATGGTTTATGTGTTGGCATTATGTGTGAACTGAGAAAACTGAATTATGCTATGCTGCCTTTTCTACATCAACAGCAGTAAAGCACATGTGATGTGTCAGCAATCACACTTCAGAAATGGTTTGCAAATTTATAAATTTTGCAATTTCAAGGAAAAAAATAGCTAATGGATTTATGAGAAAACTACAGTATGTTGTATTTACCACCTATTAGTTAGAAATAGTTGCATTTTGTACAACTTGAGCATGGTACCAATCACAAAAGGGTGTTTTTAGTAACACCGCATATGTTGAAGCAATGGAATTCCTACCCACTAAATATGACATAGCTAAATATGAAATACAAAATCTAGAGCACAAAATGAAACCCTTTCTCTAATTAAAATTAATTTACCATACAATTCTGTTTGGATGATAACAAGTTCCTTTCCCACAGGAGTCAAATACTGCTTGGATTTCAGCCTTCTCATGCTTGTCTTCTTGGACTATACAAATGTACCCTGTGTTTTCATTCTTCCGTACAACAATAATTGCCAGATTTCCAGATGGATAGCTGTACATGTAGATAAGGTCTTTTTTCCCTACCCCTTTGCTTGCTTAGGCATGCTGTCTCAGATGTATGAATGGTATACAGTAGTGGATTTCTGACTGGAGGAAGGGGGGGGAATCTTGGTTACCACCCCCCTTTTCGCATATATTACCTACAGTTCTTACATTCACGCCTTGTGTTCTGTTTTACAGATGTAGCATGAATCTTCCCTGTCTAGACAAACAGCAAATAGTCTTAAACAGAATGGATTTAGCTACCTCAGAGATTGAACTTGTGTTACAGTTCTGTCCCAATATCAAAACCATCTCCCTGATTTTGCACTGGTACAACAGTATGGACATCAGGAAAATGACACCTTCACCAGGGTAGTGGTAGCTTATAAAACAATCCTTTCTATGGCTAGAAACTCAAGTTTGCCAAGATGTTGATTACAGTTGATAACAGTTTCCCAGCTTGATTCAAGGAGCTGATCACGGTCTTATTCACCTCTTAAGGGCTCAAGATACTGCAGAACTGTAAAATTGTAAGGGACCTGAAATAACACCTAGCCCAGCACTTCCCAACTTGCCCTCGCCCCATTTGGATGCATGAAGTACAACTTCCAGGACTTTCAGCCATATTAGCTGGGGAACTCTGGGTGATGAAGTCAACAAATCTGGATGGCTCTAATGCTGATAAAAGGCTAATCTAATAAATTCTACTGCCTAAAATAATGAATTAGACTCCAGTAAGGCACAGTGCAAATCTGCCCTAGATTTTTTTATTTTTATCTATTCAATCATGTCTGATTCTCAGAGACTGCCTGGACAGGTCCCTGTGGTTTCTTGGCAGGTTTTTTGGAAATGGTTTGCCATTGCCTCCTTCCTAGGGCTGAGAGAGAGTGACTGGCCCAAGGTCACCCAGCTGGCTTTGTGCCTAAGACAGGACTAGAACTCACAGGTTCCCGGTTTCTAGCCAGATGCCTTAACCACTACACCAAACTGGCTCTCACGTTAGACTTAAGACCACTCTTAAATGCCCTTTTCCATTTTTCGGCATCAGCAAAGGCTGTGAGTAGCTCTATGAGAGCTCTCTCTCTCTCTTTCTCTGTGTGTGTGTGTGTTGGGGGGTCTCTGTAACTTCCATCTGCTTTTTTGTCAGGTAAAATCCAGGATTCCAGATACTACATGCTTAGAGAGAAAGAGAGAGAGAGAATGAATGAGTGAATGAATTTGGATGGGGTGCCTCTATTTTGCTAAGAACTGTTAGCTCCCACTACACTCTTGGATTTTTGATATCAGAAATAGGATGACAGGGATCAGTAGGCAGAATTTGGTACTGGATTATTGCCTGTGAAGTTGTAGCCTTGCCTCCAACCTTGGAGAAGGGATCCTATGAATCCTGGGCCTGAGGAGCTGTAACATAACAGTAGTGTTTCTCAATTTTAGCAAGTTTAAGATGTGAGGACTATCTCCCTGAATTACGATGTGAGTTGAAGTCCTCACATCTTAAAGTTGCCAAGGATGAGAAATGCTGCATTAGAGGTTTGATTGTTCCAGGTCAGTGCATTTTAGTCGTTTTATTCTTAGCTGTAGTGATTATTGTTTTATATTAAGGTGGCTATAAAATAAAATAAGGTCACTACCAAGTACAGCAGGAACAGAACAGTGTAGTTGTGCTTGTCATCCTAAAGACATTTGGCAACCTTGCTGCAGACTATTTTGCTGCAGCCCTTTGGCTCTGATCCAGTTCCACTGAACACAGTATATCACAAAAGGATACAATATTTGTGCAGTACCGTCCGGAAACATGGTAAGGAACTTCACACCATTTTTGTAGTACTGTTGTAAGAATTGGTTTTTCACTAACTGTACATGAAAAAAAGAACAACATGCAGACTACAGTTTCCCTTTGGAATTCAAAAAAGCAAGACAATATACTGAAGGAGAATAATAAGGCAGAGATAATTAGAATTCTAGTTTCATTTTTCCTTTTAGCATCTTCCACCCTACAACAAGTGGCTGCTTACTAACTGACTAAGTGGGTCATGTGGCACTACATGCTCTTTTATGGCTATGTGTATGTTATTATCTAGACCAGTGTTTCTCAACGTTGGCTGGGGAATACTGGAGTTGAAGTCCACACATCTTAAAGTTGCCAAGGTTGAGAAACACTGATGTAGACAAACATATAAACCTGAATGTACCAGCAGCTAAATGACAAGCTTAAACCAAGAAAATGAGAGAGGAGACAACTTAAAGATGCAGCCTTAAGCTAGATACTCAATTTGCAGTCTGTCCTATTATTGTCCTCAGTGGCTAGCAATGTCTGTCTGACTCCCAAACACACAGTCTTTTATATGTCCCAAATGTGGTGGTGGTGGGAGAATGAGAGGGCCCTGTTACAAATAAAGCTATTTTTTTGCCCCATACTGTAGGCAGAGTATTCTGAAATACAGTTCCCCATTTGAAATGGATTATTTTGGTTCCCATATTCAAAGATGAGATATAAGCAAAATCCATGAAGTGGGTTCACAATTGCTACCAGGGCTGCTTGCACACCTTAATTTCCAGGCACTGCCTGCTTTATAAGAATTGTTAAAAGTGTTGTAATTTTTAATGTTATAAAGAGGAAATTATTAACTATATAGATAAATATGCTATGTTTATTTCATGTTTAAAATTCAAATTAAGTTTTTGTCATGGTCCTAGCCATTCCTTGGTCTTGATCCCACATATATTGGCATGTGGCACAAAGCACGCTGCTTTGAAAGTTTGACCCTCAGCTATAAAAAAGTTGCATGGTTTTATTATACAAAATTGTTTTATGCTGGAAATGTAAAATTCAAAAATTGGCTTCTAGTGTATAAAATCAACAGTTTTTACCTTTCCACCTGCAATAGTGAAATCACAGCAAGAGATGTTGTATGTGTTGTCTGGTATCACTGACTCTGCTTCTTCAGTTATTGGCTGAGGAATTCGTGTCCAGCTTGTTGAAGAAGGTGTCTCTTGAGACAGGCAGAAGGAAAGTGTTCTAAGCTGTTTATTGTCTACAGAATAGAATATTAAATAACTGTTAAATGGTGATTAATTGACTTAAGAATAACAAGCTAATTTCCTTAGTCAGATTTTTAGTGATCAACTCTTGACTTGTAGGATTGTACCCAAGGTATTATTAGGGGAAAAAGTACGAGTGGCATTTTTCTTGTATAATGGCACTGTTTTGCATAAGTTGTCATGAATCTGGATGGAGTTGGCAACATATACATTCAATAAATAACAACAGCAAAGTAGTGGAAGTGCCTATACTACCATGTGTACAATAAGTTTTAAATATTGGATCTGATAGCTGTACAATAGCAGACTCAACACCATTACAGGAAACTATTTTTAATTTAACTGGATATTAAAATCTGTCCTTTAGTAGGAAGATACAGACTGGCTCTCAAAAAATTACTATAATGAAACCCAAGCAGTTTTCAAAATTATAGCAAACTATTGTAACAATATCAAACAAAATCAGAGTTAAAAATTACAATTATAATAAAACAATACTAAAAACTTTAAACCACTCATTCAGGTATGTTAACAAAGGGATGCTGATTCAGAATCAAGGGATCACGAAATCTAGGATGAAACCCAGAGATTAAGAGAAACCCAGAGATTTCAAGGAAAACTCCAGAGATAATAGAACAGCCCTAGTTCTTTGGTGCTGTTGCTTTCCACTCAGTAACTGATACTGGGACATACTGAGAATGGCGTCAACAAAATAAATAGCTGGTGATAGGTCTATCCACCATGTTTTATCTTTTAAAGACAGCCATGGTAGGTGTACAATTCTATTTAACAATGAAACCAATTACCCAGAAAGGTAAAGACTCTTCACTGGATGTATTCAAGCAGAGACTTTACAGCCATCCATCAAGAATACTTCAATTTGTATTCCAATACAAAGCAGATGGTTGGATTCTAAATGGCCCCTTCCAATTCTTTGGTTAGTCATTCTTCTAGTCTACTATTAATCCCATAGCTGGACATTGTTGGGGGCATGCTACAGAGAAATGTTTCCTTTGTGCAGAGTTGGCAACTACAATTGATTTCGTTTTCTCCGTACAACTAGAAACACAAGAACTGTTTTCTAGCTGCATTATAACCAAAGATGTGCTGAAACCCTGAGATCCATATGGCTCCCATCCTGATGCGGTTCTAGAAAGTCTCAAAGACCTGCCTATTTACCCAGGCCTTGAAGTAGTGGGGAATGGGACTCCCCTGATGTGATGTTTTCTGTCTGCTTTGTTGTTGGATTGTCATCTTGTGATTATTTTGTAGTAATTTTTGCATTTCTGGTAGTTACTTTTTTGTATTTTGCCGTTTTTAATGTTTTTTTTTAATTGTTGTGATCTGCCCACAGTTGGGTGGCATCCAAATTGAATAAAACCAATCAATCCATGAGGGTCAATATGCTGTAGTGATGAAGGTAGTGGACTAGTATAGAGAAATCTAGGTTCCAGTCCACCCTCAGCCTTGGAAATGCACTGAGTAACTTTGGGCCAGTCAAAGTTTTTAAAATTCAGAAAAAGGCTTAGTGTGCAGAGCACAGTAGGCTTCATTTCCACCCCAGGGCTCACATGGTATGCTCTAGACCACGTAACTGTAACCCTGAATACATACTTGAGCAATTCTTGTTTAAGAGCGAATATGGAATAAGAATAATTCTTTCTTCCGTACAAAGTAACAAAAACAAAAGTAGCAGTTGAATAATCCAACTTACATTCAGGGACATGTACTGGAAGTGCACTTTTTTCCTCTTCTGCTGCCATGAAGGCAAACTCTTTTGCCATTTGTCTCTCTCTGAGCCTGCAACATTAAAGTGTGCTGGGCATTAACTTCTTGGTTTTTAAAAATCTATCTATCTATCTATCTATCTATCTATCTATCTATCTATCTAATATTTATCTATCACAGTTACTTGTATGTCACCTACTTGAACAACTCTAGACAGCTTATAACCTGCATACATTAAAACATCCATAACATCAGTAAAAGATTAAAATCTTTTAAAATATCTGTTGTGGTCTTCCAATAAAATCTCTCTCCCTAAAGGCCTTGTGGAAGGCAACAGTTTTAACCTGCTTCCTAAAGGATAACAGGTAGGGACTAGCCTGACCTCATAAGACAAGCTGTTACAAAGTGAGGGGGCTGTCAGTGAGAATGCCATCTCCAGGTCCCCATCCCAACTCTTTAGGGGTAGGCATCCATGGCAACAAGGCAGTGAGGCTGAACCTATAGAGGGCCTTATGGGTTACAACCTGCACCTTGATTTGGGCCCAGATGCCTGCTGGCAGCCAGTTCAGCTCTTGAATAGAAGTTATTCTACTAAGCCGGTTACTGCTGGTCAGAAGGCAAGGAGCTGTGTTCTGTGCCAGTTGCAGCTTCTGAATTGTCTTCAAGGGCAGACTAACTTCCATAGTCTAATTGAGATAAGACAATGGCATGAATCACTATTTTCAGCACTTCCTGATTCAGGAAAGGTGCAACTGGCACGCTTGATGAAGCTGGCCAAAAACTCTCCTGGACTTGGCTTCCACTGGATATTCCATAGAACCTGTGAGTCCAGGAGAACCCCAAAATTGCATACCAACTTTTCAGGGGAAGTGCAATTCTATCTGGAGCAATATATGGAACCAGAGGGCTTCTGCACCAATAGTGCACCATCTTGCTAGGTTTAAGTCTTAGTCTGATTTGCACATCTCAGCCTGCATCACGACTCTCCACTGCATTTCTTGCTTAGCCTGAGATCAAAATATAAACCTGGGTATCATCAGCATATTGATGATACTAGACCCTACATGGGGGACAAGGCTGAGCCTTGCAGCATCCCATACTGGAATGGCCAAGGGTTTGGCCTCTTCTTCCCCAGCAACTCTAAGAGCATTAAATGCTCTCTGGCACATAATTATAACTAAAGAAAATAAGCTTTTATGCTTCCATTTATCTTTTTCCATAACATCTTTTCTTTAACAACTATGGTCATTAGAGTTTCACTATATGTGTGAGATTGGTTAAAGCTTAATGAGTTGGACCAGATCTTATGCATTAATAATATCTATCATAAACCCAAAAGCTAGGACCCATAAGTAAGTTAAAGAAGTTCATGATAAAATAATTTCCATCCACCCACAACCTCCAACCTCCCTTGAAGGTTTCTCTACTGGATTATGAGACCTCCTGTCTGAGGGAAGAGATATGGTTGAAGTTCCTTAGATATGCATCCTTAAGTTAACGTATTGCAGGATCCCAAGGCCTACATCTTGTATTGAACTGGAGAGCCATCTGTCTTTCAGATAACTTTTGGGGAGCTCATTTAAGCTTCAAAGAGAGAGGATAAAGGGAAATTTTCTTTCTCTGAACTTTCTTAACTCATGGTGGAATAAAACCCAATGTAACTACATTTCCTCCTGACTTCCTTTCTTGCTCCTTGCACTGCAAATCATGGTTTAAATTGGCCCATTTTGTGGGAGATAAGAACTATACAACCTTTAAGCTGCATACTATAGATTGCATTCCAAAAAATAAGTGGGTGAAGCTAGATCAAAAATGAAATTTATTTGATTTCATTTAAATTAATTAAAATTCAGCATAGTTAATATTATTCTTCAGCTTTGTAATTAGTTATTTCCCCTCTTCTGTCACATTGTACATTAACTTTGGTAACAACTTCTAGAGATTTCTGCAGGAAGTATGCAAAGCTTTCAGAGGCACAGGTAGCCTTAAGGCCTCCGATTTCAATATTCCCCAAAGCCATCTTAAGGGCTCAAATATGTATCACCCAGTTTGCCATACCTCTGTCGAGCTCTTTCTTTGGCCTGTTGTCTCTCAGCTTCACTTCCATGGGCCTGATGAGGGGCAATATCAATCAACTCAATTTTCTTTGGACAGCGTGCTTTTTCACTGACAATGAACTCATGAAGCTCCCGGCATTGCTGGCAACAGAAAAACTGGAAAGCAAGGTCCTGCTCTTACCAGCTGGACAGGTGGACCTTGGACCCAATTAGGAGAATTTGCTCTCATTACTTACATTTCCCCATTCTGCAATGTGTTCCAGACTTTCAAATGAAGGGTAGTACCTCAGGGGGCTGCCACAGAATTCACAGGTTTCTGGATACTCCTTCTGAACCTACAGAGAAGAAAAGGGGCATTTTGGAAAGCCTTGTAACATTTATCAAGACCAAAATGATAGGATTCATAGCCTGGGTTGACATGGGGTGACATACTTTTTCTCCAATTATCAATAGAGGGAAGAAGTTAATTATACCCACTCCCAGACTGGAACAGTCTCCCCTAAAGTATCCATTCTGGCTCCCCACATCAGAACATTCTGTCCCTTCAGAAGGAGGTTAAGGTTGATGGTGGTGATGATGATGATATTTCTCTTCATTGGTTAAGTGAAGCAACAACATTGGAAATGTAATGCAGATTTGGGGATTGCTTTGGGGTAAGTTTCAGCCATTTAAGGTGTGCTAAGCTTTTTCAAAGCTTAATGCTGAAAACTGGCAGTGATTCAACCACAAAAGGGCCACTGAATTTTGACAGCAAAGAGGGTTCTGGAGGTTGCAAAACAGGCTTGTGGGCTGCTTGCAACTTATTCTTGCAGGAGGGAAACCTCTCGGATGGATGCAGATATTGCCCTGTGCCCACACTTCTACTTCACCCTGGGATTTCTTAGCTGGCCTGCTTTGGAACCCAGATTCACTGATGGGATTTGTTACAGTTGAAATGTGACTAGAGTAAAAAGTGACCTGCCTTTATTATATATACTATATACTTTTTCCCAATCTGAGCACCTTCCAGGGATGTGGATTTCAGCTCCCAGATTTCTCAGCAAAGGCCATGCTGACTGAGAGTTAAAGGGTACCCAGGTTGGGGAAAGCTATCTTTAAATATACATGTATATAAAGGTACTGTTTTAAATGGATTTGCAGAGAAATTGTACTTCTTTTTATGTTCTTTTTTAATTAAGTTTTTGTTTTTATGCCTCTATATGCAACTGATGTTACTGAATATGGCTTGTCCATTGCTAATGGCTTTGAGCTTGTAAAGAAAGTGAGATATTCTGATACAAGCCTATGATTTTTTGCAGCCTTTCCTTCACGTCAACATGAACCTGTCATGGATGCGGCCAGGTGTAGAAACCACACAATAATATATATCCTGACCCTGTATCTTCTTGAAACAAAACACTAAATAAATAAATGTGTATTTCATCAACACACATATAAACACATGGGTGGGATGATCAGAAAATGTACATATATCTTAATATACAACTCTACTCTCAGTCACAGATTATTGTAAGCATCTCTGAGTATAAAATAGAAAAAATAGGACCGTAAAATTCACCTGACACAACACTAGAGTAGGCAGCTCAAAGTAATGGATGACTGGGTGAGTGGGAAGTCTCATTTTAAGGACTCTGGATTATTACCAATGCTTTAAGGTTGATGGCAAATCATTTGGGCATAAACATTTCAGTCTTCACTTAAACAAAATGGCATCAAAAAATGAGCAGTGACTTGGCTTTGCAGTGTTTTCTGAGAGGAGGAAAACAGATTGTAGAGGTTTAGCATGTTGCTGCTGTAATAGATCAGCAGGCGGTAATATTAAAATTGGGAGGATTGTCATGAATAATATATAGACCACATGTACATAGAAAACTTAAGACTGGCCATCTCATTCACTCACAACTACAAGGATTGAGAATTCCATTCACTGAACAAAGATGTAGGCCTGCAGTTTAACGGAAAGTTGCATGGCTAATTAGGGAAGGAAGCTCACTGGCAGAGTGGAAAATGCTGTTTGCTTGTCCAAAGAATAGTGTAAAAGCGTTTCTGAAGGAAAAGCACAAAAACTGGCCCATTTTATTGGCTATTCAACATTTTTTTTAATCATACGGCATAGTTCGGTGCTCATGCTGCTTTTTCTTGTTGGGAAATACTTGTGAGGTCCAGCAGCCAGATATGTAGACTATTTAGCCCTGACAAGTCACATTGCCCGGGGTGCACCACGAGGAGGCTAGTCTACATTGCACGGAGTTGGGCTGAGAGAGAGTGACCGGCCCAAGGTCACCCAGCTGGCTTTCACACCTAAGGCAAGACTAGAACTCGCAGACTCCTGGTTTCTAGCCCAAAACCTTAACCACTAGACCAAACTGGGTCTTATGCTTATGGGAGAAAAGAAAAATCTCAAATCACTGATTTTTGCACAAATATCTGATTGCTTTTGAAGCAAACCTGGTCTTTTAACTTCAACTTGAAAGCTAATTGTTTTTACTTAGCCTCAACTGGTCTCACATTGCCTTGACCTTTTGCTTATTCCTAACAACTTTTCAGTAAAGTTTAACCAAAGTTTGTAAAAAGGTCGGTTCTCAGAAAAAAATGAAATCCACAAATCTGGATTGCCATGTGGATAGGGTTGGTTCTGTCCTGTAGTAAACAACACTTAAAGTACATGAGAGCCACTCCTAGGAAGGGTGGGGGTGGGGGGGGAAACCCCTTTGTGCTTTTTCATCTGTTATTGCTGAAATTTCCTTGGAACAGATGGTGTTAGGCAGCTGTGCACCACAATCGCTAAGCATCACTGCTGCTCTTTTTTTCTTACCCCTTCTGATCCAGTGTTAGCAAACCTCAGAGGTAGGAAAGAGCCTTGTTTTCCTTCTTCCTTCTAAAGGGATTACAACCAACTGTAAATTATTCAACTTGTAATTACATTAGGGATGTTAGAGACAACTGGCTCTGAAAAGCTGGGTAAGCAACGAAGCAGTCAAAGGATAAGATTCCCCTCAATCCCATATTCTAAGAATGAATTGCCCAATATTATCAAATACACGCAGTTTTTTTAATTCGTCTTTTTTATATATCTTAAGGTATTTACTTAAGCTAGCCTAAAATATTAAACAAATGTGATGCAGCCCTTCTGAGATGTCAGAATGCAAGCAGGGAGCCACATATCTGAATACTTATTAACTTCACATTTTTATTATGCCCAGAATGGAGACTTTAGACTGGCGAAATTGACTTTATGGTCCAAATCCTTGGAGTTATTCTGTTTGTAACAACTTTCAGGGTTTTTAGTTTTTCCTTTTTATATTACTGTTTATAAATGTTGAGGCTGGGTTGAACTTTTAATGCTATCGTTTGCATTTGTATTTTTCATTTGTTAATTACTTCAGTACTATAAATTGGAAGACAAAGAAATCTGACTATAGAAAGAAAATGAACATATCACATAGAAGGCAACGCATCCCCTCCTCTCTGTTGTATGCAGCTTTTCATCAGCATGGAGTTTTTAAGGAGGAGGAGCATTCCGTCATGCAATTTCACTCATTCTGAAGAGGTGAACTTGCAGAAGCATATATCTATTTCCCTTCTTCAGAAAGCATAAAGGTTGATCCTCCAGGCTAAACTGAAGATATATTTGCATGATTCTTTTCCCAGCAAAGTATGGGAAACTGGAAACTTGACCAGAAGACCAGTGGCACTGGAAGGGAGAAACAATCTGTCTTCTTAAAATTTCTCCTAATCCCCCCTTCACCCTCCTTTTCCAAGCTGCTGTTCCCTACCTGAGAGGAAAGGGGAATGGTAAATAGTATTGCCCATTTCAGTGAAGAATATGAAGTTATTAATTTACAGAGCAAAGTAATGCATGAGGGAAGGGGTAGCGCCATTACCTCAATGGGACTATCTTGTCTTGATGACTCTGGTCTATAAGCTAGAATAGTAGGTGGACCAACACTGGAAATTGTGTGCAGAGATTCTTGAAACAGTTTTAAGAAGTCTTCTCTAAACTTAAAAAAAGAACAAGAAATAATTTATTGCAAACCTCAAGCCACTTGTCCAGAATATTCCTGCAGCATCATTGTAGAATAAACGTCCTCAGTTTTTATTTAACTGTGTGAGGTGGGGATAGGGATGGAGGTAGGAAGACTAAAATGAGAATAGGTTCCAAAAAAAATGTATAGAGACCACACATGATCAATACCTCTGTGTCGCACAAAATGTCTAAGCAGCTGAGATCTTGGGATATGACTTCATAGATATCTAGACATCAACAATAAGGACTAGTTAGGAAATTGTACATTCTCCTTTTTAGATCTGAATCTTAAAGCAATATATATGAGGCTCTCATTTAACTGTTGAATACTTAAAGGCTGAGCTCACGTAACACATTGTACTAGAGGTAGTCCTCGCTTAATGACCATTTGTTCAGCAACTGTTCAAAATTATGATGGCACTGCAAAAATGGACTTATGACCGGTGTCTGAAGATACGGCTGTTGCAGCGTCCCCATGGTCTCATGATCAAAATTTGGGTGCTTGGCAGCCTGCCCGCACTTACAATTGCAGGGGCATTGCAACTCCTCCCACCTGCCTTCCTCCCTCCCATCCATACTTTCTGGCCCCCTGCCACCCTGCGCTTCACTGCCCCACCTGACCTTGCTGTCTTCTTCCTTCCACTGTTGACAAGGTGTGCCTGTCCTGGCTGCCGGGCCGGGCTGGGATGGCTTCAGCTGTGGAAAAAGAAAAGAAGAACGCTAAAGGCAGCTCCTCAATGGCAGCATGCCAAACAGCCCTTTTGAACATGCTCCTGGGCAGGACTGGGACTGGGCCGGGGTGGCTGCAGCTTCCCGGGGCATGGCAGGCAGCCTCAGAGCTGGGTGGTTCTGGGGCTGCTTGCCTCCCTGCAAGGCAGGGTGCAGGGTGGCTGAAAGGGCAGATATGGGGGGTGAGGAGATAGGCAGGTGGGGGAGTTGGAGGCAGTCCCTTACCTTACTGAGGCTTGGGACTGGGGAGGGAATGGCTTGGATTGGGGTGGATCCTCAGTTAAAGACCAGTAAAATTCACTTAATGATGGTAAGGGGAATTGCTGGGATTGTGGTCACTAAGCAAAGTGGTCACGTGAAGTCTCTCTTAACGACTATGCTTAGAGACCTATATTCCGGTCCCAATTGCGGTCATTAAGCGAGAACTACCTGTATATCCAAATTAACAAAACACCATTCATTGTCCTGTGCCTGACCCATTTTTCTCCCCCGCCCCCGCAGAATGATTGCCTAAACAAGCTATCTCTTCCTGAGCTGCTTTTCTCCAGAGTGCAGTGCAAAAAATGCTAACTGCGAGTTAACAAGCTCATCTTGGTGACCTTAATTAGCTGATTAGAACCTGCTGCCTAACACTGACAGGACCCTTAACAGTTTCACACTTGCTTCCTAAGCGGCTCAAGGCTGCGAGCGCACTAGGCTAACAACTGGCACTGGTGTATTGCTTCATATATATATCCCCCATTGTGTGTCTGCTTATGCTCTTGTAATCCCTTCTTCTCCAATAAATGTAAATGCAAACATTAATTCCATTCTTGCTAATTGTCCCAGCGCTGGGGTGAGCATTCCAAAGGGCAGGGGAGTAGGGAAAAAGGAAAGCTGAAGTCAAATTGTAAGCACAGTCACGGTCATGTGATTTTCACTTAGTGACTGCTTTGCTTAACACCAGAATCCACTGTGGTCACTAAACGAGGACTTCCTGTATAATTCCACAGCAGCTGTGCAACTGTATTCCACAGCTTCAGGTTCAGTCAGAATGACTGCCCTCTCTAAAGGGTGAGTTATATTTTCCACAGGAATACATAATGCAAAAGTGGTATGCTGAAATAGAAGCCAAATCTTAAAGGACAACCATATTGGGACATTACAGGACCAGAACATGGCAGCATAGCCTTTATAGAGTGAAGAGACAGAGGATCTTCCAGCAACCTTCAAAGTCTCTCTGCTGGCAAGTGCCTCCGCTTTCAATAGGAATTAAGACTAAGATCTCTCTAGTAGCCTAGGGGCTGAAAAGTGCTGATACTTCCTAGGTACACACACAGGTTGATAGCTCATGTGATAGGATTCTGTGGATTCAAAGAAGTATAGAAATAAAAATTGATCTCAAAATGAAGAATGGATGTTTTGGGGAGCAACTTACCATTCTCAGGTAGAAGCTCCTTTTGCTTGCCCTTTGGAGCTGAAAAGAAAGGGGGGGAAAGCCAGCCCAATCCTATCAACATTCTTTCTCCTCTTTCTCCCTCCTGAAGACTAGAAATAGGTAGAACAGCAGATGAAAAGAGGCAGCAGCAGGGCAGAAAATAAATGTCCAAACCACACAGGCTAATTGGCTTCCATGCAGGGCTTTTCAAACAGAAAAATTAGAACTGCACCACAATATGAGATTGCAATTTGCAGAGAGAGCATGCACTGCTTACAACAAGGCTTTTGAACTAGAGTCCCCAGGGCTTCCTGCAGCCCCAAAAACTGAGTAATCCCTAAAGCCCCTCCCAAAGTTGCCACTGAGCTGTAAATGTTAACAGATAGCACATATATCATACATGCTTACTCATTTTAATTCTTCATTCAGTAAAATTAAATCACATCCATTTCACGGGATGCCCCGCCTACATTTTTGTCACTACCTTCCCTACTTCATCTTTCAGCCTGATAAGGAGCAGCACGTGCTTGGCTTGCTGTGCATTTCTCTGTAAAAACCTATATAGAGTAGGGAAAAAAAATCCTCAAAACTTAAACCCTAATTTTCCTGATTCAGAAAATACTACTCCAGCTTTCCACAATAGCTGACGAAAAGCTGGCCATCCCTAAACAAGTTTTAGATTTCCTTCAGTAACCTGTTATTGTACCACTTAATGTACAGAAAACATTCTAATAAAATAAAACAGTCACTTTCTTGTTGATTGGAAGATTAGCTGCACAGGGGAAAAACATGGCTATACAGATGTTACCCAAGTAGATCTCCTTGCATCCCTCAGCATTGGGGCTGATGGGGGCTGCCAGAAGTTGCAGTTCAGCCTGTGAGCATTGCATGCTGGGTACCCATGTTATGAAGGAAAGATATGTTCATTATGTACTTTAAGATGATGGGGGGGGGGTGTTTGCCAAGCACATGTATGACTTGCAAAGTAACTGGAGAATTTATTTTCACCCAGATAAAAAGGTGGCCATCTTTTTCAATCCAAATCTTCACTTTGCTTTTCAATGATCTGAGGGATACAGAATTCAAAAAGTAGGTGATGCCAGGAAGAAAACAATTCTTTAAAAAATTTTAAAGGATGGAAGGATAAAGGTATATACTTTAAATCCTCCTTCCAAATGTTGCCATTGTTAGACATGAATGACTTTTGGTAGCAAACTTGTCAGCAAAGTTTGGCATGAAACTGAGGAAGAGGGCTCTAGACCAGTGTTTTTCAAATTTGGCAACCCTAAGTTGTGTGAACTTCAACTCCCATGCTGGCTGGGGAATTCTGGGAGTTGAAGACCACACCCCTTAAAGTTGCCAAGTTTGAAAAACACTGGTCTAGACTATAGTGTATAAAGTGAAAGCAAAATGGTCAAAAGCCTGGACACTTATTTTTAAACCCTGATAAATCCCTGCAAAAGATTTAATAACATTTTGTTTTCCAGAGTTTAACAATTCATATTTAAAACAACAGTATTTTTTTAAATGCAAAAATACAATTAGGATAGCAAAACAATACCAGTGCACACACAAGATTATAATTCATGTTCAGTTTTTGTCTAAGACCAGCAACACACAAGATTCAATGCCAGAAGATCCTCCCAATGAAAAATATTCTACAGGTGGGATGCCACAACTCAGAAGGGTCTTCTATGGTCTTCATTAGCCTGATCTCTAAAAAATGGAATATAAAAGGGCCTTAGCGTTTGGACAGATTCAAGTAGAAGTAGGCAGTCCTTCTGAACTCTAGACACTTTCTAGGAAAAAAATAGCAATCAAGAACCAGAGTGGCAACCAGTGAAGTTGTTTCAGAACTAGCAACATATCTTCCATTCCTTTATGTTTAAATAACAGTCCAGCTCCAAATTTTGGAACAAAAGAAGTTTTCAACAAGTCTTCAATGGTACACCCCCAAGCAACATACCACAGTAGTCTAAAGATATCCAGACAATGAGAAAAAACATTATGATTTCCAACTGTTCTCCTAAATTTAAATATATAGTGTGATGAATTTCAGAATTATAGATTTGTGCTTAACATGAATTTCCTGGGTTCAAATTCATTCCCTGATTAGGGTGAAGAGCTAACTGTACCTTCATGGGGAACCACTGGTGGGTGGTAAAATATGTACTTGCATGCCAAAGGTTCCAGGTTGAAACAGTCTAATCTCTGTATCAAAGCACATCATACTGCAAACACTGTGAAAAAATCTGAGATCCTGAAAGCAACTCCAGTTAGAATAAACAAACAGATGAGCAAGTAGCTGATGTTCAGCAGTTTTTCCTTCTTCAAGGTAATGAAGATGTCTTCAATATACATAATATTTAAGCACCATTACTTACACTTTTTTCTGTAGATGTGATCATAAATCCAGCTTGCATCTGTCTGCATTGAGACAGATATTCCTAAGGGTCTCTGAGGCATATCAGCAGCAATGGTGTCCAATGCCTCCCTTTCAGCAGATACAAGATATCATGTAATCAAATTTAATAATTAGTTATCTCCAAACAAACTCCAAAGTATCATGCCCCAAAATGATCTTTGTTGCCCACTGCTTGTAAGCAACAGAAAAGCAAAATATTGGAAGGAATTTACCAACAGATAAGACAGTATTCTATGCTAAGATCAGTACAATCCTTAATACCGGCTGGGCTAAGATAGAACCTTTCTTATTCTACGAGATTATAATACATTTCTCTGATCACAAATAATACTTATTTGTTATTGCACTCTTCCAAGAAAAGAGCTGATAAACATACAAAGAAACAGTCAAGACAAGAAAGAAAATAAATATATCAATCATGAAAAATTAATTCAGCAGTGAGTACAAAACTGTAGCCATAGCAAAGTTTAAAAGATTAAAAAAAAACCAGATAGATTGTACTTCCCTCAATCTGAAAGCAGTGACACTAACAGTAAACCACAATGATGCCACATGCACAGTCACATCACCAGAGAAATGCCACTATTATCCACTGAGTCCTGAAGTCTGACCCTAGTACATGAGTTTGGCATTTGAGTCATGAGGTCAATTTTGCACTTTACTTCCCTTGTTCCCCAGCAGGTGCCCATGTTTATAAGTCATTAGACATACACAGTGTAGTCCAGCCTTTCACAAACTGCCTGGAGCCCTCCAGATACGTTGGGTTCCTATGAATTCTGGGAATTGTAGGCTAATGCACCTGTTAGGTGCCTGGCTGAGGAAAGACTTCTATAATTACACTCTTTAGTTTAAAGCACAAATTTCAGAAGGAACATAAGTTATTTCTTTCCTTTTCCAACCATCATCTGGAAGAGAGGATCTTACAGGCAGTGACATCACTAAAGTATGGAATATTGTTACTTAACAGCAACATGACATAACTTTCTTTTGGAAAGCTACTCATCTAATATACTCACCTGCTGATTTCACTTTCTCTCCGAACTCCTCCCAATATCTTTGGAAAGCTCTTGGTTCTTCCTGATCACAAAACAAATGGGCCATTCATATGGAAACCAAACTTTTGTTCTGTATTGGTTATGAACAATTTAAATACAAATGTCTCCCTACAGGCCATTTGTCTTGAGACTGTTTTGATGGCCCCCTAGCCCATCTCTATATCTTGAATATCTTCTTGCCACCCAAACCCTCTTGTCTTTGCAGAAAAGTGGACTAAGGGAGGACAGGATAGCACTTTTCAAGTACCTGAAGATGGTCAACAGATGGTCTGCAACTCACACTCCAAACCTTCAGGAGGTCAGCAGACATGGTAATGATCCTGGAAGGGTCATGTCTGAAATTTTCAGACAATGCTTTGGTCTGAGGGGTTCAGCTTGTTTCTGTGGGAGTCAAGAGTAGGAATGGGACAAGAGTTCTCTTGGAGGTAGCTGCTACTATTCCAACCTTAATACCCTCACCTGAAAACAAACAAACATGGCCCAAAAGCACAGAACCAAAGTTTGATCATTTTGCTGCTGAATTTCAGTGGTGCTGAGGGTGGGGTTTGTATACTGACTCCTGAGCTACAGGGAGGAAGGCTCATAGAAAGCACAGTTCAGTAGTGGAACCAATTATTCAGAGAAGCAATAAGGTGTCATTCACTGCATATGTTCAAGTGGACAAGACAACTATCTGTTGGAGATACTTTAACATGGATTCCTGCAGGGATTGGACATAATCACCTAAATCACCCCTTCCAATGCCATGATTCCCTGTGAGGAGGCCGAGACTCAGCAAGGACACAGAACTGACATAATTAAGTACAGCTCCCAAAATACTGCAATTCCATAAACAGGTTAAAACTGCTTTATTTCACAATTTTTTGGTCCCAGGCAACTGACTGTGAGCATCTATACTGGGTTTTATTTCTTTTATTATACCTTTGCTTTTTGTGTTTTATTTTTTGTTTTTGATACTGCTTTTGTTTTTGTTTTTGTTTTTGTTTTGCTTTGTTATGCTGTCCAGTGCCCTTTAGGATTGGGGTGGGGCATATATTCTGTAAAATCAATCAATAATTCAATTAAACTCTGATGTATTTTCATAGTAAACTATGAATCAAGAAATTCATCATTAAAGTCATCCACTATCAGCTCATGAGGCAACTCGTAGCTTCATCTGTGATATGCAGGATAATTTATGTTATAGTTTTGCTGTATTGATTACTATTTATAATGCATGTTAAGTCTTTAAAGCATTACATGTTTATTGTTGTAACTGATTTGGATCAAGACTGTGAAATCAATGGAGATTAAATATGACTAACAAATCCCACTGATTTTGAAAAGAACCTATGCCAAGTATAACAAAATCTAGAACCAATTTTGGTTCCTGTTTGTTTTAATTAAATCCATCCTCCCTCTTTCTTCTCAGATACTTCAGATGGAATCAGATTTGTCTCCACTGTTTATTATGGCTGTCTTCCCCTCCCTCATGCAAGATAAATAGGCTCCTCTGTCAAATATTCCCACAAGCATTATTTTGAATGAAGAACTTGATTGCACATGGATTTTATTCTATAGCTATCTCAATAAGAAATAAAGAAATGCATTCTAACACAACCCTGCTAAACTTGTATTTCAATGCCATCATTTTGGTACTCATTTAGCTAAAAGTTCAGTCCAGTTGTGCTGTTTCTTTGCATACTGCCAGGTAAATCAGTAAGGAAGGTTGCCACACTGTAGTTCTTCCTAAGGTCAACATTAATTCAATTCTCTGATATGAATAAATTTTATTTGGGTGTCTGCCACACTGCCAACTTAACATAATAATGTAGGGCAGATCTATATAAACATTATATCCAGCCAGTATGATGACTACCAAATTTATGGAACTGATAACTGATGATCCTCCTGATGATTCACATGTTTTGGTATTACAGCACTTCGGTGATGCTGGCTGAAAATTCTGGAAACTATAATCTCAAGACATCCAGAGAGAAGATTAGATTGGAGAAGAATGATTCATGCAATTATACTGAAGAAGTTTCTCTATGACCAGTGTGATGGCTTTGAAATTCCTCACTATCTGCCTTCTTAACTTATAGAACTTTTATGAGGAAATTAAGACAGAGTACCTTTGCTTAATATTGAGGTCTCTGTGGTACCTGGGGAGGACAGTCCCATTATTCCCTCTGTAGAAACCATATTTGATGTCATATCTGGAATGCCACTAGTTTCTCCTACTTGGATTTCTTTAGAAGACCTACAAGAAACAGCATGATAATATATTAATTCTTGAAGGCAAAGGTAAGAAACGAATTACTAAAGGAATCCAAGACATTAGGTCAGCAGGTGTGTATTTTCCACCTTACTGACTCCTATGAAATCTATAAACAAGATTGGAAACTTGCTAGCCAGAATGAGGGAGGCTAGTTTAATTGATATTTTTAATTGCTATTTATGAATTGGTGTATCGATGTGGTAGAAGAAGGATGGCTTGCAATGACAGACTGGACTGGATTAGTATAATGAATGGTATTGGGTAAACAGATTTAGCTATATTTCCATTCATTTTTCTTATTTCACGTGTTTAATTTCTTTTGCTTTCTATTTCATACCCTTTTGCTGTACTTTGGTGCTTAACCTGATCGGCAAGTATGTACTGTATGTAGTTCCACAGGAATCCTGATACTGATCTACGGGCTTCAGCAAATTTCATTCCGTCTAATAGCACTAGAGAGAAAGTGAAACCACAGGCAACATAGGTGCCTGTTCCTAACCACAAGGCCAAAATAGCAAAAATTAGTTTCTTAATCTTATTCAGACTAATTTAAAATGTTCCATCTGGCTGGAGATCAAGAGCCACTGTTTGCATGGATAAACAATAAAAACTGGAATATATTACGTAAGAAAAATACTCTGTCTCCTGCGTGTTGATAGATAGACTTCTGAAAGCAGGCCCTCTCATGCACACTTTAGGGTCATATTGCCTAAGCGTTTTCTGTATTCATCCAAGGCTTCTACTTTAACAGCAACAAATAAAATGGAAAATCCCAAAGTGTATTCAGTCACTTGGGACAGGACACTTTTATAGTTCCATTACCCCCACCAGGACTAGTTCAAACCACTGATCTAAATCCAGCCAGAGAGTGATCTGTCTAGGTCATGGTGTCACAAAAGAGTTCCCAATTACTCAGTTCACCAGAAGGGGAAAGGCCAATCTAACAGACTTTCAAATTAGCACTTGCCAACACAGTCAATATATAGTTGAGTGAATTCCATTCATACTCATAGCTGACACAAACAATATTTGTTATTATTACCTAACTGAAGGTATGGGAGTTGCACTTTTAACTCCTCCTGGATGATCTTCAGAACCTGTTCATACAAGCAGGATTATTATAAAGATACTTATACACTTAAGTAAACAAAAACATGTATATTGAAAGAGTTACTTGTAATATAGATACAGTATTCATTATGTGAATTGTACATTAAAATCTCTTCAAAACAACTCACTAGTCTTCTAATACATTTAAAAAAGGGGCGGGGGGAGATATTCCCCTTTCAATAAGTTAACTCAAAAAAAAAAAAAAAACTTCTGAAAAGCTGTTCTCTGTATGTGTCTTCACCAAAAATGTAAATATAAGCTTTTATATAGCCAAACCATTAGTGCAATGTCTATGAGAGATTATACTGGGATACTAGCTGGCGCAAGAAATGCCTTCTTCCAAGCATTTGGCACATATAAGGGATAATACCCACTCCAAGGTTGGACCTGAAACCAGCTTTGACTAATCAGCAAAGACCTTGAGAAATCTCACTTTTAGCAAATGATTCATTCATTCATTCATTCAATTTATATATTAAAAGTTAACTGGAATTTCTAGCTGTTGAATTGGAATCATTCTGGGGCTGCTTCTGCCTGTATGTTTACTTCTACGTTTCTGGCCTACTTATTCAACAAACAGAGCAAATTCAAGAAAACTGTTCCAGAAAGTAAGGAGGAACAAATTATGCCAGGATAAGCAACAACATCAGGAAACCAAGCAAAGGGTAACCAAATTGAGTGCCTATGGGAATACATATGCATCAGCAACTGTACTATAAGTTGAAGGGTATCTAAATATTCCAGCTGAAACTCTTTTTTCTTGCATTTCAAAAATAGTAGTAATACAACACCTGTAGCTACTTGTGACTCTCCTGTGATCTCATTCAGCTCCATCTTTCTACTCCCATGCTCTGGAATTGTCACACTATCTTCCAGTGCACTGTGTTGAGAATAAATTGAATTTAGGTTATAGAGAAAGTATGCTACAATGACAGCACTGAGGATCAATGAGGATAACTTTATTGAGATATTTATCAGCCTTTTCAGGAGGATGGTAATTCAAAAGTGTGGGATTTTATATGAACTCTATTACCAAAGCTGACCACTTCCTATTGAAGTTACAGCAATTATTCTGTCCTGCAAAGACTGAGGATCTATGTGTGACTGGTTGGTTCTAAGGATTAATAAATTATGATTGATTATTGAAAGATCAAGGGAGGTGTCTGAATTTTTCGCCAGATAATCCTGTGGGACAGGCAGTTGGACAATTGTGTTTGTATCTAGCTGGCTACTTGCAGCAGTGAGAGATTTCTACTAGCTTCCATAACACTACCTCATTCATCTTGTTGTTTTAAGTCTTCCAATTGCCACATCTTTGGCAACTAATACCATAACTTAATGGTGTTCTGCACAGGGAAATTACTTCCTTTTACCCTAAATTTATTATCAGTAAATTTTATTGGAGGGCTTTGAGAGGACATTCATTTTCTCATTATGTTTCTCTTTGCAACATTGTGATACACTACAAATAAAATGAAAACAATTTTTGCCATTCACTTACTTATCAGAGTTATCAGCTTCAGGTGATGAATATTCTTTTCCGGTGTCTTTGTTTTCTGGTAATTGCAGACACATGCAGAGGAATGAATCTGCAATATGTTTCTAAACTTTTAAGGAATCTTATTGTAACTGTATGGATGAATTTGCAGGGTTTTGAGTTATAAAGTGGACAGTAATGCTAAACACTGCCCCATTCCAACTAGAGAAAATCCTAAGTAAGTGGGAAGTTAAGAACATTTATTTGATAATCCACCTCTCTTAAAAGGCTAAAATGTCATACATGGTTCTCTCCCCACCCAATGTTTTCATAACCCTGAGAGATAGGTTAGGCTGGAAGATTGACTCACCCAGCAAGTTTCATGGTTCAGGATTTGATTCTGGATGTCCCCAGTCTTAGTTCAACCTCATCTATTTCCAAGGAAATCTCCATGGGATCAGTCACTGCTTTGAATGGGACTTAAAAATCATGACATATCACATGGGTTTGGGCCAAGCCATTTGATTTCAATAGCAATAGAGTTATTAATGGGAACTATGATTTGATAATGTACAAAAGCAGTAATTATACCAGACCTCTAATCTATGCAAGCCTCCCAATGTTGTCATTTAAGAATTTAGGGGGAACTTTCCAAGGATGAAGCATTATCCCTCACTCTACCAATTTTACAATAAAGTTTGGGGTGGGGGTGAGTGGCATATGTACATATGAACTGCTTTTTAAGAAAGTATAGGCATCTGCTCCTTCTCTGTTCCTTCTTTTAAAAAACAGAACTTAGACAACATCAGAATATTTATAAAGAAGGACAGCAGAGGCATTTGTGGTAGGGAAGAGGGGATGGCCCAAATCTGCAAGATGGTGAGGCAGGCCTTGAATTGCAACATTACACCCACCATCTTGAAGATTTTGACACACACATACCCTTCCCTCAACATTGCTGGATGACAGATTATATACTGTCACTTCTTCTTACTCCACACCAGCCACATAGCTGACACACCATGAATAAACTATGCTGGGGAAGAATTCTAAAAAGTTTAGTGATTGTGTTTAACTACAGAAGCTACACTGTACCTCAGAGATCCATTAACCACATTATGTATCTATGGATACTGCATGTTGAACACAAAAATTAGGTTATGAGCCACATACAGTAAGTAAAATTCAACTTGGTTTAAACCCACAGGACTAGACAAATATATTATATAAATACAACAGACGAACTGCATATATGAGGTATATATCTCACTGACAGAAATTATCTCATCTCCCATCCTAATCTCCTTTGAGTCAGATAATGCAAGAATGAAACGTATGAGTGTGTCTATAGTTCTGACAGCAAAAATTGCTCAGCCATTCCCATGATAACACTGTAGGAGAAAAGCCTAATCTTGGAAGTTTGTTTTGGGAGCTGTAAAATGGGAAGGAAATTACAAAATCAATGGTTCCAGGCTTGTACCAGGGAGACATAGGTTCAAGTCTCTGCTCAACCACAGTACTTATTGGACAACTCGATCCTGTCTGCTTGGGTCTTTATCCACTAGTGAGCTGAAGTGCTTTCTGCCCATGTGTCTGCAGAAAACTAAACTATCATGAAATTGACTGACCCCATGGCTGATCCCTATCCTGTCTCTGTTATTTCAGTTTCAGATCAGTGCAATCACCTGACTTCCTTCCTAGGCATGGGGCAAGAAGTCTTAAGATTTTATGCACCTCTAGGCACTGGGTAATGTTGGCCCAAAAGGAGTGAGAGGGAGAGAAACACTTTCAGTGCAGTTAATGATGACTTAAGGTTCTTCCACTCAATGGCTGTGGACAGGATGAAGGACATGACCAACAAAAAAATATTCCTATGGTATTTATAATGTTTTAGGTCTAAATGGGGACACGCTTTATACTGGAGAACATCTTCATGCTGCTCTGTCCAGCTCTTTCCCAACCTCCTTGATAGATGATACCAATCACACAATTGCTGTTCCACATGTAGTGACCCCTCCAATTCTCAAGGCTCTGAAGTTCTTACCCTCCAGAGTTGTTGCTGTGAGGCTAAATTAGGAGAAGGCCCCCACCGCTTTCAGTTCCCAGAAAAAAGCAGGAATATGGGTGTAACATATAAATGAGTAACTCCCACTCATCACTTAGAGATGATTCGCAAAGCTCGACCTAAACTTGGCTTTGAGAAACGTTCAGATTAAAAACGGCTATTCCGTGTGCGCTACATCCCGTTAAGAAAACCTTCATCTGCTGTGTTCGCCGTATTCATCGCTTCTTGCGGTCTGCGCCCAAGTCCCTGAGGGGCGGCAAACTCAAAACGCTTTTTTCCTACCCTACCACACTCTTTCCAGTGACTTCCCCGCGTGTTTCTCTAGGACACCGACTGTACAGAGCACAGAGGTTCGACCAGCACCTGGATCATTGCCTCCATCACAATTTTTCTCCGAGGTCCGAGAAGTTCCTTCCATAACCCGGGCACCAACTCTCTTATTGCATTGCAGACGGCCCCTTTAAAATGCCTGGGACTGCTTGGAGAACCAATGTTCTATGGGCATTGTGACGTGAAATGTTTTGCATTCTAGTCTCTCGGGAGACGGCGCAGCAGAACTAGACTTCCTGGGACTTCAAGGGAAGAAGCGCAGGCGCTCCTTTTCACGTCTTTGCAGGAACTCCACCCCTTGCTAGTGAGCCGGGAAGATGTTCATTCCGGGTGGCTTATTCTGATGCTTGGCATTTAGGTGTATTTCGTCCTGACCTCTCATTGAGGTCAGACTCTTCACCCCGGGTGCTTATTCATTGATAAGAAACTTTTCAGGCTGATTCTTCTCTGCGTGTGGCGTGTTAGATCACGCACACTTGGGAGCAACGCTAGTAGACTGTGACGCGTCATGCATGCAGGAAGCGATACACGTTTGACTTCTGCGTGTTCAGCCCTGTTGCCTCTTTTTTAATATGTAGGGACGTAATGTTTGCAGCAGGGGGCAGCACGGAGCCGACTTTAAGGCATCTCGAAAGAGAGCTAAACAGGTCGGACGTGATTAGTAATTAGAGGCTAGGGCTGTAGAATAGGTTGGGAAGCGAAACAAACACATCCTGGAAGGTGGCACTAGCAAGCTATTTCTGTGTTGCCAGGAAAGCTGCATGGACTTGTCCATGTAGTCACCAGAAGCTGAGCTTGAATAATTATTTTACCTTTAAGAACTTGAGTAGTAAGTGCTTTAAATGGTGAACGTTACTTTCTTGATTGCATCATTGCAGCCTCAAGGGACACATGGACAGTGATCTCTGATTTCTTGGCTGATCAGCCTGTTTCCCTGGCATTAGCAGAGTGAGAAAACTGAGTGCTGAGGGGCATACACCTTTCCTTTCCCACACACCTCTTTCCTTGTGATGAGGAAAGCTGTGTGTGCCACATGGGCTGCCTTGAACTCTCTAAAACCCATCTTTTCTACCCTACTTTTCTCTAGATTCTTTGGTGCTCCCAACTGTCAGATTTCTTCTTTGGCCTTCACAGTATCTTGGGCCTACAACCCCCAGAATTTCCAGCCAGCCAGGACTGTCAAGGGTGCTGAAGACACTCCACCATGATCAGCATTGAAGCAAAATTAATTCACTGACCAGCTGAGCTTGTTTCTGTAGTGCAGTGTTTCTCAACCTTGGCCACCTGAAGATGTGTGGACTTCAACTCCCAGAATTCCCCAGCTAGCATTTGAAGTTCAAGTCCACACATCTTCAAGTGGTCAAGGTTGAGAAACACTGCTGTAGTGTTTCAGGGAATGGGAGAATAGATATCTTCCTCTTTGCCTCAGTTGGCAAAATTGCTCAAAATGGGCCTGAGCAGAGATAATACTGTGCATGTTGCTTAGTAGAAATAAGTATATTCACACCAAATGCTAGTGTGTTATTTTTTTGCAAAAATGGACTAGCACTAGTAAGCTTTTAATCCTGCAGTTTAGAATAAAAGGAAATGTAAGAAAACAAGTGGATTTGTGAGGGGAAAAAAAGAAAAACCATAGCTGGGCAATAATTTGGTAAGTATAATCCAAAATGCAACAAAAGTGTGCAAGCCTTTGAATACTTTTTGTTTGGGGTTGGAATAAACAAAGCCTAAAACAGATGGTGATGGTGTTCAGCCCTGCATTTTGGAGCCAAGCTCAAGATTTCAATGAATTAGTGCCAGGTGATATGGGGATCCAGTTACCTGCAGTTAAAGGAGGAATGGCTGATCTCTATTTAGGGCTGAAGATGTAAAGTGCAGCTGTGATTCAAAGCTGTCTCTTCCCTTTGATGAAATATATACAGTGAAGGGATGATCTGACACAGGGGTCTCCATATTGTGTTTTTTGGGCCACATGTGCCCTCCAAGGTACTTTCTACAATGCTCAGCAAGGCCAGGGTGCTGAGCAATCACATAAGCATGCCTGGTAGGCCATGGGAAGCACTGGAGAAAGAGGAGTAGCTTCACAACTTAACCCAACCCAACCAGGTCCCAGCCACAGTGCCACTCTCTGGGAGTTCTTGCTCAGGCTACAAATTAGCCTCCTCAGACTTCCATGCTACTCCCCCATCATTCCGTTTGGAGCAACCCCCTTCATCCTCATGAAGCAGGAGTCTGATAGCTCATTTCTCCTTTGTCCACTCATATAACCATCCTATCATGCTCCCATCAGATGACTCAACCTAATCTTTCCCAACTCAGTCAGGTGAGATCTGCCCCAAATCCTTCTCCCTCAAGGTCCTAGAGTGCAAGAGTGGATGCCCTCTTTACTCTTGCTTGGGAGAGACCACCCCACCTCATGTTTCAGCTGTTGGGGGGAAGATACCTGTCCCAACCATTTTTCCCTCAGCACAACTCAGTCAATATACTTTCCCTGTCAGGAAGTGTGTTCTTACTAATCCACCAGACAGCAGGAACAATGGCTTCATCCCTAGGCTGTAACATTCAGCTAGTGGCCTCCCAGGTGCTTCTCCAATTTCTGGCCCCACCAACTCAGAGTCCTTTGCCACTGCCCCATTCTCTCCTCCGGTCCTGGGGAGAGGGCTTTCTCCTGCAATGCTCCCTAGTTACAGAGGGTACTGGTTTGTAAGTAGTGTTTGGACCCTCCTCTCTCAGCATTTAGACAATCTGGAAAGATAATCTCCTTCACTAGGCTTCTTTCAACTATTATATGATTTTAGAATTTATTTTACTGTTACAGCTTTAATCTGTATTTTTAACTTTTTATATACTTAAAAAAATTGTACTTAAAAAACTCTTCAGCAAAGGATCGTTACCTTGTCGTGGTGCTGGAGCTTGAGCACCTCAATGATGCCATGAGCTAAACCGTGAAGGGCCACCCAAGACGGGAAGGTCATGACAGAGAGGTCAGACTAAATGCGATCCCTGGGGAAGGTAATGGCAACCCACCCCAGTATTCTTGCCGTGAAAACTAAATGGATCAGTACAACCAGAGATATGTCGGTATACCATCGGAAGATGAGACCCCCAGGTCGGAAGATGGTCAAAATGCTACTGGGGAGGAACAGAGGATGAGCTCAACTAGCCTCAGACGTGATGACGCAGCTAGCTCAAAGCCGAAAGGACGGCTAGCGGCCGACGGTGCTGGTGGTGAACGGCGAATCCGATGTTCTAAGGATCAACACACCATTGGAACATGGAATGTAAGATCTATGAGCCAGGGCAAATTGGATGTGGTTATTGGTGAGATGTCAAGATTAAAGATAGACATTTTGGGCGTCAGTGAACTGAAATGGACTGGAATGGGCCACTTCACATCAAATGACCACCAGATCTACTACTGTGGACAAGAGGACCACAGAAGAAATGGAGTAGCCTTCATAATTAATAGTCAAGTGGCTAAAGCAGTGCTTGGATACAATCCAAAAAACGACAGAATGATCTCAATTCGAATTCAGGGCAAGCCATCTAACATCACAGTGATCCAAATATACGCCCCAACCACAAATGCTGAAGAAGCTGAAGTAGAGCAGTTCTATGAGGATCTGCAGCACCTACTGGACAACACACCTAAAAGAGATGTTATTTTCATCACGGGAGACTGGAATGCTAAGGTGGGCAGTCAAATGACACCTCGAATTACAGGTAAGTATGGCCTGGGAGAACAAAATGAAGCAGGACATAGGCTGATAGAATTTTGCCAAGACAATTCACTCTGCATAACAAACACTCTCTTCCAACAACCTAAGAGACGGCTTTATACATGGACTTCACCAGATGGACAACACCGAAATCAGATTGACTACATCCTTTGCAGCCAAAGGTGGCGGACATCTATACAGTCGGTAAAAACAAGACCTGGAGCTGACTGTAGTTCAGATCATGAACTACTTCTTGCACAATTTAGGATCAGACTAAAGAGATTAGGGAAGACCCACAGATCAGCTAGATATGAGCTCACTAATATTCCTAAGGAATATGCAGTGGAGGTGAAGAATAGATTTAAGGGACTGGACTTAGTAGATAGGGTCCCGGAAGAACTCTGGACAGAAGTTGGCAGCATTGTTCAGGAGGCGGCAACATAATACATCCCAAAGAAAGAGAAAACCAAGAAGGCAAAATGGCTGTCTGCTGAGACACTAGAAGTAGCCCAAGAAAGAAGGAAAGAAAAGGCAACAGTGATAAGGGGAGATATGCCCAATTAAATGCAAAATTCCAGAGGTTAGACAGAAGAGATAAGGAATTATTTTTAAACAAGCAATGCGCGGAAGTGGAAGAAGACAATAGAATAGGAAGGACAAGAGACCTCTTCCAGAAAATTAGAAACATTGGAGGTAAATTCCAGGCAAAATGGGTATGATCAAAAACAATGATGGCAAGGACCTAACAGAAGAAGAAGAGATCAAGAAAAGGTGGCAAGAATATACAATATCGGGGATAGCTTTGACGGTGTGGTCAGTGAGCTAGAGCCAGACATCCTGAAGAGTGAGGTTGAGTGGGCCTTAAGAAGCATTGCTAATAACAAGGCAGCAGGAGACGATGGCATCCCAGCTGAACTGTTCAAAATCTTGCGAGATGATGCGGTCAAGGTAATGCATGCTATATGCCAGGAAATTTGGAAAACACAAGAATGGCCATCATATTGGAAAAAATCAACTTATATCCCCATACCAAAAAAGGGAAACACTAAAGACTGTTCAAACTATCGAACAGTGGCACTCATTTCACATGCCAGTAAGGTAATGCTCAAGATCCTGCAAGGTAGATTTCAGCAATTCATGGAGCGAGAATTGCCAGATGTACAAGCTGGGTTTAGAAAAGGCAGAGGAACTAGGGACCAAATTGCCAATATCCGTTGGATAATGGAAAAAGCCAGGGAGTTTCAGAAAAACATCTATTTCTGTTTTATTGACTATTCTAAAGCCTTTGACTGTGTGGACCATAACAAATTGTGGCAAGTTCTTAGTGGTATGGGGATACCAAGTCATCTTGTATGCCTCCTGAAGAATCTGTATAACGACCAAGTAGCAACAGTAAGAACAGACCACGGAACAACGGACTGGTTTAAGATTGGGAAAGGAGTACGGCAGGGCTGTATACTCTCACCCTACCTATTCAACTTGTACGCAGAACACATCATGCGATGTGCTGGGCTTGAGGAATCCAAGGCTGGAGTTAAAATCGCTGGAAGAAACATTAACAATCTCAGATATGCAGATGATACCACTTTGATGGCTGAAAGCGAAGAGGAACTGAGGAGCCTTCTGATGAAGGTGAAAGAAGAAAGTGCAAAAGCTGGCTTGCAGCTAAACCTCAAAAAAAACAAGATTATGGCAACCGGCTTGATTGATAACTGGCAAATAGGGGGAGAAAATGTAGAAGCAGTGAAAGACTTTGTATTTCTAGGTGCAAAGATTACTGCAGATGCTGACTGCAGTCAGGAAATCAGAAGACGCTTAATCCTTGGGAGAAGAGCAATGACAAATCTCAATAAAATAGTTAAGAGCAGAGACATCACACTGACAACAAAGGTCTGCATAGTTAAAGCAATGGTGTTCCCCATAGTAACATATGGCTGCGAGAGCTGGACCATAAGGAAGGCTGAGAGAAGGAAGATCGATGCTTTTGAACTGTGGTGTTGGAGGAAAATTCTGAGAGTGCCTTGGACTGCAAGAAGATCAAACCAGTCCATCCTCCAGGAAATAAAGCCAGACTGCTCACTTGAGGGAATGGTATTAAAGGCAAAACTAAAATACTTTGGCCACATAATGAGAAGACAGGACACCTTGGAGAAGATGCTGATGCTAGGGAGAGTGGAAGGCAAAAGGAAGAGGGGCCGACCAAGGGCAAGGTGGATGGATGATATTCTAGAGGTGACGGACTCGTCCCTGGGGGAGCTGGGGATGTTGACGACCGACAGGAAGCTCTGGCGTGGGCTGGTCCATGAAGTCATGAAGAGTCGGAAGCGACTAAATGAATAAACAACAAAAACTTAAAAAACTAGATTCCTTGAGTGCTTACTAGACTAGAATGGCAGGGCATAAAGCCAATGAATGAATGAATGAATGAATGAATGGTTTAATTTTTTTTGCCTTATGACTGAATACACACATCATGTTAAGCTGTAATTTGTAAGTCATGTTAAGGCATAATTTGGTTGGCTTTGGCTTAAATATTTTGGCTTACTGTATTTTATCAGCTTAGCTATTGTGGTTTATTTAATAAACACATGGTTAAACGAAGCATTTCAGTACTGTATTGAAATAACTACTGTAGCGTAATATGATTTACAACATCTGGCTTAACCCAACATGGAAGCCAAAACCATGTGAACCACATTATAGATTAGTGTGTGTTCTGAATCATGCCTGCCTCTTTATATTGCTGGGGTGTCAAAAGCAAGTTGAATTCATTATTTTTCTCACATCCTTGATCATAAGCATAAATGTTATTGACAAAAGATGGCAACTCTTATACCAGGGTGGAACTGGTGGAGCTATGTTGACAGAATCTCGTTCAAACTATTTATTTGTGAATGGTGCCTGAGGTGCATACGATCCTTATGCAATATTTGGCATGGGGTGTTGCAAAGTTGGAAAAAGGGAGATAACAGACTGATTATTTGAGTGGGATTGTGTGCTATGAGAATGTTCATTTCTATGAGCAAAAGCAGTATTCTACATGGACAACATATGAATGAATAACATTGTATTGCTTAGTGAGCCATTACGTGAGGATAGTAAACAAAGCACTGTATAGAAAAGTACAAATAATATTAATTGCAAGAGTTAAAATATAATATAGATAAGACCAAATTATATCGACATTAACTAGATTAGAGCCTTGTGTGGTGCAGAGTAGTAGGCGGCAGTATTGCACCCGAAATTCTCCTCACAACTGGAGTTCAATCCCAGTGGAAGCTGGATTCTCGGGTAGCTGACTCAGGTCGACTCAGCCTTCCATCCTTCCGAGGTCGGTAAATTGAGCACCCAGCTTGCTGGGGAAGGTGATGACTGGGGAAGGCAATGGCAAACCACCCCACTCTATAGTCTGCCAAGAAAACATCGCGAAAGCGGCGTCCCCCCAGACGTGACTCAATGCTTGCACAGGGGACCTTTCACCTTTCAACTAGATTAAGGATGCTTCAGTCACTGCCTTTCTTCACAGAATTTCCAAAAAAAAAATCCCTCCATTTGTAACCTTTCTATAAATTCCTACTAGTTTAATTTTTTTAAATCACAATTATTCATTATGGAAGCACCATTTTTATGTGAAATTAGTTTAATTAGTTACTTAAATTAAGTAGATATGAGAAAAGCACATGTGCCTATTTTTGTTTATTTCTTGCACTATGCAGTTCCACTGGGTATTATGGGATAAAATGGGATGGAACAGATTGGGGCTTTAAGGGAGAAGAGGACACTTTTTTTTTTTACTTTCTACAACCAGAGTTTCCCTTTTTGACATCCTCTTCTCTCTCCCCATTGTTATGTCCTGTGGTAGTTTTTCCTGAAGCAGATGCTTTGTGTTCCACTACGTCCTAAAATGTATTTATTATAGAACTCCTAAAATTTATTTATTATAGAATGATTACAAAATAATTTGCCACCAAGGTGATTGGCCAACAAACCAGCTACCTGCCCTGGGTTGATAGACCATAAAGTTTGGATGGTCAAACCAACATAGACATCTCCTCTTTTCCCAAGACTTTAAGTCTGATAAAGTCCAGTCTATCAGAGCTTATTTTGCCCAATTACTCAGTTTATGTTTTTGCTAGAGAACAATAACTTTCCTGACTGTATTTAATTCAGCATCTGCAGAAAACTCCCCATGGCTCACTTCTCCTTTATGGTTAAATGGTGAATGAAGATAAGAAAACCAAATGGAATTTAGTCTGCTTTACTAGATAGCAAGCAGGCAACTCAACATAGATACAGTATAATCACCTAAGTTTAATTAGCAAAATAAAGAGGAATAAATAGAAAGCAAATATTTCACTATCCAATTATATGCAAACTAAGATGCAGGCTCAAACAGTTTATGAGGTAGATTGTAATGGCAGGAAGCAAAAAACTGAGGTGTGTAGACAGAGTGGGCATGTGCTTTGAGCCCAGCCATGGTGGAAATTTCCTCTTTCACCCAGAAAAGAAATGTAGTTCTTTTATCCTCTTTGGATTGAGGTTGTGAGTTTCACATACTATTCGGACCCCCCAGTTTTTTCTCAGAATCTCTCACCTTGGCCTTTTTCCACTCTGGATTGTTCCTTTTCAAGCCAGATGACTCCTTCATCTCAGAACTGGTTCAAATGGTTTATGTAACATTTATGTAACTAGTCCATCTCCTAACTTGTCATACTGACTTGGTTGTCCCCAGATCACTATATACCTCCACCCCTCCAGATGCTGCTTCTTTTATAGCTCCTGAGCAGTTTATCTGTGTTAACAGATGCATTGACTGACTCTATTCTCTTAATTTGTCATTGGTGAAACATAACACATACTGTATTATAAATGCACATTTTCACTTGATTTATAAAACAATACAATATAAGGAAAACTTTTGCTAAATACTTGTATATGAGCAAACACAATGTAAAAATTAACTGTTTTATAGTTTTATTGTTGTAAGCTGCCCAGAGTCACTTGCTGAGATGGGCAGCTATAGAAATCAATCAATCAAATAAATAAATAAAATCCAAAAGCAGTATAACAATTTCCCCAAATTCCCACCACCATACTATTGTATGTTCACTGAAGGGTCCAACAATGGGGAACTTGTAGTTGCTTCTTTCTTTTTTCCAGAGATTTTTGGAACAATTTTCCTCACAACCTAACACTGTGTAGAGGTACCCAGAGCTCTTGGCTGGTATAATACCAGAGCTATCTTTTTTGTTTTTGTTTTTGTTTTTTGTTTCAAAATAAGCGATAACTCATAGTTTATCTGGAAAGCAGGAACAATAAGGAACAAAGGAAATTCCATAATTACAAAGCTTATAGTTTCTGTTGGGGAAAATCCATTTCATGCTTTGAGTAGGACCAGGAAAAATCTCTACTTGCTCAGATGGTTTACGTTCTGGTTGGAAACTTTGCTGAGGAACTTGGGGCATTCTTTTCCTCATGCCATAGGCTTTGCTCATCATGGTGGAATTCTATATGGATATGGTCAAAAGATTATGTTTGCCCCATTTGGCTTGCCAGCAGAGGAATGCAAACATCCCGGGAAGTGACAAGGAGGAGCAGCTGTAGGCATTGCTGTGCTAACATACTCGCTTTAATAGCCAAATGAGGTCACTTTTAGAATGCATAGTAGCTATTCTAGGCACTCAGTGCCACAATTTAAAGACCTTAAGCCATCTCTAGAGTTCTTAGTGTTAGTTTTTTCAGCACTCATGACCAATAAACCTATCCCACACAGGAAAATTAAAATCTATGCCCCAAAAAGGCTTTTTCCCCTTCTGTAGGTATCAAGCCATTTAATCTGTGCTAAATGAATAGTGTGAACAATTTGAAATAGTTCTTAACTGGGAACTGGCCCATCTGCCTACATGAATAGGCATTTTGCTGTCCACCACAACAGATACTTTACCAAGAGACTTATCAAATTCTTTAAAGATCAGACTTACATTTTAGTATAGGATATGGTTCAGATGAGATAAATAACATATGCAGTCATGAATGTGGTCCTTAGTTAAAAAATGCAAAGGTTCAATTGCAAAGAAAACCTTTGGAGCAGATGTGTTGAAATGGAAGACATCACACTCCCAAGAAGCTCAAAAAGACTTGAACCAGGACTTCCTTAAGCCATATCCTAAATTTATTCCTAACTGCTTATATCCAGATAAGTTATCCCAGACTTTCTACTCAACTAATATTGTGTTATAAAGCCCTGTGTTGCAAAGCACATCTAGGCTTTCTGGGCCAGATTTACAATCATCTTCTTGCCTGTCATGGAAGCAGTATACTGTTGCATCATTCAACAACTTATCTTATGCTCAAGTCAACGTTTTTCAACATCCTTGTTCTCTACCTTTCAGGCAGTAATGCTTTCAGCTACTATTTACAAGCATTGCTTCATAAAAGGAGATAATTGTTGAATTGTTCACTAAAACACACAAGAATTGGATTAAACATAGTCAAAAGTACATGACTTATTGCAATTGATTTGAAACTGTTTTGTCTTTGAGCAGTGTCTTCTACACTATAGAAAGTGAGTGTGGTCAGGACAAAGAATTGGGTGGGGTCAGATCAAAACCCAAGCTTGATTTACATTAAATACTGTTAAAGTGATAACTTCCCATGTGTTGGAGGAGTTTGGAGTTGTGAGGCGAGAAACAGGTTGTGTGCCTTTGTGAATGAGCCTTAGTTAACTTGGGTTATGTTTTTATGCAAACACATATGCCTCTATACGGGCATTTTAAAATTTTGGTGACTTTCTACTGATATACATGTGTGTGTAGAAAGTGTACACATTTGATCCCTACAAAATATTACAAAAAGTGTGTATTGTTATTATACAAATGAAAAAGGATATTTTAGGTACCATCTCAAGATAATTTCTTCCTTTAGTCTAAATCTTTTATCCGGTATCAGTAGCTGATTCTGTTTTCTTAATGGGTTATTGATGTTTGGAATTCTTTGGGGTATGTTTCTCTGAAGCAGGAATAGAGACAGCAAATAGTACAAATAGGCCAAATCTATTATTATTTGGCAACTCATAGCAAGGAGACGTATTGAAGGTGATTTATTGGTTGGTCCAGATTTATTGGTTGGTCCAGTACAGCACAGAACTGTTTTGATGAAGCAGTAGCAAAGTTGAATAGGTTATACATTGGATCTGTAACCTGGATGGGATATTAGGTAACCCTTGTAATAGCAGCATATACATTCAGTAAGACGATTTTTTTAAAAAAATGAGTAAGGGATAATTAAGTTGTTGAATCTATTTTAACAATAAGGACAAAATGGATTATTGGGCTTCAGCAGAAGCTGTTGGAATAAAGACATTTCAGAAGAAAGCTGTTGGCTTTGACTCTGAGTCTTATAATAGGTAGGTGCTGGTGAGAATCTGCCAAGGAGTAAAACTATGGAATAGTCAGTCAGGCATAGCCAAGTGCAAAGATGAAAGGAAAAGCAGGCCACTGGAGAACCATTGGAAATAAGTTAATGACAATAGGAAGATGCTTTTAAACATTCACTTTCTTTGATGGCAAGGTTGTAAGCAAAAGTCTTGGAAAAGGATTTTTTAAACATATTAGAAATGGATAAGATATGGCAGTGTAAAAAAAAACAAACCCTATTCAGAACTTTTAATTAGTGAGCTTCAGCAATATTTAGGCCGAAGAGATTTTTCTGCATAGTAGCAGTAAAAAAACAATGCACATCTACTGTATATGTAGTCAATAGTAATCAAAATTAACCACCGAGTCCCCTTTTTGGGAGAGATGGGCAGTGATAGAAATTTGAAAAATAAATAAATCAATCAAAATATATTTACAGCCATTTTTCACTTGATCTTCAACAGGCCAAGAAAGAGTTACTTCAATTCAAAGTAAGGTCTTTCTCTGTACCAAAAGGATGTATAAGGAAAAACAAAAAGAAAACAAATAGAACGCCAAATAATTATTTTGCATAATTTTGGCTAGCTATAAATGGTTACCAAATGCAGAAAAAGTTCATAGCATTGACAAAAATTAAACCAGATCCTTTCATGTTTTGTAACACTCAATTTTCTTAGCTACTCTATTTTTGCATTCTGTTATGAATATTTGATAACTCAGTGTATGTTGCTAGAGGGAAAAGCCAAGTGTATGTTTGAAATGAAAACAATTATGCTATCTTTGGCTTCCTGTATCCTAAGAGTTAGCTTCAGCCTTCCCCAATCTGTTGTCCTAGTATGTTGGATTATGATTACCCATATTCTCAGCCAGAAAGCTAGATGGGAAGCATGGGGGTCTGTGGTGATAGTAGTAGTGATAGAGAATGACTTCATATATGTCATGACGTCACCACACAAATGACATACTTTGCTTACTAATGTCATGACACATGTGACATCATGGGAATACGATTCTACTAGAATATACTCCACTTCTGTTCACTGATCTTCACTGTGTTAGGAGAACCTTACTAGACTAGTGCAAAAGATGTGCTCTCCCAGTGAACTATATTTGTCTGTGGCAGCTAGGGTATGAATGCAGAGTGATGCTCAGGTGTTCTTTTTCTAGTCAGTAAAAGAGCCCACACAAGCTTTTTTTTTTTTGCAAAATATTTATTTAGAAAACTAGAGTAAATACGGCTACGCCAACAGAAAAATTTTAAATAGCAGAAAACAAGACAACCCTCGTATCGCTTTTCCTATGTTTTTCTAGGTCAGTTTTTAGAATGTTAGTCATGTATGTGAAGTATGCCATGTGTAAACATACATACATAGATATATGGATGTTTTGCAACCCCTTAACTAAGCAATTCTGACAAAGAGTCTCTTCAACTCTTGTAGGAATAGAAGGATGAGTGGATGAAGTGGGCCTATTTTGCAGATATCCCAAAGTTTTCATTCCTAATAGAAAACATTTATCTTTTTTAAAATAAAAACTCAACCAATTCACCAGCCAGAAAAAAGCAAGGAAACTCAGTTGACAAAGTAGCTTCTTCTCCTGTATGCATTACTGTGTAAAATGTGAAATCTACAAAGTTCTGTGTGTTAAAGCTAAAAAAAAAGCAATTCCAACACAGTCACATTCTCTTTATTTTCTTTCTTTTTAATATTTTGTTACAAAGATGGTCAAGAGCCTTCTCAGTTGCTTAAAGCAGTGTGTGCTGCCCCTTCCTACAGATGAGGTGCAAGGAACCAGCAAAGTTCTGAGGTATAAAAATGGACTTCATGTTGTGGGTAAAAGATCACATTTTCAAAAATTCCCTCTTGGTAAAAAAAAATCCCTTAAGTAGCAGTCTTATAGCAGGGAAGTTGTAATTTAGTGAATTATTTCAGCTGTGCCATGTTTCTCTTCTGTGGAATTGTTTAAATATGGTGTTCCCTGCATGTAACCAGAATAGTATAGTCTATTTAAGCACCTCATTTTTCCACACACGTTGATGGGCTCTTTAGGCATAGGAGATCCACCTCTGATGGATGCCCCACCTCTTTTCTCCCCTATGTTTAAAAAAAGCTTTGTTTTTCAAGACGATGAAATTGTTTCTTCCTCTAAAAAACTCCAATGAAACTCTTAAAAATATATCTCTTCCCTTTTGGATTAAAAGGACAGATTGATTTTGCTTTAGTAACTATCCTGATAACTGTGATTTTAAAACTCCCAATGAATGTAGTCTATAAAATGCCAGGGTGAGTAAGAATTGTATTACATATGAAGACATACTCCCTATGTGGGTATACTTCCACTCAGTGATTAACAGTTGTGCAGGATTTCATACAATGGAGGGAGTGTACATATATAGATTACACTACAGATACATCACTCCAAAGTGGATGGCAGGTTTGTGATGGCACTGGTGGCAAAATCCTGCTCTTCCTCATGTGCTTGTTAACTGCATGAGAAGGAAAAGACAGGGCAACAGTTGAATACGATTTTTAAAAAAATAACTCAGCAAAACATGAAAGCACTATGCCCAGAGAAACCACATGGTTTAACTAATTAAACAAAAATATCACGGACAACATGTAGAAATAGTCACATTGATTCCAAGGTTCCCGTTATCTGCAAATAGATGTGCTATGGCAGTGTCAAACACAAGGCAGTCACTGTTCATGATAGCTGCTGCCACGCCATCATGGATGGAGCGTGGTGTTGCTTCCCATGTCAGCCTCCGTCTGTTGCCATTCAGTTCGAGCCTGTATGCAAAGTTCTCTGCTTGTTTGCGAGTGCCAATGAGCAAGACTATGGCAAAGAACTGTTGATGACCCTCATACTTCTCTTGTTTCTCCAGAACCAGCATGAAGTGATGGCCGAAGCACGACTGCATCATCACCCAATCAACGGCTCCCGGCAAGTTAATGTCTGTGGCGAGGAAGACAATGTCTTCTCCTTGAAGGGTTGTGATACTCTTGTGGGCATGCATTAGATGAGACATAACAGCTTCCAAGGAGCCTTGCCATTTGCATGATGCCCCTGGACATGGACAAGAGTAAGGACGATATTCACAAATGTCTTCATGATCTGGCTTTTCTGTATGATGGAGTGTCAGGGAACAGCCTGTGGTAGCATACTGAAAAGACAAAAGGAAAGATCCTAAAATACAGCTGTCTGTTTGCTACTTGATTAAACCCCCACCTGTTCTGCAAAATTATACCACTTCTTTCTACTGTACAGCCTAGCATGATCTAACTTATTAGTAAGAGCTCTCCAGAGCCATAGACCAAGATCTTTCTCATCATTTGGTGCCTAAATGTTTAACCAAAGACTGAAACAAGACTTTCTTCATGCAAAACCTATGCCCTCTGATATATAACAATGACCTGTGTCTTAATTCTGGTGGACACTGGATAAAGGAAATAAATTATCTTGATTAGAAACATTGAAACTAACATTATAGCAGGACATACCATTGGTTCCTCTAGGATTTTGGAAAGCAGATTTTCCCAACCCTATATCATGAAATGGTAGGGATAGAACCTGGGACGTTCTACATGGAAAGGACACTGTTTAATTGCATCTCTAAGATGCCACATAGGTACATCTAGAACACTCTGTAGTTAAGAGTTTTGTCTCAGAGGGGTTATTAATCCTCTCCAGAAAAAAAATTCAAGACGATCTTGGTTTTTGAAAGCTGCATTGTAAGGCCCATTGTGAAGCCCCATATATTACTATATCTCTGAGTATTCATGGGAAAGTCAATTACGTGAGTCTTACCATGGCTTTATTATCTGAGACAGGGTTCAACAGCTGCATGGCAAGCACCCTTCATGTTTAAACACCATTCCACAGAAATGTAGTTCCTGCTCTGCCAATATTGGTTACATATAGTCTCTTGGATGCAACTCCTACATTTTACAACCTGATTTTTTACAAGCGTGCTTTATTTTTTATTTGAAAAAAATGCTTAATCTATTTTTGTCCCCCACCTTCACCCCATTAAGCAAAATAAGTCATCCCAGAGTCAAAATAGGCATAATATAAATTTGCTATGGCTGTTCAGATTTCAACAAGAGGTCTCATTTTCATCCCACTCCATTCTGTCCAAAAGGATTTACCTAAAACATGATGTCACAACATTCCACTTCTCCCTTTCTTTCTCCTTTTTTCTGCCTATCTATATTTCATTTCCAAAGCACTCAGTTCTTGACAGAGGACCCTTTACTGAGAATTGCAGATATATTTATGCTGCAGGAACTCTGGGTAAATGCTGATGATTGCAGCAAAGAACTAAATTTTTGCAGTCAGAATAAAACTCAGAAAACAAAGCATACAAATGCCTTGATTTTTGTTATTCAGTCCAATCCAATCCCTGTTTCCCCACCTTTTAGAGCATACTGATTATGCATAAAAGCCTTTTTATTAACCAGAGAAACGGAGATGAGCACTGCCCCCTAGAGTCAGACACAACTGGACTTAATGTCAAGGGAAACCTTTACCTTTACCTTAAGGACATAAAACAGTGAGAGTGGAACACATGGGATGGCTGAACAGCATGGCATAAAGAAGCGTAAGAATCTGCTTTTTACCAGATCAGATCATGGGTTCATTTAGGCCAGTAAGGCCTACTTTGCGCATGGAGATGAGAAAAGCAATGCAAGTTATGTTGCTTTGGACATTCTTTCATATGCTTGACATGCATCCAGTCTAACTTCAGAATGCAGTTCTCAGAAAGCCTCTATTAATAAAAACAGAGGCCATGTGGTGACGGTAGATCTGTGAAAAGCCGGGTTCAGCTTTACTCTCAGAGATTTTGGGACATTTGCTGATTTTCAGCCCAACCTCCTTCAAGCACAGTTGTTATGCAGGGAAAGACTGGAGAAGGGAGGCTATTTATACTTCTTGAGCTCCCTGAGGAAAGGGAGATATACTGTAGATCAAAAAAATGAAGAACAGGAGCAACATTGATCAGCATTACACAATTGATAAGCATTACACAAATCCTTGATTATTTTCTATTCAGAGCTAATTAAGTCTTTTAAATTTGCTATATGACAAGAAGCTTTTATTCTAGTTCTTAAGCACAGGTAACTACCATGATATAGCTCCTCAAGTAATTCAATATACAAGGGTCAGAGTGCGGCATCCAAAAGTCACTTAAAATAACATCTATCTAAATTTAAAGATCTGAAAAACAGAAAGGAACTGCATATCCATTGCTTATAATACCTTAAAGAAACATTGAACCATTTTCTATGACTGTTTAAGGGAGGTTTTAAATTTGTGAATCAGACATACAGTATAGGTTTAATTATTGGCCTGGAATATTGCATCTACCTGAGAACTCAGTTTAGGCTATTTCCAGTAGATCATCATGCCCTCTATTAATAATGTGCACGCTGCAAGTCCCATCACCTGCCCATCAAAATGGAACAGCTTATGTCCAAGGAAGGGCTATCAGCAGGCATGGGGCAACCACAATGTTTGTAGAAGTACAGAAAGGCTTTAGAAGCAAACCTGTAGAGGGGGACTTGAGGCAACCTGATGCAAGTCAAAAGAGACCAGTGGCTATGGAATACTGACTGACTTATGGGGATGATGGGAAACCATGAGAGATGGAATGGAATGGCTGGAATTCCGAACAAAAGTTCTCCACGCTATCACATCTTTTGACTGGCACTGCTTCCATTTTATATGTACTACATTTTATCCTTTTGCCATCAAGGGCCTTCAGGCAGAACTTATTTTTATCCAGCAGCTATCATTCCATCTTGAATTAACACCTCACATTGTATAATTGCACTGAAGCATTTCCCATGGCATTTTGCTGTTTAAAAGCTGCATTCATAATTGGGCAACCTATAAAGCCTGATCAGATTTGCTGAGGTTGCTGAGCGCGATATTACCAAGCCCAACGGAAAAGCTACAGCTAAGTCAACAAAAAGGTATGAAGCATTTTTGTTTCCTGACAGTTTGGGGAGCTGACTGTTGCTCTACTAATAATTTGTTCTCTGTAAGAGGGAAGGCTGGTGCTTTTTTATTCAGCTCCGTTTACAGCATTCTTTCGGCTGGGAACAAGGTAAACAGATGGGGCTTCCACTGGAGTGATCCTGTAACCCCTGAATAACTCTTGGCTAGCAGCTTTTTGATCTACTACAACACTGTTGCAGAAAATAACCAAAAATATACTAGATTTTACATAAAAGATTGATCAAAGGGAAGTAGGAGAAAGAGAAAAAACACTTCTATAAACTGGGACTTGAGGGATTCTTATAGGAAATAATCCTGGACTTCCATTGTAATGCTAAGTGCATGAATCATCTACTTAAATTATTAAATTTCTAGGCCTCATGGTTACAATGAAAGAAAATACTTAGCATTTCTATAACAGATGTGAAAGATGCTGGCCCTGTCAGCATGAACACGCAGATCTTATCACAAGCCAAATCCACGTTAGGAATGACCATTTTAGGACAAGACTGAGCTTGAACTTTATCTATTTCAGTTCTATGATACTCAAGAATAAGGGCTTGCATCCACTAACCATTGCATATTCCTAGAGGAGCATGTATCATGTGATGCTTTGCAACCTTCCTCAATCTGGTGCCCCCTTCCCCAGTTGAGGGCTTCTATTCCATCTGTTCCTAGATTTTTCTCTAGAGAAAAAAAATGGTGCTGGTAATCAGGAGGATTACAAATGAAAGAGAGCCACAACGAATCATAAGGGAGGCCTGTGAAATTTCAGAAAAGCCTCACTCAAAAAAGTCCTGATGCTTCAAGTGACAACTTCTTCCCAGCATTCAGTGGTCAGGTAGGATGGGAATTCCAGACAACAACACGTGGAGGGCATTTGATGGAAGACAACTACTTCCTAAGTTTGTTACTGAGTGACTACATGTGCCCATCAATCAATCAATCAAGGATATGGGATAAACTACCTAAAACGTATCATTTGAGCATTTGTAAAAGGGAAAGGACTATTTGCATACATCCAAGCAAATCAAATACTGTATCAGTACCTGTAGATTAGAAGGTGGTTGATTCTTCTCTAGGGGAGGTAATTAAGCAGAAGTTGAAAAGACAACTTAAAAATGCTTTAGATGTGAATTTCCTGAATTAAACAGAGTTGGACTAAGTGACCCCCTCCCCCTCCAATTCCTTACAATTCTACAGTACTATTAAATTTGTGTTGCAGTGGGGAAGACATCAATGAAATAGCAAAATGGTGTGACCCAGCATCTAGGCAATTTTACTGAGGATGCTGGGACATGCATCCTCAAAATGATGTCTTTTAAGCATCCTCTCTAAACCAGTTTTTCTCAACCTCAGCAACTCAACCTCAGCAGAATTCTGGGAGCTGAAGTCCACACATCTTAAAGTGATTGAGAAACACTGCTCTAAACTGTTCTGAAGTGTACCACTCAGATTACATTATGATCTATTGTCCATAGGCAAATAAATATAAATGCAACATGTGAAAAAATCTGTTTAAACTGACAAAGAAATGTAAAGTCCTGTAACACTCCGACATCAATGGATCATCAGTGTCTGTTGCTTAGTTAGTCAAGTTATACCTAAATCCTTGAAATCTGAATAGTGAATAATATTTTTTATCTATTAAGCCACTGCCCATTTCCAATTATTCCACATTTTATTTGAGAAGCACTGTTACTCCCACCTTACCTCCCACAATCATAGTTAACTGCCATCTCAGCAACTGAACAGGTTGGCACATGCTGTGCTGGGCACACAGTTAATTGTTTGCCTATATTATTATTTCTGAATTAGTGGAATACTGTTCTCTTACACTGCAGATTAGATATACACTCAGAAATAGAACTTTTGAAATGCAGCAATGGTCTTCTGTAACTAACTTACTATTAAGACTAAGAGTATATTAGGCTTGGTCCAGGCAAGTGGAGAATTTGGATTTGAATGCAGATTTTCAACTTTTGAGGAAAAAGAAATGAGAAAGTGATGGAGTATCGTTTGCTCTCTTTGAGTAGCGGAACAATTGTGCAAACTGATCAAATGTGAAATGTATTTGGTTTACAGCAGGATCAGTAACCTTTGCAGAGGCCAGGAACCAAAATTACAGCAATCACATGAAATTTCATCATCAATCTAATCCTCAAGTATTACAGAAGAATGCTGAAATCTCATAGGAGTTCATCATTCATTCTTTCCTGGGTTCTCATGTGAGAATATAGCTATTTCACCAAATGTCCAGCATTTTAAACTTAATTTTCATTTAATTTTGGGAATCCATGAGTGCCATGTTTCCAACCCCTCTTTTGCTCTGTCCTTGGGCAAGGTTTTAGTTTTAAGTATGCAAACAACCTTCCTGGTTTCCATCTAAACTTGAGTAAGCAATCTAGTGCTCTGTGACTCCATAAACACAAGTCAATAGTCAGGGAGATGTGGGAGTTACAAAATATTTAGAGATCTACCTTGATCTTAACTGTGTATCAAATAGGAAAAAAGAATTTCAAGGAGAGTAAGTCAGAACAGTTTGAACAGAGACCTTGTATATATGGTACTTTTTGATACTACTGTAGTAAGCCTTGCCAGAATGAATGAACATATTTTTATTACAAGACCCGATCATGAAAGTTAAAACAACCGAATACAATTTGAGAATACAGTAAAATCTCATTGATTAACTAAATCACCTACTTCTGTTATTGGGCCTGAACACAGTGAAGCCTTATGGCTTGGGCACAGAATTTAGGTACAGGTGATTTCCTAATCTTTTAGGAAAAATTCTAAACACTATTTGCTTGCCAGAATAGAATCTCATAGGAGAGAATATCTCTAGCTCAGGGTTGAACTGTGGACCCCTTGGTGCTCTCTGAACTTAGTTGTTTGCTTGTGGGTGTTTCATTACCCGACTAGAATCAGTGCTAGTGAGTGTAGGGTTTGCTCCCTGTTTATATATAGTACAGTGGCTTGCCCTGCCAGTTTTAGTGGCAGTGTGGTTTTCTCCTTGGTAGTTCCTTGATTAGGGTATTGCTTTCTGCTTGATCGTTTGTCTGGTGTTAATCCCTGCTTATCTGGGTGTTGGTTGCTGAAGAGGATGTGTTTTGGTTTTTTTTGTTTCTTCTTCGCTTTTTTATTGTCTCTTTTGAATGATGTGTAAATGTGGTTCATCTCTATGTGTCTATTGATTGCTGATTTGTCTGCATGCCAAGCTTCCAGGAATTCCCTAGTGTTTTTGGATTTAGCTTGGTCTAAGATGCTGACAGTTTCCCAGTTGAAACTGTGGTTGAGTCTGTCCATGTGTGGTGAGATTAAGGAGTTTTCATCATGTCTTCTACTAGTTGGTGTTCATGGATGTGCTCAGCTAGTCTTCTGCCTGTCTGTTCTACAGAGTTGGTTGCTAAAGTCCTTACACTGTATGTTGTGGATGACTCCTGTTTTTTATTCTTGGGCTACTGGGTCTTTTGGTTTACTTAAGATGTTTTGGAGGGCTTTAGTTTGTTTGTGTGCTACGGTGATGCCGTGTGGTTGTAATAGTCTGTCTGTTGTTTCTGAGATGTTTCTGATATATGGCAGTGTTATCCTTTTCATAGCTTGTGTTGGTTGTGCTGTAGTGGGTTGAGTGGTCAGGCACTTTTTGATGAAGTTGCGTGGGTATCCATTTTGTTGGAAGATGTTGTATAGGCAGTCTGTTTCCTTGTTCTGGTGTTCTTTTTCTTTTCTTTTCCTTCTTTCCTTTTCTTTTTCTGTTCTTTTCTTTTTTCCAGTGTTCAGAATAGAATCGGCTCATCTTCTGTGGTCATCAAGAGAGGACTGTTGTATGCCCACCTCCTTGCAAGATACATGGGTTGGGGTCCAGGCCACAGGCCTTTTTAGTGGTGGTCCACATACTATGGAATACCCTTCCCTATCCTTACCCCCCCTCCCCCCAGTAGGGATGACCTAGGTCCTGCTGACATTTCATAACTAATACAAAGCAGATGTATTTCAGTTTATTTTTGGCGCTTTGATTAGATTGGGCTGGTTTTATGGGCCCCTATGTTTATGAATGACTTTTGATATTAATTTAATCATACACATTTGGTTTTCATTTTTGTTTTGACTTTGTTGTACCTTATCCAGAGTCCATCAGGACTGAAGCAGTTTGTAAGTAGTATGAAATAACTATATAATTAATAAATATAAAATATTATATGTCCCAGATTTTCACTTTGGGACAGGTTGACTATCCTTACTCTTCAGATCTGGATAAAAGACAGAAGTCTGTTGCTCCCAGAAGGAACAATCCAAAAAGACAACCCCCTCTAGTGCCTGCTTCACTCTGTGGCTAAATTTCCCACCCATCCTTTCAGAAGCCTCCATGCAAGTTTGTAAAGATGTCCAGGGAAGTGGGGCTGTCTTGACCTCAAGTGCTACAAAAGATTCTGTTGGTAGTGAGAGCAAAACTGCAGGCAGGCAGGTGGAAACTGCTGCTAACCCACGATAGATGAGAACAATCTGCACCTGGAAAACAATACTGGTGATCAGCAGATCTACACAAGCTGTTATTCTGAAGCTGAGTAAATCATGAACCAGACATCTTAGGGAGGAGGGGAAGGACAAAGATGAGTGGAGGATGCATGCATCACATCAGCAAAAGCTTGCCTGGTAATGTAGCACTACCTTCCTCCTCTGCCATCTGCATGATGCAGGTGTTCACCCAACTGAGCAGTTTACCTAATACTCTCACCTGAAGGCCAGGTGTGCATAAATCACAGCTGAGTGAGGAACAAAGGTCAATAATACCTGTGGCAGCTTGTTAAATTGTAGATCTCTAGGGCATGGCTTATAATTCCTGAAAGGGGGAGGATTCCAAAGATGAATTCCAGTTTTTTTTTTTCCTAAAATCAACAGTTTGGTGACAAATGTATTATTTTATTCATTTGCTATTTTCTTCCTGTCTTCTCTTTAAAATGTCAGAGGGGCAACCATTTCCTGAGACAGGCAGTGGCTTGTTATGGGCCCCAGGTTTATAAAGATCCTTGCCAATGAACAATGAAAATAATAACCTAAGAGCATTAAATCAATCCTGACCAAAGCTGAAATCCCTATATAAATATTGGGTTCACTCATCAAATTTACCATAGGTCGAGTTGTCTAGTGTGCATATAAAATACAGTTTCCAGATCACAGTGGTTGATTTTCCACACTACACTAAGCTAAAAGGAAAGAAGCCCCATTAGGCTTTGTGTGATGTATGAACCCCTCCTTCCTGAATACTGCTTCTTGAAGAGGAAAGAGGTGTAACAGGAATGGAAAGGAAAGATGTTAAAAGAGCTGAAGTAGCAAGCATCAAAACTGAACCAGTTATGATGGACAAAGCAAGCAAGATTGCAACATCACAGGCAGAGTTTCTTTTCTACTGCTTCATATCAAGCAAATGGATAGCCTTGACTTGTGGGAAAACACTGGGAATAGAACCAGAAAGACATATTTAATACAGTAAAATCTCTATGGAACAAATGAGGGGAAGAGGTATCACTTACAGATGAATCTGAACTTGCGTAATTTTTATATATGCCATCCAGAATTGGTATAATTTACATAATATATTGTAAATGCAGAAAAATCGTGTGAAAATACCGATACAGGTTTCGTCCACTGCAGCTGAAGTCTATTGAATGGGGGTCTGTAAAATTAAGGATTTAGTGTCTTACTATATTGCATTTCTATCTCAAAGAGTTCAAGGTATTTTATCTCTTTTCCTCCTTCCCCTTTATTTTACAACACTCCCTTGAGAGAGGTTAGGTTAAGAAATGGCAACTGAGCCAAGGACACTTAATGAGCTTTGTGGCTCAATAAGTAGCTTGAAACGGGGCTTTCCAACACCGAGTCTAACATTTTTAATTATTTCAAAGATAACGCTTCTGCAACACCAGGTGCTGGACAATGGCTCCTTGGAGCTCCACAAGGGATTTCAATAAATGCAAGCAAGGCCCACATGGTGCTTTTATCTGCATTCTCTACTGCTTTTCAAACAGTGATACCGAACTGATAAAACTGTAGTGTGATACTGTATCTCTGTGGCCTCCAACATGGTACCCAAGATACCAATGTGTCCATAGAGACCTCTTACAGTACTGCCTATAAAATTCCATGTCAGCCCCGATCTTTTACATTAATAATAATAATAATAATAATAATAATAATAATAATAATAAAAACAGTGGAAAGCTACACAAAACAGCAGTTTCCAGCATTGTTCTAGTCCAGTTCTTGACCCTGGTCTCATTTCTTCTAAGCTTAAAACAATGTTATTGTTGTGTCCAAGAAGAAAGGGTTGAGGGGGTGCAGGGTCAAGATCTATTGGAGAAATAGCTTCTTCGGGAACCAAGAGTCACGCAGCCCCAATAAGAAGCAACAGCTGAGCTGGTAGTTGGGTCAACCACTTTGAACTCTAAAGAGCTGTACCAGAAGCTATGGGGTTGTTGGAGATAATGTCACAGTCTCTCTTCTGTTCCGTGCCCAGGATCTTCGTTCTTGACTCCCTTTCTTAGATTTCTCAGCCATCTTGCTCCAGATCCCTCTTTTGCCTAGTGACTCCTTAAGACTTGTTTGTGCTCAGCAGCTCAGCTGCATGACTAGGTAATACCGCCTGTTTAACCAGACTACTGAATTAACTCTTAAGCTAACCAAATAGGCTAAATTTGTGCAAAAAGTGGTAAGCCATAAAAAAAACCTTATCCAAGGCTAACATGCTAATCAAACTTAGCATGTTATACAACTACACCTCTAGTTGTTTATCTGACCTGAATAAATGTGTTTCTCTGAAGCTCTGGCCTAGAACATAGCAATAATACATAATATCCTATAGGATGGGGCAAACATACTGCTTAAGCAGTATTTGGTAAATTAATGTTTTGTAACTGGTTATGTCTCCTATAGTGGGTATTTTATAGCTGTATAAGCCCCCCAGCAACTATTTTGCAAAAAGTACTGTGAACATATTTTCAAAATATCAAATTAGCCAAAAAAGGTGGCATGCTAGTGCCATTTCTACACTACCTGCTACAATCTAATTTCAGTCTAAAACCTTACAAAGATCCATCCTAGAGGAGGCAAAATCCTGCCCCTATGAGTAAGAGACTCAAGACTATTCATAAATCATCCACTAAATACATCAACAACTATAAATACGATCAATAGCTGCTCTGCCCCATCTGATTTATCAACAACATTTGTAGAAAATAAAGCTTTTTCCTGTCTCTTTTATTCTGCTCTTTGTCATATTTGATAAATACAAAGCAGCTTTTGATTCAGTCAGACAAAGGCTAATCTGGGAAAGGAAAACAGCAGAAAGAATCTATTGGTCCATTTTAATTAACATTATTTTAAGATGAAGAACAAAGATGAACTAGTCTGGATAGATGCACTGTTCTCATTAAGACCAGAAAGGAGAACTGCTGAATCAGATTAACAGAAGATGCTCTACTAAATTCAAAAATAAAGGGAGATTAGTAGACTGAATAAACATTCAGTGAAATTAAGATCCATATTTCTGTTTATGACAAGTAGTCCATTGCCTGAACTTCTGATTACATCAGGACTTGACCAGGGCTACCACATGTGAGCTGCATAAATCAAGATAACCACTGGATATCAGTGAGGAGAAAGAGAACATTCTCATATCAGCCAAGATCTGGTAGCCTCAGATTAGAAAAAGTCATCACCACTATTAATTCCTGCCCACTATAAAGCATAGGGATTTCTTCCCTAAATATACCAACCATCTAATATTATTGGTTGCCTCCCCTTTCCCTCCCTTCTTGAATCAACATTCAATAAATTTTCAGGCATATTCTTAAAGGGACTTGGAGATAGCTAAGCAATGTTGTATTTTGTTGTAAACCGCCCAGAGTCCCTCTAGTGGGAGGAGAGGGGCGGCGACAAATTTAATAAACAAACAAACAAACAAATAATAGAACAAGCTTTCACTGACAGTGACCATATGCTCATATACAATGATACATTCATTCTACAGTATAGAATAGTAAGGCACAGATAATGGTATTCCTGAAAATGAGACCAAAGGAAATTTAACAGAGGCAAATGCAACATTTTTCACCTGGGACAGAGGAATCAAGTAAGCAGGTATAGTATGGGAGATACCTGGCTTAAGTACGAACCAGCAGACTGACGTGGCTGCAAAAATAAGCAAATGCAATTTTGATCTGCATCAGCAGAACAGAGAAGCAAGGAGAGAGGCATGGGAGAAATTTGACTAGGGTAAGAAAAACTGATAACCCGCCCTGACAGAATGTCTGCAGTGGTGTGTGTCAAAAAAAAGTCAAGATGGGGGCCACAACTGCATGATTGAAGCCCTGCCCTTTTTTATACCCATTGCAAAAAAGAGGAAGCCCTTGATCACATGTCATGGGCAACATTGTGATTTTATGATTCCCCCTGTACACGCCCCTGGCTCCCACTGAGAAGTGCCTCCAGTCCCAGGTTTCTGGACTAGATTGCATGTGCTAACTTCACACATATTGTGGGAGGAGTTGATTGGAAAAGAAACACATGCTTTGAGCACATACTGCTTTAGCCTTGAATTCCTAATATAGCCAGAAGCAGAACTCTTATTCCTGGGCAGTAACGAAGTAGAACCCATCAATAAAACCTGAAACTCTAGTTCTGTGGCTATCACCTACCCTATCTAGACCTTCATGGCTGCCACAGTTAATATGCTGATTTGGACAATCCCCCATCCTCTTAAAATGGAGTGTCATGGAACTTTGTGGGGGTTTCCTTTGACCTGTACAATGTTTCTCAGTCACAGGTCAAATATTCAGCCAGAACAGCCTACTAGTTCTCACCTATCTAGTATTTCTGCCCAGGTTAAAGCTCTCCTCTCCAGCTAAAAAGAAATCCATAGAAATATTCGAGTGTTGAATTTACTGATAACAGGAACAAATTAAAAAAAGAAGAAGGGATGGGGTGGGGTGCAGTGAAGGTAGGTATTGAGGTAACAATGCTGCCCGGCATTCAGAAATTAAAAAGGTGGGTGACTCTTAATCAAACACACCCATGGCTGATGTTTCTGTAGCAGAGGGTAGGTTTAAAGTTAGGTTTTCTCAATGTTGTCCAGCATCTGAGCTACCATATGACACTTGTTCCTGAAAGACTATTCTAAGGACTGCTTACTCTGAGCAAACAGACTGGTGGGCACTTCATCTTTTTATGAATAAGAGCCTCCAAAGCTACTAATTGTGAGAAGAAACAGGTAACAGGGAGGACAGAGCACTTCTGTGCTTGTTTTTGATGTCCTAATCCTCCCTCTCTGTTGGCCATCAATTATATCTTCTGATCTTGGCCCAAAAAATGTGTCACTGCTGTTGGATGTTGCCACAAACCACTAAACCAAAAGCAGCTTTGCCATTGTTCTCAAGGAGCTGGGTTCTACTCATTTGTTTATATTTGAAAGGAGGTGAAGGATCAGCAGAGCAATTTTTCCTCCTAACTGCCAAAACCCCCAGTTGCTTGTTTTGGATCACTAAAGTGGTCCCATAAGTACAGATGATGACATTTCCAAATCAAATTAGCAATGATAATTTAGCTGCAAAGGCAACCCTTCTATTTCAAATATACAGGTTAAACGGTCTCCTTCAAATTAATTTGTACATTGAATTAATTTAATTAGTTAAAATTATAAACATTCACCCCCAAGTATATAGTGATTTATTATGAAGATGGCACTTTTACAGATCTAATCTGGAGTCACAATTTAGGAGATGATTGAGTTTGGGTGCTCTGGATTCATCTCACCTCATCACATCATCTCCCACAGCAGCTTTTCTTGATCTGGTGTCTTCCTAGAACTCCCATCCAGTGAATAAAAAGGCAGAAGCTCCTTCAAGACAAATTTGTCAGTTGTTGACTTCAGGGAAATGCTAATGCAGCTTTCTTAGTTGCAGTAGAGAAGTGGTATACTATTTCCACATTTGGAATGTTTTTTCAACTTCTAGCCTAGGAGTTCCTGGTAGTCTCCCATCCAAGTACTAAGCAAGTGCAACTCCATTTAGCTTTTTGAGATCAGCCGAAGTCAACCAGGCCCTGGCACCTAGCTGGGACAAATCTCAAGATGGCTATCTAAGTTGGTTGATATAAAATTTTAGTTTAGTGTAGCGTGATAACTGTAAATCAGTTTAAAGGCTAGATGGATTGACCAACACAATTTTGAGATTAGTTGGCTGCTCTAATTATATTATACACTGAATTGCATTTTTCCCCCCATGGTTATTCTTCTCAAGCAGGAAAAACTAGCACTTCTAGTAATGTGCTATGATCTCCCCGTTCTCCTTGGAGGCTGTTAACTCTATGGGTGACTGTAAAGCAGTGATGTAAAACTAGGCAACAGTAACATGAGCCTATTGCTTTTTGTTTTTGGCAACACACCTATATTAAACTGGAAGAACAACTCTCATTCCTCCAAACAGGTGGGCTTAAATGGGCAACTGACAAAGGCTAATAAATAATATTGATTTTTCTTGGCCAAGGAAGAGCGATCACACTATACCATCCCTTCTTTAATGCCCATAAATCTCTCTGAAAGATACAAACAGAAAAGCTTTATTAGCTGTATATCCACAAGGGGTTGGTTTCCTTAGTAGGTCAGATCAGGAAAAGATCTGCTTTCGCTGCACCAACTCCACTGCAACTGATGCTGCCCAGAAATGGTTTTGAGATGTAACCCTCAGAAGTTTTAACTGTACACCTGAAAACACAAAGCGTGAATGCAGTAAGCAGTTAGTGCTTGGAGCTGAGAGGAGCTGAAGTTCAAAATAAGTGGACTACACTAGCTTGGGAGTCTTATCTGAACCTTCTGATACAACCCTCCTGAGCATGTTGTTCATACTAAGAGGTAAAATAAGTAGTGTGTATTCTTCGTTTGCCTTTAGATTCCATGAGATCAGTTTATAGAAACTTTCTGGCAACAGAACCCTGCCTTCCATGAGAGATTTCTTACCTAGGTTATTAACAAAAGGAAATAGCTTAGGGTAATAATGCTAAAAGGACACTTTTTTGATGCGTATTTATTTTGGAGATTCAGTTCAAATGATCTTGTGTCTGTGCAGTTTCTGCCCGTATGGAACGTCCAAACTTGCAGGAGAAAGGAGGAAAAGTTAAGATTTTCTTCCTGACTTCAGTGGAAAAGTTTGACAGTGCTGCCCTTAATTGAGGCAGATGTGAAGGAGAAAAAACTTTTCATTTTCACACATGCATGCTGGTCAGAGGGAAGTGCTATAGCTCACTGGCTTATACCAGTCAAATTCTGAGGCAAATATAGTCAAGAAGAGAGATGACTCAAGAAGCAAGGCAGGAGTTTTAAAAATAACAGACCACAAGCAATAAAGATTTTAAGCAGAGACGTAAGACTGGGAAATGTAAATTGGGAGAAAAAAAAACCTGTGTGTGTGAGCAACAGTGAAAGAAGATGTGGGAACTTGGGAAACTACCTTTTCCAAGACATTGATATTAAAGCAAGCATAATTATGCCTATTACATGGCTCTGTCCTTTATATTCACTTTTCCCAACCTGAGGACGTCCAGGTGAACTGGACTACAATACACCCAATTTCCAGCCAGTGCTGGATGAGGTATGTTCTAAGGCACTAAATTGCCGAAGACTGACCTACCCTGCTCAAGACTACAGAATGAGGTAGAAGCAATGTGGTGTGGTACCTGAGGACATTGACTAGAGCAGGGTGTCTCAATCTTGGGAACTTTAAGATGTGTGGACTTCAACTCCCAGAATTCCCCAGCCAGCAAAGCTTCTGGGAGTTGAAGTCCACACATCTTAAAGTTCCCAAGGTTGAGAAACACTGGGCAAGAGAGATCCAGCTTCAAATCCTTCCTCAACCATGGAGCTCACTAGCTGATTCTTTCTCAGGCCAACTGAACCTGCAGAAGTGTGAAGAGCATAAAATAAGAGGATGCTCCTCCTTATGTACCTCCCAGGACCCAGAGGAAAAGAAAGATACAAATGTAAAACCAAATGAATAACCACTTAGAACCACATAGAGACATTCACACAGGTTCTGCTTCTGCAAAGAGTAGGAGTTGGATCATACTTCATTGAGAAGAATGTGCATTTTAAAAGACCATTTGAAGCACCAGCCATTTAGACCACATGCACACATCTGTACATAATATGATGGTGATGGAAACAACAACAATAATAACAACAACAACACACTTTCTCAGAATGCCATCTTTATCACAGAAGTTTGCTCCAAAAGCTTTTTTGGAACTTCCAGTGTGGAATACTCTAGCCCCAAGAAAGTATGGCTGGCACCAGTTTTGCTGTCTTTTAGGTGACAAATATTCACCCAAATATCTTTACATACATACATACACATATAATTTTATTAAATATTCCAAACTTTCCTATTGCAATTGGCCTTTCACCTGCTGATTACTGTGTATGTATTTTGTGTAGTTTGCTTTATTTCATTTCTGTAAACTGGTTTGTGATAAAAGCAGTTTTGGAAATCTTTTAAGTAAATATTGTAAAATAAATTTACCTGGATACTAATGTGTATGTCTGTCTTGATCTTAGTATTTTTAACATGAGCAGGCTAAAAATACTATGTATGAAATGAACTGATTTTGCCAATTCCCCAAGAGATACTGACCTTTCAGTCTCACTTATATCCATATTTACTCAGTGTTCAGAAAGGCATATTCCCAGGACATTGTGCACAATTTGCTTCTTGTACTTCTCAGGATTTCTAATTGAGCAACAGTTTATTTGATCAACCGTTTATTAGCAGATACTGAGCTAATATACTAAGCCTGAAACCAGCATGTATTAAACACATTTTGAATGTGTGCTTGATTTTTAATGGTATATGTATAGCCTTCAGCTGAGTCTACAGTACTGAAAAAAGTGGCTCTTTTTATATAAATTATAATATTTCACATTACATTTCAGGGCCTCAAGATGCTTGTTCTCCAGATGTGTTAAAATCAACCCTAAGAATTCCTTGTGGAGGAATCTGGGATTTTTACTCCCACTATATCTGAAGGAATCCAGGCTGAGAAAGACTTTTCTATGAAGGTTTTAAATCATAATAATTTTGTCTGAAGGTAAAATAAATTATGTTCACTTTCCACATACAGCTACCTTCAGCATGTTTAATTTGTAATACAGTATGCCAATCCAAACAGTGTCCATAAGAGGTGCATGGTGGCCCACATAAGCTCTACCAAGCTCATTTGCCATTTCATAGCATCATAAAGTGGGAAGAGAACTTCACGCCATCAAGTCCAACCCCTGGTCAGAGCAGGAACCCAGAGTAGAACATCCCAGACCAATGGTTGTCTAGCCTTCACTTAAACACATCTAATCAAGCAGTAAGAGCAGTGCAACATTGAAACCAATTACTCCACCTTTCTGTCTCACTGCTCTTACTCCATCTCACTGTTTGCTCTTAGAGAAATGTTTGTTCAAATTCAAACATAGATCTATTATTCCATGTCCTGAACTCTGCAATGGTAGAGAACAGATCTTGATCTTCTATGTGACATCATTTCAGGCATTTGAAGACAGTTAACATATCTCAGTTGTCTTTTCTCAAGGCTAAGCATACCCAGTTTGTCACAGACCTTAGTTTGTACTCCCCTAATCATCTGCATTGCTCTTCTCTGAATCCATTTTAAAAGTTTGGTGCTCGGATGTATTTGAAGTGGGTCTGACCAAAACCGAATACAATGGAATAATTACTTCCTATGATTTGGAAAATAACTTTGTTGATATAGACCAATATTGTATTTGTCTTTTTTGCAGCCACATGACACATCTGGCCCATATTTAATTTGAAATCAATTCCTAATCTATTTTTCACAAGTACTATTACTAAGCTAGTATTCCCCATCCTATAGTTGTGCTTTTGATTTTTGTTTCCTAACTGAAGAACTTTTCCCTGTTAAATGTTACTCTGTTACTTTCTTCACATTTCATTTCTGTCTTTTAAGGTATTAGTTAGTCCACTAATAATCTGTTAATTTGGTAAGCATTCCCTCCACCTCTTCACCCATCACTAATGAAAATACTGAAGAGTAGGGGACCCAGGACTGAATTTTGGGATGGCCCATACTCTTCCAGCACAATTTTCAAGCCAGCTATATATCCTCTTAATGTCATGCCATTCAGCCTTCATACAGCTAATCTGCTGATCAGAATGACATGGTATACATTATCAAAAGTCTTGCTGAAGTATTTGCCTCTTGATGACAAAACAGAGGAGCTGACTGTTACCTGACAGGTCCTACTACATCCTTGATGGGCTGAGTGGCCTAATGGGAAAAAGTTCAGTAGTTCAGCAGTAGAACATACACTTATATGAGAGTGTTAAATTCTTAGTATCTTTAGGTAGATCTGGAAAAAATCTGTATCTGAAACCATGGAGAGCTACCCCTAGTCAATGTATGACAACTTTCCTCTATCAGTGTTCTCCAGTTGATTTGGATCACAGCTGCCATCCATCCTCACCAGAGTCCATACTATCTTAGTCTGATGAAAACTGTACCCCTTGGTATCTAAGACAACAGTCACCTAGTTGGGCCAATGGTTTGACTTAACAGCTTCTTATGCTGAGCAGACCTAGGCATATGACTGTGTTATACTGAATCAATTAGAATCAAAAGTTCATATAATTCAATACTGCCATGTATGATTGGCAGAAAGCTTCCACCTGAAGTTCTAACTCAGTCTTGTTACCTAACACTTTTGGAAGCAATATGTTTTACCCCTAAACTAGAGATCCTAGGCATGGAACCAGGCATGCTTTCCTTGTTCCACTCCCCCTAAATGAAAGAAAAACAACTACTCTATCTAATGTCTCTTCTTCTCTTTTAATTCATATCTGGGGATCAATGGGACAGCACTACTTCTCCAACTTAGCTTTCATTTCTTCCCAGGAGCCTTTCCCCTGGATAAGTTAAGTAACATTTCCAGCCTTGCTTTTTATCAGCTGACCTTAAGATCTGTCCCAATGACATGTTAGAAGGTTTAGAGTGCATATTGATCAGCTTAAACCTAACTCTTGGGAGCAAAAGACACTTGAAATTGATACCAGTATATCAAGTTTAGAGACCGGGTTCTTGAGATCAGTAGTGGTAAAAAGTCAGGGTAGAAAACAGCTCTCCCCGTTGCCAGCTGATACATCTTTTTCTTTTTAAATATTAGATCACTTAGATGCAATGCAGTAACTGCTTCCCCCAGTAAAAGTATCACAGAAGTAGAAAGAGGAGTGGAGACATTTTGAAGAAAAAGCAATAAATAGCACAGAAGGGGTCCTATGGGACTAATGCTATATGGTGCCATCCATGTTCATCCTGTTGACTTGCTATAATCCTTTTCTTTAATAATGAACTTGGGTTGGGTGGGTGGATGGTTGGGTGTCTTATCATTTGAGAAGTAAAATGGGTCCCCCCCCAAAATAGGGAGTAGTTCCTACATATCTGCATGCATTCTGTAAATGAAAAGACACCTATTTTTAAAAACCTAAAAAGACAGTATCTGATAAGGATCCAGAAGTAGGATCCAAGGATGTAGGAACTGGTAGTAGGATTCAAGGATGTAGGGAATGTTGAATAGTCAACTAAAAGAAGGAGACAAAGAGAGATCCAGAGAGGGCCCCTTCAGGCCACAAACAGCTTAAAGCAACCTTCCTCAACCAAGAAGTCTTCAGATATTAGACCACTATGCCTATTTTCTCTAGCCAACATTCCCAATGGATATGCCCACACATCTGTAGGTCACTAGGTAGATAATGATGGCTTAAAAGATGTATCCTGGAATGATCTATTACATTATGCTATTAATAACTACAGCACAGAGATTAGCATCACCCCGAGAGGTCTGCAAAAGTATCTAGCAGGATTAAGGCAGGATGCCCATTAACTGTGATGCATTTCACTGAACTGTCGTTATAGAGGCTTCTAATATAAAGTGGTGGGAATCTATGCTCTAGAATAGCTCCATTTATAATTCCTGTTATACCAGTCATATTACTTTGTAGCTGCTGAACAGTGACACTTCCCAGATATTTAGGAATCTTTCCTCCACACCCTCCACTAATTGGGGCATTTGTTTCATGTTATTATTTAAAGTGCTTTTAGTGGCTTTTCAGTGCTACAGTTTCACCAAGCAATGGACAAAAAAGTGTACTGTTGGACAACAGATGACATATCCACAGTCTTTAACATAACAACCGCCACTTGGATTCTTATTTTTACTTCTATTTATATATATATATTTACTATATTCTACTCTTTGTATTTATTGTGATGGTTTTAATCGATTGTTGTAAACCGCCCAGAGTCCTCTGATGGGAGGAGATGGGCGGGGATAAATTAGATAAATAAAATAAAATAAAAAATAAAGTTTTGAAAAACAATTTCAAATTTGCAGACCAACCTGAATTTGACTGGAGGAAGTTTTAAACAGAAATAAATATATTTTTGCAGCTCACCTAAACATCTGAACCTCAAAGGATAGACCACAGGGCCTTTTGAGTAATGGCTCCAACACTGCTTCTTGTACATGTCAATCTAACAAATCTTAGTGATAGGCATTCATAAAGCATCCTCTACATAATTCTGAAAGTATAGGCAAGGTTATATAAGAAAACATTATACCCTTCAAATAGTCCTGCCTCCAGTCATTTGGGACTTCTTTATTAACAATAGCACCTCTGAATTAGAATCAGTTTACTGGAAGCCAGTACAGCTGGTGCAAAATCTGAATTATTTCCCAACTTTTTGTAACTTGCCAGCATCAGAAAAGTCGCACTCTGAAGTTACAAAGGCACTGCCTATTAAAATACTTTGCTATTGTCTGGTTTGTAATTAACGAAGAGATTATCCAAGCCATGTTCAATTGTTTCACACAGAACCACAACTGCTGTTCAAGCCGAAGCTTGTAAAAATATTTTCTGGCCACAGCAGGTCTTTGCGACTCAGCAGGCAATGAGCGTACAAGCATTCAGTCTGATCTCTCATGGCAAAGCAATCTCATCCAAGACTGATTTCACACCCCTATCTGAATCAGCCAGATTTCCAATCCAAAGAACCTCCTTTCTTGGATAAACAATTTTCATATTTTTTCTCCATCTTCCTTCTTAGTAGTGATCCACTCGGTCTCTCATTTAGGCTGAGAAGTGTCATCTGCGTTTTGGTAAGAAAGCTGAAACTTCCAATTTATACTTCAGAATGATTTACTATAAATTTGGAAGAACAGTGCGGAACAGTTATGGGGGAGGATGAGAAAAGCAGCCAATACCACCTTCAGAAACCAAACATTCAGGAAAGACTATGATACTAAACCTGTACGTTCCTGAATTTTTTCCCCCAGTGTAACCTAACTAAGGAGGCAAGTTTGCTATAGAGATCTATGAAACAAGATTAGGGAAAAACATACAGCATACTTTTTTTTAAAGTCCTCAAGACTATTCACATACATTTAATTCAATTTCTGTTACAACAATCCTTCAGGGAAGCATTCTGTAACGACATCCTCCAAATGTAATAGGTCTGCAACTCCAGGAATTCTTAGCCACCATGGCCAAAGGCAGCACCGGCACAACTGAAGAGGACCCGCTTGAGGAAGGCTGCCCTAAGATACTACTTTAAATAGCCCACAGAGGGGGTATCAACAGCTGAGATAAGAATATTGACTTGGTTAGATCCAGGGTCCACGCGAGATTTATATCGGGTGCCTTCCTAGCTCTATTTCAGTCTTTCCCCAAGAGAATGCAGTAGCAACCATTCTGTTCAAGTTCATTTTTCACCCGGGAGATGGTTCGTAAGCAGAAATCTTGAGCAGATGGTTTCATTTCATGAAATGCTGGTGCCGAGTCCAATATGAAGTGTAATGCATAGGCGAAAGAGCGACTGGAATGGTCGTCTGAATGAACTTAAGGATGCCAGGGACAGAATATATAAAGATGTCGCTACGCCTCACTTTCACGAGTCTTTTAGAGAGAGAGGTCCCCGGAGAAAGGAAAACCGAAGACTTTTCTAGTCAGAAGTACAATTTCAAGGCGATCACCGGAAGTCTTCCCGGGGGGGGGAACGGGGAATTTTATAAAGCCACTATTAGAAAAACAGTTGCGATTCCCTGCCGCAACCTCAAGGGCAGGTGCTCAGACCAGCGGCGTCGGTCTCCGTCGCTCCATCCCGTCCCTCTCCCCGCCCACCTTCCTTCCCGGTGGCATTGCCCGTCGACTGCTCCCACCAGCCTTACCTTGCAAGGGAAAAGAACTGCCGAGGCCACTTTCTCCATCGCTAAGTTCCTGATGCTGGGGGTCAAGGATCCCCTGCATGTGGGGCAGCAGCTCAGCTTCTGCCGGCATTGGTTGCACACCAAGTGCCCGGCCTGGCACTGCAGGATCGGGGGCAGCACATAGTCGAAGCAAACCGGGCACTCGAACAGAGAGGTCAGCTCGTGGTGTTGAGGCGAGACCGGACCCCCGCTACTTTCCCCCCCTCCAGGGCTCGAGATCACAGCGGCCGCGGCGGGGACCGCGGAAGAGCCGGCTCCGGCAGCAGAGATGGTGGCGGCCGCGGCGGTGGTGTTGGCAGCGGGGGCAGCAGCCGGGGATGGCGTGTGCTGCTGCTGCTGCTGCTGCTTGCCGCAAGGTTTGTTAGCACTGGGTCCGGCGGAGGACGGGCGGCTCATTTCGGTCGGAACAAACCATCGAACTGCGGACCCCGAGCAGATCGCTCACCGAAACCCCGCAGGGCCCCGCCAGTGGGACTCAAAACAACAACCCCCGTCTTCCTGGAGCCGCTGTTCCTTAGAGAACCGGCTCGGGCCTCGCCTTGGCGCCGCAGGAAACCGCGAGCGTTCCAAAGTGTATCAGCGTTCCAAAAGAGAAGCCTCAACGTTCCGCGGGCCAGCTCAGCGCTCCGAGCCAAGTCCTTCGCCCCCAACAGCCCTTCCGCTCCTCCCCCGGACAAACCGAGCGTGGTTCCTTCTCGGCTCCCCACACCCACCTCCCCGGAACATTAATCTGACGCAAGAAAGAGAGGCAGGGGGTGGTGTAGTCACAGGCTGCTCCCAAGCCGATGTCGGCTCCTACTGAGCATGCCCCAGTTTTTGCTAATGGCAGGCGGAGGCTGCAATTGCCTCTCGTCCTCGTCCCCTTTCCTCCCGCGGTTTTCCCGGGGACCCAAACGAAGGCCCTGGAAGAAAGAGAAAAAGGGGGCAGAGGACGGCAGGAGAGGGATCGATGGGCACGCGCGCACATGAGAGCCGATTACTCTATTGTTTAAGGCATAGCAAAGCCGGAATGAGGTTTCCTGACCGCCATCTGCTGGTGTTTAGCTCGCTGCTTTCCCAGCAGATCCCTCTTGTTTTACTCATCCTGCAGACGGTAAGCGAACTCACTCTTGGCCATTTCTCCAGGGGGTTGAAAAAGGATAGAAATGCCTTTCAAGGAAAGTCTGATGTCGCTCGCCATTGGAACCAGAGGATTTATGCCTGACGTAACATACTTGGAATGATATTAAAGGCAAAACTGAAATACTTTGGCCACATAATGAGAAGACAGGACACTCTGGAGAAGATGCTGATGCTGGGGAGAGTGGAGGGCAAAAGGAAGAGGGGCCGACCAAAGGCAAGATGGATGGATGATATTCTAGAGGTGATGGACTCGTCCCTGGGGGAGCTGGGGGTGTTGACGACCGACAGGAAGTTCTGGCGTGGGTTGGTCCATGAAGTCACGAAGAGTCGGAAGTGACTAAACGAATAAACAACATACATACGCACCTGATGCAAGGCTTTTTTTCCATGCTGATGTAACAGGGCAGTCTAATTTGCTTCCACAGAATCAAGAGTGAGGTTAGGTAAATTCAGACTGTAGGTGTATTAGCCTTACGTACACAGCTACACCCTTTTCTATTAGAAGTAGACAATATGTGGTCTTGAGGCCACATGTCATCCCCAAACACTTCCAGGTCTCAAGTCTCTTCTGATTATGCTGCTGAGTAAATCAACATGGTTTCCTACTGTGTTAAGATAGACAGCACAAATAATATAATCTAAATCCTAAAATGGGTTTGTTTTTGAATATAATTTTTATTAAGAATTTTAATTAAAATAGTAAAAACTAATACAAATTAAACTTAGAGAAGAGAATGGGAAAAGGAACAAACGTGCAGGAAAAAAGAAAAAAAAGAAAAGAAAAGACTATAATAAAGAAAAAGAAGAGAATTATATAAAGAAGTGACTTCCAACCTTCATCATAACAAGTATAAACAAATTTAATAACTCTTCACCCCCTATAAAGTTAAAAAGATATCTCTTCATCCCATACCTCATCCCTTATCTATAAGCAAATCCATAAAACATCAACTTTTCAATCCTGGTGCCAGCAACAAGTCCATTATGTTTTGCCAGAACTTTGCAAAAAAAAAAGAAGAAGTCTTATTTTAACCTTGGTCAAATAAACCAACTTTATGTTCCTTCCTTTTACTTCTAACAATCTTAATCTTTAATTCAATCAAATATTGTCATAGTATTTGGTCTTCCTTCCTTCCACAAATTTATAAGGCCACCCAACTCACACACGGTGACTCTGGGCAGCTTACAGAATTAAAAACCATAAAACCGTGATAACATAATAGATCCCATTGCAGAGATTTCTTCAAGGCTTTAACAACCCTCTTTTGTAGATCCAATAAGAAAACATTTTCCAGGTCATTCTCTTGGTTTATCATTTGTATTTCCCTTTTAATTTTTAAAACTTCAGCCAATTTCTTTTGTATACCCAGTAAAGTGTCCTTTTCTAAATCATTCTCTTGGCCTGTCATTTGTAGTTCCACTTTTGGTACTTTCTCTGTCTTGTCAGATAAAATTTGTTCCACATTTATCATTCCTTCACTAGCATCTTGTAGATATAATCTATCCATAGAAGCAGACAACATTGCTGACAGTGTTGATATTTTAAGTTATTAATTTCTGGCTCCATTCTTCAAAGAGCTCCTTTAATATTTCCAATAATATAATGTTTTGCTTCATTTTGTATGTCCCACTATTAACTGACATCAAGAACAGGCTTGATTTTTTTCTTCTGCTTAGAATCTTTAGTCCTCTCTAGGATCCAGTTTCTAAAATCATCACTTATCTTTGTTATGACTTACAATAGCCAGGATAGCCAAAATAAGTCTGTTTTCCATGAAAAGCTATTTTTATAGTTAATTCTACTATCTTACAGTAAAAGTCAATATTCCAAATTTATCTGGATCCTTAATCCATTAATAACTTTCATAGATCAAAATCTTATTTAGCTTTTTGCTGTTTATTTCAAATTCTTTAAGTTCTTAAGCATATAATTAATATTTCTTTTGTTCAAAGTTGAAGATAAACTCACCTGGTGAAGGCTTTTCAAACTTATCATTCTGAAGATCTCTAGTAACTTTAAGACATTTAATAGGTAATTTTAGAAAATGATTAGAAAGTGAGGTTTGCAAATATAAAAGGCTCTGCCATGGATGCAAGTAAGATGGCTGATCCCATTGGCTGTAGTGACTGCAAAAGCCTCCTTTTCCCAAACGTGCCACCTCCGCTCAGTTTCAGAAAACTTCCTGGATAGATAAGCACAAGGCTTCAACTGATTGTCAGAATCGCTCTGCAGCAAGAGCGCCCCAATTGAAAAGTCAGAAGCGTCCACCTGCACCACAAAGGGTCGCATGGGATCGGGGTGCTGCAAAATGGGTTCAGTTGTGAAAAGGCTTTTAAGTTTGTCAAACGCCACCTGGCATTCAGGAGTCCAATTGAGTCCGCCCCCGGGTTTTTCACCTTGCGTGTGTCACCCAAACCCTTGGTACATAGTAAATCAGTAAGGGGCAATGCAATTTCAGCGAACCTCTGGATGAACTGGCGGTAATAATTAGCAAATCCAAGGAAACTTTGGAGGTGCCTTGGGGGACGTGGGCGCTCCCACCCCAAAATGGCTTGAATCTTCTCAGGGTCCATCTCAATGCCCTTGTCAGAAATCCTATACCCCAGGTAGTCAAGTTGAGTCTTATGAAATTCACACTTAGAAAGCTTAGCAAACAGTTCAGCGTTTCTCAATTTGCTAAGCACCTGTTTTACCAGGCGCTCGTGCTCCTCTTCAGTTTCTGTATAAATCAACACCTCAGCTAAATACACCAACACACCTTTAAACAAATGGTCATGTAACATTTCATTTATCAGTTGCATAAACATCCCGGGTGCCCCCGCCAACCCAAAAGGTAAGATCTTATACTGGAAAGAACCCAGTGGACAATTGAAAACGGTTTTCCACTCATCCCCCTCCCGTATGCGGATACGGAAATAGGCTTCCCGCAGATCCAATTTGGAGAAGATTTTCCCCTTTGACAGATGTGCTAACATGTCTTTTATTAACGGCAAAGGGTACTTGTTTGATATGGAGACCGCATTTAATCCACGGTAATCCGTACAGAGTCTCAGAGTCCCATCCTTTTTTCCCCGGAACAACACGGGGGTGCCAACCGGCGAATTTGCTGGTTCAATGAAACCCCTGGCCAAGTTCTTATCCACAAAATCCCTCAATGCCGCAAGCTCCTTCTGAGTCATGGCGTAAATCTTCGGCTTGGGCAGCTGAGCGTTGGGGACCAACTCAATGGCACAATCAGTTTTTCGATGTGGCGGGAGTTGGTCCGCTTCCATCTCACCAAACACATCTGCAAAGTCCTGGTATCCCTCCGGCAAGCCCTCCAGTGATGTCACATTGAAATGCGGGGTTGCTGCCGCAGCCCTCCCCACCGCAGCAGACGGCACTTGTTCCGCTGCAGGAGCTTGGTAAAAGCCATCAGAAAAAGTCAAAGTCCTGTGGACCCAATTTATGTGGGGGTTTTTCTGGACTAACCAGGGAATCCCCAAGATGAAAAGGGGATGACCCACAGGTGCTACCACAAATTGTAACCCCTCACGGTGGCTGCCCAATTGCAATGCCACCGTTCCCATGAAATGAGTCACTGGTTTCCCTCCCGCTGTTGAACTATCCAGTTGGGTGAAGATCATGGGCTGCTGCAATGGGAAACTGGGTAAATCCAAAGCAGCCACCATGTCAGGGTGCATTAAACATCTGGAACACCCCGAGTCGATTAACGCTCAAACCTCAACGGTCTTGGTGCGGGAGCCTAACTTCACTTTCACATTCAGCGTGGGACAATTTGCACTCACCAAAACATCTTCGCGCCCATCATCCACCACCTGCCCACAGGCGCTTTTTAGAGCAGGTGGCTGGTGTTTCCCGCCGGCTCTGTTAGATCGTGTTCCTCCTCTCCCCCGAAGTATGGAACCTCCACCTCGGTCTCCACCTTGGCTGCCTTCATTTTCCTGGGCAGTGAGGGTGATTTGCCCGCTGCTTTTCCGGACCGATCATCTGACCTGGGTTTTGGACAAGCAGCCACCCTGTGGCCCTCCTTCCTGCACCGAAGGCACTGCCCTTTGGCATAATGGCGCTCCCTCTCCTCCTCCCAGGCACGCTTCCCGGGTTTTCCAGTCGCGGTAGTGGGTCTGGATCCCTTGCTGAGCGCCGCGTGTGCGAAAGTCTTCCTACTGTGTGCGAAAGTCTCGTGGGCATGTTCAGCCTTCCCTGCCAACTGTATCCATTCATACAAAGTATCTGGGTCGTCTCTACCCAATGACCACCGCAGGACCTCCATGTTCAGCCCGTCCTTAAACAACTCTATTAAGGTGGCCTGGGACCAGTCCTCAACCTTTCCAGGCAAAGCCTTGAATTCCAGAGTGTAATTGGCTACGGATCTTTGCCCCTGGCTGAGCTCTTTAAGAGCCCTCTTCGCCCTTTCTTTGGCTAACTGGTCCACAAAGTGCAGTTTTAATGCCCAGAGGAATTCTTCGAAATCCTCCAGCTCAGGAGCGTCCGCCTCATTTAACTGGACAAACCAGTCAGCAGCCCGGCCCTTTAGTTTGGTGGCAATGGCATTGATCTTGGCCCTTTCGGAACGGAAACACGGTCCGAATTCATCCATATAGCTGCTTGCATTGGTAAGAAAGAATGACAGCTTAGTTGGATCCCCGTCAAATTTGACTGTAAAGTCTTTGACCCCCACTCCCGGCGGGCCCCTCGCCCTGTCTGAGCAGTCTGACTTCCTTCTGGGTACTGGGGATCTCCGCTCTCGAAGAGGGGACCTCGAAATTCTCACTCTGGGAGATTTTGGCTCAGCCCTGTGCTGTCTCCTTTCTCTTTCCACCAATCGAAGAGGGGAAGAAGGGGACGAATACCTGGGGCTGTGCGGTTGTGGCTCAGCCCGGTGCCTTCTCCTGCCTCTTTCCACCGAGCGAGGAGGAGGAGGAGGAGGAGGAGAAGGGGACGAATACCTGGTGCTTGATTCTCCTCTCCCCCTCTCCTGAGGCCCCCAGTCCATTGACAGTTCCTTTAACATTTATTCCATCGACTCAAATTTGGCCTCCAATAGTCTTATCCTTCCAGGGGTTTGAGAATCCTATTTCCCTCCCCTGTCCTGCCTCACAACAATTGGGGACATTGGGTACCGCTGCTTCCAAGACGTCTTGGACGTCCCTGGTAGGGGTCCCCGTGCTTCATCCCAAGTTATCAGCTCGCCCGGCGATCCTTCGGTAGGCTCAGAGGCTCCTTTTCCTCCAACCTCCTCTTCTTCTGGACTGGAACACGACATCTCCTGTATCTCCAATAATTCTCGAGTAGGGACCCTCTCCGTTCTCCTCACCGTGGAGTCGGGTTCCCCATCGCTCATGTCCTCGCTTTCCCCGGTTTGGGGTTTTGGTTCAGTCATCGCTAGCACTACTCCCTCACAAGATAAATCCGGAAAGGGGCTAACGGTATTTTTTTTAAGATTCTCAGCTTTATGTAGTGGTTGCCTACCCTAACAAAATCAGACTCACAAGTAGAAGCTTAATGATATCTGATTTATTAAAGAATAGTATGCAAATACAGAGAAAGCTGAGAATGAGGAAAAGCGCGCCAAATACAAACTAAAAACCCTCGGCACAAACGTAATCCCTCCCCTTGCCCAACTGTTTCAAATTCCCCACCCCAGGTGCTGGTAACAATTTCTGCTGATGTCCTGGGAAGAAAACCTTGAACACACAAGCTAACCCAACACATTCCAATCCTGCTGAATACAGATAACATCCCAGGAGACAGAGTCCTCCTCCCCTCCCAAGCGAAACACGCATCAGCCAAATGACATGCGAAACGTTACGATGCACTGTAACATTGAAACGATGAACATGACATTGGCTCCCAGTGCTCAAATCTGCAGAAAACTGCTGTCTTGCAGTCTCCTCATGAGGAGTAGCTGTCCAGAGCACATATGGGTGATTTCCTGTCCTCTCCTTACCCAGAGAGGTCCCAAGGGACTGGTCTACTCACCGTTTCCTTGGTCTTTGCCACAGTTGTTGGCTCTGTTTTCATGGAGCCGTCTTCAGTTCTCCATACCTCTCCTGGAAGTCCTAAAATGGGTTTATTAAAACTCATCCCTCCATTAAAAAGAAAAAAAAAAGAATCTCAGCCCAACTCACATTTGCATACCGGCTGCTAATCTTTCCAGCATGCCAGAAAATTGAAAGCTGCAGTAAGAGAGGTAACAAAACTGACCTGATCACAAAAAGAATTTCCCCCCAAATACACGTATGGGAAAGTGTGCAACTGAGATAAGTGACACTAGTAAACAAGCAGCATTTGGCTCCAACCCTAATAGGGGACAGGTCCACTTGTACACTTTCAGCATCCTGCATTTATGGATGCTTTAACTGATGGATGGAGCACATACTCCTGATGAAAATGATTCCAGGGTTTGTCTGTAGCATCTTCAGATACAGATGAAAACAACTGTTTTGAAACCCAGAACTGTCTGGAAATGTGGACTAGCATGCACCCTGGGTGGACTACAGCTAAGTATTTAGTATTTTTATTGGGTATGTGCTTTAAAGACCTATATTTCCTTCAGCACTGTCACCAATGGCCCTGCTGGGAACCAAAATCCATATAGCTGGAGACATTCAGTTTGTGGAAGGGCAGCGTAAACAGTATTGACCCAAGTAGCTGTTTCAATAAGGCAGGGTCCCAATGTTAGGCCAGTGTAGCAGAGAGGCAAGCTCCTACTTGGCCATGATGCTCCCTGAGCGATTTGGAGCCAATCAGTCTCAGCCCAATCTACTGCTTCCCAGGATTGTTGTGATAAAATTAGGGAAGATCCTCCCCGCCTCTACCCCATTATGCCTTTCAGCTTTCATAGAAAAGTAGAATATTAATGTCTTGAATAAATATATCATACAACAAGACAACTTCATAAACATGGACATTAAAGTATAGCAAACAGTTGTGAAACATTCAAAGAAAGACACAAAAAAGGGACAGCTCAATGGTCAGTAGGGTCAAAAGGCTTACTGGAAAAGGAGGTCAGGAGATGAAATGCACAGATGTTCCCATGTACTTCTAAAATAAAAATTTACTGTAGAAACAATATGCCTCCAGCCAGAACTGAACACCATGAATTAATGTATGTTCTGGAAGAAAACTTCAGGAGTATAAAATAGCCTTCCTAAATCTGTGCTTGGACTGCAATTCCCAGGATTCTCAGAATGTTTGGAGAAGATAGATATTTTAAAAAGTATATTAAAGTTTCATATACCTTCATATCACACTATTGATAGTGATGTGTCATGTGCAAATCAAGTAGTTCAAGATTGATTTTCAGTACATGGAAACAGTATGGAGCAACTTCCTTCTGAAAAATGTCCGTATCATCCCATCAGCACAATTCAGTTAGTAATTCAGCACGTGTCAGTTAGTCACCAAGAAATGTTGCAAGCAGAAGCTAGGTTTCCAGAGCACTTTGTTCTTTATATGCAATATATATATTCATTACATTTTTGTGAATGAGTTCAGCTGTTGTTTCTTCAACTGCAGTGCACTGTTCCATTTAACAAGAGTTCTTGACTTCTTTGTGAGCATGTGATTCAGCTGTGATTTTAGCCATGAGCCAGTTTTGTTGTTAAATTTAGATGGTCTTTGACTTCATAGAATTTAATTGAAGTGGTCTTAAGGGACTACTTTTACACTGGTACATTGAGTGTGAATTTAGCACCAATGGCAATATAATAGATAAACAGATCAGTAAACTGATTCTGGCTGAACTTTCACACAGGAACAAGTTGACATTACGCTGAACATCTGAAAGTACATTATGCAAATATGGCAGCACATAACTAAGAGGTCAGGTTATATTTCCTGGGTCTCATTCTTTGCTTATATAAATGCTGATTCATTATCTAAGAAGTGGTGGCTAGGAATGTTCTCCATTTTTAATGTTGTGTCTACTAAGATTGAATGTAGGGGTGCAAAACTGCCTCCTCAATTCATCAAGAATTCAGATAGACCATGGATGCAGAGAAGTGCTCTGCTGCAAATACTCAATTGGAAGATGGGTTGAAGGTGAATTACTTAGATGAAATGACTATTTCCCCATTTACTTTTTTTTTTAACAAGAATTTTATTAGATTTCAGATAAATATAAAAACTACAGAAAAACAAAAAACTACAAAGAATAAAAAAAAACTAAAAAAGAGTGAAAACACAAGATTTTTTTTTAAAGGTTACAGAAAGAGGTGACTTCCAACTTTTAACAGCAAGGCTATACAACAATCTCCATAATCAATCCCTTACTCTATATTAAACCGAAATCACATTATTTCTATAAATCATTCCATTGGCACAATATAAAAATCTCTAAATACAATTGCTCCCTCCCCTTATGTTAAAAAAAGAAAAAGAAAAAATATATAAACCTCCTAATCAACTCCCCCCCCCCCAGGTTAACATTTAATTACTTCCTTCCTACTACTATTCTATACATTCCTGTCTACTATAATAAAGATCAAACTAAAAACATGCAAATTGTCTGCCAATGTAATTAATAATAAAACAATTATGATAATCTTAATCATATTAAGCCTGAAACCAAACATTTGTTTATTATTTCTTTTTTATATACCTTAATAATCTTAATCCAATTAGTTAAAGATAAGTGAAGTCAACCAAACCTTAAAAGCAATCCAGATAAATATTGTAAAACCCTTACCCCACTTCAAAATAAACCAAAGCATTTACACATCTCCACAATACACACGGAGCTTTTTTCATGAAGAGACCAAACAGCCCAACTGATGCCCTTAAAAACTCTGACTTCTCTTCAGAAAACCTTGCATACATAATAACCCCTTCTTTTCCATGGCATTCCATCAGAAAATCAATTTCACTTATAACTTGCAACTCGATCCCTCCATTTAATTTCTTCAACTTAACTGACCGATCTTCATCCAGCATTTCAACAGAAGCCCCGATCTCACTATTAAAAGAGACATTTCTATTGCTGTTAAGCTCTTCAATTTCTTCCACAACATCCCCAGCCAGATGACACATTTTAAAGCTCATGTTTTCCACAATGTCCTGAATACCTTGCATAAAAGTTTGGCAGGAATCAGAAAGCATCTGTTTAAGGTCTTGGTGAAAGTCAGAAAAAGTCTTATTGAAATCCTCCATGTCTCATGTACTGGATTATGGCTCCCCCTAGGTACTTAACCAGTGAAAGTGGGAGATAATAGAAGAATTTCCAGAATGTATTTACACAAGTGAAAGTGAACTAACAGGCAGTTCCCCAGGGAAAGTAGCAGCAGAAAGGTGAATGTTCAAAACAGCAGATTGAATGTGTAGGAAAATCTTCAAATTTAGTACAAAAATAATAACAGGGAGACAATTACATAGTCTCAGCCCTCCTCAATCTTTGGATGGAAAGCAAAATCCAAAGCTTAAAAAGCTTCTTTTAAAAAAGAATTAATCACAAAAATAACAATAAGCACCAAGAGAGCCGTTTCTCCCTGCTGTAGAAAGCCTCTCTTAGGCTACACATCCTTAAAAGAAAAAAAAATTGGGTGATTTAGAAATGGGGTGGCCAGTCTTAATGACCCTTTAAGGCTATAGCGTGGCTTGGAAAAGGTGACACCCCAGCCTCCTGGCAGCTCTTACCAGTTGATCACAAACACTGTTTACGATCTCCCGGGTACAAGCCACCATTCTGGAGGACAAATGGGGTAATTCCAAGCATTTTTCTTTCCTGGTAAAACACTCTTGGGCTTCAGGAAAAACCTGCCTGAGCAAAAAAAACAAAAACAAACCTGCCACTTTGTCAGTTCTGCCCGCGAAGCCCGTGAGCACAGCTGTTCAGTCCGCCATGTCCCCACCGGAAGTCACTATTTCCCCATTTACAATGGTTTTCTACTTCTTCTGGTTAGGAGGTATGAAGAAGTGTGATTGAGCAGTTTGGTGCAACTGGAATGTTAGGCAAGGAACCAGAGTGTGAAAATCCCCAGATTCTTTCTGCAGCCAGTGTCTCCACACCGGTTTTCTAAACATTATATTCATTTGCCGTAGATAGAAAGTGTAGCCTAGACACAGTTACTGTATCTACTTGCCCAAGAGTAAGACCTATTCAATTTAGTGGGGTTTAATTCTGATTGGACATGTATAAGAAATTGTAGCATCATTCTTCCTTCATTTTCTGCATCCAGGCATGGTGCAAATTTATCTTTTGTTGCAGATGATAAAACAAAATTATCATACATAGAAAATAAACACCCAAGGACTATTCAAGAAACCAACTCCATGAAACTGGGGGCTGAGACTGTTCCTTGCGCTCCACATCATAATGTCTTCCTTGTAAAATATTGGCTGCCAGGCAGAGTACAACAACAAAATCCATAATATAAATACGCATTATAAATAAAGTAAGCATAAATAAAGTGATAACAAAATGAGCAGTTAGAATATCACATTAAACCCTAACTAACAAGCCACCTGTGCGTTGATTATTCAAGTGTGGCGTGATATGTGAACGCAGAGCTCTGGCTTCAACTGCCCAGAAGAAGTTGAGAGAATAGGGCATTAGCAAGCTGAAAGCATAGCAAACCATCATTTTCTAATTTCTTTTGGACAGAGGAAGCCAGATTCCTGCATTTGCACATCACCCTAACCTTGGCTACTGAAGCCACGGACTGCTCATTATGGGTTTGCATGTATGCCAGCGCACTGGATGAATCATCAGATGACAAAGTGAATGAAAATAGTTGCAACATGAGCCTAAAGAAGAAACAGGCAACCAGGTTTTGTTGCTGTGTGTTATTATTTTTTTTTGGTGGGGGGGCGGGATTGGTGTTCATACTTATAAAAAAATATTAATATGGACATTTCTGATGATGCCTCTGTGGGTAGAACCAAATATTTTCAGGTTGGCTTTGTTTAGGGAGGGCTTTTAAGACTGAAAGTGAGTGTGATTTGCCTCACAGAGACTTATAACATCTCTTTCCAGACTTACTTACTTATTTATTTATTGCTAGTCATTTTTCACTAAACAATGCACTCTGAAAATTGGCCATTAAACTGTCAGATTTCAGTGGGTGCTCTGTAGGCCATAAATTGGGATTGGTGGTGGTACATGGCCTACAAAACGTCAGTTGTTCCCCCTTGGCCCAAAATGACATATGTCATACGGCACAGTCGTCAGAGGGATGGTGGGACAGATGTGTGGAGTTGGCAAAAAGGGAAGAAAACTTCCAGGAGGACACATCCAGATAAGAGAGGATTCTGGGGAGGATTCTGGAGAAGAAATTGGGTGATGTTGTATTGCTACTCTAGCTTTTCCTCCTAAAAAGATTTTCTGCACATAAATAAGGTTGACAAAGTTGAGGGATATTCATGGGTTACAAATGGAAGACCATGGGCAGATCACTGCTTTAAGTTTTCCCCCATGTGAGTGCAAAACCCATTTGTGGAAGGCAGGAATGCATGATGTTCTCAACTTACTCCCAGTTAGAAGGTACTATAACATCTGCCCATGTTTTCTAGCTCTGTGTTAGGAGCAGTGATGTCCATCTTGTGCGGACTCAAGCTGTCTGGTATATGTAATGAACTTCAATTCTTTTGAAGCAACCTCTCCAACCAACTGGCTGCTTTGGCTGCAGTAGGAATGTCCCTTCCTGTGCCAACACTGATTGATGCTCTGCATGGTTACTGTGCCATGGATGCATGGACCATATGGACCCAAGCCATGTTCCATTCCACTTTCCCCCCCATGTTAATTAAAATGAGTAACAAACACTGGGCAAAAGATAACATGAACCACCGGGAGTCCCCCTTTTTGGGGGAGATGGGCAGTGATAGAAATTCGAAAAATAAATCAAATAAATGATGAACCAGAGCTTCTTCCTTCCCGCGAGTGTACTAGTTAGCTCCTAAGAGGATACAGTCCTGTTTTTGATCCCAAGGTACCTTGCCCCCTGAAGGGCCCTTTTTGGGGAATGCCTGAACACTATTCTATCTTCATTCAAATGATAAAGCTGCAACAGTTTTTGATAAAAGTTTCAGTGAAGTGCTTTTGCACTCTGGTAACCAGTCCTCTTGTTCCCTTCTGTTCTACAATGCTACCTTGCAGTTTCCTAGTACCATTTCTCTCATTAGTAGTATAATTAAGCTCTATTACTACTACTTATTTAACATTAGGAGAATGCAGAGTGCAGAACTCTGGATGAGACATAATTTGCTTGGAATAATGGAACACTGTATACCAGGGATTGTGATCACTAGTACTCAGGGAGTAGGACATTATGGACTTCAGGAATAAATGTGTGTCCATAGGCAATGCAACGTGGTGACATTGCAGGGAAGGAAGGGTGCAGCAGAAGGGGAATTGTCCAATGGGGCCCATGCTAGATCACAGTCTGAAGTAAGCCCCAGTCCAGCCCCAGTGCCCAAGCATCAAACAGATTTTTCTTCAGCCAGTTTACAGTTCATCTGGAGGCACTATGAGCAGGAACAGTTTAAGGTTATGATACAGAATTGCCCAATGACTTCAAAACTCCTTTTATAATTCTGCAAATGAGGCAGGACAATTGTATGATCAAAACTCCTCTTGAAGCATCTTACTTCCTGGAGACATTTGTAATTTTCTCTGCTGCTATGACTGAACATATATTAATTGATCTGAATGATTGAAAAGACTTGACAAGCTGGAAATAAATGCTACTGCACAGTTTACGGGTATGCATATAGGTGTTTGAACATGCCCAAGTAGCATTACATCAGGAGTCATTCAATGGCTTTTGGTGCTCAGAATTGTTCTTCCTTATTTATAAAGAATAACATTCTAATGGATCATGTGCCAAGCAGGAGCTAGACACTGTAATCAGTAGGAGCTCACAAAGGAAGTTAATTGTTCTAGAACACAGTCACCAGTTTGAAAAATCAACTTCAATCCTCCTATATTCTACTAGAGAGGACTCAATTTAAAGATTGAGTCTCAAATTAGTAATAATGATAGATGTAATGGTGATTGAGAAATCAGGGTTATCATAGCTGAAGGTTGTATGTTATTGCATTTGAGCTGGAAGCAAATTTAATGGCATCTGTTAACCCCAATGGGTTTGTATTACACTTGTGGGAGATGTGTCCTACATGTATCTGTGAATGACATGTGATATTCTGTGTTTTTCTTCTTTTTTGGCACCGCCAGTTTAAGTTCAAGTGCATACACATCAATTGGCCATTGTCACAACTTTCTTGTGTGGTATTGTACCCCATAGCGTCATGTAGAACAGAGAAAACATTTTCATCACACACCCCTGTGACATGTTTCTACTTCTGAAGTTGCGTGTTTCATCATCTCTGCCAGAAAATCGTTTGCAAGAAACGTTCTGTGGAATATTTTGTCATGCACAGCCATGCCATTTCTTTTTCTTTGGATTATTTAAAATATGTTATCATGCCTTTCACTATAACAGGCCCAGAACTGATAAACATGAGTGGGTAAAACCATTTGTTTGTTTCTTCTGCAGAACTAACTCTCAACTAATTACCACAGAGGATATTCATCAACAGCAGACAATTATTTCCAATATAACAACATCAGAATCGCAGGTTGTAGAAACTGCAATAAAATGTTGCAAAATGGAAATAGCTACTCAGGATTCTAACACCTCCATTCTGTTCCTTCCTCTTCCACACCAATAAGACACTCCATCGTTATTGGGGTGTTTTGTTCCTATGTGTATTTATCTGCTCATATTTGAATTTCTGCAAATCTCCAGGTTATCCTCTTGTATGTGAGTGATGCTGTTTTGGCTACATAAGCAAAGACACTCATAGTGTGATCTTGACAGAATAAGGAAATGATTACAACAGATATGATGTTATTAACTTAAAGTTCTTCCTTGGCACTTACATTTGAAATATATGGATAGCAAAGAAGCATTCATTGGAAGTAATGTTCTGGAGATGGGCACTACCAACTGCCTGTCCTTTGATGAGCTCAAGTGATGCTCTAACCCATTCTCCCCAATGTTATGGGTCAATGGACATATTTGGAATTTTGAAAATTAGGGTGCCACATAGCTCACTTTTATCTGACAGACTTGATACTGTACATATCAGTGTACTAAATACAGAGTTCTGGTTTTCAAAACATGCTTAATGGAATTTGTTTAATTTTGGTTAATATGTTGCCTGAATCAAGCCACTATAACTTATAAATAGTAGTTTATGCCTAGCATGTTGTGCAAACCAGGCTGATTGTGGCTTATTCAGTTGATCATGGTTAAACAAACTTGGCTTACAGCACCATGCAAACCAGGTCAGAATGAAATCATTAATATAGCACATACACAAATGTGTGTGGATACATACACAAAAGGACATATATGTGTGTACAAGTCCACCCACATAAACACAGATCTGCACTTACACGTTCTTTGAAATAGATACTTGGAGGCTGGATTGTGATGATAGCTCATTTCTAGAACATCTTGCCCTATCTAGCAACTCCCTGCACCAGTGTAAACATAATAGCAATGTAAATCTTCAGTTAGTCATTATAATAGAAGAGATCAACTTCAGATGTTCTGAGTGCTTTCCAGAGCAGACAGATTTCAAAATAAACATAACAACTTGTCATTCTCATAGACCCTTAAGATAACAAACAGAAAAGAAGATGGATTTTGTAATTCACTGTATTCCCAGATATAGCATCCCCTGATGGAAAAACAATAACTTGCCAAAATGTGCATCTGCTTCTGCTTATTTTTTGTTTCCTCCTGTGGACCTCGGAAATAAAGAATGCATTTTAGAATACCACCTGGGAGTTTACATGTAGGCAAAAAATAATGTTGGCCAACTGCAAGTCCATTTTAGAATATTACCTAGGGATACATTTAGAGACAAAAAATAATGTTAGCCAAGTGCAACTCTGTTTAAAGTATACAGTATTTGAAAAGTTTGCCTGAGAAAATAAGTTATGTTACTGGAACACATTCCTTACAACTGTATCATCAATGTGATATTCCACTTACAAGCACTTTATGATGAATAACAGTTTAATGCACACTTTGAAAGATGGTGCTGATATGTAAATTCTGCCACCTGGTATTTTGACTCCATTCCAAATCACCATAAAAACAGTCTTGTTTTGTATTCAGTAAATTTGGGAATAGCCCAGTAGGGCACATGTTTTACACTTAGAAAATTACAAGTCAGTTGAAAGGATCATACTTATTGGGGCTCCAGAAAAGTGCTGCCACCAAAATAGACCGGCTTCCTGAGTCTGATGCTCTTCAGATGTTCTGGACATAATTCTCAGAATTCCTAAGCAGCAAGGCCAAAGGCCCACAAAGTTGGAGGTGTTTGATGCACAGAGTGCTAAAATAGATGGTATAAGGCAGCTTTGTTTTTTCAAAAGTGATGAGAAGATAGAGGCTTGGATTGGTACAGCCTGCTTAACAAGTCCTTGCTGAGGTCCAAGTTACCCTCCTATACAACACAGGAATTATACAGGTGATTTCACACTGTAGGAAAAAAAAATCATCTGCCTTCTTCTCTGTCTAAAGGATAATGGATTCCTGAGGTAATAAAAAACCTAGGAATTTGCCTTTTAGTAACTCAAATCATTTGTTTAAGTACCCTGGTTAGGACTACATGATCTGGGCTGCAAAAATCCAAATGACCACAAGGTGACAGCAAAGATTTAGAATTTGGTGCTATCTAGTGGTCCATTTTGTTTGGAATCTGCTCTGCAGGGTCTCAGGAATGGAGATCTTTCTCATGGGCTGACGTCTGAGCCTTTTAATGGAACTATCAGGAATCTTCCTTGGAAAGGGAAAATACTCAGGGTTTTTCCAAATTTATTTCCTATCAGCTATATGCAAAACAAATAAATAGAGTCCACAAGCCTTTCTGTCAGATGACGGCGTATACCTCTTAGTTGGCAGAATACAGACAACAGTATGCTAGGTTGCAAGGTACTCTCTAAGGTTTTAATTTTAGCTTGCATAGAATAATGTGAGCATAATTAGGATAGATTGGGCTTTGCCTGTTCTTGTGATATATTAGCTTAGTTATGCCATGATTAACAGATATTGTCCTTACCATTAGCCAGGAGTATTGCATATGGCACGGAGGACTCAGGCTAGTAACTTACTCTTACACTTTAATAAAAAGTGTTGTGCAAAAACCTTGGTTGACCAAAGACATTATGAGTAGCAGAAGTGTTTATCTATGGGCCCTTCTGCTGATGATTGTAGTATAGGGAATATTATGACTCAGAATACAATAGCAATAAATGGTAAAGAGCATGAATTAATGGAAGGAAGGAAGGAAGGAAGGAAGGAAGGAAGGAAGGAAGGAAGGAAGGAAGGAAGGAAGGAAGGGGAAGGGAAGGGAAGGGAAGCTGTGAGTCTGTGAAACTAAAAGAATTAAAATGGTCTGATCTTGTAGAGTGGAGCTGATAAATACATGCAGGGATGAAAAAGTGTAGATTTAATTATGAATGGAAAACTAAAATATATAAGCAAAATTTGGAAGTATATACAGTTTTATTCTGGGCAGTGATGTACAGTATAAGATGGGATGCTCAGCATGTCACTGAGATATGCATGCATCTGAAAAAGTTTTTGATTTACAGAAGACATGTGATAAAGTGAATAGGCTCAAGTTATGGAATGTTCTGTGCATGGAATTGAGGGTTAGTTTCTGAAACCATTAACAATGCATGTAATTTTGGCAATATGAATTTTGCTTTGTATCAGAGAATTCTTCAGCAGAATATCCGGACATCTGTCCATCAGCTGAGGCTGAAATGCAAGTGAGTCATGCAAGTCGGTCATGCAACAAGATCCCCAGCGTACAAACAAGTCTGCAAAAGAATGGAGAAGAATAAATTAAATGTTTTAGAATGGCCAGATCTAAATACAATACTGTAGAGAGGTGATAGAAGAACTGAAACAAGCACTTCCATTCTCAAATAGTACTATGTTGAAGCAGTTGCCATGTGGGAATGGGCCGAAATTTCTGCAGTGAAGAGAGACTGATTGCCAATTACAAAAAGCATTTGGTTGCAGTTATTGCAACTAAAGGTGGAGCAAGCAGTTTCTGAAACTAAGGGGTGCATCACATGCTGGATACTTCTTTAGGTAACATGAAACAAGAATGAGACTTGGTGTTATTTCTTCAGTTAGATTGTTTATACGTCTGTAGAACTCACATAACACATCAATTCTGATAACGTTTGGGAGCAAGTAATAAACATTCAGAAAATCCAGAATTTACTCAGACTTATGTAGGCATAGTACAGTCCAACAGTAGCAGCACACTATCATATCACAAGCGTGGCTGAGAATGAAAGTATGGAGGCAACTGCATTATTTTTAAAGGAACAAATATGCACAGATAATATAGTCAGCTGTGAAAAGAACAATTGTCAGATAAAAGATATTTCCAGCTTTGTTAAATAGGAAGACTGCTGAGCTGATTGATCTTGTTTTCCTCAGCAGCTGGAAACAGATTGTATTTTAAAGCAGGAATTCAAATGTGGAATTTAGCAGCATTTACTTTTTATTCCAGAAAATGTTGGGAGAATCCAACTCAATCTAACGCTGCTCTGTATCTGATAACAACCCCATTTGCATGTCTGGAGGATCTCTATCATTCCATCCAAAATGTAACCTGACACAGGTTTTTTTTCCCCTCTCAAACCATCCTTGCATAATTTCTGAAACTCAAAAACTTTTATCAATTGTATAACATTTCAGCATTTTCATTGCCCTATGAAAGATATTGCATCTATGGCCTTTGAACTACATAAAAAGCTACTATTGGTATGGTATAAAAGTGTCGGAAGGATGGAAAACACTGAAGTGGAGAAAACAGAAGGGTCAAGAATTTATCGATCTTCAGCACTCATTGATATATTGAGAAGATTGAAGATGTGTTAAATTCTGCTGAGATAGTCTTCCCCAAATTGGTGTCCTCCAGATGTGTTGGATGTCTGTTCAAACAAACAAGAGCCTACATGTTCTTTGTTGGTGAAGGATTCTGAGATTTAAAATCTAACACATCTTGAGGCCACTAGAGTGAGAAAGGGTGTTTTTTTGTTGTTGTTTATTCGTTCAGTCGCTTCCGACTCTTCGTGACTTCATGGACCAGCCCACGCCAGAGCTTCCTGTTGGTCGTCAACACCCCCAGCTCCCCCAGGGAAGAGTCCATCACCTCTAGAATATCATCCATCCACCTTGCCCTTGGTCAGCCCCTCTTCCTTTTGCCCTCCACTCTCCCTAGCATCAGCATCTTCTCCAGGGTGTCCTGTCTTCTCATGATGTGGCCAAAGTATTTCAGTTTTGCCTTTAATATCATTCCCTCAAGTGAGCGGTCTGGTTTATTTCCTGGAGGATGGACTGGTTTGATCTTCTTGCAGTCCAAGGCACTCTCAGAATTTTCCTCCAACACCACAGTTCCAAAGCATCGATCTTCCTTCTCTCAGCCTTCCTTATGGTCCAGCTCTCGCAGCCATATGTTACTATGGGGAACACCATTGCTTTAACTATGCGGACCTTTGTTGTCAGTGTGATGTCTCTGCTCTTAACTATTTTATCGAGATTGGTCATTGCTCTTCTCCCAAGGATTAAGCGTCTTCTGACTTCCTGACTGCAGTCAGCATCTGCAGTAATCTTTGCACCTAGAAATACAAAGTCTTTCACTGCTTCTACATTTTCTCCCTCTATTTGCCAGTTCTCAATCAAGCTGGTTGCCATAATCTTGGTTTTTTTGAGGTTTAGCTGCAAGCCAGCTTTTGCATTTTCTTCTTTCCCCTTCATTATAAGGCTCCTCAGTTCCTCTTCGCTTTCAGCCATCAAAGTGGTATCATCTGCATATCTGAGATTGTTAATGTTTCTTCCAGCGATTTTAACTCCAGCCTTGGATTCCTCAAGCCCAGCATGTCGCATGATGTGTTCTGCGTACAAGTTGAATAGGTAGGGTGAGAGTATACAGCCCTGCTGTACTCCTTTCCCAATCTTAAACCAGTCCGTTGTTCCGTGGTCTGTTCTTACTGTTGCTGCTTGGTTGTTATACAGATTCTTCAGGAGGCAGACAAGATGACTTGGTATCCCCATACCACTAAGAACTTGCCACAATTTGTTATGGTCCACACAGTCAAAGACTTTAGAATAGTCAATAAAACAGAAATAGATGTTTTTCTGAAACTCCCTGGCCTTTTCCATTATCCATTGGATATTGGCAATTTGGTCCCTAGTTCCTCTGCCTTTTCTAAACCCAGCTTGTACATCTGGCAATTCTCGCTACATGAATTGCTGAAGTCTACCTTGCAGGATCTTGAGCATTACCTTACTGGCATGTGAAATGAGTGCCACTGTTCAATAGTTTGAACATTCTTTAGTGTTTCCCTTTTTTGGTATGGGGATATAAGTTGATTTTTTCCAGTCTGATGGCCATTCTTGTGTTTTCCAAATTTGCTGGCATATAGCATGCATGTAGTAGGGACGCGGTGGCGCTGCGGGTTAAACCGCTGAGCTGTCGATTGGAAGGTCGGCGGTTCGAAACCGCGCGGCGGGGTGAGCTCCCGTTGTTAATCCCAGCTCCTGCTCACCTAGCAGTTCGAAAACATGCAAATGTGAGTAGATCAATAGGTACCGCTTCGGCGGGAAGGTAACGGCGTTCTGTGTCGTCATGCTGGCCACATGACCCAGAAGTGTCTATGACAACGCCGGCTCCAAGGCTTAGAAACGGAGATGAGCACCGCCCCCTAGAGTCGGATTCGACTGGACTTTACGTCAAGGGAAACCTTTACCCTTTAGCATGCATTACCTTGACCGCATCATCTCGCAAGATTTTGAACAGTTCAGCTGGGATGCCGTCGTCTCCTGCTGCCTTGTTATTAGCAATGCTTCTTAAGGCCCATTCAACCTCACTCTTCAGGATGTCTGGCTCTAGCTCGCTGACCACACCATCAAAGCTATCCCCGATATTGTTATCCTTCCTATACAGGTCTTCCGTTTATTCTTGCCACCTTTTCTTGATCTCTTCTTCTTCTGTTAGGTCCTTGCCATCTTTGTTTTTGATCATACCCATTTTGGCCTGGAATTTACCTCCAATGTTTCTAATTTTCTGGAAGAGGTCTCTTGTCCTTCCTATTCTATTGTCTTCTTCCACTTCCACGCATTGCTTGTTTAAAAATAATTCCTTATCTCTTCTGGCTAACCTCTGGAATTCTGCATGTAATTGGGCATATCTCCCCCTATCACTGTTGCCTTTTGCTTTCCTTCTTTCTTGGGCTACTTCTAGTGTCTCAGCAGACAGCCATTTTGCCTTCTTGGTTTTCTCTTTCTTTGGGATGTATTTTGTTGCCACCTCCTGAACAATGTTGCGGACTTCTGTCCATAGTTCTTCCGGGACCCTATCTACTAAGTCCAATCCCTTAAATCTATTCTTCACCTCCACTGCATATTCCTTAGGAATATTAGTGAGCTCATATCTAGCTGATCTGTGGGTCTTCCCTAATCTCTTTAGTCTGATCCTAAATTGTGCAAGAAGAAGTTCGTGATCGGAACTACAGTCAGCTCCGGGTCTTGTTTTTACCGACTGTACAGATGTCCGCCACCTTTGGCTGCAAAGGATGTAGTCAGTCTGATTTTGGTGTTGTCCATCTGGTGAAGTCCATGTATAAAGCCGTTTCTTAGGTTGTTGGAAGAGAGTGTTTGTTATGCACATTGAGTTGTCTTGGCGAAATTCTATCAGCCTATGTCCTGCTTCGTTTTGTTCTCCCAGGCCATGCTTACCTGTAATTCCAGGTGTCATTTGACTGCCCACCTTAGCATTCCAGTCTCCCATGATGAAAATAACATCTCTTTTAGGCATGTCGTCCAGTATGTGCTGCACATCCTCATAGAACTGCTCTACTTCAGCTTCTTCAGCATCTGTGGTTGGGGCGTATAATTAAGGGTATTTAGGGATGGGAATTTACTCAGCTTTTTATCATAATGAATCTCATTAGCAAGAATGTTACCACTGCAATACTAATTTGTGATAGAACATGGTGCAGGTTTTTTTTTTCCACAAATGCTTTTGGGTGGCTCATGACTAATTGGTGAGATACGAAGTTCATACTTAAGGCGAATAAGAATTTTCCAGGGTATATACATATTTTAACATGTTGGATTACACAGAGAGCTTTCAGATAACTCATACAATTGGTAGATCATATTTACCTTGCCATGTTCGTGGCAGCAAGTCCATACCAAAGATGGTTGCTGTGGACTGCGGAGATTAAACAGTGATGTACTTGAAAGGTACATTTGCAGTTTTAAGCGCCATCTTCTGGATTATTTCAGAATACTGTGTGAGAATATTCTTACTCAGTGCAGTACACCTGTTCTCTGTGCTGGCACAGATTTTGCTGCTTGATGTGAGTGAGAGAGGAGGGAGGGAGAAGACAAGCAAAGGGCAAGGACATACAGGTTGTACATTAGAGGAGTCTGTAGATTCATTTTTTTGAGTTTTGCATACTCATGTTCTTCCTGATTCTTAAGAACAAATTATGCGTTCAATGCACTGAACATTTTTATGGTATTAGTTTATGTTTATTTTAAAGGCTTTTTATGTTAAGATTTTAAGGCTCCCAATAATACTAATTTACCCATTACTATCTTACCGTTGTTGATTACTAGTAATTCATTCTAACACTCTTCCCATTATACCATACTGATAACAAAAGGAGAAATCAGCAATTTATATTTAATCGTTGAAATTGCTCATGGAGAAATATTTCAATTCAATACTCATTCATTTTACGTGTTTAACCTATTTGATTTACAATTATTCTCTGCAAATGCAAATTGACTGAAACATACAGTTCTGTTCTTGAATTGTATTATGCATTTCTGCCAACTTCTTTCAAAGAGTTTTTATTTTAATAAGCATATATATTAAAGCCTTTCTTAACTCTTAGCTTACTGTGTTTAGAGGATTTGCAACTGTTACTGTTTTTACAGAATCCCCAATGTTTTTATCTTTTTGTCCAGCAACCTATCCACTGTACTTTTCATCTTCAACATTTTTGCTATTCTTTCCTCATTAAAAAGGTATGATTCCAGATTCACGTTACCTGTGGTATTAATCCTGTCCATTCCATGCTTATCCTTAACTTTACCACTTCTAAAGAGACCTTTGATTTAAGACAAAAAAATTTTCATACCAAAGTAATTTGCAGAGATTTCAATGTCCCAGACATTCGCAAATTGAGTAAGGTCTAAAAAGGGGATCTCTGTATATTCCACTAGACAAACTTTTAATCTTTCATGAACAGGAAAATCTTATGATCCTAAGGTTCTCCTTTAGACTCTTTCATTCAGAGTATGCAGATCAGGATTGAGAAAGCAAGCATTGGGGGAAAGAAGATCCTGGATTCAGAATTAGCATGCACAAGCACAATGTATGGAAGCAATGACCTGGACATGGATCTTTTTAGTTATTATTTATTTATTTATTTATTAATATAATTAATATGGCCACCCATCTTATGAAAACTGACTCTGGGTAGCATACAACAATCCGATAAAACAGTAGATATATAAAACAACCATTACCTAAAACCATCATATAATGACTATTAAAAACATTAAAAACTATAAAAGCAGAACTAAAACAGAGAAAAGAAAATAATAGACAAAGAAATGTTAATAATATTGGAGCCACCTCACTAGTTCACCTGTTCCCTGGGGTCCCCAGGCCTGCTGGCATAACTAGTCTTGAGGGACCTTTGGAAGCTCAGGAGAGATGAGGCTGATCTCAACTCTGGGGGGAGAAGATTCCACAATGCTGGGGCCACAGTAGAAAAGGCCCATCATCTATGTAGCTCCCAAGATGATGGAACCATAACATGCCCACTCTGTCAGATCTAGTGAGACAAGCAGATGAAATTGGGGATAGGCAGTCCCTCAAATAACTCGGTCCTATGCCATGAAGCCCAGTGTATGGAAGCAAAGACCTGGACATGGATCTACCAGTGGAACTCTGAATAGTTAACAAAGATAAACTCATAATACAATAATCAAGATCACCTGAAATTAAAACACAAGAAAACATAAACACATAACATAACAATCAAAAACAAAGCTGAGGCCCCAATAGAATTTCAACACAAATTGAAGTGCTGTGTAAGAATGAATTAAAGACTAACAGTGCTTCTAGACAGTGGCTTCTTAGTGCTACCAATCAAAAATATTGCAGATACTTTGTCTTTCCCTCCTTAATGGTTTTTAGAGGGAAGAAAAAAAAAAGAGGCAAGCCAGAAACAGTGGTGAAAAACATAGAAGTTACAGATGGAAGACAGCATTTTCTGGACCCTCCAATAAAGTTCTAACTTTGAAGAAAGGCAATTGCATAATAAAAGCCTAGTCAAAGCCTATTAGACTCAGAGGCCTCAGGGCTATTATTCTGTGCAATTTCATTCTTCTGCTTAAAGAGTAACTTGTTAAATAATAGCTTGTTAAAATGATAAATAGCAGTTTTCAAAATCAGAAGTCAGGCAGACAATACCTTGAATATTTGACTTCATTCTGCCATTTTCCAACATTCTAATTGATATTATCTCTATTTAGGTCTTTACTATCCATGAGCATTCTTGACATGGAGGCTAGCAGAAACATGGGCTATTGTTGTTCCCTTGCTATGATACATATGCCTTTCACATTACTGGTTGATGCAGAAATAGCATTAGTCTGAAGAAGATCAGTTCTGCTTATACTACTGAACATAGAAATGGGGAATCACTGAGCCTTAAGGTGTAGATGAGCTACAGTTCCAGCATCCCCATTGGCCATGTTGGTTAGGACTGCTTGGACTTATTGTTCAGCAATACTGAGGTCCACATATTTGCCACTTTATTAACCATGGTTTCTGTCCCATGAAGAAACTTACAGGAACAGAAGTGGTTTCTTTGTGTTTGATGCATCAGCCAGAGGTGTGGGCCAGCAGACTTTGCTGATGAGGGCTGATGCTATTTCCATGATTTTTACCATTCCCTCCATTCAAGAGTTTAGTGCTTAATGCTCATCTTCAGTTATTTCATGTCAATTACATTTCCCTTGCAGGTAGTCCTTGTTTAGTGACTGCCTTGAACAGCGACTTTTCACAGTTATGATGGTGATGAAAAAGTAACTTTATGACCAATCCTCGCATTTTGACCTTTGAAGGTCTGTAAAACCAAGGAAAGCTGAAGTAAGATAAGAAGCATAGTCATGGTTTTACTTAGCAACAACTTAACGACCAAGTTACTGGTCACAATTGTGGTCACTAAACAAGTACTACCTGTACATACAAATACTCATCTCACTGCTATCCAATGGAACTTGGTGTATTTGACTAGCAATTGAGTGTATTGCAAAGGATGCTAATTTTTTTCTTGTAATTAACAGTAGAAAACTGAAATCCAAGCCAGCAACTTTTTAAATTAGTCCAACCCATGGCAATATGCTTTCTTCTCACTTTCTTCTCACGTGGGCAGCGTCTTTAATGGGACCTCCAGTCTCTTGTATCAGAAGAATGGAGCTGTCCCATTCCAGCTGATGGCAGCTCCTTCCCATTTAGTCCGGATGGCCATTTCCAGAGAGGGGACTCTTTTCTCCGGATCACTGTTTTCCTCACAGTGTTTTTCTTCCCAATGATGTGAATGTGTATCTGAGGAGAGAACAGCAAACATGCACGCACCCTCTTTCATGCAAAACAGAGGCTCTGGATTTTGGGTTCAGTTTAGCATTAATTCAGCATAGAGCCATCTACTGAAAATAGCAGCTGGATGTAAGTCTCAGTTACTTTTCTGAAATGCTTCTCAGAATAAAGTCCACAAAATGTAATTTTTGTGGGAGAGATGATACAAAGGAAAATGATTGCATCCTATTTCCAAATGGCCATATTTTAAATTAGGACCATGGCCTACAGTTCTGGATACAGAAGACCAACTGGTCAAGACCAGTTCTGTATAATTCCAGAGTACAGGAAATGGAATAATGGATTTAAGACACAGGAAGGCAGATATCAGTTAAATGTTAGGAAAAAAAAAACTTCCCAACAGTGAAGCCAATTACCCAAAGAAATGATGGGTTCCCTTCATGGAACATGTTCGAGTAAAGGCTAGATAGCTCTAGGAAAGTGGGGAAGGATCCTTGCACTGAGCAGAGAGTTGGACTCATAGCTTAAATGACCTCCTCCAACTCTATGAATCAGAGAATATTTTGAAAGATGGAAATGCAGTTGTGCATTTATCATTCCATGTCATTAGATCTAGAGCTGGAAGCCAGAGAGAGAGATTGGGGGGGGGGGGGATTCAAATTTCTGCCCTTTTTTGTAGGCATTGAAGACACTGTACATAATAGCCCACCTCCCAATTTTATCTTCACAACAATCCTATAGGATAGGTTGGATTGAGAAACAATTAATTGTCCCAAAGTTATGTTGTGAGTTTCCATGGCTGGGATGGATTTGAACCTGGGTCTCCCAAGTCCCAATTGCACTCTTTGACCATAATAGGGCTGTACATTCCTCTTCAGGATAATATTTTGCCTTGTATTTTTTGTATATATGTCCCCAAATTTCTCCAAGGAGCTCATTATATCTATATCTATATCTATATCTATATCTATATCTATATCTATATCTATATCTATATCTATATCTATATCTATACCTATACCTACATCTTCATCTTCATCTATATCTATATGCCGCTTTCCAGTTTTATTTTTACAACAATATTTGAGATAGATTGGTCTTAGAGACAGTGGCTTGTCTCAGATCATTATATGCTCATCATGACAGATTGAGAATTTGAATTCTTGTCCTCCTAATCTGATACTATTTGCTTCTATTCATATTTGTTTGTATATTTGTTTAAAAGAAAAATAAGATAAAGCAACTATTTACAAAGATGTTTCAAGTGTTCAGGATTCTATCATATTAAAGAAACTAAGCCAAATAGTGCTGCCTTAGGTACTTCTTTTTACATTTGGGAAGTGGTGATTGGGAAATCCTATTTAGCCAAATTCGTCTGGATATTATCTGCTTGTAGGGACTTTTTAAAGGAGGTGATGGGAGCAATATGGAGGAGACCCCATCCAAAGTATGGTTCAGTATTTGAGTGATCGATTGAAACAATGCTTTTGATTTGTAGCAATACATCTTATTAGTTAATAAACAATTCCAAGAGCTATTTTAATTGCTTGAATTTCTTCATACATTTCCATTTACTCGGCCATTGACTTCAGTGGTCTGTCTGTCTGTCTGTCTGTCTGTCTGTCTATCATCCATCCATCCATCCAACCGACATAGAATGCAGGGTGAAGCAGGTAGATGGAGGCCTCCCAAATGCTACTACATTCTCATCCCAACATTGACTTGATTTATTATGCTTTTAGTGTTCCATACTATGATGTTCAAACCTTAATTGTTTTGTTACAGCTCTTCAGTATATCACTTATTGTGCACAATAGAGAGCACTTTTATGATATACATGGTCTTTAGGAAAAGGATAAGTTTGGGGCTTTTAATGGATTATATGGCTTGAAACGATTTGAGTAATTCCCTTACCTTTACTGGCAATGCTTTCAGAATTTTCCCCGGAAACTGTATTTCTCTTTAGAAATGTTTGTGTCTCCTAATTGTTGCAATATTCTTCAAAGTCCATTCTCAGTCAGAGCTGGATTTTCAAAGAGGGAGGGAGGTGCTTGTTGTTTATTCGTTTAGTCGCTTCCGACTCTTCGTGACTTCATGGACCAGCCCACGCCAGAGCTTCCTGTCGGTCGTCAACACCCCCAGCTCCCCCAGGGACGAGTCCGTCACCTCTAGAATATCATCCATCCATCTTGCCCTTGGCCGGCCCCTCTTTCTTTTGCCTTCCACTCTCCCTAGCATCAGCATCTTCTCCAGGGTGTCCTGTCTTCTCATGATGTGGCCAAAGTATTTCAGTTTTGCCTTTAATATCATTCCCTCAAATGAGCAGTCTGGCTTTATTTCCTGGAGGATGGACTGGTTTGATCTTCTTGCAGTCCAAGGCACTCTCAGAATTTTCCTCCAACACCACAGTTCCAAAGCATCAATCTTCCTTCTCTCAGCCTTCCTTATGGTCCAGCTCTCGCAGCCATATGTTACTACGGGGAACACCATTGCTTTAACTATGCGGATCTTTGTTGTCAGTGTGATGTCTCTGCTCTTAACTATTTTATCGAGATTGGTCATTGCTCTTCTCCCAAGGATTAAGCGTCTTCTGACTTCCTGACTGCAGTCAGCATCTGCAGTAATCTTTGCACCTAGAAATACAAAGTCTTTCACTGCTTCTACATTTTCTCCCTCTATTTGCCAGTTCTCAATCAAGCTGGTTGCCATAATCTTGGTTTTTTTGAGGTTTAGCTGCAAGCCAGCTTTTGCACTTTCTTCTTTCCCCTTCATCATAAGGCTCCTCAGTTCCTCTTCGCTTTCAGCCATCAAAGTGGTATCATCTGCATATCTGAGATTGTTAATGTTTCTTCCAGCGATTTTAACTCCAGCCTTGGATTCCTCAAGCCCAGCATGTTGCATGATGTGTTCTGCGTACAAGTTGAATAGGTAGGGTGAGAGTATACAGCCCTGCCGTACTCCTTTCCCAATCTTAAACCAGTCCGTTGTTCTGTGGTCTGTTCTTACTGTTGCTGCTTGATCGTTATACAGATTCTTCAGGAGGCAGACAAGATGACTTGGTATCCCCATACCACTAAGAACTTGCCACAATTTGTTATGGTCCACACAGTCAAAGACTTTAGAATAGTCAATAAAACAGAAATAGATGTTTTTCTGAAATTCCCTGGCCTTTTCCATTATCCATTGGCAATTTGGTCCCTAGTTCCTCTGCCTTTTCTAAACCCAGCTTGTGCATCTGGCAATTCTCGCTGCATGAATTGCTGAAGTCTACCTTGCAGGATCTTGAGCATTACCTTACTGGCATGTGAAATGAGTGCCACTGTTCGATAGTTTGAACATTCTTTAATGTTTCCCTTTTTTGGTATGGGGATATAAGTTGATTTTTTCCAGTCTGATGGCCATTCTTGTGTTTTCCAAATTTGCTGGCATATAGCATGCATTACCTTGACCGCATCATCTCGCAAGATTTTGAACAGTTCAGCTGGGATGCCGTTGTCTCCTGCTGCCTTGTTATTAGCAATGCTTCTTAAGGCCCATTCAACCTCACTCTTCAGGATGTCTGGCTCTAGCTCACTGACCACACCATCAAAGCTATCTCCGATATTGTTATTCTTCCTATACAGGTCTTCCATTTATTCTTGCCACCTTTTCTTGATCTCTTCTTCTTCTGTTAGGTCCTTGCCATCTTTGTTTTTGATCATACCCATTTTGGCCTGGAATTTACCTCCAATGTTTCTAATTTTCTGGAAGAGGTCTCTTGTCCTTCCTATTCTATTGTCTTCTTCCACTTCCACGCATTGCTTGTTTAAAAATAATTCCTTATCTCTTCTGGCTAACCTCTGGAATTCTGCATGTAATTGGGCATATCTCCCCCTATCACTGTTGCCTTTTGCTTTCCTTCTTTCTTGGGCTACTTCTAGTGTCTCAGCAGACAGCCATTTTGCCTTCTTGGTTTTCTCTTTCTTTGGGATGTATTTTCTTTTTGATGCCGCCTCCTGAACAATGTTGCGAACTTCTGCCCATAGTTCTTCCGGGACCCTATCTACTAAGTCCAGTCCCTTAAATCTATTCTTCACCTCCACTGCATATTCCTTAGGAATATTAGTGAGTTCATATCTAGCTGATCTGTGGATCTTCCCTAATCTCTTTAGTCTGATCCTAAATTGTGCAAGAAGAAGTTCGTGATCGGAACTACAGTCAGCTCCAGGTCTTGTTTTTACCGACTGTATAGATGTCCGCCACCTTTGGCTGCAAAGGATGTAGTCAATCTGATTTCGGTGTTGTCCATCTGGTGAAGTCCATGTATAAAACCGTCTCTTAGGTTGTTGGAAGAGAGTGTTTGTTATGCAGAGTGAGTTGTCTTGGCAAAATTCTATCAGCCTATGTCCTGCTTCGTTTTGTTCTCCCAGGCCATGCTTACCTGTAATTCCAGGTGTCATTTGACTGCCCACCTTAGCATTCCAGTCTCCCGTGATGAAAATAACATCTCTTTTAGGCGTGTCGTCCAGTAGGTGCTGCAGATCCTCATAGAACTGCTCTACTTCAGCTTCTTCAGCATCTGTGGTTGGGGCATCTATTTGGATCACTGTGATGTTAGATGGCTTGCCCTGAATTCGAATTGAGATCATTCTATTGTTTTTTGGATTGTATCCAAGCACTGCTTTAGCCACTTGACTATTAATTATGAAGGCTACTCCATTTCTTCTGTGGTCCTCTTTTCCACAGTAGTAGATCTGGTGGTCATTTGATGTGAAGTGGCCCATTCCAGTCCATTTCAGTTCACTGATGCCCAAAATGTCTATCTTTAATCTTGACATCTCACCAATAACCACATCCAATTTGCCCTGGCTCATAGATCTTACATTCCAGGTTCCAATGGTGTGTTGATCCTTAGAACATCAGATTCGCCGTTCACCACCAGCATCGTCGGCCGCTAGCCATCCTTTCGGCTTTGAGCTAGCTGCATCATCACGTCTGGGGCTAGTTGATCTCATCCTCTGTTCCTCCCCAGTAGCATTTTGACCATCTTTCAACCTGGGGGTCTCCTCTTCCGATGGTATACCGACATATCTCTGGTTGTACTGATCCATTTAGTTTTCACGGCAAGAATACTGGGGTGGGTTGCCATTACCTTCCCCAGGGATCGCATTTAGTCTGACCTCTCTGTCATGACCTTCCCGTCTTGGGTGGCCCTTCACGGTTTAGCTCATGGCATCATTGAGGTGCTCAAGCTCCAGCACCACGACAAGGTAACGATCCTTTGCTGAAGAGGGAGGTGCTAGATTGTTTATTTTACCTTGTTTAGAGTTTGGGTGATTTCCTAATAATTTTTAAGGGACACCTTTTAATCTGGGATGCATCACTGTACAGTTAAAAATTAGAAGGTGCATTCAAATCAATATAGCTTTTTCAATTTGATTTACAATGATCAGAAAAGGCAGGAAAATGGATTTAAGCATCACTTGTGGGAAAAAGAAGAAGAAATAAGCATCTTCCTTTAATACTTTTCCAGGAGATATAAATGCCTACCTATTGTTAGATGGACTGTTGTCTTTTGGGAGGGCTGCCCTTTATAAAAATACAAGTCAAAGAGATGTTCCATTTTCCAATCCGACAATAACAACCTGTTTAAGCTGAAGAGAATGCTATAAGTTTCATTTATTTTGCACAGCCATATAGGCAATTTTGGAGTCTTCAACATGCTTCCAACCTGTAATATAAAAGTTGTAGTTATGCATCTAGTGAAATAAAATGCATTTGCATATTTTTAAAAAATCACATACTTTTACAACAATATTTTAAATCAGAAACACTTCACCCTAAAAATGCTAATCTGGCATAAAACTAAAATGAGATTCATTGTCCTGTGAGAAGTGGTGATAGTTCTTTATTTTAACCATTATGGGAATGATTCTGTGTCCTTCTGAGGATGGCTAAGCAGCCACATCTGGGACAGCAGGGACTATCAAACCATAGGATCCTTAACCCTTAATTCGTCCAAAATGCTCTCAATTGAACTGTGAATGTTAAGACAGTCCAAGAAGTAGCCTGAATTATTCAGTGAAGCTGAATGATGGAAGATAAAAACACATTAACTATAAAATTAGCTTCCATGAGTTGGAAGCAACACCACCAACTTAAGCAGTATTAAAAGGAGATTTAGACAAATATATGAAATATGACTTCCGGGGGAGGTATGGCGAACTGAAGATGGCTCCGCAAAAGTGAGCCGACAACTGCAGCAAAGACCAAGAAACCAGTGAGTAAAGCAGTTCCTTGGAACCTCTCCAGATAAGGAGAGGACAGGAGATCACCCACATGTGTTCCGGATGGCTACTCCCTGTGAGGAGACCTCAGGACAGTGGTTTTCCATGGGTTTGCACAGTGGGAGATGACGGGATTAGCCATCTTGCTCACAACTGGGGCAGAGACTTTTAAAGGATGCTAAATTTGCAAACCTCACTTTCTAAACATTTTAGGAAATTTATTTATTTTATTTTATTTATTTATCAAATTTGTCACTGCCCATGTCCTAACAACCAGGAACCACGCTGAGACAAGGAATAGGTCTCTAGTGTTTTATTACTGCTACATAACAGAAAATCCTAACAAACTGAAGAAGCGTGGGAAAAACGCAGACATATAAACCCCAGAGGCTAAGGCGGGCCCGATCTGTATCTCTTTGAATGGCTACCTAATTCCTCAGTGCTACGCATGCACTTTACAGCCTGGATGGGAGCCCCCTGCTTGCCATCCTTACTCATGACAGCCCATCTCCTCCCACCGGAGGGACTCTGGGCGGTTTACAACAATATAATCCAGGAAACAATAAATACATAATAAAATTCAAATATAAAATACAGTATAAAACAATTTCACAAAGCTACTAAATATAAATAAAATCCAGATGGCTGTGGTCTCATTCAGTCATTGTGCAGGAGGGACACTTCAAGGTACTAGCCAACCCCAAGTATGACTATTCTCCTCCCTGCCCCAAGCCTGGTGGCAGGGCCAGGTCTTCAAATTCCTCTGGAAGGCTAGGAGCTATGGGGCTAACCTGTCATGAGTACTGATGGTGAGCAGGAGGGGGCCCCTATTCAGGGGGGAAAATGCATGCATAGTACTGAGGAGTTAAGCAGCCATTCAAAGAGACACAGATCAGACCCGCCTTGACTTTGGGGTTTATCTGTCTGGGTTTTTCCCACGCTTCTTCAGTTTGTTAGCTACATTAGGTCTGTCTAATGTAGCAGTAATAAAACACTAGAGACCTATTCCTTGTCTCAGCATGGTTCCTGACTGCTAGGACATAATCTCGCCTCTGGGGGCAAGATGTTCCAAAGGGTGGGTGCTACTGCAGAGAAGGCCCGCCTCTGGACCACACCAGATGGAATTCTCTTATCGACGGGGTACGTAGCATGCCCTCTCTGCATGATCGGGTGGGATGGGCTGATGTAGCGGGGAAGAGGCGGTCCCTCAGGTAGCCTGGTCACATGCCATGTAGGGCTTTAAAGTTGATAACCAACACCTTGAATTGGACCCAGAAGCAGACCGGTATCCAATGTAGCTCGCGTAGCAAAGGTGTTATATGCGCCCTTCTAGGGGTGCCAAAAATAGCCCGTGTGGCTGCATTCTGGACCAGCTGAAGCTTCTGGATACTCTTCAAGGGTAGCCCCATGTAGAGCGCATTGTAGTAGTCTATATGCTCATTAACTACTTCTAAGCTATTAGAGACCTTTGGAATGACAAGTTTGAAAATGCTGGGTGAGTCTGCCTCTAATCCTGAATGAAATAAAAATTTAATTATAAGCTTAAGAATTTAAAGAATCTGAAATAAACAGCAAAAGGCTAAATGAAATTTTGATCCTAGAAAGTTATAAACAGACTAACGGTCCAGATAAAATTGGAATCTTGTAACTTTTACAATAACATCTGGGAATTAATTATAAAGAACAAACAGCTTCTTGTGGGAAAGAGAACTTGTTCTGGTTTTTATAAGACATAACATAGATAAAGAATTTCATGATTTCAAAACCTGGACACTAGAGGGGACTAGAGATTTTAGGTAGAAGAAATATATACAGGCCTGCAAGATGGTGCAAAACATTATGACAATAAAAATACTGAAGGAGACTTTTGAAGAATGGAATCAGAAAATAGCAGCCATAATATCAACTATGTCAGTAATGATGTCAGCTTCTATGGATAGTCTTTGTGCAAAAGATGTTATTGAAGAAATGTCAGATGTAGAACAAATGTTATCTGACAAGATAGAGATGGTATTGAAAGTGGATTTACAACTGACAGGCCAAGAGATGATTTAGAAAGGGATGTTTCACTGGATCTTCAAAAGAAAGTTGCTGAGGTTTTAAAATTCAAAAGACATACAAATGACAAACCAGAAGAGTGACCTGGATAATTTTTCCTATTGGATTTACAAAAGAGGCTTGTTAGAGCCTTGAAGAACTCTGTGTGATAGGGCAAAGAAGAAATTAAGAGAAATCAAATCCTGTGACAATATTTGAATGAACTAAAGATTAATACTGTTAGAAGTAAAAGGAAGGAATGTAAAGTTGGTTTATTTGATCAAGGTTAAAATAAGGTAAGTTGTTACTTTTGGCTACCTTTTATGGATTTTCTGCTGATACCAGGACTGAAAAGATGATGCTTTATGGACTTTTTTTATAGATAAGAGATGGGATATGGGATGAAGAGATAAATGTTTATAACTTTAGAGACAGTGATGAGTTACTAAATTTGTTTATACTTGTGATGAAGATTGGAAGTCACTTATTTATATATTTCTTTTTTTATTATATTCTTACTTTTCTTTTTCTTCTCTTTTTTCTTTCTTTCTCCTTGCATCTTTTACTCCTTCTCTCTATTCTCTTTCTTAAGTTTAGTTTGTATGAGATTTTAGTATTATAATTAAAATTCTTAATAAAAATTATATACAAAAAATAGACAAATACATGAAATATAAGGCTATCAGCACAACAGCAATTAGTCATAATGACTACATATAATGTCAAGTATGAAAGGCAGCATGCTTCTTACTACCAGTTGCTGGGAAACATGGGGGAAAAGGTGTTATGGGACTTTGTCTGCTTATGAGTTTCTTGTTAACATCTGATTGACTGTCATGTCATATTAGAACAAAATGCTAGACTAGATAGACATGTTTTTAATCGATAGTTGTAAACCGCCCAGAGTCCCCCGATGGGAAGAGATGGGTGGGGACAAATTAGATAGATAGATAGATAGATAGATAGATAGATAAATAAATTTTATTTGACCCAGCAAGACACTTCTTATATTCTTCTATATACTGGCTGTTGTTTCACATTGTTCTCACTCTTGCTGGCCCATGATGTCTCAAAGCTACTTTGAGTGGTTAATCACTCTTAGAGTGATTAATAAGCTGGCTGATAAAGTGACCAAAACTCCTTCAAATATTTGTCATTTGAATACTTATTTTCCACACCGGTAGGGTTTTGAACTCTTCTTCTTCCTTGCTCCATTGTAAGTAGCCAACATCGCTGCGGGAGTGAATTCCATGCAGCACTTTTTGCATACTGTCTTCAGTGTCAAGCTTTTGGCATCCATTGAACACATGTGGACTTGCTCTGCCAGTTAAAATGAGATTCAGAATTGCCTAAAGGGGGAAAGGACCAACATCACACTTCCAGATAGTAGGTCAGAAACGGAACTCAAGGATTAGCACTCAGGGAATAGTAGTAATGTATATTATTTTCTTTATATATCTGATTAAAAAAAAAATAATGCAGCAGAGCAACAGAGAGAAAGAGATGTAGGAATTTTCATTATAGGAAGAAAACACAGGGCTTTATTTCACTTACGCTTAATATAATTCAAATGAAACATACTTAATATGATTGCTCTACTGTTTCTTGGGAGACCCATGTGGCCCTGTGACCTCAAATTGTGTTTCTCTGCATAAAAATCCCCCCTAGAAATATGGTGGAGGGTAGGAATATTAATGCTGTGAACCCTCATCTTATGCTCAGCCTATCTATGTGTGGTTAAGTGTATGTACTCTTAAAAACAGAATCACCATCACTCTCCAGTGACTGCCTTTTTAAGATTTTACTGGTTGGATGTCCAACATAATGAGATTCTGAAAAGTATAAAATTGCTTACTACTAAGTTAATAGTAGTAAGAGAGTCCCTTTTGGAAGATGGGTGGTGATAAATTTGATTAGTAAATAAATAAATAAATAAATAATACATAAGTGTTATTTATTTTACTCCTTTTTGCTCCAAATCATGCAGTTACTTGTTAAATAATTTATGCAAATTTATATTAAGCAGAATTCCCCACCCATGGTACTTTGCAACTACAATTTCTAAAATCCCCAGATAGCATGGCCTCTGGAACTACATTTCCCGCATCCCTGCAGGTACTAGGTTGAGGATGCACCTGACACCAACTAAAAAAAAGGCTATTCTTTTCACCACCTGTTAGCATTAATGAGCCAGTTTGGTCTAGTGGTTAAGGGTCCAGGTTAGAAACCAGGAGTCCATGAGTTCTAGTCCCAGTTTAGGCATGAAAGCCAGCTGGGTGACCTTGGGCCAGTCTCTCTCTCTCAGCCCAATTCACCTCACAGGGTTGATGTTGTGGGGAAAATAGGAGGAGGAAGGAGTATTAGGTATGTTCCCCGCCTTGAGTTGTTTATAAAAATAATAAAGGTGGGGAAAAAAATCTAAATAAATAAATTAATAACTGGGAATATACTGTTGTAGGCTTTCACAGCCAGTATCTGTTGGGCAGTGTTGGGCTGCAGAGTTTAGTGAGCATGGTCTAGACAACAGATTTCCTGATGTTTCGCTGGCAACTGTGACTGGCATCTTAAGAGGCAAGGTGGTCTGCATTTCACTGGCAACTGTGGCTGGCATCTTGAGAGGCAAAGAGGTCTGCATAGCAGACCACAGACAACTGAGCAGGGACTGACTGGGCTCCTGTCTTAATCAGGAGTCAGGACACCTGGCTATAAAGACAGGAGCCCAGTCAGTCATGTTCAGTTGCCTATGATCTGCTATGCAGACCTCTTTGCCTCTCAAGATGCCAGCCACAGTTGCCAGTGAAATGTCATGAAATCTTGTTGTCTTGACCATGCTCACTAAACCTTGAAACCCAACACTGTCCAATAACTGGGAACTTTAAAGTATAGCAACATATATTTTCACTTTCATATGAAAAGTAGTCAAAGAATATAAATACCACATTCAGAGACCTACTTGTCTACAGCTGATGATTCCATGTCTACATTGTAACAGGTAAGTTGTGGTGAAGTCTAGATCTCTCTGAAGCCTATCCAGCCAAACACAAAGAAAATGCTATTGGTTTCACTTGTAGTTTAACTCAATGTATCATCTACCATCAATTATCAAAACCCTGTTTCAGCCATCCTATGAAAGAGCCTAGGGGACTGACAGTGATCAATGCTTAACATTATTGGAGGGTGTAATAATCAGTATGATATTGACTGAAGCATTAGACCTAGCTGGGAGAGACAGGTTCAGAACCCCCACTCAGCCATGAAGTTAGTATCTCACAGCATATTTCATTTTTTTTGTTATTGAGATTATGCCCAGCCTTTCTCTTTATATAAACACTCAAGTTTAATTTATATAGCAGAGTTATGGAATTGATAAAATAGGAAGAAAGAGAATCAAATAAACCTCCCTTTGAACTTCTTCAAGGGAAGCAGGGTATGGAAATAATAAGCAATGATATAACAAACATGAAACTGGAAAAGTAAAGGTCATTTAATTGAAGCTTTTTTGAAGGGCTTTTCCATAATATCAGTGGCACCTCTCATTCTTACTTTTCTTTCCTACTTTGGTTTTGGTTTTTCAGTCTGGATAGTATGTGATTTTAATTCTGTTGTTTTTATTACGACATTGTAACCAGCAGAAATATATTCAGGAATTCCATAAACCAAAGGTACTTTTTCCCAGGAAAAATGGGACTGTTTCATGAATTGCAAACAAGGGTATGTTTGTATCCATATATGCTGAAAAGAGTCTCTCTGGAACTGAATCTGAAGCATTGCACAACCCCAGGGAGGTATTCCTGAGCACTAATGTGCCTGCAGATACTTCACTCAGTGTCTGCTACTCTCTGCCCCTCAGACTTTACTTATGGTATTTTTTTTAATGAAAAAGAAATGCTGAAATGCAAAGTGGAATTCTCCAATATAATTTTTATTCCAATTTTTTATTGGAAGCCATTTTGTGGAAGTGCATGGGGCTAATATGCCTAAATAAAATAATAATACTGTTACTGGTCTCAGTGTAAGTGATTTTAACTCAAGGTGTCACAGTAATCTCTTCGACAGAAATATGAAAACTTTGCAAATAACCAATCACATTTGCATCATCCCATAATTTCTCCTTAGGTTTTGATAGTATATGGATCAAATTTTCTTCTAAAATTTTCTTTACCAATGAATGTAAATAACATTTACAAAATCTTAAGGTACACCCATTGATTTGTAAATAATTGCTTAACTTAAATCAAAGTATTTAATAAAGGGAAAACTTTTTTTTTTACCTTTCAAATGTCCTGGAGAAAAGTAAACTATATAGAAATAAGATCACTCCATGACTTCCCTCAGAGTTCAGCTGATTCAAATAGATTAAAGGGGAAAAAAAAGATTATTCTAACATTGGTCAACTTATCTGAATATTGTAGCTAGCTTTTGTTTCTTGTTTTTAATTAGAACATTATTTATTTTATTTTATTTTCTGTCCTGCCTTTACTGGATCAGCCTTCCCTAATCTGGCATTTTCCAGATATACTGGGATTACAACTTTCAGAAATCTTCACCAGCATGGATTTATTTATTTATTTATTTTAAAAATTTATAAGGCTGCCCAACTCTACAATGACTCTGGGTGGTATACAGTAAAATAATAATGCTAAAATACAATTAAAAGAACCCAAATGCTGGAAGAACAACAGTCAATGGACAGGACCCAATCTAACCCAAGACCTGCAGAAAGAAGCCAGATTTTGGATGCCAAGCTGGAGAAAGCTGGTCCATACCCAAGCAAAAATTATCATTCAAAATGTAGGAAACATTTAGCAGCTGGATAAGAATAAAACTGACTGCTGGATAAGAACAGGACAGCAATCCTGTGTGTGCTGATTTAAGAATAATCTCCAGTAAACACACTAGTAATTGTTTAAATTTAACTTGTTTGCTCTGTTTCTATGTATAGTATAAAAAAGTTTGGAACAGATTCAATTTTGTAAGGAAATTTCAGAGCCTTTACTTACACAATGTATGTGATCCCAGATAAACTGCTGAATTGTTTCTTTCTCAAAAAAGTCAAACAGTTGAATCTTCAAAAAAATATAAAAAATTATGTCCATAAAGTGATTAGATTTCAGCAAGAACAAAATATTGAAAAACATTGTGAGATGTAGTAATTAACTCATTCAGCATTATCACAGAAAAGCAGTGTTTATTCTGATTTTGAATTATGTATTTCCCATATCCTAGAGTTCATCTTAGTAAAATCTGCCAGAACTTGGTTAGAAAAATATGAATGTCTCCTAAAGAGCAGCAAAGTAATACATAAAAGTTAATGCTTTCCTGGCATCTAGAGCCACTCAGAGTCACTAGTTTAAGATGGGCGGCAATATAAATTGAATGAATGAATGAATGAATGGATGGATGGATGGATGGATGGATGGATGGATGAATGAATGAATGAATGAATGAATGAATGAATGAATGGATGGATGGATGGATGGATGAATGCATACATACATACATACATACATACATACATACATCTAGTGGGTTGTTTGAATTTTTGCATCCTACATATGGTACCCTGTTTTATCATGTAAAGCAGTCTTTGCCAAATAGCCTGTCCACATTACTTGCACTTAAATTCTTAAAATTTTGGCTGTGAATGGGTGGTCTAAATATTTATTGCTTGTAGGTACAATGGTGTGTATTTTTCAGTTTTTCTCTTATTTTGTGTCTAGATTCAACTAAAACATTTCTCCCTCCCAAATTTTTAAAACAGCTTATCTTACTCGTTCAGTAAAGTGATCCATTTCATACTCTGTATTTGGAGTAAAATAAGAATCACCGGTGATAAGGCAGATTGTTGTTCTCTGACCTTCTCCTGCTGTCCACAGAATATCGGCTAGTGCTGTTGTAAGAGTTTTTTCTTGCTCTTTGCGGCTTATTTCAGATATACTAGAAAGCCAAATAGAAAGAGTGTTATGATCACCGTTGCAATGGTTGTGACATCGCAATGGCTCGCATGACAATACAGGGAAATGGGTCCCTGGTGGATTAAGGCAAAGGCAACTATGAAACACAAAAGAAAGCAACAGGTGCAGGAAACTAAGTAACAACTGAGACCGGCGGCACGGAAGACAGCGATACAAAGTTGCCAACAAGCAATTGACCAGACAACAAGAGAGGCGCGCCTGAGCTGTCAAAGGATTAAGAGCCTGATTGCCCGGCAATGAATCATTACTGTTCAGGAAGGCGATCGAGGTGACACCCGGGGCGCAGGGGGGCTTAACGACCTCTCACCTGACAGGGACGAAACCGGTGGGACTTGTGGGATGCACCTGGAATAAGGTGGGGTGGAGCGCTGACCGGCGCAGGCTATTTAAATCCCGTTCCGGCGCGCTCCCCCCACTCTCAGCTTTTTAAAGGCATGCACCTGTTCCTCAATAAAGCCAGAACCTAAGCCTATACTAGTGTCTGTGTCTTTACTGGATCGCAGGCAGAGCCTGACATAAAGCTGAGAGCCTCAAAACCGAACCTCGCCAGTCTCCACCGGGAAAAATTTTTTTCTGCAGGAGAAAACACCGGTGATGATGGAAGCAGGGATGGCCATGGAGTCGGCGCTTCACACCGGAGGCGCGAAGGATGCAACGCAAGAGGGGGAGATGACCTGACAGCTGCTAGAGTCGGCGCACCCGAGATGGGACACGGGCTCCCTCCCTGCCCACACTGCACCCCACTTCCAGACCTGGAGCTCCAGCCCGGACTGGAGAGCCCCAACGGAAGACGAAGTCGGGGGCCAACAACTCTTCACGTGGGACGGCGGAGCAGGACCCCGGACAGGGACATCCTACAGCACCTGGAGACTCCACTACCCCCAAATGCCCAAGCAAAGAATCGCAGGACTGCCGATCGGGCAGCAACCGGCAGCACCGAGGACGGATGACCCTGGCATACCAGACAGGGTCAGTGCCCTGGAAGCCAAGGTACGAGCCCTGGAACACATGCTCCAGTCCATGGCATCGGTGGTGAGCGAGCTCACAAAGACTGCTGCTGCACAGGGGGCAAGAGGGGATCGGGGCACCCTACCCACCCCATCGACAACCACGAGAGGAAGGGGCCAAGCACGGGACTCTTTCGCAGGGCTTCGTGGTCCCAGCCCGGTGGGGGTCATCCCTAACCACCCACAGGTGGGGGCCTCGCAAGTTGGGGGATTCGCCAAAGACTTTCCCGTGAAGTTTGACGGAGACCCCACAAACCTGTCATTCTTCCTGACGAACGCCAGGAACTACATGGCCCAGTATGGACATTGCTTCGGGACGGAAGTGTCCAAAATCTCGGCAGTGGCCACGAAACTCAAAGGCAGGGCAGCGGACTGGTACGTCCAGATGTCGGAGTCCGGAGCCCCAGCCCTGGCCACTTTTCATGACTTCCTAGCCGCACTCAAACATTACTTCGAAGACCCCCTGGCAAAGGAAAGGGCCAAGAGTACCCTTAAAGGTCTTCGCCAAGGGAAAAAAGCGGTGGCAGACTACGCTCTCAAGTTCAAGGTCCTAGCGGGTAAAATCCCGGAATGGTCTGAGGCCACCTTGATCGACATGTTCAAGGATGGCCTCAACTGTGAGGTGCTACAATGGGCACTCTATAGGGACGACCCAGACTCCCTACACGGGTGGATTTGTCTGGCCGGAAAGGCTGAGCACACCCAGCGCACCTTCATGCTAGCAACCACGAACGACAGAACCCCTCCCAGTGGGAGAGGACCAGTCCCACAGTTGGGCCCGACCTGGGACACAGAGCGACAACGGCAGTTTGCCCGCAGGGAATGTGCCAGGTGTGAGAAGATGGGCCTCTGGGCAGCTGAATGCTTCATGGACAGGACGACGGATCGCCCACCCAGATCAACACCGAAGGCGCCGCACAAACCGCCCAACCCTCCCAGACGGCTGACAGGAACGCTAGCGATCCCGGACGAGGAAGAGGACGCCTACCTCGCAGGGGACGTGGTTGATGCCCAGGAGCAGCCAGCGGGAAACGACTCCCACCTGGCCTAAGCAGCGCTGCTGGGCAGGTGGTAAAGGAGGGGCGCGACAACCCCAGGGTGAGTGAAGATTGCACCATCCTGGCAGGGAAAATCGAACTGACTTACGGCTCTAGAGCCATCGCGGTCGAAGCTCTGGTGGACTCTGGGTGCTCCAGAAACCTAATCCACCCAGACATTGTCACCACACTAAAACTGCCCTGCTCCCCCTCCCTAAACCGCTGGTGTTCCAACAACTCGATGGCTCTACAGCAGGGGGGGGGCGGCCACCCAGGGTACAAGAAAGATCATCCTGAAAATGGGCACCCACAGGTAGTCCATAGACTTTGTGGTAACCCCAGTGGGGAAGCCCATAGTGGTGCTGGGGATCCCCTGGCTAGCACGCCACAACCCCTGCATAAATTGGAGGACCCACTCTATAACGTTCGAGGATGGGGTCTACCAAGCACCAACAAAGGAGAAATCCTCCGCTCTGACTGTGGGGAGGGCAGAGATCATCAACCAAACCCACGACCCCCCCAGAAGGACTGCTGGAGTAATACTTGGACTTCGCAGACGTCTTTGGGGAGGAGGAGGCGGACCAATTACCCCCCCCCCCATCGCAAGACGGACTGTGCAATTGAACTGCTCCCGGACATCCCATTACCCAAGCCCAAAATCTACCCCATGACCCAGAGGGAATTGGCGGCGCTGTGAGAATTTTTGGACAAAAACCTCTCCAGGGGCTTCATTGAACCGGCAAACTTGCTGGTTGGAGCGCCCGTCCTATTCCGAGAAAGAAGGACGGCACCCTGAGACTATGCACAGATTACCGTGGATTAAATTCCGCCTCCCTATCCAACAAATACCCCCTTCCCCTCGTAAAAGACATGCTGGCACACTTGTCAAAGGGAAGGGTGTTTTCCAAACTTGACCTCCGCGAGGCGTACTACAGAATTCGCATCAGGGAGGGGAACGAGTGGAAAACGGCGTTCAACTGTCCCTTGGGCTCCTTCCAGTACAAGGTACTGCCTTTCGGTCTTGCGGGGGCCCCGGGGGTCTTCATGCAACTCATCAACGAGGTGCTGCATGAACATCTGTTCAAGGGTGTACTAGTTTACCTAGATGATGTCCTAATCTACACAAGGACTCAGAGTGAACACGAGAAATTAGTGAGACAAGTTCTCACTAAGCTCCGGAAAGCCAAACTCTACGCTAAGCTGTCTAAGTGCGAATTCCACAAGTCGTGCTTGGACTACTTAGGGTACAGAATCTCTGACAAGGGCATAGAGATGGACCCTGCGAAGGTTCAGGCAGTTTTGAGCTGGGAACTCCCACGCACCAGGCGCCAGCTTCAAAGCTTCCTTGGGTTCGTGAACTTCTATAGGTCCTTCGCGAGGGGGTTCACGGAAATTGCCCTGCCCTTAACTGATTTACTAAAGACCAAAGGCGTCGGGGAGACGCGCAAGGTCAAAAACCCAGGGGCCGTGCTTAATTGGACTCCCGACTGTCAAACTGCTTTTGACAGGCTAAAAGCACTGTTCACAGAGGAGCCAATCCTGTCCCACCCAGACCCCGAACGGCCTTTTGTGGTGCAGGCGGACGCCTCTGACATCTCAATTGGGGCCATCCTCCTGCAAAAGGATTCCGCTGGAATCCTGAAGCCATGCACCTATCTCTCTAGGAAATTTTCAGAGACAGAGAGGCGCTGACACATGTGGGAAAAGGAAGCCTTTGCAGTTAAAGCAGCACTGGAGGCTTGGCGTCACCTTTTGGAAGGGGCGACTTGCCTGTTTGAGGTCTGGACAGACCACCGCAATCTCGAGGCGCTCTGTACGCCCTGGCGCTTCAGTCCCAAACAGATACGCTGGGCTCAGTTCTTCAGCCGGTTCAAATTCCAGCTGAAGTTTATCCCAGGAAAAAAGAATTTCCTGGCAGACGCACTCTCCCGACTACCCCAGGATGCGGAGCCTATCTCCGACATCGTCGGGACTGTGCTCTCTGACTCCCAGCTGGGTCTGGCAGCTGTCACCCGGTGACGCGCTCGGGGACAGCCTGCTCCCCCTTTGCAAACGACTCCGGCGCAACCCACCCCAAGGCGCAGGCAACCACAGATGCCAGGTGGGCTATGGGCAGATTTTATAACAGCAATAAAATCTGACCCCTGGCTCCTCGCCAACCCTAACAAAGTAACCATGGAACAGGACCTCGCATGGGCGGAGGGAAGGTTATATGTTCCTGACTCACAAAGACTGATGATCCTTAGCAGATCGCATGACAGCAAACAGGCTGGTCACTTCGGGTTCCTGAAAGCCCTACACCTAACTCGGTGACAGTTTTGGTGGCCCTCGATGAGGAAGGACGTCAAAATGTATGTGGTGTCCTGCCTGGTGTGTGCGATGGCCAAGCGACTGGCTGGTAAACCCCAGGGGCTGCTGCAACCCGTGGCTGAACCCTCCCGCCCTTGGGATGAAATCTCAATGGATTTCATTGTTGACCTACCGCCTAGCCAAAAGAAAACAGTCATTTGGGTAGTCAAAGACTACTTCTCAAGCCCATTTCATCCCCTGCGCCTCGATCCCGTCAGCACAACAGCTGGTGAAACTTTTCCTGGTACACGTGTACCGCCTCCACAGGTGCCCCTCCTGCTTGGTGACCGATAGGGGCACACAATTTACTTCGAGGTTTTGGCGGGCTTTTTTGAAACCGATAGGCACCCAGCAAGCCCTGTCAACCTCCTGGCATCCCCAGATGGACGGATCTACAGAGATCCTTAATGTCACACTGGAGCAATTTCTCCGCTCCTATATAAACTACCACCAGGACAACTGGGTGGACCTACTCCCGTTTGCAGAGGTCGCATACAACAACGCGATACATCAAAGCACGGGACAAACCCCCTTTGGGGTGGTGTTGGGTCGGGAGTTCGTCCCCATCCCTGAACTACCCCAGCCCCCATCCCCAGCAGTGGCCGCCTGTGATTGGGGTGCGAATCTCGCAGATTCATGGCCGGTCATCAAGGACGCGCTTAACGAGGCGCAAACCACATACAAACTGCAAGCGGACAAACACCAGCACCAACAACCAATGTTTCGGGTAGGGGACCTGGTCTACCTATCCACCAGATTCATCAAATCACCACAACCGTCTAAGAAACTGGCCCCCAAATTTATTGGGCCATTCCAGGTGACACAAATCGTGAACCCAGTCATGGTGCGCTTGGACCTGCCCCATAATTTAAAGCGGCTGCACCCGGTGTTCCACTGCAGCTTACTTAAGCCGGCAAGTGACCCCTCCCGGTGGCACCCACACATGCCCCACCCCCCACCAGTGATGATAGACGGACAGCAACACTTCGAGGTCAAGGAGGTACTAGACTCCCACAAGCTGTGGGGCTCCCTCTAGTACCTAGTCAAATGGAAACACTTCCCACACCCTGAGTGGGTCGCTGCCCGTGACATCCAGGCTCCCGACCTGATCCACAACTTCCATACCGCCTATCCCTCCAAACCCTCGGCGATTTCCTAAAGGGGGGCAGTATGTCATGATCACCGTTGCGATGCTTGTGACATCGCAACGGCTCGCATGACAATACAGGGAAATGGGTCCCTGGTGGATTAAGGCAAAGGCAACTATGAAACACAAAAGAAAGCAACAGGTGCAGGAAACTAAGTAACAACTGAGACCGGCGGCACGGAAGACAGCGATACAAAGTTGCCAACAAGCAATTGACTAAACAACAAGAGAGGCGCGCCTGAGCTGTCAAAGGATTAAGAGTCTGATCACCCGGCAATGAATCATTACCGTTCAGGAAGGCGATCGAGGCGACGCCTGGGGTGCAGGGGGGCTTAACGACCTCTCACCTGACAGAGACGAAACCGGTGGGACTCATGGGATGCACCTGGAATAAGGTGGGGTGGAGCGCTGACTGGCGCGGGCTATTTAAATCCCGTTCTGGCACGCTCCCCTCATTCTCAGCTTTTTAAACGCATGCACTCTGTTCCTCAATAAAGCCAGAACCTAAGCCTACGCTAGAGTCTGTGTCTTTACTGGATCGCAGGCAGAGCCTGACAAAGAGGTCATAGGGAACCACAAAGGCAAATCAGTAGATTTTGAACTGTATCCTTGATTTTCATTCTCAAAAGGCATTGGGTTGGATTTGCAAAAAATGCTAAACTATGATTTAGCATGATGTGCATAAGTTAAAATAAGCTAAGCAAGACTTGGATTTGTTCTCCTACCATACCTTTTCCTAAGTGGCTGAGAAAAGGCTTTAGAAGTTGCTCCTTTTGTTGACTGCAGGTTTGTCAAGCTTCATGGAAGAAGAAGGTTTATGCTAACTGTGGCCAGGTTCCAACAAGGCAGCTTCAAACCTCAGTTTCTTAATTTGGATGATGAAACTTCCCATGCTTAGTATTAAATGCAAGTAAGTCCAGTAAACTTTGCAGTAATGTTGAGAAGTGAGGAGTTGAATGCTGGGGATTTACTTTCACAGCTCTAGCAGAGGAAAGTCAGAAGCAGAAGAAATAGGATCCTTGGAGATGCTTAGGTGAATGGAGGAAGAGATTAAGAAAAGTGATAAAGTGGCTGTTGGTAGACAGCATGGAGTCCATAAGGAAATCAGAAATGGGCACCTCAAGAAGGGAGGGGGTTCTCCCAAGAGAACAGAGAGGCAAGAAATGGACCTCAGATAAAAAAGAGGGATAACAAGCTGTGAATATACATAGAGACACAAACAGATGTACAGGTGCAAAAGGGGAGGAAGCTGAGGAGCAGAGAGTTAGTGTAGAGCAGTTTTTCTCAAACTTAGCAACCTTCAGATATGTGGACTTCAATTCCCAGAATTCCCCAGCCAGCATGCTGGCTGAGAAATTCAGGGAGTTGAAGTCCACATATCTTAAAGTTGTTAAAGTTAAGAAGCACCAGCCGTAACCTAGAGGGATGGCTAGAAAAAAAGAAGTTAGCTTAGAAAGAGGCAGCCTGAAGTGACAAAGGGGGTAATACACAAAGCTTTACATCAACAGGGAGAAAAATACTATTCATGAATAAGCAAGAAGTAAAAGGAAAAACTACAGCACTTTTAACAGCTGGGATTCCTCTCCCTGGAAAGAGGAAAGAGGCAGCTTGGAGTGCACAAAGGATTCAGAAGATGGGTTAGCAGTTCAGGTAATGCACAGAGGCAGAGAGAGAGAGGCTGGCAGGTTTCACCTGTGAGGAAACTGCCAAGAGAATCGGCTGGAGGAAGGTTGAGGTTTGATGCTGGGAGTGGGAGAGGTGGATTGGAGCCTGGAGTGATGCAGAATGGAGTGAGAACTGTTACGCTGAGATTTTTGCAGAGGGACAGCTGTTGCTGTGGGCATTTTTGGAAGAGAGTGGGAAGAATTGGTTTAACTATGCACTACAGTATGCTGTTGAAATGTGCTGCAACTTTCTGGGATAGCTCAGTCTGTTGTGTAGGGAGTGCTAGCTGTGAGTAAGCCTCCCTGCTGGGTGCACAAGGATTCATCCCACTGAGTTCCATAGCTTATTACTGCTTAAATTATTTCTCTGTGTAATTCTGTATTGTTTTTCTAATGCAAATTATAAAGTTCTGGTCTATTTATAACTACAGGTGGAAATTGTCCCTTAGTGCCCTTCCACTGGATAGAGACATGGCAGCAGACTAGTCTACATGAATTTGATAGATGCTGGAGTGACTGCGCTTGGTGGTTCTGTTGCAGATCTAGCTTCTTAAACTCAGGACTGTCTGAAAAGTGAAGCTACATATGGTTAATTAAAGGAACATTGAAGGGGGCTACATTCCCTTTCTGGACTTGTGAGAGAAGAGTGGGAGACCACAGGTTCACTGCCCTTCGCATGAAAATAGGTGCACAACCAGCAGCTTCAGAGCCACATGGGATCCCATTAAGCCTTGAGTGTCACTATCAAGACCTCCAAAAGCTGTTAACAAATGAATAACTGAAGAGAAATCTCATTACATTTTCATTTTCATTAAATTCAAGAGGAAATGAAATGAAATCAGATTTAGATGCCACCTGCTGTTTTTTGGACTGCAATCCATGGCACACCACTCAAAGACCAACTGGGGCTTCGAGCCCAGAAAAAGGAGTCTCTCTCTGCCCTAAGTAATGATTTGCAAATGCTACTATTATGTTCTTCATTCTTCACCTAGAAATTAATAAATAAAATTCTCCCCTTGTCCCAAATGTATGCATTTCCTTACCTTTGAAGGGACATATTTTCCTCTTTGTTTTGTGCAAACAAAAAGTGTTTCATGATGTTAACCTGAACTGCCATCTGGACTGCTGTGGCTCCACCCTGAAAAGAATCATGAGTGAATTGCTTGGTATTTTTGTTTACTCTATGATACAAATTAAATGTATTGGGGACCCGCCCAGTACATACAAAAGACTGAGCTTTGGGCAACACACATACCCAAGTTCTATTTAGAACAGTAGTGGCCAACCTTTTTTCCATTGCATGACATTAAACATAAATCTATTAATTAAAATTTTAGTGCAAAAGAGAGCTACTTGCAAAACAGAGCCATTTTATTCTGGACATTTACTCCTTGCCAAACCTTGTTGACCCTGCCTAGGAAGCCCAGGGCCTCATCAGAAACAGCATCCACTACACAGCACAAGTGTGTGGGGGAGTTGCTGAAGGAGAGCCCTGCTCAAGTGAGAGCCCAGCCAACCACATCCTGTTGGGCCAGGGTGATTGTGAGGCTACGTGGTCATGCTGCTCTACTTTCCAGGGTACTTCCCATGACCCAGACTGTGCACTGACGCAGAACTTTTCAGGCCTGCTCTTGCTGGACAGCATCCTCAGAACTTGCATGATGCTTTGTAGGGCACAAGAAATTATTTGGAGGGTTGCTTACAGCCCAAATTTGAGCATGTGTGAAATACAACATCAGACTAAACCATGATATGATTATTTTGGAGTAGGAATAGTTTGTTATGTGAACATAGCAATTAGTTTTGTTAATCTTGATTAGGAGTTTAGTGTGTTGTGTGAACCAAGCCACTATTTACTCATCTTGTACTTTCTTAGGAGGGAGGGAGGGAGGACAAAGAACTTTAGAAAGATATGGAGTAAAAATCACCTTAAGATATCACCACACCTACTTCTGTTTGTCTCTCTCCATATTGATCCATCCACCCACACAATAAAACTCATTAATTTCAATCTATTTTTTTTCTGTCTTATGCATATCTTAATTTATCTCCATCCATCCAGGCATTAATACCATGAACTCTATTCTTCCTCGTCATTTCATTCGTTCACAAATACATATACATTTTGAAAGCACGTATCTGATTGGATCTGTGCTGCTGAAAGAATTCCTTGCTGTCTGCCTGGACAGGAAAGAGGTACCACACTGAAGGTTTTGGGAAGCATAGATCTGACAAGACCCAGGAAGTACAGTACTACAGATTGAATATGTATTGTGTTTTCCAGACTTACATGAGTATGTGAGCTGCCCAGAGTCAGGTGGCAAACAAGTTTAATAAATTATTATTCATTATTGCAGAATGAATATTGCCAGAAATTAGCAGAATATTTTCTCCACACAGAAACATTTCTCCACACTGATGAGTATAGCAACAGTACAAAGGAAGTTGGAGTGCAATTATTTTGGCTGCAGATGACAAACTTCAGAGCACTTAATTGCTAGAGTCAGCTGGAAGCTTCCAAACCTATATAGGACTGATTTACCAGCTCTCTGTCTAGAAAATGCAGATAGGCTTAATATTCACATAGTTAAGACAGGCTTCTCCAACTTGACATTCTCCACATGTGCTGGGATTTGTGCAAGTTTCTATCATGGCAGCCTGGAGGATGCTGTTCTAAAGATACAAAATTCTCTAAAGGAGAAAGATTGTTTGCAATCCATACCTGTTTTCATCATGCCAAAAAAGAGGACAGGAGGGACTGAAGTAGATTGATAGTTGCTTTGGCTGACCTTCCAGTAAATAGGTGAGATCCTGATAAAATACTTATCAATAAAAAAATTACGAACACATACTACCTTGTCCATCTCTAAGGCATAGGCCAAATCAGTATAAGGGTTGTGAAATCTGAAATATGATCTTTTCCATTCATAGCTGAAGACTTGAAATGTGTTTCCAAATAACATCCTTCGCAGTTCCTTTGAATGGGAAGAATAGATTTATTTAGTAAACCATTAAACTGGCCAACAGCCAAAGATTTCTTGGTGATGCAGACATATTAAAAATCTCATATATATAATACAAAAGGACACAATAATAAGAGATCCAAGCAAAAACAAAAAAGCCCTGGAGCCAGACAATATAGAGATGGAATAAAAAGCAAAGTAAACTCACTTGCTCACAAAGCAATCATTAGAACCATTCTTAAAGTATCATACAGAATAAAGAGTTTTTCCTCTAGTGTTCCAAAGAGTCCTTCTGGGCAGCCATGCCATAGCAGGGGAATTCCATGGCAATGCCCCCTCTTTGCAGCCTTTTGTTTTGCATTCTTTGGCAGTGAAGATTGGAGAAGGGCCTTGGATAATCATCTTAAGTTCCAGACAGCCAAATAGGGGTGGCAATGCCCCCAAGTTATTCCTGGCTGTAGAACTTAAACCACTTTAAATCGATCCTTTCCAAGGCATATAATTAAATATAGTTTTGATGGCCTGCCTCTAGAACAACACTACACCAACAAAATAAGTAGAGGCAGGGCATGCTTAATGATCAAGGGGTGCTGGAAGAACACTTTCAAACAGAGATTGTGTCAATCAACAGGAATTGACAGGTAATAGCACTGGAACTAGGGTATGGGAGATAGTAGTTAGGTTCATGTAATGTGCTGGTCTAGGCTAAAATAGATTAGAATATGGAAGTCAGTGATGTCTTAGCATGTTGTGTGAACCAGGCTATCATATTAAGTCATAATATGGTTTGATTGCTTGGGCATAGCATGTTATGCAAACAAAGCAGCTGTGTTTCATTAATCTTGGTTTAGTATGCTAGTTAGTAGCATAGGGTGCAAAAACCCTTCCTCACCAAAATAACACATGTAATTTCGATGTGAAGCAACATCTTTTATTGGGAGATCTGCTTCTAATATCTACATTGCTCTATATCTATTGAGGTATCAGGTTTCTGCATTTAAAGTGATCATTCCCCATAAACGTCTGTTTTAATTATTCTAACAGCAGTATACCACAGTCTTAGTATACTCCTAACAGCATGGCTGGGTAAGAATTCTCTGTTTCCTTAATTCTGGCAATATTAAGTTTCAGCTCATGCTTAATTGATAAGATCTGCTTACCATAGCCATTTCCAATGAGATGGGATAGCCTCCTAGATCTGATGAAACTACTACAGCTTTGGGAACTGAATATAGAGTATTAGATGGAAACCTGCTCTGTTCTGAGTGGTTTATATTTTGAGATGTTCCAGCAGCATCCTCTTTATTATTATCAAATTTGCAGTCTTGGTATTTCTGTAGAAAAATATGAAGAAAGGGTCAAACAGAAACAAGACAGCAATTTTAACTGCGAGGTAATAACAAAGTTTTTATATTGTACAACTTTGGGTTGAAAATGCAGTTCTTTCAGATGCAACATCTTAAAAAAGAGGACAGTAATTTAAAGGCAAAGAGTATAGTTACTTTGCAGAAAGTACAATTTATACAATAATGTGATAGTTATTGTACTTTGTTAGCTTGAGTAAATTTCCTTAGAAGCAAATTCCATTGAAATAGTTGGGTTAGGAGGCTCAGAGTGAGCTTTCACAATTCTCCCTGAGCTACATACATCATTCCATTTATATTCTGATTTGTGTATTATACTATATAGCAAGCTTAACTAGTTAAAAAATAATCAGCTCATGGAATTCCCAAGCATACAAGGCAGTTTTACTTTCTGTATTAAGAAAGAAAAGACAGATATTTGTCTTACTTACTATTTGATTCCTCTTTACTTCCTCCTGCAATATTTCTATATAACTCATCTTGGAATCTACCCATCTTTTCAGCTGGTTTAACTTAAGTCTGCTATCCATAGCTAATGGATAGAATGAAAGACGTCACAAGTTATCGAGTGACTGGTGGCACTTAAAAAGGAGAAGAGACTTAGCACAATATTCTGGATTACCCAAGAAGAGTAATCTTATTTAGAAATAAATGTTAAAGCAACCATGCTACAAATAACCCTGAAAATAGAGATTTGGTCTTCATCCAGAAATCTTGAATGGTCCCCCTTTTTCCACATAAGGTGATGGTTACTTTAAATAGTTGTTTATTGTTTGCTTTTCAGTCAAGGATGATTGTGAGCAATGCAGTATATTTGATGTATATGGATAATTCAGAACATAAGAGGAATTGCTGCATTACTGAGTAATGTCAATTTTGCTATTGTTTTCTAAAACGGCTATGTAAGTGGTTTATACATCTATTCTATCAATATTTGTTCCACTTACATAAACATTGGTTGGTTCAAAATATTTTCTGATGGATAAAAACAAAACAAACCTGCCCCCCCATGCTCTTGCCCTGATCCAATACCAGGAGTCCATCCATCAAATTTGAAAGTAGCTCTGAGTGATAAATGTGTGCAGGAATGTGTGTGTGTGTGTGTGTATGCAGGAAGGGAAGGAAAAATTATTACTTCATATGGGGTCTGATCTACTGGCTGGGAGTTCATACCATCAGGACATTTCTCTATGTCCAATCCTTCTGATATTTGAAAATCTTTTTTTCTGTTGTCTCTTCTGTAGACCGAATGGACCCAGATACTTTAACCATTCCTTGTAGACTTGGTTTCCAGACCCATCACCTTCAAGGTAACCTTCTTTTGAATTCATCCAATTCATCACTATCTTTTTTGAACTGTGGTGCCTAGAACTGGACACATTATTCCAAATAGGGTCTGACCAGGTTAAAGTAGAGTGAACAGTTCCTGTGATCTGTAACCAATGTTTCTGTTAATGCACTTCAAGATAGCATTTGCCCTTTAGCAGCTGCATCACACTGCTAGCTAAGGTTTAACTTGTGATTGACAAGGACACCCAGATACTTTTCACATGTACAGTACTATTGCCAACCTAGGACTCCCCCATTCTATACTTGTGCCTTTAATTTTTCCTTTCCAGGTGAAGAATTTTACATTTCTCCCTGTTCAATTCCATTCTGTTTATTTCAGCCCACAACCCAAGTTTGTTTATAATTTTTAAAAATCTACTCTTCCCTTTAAAGTCATACCCACCTGCAGCAGTTTTGTGCCATCTGCAGAGCTGATACGGATCTCCTCAACTGCTTCATCCAAGTCATTGATGAAGATATTGAATAGCTTAGAACCCATAACACATTCTATGGCACCCCACTTGATACCTCCCTCCAAGCTGAAATTGAACCATTAACAAGGACCCTTGAGTGTGATATCTTAGACAATTAGGAGTCCATCGACAGTAGTATCATCTAGCTCATACTTTACCATTTTATTAAGGAGAATATCATGAGCAACTTAGCTGAAAGTTTGGCTGAGGCCCAGGTATAATATGTGTATGGTGTTTTCCTGATCTACTAAAGTAATAACTCTACTGAAGGAGAGAAGGTTAATCCAATATGATTAGTTTGCAGCTAAACCTTTACTAGTTCCTGATAACTGTAGCATGCCTATCCAACCACACCCAAATAGGCTGATAGGTTTCTATTTTCTCAGGTCCTCTTTCTTCCTATTTTTGTTCTTCTTGGATCTTACCAGCCCTCCAGGAGTTCTCAAACATTGTGAAAGTAAGAGTAGTTCTGTGATCACCTTCACTAGTTCCTTCATTTAAGTTGGCTAAATTGTCTCTTACCCTTTCCTTGCCTATCCTGAGCTGCAGTTTCCTCCTTCATCCAGTGCCTAATGATAAGCTAGTGCTCTATTTCCCCTCAGAGAGAAGACAGGCACAAAAAAGAAGTTAAGTTCTATTTTCTTATCATCACCTATTACTAATTCACACGTTTTCCTCACAATGGGCCTACACTCTCTTTGGCTGTCTATTTGTTTCTAACATAGCCAGAGAACCCTCTGTCATTTCTGATATCTCTTACAAGCCTCAGATCATTCTGAACTTTGGCTTTTCTGACAAAATTCCTACACATTACAGAGATTACCTTGTTGTCCTGTTCAGACTAGGAGGTAGCCAGGAAGGTTTTTAGAAGAAATTCTTTATTTACAAGTAAAACTATTTACATTGAATAAAAGTCTGGGTAGTGGAGGAGATCAGGCAAGGCTGCAAGACCAGGCTTGGCTAAAGGTTGCATTGAAGCAGCAAGGCAATGTGTGGAGGAAGTTCATGGCAATACCGCAAGGCAGAACTTGGCTAATTCTTGCAATGACACAGCAAGGCAAGGTGTAGCTAGAACATGTGGCAAGAAGGGAGCATGAGACTTGGCAGAAGCTAGCAACAAGGCAACAGGGCAGGACTTGGCTGAAGGGCAAGGCAAGGTGACAGGACGAGGCTTGACTGAAGGATGTGGCAGAGAGGCAAGGCAAGACTGGATATGGAGGCAAGGCAAGACTCGACTGGAACGGCAAGACAAGGCTTGGCGTGAGTGACAGGGTTAGACTCAGCTGAAGTGGCAAGGCAGGACTGAGAGCGACTGGAACAGCATGACTGGACTCAGCTGGAATGGTAAGGCAAGGCTTGGCTGGCATGACATGACTGGACTCGGCTGGAACAATGAGGCAAGGATTGTCAGATATAGCAAGGCAGGGCTCAGCTTGAAGGCATGGCAAGGCAGCAAGACAAGACTCGACTGGATCTTGAGGTGAAGGAATGGGGCGAGGCTTGGCTGGAGAAGAGTGCAATGGAGGTAATTCCAAAATGGTGAAAGGCACTGGCTCTGATTCCATGGCAGTTATAGGGCAGGCTCCTGAAGACAGTTCTGGCTAGACTTCTGCTGAAGAAGCTGTTAGCTCAGTGGAACAGTTGTCTCCGGCAGCTGGTTCCTTGTGCTGGCGCCTTTTTATCCTGTTCCCTTCGCACCTTTTCTCCTCGGGGACCAGTCGGGCTTCTTTCTGCTTGGTGTGCTTCTCAGCTTGCCTCTCCTTTGCACTGATTGGCAGCTTCATACCTGCTCCCGGTTATGGATTTAGCATTCTGAATCCAGCTGCTCAGCTGTTCAGGATTCTCCTGCTCTGCTGAGTCATCCCCAGTTTCGGTTTCCTCTTTTTTCTCCCTATAGGTTTTGATTGCCTTCTCCTGTTTAACATAAGTTTTGATTTTGATTTTCTTGCTCAGAGTCAGAATCAGACTCAACCCTTATACCTGTCCTGTATATCTTTGGTTATAAGCTCCTCTTTCCATTTCCTATAGAAGTCCTTTTTTTTCTTCAATATTTTAGAGAGTTGTATGTGTATCCCATTATCACTTTTGTATACCACTTTGAAAGATTAAGCATCTGATGCAGAAAGGCTCCATCTATATCTTTTGCCTGCCCAGGGGAGTCTTTAATAATGGCATTGCTTTTGTTTCTCTCTTCTTTTATTCTCACCAAAACAATTTCAGTAGGATTTCCAATTTTTCTGATTCTTTAATTTTTCTATCATCCATCCATCCATCCATCCATCCATCCATCCATCCATCCATCCATTTCTTTATGTACAGTGCGAACACCCTATCTTTTCTGTTGAGTCTGTTCCTTCCAGAGGCAGCTTCCTGCTGCCAAGTTTTAGTCATGCCTATCACAACATACTTGTCTTCCTGACTACACACACTTCTGTGAACTCATAATGGAATTCTTTTCACACTGTTTCAAGCAGCTTTCACATCCTCTTTCCTTATGTCCAGTTTCCATTCATACTGTTGGGAGATTAATTTGTTTTCTACTACTTCTTCATACAAGACTCATACTTTCTCCTTCTGCAGTAATTCTACTTTCAGTCTAGTTCCTTCCACTTTCTTCCCTTTCTTCCACATTCATTTTCCCCAAGATCCACTCCTGACAATATCAATATCAATATCTTTTCTGACCCACATTCAAAACCTGTCATCAACCTGCATCCTTCATGAATTTTCTTTTTCATCATAAACAATCAAATCAGGCATGCTTTTAAGTTCCTTCCTTTGCCATTTGTTCACATAAATAGATCTACACTTAAACCATGAATTCCAAACAGCAGACTTTTTTCAAAGTAGATATTTATCAGTCATCATTTTCACTCATTCTTGAAGTTCTGAATATTTTTTTTCTGTTTTCTCTCATCTAGTTCCCATCTTTCCACTTCTATTGCCTAACATAATAATTTCCCCCCAAATCACATTCATTCAAAAATGCTGCACGTGTTTCCCCAAAACACCCGATTCTTCCTTTTTTGCCATCAACAGGACTGAAATATAAACTATCCCAGTTATGAATTCCTGCTTTCATACACATGCATAACAACCTAGATGACATCGATTCATACTTTTTGATTTACATTTTAGTCCTTTCATTCAAAATTAAACTCACTTCTCCACTTTCAGGTAGACTTTAGCTGTGATACCTACTTCTCTGGTGTATTGTTGATTACAAACTGGGCACTGATTACTTTTCAACTGTATCGTTCTTAGACCATAAATATTACAGATAGTCTTATTTGTAAAAATAGAACCATAAATGTATTGATTCAGTGCTGGGAAAGGGCAGAATTGTGTAGATATCTTAAGCTCATTTACATTTTTAGAAAAACAAATATCTACTTTAAGAATAATTTAGAAAATGATATAGAAAAGCTTGATTAGATTTTTTGTCTTAAAATGCACTAGTGGTATTACATACTGTAGGAAATCTAAAGATGCAGAAGTTTCTAAAATGCATTTAAACTTATGAAAATTGAGAAACAGCCCTTTGTGAAAACATTTTTAAATGCCTGTTTGAATAGTTTCTTTAATTAATTACACAAGTAAAAGCTGTCATCATCTCTCTTCCATTCACAAGCTCTTTTTATGAGCAGTTGCTGATGGCAAGATCAATCTACTGATACATTCAATTTTATGTAAGATCAGAGATCAACCTGATCAACATACTGGAAAAGTATGAAGGACACTTACTTGAAAGGTTCTGTGGCTGATTTCCAACCTAGGGGGGAAAACACAGTTGAAAATACTCATCTAGCAAATAAATAGCTCATGCAAACATGGAAAGATTACCAGTCCCATATCAAACTACTTCACCTCTTAGTTCAGTCACAGAAGCATGCAGGGAACATCCCAGTCCTAAACATATTTAGAAAAAGTTTCTATATGCTATGTGGGTCTTATCTCCATAGAACTGTGACCTTAAAGCAATCTAATTATTAGTGCCCATAAAAATTATAGGGAAAAAAGCCCTTACCCATGGAAGCTGAAAATCTTTCTCCATTTGTCTAGATCTGATATTTTGCTGGATATCTCTTCTAGCTCCATTTGGACTGAGCTGCACACATCACTAGTTGCCTCCTTGTCCATCTGCTGAACAAAACTATGTATTTTCAGCATTAGCAATCAGCTCCCCAGGACATAAAAATGCTGTATCCTCTTTTATATAATTGCCTATAAGAAATGGTTTGAACCTAGGTTTATACCCAGGAAGCTGGCCCCTTCTTCTGTCTCCTCATTGCACTTACTGTAAACTTAATACTGTTGCATTGCAATTAAACTTTCATTAGAGTTGTACATAGCCCTGTGTTTTCTGCCCATTGTATATATGGCATAAATGTTTAATGTAAGACACAGATTTATATAAAAACAGGCTGCAATTACATATTCATTTCAGGGAAATTGGATACAGTGAAGAAGATTGACCAATTACTTTCATACCACTGGACAGGTGGCAGCATATATAAGGGTTAATGCTTTATTTAGTTTGCTGGAGCAGAATGCTTGGTGGAATAAAATGAAACCAAAATTGGGTCTTTACATGAATAGCCAGTGGTTATTCCATTCACTCTGCCAGAGCCTTCCTTTTTAGCCCTCCTCACTTCACTTCCAAGTAGTTTATTTCCATCCAAATCCTCACAATCTTCCATCATAATCGATCAATCGATCAATCAATCATGTTTTTAGATTTATATTAATTCCTATATACATATATGTACTGTACATATTAATAGACTTATGCTTAAGCCACATGTTGGAAATAGACTTTTTTCAGCCTATATTCACCAATTACACTTCTTATTCACTCTTGGGTCTCTGAGTGACCCAATAACTTTTTCTGCATTATCGTGTCTCCTTCCCACTCATTCATTCATGGGTCTACAAAATAATTTTTCCCTGCATTGCATTCAAATGTTTCACAATTTTCTCCAGAACTCATCCCTGGGTCTTCCATTATTACTATTCAGTGGAGCATACCATTCAACTATCATCATCCTATGGCATTCCTATGTGTATGACATCAGTTTATATTTTCTGATATACATTTTAATCCTTTCATTATTACACGTTCACCTTTGCTTCCAAGCATTTATTTGTCAGCACTGTTCCACAAGACTGTTTTCATTCAGGTCTATTATATTCCTTCTCCTTTCTCTTAGTTTCACAGACATCTATCTATATACTACTAAAACTGTCATGTCTGTCTGTCTGTTTATAACCTTCAATTGGGCAAAACGGTGCATCATAGGGTAACAATTTTTGAACCAAGGTACCTCAAATAGACTAACTTACAGAATGCATCCAAAATCTGGGACCCATTACTTCCATAGGATTAAAATTTGGCAAAGTTGTGGCATGCTTCAGTGCCACTGCACCTTCCAACTATACTTCCCAGAAACCAGTAGGTTGTGTGGCGCAAGGGAAGATAATAGGGGTGTATCCCTGACCTCTTTCTCACCTCCCTCTGGCCCCTGTGCCCAATAGGCAGGCAGCAAGGCCCGACAGGTAGACAGCAATTGGCTGCTTTGAAACTGAGGCCAAAATCTGAAATCTCTTAATGGCAGTGGGAGGCGACAGAAGGATGAAGGAGTGACTCAGATGCCTGCTGGCAAAGTAGGGCTAGCTGGAGGGTACCAGCAGTTGATGGGTAAGCCCTTTTCCTCCCTGGGGGAAGGGGGCCCTTGGGGACACACTGTGATGGGGAGTGGGGGTGCAGTTTTCCTCGCAGTCCATGGCTCCCTTTGTTCCCCCTCACCCCAGCAAAGTGGCAGGCAGTTCCGCAGGTCAGCTGAGGAGGAGGAGGAGGAGTGATTTCTGATGCTTCCTGCCAGTTTCCCACAAGCAAAGTCAATTGGGTAGCCAGCAGGAAGTCAGAAGTCGCTCCCTCTCCCACTGCTTTTTTGCCCATCTCTGGTCATTCTGTTTCTCTATTTAGGTGATTGAGCAGAATTGGCAGGACATCAGATATTTATTCATTTTATTTATTTATATTTCAAATTTCCATCACTGCCCATCTCCTCTGAAAAGGGACTCTGGGCAGTTTACAATCAAAATTAAAACACATAAATTACAATATAAATAACTCTATAAAAATAAAATAAATATAGAATATAAAATATAAAATCCAGCAGCGCGGATCTTGTTTGTTGGGGAGAGATCTATAAAAGCCACCCACAAGATGAACTGGTGCCCTCCCACCCCAAGCAAGGCGGCAGAACCAGGTTTTTAGGTTCTTCTGGAAGTCCAGGAGCGAATGGGCCTGTCTCACTTCCGGGTGCAGAATATTCCAGAGGGCGGGTGCCACTGCAGAGAAGGCCCACCTCCTGGACCCCACCAGGTGGAATTCCTTTACCAGCGGGGTTCATAGCATGCCCTCTCTGCATGACTGGGTGGGGCAGGTCAATGTTATGGGGATGAGATGGTCCCTCAGGTAATCTGGCCCCATGCCATGTAGGGCTTTAAAGGTGATAACCAACAACTTGAATTGGACCCGGAAGCAAACTGGCACCCAGTGCAGCTTGTGCAGCAAAGGTGTTATATGTGCTGACCTAGGGGCACCAAAAATGGCCCACGCGGCTGCATTCTGGACCAGCTGAAGCTTCCGAATACTATTCAAGGGTAGCCCCATGTAGAGCGCATTACAGTAGTCTATATGGGAGATGACCAGGGCATGAGTGACCATTTGGAGGGCCTCTCGATCCAGGAAAGGGTGTAACTGGCACACAACACGAAGTTGCGCAAAGGCCCCCCTGGCCACGACTGCCACCTGCTCATCGAGCAGGAGTCGTGAGTCCAGAAGGACCCCCAGATTATGCACTGGGTCTGAATGGGGCAGTGCAACCCATCCAGAACTAAAGTTGATAACTTCCCGGATACAGAGGAACCATCACCCCACAACCACTCTGTCTTACCAGGGTTCAGTTGAAGCCTGTTGTTCCCCATCCAGACCCCCACAGCCCCCAAGCACTTGGAGAGGGCAGCTACTGCATCACTTACGTCACCCAGGATGGAGATATATAACTGAGTATCATTGGCATATTGATGATACCTGTGGTGATGGATGATCTCACCCAGCAGTTTCATGTAGATGTTGAATAGGAGAGGAGAGAGAACTGAACCCTGCGGCACCCTGCAATGGACGGGTCAAGGGGCAGATCTCTCCTCCTATCACCACCATTTGGGACTGGTCCTGGAGGAAGGAGGTGAACCAGTGCAAAACTACACCACCCACCCCCAACTCCCTGAGCCGACCCAAAAGAATACCTTGGTTGAAGGTATCGAAAGCTGCTGAGAGGTCAAGAAGAGCCAGGATGGATGCACTCCCTCCATCCCGCTCTCGCCAGAGATCATCCATAAGTGTGACCAATGCAGTCTCTGTCCCATATCCTGGCCTGAAACCTGACTGAAAGGGGTCCAGATAATCTGTTTCCTCCAGAATCCTCTGGAGCTGCAACGCAACCACTTTCTCAACCACCTTTCCCAAAAAGGGAAGGTGGGAGACAGGGTGAAAATTGCCCAGTATAGTAGGGTCCAGGGATGGCTTCTTGAGGAGGGGGTGTACCAGCGCCTCCTTGAAGGCAGCCGGAAACTCCCCCTCCCTCAAGGATGTATTAACCATTGCCTGGTCCCAACCACAAGTCACCTCCTGGGCTGATTTTACCAGCCAGGAGGGTCAAGGGTCAAGATGGCATGTGGTTGCATTTACAGTCCAGATGATCCTGTCCACTTCCTCAGGCCCAACAGGATCAAACCATTCCCAGATAACAGGGTAAGTATGTCCCCTCGGCATCTCCCTGTGCCTCATGTTTAGAGTCCAACTTAGAACGAATCTGAGTGATTTTATCCTGCAGATGCTCAGAAAACTCCTCTACCCAGCCCTGTAAGTGGATCACCGAATCCCCCTTACCCAAGAGGGATCAGGTAATCCTAAACAGGGCTGCTGGACAGCATTCTACGGATGCAATAAGAGCGGAGAAATATTGGCATTTCGCTGCTCTTACAGCCACAAGGTAGGCCTTAATGGTGGCTCTAGCTTGTGTTCGGTCAGATTTGATCCTTGTCTTCATCCAGCAGCACTCTAGACATCTCTTAATCCTCTTCAAAACCCGCAGCTCCTCTGTAAACCATGGGGAGTGCCGGGTTGGATGAGGCAAGAGAGGTCACACAGGTGCGATCCTGTCCAAGGCCCCTGCCACCTCCCTATTCCAGGCCGCAGCTAGAGCCTCCGCTGGACTGTGCAGTAGATCCTCAAGTATAACCCCCAGCTCCCTCTGAACCTTACTGGGTCCATCAGTCGCTGGGGGCAGACCAATCGAATGGGTCCTGCCTCCCTGCAGAGTGGGGCAGCACCAGAGAATCTCAAGGCCACCAGGGCGTGATCTGACCATGACAATGGGGACAGATCCAACTCTCCCCTCAGATCACATTGCCACTGCTCTGACAAGAAAACCAAGTCTGGGGTGAGGCCACTGTCTCGAGTCAGGTCCCGAATAATCTGGGACAGGCCCATGGCCACCATAGTGGCCATGAACTCCCAAGCCACCTCTGAGGCACGCCCCAGGGATGGCAGATTTAAGTCCCCTAGAACCATAAGCCTGGGGTACTCCACTGCCAGCCCCGAGACGGCCTCCAGCAGCTCAGGCATGGAGGTTGCCATGCAGCAGGGAGGCTGGTACAGCAGCAACACTCCCAACTGTTCTCAGGCACCCAACTTGAAGAACAGGGTCTCAAACCAGCCACTTGTGGAGCAGCACCCCTGAAGGCCACTAGAGACTCTTGGATCACAACTGCTACCCCTCCTCCCCTGCCCCGGCATCTTGGCTGATGCCACACCTGAAACCTGGCTGGGCACATTTCTGAAAGGGCTACCCCCACTTCTGGGCCCAGCCAGGTCTTGGTGATACACGCCGGGTCGGCCCCTCCTCTCTGATTAAATCGCATATGAGGGGGGCCTTGTTGTTAACTGACCTGGCGTTAAGCAGCAGCAGTTGGAAGCTGGGGCCCTCAAGGATCTGCTGACCAGGGCCTGGGTCTGAACACGGAGGGCCGGAACACACCACCGGTAACAAACAAACAAACCAATATCATGGATATGTATTCATTTCTCTGGAACTTTGGGCTATCTACAAGAGGTTTGTTTGTCTTTTGGTATGTGTTTTGGTACAGAAAAGAGCAGAGTAGAGTACAGTAGAGAAAAATCAGTAGCATCTGCAGAGGGGACAAGCTGGGTGGGGGGTTAGAGAGAACGGTTATGTAAATATTGCTCAACTGCCTACAGCCACCAAGCAACTCACTAAATATCTGTTAATTCAGAATGATTAGAGAAAGAAGCCTAGAGGTTAAACCCTGGAGAATAATTATATAAGTCTCTGGCTTCTTTGCACTGCCGTGTGTAATCAACTGTTGTATTTGAGGCTTCATTCTTGGCTGCAATAAAAGTTTTAATCTTGGCAAGGTACCTCTGGGAATCTTCTGCCACCTGTGGGTGATAGCTAACTTATAAGTTCCTTGAGACATGTAAGTTGTTGCCAAGCCTGGATGTGAGTCCATAATTAACCATGGAAGAGCCATAAATAATGACTGAAGAGCCATGTGAGAGTAAGGAAATTGTGATACCCTCATGTTAACTATCCAGAGTTATTTAATATGGTGGAACTCTTCCATACTCAGCCTGGAGTCTCTAGTTCTACGGAGCATAAGATTGCTTACTACAATTGTTTTGCTGTTTAAACTTAGGATAAGAATCAGTAACATGGGTCCAAAGAGTGCTAAATAGGGCTTCTGAGATTATTAGTAAAAATTGAAATTATCACTGTTGCACAAGGAAACAAATTAGTTTCTTTTGATATTGTTCTGTCACTAGGACTTCTGTTTTGACTTTTTCTTTTACTAGGACTTTTATAGTGCAAATCTATATCTAAGCAGACACAATCACTACCAATTTAAATTAAATGGACCATAATATAAATGTTTGTTTTATACTCACATTCCTTTTCCTGCTTCCTGTTAGAGAGATTGCTGTTTGCTGTGGCATTTCAATCAGTTACCCAGACTTTCTTCATTTCTAGCTTCTCTTTCTTTTCCTCATCTACTCCATTAGTTTTGCTCTTCCTATGTGCCAGTTCATGTCCAAGGAAGCCACCAAAATTCCCTATCCCCATTCTACTAAAAGTTACAGCTGCAGTTTCATCATAAAACACCACCAGTCTTTAATGTTCACTAGGATATTGTCTGGCCATGTGTGGAGTTTTCACCCTTCCCTTCGTTTCTGTGGAAATGTCAACACTTTCCTCACCTTTCAGACTTATATTGAGCAATGTAGTAATAAGTAAATAGTATTGTTTACTATTACTGTTCAGTTTACATTTCCTGATGACTTCCTCTTTGAAGAACATGCATAAGGAGTGCGACAATAAACTTCATTTTATCTGTGCAATGAAAAAAAGTTTTGACAACATAATCTGATGAAGTCAGATTAGAATTTGGAGCTTGCTCTGACTCCAAATTCTAGGAGCTCCCAAGCTAATTGTCATGATCACCGTTGCGATGTTCGCTCCATCGTAACGGTTCGCATGCCAGAGTGTTGATGTGCGTTCCTGGCTGGGAGGGTGCTGCTGATAAACCTTGTACGGGGAGATGTGCAGGGCTGTGCCAGGAAGGAATGTGTTTGGGTTATCTCTTAAATGTCAAAGTCTTTTTGCCCGTTGATCAGCAGAGCTCGTTAGGAGCACCTGGGAATGTGGGATGGTTCTATATGCGGGGGGGGGGGGGAATCGTTGTTGGAAATGGAGCTATTTAGTTTGAGTTTAGGCGCGCTTTTCTCATTCTCAGCTTTCTCTCTGTTTGCAACTTATTCTAAATAAACCAGACCTTAAACTTAGATTTGGAGTCTGAGCTTTTTATTTGAGTAGGGCAATCGTTACATAAAGCTGAGAATCATTCCACGAACAAACCTCACTAGTCTCTACCAAGAAATTTTTCTTGAGAGAGAAGAGGTTAGCGATGGCAGAATTGGGGAAGGAGTCGACGGGATTTGGGGAGGCGACCAGACAGCTGTTGGAGACGGCGTTCCCGAGCAGGGACTTGAGCCTCCTCCCATCCCACCCTGCACCCCATTCCAGAGATCCAAGCTCTAGCCCGGAGGAGAGGGAACCGACGGACGAAGGGCTTGCCGAACACCAACGGTTCCTGTGGGATGCCCTGGCAGACCCCCGGCCGGGGACGTCTCACACCACACGGAAACTGCGATGCCCACTGACTCCCGAAAGAGTCCACAAAAGTGTCGGGAAGTCAGCGACCTGAAGGGCCAGTGCTGGAAGACTCTACCACACCAGATAGGATCAGAGTCCTTGAGTCCAAGATCGAATCCATGGAGTACATGCTATGCTCACTTTCAACCACAGTGAGTGACCTGGTAAGGGTCGTTGGCAGTCCGGGGGTGGCAGGGGGTCCCAGCATCCCACCAACCCCATCGCCAGCTCTGAGGGGAAGGGGCCAGCCAAGGGACTTTTCCCCAGCTCTCCGTGGTTCCACTCCAGTGGTAGTTACCCTGGCTCGTCCACCGGTTGGGGCGCCTCCGAGCGGCGGGGTAGCCAAGGACTTTTCAGTGAAGTTTGATGGCGACCCCACAAACTTGTCATTCTTCCTCAACAATGCGATGAACTATATGCAACAATATGGACATTGTTTTACCTCAGAAGGGGCTAGAATTACAGCTATTGCCACAAAACTGAAGGGCAGAGCAGCTGACTGGTATGTCCAGTTATGCGAATCAAGAGCCCCAGCGCTGACCACATTTGATTCCTTTCTAGCCGCTTTGAAACGGTATTTTGAGGATCCCCTGGCTAAGGAAAGGGCTAAGGATGCTCTAAATGAACTGGTTCAGGGACAAAAATTGGTTGCTGATTATTCCCTTGAATTTAAAGTTTTGGCAGGGAAAGTTCCTGAATGGTTGGAGGCTACCTTGATCGAGAAATTTAAGGATGGCCTCAATCAGGAGGTGTTGCGATGGGCGCTGTGCAGAGATGATCCAGACTCCCTGCATGATTGGATCTGTCTGGCCGGGAAGGCTGAGTGTGCCCAGTGCATCTTTATGCGAGCTACAAAAGGAGACAAGCCCCCCTCCAGTGCGAAGGGGCCGAGGATGCAGTTGGACTCCAGCTGGGCTGAGGAAAGGCAATGCCGTTTCGCCCGGGGCCAGTGCATCAAGTCTGGCAAACCAGGCCACCACACAGCGGACTGTCAAAAAGCTAAGGCAGTGGATCGCCCCTCTAAACCACCCCAAAAGGTACCCCAAAAGGCACCTAATCCCCCTTGCCAGCTGGCAGGGGCACTGGCGACCGCAGACGAAGAGGATGAGCTATACTTTACAGGATACGCTTTGGCCGCCCTGGAGCAGCTGGCGGGAAATGCCTTCCACCTGCCTTAAACAGCGCCACTGGGCAGGTGGTGGAGAATGGGCGTGATACCAACATGGTGAGTGCTGATTGCCCCATCCTAGCTGTAAAAACCCAGTTGACCTATCGATCCAAGACCGTCGATGTGTGAGCTTTGGTCAATTCAGGGTGTTCCAGATGTTTAATCCATCCCGACCTGGTCGCTGCTTTGGACTTGCCCTGCTCCCCTCTCCCTAAACCGCTGATTTTTCAGCAGCTCGATGGTTCCACGGCGGGAGGAGGTCCGGTCACCAGTTTACTGGGGAGGTTACGTTGCGAATGGGCACACACATCGAACTGATCCAGTTCATAGTTACCCCAGTGGGCAATCCTTTGGTTGTTCTGGGGATCCTCTGGCTAACCAAGCACAACCCTTATGTTAATTGGAAAACCTGTACTCTAACGTTTGAGGATGGTTTCTACCAAGCTCCCATTGTGGGGAGATCCCTAACTTTGGCTGCGGGGAGGGCTGAAATTGTTGACTCGCAAGCTCCCGCTCCCCCCCTGGAGGGACTGCCGGCAAGGTACTCGGACTTTGCTGACGTCTTCGGGGAGGAGGAGGCTGACCAGTTGCCCCCCCATCGCAAGACTGACTGTGCCATTGAACTTCTTCCCGATGTTCCCTTACCCAAGCCGAAGATTTATCCTATGACCAAGAAAGAACTTGAGGCGTTACGGGAGTTCATTGATAAAAACCTGGCTAGGGGTTTTATTGAACCAGCTAACTCCCCAGTTGGGGCTCCCGTTTTATTCTGTGAGAAAAAGGATGGCACCGTAAGACTGTGCATGGACTATCGGGGGTTAAATTCCGCCTCCCTCTCAAACAAGTACCCTCTGCCTCTTGTAAAAGACATGTTAGCTCATTTGTCCACTGGTATAATTTTTTCCAAGCTTGACCTTCGCGAGGCATACTACTGCATTCGCATTTGGGAGGGGGATGAATGGAAAACTGCTTTTAATTACCTCTTGGGTTCGTTTCAATATAAGGTTCTTCCTTTTGGCCTTGCAGGGGCCCCAGGGGTTTTTATGCAACTCATTAATGAGGTGTTACATGAACATTTGTTTAAGGGAGTGTTGGTTTATTTGGATGATGTTCTCATCTACACCAAAACGGAGAAGGAGCACGAAAAGCTCCTTACACAGGTTCTCACCAAGCTCCGAAACGCTAAGCTGTACACTAAGCTTTCTAAATGTGAATTCCATAAGTCTTGCTTAGATTACTTGCAATCGTTACACTAATGAATTGGCTTGCTGGCTGCTGCCCAGGGAATGCTAGCTTGCAAGCAAGCTTTGTTTTTTCAAACTACATGAAGAGACACAGTGTCAGCTGTTTGAAGAACTGTAGGAAATTTAACAAATGGGCTAACTTCCCAGTGACTGCTGCCACTCACAGATAAACCAGTGGTCACTGCAGGGATATATGGATTTGAAGGTAGCTGCTACAGTCGAACCTCCAATCCAAAGGTGGTCAACCTACTACTTTAGGACTACATGTGATATTTGGGCTAAGTTATGTGGCACTTAGCAAAAACTCTTTACAAAGAAACAATTCTAGCCACAGGCTAAAGCAACGTATTTTATCTTGGCCTGCTATAGAAAAAGAGGAAAGGAAAGAGGATTCCAAAAAGGAGAGAATGATGCTCCCACTGTTTCATATTCTAGTTCCACTTTGTTTCAGCCTTACACACTTTTGACATGTGATGTGATCATAAGCAAATCTATCCTCTGGGAAATCAACCCTCAGTAGAAAAAGAGCACCCCTCAGCTCTAATCCAAGATAATAAATCTGTTTTAAGGCTCTGCTATCAGTATAGTGCTTCTGATTCAGTAATAAGCCTAATGAGATGGGACAATAATGGGTGAGAAGATTCTCTAAAACACAACTTTCTCACAGGATTGATTTTTTTTGTTGTTCTAACGTTAGCTATGGGAAAATGGCAAAACTTGAATGAATAGAAGAGAGATAAGAGGTTTTTAATCCCCTCATTATAAAGTCCTAACTCCCATCTCTACTAAATTGGGCAAAACCATGGACTTTCTACCTTATTCTGATACAATAACTTCATTTCCAGGGTTTTGTGGGAATAGCTCAAGAAAGGGAGCAAGTTGGGTGACTGATGCAAAACTGGACTGGAAAGGTTCAGGACCCTGGACAGTACCCCTGGTTTTAGAAATTCTTGAATGATGTTACAAGTTATAACTGGCAATCCTGCAGGAATCCTAAGGAAAGAGACAAGCCCAACACTATCCTGAAGCAATACCTAGGTTTTTCTATTTTGGCCAGAGTAATCCTTCTCAGAACCCCAGAATTGAATTTGCTTTTTGAAAAGTCCACCACTTTTTTTTTTCCTGCAGTTGCCACAGGACCTTCCAGCCCAAAAATGTATCTGACTTCCATTTATTGCAGATAATGACTTAATAGGATTCTCAGCCTGAGATCCCCTTAGATTTCCTAGCATTCTTAGTCTAAATCCATAACACCCAAGTGAAGAAGGTCTTCTCTGATTTGACCACTGAAAAGTGCTAGATATGTTGGGACTGCGGTGTCAGTGAGCAGCTGGAGAAAGGTCACTTTGACATGACGCTATTTCCATATTGCCAGGTTGGGGACAAACAACATTTTTATTAGCCTACTTTTTTTTATAAAGAGTCACTCTTTTGCTATTCATATGAGTAAAGAGCAAACTAATAATATTTTTGTGGGTTTATTTGCAAGGCTGGAATATACCAAGGACTCTTGAAGGATGACCATGAGAGTTTCACCCACTTGATAACACAATTGGACTACCAGTTTACTCTTAGAAAATGTGAATTTATGTCTTTGACCAAGATGCACCATTTTCTTTACTTATTTATTTGATTTGGTACCACCTGATTCCACACCAAGCAAACTGCATTGCTTATATTTGTATGATGTACTTACTCACAATTAACAGTGGTTTAATCAATAACCTGACTGCTTATACTGAACCACAAAACTGAATATATGGGTGGAGTTCACACATTCTGTTAGACTGAAAGGTGGTTCCCAGTTTTTATTAGATAATTGATGTAGATGTTAAATAAATGTGGAGCCAAAATACAACCCTATTTCACGCCTTTTGCTGTGTTATTGGGTTGGTTAGTTGTATGAGAGACTGTGATCAACATGCTTCCAAAACAGTGGGTGAACATCTCCCCATTTTATTATTTTGTTGTGGGTGATGCAGCAATCCTCTTTGACCCAAGTCAGACTTAGAAGGGTCCTTATTGTACTCAATTTTGCACTGAAGAGCAGTAAACTATAAACCATCAAAAAATGAAAATAGCACCCCTCCCCAATATAACTGGCTCGTAGATAGACATCCAGTAGAAGAACAAGTCAGCTGCTTTATGTTATTTATTTATTTATTGTCTATCTCACCTTTATTATTTTTATAAATAACTCAAGGTGGTAAACATACCAAATACTCCTTCCTCCTCCTATTTTCCACACAACAACAACCCTGTGAGGTGGGTTGGGCTGAGCGAGAATGACTGGCCCAAGGTCACCCAGCCGGCTTTCATGCCTAAGGCAGGACTAGAACTTTCAGTCTCCTGGTTTCTAGCCTGTTGCCTTAACCACTAGACCAAACTGGATCTTGGTCTATGACTATAATAAAGATTTAATTCATCTGCTTCAAGTACATAGGGGTAATTTTTCAAGCTTCCAGACACCAAATGGCACACATCAAGTATGCCACTTACATTACCCAGAGAAGTATGGCAGCCATTTTAAGATTCGTCAGGAATCAGGATGGGTATTTCATACCTGCAGCTACTCAGCTGTTCATTGTGAGGACAGTGGCACAGCTTCTGTATGGGTATGTAACTGCACCCTGTAGAAATTTTCATTTCTATAAAAGAATTCAGGTGTGTTTTCAGAGAGTCATAGTTTCTATGCCAAGATGTGTCCTTAAAGCTTTACCTAGACTGGAGACCAGGCTACCTAGCATAGAAATTAAGGCCTGGTAATTAATTGCATCTTACTGGCTCAAAATTAATTTACTGTATCTCCTTTAGGGCCCCTGCCCTTTTTAGCATGGGATATCTTCCAATGCAAATGGTGCAGAAGAGTAGCCAGCCAACTGTTCCATTTGGGTATGTCTCTTAATATCCTTTTAAATATGAGATTGATAAAGCAAAGGAGGCTATTAAGGACTAGAAGATATGGAACTCCAGAATAACTTTGCTGCTGCTCCAAGGTGATACTGACTTTATAACAAAATAAGGAAACTGAAACCAGCACATTACTTACAGTTATCCTATCCCAGATATCACTAGATCTTCTTTAGATCATGCCCTTCAGTGCCCTTCCCTCTGCAATCATGGATGGTGCTTGCAATCAGACACCCTTTTCACACAGAAGATGCCTCTCTGATGAAATGAAAACCTTAGAACACGTCTTCCTGAGATGCAGATTTTATAAGGAATTGTGCTCTCAAGTAATCCCACTCTTAATACACAGGCTACCTGGCTGTTCAGACCAATGGTATTTAGAAAGTTTCCTACAAGATAAACATCCTGAAATCACATATAGCTAAATTCTTTCCCCCAAACCACAAGGCTTTACAGCCTGGTGATTTTCTGATACTGGAATATGCTGGGGGAAGAAATAAAATGATACACAATGATATGTGAAAATGGCATCTATGCATTAACAGAATAGCACCAACTATTGGAACTAAAACTTGTAAAGGTGAAGATAAATAAGCAGGAAAATAATGATAAAAAAAATCAGGGACATAATGGCCAAACATTTCCTCACTCTCGTGACACAGAATAATAAGCTTTCAAATGAGTTAGAATAAGTTCCTACATAGATACTTTATTTTCTTCTGTTTTGAGCATTCCTCCCATTGACAATTACTTGAAACTATAAGACATAACTGATAGTATTTATTTAACATTTGAAGCATAAGATTCCATATGAGAAGAATCATACCTGAAACTAAAAGGTATAACAGTGAAAACAAAAACACTTTAATAAACAAACCCAGAGGAAAAATATTACAACATTATGCAAAGTTTACTGTATCTGGGCCCAATGTTCTCAAATATGACATTAAACAGAAGCAACAGTAAGCAGCATCTTTGGTAGTTCACAGAAAGGCATTTCTGTTATGAATCAATGCTCTATAAAGAAATAATACAAGATGGCACACAATAGTTCCACTCAGTAAACAGAAGCTGCTGGAGACCTGTAGAATGGGTCCTTTTGTGAGTAAACTTTCTATAGTTCTCAAGCAGCTTGTTTACTGAGTGGAACTATTGTGAGAAATTCCTTTGAGGTGAGATGAAAATACTGGATGCCAACTATTATATATGATTTCAAATTGTCATCTTTCATTTCTACCGGAAATGTTGACTCATTCTTGATTTTGCATGCAATTTTTCATCTCTTGAATCACCATTTCAGCAGATCAATTTTTTATAGATAGGAATAGTTGTCCTGCTGCTGAAATTATTTATTTACTTTATTTATTTATTATTCAAATTTAATTACCACCCATCTCCCCCAAAAGAGGGACTCTGGGAAAGTAAGAGGGAAATGATGGTTTATGATGAGATGTTTTCAGTTTTAACTTTTTAGTCATTAGTTCTTTGAAATAAAAAAAGAGATGGCTGCACATACTTCAAATGTGTTTCAAAGTATGGATTGACATAACCTCTAAGCAAACACTATCCAACATAATTTGCAAATAGAAAACAAACAGGTTCTGTTATCATGGATTGTTGCAGGTTTGGGTGAACTGTTTCACATTCTTTTTGAAACCCAGTATTGCTGTGCTGAAAAGTTATAGTTTAATGAAAATAATATAACTCATACTGAATAAAGCCCGTAATACATTCTGATATATTTTATATGTTTCTGCCTCAAAATACACTTGTAAAAACCAACCTTTTAAATACTTGTATATTTTGTATCTTCTGGGAAAGGCCAAGATGAATTATTTGTATAAATCAAGATTTAAAGTATGTCTAGTACATTAGATCCATTGCTCCATTTGGTGCCTCAGAACCTTTTGATTTTGAAAAAGGAAACTCAAATCCAGCCAAGCGTATAAGCAGAATGTTCATAAAGTGTACTAATGAGCACACCAGGATGATCCAGAATGATTTTGCAAACTGCTCGCTGTGAGTTTTAAAAATAAAACTTCCTTCTTTATAATTAGCTATTTTCTCTGAGAGGTGGTGGATTTTCACTTCTGAAGAAAAGAGTATCAAAATAAGAAAGCCACAAGAAACTGAAAAAAAAAAGAAATGCAAAATTAATGTTTGGTCAGTTTTTCAATCTAATTCTGAAACATTTGTTGTTGTTGCACTTCAACATTTATAAATTAGCTCTCCTGCCGATTTTCTTCTCTAATAGGTTGGGTCCCAGTTGAATCCAATGACTGATAAGAACAGATAATTATAACTTGCTTTTGTTACATTTCTTCCTCATCTTATGTCTAAGTTTATCAGTTTAAAATCCATAACTCAGCTGAGTTTCACCTGGACTGTGTAGCCTTCCAAACTGGTCTGATAGTTCTCTCACATCTCCTTTCTTGCTTTATTTGGTACTTTCTCAGATTAAAATTAGTGTTCCAATCTATGTATTAAAGGGTGAACATGCTAACTCTAGCTATTTTCGTCTTTGGAAATTAAACAAAGCTCCCCCAAGTCTTTTTGTTTGTGTGTGAAAAATAAAACATATTAATCTGTTTGAATGGTAATATTTGTTGAGTTAATTCTTTCCCACTGCTTATAAAGCAAGTGTGCTTGTTGAGCTAATTCTATTCCCCATTGCCTGAGAGAGTCATAAATAGCTATTTCTCCAAATAGCAAACACTAGGAGGTGACGTGCTATGTATGCACCATATTTCTGCTCAAAGATTCTTCAGAAAAGTGGTGAGGAATTTGTCACCCTCTAGATGCTGCTTACAACTTCCAGCAGTGCAACTTGGCCCAAAATGTAGGATAGGCATCTGGTTTAGCAATAAATGAAGAGAAACATCTCCCACCCCTACTCTTGTCTTAGATTGACTCCTGGCTGTACACATGTATGCCCAAGGATTTACATGCACAGGGAATGAAGGACCTCACTTAGAAAATATTCAGAACATGGTGAGGAACAGACAGTAGTAACATCATCCACAGTCAGTCACAGAATTGTGCCTGGTTGTAACGGAAGTGGGCAGCCTTCCAATTTCCATATAGAGATGTGCAAGACCCATAATCTATATGTGCTTCCTGAAGCAGGTGCTAGAGCAGGGCTTCTCAACCAGGGTTCTGTGGCACCCCAGGGTTCCGCAAGAGGTCACTAGGGGTTCCCTGGGAGGTCACGATTTATTTAAAAAATGATTTCAAATTCAGGCAACTTCACAATAAAGAGTTAAGTTTCATTCTTTATTTTTCATTTAAGAACACTGTTAATGCATATATACAGGCCTACCCATGAAACAAATATAATAATTGTGTAATTTCTGGCCTATATTTGAGCCTGAAAGTGCAGGGGTTCCTCGAGACCTGAAAAATATTTCAAGGGTTCCTCCAGGGTCAAAGGTTGAGAAAGGCTGTGCTAGAGAGTTTCAATAATGAAAATGGTTTTATTTAACCTTAGAGGTTTGAAGTTATATATTTCGGAGCTGTTTTAAACTACTGTTTCTTTTAAATTCAAGTTGGATTTTGCTTGCTAGTTTGTAGTTACTTCTGTGTTTAGTTTAGTTTTGTATTTTGTCAGTTTTACATAAGCTATTCTATTTCTTCATTTTGTAAAATGGCTGGGTATAAATATATATTTCAATATAATACCATATGTAACATTGTAGTGTCCTTTTTATAGCTATTTTCAATATTTATAGCACCCCAAAATCATAGGTTCCAGCACAGCTATGGTGGGGGCCAGTGTTCAGGACCAGTCATTCTTAGGCAGTTGCCAGAACCCCAAAACACAAGCACAGTCCTTAGCTGATACTTGAGGGTCTGGCCACTATTTTAATCCACTAAGACTGTCAAAAGAAAAAAAAAAGGAAGGAAAAGAAAAGAAAAGAAAAAAAGATCACTGCTCATGCTAGATGGGGATGCTGAGGTTGTAACCCAACAAATGTAGAAGATACCAAATTAGATTGCATATGATGACAACATATTGAGTAGAAAACATCAGTTTAAAAAGAAGAAAAATCAGTACGTTTGTCTTTTTCCATGTAAAAAAAATGAATAACCAGAAAAAAAAAAGTTTGTGGAACATACTTTGACTAACTGTTCAGCAGTTCATCTTACTGATTCTGGTAAATACATTTATAGAGAGTTCTCTACATGAGGAAGTATAATAGGACTTACCTGAAATGAAGCTCCACAGGTAGAGTCCTAAAGGACCATGCAGTGTTTCATAAGGACTGCCAAATGCATTGTACATGAAGAAGCCTGTTGAAATCAGTGCAAACGCAAACAGTGCCAAGCAAAAGAGGATGATGCTTACATGGATACTTGCAGGCATAATTTTGAATAAATCTGGAAAAACTAACAAAGCAGGAAAAGAATTTATTTATAACATCTGGAAAAACAAACAGAAAAAAACATTCATTTATTTATCTATCTATCACTATGTGTTTGCCACAATCACTGAGGCATCTCTAAATGCCTGGAACAGGGTATTACTGCCAATGTTACAGAAATCTTGATAAACAGGGCAAGAGTTTTTATAACTTATTTATGAATGAGGATTGAAATTAAAAGAAGTATAGATAAAACAAAGAATCGTATGAAAATAGTAAAACTGATACAATGGAGGACATGTTGTCAACATTTATGTTTTAATACATATCCATTTTCTGAGAAGTAAAATATGGTTGGGCTTTGCAACTTAGATGTAGTTTGTCATAATTTATCTTGGTTTTGTTTCATCACTGGAGTAAAGCTCACATATTCAAACCTGACTGTAATGGTTGCCCACCCCAAGCACTCAGACTCACAAGAAGTGGCTTAAATGAAATCTGATTTATTGAGGGAATTATGGCAAATACAGAGAAAGCTGAGAATGAGCAAAAGTGCGTGAAAATACAAACTAAATCCCCTTGCTTGAGGAGCAACCCCTCCATTGCCCGGCCATAGCAACCACCCCTTCCCAGGTGCTGGAAACCGTTAGCCTCAGCCTGGGAAAGCAACCTTGAATCCATGACCTAACCCAAACACATTCCAATACAGCAGCCAAGAGATAACACCTCAGTAGAGTGGAATTAGCCACCCGCTCTTGAGAGTAACCCCCTCCAAGGAAATGGCATGCGAGGCGTTACGATGTACCAGGCACATTGAAACGGTGAACATGACACTGACTGAGGCACATCAATCAGGATTCACATGCATTTCCTGCATTTCCTAACCTGGTGCCCTCCAGAAGGGCCCAACTTCAGTCTGAAGGATTCTTAACCAACACAGCCATACGTGGACAGCATTATTTATTTTCTCCAGGTTACTCTCCGTTACTTAGTAAACCTCAAAGTGAATCAGCCTGAAAATGGGCAGCCCCTGCTGTGCTGGAAGCAATTTTAACATACAGTCCCCCAAAAAATATTATTTCTTGTTACTGATAATGGAGATAGCTCTCTGTATAAGCTCACCCACTCTTTAATGCTGACACCACTAAGCATTTACTTGTACTCTTCCTTCCTGATTCTCAATTTTTACAGAAACTTACAGAAAAAAGAAGCTCCTCCTTCTCAGGCCACTTACTGATTGGTCATTCTGAATGGAAAATAAAAAGGAAATGGCATGAAGATGTCAGAAACACCAAGCCAAGTCCTCATTGTGGCTTTGCACATGGCAATTGGCTGCCATAACCCTGCACTTATCTATGCCAGGTTTCCATGAGCAATTTCATTCATGAGGGAAATCCCACAGAGAAAAGAAACCATCAAATTTACATAAAGTGCAGACATATAAAATGTATAAACTAGACCAATGATGATCCTTCTTCCAAAGTTTTGTTTGTTCAACATTACAATTTGATATAAGCCCTTTTTTCAATGATGGCTTGAAGCAGGAAATGAGTAACTAGAGTGAATGGATTGCAGGCAACAGGGAATATCTAGAAAGCAGGATGACTTCTGTTAGCAACAAATCACCCACTTAACAATGTGTCTAAAGCTTTTATTATTCACTTGGCCTCATTTATTCACTTGATTTTCTAGGATCTATGGAAATTCACTGCTAACTCTCCCAAGTTTTTCCCCAATTATTTCTTAATTTTTCATTCCACACAAAAAAACCCATTAAGGAGGGAAAGATAGAATGGCCAAGTTTCCACATTATACTAAACCATAATGTTTGATTTGATTTTAGCTTGGGACAGAGTAAACCCAGCCACAGTATTTATAAGCCATGATTTGTGGTTTACAAATTCACTTTACAAAGTGAATCAGCCTAGTTAATACTATTTAACTAGGCTATTAAGGCTTATTCCACAAACCATGACTGAAATAAATTATGCATAGAATGACTAACTTCTGCTGGAAGCATCTTAAAAAGGCAGAAGATATTGAAGCAAAATAGTAGGAGGCAGCATTTTTCTGAGGACACTTAGTAACCATCTCATCAGAATGAGTATAGTTTAATTTCCAAATGATTTAAATATAGAATGCATTTCACAGATGGTGACTTTTTGTGAATCATGTCTTGGTTTGGTTCAGACTTATTAAATATATAATCATAGACAAAAAGCAAATGCACTGTTTATCTAAAATATTTGTATATTGTCACACAAAGCCTCTAAAGGCAGTGTACAAATAGATAACTACTTAGGCAGAATAGTTTGTGGGTTAATCTTTCTACTGATTTTTAAATACTTCTGCTGAGTTAGCCACAACAGATATTTTAGAATGATTTGTAGAATACAAGATAACTGCTCCTAGTCCACAGGGGTATGATTAAACTGGTGCTAATAACTCCTTAGAACTGCTTGGCTGTAGTTAAAACATGCTGAGAAAAAGCAATGTAGGTACTGCAAATAAATTTATGTAGCATGTATAATATAAATTATAAGCAACTCCATTTGAACTCTCTAATTCAGTCCACTGGGTCAAGATTCACACACATTATCTTAATACTATAATTCTCCGGTGGACTGGTGGTGGAGTAGATGGCTGTTGAGCTTAGGATGCAGATTCCTAGAACATTCACTGTCTTTGAAATGAGGTTCTAGTCTTCAATGTTGCAAATCAGATCATTGCTCAGGAGGTTTGGACATACTGGTGTAAAAACATTTTAATTACTTTTTCATTTACAAGCACAATTCAATGTCCTGTCCTGATCTTAATCTCTAAAATCTGTGTAATTTTGGATCCAGATATCAGAAGGACAATGTCTTCCAGGACAAGCCTGGCTGAACATGTCAGATTATTATCAGAACTTTGTCTCCAACTTCTGCCCTTCCTGAGGCAAGACAGGTGCTAAGTGAAGAAACAGTCTTTTCAGGTATGCTCTTTCCCCAAAAGGTTTATGTAACACCATTTTGTTTCTTTTTCACACAATCTCTTGTTTTGAATCTGTTCTGAAAATTGTTTCTGTTGCTCTTTTTTCTTGTCTGATTTGTAAGTCTCTGGGAGATTTATTTTAGCCAGAAGGGCAGCATATTCTTTAAATAAATATTTCTCTCCTTTTACAACATTAAAAAAATGCTAAGAGAATTGTGAATTACTTTGACTTGCATAACAGTAATAAAATGCCAAGTGAATAAGACAGGTGCTATCCTACCACTTCTGCATTCAATAGCTGACCAAGGTATGTAGACTAGCAGAAATAAATAAAGCCATGGGATTTATCTATTCTGGATAAGAATAAACATTCCTGGAATTAAAAGTATCCCTCAATTTACTTAATAAAAACTGGTGAATTTTATTTAACCACAAGATTTTGGAACTGTAAATATGCCTATCCACACTTATCTGGAAATAAGGCAATTGAGTAAAGAGGCTATTGCTGATGGTAGACAAAACTTTGGAGACAGTGATATTTGTTCCCACTGGTCTTCCCTGGTTTCAGCAGTTTTACTGCTTTCAAGGGTAGTTAGGGTGGCCATGGGTTCCACTTTATAAAGGATAATTGTTCAAAAATTTAGTTAATCAAATGTCTAAGGCATTTAGTTTTGAAGCTTATGGCTATGAAAATACCCTACTTTAGAGGGATATCTGAAGATTTACACTGATTGTGATAATGTTAGGAATTTCAGTGAACTGTCCCATTCTAATTTATTTTGGAATAAGTCCCACTGAACTCAATGATGAGCTCTATGTTGCAGAATGCACAAAACAGCAACACTTACTGTAGCTGAAAACTTGCCTTCAATAACTGTGGTAGACTTCACAAATCTGGCACCCTCTAAATGTGTTTGGACTTTCTCCCACAATACCTAGCAAGTATTTAGTTGATCACACATTGTGGGATCTGTAGTCTTATCACACAATTGAAGCAGCATATAAATTTAGTTAATAAATAAAGAGGTTCCCAGATTATGGAAGGTTACACTAGCGAGTAAACCTAGTGGTAATCATGAATAAACTCATTTCAAACTACACTGCATATTGTGCAAAAAATGTGCATAATTTACACAGGTTGTAAATCACAAAATGTTGATTTTTTTTGGTAGTTGTTAGAACGTTTCAAGTAAGTAATTGCAAACTGTTATTCTTGTGCTTTATGTCATGCCACACTAATCTCTTGATTGCACCACATATTTCCCTCCATAGCTACATTCATAATTTTTTATATATCATTAAAATTTATAGCTGACCATCTAATAAAATATAATCCTGCAACAATGTCGCCTTAGAAGCAAAGCCACCTTTCAAGATGAGGAATAAATCTGAATGCTGATGGCCTTTAGAAAATGAACTGCTGACCCAGAAACTAACAAGAATCAGAGGAAATGAAGCAGAAGGCTTTCTCTGAGCCTGCATGAATTTTACAGGCAGAGCAAATTCATTTTACAAGATAGATAGATAGATAGTGGTTAGTAGGAAAAATATTTAATTGCGAGCAGATATAGGCCTAAAACAAGGCAGATGATTTAATTTTTCTTCTCAGGCATGACACACTGGGTCTCAATGCATTAAAATGCAAACATAGCTAGTATATAGTACCATCTTCAGCAAAGGATTGTTACCTTGTTGTGGTGCTGGAGCTTGAGCACCTCAATGATGCCATGAGCTAAATCGTGAAGGGCCACCCAAGACAGGAAGGTCATGACAGAGAGGTATGCAATCCCTGGAGAAGGTAATGGCAACCCACCCCAGTATTCTTGCCGTGAAAACTAAATGGATCAGTACAACCAGAGATATGTTGATATACCATCGGAAGATGAGACCCCCAGGTCGGAAGATGGTCAAAATGCTACTGGGGAGGAACAGAGGATGAGTTCAACTAGCCTCAGACGTGATGACGCAGCTAGCTCAAAGCTGAAAGGATGGCTAGCAGCCGATGGTGCTGGTGGTGAACGGCGAATCCGATGTTCTAAGGATCTACACACCATTGGAACCTGGAATGTAAGATCTATGAGCCAGGGCAAATTGGATGTGGTTATTGGTGAGATGTCAAGATTAAAGATAGACATTCTGGGTGTCAGTGAACTCAAATGGCCTGGAATGGGCCACTTCACATCAAATGACCACCAGATCTACTACTGTGGACAAGAGGACCACAGAAGAAATGGAGTAGCCTTCATAATTAATAGTAAAGTGGCTAAAGCAGTGCTTGGATACAATCCAAAAAATGATAGAATGATCTCAATTCGAATTCAGGGCAAGCCATCTAAAATCACAGTGATCCAAATAGATGCCCCAACCACAGATGCTGAAGAAGCTGAAGTAGAGCAGTTCTATGAGGAACTGCAGCACGTACTGGACAACACACCTAAAAGAGATGTTATTTTCATCACAGGAGACTGGAATGCTAAGGTGTGCAGTCAAATGACACCTGGAATTACAGGTAAGCATGGCCTGGGAGAACAAAACGAAGCAGGACATAGGCTGATAGAATTTTGCCAAGACAACTCACTCTGCATAACAAACACTCTCTTCCAACAACCTAAGAGATGGCTTTATACATGGACTTCCCCAGATGGACAACACCAAAATCAGATTGACTACATCCTTTGCAGCCAAAGGTGGTGGACATCTATACAGTCGGTTAAAACAAGACCCGGAGCTGACTGTAGTTCCGATCAGAAACTTCTTCTTGCACAATTTAGGTTCAGACTAAAGAGATTAGGGATTAGATTAGAGATTAGCTAGATATGAGCTCACTAATATTCCTAAGGAATATGCAGTGGAGGTAAAGAACAGATTTAAGGGACTGGACTTAGTAGATAGGGTCCCAGAAGAACTATGGACAGAAGTTCGCAACATTGTTCAGGAGGGGCAACAAAATACATCCCAAAGAAAGAGAAAACCAAGAAGGCAAAATGGCTGTCTGCTGAGACACTAGAAGTAGCCCAAGAAAGAAGGAAAGCAAAAGGCAACAGTGATAGGGGGAGATATGCCCAATTAAATGCAAAATTCCAGAGGTTAGCCAGAAGAGATAAGGAATTATTTTTAAACAAGCAATGCATGGAAGTGGAAGAAGACAATAGAATAGGAAGGACAAGAGACCTCTTCCAGAAAATTAGAAACATCGGAGGTAAATTCCAGGGAAAAATGGGTATGATCAAAAACAAAGATGGCAAGGACCTAACAGAAGAAGAAGAGATCAAGAAAAGGTGGCAAGAATAAACAGAAGACCTGTATAGGAAGGATAACAATATCGGGGATAGCTTTGACGGTGTGGTCAGTGAGCTAGAGCCAGACATCCTGAAGGGTAAGGTTGAATGGGCCTTAAGAAGCATTGCTAATAACAAGGCAGCAGGAGACGACGGCATCCCAGCTGAACTGTTCAAAATCTTGCGAGATGATGCGGTCAAGGTAATGCATGCTATATGCCAGCAAATTTGGAAAACACAAGAATGGCCATCAGACTGGAAAAAATCAACTTATATCCCCATACCAAAAAAGGGAAACACTAAAGAATGTTCAAACTATCGAACAGTGGCACTCATTTCACATGCCAGTAAGGTAATGCTCAAGATCCTGCAAGGTAGACTTCAGCAATTCATGGAGCGAGAATTGCCAGATGTACAAGGTGGGTTTAGAAAAGGCAGAGGAACTAGGGACCAAATTGTCAATATCCGCTGGATAATGGAAAAAGCCAGAGAGTTTCAGAAAAACATCTATTTCTGTTTTATTGACTATTCTAAAGTCCTTGACTGTGTGGACCACAACAAATTGTGGCAAGTTCTTAGTGGTATGGGGATACCAAGTCATCTTGTCTGCCTCCTGAAGAATCTGTATAACGACCAAGCAGCAACAGTAAGAACAGACCACGGAACAACGGACTGGTTTAAGATTGGGAAAGGAGTACGGCGGGGCTATATATTCTCACCCTACCTATTCAACTTGTACGCAGAACACATCATGCAACATGCTGGGCTTGAGGAATCCAAGGCTGGAGTTAAAATTGCTGGAAGAAACATTAACAATCTCAGATATGCAGATGATACCACTTTGATGGCTGAAAGCGAAGAGGAACTGAGGAGCCTTATGATGAAGGGGAAAGAAGAAAGTGCAAAAGCTGGCTTGCAGCTAAACCTCAAAAAAACCAAGATTATGGCAACCAGCTTGATTGAGAACTGGCAAATAGAGGGAGAAAATGTAGAAGCAGTGAAAGACTTTGTATTTCTAGGTGCGAAGATTACTGCAGATGCTGACTGCAGTCAGGAAATCAGAAGACGCTTAATCCTTGGGAGGAGAGCAATGACAAATCTCAATAAAATAGTTAAGAGCAGAGACATCACACTGACAACAAAGGTCCGCATAGTTAAAGCAATGGTGTTCCCCGTAGTAACATATGGCTGTGAGAGCTGGACCATAAGGAAGGCTGAGAGAAGGAAGATTGATGCTTTTGAACTGTGGTGTTGGAGGAAAATTCTGAGAGTGGCTTGGACTGCAAGAAGATCAAGCCAGTCCATCCTCCAGGAAATAAAGCCAGACTGCTCACTTGAGGGAATGATATTAAAGGCAAAACTGAAATACTTTGGCCACATCATGAGAAGACAAGACACCCTGGAGAAGATGTTGATGCTAGGGAGAGTGGAGGGAAAAAGGAAGAGGGGCCGACCAAGGGCAAGGTGGATGGATGATACTCTAGAGGTGACGGACTCGTCCCTGGGGGAGCTGGGGGTGTTGACGACCGACAGGAAGCTCTGGCGTGGGCTGGTCCATGAAGTCACGAAGAGTCGGAAGCGACTGAACAAATAAACAACAAGGACCTCCCTCCCTCTTAGAAAACCCAGCTCTGACTGAGAATGGACTTGAAAGAATATTGCAACAATTAGGAGACACAAACATTTCTAAAGAGAAATACAGTTTCTGGGGAAAATTCTGAAAGCATTGCCAGGAAAGGTAAGGGAATTACTCAAATTGGAAGTGACTAAACGAATAAACAACACCCTCACCAGGGACATTTTTGTGACTTAAAGAGAGTTTGTGTGAGTGGTGCTGCAAACAATGATAAAAAGTGTGTGGATTAAACCTTTCATAGGAATTAGCTGCTTTAAAGCTACTGTAGGACCACAGTGCATAAAAGCAAATCAGTAAAAAGGGCATCCAAGAAAAAATGCTACCGCTATTTTATACCATCACTGCTTTCTGCTGTCCATAGATTAATTGCAGTGCACTTTCCTGCTGCCGAGGACATCAGTACAAACTCCTGTTTTCAGTATAAAAACAGACAATGCAAGTTGTGTACATGCAACCCAGGGAAAGGAGAATTATAGTGCAATATTGACACCATATGTCTATGTATTGGCAAAAGCATGTATGCACTACCTTGTACGTATTACATTCATACATAACCTGTATGCTTTACACAGTTTCCTGTAAATGATCCAATCAGTGTGTCAAGGTTTGGAGTGGATGCTTTCTCATTTATCCCTCTAGCCTTTGATCATATAGGGTATACTGCCCAAACATGGCTGTAACATATAAAGGCAGGACTGGGTCCTAGAACCCATGGGGGTTGCTTACCCGTTTCAGTGGATGCAATAGACCATGTACGTGAAATTTGCTACTGTCTCCAAGGCATCAAACAGCAATCTTTTGGAGAGTAGTTGTAGACCAAATAGCACATACCTTAATAGGAATGTTATTGTATTAGTGGTGGTTTGTTTTAATTGCACTGTTGCTATTGTATTGTTTTGTTTTACTGTTTGCCACCCAGAGTCCATTAGGACTGGCGTTGCTTAGAAATACAGTCAAATAAATAAATGGAAGGAACATTTTTTCCCACATTTATTCAGCTGTTGTTTAATAGTCTGTTTGCCTGTTTAGAACTTGTTTTTACTCCTCCCCACTCCTCGCCTGAAATTCTATTGAAAATAACTTCCTGCTCGTTTAGAATGACAGAAGTATGTCCAGCCTTCACCATGTTCCTGCAAAGACTTGTGCCTCTTTCCAACAGGTATGCCTTACCAATAGGAATTTGTTCTCTAGCATCTCCACTTGAAAGGGTGTAACTGAATAATGGAACTCCTGTTTTGCAGTCAGAAAATCCCAGGCTTAATTTTTGGTATCTCCTGAAAAACTTGCATTGAAATCTGGGCAGCCACTGCCAGTCAGTAGTGGCAGTATTTGGCTAGTTGGGTTAGCAGTCTAATTTAATTCAAGGTGCTGCTGAATGCTCCTAAGCAGCATCTATTCTGAGGATTACTAGCTTCAGGGTCAGATACTAGCTCTCCTCTACTACAAAAAGTTGCATAGAAAACAAGCATTCCACACCCTTCACCTGTTTGTATCATATTTTGGCAAATAAATGTATGATGTAGGCTTATTAGAGCTCCCACATCTGCGGTGGAAAAATCTAGACAACCATTAGATGGCAGTGAAGATACTGAAGACACTCTTTACTACCATCTAGTGATGGTCCAGATTTTTGCAGGTCAGATGTGATAACCCTAGGTTAATGCTTATTTAGTTGAATAAACTAAAATCAAGTAAATTCACTAAGGTTAATGGGATTTGCTTTCAGGCCAATGAACATAGGACAGCAGCCTTATAAATAAAGTAATCTAGTCTTTGTATATTGCTACCCTGTTGAAGCATGCTGCAGATTTGTGTTCACTTTGAAAACAATTTGGAAGCTATGCTTTGGACTTTGAGTGCAACAGCAGCACCTTTCAGCTCTCCATTAAAGTTTCCCAAACTTGGCAACTTTAAGATGTGTGGACTTCAACTCCCAGAATTCCCCAGCCAGCATAGGGGATTCTGGGAGTTGAAGTCCACATATCTTATAGTTGCCAAGTTTGGGTAATTCTGCATTAAAGCTTCCATGTGAGGTTGAAAGGAGCTGCTGCTGTTGCTACTGCTTTAAGGAATCCACTTATCAGAGTGCATGTGACCCTTAAAGCAGTGGCACTTTTTCCAGCCTTGAACAGGAATCTGAAAGCAGTTACTTGAGTGAATACCAGTGCAAGATAGGATTTCTTAATCATTTCTGAAACATGCACAGTTGCACTGCGTGTGAAGAATAATTCTCTTCTGCCCCATTTACCAAAATCTCTTTTGACTACAGTAGCAGTGTAACAGCCAGACTTCTTTTTTTCTGTCCAAATAAAGTAATACCACCTGCTTTGACCCATGCTGGGTGAAAAGAAAGAGGCTATGCTTGCATTGTAGGTGAAGCATCTGCTTAAGGGGCACGGTCAAATCACTATTCTATTCTTGTCACCATGGCTCTTTAACAAAAACATGAAACTTACCATGCTGCCTGAATCCAGACTGGTCACCATTTTACATGTAACGAATTAGTAACCAAGCTCTCATATTTCGAGAAACGAACACTGCCAGTTCTTAGGAAGCTTTTCACCTGTCATAGCTGAAAACCAAACACTTAATCTTAGGAGCCACAGTGCATTGTGAGAGCAAGCTCAGTTGGTTTGCCTCAATTTAAGCTATGTCTGAATTCTGGCATAGCAGTGAAAAGATTAGGAGATTATGTTTGTGCTCTACATACACCACAGTTTGCTGTATTATACAAACACAGCAAACTGTAGTTAATTTTAACTGTGGATTATTGAAATAAATTTCAAATTGTGGCTTGTGCATCTGTGTTTTTTTCACTAACCCAATTAATCTAAAAGGATCCTCTCACAACTGTATCAGAAGAGAGTAAGGCTCAGAAAGTGCATTCTTCCAAATGATCTCACATACCCTTAATATAGCAGTTCATGGGGATGGAATGTTAAATAGGATAATTTTAATAAAAACAACATCCAGCTATAGTTTCATATTTTACAACATCAATCACAAAATTCATAGTAGGCTGCCATTTGAAAAGTAGATCATCAAACTGCAGAGGAAAGGAATATTGAAAACTTTCTGAAAAATTTTACAAACTGCTTGCCATAGAATTTAATTAATTAAGGCCATTCTCAACAATAACTTAAATGAATATGGTTACCATCACTGCAAGAAGGAAACAAACTCCCAATTTTTTAGTTCAACAGAAATTATTTGGGGCAGGCAGTACTGTTTCTCTGCAGATTGCCTGCCAATTGTTGCTGGTAAAAAATAAATGTTAGGTGACATGTTCTGAGCTGCTGTCTACATAACCATGATTTGAATGATGCTTACACAAATAAACTGTGTGACTGGCAGACCTAACAATATTTTGCTGTGGAACATAAACTGATAAATTACAAAGCACAACTCTTCCTGTGCCAATCATGGACTGTAGTGATTAGCAGCACAATCAACATTTTATTTCTCCACTTAAGGTAGTATTCCAGTTTACAAATAAGTCTATTGGAACCCAGTTGGGCTTTTTTCTTAAAATACCTATGCTGTGTTAGGGTATGAGGTAGACTTTTTGTGGGTCCCCACATTATATTTACATATCTATGGGGCTAAGAACAATTAGACCAGTGGGCTTCTTTCTGTGTAAATGGAATTGCACACAGATAGGATTGCACTATTTATTTCTCATTTTCTGCATCTACTGATGCTAAAGAAGGATTCATTCCAGTTCTCTTTTCACTTCTTCCCACTCATTTTAAGCAGATTAAAACAGAAGACAAAGGTCTCTCTTGGAGAAAAAAAAAGCATATGAGAATTTAAGGTTGCAATCTTCTGTAAATTTATCTGAAAATAAACCCTATGGAACAAAGTTGGCATTACTTCCATGCAAATCTTCATAGGCTGAGGCTGCCTTATCCTATGCAAACATATAATAAAGTATAAGAACATCAAACAGAAGTCAATAAAAAAACCACAAGATAATCCCATATATGTTACAGCAATATAATTTTGAATTTCCCATTTGTAAATCTTTCAGAAGAAATAGGAGAAAGCTCATTTACTTGTCTGTCAGACCATGATAGCATGCACAAAGCATTAAATAATTCAGATTGTCATTGTTACTTACATGAAAACTGAAAAGGTCTCCCTCCAAGGCCACATTGTCTAACCCTCTCCCCGTAGAATAGTCCATACTGAATTTCACCAATAAACTTATCTAATTCCTGGCCAGTAGCATTGACAAGCAGGGCTCCAGTTTTGCAGAGAATTTTTCCCTGGATCCATAGCTGAGTTCCAATGGCTGCTGCAATGCCCAGAGCACAAGCAAAACTGAACACACCAGCTATGCAGAAAACAACTTTCTTCTGTTGGGCTGGCATATATAATCCTGGATGAAGCATACAGAAAAATGTGAAACGATAATTTCAAATGAAACCTTTAGCAAAAGGGGGTTTGCAGCATCTCTTCTCAATGTTACTTGAGAACAAAGGTTTAAAATAACAGATGGAAACCTCAGTGTAATTTGATGAGTGCCCGCTTTGGTTTTTTTTTTTAAATAGCCTTTGTCTGATTGGGTGAACTGAAAATTCCAGCAAGAGACCTGGCTCTTGGATTAAGTTAGCAACTGTGTGCAGAGAAATAATGGTTAAATTTACATTGGAAAGAACTTTAAAAGTGAACACAACTGAAAAATATTCAGACTTTAACATTTTATCTTTGCATATCACTTAGAAATTATACAGGCAGAAGATGCAGGGTCTATTATGCATGCTTAATTAATTTTATTATTAAAATAAGGCTGGCACTGTTCTATTTTGTTCTCAGATTGGGCATTTGAATGAATGGACAATTGGAAACGACTATTCTACTCCTTGTTGCAAAGCTGTTCAACTGGATGAGTGCTTTCCTTCAAACAAGGATTATCAGCAAAATTCCCTATGACCTCTAGGTGGCAGCAAAGAGACAGACAACACTCTCTGTGCTGCCATCTAGTGGTAGTCAAGATCTTTGCAGTGAAGATCGGGTAGGCCTAATTCAAACATCCTTTCTAGTTAAGCCGTTTCTAGTTAAATCAATATACATCAAAATATTCCACTTCTGCTGATTTGTAAACTGAATTGCTTATTGCCCCCTAACCCCATTTTAGTCAGCACTAACAATTTAACTATTTTCAGTTGTGCGGTGGAATCAACTAACTGAACTCAAAGCTTGTGGCTTTTAGATACACTTCCTACTTATTCATTGTAAGTCTTTCACTGGGAATGAAAGAGTGGCATATTAGGTAGAACATTGTGTTCAGCACACACCTGTTCTTTAAGGGTGCTTAGAAATGGATTTATGTAAAATCCGGCATTTGTAGAACAGTTTTCCAAATTCTGGGCAGGGCAAATCATCTCTAAAGTTTAAGTATGTTTCAGTACCAAAGAACATATTACTACGGGTTATTTCTTCATTCTCTTTTTCTGGCATAATTCAGCCATGGCATTCTTAATTAATTTATGCACTTGTAATTATCCTTCCATGTGTAATTTGCTGCCTTGTTCTTTCCTCATACATATTGTAAGAGGAGAGTAGTGGGAAGAAAACCTGCACCAATTCCCCCTATACCCAGTCGAGAACTCTAAACAGATTATTAATACCAACAATTATGATTATCTGTTCAGAGGTGCTAAGAATAAAAGACTGATTCCAGATTTTTTTTTCTTCCTTTCCCCAAATAGTTGACTAATGTTTTGAATGCTACAAAGTATGTGTACAATTTTTCCCCCACAGTGGTGATCTGTATAGAGGAAATTTCTATGAGCAACTTCTATAACATTTGGAGCTTTTAAAGTTTACAATATATAGCAGGGATTGTCCATTTTATAGCTGAAAGCATTTTGTTCCAGGGAAGGATTTATTTCTCTAAATTTTCTTTGTTATGTTAACATGTTACTTCATTTCCAAGACCTAATTTCATATCAACCGTTTCAACTGATAGAATAGAAAGCATAAATTTATCTTTAATTTGCAGGCCAGGATTTCAAAAACACCAAAAAGAGAAGATGCAGCCTTTCACAACTTGGATCTACATGTAGCCTACTCACACGCCTCAGTAACCAGTAATTGTTTTCTGTTATTTCCTCATAATGTTGTCTTCCTCTGATCTCCATCCTGCACCTGAAGTCTTATTGTGCCATACAGGTGTTAGTAGTGTTTTCCCTTTTAGGCATACCATCCTATGGCCTTCAACAACAATTCTGTTGTGGTGTAGTCAAGTGATCCCTCAAGAGTGGGATTAATATGCCATCTATTGGCCACTTTAGACTAATAAGGGCACCCCCTTCTTCTGTCCCTGAGCACCAGGGACATACTGCTTTAAAAGTAGAAGAGCTCTTCCTCTGTAGTCTTCAGGGGTCTGCATTGATCCCTCATTTGGAGGCCAGGATCACCCTAAACAAAAGCTGACAAGCAATGGTGGTGGGGAGGGACTGCACAAAAAAAATGGGGGAATGGGATTGTCAGTCAGGGCTACAGTTAGACTGGGAAGTTGAAAAGCCATCTTAGATGATTTGGTCTTGTAACCAAATCTGATACTGTAATCAGAAAAACAACATGGAAGTATCCATGAAATCACTAGGAGTGAAGCTTAATTTGATTTGTTTCCTCAATACAAATATGTCACTATCTACTTCCTTAATTTTGACATCTGTGTGAAGTGAGAACCATGGTTTTCTTCACATGAAATGGACTGACTATTTCCCCATTTAACCAAAAAAACCCAGCCAATTTGCTTAGTGGTTTCACATTATAAAAGGGCACTTCCTTCTGTTGTGAGAAATTCCTCTTACAGTTTATGATGCACATAATTCTGCCTGTGTGTGGAATGAAACAAATAGAGTCACATAACTGTATTTTGTGGGTTTTGAAGCCCAGATTTAGTGATAAGAATTGGCCCCAACACTTCGTGCTGTCAGAAATATTTGAGGGTAACGTCTTTGTATTAAGAGCTTACAACTGTTTGGACTAAGAAAATAGAGTGTCTGTATGCACAAAAGTGGGTGGAAATTGTAGGAGGAGGAAAAAATAGTCAATAAAATTGAAACTGATGATAATGAGATTTTTTAATTGCCTTAAAATAGAGATGTTCTATTAAAATATAAAATGCTATAATCCCCACTGGAGAATTAGTCAACCCAGCATCCAAGTGACTGAAACTTTGTATAGGCACAGTAGGCAACCCATTCAGAGATTGAATGTACTAATTAAAAAGCTAAATGAATATTTATGTAATCTGTCAGGTGAGAAGATTTCATAGAGCTCTAAATTCAAAAGCTACACTTTATGAACAGTAATTGCTTTTCCAAATCCGGTTTTTGCATGTAGCTGTATTACAACTTGGATAGGAAACCTGATCATATAATATTCTTTATCTATTGTTCAGAATTAAGCTCCGTCATCAAGGCCAGGCATCACATTTATATAATGGATCTTATTGTAATATATTATTGTCTTTCATTATGAAAGAGCATAAATAATATTTTTTTTAAAAAAAGAGATGTAAATCTATAGTGCATGTATAGAAGAATCTATGGAACAAAGGAGATTATAGCTGATTTGCTTACATCTATCCATTAATATTATTAACTTATAAAATATGAATTGATGTGATTATTTTTCTATGACCATTTGCATGCATGGCTTTTTAGGTTAAATACCATTTTTGTTGCTACCAGTATAATTCCTTCTTTCCTTCCTGGGTCTCTGCATGTGTCTCTGTGTGAAATATAAAGATTTTTAAAGCACATTCTATATGCTTTTGAACTATTTGAAGTATTTGAACTATTCTGAACTATTTGAAGTATTTGAACTATCAGGGGTACAAACATTATGGACCATATGGAATATACCACCCCCTTTTGCAACCACCAGAGTTTCCCAGAACTGGTAGAACTGCAAAATTGATCTTTTTACTGTTTTTTTTTTGTATACATTTGAAGGGGTTTTTAAGGAAGAAAATGCACAGCACAAACTTTGCAGAAGCTTAAGGTTCCATTTCATCTCTTGGCTCCTGGAATGCTTGAGTGGCCCTCAACCTCACAGAAGTGGTGCAAACATGATATAGATGAAGGTAATGTACTAAGATGCTAAGATAACAAATTATGTATCCAGGAATAATTCCTAAAACATTTTTGCACAAAGATAACTCACTATCCAGGCCCACGCTTTCCTTAAGACCCTGTGAATGGAATAGGCTAAACCAGTGTTTCTCAAACTTGGCAACTTTAAGGTGGGTGGACCTCAACTCCCAGAATTCCCCAGCCAGCCAAGCTAGCTGGGGAATTCTGGGAGTTGAAGTCCATCCATCTTAAAGTTGTCAAGGTTGAAAAACACTGGGCTAAAGTAACTGAGCCCAGAGGGAAAGGCAAACCAACTTGCTGCTTTCTGGATAAGTTTAAAATGGCAATAAAAATGGACACTGGCACAGAAAACTAATTCCAAAATGGAACTCTTGTATTGTAAAGCGCATTCAAATTTATATATGGATGGTTAGGATTAAGCTGTGGGAGGTGGTCTGCAGCAAAGCAGGAGCAACGTGAGGCAATTAAAAGTTGCAGATAGGCAGAATCAAAAAGATCCCCAAATCCAGTCTGACCACCTACTGTCAGGGTCAGTCTCGCTTCGCAATAAGGCACGGACTCACTTAATAGGTATTAAGGATTTCCGGTTTATTGGAATGGTGGCTGACAGAACTAAAAACGGGAACGGGGGTGCGGTGGTGAGGCACCCTGTTTATACCCTCTTGCGGGGTCCCGTGCTCCTCCACCCTTCATTGTCCCCAATCCCTCTTGATGGGCTCCTTGATGGCTGTGTGGGTGTTTTCCCGGTGTCTTTCCTTGTCCTCTTGGTTCCGGTGTGTCCTCCAGGGTACCAGGTGCGGCTTATCGCTGCTTATCTGAAGCCCTTCTTTTCAGCTGTATAATGAGTCCATGGGTGTGGGTGCTTTGGGTGCTTGGTTTAAGCACTGTTTTAATTATCTCCTTCCTCTTTTCCTTAATGATCATGATCCACGTTGTGAGGCTCTTTGTGCCTTGCAACGGGGTCATGACACCTACTTAATGGAGAAACTGTAAACTATGATTGAACTGAAACATTCATTAGAAATAGCCATCTAGTCTCTGGTTAAATACTTCTGGGGTTGCATATACAACTACCTCCTGAGGCCATCTTCTGTTCCAGAGATGAACTGTTCTTGTCATTAAGAATTTTCTTGTACATTTATTTGAAATTTCTCCTTACTGGTTCTACTCCTGCCCCTTGGGGCAAGAACTCTAGAAGAGACCCTTCATGGTCTTACGGACTTTATTCTGCTGTTTTAATTTATCTTTTGCTTTGCTCCAGTGGTTCTAAAATTGAAACTATCCTGAATGTATATTCATGCAGTAAACAACAAGAACAATAATATAACAGCAAATGCAGAATTTGTAAAGAAAGAGAGGAAAATAGATCACATAATTAGTAGATACCACAAAATTGCTCAGACTGACTGTAAACAATGTCATGACAGAGTAGCCACTATGATCCATTGGCATCTGTTCAAAAATTATAATTTCCAAGTTTCCTAAGTGTATTTGAAGTATTTGAACTATTTTGAACTATTTGAAGTATGTGAACTATCAGGGGTACAAAAATTATGGACCATACGGAATATACCAGCTCCCTTTTGCAACCAGAGTTTCCTAGAACTGGTAGAACTGCAAAATTGATCTTTTTACTGTTTTTTAAAATACATTTGAAGGGATTTTAAAGGAAGAAAATGCACAGCACAAACTTTGCAAAAGCTTAAGGTTCAAAATTGTGAAAGTAGTTGAAAATGATGTTAAAATTGGTGGGATTTTTGCATACAAACCGATTGCCATCATGAATACAACACATCAAATACAACAAAAGAAAAGAGTAATTTCTGTAGATGTGGCAATATCCAGGGACAGCAGAATCAAGGAAAAAGAATTGGAAAAAATAAAATAAAATATAGAAATTTAATGATCAAAATAGGTAGACAATGGAAAAGATCTTGCAAAGTCATCCCTTTATTTATTGGTGTATTAGGTGTAATACAAACAGATTAAACCAATTTTTACAACTATTAAATATTTCAGCTGTATTAACTGCATATAATTGAAAAAAAACTTTTGTACATGTTATAATTACATCACATGGATAATTCCTAGCTTCCTGACTGGTGTTCAACTTTACAAAGAACACCAGTTAAAAAAAGTGAGTGATTCTTTTTGTTTATTTTTTGTACTGTATTACTCCTTGATGATGAAATAATAATAATAATAATAATAATAATAATAATAATGATGATGATGATGATGATGATGATGATGATGATGATGATAAAAGTTCAGAGCTGGAATTTGATATATTTTCTGGTAGCAGTTTTTGGTGTGTCCTAGAATATGATCATTTCATCTCATTCTTATCCTGAGTAACTGAAAAGGATAAATTGACAGGGGATTTTCTTTGTAGCCTACTTTGATTGTCCAAATATATTCTGGCATTGGTAGGTTTCTTACAGACCAAGGCTAGTACTAGAAGTCTCACAGGCAGAGATTCAAGGATACAACTCCTGATAATCTGGTTTTATTAAAGACACTAGAAAAGCTGTTAATGGAGAACTTCAGCACTGGAAAGTGTAAAATGCAAACCATATATAAAGCAAAAACAAGGTTTAAATCTTTTTTTTTTCTGGATCTGTGAACCTCTTACTTAGGGGCAGGTGGCGCTGTTGACACCTGTGCATTGGTATAGTAATGGTGAAGTCTAGTCTCAGGATCATTGATTCTGACTACCTGATCTAGTTCTTGCAACAGGAATGTTGGCATTTTCTGACCCAGAATTATAGTTTTCCTCAGTGGTTTGGTTTTCTGTATTATTACTTAATGTTCAATTTCTATGAAGACTGCATAGTTACTGTTCAGCTGCAAATCTCTGTATAACAACTGGCTGAGAGAGAACACCTGGGAACAGGGATTGACATCCAGGAAACTAAGCACAGATTGGGAGTATGCTTCAGCATAACGAGTAAGTAAGAATTAATTTTCTGATTCAGATCACAATAAGATTGTCTCAAGGATTTTTCAAAAATGATAACAAAATTTGTGATTGGTAGCATCCCATTAACTAGCTTCATTTACAGTTCATATATAGACCAGCCTTCTCACAAATAGTGTCCTTTAGCTGCATTGGATTTCAGTTTCCTTAAACATTAGCCAGATAATTAGCCTGACCCCAAAATAGTCAAACATGGTTTGTTGTTCAGCTGTGGATCACGCATTTAGACCTACACCTGTGTAAGAGGAGTGTAAGCAGAGAGAGAGGGACAGATAGAGGGAGGAAGAGCATACCACATTTATGATCAAGACATACATGCTGGGTACATCTGTAAAAACCACAGGCAAATCATAGAACTATGAGATTGCAATGTGCATAATGAGACAAATTATGCAACTTGTGTCAGTTGCACACATAACTGAAGCAAATTACATAATTTACGTTACTGACACCATGATGCATGTAATATCACATGCTGCCCCTGGTCCCCTTGCAACCCCCCATGGTACAAACTATGTGTAGGTTGCTCTGCTCATTTAAATAATTGATAATTGTTTAATAATTAATCCAAATAATTGTGGATTATTTATGTGCAAGGATGAAGAGATTTTTTTCAAAAAAACAAAAACAAAACCCAAACCCACCCCTGTGCTATTCAGCAAATAGGGAACTAATAGGAATCCAAAGAAGGACAGTCCACCAGCTCTCTGGGTGATTGACTTTACTACTGAACTGCTCTTCATTTTGCTTTGACTTAATTATGTGCCATCAAGTCATTGTCAACGCTTGGCGACCACATAGATAGATTTTCTCCATGATGATATGTCCCTAACCTGGTCTTTTAGGTCTTCCAAGGGGGCACTCATCACCACTGTAACTGAGTCCATCCACCTTGCTGCTGGTCATCCTCTTCTTTTTCCTTCCTCCTTTCCCAGCATTAGAGCTTTCTCTAGGGAGTGGGATCTTTGCATAACATGTAGGATAATTTAAGCCTGCTCATTTGTGCCTCAAGTGAGAACTGTGGGTTGATTTGTTTCATGATCATTTGTTTGTTTTCTTGGCTGTCCATGGTATTCTCAGGAGTCTTCTCCAACAAGTTCAAAAGTGTCAATACTCTTTTCTATCCTGCTCCTTCAAAGTCGAACTTTCACTTCCATAGGGTATCCATGGCTTGCATGATTCTGATCTTTGTAGGTATAGACATTTCATGGCATTTGAATATCTTTTCCAAGGATTTCATGGCTGCTCTACCAAGTGTTAGTCTGCAGTTGTGATAATTGCCTTAATTCCAATAATACACTCAGACTCAAAGGAACAATTCAGGTTCTGAGTTTATTTAGAAAAGGGTGCAAACAGGTAAAAAGCTGAGAATGAGAAAAGCACACCTAAACTCAAACTAAATAGCATCTTACAAACAGCAGCCCAGCCCCTCCCTCACATGCAGTTCACCCCACATTCCCAGGTGCTCCTAACGAGCTCTGCCGCTCAACGGGCAAAGAGACCTTGACATTTCAGAGATAGTCTAAACACATTCCTTCTGGCACAGATCAACACGTTTGCAGTACAAGGCACGCGGCAGCACCCTCCCAGCCAGAACACGTATCAGCACCATGGCAAGCGAACCATTACGATGCAGAAACATCGGAACGGTGAACATGACATACCACCCCCCCCAAAAAATCAGCTATCGGAGGGCTTAGAAGGGTAAGCAACATGAAAAGCACATATTAAATCAGGGGCAAGAACATCTTGAGCAGCAACCCATTCAGGATGTGTAAAGTGTTTCCAGCGGACCAAGTATTGAAAAGCCCCCTGCAGTCTGCGAGAGTCCAGCACCTCCTTAACTTCGAAGTGTTGCTGGCCATCAATCATGATCGGTGGAGGGGGAGGAGAGCGAGGATGCCAGCGGGACGAATCGTGAGCAGGCTTGAGCAAACTGCAGTGAAAAACAGGATGCAAACACTTCAAATTATGAGGCAAATCCAAATGAACAGTGACAGGATTAATCACTGCAGTAATCGGGAAAGGACCAATGAACTTATGAGCCAATTTCTTAGATGGTTGAGGGGACTTTATAAATCTAGTAGACAGATAGACTAAATCCCCCACTTGAAAAGCCGGCTGGCGGCGGCGGTGGCGATCTGCATGTTTTTTATAAGACTCCTGAGCTTCTCGAAGAGCGGTGCAAATGACTGGCCAGGAATCAGCTAGCCGGGAGCCCCAATCACCGGCGTCAATAGCCGGAGCAGGTGGCTGGGGAAATTCAGGGATGGGAACAAAATCCCTACCAGAAACAATGCAAAATGGGGTTTGACCCGTGCTTTGGTGGACAGCATTGTTGTAAGCCACCTCAGCGAATGGAAGCAAGTCAACCCAATCATCCTGGTGATAGTTTATATAAGAGTGCAGGAATTGCTCCAAAGTGGCATTAAGGACTTCAGTGGATCCATCAGTCTGGGGATGCCACGTGGTAGACAACGCCTGTTCAGTGCCAATCAGTTTCAAAAAAGCCCGCCAAAACCTGGAAGTAAATTGTGTGCCCCTATCGGTTACCAAACGGGAGGGGCATCCGTGTGGGTGGTACATGTGTACCAAAAAGAGTTTTGCCAGTTGTTGAGCTGAGGGAATCCCAGCGCAGGGCACGAAATGTGCCTGTTTAGAAAAGTAGTCCTTAATCACCCAAATGACAGTTTTCTTTTGGCTGGGGGGCAGGTCCACAATGAAATCCATGGAAATCACATCCCAAGGGTGTGCAGGGTCAGCCACCGGCTGTAGCAGCCCCTGGGGCTTACCCACAGCCCATTTTGACATAGCACAGATAGGGCAAGAAGCCACATAAGCCTTAACATCCTTACGGAGAGTAGGCCACCAGAATTGCCTACGGGTGAGATGGAGGGACTTTAGAAAACCGAAATGACCAGCCAGCTTGCTGTCATGAGATCATGATAGAACAGTGGAACGCTGTGAGTCAGGTACATACAACCGCCCCTTGACCCAAGCGAGGTTGTGCTCAAGGGACACCTTGTCAGGGTTGGCCAGAAACCATGGATCTGAGCTGAGCGCCGATACAAAAGTGGAGCGCAATGAATTGGATAAAGCAGGAGGCTTGCGAATCTGCGAGGCAGGAGGAGGCGGCAGCCCCCGTGTGCAGCTGCGGGTGACAGCCGCCAAACCAAGTTGTGGCCCCGATAAAATGGTGCCAATGACATCAGAGACTGGGCTCTCATCCTGAGGCAATCGGGAAAGAGCATCAGCCATAAAATTCTTCTTTCCAGGGAGAAATTTTAGCTGGAAATTAAAACAGCTGAAAAATTGCACCCACCGAATTTGCTTTGGGGTGAGGCGCCTGGGCGCCCGGAGCGCCTCGAGGTTGCAGTGATCTGTCCAAACCTCAAATGGGGAAGAAGCGCCCTCCAAAAGATGTTGCCAAGCCTCTAAGGCAGCCTTTACGGCAAAAGCCTCCTTCTCTCAAACACGCCAACGTCGTTCCATCTCCGAAAACTTCCGGGACAGATAAGCACAGGGTCTCAACACCCCAGCAGTATCTTTTTGCAACAAAACAGCCCCAATAGAGAAGTCAGAAGCATCAACCTGAACGACGAAGGGAAGATCTGGGTTGGGGTGAGAGAGTATGGGCTCCTCAGTAAAAAGAACCTTAAGCTGATCAAAAGCAGCTTGACATGCAGGGGTCCAATTGAGCACAGTCCCCGAGTTTTTAACTTTGCGGGTCTCCCCCACCCCCTTAGTGCGTAACAAATCAGTGAGGGGGAGAGCAATTTCAGCAAACCCCCAGACAAAGGATCTGTAGAAATCTGCGAATCCCAGGAAACTTTGAAGTTGGCGCCGGGTTCTGGGGCGTTCCCAAGAAAGCACCGCTTGAATCTTGACAGGATTCATTTCAATGCCCTTAGCTGAAATCCTGTAGCCCAGGTAATCCAAGCGAGACTTGTGAAACTCACATTTAGACAGCTTTGCATAAAGCTTGGCGTTTCTAAGCTTGGTAAGCACCTGCCTCAGCAGGCGTTCATGCTCCTTTAAGGATTTAGGGTAAATGAGCACATCATCCAAATACACTAAGACACCTTTAAACAAGTGTTCATGCAGCACCTCATTGATCAGTTGCATAAACACACCCGGAGCCCCTGCCAAACCAAATGGGAGAACTTTATATTGGAAAGAACCAGTGGGCAATTAAAAACAGTCTTCCATTCATCCCCCTCCTGAATGCGAATGCGATAGTAGGCTTCGCGAAGATCCAACTTGGAGAAAACTCTGCCTGTAGACAGATGTGAGAGCATGTCTTTGACGAGGGGCAGAGGGTACTTGTTGGAAAGGGAGGCGGAATTTAACCCTCGGTAATCCGTGCAAATTCGAAGGCTGCCATCCTTCTTTTTGTGAAATAAAACGAGCGCCCTGACCGGCGAGTTCGCCGGTTCAGTGAAGCCTCGAGCGAGGTTTTTGTCAATGAACTCCTGCAGCGCGGAGAGTTCCTTCTTAGTCATAGGGTAAATCTTTGGCTTTGGCAAGGGAACGCCAGGAAGGAGTTCGATGGAACAGTCAGTTTTGCGATGGGGGGGCAACTGGTCGGCCTCCTCCTCCCCAAAGACACCAGCAAAGTCCGAGTACATGGCTGGAAGACCCTCCAAGGGGGATGGGGGAGGGGGGCAGCCACAATCTCTGCCTGCCCAGCTGTTGGAGGCATGGGACGTCCCAGCAGAGGAGCTTGATAGAAGCCATCCTCAAAGGTAATGGAGCAGGAGCGCCAATTGATGTAGGGGTTGTGGGAAGCAAACCATGGGAGCCCTAGTACCACCAGGGGATTCCCCACAGGAGTCACTATGAACTGGATAAGTTCAAAGTGGGACCCCATGTGCAACGCCACCTCCCCCGTGAAGTGGGTAGCCACACACACACACCCCCCCGCAGTCGAGCCATCAAGCTGCTGGAAATGCAGCGGCTTTGGGAGGGGGAAGCAGGGTAAATCCAATCTTTTACTAAATCAGGATGGATCAAGCACCTAGAACATCCGGAGTCCAGTAAAGCCCAGACCTCAATAGATTTTTTCTGAAAGCCCAAGTCAATTTTGACAGCGAGAATAGGGCAATCAGCACTCACCCTGTTGAAGTTGCGCCTGGTTTGTACCACCTGCCCCGCAGCGCCGGTTAAGACAGGTGGAAGGCGTTTCCTGCCAACTGCTCCAATGCGTCTAATTCTTCTTCTGGGGTGTAGACGTCTTCATCGTCTGCAGTAGCCAGCGCTCCTGTCACCCGATGAGTAGGGTTGACAGTTTTCTTGGTTGCCTTTTGAAGCACTTTCATGGGACGTTCTGCCGCCTTCGTTTTGGGGCAGTCAACAGCTCGGTGACCCGGCTTCCCACAGGTGACGCATTGTCCCCGGACAAACTGACGCTGCTTCTCTGTATCCCAGCGCGAGGTAGACGCCAGTCCTGAAGTGCGGCCAGATGAGACATGCTTGTCCTCTCGTGTGGCCATCATGAAGGTGCGCTGCACATGTTCTGCTTTACCAGCGAGGCAGATCCAATCATGCAATGAGTTGGGATCATCTCGCCCAAGAGCCCAATGGAAGACTTCGTGATTGAGGCCATCCTTAAAGCGATCAACCAAGGTGGCCTCAGACCATTCAGGAACTTTGCCTGCCAAAACTTTAAATTCCAGGGCATAGTCAGCCACAGACTTCTGCCCCTGCACAAGTGCTTTCAGCACATCCTTAGCCCTTTCTTTAGCTAAGGGATCTTCAAAGTAGCACTTTAAGGCAGCCAAAAAGGCATCAAATGAGTCCAGGGCTGGAGCCCCAATTTCCGACAGCTGGACATACCAGTCCGCCGCTCTGCCTTTCAATTTCGTGGCCACCACCGCTATCTTCTCGTCCTCCGATGGGAAGAAGTGGCCATGCCATCTCATGAAGCTGGCAGCACTGGTGAGAAAGGAGGATAGGTTAGCAGGGTCCCCATCAAATTTCACCGGGAAGTCCCGGGGGGTTCCCCCAATAGGTTGAACCCCACTGGATGGCTGCCTCGGAGCCACCCCTATGGGAGTAGATCCCCGCGGACCCGCTGGTGAGCCCCGTGGTGGGGTGCTTCCTCCCTGATGCAGTGAGGGGGAAGGTGGGAGGCTGGGCTGCTGTATTGCCCCGGGGCCTTTGACGATTCTTACAAGATCCCCAAATGCAGTCGACATGGAGTGCAAGACATGTTCCATGGATTCAATCTTGGATTCTAGGACCCTAATCCGGTCCAGCGTGGCGGAGTCCTCCAGCCCCGGTCCCTCCTGCGGAGGGCTCCGTGACACCCCGGGTCCCACTCCTAGTGGAGTGTCCAGCCAGCGTAGCTTCCATGTTGAGCGGGATGGCCCGGGCTGAGGGTCTGTCAGCGCATCCCATAGGAAATGCTCCTGCCCCGCTCTGTCGTCCTGCAGCGGTTTCCTTGATCCTGCTGTAGAGTAGGAGTCCCCTGACTGAGAAGTTGCTCGGGCGGGGACAGGGCTCGGGTCCCTGCTCGTGGTCGTCGACTCTGGAGCTTGTTCCGCCCGTTCCTCGAACTCTGTAAGATTCTCTCCCCCCTCCGCCATTGCTGGATCCTCTTTCACAAGAAAATTTTCCGGTAAAGAGCAGCGAGGTTGGTTTGGAAAATGATTCTCAGCTTTATGTGATAGTTGCCTTAATTCCAATAATACACTCAGACTCAAAGGAACAATTCAGGTTCTGAGTTTATTTAGAAAAGGGTGCAAACAGGTAAAAAGCTGAGAATGAGAAAAGCACACCTAAACTCAAACTAAATAGCATCTTACAAACAGCAGCCCAGCCCCTCCCTCACATGCAGTTCACCCCACATTCCCAGGTGTTCCTAACAAGCTCTGCTGCTCAATGGGCAAAGAGACCTTGACATTTCAGAGATAGTCTAAACACATTCCTTCTGGCACAGATCAACACGTTTGCAGTACAAGGCACGCAGCAGCACCCTCCCAGCCAGAACACGTATCAGCACCATGGCAAGCGAATCGTTACGATGCAGAAACATCGGAATGGTGAACATGACAGCAGTATATTTCTTTACTGCTTGTTCCTTTTTCTGTTGATGGTTGATCATAAAAGGCAAAAGCTATCTACCACTTCAGTATCTTCATTGTCAATTCTAAGGCTGATTGTTTTGCCTGTTGTCCGAATCCACTTCCTGTATCTTAATCTGTTTATTTCATGTCCTGTAATCTAGAATTTTATTTATTTATTATTTATTTATTATCCTGCCTTTATTATTTTTATAAATAACTCAAGGTGGTGAACCTAATACTCCTTCCTCCTCCTATTTTCCCTCACAACAACAACCCTGTGAGGTGGTTTGGGCTGAGAGAGAGTGACTGGCCCAAGGTCACCCAGCCGGCTTTCATGCCTAAGGCAGGACTAGAACTCACAGCCTCCTGGTTTCTAGCCCAGCACCTTAAGTATCTTCTCTTGTCACAGCTTAACCATGCCTTGCTTCTTCAATCGCTCTGCATAGGTTTTAGCTGATCATTTGATCATCTTCATTGTCCTTCTTCAAACTTGTTCTAATTTGTCTGAATTCCTTCCCAAAATGTATCACCCAGAAATGGATACAATATATCTAAAGGGGTATCCCACAGAAAAAGGCCATGATTTGTGTTTAATCCTGCTAGAGTGCATTGAAAAGAATAATTATGGACAAGCAGAATGGATGAATGTTAGAACAAAACATTTCTAATTGTAAAAGGATTACTGAAAGGATTGGGATGAAGGACTCGTCTCCATCTTTTTCAGCACTTGTTCTAAAAAATAGCTACTTCTCCACTGTCTTTATGGTCAGGAAGCAGTAATCTATTACCCACTGTCCAGCTGATGACTGATCATTTAAGCCTATAGGAAAATGGATGAGCTGCCTGGGTTCTCCATGGTAGGCATTAGGAATGGATAGGGGCTGAACTACTTCTAAATTTTGGAGGGTAGGCAGGGAGCCTACCTGCCTTCAAGCAACCTCTAAAAACTTGGTCCTTTCCCCAGGCCTTGGGACCTGGGGTATTTGGCTGGCTTCTTTAGCTGGGGGATGAGGTAAGGAGAGTGTTTTGTTTGTTCCCCTGGGTTGACTGTTGTTCTTTTTGTATAATGTTGCTTTTGTTTGTTTGTTTGTTTGTTTTCTTTTAATTGGTGAAGCCGCTCAGAGTTGTTTTGGAGATGGGCAGCCTAAAACTGTGATGGATGGATAGATGGATGGATGGATAGATAAACAAATACATATTTGACATTTTGCTCTCACACACTGGATACCATGTGAAAGGTCTTACCAATCCTAAACCATCCTTTTACCAAAATGCACGCTGGTGAGATTCTTTTCTCTTAACTTCCCCAGAATGTCATCCAATTTTTCCTTTATCTTTTTTTTTTCTGGGCAGTCAGGCTTTATTTTTATTTTCTAAGAATATCTGTGAGAAGACAGGACAGCCTGGAGAAGATGCTGATGCTAGGGAGAGTGGAGGGCAAAAGGAAGAGGGGCCGACCAAGGGCAAGGTGGATGGATGATATTCTAGAGGTGACGGACTTGTCCCTGGGGGAGCTGGGGGTGTTGACGACCGACAGGAAGCTCTGGCGTGGACTGGTCCATGAAGTGACAAAGAGTCGGAAGTGACTAAACGAATAAACAACAACAACAACAACAAGAATATCTGAGGGAATATGTGGTACCCAGGTTATTCAAGTTTAACTTGGCATTGTTACTTTTACTGTGAATTAAATAAATGTAGTGACAATAAACTGAATTTAGTGACATTTTGGGGATTCACAGAGTAGAAGGCCTTAAACCTGCCTTCTGCAAACTGGTGCTTTTCAGCATGGCTGGGCAGTACAAGCAGAGGGGCCAGAGAGGAAAATCACCCTCAGGCCCCTTCCTTTCCCAGTCTGGCTGCTGTATCCACTATGCCCATTCTCTGAGAATCTGGTGTCAACAATGATGAAAGCTTTGCAAGTTCGGTGGCAGTGCCACAGGGACTCAGCATTTCCTATGCTGCTGTTTAGAGCTACTAGCCGAGACAGCTGCAATCTGTTGGAGTGACTGGTTGGTTGCCAAGAGAACAAATCTTTCCATATAGGATCTCCTGTGTCCTGGACATTGATTGATTAACTATCTGACTGCATCATATTCATTTTGTTGCAATGATGTAGCAGATACAGACTATATAGCTAGGCCCCACTAGAAGTTCTGTAAGTGAATACGACTGGACTGCACACTCAAAATTGATCAACACAGTTTACGTAATATTCCTTAAATAACATGTAGCACCTTTTGTAATTCCATTAAGTACTTTCTCTTCACAATCTTCCAGTGCAGGATTAAAAAGCAATGCTAATTTGTCATGTGAGTACAAAACCAACACATGCTAACACATTCTGGTGGAATATGCATTTAATTAAGGAACTGATATGGCTGAGATGCTGGTTTAGCCAAGTTATATTCAAGATCAGATGATGGCTTTTACTATCTCAGCCCACAATTTATAGGTGAAATGGGAATTCACTTACCCGGTGCTAGCAATAGTGGGCATGAAAATGGGTGTGATACCTACTTTAGATCGGAGGTATGTGATTTTGTGTGTGTGGAATATATTGTTCCTTTTTCTTTCTTAATTGTGACTTGAAACCTCAGTAGTCTGCTGGGGCACGGGCAGTGGTGTCTGCTGTCATTGGAACCGCATCCCTTATAGAAGAAAGACTTTAAAAAGCTCTCAGTGGAATTTGGCCTGGGGTGAGAGAAGGAATGAGCCCTGCAACCATTGGGAAGGAAGGCAATTCATCTCTTCTGGGGGACACAGGGGTCTCTTGCCCCCGGCCTCTGGGTCCATTTTAATCCCATCGCCGGGTCCTTCTTGACCCATCCTCGCCGTCGCTCGGCTCTCCGGGGATGCTTTTGCGCGCGCGTGGGGGTGTGACATTTGCCTCTGTGGGCGGGTTGGGTTGCAGTCCTGCTGCATCCCAGCCGCCCTTTGCTCTCCCCGCGTATGCATGTATGTCTCCCACGTAGCAGAAGAGCCAGACCCAGAGGGGGAGTCTGTCTGCCAGCCAAGTGCTGCTCCCTGGTGCTCAGAGGCTGCTCCATCTCCAACTCTCTCTCATTCATTTCGCCGGCTAACATGAGAGATCATGGCCGCCTTCGGGCTCCTGAGCTATGAGCAGAGACCTCTCAAACGGTCCCGCTTGGGGCCGCCCGACGTCTATCCTCAAGACCCCAAGCAGAAGGAGGTAAGCCTCGGGGCTTGGCTCGTGCCTGCCGCACACCTGGTCCGGGGGAGAAGTTTGCCCGGCGACCACCTGGGCGGGGGAAGGGAAGGGAGACAGGCAGGCTAGGTGGCTTGGAGGAGGAGAAGACGCCTGTCAGCCTCAGAGCGGAGCTACTCGCGAGGCTGTGGCGGACCCGGAGAGATTTCGTAGCCTTGAGTTATGGGGGAGGTAATATGCCTGCGCGCCGGGCCCTGACGCACTCCCGGGCTCTGTAGTAGATACCCGCCCCCTCCTCCTTTGCTCTTCTCGGTGCGCTTCCCCCCACCCCCCAAACTTTTGAAAGACGTCGGCTAGGAAAGAAAAGGGCGCTTCCCCTCCCCCGCAACACTGACTGGCGTTTTACGCACCTAAGCCAGCCCCGGGCTAGTCCTAGAGCCCGTGGTGACTGACGACACCCATCCCCCGGCAGGTGGGGACGCTCCTCTTCCCTTCCCAAATTCCCGAGTCTGTCTTAAACTGTGCTTTTCTGGCAGACGTTGTCTATGGACTAGTGACATGACATCTGATCAGTGAAGCAGCTTTTCTTAGTCACCAGTCCCCCAAATCAGATGACTTTCAAAACACTGGCACTTAGCATGTATTGTTCCAGCTACTGGCACTGGGTTGTAACCATGACGCTATGGTACTGTGTAATTAACAGATAATTGCTGGGGGAAGGGTTGTTATAATGCTCGGTACAATTTATCAAGGGATTCCTTAACTCACCTGCTACTCAATTGCCACTAATTTCTGTCCTCTGTAGGTTAAAGTTGCAAGTTACTAAGAAACTGATAAACTAAGGGCTCCTTTACTAAAAAATGCAGAAACACAAGCGATTTTTTTTTAATTTACAAAAAGATGTGGTTCCCAACTTTTAACAGCAAGGATACACAAAATTTCCATAATTAAGCTCTTACTCTATATTAAACCAAAACACCACATTATTTCTATAAGTCATTCCACTTTAACACATAATAAAAATCACTGAGTTCAGTTACTCCTCCCCCTTATATTAAAGAAAAAAAATCATATAAACCTCCTAAACATATTTCTCCCCTCCAAAAGAGAAAACATATTTAATTATTCCCTTCCTACCACTACCATAACTTTAATCTTAATAAACCCAAAAAACAAAGCCAATTCAAAAGAGTAAATTCAAACCTTTAAAGGCAAATAGCATCAATCAAATCCTTAAAGCAAACCAGATGAACATTCTTCGACCCTTATCCCACTTCAAAATAAACCAGGGCAGTTACATATCTCCACGGCGTGCACAGAGCTTTCCTCTTAAAAGAATCAAACAGCCCAACTATCCCCCTCAAAGATTCCAGGTTCTTTTCATGGCATTCCACCAGGGGATCGATTTTACTTATGGCTTGCAGATCACTCTCTCCCTTAGATTTTTCCAACTCCATTATCCAATCTTCATCCAGCATCTCAATAAAAATCCCAACCTCAGTCTTAAAAAAATTTTTTTTTTTCTATCACTCTTAAATTCCTCAATTTCATCCAGCACATCCCCAACCTGATGGAACGTTTTAGATCTCATATTTTCCACAATGTCCTTGATATCTTGATAGAAATGTGAATAATAATAAATAAGTATCTTGCATAAAAGTTTGATAAAAGTCAGAAGAAATCTTTAAAATCCTGGTGAAGGTCAGAAAGAATCTGTTTGAAATCCTCCATGTCTCATGCAGTAGATTATGGTGCCCCCTAGGAGCTTAACCAGCGAAAGTCAAAGATAAGGAAGAATTCCAAAGTGTTTACATAAAGTGAGAGTGAAATAACAGACTATTCTCAAGGGAAAGTGAAAACAGAAAGCTGAAGTTTCAAATCAGCTGATTCAAAGTGTAGGAAAATGCTAATATCTTTAAATTTAATACAAAAATAATAACAGGAAGACAATTGTTTACTCTCCATCTTTGGAATTTCCTTTGGAAGGAAAACAAAATCCAAAATTTAATTAAAAAAAAAAGTAATCGCAAAAATAATGTTAAGCACCAAGAGAACCAGCTTCTCCTCACTCTAGAAAGCCTCTCTTGGGGTATATATACTTAAAAAAAAAACAAATTGGTGATTTAGAAATGGGGTGGCCAGTCTTAGTGTCCCTTTAAGGCTACAGCGGGGCTTGGAAATGGTGATGTCCCAGCCTCCCATCTGCTCTTACCAGTTGAGTGTGAAACACTCTTTGCGATCTTCTGGCTGCAAGCAGCCATCTGGAGGACAGATGGGATGATTCCAAATATTCTCCTTGATCCAGAGAACATTTCTGGGCTTCAGGAAAACCTTCCTGAGCCTGAACCAGTGGGCACAGCCATTCAGTCTTCCATTCCCACCGGAAGCCTTGAGCTTATAAAGTTTCAAATCTCTGTTATGACTTAAGATAGACAAAACAATTTGGTTCCCATGAAAAGCTGTTTATTTTATATAATTATTTCCAAAATCTTAGTGTAAAAGTCTCAATATTCCAAATTTGTCTGGACCCTTAATTCATTTATAACTTTCTTGAATCAAAATCTTACTTAGTTTTTTGCCATTTATTTCCAATTCTTTACATTCTTAAACTTATGGTTTATTTTTCTTTTGCTCAGGAATGAAGGTAAACTCACCAGGTAGCTTTTCAAACTCGTTGCTCCAAAGATCTCTAATAATCCTTAAGATAGTTAAGTAGGCAATTTCTGAAAGTGATTAGAAAGTGAGGTTAGCAAACCCAGAGTCCTATAGAAGGTTCTGCCACAGTTGTGAGCATGATGGCTGATCTCTTCGTCTCTTGGCGCTCAAGCCAACGGGAGACTGTTGTCCTGCAGTCTCCTTGCAAGGTGCAGCTGTCTGGAGCACATGCAGGTAATTTTCCATCCTTATCTGGACAAGTTCAAAATAACTGGTCTATTCGCCAGTTCTTCGGTCTTTGCTGCAGTCATTGTCTCTGCTCTTTCAGAGAGGTGCTTAGTTTGCCATGCCTCCCCTGGAAGTTGGTGTCAACTGCATCTATTATTGATATAGTCAATAATGATTCCTGCACTGGGCAGGGGATTGAACAAGATGGTCTCCAAGGCTTCTTCCAACTTTTATATTCTGTGATTCTAATACATAAATTGCATTATCCACCGGATGGAATTGTGAAGGCACAATTTCCTTTTTAGCTAAAACTTTCTGTCAAGTAAAAGTTTCAGATCTCTCTTAAATGACTTTTGTTGGTAGTTTCTACTTTTGGTGATCCACAGAAAATTCATAAAAACTTTAATGTGTGGATGTAATGGTATGTGGGAATGACGTTGGGAGACAGTGGGAAGATCCACAGCCAGGGGAACTGTTGGATAAGAGGCAGCTTAGCCCGCAGCAGGAATGTGGGCATGGCAAATGTCTCAGAAGGGACCCTCCCTAGTTTCTTGGGTTGTAAAGGCAAGGGGGGAGAAATGTACTTTCAGACTTGCAAGATTATGTTAATGTAACCTTACAATAAAGTAGAATTAGCATGCTTCCTGTCATCTCAGCATGCTTCCTGTCTGGACTACCTTGCAAGTCTGACAGAGGGATTTTTACAATTTTTTACATATGGGGTTAGTAAACCAGATTTCATCTTTGTCTTACCATTTGCCAAGATAGGCTGGAAAGTACTCTGAGCTGCAGAGAAATTTTGATGCCATTTTATAGCTCAAGTTTTCTAAAACACTTTAGAATTATAATATTGAAGATCTTTATTTATCTTCTCAGTCTTTCTATTATTGAAAATACCCATATGGAATGTGAAAAAATAAGCTTATTTTTCAGATTTTAATACCTTTGTCTCATGTTATGTCAGGATAAATTGACTGTTCTAACACCTATCAATTGATAGAACAGTAATATTGTGTATTATAAAATAATGTCAACTGATTAGTATATTGTTTGCTACCATTTTAATAACCAGAACTGGGAATTGTTCTATAGGTATATCTTAGGAAGTACAATAAAGTTGATATTTATATCACTGGGGTCTGCATTCTAACAATTATTTGCATGCCACCCACCTTCTTACTAGTTCAGGGTGGCTTACAGAAATACAGCTTTCAATCTTTGCTATTTGGTTCCTCATTTCATGTCTTGCTTATCAAAACCTGTTATGCCTGAAACAATAATCTTTGACTCTTGGTGATTTCTTAGCATCTCTCTTCACAGAGATTTCAGTTCAGCTGTGGTTTCATGGGGTTGTATTCTCTTGGTTCCTATTTAATCCACTCTTTATGTATTGATGATGTAAATACAAACTCCCAGAATTCCAAATTAATCTGATGTATCCAACTCATGTTTGCAAACCATTTTAAGCTATAATGTGGTTTGTTTGGTTTGGCTTCAGTTGTCAAATAAATTTAGCCATTGTGGTTGTTAACCATGGTATCTGGTTTAATGTGATGCTTGAGCCTAGCCAATAGTCATGTATTCAGCAAATTATGATTAAGTGAAGTAATTCATAACGGTCTGGATTCACATATTCCACAACTCAAAACTGAACAAAGCACATTATGGCTTAACACGTCTGGATCCAGCCAATATATGCCAAATTTAGTAAATATGTAAAACTATTGCTTTTGTGTCTTACACTTTATACAAAACTATACACTGTATACAAAACTATACACTGTATATACAAAAATATGCTGTGACCCTTTCTAATATGCTGAACTGGTATGTTAATTTATTTTATTGACTTCCTGGAACAAGAAGAGCATTGTATTATTTCTTTTGGTCTGCTTTTTCAGCCAATAGATTCCCAAAAGTGGATGCATAGTAATAAATAGAATTACATATATATTTGTGTAACATTATACAATTAAATTATTAACATTTAATACAGTTTGTGTAGGGCTAGTTGTTTGTTGTACATGCACATTTGTTTGCCCTTGCTCCACTTTTTCCTTTTCCTTCTTTATGCATAAAAATATACCATTAAAATAGTACTGGAACAAATAGTAATTGTAAAAGCTTTCCAGAAGAACTTGTTAGCCATAATGTAAAAGGGTCCAACTCTTGAATCTACTGCATTAGTTGAATTTGATTCCTGTCTCTTGAAAAGGTTTATGTGCATAATACAATGCTTACTACTAGGGCTGTGCTGAAACTTGGGACAAAGTTTGAACCTTGTAGCTAATGGGGGACAATTTGGACAAAACTTCACTTATCGAAGACAAGACAGCTGGGTCCAGCCTATCCTATTCTGATTCAAAAACTTCTGCAAAACTCCAGGACAATTTGTTGGTTCAAGTGGTACGAGGGCAACTTCACCAAAAGTTTTCTTCAAAAAAGAAAAAAAAATCCTGTTGGTACCTAACTTGCAATCTTGCTTGGGAGATAGCAGAGTAACTATCACATGAAGTGGGAATAGGAGAGTTGCTGTAGTGGGAGAGGAATGTCATCCTTATAAAAATGACCAACCTGCTTTTTCTCTCTCTAAAGGTGTGGAATTAGTAAGTCTTTGAGCATTTGATGATTTGTACCCTCAGGCTACAAGAAGCCTGTTTGAACAGACTTCTTCTAGATAAATTCTAGTCTTTTGGCTGCCTAGGAGGGAGGGAATAAAGGGCCAGACCATGTGGCAGTGGCTGGACCTCAACAATTTTCTTAGTGAAAAAATACCTTTAAATGTTTTTTTAAACACCACAAGGAAGCTCCTTTCAGAAGGAATAAAGTTCTGGTTATCCCAAAACATTATCTTGAACTAGGAATTATTCTGAGCTGATATTAGGTGGGCTGTCTTTGGACCAATGTATTTGACCCACAAAGTGAGTCTGCTGGTCTCTGCACAGTCCTGTAATTTATCATGTATAACTAGGGTTGGTCAAACAGCTTCAGAGCTTATTTTACACCTTTCAGTATTTATTCATTTATTGTTCAAATTTCTATCACCACCCATCTCCCCCCAAAAGGGGGACTCTGGGCAGTTTACAATAAAATTGACAATTTAAAAACCATTGAACACATAAATTACAATGCAAACAACCAACATAATAAAAATAAAATAAATATAAAATCCAAGTGGTGCAGATTTCATTTGGTAGGGAGGACTCTATGACACCAGCCCTCCCCAGGAAGAGCTATTGCCCTTCTCATCCCAGGCAAGGTAGCAGAACCAGGTATTCAAATCCTTCCAGAAGGCCAGGAGTGAAGGGGCCTGCCTCACCTCTGGGGGCAGAATGTTCTAAAGGGTGGGCGCCACTGCAGAGAAGGCCTGCCTCCTGGACCCCACCAGACAGAATTCTCTTACTGATGGGGTCCACAACATGCCCGCTCTGCATGATTGGGTGGGATGGGTTGATGTAACAGGGAAGAGGCGGTCCCTCAGGTAGCCTGGCCCCATGCCATGTAGAGTTTTAAAGGTGATAACCAACAGCTTGAATTGGACCTGGAAGCAAATTGGCACCCAGTGCAGCTCGCACAGCAGTGGTGTCACATGTGCCGATCTTGGGGCACCAATAACTGCTTGCGTGGCCGCATTCTGGACTAGTTGAATCTTCCATATACTCTTCAAGGGTAGCCCCATGTAGAGTGCATTGCAATAGTCTATATGGGAGATGACCAGGGCATGAGTGACTATTTGGAGGGCATCTTGATTCAGGAAAGGGCGTAACTGGTGCACAACACGTTGTGCAAAGGCCCTTCTGGCCATGACTGCCACCTGTTCGAGCAGGAGTTGTGAGTCCAGGAGGACCACCAGGTTCTGCACTGGTTCTGAATGGGGCAGTGCAACCCCATCCAGAACTAAAGATGACAACTTCCTGGATACTGAGGAGCCATCAACCCACAGCCACTCCGTCTTGCCAGGGTTCAGCTGAAGCCTGTTGTTCCCCACCCAGACCCCCACAGCCCCCAGGCACTGACAAAGGGCATCACTTACCTCACCTGGGATGGAGATACATAATTGAGTATCATCAGCATAAGTAAATTAATACTAAATGAAGATCTGCACAACTATAAAATAATCACCAATTTTCTTGCTTAGTGCAGTATATGAACCCAGCCAATTATGATTTAGTTCGAGGAATAAACTAGGTCACTATATCATATCTGAATCACTGCTTTTTTGCAGCTGGTTTTAATTGCTGAATAACTCTAATTAGCCCTAAAGCAGCTAACAGTATCAACTGTTAAACCTTTAGATTGCAGTTAAACCTTTAACTATACAGGCTGGAGATATTGGTAGCTGTAATCCCGATACTTCTGGAGAACCCAGGATAATGAAGGCTGGGCTCTAAAGAAGTACATAGAACTGATGAGAATAAACATGCAGATGGTGAATGTCATGTTCCACACAGCAAGACCAAGGGTGTAAAAACTACACAAATTTCAGTAACATATCTTTGGTGCTGGTGTGGAATAAATGCAGAATTTTGGAAACACTGTGAGGAATTCTGTAGCCACATTTATAGTTAATTAAGATAGATCACTTTGAATACTTTGAGATGCTTTTCCCTAGATTTCTCCCCACCTGGGCTGAGTTCTCATTTATGAGATAAGCTATCAACTGACTCAACTGCTACTATTGCTTCCATTCCTTTCCTAGCCTTCCCCTAATCTCTCATACTGAAACACTGAAATACCATGAGTAGATTGCTTAACGTATGGAAGAAAAAGGGTTGGAACCAAGGTAAGGTAGTTCTACCTTAATTTAATTCTAATTATCTTAATTTCAGTGAGATTTAACTTAGTCTAGATCCCACCGAATTGCTATTTTGGTGTTGTGTATATAAGCACATGACACTTTAAGGTTACAATTTACACTATTTAAAAGAAACGGATCAAACAGAAACAATAGGGGTGTTGCAGTGCATGTTAAGAAGAAATATACTTGCACAGAAATCAGAGCATGGAAATCCTATTGAAAGTGTTTGATCTAGAGTAACAGAAGAATGAAACACGAAATGTTACCATTGTGGGAGTTTATTAAAGATTGGCTAGACAGGCAAAAGATAAATATGAGGCCTTCCTACACCAGATGACTAGTATTTCAAAGATGCATGCAATAGTGATAATGGGTGATTTCAGTTATCCTGATATCCACTGGGAATCTAACTCAGAGGTCCAACAAATCCTTGTCCTCTCTTGCTGACAATTTCATTTATTGGAAGGTGGATAAAGCAGCAAAGTGGTCTGCTTAACCTGGACCTAATCCTCACTAAAAGGGAGGAGTTGGTTGAAGAAGTGGAGATGATTGACACTTGAATATGCTATTTTTGAATTTGTGATTTTGAGGGGAGAAGGGTGTGATTTTAAGCACCTGTGTGATATAATGATTAAGCTGTTGGACTAGGAATGGGGAGACTAGTGTAGGGGGGATGGGGAATGGCCTTGAAATGCTGCACTGGTCAGATAAGCGGGACTTGAGCCCAATCCAAGAAACTAACTTGAGAAAATGTCTTAGATAAGCTCTTCTCTAGTTCACATGAAGATGGAGGGAGGGAGGAAGCACATTCAGACTTGCAAAATTCTGTTTCTATGCTGTTAAAATAAAAGTAGTTCTGGCCTATATGACATTGGTTTCTTAATCTGGTCTACCTTGTGGGGCTGACAACCAGGCTGTAATCCACCTTCAGACAAAGAAGCTCACTGGTTGACTTATGTTAGAAATGCCTATTCTGATAGAACATTTTTGTTATGACATCGTATGTCTGCTATTCCTGGTGCATGTCTAAAATTTATCAGTCCACCTATGGATAGAAAAATTAACTTTTCCCAACAGAGAACAGCTGGTTCTTGGGCAAAAATAAGATCTATGGTGCAAATCAATTGAATGCTTTCCCCACACCCAACCTACTCCTCCCTCCAGATTTTCTTTTCTTTCCTTTTACCTTTTCCTCTAGACTTCAGTGTTTTAGCTTTTTATATTAATTTTTAATGTATGTTTTATTTCTGTGTTTTAGCTTTTTATATCAGATTTAATGTACTTTTGTGTTTTAGCTTCTTATATTAGATTTTAATGTACCTTCTGTGTTATTAACTGACTGTACCCCACCCCTCTTATGCTGGTCTTTGGCTGTAATAAAGATTTGTTTGTTTATTGAATGCTTTGTGGTTGCTATTCATGGAAGCTGCTGATAGGTTCAAGTTGTTCTGAGTCAGGAACTGTGTACATTTGATTCTGTAGCACAACAAAGACAAACAGTATGTGCATTTTTGTTGCAAACATTAACACTGGATATATATTTTTCAGGGAAATTTTTAATAAAATTCTGTCATTCATTTATATAATATGATCATTATATTTTATGGACTAGAGAATACATTAAAATGTAGATTTACAGCCTCTATCTTTTGCCCTTTAAATGGGCTTGATACACTTTGCTCAGAACCAGGCTACCTAGTTAAGCCATAATATAATCTATTTGTTTTTGTATAGTATGTTATATGAATATAGTAACTGTATTTTCTTTACCTGAGTTTAGTATATTATATGAATCTAGTTGATGAATTTCTGGCTTTCTCACTTCTCTTCCTCTTTTTTTGCACACACAGGGAGGAGTTTGAAAATTTGTACTCTCAGTTTTAAATTAAGAAAGAAGGTGTTCTGGCTAAGATGTAGTGAAAAATTGCAATTTTTATAACAGCTTGTGGAATCCTCCCATCTTGTTTTTTTTTATATGAAGAGTGGGATGCATTAATTTCAAGACTTGCTCTGGCTTGCTCTCATTCCTAAACCACAAACTAAATAATGGTTTTATGCCAAACTAGGTTAGTGCTTTGTACCATTCAGTGGATCTCTGCAGTATGTTAGCTGACACTATTTTCAGTAACTAGCTGAAAGATTACTTACCTGCTTGACCGGATCTACATATGTCGAGTATATAGTCTTGATGGCAGCATGCTTAGTGACTTGAGGAATTAGCAGATCCGTAAGTGTCACATGTGGAATGCTGCGGCTCTTAGATGTTGTATAGCAGCAAGATTGAAATGGGTTACTGGTGACCTTTCAGATGATGTTGCACAAAAATTCTCATCTGTGTTCACTGCTGAGCAAGATGGTGTGGTTGCTGAGATTCCAGAAGGTCATAATTTCTCAGATACACAATAAAGTTTTAGCTAAATTGGCAATGCCATTTTTTTCTTTGTATGAATTCTCAAGACAGTATACAAACATGCAGAATATAAAACATAACAAAGTCAATGCAAACAAAATAAAAAATTTAAGTCCATGTAATTAAGAATTAACAGCTTTGCAAAAGAGATGTAAATGTCATCTTACAATAAGAGTATGTGAGAGATTGGCATCTTGCATCCAATCCCTATTCCACTTCCATTCCCAATATTTTTAAAAGTACAAACATTTTGGCTGTCATATACAGGACCAGACAGCATGTTACCTTAAAAGCCTGGCTAGCAACCACATTAATTAATTAATTCTTAGCGTAGGGGCAGAAGGCTTAATCTTTTATCTTTGTTGTATTCCTGAATGGGGATAGTTGTCCTGCATGTGCAGTTTGTATTATCGAAAGTGATTGGGATACAGGAACTGATCTGAATTAGGACATAATATGGGTCAAGGGAATTAAAAATCCATAAAGCAATGTTTCTCCATTTTCTGCAGTTGTGGAAGACTTATAAACACTCAGAAAATGTGAGGCCCATGGAATTAAGAGCATGGTGGACATATTTTTGGCAAATAACATAATGCTTATAATTGCATATGTATATTTTCCCATCTCCTCCATTTTAAAGGTGTTTTAAAACTAAATTTTGTACCAAAAATGTAATCCAAAATTATGTATTTACTTGTCAATTGAATTATTTTATGTACTCCATACAATATAATAACAATAGCGCATTGCACAAACTTGCTTGTCAATAATAATCTTCAGGACAAAGCTGTGAGTACCATCTTTTTCATAACAGTTGATTGATATCTAGCTCAATAATGCACAGGTTGAGCAGTAAATCAGGTTCTGGATGTAGTCGATTTCTTTTCTTGTTCTTTCTTTTCACTAGATTTCAAACCCCATGCTTACAACTGTAGGAAATTTGGGAGGGCAGTAGGAATTAACAGCTACATTGAATAGCTCTGGATATTCTGTACATACAGTAACCCCGAAATTTGGAGAATATTTTTTTACTGAAGGCTACTTTAAGTTCCATGTCCAAGGTTGAATCAACAAGTGCTATCTCATATGAACTGGAAGGTTGAAGTATTTCTCCTGCCTGAGTGGTCTAATGGTTTGTCTCTGTAATGTAAAATGCAGACTGAAACTGCTGAACCAACTGAACCAAGTAACAGAGTAAACAAAAATACTCAAATATAACAGGGTTTTTTTTTCTCCATATTATCCACAAATTGCCTCCTTCCTAAATCCCAATCTGGGTCAGATCCCTTGACATTACTTTAGTGTAAAAGAAGCAGCAGCAGCAGCAGCAGCTACTGTTACCTATATGTTTAAGAACACAGAGTTTGTATCATTAATGTGTGAAATGGTTTAGACCTTGTTTTTAAACAAAAGGTTTAGATGAATTTGGTAAGTGCCAAATTTTAATTATTTTTAAATAATGTAAGAGAATGGTGTATGAAACGTTGATAACAAAAATCCATAAATTAAAATAGATTTGTAAGGATAACAGACAAAGAAAGCATGAAATTATATCTTAACAAAGTACAACAGAAGTTCTAATTCTTTAGTGAGAATCTGATCAAAGGAAAAAAAAATTGGAACTGCTGCGAAACTAAGTTAACAAAATACTTTATTTGTAGGATGAGTTAACTGCTGTGAATGTAAAGCAAGGTTTCAGTAATCAGCCAGCTTTCTCAGGAGATGAACATGGGTCTGCTAGAAATATTGTTATTAACCCATCAAAGGTAAGTGCTTTTTGCAACCTTCAAAAGTGCTTCCTCTAAATAATTTCTAATTTTATGTGCTATGCTTTGCAATTATCTTCCTTACCCTTGATTTGGTAATGTGGGTCTTCATTTTTTAGTTCTTTAGGCAGAAATCTGTGTATCTTGAAAGTTACAGATACATAAGTGAATGCATGCTGATCTTTCAAGAATGTTGACTTGTAAGTGTTGAGTGCCTTACTCTTCCATTTTGAATGAAGTCTCTGCATATATTGGTTAGACTTCATTTCTCTGAAATGAGTGCTCCATATGATGATCAAGGATGCAATTTTACAAAGGATTTTTAATTGGTATTTGAAAGAAGGCAAATGGCACAGGCTTCAAATTTAATGTTTCAAATTTCTGCAAATACACTTTGATAATGAAGTGTATTTTTTATTATAGCTTAACAGATATTTTAATATTCAATGCTAATATCTTGTATTTTATATGCCCATGATATCTATACTTAAAAGTAATGGGGAACCATTTTAGCTATTCACATTATCAAGTTTCTGACTACTCCAATTAAGAAATTAGAGGCTAATCTTATTAAGATAATACTTAAAGTACATTGCTGACTCGATCTCTTAAATCTACTGTATATACTAAGGCTTAGAAAATGCTTATTCTGTCTGTGTTTTTTTCCCTTTATCAGATTGGTGCTTATTTTAGCAGCATATTAGCAGAGAAGTTAAAACTTAATACATTCCAGGATACAGGAAAGAAGAAATTGCAAGTAAATGCTAAAGACAATTACTGGCTAGTTACTGCTCGTTCCCAGAGTGCAATTCATACTTGGTTTGCAGATTTGGCAGGAAATAAGCCACTGACTTTCCTAGCAAAAAAGGTACTTTGATGGCTTCTTAGATATTTGGGATAGGGGATGGTTCAGTTGACTCTGGTCTGAATATCAACAGTATCGTATTAACAAAATAAGCAAGGTATTCGATTAAGGCAGCTTCTTGCAAAGGGAATTACAAGAGTTATTGTTCTCTTCTTGCCTCTAACAATCTGTTTTGTCTTTTTTATCTCCTTTTCTTCAAATTTTCTATGGGCTCTTCTTTCTTATGTCTGAACTGATGCTGCTGAGCCAGCAGAAAAGGGTGCCAACATAAATTATCTTTGAGGACTCCGGCAAGTTTCTACAGCTGTTTGTGCAATGTAGTCACTTATGACCTCCTTGGTGGAGAGGGTGTCATTTTGTTCCTGTTGCTAGTCTACCACACTAATGAGGCCAGTGAACGGTACCTTAGTTATTTCTTGCAACTGATTTAAGGAAAGGGTTTGGTGGATTCTGCTCTTTCATTTCCCTTGTCAGTGGAAAAACAACCACCAATCATTTTTGCTCATGGGAGATAGTGCAGGGTGGTGCCAGTTTGGACAGATGCTTAAAATGGTAAGTTTAGCTACTGGACAAGCTGACTAAGGGAGTCATGAAGTGGAGCAGGGGAGAATGACTGATAACAGATGAGTACGATCCCTGGCTAACGCTACAAGAGCTGGCAACAAGTGACTGAGGAATCCAGTTTTGACTCTATGCCAGCAGCAGACAGATGTAGCTGCTGGGTGGCCATGGATTATATGTGCATTAGAGCAGACTTCTGGATTTGCACAGTTTTGATTGGCCTGTACATAATAGCGACAATAACTTCTATGGCCTTCATATTGCCTAAGTCAGAATGCACTGGACAAAATGGCATCTTGCCCTCCAATGGGTTGTCAGTAACTATGATGCATTGCACAGACAGCTATAGAAACTTGCACGAGTCCTCAGAGATAATAAAAAGAGTAAAAACTGTAAAAAATATAGTCTTGTGAAAACCCTTGTTGCAAGCTGTGAAGAAGTTTCATGAAGCCAATAGTGACAGATCTAGCAACCCTTGGCTAGCAAACGTGGCTTTCTTTCCCTTTTTAAATCAGCCTTGTGCTCTGCACAGGACTAAGTGCTTAATTCAAGTTTGGAAGATGCTCATGTAAGATGTGACAAGCACTATGGAAACTGCCAGTGAGGTGTTTTGTGGGCAGATGGCTGTGTAAGAATCCAGGTGACCTGTCCCTTCTGCAGGCCAATCCAATCCAATCCAATCCAATCCAACCAGAGTCCAATGACTAGAGAATTTTGCTGTGGCAAGTAAAAGTTAGATCAGAAAACAAAAACTTTTTGTTGTCTAATTGCTGTAAGATGTAGCTTTGTCTCTGTGTATGGAATTACTTTGGAATCCTTTTATTTGAGCTTAGCTGATTAACTCCTTCCATTTTGCTGTTATTGTTTTGTGAAATCCTCTCCCTCTTAGCATTTTTTTAGATTGTAAGACTTTCCAAAGTTCAGATTTGGAACTTATTTTCAATATTTTCTGAAACCTGTTAAAATCTATTTCCTGGGGGCCAGAGATGTTGCCATTTTTAGATATTGAAAGGACAATCCTAAATTTCAACTGGGAGGGCTCACCATCAGTGCACCTGATCTCTTTTTCACAGGGCTTAGATGCAACATTTTTGTGCTTGCATCTTAATGGAACATGACATTTTAATGATTGGCATTTATAGAAACTGTTAATTATAACATTTAGATGTAAGAGCTGCCAGTGTGACAGAATACAAATTTATCATATTTTGCCTTGAATGTTTTCCAGAAACAGCATATTATGGCTATGTATTCAATATTATTTTGAAAAAAAAAAGGGGAAATACATTTCATCAGTGAACAAAATATTGATTTTGCTGGCAAGTGTGTTTTTGGCTTGCCAGTTTAAAATCAAACAGGCTTTAATGAGCATAGTGCATAATTTCATGTGACCAATGTTGACCCTGTATTATTTGAACATATAAATTATTTGTGACAAATCAAAGAGCAACATCAAAATGTCAGTTCCCTGAATCTGATATGATTCAGTTACTAACTTTTGCTTTCTCTAAGTACTGCTATCATTTTTTTCCCCTACATTCAGTTATTCCTAGATCTCTGTAGTTGAATAAAACTTTTGTTATTTGTCATCTTACAGTTTTATAGTACTGGGCTACTTTTAAAAATTCTTCCTCTTCAAACATAGGTCCCAATTCTCAGCAAAAAGGAAGACGTTTTTGCATATTTAGCAAGATACTCTGTGCCACTGTTGAGAGCAGCATGGTTGATAAAAATGACTTGTGCCTACTACTCAGCCATCTCTGAAGCTAAAATCAAGAAACGCCAGGCAGCTGATCCAAATCTTGGTAATAAATGTTGAATGTAATATCTTTGTATTAGGAATGCACATTTTTGCACTATGGTGGGGATGGTACAAGTGGATAAGTTCACTTACTCCTGCAAGCTACAGCATGTATCAGTGTAATTGAAACAAACAAAAACCATAAGCTAATTGCATTAGAAAATGACAATCAAGCTTCCGTTTCCTTTAAGTTCTCATTATTGATCAATTAAAAATATTTGAATATTTAGTACAACAGCAGAATTAAAGCAGAAGCATGATTAATGACCTACGGAGGAAATGTATTAATTGTCCCCTTCCTACCCTAAAAGATAGACTTGAACAGATTCTAGACAATTAGGGTGTCTCTATTAATGACTTTTGCTTATTACAGTATGTATATTAATAATATGTTTTTCAAGAATGGTAGTTGCTGTCACTTAGCTAGAAATTTAGTAAAAGTATCAATTCCTCAAATTGATGGTTCATTTTATTTAAAGTATTGATATTGGTAGATAATACATACCCATCATGCTATTTCTTTTGGGGTAAACATCATCACTCAGAGTGCAGAAAAGGAGTAAAAAAGATGCCAAATAAATTGAGGGAATGAGGTAAAAAAAAGAAGAAGTAGGAAATACAGCTAATAGCCAGTTTATACAGTATCTCTCCATATCTTTCTAGCATCGCAAACCATCCTTAGTTTCATCACAGTTTCATACACTGCCTTTGGTTCTTTAAGCTCTTTCCCTGTTTCTTGTTGAGGATCTCATCAGCTCTGTCCAGCCACAGTTTGCTTTGTCTTCACCTTCCTCTGAATTAATTCATTCTTTTTGCATATATTCCTTTTGTAGTTTGATCCTCATTCATTCTCTCTATACAACTAAACTACTTCATTGTACTTCTTCTACAACAGTTACTCACTTTTGTATTCAGTCTGGATTTGGTCAGCACCCATTCATTTTTCTCCCTATTTTTTCTGTTTTACGATACACACTTCTTAAGTGCCCCATTCTCACTGCATTCAGCTTGCTTTTGTTTCTTCAGGAATACTCAACTTTCAGTTCCATGTAACAAACTGGACAAAGCACACTCTTATACATGCTGACTTTTGCTTCTTTTGACAAACAGTAATTCCTTGCCACAGATCACATAGCTTCCTATTACCGTTTTCACAACTTAAAATTGCTCCATCCATTTCCCCATCTTTAATAATCATTCTACCCAGGTAGACAATTTCATTTATTTCTTCTATATATATATTTTTGCCATTTATATATAACTTGAATTGAATCCATTTTTCCTATCAAACGCAACTTACCTTGGTCATTGACATATTAATTTTCAAATCCCTTGGCATCATACAATCTATTTAACTTCACTGCAGAGCATTTTGAGTCTCAGCCAACAACAACGCCTTATTTGCATACAAAAATACCTTCACATTAACATTCTCAAACAATGTATCTACTATGCTGTCTCACAAGTACTCTGTATATATTTATCCATAAAGATATTAAACAACCCAGGGAACATCTCCCCGCTTTTGGCGGGAGATGGGTGGTGATAGAAATGTGAATAGTAAATAAATAAATAAAATGAACATCATACTTCCTTGTCTTATTCCTTACTCAGTGCTGAACATTAATTAAGCATTCCATTTACTTTTAGCACACTTTACTTCCATTATATACTGCTCTTATTGCATTTATCTTCCAGTCTGTATTACTGTGAAACATTTCATAATTTAAGCATATACACTTTATCATATGCTTTTTTAAAATCAACAAATATTCAATAAACTGTCTTCTCTGTAAAAAATTTAGTTAATGTAAAACATGGCAGCTAGGCTGCTAACTAGAGCGTAGTGTCTGGATCTTTGGTTCTTCCAGTGTCACCATTTATTGGAGTGTAACATGCCGCCATCTCCAATGGATTCCTACTTTCCTACATGCATACAATAACCTCTTGTTGACCTACATGTTGCTCCTTTCATTTATAAGTAAGACCAGTTTAGCTTATGCCAAAGTTTGATCTTGAAGTGAATGCCAAACATCAGAGTTTACAAAGGTAATAGAACTTTCTATACCTTTTCACTTGAAAGCTTGTATTTTCAGTCAGCTTACACCCAGAAGTGTTTCAGATTTTTCCCCATCTGTTTAAATGTGATTTCTGAAGAGAGATCTGCCAACATCATTAATTGAGAGGGTACTTGTTGAGATAGTGAAATTGAGTGGAATATTAACCACATGTAGTCAACTATACTACAAAAAGAATTGGCTTTCTCCCTTCTAACCCTGAGAGCAAACCTTGCAGTGAAAGATTCCAAATTTGCCTTTAACTTCTTATGTAAAGCACTTTTCATTTTAAAGGGTAATTTAGAGAGCTTAAAATAAAAGATGTATAATCCAGAAGATCACAAAGAAGAAATAAGTCACACTGCATTTGGCTTTTAAACAAATATTCTGGTTGTTGCTGTTAGTTTAAAGATGTTTATACCCTCACTTTTTCACAAAGGAATTCACTCTTGCAGATGTAAGCTATTCTATTTGTGCATTCACTCAATAAGATATGCTTGGTTGAGTTTCATAACAATCATGGGTGTGAACGGAGCTTTCCTTACTTCACTGGTATGTGGCATGTTCAGTATGCCTAATTAAACCTGCTGCACTCAATAATTCATTCCAATTGCTTTTATGGAGTCCTTGGTGCTCTCTGGGCCTTGTTGTTTTCTTGCAGACGTTTCATTGCCAGACTAGGCAACATCTTCAGTGTGAAAAGGGAGTGAGGTTTGCTCTGCTTGTGCTGGTGGTCTCTCCTTGGTCCTAGTCTGGCAATGAAACGTCTGCAAGAAAATAACAAGGCTCAGAGAGCACCAAGGACTCCACAGTTCAACTCTGAGCTACAAATATTCTCTTCAATTGCTTCTATATCATAGATCTTTGTCTTCATACTTATCTATTGGTACCTCCAAGCAAATGTAATTGACTTGCAAAATATGAGCTGTTATATGTAAAGTAGACTTCTCAACCTTGTGTTTTCCAGATGTGTTGAACTATAGCTCCCAAAACATCTGGAGAAGAGTAGTATAAAGTATTCCTTCCAAAGTGGACTACTGTTTCTAGTGAACGTCCAAATGGATAGCTTTGCTAATGCAATAAGGGCAGAAGCTGCATTTACACTAAGCAAGATGTTTAAACCATGGGTTGTTGAACAAGCCATAGTGTTCCTTTTTGCATGTAATGTTATGACATCCATCATACTAGGCTGAAAAGATGCCATAGGTTTTGTTAACTAAACCAGAGGGTCTTGTAGTACTTATACTATTAAGTAAAATGCCAGCATACAATGTACTGTGGCATGTTTGTTGATATAGCAAATGAAATAAATTCTAGTTTTGTTAAACTTAATGGCTGTTGCATTAAGTTTCAGAGATACATTATTGACTGATCTATAGAAGTAATAAGACTAATTTCTTTTCTTGAAAGCCCAGAGGCATCATTTTACATCTAGGACTGTTTCATATCTATTTTGTAATATGTTGTTCTCAGTGAGCATCCCAGAGGCATGGATTATGAAAATAGAAAGCCTTACTCAGTGGTCAGTAGGCAGTAGAGTGTTGTTGTAAAGATGATATGTCAGACAGTTTGATTTGAATATTTTTCCCTTTGGCATGTTCTCTCTGCAACATTAATACTGCATAAATCTTTGATAGTGATGGAGGACCCCAATCTGAAATATCTACTGGAATAATAAATGTTGAAATGATTCTCTTAGTTTATTTCTATAATATCTCTTGCAAGAATAGAGAAACTATGATATCATTGTTCCTCTAAAGAAATGGTAGTGTAAAACTTGTGGGAAAATATAGGCTGGAAAACGAAGTTAATTTTTGGCTTGTAAGAACTGGAAGCAATTTAGGCACCATGACACAATCAACATTTCCCAAAATCTTGCAGGTAGCCAAGGAGCTCTAAAAGTTGATTCCAAATTGTAACTTTTCATGTGACAGAAGAAGGAACTTAATAACTATACGACCAGAGACAAATACCTTAAACATATTTAATTTTAATTAAATTATGGAAATGAAGCAAACTTTGGGATTTGTTCTGGCTCTACACATTGTTTTGGGGAGTATGTCCCTCTAAATATACCACTCAGATGTGTGGCCCTCAGCTAATAAAAGCTGTGCCAAAAGCTGAAAAATGAACTTTGTAAAGGTAATTTCTGAAGCATTTGCCACTATGGAAATCTTCAGCTCAGCCACCATATCTTTTAGTTAATAACATCTAAGTTTGAACTCTATGAAATAAAATCAAAACTGTGTATTTATGTATTTAAATGTGAGTCTGTCTCTGTCATGTATTAGGTGAAAGGAGTATCTCCTATTTAAAGTGTGTCTGGGGAGAAAAGCTATAGTTTGGAAAAGATTCAGCATTCCTCAACAGCATTCTGCTCTTATAGTGCATAATGTGTAGGTGGAAGCTGATTTGAAAAATAAAAATGCAGATGAGGGGGAGGAGGAGGATTAAAGTTATTTTGTTGGATAATAGCTATTACTGAGAGTGGATGATGTTGTCTTGGATAGCAAGAGGGATTTCTCCACATCTCTTGTCACCTGATCATCATACCACCTGGTTTTAAGCAATTAAAATGCACAGTGTTAACAGTGAAATAGAATCTTCAAAAAATAAACTGCTCAAAGTTGTCTCGGTGTCCTGTTAAGGTAGACTGAATTGTTCTCAAAATCCCATAACTTAAATCGAAAGACGAATCGGTTTGCCTTAACATCATCATGATAGGAAGGGTTAACAGATCTGGATTGCAAATATCAGGAAAGCCACTGAATGGCACTGATCTGTATCCTTCTGCTACCATCAAATGGCTATCTGGAGTTTTGCAGCACAGGTAGCAGCTATAAGATGGTAGAAAGTGAATAGCAACAGAAACCCAAGATAATCCAGAGGTCAGTTTCTAATGAAACAAATTCAGAAGGCAGCCGGTGTCACAGTTCAGCAATCTAACAAGCAGAACTCCCAGAATTGAATTCCCCTTGCTGACTGGGGAATTCTGGGAGTTGGAGTCCACACATCTTAAAGTTGCCAAGGTTGAGAAACACTGGTCTGACGGATTGTAAGTAAGGAGTTCCAGGAGCAGGGTTGCTGAATGGAATTTGTTTCAGCATTGTATGCTTCTGCCATAAAGCTCCATCATCCAGGCCTAATCTGTGCTCAGGAGCAGAGACTGATTCCCAAGCAGATCTGTGTGCAAGGGACATGGATACACGACCCTTGCAGCTGAACAGTTTCTCACCTTTCGGCCATAGATTTTGAGGTATCTGCCCTTGTGATGGCTTAGAGTCTCTCCTAGGATTCAACTCTTTAAATGCTGCAAAAGATAATCCTGCTCTGAAGTCTCTATGGTTTGTGTCAGAATCAGATGAGGTCTCCTCCAGAGTGAGAGAAGAATTAATATTAATTTCAAAGGTAGTTGCATATTTTACATTAAGAGTCTGTTTACCTGAAGCCTATAATCAATCTTGGATTTAATATCCCAAGGTGATACAAATTATTTTCAGTTGATGACTGGATACTACATGGAAATGCTTGAAGAGCAAATTTTATTCTCACATGAATTCTCAAACCTGCTTCATATAAAACTGTAATTCATTTCTCCTTGCTCAAAAAACATGAACGTGATCCATGAAAACAAGACATTTGCAGAATAGACCTTCCTTTAGCAAACTCCTAGCTTGCATACTTCGAAAGCATTGCAATAAAGAGACTATCATGCTAAAAGTCATTCAAACTGGATTCTTGTAGATCTCCCTCTGCTCACTATTTTTAAGATTATGGTGACAGTTCAGTTGATTATAAAACAAATTGTGTTGAATTTTCTGGCTCAGTTTTACATTGAAGAAAAAAAAATCTCAACGCTTACTTAATTTGTATCTCTATAGAATGGACTCAAATCTCTACCAGGTACCTAAGAGAACAGTTGGTAAAGATTGCAGAATTTTATCACATGACTACAAGCCAAGGCAAAAACTCGGTAGTTGTACCTCGTGAGGTGGAACAAGCCCTGAAGCAGTGGGAATATAATGAAAAATTGGCATTTTATATGTTCCAGGTAACCTTTTTTTTGTAACAAGCCAGGATGAAGTTTTGCAAAGCAGTATAATGTGATACTAGTTTGTTTTCAGTCTCCTTGTTCATAATTTGTTTAGTGTCAGTCTGTATTAGATATGCCAAATAGTTAGTAATTAAAGCAAGTCTTATTTCCAGCTAGATAGCCCCTTTGTTGTTACCCTTTGAAATATGCAGGCTGAAGAAATGTAGAACTTAAGTTAATGCAACAACAATGTAATAAATTACAACAACAGCAACAATATTACAGATTTGCAATTCACTTTATGTTTTGGTCATTGTTTCATGCATCTATCAGAATCACTGTCCCTGATAATAAATCATTTATCTTTATGTGTGCTTATCTTTATGTGTGCAGTTTTAAGGAATATCAGGTTATAGTGAAAAAGGTACAGGTTAAACATATTTGATGCAAACTTATTAGCTGATTCAGAAGAAATGATGGCAAAGAAACAGTTTGTGAATTTACTGCTTTCATCTTGAATTACAGGTCCTCACTTAACGACTGTTTGTTCAGTGACTGTTCAAAGTTATGATGGCACTGCACAAACAGTATTTACAACTGGTCCTCGAAGTTACGGCTGTTGCAGCACTCCCGCAGTCACATAATCAAAATTTGGGTGCTTGGCAGCCCACCTGCAGTTACAACCTCAGACTGTGTTTCGCTGGTCATTGACCAAATAAATATTATTGACTGACTGATCTCAGAGTGTGCTTCAACTTCCTCTATCTGCTTATCTCCCCCCATCTCTGCCCTTTTGGCTATCCTGCCCTCCGCTACCCCTGCAGCCCCACCACCCTGCACTCTGTCCTGCACTCCACAGCCCCTTGCTGACTTGCGAAGAGCCAGGCTGGGCACACCGCAGCAGTGGGAGGAAGAAAATGGTGAAGGTCAGCTGGGGGTGGCAGGGGCAGGGGGGTGCAGGGTGAGGGCAGAGATGGGGGAGAGAGAGGCAGGTGGGAGGAGTTGAAGTGAAGGCAAGTGTGGCAGGGCAGGAGAAGCGTGAGGTCCTTGCCTAATAGTGGTGCGGTCCTGGCCATACAACTGCAACTGCTACTACCAAACTATCAAAACTGCTGTCACTAAGCGGTGTGGCCATGTGATATTTCACCCAAGGACCGCATCACTTAGTGACAGAAATTCTGGTCCTAATTGGGGCTGTTAAGTGAGGACTACCTGTATATTTAAATGCTGTTAACTGGTACTTAATGATATTAAATACATCAGAAAAAGTGCATTAGAGGGAAGTATATGAGAGCGCCAAGCATCTGATCCTAGTAATTCTTATCTACTTCAGGGAGGATAATTGTTTCTTTTTCCTCATTCTTTGAATTTTTTGTAAGGTTACTTTTATGGCTATGCGAATTTTAGTGCTCTCAATTTGCAGTTGCAGCCTGAAACCAGAAGTTCAGGGAATAATACCAATGCTTTTTACTTTGCTCTTGTGAAATGTGCCCTACTGAAATCAGTAGATTAAAAGGAAACAAAATTTGATGTCTGTCAATGCTGAGACTGCACATCTTTAATGAAATAGCAAACAAAAACTAGTTGCAGAAAAAATAGACCTTGTAGACTTGGAGAAAGATGTACCTTTGTAGATTTATCCAAGAATGTCTTCCTTTCCATTCTTCCCCAGAGAAAGAAGTAGAGAACTTGTTTAGCATATATTTACTGTATTTTGAATACATGCACAGTCTTTGCCAAGGAGAGAACAGTTTATATATAATGCAACTGGTGGGTCTTCACAACAAATCATAGCAGAAGGCTTCTGTTCAGAATTTCAAATATTTAGTTCATTCCTTCTCCCTACATTTTTTCCTGCTTCCCATCAGAAGATGGGAAAACACATTCCTTGCCCCTTTAGTATGCCCACTCCATAGTTAGCTACACTTATCCCCAGAAGTATTTAAAATAATTTTTCAGTGTAAGAAAGAAATGAAAAATCAGACTACAAGAGCATTCTGCTCATCTTAAAAAAATAAATAAAAACCTCTGCCTTTTCTATGTTCTTCCTTGTTCAACCACTCAGTTTCATTCATTCTCGCACCCAGTTGGGTGTTGTTTTGCTTAATTCCAGTCTCTGAACATTGCATTTCACTGAAGTAAATCTGCTGGCTTGCTCTGCTGATTCTTGTTTGTGAATGGTGAGGTTTTGGCTACATAAGCAAGAACAGGAAGAATTCAATTGATACTGAGTGGTGGTGGTGGTGATTCTGTACAGTCATTTCAGATGTTTAGGTTACTGGCATGCAACTTTTAACCTATTTTAAATTTTAAAATTGTTTTGTAATGTATCAAAAATGTTCAAAAGGTTTCAATGTCAGTCTTCTGAACATTTATTTTTAACTGGCATCTTGAGCAATGAAACAGTGATATATTTATTTTCCGTTGGATTTGGGAATTTCTTTACATATATTTCTAAAATTCATTAAGGAAGGAATGCTTGAAAGACACGAATATTTAACATGGATCCTGGATGTCTTGGAAAAAATAAGACCAGCTGATGATGAACTTTTAAAACTGCTCCTACCGCTAATGCTGCAGGTACAGAGGATAATATAATTTGCCACAGTCCCAAAATACTCGAACAGGTGATGTCTTCAGAATTCAGTATTCTAGTTAAACTATGTTTATCTTTTTTATAGTTGGAGTGTAAGGTTCGTTGTCAGACAGATAAGAAATCAAATAACTTATATAAGCAACCTATAGCTGCCAACTTTCAGTTTATCAGATAAAACATCTGCCTCCTATCTGTAGTTAATAACTGTAAGGTTGTGAAAGAAAGACTCAGAGTCTCAAACTCCTAATGTACGTGGAGATATGTTGATTCTAGACTGAAGGTAGTTCAGTTTCTGGAATTGTATCAGTACTACTTTCACTTTAATAAGTATAGGTAAAGATAACTCTGATTCATGCTTGCAAAAGCTCGCTTTCAATTCACATAGCTACCAGAGACCTGACAGAAAGCTAGCAATGATCCCAAAGCCGCATCATCAACAGAACTTGTGAGATTCCAGGCAAGAATGCTGAAATCTTATGAGAGTTTTTGCATGAGATTTCAAAAATCTCATGAGATTTGGGCTATTTAAAAAATTACTTATATATTTCTGTGCAGAAAATCACAGAGTGACTGAAAACATTTGAATCCTGATTCTATACTACTAAACATTTTAAGTCTATTTTAGAGTTCACACACTATAATTTTTGTTTATTTACTGCACTACTGATTTCGGCAGTATCTTGCTTTTTCCCCATTTACCCCTTAGCACACACCAGATCTTATTTTCCCCAAACCAGAGAAAATGGACAACACAGAGCCTACCCATGGTCAGGATGGTCTGGGACAGGATTGGTGCTAGGAAGTCACATAAAAGGTGCTGGAGGTCCTGTGGATCCTGGCTGCCAACTCTGATCTAGGAGAGATGGGTTTGGAAAGTGATCATTGGAAAAAAATATCTGGCAGACTTGACACACCAAAAGGTTTCCTAGTCTGAGGGACAGGAAGTCCTTGGAAGGACTTAGGACCTGGCTTTGGATGTTTGTGGATGCCAAAGAATGTAGCAGCAACTGGGTGGGGATTTTATTTATTTATTTATTATTTATTTTTCAAATTTCTATCACCGCCCATCTCTCCCAAAAAGGGGACTCTGGGCGGTTTACAATAAAATCAAAATTAAAAACATATAAATTACAATACAATAAAACAATAAATAAGATAAAATAGGTATAAAATCCAAGTGGTGAAGATCTTATTTGTTGGGGAGAGATCTATGGTACTAGCTACCCCCAAGAAGAACTGGTGCCCCTCCCACCCCAAGCAAGGTGGCAGAACCACGTTTTCTAGTTCTTCCAGAAGGCCAGGAGCAAAGGGGCCTGTCTTACCTCCAGGGGCAGAATGTTCCAGAGGGTGGGTGCCACTGCAGAGAAGGTCCACCTCCTGGACCCTGCCAGGTGGAATTCCCTTACCGGCGGGGTTCATAGCATGCCCTCTCTGCATGACCGGGTGGGACGGGTCAATCTTGAAGGGGATGAGATTGTCCCTCGGGTAACCTGATTCCATGCCGTTTTGATAGATTCATCAGAATTACAGTATACTGTATATTTAAAATGAACACTCTGGTGATGATTTTTTTAAAAAATATCTTTCAGTTTTCTGAAGAGTTTGTTCAGTCAGCCTACCTGTCGCGTCGACTTGCTTATTTCTGTGCCAGATGTGTTTCTTTATTGATAAGTGACAATACTAACCTCATAGCTGCCCATTCACCTCATATTATTATTGGACCAAATAATCCTCCTCTGGCAGCTCCCAGCTCTTCTACTACTGGTACTGTAGTCAGTCCTGCACAGCTTGCCTGCTCAGATTTCCTTTCCTGCCCACAACACCGTCCTCTTGTGTATGGCCTGAGCTGTATGCTACAGGTAAGTGCGTGGCAGAGGTGAGCTTCTGAAATAACATTTATTGGCTATTTCACTGTTTAATAAGTACGCATTGTAGGGGTGTGTGTGTGTGTTGGGTGGCACTTGCATATGCATTTAAAATAGCTCAGATAAGATTGAAATTTAATCAGGAAGAGATTGGAATTGAAATAGTGTTCTTCCTGAGGAGCACTTGGGTGAATATGCCTTACTTTCTAGGATATTTTCTAGAAAGGCCATTCTTTTCTGAATGTATAGAACAATCACATAGCTATAAAATTAGGGTAAAAGCTTTAAGATTATGCCCATTCATGGTGTCTTTTTCTAATGTAGTCTGAAGATAATGGTTACAAGCATCTGGTTTTGTTTGTTGTTCATTTACTCCAGCAAAATCTCCAGTAAAAGTGGTCTGCGAAAACAAGCAGAAGGTCTGGGTGTTTTTTTTTTTCGGGGTGGGGGGGGAAACAAATGGTTTTATTTTTATTCTGTTAGTTTTTAATCCATTCCAATAGTTTGCTTCCATTTCACTGTTTTATTCAGAAGAGCAAATGTTTAATTTTTAATTAAGCTTTAATTTAGCTTTAATTTAGCTTTTAAGCTTTTGCATTTTGAACTGTACTATGAAATACATGTTCTTTCTTGAATTGCATTGGTGTTAAACCAATCTATTTCTTAATAATATAATGAAAGAGATACAAGGATATTTTGATAAAATTGTATTTACTTTTAAAAAAATAAAACCAAATAAGTTTTACCAAGAGTTTGTTTAGTGCTTTCTATAAAATTGAGTAATCTGATTACGTAATTTCAATTCCTCTATTTCCTATTTCAGACTATAACTCTCTGTTGCCCAAGTGCCTTGGTGTGGAATTATTCTACAAATGAAAGTAAAAACATAAATCCTGGCTCACCTTTGGATTTACTTCAGGTTGCTCCATCTAGTTTACCAATGCCAGGAGGAAATTCTGTATTCAATCAGCAGGTAGATTTTACTTCTGTTTCAAAATGTGAGGATCCATTTTGCTGCAAAACTAAATAACTGTGTCTTTTAAATGATTGAATTTATATAGCCAGTGGCTGTATCTCCAAGCATGTCATCTTTCCCTGTTTTTTCATTGGAAGGATCCATATATTTATACAGGAAGGGGCAGTACGCTTCCACATGGGAATGTGGAAATGTAGAAAAAGAGCAGAATAATGGAATAATGGAAATGAGCTTTCTGAGTACGTTGGAATGTTCATATAAAAGAATAGGTCATATAAACATGTTTAACTCTCTTGGCTGTGAAGATACCATTTCACCAATGTTGTGTATACATCCTGAATCTCAAATGCAATGGAATGGCTCTGATTGGTCATATGGTTCCATAGAAGTTCATTGCCTTTTCTAATATTGACAAAAGTTATATAAATTTAAGTAAAACAATAAATACTGCACATAAGCTGCACCATTTATAAGGGACGGGAAGCATCTTTAATACCAGTGCAGTTGTATACCTCATTAAAGTGAATGTCAAAATCTTTGAAGACATCAACCTCCATGTAGTCAGTTAAGGCAGTAGCCTAAACTCAAGATATCCCAAAGCTGTTTCCAAACAAGAACTTACTATGAAATACTTTGCTCATTCAATTTTAATGAAGTAGCTCCATGTCATTGTCATTGTCGTCGTCGTCGTCATCGTCATCATCATCATCATCATCATCATCATCAAACTGTTGTTTTACTAGTTTTTAACTAGAGTGAAAAATTGAATGATAAGCCAGATGCCATTCATCTCTACTTTGCCAGTTATTTGGGATTTTTTTCCGTTGGCACCATTTTAGCTTTTTTTACACAAGTTTAACATTTAATTTATTCTTTTTCAAATAGAAAAAAAAGCTTTAAAAGAATTATTAACATAGTTTTGCAGCAGATTATGAAGAAGGCATGCCAATTAGCCAATGTAAGTGACTTACATGGGTGTCTCCCCTAATTTTATCTCCACAACATGAATTGATTGAGGTAAGTTCGGCTGAGGGAGTGACTGAGCCAAAGTCACCCAGGAAGCTTCTTGTCTGACTGAGGATTTAAACTTGGGTCACCTGCTCTAAGTTCAACACATTTATTACTTGTACACTAGCTCCTACATTAATAGTTAGTTGCAGTGAGATAAACATTTAGAGCTTATAGGGCATCTTTGGATTAGTCACTCTCTTAGCCTACCTCACAAGATGGCTATTATGAGGTTAAATGACTAGATGTCATATACAACTCCTTTAACTCCTAGAGAATAGTCAGGATATAAATGTAATCAATGATATTCATATTAAAATGTTTGAAAAAATATGCAACTATTCAAGTCACTGTGTTTTGATTTTGATTTTTACTTTATGTTCTCTGTTCAACAATATTTAAATAATTGCACAATGCTGTGTGTGTGTGTGTGTTTCCCCAATATTGCATATTTTAAAAAGATTAAAAAGCTGATTAAAAACATTCAACAGTTCTATGGCATATTGGGATGATTAGCCCTGCTCTGCCTACATAAATAATATGTCCATATGTTTGAGCAGAATATTGGGCGAACATTCTTTCCCTGAACTGTTGAAAGTGGCTTTCCCTTGTTGCTTTACAGCAGAGGAGTAATGATAAAGTAGTGTCTTATCTTTCAAATGCTAACAAATTTGATTTGAACTTTCAGGAAGATGAATGTTAAGGTTTTTCAGACAAAAAGGCATTGCTGTTGTAAGTTAGAGGAATAAATGAGGAGTATGTTGCTTTCCTGTTTCCTATGGCTTGTTTATACCTTATTCATTTATTTTACAGATGTGTAGCTTCCAAACACATTATGTATTATGCAGTTATGTATTATGTAATTGTTGCTTCTAGCTGCAGAGAAATCTGACAGAGATTTTAGATCTGCTTTTTCCAGCAACTAACTAGGAACATTTCTTTACAGGTTCGTGCAAAGATTTATGAAGTAGAACAGCAGATAAAACAGAGGGGCTGTGCTGTGGAAGTACGGTGGTCATTTGACAAGTGCCAAGAATCAACTGCAGGTAGAGACCAAAATGGATTCCAAAAGCCATAAGGCTTTATTGACCTGTATTGACCTTTCAGTGAAATTCATTGACCTTTAAAACTAAGTGATAACTGCATTTTACTTACCATTTATTCCTTCTGAGAATTGGATTAAAATCCTATTATAAATATATTGGTATTGTCCATTTGAGTGTTGAAGATGAACTAGTCTGGAAGAAGTATTTGCAAAAACAGTTGTTGCTAGTTTTGTGCCAATTTTTCAAGTTTCTCAGAAATGTCATGGGTTTGAGACAAACTCCACCTAAAGATAAGCAATAGTTGCAATAGTAGTAATAGCTGCTGCTGTTGTTGTTATTATGATTATTATTCATGGTGATATTTCCATAAGTCTGAATATGACATTAATGATCTAGATGTTGATTCCAACAATTGTAGATGTGAATAATTGGAATCAACACCTAGTTGATTAGATTGTGTTACTCATTTGGACAAAATCATCATCATCACCATCATCATTATCATCATCATCCAAATAAATTTTTCCCCATTATTTGGCAAGACTTTGCCAACAGGCAGACAATAATGCCAATTTGCATGGTGCTTTTCAAGAGGTGGCTGCTTCTCACCAACCTTGTGTCTGAGCTTGGATCTGGTTAGAAAAGACCCAGTAGCCCAAGAAGAAAAAACAGGAGTCATCTACAACCTGCAGTGTAAGGACTGTAAGTGCCACTGAGTAGGACAGACAGGCAGAAGACTAGCAGAGCACATCCACAAACACCAACTAGCAGTCAGAAGTCAAGATGAAAACTCCTTAATCTCACAACACATGGACAGACTCAAGCATACTTTCAACTGGGAAACTCTGAGCAGGGCCGCAACTAGGGTCTTTGTCACCTGGGGCAAACATGGATTCTGCGCCCACTTTGGCACCCCCCAGCACTCATTTTGGTGCCCCAGCACATGCCCCAGTTGCCCCCCCCCAGTTGCGGCCCCGACTGTGAGCATCCTAGACCAAGCCAAATCTAAAAATGTCCTGAAAGCTTGGAACTCAGACAAAGTAGCCATCAACAGGCACATTTACATACCATTCAAAAGAGACAGTAGAAAAGCCAAAAGACCAGAACACCTCCTTGCCAGCAATCAACACCCAGATATGCAAAGATTAACACTAGGAATAACACCAGATGAACAATCGAACAATACATTATACCTTAATCAAGGAACTATTAACTCAGTCAATCAACCAACAGCAAACAACAGGTTAATCAAGGAACTCCCAGGGAGAGAACAACACCCCCAACAACACAAGCAGGGCAAGCCACTGTGTATAAACAGAGAGCAAACTCCACTCCCTTTTTACACTGAAGATGTTGCTTAGTCTGGCAATGAAATGTCTGCAAGAAAACAACAAGGCTCAGAGGGCGCCATGGACTCCATAGTTATAGGAACTGTAGCCCAAGAAATTGGTGGGCACTGGTTGAAAAAGCTTAGTTTATAGATTCAGTTAAGTTCCTAATAAGTTTAACATCTTCAATAACACTAGCTTTATAGTTTTCCATACATTTCAAAAGGCTTGTCATCTCTGTAGCAGTTAATGAAGAGATAGGGAACTTTTAGGACAGGCATAGAAAGAAAGGTTGGTGATGAAAGGAAGAAAACACAACTTAGAAGTTTTGTTGTTGTTGTGGAAATCCATAAAACAATGCACAGATATGATCAGGAAAGCTTTCTAGTCAAAGAAGTAATCTACCATTTTAAAAATGATAGATTTTTTAAAAGTTAGGACTCAAGCAGCAGGAACCAGAAATAAAGCTTTGGAAAAGAGGAATGCTCTAATCAAAGTTGTAAAGTCAGTTCAAATTCCTCTTTAAGTATTAAAATCTGAAACCCCTAGTGTGTGCCAGTTTTCTTCCAACAAATCGTAATAATTTTGATGTCACAATCTGAACATACCGTAATTTTTTTCTTTTCCGTTTTTCTTTCATCCAGGGGTTACTATCAGCCGTGTTTTGCACACTTTGGAGGTTTTGGATAGACACTGCTTTGATCGTTCAGATTCTAGCAACTCAATGGAAAGCCTTTATAACAAGATTTTCTGGGGAAACCATAATAAGGATAACCAGGAGGTATCTGCATTACCCCTATTCATTTTCTCCCAGTGTTTAGTCATTATGTTCTTCTCCAATATATTTGCTCCAAGTCTGGTTTTCAAATTGTGACTCTATGGACATATGGTAGTTTTCAAGGTATCAGTTAAGGTCTGAGGCAGCTTCTCAGTGTTGTGCCACTTCATTTTTGTCATGTGCTATGATTCCAGCTTGCTGGAATGATTTTTGATCTGATAATTGTGTTCTGAAATGTCAAATGAGCAGTTGTGCATATTAAAACACAATAAAAGTGGGTTTACACTTTTCCAGAAGTGCTTTGATTCCAGCTGCTCTTTCCCATTCTCTTAGCATACAGAATAAACTTTGTGATGCTGATTCATTGCTGAAATCAAACATTTACTGTATATCAACAACTCTGACATCTAACCAAGTAAATAATCAGGCATTATAGATTTCTTGTGGTACCTAGAAATCTCAGTTGTTTTCTCATGTACTTTTCCATCAATCTTGGCAGAATTGCATGTAAGACCAAGTTGAAGGCCACACGAGCTCATTGCTTGCTGATCCTCCCTCCGCAACCTATAGTATTACACCATTCTCATATGCTAAAGCAAATAGGAAATATTTGGTTTTTCTTCTATGTTCTCCCAAACTGCTGTTCTTCTGTATTTACTGGCTTTTGTCTGTCATACCAAATTGTATTTTAACTTAATTGATTTTTGGACCTTCCTAAAAATCTATGTATTCATTTAATGCCTTTAGCTTGCAGCTGACAGAACAAATGCTATAATTGGGTATGTGCTGATGTTGGCTCCTGTGGCTGCAACTGGACATGTTGCCAAATCTTCTCAGCTGCAGAGGAAATAACATTTTTAGAAAGTTTTGAGAAACTGTTCCAGAATACATAGTCAAAAAGCTGTTGTTTTTGGGGTGGGGAATGAGAGTGTTGTAAGCTGAAAAACCTCATGTTTTCCATGATCTCTGTGAGAGCCTTAATCTTATCCAACAGCTGTAGCATTTTTCTTCTGTCTCTAATTATGACAAATAAAATACTGATGTTAATTTTTTTTTGTAATGATCACTAAACCATGGTTCAGTTAACCATGGTTTATTGATTAACACACAATTGGCTTAGTATTTTGTATATACCTAAAATTTGAAAAATTGCATCTGAACCACTAGATGGCAGTTTATTTCTTTCTCAAAAAAGAACAAAAAAGTTATAGCATGTTATCTGCAGATACTCTTTTAAAGCTGGGCACCATGTCAGAAAGAAACGAGTATATTTCATGCATGTTCTTTTTCAAAATAATTTCTGTGCTTTTTTTTTTCTTAGCGAGTTATTGATTATGGTTGAATTCTGATTCAGTTTGATAGCATACATAAGCATATGAATTTGGAGCCTCTTGTGCACACGCAAGGGTGAAATTATTGTCAAGAAAACGTCGCAAAAGTGGTGTCCCCCTGAAGGGTCAGACATGACAGAGGACCTTTCAACTTTCACATACAATTACAAAAGCAGTTAAATTATTTAGTCTGAAACATTGACAAAATGCAGTAATAGGCTACAAAAACATCTAAGTGACTAAATTGATTAAAAATAAAGCTAGTGTTTGCTGGTGCAAGTTTAAAAGTTAACTTAGCAATATAATTTTACTATACAGTATTTAGTTTTCTGTGTCATGGAAAAAAATCTATCTAGGGGCTCACTAGGAGTCAACACTAACTGGATGGCACATAATCAGTCAAGTTTTCCATGATGAAAGTTGTGGTATCCTTTATGTTTATAAGTTTTTGTAAACAAAACCTTTTATCATAGGCTTTGCAAACAAAAACTCTGTTGGATTATTTTAGCTTGTTAAAAGTGTATTTTCAACTTTATTAATTATATAACATTTTAAAAATTACCCAGAACTCTTCAAGTACAGATCAGGACAAAGCCAAGTTCTTTAGGATAATGTTTATGACTTGGAGCATAAACACAGTCCTAAGCATGAGTTGTGTCCTTTTCATTTCATGTTGTGGGAGAATAGCTTTTGGAAGTTTTATGAAGTAACTTTTTAACCTTTTGGGTAAAAAAAGAAAGGGAGGGAACTTAATCACAGTGACCTTTATCCCTTCTGCCTGCTGAGTATTTACTTAGAACAAGCCTTTCAAGTTTTCCAATAAAGCCCTTAGTAACAGTGTATTTTGCATGAAATTACCCATGAGTATCAAAAGGTTCAGTTCAGTCAAAATATCAGTTTCATTTAGCTTCTCAAAGTCATTTTTAATGTTCTGAATTCCCTTCAATGTTACCTTTCATCTCAAATTGTGTGGAGGATACCCAGATATCTACTTGCAGAAAGTTGTATGTCTTATTGGTGAGTCAGATTCGTACTGAAAGTCTGCTTTCACAGACAATATCCTGGCATCAAGTATCTTCCCCTTACCTGAAAACTGCTTATTATGGGAAGGTAGTTCTAAAAGCCATCTTTTGTTTCTGAGAAAGGAGCTGATCATAAACATTTGGGTACTTGGGAATTGCTTATTTCCCACTGGCTTGTTGTAGCTTCTCTCTAACCTTCATTATTCATGATGTTTGATATCAATTCATGCAAGGAACCTTATGCATTTAGCATACTTCAGCCTCAGCCAGAAGACTGATTTACATACCACTCCTAAACAAGTTGAGGTGGAAGAAAGATTCATGTCATACATTTTGTTGTCAACTGCTGTGAGATTTTTTTTTAAAAGCTACCACAGAAATTTAAGTCAAAATGAAACATATTCTTAAAAATAAATCCACCCTTTATTTTTGCCCATTTGGAGTGAAAAATTAGACTCTCACTCTTTTGGGAATTAGATAAGAAAACTGCATATGCTACCAGGAAAGTTGTTGGGCAGGATTCCTGCTTCAAATCCTTTTCCCACAAGATCTGTAGTAGGAGACAAGTAGAGTATCTTTATTAACAGTTTTCCTAATAAGAAATGGGGTGAACTTAATAAGGAATGATAATGACCTATTTACTGTCTTTCCACTACTGTGCAGTCATATTCATAAGAACCAGAAACAATTAAATGGAGAAAATGCAATCCATATAGATCAAAGAGACAGGTCTGCAGACAGGTAAAATAGTAAGTAGAGCAAGTTATATGCATCATTGCTTGCCCACTGCAATTCATTTTTAGGCTTCTATTCTTGATACTATTATTTCCTTGATACTTTTCTTGCTGAAGGTATCCCTCCCGCATCTGTAGAAAAATTAGGTTAAAAAACTGAGTATTTAAAAATGGAAAATATTGATTAGCATGACAATTTTAATTCTAGCATTAAATTTACTTGAGGCCAAATTGCACACACAGACAGCTGCAAATTTTCATTAACAATAGCATAATATTCCATCTGCTCATAATAGATTGGTACTATACAGCTGTGGAAGACTTGCTTTGGCTGATAATCTAAAGGGTGGCAGTCTTGGGAAGGTTCTGGATAACAAAATTTGAAAGGACCATTTAGACTATTGAGCCCAGCCTCTTGTTCAGTGCAGGGATCCAAATTAGAGCATTCTAGACAGATGGCTCTCTAGCATTCCCACTTAAATACATCCAGTGAAAAGGAATCCACCATTTATTTGGATAACTGTTTCCATTCTTGAATTGCTCTTACTATTAGAAAATTGTTTTCTGGCATACAATTGGTTTGTTGTTTATTCGTTTAGTCGCTTCCGACTCTTCGTGACTTCATGGACCAGCAAGAGCTTCCTGTCGGTCGTCAACACCCCCAGCTCCCCCAGGGACGAGTCCGTCACCTCTAGAATATCATCCATCCACCTTGCCCTTGGTCGGCCCCTCTTCCTTTTGCCCTCCACTCTCCCTAGCATCAGCATCTTCTCCAGGCTGTCCTGTCTTCTCATTATGTGGCCAAAGTATTTCAGTTTTGCCTTTAATATCATTGCCTCAGGGAAGCAGTCTGGCTTGATTTCCTGGAGGATGGACTGGTTTGATCTTCTTGCAGTCCAAGGCACTCTCAGAATTTTCCTCCAACACCACAGTTCAAAAGCATCGATCTTCCTTCTCTCAGCCTTCCTTATGGTCCAGCTCTCACAGCCATATGTTACTACGGGGAACACCATTGCTTTAACTATGCGGACCTTTGTTGTCAGTGTGATGTCTCTGCTCTTAACTATTTTATTGAGATTGGTCATTGCTCTTCTCCCGAGGATTAAGCGTCTTGTGATTTCCTGACTGCAGTAAGCATCTGCAGTAATCTTTGCACCTAGAAATACAAAGTCTTTCACTGCTTCTACATTTTCTCCCTCTATTTGCCAGTTATCAATCAAGCTGGTTGCCATAATCTTGGTTTTTTTGAGGTTTAGCTGCACGTCAGCTTTTGCACTTTCTTCTTTCCCCTTCATCATAAGGCTCCTCAGTTCCTCTTCACTTTCAGCCATCGAAGTGGTATCATCTGCATATCTGAGATTGTTAATGTTTCTTCCAGCAATTTTAACTCCAGCCTTGGATTCCTCAAGGCCAGCTTGTCGCATGATGTGTTCTGCATACAAGTTGAATAGGTAGGGTGAGAGTATACAACCCTGCCGTACTCCTTTCCCAATCTTAAACCAGTCCGTTGTTCTGTGGTCTGTTCTTACTGTTGCTACTTGGTTGTTATACAGATTCTTCAGAAGGCATACAAGGTGACTTGGTATCTCCATACAGCTAAGAACTTGCCACAATTTGTTATGATCCACACAGTCAAAGGCTTTAGAATAGTCAATAAAATAGAAATAGATGTTTTTCTGAAACTCCCTGGCTTTTTCCATTATCCAGTGGATATTGGCAATTTGGTCCCTAGTTCCTCTGCCTTTTCTAAACCCAGCTTGCACATCTGGCAATTCTCGCTCCATGAATTGCTAAAGTCTACCTTGCAGGATCTTGAGCATTATCTTACTGGCATGTGAAATGAGCGCCACTGTTCGATAGTTTGAACATTCTTTAGTGTTTCCCTTTTTTGGTATGGGGATATAAGTTGATTTTTTCCAATCTGATGGCCATTCCTGTGTTTTCCAAATTTGCTGTCATATAGCATGCATTACCTTGACAGCATCATCTTGCAAGATTTTGAACAGTTCAGCTGGGATGCCGTCGTCTCCTGCTGCCTTGTTATTAGCAATGCTTCTCAAGGCCCATTCAACCTCACTATTCAGGATGTCTGGCTCTAGCTCACTGACCACACCATCAAAGCTATCCCCGATATTGTTATCTTTCCTATACAGATCTTCCGTATATTCTTGCCACCTTTTCTTGATCTCTTCTTCTTCTGTGGGTCTTCCCTAATCTCTTTAGTCTGATCCTAAATTGTGCAATAAGAAGTTCATGATCTGAACTACAGTCAGCTCCAGGTCTTCTTTTTACCGACTGTATAGATGTCTGCCGCCTTTGGCTGCAAAGGATGTAGTCAATCTGATTTCGGTGTTGTCCATCTGGGGAAGTCCATGTATAAAGCCGTCTCTTAGGTTGTTGGAAGAGAGTGTTTGTTATGCAGAATGAGTTGTCTTGGCAAAATTCTATCAGCCTATGTCCTGCTTCGTTTTGTTCTCCCAGGCCATGCTTACCTGTAATTCCAGGTGTCGTTTGACTGCTCACCTTAGCATTCCAGTCTCCCATGATGAAAATAACATCTCTTTTAGGCGTGTTGTCCAGTAGGTGCTGCAGATCCTCATAGAACTGCTCTACTTCAGCTTCTTCAGCATCTGTGGTTGGGGCATATATTTGGATCACTGTGATGTTAGATGGCTTGCCCTGTATTCGAATTGAGATCATTCTATCGTTTGGATTGTATCCAAGCACTGCTTTAGCCACTTTACTATTCATTATGAAGGCTACTCCATTTCTTCTGTGGTCCTCTTGTCCACAGTAGTAGATCTGGTGGTCATTTGATGTGAAGTGGCCCATTCCAGTCCATTTCAGATTAGTTGAAGTAATTAGTCTTGGAGAAAGAATTCAAGGATGATGGTTCAGTATTGTGCATGAACCAAACATGTGAATCACAAAATCTCCCATATTTATATTTTTAAAATAAATTATTGCCAGATATTTTCCTGCTACAAGTGAAAATGGAATAGTTTATTTGACCAGCTCTAATTCAAAGATCAACAGAAGACAATGCCAGTGACTTAAGGGGTACCCTTTTTTGGAAATTGTCCATATAAAATTTGTTTAATATGATTTGAATAACAGAGAAGCAGGCCCCTCAAATCTAATATATACCCAGATTCTACTGGATGATTTAGCTTTTATCCTTTCAAAATTGTGAATGGACTTGAACATTATACCCATTATGTGAATTTGAACATTATACCCATTATGTCTCTATTCTGAAGACTTTTTTTTTTAATGACATAGCCTTTCATGGATGGCTGCAACAGCTATTGTAACAGATGTGTGAACTAAATGATGATTCAAATTCATTTTGGAGGGAATTGCACCATCTTATATTTTGGGGACACTGAACAATCTATATTTTGTCTCTGGGTTTTGTTTTGTTTTTTGCTTATAAATAGAAATTCTGGGAGCAGAAAATTTGAATATTTTATTCCCTTAAAAGCCACCTTGGAGTTTATATAACACCAACACATGTTAATGGTCATTGTAGGAAGAGAGTCATGTTAGTTTATGGTACCCCCAAATCAAAAGGAGTCTGGTAGCACTTTTTCCAGATAACAAATTTTATTAAAAGGCACAATCTTTTGTAATTTTAATAATGTTAATGAATTTCGTTAGTTGGAAAAGTGCTACCGTTTTTTTTCTGGTTTCAGATTAGTTGAAAACACCTTACTGAATTTATTTATTTATTTATTTGGTGTCCAGATCGAGCTTTTTCTGCCAAAATGTAGCTACTGCTACACCTTTGTCATTAGCTTGCGGTAGGTCATTGAGAATACAAGGTTCCGGCAATAATCGGCACACCATCAGATGTGCCGGATCTTGGATTTCTTGACATTCAGATAATATATTGCTGTCAGCCAGAAACCCCCACTTAAATATATTCGTCTTACACTTTGGTACTCCCACCCTCATCCTATTCATTGTCCTCCAAACTGTATACGGAAGAGAGAGAGATGCTACTTTAGTACTGCACCAATATTCAGACGCCCTCCCTGAATAAATGGTCTGACTATTGGTACTGTCATGAGTAAGGATGGCGAGCAGGGGGCTCCCATCCAGACTGTTAAGCGCATGCGTAGCACTGAGGAATTAGGTAGCCATTCAAAGAGACACAGATCGGGACCGCCTTAACCTTTGGGGTTTATATGGCTGGGTTTTTCCCACGCTTCTTCAGTTTGTTAGGATTCCTGTTATGTACAAGCAATAAAACATTAGAGACCAGTTCCTTGTCTCAGCGTGTTTCCTGGCAGTTAGGACATAAATCCTAACAAACAGAAGAAGCGTGGGAAAAACCCAGCCATAAGTGCTACGCATGCGCTTAACAGTCTGGATGGGAGCCCCCTGCTCACCATCCTTACTCATGACAGGTACAGTACTGAAGTAGCATCTCAAATGATTTTCAGTGGTAATTCCATTCATTCATTCTATTAAATCCTTTTCAAAGGCTGACCACTGTTTAGTCCTATTACATTTTAGTGTCTGCACAGGCTTAGCTATTATACATCTTGGTTTCATATATTTGAATGTGGGCTTATTTATTTATTTATCCAATTTATATGGCTGCCCATCTCAACAAGTGTCTCTCGGCAGTGAACAGAATTAAAATAGAATAAAAACAATAACAAACTTTATAAAAATTAAAATACAGGCAGCTGAGAAGCAACAACCCAAATCACTAACTCAACCAAGGAGTGGGTCCCTGCACACACTTGGGGCCCCAGGCCCAGGCACAGAACCAGGTCTTTAGGACCTTAACGAAAAGCCAGTAGGGCTGGGACAATCCTGATCTCTGGAAGGAGAACGTTCCATAAGGTGGGTGCTATGGCAGAAAATGCACATCTTCTAGGCCCCGCCAACCAGCGTTCTTTAGCAAAGGGGGCCCGAATTATGCCCATCCTGCCTGACTGGGTCATACAGGTAGAAATAACTGGGGAGAGACAGTCCCTCAAGTAGCTTAAAGATGACAACCAGCACCTTGAATTGCACCCAGAAGCACACTGGAAACCATGCAGCTCATGGAGTACTGGTGTTACATGAACCAAGTAACTGGTGCCTTTACTACCTCTGCTGCTGCATTCTGCACAAGTTGAAGCTTCTAAATGCTTTTCAAGGACAGCCCCATGTAGCACACGCTGCAGTAATCCAGACACAAAGTCACAAGGCCATGAGTGACAGTGAGCAGGGCCTCCCAATTCAGGAATGGGCACAACTGGTTTGCTGATAAAGATTCGGCTAGCTGGTGCAAAATGTTGCTGTATGAACAGTTATGTACACCCCTAGGGTGGCGCACATCAGGCTCTGTTCTGCAAGCTGCATTGGATGCCAGTTTGGTGCCGGGTGAAATTCAAGGTGCTGGTTTTGATCTTTAAAGCCCTACATGGCTAGGGACCAAGTTATTTGAGGGGCCGCCTCTTCCCAGTTACATCTACCCATCCCATCAGGTCAAGCATGAGGGGTATGCTGCAGTCTCATCTACTAAGGAGTTACATTTGGTGGGACCCAGATGGTGTGCCTTTTCTGCTGTGGCCCCTGCCCTATGGAACAACATTCCCCCTGAGGTAAAGTTGGCCCCATCCCTACTTGCCTTCCAGAAAGCCCTCAAGACATGGTTTGTCCATCAGCCTTGGGGAACCCATGGTAAGCCAGCAAGATGGTTGTGTGATGTTAAGTATTTATTATTTATTTATTTATCTAATTTATCCCCGCCCATCTCCTCCCATCGGGGGACTCTGGGAGGTTTACAACAATCGATTAAAACCATAACCATAAATACAGAGAGTAAAATGTAATGGTTGGCTCTCCCGCTATCTTGAGTTTTTATCTTCTTTGTTTTTCTGTTTTTAGTGTTTTATGATGTTTATTGTTTTTATGTATTGTATGCCTCCCAGAGTCATGTTTTATGAGATGGTGGCTATATAAATTTGTGAAATAAATAAACCCGAAGGTTTGCAAAGGTCCTCCTAGCCACGGCTGCCACCTGCCCCAGGAGGACCCCCAGATTACACACCAGGTCTGTCTGAGTTAGTACCATCCCATCCAAGACCAATTGTGGAAGGTTCCTGGCACCAGAAGCCACTCAGATTACCAAATACCCAAAGCTATTTAGTCTTGCTTCACTTGAGCCGAAGCCTATTGTGCCCCATCCAGGCCCCCACAGACTCTGGGACAGGACATCCACAGTGGCCTGGGGTAGAGATATACTCTAGCAGTTTTTTAAAAAAATCCTCTGATGGTTTTATTATATGCCTTAGTTCTCACATACGGATGAATTGTGTTTTATATCTTTAATCAGATTTTGGCCGAGTATGGCTGTAGGTCCTGCCTTCTTTTACCATTGGCTAATATTGGCTATGGCTGATCTAGGTGTTTAAAAGTATTTTTGGTTTAATAGATGAAGTTCTCAGTTTATTGATATATTTTTCAGTTGCAAAGTGTTTTTTGCTTTGGCATATCTGTGGTGGGTGTTAGTAAAAGGCCTCAATAATACAGTCTTAACCTCTTCCTGTCACAGGAGATGGTTTGCTGATAAAGATTTGGTTAGCACTGGAAGAAGATACGTTTTGCTTAATAAAAGCATTGCACTCATTTTACAACAGAATATTATTTGACATACTCTAAACGGTAAATTGGAAAGTTGTCTGCATATCAGAAGATAGTATTACAAATATCCAGAGCAAAATGAGGTTTTGGGAAAGTTCAGAAATAGCAAGGAGAACCCGAATAGCTGATTGTGCTGAAAGTTGTATGAGAAATTTTGACTTAAGTAAAAATTAAGATCACTAGAATTTCCAGCTGTAAACACTGTGATTTCCTGTTGTAAAAACTGAGAAGCAAAGGAGATATCACAGAACTAAGCAGCAAAAATAATTCTGGGGATTATTTGTAAGATACGAAGCACCAACTACTGAAATTTACTCTTTGATGCCAGAGAAAACTCTGGATTCTTCTGTTCTTGTCAACTTACTAAAGACATTAAGTAAATAAAGACAGGAAAATTGGTAACATACATTTTACTAATAATCAGCAATACATATTTAGTTTATTTGTACAGTTTCCTATAGATTCAGAACCAAGATTTTTTTTAAAATGTAGGATGCATTTAACATCCCACAGGGAAGGAGTCCCCAGCATCCCCCTTTGGCCTGCATACCTCAGTGGACATATTCTACCTTCAGCAAGTAGACTTTCAGATATTAAATACCCACATTCTTAATAGGCAACTTGTTTGCTTTAAGCATAATTGAGCCATTTAGAAATGGAACTAGCAGCTTGTCCTTTTTCAATTTCACACAGTATTTATATTTTAGGCCATCAAAGGTATTGAAAAATTTCTATGCATGGAGGAATTGGGTCAAAAGGTAACTATGCCATTCCTCCATTAAAGTTTTTTAAAATCTGGGTTAAAAATGACAAATGATGTGATTTCAGTCATCAATACATTTTAAAATTGATATTCCACGCCTTTCTGAGTGTTTGTATTAAATTAATTCAAACATTCTTCAGCAAAGGATCGTTACCTTGTCGTGGTGCTGGAGCTTGAGCACCTCAATGATGCCATGAGCTAAACCGTGAAGGGCCACCCAAGACGGGAAGGTCATGACAGAGAGGTCAGACTAAATGCGATCCCTGGGGAAGGTAATGGCAACCCACCCCAGTATTCTTGCCATGAAAACTCAATGGATCAGTACAACCAGAGATATGTCGGTATACCATCAGAAGATGAGACCCCCAGGTCAGGAGATGGTCAAAATGCTACTGGGGAGGAACAGAGGATGAATTCAACTAGCCCGAGACATGATGATGCAGCTAGCTCAAAGCCGAAAGGATGGCTAGTGGCCGACGGTGCTGGTGGTGAACGGCGAATCCGGTATTCTAAGGATCAACACACCATTGGAACCTGGAATATAAGATCTATGAGCCAGGGCAAATTGGATGTGGTTATTGGTGAGATGTCAAGATTAAAGATAGACATTTTGGGCATCAGTGAACTGAAATGGACTGGAATGGGCCACTTCACATCAAATGACCACCAGATCTACTACTGTGGACAAGAGGACCACAGAAGAAATGGAGTAGCCTTCATAATTAATAGTCAAGTGGCTAAAGCAGTGCTTGGATACAATCCGAAAAAAAAACCGATAGAATGATCTCAATTCAAATTCAGGGCAAGCCATCTAACGTCACAGTGATCCAAATATACGCCCAAACCACAGATGCTGAAGAAGCTGAAGTAGAGCAGTTCTATGAGGATGTGCAGCACCTACTGGACAACACGCCTAAAAGAGATGTAATTTTCATCACAGGAGACTGGAATTCCAGATGACACCTGGAATTACAGGTAAGCATGGCCTGGGAGAACAAAATGAAGCAGGACATAGGCTGATAGAATTTTGCCAAGACAACTCACTCTGCATAACAAACACTCTCTTCCAACAACCTAAGAGATGGCTTTATATATGGACTTCACCAGACGGACAGCACCAAAATCAGATTGACGACATCCTTTGCAGCCAAAGGTGGCGGACATCCATACAGTCGGTAAAAACAAGACCTGGAGCTGACTGTAGTTGTCCTAACAACCAGGAAACACACTGAGACAAGGAACTGGTCTCTAATATTTATTGCTAGTAGTTAACAGGAATCCTAACAAACTGAAGAAGCATGGGAAAACCCAGCCATATAACCCCCAAGGGTTAAGGCGGTCCTGATCTGTGTCTCTTTGAATGGCTGAACAATTCATCAGTGCTACGCATGCGCTTGACAGTCTGGATGGGAGCCCCCTGCTCGCCATCCTTACTCATGACAGTAGTTCCGACCACGAACTTCTTATTGCACAATTTAGGATCAAACTAAAGAGATTAGGGAAGACCCACAGATCAGCTAGATATGAGCTCACTAATATTCCTAAGGAATATGCAGTGGAGGTGAAGAATAGATTTAAGGGACTGGACTTAGTAGATAGGGTCCCGGAAGAACTCTGGACAGAAGTTCACAACATTGTTCAGGAGGCGGCATCACAAAGAAAATACATCCCAAAGAAAGAGAAAACCAAGAAGGCAAAATGGCTGTCTGCTGAGACACTAGAAGTAGCCCAAGAAAGAAGGAAAGCAAAAGGCAACAGTGATGGGGAGATATGCCTGATTAAATGCAAAATTCCAGAGGTTAGCCAGAAGAGATAAGGAATTATTTTTAAACAAGCAATGTGCGGACGTGGAAGAAGACAATAGAATAGGAAGGACAAGAGACCTCTTCCAGAAAATTAGAAACATCGGAGGTAAATTCCAGGCCAAAATGGGTATGACCAAAAACAAAGATGGCAAGGACCTAACAGAAGAAGAAGAGATCAAGAAAAGGTGGCAAGAATATACAGAAGACCTGTATAGGGAGGATAACAATATCAGGGATAGCTTTGATGGTGTGGTCAGTGAGCTAGAGCCAGACATCCTGAAGAGTGAGGTGGAATGGGCCTTGAGAAGCATTGCTAATAACAAGGCAGCAGGAGATGACGGCATCCCAGCTGAACTGTACAAAATCTTGCAAGATGATGCTGTCAAGGTAATGCATGCTATATGCCAGCAAATTTGGAAAACACAAGAATGGCCATCAGATTGGAAAAAATCAACTTATATCCCCATACCTAAAAAGGGAAACACTAAAGAATGTTCAAACTATCGAACAGTGGCGCTCATTTCACATGCCAGTAAGGCAATGCTCAAGATCCTGCAAGGTAGACTTCAGGAATTCATGGAGCGAGAATTGCCAGATGTGCAATCTGGGTTTAGAAAACGCAGAGGAACTAGGGACCAAATTGCCAATATCCACTGGATAATGGAAAAAGCCAAGGAGTTTCAGAAAAACATTTCTGTTTTATTGACTATTCTAAAGCCTTTGACTGTGTGGACCACAACAAATTGTGGCAAGTTCTTAGTGGTATGGGGATACGAAGTCATCTTGTCTGCCTCCTGAAGAATCTGTATAACGACCAAGTAGCGACAGTAAGAACAGACCACGGAACAACGGACTGGTTTAAGATTGGGAAAGGAGTACAGCAGGGCTGTATACTCTCACCCTACCTATTCAACTTGTACGCAGAACACATCATGCGACATGCTGGGCTTGAGGAATCCAAGGCTGGAGTTAAAATCGCTGGAAGAAACATTAACAATCTCAGATATGCAGATGATACCACTTTGATGGCTGAAAGCGAAGAGGAACTGAGGAGCCTTATGATGAAGGTGAAAGAAGAAAGTGCAAAAGCTGACTTGCAGCTAAACTCAAAAAAACTAAGATTATGGCAACCAGCTTGATTGATAACTGGCAAATAGAGGGAGAAAATGTAGAAGCAGTGAAAGACTTTGTATTTCTAGGTGCGAAGATTACTGCAGATGCTGACTGCAGTCAGGAAATCAGAAGACACTTAATCCTTGGGAGAAGAGCAATGACAAATCTTGATAAAATAGTTAAGAGCAGAGACATCACACTGACAACAAAGGTCCGCATAGTTAAAGCAATGGTGTTCCCCGTAGTAACATATGGCTGTGAGAGCTGGACCATAAGGAAGGCTGAGAGAAGGAAGATTGATGCTTTGGAACTGTGGTGTTGGAGGAAAATTCTGAGAGTGCCTTGGACTGCAAGAAGATCAAACCAGTCCATCCTCCAGGAAATAAAGCCAGACTGCTCACTTGAGGGAATGATATTAAAGGCAAAACTGAAATACTTTAGCCACACAATGAGAAGACAGGACACCCTGGAGAAGATGCTGATGCTAGGGAGAGTGGAGGGCAAAAGGAAGAGGGGCCAACCAAGGGCAAGATGGATAGATGATATTCTAGAGGTGATGGATTCATCCCTGGGGGAGCTGGGGGTGTTGACGACCAACAGGAAGCTCTGGCGTGGACTGGCCCATGAAGTCACGAAGAGTCGAAAGTGACTAAATGAATAAACAATAACATTCAAACATTATTACATTTTCCTATTTAAATAGAAAATTTAATTTAATTCATTTAAACATTTACACATCAAATACAGAAAGTCACTGCTTTTATTCTTAGTAGTTTAAGAATCTTCAGTTTTTGGAAGGCAGAATGAGCTGGCTTCTCCTGTTTTTGCTTCAATCATGTTTATTACAGCCCTAAGGCCAGATACAATCAAAATATATAGTCATAACAAACTTACACAAACACACACACATATATAACAGAAAAACAATTAGTATGATATGATCTAAGATTAAGTAAGAATACAAACACTAAAATAAATCAAAATAAAATACTATTTTAGGACATACTAAACCTAAGTATTGTGTGGCATATCATGCAGATGGTAGCACAAAACTGGGCAACTTGGGAGGATATTTTTGAGTCCTTGTCCAAAAGAAGTAGCATTAAATAGAAATCACACTACCTACCTGGAAATTTCTTCAATATTGGATATATAAGGGTCTGCCTTAAATACAGAACAGTATAATAACATATGGCTTAGGGTTTCTATTGAGCTATCACCACATGGACATAACCAAAGGTCCATAGGAGTACCCTTAAATTGTCCAAACAGGACTGCTTAGGGCAGAGCATCCAGCCTGGCTAAGGCGAAAGCTTTACAAAATTTCACAATTGTAATGGATGATAAATAGGATGCTGGAATGAACCCTTTCGGAAGAGAATGACAAATATTGGGGTGTAGCACCTTACTTAAATTTTTTTGGAAATCTGTATCTGAGATTCATTGTTTAAGGGTGGTTCTAGTATTATCAAATCCTAATGAGCACAGACTTTCCATAGAGAAGCCAAGCAATCGAATTTTATCTAAGGCTTTTTTTAGCCACAATGATTTAAAATGATCTCTAAATATTAATGGGGCTAAATGTATAGGAAACAGAATTAGCTTAAGCCATAAGGTAAGAAGAATGAACCATGCTCTGGCATCCAATGAAACTATACCTATTTCTATCCATAGGATGGCATTTTTGATACTTTTTGGTAACATCAGTATGGCTCTAATGAACTTATTAACCAATTTTTGCTTTATTTGCACTATTGCCCCCTCCCCCATGAATTTTTCCAGACCTGTGTTAAACAAGGAAGGGATTTTTACTATAAGCCATGGAGCGACTCAGGGGAGAAAGGGCCAGATTATACCATACTCTGTAAGAACTGAATACATTCATACTTTTCTAATGGAGAGTTTACTGCTCCTAACCATTCTATGCCTTGTACTTTGCTTAGCAGGGCCCTCTTTTACCTGTGTGGTCAGTGCTGTTGGTCTGGAACTCACTTAGGGACAAGGACTATCAGATACCCTGTGATGCTTCTTCATTGAAAGACCAGGTTAGGGACGGATTGTCATGGAGAAAATCTATGTGGTTGCTAAGAGTTGACAATGATTTGATCGCACATAATCAATCCATTGTTTAAAAAATCTTCCAGATCTATCTTTATACTAGTAATAGATTGTTGGAGATATGTTGGAGATGCATCAATTGCTGTCACTATTTTGTTAAGCTCTACTACTTAATTTTCTAACCATCACTGTTAGAGTTCTTGATATGAACTAAAGTTGCAGGAAAGTATTGTACAGATTAGACATAAGCAGCAGAAGCACAAGCAGAATCTGTGGCATGGCAGGTTAAAAAAAGAAGATAGAACAACACACTGAGGTCCAAAGAGATTCTGAAGTTTTTAGGTCAATATTTTTGGCCTAAAGCAGGAAGATACCATAAGCATGATATTACGGATATCCTGACTTTTTACAGCAGTCAGACCCAGCTCATTTTGTGAGTAGTCCATCAGATGTAGAGTGGCCTAGGGAAGGAAATGTCATGAAACTTCATACTGTTTAAAGCCATGAAGCTGGAAGTACCTAAAATAGATCTGAGCATGCAGAACATTAGTTTTGTTCTTTATAAACCAAGAGACTTTCAGTTGTAAATTTAGTTATATACACTGCTTATGGTCCTTAATTGCTTTTCCTAGTGGAAGGTTTCACTCCTACATCTGTGCTTTCTGGGTAATTGCCTTCTCTTCTGTTACTAATGATGATCACCTTTTATACAATAGACAACATGGACATCTACAATTTCCCAACTCAGAGGGGGTGAATAAGACTATCAATCACCTTACATCACTTGGAGATTATTCTCTTCTGATAAATTGTTGCTATTTCTGATAAACAAACTATACAGTGTACGCTTTTGGATCAGTCTCTGAAAATCTTAAATTCTGTATCTGAAAAGAGGAGCAAGACTTCAGTGCTGGTAATTGGGTGTTGTTATCATTTGATGGTAATAACTCAATCTCAGGCTTTTGGTCTGTAGATAAGATTACCTTGCATGACATTGTTTCCAGGTGTTTGTGGGAACAGCTGTGCTTCTCTGAAACTAGAAGCAAATATTTTCTATTCCCTCTAATTGTGTCATTATTAGTCTTCACACTGTAGTACCACAATGCCTGATACTGTTTGTATACAGCTGTTGGTTCTGACCAGCCCTTTTGCCTGTCTAATTTATTTCACATTTGGGATTGTGGATGCAACTGGAAAAATGGTCTATGATGAACAGGTGCTTAAGTACCTAAGGCATTTATGGAACAAAACTTTTCTGGCCTGGCCTTCTTTCTCTTTCACATCTATAGATGATCAGGGTAGCTGGGTCTTTTAACAACCTCTGTTAAGATTACTTCGTTCTGGTTTTGGTTCATCATCAGTTCAGCATTTCCTACAATCTGCCAACTAACCTTAAGTCAGTTTCCATCTGTAGCTTTTGGGACAAAATCTTGCCCCATTTCCCACAACAGTCTGTTCCTGGAAGCAGAAATGAGCCTTCTTGAAATTCACAGTCATATGCTTTTTCATGCAGCCACTTTTATATAAGCATCACTAGATTCGCTTTGTGTCCTTTGGTAAAACCAAATTCTCTCAAGGATCAGAATCTTCTTGGGGAGAATACGTTCATCAACACTTTCCAAAATAAGGAAATAGTTATTTTACCTGCAGGACCAGCTGAAGATAATGTTTTGAAAATGTGCTCTTGCCTGTGGTTTCTAGCTTCCGTTGAGTTTTTATCACTTTTCTGTAGAGGGTGAACTTCTGTTTCCAACTGAGACATCTATCGGGCTTCCTAAAAACAATGACTTCTGTTGGGGAAAATTTGCTGTGCTCATCCTCAAAACTACAGAACTTAAGACTTCAGTTGGGAGTTCTACTTCATTGAAGGAATCTTAGAGCTTCAAGGCAGTCCTGACTTCTGACACCATGTTTGTTAGCATTTTGCTACCTTTAGAAAGCCTCCACCTGCATGATCCATTGGCTGGCAGCTCATATACTGAAGAAAGTTCCTTTTGAGGTCTAGCCTGAAACTCTTTCTTTATTATTTTAATTCATTGATTCTGGTTTCTTACCTCTGGGCCAATCTTTATCTGGTGTTACAACTCTTCAGATATTTGAAGATTGCTATCTTAGATCACCTTAGTCATATTTTCTATAAGCTAAACATATCTGTTTTTTTTAACTATTCCAAATAGGATTTGGTTTCTATACCCTTCACCATCTTAGTAGCCCTCCTCTAAACTTGCTCTGATTTGTTACTGTCTGTTTTGAATTGTGGCACCCAGAATTGGATATAAGTTTTGACCATTGCTGCTCATGATCTGGACTCTCTTCTCCTGTTTAATGCACTCATATATGCATTATAAAGATTACTTTTGATTTGGTTGAATGTTCAAATCCTTGTAATTTTGAAATAGCTATTTTTAAATTTCTCTCACTAGGAGCAGCTCACAATAAAGTTGGAGTTATTAGAATTTTATGAATTTTTCATATTCAGTAGCACTATTTGTATATCATATTATTGCTTTCAGCTTTAGCAAAAACAGACTAAAGATAGTTTATTTTGTGTAAACAATATGTTTGCAATGCATAGCCTTGAATAACCTTTTTATTTTTATTTAATAAAGATTTGCATTTCTTGCGTGTCATAATGGGTGTTACTCATTTTACTCCTAACCAAAGCATTTATATAGTTAAACATTATATCTCCACCATTACATATTTAAACAGTAACCTTATCAATATTCTTTTACCAATTCATTATCCCAAGAACAAAAACATCTGTCTAAACCTTTAAAAGACCGTCCTAATAAACACAATTAGATAGTTAACTCACTTCAAAATAAACTAAGGCATTTACATACCTCAATGTTACACGCAGGGCTTTCTCCTTGCAAACCTTGACCTACCTTGTACTGATCACTTTTTTTTGAAGTCTGTATTGTGAATTTGTATCTTGCATGTTAGAGGACCTCTGTGCTCTTATTCTGCTTTTATCTTTAAACCTTTGAAACATTTGACTTAATCTGTAGTTACATTGCCCTATAGAAATCAGAGCTGTGTAACTTTTGTCAGCCTGAAGTCTGCATTAGGCTTTACACAGTATAAGAACCAAAAGTAAGCAGGACCTGTTGGAAGTTCTTTTTGAAAACAGTACTAGACACTGGCAGGACATGTAATCAAGCCAGTGAGGGATACCTTTATTAAGAGATACATACAAGGAATATGGGGAACAAAAGTTATGGCTTGAGAGATGAAGCACTGTGTCCCAATACAATTTCTTAGTTGACCAATATTTTTGTAGACACAGCAAGCCACCCTATCGCTGGCATTTGAGTAGTCCTTCCTACAGACTCACCACCTAGCTGCAGACTTCCTGTGGTCTCATTTTTAGGGATGCTCAGTTGACTTGTATAAAATCTTGAAAGTAGATTTCTAATGGCCAAGCAGCCTCAAAAGTAGCAGAGTCATGTTTCTCACTGTCTTTCTTCCCTTGGTTGGTATCTCTTAAGCTGGGCAGCCTTTCTCTGACATGAAGCTCCTGGGGATTCAAATGTCTTTCCCAGCTCTCCTAGATCCTGGGATCTGGCAAATACAAAAAATGATACACTGGCCAACAGATTTAGTACTAAATATATATTTAGTATTTCTATCTGGCAACTTTGAATTATTGATTTAATGTTGCAGTTACAGTATATGTGTCAGAAAATTAACTAAAGGTGCACATTTCCAAAGTATGTGAAGCACATTAGGATGGCTATTTACTTTTAGTAAAATGTGAATCTTGTTTTGTAATTTTATGTAGATTGTGTGCAAAATCCACTTGGTAATAATTTTATGATAGTTATATACTAAAATTCCCAATGCAATGTAAAATAAAAGATGAAACATACAAAAACAGGAAACAAAAATATGAAAACACTGAAATAGAATTGAATAAACTACTTAGAATTTTTGAAAACCAGAAGTAAATTAAAATAACATTGATTAGAAATATTTGAAAGGTTTTTAAAAGTAAAATCTAGTTTTAAAATGCACATACCCAAATTCAGTTCTTAAAGCTTTCCCTTGCTGCTGTTATACTCCTCACTTTTTACTTTGATTTATCATTCCTGATTCTGTTCTGTCTCAGATCAAAAGCAGTATTCCCATCTCTTCCTACTCTTTCATTTTATTTTTTTCAGTCTAATGGAATACTGAAAAGAAATTATGTAAAAAGGATTCTGCTCAGTCTTGCCAGGTTCAAAAGAGTTCAGCTGAAGCCTTTTGTTCCCCCTCCAGATCCCCACAGCCTCCAGGCACTGAGAAAGGACATCAACAGAATCGCTTAGCTCACCAGGGGCAGAGATGTACAGCTGGGTATCATCAGCATACTGATGGTACCTCACCCCGTGGTAACAGATGATCTCACCCAGCAGCTTCATGTAGATGTTAAACAGGAGTGGAGAGACTACTGAACCCTGCAGAGCCCCACATTATCAAGCCCATAGGAAGGAAGAGAACCATCACAATGCAGTGCTGCCCACTCCCACTCCATGGAGCTGATCCAGAAGGATACCATGGTTGATGGTATTGAAGGCCGCCAAGAACTCAAATAGAGTCAGATGAATGCACTACCTGCTCCCACCAGAGGTCATCCAAAAGTGTGACCAATGTTGTTTCAGTCCTATTCCCAGGCCTGAATCCTGACTGAAATGGGTCCAGATAATCTACTTCACCCAGAATCCATTAAAGCTGCTGCACAGCCGCCACCTCCACAACCTTCCCTAAGAAAGGGAGTTTGGGTACTAATGAAAATTGTCCAGTATGGTGGGATATAGTGATAGCTTCTTGAAGAGGGAGTGAACCAACACCTCTTTAAAAGGTGGAAGAACAGCCCCCTCAAGGAAGAGTTCAAGGAAATATGAATTCTTGCCCCCTTTTTACCTTCTTCCTAGTTATGTGACTTAAAAAAATTATCCATAACTTCTTCCAAAAATTAATTTTTGAAATCAATGTGATCTTAAAAATAAACTATACTTGTCTTAGTGATAAAGAAAACTCCAACACTATGTTTCCTGTTCTCCTTACATACTTCACTTCTGCTGCACTCTCAGGTTTTACTCAAATGAATAACACATTTGTTTTTGTGATTTAATAGGTTGCACCTAATGATGAAGCTGTTATAACACTGCTTTGTGAATGGGCTGTGAGCAGTAAAAGATCTGGCAAGCACAGGGCAATGGCTGTAGCTCAACTATTGGAAAAGAGGCAAGCTGAAATTGAGGCAGAAGTAAGTTATCTGCTATTCTTCATTTCAAGAGGAAAATTTAGTTCATGTTTTAGAGACCAATTACAAGCACTGATGTTCCTGATCTACAATCCAAATGGATCTATCTACAGAGAATCTTTAGGGGGATTCTAAAGGAGCTTTAGCTTGCTTCTTACATTTTGGAGCAAAAACAATAAAAAATGTTTGCATATGGTACTTCCTGTAGTTCACTTTGAACCTATAGGAGGGTACATAATCAAAATCTTACAACTTAAAGAAAATATTAAATTGCATTTTTAAAACTGCTGAAATAATTCTTCAGTCCATGGTTAAATATTTCCTTTTACTATGTCATGTAAAAGAAGTTATTTAAATATAGTGGATAGATGCAAGTATCCCTATTTGTTCATGTAGCATCATCATTAGCAGTAGTAATATTTTTAATTCATATAGGTTTGTATTCATTGTTTCTTTCTCTGTATATAGTATTTGTATGCAACCCAGAGTCTCGTCAGCGCTCATGGCTCTTTACAGAAAGATTATAGAAGATGTTCCAGAGTTGAAGACTGTAGTCTATATTTATTTATTTATTTATTTATTTGTTGAATGTATACCTTCTACAATCAATTGACTCCTTGGTGATTTACAGCAAATGAGAAAATAAACAGCAACAGATACCATATTTTAAAATGTCTGTAATAGAAAATAAAATTAACAAACTTACAAGATCACAAAAATCAATAATAATAATAATAATAATAATAATAATAATAATAATAATAGGTTAGTCAAGGGTATCCTCCATAGTTCTAGTATGTGAGAGAAAGATAGGAATTGTCTTTCATTTCTTTAGCAGAAGGAACACAGTGAAAGTAGAGTGCAGTTTCTTGATTTGTACTTGTGTTTCACTCAGCCAACATTCAAACAACACTTGAATTAGATTTCTTCACAGATCATCACAAATGAATTGAGAAGTCCTTTCTCCTTAATTTAGCTGTAATTTCTGGGAAAAGAGGGAGATGAAAGTAATTTTTATAGCTATGATACCACAATTCTACCCTTTTGTTTTATATACTTTATAGAGATGTGGTGAAGTTGAAATCTTGGATGAAAAGGAGTCCATTTCTTCAGCGTCTCTTGCTGGATCTAGCCTCCCTGTTTTCCAGAATGTTCTCCTTAGATTTTTAGATACTCAAGCCCCCTCGTTATGTAAGTATCAAAGTATGTCTGTTCCAGAGTAGGATTAAATATATTTAACTTTTTTTTCCAGCAATTGTATTAGTTTCACTTTTTGTACCTGTTTGGATTTCTTTGGAATTTAACAAAATTCAACTCTTTATCTATTGTTAGCTGATCCAAACAGTGAATATGAGAAAACAGAATTTGTGAACCTGGTGCTGCTTTTTGGTGAATTTATACGGCATGATGTTTTCTCGCATGATGCTTACATGTGCACTTTAATATCACGTGGAGACTTATCTGTCACTGCAGCTTCTAGATCACGCTCACCGACTGGGGAAAACATGGAAGAGCAGTATTCTAAGGAACAAGATGTGAAACTGGAGGTAGGGAGTCCATTGTGTATGTGTGTAAGTTTGGATTATTTGGCCTGTACATTGTTGATATGGTATGGCAATAGACTACAATCATTTTACGCTGCTCATTATAAAATTAGAAGAAATCTGAAACAGTAAGTTTAAAAGATAATTTGTGGTTTGCCATGATCCTTGGGCTTCCATGGTTGCTACTGGATGAAATGAAATAAAATGCTACTTGCTATGATAACTATCATGTTGCAGTTCAATAACAATTGAAATAGTTACTTTTGAAAAAAATATGTAAATGAAGGTCTCTCATTTAAATACTGCCAAAAAATGTACAACTCCTGGTGATTTGCAATAACAAAAACTAATGCAGCAAAGTTTAAAAACCACAATACAAATAAATTATTAAAAAAATAAAATAAGCAATAATAAATGTTACAGAATGATTGTGCCAACACATGCCAGGCAACATCAACTCTCCAAAGTCCTGAAAAAAAGAACATTTTTGAAAGGTCACTATAGTTGGTGCAAGTCTGTTCTACAGAGGGAGGTTATTCCATTAAGTAGGGGACCATTTAATTCTTGGAAAAGAAATTTAGCTATAGAGGGTCTTGTTTCCCTTCTTTGGGCATTTGGTAAAATCCAGCAGTGTCTGACTACCAGTGGAAGATATGCAATTGATGGTGTGGACTTTCCCTTCTTCTATATCCTTAAAGTCTGATTTGGAGGAATGGGGGACCCTCCAGAAACAGTTTTGGAAACAGTCTGGAGATGGGATATGGTTGGGAGGAGAAAGATGGGAAATCCTGTTGTGTGAGAGTAAACTTACTTATGTAAGTTCAATACGGCTCATTATTTGGAACCTCAAGAATATTTCTTTCCAACTTTTAAATATAAATTGTAATTTATGGTGTCAGAGAATATTTAATCCTCTGCACCCTTTCTTCCTCTTCATTGAAGCACCTGATCCCACAGCAGAAACACACATTTCCTGGGAGATCGTTCATTCATTGTAAACAAACCTGCAGGCTGATCTCCTGAGTACAGTTTAGCCAAGCTTCTTAACTTTATTATTTTAAGCACAATACCAAAAATAACCTACTTTGATTGTGATGTCTGTTGATTATTATGCACTCTTCACTCTTACTGCATATAATCAATAATTTATCTTACGCTTGCATTCATTTTAATAATATGTGACCAGTCCACCATGGGTTTTCATTATACTCTGACTGGCATTTCTTTTTCTCTTTGGTGACAATTAGGAACATAGTCTTATGGAGCACATGTATATTGACTCAGGAACCACTAATATTTTTGATGATGTAGACAAGAATGACTTTAAGACAGACTTTGGTTCGGAATTTCCAGTAGGTTTAACTCTTTTTTTTAAACACACACACATATTGATTCATTCTTCCTTTTGCTACACATGTCAGCATGACATCACGGAATATGCTTTGATTATCTACTGTACCTTTCTTTCCATATTCTCACATATCTCAGCTTGTCTAGCAGTAATCTACTTCTGTTCTGTGAAACAATATCATGTTAGATTTTCAGGCTTTTTCATCTATTTCCACTATGTTCAAAATGCCATTGTGGTGAATGCATCATGCACACCTTCAAACATAACTTCATATTATTTCTGATTTTTCTGTTTAAAATGCTAAAACAGCTTTTGTAGACGTTCTGCCAATGTTGGCATTTGCCCTTCCCTTATTTATTACTGTGGCTTGGATGGCCACTTCAGCTGAAGCACATTGTACAAATAAGCATTTACAGTGCCAGGATCCTAAACAGGATGTTTGAGCATAATGTGATCTATAGAAATGGGCACTTCTGAATAATTAGTCATCAGTGGCCTCCTAACAAAGATTTCTCAGATGAATGTTTCCCACATCATAAAATAATAATAATTAAAAAATCAAATCAATCTGTTTTAAATTTCCTTGATGTACTGTATAAAAGCACACTTTTCTTGCTGAAAAGGAACTATTGGTTTTAAATATGTTCCTGAAAAAGGTCAATCCTTTCCCCCCAGATTTATATAGGATTTACTGTAGATTAGCCTGAACATTCAGGTATTCAGTTTATTGCGTGATGGGCTATTTCCAATGTTTATATCAATAGCCATAGGGAAGAGGTGGAAAAGCATTTTTAATGCAACCCTCTTTGTTGGGCATGCTGTTTGAAGCTGTTGCTTATTTGAAGTCAAAAATACCCAGATGTCACATTGTCCTCTTGCTGAAATCCTGGAAAGCTATTGCTAACTGACAGTACGAAGCTAATTAGATCGTGGTATGATTCAATAGAAATCCTGCAGTGAAATGACTGCAAATGTTATTGCTTCACTTGCAATTGCAGTGAAGGAACTGGATGTCTGGATATAACAAAATTCTTATTAACTGAAAACTTATAAAAGTCTGCATGTACATTGAAGCCAAACCTGAATATATTTTATTATGTCATCTCTATAAAAGAACAGTGAGGACATAGACAGGTTTCTTTGGCATTAGAAACTGTTACCCTATCCTTATGAATTTTTCCTCAAAAAGAATTTTTTTTGCATTTGCCCCATTTTTTAAATTACTGCATCAGAGTGGCTGGGAGCAGGAATAGGAAGTTGTTCAGTAAAATGGTTTGTTGCTATTTTCATGGAATGGACAAGAGCATGTAGAGGGTTTGATCCTCAAAAAAGTATTTGAGTATAATAAAAGATAAATAATTGTTTACTAGAATACTGATATATTATTAGTATTGAATGCTAATTCTCACCACCTCATCAGCATCTATGGATTAAATATAACTTCATTATTGCATATTTCAAGATGATTCCATTATAATCAAAATAAATCAGAGACACTTTGATTTATTTATTTTCTTCTTTTTTTAAAAAAAACACCATATTATACATCTAGAGGACATTTCTGTTTATAATATTAAATGTTTTACATGGCCTAGATCTTTTCTCCAATGCCTGGGGAATCTTGTGAGAATCTGAATTCAGTACCAATACAAGACAGACGAGCTTCAATGAATAATGAAAAGTCTACAAAGAAAGAAAAAGTAAGGGAGCTGATTTTTCCATCAAACTACCACCTCCTTCGACATTTGCAATATGCAACACATTTTCCTATACCTTTGGTAAGTAACCACTTTCTATCTTTGAAGAGTTGATGCAAACTTATGTACATGCAGATCAACTCCATCTATATTTATTAGGAAATGGGTTTCTGTAATTTTATTGGGTTCCCAACTTATTGTCATCAGCCTGTAGCCTATATCACAATTTAGCTGGATTGAGACTCACTCTTTTACTGGCTTCTCCATTATAAGTTTCACTGAAAATAATTGTGGCTAATTGTTATATGTAATGGGATCTAATCATAGGAAATATAATGGGATGGATGAAATGAATATTATGATATGATATAAACAGATGCAACCCTCATGTATGCTATTCATTCTTGAATAATGAATTTTCTGTTAGCTAGACTTCACCTTCAGAGAGTCAGTTTGGTATAGTAAAGGCATTGGGCCAGAATTCAAGAGATTGTGAGTTCTAGTCCCACCTCATGCATGAAGCCAGGTGGGTGACTTTGGGCCAGTCACTCTCTCTCAGCCCTAGGAAGAAGGCAAGGGCAAACCACTTCTGAAAATCTTGTCAAGAAAACTGCAGGGACTTGTACAGTGTCCAGGAGTAAGACTGACTTGAAAGCACCCTGTCCAAACACACAGACACACACAAACACACACATTTCCCCTTCAGTGTATTCTTAGCAGAGTCCTACTTCTTGTAACTTTACTAGCTGAATCATAACACGTTAACAAGACTGCTGTTGATTATTTTTAAGAGACAGTAATTAAATGTGCAATGTCAATGTTGTCACTATATTTTCATCTGATATGACTGATAATTCAACTTGAACACAGAATTAATTCCTTGAAGGATGAGTTTCCCCTGTTTTTAAACATAGCCCAGGGTTCATCAAACCATATCCTCTGGACTACGTATATCTTTCTAGGGAAGGATCTCCATGGGTACTCATGCCTATTATGTTGCTTTCATTATCTGGCCCTATCGACTCTTGATCAGAGGCCAGCATGTCCAATTCTCTGACCTCTGTACTAGCCCTTTCAAAATGGAAATTCGAGCATCTGGTAATCTGGCTTCTGCATTGGAAAAACTCAGTGGATCTTGCAGAAAATCAGTAATGGTCATAACACTGGTAGGTAGGAGAAGCTTTAATTCTTTTTCATAATAGTAGTCTCAGGTGCATTGAATTTTGTTTGTGTATGTGTGCACATAAGTGTTCATGTGATGCATGGCTGTTACTAACAACCTCTTGGTCTAAAGATAGTCAATTCCTATAGGAGAGCTTAGAGAAAGTATAAGTCATATGACTATTTTAAGTTATTTAGGATCATGATTTGTAATGTTATTCTTGAAGAATAGTTTAAAATCAAAGCATTTAATATCAAATGATTATTTTATTTAGTGAAACCATCTTGAATTTTACCAAGAATTAAAAATGCTGGCTTTTTAAAAAGTGTACCTGCAACTCTCTACAAGATATCAGGCCTAGAGCCACAGTTGGCAATCAGTACCTCTTCACTTTTTGAAAACTGGGTGCCCTCCTGATTGTGTGTCTGGAAATTGTCAGCAATTTACTTGCGTCAAGTTACTGCTACACATAGAAGACCTGTTTTCATTTTTTTAAAAAAAAATCCCAGTGTATCAAACCCTTAAGGGCTGCAAACTTAGGGAGCAAGGACCACTTACATTTTTTGAATGCTCTTTATTGCAAGTAGGATAAAGTAACGTTTAAAGCCTACCAAAGCATTTCTTCAGAACAACTCATACCTAGCGTACTCAAGGCAGAGTTACCTTGAGTCTCTTTCTCATGCTTCCCCTCTGTCCTGGACCAATGGTCCTATTCCTTCCTCCATGTTCCCAGGGTCTGTTAGACACTCCATCATACAGGGCTAACATTTTAAGCTTTTTCACAGTGTGTTCCTCAGAGAATAATAATTATAGAAAATAGTGCAGTCCTTCTTGGCAGAAAGGATTGCCTGTAGCTGCCCTAAAGGGGAGAAATCTGTGGAAGTTTCCTCTGATTAATCCTTTGGAACTGTCTTTTCCTACTGAGTTCCACTCAGAGATGCTTGACGTTTCCATAAATTTGAAGGGCACCAGGTTGGGAATAATGGCCTGAGAAACATCTGTTCTTTCGCTTTAGCAATGGCAGATGTGCAATGAGGGGATGTATAAAGATTGAAAACAGTGTATAAAATGATACATATTTGGTTCAGATGCATGCATGATGAAGTTCTCAGTTTGTGTACTTTTTCTTCTTTCTGTGATCTATTTGATTAGAACTTTGTTTCCAACAGTATATAGTTTACCTATGTGTTAAAAACAGCAAACTAAGAATTTCAAAAAATAACTCACTAATTAAACAGAACATGAAAACATGGGTCTCTTTTAAAGGCCTTGATTATGTATGGCTCACCACATCCAAAAGTTCTTAATCTGAACTCTGGCAACATCTAACAATTATTCACTGGAGAAACAACTTCTGCACTAATTTTGGAGACATTTTTCAATAACAAGCGAAGACTTAAAGCTTACACAGGCCATTTAATAAGCTTTTTAGCTATTGTTCATGTTTCATGTCTTTGAGCTGTTTTCTGATGGTTTGTATGATAATACTGATACTTTATTTTTACTATTTAATTATGAGCTGCTCTGGGAGGTTCACTGCAAACCAGAGGATAAAGTATAAACTACTCTTTGGTATGCCGCCTGCATTGTCCATGTTCCGCGTTCCCCTTCTGCTGAGTCTTATCTGCTGCCCCTCACCCCCAACAATCCCCATCCTCATTCAAACCATAGGAATGCAAACTATGCCAAACAAGTGGGAAGACAAATGCATTTTTAATGTCCAATGAACTGTTCATGTGGAAAGGACTGCAGTCTCAACTGAAACATTAAACTGTGATATTTTTTCTCCATGCATTTCTTTATCACCTACAGGAATATGTCTATCTTTAAATGATACAAAAGTTTTAGTCACTCTTAATCTAAATGTCTTTGAAAGATAAAAATACAAAATGGGATCAAAGCATAGATTTGATACACCAAATAGCAAGGTAGATTCTTTTGCTTTGTAGAGAGATTCTCTGATAAAACAGTCTGTAATTATAGTTTTACTTTGGCTCAGAGTATACGGGATCCGAACAATATGATAAGGAACAAAGCATATGATGTAGCTTGCAGTGACTAAAAGTATGTTTACCAGAGCTTTTTTTACACTGGGATAGCTTTCTGTATATTTGTTCTGATACAGTAATCTGATCACAAGAAAATTAGAGATAAGCACCATAGCTGAAAAATACAAAAATATTGCAGTACATATGAAATTGGTGAACACATGCCAGTCTCTCCCCACTTTTGTTTTGAAATCAATGCATCCTACATTTGACGATTCTTTGATCTCTTTGATTGGAATCATCATATTTGGTACCATGATGAAGAGAACCATTATCCATACAACTGCTGATATCATCTTGGCAAAACTAGGTTCCTGAATCCTATAGATCTTGTATCTCTGTGTTAACTGAAGGCACCTGTCCATGCTTACAAATCCCAAGAATATGATTGATAAGTACATATTAATATAGATCAGGCAAGCTGTGACTTGACAGTGGAATATTTTTAGTTTCCATGGGGCAACTCCTAAATCTACTATTATTTTCACTGGCAAGGCAAGGGTCAGCAAAAAATCTGCTGTCAGAAGATTAATTAAGTAGACATTCATGCATTTGCGATGCTGCTCTGTCTGCTGGAAAGTCCAGAGGGCAAAGCAGCTTCCAATGAACCCAATAAGAAAGATCAAATAATAAATATAAGTAAATGGCTGCATTTGAGAATAAATATTGCATTCTGAAGAATTGGTTAAAGCCATCTGAAATATGTAATAGTAGAGGCAAAATGTAGGAGTTGCCTTGAATCTGTAAATGAAAGAAAGAGAAAAGAAAAATAATTATGTTTGGACAGAGCCACAAAACATACCACCAAACATACATATTTGCATAAGTGTCCCACTACCCCCCATTAGCCCAAGGCATAGGAGAAAACCCATTTTTTAAAGACCTTGTGAGCAAACACAGGATAGAAGAAGGGCAGGCATTATGACAGAGAAGGCTCTCTTTCTTGCCTATAATCTTAGAAATAGCTTAATTAAGATGTAAATAATGCTTTTGTATAGAATGTTTGTATAATGTTCAGGGTTTTACTCTGCAGCAAAACTAGTATATCTGTACCGATATAAGTAGTAACAATTGTTAAAACAGACATGCTGAATAGGAAATGGTAAAAGTAACCATTTCCTCTTCAGCGTGCATGTGCTAACAGTTGCTGCTACTGGGAAACAGAAGTAAAGTAATTGCCCCCATATGAAAAACAATGAGCACTGAGTTTCCAATAAATACACTATATGAAATATTACAATTTGCCTTCTCATTCTTAAAAGATGTAGTGTCATCAATAGGCAAAGGGAAATCTCCATAAGATATTCTGTTTGCAATTTACATTTCAATTTACTCAAAGTTGATGCATTTAATTTTATAGTTTATACTTAAAATCCTTTGCATTTAAAATAATCTTCTAAAATGCAGAAACATTTCTCTGCAAGTATGCCACCATAACTGGTAAAAAATAAAGTCAAAAGGACACCCTTAAAATCTACAACTAGATTCAATTAGTTTGTGGAAAGAGAAATTGAGTGAACATTTTTTCTGAATTTCTTCAGAAGACTTATAAATTGCCAAATTGAAAAGAATTCTTTTCAGGGGTGACGGAAACCTCATTATTAAAAAAAACTCAATGAGAAGTATTCCTTCCTGATATCTTCCCATCAATTTTTAATGCATTGGAAACAATGGAGGCTGGAGAACACTGGACAGATGAAAATAAAATAAATGACAGGATATGCAAACAGGCCCCTTCACCCTCAGTAGCCACATGAATGCAAAAACATCTCATCTTGCCCATGAGAATATCTCTGAAATTCTCTTGTTCTTTGAAAAGATCTCTGTGATCAAATTAAATGAAATGGGATGTTAGTGTCGGTGAATTTCTCTGTCTGGCACTAGGTTGAACAGGCTGTAACTCTAAGAAAGGAAACTAGTTGCTGGATCTAGCTAAAGAGACCGTATGACCATAATCTCCAACACATTATGATTGTCTGGTACCTTCACAATCAGAATGAGAGGACCTTCTTTTTCAGTTTCTTCAGCTGCTTGGCTATTTGTTCTTTCCACCTTCTTTCCACTTTGTTTTACTTTGCTGGTTGTTCTACCAATGTTGTGCCAGAAAAGAGAAATAGTAACAAAAAAGCAACCAAAGCAAAGACAAAAAAAAAAAAAAAACTTTTTGAGCCCACCTGATCAACCTAGACTTCATCTAGGACAGAGAGGACTATGGAAGAGGTTAAGACCTGCCTCAGTGTTCTCTTTTGCTTCATAGGTTGTTTTGTGTTTCCTGTTCTATGCCTGTTTATTTAAAAGTGGGATTAACTTGTAACAATAATAAGACATGATACCCAATCTGGGTAGGCATTTCAATGGTTTGAAGAGGCTCTATTGGTATAAACCTTGTCATGAATTTATTACATTCCTTTTGTAGTCAGTAGCCTTACAATCAGACCCATATTTTAGTGTCAGCTTGTTCCTCCAACTACTGTAAATGCAGCTCTTTTGGTGAGTTAATTTATTTTAACTGGTGAGTAATTACAAGGGTATTGCAATTAATGATTTCTAGATTACTCAAATGGAACATATGTTTTCATTCTTAATGGATGGGAATTCCAGAACTAAGCCATATAAGACATGGGAATTTCTGGCAGTTTGATGCTCTTTAGAAAAGTATCAGATGTGGAAAAGTTCCAAATTTGATTTAAGATGACTCCCTGATCCAAAATTTGTATTGGCTTTGAGGAAAAAAGTTAAAGCCTAAATGCTGTCCCTTTACCTTTCTCCTCTCCAGAATTAAGAGCAACCTCTATTTTGTATATGATATAAGTTGCCATCATACCACAACAGCTATGTTAAATTTATTCTCCCACAGGTGATGTTCTGTACATTTTCTCTCTCTCCATTTGTTTATGAGGTGAAAACACAGGCTGCAGTTTAGGCAATGTTCTCATGGATTGTTTGAATGGATTTTTCACTGCAAGTATCATTTGACTTTCTGACTTTGGAATGCCTTTGTAGTGAGCTCCACTCTTTTTATAGTGTACCATTCCGGAGTAATAGGCCAAATCCGTATTTTCACTATACAGGCTATGTCTTATTTCCATTAAACTGAAAATAAAACTGTCCACTGACTTTTTTGGGTCAGGACCATTATAAATCTGGCATGTTATAAGATACTTGCAGCCAGTACTGCCAGTATGATTTAAGATGCTTGCAGGTAGTCCCTAAAGAACTGCATATTTTACTTAGTCACAGTTAGGATGTTCAGTTACAGAATTTACAGCAGGTTGGGACCTTCCTTTGTTATTAATCCAATTTTCTCTTTTTCATAATCATTTATGAATTATTTTTAATATTTTAAATATGTTTGCTACTAGGCTTTTTTCTTGTTTCTAGTCTGTGATTTATATTTTTTGTGTTTTGTATAATGGTAAATTAGCATAAACTGCCTAAAAATCTGGGTAAGCTATAAAAACATTAAAATAAACAAGTATTGTAATTACTTTAAAAAAACTATTATCAGCAAGATCAATTCATAACTCAGGGTTTTTTGGAATATTTGCTCACACACACACACAAAATGAAATGTTGGAATCCAGTTGATCTCCTTGCAAAGAGAGGTGTACAAAAAACAGGTATATGTCAGGTTTCCATCCAGTTAGGTGTCACAGATGGATGTTGCCAAGTTTAGCATTAGACTCTTCGACTAAAATTAACATATGAATCTGGCTAGTAATTTGCTAAATTACAAGCCAACCCCATTGGATCCAAGGGAGTCGTGCTGGGGAAAAGATATAACACTCAAGAGGATATACATACACATACACACGTATATACTGAGAGAGAGGTGGAGCCAGCTTATACCTGCTCGTGAGAGCCTATTGTTGAATTTTCAGGTATTTTGAGGGCTGGTTGAGAGCAGAGCTGAGCTGCCACAAACAGTTGTTTCTGGTAGCTCATTGCATGGTGGTGGCAATGGAGCCAGCACAGCTGTTGTTATTCATTTATTATTAGTGCATATAGTTATAGATTTATAGATCTATATTATATCCAACTATAGATATAGTGGCATTTGAATTAAATCCATACCATGTAGAAAAGTGCTGTTTTCTATACTTGGCATATTTTACTTTCATCTTTATTTGTGGCTTAAAAAGGTAGCTCCTTCTGATAAATCTAAAGGTCTAAATAATGTAACTAACAATTCATTGGGGCAGTAATGGATTGTAATGGATTTCTACACTGGTCAGAGGATTGGACTAGATGATCTCCAAGGTCTCTTTTATCCCCTACATTCTGTGATTCTAAACATACTAGAATGGTTCTCCATTGGAAAAAAAATGTTCTGGTATTACATTTATCCATCTCAGTTACTTTTTTGTTGCTTCCTGTCCTGTGAAATCCCAGCGCAGCACAAGACCAAGGAAACAGAACTACGGAGGTTTTAATAAAGTATCTTTAATGCTAGCCTGGACAAATACAGAATCTAGGAAACTAATAGGAATTTCCCAGTCTCAGTTATAGAAATTTAATTAAGGCTGAGCAGCTGGGCTGAGTTGCCCTTGAGAAGATAAGGTGCCAACTGCCTGCCCTGCCTTCATCTCTTCCATTCCTTTCCCAGCCTCCTCCCAATCTTAGACACTCCCATGTAAGTGGCTCCATGTGCCACCAAATAGGGCATTCTCCATTGTGCAAGTGTGGTAAAGAGAGTAAAATAATAATAAAAAAGCAATAGGAAGCAGGTTAGACTTGGAAGATGTTTGAAATCTCTGTAACAGTTGTGAATAAGGCAGGAATATAATAAGAGCACTAAAGTAGTTAGATTGTCTTGCCTTTTAATTTCTCACATGTTTAAATTATCTCAGGATAAACCCCTCAGTAACTGATGAAGTCCCATATTACCCTTGGGATTCAGAGAGAAATAGGGAACTACGTATGAAATTAAACTTAGAATATGATAATGAGATATATTTTAAAAGGTACATACCTGGTGTCTTAGCTGATGTAGTCTCAGAAACTGTTTAAGTAGTTTCTGTTTAATGTTGCCCAATGCGGTGTTTATTTGGTCTGTAGCTAGTAAAATAGAATTTCCTGTGGCTTTCAAATGTTCCACTTGATGCATGTGAAATCAGAACTTAGTTGAAAGTCTTTAGGTATGCAAGATACTTAGTCAAAAGCTGCTTAAAGAAAGATATGGAACAATACCTTATGGCTAGATAGCAAAATAAAGTTGCTGGAGCAACAGAAGGTCTACTCTGTTTCTGTAACAAGGAAGGGTTGTGGTGTGTGAGATAGAGAAAGTGAGAGTACAGTTAGGAATATGCAATAATGATTTTTTGTGAGGAGAGGAAGCTAGGAAAGATGCCTTTTTTTGTTGTAGAATTGCTATTGTTGTATATCTATTGGGTAGAGAGTCACCTATCTTTCCTTTGATTTTAACTCAAAGGGAAGAGTTTGCTGAAGAAATGGAAGTAGGAACATTGAATGGAAAGTACTATTCAATGCTGGACTTCTTGTTTTTAAGAGGAACTAATGCTGAATATAGTCAAACACTTATTTTGGACTTTTAAGAAAGGTTTTAATGAACTCAGAGCAAGTATTTCATGGTGGGAGCAGGTTATGGGGAAAGATGAAGTGAAAAGTGGGTGGAGGTTTTAAAAAAGGAGATAGTAGAAACTGAATTGTAAATAGTCCCAACTGGGGTGGATGGAGGAGGACCGTGGAATGGGTCCATGTGGCTGCATAAAAAAGCTTACTAAAAAACTGAAAACATAAAAGGTGCATGTAGGAGATGAAGGAGTTACAAATCACAAGGGAAAATAGAGCCCAGAATATAGAGATGGCATCAAGAATGCTAAAGATCAGAAAGAAGTGAGGCTGATGAAAGCCACTAAGAACCCATTCTTCAGATATGTACAAAAGAGAGAGAGAGAGAGAGAGAGAAAACAGTTCTCCATGAAAATGCTAAAATGTATTGGTGCTCTTCTTTGCCCTAACATTTTATTGCAGAGAACAGGTAAGAGAAAAGAGGCAGGGCTAATCATCATGGCTTAGTCAAAAGGGAAGTGCCAGATGACTCAAATGAACTCAATTGAAGTGCCAGATGACTAAAGAAGATCACATGTTGTCCCAATCTTCAAAAAAAGGGAAAAGGGAAGATCTGTCATGAGTAAGGATGGCGAGCAGGGGGCTTCCATCCAGGCTGTAAAGCGCATGCGTAGCACTGAGGAATTAGGTATCCATTCAAAGAGACAGATCGGGCCCGCCTTAGCCTTTGGGGTTTATATGTCTGGGTTTTTCCCACGCTTCTTCAGTTTGTTAAGATTTTCTGTTATGTAGCAGTAATAAAACACTAGAGACCTATTCCTTGTCTCAGCGTGGTTCCTGGCTGTTAGGACAAGATCTGAGGAACTTTGATCCCATTGAAATCTAGAGCAGATATTAAATAGATCTGTTGTAAAGAAGAGAGCAAGTTTGGTTAAGGCACCAGGCTAGAAACTGGGAAACAGTGAGTCCTAGTCCTGCCTGAGATATAAAGCCAGTTGAGTGATGTTGGGCCAGTCACTCTCAGCTCTAGGAAGGAGGCAAGGGCAAACCACTTCTGAAATCTTGCCAAGAAAACTGCAGGGACTTGTCCAGGCAATCACCTTGAGTGAGCCCTGACTCAAAGGCAACCCCGCCCCCCGGCCGGAAGTTCTGCTGTGCTGCCTCATTGTGGTGGTGGGGTGTTTCTGGGAAGGATGAGCGAAGAACATCAGGAGTGTATGCCAAGAATAGGCCAGCAGGATCAACCAAGGCACGAAGGTCATCCCAGCTACCCAGCTAAAGCAAGCAGGTACCTACATTGGGCAGCAGTGATATAGGAAGGCAGATGATCATGATAGTGACAATGGCAAAGGCATACTGCATGGGGGTATATCAAATTCATATTGCATGGGAGAAGCCAGTGGTAAACTACTCTTGTATTTTTACCAAGAAAACAACATGGATAGAAAATATAAAGAGAAAAGAGAAGAAGAGGATGACCAGCAGCAAGGTGGAGGGACTCAGTTACAGAGATGATGAGTGCACCATTGGGAGACATGAAATAGGTTAGGGATAGGTCATCTTAGAGAAAATTTATTTATTTATTTATTGCTCACATTTATATGGTCACCCATCTCACACAAAGCGACTCTGGGTGATGTGCAAAATCTGTCTATGTGGTCACTAGGAGTCAACAATGACTGAATGGTACATAATCAACCAATCATAAAGAACCTGAAAACAATAGAGCATTTATTTCCCTATGCAGTTAATCTGGAAGGGCTCTAGATGTTTTACTAAAAAACATACTAAACCCAACAATAATAAATAATAATAGTGTACAATAATAACAGTAATTGATCACAAATTTCAATAATACATTCATATATTGACTAATTTATATACATTGGCTCTACAACTAATCTTTGATGGCCCTCTGGGAGACCCATATCTTCACCAGCTTCCAGAAGGCTGTAAGAGTGGGAGCCATCTTTTCTCAAGGGGGAGGCTGTTCCATCAGAGAGGAATGCCCACAGAATATGCCTGCTGCTGGGCTCCCTCCTGGTAGATGCCAATCTTCAGCAGACCCTTTCTGACTGTCTGGATTAGTTAAGCATAAACTTGGGAAATACAGTTTTTTATATACCCTTTCCAAGCCATATAGGGCTTTAAAGGTAAACTAGTGCCTTGAATTGTATTCTGCAACATATTGTAACCAGTATTGTTCCTACTGCAGTGGTACAATGTGGCAATAAAATGGCTGCCCAGTGAGCATGTGGGCTATTGCATTCTATAGTAAATTTTATTAGGTTTCAAGAAAAGAATAAAAGCTACCAAAAAAAACCCCTACAAAAAACTACAAAGTAAGAACAAAACTAAAAAAGTGCAGAAACACAAGATAATTTTTTTTTCAATTTACAAAAGATGTGGCTTCTGACTTTTAACAGCAAGGATATACAAAATTTCCATAATCAAGCTCTTACTCTATATTAAACCAGAAACACCACATTATTTCCGTAAGTCATTCCACTTTATCACATAATAAAAATCACTAAGTACAGTTACTCCTCCCCCTTATATTAAAATAAAGAAAAAAATTCATATAAACCTCCTAAACATATTTCTCCCCTCCAAAAGAGAAAACATATTTAATTATTCTCTTCCTACCACTATTCTGTCTTCTATAATAAGAATCAAGTTAAAAAACACGTATATTGTCTGCTATTATACTTAATAATACAACAGTTTTAATAATCTTGATGTCCTAACTGCCAGGAAACACGCTGAGACAAGGAACTGGTCTCTAATGTTTTATTGCTTGTACATAACAGGAATCCTAACAAACTGAAGAAGCGTGGGAAAAACCCAGACATATAAACCCCAAAGGTTAAGGCGGTCCCGATCTGTGTCTCTTTGAATGGCTGCCCAATTCCTCAGTGCTACGCATGCGCTTAACAGTCTGGATGGGAGCCCCCTGCTCACCATCCTTACTCATGACACTCAATCTTAATAAACCCAAAAAACAAAGACAGTTCAAAACAGTAATTGTGTATCTTTAAAAATGAATAACATCAATCAGATCCTTAAAGCAAACCAAATAAACATTCTTTAACCATAGTACAACAGTTTTAATAATTTTAATCTTAATAAACCCTAAAAACAAAGCCAATTCAAAAGAGTAAATTCAAACCTTTAAAGGCAAATTGCATCAATCAAATCCTTAAAGCAAACCAGATTAACATTCTTCGACCCTTATCCCACTTCAAAATAAACCAGGGCAGTTACATATCTCCACGGCGTGCACAGAGCTTTCCTCTTAAAAGAATCAAACAGTCCAACTACCCCCCTCAAAGATTCCAGGTTCTTTTCATGGCATTCCACCAGGAGATCGATTTTACTTATGGCTTGCAGATCACTCTCTCCCTTAGATTTCTCCAACTCCACTATCCAATCTTCATCCAGCATCTCAATAAAAATCCCAATCTCAGTCTTAAGAAAAACCCTTCTATTGCTCTTAAATTCCTCAGTTTCATCCACCACATCCCCAACCTGATGGCACATTTTAGATCTCATATTTTCCATAATAACCTGGTTGTCTTGCATAAAAACTTGGTAGAAGTCAGAAGAGATCTGTTTAAAATCTTAGTGGAAGTCAGAAAAAATCTGTTTGAAATCCTCCATGTCTCACGCAGTAGATTATGGCGCCCCCTAGGAGCTTAACCAGCAAAAGTCGAAGATATGGAAGAGTTCCAGAGTGTGTTTTCATGAAGTGAAATTGAGATAGTAGAGAGTTCTCAAGGGAAAGTGAAAACAGAAAGCTGAAGGTTCAGATCAGCCAATTCAATGTGTAGGAAAATGCTAATATCTTCAGATTTAATGCAAAAATAGTAATAGGAAGACAATTGTTTACTCTCAATCTTTGGAATCTCCTTTGGAAGGAAAATGAAATCCAAAACTTAAAAGAATTTTTTAAAAAGTAATCCCCAAAATAATGCTAAACATCAAGACAACCAGCTTCTCCTTGCTGTAGAAAGCCTCTCTTGGGGTACGTATACTTAAAAAAAAATACAAATTGGTGATTTAGAAATGGGGCAGCCCATCTTAGTGTCTCTTTAAAGCTACAGCACGGCTTGGAAACAGTGAGGTCCCTGCCTCCTGTCTGCTCTTACCAGTTGAGCGTGAAATGCTGTTTGCAATCTTCTGGCTGCAAGTAGCCATCCGGAGGACAGATGGGATGATTTCAGGTATTCTCCTTTATCCGGAGAACATTTCTGGGCTTCAGGAAAACCACCCTGAGCCCCCAAAAAGTTACCGCATTGTCAGCTCTGCCTGCTGAACCAGCGGGAGCAGCCATTCAGTCCGCCATTCCCACCGGAAGCTGTGGGCTATTGCATTCTGGACCAGCTGAAAACGTTTTGTGAAATCTCCCTAGGTTATTCCATCACATTATTTTAAACGGATTTACAGGCTATTGAGGAAATGTCTCTGGCAACCTCTGCAAGATTTTTATTGCTGCAGTTGATACTGTTATTTATCATTCTAGTTTCTGTGACAATAGAAAAATAGTTCCTGACTATCTTCCCTATGGTAGCCTTGTACGTGTGTAAACACTGTTAGTTCCATGTCTTTCCTCAGTATTCTTTTCTGCAGACTCAACATCCCAAGTTCCTTTTGATGAGTGTTGTAACCTAATTTAGGCATTGTGCAAACTGTGAATAAGTAAAGCATTGCTTTATAACACTGTGCATGACATCAGAGAAAGTTGGCCTAATGCAGGAGAGAAGAGCAGGACAAAAGAGGAACAATTCAAAACATAGTATGTAAAGACATTACAATGAATCAAAGCACAGTGGCAACAGATTCAGTGCTCTCTGATTATTTTTACTCATTAGTTAATGTTTCTCACAGTATTGTCATAAATACTGCTGGCCTTTGGGCACTGAGGAGCTAAGGGAAAAAATCCTAAGTTGGTGTCTACCTGATTAGAGATATCAGTTGCAACTGACAAAAATGCAACAGAAGGAAAACATGCTTGATGATCACAGATCTCTAATAAACTGTCAGATAGTGCTGAACCTCAAGTTGCCTGATCTTAATCTACTGTCCATCAGATTCAGCTCCTGAGCTACAATTCAGGGGTATCTACCAGTGGGGTGAATGGGTCATACAAGTCAAAATGGCATTTGCAAACCATGTGATTGAAGCCTGGCTCCTTTGTACATACATGCGATGTTGACACATATACAGAGAGGCAGGGCTTTGATCATGAGGTTGCACTCACCTTCTTGACTTTTTTGACCCCCACCCAGCAGACACCCCTGCAACAATTCCAAATGAACACGAAGAAATAGTTTCCAGGACCATATTGTTGAAAATCAGAAACAGCACCTTCTTATGCTATGACTTGGTAAGTTGCTGTAATGAACATTAAGTGGTCTCAAAGTTAGGGATTTTGTCTATTGGCCAGCCCCATGCAAAGAGTGACATAGACACTGAGAAGCTTCTTGCCTAATTCTTGTGAGCAGGGATGTCTGCCTTTTGGAGAAACTACCTCCAAAAATGGGTTGTAGACAAGGTTGTCAGTGCTGTGTGGGTGCTGCGTGGTCTGGAGGGGCCGTGTGAATAAAAAAAAAAAAGTTGGAGAGAGGATTTTTGGAGGAAGGAGGAATCTGTAACTAGGATCCTAACAGGAGCAAACATGATTTGAAAGTGAGATCAGCAGAGGCAACTGGCTGGTGAAAAAGAACTGAGACTTAGAGTATTTGGAAAGGACAGACCAGGAATCAGTGAAGGAAGTTTGACTAAGGTGCTAGAATTCCAAAAGGCTCAAAAAAAGTTATTTTCCCCTTTCTCTCCTCCTCTTTAGGTTAAAAGCAAGTTTGGAAAGTACTGAGGTAGCTGTCTAACAGAGTGAACATATCAGAGCACAGATACAAATACCTGTGTGAAGAAGGAGGGAGAAAGAGAAACAGTTAAGAAATTGTAAAAAGTTCTGTATAGAAATGTATGCATGTATATAAACACACACTTTGCTAAGCTAAGGCCAGCACAATTTTTTAACCTGAAAAGCATGGTAACAATAACAACACTGTAATTTAGAAAATATCTGTGTGTGTGTGTGTGCGTGTGTGCGTTTGTGTAAAAGTCCTGTCCTTTTTTCACCCTCTGGCATTCTGCTCAACAGAATGCCTTTCTTTTATTTGGTAGTTCAGCTTTATGTTGAATGTTCTATCTGCTGTCCAAAATGGCCAGTGTGCTGGTCGTTACTAAAGTTTTCAATCTGGTGAATTGGCAGGAGAGTTAACACACTTTTGCTGTGTTGAGTCAGAATTGAACTACACCCTGACTTTCTAAGGAAGAATCATATCCCCAGAAAAGTAACAATCATTTCACATCCAACTGGCCCCATTCCATACAGCTCTCTGCTTCAAATGACACTGAAATAAATACCAGTATCAAGCTGTATCTGTAAAAGGAAGAAAATCTCTAGGACTCTGTCCTTATTGCACATATGAAATCAGTTGTCCCCCCCACCCCCCATGTACCTTTGTGTGGCTGCCTAGTAGGATGTCTGATGGTGGAGTTGAATTGTTGAGAGTGCTAATATGGAAGAAGATTTTTTTACAGAAGAAAAGATGATGAAACAGGCTGGAAATCCCTAGATAAAAGTCAGAAAAACACAGCTAATTTCTTTAGTATTAGTATTATTTCTAAAACCAAGTTGTTGGGCTTCTTAAATGGTATTTGGTGGAATGCTTGTCTATTTTGCTACACTTTCAATCATATATTATCCACAACTATGTAGTTTTGATATAATCTTAATATACAAATATCTTAAGGAAAAACAGAAATGAAACAAAATAATCAGTTCATAGTGTAAGGAGGGGGATTGCTGGATAGGTATTATAGCAGTCATTGAGTATGGCCCAACATGCGGTCCTATCCCTCAGTAAGTAATTTGCAAAGTTTCTCCAATGTGCAAATATTCTTTATTTCAGCTGTCTTAAATTGTTTCTTTAATTTAAACACATGCCCACGTCTCCATAATATTGAAAAAGCTTACTATTAGAATCTATAAAATAATAACTGTTTCACAAATAGCATTTGATTTTCTTGATCTAGAATTTTCAAACTCTTCAGATGTTTTAACTTTCAGATGCAATTTTTGGTACAATTTTTCCTTAAATGGTTGACAAAGGAGTACATAAATAATAGGATCAAAGCAAACATTTGCAGCAGACAGTAGCAAAGCAAGTTCTTTTATGTAAAACAGTACTCTTTTTAACTCACAGTTGTAATCTGATGTAGTTTGACTTAATGTATATGGGAATCTGACAATGTGGTATGGAACAAAACAAATGATAAATACAAGCATGATGGTGAAAATGTTTCGATTGGCCTTTTTCTTTGCCAATGTGGAGTTTTTCTTAAATTTTTGGTGTGAAATATATATTTTCTTTGCAATGGAACTATAGAAGACTATTAAGAGAAAAAACACGATCCAGAAAATTCCTAGGCATGTGTAGTTTGAAGCTTTGTGCCACAAGGCTCCAAGAGAGCTTTTGAGGTTCATACAGTTATTTGAATTGTCTTCTGTAGGAGTTTGGTTTGTTAAAATAACATTGGGAAAAGATATAAGAAGTTGTAGCCCCCATGTGACACCACAGATGATTTTGCTACGCTGGACATTGTAAGCTGAATAGATTGATTGGGGCTTCACTACTTTGATGCATCTGTCAAAGCCTATGAGTCCAAATAATGCTATGCTAATATACATATTCAGATAAAAAATAACAGCAGAAAAACGGCAGACAACAACATTGAGCTGCCAAGGTCCAATTTTGGAGTCAGAAAAAATTTTGAAAGGGTAGGTTAAGCTCATAATAAGGTCAGCTATGACAATGTTCTTGAGATAAACAATAAAGCTTGTCTTGCTGGGAATGTGAAGAAAGACCCAAGCTGCCACTCCATTTAACAGTATTCCTCCTATAAAGATGAAACCATAGGTCAGTGGAAGAACTTGTTGTGTAATGATTTTATTGTAAACACAGTTATTTTCTGAAGTGTTGCTTGAATTGAGCATGTTTAGTTCATTTTCAGTCCCTGTAAATAAAAAAGGTAAAGTTTAGGCAAACAATTCCAATGTATTGTTCTCTCTTCTAAGATATCAGAATGTTGTATGCAAGTGCAAGTAAAAAGGTGACATTCTGGGATAAAGTACTACTATTTTGAAATATAATTTAGAGCAGAATCAAAGACATTTGTAGCAAATAGTTATCACAAAAGCAACTTATGTGACTTTTAATGCTTTTCTGTTCCTTAATGTAATGATAGCTTCATCTAATGCTGATACATGCTACCTAAGCAGCTCCTTGAAGTCCTGGATACTATCAGAGATCTGTAATTTTGAATGTGATAGAAGAAAATAATTAATTGCTTCCACTGAAAGCAATCATGTTAATTATATTTCACTAGATACAAATATACTGTAATCTTTGTTTTGGTCATATCCTCTACATTGCCCTGGCTCCGCCTCCTTTTTAAGTTGTGAGCCTTGGCATGCTGCTGAAAGTCCAAGTATAGCTTTTGATCCAGAAGAAGTTGTTCACCATTTATCTAATAGTTGATAGCACAACTGTAGGATCCAGAGTAGGTTTCCCAGAACAGAAGCCATACAAGATAACTCTCTAGCTCACAGATAAAAGATGAGGACTCCCATGAGTTGAAGCCATCTCCTCACGACATGTCCTTGTAGTTTTCTTAATGAAAATAAGGAAGTCATTTGCCGTTGTTTTCTTAGGGATTTTTTTTTCAACTTTACAATCTAGTCTAAAACTCTCTTATTTCCTGATGGTTTCCCAGTTCAGTATTAACTAGCAGTAACTCTGCTTGGCTTTTTCAAGTTCTGCCAAGGTTGTCTATTCTTACATAGGCTCAGTGACATATAAATATTTTAACAAATACACAAATAATAGGACATACTCATTTCTGGTTCCTCCATTGTTCAGAAACTTACCTCTTATAAGGCAGCTTTAGAAGGAGTGCTCTCATTTTTTAAATCATTTTTCAACTTCACCTATTTGTAAAAGAACATTTCAGTAAATGTCTGAGATCTTACATATGTGAAATTATTAATATTTGAATATTGATGATCCCAGATGATTTGGAAATGCTGAGAAACTAGAGATACTCTATTATGTATTTATCATCTTGTTTAGGCATTGTCATATCATATTTGCTGGAGAGTTTGAGAAGGAGGAACAGATCCATGAATAAAAAGCAGTGCTATGTGCTGTCACTTTGCTTGCCATAATTTTATATTTGATTGTCACATGTGTGTTTACTACGTTTTTGGTTTTCTTTTTCTTTCTTTGTATATGGGTGCATGTGTAGATACTGTAATGGTCTGTGGGAATGACCTTGGGAGAGAGGAGGAAAAGCTGCAGACCAGACAACTGTCATGCAAAAGGTATCTCAGCCCACAGAAGGAAAAGCCCACAGAATGGACCTTCCCTAGGGTTCAGGAAAGTAAAAGTAAAGGATAAGTGTTTTCAGACTTGCAAGATCAATGTCAGCTATTTGAGGTAATCCAGAAAAGAAGCACAAACCTTAAGTCCTAACACTACCCTTATTGTAAGGTTACAGTAACAGAATGTTGCAAGCCTGAAAGTATTCTCGCCCCCTGCCTTTACTTTCTAGAGAACTAGGGAGGGTCCCTTCTGAGACACTTCCCATGCCCCTTTTCCTTCTGTGGGCTGGGATACCTTCTGCATTATGGTTGTCTAGGCTGCAGCTCTTCCTCCTGTCTCCCAAGGTCATTTCCACAGAACATTACAGATACAGACATAAATACACACAATCTGTTAACTAGAATAACTCATCAAAGACTTTATGCTTCTGATAAAGTGGACCTACATATGATTTTTGCAAATAGATATTAATGTTTACTATTTTTTCTGAAGCAGCCAAAGTTTTCATGATTATGGACATTCATTTCTGCACATACAGAAGCTTTTTCATTAGGAACTAATTTTTAGAATATAAGATGATAATATGTAATATATTTAAAAATAAAGAAAATGGTTTGTGTAGATATGTATATCACCCCTTGCCAGACACATAGAGAATAAAATCTATCACATCCATCAGCATGTTCTGATCTTTGATCTTCAATCTGATCAGCATTGTGACACTGGGTTAGTTGGAGGAAGCATAATTGGGTTACAATTTTTGTTCAGAACACCACAGTTCAGAAACTACTGGAGTTATTATCATGATAAATGTTCCAATTCTAGTTTCCAGTCCCATAAATGCAGCTTTTCCTTCCTGTCTCCTTTTAAAGCTATAAGTCTATGAAGTCAGTTTTTGTCATTTTAACATTTCTCCTTCTTTTAACAAATTGAGCATAAAAAAAACCATAGGCAAACTTTCGTAATATAAAAGTGTTATTGATGAAGATACACTGGGGTTTGTTTTGCAAAAACAAGCAGGACAAAGACTGAGGGATGCTGGAAATGTGGTTTTAGAGAAATCTGGAAAAGAAGCAGTTCATGTCAGCATTTCATACCCATTTAACATTGTGATGATTGCCAGTAAAATCTGTCTGTCTTAGGGTTTGGGTGGCTAAGGAAAAAAAAAGAGTGCCTCAAGTTTTGCAGATGTTTAAGGAATCCTTCCCCTTAAAATCCTGGAATCCCATCCAAAGCAAAGCCCTATTAAGATGATGAAGTTTCTAATATAAAGCTAAGATACTGAGCAGAAGCCTCAAACTCCCAGGCCTCTGGTAGAGGACCCAAGATTGAGGAAGTAACGTCCCACCCATAGGGGTGAGAAGGGAATTTCTGTCTGTCTGTCTGTCTGTCTATCTATCTTAGCAACAGTCCCTTCTACTGACTTAGAAAGGCTGAGAACAAAGAGCGAAAATCACTACCCTGCGCTTTTGAAGGTCTTGCAGGGAAACAACCCCATCACCTCATCGTTCACAAAAATAAATTTAAACCCCAAGCTTTAATTTGTTTAAAGCTAATTGCTTTAAACAAAACTTGTGACCTGCCAAAGTGAAGGGGAAAACTGACAGACTGCGTACTTTGTATCAGTTACTGGGGGTGGGGTAGGGATCTGCAGAATTAGCTTTCCCCTTAAAGGATCTGCTAGGGCAGCTGATTTCAGTATTCTGAGTTCAGTATCCTGGAAGAACAAGGCAAGAATGGCAGAAAATGTTGAATAGATTATATGATGTAATGAGGAATATGGATCTGAAAATGAATGCATCAGAACAAGGTAGTTGTGCTTGATGTGGAAATGTAGTGATTGAATCCAAGTTATATATAAATGCTGAAAAATTAGAGTAGATGAATTTGTGTACCTTGGTAAAATGTTTACTAAAAACTGGAAGATGGATGGGGAAATTTTAAGATGTGGAAATGCTGATGGAAAGGCAGTGAGTAATATACAATCTCTTGTGAGGGATGAATGTTTCTTGAAATAAGTGAAAATGGCTGTTTTGAAGAACATGCCAAGAAGTATCCAGTGGATGAATGAGGACTGAACTGCAAAGTCACTATATAAAATGGACTGAGATGAAGAACAAGAACAAGAAAGCTGTAGTTGGGTGGAGTTGATATGTTTTTCAGGGAAAAAAAAGGTGGTAAGTTTAAAGAACAAAAGGCAATGTATGAAAGTTGTAGAAGCAAAGATGATATGCAAGAATAGAAAGGTATCAAGAAATACAGTGAACAGTGTTGGTGTGATTTAGCTTTGCTGGGTTTCATTTTGTAAAAAAATCTTTCTTTAGCTAAATCACATTAATTGACAATGATTGTAACTATTAAACAAGACCACCAAAAACACTGATCTGTTCTCTTCCGAATCCATAAATGGCTTCATAAAGAATATTCCTGCATATGTGGGAAGTTTCTGTGATTGTCATTTTCAGCTGGAAATTTAATGAGGTGGAATAAAAATGAAGAAACAGAAGAAAGATGTGATATTTCTACAATGGAACTTGGCTTTGGAGATCAGAAGGCTAAAGAGATTTCAGAAATAAACACTGCATGTGATTACATATATATTGTGATTATGGGAACCAGTGAAAAATGCATCATCTGTTTTGTCTTCTTTGAAACAACTCCAATATTTTAGGCTGCAACTGCATGGCCTCTAGAACAGCAACTCTATACATAGATCCATTTCCTTCAATCAAATTAAGGTCAGAGAAAAGGTCTTGATCTTCAGGTGGGAGACACTAATGCCACAGAACTTCTTGTGGTTGTTCAAGACTGGATGATTTCAACGTTAGGAACTCAATACCAATAATAATTTTGGTGGGAGCTTAGGGAAGAAATTTAGACCCATTCCATTTCTGTTCCTGCAAGCTAGAGTAGCATTTAGACCAACTGTTAGCATCCAAAGCAGAATTAGGGACCCAGTTAAAAGCCCCTAACCCAAATACATCTTCCCAGGAAAAACAAAGCACTGGCTTGGAATATGGTGTTACATTGGGGCACAACCCCCATTACAAAAGCATATTTCCAGGAAAACTAAACTTGTTAGCTCAGCCATCAAACACTGAAGGCCAAGGAATGCTCATGTAATGGTTGCCTATTCTAAAACACTATCAGACTCATGAGCAGGAATTCAAAGATATCTGATTTATTAAAGAATAGTATGCAGGATCACAGAGAAAGCTGAGAATGATAAAAGCGTGCCAAATGCAAACTAAAAACCCTCAGTGTAAATGAAACCCCTCCCCCGTAGAATCTTCCCAAGTTCACAATCCCAGGTGCTCCTAACGAACTAAATCAGGAGCATTAACATGGCGAGCAGACACCCATTCAGGATGAGGAAAATGTTTCCATCGGACCAGATACTGGAGGGTGCCTTGAAGCTTGCGAGAATCAACGACCTCCTTGACCTCAAAGTGCTGTTGGCCATCAATCATGATCAGAGCAGGAGGAGGAGGTTGGGGATGCCAGCGGGAGGAGTGGTGGACAGGCTTGAGCAGGCTGCAATGGAAAACAGGGTGCAAGCGTTTCAAATTGTGAGGCAGGTCCAATTTAACAGCAGCTGGATTGATAAGACCAACAATAGGGAAAGGACCAATGAACTTGGGAGCAAGTTTTTTAGAGGGTTGTGGTGACTTGATAAATTTGGTAGATAGATACACCTGATCCCCAATCTTGAAGTCGTGTTGCAAGGAACGATGCTTATCGGCTTGAAACTTGTAAGCAGCTTGGGCATCAGACAAAGCTTGTTGAATCACCGGCCAGGAATCAGCCAGCTTAATAGCCCAGTCAGAGGCAGAACATGTTTGGGAAGGGGGTTGTGGCAGTTCAGGGATGGGAACAAAGTCATGACCAGAAACCACATGGAAAGGGGTTTGCCCGGTACTTCGATGGACAGCATTGTTGTAAGCCACTTCAGCAAAAGGTGTAACTCCACCCAATCATCCTGATGGTAGTTAATGTATGCTCTAAGAAATTGTTCAAGAGCGGAGTTCAAAATCTCAGTAGAACCGTCAGTCTCAGGATGGGAAGACGTGGATAGCGCTTGTTTGGTGCCAATCAATTTTAAAAATGATTTCCAAAACTGGGAAGTAAACTGTGTCCCGCAGTCACTGATCAAATGGGAGGGGCTACTGTGGAGGCGGTAGATGTGGATGAGAAATAGGCATGCCAATTGCGGGGCTGACAGGATGGATGCACATGGAATGAAATGTGCTTGTTTGGAAAAAAAATCTTTTACCACCCAAATGACAGTTTTCTTCTGACTGGAAGATCCACAATAAAATCCATAGAAATCTCATCCCAGGGACGGGATGGGCTGGCCACGGGCTGTAGAAGCCCCTGTGGTCCCCCCCCCCCTTACGATTTGACATTGCACAAACAGGACAGGAAGCCACATAGTCTTTTACATTGCGTCTCAAGGTAGGCCACCAGAATTGATGAACCAAATGTAATGTTTTGACAAAACCAAAGTGCCCAGCAAGTTTATCATCATGGGAGCACTGTAGAATCTCAGCTTTTAAAGTTTCGGGTACATAAAGGCGGTGTTCCACCCACGCCAGACCGTTTTCAAAGGAAACAGTGTCTTTATTAGCTAGCAACCAAGTGTCAGATTTCAGTGCCTGGAGAAAGTCTTTCTGTAACTGACAAGGAACTTGCACCTTCCGCTTCCCAGACTGGGCTGGGGGCGGGGTTGCTTGCGCACGGGTCTGGCTCCAAGTGACAGCAACCAAACTCAGTTGTGGTTCAGTGAGAACAGTCCCAACCACATCTGCCCCCTGGTCAAAATCCTGAGGTAAACGCGACAAAGCATCGGCCAGAAAGTTTTTCTTTCCTGGGATAAATTTTAACTGGAAGTTGAAATGACTGAAAAACTGAGCCCAGCGAATTTGTTTAGGACTGAGACGCCGGGGGGTGCAGAGGGCTTCCAAATTCCTGTGATTGGTCCAAACCTCGAAAGGGCATTTAGCATCTTCAAGGAGGTGACACCAGGCTTCCAAAGCAGCTTTTACAGCAAACACCTCCTTTTCCCAAACATGCCACCGGTGTTCGGTTTCAGAAAATTTTCTGGACAGATAAGCGCATGGTTTTAAGTGATTTTCAGAATCTCTCTAACAATATAGCCCCACCTGAGGAGTCAGAAGCATCAACTTGGACCACAAAGGGGCGTTCAGGATCGGGGTGCTGTAGAATAGGCTCAGCAGTGAAAAGGGTTTTTAATTTCTCAAATGCTGCCTGGCATTCAGGCATCCAACACTGCCCCAGGGTTTTTTACTTTGTGTGTCTCCCCCAAGCCGTACACTGATGTACGGAGTAAATCAGTGAAGGGCAAAGCAATCTCAGCGAACCCCTGGATAAATTGGCGATAGTAATTACTGAACCTGAGGAAACTTTGCAATTGCCTCCGGGTGCAGGGACGTTCCCAACTTAAAATCACCTGGATTTTTGCAGGGTCCACTTCAATGCCCTTGTCAGACACCCTATAGCCCAGATAGTCAAGTTGGGTCTTGTGGAATTCACATTTGGAAAGTTTGGCATAGAGTTTGGCATTTCTAAGCTTGCGTAACACCTGTTTGAGGAGGCGTTCGTGTTCCTCCTCGGTTTCAGTGTAAATGAGAACATCATCTAAATAAACCAGGACCCCTTTAAACAAATGATCATGTAATACTTCATTAATCAATTGCATGAAGACTCCGGGCACCCCTGCCAACCCAAAAGGGAGGACTTTGTACTGAAATGAACCCAATGGGCAATTAAAAGCAGTTTTCCACTCATCTCCAGCTCGTATGCGGATGCGGAAATAGGCTTCACGAAGATCGAGCTTGGAGAAAACCTTGCCGTTAGACAAATGAGCTAACATGTCCTTCATGAGTGGAAGAGGGTACTTGTTGAAAATTGTGATGGAATGTAACCCTCGATAGTCTGTACAGAGTCGAAGCGTGCCATCTTCTTTTCCTGGAATAGCACAGGGTCCCCAACTGGGGAATTTGCAGGTTCAATAAACCCCCTTGATAGATTTTTGTCAATAAAGTCCCGAAATGCCTCAAGCTCCTTCTGAGTCATTGGATAAATTTTTGGCTTGGGCACTTGAGCATTGGGAACCAACTCTATTGCACAGTCAATTTTCCAATGGGGGGGAGGAGTAGCTGATCTGCTTCCATTTCCCCAAAAACGTCTGCAAAGTCTTGGTATCGATTGGGCAAGCCTTCTAAATATGCCAAGTTAGGGTGCGGCGTGGCGGCCGCAGCCCTTCCAACCCCCGCACGTGCAGCTCTCTCCGCTGTAGGAGCTTGGTAAAACCCATCTTTAAAAGTCACAGTTCTGTGTTCCCAGTTTATATATGGGCTTCAATAGGTCAACCAGGGGATCCCCAGAATTACCAAGGGATTGCCAACAGGTGCTACTACGAATTTTAAAGTCTCACGGCTGCTCATTTGCATTGCGACAGTTCCATTGAAATGGGTTGCCGCCCCCCCCCCCTGCTGTTGAATCATCCAACTGTGTGAAGATCAAAGGCTGCTGGAGGGGGAAGCTAGGCAGGTCCAAAGCAGCAACCAGATCAGGGTGAATTAAACACCTGGAACACCCAGAGTCAACCAAAGCCCAGACCTCTGTAGTTTCTGTGCAGGAGCCCAATTTCACTTTTACTGCTAAAGTGGGACAGTCAGCACTCACCATAGTACTCTCGCGCCCATCCTCCTCCACCTGCCTGCAAGCGCTCTTCATGGCAGGTGGCTGGCATTTCCCGCAGGCTCCTTAGAGTTGTCTTCAGCCTCTCCCGGGAAGTAGAATACTTCCTCAGTGTTGGCTGCACCCTTGGCTGCCGTCATCCGCTGCGGGGGGGGGGGGGCGATTTAGCTGGTGGCTTGCCTGCTCGATCTCCAGCCTTGGCTTTTGGGCAATCAGCTGCTCAATGCCCTTCCTTTCTGCATTGGAGACACTGACACCTCGCGTAGTGCTGATCTCTCTCCTCATCCCAGGCTCTATAGCCTGGCCAGGCAGCAGTCGCAGCACTTTGGGGTCCCCTCATGGTGGCTGGTGGTTTTTCAGGTCTTCTGGTTTGCCCGAAGGTATGCTGAGCATGCTCAGCCTTGCCTGCCAGACAGATCCATTCATACAATGACTCTGGGTCATCCCTACACAACGCCCACCATAGGACGTACCGCTTGAGTCCCTCTTTAAACCGTTCTATTAAGGTTGACTGAGACAAGTTGGGGATTTTCCCAGCTAGAGCCTTAAACTCCAGGGCATAATCAGCTACAGACAGTTGGCCCTGGGTAAGATCCTTCAGCGCCTTCTTAGCTCTTGCCTTGGCCAGAGGATCCTCAAAATGTAGCTTTAACACCCACATGAAGTCCTCGAAATAATCAAGTGCAGGGGAGTCAGCCTCACTTAATTGAACATACCAGTCAGCCGCTTGACCCTTCAACCTGGTAGCAATGGCAGTTATCTTAGCCTCTTCGGAAGGGAAGTATGCTCCAAACTACCTCATGTAACTTTTAGCATTAGTTAGAAAGAAAGCTAACTTGGTTGGATCCCCATCAAACTTGACAGAAAAGTGTCTCACCCCCACTCCTGTTGGAGCGGAATCGGCGGCTGCTTGAGTGCTTGGGCCCCAGGTTACAGTAGCTCTCCCTCTTCAGGGTGGGGACACTGCTGGTTGAGCCCTGCCGGGTGGATATTCATCCCGGAGCCGTCTCCGGCCCCGCTCCACCGGCGGTCTGGCTGGGAGGATGGGGGATGGTTGCGTGAAGTTGCGATGTCCTCTGCGCCCCCCCTACCCCCCCAATGACAGAGACAGGTTTCTTAGCATATAGCCCATCAATTCTATTTTGGCCTCCATCACTCTTAGCCTTTCAGGGGTTTGAGATTCCTCCCTCCCTCGCATGTTAGGCTGTCTCTCTGTTGATACCATGGTAGATTCTATGTCTGGGGTCAGCAGGAACTGATACTTCCAGGATGCCTGGGACATCCCTGGCTGGGGTTCTCCCACTTCATCCCAGATGATCAACTCTGCAGGCGATGCACTGGGTGCTGGTTGCTCTGGTTCTCCCCCATCGTCAGATTCCTCTACCTCAGGACTGGAACTCGATTCCTCCCGGATATCTGAAGGTTCTGGGGTGAGGCTCAGTCCTCCGCTCTTGACCGTTGACTCAGGCATCAAACTAGCCATCTCCTCAAGTCCCCTGGTCGTGAGCTTGGACTCGGCCATCGTAAACTATTTTCCCTCACAAGAAACTAATCTTGGTAGGAGCTAACGGTACAAGTTTGGTGATTCTCAGTTTTATGTAATGGTTGCCTATTCTAAAACACTATCAGACTCATGAGCAGGAATTCAAAGATATCTGATTTATTAAAGAATAGTATGCAGGATCACAGAGAAAGCTGAGAATGATAAAAGCGCACCAAATGCAAACTAAAAACCCTCAGTGTAAATGAAATCCCTCCCCTGTAGAATCTTCCCAAGTTCACAATCCCAGGTGCTCCTAATGGTTTCTGATGGTCTGCGGGAAAAGTCCTTGAACAGAGAACATAACCCAAACACATTCCATTGTAATGAACACAGATACAGAGCTTGGTACAAGGTTTCACAGCAGCTCCCTCCCAAACAGAAACACGCATCAGCGCCATGGCACGTGAAACATTACGATGTATAATATACATTGAAACAGTGAACATGACAGCTCATAAGCTGGGAAAAGATACTGCAAATTGAGCAGGGAAGGCAAAAGAGAGTTACTTCCTTGAAAGAAACTTATTTATTTGTTTGTTTGTTTGTTCACTCATTTAATTAATTTATATAGCTCCCCATCTCAGACCAGTGACTCTAACAATAATAAAAACAATTAGACAATAAAAACAATACAAATATTTAAATTTAAATATAGCTGAGAGATCTTAAAAACCATCAGTGTCAGCACAACCATGAAACGGGACCCTTTGCGCAATCGGGGGCACAGACACAAAGCCAGGTCTTCAAGGCCTTCCAAAAAGCCAAAAGGGTTGGGACCATCCTAATCTCAGGAGGGAGGATATTCCAGAGGGCAGGTGCCACAGCAGAAAAGGCACATCTCCTATGACATTCCTTAGCTGATGGGACCCGGAGCATGCCCATTCTGCTGGACCAGATTGAATGGGTAAAAACAACTGGGAAAAGACAGTCCCTCAGGTAACCCGGTCCCAAGCCATGAAGGGCTTTAAAGCTAACCACAAGCAGCTTGCATTGCACCTGGAAACGTACCAGCAACCAATGCAGCTCCCCAAGCAGAGGTGTTACGTGTGCCGAGTAGCTAACACTATATACAACCCGGGCAGCTGCATTCTGCACCAGCTGAAGCTTCCAAATGCTCTTCAAGGGCAGCCCCATGTAAAGCGCATTGCAACAGTCCAAATGGGAGGTCACGAGGGCATGACTGACAATGAATAGTGATGAACTATGTTCATGAAATACTGCCTCTTTTTTTTCTTTCTGTTTCCAAAAGTGCATTGTCTTTGTAGTCCTGCCCTATTACTTCAGTTATATCCTAATGACTTCACTGACCTCACTAGGCACAATATGCATAATATACAATGAAGTACCTGGCTGCCATATCCCATCATGTGTATATTTTGAGTTGCATAAGTCTATAAAGAGGGTCTGTAACCCCCTCCCTCTTTAGGCCTGCCTTTGCCTCCAGTGCTGTCAGTAAGCCAATGTAATGTGTCCTGGTCTCCACTTCAAACATACCCCTAAAATATTCTACGGTGCATCCAGTTCATTGTAAAACAAAAGCCTCTCCTTCCTCATTTCTCTCCTGCAGAGCTTTGGAATCACTGGACTGCTCTGATGTCAGAAAGCCAACATTACTCTGCAAAGAGAAGGGGATCTAACAATGAATTGTTTATTTAAACACTTAGTTTAAATAATAAAAATAACATAGGAGCAGTAAGTATGGGTTAAAAATTGTTACTTGTATATTGGTAATATTTTTGTACAAAACCAGCACAAGCTATATTCTTTGCTCAATAATACTACATTATTACTGAGGTAATACTAAGTAATTATAGTGTATATAGTATATATATATGTAAGTTGCTATAGTTAGTGTACTAAGTAAATATATATGGTATATTATTATAATATATATGGTAGATAAATACTAAATACTAAGAGGTAAGTCAGTTGTTCAGTAGCACTGACTTACAAGCTGAACTTGCTTAGTAGACAGTTGTAAGTGTACAGAACCCTTATCCCCAAGTCCAATGACATATATTTGTGTTTTCAAAGCTTGGCTTCTCCTTCTAATTGTGCTGCTTTTTACCTTCCTGGCTTTCCACAGATGTATATACAACTCCTTGTTTTATCTTTTGCCAAAACCTTTTTTTTTTAAACTTAAATGCTCATCCCATCTCAATAACTATAAGTAGGTACTTAATTATGCTGAATATATTTGAGTTGGTGCAATCTTTAATACAAATGCAATCAGATTTAACTTTTTAAAGTTTTTTAAGCATTAGGGATACTTAAAGATGGGATATAAATTAATTGGTTTGATAACTACTTGAGTAATGAGTTCAGGGGAAGCTGCATTTAATGCAATGTTTAGCTAATAATGAACAGCCAAATATTTTCCTAATTTATCTGTAACGTACATGTGTCTTTGATTTTCATTGCTACTTTTAAATTTCATTGTGATTAAACAATAACACCCTTTATTATAGTCTTGGACCTAAATATAGTCAAAATACTGTTTGTTAAAATAAAATATACAGTACCAGTAATATAATGAAATAATCAACATACATCTACACATTTGTCGTGTTTTGAGTATCTTTTTTTAGTCAGCAGTTTCAAGTGTCTTTTTCTAGTCAACATATGGTGGCAAGATTTGGGATTAGATGTTTAAAAAACCTCAAACAAATAAATGTAACTTCTTACCAGTACACAGAGTTTGGTCATTTTTCAGATGCTTCAGAAGTGATGATATGCTTTCAGATCCATGCCAAAATAAAGCTCCCAGCAATTCCCACACTGACTGGTTTAAAAATCCCAGAGTTGTAGAGTTTGCTGCTATCAGCTGTGAAATACTGCAGCTGGCCATGAGGGGCTGATTAAATTGTGAGGGACAAAGCTAAAAACCTTGCAAAAAAAGAAGAAGAGGAAATATATGAAGCTGAAACCGTAAAAGGCTGTAGCAGCTTTTTCAGAATTTTTCCTAATTTGCCTCTTCTTCCATGCCCAGTTCTTAGAAACCGAACAACAGTTCCTAAGAATTTAGCTTCAGCAAGCTGTATAGGACATCTTACGCATTTATTTATTGTCTCTCTCGATCTTCTGGGTAGACAGATGTGAATGCTTCTGCTCCACACATTTGAAATTGCCCAGTTTGGTTTTAACTGTTGTCAAAATGGATATTATTAATATACTACAAAAGATATGAACTTCAGTAATTTTGTAATACTTTAAAAATATTACAACATTACTGAAGTTCCTGTCTTTGGTGGTATAATGTTCTATTCCCACATTAAGCAGAAGGATACTCTTGACAGAATGTTTTACCGTACTTTCAGTTGTGTTTTGTTTTTGTTTTTTTAAAGTGTGGAGATTTCATGGAATCTTCCACAGTGATATGTGCCTTGTATGGAAGCCATGAAAATATTTTCTAGGATTGCATTTCTTTTGTGGAAGCAGTGCTGGTGTTATGCTGCTATTGCAGAGATGAACGTAGTATGGACCTTTTTGATGGAGTTTTTAAAGGTTAATAAAAGAACTCCAAGCAGCTAACAACAATCTTGCAGAGTAGAAGCATGAACCAAAAAGAAACTTGCACATTAAGCTTAATTACATTCAGAAAAGAATTCAGTCTTCACACAGTAGTTAGATGAAGAGAGAGAGAAAAAAAAGTAGCTTACATTTATTTAGTAGATCTGGATACAAGTAGATTCATAGTAGACAGCACTTATTCATTCTTTGTAGACACATTTCTATTGGAAATAGAAATGTCTGTGTGCAAGTGAGATAAAAGGACGAGAGCTGCATTATGCAGAACCTCCTACTTGCAGGTGTGCCCAAGAAGTAATGGAGATTGTTAATCCCCAAACTCAAGAAGGAGGAGGAAGTGGAAATCAGGTGACCCATGTGACATCCCACAAACACAATAGAGATGTGTTTACTAGAAAGACCCCCGTATGCTTATGAGACAATGCTGAGTTGACCCCTGATAATTCCAACACTTTTAAACATCCATCACAGGCATTGCTGATATAGGAAAAGACTTCTGTCTTCCTGTATGGAAGGAATAATATTGCAATAAACCCTGGTTCCTTCAATTGAAAAATGGTCATTTGTGTCACCCTCCTTGTTTTGAAAGTTATGTTCAATTTTTCTTAATCCCTTTGATTGAATGCTGAATTTTCTCTGTCCAGTCCAGTAAAGATTGCTACTTATGTTTTCTGTGTGTAGTGCTGTTTTGGCAAAATGAATAGTGAGTAGAAGGGTTCTGAATCCCATTTTTCCCCACTCAATTTTATTTGGGGTTGCTATTTTATGGCTTCAGTTGATCACAGTGTGCTTATTTAGCAGTGCAGGGTATGTTTCATATAATCTCATCACTACTGTTTTCAGGGGGTGGGAGAGGAAAGGATCATACCCTTATTAGTTGAATAACTGCAATAGCTGCAGACAAATGCTGTTAGCTTTTTGTTAGTGCAGTTTTCTTATTTTTTTAATTCGCTTTGAATATTTTTTTAAGCCAGAAATATATTTTTAATTATTTTCCTTTTATATGGAGCCAAAAATGAATACTTTAAAAAATGAAAATAAATGAAATCATGTTGAGTAAAAATACTGAAAGTTCTGGTGGGAACTGCTGTATAAAATTAGTCAGATCTAATGGAAAATTGCCACCTGTTGAGAGCTCTCTTGTTTAATACAGAATATGTTCATGGTTCTGTGAAGTTGTTCCGTGGTCTGTTCTTATTGTTGGTACTTGGTCGTTATACAGATTCTTCAGGAAGCAGACAAGATGACTTGGTATCCCCATACCACTAAGAACTTGCCACAATTTGTTATGGTCCACACAGTCAAAGGCTTTAGAAGAGTCAATAAAACAGAAATAGATGTTTTTCTGGAATTCCCTGGCTTTTTCCATTATCCAGCGGATATTGGCAGTTTGGTCCCTGGTTCCTCTGCCTTTTCTAAACCCAGCTTGTATATCTAGCAATTCTCGCTCCATGAATTGCTGAAGTCTACCTTGCAGGATCTTGAGCATTACCTTACTGGCATGTGAAATGAGTGCCACTGTTTGAAAGTTTGAACATTCTTTAGTGTTTCCCTTTTTTGGTATGGGGATATAAGTTGATTTTTTCCAATCTGATGGCCATTCTTGTGTTTTCCAAATTTGCTGGCATATAGCATGCAGTACCTTGACAGCATCATCTTGCAAGATTTTGAACAGTTCAGCTGGGATGCCGTCATCTCCTGCTGCCTTGTTATTAGCAATGCTTCTTAAGGCCCATTCAACCTCACTCTTCAGGATGTCTGGCTCTAGCTCACTGACCACACCGTCAAAGCTATCCCCAATATTGTTATCCTTCCTTTATAGGTCTTCCGTATATTCTTGCCACCTTTTCTTGATCTCTTCTTCTTCTGTTAGGTCCTTGCCATCTTTGTTTTTGATCATACCCATTTTTGCCTGGAATTTACCTCTGATGTTTCTAATTTTCTGGAAGAGGTCTCTTGTCCTTCCTATTCTATTGTCTTCTTCCACTTCTGTGCATTGCTTGTTTAAGGTTAGCCTTATCTTTTCTGGCTAACCTCTGAATTTTGCATTAATTTGGGCATATCTCCCCCATCACTGTTGCCTTTTGCTTTCCTTCTTTCTTGGGCTACTTCTAGTGTCTCAGCAGACAGCCATTTTGCCTTCTTGGTTTTCTCTTTCTTTCGGATGTATTTTGTTGCCGCCTCCTGAACAATCTTGAGAACTTCTGTCCATAGTTCTTCCGGGACCCTATCTACTAAGTCCAGTTCCTTAAATCTATTCTTCACCTCCACTTCATATTCCTTAGGAATATTAGTGAGCTCATATCTAGCTGATCTGTGGGTCTTCCCTAATCTCTTTAGTCTGATCCTAAATTGTGCAATAAGAAGTTTGTGATCTGAACTACAGTCAGCTCCGGGTCTTGTTTTTACCAACTGTATAGATGTCTGCCACCTTTGGCTGCAAAGGATGTAGTCAATCTGATTTTGGTGTTGTCCATCTGGTGAAGTCCATGTATAAAGCCACCTCTTAGGTTGTTGGAAGAGAGTGTTTGTTATGCAGAGTGAGTTGTCTTGGCAAAATTCTATCAGCCTATGTCCTGCTTCGTTTTGTTCTCCCAGGCCATGCTTACCTGTAATTCCAGGTGTCATTTGACTGCCCACCTTAGCATTCCAGTCTCCTGTGATGAAAATAACATCTCTTTTAGGTGTGTTGTCCAGTATGTGCTGCACATCCTCATAGAACTGCTCTACTTCAGCTTCTTCAGCATCTGTGGTTGGGGCATATATTTGGATCACTGTGATGTTAGATGGCTTGCCCTGAATTTGAATTGAGATCATTCTATTGTGTTGTTTTTTTTTTTGGATTGTATCCAAGCATGCTTTAGCCACTTTACTATTAATTATGAAGGCTACTCCATTTCTTCTGTGGTCCTCTTGTCCACAGTAGTAGATCTGGAGGTCCTTTGATGTGAAGTGGCCCATTCCAGTCCATTTCAGTTCACTGATGCTCAAAATGTCTATCTTTAATCTTGACATCTCACCAATAACCACATCCAATTTGCCCTGGCTCATAGATCTTACATTCCAGGTTCCAATGGTGTGCTGATCCTTAGAATATGGGATTCGCTGTTCACCACCAGCATCGTCGGCCGCTAGCCGTCCTTTCGGCTTTGAGCTAGCTGCGTCATCACATCTGGGGCTAGTTGAACTCATCCTCTGTTCCTCCCCAGTAGCATTTTGACCATCTTCCGACCTGGGGGTCTCATCTTCCAATGGTATACCGATATATCTCTGGTTGTACTGATCCATTTAGTTTTCACGGCAAGAATACTGGGGTGGGTTGCCATTACCTTCCCCAGGGATCGCACTTAGTCTGACCTCTCTGTCATGACCTTCCCATCTTGGGTGGCCCTTCACGGTCTAGCTCATGGCATCATTGAGGTGCTCAAGCTCCAGCACCACGACAAGGTAACGATCCTTTGCTGAAGATAATATATAATATAATATAGTATAGTATAGTATAGTATAGTATAGTATAATATAAATATAATGAACAATCAACTCATGAGGAATCACCTTCTTTCTTGTGAGCATGGGAAAAAAATTACATGTCATGATGTCTTCTATTCACAAAAGAAAGAATGTTAGATATTCTACTGGTTTTATGAAACCTCTTTCCTAGTCACATGAACTTTTAAAAAGAAAGCAGAAGTAGTGTGCTTGTATAACACCAGGCTATGCGTGCTCTTGACTATGTTGCTAAATTCACACAGAAAGGGGAAATATTGCTATATCTGGGAAATCTCCGATTGGCAGAAGGACAAATGTTATAGGCATATACAGACATTCAGAAAAGTGCATAAATTCCTCAAATCTTGACGGTAAATGCCAGGTCCATCTGTAATAAAACTCGTCCTGCTCATCCATGATTTGTTAGTGGATGAGTGAGCAGACCTGGCTGTATATTACTAACACCTGGTTGGGCAACAGTAGTGTTGTTGCCCCATTGGAAATCTGCTCTTCTGGTTTTGATCTATAAAGCCATAGATGGCTTGGCACATAACTATCTGCAGGACTGCCTTTTCCTTCCTAAATCAGTTCATCTAGTATGGTTTTCTTGGGAGAAGCTTTTGGTCATACCCCATTTTCATGCGGTAAGGAGGCCTGGAGGTGCTGTTTCTCAGTTGCTGTTCTGGATTGTAGAATGTTGTCCCCTTACTTAGAATTAGGATTTGCTCCATCCCTTCTGTTATTCTGGAGTGATTGAAGATGGAACTTTTAAATTACACATTTAATCTTATTGATTGTGGCAAATTTTCTAAAATGTTGAGAAAAATTGAAGTGCAGAGTTTATATCAACACTGTTTATCTCGTTATACCTTTCTATCCTTGTAAGCTGTTATAATGTTCACACAAATTTTATAAAATCCACACATTCATACAATGCATTTTGTTCTTTAAACCTGCCATCTGTTTCTTTTTAAAGATCTCATTGATTCAGTCCAACTATGACTTCCTTGGTCTTCCCCTTGCTCTCACCTACTCTTCCTTCATATATCTGTTTTGAGATTTGGTGGTGTAATTGGAGAAATAATTAGAGTTACTCATTTTGGTAGCACGTATAACATATCTATTCTTTTGACCCACCTCTGTGAAGTATTAGACATATTGGTGCCATATAATTAATCTGTACTGTGCCTATAACTACCAAAGGCACTGAAAAAAGAAAATTGATAGGAGCACTGCTGATAAATAAAGATAATTTGGATTTGTGTTATATTCTTAATAGTTTGTTTGTATCCAAATATATTGTAGATAAAATAAGCACATTTTTTCTTCTGTGTGCATGAAATAGAACACAGTGATCCAATGAATAGCAGCTGTGAAAAAAATACAATAAAGTCCATGTCATAGAAGAATTAGGAAAAGGATTTTTTTAAAAAAAACACCTTATGATTGTAGTATTTTTATACAAATCAGTGGTGTGGCCATACTTGCAATACCCTGTACAGTTATGCTTGCTGTACATTAAATAGATATTGTATAATTGGGAAAAGTGCAACTAAATGAACCACTAAAATAACTGAGGAAATCAAGCTTGAAGAACAATAACATTTAAAACATTAGTGGCAAGTGGTGATGATGGTGGTCCATAAAATTAACTGGTATAGCAAGAGTGAATAAGAAGAGGTTTCCCAAGCTTTCTCAGAAAACTAGAACCCAGGTCATGCAAGTAAGTTCAGAGATGAAAGATTCATGACAGGTAAAAACACTACTTTGCTTGGTCATATTAAACTGTGAATTTTACTACAATAAGATATAATGATGGCTGTCAATGTGAGTATCTTTAAAACAAAGTTTAAAAAATGCAAAGTAAGGCCTCATATTACTTCCAGCACTAATAATAGCTGATGAGGAAAGTATATTGTGTTCATGACTTTTGCATTTACTTCTCATAAGCATCAGGTTGCTCAAGAGAATATAATGTTGGTTTAGAGAGCATCTCATGCTCTTGTGAATATCCAGGCGAAGGGTATTCCAAAGAGTGGGTGCTCCCACAGAGAAAGCCTGTTATCTAGTCTTTGTCCCATGGAGCACTTGAGGAGGGGGGACTTCCAAGAGACTCTCTAGACTGGATCACACAGTTGCAATGTAGGAATGTTGTTATTTTGTTTCTGTGAAGCTGAATGATCAGTATTCCTTGCTACAAAATTTCCATGGATCTGCCCCAACTTGATTACCTTTCTGTTTCTGTGTCTCTTTGGCTCTAGTTTGCCAAACTATTTCATGGTTTTAATCTGCTTTGTGTTTTGCTGCTAGCTGCCGAGAAACCTTTTGAAGTGGGCAGAGTACACTTATTGTTAAATAATGTGTAATTAAGTTTGTAGAAATTTTAAAAAGCCTTGATACATGCATTGAGATAACTCTGTCATAAGATCAAAGTGTTGCAATTGGATTATGTTTAACTATCCATTAGAAACATTTTAGAAATAATGTTTTGGTTGGGATTTAAAATCCACAGAAGGATAGTCAGTTGAATTAAAGTTAAGGTGAATATGTTAGAAATGTCAGTTTACAGTAATATATTGCCACCTTTTGGCTGTACAATGTAACTGCTGTTAATAATCCTACCTTTTAAACTTCTACTTGATAAAATTCAAAATGGCATGTTCAATTCTATTGCTTATTTTAAAGATTTGCATTATGATTGCATCAGGAAAAATGTGTGCAGCAGTTAATTTATTTTTCATACTTTACAACCAGGTAGTGCTGTAAATATGAGCAATGAGGATTGGCTTTAATTTCAATTAATATTCCTTTTCTTCGAGGAGAAAATAGATTGGAATATCTTGGCATAGAGTGAATTCTTGCCTGATTATTTATTTGCTATTTAAATGATTCTTGTGGTTTAAGCCAAAAGTAACCTGAGTGGAAACTAGATTGGAGAAAGCTGTCTCATATGTTGCAAGCAAAAGAAATAAAACTAGCTTATTATGGGTTCTCTCCCTAAACTGATTATATTGTGGCCTCACTTAAGTCTTACACAATTAGGTCAGAGCCATACTTTCTGCCAGTAATGCCACCACATCATTTCCTGAGTGCTGGAACTTACCACAGCCTCTTCCTCCCTTTCCTAGCCCAGTGCAAGAACCTCACACCTGTGTTTTTCCAGCTTCAGGTTCAAAACTGCTGTTTTCTGGTCTAAAGGTTTTCAGTGCTTCCTTTCAATCTAATGACAGCCTAGCCCTGATTAGCTGAAGTGCCTTGCATGCCCCCTCTGTTCTGGTGGTGGGTCATTGTCCTGTGCAGCCATTTTGTTCCAGTCTACCAGGCTACAATGTTCTCTGATGGTTGACATATGCTATTTTTTCATAATCTTGGGTTTATTCACCAATGACCAGTTAAGTCAATGAATTATCCTCAACCCTAGAAGCTGATGCTCTATTTAATCCTTATATCTCCCAGTAGGCTCCCTTTTGCTTTCTATCAAAGCTGAGTGTAGCATGCTCCCCCTGATTTCCCACTCCCAACCTCAGTACTGCAAGGCTTCTCTGCCCTTCCCTTTATTTTTTAAACAACCTTAAGTTGCAATGTAGGAATGTTATTATTTTGTTTCTGTGAAGCTGAATGATCAGTATTCCTTGCTACAAAATTTCCATGGATCTTCAGGGGAGGGTAGAAGGAAAAGGACAACTTGTTCCGGAATGCTTTGAATACTGTAGTATCAGAGCAATGATGGTACCATAAGGGCAAAAAGGAAAGGGTATGTGTTAGTGTCAAAAGACATAATATGGGAAGGGTAGGGTGGGGAGGGGAGGGGGAGTAAAGGCGTCCATATGTGCAAACATCTGAGAAAGCAAAGGGAAAACATAAGGACTAGTTAGGAGGGAACAATCCCTAAAGGAAAAGGAAGGCAGTAGTAGGCCAATCTACACAGGAACCAATTGGCAAGGCAGGGATGGGAAGGGCAAGAAATAGGGGAACAACCAATCAGGTCTTGTGGTTATGGTCCAGACTGAACACCAGCCCAGTCCCATTGCCAACTCACTGGACTCCAGAGTGGAATTTCTGAAGTTGGCTCTAGAAACAGGTGGGAGCAGCATGGGAGAAAAGAAGCTTAGTCTACAGTTTTGAATTGTCCTAGATGAGCCACTTAAAGATCCTTGCATTGTATTACAACCCTGCTTTTCTCCACTAGATGGCAACATTTATCTTTTCTAATAATCCTAATCTAAGTAAAAGATCCTTCTCTGTTGTCAGATGGACATATACTTTGTAATAGTTACTGGGCTGCCTGCCTCCTTTTCACACTGAAAACCCTGGAAATGATGTAAATGTTAATAATACGTTGTGCAAAATGTATTCAAATTTGTAAAAGAAGCAAAACACTTTTATTTACAAATAGTAAACATTGGTACAAATAAAGATTAAAAAAAATACTTGGCAATAATGTCACAAATCAGTATATTCATGATAAATGCGCACCTCTGACTTTCTGATACTCTGAAGTGATCTGATGCTTTCACTCCTTGTCCGCATGTCTGATTTTCTGAAAAGCCTTCGTGAAAATGATCTACACATAAAAAAATAGATGATTGGATCTAGGCAGACATTGCATGCCGATAGGAAAATAGTCACTTCCTTGCAGTAGTACAGGATATTGTGTGCAGAATCATCTAAATAATAATCTAACTGGCACAAATTAAAAAGTATTGTGCACAGATGGTACGGCAAAAAACAAATAAAAAATACAGTCACAACGACCCTTATGCTTTGACTGTGTTTCCGCTTACGACTTGAAGAGCTGATAAACTGCTTGCTTGATTTATAGATATATTTGGATATTTCAATATAACATCCTATTAATACAATTAGCACAGTTATAAATATGCCGTTATTGATGTAAGTGACAGCAGTGTGCCATTGGACTCCTAATGGGGTTTTCAGTTTTAAGCAGTCACCAGTATTTATCTTAGATGGGTAACTGCTAGTGAGAACCGTATCTGGCAAAGCTAAAAATGCCATAACAATCCAAACAACAACTGACAGAATCTTGGTGAAAGTAATGCTGTACATCCTTGAATCCCCAAATGGTTTTACCACTTTTAGATATCGGTCAAGGCTAATAAATCCAAGAAAAACAATAGTTGTATACATGCTGGCATAAAACAGAACTTTTGTATACCGGCATAAGAAAAAATGGAAGTGCCATGGCCCCAATCTTGAATCTTGAATAATTTTAAAAGGAAATGTCAGAGTCATCAGCAAGTCTGCAACTACAATGTTTTTGAGGTAAAAAATGAAGCTGGTCTTGCTTCTGATGTGGAAGAAAATCCATATTGCCAAGCTATTCAGAAAGATGCTGGCCAAGAATATAAGGAGGTAAAGCATAGGTAAAACAATAGTTGTAAATTCATTATTGGTAGAATTCCCAATTAGTTCTTGTGAATAATTGGCCAAAATAGTGATGTCTTGACCCGGAGGTTGATGATCTATAGGAATGATGGTTAAAAAGTTGGTTAAAAATTGTAGCTATTTCAACGATGCTCTCAGGTAAGTAATAACAGAAATCATAATCACACTGAAGCTGGCTCTGCATGATGTGCAGCAAAGCATGACTCGCATTTCTCTTTTGATCCTAGTTAACATATGAAGCCATCTGAAAACAGGTCCATAAATTACTTCTAGAATTGCATATTTTGACTGTTGAGGGCCTATCTGTTTTTCAGTGGAGGGAGAAATGAGGAAAGTCCACCAAAAGACCCAAGATGATAAGTCACAAGAATCTGCAGTGGGACCTGTGTCACTTGCCTTCATTATGACAACTCAATACTGTGCTGGATGGGACACAATAAGAGGAATGTATGCCTCTTTGCTCAACCCAGGAGTCTTTAAGAAGTACTTTTTAGGCATCCCCTCAACTGAAAATAAATCTCTTTCCCAACAACTATTCAGTATTGTAGGATTGAAGCATATAGTTCTTTAAGAACTGACCAATGTTGTAATAGGTCTACCTATATAACTATCATTGAAACTAATCTACTTTTTGTACTGTTTTTATTATGATTATAGAGATGGTGTATGAACTAGTGAACCATGACAATTAGTGCTTTAACACCAGTTTATTTTGGATTTAGGGCTGTGGGGATGGGAAACTGGGAGTTTTAGTAAAGTAGCATCCTTTTAAAATAAAAGTATTTACACATCTGAATTAATCATGCAGTTGATAATATTAAAGAGCATTTGGTTGTAACTGCCTATTAATGTACATACACGCATTCACGCAAACCTCCTATAAATGCTTGAATTCAAATAATTGTGAACATGTAATTGACTAATTGCTTCAGGCACCAGAACTAGAATTAATGGGTGAAAATTATAAGAAGGTAAAGCTTAGCATTAGAAGAAACTATCAAATAGAAGAATTGTGCAGCAGTGGAATGGACTTTCTTGTGGGATGCCATCAGTTATTAGTAGGAAATATTTAAGCAGAGGATATAGTTAGCAGAAAATATGGCAAGCTTTCAGAAATGCTGAAGTTGCAAGAAATCAGCACTAAGCTGTGTGTTGGACTAGATGTTCTCCAAGATCACTTCAAGGTCTCGTATTTTGTATATGTGAATGTCTAGAAAGAGTTATTCGGCATGATAATTGGGTGTGTGTGTTTCTATATTCAACTGAATACAAGGAACAACACCAGGAAATTATTGTTGCATTAATCTATCCTTGTAAGTTTTTCAGAAGCTCTTGGTACAAGAAACTACAAGAAACAGGGAACTAGACTCAACAGATTTTAAGTCAAGCTCTGTAGTACTCTTCTGCAGCTGATCATATAAAGCTTGACATCTAACGCATTTGGAAAAGTTTTTCCTCTAAAGCTGCCTTTCAGCAACAGTACTGGTATTTCAAGAAAATTATTATATTACTGTGTTAGTACTGTATTAAAAAAAAAAGCTTTATACCACAGTTACATCAATGAGGTGGCAGGGAGTACATTGTTTTAAATAGCGAGTATGCTTAGTGATACAGATGAGTAAGTTCCTGCTTCATGCAGGGGCTTGTTGAGCCTAGTCTCTGAAGACTTAGACAAGGATACAAAGAGTACTGATGAAAAAGTCTTGAATTTGTTGTGTTCAGTTCAGACCTGTTCAGCAATAGGACAAGCTGCCTAAAAAAACTTTCAAACCTTTTTCTTAGGAAACCCCTATGTCGAAAACAATGTTTCTCATCCTTAGCTACTTTAAGATGCATGGACTTCAACTCCCAGAATTCCCCAGCCAGCATGGCTGGCTGGGGAATTCTGGGAGTTGTAGTCCATGCATCTTAAAGTTGCCAAAGTTGAGAAACACTGGTCTAAATATGAGACTGTGCAGTAAGATACATATGTATGATCTACTGAATGAAGGAAAGTTACAGAGGATTGGAGAGGCAACTTGGAAACTAATCCTAAATTTATGCCAGTGTCATTGCTTTTCTAAGCACAAAGGTTATACAAGCGTGGATCATCTATACTTACCTGGACTACATATTTGTAGCTGGTTACAAATCCTATACTACTTGTACCTTAGTTAATATTAAGCATAGTTAACACTGTTACATCCAGAAGGATGGACATAGAAAAGGAAGGAAGAATTTATGGGAGGGGAGAGTTGAACTGAGAAAGATCTGCAACCCAGTGCTCTATGACTTTAATTTATCAAAGGCATAACGTTTGTAAAGATGGAATAACTAACAGAATAACTTTATTTATGCTTTTAAGATGGCTTTAGACTGGAAAAACTTTGTTTATCAGTCTATTTCCCCATAGTATGGAGTTAGCAGTACAGGAGTTGTGGGGGCTTTTTTAAATTAAATAATGTAATAACTTTATTAGGGCAATTAAATAACTTTAACAACAACAACAACAACAACTAATGTAATAACTTTATTAGGCTAATTAAAGTTTTGCATAAGCATTGCAAACTTTCAGTTTGTTATAGCAGGAGGCAAATTTATGAAAAATTAAAAAAAAGACACAGGGAAGGAAATATCGCTGATCTTTGAACTGTATCCATAAAACTTGAGTTGGCATAATAAAGTTACTGCCTTTATGGAGTCTGGATTTTTCTCCCTAATTTCCAGCATAGATACTATATCTTCTTTAATTTAGTTGACTTCACATTAGCCAAACAAGAATGCATGTTAAGAGATAATTAATGTATATAAAGTGTTCACATGAAATGTGCTTAGGTTTTATTTAAAAAAAAATGAAACTTGTCTTTTCTAATAATACTGTATTAACTTTAACAGTTCCAGTGTTTAACATTATACTTTATTCTTGTTAGATGAGGAAATGTTGTACAAAATAAATAAAAGAAAAAAACAAAGCCTCCTTCTAAGGCAGTGTTTCTCAACCTTGGCAGCTTGAAGATGTGTGGACTTCAACTCCCAGAATTCTCCAGCCAGCATGGGAATTCTGGGAGTTGAAGTCCACACATCTTCAAGCTGCCAAGGTTGAGAAATACTGTTCTAAGGTATTTTATCTTATTGGGTTTTGTCATTTAAAACTGTGAATATTGATAACCTTCTCCTGTCATGTTCATCTGATAATTTGAAATAATACTGTGTTCCCGGGCTAAAACTAGTGTTGATTATTTTATTGAATATTAAATTTTATGCTAATATTGATGGTATTGGCATTTCAGATGACAACATGAAATAAACTGAGGCTCAAGCACTTAGCACCTCTTTTCTCTAATATCTTTTTTGGCTGTTTTAGACTTTTCAAATTTAATACAAAACTAATGGTTCCAAGAAGGAAAGGGCACTTTTTTCTGGCCTCATTCAAAACAAATTATTTTCTGATGTCTTCTTGTAATGGCATGTAATGAAATTGGGATATCCTCACAAGAAGGTAAAGGTTTCTCCAGAAGCTTCATGAAACTGCATTGTTTTTATGTATAATGAAGGTGTAATTCTGTGGGAAAACATATGTTTACTTGAATGGAGCAACTAAAGCTTAATCCTAATATAATTCACATATAAAACACAATGTGTTTAATAACTTCACCTAAATGAAATTGGCTGCACCCTCAGTGGTTTCCTTTGAAAGTATTTGCTTCCTTCCTACCATTAACACTATACTGTAGGGCTTTATCAAGAATACAGATTGTTCAAGAGCTCTGGCAATTTTTCTTAAATGTTACATGTGGATTAGAAAAAGTACTCTACTTATTATAAAGCTGAGAGCTAGTTTGGTTTAGTGATTAAGGCACCAGGTTACAAACTGGGAGACTATAATTTCTAGTCCTGCCTCAGGTACAAAGCCAACTGGGTGACCTTGGGCCAGTCACACTCTTAGTCCTAGGAAGAAGGCAATGGCAAACCACTTCTGAAAAACCTAGCCAAGGAAACTGCAGGGACTTGTCCAGGCAGTTGCCAGGAGTCACCACTGACTCAAAGGCAAAAATATGTATATATTTTAAGGCCAGGGAGTTAAAACTGATATGTTCGTAATTCCAGTGTTAAGTAGGAATGAAATAATCATAACATTTGATTGCTAAATGTTATGTGAGTCTTACAGAATTATGCTGAAAAAGCAGAGGAAACTGTTTAAAAGAGATGGAATTCCTTCTTTTTCCTTTTTTCTAAAAAAAAAAAAAGCAATTACCTGTAAGGTTCAGATATGATATATTAGACCCCATTATTACTGTTGATTTGCACATCAAATGCTTTTCAGAAGTCATGTTGGTGGCAACTGATCTGCGGCACATCACGGATTGTGCAAATTTTAATTTCTGAAAAATATAGGAAATGAAAATATTTACATTGAGCAAATAATTCAGTGTAGCTATCTATAACTGGGCAGGGAAAAGAGCAGAGGGAGATGATGGTACCTTTGTTGAGAAACATGTTACAGGTTGTCTGTATTACCATTATTTTATGCTTTAATTTTTTTCCTTATCTTACTACCGAACACAAATTGTGCTCCTGAAATCAGAGGCCATGGTTTGGCTGATATAGGGAATACTTGATTTCAAGCAGTGTTAATATTTAATGTCTCCCAAGAATGGCCATATTTATAATTTGTTAACACAGCTTGCATTCTCCTACAGGAATACTTCCTATTTTGTTTTAGTCTTCTGATTATGTCACACACCTCCTTTTTAATCCTTTCCTTCCCGATAGAAAAAGATTAAGGTCAGTTTCAACAACCATAAAAGAGTTGACATCTACCAATAGTCTTTGCTCTAAAGTTGAGAGGCAGCAGTTTACTCAAATCACCAAAAAAGTGAGAAATAGTAATGTTTTCCAGTTGCATGAAAGTTAAATATATTAAGGAACACTCTCATTGTAAATGGAAGAAAAAATACTATTGAATTGTTCTGTTCCTAGAATTATTCAACTGGGAAAAAAATTAGTAAGATGTGGAGATCATTTGGATGACTGTGAGGGGATTTTCCACTGTTTGTACAAGTCATCAAACCCCTACTCACATTAGTTTCATCATGCTATCCTCCTGGAGTGATTTGTATAAAGCTGCTTCTGAGAATTTGAGTGTATATACCAGTTATGGATAAACACAGCTAATCTTGGCATTCTGTATGCATTGGAAGTTCTTCCCGGCTGAGCTGGGCATAAATCACATAAATAAATATTTGTCAGCAGAGGTTTGCCCATGTAATGTTCTTTAGTGGGCACAGGCTTTTTTCTCCGTTTTGTCTGTATTTATAAATGACATTTTCCAACCAGCAATATTGTTCTTGTGCACAGTATATTTCTATAAAAGATACTTTGGGACCTGTACGAGAATACCAGATGCTCTGCTGTGTTTCGGGCATTGGAAAGATAAAATAGTTTGTATGCCTAGTGTTTAGCTGATAGCAAAACAATGTTTATGTGCTGTAGGTATTGCACATAAACAGGTCTGTGACTTACTGGGATCTAAAAACTTCAAATTACTGGATTCATTTGAGACCGCTTGAAGAAGGGAAGATCTGTGTGTGTGAGTGAGTGAGAAAGAGAAAGAGTACCTTAGCAGTGTGTTGGGACCATCCTATTTTATATAAAAGGCTAAAATCTTTGCTTCATAAAAATGTCTAATTCAAAGAACAACATAAATTACTTCAAGTCTATAATCTTCTTTGTGGATGTCTAAGAATGCAAGCAAGTAAGAAGGTAGGGATTCAAACACAAAATGAACTGACCTAGACTGAATGTAAATTTGCATCCCATTTAAGTAGTAAGAGTTTCTGCTACTTGAATCATTTTTAGGACATTCATTAAAAATGACATTGAAAGAAGGGAAGTAGTGATAAATCTGGTGGATTGAAAACATGCTATAGATAGTCATTTTGGATTGTTCTATGATTCATTCATTCATTCATTCAATTTATAAGGCTGCCCATCTCAAACAAGTGACTCTGGGTGGCAAACAATCATAAAATCAATTAAAACCAAATTACTAACACAATGCAAAAGAAAATTAAATATATACAGCAGCCAAGAAAATTATAATCCATAGATGTTAACGTAACCAGGAAATGGGATCCTTAACACACTAGGGACCCCAGGCCTGTGTACATAACCATGTCTTCAAGGCCTTAAGAACAGGATCGACATCCTAATCTCTGGAGGGAGAATGTTCCAGAGGGCAGGTGCTGTGGCAAAAAACTAGCACCTCTAGTCCCCACCAGCCAACGTTCCTTAGCTGATAGGACCCAGAGCATGCCCATCCTGCCAGACCGGATTGGATGGGTAGAAACAACTGGGAAAAGATGGTCCATCAGTTAACCCTGTCCCAAGCCATGAAGGGCTTTAAAGGTGACAACCAGCAGCTTGAACTGCACCTGGAAACATACAACCAATGCAGCTCATGAAGCAGTGATGTTACATGTGCCAGGTACCCAACACCATTTACTACCCATGAAGCTGCATTCTGCACCAGTTGAAGCTTCCGATGCACTTCAAGGGCAGCTCCATGTAGAGTGTGTCGCAGGAATCTAGACAGGAGGGCATGAATGACAGTGAGCAGAGCCTCCCGGTCCAGGAATGGGTGCAACTGGTGCACAGCCTGAAGGTGTGCAGTGGCCCTCTCAGCCACAGCTACCACCTGCTCTTTCAGCAGGAGCTGTGAGTCTGAGAAGATTCCCAGATTGCACACCAGGTCCATCTGGAGTAGTGCCATCCCATCCATGACCAAAGGTGGAACAACCTTCACACTGGAAGGCCCAAGTACCCAAAGCCACTCAATCTTGCTTGGGTTGAGCTGAAGCCCATTACACCCCATTCAGGCTCCTACAGCATCAAGGCACTGGGACAGGACATCCATGATAGATGTTTTGCTGATATTATTGCCATATTGACACTATGCTTTTTTATGTAGTATTTTCATTAATTACTAATAGTGAAGTTCTTTATGGAAACTGGAAAGCAGTGAGTTTCATTAGTATGAAACTAATTTGCTAATTGCTTTTAGAATAATGGAAGTATTATAAACCTAGCCTTTTATTCTGTAATAGCAGTCTAAAGAAATACTTAATTGAAAGGTTCCACTGTCATGAAATTATTTTTTAAAAGATCTTTTACTGTTCCTTATTAAACATCTTTGTAATTAATACAGAGAGCTTGTTAAATTGGAGGAAAGCCCTACCACCAGAAATTGTGTTTAGCTTACTTTGAGTATTTTGGAGATGGAGAAATAATGGGAATAGCCTATTATTTGAGCTCCTAGAGATGATGATCCAGTGTGTATTAGAAACATATATGGAATTATACAAGATTCAGCCAGTCCTACAGTCTTCCCAAATGCTGACATTAACCCTCCTTATGGCAACCTATGCAATCACTGACAGTGAGTTTCAAGCAGGTATAGTCTATTAAAAATTACGTAACACAGATTATGATGTAATAAGAACATATGTTACAAGGTTGGAAATGGGTTTAAAATCAAGTAACATTTAGAGGAGAGTGTATGTATGGGGATGGGGTAGGCAGGGATGAAAGTCAACTAATTTATTTGCTGTCCATCATGCCTTAAAGTCATTCTTTCATGGCCAACTGAAATTTGCCTCCACATTTCATTTTGCCAAATGTATATAATTTCTACTTGTATATTCACTTTGATTCCCATTGTTTGCACTTGTCCATTTTGTGCATTTTTGACATCATTTTATGACAAAACAAGCCTCCCTCCTTCATTCCACTTAATTGCCTATTGGGTCATAAACATTTGAATCTTATCCTTTAAGGAATTCAGCTATGATAGCATTTAACATGTCAAAAGTTCCCTTGTAACTCACCAAAACAATTCCACTGCCTTACAGTCAATCTAAGTTGCCTCTTATTGAAACCCAAGATATCCTAACCAGGTGTGCCCAAACACATGCTTTAAAATCTTCAATAGGTATGTTACAAATACTCTAGGTTTGATAATTCGAATGTCATCAGAGGCTTAAGTTCTCCTTTGGTAGTGTACTACATAGCTGTTTCCACAAGAATTTAAAAGAAAAGAGGAACATTTTTAACCACTGATTTTTGTAGATTGTGTTACTCTATATTGTTTAGCATTTTTAAAGTTAGAGCTTGCCGTATGGAATAAATTTATAAAAAGTATGCACAGTGTTGCAGATACTGTGTAATTTGTCAGTAAAGTTGGACTGGTTTGGGTATAGGAATAGCAGTCTTACACAAGAAACAAAATCATAGATTGAAGGATAATAGCTAATAATATCTGATCTATTTATATATGCATCAAAATGAATGATGATAGAAACCATTGCATAAAGAGCATACAAATCTCAGCTTGGTTTTCCATTTCCTTTCCATCTGTTTTGGTTTTCTCCAGCACCAGATTAAAGGCAATGCAATAATCTGAATCATGGATGGGTTTTTGATGTAGCCTGCTGTGGATGCCCTTTCCTTCTTGCAGCCTGTGAAATAAATATGTAGCAGGTGACAGAGAGTCTCTTCTGCTGAAGAAAAGAGATGCTGCTTCTCTGCTCTGATAGGAATGGAGGGGACATGTGCTCCTTGCATATCTTTTACTGAACTCGATAAGAGGAAGTTTTGTAGAATTGTGTGCAGTAGTGGAGCACCCACCCTGGCACTTGGTATTTGGACTAAAACATTGCCATCCTTAGTTCTGACAAGTTTTTACTACAGTGGATTAATGCAAGTTTAGTTTTTTTCAAATAATGATAAAAGAAGTGCCTTGGGGACTATCCTGTGTGTTTTAGCCATTCTTCCAGTTTTGAAGGTGAAGAACCTTGAACAGTGTGATGCTAGTTTTTTGCCAGCAAAGTTTGCTATATATACCAGAGCAAATAAGGCATGTAATGTACAGTTTAATAAACACAACCATGCATCATATATATATATATATATATATATATATATATATTTTCAATCAAAACAAACATCACTGTTTGAGTAGAGAAAAAGCTTTTGTGGAATACAGCTAGGACATCACCTCTACCCAACTGATCCATTTTATTGACATTTTACTATACTGTTACTGTAGGTCAGTGTCACAATTTGGTTAGTTTAATCTATTTCTAGTCACAGTGTCAAACTGACTTTTAATAACTCATAGAATTACAGAATTGAATGTTAGAGATCATCTCCTGGAACCCCTGCACTACGTAAGATCCACTAAAGCACCTATGAAAGGTGACTATCCAACTTTTGTTTGAAGACTGTCAGCAAAATAGAACTCATCACTTCCTGTTGTGGCCTGTTCCACTGGCTGACACCTTACACAGGACGTTCCTTCTGACACCTAGACTGACCTACTTCCATTACTTTTGCAGATTACACAAAATGGCAATGGGTGGCTAATATTTTAAAGGAGATCCACTCATCTTCTTTATTATGCCATTGCTAAAAAATGTTGAACAGCAAAGCCCCTAGGACAGAGCCCTGTGGCACTGCACTCAATATTTCCCTCCAAGCTGAAGAGGATTCAGGAACAAGCCCTCCTTAGATGAAGTCATTCAGACAGTTATGAACCCATTTAGCCCATATTTCACCATTTTTAAAAGGACGAGTATCATGAAGGACTCTGTGGAAACTTTGCTGAGAACAACAACATAGGTCATTACAATCATTGACTAATCAAAGGTTTGCTGAGATCCAGGTATAATATTTGTACAGTATTCCCCTAATCTACTAAACTAGTAATGCTGTTGAAGGAAATAATATTCATATGACATGATTCATTAGCAACTAAACCTTTGCTAGCTCCTGTTAATTGTAGCATGCCTATCCAAGTGCTCACAAACATGCTGTTTAATAATCTGTTGGAGGACCTTGACAGGTCTGTATTTACTGGGTTTTTCCCCACTCTCACCATTTTTGAAGATGGGGATGGGATATGGTCTCTTCCAGTCTCCTGGGACCTCACCAATGTTCCAGGAGTTCTCAAAGATTATAGATAGCAGTTCTGCTCTCACTTCCACTAGTATCATCATTTAAATTAGCTAAGATCTCTCTTATTCCCTTCTTTTCTATTAAACTGCAGGTCCCACTTTCCTCCAATGGCATAACAATTACTAACTAGCCTCTATTTCCATTTGGAGAAAAGAGAAATGCAAAATAGGACTTAAGTATTATCTTATCATCAGCCATTACCAATTCACCACTTTCTCCTCACCATGGTCCTATACCTTGTTTGGCTTTCCTTTTGTCTCTAATGTACCCAAAGAACCATTCTGTTGTCTTTGGTTTCTCTTATAAATCTCAGTTCATTCTTAGCTTTAGGCTTTTTAATACCATTCCTACCAGTTTCTGAAGACTTCATGTTCTTTGTATTCTTCATTGGTTATTTGTTTCATTTCTTATCCATGTCCCATTTTCTGTTCAGCATTGTAGGGAGATCCATGTTTGTCTCTTAATTTCTCTAATTTTTTTACCTTGGTGTACAAAATATTCATGATGGCTTCTTCAGTATCTCATTTTGTAGGATTCCTCATTCTTCCTGGACACTTTTCTCCTTCAGGGTTTTAAGCCATAGGATCTGACTTACCTCCCATTGGTTTTCATCAGAATCTGCTTTTCTGAGGTATGCAGATCTAACTCTTCTCAGTACCTTTTCCCCTGGATATACCGAATAACATAATTGTTATTCCCCAAGGTACCAGTCACTTTGATTTTTCTCAACAAATTGGTAACAATTAGATTTAGGAAAGAAGATCACCCTTTTCCTTCTTCTACCATCTGCCATATGAAGTTGTCAGCTAGAGAGGACAAGTATTTGTTAGCGGTCCAGCTTGTCAGAGAAAGATTCCTAGCGGATGTCTGGATAATTGAAATCTCCCATTATCCCTATCATATGCCTCTGACTTGTCATCTGACACTGAAATGTACCTATTGTCTGCTCAGGCAGTCCATAATAATCTCCCAGGACAGTAACATTTTTGTTTCTTTCTCAATTTATTCTTACACAACAGAATTTCCATGTGCTGATTCCTGAATTTTTTTGCAAGTATATTTTCTTCTGGGAAAGGTCATAAGAGAACAATGTTCTGGTGATGTTTTCCCACCAAGTAGATCTATACCTATCAGATATTATTACTGGAGGAGATCTTTTTGAATAACTTGTAACCTTCCAGTGCTGTGTACCAATCATGTGTGCCACTCCAAGTTTCAGTTATGCCTATCCCATCCTATTTGTGTTCCTATTAGGATTTCTAGTTCTCCCTGTTTATTTCCTTTACTCTGTGCATTGATGTAGAAAGATCTGAGGTCCACTACTGACTCTCCTAGTCAAACTCCCATGCAGAACTTCCCTGTTTGTTTCCTCTGGTCTAGAGTTCACAGAAGATACTACTTTCTGACCTCCCCCACCAAATTTGTCAGCCCCCTATTTGCTATCCCTGTTTACTGACTCAGTGAACTCACTCCCTTACTGGGTTATTTATAAGCTCCCTTGAGCTGCATCATCTAGGTTAGAAGGAACAATGCTCCAATCAGACAAGCAGTCTGTTGGTAGAAGGTAAAAATTTAAGTAGTATGTGTAACATTATTGAAGGATAAAAAATTATTTCACCATTATTTCTTACAACCTTTATTTATGTCTACATAGCCATTAAAACATCATTTTATGATTCTTTTGAATCCCCCCCCCCACCCTTTTAGGCAGCATGAATCTCTGTTTCACTTTTTCCCACATTTTAGTTAAACAAAATTCAAACGCTTAATTCTGCTTAAGAATAAATCTTCAAATTTTGTGGTCTTATAAAGCAGTGTAAGAATGTTGGTAATTTTTTATTAGAAGTTCACTGAGCAAAAAATTCACACTTTTGTATCACATGTACTTTGTTCTGTAGAATTCCTGGACTAGGAGGCCTTGCTCACAGTCACCCAAGCCTTCGTCACCTCCCGTTTGGATTACTGCAATGTGCTTTACATGGGGCTGCCCTTGAGGACCATCTTGAAGCTGCAAATGGTCCAGAATGCAGCAGCATAGACAGTTTTGGGTATCCCATGGTTCACCAGAGTAATGCCACTGCTGTGTAAGCTGCACTGGCTTCCATTTGCTTTCCAGGTGCAATTCAAGGTGCTGATTAAAGCCCTACATGGCACAGGGCCAGGTTACTTGTGGGACTGCCTCTCCCTGAGGATATCTGCCTGTCCTACTAGGTTAGATAGGGTGGGTGCTCCAGGTCCCCTCCCTTAAATGTTGACATTTGATGGGACCTCGCAGGCATGCCTTCTCAGTGGACACCCCAGACTTTTGGAACAGCCTCCTGCTGGAGATAAGTGAATTCCTACCCTTTTAGCCTTCCAGAGGGCTATGAAAACCTGGCTATTCCCCCAAGCACTGAGCTAAGATGGGGGGTTATGCTGTGAGGATGTTTGGTCTAGTGCTTGTGGGGGGAAGAGTATGTCTTTAACTACGTTTTATGGATTGTTGTGATCTGCCTAGAGACATTGTATGAGATAGGTGGCCATATAAAACCAACAAATAAATAAATAAATAAATAAATAAATAAATAAATAAATAGATCTACTCTATTGCTAACATTGATATATCTTTATGGATTAAAAAAAAAAGAACTATAAGTGAGGGAATATTCAGTAGTATGTTGACCATTTTATTATAACTTTCATAGCCATTCTAGGAAATGACAGTGTATATACAACAAAGGAAAATTCAAAAACCAATAACTTAAACATTGTTAGCATAAAAATAAATTAATAAGGCTAACCAGGTCACTATCTTATTGAACCCCAGCAAAACCTGCATTATCTCAGTTGGTGTGCATTCAACTGCCAGAATATTGACCTTCCAAGCAAAAGGAAGCTGTTTGAGCTACAAGCAGCGTTCCATCCATTTGGCATGACTAGTGAATGAAAACCTGTTGAAGGATGAGTACATGTTGAAAGCAGAAGTAAACCAGGGTTTTCCCCATATCAACAATACATTGATTAGAACTACTTTCACAGATGGAATAATCCTGAAGAAATGGCACAGAATATTTCTCCTTCACCAAATTAGATTCAGGGTCAGCCTGATGGACAATGAGGTCCCTTAATTATATTCTGTAGAGTTGCACATCCCAAGTGACAGAAGTATTAATTTAACATAGGCTTCCCCCAAAGTGTATCATAATTCGGCTTTATATTTTTTCTTCCAAACATAAAGCATACTTAATTCAGGAAGCAAAATTACTTTCTCCATTGTAGATGTACTGAAATTATGCACAGGCTAGGATGCTTACAGTCTAAATATTTTGTTTAAAACTGAATAAAATAAGAGCTGAAAAGTAAATCAATTAACTGTGGTGTATAATCAATTTATGGAGCAAAGTTTTCATCTGTGATATTGATTGACTATCGGATAGTTAAGAAGTGTGTTTCATTGTTCCTTCAAAATGGCATTTCTGTGTTAGTATGGTATAAAATAGTTTGGACAATATTTAGTAAATTAAAACAGGTAAAGTCCAAACTCTACAGTACCTTAACTGCATACTTTTGGTCTTGACTACCTATGGTACTAACTGAGCAAGAGAATGATCTTAATTTAGGCACAGACGGGCTTTAAAGAAAATAAATTTATTGTTCCATAGCATTTTTTGAAAATTGGTTATGTAGTTAACTAATCTACTCTGGGACTGCAGTAGGGAGCAACAAATTAAAACATTCCTTATCTTCCAGCTGCAGATGGTGTTCAAGATAATGCTGCTCCTGCCCAATGATACAACTGCCCATCTGTCTACATACCTTACTCCAAAGGAAACAGTTAACATAATTTTAGTCCTCAATAAGCAATACTATACACGGTTAGTAAGAACCTGTTCTAGAGCTAAGGAAATAAAATTGCCCTGACTGTTAGGATGCTCTTATGTCAGGACAGGCTGTCACAACTGAGACTGTGTTTGTTGCATTTTGTCTCAAGGCTGGATTTTTGTCATCTTGCCAGATGCATGAGAAATGTCACATAGCAATTAAAACAGTGAAGGAATTCCAAGGAAGCTTTGTACATAAATGTATACCAGGTTGTTAATTAGGCTTGTAATTAAAATGTATAGAAGGCCCTGTCTGTGGAAATATAACTGTATTTATTTTTTAACTGTAACAATAAAAGTCCCTAGCTAGCTCTGCTAATATAAAACACAGTATTTCAGACCGAAGGAAGTGCCAGATGCATGTGTGAAATTTCGAGAAGATATTGTGGGGACCCACACAATAGTTACCATGATGGACTTTCTTATTCATAAAATGACTGCCATGGTGGACATGATCAAACACAAAACACCCATCTATCAGAAAATTAACTCTACTGTCTCACTGAGGTTCCCACCAGTAACTATGAAGCTATGTATGTGCTTTGCTTTGCAATGTGCCAGTTTGCTATACAACTATTTTTATTAAAAGAATCTATAAAAATGGCAGCTAGGAAGGCCTGGGGCACCAAGAGAGACCAACTAATGCCTGCAGTCACCATATATCATCCTTGTTTTAGATAAATAAAGCTGTTGAATGTATCCATAAAGATTTGGGTCAATCAATTTCTTATTGCCACTGATACTGAAGAGTCACTTATTCTCCAAGAAGGTTATTTGTGCTGTTTCAGAAGTGCAAAACTCTTATACTGTGTGCAAACTCTGGAATATCTTATGCATGTGTGGAAGACATTATTTAAATAGGATATTCACAATTACAAATGCTAACCCAGGTACTAATTAGTTTATTCAATAAAGTTAGTTGTCTACCAGAAGTATAAGACAATGATCAAATCATTGCAATAATATTCAGCTTGCAGATTATAAGACCTAATTGTAAGACCTAGTTGTATGACCTGCTATCAATTCTTGGCATGACTGAGATCTCTGTGATGCATGCTTGGGAAAAGCAAATATTTTTGCTTTAGGATCCCGACACTAGTAGAATGTATTGGCCATGTTAATTTCCATTTTCTTTCCTTGTGTGAATTGTTTCTCCTTCTTTTCCATGTTAAAAATATTTAGATTTTCTACAATGAGATTTGAAAAAAATAAAAACCCAGTGTGGTAATAATGGCACATGTTAAGGTCAACTAAGCTATGGAGACAGGGCCCATGGCTGCTTAGAGTGCCCTCTTATGATCCTTGGACCATGACCCATAGCATTCTTTTGATTTCTTCTTCCAAGATTCAGATCTTGGAATCTCTACTCATGCCTTCCTTCACTGGTCTCTGTTTTTTCCCATTTAATTTCTAATTGTGAACAAAAAGTAGACAATTTGCTTAATGTCATAGGATGCATCAAACTATGAGCAAAGGAGATGAGATTATTTTCATTCTCCTTATAAACCTTTTTATGTGAATTCGACAGCATTTGTATAAATACATTTAGTTTGACTGCTATTGTTAGTAATAACAGTTACTGCACACAGACCTTTTAGCTCTATTTTTTCAGACTTTTAAAAATGCAAAATTAAAAGGTGTAGGTTAGAATGAAAAAGATAAACATTTGTAATTGAAGTATCTCAAGACAGTAAAAGAGACACCAATGTATAAATAACACTGTATTTATGAAGTAATGAACTTACTATTGGTGTATCCTGCTTTAGAAACAATAGCCTTCTGTTCTATTATACATAGGATTAAGGAGTCTGGTATTGGGGATTGCCTCAGGTAGACTATTTAACCTTTATACTAATGGCAAATGGCATCTGACCCACAAAATGCAGTATTTCTAATGAAATATTCTCATCATTCATTGACTTGGCTGCTAAAATAATCTCTTACCATCCTGTCATTCCTGTAAAGTTATGTTTATATATCTTTGCAAGCCATTTTTTTAAAAAAACACTCAGAGATAAGCTGTGAAGATAAGATAGTTTGTATTCAAACTAAATTCCTATAATTTCTTGACTCCCACCTTCTTTAATCTGTCTGCTTAAAATAAGTTTGGCAAATTGAAGAGCTGCTCTATTCTGGGCCAAATTAAAAGACACACAAAATTAGTTCCAATGAATCATCACAAACTTGCCTTTTACCAGTTGGCATTTCACAGCCATCTCTGCCTTTTTCCTGGTGTAAATACATCCAGAATAGGTTGTAAGACTGTACTGGGCACTGTAATACTTTTATGAACTTGAAGAGCATATGGTATAGAACAACATGTCCTAAGTTGCCAGGTATCTTGGAAGTGGAGGAACCCAGAGAATACAGCATGCTATTACATGCACAAGGAACAGTACAGTTGAGTGAGTTCACTCTGTCCAGAGTTGCTTTAGGGTTGGGAGTGGAGGAAAGACAATCATAATTAAAGAATGGAGACTAGTGAAAGAAGACTTCTATGTAACGGGGAAAGCTGTGGATGAAAGGGGATAAGAAAGGAAAGCACAGGCTAAGAATGTTTAGAACTTGTGGACAACCGCTATGGTTCATCTCATATGCCACTGTGAGTCAATTTTTTAAATATATATATAGTGACTCTCCACACTTTCACGTCATTTTCTGCAACTAATAAAGAGACCAGGTCTCATGACCCCTTAGTTGAAACCCAGAGAATGAGCAAATAAGGTACAAAAAACAAACAAAAAAACACTTGGCTTTTGGTTCTGGTTTCGAATTCATCAACTAATGATGTTTACATATTGCATAATTCCACGTATTTAGTAATTCTGTATATAAAGAATAGTTAATTTGGTAAAACAACAAAGCAGTGCGTATGCTCATGTGCAACTTTTGAAAACTTATTCAAAATAATGCGTAACAGAAGCTTTACAGCTTCACATAAACAAAAAAAAGGGAAAGTATAAATATAAGTGAAGTAGGAAAGCTGTAATGTTTTTACAGGATTTATTTCTAAGTTCTCTGAACATTCAGATATTATTCCAAATCACTTATCTTCCAGATAAATTGCCCATTAGAGCAGTTTACAGCACTGTCTGGTACTTTGTCTCTTATTCGTAGGTAATTTTTTATAAGACTGCAACCTTAGCAACTGCATTTCTGGTGTTTAAAGATGAGGAATTTTAATAGTCTTGTTTATGGTAGTTTCTAGAGATTTCTAATCTGACATGTGCTAGCATGATTTCAGAACTCCTTCTGTGTCATTGGTACAATTAAGAGAGTTTAAATCCAATGTTGTTTTTCTTGAGCAAGACCAAGCAGTTCTAGGAGCAGTTTTTCACTTTTTTTTAAAATTCGGAAGATACAAATTTTGTAATACAACACTACTTTGCCTGTAATACTATTTGCAACTTAATCCTCTTTTACACATGGAGCAATTCTTTACCTTTTTATAATTAATGGAACAAAAATTGGTATAGATTTATCTTATCTATAGAGATCAGTCAAAACCTAAACTCAGAAACACTTTTCTTCTCACTAATTGTACTTCACCCCAAATTACGATTCCTTGCTGAACAACCTGATAATGAAATAACATAAAGTTCAATCATGACCACCCATACAGTGCCTTTCTGAGAACTTTTAAAAGTTACCTGTCATTTTTCTTTCTTCATTTTTCCCCCACTGCCTCCAGGTTGTATTATATTCTTTCCCTAAAATTAAAAAAAATCTTGTTTGCTTGCACCAGGAAAAAGAGTAGACATATATCCTGAGTGGAAGTCTGCAAAAACTCTTTGAGGAAAGTGGATTTGTCAGTACGAAGGGGCAGCATCAGATCCTTGGTTAATGCCCTTCAGGTCTTCTATGCCTGAAATGGAGACTCCTGTTCCAAGTGGCTTCAGCAAGGAAGAGCTTGAGCTGTCTCAGTACCTAGGGATGACTCACAGACTAGTGTAGGTGAGATTTGGAAATTAGGGCTCATTTCCTGAGTCAAGGGTAAAATTAAAGCGACAGGCTGTGATTGCATTGTGACTACAGTATGGAACTTGGAAAAACATGTTTTACCAATATAAGATCCTATGTTGAAGATGTTTACCTTTCATTTGAGATATGGGCAAGGAGAAGTGCTATTTAAAAAATAATCATGCTCCACAAAGAAAATAGTTCAGAGGGGCAGGAGGAAACTAATTCAGATCCATATGTGACATATTATCAATGATTAAAGCAAATTAAGATTTAATGCTGTCTTTCTGATAATGTACTGTATCAGGATGCTGGGACTCCTCTGAGTGACATCATTGTTTAGATTGACTTTAATCCAGAAGAGACACAAAATGCAAACAAAACATTACCTGACTATTATTTTTACCTGCAAAGATTTTGGGAAAAAGTCTGAACTTGCTTCTCCTGACTTGTTCAAAGTGTCATTTTTTGCCAGATGAGCTTTCATAAGAGAATAAAATTTGCATATTATGAACTTTGGCATTTACCAGATTACAGGTAGTCCTTGTTTAGCAACCACAATTGGAACTGGCAACTTGGTTGTTAAGCAAAGCAGTTGATAAGTGAAACTGTGACTGTGCTTACGATCTTCAGGTTTCCTTTGGTTTACAGACCTCTGAAGGTCGTAAACGTGGGGGTTGGTAATAAAGTTAGTTTTTCATCACCGCCGTAACTGCAAAATGGCGCTAAGTGAAGTAGTGGCTAAAGGAAGATACCTGTATAATTTTGTACATTCCAGACAGAAAACATTGTCTGAAGTGCCTTTTATGTCCTCTGCAATGTCTAAATGTCATTGTTATTTAACTAAAGCTTTATTTTTTTTCATGTAAATATATTAAAATTACAGCTAATTGCATATTGTTGATAAATTGGTTTCTTTTAACTTCTGTTAACTTACATATTATTGTTATGTGTGACATATTTGGCCACCAAGAGTGGATGGGAGTGGTTTTTAATCTCCTTGCTGCCATCTAGTGATTATCCCAATTTTTACAGCCCAGAAATGGTAGGCCTAACATTGTGGCAACTTTGAGAACATATAATTGAATTGGTAGATATACGGAGGCTGCATATACATTTTTGCATTCATATTTGGCCATTCAAAACTGTTCAATGGGTTAACAAGTTATTGTACTAAGGTAGCTGAAATTGAGATTTGATTTGCTCCTAATATAGGCATTTGTTTGCCAGCTCACAAGCCAAGGCTTGTTAAGCTTAGTCAGCACATAATGGAAAGCACCATGACGTTAGTAACATAAATAATGCCAAATACAAAGTAGTTAGTTGAGGGTCTGTTTGGAGAATTATTGGTATTACAAGTGGATTAGCAAGAATGGCATGGGAGTGAGCAGGAAAGAGATACTATCCAGTTTAAAGGTAATACTTAAAAACCCAGTTTGCAATGGGTTGGCTGAAAAGCCAGAGAAACTTGTACCGAGATGGTATTCTCCGCCTCTAATACAGTAGAAGTTTAGAGTCTTTCATTAGAAAATACAAGGATGCAATGCATGATTTGTGGTATCAATTGTGCATTAAAATGACAGTGTTTATTTTGCATTTTAAAAGCTCGTTTGTTACTTACAAGTTCTTTAAGTATAAAGTTTGCAAGCATAAGGTTCAGTTCACTTAAATCTCAGAGGTAAAACTGCAACTTGGGCAAGCACACTAAGAAGGGACACAGATTCCATCAAGCTGTTGTGCCCACTGACTTGACTTTTTTGCCCTGACGCTCCCCACCATCCTGCAAACCTCCCACCTCTTGGAGTGTATCCCTTAACAAGCTGTGTAAAGGCTGGTGTAGCCACTGAGACAACAAAAATTACACACTTGTGACCAGCACAGGGGTATATGGTGTCCCTAGGCCACATTGGCTGATGACTCCACATCCCGCTGACGCAAAGATTAGCACTTTATAATGATTTGGAAGGAGGGGTGGTGTGGATATCATATAGGTTTTGGCACCCTAAGCCAGTGCATGCTCAGCTTTAGCCTAAAGCTGATCCTGCTTGTGACAAAAATGCTTACTTTCTTAACTGTAACAATATTAAAGAGGTTTATTACAATGTTGTTTTTATGAATTTCTTGTCAATGTTTCCATACGTCGTTTTGCTTATGGTATAATCAACTTTCTCTCTCTCTTTCAGCTAGAAGCACTCTAACTTGGTTTTTAAACCCTCCCACTGTTGACTCATTTAGTCTGTATCTCACTTACGTTCCTCAAGTTACATAAACTTTGTATTTGTTCTTGCAGGCCAAAGTGCCCTAGTCATTTACTTCTCCTGCAGTTTTACTCTCTAATCCTTTTACATTCTAAATGGGATTTTTTTTTTCCCAGCAGGGGTGATTATATCACTTTCACCACTGTACATAGATGTACGGTAATTGTCATGAGTAAGGATGGCGAGCAGGGGGCTCCCATCCAGACTGTCAAGCGCATGCGTAGCACTGAGGAATTGGGCAGCCATTCAAAGAGACACAGATCGGGACCGCCTTAACCCTTGGGGTTTATATGGCTGGGGTTTTCCCACGCTTCTTCAGTTTGTTAGGATTCCTGTTATGTACAAGCAATAAAACATTAGAGACCAGTTCCTTGTCTCAGCGTGTTTCCTGGCAGTTAGGACAGTAATGTATTTAACTCCATTCTGAACAATGTATCATGACACAATAAAAATACCATCAACTATAAAGAGCATCTATTAAACAAGCATTGTATGTTTGTTCCTGATCTGTCCCATTTGCATGCATTTCAGGCCGTGGGTTCTCAATTATGGAATTCTATCCTCCCGTCTCCCCCATTCCAGCTTGGATGCGTTTAAGGTTTTGAAAACCTAGTTATTCAATAAAGCAGACCGACTGGAGAAAATGGTTGTAAGCAGACACAGAGAATGGCAATAGGGCTGTTTTACTATACATATTATTAGCACAGTTGGATGGTAGGTAGGTTTAGGCTTTTATAATTGTATAGCGCTATTTTCATTGTAATTGTAAATAGATTATGATATTTGGATTTTATTCCTTTTGTGGAATAAAATTTTAACTGCTGTTCTCATTAATTTTTAAACAAAAAATAAAATTTTAACTACTGTTTAGTTTTTATTATTTTTTTATTGTGGTTGGATTGCACTTTGAGAAGGGCATATTATAAATAAAATTCTTGTTTGTTGTAGATTCTCTCTTTTCTCATATTGTATTCTAACAATATTTGTCAAGGTTGGTCAAATAGTAATTGTTTTTTTTAAGAAAGAAACGGGGGTCTCTGAGATGCCGACTTGCAGGTGAATGTTACTTTTTACAGAAATATAAGTATTTGAATACTGAATATTTGAAAGGCTTCTTTCGTAGTCCAGCTACTGCTTTATTCTAAAGTTTTTTGTTTTATTGTCATGTTAAGCCTACTACTCATATTGCTTTGGGCTTTGTGGGGGACAAATAATATTCTACCCTTTCCTTACGATTCTAAAATGTATATTAGACAGAGCAGAAGAACTGAAACTGATGACCCTGAAGGGGAAGAGTGTAGATAACAGAAACCAGATTGTCGCCCTTTCCCTAGTCTGAAAGGAGACACTACATGGGTGCAATAAAAGGTATTTTTTGTTAGAAGGTGAATCAGTAGAAAAGGGTGGGCTTGGAGCCTTTGTGGGACTGTGGAATTTAGAGGCACTGGGTCAGACCATAGTAAGGGCATCCCATAGCAATACCTGATGTTACATTGCAGCTGTAAAGGTCCTAGTATGATTTACATTGCTTTCTTTATCATTCCTATGTAACACTTCTGGCACCCATAGCTTTGCTTAGTTTGGGGCTCTTTTGCATTCTTGTGACCAAGAGCTCAGTGACCCCTGTAGTTGTGCATATCAACAAAAGATACTTTCTTGCAGCAATCTCTAAACACTTTGGTTCCTTGAAGTGGGCATTTTTCCCACAAGAGGCCTGATGTTAGATAATGGCTCCCTGGCCACCTTAAATATATTTCTGAAATGAACAAAGCTTTGGGAGAGTATGAGTGGATTTTTGTGTGGAACAATTGTGGGCTTGCTTGACAGAAAATCAAAATTCTTTTAATTCACATGTCAGATGGACTCCTCTTCTTCCATCCATAACAGAAATTCACTACCCAATTGGAAAGAAAATCTTAAGATGCTTCTAACTTAGAACTATCCATAGTGAAAGCTTGTTCAGTCATAAGCACTGATGTGATTCAGAAGTGGTCTACAGCCCACATAAAGGTAGTCCTTGCTTAACAACCACAATTGAGACCAGAATTTCAGTTGCTAAGCAAAGCAGTCATTAAGCAAAACTGACCTAATTTTATGACCTTTTTTGCAGCGGTCATTAAGCAAATTCCCATGGTCATTAAGCAAACTACATGGTTCCCCATTTATTTTGCTTGCCAGAAGCCAGCCAGGAAGGTCAAAAATGGCCATGGGATGCTGTGATGGTCATAAATGTGAACTGGTTGCCAAGCGCCCAAATTGTGATCACATGACCGTGGCGATGCTGTGATGGTCGTAATGGTGAGCACCAGTTGTAAGTTGGTTTTTTCAGCACTGTCGTAAGTCTGAACTGTCACTAAATGAATGGTCATTAAGTGAGGACTACCTGTAGTTTCTAAGGCTTACCCAAAAAAGAAAAAGAAAAAGAAAAAATGATATACTTAATATGGGCTCTCATTTTCCCCTTCCTTTTTTATCACACATCTTACTAAGCTTCCCTCACTAAAAGATGAAAGAAACTGAAATTATTTCTCAACCTTTGGCACACTTTTTCAAAGACACTTTTATATGATGGTTATACCCATCACTAAACTGTTGTGCAGTATGGTTTGCTAGCATATATTTACATGCTATATTGCTTCTTTAGCAGAAAATAGAAGAAAGGAAATCACATGGATTCTTCACATGGTTCTTTGGGTTGTGTCCTCAAGGTTGCATTAAGCTCAGAGTTACAAATTTTCTAATACAAAATTTGGAAACAATAGATGAGATGACTGATATTCAGCCAACCCTATCAAGCAACAAATATAATATGAAATGGGAAGTTTGCAATTTATTTTGCCGTTGTCTGGAAATTGTAGGCTGACGATGGCATCTGCTCATATTAACAAAGGCCACTAATAGCATTTGCAGGTATGGTGACAAATCCATGTAAGGTGTAGGTAAGGCCTAATTCTAATTCACTGGCTGCATAACTTGCCTTCTTCCACTAGTAGCTATCCATAGTTAATATTAGAGCATGTAGTGATACACAGACCTGATGGTTCTTGTCAATATGTTTTCATCACATTCCTTCCAAAAAGTACCAATGCTTTGCAATTATCCTTTCAGCTTTTCTGAAATGTTTAGAAGTTTGAATAATACATGTGACGTCCAGTACAAGTGAGGTACTAAAGTTTCATGGTTCATGAGATACATAGTTCATTTACAATAATTTCTGGTTTGATGGTAATATGTTCCAGCATGTGATTATCTCCATGCTTATAACGGAGGAGTTAAAACTGAATATTTGGTACTTTTGTATTTATTTGAATAGGCAGCTGCTTGCCAAGATTGTTTCTGATTGAAATATTGCATTAAATAACCACACTGATATAGGAATTTGAGTTAATACTCATGAACAAATAGTAAGTGTATAACATAAATTCACAGGTTTCTTGTTTAGATAAGATTATACATTGCAGAGAAATTATATTACAAAGAAGACTTATAGGTTTAATAAATCCTATAAGGCACTGCCTTACTATAATACACCTGTTTCTATAGAAATGCAAAAGAACTAAACAGCTTGAATTCTTTCTGAATAAGACTTTTTCCATCAACTTGGTGTGAGAAAATATAAAGGTTGTTCCTACAGGAAGGATTATTTAAAGGTTGTTCCTACAGGAAGGATTATTTAAAGAAGTCATATCAAGAATTTTTGAAATGGTGAGATATGGAAAAGACAAATGATGATAATAACTGAAAGAACAACCAAGCAGTTGGGAGTCTCTACAAACCTACTGCAAAATGATGCTGTGTACTGTATGCTGGTGGAATGCAAAGCATTTAAGAATCATAGAGCTGGAAGGACTCTATCATACGGTCCAGCTCCCATCAATGTAAGAAAGCCACTGCTACAGCATCCCATAGAGCTGGTTCTAGCCTCTCTTTGAAAACTCCTAGTGATAGAGAGTCCACCACCTCCTGATGCAATTTGTTCTATTGTGAAACAGCTCATACCATCTGGAAGTTCTCAGTGTTCACTCAGCAAACTTTGTCATGTAATTTGAATTCATTGGTGTGCAATACTCAAGTTACGCAATGGAAAGGCATGAATTGTGGGGATGTCCAATTAGAGAGAGGTTCTACCTCTAGTTTCAAAGAAAAGGGTGCAAACGAGGTGTGATCAAAAGTCTTGACATAGTGCACGACAGAGAAACAATGGCATTAGCAACATCAAATGTAAAAACAAGATTACACCTTGATGAAAAGAATAAGAATTAAAGCGAATCAAGTGCCTCACCCCTTGTTCCCTCCCAAAGGTCTGGAGGCATTTTCAGCAGATGATTTTCTTTTTTCCAAAAGAAACCAGAGATAACACTGCTTTTAAAAGGAAGGAAGCCCTTTACAGGTTTTTCAGGGTTTGAGATTGACACCTTTTAAAAATAGAGTAAAAGATGTTTTTCTGATTATTTTTGGATTTACAACCTTCATCCTAGTATCAGAATTTCAGTCTTTTTATTTTATAAGAGATATCCCAACATTCACAGATTTCTTGAGAAAAAAGAATGAAGGAAAAAGCGTAACTAACACAATAATCTGCTTTGGCTTTGAGCGCTAAACTGATTTTGAATTCATGTACAGTATAGGCAGTAACACTTCTGATGCTGAATTAGGATTATGCCTTCTTTTATCTGTGAAGCTCTTCCTTGTAGGTAAATACAATATGACCTCCAACCTGAAAAGCGGTTTAAGTGCGCTTAAGTTGATATGTGAACATTTTCTCCAGTTCTTTTTTCGGTATGCATTTTTGAAAATCAGCAAATGTATAGCTTTCTTTGTAAAGAGGAGAGAGATTGAGATCCCTTTTTTTAAAAAAAAGTGAGAAAGCAGAAAATTCAGTAGCAGAAAATTTAGTTTGCAATTTATTACTTTTGTAAGATATTTTCACAAATGCTGTTACCAAATCATGTATCTCCTATACTTGTACTTTTGATATTTATTTCCTTAGTGATGGTTCCATGGGCCTCTGTTAAATTCCACTGTCATTTTTAAATCAATTTCTCTAATTTATCCAGATTGTTCTGAATTTTATTTCTTTTAATGTATTAGCTAGTTAACTCAAATTTGAGTCAGCTTCAGTGCTGATAAGCATTTCCTCAACTTCTTCAACCAAATCATTAATAAACAGTATTGCAAAACAGTGGGTCCAGAACCTAACAACAACAACAACAACAATAATTGCACTACTTATCCCATTATTTTCAATAATTTATTTATGGTCATTGCCACATTTCACAGAGGTGTAATACAGAATGTTGTTGTTGTTTATTCGTTCAGTCACTTCCAACTCTTCGTGACTTCATGGACCAGCCCACGCCAGAGCTTCCTGTCGGTCGTCAACACCCCCAGCTCCCCCAGGGACGAATCCATCACATCTAGAATATCATCTATCCATCTTGCCCTTGGTCGGCCCCTCTTCCTTTTGCTTCCCAGTCTCCCTAGCATCTAGTTCAAAAGCATCTATCTTCCTTCTCTCAGCCTTCCTTATGGTCCAGCTCTCGCAGCCATATGTTACTACGGGGAACACCATTGCTTTAACTATGCGGGCCTTTGTTGTCAGTGTCATGTCTCTGCTCTTAACTATTTTATCGAGATTTGTCTTTGCTCTTCTCCCAAGGATTAAACGTCTTCTGATTTCATGACTGCAGTCAGCATCTGCAGTAATCTTTGCACCTACAAATACAAAGTCTTTCACTGCTTCTACATTTTCTCCCTCTATTTGCCAGTTATCAATCAAGCTGGTTGCCATAATCTTGTTTTTTTTTTGAGGTTTAGCTGCAAGCCAGCTTTTGCACTTTCTTCTTTCCCCTTCATCATAAGGCTCCTCAGTTCCTCTTCGCTTTCAGCCATCAAAGTGGTATCATCTGCATATCTGAGATTGTTAATGTTTCTTCCAGAGATTTTAACTCCAGCCTTGGATTCCTCAAGTCCAGCATGTCGAGTGATGTGTTCTGGGTACAAGTTGAATAGGTAGGGTGAGAGTATACAGCCCTGCCGTACTCCTTTCCCAATCTTAAACCAGTCCATTGTTCCCTGGTCTGTTCTTACTGTCGCTACTTGGTTGTTATACAGATTCTTCAGGAGGCAGACAAGATGACTTGGTATCCCCATACTACTAAGACCTTGCCACAATTTGTTATGGTCCACACAGTCAAAGGCTTTAGAATAGTCAATAAAACAGAAATAGATGTTTTTCTGAAACTCCCTCGCTTTTTCCATTATCCAGCGGGTATTGGCAATTTGGTCCCTAGTTCCTCTGCCTTTTCTAAACCCAGCTTGTACATCTGGCAATTCTCGCTCCATGAATTGCTGAAGTCTACCTTGCAGGATCTTGAGCATTACCTTACTGGCATGTGAAATGAGTGCCACTGTTTGAAACTTTGAACATTCTTTAGTGTTTCCCTTTTTTGGTATGGGGATATAAGTTGATTTTTTCCAATCTGATGGCCATTCTTGTGTTTTCCAAATTTGCTGGCATATAGCATGTATTACCTTGACAGCATCATCTTGCAACCTCACTCTTCAGGATGTCTGGCTCTAGCTCACTGACCACACCGTCGAAGCTATCCCTGATATTGTTATCCTTCCTATACAGGTCTTCTGTATATTCTTGCCACCTTTTCTTGATCTCTTCTTCTTCTGTTAGGTCCTTGCCATCTTTGTTTTTGATCATACCCATTTTGGCCTGGAATTTACCTCTGATGTTTCTAATTTTCTGGAAGAGGTCTCTTGTCCTTCCTATTCTATTGTCTTCTTCCACTTCAGCACATTGCTTGTTTAAAAATAATTCCTTATCTCTTCTGGCTAACCTCTGGAATTTTGCATGTAATTGGGCATATCTCCCCCTATCACTGTTGCCTTTTGCTTTCCTTCTTTCTTGGGCTACTTCTAGTGTCTCAGCAGACAGCCATTTTGCCTTCTTGGTTTTCTCTTTCTTTGGGATGTATTTTGTTGCTGCCTCCTGAACAATGTTGTGAACTTCTGTCCATAGTTCTTCCGGGACCCTATCTACTAAGTCCAGTCCCTTAAATCTATTCTTCACCTCTACTGCATAGTCCTTAGGAATATTAGTGAGCTCATATCTAGCTGATCTGTGGGTCTTCCGTAATCCCTTTAGTCTGATCCTAAATTGTGCAAGAAGAAGCTTGTGAGCTGAACTACAGTCAGCTCCGGGTCTTGTTTTAACCGACTGTATAGATGTCCACCACCTTTGGCTGCAAAGGATGTAGTCAATCTGATTTCGGTGTTGTCCATCTGGTGAAGTCCATGTAGAAAGCTGTCTCTTAGGTTGTTGGAAGAGAGTGTTTGTTATGCAGAGTGAGTTGTCTTGGCAAAATTCTATCAGCCTATGTCCTGCTTCGTTTTGTTCTCCCAGGCCATGCTTACCTATAATTCCAGGTGTCATTTGACTTCCCACCTTAGCATTCCAGTCTCCCGTGATGAAAATAACATCTCTTTTAGGCGTGTTGTCCAGTAGGTGCTGCAGATCCTCATAGAACTGCTCTACTTCAGCTTCTTCAGCATCTGTGGTTGGGGCGTATCTTTGGATCACTGTGATGTTAGATGGCTTGCCCTGAATTTGAATTGAGATCATTCTATCGTTTTTTGGATTGTATCCAAGCACTGCTTTAGCCACTTTACTATTCATTATGAAGGCTACTCCATTTCTTCTGTGGTCCTCTTGTCCACAGTAGTAGATCTGGTGGTCATTTGATGTGAACTGGCCCATTCCAGTCCATTTCAGTTCACTGATGCCCAAAACGTCTATCTTTAATCTTGACATCTCACCAATAACCACATCCAATTTGCCCTGGCTCATAGATCTTACATTCCAGGTTCCAATGGTGTGTTGATCCTTAGAACATCGGATTCGCCATTCACCACCAGCACCGTCGGCCGCTAGCCATCCTTTCGGCTTTGAGCTAGCTGCGTCATCTCATCTGAGGCTAGTTGAAATCATCCTCCATTCCTCCCCAGTAGCGTTTTGACCATCTTCCGACCTGGGGGTCTCATCTTCCGATGGTATACCGACATATCTCTGGTTGTACTGATCCATTTAGTTTTCACGGCAAGAATACTGGGGTGGGTTGCCATTACCTTCCCCAGGGATCGCATTCAGTCTGACCTCTCTGTCATGACCTTCCCGTCTTGGGTGGCCCTTCACGGTTTAGCTCATGGCATCATTGAGGTGCTCAAGCTCCAGCACCAAGACAAGGTAACGATCCTTTGCTGAAGAATACAGAATAACAGATACAAACAATAGGTTATTTTTAATAGTAAGTTTAAATTTATATCAGTTTTCTTTGAAAGAGTCAAAAGGCAATGACTCCCCTTTGTCTGAATCAAACTTCCTATAAACAATAAAATCAATGACATCTATAATTTTTAGGAAATGCCTAAATTTTTTATTTTGAATATTTTGATTTCATAGAATGCTTTGCTAATGCCATCTTATTTTGAACTATAGCTTTCTTGGATGCCATCTTATTTTGAACTATAGCTTTCTCTTCAGCTGTGTCTAACTGTGCCTTCTCAGCAAGGTAGAAGGTGTGTTACACTAAAACCCTAAAATTCCCACACAGTGCAGACATTACTGAGAATTTTGGGAGTAGTAATGGAACACCTCTGATGGTATTGCTCTTCTAGGATTTTATAGATTTATGTTTTTGCTTATTTGGATATAAGCTCTCTTAAACAGATTACTTCTGAGAAAACATGCATTGGATTATCCTCTGTATTTTCTATGTGTGCTAGACATCACACTTATATGTGTAAAAATTACGTATTTTATATTGTTTAAAGCAGATTTATTTAGAATAGAAAAGATTATAATAATTATATCTTGTTAGCTATCTGATCACTCTGATTAGAAATGTATATTATTATGATAATTATTAGCCTTTTTCCCACCAATCTTGATGCAGATAAGTAATCATAGTTTGTAATTACTGGTTTCTGGAAATTTGTTTAGGCTTTATCTAAAGCTTGAGCCACTTCAAGTCTAAGTACATAGTATAAAAAAGTATAACAAACCAGATAAAATCAGTACAAATAATAAGGGTAATGATGACAGTGAAAAGCAATCACCCAAGATACAGTTCAAAGGAAAGCCAGAAGTTTTCTTCAAGGGAAGAAAAAAAAGAGCTTTGCAAACATCCAGTGGGAACTCATCCCAAATGTTGGAGGATGACTATTGAAAAAATAGTCATTTTTTATGCATTACCTTAATGGCCATTATGCTTGTGGCAAGTCAGAAGGACTTTTCTTGAGGAATGTAGCATGTGGACATAGTAGTATAGGTAAATATAGTCTTTTATGTAATCTGGATCCAATTCATTACAATTTTAAAGATTAAAATCACAGCCATTTTGGAAATGCATCACTACCAACAAGCACGTCTTGGGCAATAGAAGAATCACGTATAGACTGTTTCCCAAAACAGAACTGAGAAGAATCAGAATATTTATACACTTCCAACATTTATTTAATAACATTGTTCTCTAGGTAGTTCATATAATATCATAAGACATACTGTATACAATATCTACTGGTTCAAAATGCTGAGACAATTATTTTTTAAAAGCTTGGGAAAACCCTGAAGTGCTTATCTGTTACAAAAACGATAACAAAAAAATCCCCAGTCTAATTACATCTTCATATGAATGAACTGACAGTAACCAAAATTGTCAAAGAAAGTACACAGTCTAAAGCCAGAGCCTTGGAATGCAGAAAGTATGGCACTGAACTAGTTCTGCACAATTAAACAGTGCTAGTCTATTGTTCAGATTAAGGCAAATTCTGTTTCTCCAAACAAGTGGACTGTGGTCTTAACAGTACTGTGGTCTTACCTGTGAAACACGTGCAGATTGCAAGCATAGTTCCATTTTCCCACATGAGAAAATATGTAACTCGGGTTAAGATACAATGACATACTAGCCAAGCATATAGGAACACAATTACACTATTTAATCTATATTTTTCTATTAATAACCTGCAATTGGCATTTAAAAATAGTTTCCAATGCTTATTTACTGGGAAATAGAAAGTTCTATGTAGATATTCCAGTATCCAGTGCCAGTGTTGGACTTTCTTGGGTTATATATCTGGATTTTTGTAACTTAACACAAAAAGCTTTTTCTATAAATTGCCGGCATAAGAATATATATATCAAGGGATCCATACATATATTTGCAGTGGCTAACCAGAGAGTGCTTTCTTTAGCTATGAATAATTGATTCTGTATAGTGCAGCCTACACGTTGGCCACTTTGACTAAGAGTATAAGGTACCCGAACAAAATGAAAAGGGGCAAAGCAGATGAAAAAAACAGCTACAATTATAAATACCTTACTTTTGGCTCTTTGTTTAATTTTACACTCTGATATCTTTGTTTTTTTATAAGAGCTATAAATCTTTTTAGCAATAATTATATAAGACAGAAGCATCAAAATTAGTACAAGATAGAAGATAATTTGACAGATGTAATTGACAGCCTCATGCCATTTCAGTCCCAAGTCACTTTTCAATGAAGCACACTTCCTTACTGAGAGAGGTGTAGCCTCACGATTTGACAAAATCATATTGGGCAAGGAGAGGCCAAAGAAGAAGACCCAGACAATCCATGAAACCACTTTAGCTGAAGTGATATTATGCAACCAGAACTTCCCAAAAGGTTGAATGATCTTGAGAAACCTATCTAAGGAAATAAGTCCAAGCAGCACAATACTTATGTACATGGTCTGATAAAATATTACAGCAGAAAAACGACAAACAAATGCTTTAAGTTGCCATAACCCCAGTTCTGAGTCTGTTAGAATCTTGAAAGGCAGCATGAGTGTCATTATGGAATCAGAAACCAAGGTGTTCTTAAGATACACAATGAAACTTGAGGTGGTTGGAATCTGGAAAAAAGCAACTACAGCCAAACTGTTCAGTAGAAATCCCACAAGGAAAAGAATGCTGTACAAAATTGGAAATACAACATGAGATGTCCTGGTATCTCGGTAGCATTGCCCAGAGAAGGATGTCCAGTTGGAAGCGCTGATACTTCCATTCATGGTTTTTACAGGGAAGCTGGAAAAATAATAATATTTATGGAAAGTAAGTATTTGTAAACCTTTTGCTTAAAGAAAAAAGGACAAAAGCAAGAAGACCAGAAATCACCTAGACGTTAAAATTTGGGGGACAAACTTTACAGTTAGACAGAATCATTTTTGGATCCTTGGGGCAATATTATGAAATGCATTTTGATAGCATATATGACATTACATTATTTGGGAACTGCTCTGCTTAGCAAAAAAGATGTTTCCAGGTGATTTAGAATTTTGTGAATCTATTTCCACAGTTTGGTGCAAAGTGGAAGGTGGCTGAGTCTGCTCACATAGAAAAATGCTATGTATGTCCAACATGTGAGGAAATGTTTGATCTGAGTTTTTTCTTCACAGATATTCCAAAACTGTAGAAAACAAATCAGTTGCATTATTTCTTTTGCCACTGTAATGTTACTTATAGACTAACATATACGTTCTCAGGGGTCCAGGAATAGAAAATAGTGGGTGTGGAAAGCTATAACAATATGAATGTTATTAGATGATTTAAGATACAAGAAAATTAAAAAAGTTACTTGCCGGTTCCAAAACCATGAAAGCGATGCTGGAAAGGCCTTTTCACTTCTGGTTATCTTCTGTGTTTCATTTGCCAGAGACCTTGAAAAAAAAAAGTGCATAAGAAAATCCTGAAGTTTAGGTTAGGTACATGTGGAAGAGACCATTTTTCAAATAGGTAGGCCCTGAGCTGGAAAGCTGCTTAAAGCTCAGAACCAGCAGTTTGGCCCTAGAAATGAACTGGCCACACATTCTGTTTGGCAGTTTCTGTTTCCTGGAAAATGTAGTTCAAAAAGCCAGAATTTTGGTGGGAATTGTGGTAATCTGACTTAATTGCACTTTAACAAAAGGCAGGTGAAATTGCACAGACACATATGGACTGCTGCTAATGTTACAAAAATGCCAAATAGGAAGGAAAAAAATGTGCTTACCATATTTCTTAACCTACCCCCAACACCCCCCCCCCCAATTACAGGCTTGTATCTGTAATATAAATATAAATATTTGTGATATAAATCTTCACTTAGAAGTTCATCCAGAGCCAGTGGAAAAGTAAGGAAAGCAATAAAATAATTCTATCGCATGTCTGATAGCTGAATCCTTTCCCGCCTTATAAGTGCTTTCTGAGATTTTGTTTTACATATTTGTATATTCTACCCTGAGAAGGTTAGAATATACAAATATGTAAAATAAAAGTGTTATGGGAACCCAGTCTTTATGGTTAGTTCATGCTTCAATGTATTATGTGGGTCGAAAAATGGGTTAACTTACTAATCACTTAAATGGGTAAACCTAACTACTGTATCACATCTGGCTGTACAGACTTTTATAAACAGCAGCATTTTTCTTTGTGGGGAGTCAGTGTGATTGATATCCAAATTAATTAATTAAACTAATTGGGTTTGTGTCATATTAACTTTCTAATTCAAACAGTAAATTAGAGGATTAACTTGGTCAATTTCGGTAGCTTGGTATTTTATTTCTGGCTTTTGATTTTTACTGAGTTTCAAGTATGACATAAGCTGTACTTTGAGAAGCTTCCTCCTTCTGTAAAAAGACAAAGATTCTGTTTTGTGCTTCAGACCAGATGGTTTCTCTGGATCAGAGCTATTTCTAACTTGGGTGGCCTTAAATTGGTCTCACTCTTCCATTTTCTTCCATATCCTCTCCTCCAAGCCTATCCAGTGGGATTGTTTTAACAACAAGTGAACAGAGAACACTATAAATTGCCCTCAGTTTCCTGAAGGAGAGTGCAGTAAGGATATATAAATAATAAATATGATTTGGCCAATTAGTGCTGATTTTTAGGCTATATTATAAGAGATGCCTTTCCTTGAAATCTTACTGAATTGTACGTAGAAGTGTTCTATTTATTGCACTGACTAGCAATCTATTATTTTTTTCTCAACTGAAAGTCTCACAAGAGATGTTATATCCCATCCCAACAATGTAAGTAAAATGGCTAGAATTAATAAACCGTTTCATATAGAAACAATACATTTGAAAGCTCTTTGAAAAATTTTATGACTCAAGGATTTTTCTCTCTCTGTAGCTTGATAATAATAATCATGTTGATGATAATGATCCATATGGCAAGAATTAAATTACTTACCTCTCTGTGCAGGAATACTTGACTGGTCAGTTAGACAAACCCTTGCAAATGTAGTAACAGCAGAGAAACTTAGTTTCACAAGCAGTTTTGCTGCATGTTCGTTCCTCATTTTTCACCAGCCTGATTTCTCTCTCTCCATTCCCCCCCTCCCCCAATCCCAGTCAAATGCTACAAATCTTACAAAAGCTATTCACATACCAAATGAAACTATCTTACTGAATATTAATCTCTTTGTATCTACAGAAAAATAAACATTGACTGCATGAAACATGGAACTGAGTTTGACTAAAGCTAAGAACCAAGAAAAGAATGCTGGGAAAACCTGATATTATGGGCAGGAAATATAGAAATAGGATGAAATGGCAGTGCAATATCTGATGTGTGTGTGTGTGTGTGTGCTTTTCTTTTCAATGATTGATTTTAATTGGTAGTTTTGGGGATTCTAAATAATTGTAGGAAGTCTGCAGAAAAGTGGAAGTTCACAGGCAGTTTGTGTTCCATACAGTTGTAATGGCCAATGTCTACAGACTCAATTTTTCTTTGTATTCTTTTCTGCTTGCCTTTATGTATTAGTTCTGTACAGAGATTCTTACTTTGCATGACAGAAGATAACAAATTCTTCCATCACAAATCTCTCCTGTTGATGTTATTTACAAAGTGACAGTGACTGATTTTTGCTTTCTGGGTCACCTGAAAATGTTTGTGGTTTTCTCTTAAAGAAATAATTGGGTGTGTTGGTGGCATTGAAGAAACTGTCCTTTTCATTGATTAATTCCAGAAAGCGACAGAAATAGAGAGGAATAGACTGTAATGGAAAGAAGAAGTGAGAATAACCACTTTTAGGGATACCAATTGCTGAATAATAACTTATTAAAGTTGAATCATATAAAATGTTTTAGTGTAGATATATATAGGATTTGTGACGGTGTGTGGGAATGACCCTGGGAGACAAGAGGATGAGCTGCAGACTGGACAACCAACATGTAAAAGGTACCTCAGCCCACAGAAGGAGCATACATAGTACATATTTTTTCTGTATGTTTGTGGTTATATATTGCATAGTTCCTCTTATAATTTCCAACAATCTCCTCTTGTTCTTATTTGTTTCAGTAATATTTGTTCTTTCTTTTGCCCAAACTTTCCTTTGTTTGCCCAGAAAGCCTATATGATTTACATAATTTTGCTGGTAATATATTCAAAATTATGATGTCACAGTCATCAGAGCCATTTGGAATTAGATGGTGGAGTGACCAAATTAAAGCAGACAGTGAATACAGTAACAACAACAACAACAACAACAACAGAAAATTGGATATAAAATGTGGACTAAAGAACATTGTGCATTGAGGTGATGCAAATGTCTGGCATGGTGAGCAGGTCTTTAGTGATTGGTTCCGCTGTGTTGATTAGGACTTTTGAAGAATTTACTAAAAAGGGGATATTAAAAAGCTTAATTTTCTAAATGTTTTGTGTAAGTGAAGCCTTTGCAAAGGATTTTGCATTTCAGTATCTCCTTGAAAAAAGCGAGACAATAATGTTTCTTCTGTATTCATTGAACACCATGAAATAGGTGTTAGGGTACTTACAGATCAAGCGACCAGTATTATAATGCATGCATTATTTGGGCTTAAAGAACAGTTACTGTGTTCTTGCAATAACTGTAACCCCAAAGGTCTTTCTCCTTCCAAATGAACTTGTCCAGGTGCTTATGTTTTTATCAATACTTCTATCCAAATGAGGTAGATGGCAACCAGAGTTAGGATTTTTGAGACAGAACAGACTCACCAGAAGGACTGCTTGCCTGACATCCAGCTTCACGTTTTGAAATCTGTCATGTTGTGATTAGGGTTTTTTTTCCCATCCACTAGTTCTGCTTGTATCTTGTTATGTCCTTTTGGACATTTTTGTTTAAAAAAGGCAAAACACAACCTAGAGCAGTTTTCACTTCCCATTTACTTAGTTTCCTAATTCCTCTCCCATTATCTTACACAGAAATTTCTTGAAGCAAAACAATGGTCACCACTGCTGCTTCTCAATAGTTTGTGAATTTGTATGAAATAAGTGTATTACAAATCATGCAAACATATTGCGCATGGCTTCTAAATCACCTTCTGACTGTGACTTGAGATTTGGCATTTGTGGCGTTTACAACTGTAGCTTGGCATGATTGTCTTACTTATGACTTGCTTTGGACTTCGCAGCAGCAAGATTTTTATAACAGTAATTAGTTAGCAATTGGTTGCCATTTTTATGTCAGTAAAATTCAGTTTTATATGGTGTGTTATATCACACCCATACTAGAATTTATTTTATATATTTGAAAAAATGAAACTGAAGAACATGAAGACATTTATCTATCAAAAAAAAAAGCAGATTAAAAAAAGAAGACACTAAGCAGAATTTTTTTTCTTTCAAAGGCATTACATTTCCTTTTATGCAGTTTTTGTGGAAGCACCAAAATATTACATCATTTAACAGAAATAAATTGCACTTATAACATTATAATTTTATTTCATATATATATTTGTCTGAAAAAGCTCAGTGATTTATATGATGTTTGTTGATATGCAGTCCTGGAGAAAATCTATCTATGTGGTCGCTAAACATCGTCATCGATTTGATGGCACATATTCAGTCATAGATATGGAGCAAATAAGATCTATTTCTCATTCTGAAGTAAAGATAAAGGTAATGCTTGTAGAGATTCTGTGTTCTTAAATAATTGTAGTATCAGATTGCTATAATCATAACTAAGTGCCTCTTTTGCATAATTTGGGGCAAAATGATTTATAATAAATAACTGCCAGTGTTATTTAGTTTTTTCAGAATACAATAACCCCCCAAGTTTTTATATATATATATATATCCATATCCATATATATATATATATAAACTGCTTGATTGGTTTACATAAATAATCCAAGGAAGGAAGGCTTCTAAGTAATCCAGTAAACCAAGGGCCCAGGGTTCTCTGAGAAAAATCAGTTTTAAATATAAATATTAATTTAAAGATGCTTGAACAATTTTGCCTTTCTGAAGGGAAAAGGGAAGTGAGGGAGTTGATTATTAGGGTGTCTGGGAACTAGATCTTAACAGTCCAAAGATATAAAACTATTAATAGCAGTTCCTGTACTGAAGATTATGCAACAGCATTTTCTTTTTATGTCTATAGGATTTCTGAGTAATATATACTTATCACAACGGTCTCTCCTTTTTTGTATACTTTGCCCTCCCTCCCTCCCACCCTCCCAAAAGCTTTTCTTTTTCTTTTAGTACACAGAAATTTTCTTCACTGTCCAATTAATTTGTTCTCAGTGTGAATCAATATTTGTAGCTATGATATTTTTTAAAAAACTGCAGCAGTGATAATTTTGTAGCTGGTTGTTAGTATCATGGGGTAGGTGTGATTCCTGATTTCAGTAAAAACAAGAAGGTAGAATTTCTATTAGAAAAAAAACTTTTGCATCAGAGGGATACAAACTATGTTTGGCTAGGTTTCTTGTTTACCTACATCGTTGTCTCTTCATCGGTAGTTTCTCTGTTATGATCCCTTCTTGTTTTGATTACACATTTACGCAAATTATTTAGAAGAGACTTTCTAAATGATTTGCAGAGGGCAAAATAAATGAATGGGTCTAAGCATGCATTCAAGGAAGTTAACCACAAGGTGCCCTCTTTTATATAAAACAAAATATTCTGGGTTGAACACTGAAAAACATCTCTGGTTTGGCTCAAAGTATAAGGAATTCTAGCAAAATGGAAAGGAACAAAGCAAACAAAAAATACACCAATAATTATGAAAACCTTGATATTCACAGTCTTCTTGTTTGCCTTTCCCAAATGTCTTGTTCTTTTGTAGGAGTTGTACAGTTCCTGGGTTATGAGAATGTAGCATACAACAATGATAACAAAATTAATCCAGAAGATAAACTGGCAAATATATGTAACAATTTCATGCCACAGTAGTCCAAAGTAAGATTTCAGGTTAGCACATTTCTTCACATTCTCATATGTTGGCCTCTTGTCTGTCAGAATTATGTTTGGAAGGGAAAGAGAAAACATGACAACCCAGATAATCATGGACAAAATCTTAGTGGCTGATACTTTGTTAGTCCTTGATGACTTGAAAGGTTTGACAGTCTTCAAATATCGATCAATTGTTATAAGTCCCAAAAAAATAATGCTGAGGTACATGGTGAAGTAAAATATGACCTGAGTCACCTTGCAAACAAACCCTCTCAATTTCCAGGAAATTAGTTTTGCATCACTGAGAATTTTGAATGGAAATGTTAATACCATCAGGATGTCAGAAATCACTATGTTCTTGAGAAAGACAATGAAATTTGATTTGCTGGAGATTTGGAAAAAAACTCCCATGGCCAAGCCATTCATGATTATGCCAATAAAGAAAATAAAGGTGTATAACAAAGGAAAGATAACTTGATTCATCTTGCTGTCAGTGGTGCAGTTGCTGCTATTTCCAGGAGGGTTGTACTCTGGTCTCATGGTGGCTTTAATTGCTTTCTACCAAAACAAAATAAGCACATTAGTCGTAAATGCCAGCCATTTTAATTAATGCTTGAATCTAGTATTTTAAACCATCCCTATATACAAGTAACAGCATGAATAGCTTTTTTATTGAACTTGCAGTATGGAATGCTGTTTCAAAATTATGAACACCCTCATATGAGCAGAAGACCTTTCCTGAAAGGGGTGTCGTCCAAATGTTCTGGGGTGCAGCTGCCAGAAATGCCAGCCAGGACTTGGCCATGCTGGTTAAGAATTCTAGGAACTGAAAATCCAACCCTTATGGGAAGCATTAGTTTGGGCAATGCTTTGCTGGAAGTAATATGCTTGTTTATGAATCACAAAAGTACAAACTCAGGATGCTCTAATTAAATAATTTTGCAAATAAATAATTGGCAGTTTAGATTTGCAGCTCTGTAATCCAGAGAATCTGGATATAAGTATACCCTGTTTCAAGAACCCACATAATTGACATTCTAAATGAAAATTTTCACTCAGTTTTATTGATATAATGCTTCACTCAGAAAGTAATATTCCCACATAGAAGAATAGTATAATTAAATTGAGGGAAATGTCTGCATATTCAGAAAAATAAATTAAAGAAATTATGATTGCATTGTCAATGAACTCAAAGCACTTTTAATAGGAATCCTAGTCCTGTGTCTTCCTCATAAAAATAAAAATGAATAAAATAGAAAAAAAACACTTTTTCAGATCAAGTCAGACATTTTCCAGCTATTTTATGTATCTTAACCTTGATAGGCAAAGTTAATTAATGCTATTTACCTTTGAATCAATCATTCAGACCAGATTACCCAACTACCCTGCACCTAGGAAGAAAGAATTTTCTCTTAAGTTTTCAATCCTGAATAAAATATAACTGGAAGTGTCAAAGTATTTATAAGATTTATCTCCAATGTGAGCTTCATTCTTCACATGTTGCATTTATTTTAAGATATAATCAAGGAAAAATTTGCAAGCAATTATATGATTAATGTATACTTGTTTTAAGGAAGGTCAAAAGATAAGGAGCAGATATGTAGGCTAAGCACAGTTTTAAAATGGTGACATTGTATCAGAGAGAGCAAGTGTAACTGGGCACACATACAAACACATGTGAACACTTTTTTGGCAATTTATTTCAAACACTCATATTTAAGACATTGTTATATTTACATCTTAAATAAATTGCTGTTTGAAACATCAGCATTTTATATAACTTGTCAAAAATAAGTGGAAGTGAAAATTTGTTTACTTTTAGAAGTTATATAATCCTAGAGCGGACTGTTGTTGGATTTCAGTTTACAGCAGAATTTTCCACTGTAGCTAGGATTTTACTTTAAACATGACAGGATTACAGCAGAACAAAACAAAACACCAATTATCAAAGTATTTTAAAATATTAAAATATATGAATTGAAGTGTTTACCTCTGGCAATCATAACAGAATGGAAATGCAGATTAAAATTACAATTAAAAATATGAAGTTACCTTAAATACCTGTAGAAACCAGTATACCTGGACTTTCCTTCATTGGAAATTTATCTTTCCTGGAAACAAGGGTTTCTGATCTGCTTTCCTTTCTTTTTATTTAGGCTGGAGTGACTGCTTCAAAGTAAGGCTTATATAGTAAACTCCATCAGCAGAGATCTTTGACCCAAAACAGAAGTGGCAGAAGTGAATGAGTCAGAGCATACAAGAGGAAGTAAAGGGGCTTAGTTTTTAAGATGCTTTCTTCCTTTAAACAGCTGGAATATAATCAATCAGAAATCACGAGTTTCAATTATTCTACACTTACTACCCTGAAGGGTAATAGAAGATTTCATGATTAAGAAAATAATTTAAAAACATAGCCAATCTCATTATTTCATTAGACTCCACTAGAAGAGCCCTGGTATAAGCTAGTGGAGTCTGGCACTAATCTTCTGATGCAAATCAAATTAAACAATACTTCTGATAAACAACCAAAAATACTAGCCATAATATAATTTGTAGTAAATGTACTCTGCACTACTGACCATATTTGTTCCTTTTATCACAACACTATAATATTCTGCTATTATAGCTGTACAGAAAGCACACAGGAATAACAGCCCCGTGAGAATCCTCAGTGGGCAAGGGTTAGACTGGAGGTTCCCAGTGTGACACCCAGAATGCCAGTATGCCTGCAATTTGGCATTCACTATGCTGTACCCACATCTGAACATTTTACATTAGAGAAAAAAAGCAAAAATGGGAAACTCACATACAGCAAAACAAAGCACTATCCTTTGGAATTACTTTTATACAGGTATACTTAGGGCCCTAGATGGTCCCTGGAAAATTTATTCTATTATATGGCTTACAACTTCTTTCTTTTACTTCTTCTCTCTCCTCTCCTCGTCCCTTCCCCTTCCCTCTTGACTCCTGGTGACTTCCTGAGCAGCTTCACGCAGTTTTCTTGGCAAGATTTCGGAAGTGGCTTTCCATTGCTTTTTTCTATAGATTGAGATACAATGACTGGCCCAAAGTCCGAAGGGAGGACTAGGACCATCTTAACTACCAGACGACATTGTCTTTTGGCTTATAATTTAGCTATATTATAGTCTTAATTATTTTTAATGTGCATGAACTGAACATAAAGTTTTACTTATATGTATAGTAGTGATGGTGCTGGATTAGTACCTTTCCCCTGGCTATTTTCTGTTGATTTCCTGTTCTGTTGTGGTCTTCTATGTTGGTTAAAGCATCCTGAAGATTTAGGGAATGTTCTAAGGAAAACAAGGACATTGCTTATTTTTTTTTCTCATGCCAAAGTATTCAGTGGATCAGAGTCCTCCATCACTGAAGTAATAGCAAATCAAATACAACAGCTATTTTCAAGTAGTTAAGTATTTTCTTTGGGTTTGCCTTTGCCATTCTAGTGCCCTGGATGGTCCTCTACTTCCATAATTCCCAGTCAGCCAGTTCTTCTACTTAATTCAGTTCTTGATTCCTTTTGTTTATTTTCTGATTAAAAGGATGTATCATCAAGTCATGAATGTAATCAGCGCATGATACTTCTTTATGGAGTTGGCAAGGAACGTGAAGAGGCAAGGCATCAACTAAAGAAGATTACCAGAGATATCCTGAAAATCCTAAATAAGAAAAACACTTCTGAAATGAGTGGTAATTAACTAATTGTTGATGCTTATCTTGCAGTGCACAGAACAGCACAGTTGTGGGTTGAGAAAGGGAATCTTTATACAGTTTGCAAGTGTTTAATGATAATTATCTTTTTTTGAAAATAACTATTTTCAGACTGCTATGAAGCATAACATATAAGCGAATTAGAATTGGCTTGTAATTGTCTTTCATAACTAATTTAGAAAATGTAAGCATATACTGTATAAGGATAGGCTTTATAACAAGAATTTACTATCTCATCCTGAAGCCAAGTATATGAACTTTAAAAGATTATAAATTGTAAGGGATGTTTCTTTTTTAAAAGCTAAGATGGTTTTCCACGCCAGATTGCAAGCAATGTAATTTCACATTCTTTGCTCTGAAATAGACATAGAGGTAAATTTTTGTAAAATTTGTTTTTGAAATAGCATGTTACTATTATTTACTACAAAGCATATAAAATGTGAAAATATGTTTTAGGTGGTGATGAAGGTCCAAAAGTCAGGAAGAACAAGCAAGAGGCATTCCCAACTTTAGAAACTGTATTTACAAAACTTCAGCAGCTCTCATACTTTGACCAGCATCAAGTGACCAGTCAGGTACTTTTAAGTTGCTATCTCTGCAATTTCTGTGTATTGAAGTTTTGAGTGTAATATAAAATACATGCAGTATAAACTAGAAGTTGTGGAGAGGAAAAAAGTTCATCATAGGAAAAGGACTACTAAAGGAGTAGGACAGGGCAGGATTAATGAGTAGAAGATAAATTTGTGTGTGTTTCTGTGTGTATGGAAAGGATTCGGCTGTGAGGAGATGCTAGAAGGTAGATTTGAGGTGAGTGGGTAGTAAAAACAAAAAGAGAACATTCCACACTTAGTAACTAACTGCTTCTTATAAATTCTTTGGAATTACATTTTAACCTTTAGTTCATCTGGAATATTTCTAACTAAGGTCTATATCTATGATAGATTTAAACTCCATGATTTAAGTCATAGTTAATGGAGTTTCCCTATGTCATTTTAAATCACAGCTGCTACAGACTTAAGAGTCTTGATTCATGCTATAGTCATCACCAGAAAATTAGCCAGAGCCTGCATGTTTAACATTTGAGAGATCCCCCCAACTGCTCATGAATAGCTGTAGGTGCTTGCTTTGGTGCCAATCACAAAAGAAGAGACACAGCAGCACTGCAGGCTTGTTTCTGTAATACTTTTGTTGTGTTTCAACAGTAAGGCAGAGTATAAATCAGACATCCTCACCATGTTATTTTTGTTTCAGTGAGAGCTGTGTTATTTTCTCTTAGAAAGCTGGGGGGTGGGAGCAGTTAAGATGCATTCTATCTAAATCCGTTTTGTAATGTTGATGCAGATTAAAGAGTTTGGAACTCTTCTAGGGCTCAGCCAAGAAGAATGTCAGTGCTAGTACATTTTTGTCTCCTATGACAAAAGATGAAAACTGGAATTGTGCATTGACTGCAAATCTTAGCTTGAGGACAATTTGGCATATTGGAGGAAGAAGCTGCTTCAGACTGGAGTATGTCACTGCTTCACTTTGAGCTTCGTCTGAACTGAGATTCAGGTTTTCCACCAAATAGCATGAGAAAAACACATATGACTGCAACAGAGTTGGATAATTATGCAGGGATATTAGAAAATTACAAGGAATGGTGAATTCCTAGTTGCAGACAAAGAATGCAGGAGTTTTGGAGCTGACTACTTTAAATTCTGCTTGTTTTTTATAAAGTTAATTAATTAAACATTGCTTTGGGTGGACAGAATTAGGTAACATTTGCAGTTATGTTTGTCCCCCACAACAGGAATAAATTTCACACAAACAGGTAAAGAGAAAATAGAGTTCTTACAAATTTGGAAGTGATTAAGAAAGAATAATTCATCTTCCATATTTATTCATCAGCAATGTAATCTTTTCTGGGCTCAGGATCTAAATAGGGTTAGTACTTGGATGGGATGGTTCATACTTGAATGGGAGAACATCATGGAATTCAGGGCTGTGAACTAGACTCATCAATCAGTGGGAAACCACTCCCGTATCATACTAAGAAAATTGCACGGATGTGTCCATTTAATCACCAGGAGTTTTGCTTGATTTGAGGATTTACTTTAATGGAATAAAAAAGGTGACATTTGGCAAGTAAATTACCTATTTTCAGATACTTGTTTAGAATTATTTTGTTGCTTTGGGAAATAATTAAATGCTATTTCTTAGAATATGACTATTTTATATTCATCATTTAGAGAAGGTTTCTAAATATAAAATAACTGATTCTCACCTATAGCAAGCATTTTGATTTAGAGATACACTTTAAAATCTTCTCATGGTTTCCTTAGATCCTTCATACACTGCAGTGGATATTTATTTATTTGTTTACTTATTTACTTAAAGTACTTTTAGACTGCTTTTATCACAAAACTCCAGGCAGTGTTGCAAATATAAAAACAACCCATACAATAAAAGATCTTAGCTCACTATAACATAGAATAAAAGTCCCCCTGTCCAAAACCCATTAAAATATATAAAAATAGAAACAGCAGCAGCTGAGTCACCATTAACTTTTGAAAGATGTTTTCATGCCTTAATAAATGACAACAACAAAGGGGCCAAGCAAACCCCTGGGAGGAAGGTATACCAAAGTGTTGGGATTACTGCAGAGAAGGCCTAACTTCTGGTCTGTTCCTCTCTCCTCCCAATAAATTGTCAAGCAATATAGCTGCTGATAAAATGACTTCAAGACAATGAATGTGTGCATAACTGAACTTGCAAACCAATATCATGTTCAGTGCAGCATAATGCCCACAACTACAGTACATATTTATTCATGATGCATGCATGCCTTTGAGTCATTCTTGACTCCTGGTGACTGCCTAGAGAAGGCCCTGCAGTATTCTTTGCAACATTTTTTAGGTTTGCCATTGCCTTCTTCCTAGGGCAAAGAACAAGTGACTGGCCCAAGGTCACCCAGCTGGCTTTGCCCCTAAGGCAGGACTAGAACACACAATCTCCCAGTTTCCAGCCCAGTGCTTTTAACCACTACACCAAACTGGTTGTCATATGAATTATTTAGATAGTAGTATATGTTTCTATTGCCCATATAGTAATTCTGAGGAAATAACTCTTAAGTCATGGAGTTTCATACCTGGTCTGAAGAAGCTAGGAGCACAGTTCATTGTCTCATGTGGCATTACCTGGAAGTCATTTCACCAATAAACAGAAGCCATGAAAACCTACACTCTATAAATAAATTCCTTTTAACATGTCAGGTATCCACCTTTTTCTAGTGCTTCAAAACATCAAATCACTCATGAAGCCTCATCTTCAGGTTCAGTCTCTTTGTAGAGATTCAGTTTCACCTTAGGCTACAATTTTGGTCTGAACCAAATTAATTTCTCTCTAACTTTATATCCCCACCCCCACCCCTTACTGTTACATGAATGAATGCTTGCTAATTCTTTGCTGTACTGGTTCCCATAATGCTTTACTTTGCTAATGGGTCTGTTTGTTTTTAAACAGATCTCCAACAATGTTCTGGAGCAGATTACTAGTTTTGCATCAGGAACATCATACCATCTTCCACTAGCTCATCACATAGAATTTATCTTTGATCTAATGGAACCTGCTTTAAATATTAATGGACTTATTGACTTTGCTGTTCAGGTACCTGAATGAAATTTATATATACATATTTATTTAAATTATTTTATTCCATCTTTAAGAATAAGTCCTTGTAAGAGAACTAAACAATTATTTAAAACAATACTTTCAAGAATGGGACAGAGACTTGATAAGTTCCCCTCATTCCATTTATTACTATAGAAGTGTCCCACTACTGCTGTGTTCCTAGCCAGTTTTTATGGAATAAATGCTAGTAAATGCTAGTGTAGTTCACTTCATGATCAGTGGAATTTTATTCTGCATTGTCCACATTAGCATCTTGGAAATAATTAAATGTTACAAGATGGAAGAAAAGAATTCATACCAAACTCAGCTGGTCAGCTTCAGAATTTACAGTGCTAGGCGCCCGTGTCCATGGAGAGGGAGTGGGATCCAAAAAGGCAAGATGGCAGTTGCAGCAGCATGATTAAAGCCCTTCCACTTTGCATGTTCATGTAACATCAACCCACATACAAATGTGATGGGCTCTTTTTGCCCCTTCCTGTGGATGCCAGTGATATTGTGATAGTGACTTTAGCAATAAATTAGTAAATTGCCAGTGTGCATGCATCCCAGTGGCATGATAACTTATTTCCATTCTCAGCTGAAATAAGGCAAAGAATCTAGTGCCTTTGAAATGGCTTTGTCTCTTGAACCAGGAAGCTTCATAGTATTTAGAATAACAATTACAATAATACACTCTATCCAACTCCAGTAATACAATTTCTGATGTTAAAGAAAACTCCAGAATTTGTTCTTGAGAGTTGACATATTTCATATTCAGTTCACTTTTGTATACTTTAATAACTGGAAAATCTGTTCTTTGAAAGAGAAGACATAGAACTTTTTTTCCACATATAGAACTTGTATATGGAGAGAAAAGTCAAAGGCTTCTCAGATGAGGGAAGATCCTTGTGGATTAGTGATTTGCCTGAAGGGTATTTATATTTCCGTCCAAAAACTATCATACTTTTAATGCTTCTCTTTGAGTAAGGAGGGATTGAAGCACTGTAAGGGCATTTATACATCACAGGAAGCCAGAATTATGGTCTTCTAATATATGAGCAATGCGTATCAATGCAGGAGTGTAAGATCAGTGTGATGATGCTTTCTAACTCCATGTGCTCATGGGAACATCTCGAACAGACAATAATATGGATCCATAAAAATCCATGTTATATGAATGGCTGCAGCTGTGGTTTGTTGAACATGTCATTCAGATCAAGAATTAAGTCTTCTTTGTTCTTGGTTCAGGTGATATTCTAAATAAACTATGGATGCAACTATATGTAATAGGTTTGCTCCATTCTTTAAAGAAGGCCAGGACACTTCCTTTAGTGGATTGATCAAATCAATGTGCACTAGGGCTCTTTGATTAGGAAGCCAGAATTTTAGCTATGTGAAAACACTCTATATCTGCTTAAATAGTTAAACAACAAGAACAAACTACTACAACACAGCTCTGTGGCGTTTAGATTTAGAGAGGAATCCTAAAGTGATATTTAACCTTTTATTTTAGCTGCTGAATGAGCTGAGTGTGGTGGAAGCTGAACTACTGCTGAAGTCATCCGGCCTGGCAGGAAGTTATACAACTGGACTGTGTGTTTGCATTGTAGCTGTGCTAAGGCATTATCATGCCTGCCTCATTTTGAATCCAGATCAAACCGCTCAGGTTTTTGAAGGGTTTGTAGTGGTAATGTTTTTCAAAGACTACTTAGTTTTCTAATTAGTATGCTCAGTTTGTAAATAGCATACAATGTTATTAGAGAGCTCTATGGGAAATTGAACACCTTAGTGTAATTAGAAATGCAAAATCTTATTATAATTAGAAATGCACATATTCATTATTTCCCCAAACTAATAGATTTGAAAGTGCCTGAAACAGCTTTATCTCTCAGCTAATGGCCTTTTTCAAGATAGAAAGTGATCTGGGAAAGAAAGTCTGAATTCTAATCATGTTTACAATGTGTTGAGCACAATACATTTCTTCATATATGAATTCTTGATTATATATATTTGAATTCTATTTTTATTTATTCTATAAATGTTATTTTTATTACTTTATTACCCTTAGAAATATAAACATATACAGATATTCAGTTTCTTTCTATAACCAGATTAGTGTTAACTAAATCTATTGAAGTGGTCTTGTGCATTATAGTTTTGTGAAGTTGATTGACTTGAATATCAGCTATCATTGTTTAGAGAGTGTCAAAATTGACACATTAATGTTAGTAATATAGGCATGTCCGTAATATAGTTAGGGTAGGGATGTACAACCGTTTTTGGGGCAGTGCTGTATCTAGCCTTAGAGTGGACTTCTAGGGAGCCAGGATAAATCTAAAGTTGAATTAAATAAGGAAATAATTATATACAGTCAATTTTATTACTTCCTGTGCACTTGATAATTTTCCACCACATTTAGAACTATAATTTTCTGGCAACTTTTGGACAGGTCACATATAGCTCAGGGTACTTAAGTAGTAGATCCTTCATCTGGTTTGTACACCAATGTACAATATATATATTGTGGTAGTTAGATTAAGGAGGTTATTGTTTTATAGAATTAAATACAAATAACGTTACTCTTTGTCTTGGAAACTCAGAGCAGGAGTATAAGACCACATAATTCAATTCTACAGTTCTAAACCACGGGAAAGGACAGTACTGCGACTTACTTCTAATTTTTAATAATGTACTTATCTTCCTATAGATTATGTGGTGTGGTCAAACATGTAGTCAATCCATCAGAATGCTCATCTCCTGAAAGATGTATTTTAGCCTATCTGTATGATCTCTATGGGTCCTGTAGCCATCTCAGAAGCAAATTTGGAGACCTTTTCAGGTTAGTAGTAATAACGTCTACTTTGCTTTATATTTGAACTAAACACCATGTGATAATCCTTCAGTAGTCTGATATCTCTCAGATGTATCGAGTCTACAACTCCCAGAATTGGAATTAGTAAAATCAATCCTGACACATCTGAATGATATGTATATAAACGTTAATTTGGATGTGGATGATTTCATTACATAGACATTTCCATATGAAACTTTCTATGCATTTTCAGTGTCTATTATAGACATTTTTGTATATATTTTACCCAGTCTTTGCTAAGATATTTTTATATGCAAACTTTTTCCTAATGTCTCTATTTTGTATGCACATTCTGCTTATACAGATTTAAAAAAAAAATGAGTTATAAAAATCAAGGAAGGCAGAAAGTGTCCATATCTGTATATGACTTCTTTTTATTTTTATTTTATTTTATTTTATTTATTAAATTTTTATCACCGTCAATCTCCCCCCTGAGGGACTCTGGGCGCTTTACGTTTGGTTCAGTAATAGTAAATTGAGTAAATTCATATTAAACTATGAACTGAGCAAATTTATCCTAATTCCTTAATAGCTTTTAATCATACTTCCCTTCTGAAGTGATACACTGTTACCTGCTTTACCGTCTGTTCTTACAAACCAGTTGTAGCTGATCGCATAGTATTATGACTGATTCCAGTTAATATTTTTGCTCAAGCTTTTTCTCTTTTCTAATAGTTTCATGTATAGGAAAGATTTCTCCAAGATGTTTAGCTGTCCTAATATTAATAATGTACAGCTGACCTCTTCAGCAAAGGATCGTTATCTTGTCGTGGTGCTGGAACTTGAGCACCTCAATGATGCCATGAGCTAAACCGTGAAGGGCCACCCAAGACGGGAAGGTCATGACAGAGAGGCCAGACTAAATGCAATCCCTGGGGAAGGTAATGGCAACCCACCCCAGTATTCTTGCCATGAAAACTAAATGGATCTGTACAACCAGAGATATGTCGGTATACCATCGGAAGATGAGACCCCCAGGTCAGAAGATGGTCAAAATGCTACTGGGGAGGAACAGAGGATGAGTTCAACTAGCCCCAGACGTGATGACGCAGCTAGCTCAAAGCCAAAAGGACGGCTAGCGGCTGACGGTGCTGGTGGTGAACGGCGAATCCGATGTTCTAAGGATCAACACACCATTGGAACCTGGAATGTAAGATCTATGAGCCAGGGCAAATTGGATGTGGTTATTGGTAAGATGTCAAGATTAAAGATAGACATTTTGGGCGTCAGTGAACCGAAATGGACTGGAATGGGCCACTTCACATCAAATGACCACCAGATCTACTACTGTGGACCACAGAAGAAATGGAGTAGCCTTCATAATGAATAGTAAAGTGGCTAAAGCAGTGCTTGGATACAATCCAAAAAACGATAGAATGATCTCAATTCAAATTCAGGGCAAGCCATCTAACATCACAGTGATCCAAAGATACGCCCCAACCACAGATGCTGAAGAAGCTGAAGTAGAGCAGTTCTATGAGGATCTGCAGCACCTACTGGACAACACGCCTAAAAAAAGATGTTATTTTCATCACGGGAGACTGGAATGCTAAGGTGAGCAGTCAAACGATACCTGGAATTACAGGTAAGCATGGCCTGGGAGAACAAAACAAAGCAGGACATAGGCTGATAGAATTTTGCCAAGACAACTCACTCTGCATAACAAACACTCTCTTCCAACAACCTAAGAGACGGCTTTATACATGGACTTCCTCAGATGGACAACACCAAAATCAGATTGACTACATCCTTTGCAGCCAAAGGTGGCGGACCTCTATACAGTCGGTAAAAACAAGACCTGGAGCTGACTGTAGTTCCGATCACGAACGTCTTATTGCACAATTTAGGATCAGACTAAAGAGATTAGGGAAGACCCACAGATCAGCTAGATATGAGCTCACTAATATTCCTAAGGAATCTGCAGTGGAGGTGAAGAATAGATTTAAGGGACTGGACTTAGTAGATAGGGTCCCGGAAGACCCCTGGACAGACGTTTGCAACATTGTTCAGGAGGTGGCAACAAAATACATCCCAAAGAAAGAGAAAACCAAGAAGGCAAAATGGCTGTCTGCTGAGACACTAGAAGTAGCCCAAGAAAGAAGGAAAGCAAAAGGCAACAGTGATAGGGGGAGATATGCCCAATTAAATGCAAAATTCCAGAGGTTAGCCAGAAGAGATAAGGAATTATTTTTAAACAAGCAATGCATGGAAGTGGAAGAAGACAATAGAATAGGAAGGACAAGAGACCTCTTCCAGAAAATTAGAAACATCAGGGGTAAATTCCAGGCAAAAATGGGTATGATCAAAAACAAGGAGGCAAGGACCTAACAGAAGAAGAAGAGATCAAGAAAAGGTGGCAAGAATAAACGGAAGACCTGTATAGGAAGGATAACAATATCGGGGATAGCTTTGATGGTGTGGTCAGTGAGCTAGAGCCAGACATCCTGAAGAGTGAGGTTGAATGGCCCTTAAGAAGCATCGCTAATAACAAGGCAGCAGGAGGCAACAGCATCCCAGCAGAACTGTTCAAAATCTTGCAAGATGATGCTGTCAAGGTAATACATGCTATATGCCAGCAAATTTGGAAAACACAAGAATGGCCATCAGACTGGAAAAAATCAACTTATATCCCCATACCAAAAAAGGGAAACACGAAAGAATGTTCAAACTATTGAACAGTGGCACTCATTTCACATGCCAGTAAGGTAATGCTCAAGATCCTGCAAGGTAGACTTCAGCAATTCATGGAGCGAGTATTGCCAGATGTACAAGCTGGGTTTAGAAAAGGCAGAGGAACTAGGGACCAAATTGCCAATACCCGCTGGATAATGGAAAAAGCCAGGGAGTTTCAGAAAAACATCTATTTCTGTTTTATTGACTATTCTAAAGCCTTTGACTGTGTGGACCATAACAAACTGTGGCAAGTTCTTAGCGGTATGGGGATACCAAGTCATCTTGTCTGCCTCCTGAAGAATCTGTATAACGACCAAGTAGCAACAGTAAGAACAGACCACGGAACAACGGACTGGTTTAAGATTGGGAAAGGAGTATGGCAGGGCTGTATACTCTCACCCTACCTATTCAACTTGTACGCAGAACACATCATGCGACAAGCTGGCCTTGAGGAATCCAAGGCTGGAGTTAAAATCACTGGAAGAAACATTAACAATCTCCGATATGCAGATGATACCACTTTGATGGCTGAAAGCGAAGAGGAACTGAGGAGCCTTATGATGAAGGGGAAAGAAGAAAGTGCAAAAGCTGGCTTGCAGCTAAACCTCAAAAAAAACAAGATTATGGCAACCGGCTTGATTGATAACTGGCAAATAGGGGGAGAAAATGTAGAAGCAGTGAAAGACTTTGTATTTCTAGGTGCGAAGATTACTGCAGATGCTGACTGCAGTCAGGAAATCAGAAGACGCTTAATCCTTGGGAGAAGAGCAATGACAAATCTCGATCAAATAGTTAAGAGCAGAGACATCACACTGACAACAAAGGTCTGCATAGTTAAAGCAATGGTGTTTCCCATAGTAACATATGGCTGCAAGAGCTGGACTATAAGGAAGGCTGAGAAAAGGAAGATAGATGCCTTTGAACTGTGGTGTTGGAGGAAAATTCTGAGAGTGCCTTGGACTGCAAGAAGATCAAACCCATCCATTCTTGGGTTTTTTGGCTTTGTCTCTGTTGACTACTCTAACATTAGTCATTCTTACTTTTTGAAGGTAACTCTAGACTGAAGTTACCTCAATCTTACTGACTTTAATTGACATTAATTAAATTATTAATCTAATTAGTTAATTTAATTACATTAATTTACATAGCTTTATTTCCATTAACTGATTTGACTTAATTATAAGAATTCTGGTTATTCTGCTCTGAGGCTTTAATTCCCCGTGAAAGTAGTTTTTTAAAAAATCCCACAGTATATCTTAAGCCGAAGTGAGCAGTTATATTATAATTGCTGTATCACAGAGGTTAGCTTTTCCAATAATCCTATGATTTACAGTACAAAGTAAAAATTTTAAGGTAACATTTTTAATGTAGAATTTTATGATCTAACAAAACCTTTTCAAATTTAGTTCTTACCTCTGTTTTATTTGAAGCATGTGCAACTTCTGTACAAGTCACAAGTTAAAGTTCTGTGACTTCCTATTTATTGTTCATTTTGACTGAACTTCCTTTTAAAAAAAGTTTCATTTTGGAAATGAGTTATATCATCTACTCTTTCTGAAGCTTCTGGTCATAAGATGAAAAGCCAAGCATGATCCAATGGTGCCTGGGTTGTTGGGTTTAATAATACTTCTGCAAATCTCTTACACCTCCACTATGGACAGGTCGCTTAAAGGAAACTTAGAAGTGTTTCCTAAAAGCTTGCATGTATTGAGAAAGCAAGTGCTGACTTTCTCCTACTACCTTAAAAAAAAGCATTTGAAAAAATAAAAGGTGTGGACACTATTCAGTATGGGTCTTTTGACTACTTCCACTTGCGATAGTCCTTATTATTCTGAAGGGACAAGATATATTTTATTTAGGGCAGAATTGATTCTGAGAACTAATACTAGCTTCAGAGTCAAAGTCAACACTATAATCCTAAATTGTTTGTTGCATGAAATGGAATTAAATGTTCTTGTCCCAAGTTTCTATATAACTTGGCAAATATTTCCTGCCTTTATCTGTCCACCATTATTACCCTGCCATCAGTGGTACCACCTACACTCTGCTATGTAGAATAAACCAGCTCTGAAATTTAATTAATGTACAATGGTGATTCTTTGATCTTGCCTGTTCTTTTCATTTGGTTTTGCTTTGTAAGTTACAGGAATTGAAACAAATGCAATACATGTTAGTGCACCCCCCCAAAAAAAAATTATGATGAAAAGCAAATGAGAATTGCTATGAGTATGTTGAAAAGACTACAGGTATTGTTAGAGCTGGAGAAAAGTTAAAGTATCAATACAGTTTGCATATGGAATAGCTGTGTGACTTCTTTAACGTATGTGTAAAGAATGCATCTGTACCTGACAATTAAAAGAATGCCGTTATTGTACATCAGAATTTTGCTCTTTGTCAGTTTATTGATATATGATGAATGTGAAAAAGATTTATGTGCTTGTGGATTTAGAGAAAGTGTATGGTAATATAAATATGTTTGAATTGTGGAATGTTTTGTTCAGTTATGAAGGTTGGTTGATGGAAGTGAAAACAGCAATATATAATAGAAGTAATACGTTTCTGAGAATAAAAGGCAATATATGAAGGTATATATATATATACATGGTAAGATTCAGCTGGATTTATTTTTCCTTGTCTTATCTTGTACCTTTAATTTCTTTGTCTTACTACTACTTATTCCTCTTCTGTGCTCTGCTTAATGGTAGTAATCCCAAAAGTGAATCATGTATTTGGTATGTCTATATGCCTGTACATATGGCTCAAGCTTGATCACCCTTTCTGGTGATCAAGAAACTTTCTCTGTCCCAATACAGGAGATTTGGTATACCTGTTCCAAATGATTAACGTTTTAAAGTCTCCTTCTTTGCATTTCTGCCATGTATCAGACTGCTGTGAGAGTTATTTTATGCATGGTATACATAGAGTGATGGATGTTTCCTTCTTAGTTCTGGAATTAGAATCTCGTATAGATTTATACCATTACTGAACCAATACCTCTCGTGTGGTCTTTAGAATCATACCACTGATGTTTTGAAATCACAGAAACTCTTAATCTGCCTGCTTTCATAAAATGTGTTGTAGACCAGGGTGGAAAAAAAGAGAACATTGGTATGTGTTTATAAGCATTGGAATAATGTCACCCCATTTGGAATGCACTTTGAATCATACAGCTGCATTCAGAATAAACACTTAACCAAGAATATTTCTGGAATTGCCAGATGTTAAGTAGGATCTTTAAAAGACTCCAAGCAGTACCAGGGGTTGAATGTTCATTTGAGATGCTTTCTCTTACTAGTTAGAGTATATTGTTAATGCTGATGTGGCTCCCTCAGTAGTATTTGCCTTGTAGAAATCTCCACTCTCCTTCCAAAATTCTGCAGCAAGATTTATTATTATTTATTTATTTACTAAATTTATATGGCCGCCCAACTCACACAAAGTGACTCTGGGTGGCTTACAAAATTAAAATTAAGATTTTGCCTGCATTTGCTGCCCCTCTTATTTCTAGTATGGCAATGTCCAAGAAGTTTCTCAAAGATGATACAAGATACATAGACACTTCATGCATGGAATCATGCCCCAGCCATGTAGTTATACAATCCTTTGCCACTTGATTTAGGTACATTAGCTATGGATTTATTCCTGAATTAGGAACACTGGGTCTTTTGTACTTTTTTTCCCGCTGCTTTTGAGCTTGCCATTCATAATTCTTTTCTGCATGTGCCTTTGTTGTGCTGAAACATCTTAAACCCACTCTTAAGAATTGCCCATGATTTATTTGGTTCTGAGACCCATTCTTTGTTATTCTTTTTTAGTAGACAATAAACTGCAGATTGGAAGATTGATCATGCTGTTTCTGCTGGTTTAGCTGTGTATTTTCTTATATCTTTGAGAACTGGAGTTTCAATTCTTCTTAGTTATTTTATATATACAGTGCTTTAACAGCAAGTGTTGCAAAGTGAATTGTACAAAGTTCTGATTAGCTATATAACTTTTGTTTGTATGAAATTGTTGTTTTCCTTGCTTAATTCCTTCTTTTCCCTTTCTTTTTTTAGTAGTGCCTGTTCAAAGGTAAAACAGACTATATATAGCAATGTTCAACCTTCAAATTCCAATTTGTTGTGGGATCCTGAATTCATGTTGGATTTTATTGAGAATCCCTCCATTCACAGCCTCAAATATTCAATGTTGGGCAAGATTCTGAGTGACAATGCACCTAGTCGCTATAGCTTTGTGTGTAATGCACTAATGAATGTCTGCATGGGCCATCAAGATGCAGGCAGGTAAGGCTACTTTGCAAACATAAAGCTTCTTGTTTAAGCAAATTTCACAAGCACTGTACCCACAGGGGTCTGCACTGGGATCAAAACAGGCAAGATAGTAGATAGAGCTCTGCAAAGCTAGACCTGCTTCTTTTGTTCATTTGTCATTGCCCTTGAGTGCACAAGAAGTGGACCATGCATCAGGACACCGAGTCTGACATCTTGATCTTTTTGATCCCCTTCCCCACTGTTGGATACTGATGATTAGTCTCTTACCAGCAGGCTTTCCTGCCTTCCCTAATCTCTGTACTTCTTATAAGACATGCTGACAATACTTCCTACAAAAAGATAGCAAGAACAAAATTGTGCATGAATAATTCTGGCATAAAAATTCAATTCTATAAATTTTATTTCAAGGATTAAAAAAAATTGATGAAAGCAAATTGGTTGGGCTAAGAGATTGCAACTGGTTGGCTGGACTGTCTGCAGGGTTTGGCAATTGGAGGCACCGTGCTATGGTGGTTCTCTCCTTTCTCAGAGGCTGAGTCCAGTCAGTGTTGACAGTGGAGGGGGGACAGGTCATGCCCTTGGCCCCTGTAATGGTCTGTGGGAATGATCTTGGGAGACAGGAGGAAGAGCTGCAGCCTAGACAACCATCATGCAAAAGGTATATCAGCCCACAGAAGGAAAAGGGGCATGGGAAGTGTCCCAGAAGGGACCCTTCCTAGTTCTCTGGAAAGTAAAAGTAAAGGAGGGAGAAGTGCTTTCAGGCTTGCAATATTCTGTTAACTGTAACCTTACAATAAATGTAGTGTTAGTACTCATGGTTTTCTGGACCACCTTAAAGGGCTGACAGCCCCTCACTTCTTGGGTGCCCCAGGGCTCTGTCCCCTTCTGTTTAACAACTACATGAAACCATTCGGTGAGGCCATCAGTCAGTTTGGGGTCTGGTATCATTGATATGTGGATGTACATCTCAACTCCAGGCCACCCAAGTGATGCTGTCCCACTGTCAGGGTAATGCAGGTCTGAATGGACAGGAACAGACTCAGGCTCAATCCTGCTGAGGTCAAGTTGCTGTGGATTTTTGGGTTCCCTGGATCTGGGGACTTTCCATCTTTATTCTTGGGTGGGATTCCCTTTCCCCGTTCAACACTGTTGCACGATCTGGGGATTGTCTTGGACTCACAGCTTCTGCTCAAATGACAAGGGACATCTGTAGCCAAGAGGGCCTTTGCACAGCTTCATCTGGTATGCCAGTTGTGCCTATTCCTGGAACAGTAGGCCATTCAGACAATTACTCATGCCCTAGTCACCTCATAGTTAGACTGTTGCAATGCACTGTAATGGGGCTGCCCTTGAGGACCACTTAGAAGGTGCAACTGGTCCAGAATGCAGCAGTGCAGGCAGTGTTGGTCATGCCTCGGGATACCCATGTGACATAACTTCTCTCAAGCTGAACTGGTTGCCAGTAGGCTTTCCAGTACAATTAAGGGTGCTGGTTATCACCTATAAAGCCCTTCATAGCATAGGCCCAGGATATCTCCCATGGTCTCTGCCCATTTGATACACATTGGGTCCCCTGAATTAAATGATGCCATCTATTGGAACCCAGGAGGTATGACTTTTCTGTCATGGTGTCTGCCTTCTGGATTGATATTCCCCTTGAAAGTTGTTCATATCACACTGATGATTATGTTGCACAAGTCTTTAAAAATCTGGCTCTTCTCCTAGGCCTTGGAGTAGGGCATCTGTGAAGCCCTGGGTGGTTGGTTTTGCAGTTTGTCCCGATGATTAGGTTCTTTTTATTGTTTTCCTATTTTAAATGTAAGCTGCCCAGAGTCATTCTGAGGTCAGGTGGGTTCTAAATCTACCAAATAAATAAATAATAGTTTTGACATTCCTTCCTCCAAATTCTGAATTTTGGCATCATGCTACTTCTACAGTATCATATAATGGTGCACATGCTTTTTCCTACACAGATATCTCTTTGAAGGATAATCATGCATGAAGAGTGTCCCTGACAATCTAAAACTTTCAGACAATTGCAATTATTGGCAATTCAATGAACAGAGATATAATATGCAATTTTAAAGATTTTTTTTATTGAATATTCTTCTTTGTTCAAAGCAAGTAATTAAAATATAATCGTTGCTACCCAGAGTCACTCTTTTGTGAGGTGGGCAGCTATACAAATATGATAAATAAATAAATAATATTTTAAGAAGACTTTTTTTACAGCTTATACCCAGAACTAATTTAAACTCCATATATTTTACCTCCACCCAAGGAGCCATTGTTTAAAAAAAACAGAGTCATTTTTCTCTTGTCCTTCACTTCATCTTTATTTTCTCTAAATATATTAATAAAAAGAAAATGCTGTCAGTTGCAGACCACTGGACACATCAGATATTTGACTGCCCTGAAACTTACCTTTTCCTTTCTGTTAGCATGATTTTTAAAATTTATTTTTGTCTTCTAGAATTAATGATATTGCCAACTTGTGTGCAGAGTTAACTGCTTGCTGTACAGTGCTAAGTTCAGAATGGTTAGGGGTTTTGAAAGCCCTTTGCTGTTCCTCAAATCATGTCTGGGGATTTAATGATCTTCTCTGCAGTGTGGATGTAAGTGCAAAAGATGCAGTTAAAAAGATAAGTCTGATTTTTATTTTGCATGGTGAATATTTGTAGCTTTCTTGTATAATAAAAAAGGCAGATAATTCTTTTACATTATGCTTCTTACACATAATAACAATATTATTTGTTAATTTACATGAGACATTCCTGCATGTTTTTGTCTCAGTCCGTTAGTTTCTACTTACTCATGTCAGAGTAATACACTAGACTTCCAATGATTCATGCAGGCATTGAAAAGACTCAGAGTAGAAGCGGTATAGCACCAAATTCCAGCCCCGTTTGTAAAGTTGTATTTAAGAAATGGAGAAATATTGTTACTTTTTCACAATAAAGGAGATGAACTGCAAAGCAGAAAAAGTGAGGCAAATCATAGGTGGAAGTATAAATCTGTTGCTTCTTCAAGAACTGATTCCATAAGATTCCAAAAAGATAAAAAAAGAACTGCCTCTCTGTGCTATCTTAATAAATCAAGCCTTTGTACATATCAAAGACTTTGTATAGGGAATAAACTTTGTAAATGCGCAGACTATGGAGACAAGCTTACTGTAGACCAAATAGTTCATATTTGAGTATGAAACGATGGAATATGAAGTATCTTATGATACATCAAAGAATTCATATAGGATAGGAAATGTATAATTGTTCCATGTGTAAAAGAAGCTTCAGTCTTAAGAAAAAATGTCCTGATCATCAAAGAACCTACGTGATAGGAGAACCCTATGAGTTCAAGTAATACTAGGAAGAAATGTAGATGGAACTCCTGTCTACATGCCAAAGAATTAAAGCTCGGAAGACAAGGTATCAATGATGTGGCTAGAGCTTTTCTCACTAAACAATATTCTAAATCAGTAAAGAATCTACTAGGATGGGAGGGACTTAAAAACTTCAGTGTAAAAAAAAACTCATTTAAGGAAGACCAATGATGATTAGTGATTTTAGTAACCTTTGGTGGATTTTAATCTTTGCTGCTCTGTTTTTAAATATTTTGTGATGCTTTGGTCTGTTATTGCATTTTTATTACTATATTTTAAACCAGCCTTTCTCAACCTTTTGACCCTGAAGGAACCCTTGAAATATTTCTCAGGCCTTGGGGAAGCCCTGTACGTTCAGGCTCAGGCCAGAAGTTACACAATTACTATATTCATTTAATGTGTAGGCCTATATATACTGTATGCATTAACAGTGTTCTTAAATTAAAAATAAAAAATGAAAGTTACCTCTTTCATGTATAGTTGCCTGAATTTGAAATAATTTTTTAAAATAAATCATGATCTCCCAGGGAACCCCTAGTGACTTCTCATGGAACCCTAGGGTTCCATGGAGCCCTGGTTCAGAAACCTGGTTTTAAATAATGTCTCTATCCTGTGTTTCTTTGTTAGGCATTTGTATTATTTAGACAGATGAGATAGGAATATGTTAACAGTAAATATCCAGTGGGTCCCTATTCGACACATATAGTTGCTATAATTATTTTGGGTTTGTTGATGGTCCCTTTCTTTGGCTAAGTTTAGGGACAGCAAATAACTCATATCCTTTACTGTAAAGCATGCTCCTTTAATTTTATGATCCAGCCCACTGCTACAAACCCTAGGCAGGCAAGTGTTGAATTTGATTAGGCACTGAGCCTTCTTCACTAACCCCCTTTCCTGAACTATTTGTTTTCCGCTGTTTTCAGGAGAGATTTCAGAAGAGAGTCTACCTGATAGCTGAGTGTAAGGGAAAGCAATAGACTGAGAAACTTGCAACTGTTCATTGAGGTCAGAGGACGTTTCTCTGCAGAACCCATGTTAACATTGAACTGATTTACTCCATGTAGTAGAAATGGAGGTATTATCAGAGTTGAACTGAAATTGGGGTAGCATTTTATGAATGCCTTTATACCCCAGGTTTTGGAATTTTTTCAATAATTTCCCATTGCCAAGGTAACTGAACCGAGGTATCTTGTCTTGCCATAATGCTTTAATAAAGCCATTTCAGTGCAGTAGAACAGCTCTTGCAATGGCAGTTGAATGTATCTCCCTGTCTTGTTAACTGTGATGTGGTTACCTTAGCTACTGGGGCATTAATCTCCTCTGAACACTGTTATTTTTTCTCTGAGTTCTATTACCCCTATACAGCAATGCTGACTGCACACTCTCAGATCTCTGACTTACTAGGATCAAAGCTAGTTAAAAACCAGCAACAATTACATTGTGGCACAGAATCAGGGAAGTATAGATCGATCAGTAGAAAGATAGATAGCAGCTTTCTGGTTTATAATACTTCAACATTATTTGATCTATGTAAAAAATCATGTCATGTTTCTGTTCCATCAAATGAACCAAAAGAAATGATGTCCCTGGGGTTTTTTTTTCCCTTTAAGGTGAGTGATCTGTCATTCCATGATTCATTGGCCACCTTTGTTGCAATACTAATAGCTCGACAATGTTTTTTCCTTGAGGATGTAGTTCAACACGTAGCTCTTCCTTCTTTACTTACAGCAGGTGAGTTGTATTGATACTAGGGAAACAGCACTTATTTCTTCAAATTGAAAACTGTTTTCTTGTGTAAAGCCATGTTCTAGCTTTCTTCTTCTTTTTGTAAAGTATAAGATGGGCTGACACTCTAAGCATATTTAATAATATTTTGAGGTCCATTATTAACACAATAAGACTACTTTGGAGGGAAAGATTTGCTAAGGTTTTTTTTTTTGTAGTACAGTCCATTTGCCCAGTAACTATTTCTTACTCTTGGTGCTAGAAATCAAAGCAAAAGGCATTTTATTTTTTTTATTTTTTTTTTGTATTTATAAACTGAGCATGTATTTTTATTACTGTTTTATCTGCCATAAAATACTAATTTTGCTTTGAGCTTTGTCACAGTGTGTTGCACAGCTGTTTAGTTTCATTCTCAGGGTACTATTGCTTTTGAATTTTTGTAAATTCACATGATCTTACATTTTGCATTATGTTTACTTGAAACTACTCCTTAAAGTCAAACATATTCATATTTGGCTTTTAATACTTTTTAAATATATATCTATCTATTCTGCATTTTCCAGTTCCCACATTATGTTGTTCTTTCCCAGAACCTTTCCTTATTGTACATCCAACACTTGTTTTTGCAAATCATTTTTCTTTGATCATATATTTCATATTTGTTGTTTTCCCTCATAAATTGTCTTGTCAGTATCTATCAAATCTCCAAAATACATTCAACATGTTAAATAATAGCTTAAATGTTTTGTCATTTCATATAAAAGAATATTAAACTGGAAAAAATAAAACAGGATTAAAATATATTTATGAAAAAAAAGTTCTAACTTTTTATTTGGCAGAACATTTGATACTGTAGGAATTTTCCTCAGCATTGACATTTGAAAACCTTATATTTATTTTTGGTTTATACAAGTTTTCAAATTAGCGTCAGGATTTTTTTCAGTTGGGTTGAAGCACTGAGGATGACATTTTAGTTTTCTATGATATTATGATAAAGTGGTACTATTTTCAATAGCTTGTGGAGATCCAGATGCTGAGCCAGGGGCAAGGATGACCTGCCGGCTTCTTCTACATCTCTTTCGAACACCCAAGGTTTCCCTATTGTCAAGTGGTAAGAACTCCAAATCTGTTTTCTGTCTTAAAGTCCAGTAAATTTTGTGCCACTGAAACATAAATCTGTATTCCTAAAGAATACTGTTCTCTTTTTATACAGAAAAATGTTTCCCAGGAATTCGGTCATCTTGTGATCGCCGCCTTTTAACTGCTGCTCACAACAGCATAGAAGTGGGAGCAGTATTTGCTGTTCTGAAAGCAATTCTGATGCTTGGTAAGATCATGACTTACAGTTCTTCATGTACATGTTTATTTTGAAGCTAGGCATATGGTCCTCAATGGGATTTACTCCTAGATATACATTAGGATGTTTAGTGAAAACCTATTAGATTATAAACCTGAAACTTTTCTGGGGAAAGTGAATCAGAGTGCCAGGATGAATCATAGATTAATAAAAGTACAAATGGGAGCTAGTATAGTCTCTTTCTCTTGTCCCAGATCAATGCTACATGGCATATCGGGCGGTAAGGTAGTATAGTCTACTGGTTAAAATATTGGACTGGGCCAGTGGAGGCCAAGTTGAAGCCCCACTTGCTTGCAGACCTCAATGGTTGGCTTTGAGCCAATTACTACCTCTTAGCTCAACCTAACAGAGTTATTGTAGTGGGAAAAAACAAAGGAGAACCCTCCATTTGCATTTGAGCTCCTAGAAGAAAGACAGGATATAAAATTAATAGCTAAATAACATGTCAGACATATTTATAAATCAATATTCCTCCTATTCAGTATTATAAATACATCTTTATTGTGTTTGCTTGTTATAGTACATAACTTCAGGGTTGTAGTACATATTTTTATATGCTTTAATTTAAAATTAAAATTTTTTAATCTTATGTCCATGTAAGAACTCCAGGAAGCTAACAAATTATAGAATACTATAGCATGCCTTATTGAATAAATGCTTATTATACTAACTTTCCTAAAAACAGCAGCCAGAAATCCTCAAATATTAAAATAATATACTGACAACTTCTAAAACTGGGAGTAGCATTAAGAAAAAATAAATTAAGAGAGCACTCAGGTGAAAGCCAAACTATATTAAAAGACTAATAAGCCTTTTCATCTTTGTACTACTCTTGAAATATAGGTGATGCTGAAATTGGAAGCAACAATATCCCCTCCTTCAAAAATTCAGATTACTCAGTGCAAAGATTATTGGGAGATCTAAACGATGATGAGATATGGGATGCTGCCTCACAGTCTTTGTGTGGAAAAGCCATTTCCATAGAAACTGCTACTCTCAGTGAATATGCTAGATATGTACTAAGGAGCATTTGTCAGCAGGTAACACTGGTCTTCATTTTACTTTGTTATTGTGTGTATAGATATAATTTTGCAAAAATGACATTGTTACCATACTCCAGGGATTGTGAAAGTTGGTGACTGCAGGCTTCCCAAGGTGTGGATTGGTCTGTGTGTCCATGTGGAATGGAAGCAATTACTCTTGTCAATATATTCTGGTAAGCATAAATAGGATCAATGTACAGATAGTTCCTGTTTAACTACCATTCGTTTAACAATCGTCCAAAGTTATGACAGCCTGGGAAAAAGTGCTTCACAACCTGTACTCGCACTTATGATTGTCGCAAAATGTTGCACTACCCCTGCAGTCATGTAATCGCAATTTAGGAACTTGGCCACCAGCTTGCATTTATGACCACTTACAGTGTCCTGCAGTCACATTATCGTGATTTGCGACCTTTTTTTGCCAGTTTCTGGCAAAAAAGATCCATTCAATAAGATGGATTCACTTAATGACCATTGTAAGGGTGGTTGAAAAATCAGGTCTGGTCATGTGGTGACTCACTTAACGACTGCACTGCTTAACAACCAGTTTTCCAGTCCCTATTGTGGTCATTAATTGAGGACTACCTGTAGAATAACCGTCAGAGTAGATACCCAGTTTCTAATCTCTATTCAGCCATGTGCCAGGCTCTGTCTTGTAGCCTAAAGTGGGGCTAGGAGTATTATGATAAAATGTCAGTGACACATACATTTTTAACCCTTGCAAAGAAAAGGTGGGATATGAATATATTACAAACAATAACTACAGCACTAAAAAGTGGTATTTTATTCAAAATGATTTCAAACTATAAATATGGTGGAAAGGACATCTACTGTATTTGTATTCAAGTCAGTTCTTCAGCATAAGTGTGTGCAAGTTGAAGTTACACTCAATTTTTTGTCATGTAAAGAAATAACATCTAGTATGAATTTCATTCTTTTTGAAAAAATATTGCATTTGTTATACCTTCAAGTTACATTCAAGATATACATTTAAGTTTGGCTTTGGCTTTTGTAGACATTTATTCTCAATCCAATTCTTTTGGTAGGAATGGGTGGGGGAACACTGCTTGAAAGAACCTGAAAGGCTGTGTACTGACAAAGATCTTATCCTGGATCCAGTTCTTTCCAACAAACAAGCACAGAAATTGTTGCAGCTTATCTGTTATCCTCACAGCATTAAAGAATGTGCAGAAGGGGACAGTCCTCAGAGACAACACATCAAGCGCATTCTTCAGGTAGCCACATTTGAAATGAAATTACATATTTAAAATTAGATAAGAAAGAGGTTCATCTTTGATTTTCTTCTCTGCATCATCGTTGCCCTCTTTTTTCTAAATTAACTAAACGCTTGGAATATTGTTTCATAATTACTGATTGTTGTTAAAAAGGAACCGTGTGCAATGATCAAGGTGAAATAATGGAAGCATAGAATGGAAAGGTTGAAAGGGATCTTGGGGATTATCTAATCAAATTACCTCAGCCTGGGAATCCACTACTACAGAATTCTCAACAATCACTATCCAGCCTCTATTTAAATAATCCTGCATAGGACAATCCCCTATCTCCATTTTGGTTGCTGTTTTGGGATGCACTTAAGTTTGTCGATGTCCTCCCTAAAATTGTGGTGCTCAGAACTGTACATTATATTCTAGGTGTAGTCTGACCAACACAGAATAAAGAGGAACAATAATCCTCTTGATCCTGATATTATATTTTTGCTATAATTGCTCTTTGGGGGAGGAGGGGCAGATGCATCACACTGTTGTTGTGATGCAGGCTGTGATCCATCTTTTACACATATACTATGGCCCACAATGGTCCTCTGATCCATCCTGGATCTAGCTGGGGGGATATGTTGAGTGGCATACTTCAGGCCTCTGTTCTAGGCCCAGTGCTGTTCAACACATTTATCAATAACTTGGGTGAAGAAATAGAAAATATGATTATCAAATTTGCAGGGACACAGTGATGGGGGTGGGGAGGGAAACAACTCTTTGAGAATACTATACAACTCAAGAGGATCATAAACGACTGAAACTATCAAAAGAAACTAGCAAGCTGAATTTTCACAGAGAGAAATGCAAAGTCCTACATCTGAATAAGAAAACTCAAAGGCATAATATATGTACAGGTTGCATTCCCATTGTTAAACTAGATTTGAATGGAGAACAAACATTGATCAAGTTCATACTTCTGTAAGGCCATATTCCTTTTCTCTATCCTGTTTTTCCAATTCAATCCACCAACAGCCAGCAGGAATGAACAAAATTAGCTGTATCCAACAAACATGTATAACAAAATATTTCATGTGATATAATAAAACCATATGTCAACTTTACTGACGAAAACAATCATTTTAGAAATATTAGGAGAAAAATGTCATTTTCCCCTCTTTTTGGCCCAGAATCTAGACCAGTGGACTCTCAGGCAGTCGTGGTTGGAACTTCAGTTAATGATCAAACAGTGTTTGAAGGAACCTGTGAGTATTTCTTTCTTTCTTTTTTTTAAATTAAACATGTATCTTTAAAAATTAACTTAGTGTATGAGCAAACATACCATGAATGCGCTAGTTTACTTATGTTTTACTGTAGGGTTCTGGGTCTGTGGCTGAAATGAACAGCTTGTTGGATAATATTGCAAAGGCGACAATAGAGGTGTTTCAGCAATCCGCTGATCTAAACAATAACTCTTCTAACTCTGGTATAGGCCTCTTCAATCCAAACTCTCTTGGAAATGCTGACACACATATTACAAGACAGAACTGTAAAATGATATTCCTGAGGTAATGTAATCAATCTGAATGGTGTGCACTTTTTTATAGGAGCCCTTGAGAGTGGTCAACTCACAAAGGCTGCTGCTGAATAATTGTGATTTTAACTCCAAGTATCAAATATAGCGTGCTGACCCAGAAGTCTTCTTCACAGAGTACTAATTTCTTCTGCGTGCAAAAAACTCTATTGCCTGCAAGGAGTATCTCTGTATACAAGAATTTCTTCATTCTTTTGATTGTTCACTATATACACACTAAAGAGGATAAACACAATGTTAGCGGCAAGCTAAATAAATACTTTGAGACAGTGAATTGAGAATTTGATAAACTTTCTCTGAAGCAAAATAGGCTGTTGAAATATAATACAATGTATTATATTTTTTAAAAGAACCCAAAGCCGCTAATTAGACCTGACTCCTTGGTGAACTCTACTATTTTTTTAACTTTAAGGAAGATAATCCTTAGTTTAAGATGAGGTATAATTTCCTTATTTTTAATTTCTAACAAAGGGGTCCTTCATTTGGAACAAACAGGAAATTTCCACCTAAGCAGACAACATCCAGAGTGTTAGATCCGGATGTGGCATGATACACAGTCAAACTGAATTTAAATCATTATTCTACTCAGTATATATCCTGCCTTTCCTCCAGAAACTTAAAGCAGCATACATGGCTTCCTCTCTTCCAGTTTTTCCTCTCCAAAGCAACCCTGTGCTGTGTAAATTGGCCTCAGAAAGAGTGACTGTCCAAAATCATGCAGTGAGCATCCACTGTGGCTGAGGGTAGACTTGAATCTGGCTCTCCCCAATCCTATCCTAACACCATATCCCTTACTCCACACCAGTCCTCAATTTAATTAATATTTATTTAATCCTTATTTAACCTTCTTTATTTATTACTCTGTGTGGAACTCTATGCCTTATTTACGGCATACAGTAGTTTACTAAAATCTCTTGCACATATAGTCAAATGTGGGAAAAAGTACTGAACATATTGAATAGTATTCTGCTTGAAATAACTTATTTCATGTTTCATGTCTTTAGCTCTTCTGAACGACAAGGTGTCTGGTTAGTCGCTCCCCTGATTGCAAAGCTGCCGACATCTGTTCAAGGCAGAGTCTTGAAAGCAGCTGGAGAAGAGCTAGAGAAAGGCCAGCACTTGGGATCATCTTCAAAGAAGGAGAGAGACAGGCAAAAACAGAAGAGGTAGAAGATACTGGAAAATATTGCTGCATTTTAAAGCAGTAATATCTGCTGTGATTTGATCCTTCATTAAAGAAACCAGTAGCCAGCTTAAATAACACTTTGTTACCGAGATGGAAAGATGCTCCTTGCTAAATGTTCTTTGAGTTGCTTGGTAACCTAAATAGTATTACAAATTGCATTCTATTTTTGTCATCATGGAAGTAAAATACAAAATGGAAGAACAGGGAACACAAGAATCTTATACTTCTTTGCTTTGCCTATAAAATATATATGATGAACTGACTTGCCTCAAAGTACAAGAGAATTTGAGATGCATGTGTTTCATGAGAAAACGGTGTCACACATCTCTCAACATTAGGCAGTATTAAACCATTTGCCTAAACAAGTAGGTTTGTGCTTGCTATCCCCAGGAATTCTATCTAAATCGATTTGTATATCACTGCAGCATATCACTTCTATGCTTTCTAAGATGCGTTTTTCATACATTGCAGGGAGGGCTTACCTCTATAAATTATTATTCTCCAGAGACTGCTTATTACTGCAAAAGTTACCAATGTTTTGGAAAATCTTCCTAACCATTAGAATATAAGGGAAGCTCTCCTTGCCTGGACCATAGTCCATTTGAACTATCATTCTGGTAACATGCATGAGTGAAGGCAGGAACAATTTTGTGTTTTTTGCCCATTAAAATAGTGATGAGACTTCATAAAGAAATCCTTTTAGAGAAACATTGAAAAGGGGAAGGAAGGATTTAGAGAGAGGAAGTATCAGGATGACACTACTAATTCAATGCTCTCTCTGCTTTTTTAAAGTATGTCTCTTCTGAGTCAGCAACCATTCCTATCTTTAGTACTTACTTGTCTCAAGGGACAGGATGAGCAGCGTGAAGGGCTACTAACATCTCTACAAAATCAAGTTAATCAGGTAAAAACAGATAATTCTGTGCTCTGCATCTGTTAAAAATCAATTAAAGTAATGGATTATGGCAGATGGGAAATCACATCTGAAACTGTACTCATGTCAGTTATAGGAAAATAAGTGAAAGTAATTCATTTATAAATCGTGTTTATCATTGATTTCCTTCACCATTTTTTGTATTCTGCAAAACATGCCGAATTTCTTAGAAATAGAAATAGTTACCAGCCCAACAATAACCCATCCCTTGAATTATACTAGTATTGTCCCATTTCAATACTGGCCTTCCACATCTTCATTGTAGGAATAATACCAAATTCAAATGAGCTCCTACATTTATGTAAACTTGGTGAAATATTTAATTATTTTTCACTGTAATCGCCTATGCTATAACGCTTGCCTATATTCCAATAGAGGCTTATCATACAGCAAGAAGAATTGGTTTTTTGAGAGATTAAAATATGATTCCCACTGGAATCTTAAGAATCCTGCCCTGCTACTATGCAACTATGTATTAAGACCTGGTCTACATATTAAAGTAGATGAGATAGTAGAATAGAGCAAGGCCCACTCCCTCTTCGCACTGAAGATGTTGCCTAGTCTGGCAATGAAACATCTGCAAGAAAACAACAAGTCTCAGAGAGCACCAAGGACTCCATAGTAGAATTAAGTAACCCCTTTAGACTGGATTCGGAGCAGGTATTAATGTTGAATGCTGTGTAAGAAAAAAATAGCACATCAAAATTTAGCCCAGCCTGCTCTCAAAGTATTTTCTCTTTTTGATAATTTCCTATTTGTATTATATGCAAGCCATTCCAAAAAGGAACTGTAATCTGCAGTCTGAGCTGTCGCCTCATTCTACTGAATGCACAGACCAGGATTAACATGAAAATAAATGAAATGTATTTCATTTTGGTGTATGAATTAGATTGACTTAGATTGAAAGAAGACAAGACTTAGCATGACTGTTAATTGATCCTCAGTTTGAATGCTGACATAGCTTAACACTTCTCAGTAAAGGTTAGGAAGAAGTATATGGATGGGGCAAATGGAAAGGTATTGTCAGTCTGTCCTAGAAAAGACTGTATTGTCTAGAAAGGGCATTCATATTTTCTTTGTACATATGGGATTTTTAGTTCGTTATTACTAGAGTGAGAGCCAGTTTGATGTAGTGGTTAAGGCATCAGGCTAGAAACCAGGAAACGGGCACAAAAGCAGCTGGGTGACCTTGAGCCAGTCCCTCTCTCTCAGCCCAACTGACCTCACAGGATTGTTGTTGTGGGGAAAATAGGCAGAGGAAGGAATATTAGGTATGTTCACCGCCTTGAGTGATTTGTAAAAATAATAAAGGTGGGATAAAAAAATCTAAAAAAAAAATTAAAAGAATTATTTTAACTGACAGAATAGCTTCCTTTAAAGAATTTCACAGAGTTGTTTCAAAATAAACATTAGAATAGAAAATAGTACTGTGGTTTTCCATATGTGTAGCTTTCTGTTAAAAGGGAAGAGACAGAATAAATAAAGCCAGCAGAAATGCAACAATGATCAAATAAGAGAAGTGTACAGTAAAAGTCCACAGAAAAGATATACTATGTTAGACAGGACTAGGTAAATATGTACTCTTATGAAAAGCACATCAGTGCTAATCATATTTTTCTTCCTAGATATTAAGCAACTGGAGAGAAGAACGATACCAGGATGATGTTAAAGCTAGACAAATGATGCATGAAGCATTACAACTCCGTCTTAATTTGGTAAGGAAAGGGGATGTTTATTTATTTAGAATAATTTTGTGCTGCTTCTCAGAGACCTTCTAGTCTGCCTGAAGCAGAAAGATGCTTATAATGTTGCTTAACTTTATTATTGTTCTTTATCCTCTCTAATACTGTACTGCCTTACAAACTTAGTATTTTGCATCTTTGAAGAGATTAAACTAGTGGAACTGCAAATGTAAGATTAAACAAGCAAGACATTTAAAGACAATGAGATAAATCAAATATCAGGAAATATCTGGACAGAAGTCAAACCATAAAATTTAGTAGAGCAGGTGAAAACAATTCGTACAGCCTGCTTACCCTAGATGACAAAAAGCTCAGGCAAAGGAAAAAGGTCTCCTTCAGATATTAACTGGTGTTAGGTGATCCTTCACAGTCATATTTCCAGCCCCTAGCTAAACTGTGTTTTTCAAAACATGTTACGAAAAAATAACGTGTTCACTGACAGGAATAGTAAACAGGCAAAGTATCACAGGAAAAGACTTTTGTGCTTATTTGCCAACCTTTGTCATTATGTTTTCTTTCCCACTCTAATTTCTCTTTTATTTTTAAAATACTATGCATGGTGATGAAAAAAAAAAATCAGGTATGAAATAAACTATGAATGGTAAACAAACAAACAAACATGACTAGGAAGATCACAAATGTACTATATTCTATTTTTTCCCATTAACAGACATGGAATAAATTTTAGGTAATGGGCAGTTTTTAGATGTTGGAAACCTTAGATTTCACTCTTTTACTGAAAATCTAGTTAAGAGGACTATTATGAAAAGAAACACAGATAATTAAGATCAGCAGGAGAGCACCTTATGAAGGTTCCTCAACTACTAGAGATTGGATTATGTGGTAAGCGGGAAAAGGCCTTTTCTTGTATCTCTCCTAAATTGTGGAGTGTACTTCTATATGTCCTCACTTTCTCAGGATTTAGGAAGTAGATAAAAGTATTCTCTTCCACCAAGGAAGCTGCTTGGAATTTTGTACACAGTACAATATTGCAGGCTAAAAACACTTCCAATACAGATTTACTCATAAAGAATAATTAGAAAGTAAGGATTTTACAGTACATTTGATTTTTTTAAATCTCTATTTTTTTAAATGGTTCAATTCTAGGTGGGTGGAATGTTTGATACAGTGCAAAGAAGTACTCAGTGGACCACAGACTGGGCCCTTCTACTCCTTCAGATAATAACATCAGGAACAGTTGACATGCAAACCAATAAGTATGTCTACTCTATTGTATATTATATATTATGGCTGTTAGTACTTTGACTAACAACATCATTTGTAAGGCTAAAATTGCCATTCATTTTGCACAAGTGGGTCTGAAATATTATGGTCCTAATTGTAATTTTCTTCTATAGTAATTTCAAAAGAAAATACATCAGATTCTAACAGTCAGGTTTCTTAAATTAAGGGTAACTTCACTCTCTTGGATTCAGCCAAGGATATGAATGTGGGTTGACTAGTGCTGGTTACTGTTTTCTTTGTCAGAGTGAAGTAAATGAATAGTGATGCTTGTGCTGACAATGTAGGCTTGATTGTTCCTGAACATTTACAAACAAAACAGAAAGTGGAATACAGCTAATATTACTCCACCATCTCATTTGAAATGTTGCAAAAAGTCTATTGGCATCTTTGTGTTTAGCTGCAGATGCCAATAGACAACTTGCAGTGACTGAACACTGGAACATAAGCTTGTAATGCAGCATTTGTGTGATGGTGTCATTGCACAGGTGTAGTTATTTTGGCATTATCTTGGTTTGCTGTGGGATATTGCTACTTCCTCATCCTTGAGTTGATGTAAAGGTGGATTATTTGACACTCTAGAAAGGAATATGGAGCGTCTGCTTCACTGTAGGTACCAGTACTGCTCTTCAGAATGTAACTTGATTTTTTTTCTCTTTTTCTCTTTTAGTGAATTATTTACCACGGTGCTTGACATGCTGAGTGTGTTGATCAATGGAACTTTAGCTTCGGATCTCTCAACTGCATCTCAAATGGGTTCTGAAGAGAACAAGAGAGCATACATGAATTTGGTGAAAAAACTCAAAGTGTGTTTCCATCTAACCCCTGAAATCTGTAAAATGGTTAGTGGCTAAGATGCTGGGCTAGAAACCAGGAGACTGTGAGTTCTAGTCCTCCTTAGGCACAAAAAACAGCTGAATAATGTTGGGCCAGTCATTCTCTATCATCCCAACCTACCTCACAGGCTTGTTGTTGTGAGGAAAAATAGGAGGTGGGAGCATTAGCTATGTATGTACCTTGAGTTGACCAAAAATAAAGGTGGAATAAAAAGATAGATGGATAGAGAGATAGATAGATAGAGGCCATACCGAATGAGGAAACGTGGGATTGTAGAGACCCCACACATTTGAAAGATGTCAGGTTGGGAAAGACTGGAATAAAACATCGGCTGCCTCTGCAGAACTTCTAGGAGAACAACATTTTTGTTTTGAGGTGCTTCCACTTTTCAAATTTTAAACTGTCTTGCCTCAGCTGCAATCCAGCAGATTGTAGTGTTCTGCAGCTGCAGAACCCTTTTAAAAATCAATAGCAAACAAACAGGCTTAGTGCAGTAGTAATGTACTAACTTGTTTAATTAAGAAGTATACACAAACAATGTGATGTAAATCGAAGTAATGAAAATAACATTTCTTTACTCTCAAAAAAATCACTTCCTCACATGGATTAGCTGTGGAAAAGCTTATTCTGAGGATGGATAAAACATTCAGTTTGAATTCCTCCAACTTTGTTAGTTCATATATTTTGAATACAAAAAGGCCTAGAGACAATTCCTGGCTTCCTCAGTAAAAAGGGGGATGAAATAGGATGTGATGCAGAAAAGTTGTGCTTGAAACCCTGGAGATATTTTCAGAGTAGATGATAGCCAGATAGATGGACAAATAATCTGACATGGCACATGTTTTACAAACAAAAAGCCCAGCTTCAACCTTTGCATTGACACTTTAAATATTCTTGGTAGCAAGTGGTAGGAAAAACTTCTGCTTGAGACCTTGGAAATATTGTGCACGTCAGAATACCTAACCCTGATCTGGGTGGCCTAGTGCTAAGATAAATTCTTATCCATAGCTCTCTGACTAAGATGGATGGATGGATGGATGGATAATGATAGATAGATAGATAGATAGATAGATAAGCAATTAATACTAATTTCTGCAATTAATTTTTGTACCAGCAGGAGAAAAGCTTATGAAATACTTTTCCAAAAATGTGCTGCACATCTTGAGTAAAATTAGTAAGAGTACAAGGAAATGATTCATCTGAAACTTTTCTGGGCTGGAACTTGGAAATGCTTTTAAACATTTTTTACTTCTTTTTTTCCCCCTCTTATAGAAAGAACTAGGGGACAAAAGTTCAGAAAGTATTGATAAAGTTCGTCAGCTCCTGCCCTTGCCCAAACAGATGTGTGACATTATTGCCTGTGAGCCTATGGGATCACTGATTGATACGAAGGGAAACAAAATTGCTGGATTTGACTCCATAGATAAGAAACAGGCAAGGATAAGAATTTTCTTTAAAAACTTCTTGATGTATCAACTTTCTCATGAATATAATTTGGTAGAACTTTAATATATTCTATTCAGTCTCTATTGGAATAAGGCACAGGACCCTGGCAGCTCCCTCTTTATGGCATGTAAATCCTTTTATTGTGTTTATTTTCAAGTAGCCATCATACTGTATAAATAAGAAAATGTTTTTCTATAGAAGCAAAATAAATTACTAGAATGACAGACAGATGCACATACAGACATGACTGGCTCTAGACTAAGGCCAAGTAGGCACCAGCCTAAGGGTGCCATAATGTGACTCTGCCTAGGGTGTCAAAATGTCTGGAGTCAGCCCTGCAGACACATACTGTACACATTTGTTTATCAAATTTTTGCTACCGCCCATCTCCCCCCCCCCCCCAAGAGGGACTCTGAGCGGTTATATTTTCACATAAAGACATTTGTGTCACATTTTCAACTGTAGCTGTCAGCATATTTGTACAGAGTCATGGGAGAAAGGGTGCAATTAGTGCAGCCAAATGCTAGAACAGTCCCTGATAATTCCATGAAACCCTGAACTGGTATTATGTAATGCTACTGAATAAACGTGTAGCGTATTCATCTGTACATGTATGAATGGTGCTTGTACTTGTAGTCTATAAGAGAATGACTGCTGTATTTGTGGCTTTAAGATTTACATAGAATCTTCACAGATTGTATCTCCTTATTTAAAAACCATTTGCCCCATTGTTTACGTACTTTCTTTTCCTCTGTTCTCCACAAACACGTAAAACATTTATGTCACAACAAATCTGATGATGTTTAAGGTCTCAAAATCCCTTCTGCGGTTTTGTTGTATGACCTGTTTCATCTCATGTTTATACATGCTTCAATCTGACATGTAAATATCATTGAATTAATACATTAACTACATTACATTACTGATGCTTTCCTCTGACAATTATATGCATAACTGTTAGAATAATTCATATTTTGCTCATAAACTGCAACTATAGGTTGGGTATTTGGAAATTAGAAGGTAACAGTATGATTGAGCAAACTGTCATTTTACATTTTTGGAACAGGGGCTCCAGGTCTCAATGAAACAGAAAGTATCCCCATGGGATTTATTGGAAGGCAATAAGAATCCTGCTCCATTGTCTTGGGCTTGGTTTGGAACCGTTCGCATTGATAGGAAAGTAATAAAATACGAGGAGCAGCAGCACCTTCTGCTTTACCACACCCACCCTAAACCTAAGCCACGAAGTTACTACCTCGAACCTCTACCTCTTCCTCCTGAGGAGGAGGAGGAAGAGGAAGAACAGCCTACTACTCCTGAATCTCAGGAACCGGAAAGAAAGTCAGCAGAGCTTTCAGATCAGGGAAAACCTTCAGCTGATGAAGAAAGAAAGGGGAAGGGCAGAAAAAGAAAGGCAAAATCAGCTTCTAAAACTGATGTAAGTGGTTAAAATGCATAGTTAAAGTGAAGAAAACCTTTTTTCACAAATTGGTCATCTTTTCAGGTGCTGGTGACTCTCAGATGATTTTATGTGAGGTAGCAGACATGAAAGAAATAAGATAAAATTTTAAAAAAATTACATTTAAAATGCCCCAAATATCATCAGAACTGTATTCAGGAAGACATAAATTTCATGAGATTAGTCAGTTTTATGAGATTTTGAATATTTTAGGTCAGGGATGGCCAATTTGTGTGCCTCTAGCAATCCATTGATGACTTTCCTCTGCCCTACAATCATGGTATTGTAATTTGGCTTTAATATGCCCACAATTTGGAAGCATGGTTTTTTTTCAAACTTCACAAGTCAAAGTTCCCCCAAATAAAACTGAAAATAACAGTGTCAGAATTTGGGCATTGGGGATGTGTTTTGGAGATTTTGAAGGGAAATGGGTGGCTTCCTGTTCCCATCTGCACCCTTAAAAAATGGGCTGATTTTGATCCTGCCCTTTTCAGAAATGTCATTACATCAGCCCTCCAGAAAGGCAGAAGACAGAGCTATACCACTCAGTCCCTCATATATGTTCCACTCTACATCTAGGGCAGAATTTCTCAACCTTGGCAAGGTTTAAGATGTGTGGATTTCAACCTTGCTGGCTGGGGAATTCTGGGAGTTGAAGTCCACACATCTTAAAATTGCTAAGGTTGAGAAATGCTGATCTAGAGGCATTTTAGAAGCTACATTGCCAACCTTTGCTTTACAAATGGCAGAACTTAAAATTCCCTTCCACATCTATGAAGATACTTGATGTTTGTAAAAAAAATGTATTACAGGTAGTCCTCACAACCATAATAGGGACCAGAAAATTAGTTAAGTGGTGCAGTTGTTAAGTGAATCACCACATGACCAGACCCAATTTTATGACCATTTGTATGACAGCCATTAAGCAAATCACCACGGTCACAAACTGTGATCATGTGACCGCAGGACATTGCAACTGGTCTTAAATGAGAGCTGGCTGCCAAGCGCCCAAATTGCAATTGCGTGACCATGTTGTAACAGTTTGCGATGGTTGTAAGTGCAAATACAGGTTGTAAAACTCCCTTTCTGAGGCCTTCGTAACTTCAGACTGTCATTAAACAAACTGTTGTTGAGCAAGGACTACCTGTATATCTTCTTCATAGAAATCAAAATGTTGCCTGTTGCACTCCCAAGCTGTCTGTCATCCAGATATTGGCCTGCTTAATTACAGTCAGTTGGCTTTGTTATATGTCTTTAGATAATATCCTGCAATGAAGCATGGTTTACTCTATTTTTAGATAATCACTTTCTTTTATGAAGTTATTATGAAGTTGCCTGTTGGATAAGGGCAGCATATGATAGTTTTTCACCACTAGAATATGTAGTTTCATCGTAAATTGCTTGTGGAAGCAACATAACTTTCATGACAGCAGTTCCATTCATGACTGATTTCCTAATCCCTTTGGCATTCGTAAGTGTAGAACTTAGTCAGCTCTGCTGATTTAGCAGAATACAATAGCTTACAAGTCTTTCTAACACTTTTGCAGAAATGTTTGCTTCCTTCTTCAAGATCAAGACAGCACTGATTTTTTGGGGTAAACCCACTAGAATGCACCACCAGGTTCCATTCTATGGCTGGCTCCCATGATACTTGAAATATTTTTCAAATTTTCAAATACATTGGGAAAGCAAGACAAAGTTTTAGAAGATTTTTTGGAGTGAATCCCATCCTGTCAGTGAAACTGAAACAAGATGAGAAAGGATATCCTCCCAAATTAATTTATGGAACTGGCTGCCACATGATGTGGTGGTGGACATTAATTCAGTTTTCTTTTCTAAACAGTCCTACCAGTCTTCCTGGACCTTCTTCATGTAAAATCTGTTCAGAAGAGCTTCAGTAAAGGCACTCCGGCCGCATAATGCTTAATGAAGGGTTAAAATAAGAGGCGGCTATTTAGGCCTCTAATTCCAGTATACCCTACAATAGATTCATTGCCTTTAACTAGTGGTTCTCAAACATTTTGGTCTCAGCACCCATTTACATTCTTAAAAATAATTGAGGGCCCCAAAGAGCTTTGGTTTACTATATGTGGGTTATATCTATCAATATTTACTGAATTAGAAATTAAAAATGAGAAATTTTAAAATATTTTAAAATTTATTTGACTTCCCCTGACCACACTTTGAGAACTGCCACCTTAGACCACTTGATTTTAGCTTGTGTTACAAGATCTTAAGTCCCTCAGTGAAACTATCGTTAATGGGCAATTTCCTCACCACTATGAATATGCAATGTCATATTTTAATATACAGTTGAAGAAAAATATCTTGTTCATTGAAGCTCCACAAGCTTGGCTAGTGTTATATACTCATCATGTACATCATAGAACATGCTCAAGAGTCCTTGACAATGCACAGGCATACTGTGGTATCAAAACAAATGTGGAGAATATTTCCTGAAATTATAACATTTAGAAAGCTTCATTTTTTAAATATGAATTTATTGACAGCTTACCTAATTTCTTCCTGTAATTTCCTTCTGTGAAGTCTAGATATATGTTTCCAATTGCCTAGATAATGGGGCTTTGATATAATTGTAGGTACAGTTGGTAAATTATGGTGTGCGGAAAAGAAGTAGAAAACTAAGCATTATGAGACAGCCAAGCTTTATGTGTAATAAAGCCTAATTGGTATAGTAATAAATTGTCTAATAATTCAGTAGGAAAAATGATTTGAATGTCAATAATGTTTAGCATTTCCTATTTTGCTCAAGGAGTATCCTCAGAACAATGGATGTAGAATGGCTCCTAATTTTTCACCACTTTCTTCTCAAATGATGCATCACCCCCAGTCTGCTTTGTGGGGCTACAATGTTATAGGACAACCCCAACAGACTGGTTACTTTGTCCAGAACCAGCCTCTTCCACCAGGTAAAGGTGAAATGCAGGGAATTATGTCACAGGAAAACAATTCTCTTTTTTATATTATGTTCTTTAGAAAGTACTCATACTTGATGAATATGCTTAAAATAAAGGGAACTTTATTTGTGGTTGATGTATCATTCTAATGAAATGGTTCAAAATTGCTTAAAATATGGCTTGTTTTTGTTTTCTGTTGCAAATAGCTCAGCTTTCATAAGGAAGAAGATTTAAATGATATGGTAGGGTGATTTTCAGTTGACATTTGATTTCTATAATCTCTCCCCCAAACCCAAAGTTTCAAATTACATGGCAATTTTCCCCACATACTCTAGAGGACAGCAAAGCAGGACTTTAGAGTTTAAGGGTTACCAGCTTCTGTACTCTAGCAAAATACTCAAGATTTATTTATTTATTTACTTATTAAAGTTCATTGGTAATCTCAGCTTCAGATCAAAAACATAGTTATTTCTTACAATTCTAGAAACAGTTATGTAATCAAGATATTTAAAAGATGGATGCTTACTGATGGTTTTCCAAATCAGTTGATATTTTTAATAATTGCACAATGATATTTTTAAGGGAAATATTTTATTATTTCTTTTTTGTCCTTGTTGGCCTGGCTAGGATTTCAAATCTTGGTGGTTCAAACCTCATGTCCTCCAGATACGTTGGGCTACAACTGTGATCATCTCCATCCAGTAACACCTTTGGCCTTGCTGCTGCTGCCCTCTATATATGTTACAATTATCATTAAGCTGACTGGTGATGATGAAAAATGTAGCCCAATGTATCTAGAGGGTACCTGGTAAGGAGAAGCTGTGTTAGGGTGTGATGTAGCAGGACAGAAGAGATTCAGGATCTTGGAACAGTAATTTTTTTCTCCATTCAACACTGAATAATCTAATGCAGTCTCTCCATTCTGGGCTGCTCGGAAATGTTGGTAGTATAAATCCTGCTTGTCATGGACAATAATTGGGGATGGCTTATCTAGCACTTATAAGCAACCATGACTTCTTTTTCTTAGAGAGGTGATTAAAAACAACATTTAAATAATATGTTAAGAACAATTAGCCTTACCAGGTGACAGTTGTTGATCTTGGTGGATCTAGAATATTAAGCAGGGTTGGCTTTGTTAGAACTTGAATGGGAGAACCTCTTGCAATCCCAGGACTGTAGGCTAGATTGGAAAGTTGAAAATAGTCCCAGAAGAAGGCAGAAGCAAAGCACATCTGCATCATTTAGTGTTTCAACTACTGTAAGGATTGCCTATTCTAAAACACCATCAGACTCATAAGCAGGATCACAAAGATATCTGATTTATTAAAGAATAGTATGCAGGATCACAAAGAAAGCTGAGAATGGAAAAAGCATGCCAAATGCAACCTAAAAACCCTCGGTACAAACAAGATCCCTCCCCCCATAGAATCTTCCCAGGCTCACAATCCCAGGTGCTCCTAACGGCTTCTGATGGTCTGCAGGAAAAGTCCTTGAGCAGAGCACATAACCCAAACACATTCCACTGAAATGAACAGATGCAGAGCTTGGCACAAGGTTTCATAGCAGCTCACTCCCAACAGAAACGTGCGTCAACACCATGGCATGTGAAACGTTACGATGTACAGTGCACATTGAAACAGTGAACATAACATACTGTCCCCCAAAAGAAAGAAAACATTAAGTGGCTGGCTTTAAAGGGTAAGCCAAGTGGAAACAGTTAACTAAATCAGGAGCATTAACGTGGCGAGCAGGCACCCATTCAGGATGAGGAAAGTGTTTCCAGTGGATCAGGTACTGGAGGGTGCCACAAAGCTTGTGAGAATCAACGACCTCCTTGACTTCAAAGTGCTGTTGGCCATCAATCATGATTGGAGCAGGAGGAGGAGGTTGGGGATGCCAGCGGGAAGAGTGGTGGACAGGCTTGAGTAGGCTGCAATGGAAAACAGGGTGCAAGCGTTTCAAATTGTGAGGCAGGTCCAATTTAACAGTAACTGGATTGATAAGACCAACAATAGGGAAAGGACCAATGAACTTGGGAGCAAGTTTTTTAGAGGGCTGCGGGGACTTGATGAATTTGGTAGAAAGATACACTTGATACCCAATTTTGAAATCGTGTTGCAAAGAACAACATTTATCGGCTTGAAACTTGTAAGCAGCCTGGGCATCAGCCAAAGCCTGTTGAATCACCGGCTAGGAATCAGCCAACCTAACAGCCCAGTCAGAGGCAGAACAGGATTGGGGAGGGGTTTGTGGCAGTCCACCCAATTGTCCTGATGGCAATTTATGTATGCTCTAAGGAATTGTTCAAGGGCAGAGTTCAAAACCTCAGTAGATCCGTCAGTCTCAGGATGCGAGGATGTGGACAGCACCTGTTTGCTGGCCCATCAATTTTAAAAATGATTTCCAAAACTGGGAAGTGAACTGTGTCCCGCGGTCACTGACCAAACGGGAGGGGCTACCATGAGACGGTAGATGTGGATGAGAAATAGGCGGGCCAATTGCGGGGCTGACGGGATGGACGCACATGGAAACTAAATGTTTCAACTACTTATATTACATTATAATCATTAACGTACATAGTACATTAAAATGTTTCAAGTTTCTTGTTCTATCTTATAGACATCTTAGCTGAAAAAAAATTATATATACACAAACGCACAATGATATTTTAAGGCATTTGTTTACTAAAGGTCAGAAATAATGGACCCCAAGACTGCCTAGAATGTGATGCTTCACTTTTCCCTGGCTAATGCAGACTTGCAACAGAGCAGTAGCATAAGTATAAGGCTAGGCAGGGAATAGGACTGACAGTAATCCTAAAGGAATGGTCCTATTGGGGATGGAGAAGTATTTGCAAGACATGTTATAGATATTGTTGCCAGGAGTCCAGTGAAGTAAGGTGCTCTGGGAACTGCTGAGTAGAGGAGAAGAGATGTTTAAATTGCTGGTATATTGTTGATGCTATTTTACTGTACTTTAAAAGTATTATACTATACTATTATACTGTAGTGTACTATACTATACTACTATAGTATTTAATGTTGGATTTTAGATACTTCTAACCTATATTGTCTTTCTATTGTCCTTTATTTTACCTTTAAAACATATGTTCTCCACCCAGAGAACTTTTGCTGGTGCACCATTAAAAAAATGTAATGACTGCATAAATAACCTGATTAAAGTTGAGTAGTCAGCTCGACTCCAAACCAATTGCATTACATCTTGAGCAGGCTTTGTGATTATATGATTATTCTGTTAATCAATGTCTTTGAAGGTGGTTCCAGATTGGATCCCACAGGATCCTTTGTCCCAAGCAACACAAAACAAGTGCTCTCTAACATGCTGCAGAGACGTTCCAGCAATATGATGCAGCCCCCAGCAATTCACACTATTACTTCTCAGCAGCAGCAGCAATTGCTTCAAATCAAGCTACTCCAGCAACAACAACAGCGGATTCTAAGGCACCAGAGCCAGGCAAGGCCTTTCAAACTGTATTGTCTTATATTTAGGACAGTATATATTTATGCACTGATTTATTTCAACTTTTATCCAGTTAGGGCAATGAAGCAAAGAAAATAATGATGGGGTCCAAATTAAGCTTAGTGTATAAATCAAATCGAATTATCCATTCAGTCGTATCCAACCCTTGGTGATTCCATAAGCCAGCTCTCTCCATGATTTTAGATCTTGTACAGCTTCTTTCAGTTGCTTTATATTTTGGCCTGTGTCTGCTTTGATTACATCCAACCAGCGTGTTCTTTGGCATCCTCGTCATCTTTTGCCATTGACTGTTCCAAGCATAATGTCTTTCTCCAACGATGTTGATCTCATGACGAAGTAAATAAGTCTAAGTTTCATTATTTTTCCTTCTAGTGACATGACCGGTTTTATGCGCTTCAACACTTCTTTATTTGTTATCTTTGCAGTCCAAGGGATGCGCAAGAGCCTCCTCCAACTCCATGGTTCAAACAAATCAATTTTCCTTCTGTCCAACTTTTTCATTGTCCAACTTTCACAGCCATATGTAGTTATGGGGTACGTAATAGTGGGGACTAGTCTACACTTAGTTGTCAAGCTGACATCCTTGTTTTTCCAAATTTGATTCATACTCATCATTGCTGCGTGGCCCAACATGATTCAGCGTTTAATTTCTTGGCTACATTCACCATTTTGATTGACCAGTGATCCTAAAAAGGTGAATTCTTCCACACATTCCACCTCCTCTCCATCAATTACTATTTTGATGTTTCCATTCTTTGCAGTTGTCATGAGTTTGGTCTTTTTGATATTCAGAAAGAGGCCAAACTTCTCACTTTCTTCTTTGAGTCTTATGATTAGGTGTTTTAGGCCTTCCTGGGTTTCTGAGAGGAGGGTTGTATCATCCGCATATCAAAGGTTATTGATGTTGCTTCTGTGAATTTTTAACCAAATTTTTGATTCATCTAGCTCCAGTTTCCTGAAGATCACTTCAGCATACAAGTTGAATAAGAAAGGTGACAGAATGCAACCTTGTCGCACACCTTTCTCAATCTTGAACGAATCAGTGTCTCCATATTGAGCTCATACAGTGGCTTCCTGATTTACATACAGTGATTTTACCAACTTCATCAAATGTAGTGGCACCCCAAGGTCGGCTAAGGGTCTCCATAGTTTGTCATGGTCAACACAATCAAAAGCTTTCCTGTAGTCGATGAGGCACATATAAATGTTCTTTTGAAATTCGTGATATTTTTCCATTATCCATTGTACATTTGCAATGTGATCACAGGCACCATGACCCAGTCTGAAACCAGCTTGGACATCTGGCAGTTCTGTTTCGATGACTGGAGCCAGGCATTGTTGTACGATTTTCAGTAGAATTTTGCTAGCATGAGATATGAGAGCAACAGTGCGGTAGTTGGAACACTCCTTTGAATCCCCCTTTTTTGGCAATGGAATAAACACTGATTGTTTCCAGTTATGTGGCCATGTGTTGGTTTCCCAAATTTTCTGGCACAGAGATCTGATAATTGCAGTTGGTACTGGACTTAGCAATTCTGCAGGGATGTTGTCAACTCTTGGGACCTTGTTGTTTGGTAGTTGGTTCATTGCCCACTTGACTTCTTCATCAAGGATGGCTGGTTCTAATTCTGTTTCCTTATACTCCTCTCTTTGATGTTGCTCCTCTATACTAGTAGCATACAGCTCTTCCGCATATTCTCACCATCTTGACACCTTGTTAGTCAGACAATTCTTTCCCTTGCTTATCCTCGATGATACCTTTGTGAGCCTTGAACATTGCCCAAATCTTTTTGATTAGTGTAAAAGGATTCCTAGTGTGTCCTTTTGTATAATCTTCCTCTAATTGTTTGCAATGCTTCTCCCAGTAAACTTCACTATCTTTCGTTGCTGCCCTTTGGAAATCAGCATTCAGTCTTCTTACTTCTTCATGATTGCCCACTGCTTTAGCTGCCTTTCTCCTCTCTGCTATTTGGATGGTATTCTCTGAGAGCCATCTACACCTTTTCTCTGCCTTCTTGTGTGGTATGGAATCATCTGCTGTGCCAATGATAAGCGATTTAACTTCTCGCCATAGTTCATCAGGCATTTTCTCAGCAGTGTCTAGAACTTCAAACCTATTTTTAACTTCAATTACATATGTGGAAGGAATTTTGGTGACATCAAACATTTTGGTGGTGTTGTCCTCTTGATGTTACAGAGTTTGACTTTGATCTTGGCCACCAGCAGTTCATGGTATGAGCCACAGTCTGCACCTGGATAAGTTTTGACTGCAAGAACTGAGCTGGTCCAATGTTGATTGCATAGGACATAGTCTATTTGATTGCGATGTTGTCCACCAGGCGAGGTCCATGTGTATAAACAATGCTTATGCTGTTCAAACCATGTATTCATGATCCAAAACTGGTTTTCCTGACAAAATTGTACCAATTGATCACCTGCGTCATTTCTTTCTCCCAGCCCAAAACTTCCAGTGATTCCTGCCTCTGTTTGGTTGCCTATTTTTGCATTAAAATTGCCAAGTAAGTAATGTCCTCAGCATAACTTCAATGGTGGCATAAAAATCCTCAATTTCTGGCTCATTTGCATCAGTTGTTGCAGCACAAACTTGGACAACAGTGATGTTGATGGGCTTAGCGCAAATTCTGATTGTCATTATGTGATTGTTTACTATGGAAAAGCTTTCTACTGCTTGGGCCATTTGCTTGCTTGCAATGAATTCCTATAGGAATTCCATTCCTATGCGTGTTGTCATGTCCTGAGTTTTTGTTGTTTATTCGTTTAGTCACTTCCGACTCTTCGTGACTTCATGGACCAGCCCACGCCGGAGCTTCCTGTCAGTCGTCAACACCCCCAGCTCCCCCAGGGACGGGTCCATCACCTCTAGAATATCATCCATCCACCTTGCCCTTGGTCGGCCCCTCTTGCTTTTGCCTTCCACTCTCCCTAACATCAGCATCTTCTCCAGGGTGTCCTGTCTTCTCATTATGTGGCCGAAGTATTTCAGTTTTGCCTTTAATATCATTCCCTCAAGTGAGCAGTCTGGCTTTATTTCCTGGAGGATGGACCGGTTTGATCTTCTTGCAGTCCAAGGCACTCTCAGAATTTTCCTCCAACACCACAGTTCAAAAGGATCTATCTTCCTTCTCTCAGCTTTCCTTATGGTCCAGCTCTCGCAGCCATATGTTACTATGGGGAACACCATTGCTTTAACTATGCGGGCCTTTGTTGTCAGTGTGATGTCTCTGCTCTTAACTATTTTATCGAGATGGGTCATTGCTCTTCTCCCAAGGATTAAGCGTCTTCTGATTTCCTGACTGCAGTCAGCATCTGCAGTAATCTTTGCACCTAGGAATACAAAGTCTTTCACTGCTTCTACATTTTCTCCCTCTATTTGCCAGTTATCAAGCAAGCTGGTTGCCATAACCTTGGTTTTTTTGAGGTTTAGCTGCAAGCCAGCTTTTGCACTTTCTTCTTTCCCCTTCATCATAAGGCTCCTCAGTTCCTCTTCGCTTTCAGCCATCAAAGTGGTATCATCTGCATATCTGAGATTGTTAATGTTTCTTCCAGCGATTTTAACTCCAGCCTTGGATTCCTCAAGCCCAGCACATCGCATGATGTGTTCTGCGTACAAGTTGAATAGGTCGAGTGAGAGTATACAGCCCTGCCATGCTCCTTTCCCAATCTTAAACCAGTCCGTTGTTCTGTGGTCTGTTCTTACTGTTGCTATTTGGTCGTTATACAGATTCTTCAGGAGGCAGACAAGATGACTTGGTATCCCCATACCACTAAGAACTTGCCACAATTTGTTGTGGTCCACACAGTCAAAGGCTTTAGAATAGTCAATAAAACAGAAATAGATGCTTTTCTGAAACTCCCTGGCTTTTTCCATTATCCATCGGATATTGGCAATTTGGTCCCTAGTTCCTCTGCCTTTTCTAAACCCAGCTTGTATATCTAGCAATTCTCGCTCCATGAATTGCTGAAGTCTACCTTGCAGGATCTTGAGCATTACCTTACTGGCATGTGAAATGAGTGCCACTGTTCAATAGTTTGAACATTCTTTAGTGTTTCCCTTTTTTGGTATGGGGATATAAGTTGATTTTTTCCAATCTGATGGCCATTCTTGTGTTTTCCAAATTTGCTGGCATATTGCATGCATTACCTTGACAGCATCATCTTGCAAGATTTTGAACAGTTCAGCTGGGATGCCATCCTCTCCTGCTGCCTTGTTATTAGCAATGCTTCTTAAGGCCCATTCAACCTCACTCTTCAGGATGTCTGGCTCTAGCTCACTGACCACACCGTCAAAGCTATCCCCGATATTGTTATCCTTTCTATGCAGGTCTTCTGTATATTCTTGCCACCTTTTCTTGATCTCTTCTTCTTCTGTTAGGTCCTTGCCATCTGTGTTTTTGATCATACCCATTTTTGCCTGGAATTTACCTCCAATGTTTCTAATTTTCTGGAAGAAGTCTCTTGTCCTTCCTATTCTATTGTCTTCTTCCACTTCTGCACATTGCTTGTTTAAAAATAATTCCTTATCTCTTCTGGCTAACCTCTGGAATTTTGCATTTAATTGGGCATATCTCCCCCTATCAGTGTTGCCTTTTGCTTTCCTTCTTTCTTGGGCTACTTCTAGTGTCTCAGCAGACAGCCATTTTGCCTTCTTGGTTTTCTCTTTCTTTGGGATGTATTTTGTTGCCGCCTCCTGAACAATCTTGTGAACTTCTGTCCATAGTTCTTCCAGGACCCTATCTTCTAAGTCCAGTCCCTTAAATCTATTCTTCACTTCCACTGCATATTCCTTAGGAATATTAGTGAGTTCATATCTAGCTGATCTGTGGGTCTTCCCTAATCTCTTTAGTCTGATCCTAAATTGTGCAAGAAGAAGTTCGTGATCGGAACTACAGTCAGCTCCAGGTCATGTTTTTACCGACTGTATAGATGTCCGCCACCTTTGGCTGCAAAGGATGTAGTCAATCTGATTTCGGTGTTGTCCATCTGGTGAAGTCCATGTATAAAACCGTCTCTTAGGTTGTTGGAAGAGAGTGTTTGTTATGCAGAGTGAGTTGTCTTGGCAAAATTCTATCAGCCTATGTCCTGCTTCCTTTTGTTCTCCCAGGCCCTGCTTACCTGTAATTCCAGGTGTCGTTTGACTGCTCACCTTAGCATTCCAGTCTCCTGTGATGAAAATAACATCTCTTTTAGGCGTGTTGTCCAGTAGGTGCTGCAGATCCTCATAGAACTGCTCTACTTCAGCTTCTTCAGCATCTGTGGTTGGGGCGTATATTTGGATCACTGTGATGTTAGATGGCTTGCCCTGAATTCGAATTGAGATCATTCTGTCGTTTTTTGGACTGTATCCAACCACTGCTTTAGCCACTTGACTATTAATTATGAAGGCTACTCCATTTCTTCTGTGGTCCTCTTGTCCACAGTAGTAGGTCTGGTGGTCATTTGATGTGAAGTGGCCCATTCCAGTCCATTTCAGTTCACTGATGCCCAAAACATCTATCTTTAATCTTGACATCTCACCAATTTGTTGTTTATTCGTTTAGTCGCTTCCGACTCTTCGTGACTTCATGGACCAGCCCACGCCAGAGCTTCCTGTCGGTCGTCAACACCCCCAGCTCCCCCAGGGACGAGTCCGTCACCTCTAGAATATCATCCATCCATCTTGCCCTTGGTCGGCCCCTCTTCCTTTTGCCTTCCACTCTCCCTAGCATCAGCATCTTCTCCAGGGTGTCCTGTCTTCTCATTATGTGGCCAAAGTATTTCAGTTTTGCCTTTAATATCATTCCCTCAAGTGAGCAGTCTGGCTTGATTTCCTGGAGGATGGACTGGTTTGATCTTCTTGCAGTCCAAGGCACTCTCAGAATTTTCCTCCAACACCACAGTTCAAAAGCATCGATCTTCCTTCGCTCAGCCTTCCTTATGGTCCAGCTCTCGCAGCCATATGTTACTACAGGGAACACCATTGCTTTAACTATGCGGGCCTTTGTTGTCAGTGTGATGTCTCTGCTCTTAACTATTTTATCGAGATTGGTCATTGCTCTTCTCCCAAGGATTAAGCGTCTTCTGATTTCCTGACTGCAGTCAGCATCTGCAGTAATCTTTGCACCTAGGAATACAAAGTCTTTCACTGCTTCTACATTTTCTCCCTCTATTTGCCAGTTATCAATCAAGCTGGTTGCCATAATCTTGGTTTTTTTGAGGTTTAGCTGCAAGCCAGCTTTTGCACTTTCTTCTTTCACCTTCATCATAAGGCTCCTCAGTTCCTCTTCGCTTTCAGCCATCAAAGTGGTATCATCTGCATATCTGAGATTGTTAATGTTTCTTCCAGAGATTTTAACTCCAGCCTTGGATTCCTCAAGGCCAGCTTGTCGCATGATGTGTTCTGCATACAAGTTGAATAGGTAGGGTGAGAGGATACAGCCCTGCCGTACTCCTTTCCCAATCTTAAACCAGTCCGTTGTTCCGTGGTCTGTTCTTACTGTTGCTACTTGGTCGTTATACAGATTCTTCAGGAGGCATACAAGATGACTTGGTATCCCCATACCGCTAAGAACTTGCCACAATTTGTTATGGTCCACACAGTCAAAGGCTTTAGAATAGTCAATAAAACAGAAATAGATGTTTTTCTGAAACTCCCTGGCTTTTTCCATTATCCAGCGGATATTGGCAATTTGGTCCCGAGTTCCTCTGCCTTTTCTAAACCCAGCTTGTACATCTGGCAATTCTCGCTCCATGAATTGCTGAAGTCTACCTTGCAGGATCTTGAGCATTACCTTACTGGCATGTGAAATGAGTGCCACTGTTCGATAGTTTGAACATTCTTTAGTGTTTCCCTTTTTTGGTATGGGGATATAAGTTGATTTTTTCCAATCTGATGGCCATTCTTGTGTTTTCCAAATTTGCTGGCATATAGCATGCATTACCTTGACAGCATCATCTCGCAAGATTTTGAACAGTTCAGCTGGGATGCCGTCGTCTCCTGCTGCCTTGTTATTAGCAATGCTTCTTAAGGCCCACTCAACCTCACTCTTTAGGATGTCTGGCTCTAGCTCACTGACCACACCGTCAAAGCTAGCCCCGATATTGTTATCTTTCCTATACAGGTCTTCTGTATATTCTTGCCACCTTTTCTTGATCTCTTTTTCTTCTGTTAGGTCCTTGCCATCTTTGTTTTTGATCATACCCATTTTGGCCTGGAATTTACCTCCGATGTTTCTAATTTTCTGGAAGAGGTCTCTTGTCCTTCCTATTCTATTGTCTTCTTCCACTTCCGCGCATTGCTTGTTTAAAAATAATTCCTTATCTCTTCTGGCTAACCTCTGGAATTTTGCATTTAATTGGCCATATCTCCCCCTATCACTGTTGCCTTTTGCTTTCCTTCTTTCTTGGGCTACTTCTAGTGTCTCAGCAGCCAGCCATTTTGCCTTCTTGGTTTTCTCTTTCTTTGGAATGTATTTTGTTGCCGCCTCCTGAACAATGCTGCCAACTTCTGTCCATAATTCTTCTGGGACCCTATCTACTAAGTCCAGTCCCTTAAATCGATTCCTCACCTCCACTGCATATTCCTTAGGAATATTAGTGAGCTCATATCTAGCTGATCTGTGGGTCTTCCGTAATCTCTTGAGTCTGATCCTAAATTGTGCAAGAAGAAGTTCGTGATCTGAACTACAGTCAGCTCCAGGCCTTGTTTTTACCGACTGTACAGATGTCCGCCACCTTTGGCTGCAAAGGATGTAATCAATCTGATTTCGGTGTTGTCCATCTGGTGAAGTCCATGTATAAAGCCGTCTCTTAGGTTGTTGGAAGAGAGTGTTTGTTATGCAGAGTGAGTTGTCTTGGCAAAATTCTATCAGCCTATGTCCTGCTTCGTTTTGTTCTCCCAGGCCATACTTACCTGTAATTCGAGGTGTCATTTGACTGCCCACCTTAGCATTCCAGTCTCCTGTGATGAAAATAACATCTCTTTTAGGCGTGTTGTCCAGTAGGTGCTGCAGATCCTCATAGAACTGCTCTACTTCAGCTTCTTCAGCATTTGTGGTTGGGGCGTATATTTGGATCATTGTGATGTTAGATGGCTTGCCCTGAATTCGAATTGAGATCATTCTGTCGTTTTTTGGGTTGTATCCAAGCACTGCTTTAGCCACTTTACTATTAATTATGAAGGCTACTCCATTTCTTCTGTGGTCCTCTTGTCCACAGTAGTAGATCTGGTGGTCATTTGATGTGAAGTGGCCCATTCCAGTCCATTTCAGTTCAGTGACGCCCAGGATGTCTATCTTTAATCTTGACATCTCACCAATAACCACATCCAATTTGCCCTGGCTCATAGATCTTACATTCCAGGTTCCAATGCTGTGTTGATCCTTAGAACATCGGATTCGCCGTTCACCACCAGCACCGTTGGCCGCTAGCCGTCCTTTC